>NW_026126541.1:20522500-23387500 GCF_943737965.1 Phodopus roborovskii
AAATTTTCTAAAAGGGGGAAAATGACAAAAACATGGAAGTAATCTTGTAGGGAGAAAGAACACACTCTAATTCTATGTAAAAACAAACCAACAAAGTTGTAGCTATTCAGTACAAGGTACAATTATGAGAAGTTCCCCAGCAATTACAGATCCTGTGAGATAGACAGTGAGTGTCCTATGAGAGTGTGGAGTTCGAGTGCGGTCGATTCCCTGGTGCAGCAAAGAAAGGGACATCTCAACCACACTTGAACTGGCAGCACAGAAGCCAATTCAGACTATCAAACAGCTGTGCAATGGCCCGCCCTCACACTCACAGCTGTCCAATGGCCTGCTTTCACACTCACAGCTGTCCAGTGGCCTGCCCTCACACTCACAGCTGTCCAATGGCCCGCCCTCACACTCACAGCTGTCCAGTGGCCCGCCCTCACACTCACAGCTGTCCAATGGCCCGCCCTCACACTCACAGCTGTCCAGTGGCCCGCTCTCACACTCACAGCTGTCCAGTGGCCTGCCCTCACATTCACAGCTGTCCAATGGCCCGCTCTCACACTCACAGCTGTCCAATGGCCTGCCCTCACACTCACAGCTGTCCAGTGGCCCGCTCTCACACTCACAGGTGTCCAATGGCCCGCCCTCACACTCACAGCTGTCCAATGCCCCGCCCTCACACTCACAGCTGTCCAATGGCCTGCTTTCACACTCACAGCTGTCCAATGGCCCGCCCTCACACTCACAGCTGTCCAATGGCCTGCTTTCACACTCACAGCTGTCCAGTGGCCCGCTCTCACACTCACAGCTGTCCAGTGGCCTGCTCTCACACTCACAGGTGTCCAATGGCCCGCTCTCACACTCACAGCTGTCCAATGGCCCGCTCTCACACTCACAGCTGTCCAGTGGCCCGCTCTCACACTCACAGCTGTCCAATGCCCCGCCCTCACACTCACAGCTGTCCAATGGCCCGCTCTCACACTCACAGCTGTCCAGTGGCCCGCTCTCACACTCACAGCTGTCCAGTGGCCCGCTCTCACACTCACAGCTGTCCAATGGCCTGCTCTCACACTCACAGGTGTCCAATGGCCCGCTCTCACACTCACAGCTGTCCAATGGCCTGCTCTCACACTCACAGCTGTTCAGTGGCCCGCTCTCACACTCACAGCTGTGCAATGGCCCGCCCTCACACTCACAGCTGTCCAATGGCCCGCCCTCACACTCACAGCTGTGCAATGGCCCGCCCTCACACTCACAGCTGTCCAATGGCCCGCTCTCACACTCACAGCTGTGCAGTGGCCCGCCCTCACACTCACAGCTGTCCAATGGCCTGCTCTCACACTCACAGCTGTCCAGTGGCCCGCCCTCACACTCACAGCTGTCCAATGCCCGCTCTCACACTCACAGCTGTGCAATGGCCCGCCCTCACACTCACAGCTGTGCAATGGCCTGCTCTCACACTCACAGCTGTCTAGTGGCCTGCTCTCACACAGCTGTGCAATGGCCCGCTCTCACACTTCTACCCTGCACTTGCTGCCCAGTTCTCCTCTTTGCTGCCTGTTCACATGTGCTGGGCCCTCTGTGGCATTACATTACATTTTGAAATCTGGATGGACAGACAGACACTTGATCTGACAATTTACAAGTCCCCCGTGTTCTCCAGGCACTCAGCGAATGAGTAACTGTGCAGTGGGTGTTATCCCATCCCGTTGTGGAGACCCCAGACAGAGATAGGTCAGCAGTGCTTGATGGAATGTTTCCCAAACTACACCCCAGGTTACATGTTCTACCAGATGCCACACATTTTGTGAAGTGTCTGGGGCCGTATAAATTCAGGAAACACTTGGATTAAAAAAAAAAAAAAAAAAGCAGCGTTTTAAAAATTTACTGGCAGGATTTCTTGGAGTGCTTAAGATGCTGGTAGAAGAGGTGACTCTCCAAGGAGTGTAAGTCCCACGTTCCCTGTTCATATGCCTATGCAATTTTGTTTTTCCTCTCAGCAGCCCGAAGAGCTCAGAGCATGAGCCCGGGGCCTCTCCCAGCCCCTTGCAGCTGGTGTGGATTCAGTGCAGGGATCCTGCCCACTGGCTGTTTTGCAGATCTGACACCTACATCTGGCTTCCGTCATCACTGGGGATTGCTTGGGGTTGAGGGGGGGGTGCTGTAGGAGGTTGGAATAGTCAGGAAGGGCAGCATATTATGTTATGATTGGGAACCACAAGTTCAGGACCAATGTATCACTGGAAAAATTCTAAATCCAAGACACAAAGGAAGGTCTTCCTTATAACTCAGAGTGAGGCGGGGAGGCACACAGGCTGCATGAGGCGATTTCCCAAGAACAGAGTAGTTTTTTTTTTTTTTTTAACCAGGGTCTTATCCTATGATGAAGCAACTAATCAGCAAGTACTTTAGAAGGCTTCGATCACAGAAGGCCTTATATCTTATTTGGTTCATTTTCTTTAGTTGCTAGAGGGGAGGAGGGGAAGGTTAAGTGTCTTGCAAAGGTTACTGAGCAAGTGTTAGTTCTGGGCCTAGATTCTGGGTTTTCTGACCTCTGAACATACTATTGGCATCACCTGCTGGTGTCAGCCATCTCTGAGAAGAAGCCCTGACACATTTGCCCTTCCTCTGTGGGCCCTCGGACACGTGCTCCTCTGAGAGAAGTGTTGCGTGCCTGAAGATCTGATGGTGAGAAAGGAGAAAGGGGGTGGGAGGAGTTGGGAATGGCAGCATCTGCTACCGATAACCAACTTGAGTTAGTGGCGATACAAAGGCAAAAGTCCAGGACAAAGGGCGATACAAACAAGAGTGTCCTGCTCAGGACCTGTCGGGACACAGCTCTCGATACTCTGGAGGGCCCAAGAGGTAGCTGTGGCAGCAGACCTGTCTGAAGAACCCCAGGTGTGCTACGACTTCAATTTCTGCCTCTGGCTCCAGCCAGGGAGGAAGACCAGCTATGCTCTGCCGACTGGGCCGTGAGAGGAAGAGGATGGGGGAGGATGGAGATAGGGCAGAACTCTAGAAAACTCTCATGCTCCCATAAGTCGGGGGGTGGGGGTGGGGGTTGGACAGCAGGAAGAGGAGCTTCTGGTTAGGAACTGCTTCAAAATGGGATGGCACAGCTGTCACCATCCAGTGTTTAGGAGCTCGGGGGGGGGGGGGGGCACACTCAAGGTTAAGAGCTGCAGACACCCAAAGCCTTGGTCCTGAGGAGACTGAGGTGAGCGTCAGATCTGCAGAAGATGGCATTTGTTCTGGGGGCTTGGTGGGGCCATCAGCAGGCAGGACTAAAAGGGATAAGTAGGCAGCAGATTAGGGGCTTGGTGATAGTTCCCGAGAAAGCAACAGGCCCCCTAGGGCAGGGCAGGGCAGGGCAGGGCAGGGCAGGGCAGGGCAGGGCAGGGCAGGGCAGGGCAGGGCAGGGCAGGGCAGGGCAGGGCAGGGCAGGGCAGGGATTGTCTACAACATCTGACAACTGAAGGGTTACACATAACCTGACAAGAAAGTGTGTAGGAGACTAACACCAGCCTTGTTTCCTTGTAGAGGGGGGAAATATTAGCCTCAGGGATAAAGATGTATTTTACACCTGGTTCAGGCAATCACTGGGGATAAATATTTTCTTGGTAAGTGTTTAGAGTGTAGATGACAGAAACAGACAAAACCAAAGCAAACACAGCATGAAATATTAGAAAATGACAACTGTTGATTTAAAAAAAAAATCCTCAAGCCAAATCCAAACAACAGAAGATACTGGTTTTGGCTTACTGTCTGAGCAGGTATTCTGTACTAGGTAGGTGCTGGAAATCCAGGGGTGCTGGCTTAAGTCTACTGTTTACTGAGCATGCGATACAATTTCTTAGTCCCCTTCCCTTGTCTTCAATTTAAAGGTAGGTTATGAACAGAGTAACAGGTTTAAAAGAAACAATAAGGAAACACTTTCTAGTCCTAGAGGCACAGCAAGAAACTCAACTGATTTTGCTAATGGTAATAGCTGCATTGCTGAGGACGTCTAACTGTGGCATTTGGATTGGTGAGGTAACTATGGTCATGGTGTGTTTCTTTAGATTTGTAACAAATTTCAAGTGACTTATTACATGTCCCTTGCTGGTTACATAGTATCCTCCTGAGCATCTTCTAGATGACATTACTTTTATATTCAGGTATGGAATCTGTCCACATTATACTTAGCCCTGGTTTCAGATTCTACAATTTTATACTTTTCATGAAATAGAGGAAAACTAATAAAGGATAATGCTTTTAGATCCAAGAGATGCCACAGGCAAATTTATAAGTGATAAGAAGTAAACAAAAGCAAACTTTGCTATAGGTTGATGAGAGTTAAGTATATAAAATCAAGAATATCTGAAAATTACATTTTCATAAAAAGTGAGTTAAGAAATATCTTTATCTTTCCTCCTATTTTTCTAAGTATTTGGCGATGGAGTAAAAACGCAAATATTTAGTTAAACACTTTGCAGAAACAAAATTGGTATGCATAGTTTTTTTAACCTTTAAACTCCAAATAAGTAGATCCAGCCCTCTATTAAATACATTCAACACCTGTGGCATATAAAATATGACCTAAATTTCCTAAAATCATTGGACCTGTTTTAGTATTTTAATGATAAAACCCAGATGTTCTGGTTTACATGCCCTGGAAGAAAAGAGACATATAACCTCAGGATAAACACTCACCAGTGTAAATCTGATTAAACTCAATGCCAAACAAGGATTGGAAAGAGAATGATATTTGAACAAACAATCCTTTAAAAAGTATTTTTCAAATCCATTTAAATGTTCTAGAAAACTTCTGAAATGTGAGCCAGCAATATTTACTTACATTCCATGCCTGCATTACAGTACTAGCTTGGGGTCATGGACTGGCACTCAGAACCGGAACCATGCCGACAATTAATGTGACTCTCTAGTCTGTGTTCAAAAGTCTGAGTAGAATGGTTGTGGATATTTTTACAAATGGCAATGCCATCTGGAGACTAGGGATTCTTAAATGTAGCACACATTTGGGAAAACTAAAAAGTACCCAAATTCACACTCTACACATGCTACAGTTTGGTGATCTGATCCAATGGGTCAGGAGCCAGAAAAAGGTTTTTTGAGCTATTCTGAGAGAGCTTTGAATGTAGGGCCCTAGATCTACATGTGCTCAGGAGTGGCTGAGGATCTTGTGCAAATGAGAATTATGACTCTTCAGAGTATGAGATGTGGGCAAAGGAGTCCACATTTCCAGCGAGTTCTTAGATGCTGTAGCCGCTGGTAATTACATTTTGTTCTCAGGTCTCTTTGGTCTCTTCCAACCTAAAGTCCTGTCACTGTCCCCTCAGGTTCATGTCCTCATTGAATTCAAAGCCTACAGGACTTTCATTTTGTACGGTGATCCATCAGCCTGCCCCGATGACAGAACATTCCTTGTGACTGGACTAAGATGATGTCCTGCTATTGGGAAAGTGGTGGATGAGACTGTGCTGCATCACCACAGAGAGCAAACAACAGAGGGCAGGTAATAGAGACCCCTTTTCAGTTGGAGATGGGAATCTTTATTATCTGATGAGGTGATGTCTCCCTGGTATTACCCAATACTCATCAATCCATTAATTTTTTTTTTTGCAACTTATCATGTCTCCATCTAACTAAAGTGTGAGCTCCATAAGGGTCAGCATTTTGTTTAGCTTTTACTTCAAGATCCTGTAAGCCTAAAACAATGCATGGCATCCAATCAGCATTTCTGAATGAGTGATCGAGTGATCAAATGGATGGTATTCCAGGCACACCCTCAAAAAAGCAACTGCTGGCTGGCTGGCTGATGAAGGCAGGAAGAGCTTGTTTCCAGTCAGGCTGGATCAGAAGAGCCACCTCTGGCAGTCTACCTCTGAAATGTAACTCTCAGTTGACAGGGGACCAAGAGGTATACTTGGGACAGCTCATTTTGAAAAGGCTGTAGGGATGCTGCCCTCATCACAGCAGAGATGTTTAAAGAAGCCACAGTAGGTTGTTTCTTAAGTGAGGTAGTCAGGGAGCAACTACCACCTGACCCTTGCCAACTGATCCTCCTTTCTGGGTCCCCTTGATTTCTTTAGTCATTCAGTCATCTGTGGAATAGCATCAAAGTGAAAAGACTGTGTTAAACAGACCTATTCTGATGTATTTCCATGCAATGGTCCTTCATTTCATTCCCTTTCCTCTCCCCATCACCAGCTCTGGGTTCATCATAGAAAGTAAGACCTGCTTTCAGATAAAAGAGATCCAACAATATAACATCTATGGGTTACCTTAAAAATTCAGTTCATTGGTTTCAAGAGAAGAGTGGCCTGGAAACTGGAAAGCTGGTGGGAAGGATGGCTTTCACAAATCTGGATTGCTTTAGCAAGTCAAAGGCCTTGCCAGGAATATCAATATTAAACTGTCTGCAGCATATCACACCTGTCAAGACTCTGGCTGACACATACAGAATTCTGGGAAGACACTCCAGATTCACACCAGGCATCCATTCCTTATATTCTCTAGGCCTCATCCCTTGGCCAAGAAAGAAAGACTGTCATTGAGCAGTATACCTGGGCAGGCCTGCATCGGTGCATCAGAGTATTTAGAGACATGCTTTGAACTACAGCCTCTACGAAGACTCACTACAAGACACAGCCCAAGGGAGATTTGTCCTTCAAATGCTTCTGTCCTAGAAGACACCAGCCACACGCCAGGAGCTCTAGGAGGCATCATGGACTCTGACTTCTGTTTCTCTGCTCCATCTCTCTCTCTCTCTCTCTCTCTCTCTCTCCTTTTCCTCTTCCTTCCTTTTCACTCTCCTCTTCTTTTTCAAATGATGAGACATTACCCATCATATCTTTTTGAGGGGCCTGGGTTTCCAACTTTGTAGTTGGTACCATCTATTTTCTTATTTGCAAGATTCTAGAACTTCTTATCCTATGATCTTTAAAGATTTCTCAAAAACACTCCCCCCATCCCTTTACAAGTAGAAAGAAACATAAATAAGACACAAACATTTCATTATTTATAGGATGGAAAATGAAGCACAACAGAGTTCCCTTTGCTAAAGCTGAAAACAGCTGGCTTGTGGAAGGACTTAGGCGAAGATCCGAGGCTTCTTGTCCTTCCCATTACCTGAAACTGTTTCAAACTAGGGACTAATACGTCTTTTGCCTTCACATGCTCTGGCAATTGGCTAAACTTGTTTTGGATTTTGCTCTTTTCCTGGGAAGGGCAGTCAAACGTGGGGCCCTAGTACTCTTCTCTCTGTCAATACCTTAGCACACAAGGCTGAGAGTCCAGGAGGGAGGAAGACACACTCTCACATCTTGGTTTTAATCTATTTTTTTTAATAGAGATGTCATATATTTCACATTGGCTTTGCTATGTAGCCAAAGACAAACCTTGAACCTTGATCCTTCTGACTCCACCTTGTGTGTGCTCTGGGTGAATCATTATATCCAGGTTTTGAGGATTAAACCCAGGGCTTGCCTGCTAGGCAAACACTCTACCAACTGAGCTACACCCTCCAGCCTGCTTATATCTTTTTTATTTCTTTATGTGGAGGCTCAGATTTCGCATCTTAGCAAGTCCACGTGGGATTTTACATTTAATTGCGACGCCATAAATGAAATAGCATTAAGAATCAAGGCATCCCTGATTATTATATTTTGGTCCCCAAGTGTGCTGTGGGATCATCAGAAACTAAGAGACAATTAGTTTATTGCAACCTGACAAACTCTATATCTTATTTAGAGAATGGGTCTGAGACTCAGTGGTACAGACATGATTAGCATGTGTAAAACTCTGTGTTCAACCTCTAGAACCACACCCACATGCACACAAAGGTAAGTTAGGCTACCACACCACTTGTAAACAATGAACTGGATATAAACTAGTAATTTCTACATGTGGCAGTCATACTAAACCAACTTTAAACAGTTACACTAAGCAACCTTTAAAGTTGGTGATATTTGCTCTTATTCATTGAGGTGAAAGGAAAAACTAAGGAACATTTAAAACAACAAGCTAAAGCCAAGCTGGATTTTGTCTTTAACCTGGCAGAAGGATAAGCCTTTGGTTTCCTGCCCAGTGTTTGAAATGGTGATATACTGTCTCTTAAAATTACAATTTCTTCTTCATATTTCTTTCAGTTTTTGAAACAGACAATTGGTCTGATACCTACAACCATCTTTCTCTGTGGGTTGCTTACCATGTGGCAATGAAGCATTCACAATAAATGTTTCATGTATGGCTCATTAAGTTCAAAGCCCAAGAGTTTCAATGAACATTTCTTGTTCAAAATTTTAAGATTAAACTGGAATTCCTCAGAGAGGATTTTTCAGTGGGGCAAACTTATTGGAGGCTGGGTGCTGGTGACTCACACCTTTAATCCCAACACTCAGGAGGTAGAAGTAGGTGGGTCTTTGAGCTGAAGATCAGCCTGTTCTACAGAACGAGTTCCAGGACAGCCAAGGCTACACAAAGAAACCCTGACTCAGAAAACAAAAAACAAAAAACAGAAAAGTCTCCTGTCTGAGGTCCTCAGTCATCCCCAGGTCTCTTTCATTCACGTTTGTTTGTTTGTGTGTTTGTTTGAGACAGGGTTTCTCTGTGTAGCCTTGTAGACCAGGTTGGCCTGGAACTCACAGAGATCCACCTGCCTCTGCCTCCCGAGTGCTGGAATTAAAAGTGTTCAAAAGGACCACCAACCTACAATTCACAACCCCAGAGAGGCTGGGAGACAAGGAGAACCCTAAGAGAGATAATACATGGACCCCCTGAGAAGGGGAAAGGGACAAGAGCTCTTAAGCAAACTGAGAACGTGGCTGGACAGGAGAGGGAGGTAGGAGAAAGAGGATGGGCGAAGGGGATTGGGGAGGAAAACAGGAGGCATCAGGGAGGTCAAGTAGGGGGAAGAACAAAGGAGAACAAGGAAAGAGATACTTTGGTAGAGGGAGCCATTATAGATTTAAAGAGAAATCTGGCACTAGGGAAATGTCCAGAGATCCACAAGGATTACCCTAAGAGTCTAAGCAATAATGGAGAGCCTATCTTAAATGCCCTTCCCCTATAATGAGATTGATGACTACCTTAAATGCCATCCTAGAGCCTTTACCCAGTAGCTGATGGAAACAGAAGCAGAGATCTACAGCTAAGCACTGAGCCGAACTCCTGGAATCCAGTTGTAGAGAGGGAGGAGTGATGAGCAAAGGGGTCAAGACCACGTTCGAGAAACTCACAGAAACAGCTGACCTGAACAAGTGGGAGCTCGTGGACTCCAGACTGACAGGTGGGGAACCTGCATAAGACCGAACTAGGCCCCCTGAATTTGGGTGTCAGTTGGGGCCCTGGGCAGCCTATGGGGCCTTTGGCAGGGGTACCAGTATTTATCCCTAGTGCATGAATGGGCTTTTGGAGCCCATTCCCTATGGAGAAATACTCTTTCAGCCTACCTAGGTCTTGCCCCAAATGTTGTGGCAGATTTCCATGATACCCCACGGGAGGCCTCACCCTCCCTGAGGAGTGGGTGATGGGGGGGTGGGATGGGGAGATGGTGGGGGGAATGGGAGGACTGAAGGGAGAGGGAACTGGGATTGGTATATAAAATAAGGTTGCTTTTAATTTAAATAAAAATTAATTAAAAATATTGTAGGTCTTTCTATTTCTCTTTATGTTGTAAGAGGAGATAGGTTTATGAAAAAGTAAACTCCTGGACTTGATGTGCTGGTACGTGCCTTTAATCTCAGTGGTAAGGATGGAGAGGCAGTTTCTAGACAAGACTAGCCCAAGCTACACAATGAGACCCTGCATCAAACATACATGTATGCGTGCACACACACACACACACACACACACACACACACATACACTTCAGGGTGCCCCAAAAGTTCACTGTCTTGCAAGGAAACCTATAAAATTGTAAAATCCTCATTGTTTCTTGCTGAACTGTACTTCAAGGTTTTAATATAAAAGAGAGAAACTGAAAATCTACCAAATAAATAAGTAGAATAGTTTTAAGTTTGTAGGAAAAGAAAATTCTCATATACCTGGCACTCAGTATCTCCTTGTATTAATGTCTTAGTGTACTGTGACATGATTATCATAAGGAATTAGTGAATATTTATTTATATACTAGGACTAACTGCTGTACTAGCTGGTTTCACTAGCACAGTGTACTAGTGGCTACTGTGACCAAATGCCTGAGACAACAAAGGTCAATTTTGGATTATTAGTTTAGAAGACCCAGTTCCTGATTCCTTAGCCCCACGTATGTGGCAAGGGCATCATGGTGGCAGGAAGGTATGACAAAGGGAATTCTTCACCTCATGGTGGGAAGGGAGAAGGGAACACGAGAGCAGTTTTCTTATAATAAGAAATATGTTTATTCACATCCACTCATTCACATCCACGTTTATGCAACCATATCAGTAGAGATTCGGGAGTCTTTATTTTATCTTCTGGGCTACACCAATATTTTAATTGGCTTCAGAAGCTTCCTCCAGCTTTGGTCACAGGGAGTTCTTTCAGATGTCTGCCTGCCATGTCTCTTTGACACATCCATCACTGTGTTTTGTTGTGAGTACTTCCTTATTGCCTGCCATGTGCAGAGGCTCCAGGCTCATTCTGAATACTTTGTGTCTCAGTACCAGATTCAGCCTCAGTTCCTTATATTAGAGAATGGCATTAGTAACCAAGACTTGGCTCGTATACCCACCGTTCTGGAGTATTAGCTGTTTGTGTGCCTTCTCAGGTGCCAGAGCAAGGGACTAACATATATATACTGAGTTCATTATAATGTGAAGGAGTTAACTTTTGGCTTGTTTGCTTCTTTCGTATTTCTGTTATATAAAGGAGAAAGTAAATTTCATATTTGAAAAAGGTTGAAGTAGAATCTTTAGTTCTGTTTCTTTACCCCATAGACAGCCATGTTGGACAGCATCTTATTGTCACTGCACAGGCATCCTAGACATCCATCTCAGAGGAGATGGCCTGATTGAGGATGTGTTGATGTCTTTACAGCATGTCGTCTGCTGTGCTGACTTCCCTCAGACAGGCTCATTTTTCTTTACAAAACTAATTCACACTTGATGATTTATACCTTGGTCATTTATGTTCTGTAAACGTTTGAAAACAAGAGCCAACAAAAATTCCTGAATGCATCTAAGACAAACCTGCTTGCTACTTTAGACTTGGGATAACTCACTTTGCTAAGGTGTGTGTGTGTGTGTGTGTGTGTGTGTGTGTGTGTGTGTGTGTGTGTGGTGGGGGGAGTGTAGCACAGCTCTTGGCTTTTGTGGAAAACACCTTTTACTTGAGCTCTATCAGATAAAATGTTTGGTTAGTCCCAGCACTTTACGGCTTACCACACACTCTGCCTATGCTGGTTCCCTTTCTAGATATCTTTATGATAATACTAATGTTAGTAACTGTCTCACTTATAGAAAAGGAATGTGAGATTTGTGACTTCAGCAAGTGCTTATAGGGATGTATAGCAACTAGAACTATCATCTATTACTGCTGGATTGCCAAAGGATGAAGCCACCTTCCATAACACTGCTTAACCTAAGTGAAATGAAGGCTTATGTTTGTTTGTTTCAAAACGTGTCTGGTGGCTTAATCATAGAAACATGGAAAATAACCCATGTGTCCTCTACCTGATAAATGGATAAGCTGTGGCATATCCATACAACATAACACTACTCACATCCTATCAAATTATTGCTACCTGCAATAGCACAGAGGAACTTTCAAAGCATTGTGGAGGTTGAAAAGAGCCTACGGTAGGATGATACTTGCATGACATTCTGAAAAGGGAAAAGAGATGAAGAGGGCAAACAGGTGGGAGATGATGAGCTACAGAGGGAATCTTTGGAATGAGAGTGTGTCCTCCATCTTATTATGGTGGTTACTAAACAATATAAATTTTTGTTCAAACTCAAAATATGGGGCTGTGGGGGTGACTCTGGTTAAGAGAGCACACACTGATCTTGCAGGGAATCTGGTTAGGTTCCCAGTACCTGTATCAGGTAGCTCATGACAGCCTGTAACTTCAACTCCATCATAATCTCAAGAGAGCACCTTTATATCTGCAGTTGATTGTCCACACAAACATCCCGTGTGGTGCAATACTGTGCTTTCAGTTTATATTTATTGATCTTAATCACTCTACGAGAGCTGGAGCAGCCTCACGGAGACCATATGCTCTGGGCCAGCCCTCCAGCCCCTCTTTAGATGTTCTCAGCTCTGGAGCAGGATGTGACCATCTTGGCTAGAAAGGGTGGAGTAAGTAGAGGAGCTGACCTATCACGTTTTTAATATATCCACAATAGATGCTTTTATTCATGCTACCAACTGTATTTCCAACTTCCGATCCACACTGAATATGGATACAAGTTGCTGGGATTTTTTTTTTGTTTTGTTTTATTTGTTTTGTTTGTAAACATTTGGAAAGCAGCATGGCCAAAGACCGTCGAAGAAGTTTTCATTCTGGTTTCTGTATTATTCTACAGACCCAGCTACAGGCAGTAGAACAAACATTGACATTTGCAGCGTGTTGTCAGTCACTCAAAGAGCCCACAAAAGTGTGTTGAATTTCTCAACATGTGGCCTTCATTCCCCTCAAATCTTGATGGCTTCTATGGAAACCTAGCCAACTACTCAGGGCTAGTGAAGTCATGGATATTGGAGGAGAACTTACAACCACCACTTTACTAAACCAGCGTAATTCCTAACTACATTCTAAATATTTGTCCTTACACTCACACGTAAGTGTGGTCCTCGCCCTTCATCTAGGAACCTTCTCTTTGCAACAGATGGAGACCATTACAGAAAACCACAACCAATCGAAATGCTGAGTTGCAGAGTCCATTCCCAGTGGCTGCATTTAAAAAACAACTCCAGCACCTAAGGCTCAGCAAAACCGGGGTGGGTAGAAAGACTCTAAGAACCAGATGATCAGGGATTTTTTTTTTTTGTGAAATTGTGTCTCTAGTAAAGTCAGATGCTGCACCCATAAAATGTCACCAACAGGACTGCCTAAACATGAGCTGAACAAGGACGACACCAGTAGACCTGCTAAAGTGAATCCAGGAAAGTCTGTTAGCAGACCTCAACTCTACACTAAGAGCTATAGGGAACTAAGGAATGCTGAGCAGGAAAAAAAATAAGTCTTCCCCTGGGAGGAACATACTACTTGTTATCTAACGCCAAATGCTCAGTCCTGAAAACATACATGCAAATAATACTGTACAAGCTGAGCGGTTATAGTTACATTTACATACACATACATGTATATGACAATTAATGCAAAGAAAGAGGCAGTGGAATTGAAATGGGGCGAGCAAGGGAATATGGGATGGTTTGAAGGGAGGAAGGGGAAGGAGAATGGAGTGGTTATCATATAATCTTAAAAAATAAAAGAAATAATAAAAATCTTGATGGCTTCTCTATGAAGAAGGTATCAAGATTCTTAAAATATGACAGTATTTGAAGCAAGGAGTTTTTGTTTTTCTTTAGATCTGCTTTTTAGATTTATTGTTTTCCTCATTGGCTATTTAATGAGTGCTCGACTACAGGTTAGCCACCTCAGAGCTTTCTTAAACTCTCTTTAAAATCCTTATTGAATTCTTGTGTACTAGATGGACATTGCTTGTGCCACTTTACAGATATATGCACTGGCTAGTAAACTTCCTGGATTCCACTGGCGGACAGTGGCAAACCTTGGGTTTGAATGCAAATCTCCCAACCAACACCCTCGTCTGAGGCAGACGATGTTCTGTGCACTATGTGAGGGCTAACCTCCGGAACACTGAAGCCTCTGGCATGTCCCACAGAATTTGACAGAGAGGCAGCAAGACTGATGAGTGAAAAAGGCATGAACAGATCAGAGAGGGAGACAGCAAGACATCTATCTTGTGGCAACAACTACCAAATTGGGGTAACATGCGTGGATGCCACTTGGTCTCCTGTAAGGGACCGACTAAAAAGTTAAGACTACGTCTTAGACAGTTACAACGGGGACAAAGAATAAATGCTAAAATTAGGCGAATGAAGCTGTTTGTTAACAACTGCCACACGATCACCCCAGAACAGGGTAACAGCTATGATATTTGTTTCTGTGTGGATTTTTATTGGTTAGTTGAGTGTCTGCCTCTGTCATTGGCACAGGTATCCAAAAGTTGCTTGCACTTGACCACGCCATGAGCTTCTTGAGTAAAGTAAGAGCAGTGACTAAGTTCTGGTGTAGGGTTTGTAATTCAGTTTCAAATGCAGTTACACTCTAAACAGTGAGATGCAATTTTTTTTTTTTTTTTTTTTTTTTGTGACTGTAATGAGATGTTGATTAAAAAAAACCAAGTGTAAAATGCAGGAAAAAATTTGCTTTAACAAGTTAATTTTGTACAATATTTTCAGCAGACTTAGGCTGTTTACCTCCCCCGTGGGTTGATTGGTGAGCAACCCATGGGGCACACCGGCCGGCAGGAAAGCCTCTTCATGTTTATGTGACTGCAGAGGGTGTCAGCTAAGATACTTGCAGATTTTGGAGGAAAGGCCCTGACAGGGTTGCTAAGCCCAGTGGAGGCAGAAAAGGAAGGCTCATCATGTATCTGAGCAAAGTCATTTTGAAATGTGTCTTGGCCCAGGCGTATAAATACACTTCAGTATTTTTGTTAGGATTGCCAGAGAACCAGCAAGTGCTCACTCTCTTTGGCCAACAAAAGCATGACTCTATGTGCAAAAATCTTCTGCACATTTATAAACAAGAACATTTAGAAAATCCCCTCTTGCTGAGAGATATGACAACAGATATGTTTAACTGGGCTGTAAAATAAAGCAGATATTATGAATACTATCTGCTCATCAAGAACAGGAAAAGCATTTCTGTTTCTTTACCACAAACTCATGTTTTCCTACCCTCCTGAAATACCTTCCTGGTCTGCAAAGCCACCTGCTCATTCCACGCCCCCCCCCACTACATTTCCTTCACACAAAATGCTTTTTTCTTTTCTTTCTTTTTAAACTTTATTTTATGTGCATTGGTGTGAAGATGTCAGATCCCCTGGGACTAGAATTACCTGTGGGTGCTGGGAACTGAACCTGGGTCCTCTAGAAGTGCTCTTAACCACTGAACTACCTCTCCAGCCCATGCTTATTTTCCAATGCTGCAGTCTGCTTTGATGATGACAATGATCTTCTACTGAGACATTCGGTAACTGACTAGATTAGGGTGAGCTGTCAGGACCTGTCTGCAGGGGATTCTCTGGATTGCTAACTACTGGATTGCTATTGTGGGTAGCACCATCCCCAGGCCTGTCCCTGAACTGTACAGATGGGGAAGGAACCCTGCTGGTCAGGTGAGCAAATAGACAGCTCGTGGTGTGATCAGCTGTCTCAAGCCCTGCCTCTGTGACTTCTCCGTTAGGATGATGGCAACTTGGAACTATAAGCTGCGTAAACCTCTCCTTCCCCGTGTTGCTTTCTGTTGGGGGTATTTGTCACAGCAACAGAAACAAACTGAGGACAACTATCCAAACGGTAAAAACTCCTCCCCACCTCACAGGCTCTTCTACTGATGGCTTGGGTCAGGGGTTGAATGACTTTTTTTTTTTTTTGAAAAGACACATGACAAGCATTTTAGGCTTTGCAAACTATTTGATCATTATTTTCAACTGTCCTTTTCCACCACTACAGTTTGAACATCATTAACAAGTGAGCATGCTTGTATTTCTATAATATTTTACTTATGGACATTGCAATTAGTTTCTTATCATTTTAATCTGTCTCAAAATAGTCTTTTTATTGAGATTTTTTTTTGAGAATTTCATATAGGAATACTGTATTTATGTCATATCCTTCCTCTCCCTCCAAACTCCTTTGTTCTCCATCACTCTCTTTCAAAAACTGATTTTGGTTTATAGGATGCACAAAAGCAGGTTGTGGGATGGATCTGGTGTGATCCAGGCCAAACTTGTGTGTTTTTTTTTTTTTTTTTTCCTGGCACCTGCTCTGTAGACCGGGCTGATCTGGGACTCACAGAGATCTGCCTACATCTGCCTCCCAAGTGCTGGGATTATAGACTTGCACCACCACTGCTTGGCTTGGCCAAACTTCTTATCCAAGTCATGAGTTTCATCACGGCTTTGCAACCAGTCAGATGGACTCTATGTAAGCCTCCAGTTCAAGAAGTTCATGCTTCCAAAGGCAGCTTGCACTAAAGTCTAATGGTTAGCATTCCTAGCCAAAGTGCCCAACCTTCAAACACAGAAATGTTCAACTGCCTTAGAGGCCTCAAATCTGTTCAAAATTGCCCTTTCCTTTCTTCCTTCCTCTCTCCTTCCCTCCTTTACTCCTCCCTTTCTCGTTCCTTCCTTATTTCTTTCCTTCCTTTCTTTTTATGACAAGGTTTCATGTAGCCCAGACTGGCCTAGAACTCAATATATAACTGAGGTTCGATTGCCTTGGATTCCTTATCTCCTTGCCTGGGATCAGAAGCACAAATCACCCCACCAGCCTGTTGTATGCAGTGTGTGTGTGTGTGTGTGTGTGTGTGTGTGTGTGTGTGTGTGTGTGTGTGTACTCACTTCTCTGCTGTAATCTATAGAAATCTTCCTGCAAAGGTCAACTCAGGATATACTTCCAGTGTGCCCGTTTGAAGGGGAGGAGAGCAGTTCCATGCCAGCCTGTAACTCTGCATCCATATATCCATGCACTTCTCAACCTCAGAGACTCAGCACAATGTGATACTCGGCTTATAATGTCTTCCCCTCTGGATTTCCAACACTCAGACTGATTCTCTCCTGATGCTCACCACCCCCTGCTCACTACATCTTTCTACCATGGCAGTGGGTGTAACCAATGCTTTTCACTGAAGCCTATAATTTCTCTTATACTTGATGTCTCAGAGAACAGATTGACTGCCCTGGTCCACACAGCTCTTCTAGAGGGCAGATGGTACAAATCACATCTACAGCCCTAGTCTAGCACATCTCCTGTAGGTTCCCATTGTCTCCCTAGAGGAGGCGGAGGCACTTTAGAATTGAACTTTATAGTCACTGTAAAATCTGCAGGCCCTATCCTACAGGATGACAATGATGGTAATAATGTTCATAACAAAAGAAACAATATATGCCACTTATTAAGCACCTACCATGTGTTTGGGGCCTATTCTAAACTAAAGATTCATTGTCTTAATAAACTTTTACAACCACTTACTGTGAGGAAACTACACAGCCCTCTTTCACAGTTGATGGAATGAACATAGCTAAATAATTTGTTCAAAGGCCCTGCTTAATAAGTGAGGGAGGAAGCAAGGATTTGAACCTGTGAATGTCTGAAACACTGGACATGCTTGATTACCTAAGACCATCTTTGTAACTGTCTGAATGCTGTCACAGGCCACTTACCCCAAATATCCTGCCTGGAAAACCTGAGCCAGTCCTGGCTCTCTTCTGTCATCCAGCCTTGCTATTCAGCCACTGGCACCCTGGGATTCTTGGTTCAAAACACCTAAGAATATTTTCTCTGTTTATTTTCCCTATCACCCTGAGCATCCCCATCACCTACAGTTTGTGACTACTATCTTCTGCCGTGTCTCCCACTCTTCCTTCAGTCTAACACGCCATCCAGCCTAGCACATTTGAGCAGTTTGGATCCTTCACCTGACATGCTTCCCTGGCCGTCTTCCCCGTGGGCTTCCTCTGGCTATTGCTCAGCCCTGTCTAACAACCTGGAGGGAGGAGGTCAGGCCCTCAACTACTGAATACTTGAAATGTTTTACACACACATCTCTTGTCACTTAATTTTGTTATTGTTGTTTTGGTAGTTTTAAGAAAAGTGTGTTCTACAATGCAGGAGAAAGGTCAGAAATAACATAGCAGTAAATACATGTGTGAAGTGTTGGTAAATTCAAGGCATCTTTCTTAAGACTGTGTCACTCAGTTGATAAAGCTTGTTTAGCACATACAGACCCTGGACTGTATGTCCAGCAACTGAGAAAAAAAGTGTCTTCCTTGCTGGGCAGCTTTAAAATGAAGTGGGGTGTCTTGTTTGAGGGAGTCATCCCTAAAAGAGTAATGATGGTGGCTATGGGCACCTAGGGAAGGGGACGGATAGTATATATAGGTTGGGTATGTTGATAAATGTCTTGACTGCATCCACTCCAGAGCCAGTCCTGTACAGTTTTTACTTCTACCCTAATGATGTACACACTATTTTACTGTCTGTATACTTTTTAAAGTATGAGGACAGATGAGAAGGAATGAAATTTGCAATTGCCTGAGGCTTATGGAATTTGAACAATGGGATTAAGATCTCACTTTGTAAACCCATGTGGGCAGACCTATGAGCCAGGATGAGAGGGATCTAGACCTCATTCTCCTGGGCATCTGTCCTGCTCTGACCTCCAGTGGAATTCTCCACCCTCTCCCTGTTACTTCCCTGCTTGACAAGGGACTTGGAGGCAGATTGTTTTGGCAAGCAAGGCCCCAAGGCTTAGGCCCGCCTCCTTCCTACCCACAGGGCTTCCCATGTTGGTTTTAGAATGATTGTCAACCTCTAGGCACTCAGAATTTTTGTGAAATGCTCAAATGTGAGAGTCCTCATGTACACTGACATAAAAGTGAAAAAAATAAAATAAAAACCAACAACTTCCTTCTCTTTGTTTGGTCTCAGTATGGCTTATATGTTAGAACACAGGTACTGCCTTTCCACAAAATACACACAAACATTCCACAGGACTCATGTTGGAAGAACAAATATATCCCGATCTCACTGGGTTACTCTTAAAATATTCAAATAAACAACATTCCACGACACACATTTATTTTGTAAGATGAAATTTTATGTGTATGCAGAGTATGGGCTTTGATGCCAACAAAAGCCTGGATTTCCTTTTGGCTTAGTCACTTTGTGGCTGTGTGATATTGGGCAAATTGTGTAGCCTTTCTGAACCTCAGTATTCTTATTATCAAAATGAAGCAGTGGTTGTCAACTTGATGGGACTGAGTAGAGCCTAGGAGGAAGGCGTTAGCTGAAGAGACAAGCCACTAAGGATATGTCCTTGGGGGCTGTGTATATCCCTTCTCTGTTTCCTGGCCACCAAGACATGGTTCCTCTGCTCCACCTCCCCACAAAGATAGATTCAAGCCTCTGAACCTGAGTAAAAAATAAATCTGCCCTTAATTTGTTCCTGTTGGGCATTTTGTCACACTGCTAGAAAAATAGTTAACATGCAGTGATTTCCTCTCTTCAGTGTTGTATGAAACTCAAATGTGATAAAGAACGTGAAGTGTTCATAAGTTTGTAGACACATACACACTTTAAAAATACCATCTAACAAAAAACAAAACAAAGCAAAACAAAAACCCCTTAACATCAGGCACAAGAAGTCCTGTTTTGAGGTCAGGATTGTCCAAGAGATCCCCAAAGCATCACAGGCTATTGCTGTTGACCTTGGTTTCCCCCCAGAGGTGGAAGGTGAGCCTACGGTTGAAGATAGCATAAACTTCGGTGGCAGGCCCCAGAGCCCATGAACTCGAACTGACCAGAAAGCCTCCTTCCTGAGGACTAGCTTTTACAATACCAGATGTTATTCAAAGGAAGGGAGCAGCCACAGCACTATCCTGCTGTGATGCCTATGAATCATAACAAGGACTGGTCAGTAGTGTACATGCACCTTGTCAATAATCAACAGCTCTCTAGATGGACTTAAGGCTCACTCAACAAGCCTGTTACTGGAAACCTACCCAACTACCCAAGGCTACTGAAGTCATGACTCCTGGAGCAGAACATACAAACCACTGCTTCACTAAACCAGCACAAGCCCTCATTATATCCCAAACATTTTTCTTATACCCACAGGTAAGTGTAGCTTTCACCACTCATCAAGAAACAGAACAAAACAACACAACAGTAACAAAACCCTTTGTGCATCAGAGGCCATTACAAAAAGCTACAACCAATCAATCAAAATGCATAATTTTGGTTCCTATTACCAATGGCTATATTTGCAAACAAAACAAAACCAACCAACCAACCAACCAACCAACAAACAAACAAAGAAAACTCCGAACAAAACAACAACAATGACAAAAAACTTCTGCACCTAAGGCTCAGGGAACATTGCAGAAGAGAGGCCGAAAGATTTTAAGAGCCAGAGGATCAGGGCATTTGCTGTGAGATTGTGTCTCCTAGTAATGCCAGAAGCTAGACCCATAGAGTTTCACAAATATAACTGTTTAAATATGAGTAGAACAAATATAACACCAGTAGACAGGCTAACGAAGGTAGAGGAAGGTCCATGAGGACCCAGGCCTCAACCCTACAAAAAGAACTATAGGCAATTGAGGAATGCTGAGAGCCAGAGAAATAGGCTGGCCCAGGGAAGAGCATACCAGCTGGTTATCCAATATCAGGTCAGCCCTGAAGAAATGATTTTGAAAGAAAGCATGGAGGAGTATAAGGGAGGGTGTGGAGGGGAAAAAGGAAGGGGGAGATGATGCAATTATGTTATAATCTCAAAACATTAAAAATTCAAAAATAATGAGAACAAATAAACACTCGTCTAACACATTTCTCTAAGGTAAGATAAACTCATAAGAAGCCTTCTTAAGTCTGACTCATATTAATAATGATAAGCAAAGGAAAGAAAGGCAAGCTGGTTCATTTGACAACTATTTGGGGGCTATCTAATTTTAGTGATAATACAAAACTACATTTATTGGTACAGGATAATGACTATAACGTTCTAAAATGAAAAAGATTATACATTGTTTATTTGTTGTGGACTCAATACAAGGTGCAGAATCAGCTGCAGTTCTATCATTACTTTCTTCATAATCTTCATCATTGATAAATTGGTGAAGAGGATGGGCAAGTGGGCCAATGATAAAATATTTGTTTCACATGGATAATGTTTCCATCTCTAGGATTCCTCAAAAATATATGTTATCATACAGGAATATGGATGCAATTGGGGATAATTACATTAAGTGACTTATACCAGTCTCAGAAGAACAAATATGTATTTTCTCTCATATGTGGTTCCTGAATTCTTATGTAAATATATGAAACCACATATGTATATATGACATATAAGTAGAAGCTGGACTATTTGGGGGAATGAAGAAGACAAAGAAGAGATGGACAAGGGGGGGACAATGGAATTACGGTTATATGCTCAACATGCGATATCTCTATCTATATATATGAAAGTATCCCTATATAATAGCACCACAAAGAATGGAAAAAATAAGGTAAATAATGAGATAAATAGTATGTGTAGTATTATCCCCCCCCCCAAAAAAAAAAACCCAAAAAACCAAAAACCACAGTTGTGGAGCTGGAGAGACAGGGTTCATTGGTTAAGAAGACCTGGATTCAAATTCCAGAACCCACACAGTGGTTTAGGACTATCTGTAATTCCAGTCCCATGGTACTCAATACCCCCGTTCTGGCCTCTGTGGACACTTCTGGCAAACACTTATTAGTGTTCCAGACAAACACTCATAAGCATAAAATAAAATATAAAGAAACAATTTCAAAAAGAGAGCAAATGTTAAAATTTTATTGCCTGTATGAATGTATATCTACCTATACATTCAGGAATGGTGTATTTAGCAAAATTAGATCAAACTAAGTATATAATCTTTTTCATTTTAAAACATTTTTGCCATTAATCTGTACCAATAAATAGTTTTGTATCATCACTTAAAATGAGATATCCTCAAGTGGCTGCCAAATTAACTAGTTTCTCTTTCTTTTTGATAGAATAATTTCCTTGGCTTATAATTATTAATGTGACTTAGCCTTAAGAAGGCTTTTTATGAGTGTATCTTACCTTAGAGGAACGTGTGTGAGATGAGTGTGGGCTCAGAGTCTTCAGAAAGGGCTGGTGAGAAATTGCATTTGGTGAACGGTGGCATCTCATCACCCTCAGATCTTGAGATTGGGTTAGCACTGCTCCCGGTAAAGCCCCCCTTCCCACCTGAAGCACTACACTGGGGACATGTTCAAGGGAGATGCTCCTTGTGACCTGCCCCTCAGCTCTCATGCACACAGCCTTCATCTCTCACTTGATGAATCACTCTAGCTGTTATCTACTGAGACCCTATTCTGTATTTTCAGATACATTAAGTGTCCCAAGAACCACATAAAATTGATAAAATCATTACATTTTAAAGGTGAGAAACAGAAGCTGCAATTATGTTGCTTATGTACTGTATCAGTCACTATTATTATCCCCGTAATGAAAACAATGACAACAACAAACAAAAAAGAACTAACAAAGGAGAAGTATTTTGGCTCACAGTCTAAAGTCCAGCAAGGTAGAAGACACAGTGGGGAACATGAAGTCCCACTGTATCCACAGCCAGGAAGCAGAGAGAAATGGATGCTGGTACTCCGCTCACCTTCATTCTCCTCTTGGACTCAATCTGGCACTCTAGCCCATGGGATAGTGTCATACACATTCAGGGTAGGTCTTTCCTTCTTAGTTAAACCTCTCTGGAAGGGTCCTCACTTGCATTCACAGAGGTGTGTCTCCTAGGTGATCCCAAAGCCAGTCAACATGACAATGAAGATTATCACACTTGCCTAGAGTCCCACAGTGAGAATGATGTGGAACCTAGGCTCATAGCCAGGCTCCACGGTAGAGCCCTTCTCTTCCCACTGACCCAGGGTGCTTGTTCATTATCACCTCTCCCATGTTGTTAGTATATTTACTCAATATTTTAGAGCTTATATGCCTTGAATTGGATTGTAAATCCATTTAAAAGGCATGCTTTGTTTTTCTTTGTATTTATAACAGCATCTGTTTCAATAAATAATTAATTATTGAGGACTTATTTTTTGAACAAACACTACATGTTTGGCAAGGAAAGAGATATATAGCCATGGACAAGTTAGGGGGGGAAAAGAATCTAAAGAGATAGGAGAAAAACAAACAAACAAAACAAAACAAAACAAAACAAAAACACAAAAAACAAACAACCCAGCCCAAGTCAACAGTTTCCTTGAACTTTGAGCTAAAATTTGATGGAGACAAGTCTACAGGTGTGGCATGACCCAGAGAAACAGGCCCCAGGCAGAGAGATGACCAAGTACAGAGGCTATGTGGAACAACACGTTCAAGGAATAAAATGAAATTCTGTGTGCCTAGACCAGAGCCAGGGAGATGACGGGTGGGGCAGTGTAAAGTTAGAATGGAAAGGCAGGTGGGAGCAAACTCAGGCAGGATGGAGCCATTAGGGGGACTTTTAGCAAAGGAACATGATGTTTACACTTACAAACTCACCACTCCAGTCTTGAGAGCAGATTACAGAGCATGGCCACAGGACTGCAGGAGGGATGTGATGCCTGCCTATGGCAGCTGCCTCCAAGGAGGTGGCACATGAATTGGAAAGCGCTGTCTGGCTCAGGAAGAATGAACAGGACTTAGAAATTGTGGGTTCAGGAAAACAGTATACCAAGGGTAAATCCTAGGGTACACCTGGGAAGAGGGCGGCAGTGTTAAAGATTATGGGGATGGAGAAAGATGGCTGGGTTGGGAGAGTGGAGGAAACACTGGTTGCGTTGTGAACTGAGGGGGGGGGAGAGGGTAGTTCTGTTTGGGACATATTTGAGATGCTTTTTAGGCATTATTAGAACATAAACTCTGTCTTGCACTATGATGTACCTTTGTGTCCCAAGCAGTAGTCCAGACATAAGCTGGTACAAAAAAAAAAAAAAAAAAAAAAAAAAAAAAAAAATGCCCAAGAGAAGCATTGAGATGGCAGTTGGATTTATGGCTGTTTAAATCTTTTGGGCAAATGCAGATCCCTGGCAAAGCATAAATACATTCCTCCTTGGCTCTTACATGAGCAGTAAAGATTTCTGAGACAGTGGTTTTTCAAAGAGCTGGATCAAATATCCTAATAGGGTCAGCTAATACAGTCACAGAGAGGCTCAAGTGCCCAGTCTCTGACTAAAGGTTGTGTGATCATTCCCACCAAGTCCAAGGTCATCAAGGTAACCCCATCACCGAGGACCAAGGCCTTGAAGGGCTGCTGCCATTTCTTTGAGTCATTTTTACTATTTCTGATAAGAATGATGATAGCAATAACATACTTATGTATGTCCCAATCCTTGCCTATTTTCATTTCTATGGATACCATTCTTATTTCTACCAAGTCTCAGCATCCGAGTGTTCCTGGATGCACTTTTAAACAGAAGAAAGCAAGCCTTCAGGGTGTCCTGTATGTCTCCCCGTGTGAAAGGTGCTATGTTTTCAATCAGAGAGGGTTGGAGTGTTCTGCATCCTCTTGGGAAGAAAGGCGTCTCCATCAGAGGAAGACAACCAACTTTAGACATAAGGCTTTTTCAGTTCAGTTAAGGAAGACTACACCAAGAACACAGCTCAAGAAGCCGGAACACCTGAGTCCCCATCATAGCTCTCAGAGTACAGATTGTTTACTTAGCTGGTCCAAGCCTATATTTCCTTACTTGTTAAGTGGCTGGTCAACATGAAAATAAAGTTATAATGGAACTTGTTACCAATAGTTACTCTTGAAAAACTACAGTTATTTTAGTGGGTTTTTGTTTTATTCTAACACTGAATATAACTATGGGGCCTTTGCTCTCTGCTTAGTGTTTTTCTCACAGCATCTTTCTGGGCCAGGTACTATTATCACCTGTGATCTTTTACCTTGATTGGCTTGAGAGGTGCCTAGATTAGTAAGGTGAGTCAGTGAAGATGTTTCCCGAAAGGATTTTCTAATGGGGACGGCCTACTCTGGACGTGGGTGGCATCACCCTGAAGGCCAGTGGGCCTAGATGGGGAAGAAAAGGAAAAAGAAGACAGCTTACATGTGTGCACATTCCCTCTTAGGTGAACGCGTTCCCATTGTTATGATGTACTGCCTCACTCTGGGCCCGGAAACAGAACCAGATGACTGTGGGCTGAGCCCTTTAGAACTATGGCCCCAAATAAAACCTATTCCCTTAAATTATATTTCTCAGGTATTTGGTCACAGCATCACAAAGCTAACTAATGTATCACCTCCCTTTAAAGAGGAGGGGTTCAGACAGGGCTGTAGCTCAGTGGTAGAGTGTTTGCCTTGCATGCACGAGGCCCTAAATTCAATCTCTAAGACTGAAAAGGTGAGGGGCTACAAAGTTGGTTCCAGGCTAGATTACTGGGCAAGGCCAATTAAATCCAAGCAGCCAGTCTCCAAAGCTGCCCCCCAGGTGCCATCCCAGGCCACTACTAAATGCTACTGTGAGTAAGATTTGCTATCAGCTAGCTCCAGTATTGATAACTGCCAACAGATAATCAGCTCTTAGAATGCTGCACAGCAGGCTGGCCCTCTGTGCTGTCATTGTGCACTGTAGTTTTTGTTTTTAGGCGGTGTCTTGGTATGTTGCTAGGACTGTCCCCAAACTCTTGGGCTCAAGTGTTTTCCAGTTTCAACCATCCCGAGTAGCTGGGATTACAGGTGCATCCTACCGTACCCAGTCAACACTGCTCTTGGGGAGAAGGGCACATCTGGGAGACACGTGCCCTGGGAGGCATGCTTTTGTCAAGGAGAAAATGGGTTTTCCCGTGAGCTGACGGTTGACTTGCTCGAGTGTCTTTACCAGCCTCTCTGCCTGCACATGTATTCGTTTGAAGAAGAGAGTTTATACAGTGGCCCTGAACAGACAGTGTGCTCAGCTGCCTGCTTTTACAAAACAGGGAAAGACTTTGACGGGAAACATTTCTCAACACAGTTGACTATATAAGTTCAGAACTATTTTCCCTAAGCATTTCAAGTGAAGGGCCATACCTCACCACCACCCTATGCTCCATATTCTGCCCTCTGGAGAAACTGTCTGTCATCAGTGCCAACAAGGCAGACTCTGGGTGTCAGAATCAGCTGTAGGGATGGCTGTCGTTTGGGAAATACAGAAGGAATCGGGGAGCTGGGGGTGGGTGTGGTGCTCGGCTCAGACAGCTTTGCTCTAGAAACACAGGTTGTTGTTGTTATTATTATTATTATTATTTTATGGTTTTTCAAGACAGGGTTTCTTTGTGTTGCCTTGGCTGTCCTAGAACTCTCTCTGTAGAGCAGGCTGGCCTCAAACTCACTGAGATCCACCTGCCTCTGCCTCCTGAGTGCTGGGATTAAAGGTATGCACCACCACTGCAGTGGAGAATCATGGCTATGCCTGTTCTTTGTTGACAAGTGACTTTCGACATGCTGAACTGATGCATCTCATGAGATCTGCCAGGCGGGAGGGGTTACCAAGAACAGAGTGCTGCTCTGTGTGTCTGAGAGAAGCAGGTTGGTGAATGACACAGTCACACCTGGGTAAAGACAGGCCGGGGCCACAGGGGTCGCTGCGTTCCTGAGGGCTTCAGTGCAGGACTAAGGACCCGCCCTCATGCCAGCTGGTATAGAAGAGGAGCCCAGGCAAGTGGTCCTGCCAAGAGCTGCTCAATATGAAAAGCTGCTCTGAGAGGCTCCTGAAACTGAATGGGGTTCCCCAGCCAGAGATGTGTGTGACATCAGAGTGTGGCCATAGTGTGAGCTGCGGAGTACAAATGTCACTTTAGGAACAGATCCTGCAAATCAGTCGTCATAGGTAAACAACACACAAGGGCCGAGGCTGTATTACAGGGCATAAGGTTTGGGGAGTAAAGACTCGAACTGTGTACTTCATTCTCTACTGGCATCTTCTCGGCTGCTTTTGATCTCTGTGGTAAAGAAGACATAGGGAAACACCCCTGTCTCTTCTAGAAAAGGAAAATGGCTTGGGAATTTATTGTAAGGGAAATAAAAACAAAGTAAGATCAAAGAGAATGTGGCCTTGCGGCAGAAACTGGGTGAAGGAAGAAAAAGAGGGTGAAGAGAATATGTCAGACTCTGAGAAAGAGGCTTCGTGTGTGGGCAGGAAGCGAGGCAGCTCATCCAAAGGCAGAGAGGGCATGTTGGGTCCTGGGAGCTTAAGGTCAAGATTATGGCCCGAGGGACAGGTCCAGCCGAAGAAGGTCCAGAAAGGTCTGTCTGTCAGACCAAACATGCAGGAGGGCTGAATCCAGTATAATCTGAAGCCTCTCCCACCCATGGGCTTCTGGGCATTCTCAAGGTGAAACACAGGAAAAGGTGCCTGCCTAACGGGCACCTTAGTCTTCCAGAGCAGGGAAAAGGGCATGCATGGGAAGAAACGCTGTCAGTGATTTATCTCCTGGCCTTCCTCATGGCAGCAAAACCTGTCCAGCTGTTTCGTGATTCTTCCCTGAGCTGCATCTTCACCATCCTTCCCTCAGAACAAACATTATGCAACACCGCATCAGGAATTTTCTTCCCTTTCCCCTTGTTACAGATAAGTCCCTGTGTGCAGGGTTGTTGGGACGTGGGAAACGTCTAGATCATAGGTTCTGCAGGCATTCAAGAGGGAGCCACCTCACCATGCCGGGAAGTCTCGCTCAGGACAGGAAAGGTTCGGTGGATTGTCTTCCTGTTGGAAGGGCCCTCCTGTCCCATGGCTTCTCCCCAGCATGGTCTGTCGCCCAAGGCCCAGCCCCAGCCTCAGAGCACAGCAGAGGGGGCTGCAGCCCCCCCCCCCAGTGCTCCTCTACCCCTGCTGTGTGCAGCACTCATGCGGCATGCACTTGCTGCCTTTTTTGGTAGTTATTTGTGTCTGCCCCTGGAAGCTTCTGGCAGCTGCAGACTCCTACTTTCCTTAGAGCACATCCACCAACTGGCCTGCTCCTGAGAAGTGCTGAATACATGGGCCAGGGTGACTGACTGCACCAATAAACACATCAGCCTCTCCCCGGGGACCAGTGCTCTGCAATGGCTGGCCTTCTTCTTCTGTTTAGGGTCCTGTAATGTGCTAAGGAATACATTTCCTACTCTCGAAGAGGGATGTTCCTAATTTTGACAAGACCAAAGTATGGGTTAATGTTGTTAAGTTCCAGGGTGAAATATTGCTGATTTCTTATTTTAAAATCTGTTTGGCCTATCGTTGTGGGGAGAGAAGAGATGGCAAAAAAGCCCAGTAAGCTTGCAGAAAGTATATCTTGCATAAATGAATGAATGAATGAATGAATGAATGAATGAGTAGGGGACTGGTGGCAGAAGTCTAGTAAACAGAAGCTAGATAAAAGAAAAAATAGCAATAGAAATAAAAAAGGGTAAATGCTCGAGACCTAGAGAAAAACATGCAAAGAGATTAAGGTTAATACAATTCTGAATCAGAGCTTCCAGCTTTATTGGGAAGTGAGGAAAGGCAGAATGAAGACAGACCCGGGGTCTGACAGCATCTTAGCTTCTGTGTGACCTTCGACAAGTGACTCAGCCTTCCTGAGCTCCTTGTGTTACTTTAAAACTGGCTTTTGAAAACTTTTTAAATTTACCAGAAAGCTGTAGAAATAGTACAGAATTCCCACATATTCTTCACCCGCCTTCCCTGGATGCGAATATTGTTCACAATCACAGCACAAGTGAGAAAACCAGGACATAAACAATAATGCAGTAATTATTTAAATCAACGTACAATCAACTGCAAATTACTATTGCATTAGCTGAGTATCAAAAATGCCTTATCCAAGCTTTACTATTTTCCTATCCCTTTCCTTTTTTATCCAGTCTCATGTTCACTAGAATTTGACACTAGAATTTGTCTCTTCTCCAATGCTGAGAGCGCCTCAGATTTTTCATCTTTCACAACCCTGACACGACCCTGAGCATTGCCTGTCCCTCAACCTGGGTATGCCTGATGTTTTCCCATTACTAGATCCAGATTTGTCTCTGTGGCGAGAACACACCGAGGTGACACCTCTTTAAGCAGGTTGAGTAAGAGCTCACTTGGATATGCATCATTACTGGTCAAGGAGCCTTGGGACAGTGTCTGTAGCTGGGTTTCTCCACTCTAGTTGCCTTGGGTTCCTGCAAACACCCCATCTCTCATTCCATTTCTTTTTGCTAAATAACTGAAATGCATTACTGGTTCCACACACAATGCTGCTGGCTGTTGTGTTCTCATGGGGACTCCACGGCCTCAATGTCATCATTATTTGTTTTGCTGTCTAAGCTTCACCTCCTTCATTTGCTGTAAAAGGATTAATTAGGGTAAAAAAAAATGTGAAAGTATCCAGTCCAGAGCACCTACTAAATAGGTGGGCTTTCCCTGGTGCTTACCCCCTGTGGGTGGTGCTTACCCTATTTTGGATGGTGCTTACTCCATTGTGTGGTGCTATGCCTGGGCAGGTGGTCCTAGGGAGTCTTTTTTTTTTGTGTGTGGTATATGTACATAGTCATGTAAATGCACATGTATATGCAGATGTGTGTGTGTGTGTGTGTGCGCGTGTGTGCAAGCATGTGTGCATGTGTGCATGCACACACATGTAGAGGTCAGAGGTTAGTGTCCAGTTCAATTTCTCTCCATCTTGTTTTTTTGAGTCAGGGTATCTCATTGAATCTGGAACTCGTCAACTCAACTAGGCTGACTGGCCAGTGACCTCCAGGACCCACCTGTTTCCCTTTCATTGTGGGAAGCCACACCAATCTGGAGGCAGTCCATTGTAAGTGTTCACAAGTCATCCTTGTATCATTCTCTTTGAATGTTAGCCAGCCTTCCCACCTTTTACTAAAAAGTGAACAGAATTAGCTATGCCCGGGCTGCTTGGTGGAAATCCTTTTGAATCTGCCTTTGATCACTGCCCAGACTGACATTTTAATTAGTTTGCCTATGATTTGTATGAAAATAGATGCTTGAGAATACTTGAAAATACTCTATTCTCATAAGCAGTTTAAGTGTTTTCCCAGAAATCTTGTTTATGTTCTGAAGTTGCCGCTAAACTATTTTCAGAGATAGTCCAAAACATACCTCACCCCACATGTGGGTGCCCCGTCTCTAGCTCTGCTCTGTGGGCAAATCGCTGCTTCGTCACCGACTCCCAAGGCTGTGACAGCGATGGAAAAAGTCCAAGTTTGATTTAAAATTAGATTTTAAAACTTCTTGTAATTGCAAGTCACTTGTAAGTTAAGGTCTAATTTTCTAAAAAGGACAAGAACAGGGAGGGTCTTAAAGATGTGAGAGGAAGTGGAGCTGGAAATTTCAAATAAGTCTCGAAACAGTAAAATCACTCCATTTACGGGAACTCTCATTTTCCCGTCCGTTTTTATCAGTAAGAGAGATCAAGAACGCCAGGAGACTTATTTTAAAAAACACTCTGGGTGGGCGTGGTTTCTAAGGTCTCCTGTGGACTCCTAGTGACTGTATTTTAGTTTGGGGTGGGATGGAAAGCTGCAGCTATAGAAAGTGTCACCCTCAACACAGGTGACAGGCAGGACACTGTAGAGGCCAAAGACCAGAATATCTGGGTTTGGATCTCACAACAGCCACCCACCCCTTGTGTAATCTGAGCCTGTGACTGACCTGGTTTCCCTGTTGGTTGCATTGGAAAGCTGTTCCCCAAGGTCACTATGCAGAGATAGTGAATGATGCATGTAAAACTGTCATTGTGAGCCTCCCCGGCCTGTGGACACAGGCGTCTCTCTGAGGAATAAGATTTGTGGACATGCCTGGACATGGAGCCAGCTGGGCTCAGCCTCTAACACTTTCTTTATCTACTGGACTTCACCCTGATCAATAATATTTACCACCATTGACAAGGTCTTTTCTGGCAAACTATAGAGGCTACAGACTGAGGCCAGGAGTTAGGAAGGGCACGCATAACAAAGGCTGACTGACCCTCTGTCAATCAGAGGTACACATGACCCACAATGAAAATCCTCTTAGCATTAGTTGGTACTTACTAGTGACCTGAATCAGAAACTGAGCTGTTTGTGTGTTTGTGGAATTCAACCAACCAAGAACCCATAATAGCCGTCTTAAAAATTTGTAACTTAATAATTGGGGAAAAAGAAATCAAAATTACAAGTAAAACAAGAAAAAGAAAACTATGGATGTGGGCACATTAGCAAGAGAGAAGGGTGCTTTAAGACCAAGACTTGCATCTCCTTCCTGTCACCTCCTCTTTGTCCTAAGCCATAGTGATGCGAGCCATTGGCTCCTCACCCCTGCCCCATCCCTGGATGCTATACAGAAGTTCCATCTTCAGGGTTCCCAAACTCCAGCCACACTCATGCTCTTTAGAACTGGCTTCTGGCATAGTCTCTGAAACATTAAGGCGACTTTCTAGGGCTGAGGATTTTGATAGGATGCAGAGAGGCGAGTGGAGAGATTCATAACCCTTGGTAAATATATCCATGCTTCCTTGCATGAGGAACTCCAGGTACTGGTCTTTTAAGTTTCTGAGGAGAAGTGATAGACATGGCCAGCCTTCATGCTGTCAAAGCTCACAATTGAGACATGGGTCTGAGAAACACTGCTGGGAATGGGTGGAGGGAAGTCTGGAGGTTGAAATGTTTGCAGACAGCTAGGACGCATTGAGAAGGAAGAAGACAGTGAGGTGGCAATCTCAGGGCCTGGGAAGAAAACTGGTCATCGTGGAAGAAGCAAGATGAACAGATAGGTAGAAGAGTTATCAAAGACAGACCCCAGACAAGAAATATGCTTAAGAACCAACCATAGATGGTGGCTCAAATACGGGAATGTCTGAGTGGTTCCTTACCTCATTAAATCTCATCACAAGGTCTTCAAGGGCATTATGCTCTCCATTCTGAGAAGTGAGGATTGATGCTGAGATGGACGCTTTGAGATGGGGCAGGGAACTCTGGCATTCAGGGGAACTCAAGTCCCGGGTTAAGAAACAAAGGTAGTCCATGGGCAGGACCCTTCGGTAAATGTTCTGCTCCTGCTCTGTCAGGATGCTGGCCACTTCCTCCGGGAACTGAATGAAGGGCTGGAGGTCAATCAGCTCCTTGCTGATCCCAGCTGAACTTGAAGGAACAGTATTGGAATTGGCCATAGAGGTGCCTGGTTGGCGTTCTGAGGGAAGAAAAGAAACAAAGCTTAGGTTATACCAAGGCTGGGATCCCTATCAAAAAGCTAGTCAAAACTTTGTAGATTTCTCAGTCAAACCCTTTGCTTAGTGAGTAGCTATACACTGTCATGCTTTCTATAGAGACCTTTCTTACAGCTGTCATCCTGAAATCCCTGGGAGGTGGAGGCAGGGGCTTATCTTCCTTCAGTAGCTGCATTAATTTAATGCACCACCATCAAACAAACTCACTATGAAACATGATAGGTCATCATCTACTTCTTTGTCTTCCTTGGTTAGTCATCAGAGTTAGGATAAGTAAGGTTAAGCATGGGCACAGCCAGGTGAATTTGAACACAGAAGAAGGCTGCACATGTATGTACATATTTGTAATAAATATGTAGACTAGGTACCTAGACACAATATATACACAGTTCCAAATTAGCATGAAATATTCTACCATCCATCCCCACACCTGCAAGAACGTCTATTTCACTGAGGTTCATTTGGGAGTTTGCAAGAACAGAATTACCTATGAAGTTAAGAAAGAAATAGGTTGTAAGGAGACACATTCAAATAAATAATCTTATTCCATATTACAACTGGAAACAAGAAAGTAACAGGAGAATGCAGGAGGGGGTGATGGGTACAATAGAGGGAAGTACCAAAGGCAGCGCTGTCTAAGTTCAAAACCGTTCCTTTAATTAGCACTGATACATACGATTTCTCTTTACTTTGATTCCCTCCTAACCTAATCCTGCCCAAATTAATTCATTCCCTGACCCATTCATTTACTGAGCCATTCACTATTTTACTAGGGATGATCCCGAACTTCTGATCTTCCTGCCCATGCCTCTTGAGTGCTGTAATTACAGGTGTGCATGTAGCACTGGAACTCAAACCCAGAACCTTGTGTAGGCTCAGCCAGCACTCTACCAACTGAGCTATAATCCTAGCCTGCGGAGAACATCCAGCTTTGTGGTTATATACGTTTGAAAAAGGTTAAAGTTTTCATGTCACAGTTCTCTTCCTGGAGATACTTCAGACACACTGGTACATTGTTACAGGCTCTGAAGGGCCCATTTGCATTATCTTTGCCCAGTACTGCCCACATTTTATCCACTATCTACTGCACCATTCTGTATGATGAGCATCGTTGGAGCCTCTTCTGGAAACACTGTTATGGGATCCAAACTGTCCATGATCTCCATCCTGTGCATGTCTTCCCTCCTGGCAGACCCACCTAGTCATCTTCTTTACATTCTCACACTGCTGCAGGATGCTCTGCGTCCAGAACCCTCCCTGCCTCCTGTCACAACACATCTAAGTGGTCCTTGTTAAGATAAAGCACACCTGTCTTCTTGATGATACCATACTAGACTCCCACCTACAGTCAAGCTGGAATTGTGGACAGCCATCAGGCACACAAGGAGTCCCATAACATTCAGACTTTAGTGTTCTTCAACTCATTTTAAATCGTTCTCGCAGAGATCTTTGGGTGTATCACTATAAATGGCTCTACCTCTGAATCACTGCGCATGGTGGACAGCATCTGTAATTCCAGGACTGGAGAAGGTCAGACAAGAGGATCATGAGTTCAAAGCCAGCCTAGATGAGACAGCAAGTTTCTGGCAAGCCAGGGCTTTACAGTGAGAAGTGATTCCTCATCTCAAGAAAGTAGGAAGTAACATCGTTATGATTTCACTGACTTTGCCCTACATTGATACAAAGCTAGATGGGTCTAAATATATTCCTGGTAAAAATTTATGTTTTGTCTTCCCTAGAAATTCAGTCATATCCACATTACCCCATCTGTTTATTTCTAAAAGCTAGATATTCAAGTGAGGAGTTCATTTTATCTGTCTCCTCGACCAAACTATGGCAAACCTACAGTAGCAAAAAGTGGGGACCACTGCTTGGCTCATCTGAGCTCATAGTTTACAAAGTCTAACATAGATTCCAGAATCTAACCACTGTGGACTCACAGTTCAATTCTTTGAATAGTTGAGAAAAATAATAACTAGGTTTCCTGAAAACTGAGTCACAATAAAACCAGAACAGATGCCAGGGACAGTTTTTGGGTACAGATATTTTATGTACAGTGAAGTTGGTCATATACAGGAACTTTTCCCAGAAGCACCCAACTGGAAACACATGATTTCAAAATATAGTACTCTATAGAAGGAAATGAAGTGGTGGCACACGCCTTTAGTCCCAGCACTCGGGAGGCAGAGGCAGGCGGACCTCTCTGAGTTTGAGACCAGCCTGGTCCACAAGAACTAGTTCCAATACAGCCTCTAAAGCTACAGAAAAAAAAAAAACAGAAGGAAACAAAATAACAATAAATCCCATGAAATAACAACTTGTATAATATATAATGGAAGAGATAATGAAACCAGAAGACATAAAGAACAGTAAGATGATATATTTGAACAATATATCTTGAGATATGAATCACTGTTACAATGATGAATCTAGTGATAAGTGGCAGTAATGGAGATTAGAATAAAATAGTAATATAAAATAATAAAAAGAAACAGAAATGTAATCGGGGCAACCATGAAAAATCTAATGTTCTCATGACATCATCCCCCCCCCAAAACAAAACAAAACAAAACAAAAAAAACCACAAGGCAAGGCTGGGAAGCTTGAAATATATTTAGGCTTTGGCATGGATTTTCTACCCATGGAGGGGATTTTATATATTCGCAACAAGCTAACACCACCCAAGTATCCTTGGGACAGAAGTTTCTATCCACCAGCTCCCACACTTTGAACATGTACACTATATATATATATATATATAGTTATATATATATATATAAATATATATATATATATAACTATATATATATATATATATTTATATTCCCTCTTACCTCATCCTTGTGGGGTCCTCCTGCTGTTCTGCCTCACATGCCACTCCTCCCTAACCGCCTTCCTCTGTACAACCTGATGCTTCACTGATGACCTAGAGCGCATGACTCCTTATCTCTCCCATTCATCTGTGTGCCACTGGGATCTGTAGACCTTCTCTTGCAAAAGCATTTTTAGAAAGTTTCTGGTGAATAAAATCATCTACCTCAGCTATGTGTGGCAACTCATGTCGGTAATAATTCTAGCTTTGGGGGGATGGAAACAGGATGATCTACAGGTAGGTCTCTATCTTAAAAACCAAAACAAAGCCCAAGATTATCTACCCCACTTTCAGTAATTGCTCTCAGCTGCATGTCTTCTGTAATGCTCACTCTACAGCTGAGTATAGATATGATCACAGCTCAGACATGGGCACCATGAGACAAAGTAACTTCCAATTGTGATTCTCTGCTCAAATAAAAGCTTTCTATACTAAGCCCTTTCTATGGATTAATTCAGGATACTTATATTTTAATTAATTAATTGTATCTGTATGTGGGTGTGAGTATGCCATACCACCCACATGGAAGTCAGAGAGCAACTTGCAGGAGTCAGTTCTCTCCTTCCATGACGTAAGTCACCGGGATTAAACTCAGGACATCAGGCTTGGTGGCAAGCACCTTTACCTGCCGAACCATGCCACCATCTCCCAGGACATTCAGTATTAGCATCCAGATTTGACTCACAGGAGCTGTAGTTCGTATAAGGTGGCATAAGTAGTAAGTGAGAGATGTCATCTGAACAGGGTCTATTTGACCTCAGACCCCACGCCCTCATTACTCAGAATGTTGTCACCTTGACATCCCAGTTTATAGATGCGTTTCAAGAGATTTTGGTTAGTGTAAACCACTTCTCGATTGGATAAAATGACCTCCTTTGACTTTGAAGATGAGGCTATGGCGCTCTCTTCTTCCTCAGTCAGCCTGAGGTGCCTCTTCAGTCACTGACTGCACTGCAGCATGCTGCAATGCAGGGGGGTCCTTTGTGAGTTCATAGGAATGCCCCTGTTTAAAATCAGATCTGTCCAAAAGATCTATACTGGATTTATACAAAGCATAATTTCAATTAATAATTTTTTTTTCTAGTAAACTGTTTTTTAGATGTATCAAAAAAAAAAAAAGTAAGTAAGAACCTGAAGATTCTGGCTTTTGGTCAAGCACTCTGCCTCCCTACGCTAAGATGCAGTTATCATGTATGTGTTCAGTGCTCAGAGGTCAGCCATCATATTGAACATGTTGTACATCTGAATGGATGTCAGAAAAAATTATGTCTCTTCATTTACCAAGTGCCTGCTGTGTTCTCGTCCTTACGTCTAGGTACTCTGATGTTGAGATTTAGTGAACAATAAAATATCACTGCTCATATAGAACATCTTAAAAACAGATAAGGACAAACACAAGGAAGCACATCAGAAGGTATTAGAAATGTAATGGTGAAAATCAGAAGGCAGCTTCAGAGTGTGGGTGGGCAAGATGTAGTGTTATAGGGTGTGTTCTGACCGAAATGGTAGCACTTTCTACAAAAGCGATTAAAACATAGCCACTCTTGCTCTATTGTTAGGCGCATGAAGGTCCTTGCACTATGGAAACTAGGAATGTTAAGCATGCAGGATTGGCCTCTCAAAAGAAAGGATGTAAAACCTGCGTTTCCACTCAGAAAGCTAAGAATTAGAGATGATGAATAGCCTGGTGATCCTGTTGTCTGTAAGACCAGGCCATATTCAAGCTCCCACAACTAGGACGGGAGGTGGCAAGAAGTCTAAATGACCCTTATATTATCTGTCTAGCCAGGGGCTCCCCCCCATGCTCCCACAACCAGGACCAGAGGTGGCTAATAGCCCAAATGATCTCTACAATGTATGTATGTATGTATGTATGACTGAGACCACACCAGATCCTTCCCTAGGCCCTTAAGCTAATGTGGAACCCATCTTCCTGGAAGAAGTGACGTGTACTTTGAGTTGAGCTTTGATGTACTTATGCCTCATTGTACATTGGAGATTGTACTGTGTTTAAATACACTGGCAATAAACTGCCTGGCACCAGACTCCAAAAGTTTGACCTGGCTTGATAAATCCAAATTGGCCAAATTTTCATCCTTACCTCTTCATGGCTCATTTCTCTGCCTGCCATGACATTTGCAGGGATCCACAGTCATCCTTTTTTTGCATCTCAAATAATAATAGCTACTCATTCTAGCCCTTGCTTTTCAAAGCTTACAACCTTTTGCATTACATGACATGCTTTATTCTCAGAGAGTACATGTAACGGGTGTAGTAATCTCAATTCCATAGATTATGGAACAGAATCTGGAAATGTGAAGCAGTTTTCCTGAACATAACAATGCTCCAAAGAGGTAGAGATAGAATTTTAACCTTGTTCCACTCAAAATATGCCTAGTTGTGCACCAGGCATTTTAAAGGATCTTTAGCAGAAGAGACACAGTCTCCTGATTTTCTACGGAATGTATTTCTGCCATGTGTGCATGTGAATGCATGTGTACACACACACAAACACATACACACAAACACATACACACACAGCACACACAAACACACACACACACACACACACACACACACACACACACACACACACACACACACATCCTTTTCTGGAGAAGGAGTGAGGCTGGAGAGCTGGATTTCACCTTATGGAATCTGAATTTAGAAGATGCCCTCTCTCTAATTTCCAACAATAACTTTAAAGAGCACATCAGCTTAAAACCCAGGGGAACCTGTTTATGATGTTCTCTCCTACTCTGCAGACAGTGAGGAGCTATGCACAGCTTGGAAGGCAAATCAAGGTCATAAGCATCCATCCTTAGCCATTCTGATTCTAGTATTTTCTCCAACAGAGATTCTTGCAAAAATACAGACTGAGGTAAATTAGTCTGAACTGAACTGAAATTTTTCATGAGTTTATATGAAAAGAGTAAACAGAAAACCATAAATATGATGCCATTGAGGGGCAGGGAGGTTTATAATGGAAGGCCTATGTTTTCATATCTGTCCAGTACACACAGTTCTGTTTTGCTTAGTTTTTTTTAAATATACAAATAACAGTTTTGTTGTTGTTGTTGTTGTTTTTAAACATGCTTACAAGGTTTCTGGAAAATTTACCCAGAGAACAAAACTCCAATATTTTCATAACCAAAAACTGGCTCGGTTTTGGGGGGATTCATTTTTTCAATAAATATAGCTGGAGATGGAGAGATGGCTCAGCAATTAAGAGTACTTGTTATTCTTAGAGAGAACCTAGGTTCAGTTCCCAGCCCCTACATGACAGCTGACAGCTGTTTGTAACTCCTGTGCCAGGGGATCTGGTATCCTCTTCTGACCTTCCCGGGCACTAGGCACAGATATGTTGCACAGACTTACAGGCTGGCAAAGCTCTCAGACATTAAACAAATGACTAAATATTGCTTTTGAAACATACTTTACTTAGGGAAGAAAGCAGGCAAGCTTCTTGTATTGACTTTATTTTTTTTTTTTCCTTTGAAAAACTTAGTGAATTTTGTAAACAGTTACTTTATTTTAGAAAGCTAAATTTTGGATTCTCAATTGTATAACTCTAATGGTGCACTTCCAATTATATAAAATAAGACACAGAGAGCAGGGCATTGATTTCTTTTTATAAAAGACACAAAATTGACTTAAAAACACTATCTCTCAGGCAGAGCTGAAAATTGCTCCAATAGGGAAGTGAGAGGCTTTGAAGGGTTAGTGTAAATTGGTGTGAGTTTTCCCCTTTGCTTATGGTCATTGGTTTTAGAGTAAAAAATCAATCTAACAATGAAGGTTGTCTGGCTTGTTTGCAGCCTCCCCTAACAAAGATGAGTTCATGAAGTCAATGAAGCATCATTATTTCTAAATCACCACTTAAAAAGAATCTCCAGATTGAGAGTTAGAAGATGGTTAGATAAAACTACCTGCTATACTGAAAACCCCAAGAGAAAACTATAGGACAGCATTCCTATTAAGGAAACACACTGTTGTCCTTGCTTTCCTAAGAAATGCATGCTACACAAAATATAAAGACAAATAGGGACAGAATTTGAAATGGTCAATATTTCACCCACTCAAATTTATACTGATATTTTTGTTTGTCATTTCATTCTTTGTGTATGTGTGTGTGTGTGTGTGTGTGTGTGTGTGTGTACACATATGTATATACACTATTTGTAAAATTAAAATATGAAACACATAATTTTCTCAACCAAAAAACCCATACAGTGCACATTTCTTTGACCATAAACCTAATCTTATTTTTAATTTTAAAAGGGCTCTTTAACAGTCCATGCTATATATTATAAGTAACACTGTGATAAGCAATTTGCTTGAGGCTTTTATATTACATGTCACAGTGAAAGAGGAAACAAATACATATACATATACATATACATATATATACATGGAAGTTGCCTGTTCTACGGCTGTTTTAGTGGATTGCATTATACTATCTTCACCATCTGCTAACACAGTAGATTTACTTCTCTTTTCCAGTCTGGATTCCTGACATTCTCATGCAGCTTCATATTCTTGTGTAGCTTCCTTGTATGGAGCCTCCAGTACAATGTTAGAGTGGGAGTCTGTGTTTGGTTATTTTCCATCATTATGCACTGAGTTAGCCGAGGATTTCCATAGATGTACTTCATTAGCTTGAAGAAGTTTCCTGTATTTCTATATTTTTTTCATGGAACGATGTTAGAGTTTGTAAGACTTATCTTCTGTGCCTATTGAAATGACTGTGCGGGTTTTATCTACTATTTTATTAATAAGTATATTAATTGTATTGGATTTTATGCTCAAATCTATACTCATTTTGATATGATAACACTGCATGTTTCACTTCAATCTGAGAAGAACTTTTATTGTCTATTTGCAATTTTGGCTCTAACTCAGCCCTGATGTCAGACAAGAAGAAAACAAAAGGAGATGTTAACTGTAATCATGACTTCAAACCACAAGCAAGCTGGTGTTTTTAAAAATTATGATTTTTGAAAAAGAAACACGTCTTTATATTAATGCAAAACACAAACTATCATCATTGTGATTGTACTCACATTTTCCACCTCTCACAATGCATATCAGTTAAAATAGCTCTACAGAGCAAAACGTTAACCACGAGGATCATTCCTGACAGAATGTATCATTGCAGAAATGACCTGTACCAAACTTCAGATAGGTCAAAGTTACTTAATGAGAAAAATGCATATGGACCGAGAGACTTTGTTTTCCCCCTAGAAAGCAGCAATAATGGTGCTGATAACATATCATTTACTAACACATAAAAGCCTCCCACTCAGCTAAGCACTAAGCACATTACTTGAAAAATTAAGGCAAGATAAGTATTCCATCATCTAGCTGAGCAAACTCAGGGAGGACAAGCAGCTTGTCCAAATATCCATATGGAGTGAGAAGAGGCACCTGGATTCTAAGCTAGATGTGGGTGGTTCCAATGCCCGCACTTTTAACCATTTCTGTGGTTTGGGCACCAGAATTTAACTTAACTATAAACTCAAGATTGCTCATTCCTCCTTTTGAATGAAAACGGTCAGAACTGCTAGGTCAGAAGACCTGCTGCATCCCACTTGCTAACCCGATTAAGTCCTGGGTGCATTGAATGCCTATTATGTGACTTCAGCCCAGATGATGTAAGTGTTCAAGGAACAGACAAGGACTATTTAATATTTAATTATGCAATGAGCATGTTTTTTGACTGTGTTTGATGATCTAGGCGAAAGATTTTTACTGATAAAGCTATACTCAGCTTTAACAGAAAATGATACATTTGGGAACCTCAAACCGGACACATTAAGATCATTGTAGAGTTGTTGCGTGGTGGAAACTTGGGAATCTATGACTTCATGCTTAACAACACTGTCTTTGCTTGAGTCCTGGCTCAGGTCACTACACTACTGTGACTTTTTAATTGACTCTACAGCCATGATACTAATTTATGGAGCATTTAGTCATAGTTCTCAGTCCTTTGTTCATCATTATTTTATCTTACAAAGGCTCACTGTAACTACCACAGCTAAGCAGATGGATTGCAAATATACAACCATGATTTTCAGCTTTTTGCTGTGATAAAATCTGGACATCCCAGCCTCTCAAAGTTAAGGCAACCAAATTGTATCTATATGTAATAACCAACATCTTCATTTTCTCAGACCCCCAAATCCCAGAGGCATTTCTAATTCTTCTTCTATGCCCTAGGTTGCATCTATTCACTGATCACTTGTCTCAAGGGCTGGTCCTTTTCCTTCCACTGATTCAGCTTCCCCTAACTTTCGCCTGTGTATGTTAACATCAGCTTCTGATTGTTCTGTGCTATGAGAAAGCAAGGGGATATTTGTAAAATTCCCATCAGACCGAAGTGTAGGGACCCAGAGAGGCCATTCGACCCTGTGAGATGATGTTCTTGATGGCAATGCCAGGCAGTAGGAGGATGGAGGTCAGCACTGTGAACTGTGTAAAGAAAACACCATTTGTACAAGTCTGGGAGAGCCCTCACACTTCCTTCCTGAAGCTAGTTTTTCCTGGTTTGGCATAAAACAGGCATCAGATCTGAAAAGACAGCTGCTGGCGTCTCTCTTTGGGGCCTGAGCAGGATGCACAAGAACAGTGTTGGGTCCTCCAGCTAGATGTAGACAGTCCAGGTTGCCAGCATCTGGTGTTGGCGAGTCCCTGCTGAACTGCTCACTGTGAAAGCCAGGGCTGAAGGCCCGAGAATCCTGTATGATTACAACAAATCCCCTCCTTCGACAAGCACCCTTGCAGGCCTCCATATCAAGTTAAGAGTGCTCAGGAGTGTGGGCTCCAAAGTGGGACAGAGCCAAGTTCAAATCCTGCTTTGTCATCCCCTAGTTCTTTAACCCTGAAACAAGATTTCTGGGGAAAGACATTCATCTGCAAACTTCCTGTGACTCCTAACTAAGAGTACAAAACATTACCACAAAGGTGGTACAAGTCAATATTCCCAAGCTCTTCACACCTATCAACATATCCTCTGTGTCTATGTAGAGTGGAACACACACAGCCAAAGAGATCAAAGGTCTGGAGCCCTCATGTGGTAAGTTAGACGGTTCTAGAAATGACATGGCAGCCATGTTGGCAGATTCTTCTCAGCCAGCTTACTCTCTCCAAGGCTATACTTCACAGTTGAGGATGAGAGATAGCACATAAAGTCATCTAATAGAATGCCCAAAACATGCAAAATATGGGTACCCTCCGACCAGATCCTGCTTCCTCTATAGGATGATACTCCACCAGAACTCCATTCTGGCCACTCAGAGTGTGTTTTATGGTTGTTGACTAAAGATCCTGGGCAGCAAAGAGTAACTCCAATCACTTCATCAGTGGAGGGAATTTGGAATATTTTAAAGCAGATCGTGAAACTGACACAAAGGGATTGATGACAGAGGCAAGGGAAAGATTACAGGTGTGCAATGAAGTGACATAAACAAGAATGAACCAACGTTTTCGTCTAAATATTCTATCTAAAAAATAGATAACAGCAAGAAGAAGAAAAACCAGATTGCAACTCTGGATGTCTCAGTGAGGTCAGAGACTCTTGCTGGCTCTGGGGCTGCATTTCCAGTTACAAGAAGGTTGGTGTTGGTATGGCACTTAGGCCCGTGAATGCTGCATAGCACTGGAGTCAATAAATGACACTAAGAACCGTGAATGGTGCATTGCGCCCTAGTCAATAAATGGTAGGTATGGTGTTTGATTTTGTATTTAGGAGTCTGTGAGCTTGATTAGCTTAGATCAAGCAAGGGTTCAAAGGCCGATTCAAGTAAAGTGGGCAAAGTGTCCACAACCAACTTCTGGGCTTATGCTTAGACCTCAAGATAGAGTGGAATAGACAGAGACAAAGGGATCAAAGGCCCAGAATGGTGCCAGTTAGAAGGTTCGAGAAGTGACATGGCAGCCATATTGGCAGAATCTTCCCAGATAGTGAGGTTACTCTCTCCAAGGCCATATGTACAGGCTGAAGCAGAGAAGAGCTGAAATTCTACAGAAGGCTGAGCTAGAGCAGGAGAAAAAGAATTACAACATTGTCTTCTGAAAAGATGGAGAGACCTAAGACAGGAAAGGTACTTATGATGGCTGATAGCTCTTGGAATTATGGAAAACTCTGGTGTGGATGAACTCTGAAGGTAATTATGATCTAGGAAGAGTGACTGTCTCAAATCTCTGTTCTCCTAAGATTTTTCTCTGACCTAGCATCCAACACAGCTCCAGAGACCTCCCCAAGACCCTCTATGTCCCATCTTTCTGGCAAACCTGACCTTGTTATCCACTCCCTGAGACTCATCCTACTATTAAAACTTTGTTCTTCCTAATTCTGAGTGTTTTCTTTGCCCCGTCTCCACTTTGGGGGATAGTAATCTAATCAATTTATATTCTTTATTTATTCTATCCCATTGTACTTTCTATGATGAGTATATATATGCACAGGCCCATTTTACAGATTAAAGTGATAAAAAGCAAGAAGAGAGAAATTAAATGATCTCAGATCACTGTGAGTGCATTTGGGAGTCTTATCATATCTCATATGCTGTTTTAAAAAAATGTACAAAAATATTAGCTTTTAAATTTTAAACTATTTGTAAAGTTAGCATAAAAAATAAAGGGTCTCATATTTATGTAGCATCATTATATTTAAGTATGCTAACATATATTAGTATATTATTATAAATGTATATTGATATTAATAATATATGCCATTATAAATATATATGTCATTAAACTTTGTTCTAATTAATTCCCCTCCTCTATTGCCTCCCAACCCCTTCCCTCTCTTTTTGGTCCTCTTCCTTTCCTCCAAGTAGCCCTCCTCTATAATCACACCACCTGTAATTTATTACCCTCTCCACTCCCCACCAGAATCCCTACTTTCCTAACCACTGATCTTTGCCTTGGTACATCACACAATGACTTGTTCACACGGTCATCTCTCTGTCAACTAAATTACCAGTTTCCAGAGGTGAAAAGAGTGTCATTCCCTGCTGTTTCACCCTTAGCTAAAAGGGTCTGAGCAGATGTATGGAGACTTGCCACACTATACTATATAACGCCCATTTCCTACAGGTAAGCCAGAGTTAAGATGATGGCTAAGTGTAGCTCTAGCATTATTCAAACCATGATCCTGTGAACCCTGGGTCTGGAACCATTGAGGGTTCAGTCCCAAGCTGCTCTGTGGTTGGTTTCTTTGGTTTAAATACCTCACTTCTACTTAATGATAGGCTGTGAACATCAGGTGACTAGATTCTTTTATTTTTTAACCAGCTCCCTCCACTGCCCCCAAACAGTGCCTAACATAGTCTAGAGCCCACAGCAGGCACTAATGTGACTATTCATTGATAAATTAACTCTCCAAACTGTCTGCCCAGTTTCCTTCTTCCTTTCCTTCCTTCCTTCCTCCCTCCCTTCCTTCCTCCCTGCCTTCCTTTCTTCCTTTCTTATGGGATCAACAGATTTTTGAAAATGATACCTCTTAGCTGTTAGGAAGAGACAGTCATAATGTTTCACTCTGCTGTGCATATAGAAAACTAAACTATTACTCTGGGAAGAGTGACAAAGGATATTGAAAATAGAAATAGAGGTTGGGAATGTACCAAGACTCCATCCATGGAAAATGTGAACGCTGTCTGGAGTCTTTCCAACTTCGGAATATGCATCACAATTCTAATAGGTCTAACTTGGTTTTAACATCCATTTTCAGAGGGAAAAAGGAGTGTATGCTATTGGTCCAGAGCTCTGACCATTGGTGAGTTGGCAACTGAGATGTTACGATATTACAAAGGACAGAGTAAGACCCGCCCATTCTCATGGAACCCAAGCTGAAAGGCTGAAACAAGATGTTAACCCACTCAAAGACCCTGGAGGCTTCAGTCTTTCCCCTTGGATAGCTCTGCAAGACATCCAGCGAGTTCCAGTTTGGGCAGGGGTTTGTTTATTCTGCTTGGTTCAAGTCAGGGTTACGGATCCCTAATGGTTTTAGCGTCCCTAAAGGTTTTCCACATTTGGGCAAGATCTATGCTTTATGTCAGACCCAAGGAGGCTTTGCTCCCAGCTGCTCTGCTGGGCCAGTTACATCAGAAACACTCAGACACAGGCACTGAGGGTAGAAGCTATTCCTTGGTTCAGATGTGGAGGTTTTTTTTTTCTTTTTTCTTTTTTCTTTCAACAATGCCATGTTGTAGTAAAAATGCCTCATTCTTAACCAACTGTATTTTTTTCAATGCATTTCATTTTCTTCCCGTTGATGTTGAATTTTCTAAACTAGTCCTTTTTATGCAATCACTATTGTGGTGATATATTATTTATGATTTAATAAAAATTTACTGAAGGATCAGAACGCAAAGCCAGCCACACTAGTTAGTTATAGAAGTTGGGCAGTGGTGACACACACCTTTAACCTCAGGACTCAGGAAACAGAGGCAGATGGATCTCTTTGAGTTCAAGGCCACCCAAGGCTACATTAGAGTGAACCAGTCTAAAAGAGAAACAGCTCACACCTTTAATCCCAGCACTGGAGAGTATATAAGGAGCTCAGTGCAGTCCCAGAAGGCAGTCTAGGATTCTGAGGCTTGGTGGAGAGCAGAGCAGTCTGGAGATGTAATCTGAGATTCAGAGGTAGAATTCAGAGAACTCTCTAAAGGCCAGCTGCTTTGCTTCTCCAATCTCAGCTTGAGCACCAATAACTGTGTCTGGCTTTTATGCCAGAGACACACTATTTTATGCCAACCCAAACTAGAGGGGCTCACACTGACCTTTGGGTCTTCATTTTGAGCACACTAATTCCTAATGCAGGAATAATCAGGTTTGCAACTGCCATCCTTCTCGCCACAGAGGTCACCTCTCAGGCTCTGGGCCACAGGCCACTCACTGTTGGTAGGCTTTTCCTAAATCTGACCTGCGAAGACCTGCATGGGGTCTTTAAAGCATCAGGGCTTTGTTAAATAGCATTTGTTGTCAGAAGAAATAAAAAGTTAAGACTTTTAAAAAAGAATTAAAATAGGAGGTTTATTTTTGTAGTTGGTAAAACATTTTAGACTTCCCTGCACATGGTTAAATATGTTCTGTTAGAATTCATTTGAATGAAATGAAACACTATCAATTTAACTGTATTACTGGTTTCTCCATTAGTTCTTCAAAGGGAATTCAGTTTTGACTGAAGCTTAAAGAATGACTCAGGCTATCTTGAGATTTTTCTCTCTATCCCAATTATCTGCTACAGGCCTACACTGCCATTATAACCAGATCATGAGCATATTCCATTATGTTCTATAAATGTTCCCATGGACAAGAATTTTCATAGCCCATTTAAGTGAGTTCTAATCCTTTAAGACAATTTGGAAATGTGAAAGAGGATTAATTTCCTGTAGTAAAAGACTCATTTAATGTTTACTGTAATGAGTGCCAATCATAGATCTTAGCCTCAGCTCCTGTCTTGGTGAGGGTTTCTATTGCTGTGCTAATAGTGAGGGTTTCTATTGCTGTGCTAAAACACCATGACCAGAGCAACTTGGGGAAGAAAGGGTTTATTTCACCTTACAACTCTGGGGCCATACTGCATCACTCAGGGAAGTCAGGGGAGGAGCTCCAGGCAGGACCTGGAAGCAGGGATTGGTACAAGAGGCCTTGGAGGGGTGATGCTTACTGACTTGCTCCTCATGGTTCCTCAGCCTGCTTTCTTGTACCATCCAGGACTTGGCACTACTCGCTGTGAGACAGGCTCCCCCACATCAATCATCAATCAAGATAATACCACAGGTCTATGCACAGGACGGTCTGTTGAGGGGCATTTTCTCAACTGAGGCTCCCTCTTCCCAGATGACTCCAGCCTGTGTCAAGCTGACATAAAAACTAGCCAGCAGAGCTCCCAGTGCCAGCAGCGAACATTTATCACATTTTCTGCTGTTGTGGGAGCAGATAGTCAGCAGAGGATTAAGTAGAAACAAAGAGTTCCCTAATGTAGGTCAGAGGTTGCCCTTGTTCAATGCTGCTCACATTAATTAGTTCTAGAACCCCCACACTCCACCCAAGGCAGTTCAGGGACTTTCCTCTCAGCCCCTAAGCACTATGTTTATGTCAAGCACAACCTTTATACCATGCTAAAGCTGCATGCTTGCTTGTCAATTGTCCATCTTCTCCTTGGCAGTGCAGTCCTTGAAGTAAGGGCCACATCTTGTTTACTGCTACAGTTTTGGCAAGGAGAAGATGCTTAATAAATAGTGTAAAATAAATGCATGAACGAATTGCTAAATGCAAGGAAAATCCCCTCTCAGGTGTTCCTCAAGTTGCTAGCACAAGGGCAGACAGCCAAGAAAACCCAGAGAGAGTTTTCCTTCTCTGTGCACACTATGCCTGAGCTCACAGGAAAGGGGCATCACCACCACCGTCTTCAGTGACTGCCACTGTGTGATTGAAGACTGATGCATGCCAGGTACTGAGTTCCTTGTAGACATTACCACACCAAGTCCTGAAAACAACAAGAGCTATTGGTCTGGGTTTTGTTTTAACGATGCAAAAAGTAAAGCTGTTTAAAACGAGGGTACTGGTGTCAAGACTCACACTCTAGACAGAGTGACGCTGTGTTCAATGCCTCCTCAACAACAGTACAAGTCACAGACTGATATTCCCAAGAGCCAAAGGTAATAGTCGTTCACGGTGGAACACCTTTCAACACCTCCCTTCCACAGAGCCTCTTTGCCTCCTCTCTTCTGATTTCTTTTGAGTGTGCAGCCCCGATGGTCTTCATTACAGCCACTGACAATAGCCATGTTGGAAATGAGGGGCTTGAACTCATCAAAATCTTCACATTGGCCCCTTTTCCAAAGTGTGCTCATGCAACCAGTTGAGCACCACAGGTGGCACGCAAGCGGCCTTTCTTGGCCATGGCCACTTTGATGGGAGATTTGACCCATTCTCCCAATTATTCTAAGTTGTATTTTCTAGCCTTGTTTATCTACTGATTTTCAGCTTCAAGTTCTCTCTTTAGTTTCTAGTTCAGATGCAGTTCCTGACTCCTCCAGTGTAACCCAGCCTTCTCCGGATAGGGTTGAGTCTCCCTTACTCTGGGAGTAAACATTGAAACATTTAATTAGCAACCTTGGAAAGTCTTCATTTAGAAATGTTTTCATTTTCAAGATTTAGTGAGTTTTTTGGGGGTGGGTGGGTGGGTAAGCCTTGGAATCTAGTCATCATTAGATTAGGTCTTTGGTGTGGCATTTCAGATAACTCCGGTGGTTGAATTTCTGACCTATATAACCAAGACATTTTTTTAATTTTTATTTATTTATTTTATATAACCAAGTCCATTTACATGAAAACAAACATTTATAGACAATATTTGGGAATTTGGGTGTCGTACTTTCCAAACTACTTTCTGCTGGTAAGGGGCGCTGTCATGGGGGAATTCTGTAACCAAGACATTTTAAGAGTCTCATGCTCCACTGGCTGAGCTAGCCGGGCCTCTGATAACCAAGACATTTAAACTGGAAACTCCAAGTGCCTCCACCCTTCCCTCCCACTGTGTCAACACTCTCTCTGAGATGCAGGGGAGAATGTTTTCTTTTCATGAAGATGAGTAAGAGGTGACTGCAACACAGCTACCCAGTCAGACTAGAGGTCGCATCTGATGGCAAGTTCACTCCTGGATTCTAGGTGGCTGACCAAATGCTGAAGTCACTCTGTGTGTGATTCTCTTCTCTGACTGACACCTGACTGCCCAGGACCCCACAGCAGGGGCATTTCTTCCTGTGCCCATCAAACTTCCTGACAATTATGAAGTTCAGCAGCCTAGGGCTTTCTCTCGTTAGGTTGTAAGGGCTACTTCAGCTGGCCCCAGACCAAGCATGACGTTTTCTCTGGATTGAGAAACACTATTCTACAAGTTGCAGACTTCTAAATGTATCTGCATTCTTCCCATAGTTGACACAGCTCTAGGCCACAGTGGGCAGCTAATGAATATTTCTTAATTAATTAGCTGCTACAGAAATATACTCAGCATCACATTAAGGTATATTTTTATCCACAAATAATTTCAAGGTAGCAAAACTAATAAGTCAAGACGTTTCTTTAAATAAACAGAAATCCTGGAATTGGAGCTATGTGCATACCTTCTCAGCCTGGTAGGCATGCAAGGGCTAACTGTTTTGATTAGGAGGAAGTCAAGTAAGACAGCCGTTATAAACAAAGCTATTTATGAAGTATAGTCATGCACTTTAAAATGTCTGTGTTTCATTCCCCCATGGAGGGATACTCCCTTAACCTAGAGACAGGAGGGAGGGCCTAGACCCTACTCCAAATGAATTGACAGATTTTGATGATCCCTCTTGGAAGGCCTCACCCTCCCTGTGGAGTAGGTGGGGAATGGAATGGGAGGGGGAGTCCAGGGGCATGGGAGGATGGGAAGAAGAGGGAACTGGGATCAATATGTAAAATAAGAATAATAATAATAAATAAATGTAAACAAAATGTCTGTGTTTTCCTACTATGCTTCTGGTTTTAATATTCAAAGCTATTAGCTCATGAAAAAGATTCGGATAGGATATAGTTATTGGAGTAAAGGAAGATATATAATTTGAACATGTGTCCAACTTTTTTGTTTCTTTTACTTTTTTTTCCCAAGACAGGGTTTCTCTGTGTAACAGCCCTAGCTGTCCTGGAACTAGCTCTGTAGACTAGGCTGGCCTCAAGGTCTGCCTGCCTCTGCCTCCTGAGTGCTGGGATTAAAGGTGTTCACCAACATTGCCCAGCTCAACTTTTCTATAAGAAGCAAAATACCTTCTGTTTTCATGTAAGAAGATGGACTCTATAAGGCATGCTTTGTTTTTATATCATTGTTCTAACTATAGCCTATGAGTGACCAATAACATGAATAGTTATTCACAGGTGTACAAACACCTGCAAAGTTATTAAAAATGAACAGTGGAGTTTTTCCTTCCTGCTACCTACTTTAAATATCAGCAACTATACTTTGTACAGTTAAGTGTGATATTTAATCTTGTCATTCACAAACTTAACAATGTACGAAGGAAAAACTGTGTTTGTGACACTGTTTATTTTATCAGATGATGCCTTGCACACATGTGTGAACATTCAATTGCCTTATTTGAAAAATTCTCATTATCATATCTTTAGTTTTCTTTCAGCACTATATATGTCTCCTTCTCGTTTGTTTTGTTGTTGTTGTGGGGGCTTTTATTTTCTGTTTTTGTTTCTGCTCTGTTTCATTTTGCTTTGGGAGACACAGCTGTCCAGGCTAGCCTCAAAGTTGCCATCCTCCTGACTAGGCCTCTCAAGTACTGGGATTGCAGGTGTGTGCCCACAGATGCCACCACATTTGGCTGCGTTATGAGTATGAAAGCTAATGATTCTTCTGAGGTTCCAGTGAGGCTAGTGGGGAGGGGGGGGGTGACAGCAAGGACATGGAGTGTGAGAGATTAAGTCAAACAGGCGCTCCATCGGGAGCTCATACTCTCCACTGGCTCAAGCACAACCTTGCAATTAAGGGGTATCCTGGCTGATCAGTACTTTATATAAGAAATGTCTCTTGAGGGGGAGAGAAAAGGAGAGAGAGAGAGGGAGGGAGAGAGAGAGAGAGAGAGAAAGAGAGAGAGAGAGAGGGAGAGGGAGAGGGAGAGGGAGAGAGAGAGAGAGAGAGAGACAACCTGCAGAGGGAAGGGTTTACTTCACTTACGCTTATCATGGTCTATTATTGAGAAAAGCCAAGAGAGGACCCTGGGGTCAGGAACTAATGCAAAGACCATGAGAAAGGCTGCTCATTGGTTTGCTCTCCACGTCTTGCTCAGCTTGCTGTTGTATACAATCCAGGGCCATCTCTCTAGGAGTGGCACTCTCCACAGTGGGCTGAGCCCTCCCACATCAATTAACAATCAAGAAAATGCCCACAGACCAGCCTGATGAACACAATTCCTCAACTGAAGTTTCCTTTTCCCACGGGACTAAGCATGTAGCAAGTTGACATTAAAACCAGCTGTGAAATCAAGACGACTGTGTTCATATCCCAGAGCCCAAGTAACAATCTGGACATCAAGAACACCTCTATCACCCAGACACTGAAGGAGTCTGGGGACAGGAATGCTGCTGGGACTCACTGGTTTCCAGCCTAGCTAAAACCATGAAAGACCCAGGTTCAAGAAAAGACTCAAAAAGAGCCAGCTCTGATCATGCTCTGGTCGTTGACTGCCTCCATACCATGCATAAGCTATGGCAAAGCTACAAGGCTGCAGAGCCCGGTGTGAGCACCTCAACTTGGACACGATGATAAACTGCTGCGCAGCCTATCCCCCTATGTTTCCTCCCAGGTTGCTGCAATCCCCATTTGTCATCAAAGCCACTTCCAGCGGGAATTCCTCAGTCCTTTGTAAACTCATGTAGACCCAGGAAGAAAGCCCAGCATGGGATGAGCCTTGCTCACACCCACCTCAGTTTCTCTCCATTGTAATAAAATATGCAAAGATTGGACATTCCTCCCTGATGTGGAGTCAAGTACATTCACACACATCCTTGTCACTATCCATCTCCAGAACTTCCCTTTGGCCAAACTGAAACTGTGCCCACTAACTCCACATTCCCTGCTGTCTCAACTTCTATAATCACCATCCCGTTTTCTGTCTCCACTGCCAAGACTGTGTGCCTTGTGCAAGTGGAATTTTCTGTCTCCTTCTTTGTCTCTCTCTCATCCAGTTCATTTTCACAGACTTCAAACATGAATTCTCCCTTGGAGAGGTCATCCTTTGACCCTCTTCCTACCCTTTTCTCTCCAGGGAAAAGATCTTGTGCTTTTCTGTCTCTTCCACTGTGTTCTTTTTTTTTTTTTTTTATTAAGTAACCGGGGTAATTTTCTGGTTCTTCCATCCAGGTATGAGCATGGAAGTGCATTCAACTATAATCAAGAATGGCAGCTGCCCCCAACTAACATCTCAGAACCACCCGAAAGTTCTTATCAAAGTCCAGGACAAACCTTAACTCTTTACTCATCTCCAATGGAAATAACTTCTTGACAGGAAATGCCATTTAGCCCACTCCTCTCCTCATGTTTCCCATGAAGACCAACTTTCAGCATCCAGAGTAGAGTTAGATTTCCGGTCTGTGCAGGTGGAAGGGCTTTTGAAAATTAAAGTCTAGGAACCAAACCACACCTACTGCCCCTTCTCCCAGAAAGGGTCTAAAGTTCCACATAGCTCCTGAGAAATCAACTTCTAGAAGCTGGAAACAGAATACGTGTCATTCACTCCTTCTAACTTTCTTCTGCTGTCTTGGTCTCCTTTTCAACAGGGTCTTGTATGGAGCTGGGGCCCCATCACAAACTAATTATCTTCCTACCTCAGCCTCCTAAGTGCTGTCATGCCTGAGTCCCTATGAGTAACTTTTCATGAGCAATTCAGAGCTGAAAGCTACTGACCAAATCTCTGCCACAGAGCACACACTGAACAATAAAAGAAGGAGGCAACCAAAGCTTAGCTCTCAGCCACTTCCTCCCAGTGCCCTAGTGGTTTAAGGCCTACTTTTCAACATGAGGATCTTCCAGATCTCAGACAACGCCCTGTGCTTTTGAAGTCTCATGTGTTTGTGTTTTATTATTTAAATGTTAACTTTTAAATTAAACCAAATATAATTTTTTGAGACAAGGTCTCACTATGTAGCCATGACTGGCCTGGAACTCGCTGTGTAGACCAAGCCGGCCTTACTTTGGAAATTTAAATTGAGAAAAATCACATGTGTTTGTTGTTTCCAATATAATGTTTTGAAATATATGTACGCTATTTGAGATAGTTAACAAGACTTTACCTTGCATTGTGTGTGTGTGTGTGTGTGTGTGTGTGTGTGACAGAGAGAGAGAGAGAGAGAGAGAGAGAGAGAGAGAGAGAGAGAGGAAATCCCCCCTTTGATGCATTTTTTCCCCGCTGTATGAAGAAACATATATTTAACTAAAGCACTTTGAAACTTTGCAAACAGGGTGGAAGAAAGCACTGCAGTTGAAATCCACCTCTAAGGCAGCAAACTAGAAACCACAGAAATAAGCCCAGAGCAAAAATCAACCAGCTAATGTTATTATTTAGCTGGAACTAATTTGACAGTTATTAGGAACCATTAAGAAGCTACAAAACAGAAACTCCAGCTCTTGTTTAAGACACCAGTTGAAAGGTCTCACATTAGCTGATGGTCTGATGTAATTCCAGCGGGAAATGATGTATGAGATGCTGTTCTGAATAAGGAAGTACAACAGCAATCAAAACCAAGTTACTATGCAGCAGATGCACTGGCCGGTGTTTTTATGTTCACAGGTCTTTGGAACACTGTTAGCACCTGTGTCTTAACTGGGACCCTAGATATTCTGGAAGAAGAAAGAAGGTAGCTTGTATTGACTTTGTTGTCATTTAAGGTTGAGTTGTCAGATATCACTAATTCCTTCTCTACCCATTGAACATGTTGGGTCTTTTGCATTCCTTATATGATACTTAACTTGCCACAATTACATGTTATTCTTTAATTGTTTCATGTATACAGATCTTGCCTCCTTGTAAATATACAGCAAGCAAGCTGGCGGGCAACATTTCAGTGGGATCTTCCATAACAACTTCACTCTATAGGGTACAGCACGGGTATGTGGTGAGTGTGGGTTGGTGAACTTTGATGAGCCCCTGAAATGGAGTCACATGCATGGAAACCATGACGATCCAACATGCCAATCTTAACTCAATGTCTCGGGAAAAGCAGCATGGCAAATGTTGTCCTGCTAAGGTCTGGGGGCCACAGAAGTGCAGAGAAACCTCCAATCCTGTGGTGGTAGGTGATTCCTTACTTCATAGACAGTGTAAGTTCCATGAGGGTGGGGATGATGCTTTACTCCTTAGCCAGCGTGTATACCTGGCACCAACTTTCTCCATACCACTCTTTCAGATTAGCATTCTCACACTGTATGTTTTCCTTCTATTCCTCATTTGAAGCCAATGCCCAGAAGTTAAGGCGAAAGCATAAAACCATCCAACACAGCACTTAATATGGAATAGCAGGTGGCCGTAGTGTCCCTCTGAAGCACAGCAAGGGTGAATGTGAGGGTGGAAAGGGCAGGATGGAGATCAAGGAGCAACGTCACTGGCCAGATAGCCTTGGTCTGAGGGATCATGGTAGGGGACAATGTCTACTCTCTGTGACAGAGCAGCCGGATGTCAGATGGGGCTCTTGGCAGTGGATGGTCCCTGTCTGGCTGGTAGGTTCCTGCCAGGAAAGGCTGCCAAGCAGTTTGTGACAGCTGTGTAGTGAGCGAGTCTCTGAGGTTCTCTAGTGACTGCTATCTGTGACCCTCCCATGTATACCATGGGAAGTCACAGGGAAGTTTGGATGCTCGGGACCCAATTTTTTACTGGCTCGTATTTCACTGTGCTATGCCTGCCTTTCTGGGCCTTTAATATGAGACACACTGAAACAGGGTTCTTTTCTTCTCTTTCCAGCAGAAACTTGTTGGTTCTATATATGCAGGATAAGAATATTTAGGTTTCACTCTGTTCTAAAGCATGGCCAATTTTCAATGTAATCATACGATCATATTTACTTACTAACCTTGTCAGGGCAATTGACATCTCACATGAATTAGTACTTGGAGAAACTACTCAATTGCATAATTTCTTTTAAAGATTTAAAGGACCAGTGAGATGGCTCAGTGGGTAAAGGTGATTGCCACCAAGCCTGAAAACCCAAGTATGGTAGAAGGAGAGAGCCAACGTCCTACAAGTTGTCCTGTGACCTCCAGTCACTCACCCATCCACCCCACACTCAAAATAAATAAACAAACATAAAAATAATTAAGGATAGAGTTTTAGCCATCTATTACTTTTGAAAAAAAAAAGAACTTTAAAAATTAACACTTGCTATGTGTTTAAGTCTTAATGGATTTAACTTTTCTGTTTACTAAAAAATGCTAATTTTACCTAATTTTCTTAGCATTTCTGAAATGTGGACTCAATTTTCCACCAGCAGCTCTATATCGGATGGTTACTGAATTCTCTAAAGGCAAATATGAAGAGTTAAAACTGAAATCCCAGACATTACCTTTCAGCATTATTCGTCCAGTGGATCCTCCGAAGGTACTGAGAAGGCCGCTTCTTGCTCCTAAAGAGGTGGTTGCCTCCAGGAGAGAACCAGTGATGTACTGAGCTATGGATGTCCTTTGGAGGGTGGCCCGGTACTCACATTCGGTGTCTCGTACACATTGCCATAAGCATGGGCCGTCTCTAATCCTTCCACAGGCTGTCTCAGAGGTTGGAAGCTGTCTGGAGCAATGGAGAAGAGATCCAACCGTATCTTCTGTTTCGTCTCCTCTTCTCACTGCACTGTAGATCTGTGAATAGCACAAAGCACAGGAAGTATTAATCTAGTTTCTTAGAAAAGCAAATTAACTTGTTGACAAAATGCCAAGATGACTTAGGAAGAAAGAAGGCTCGGTCGGTCTAAGCACAAACACCTTTGAGCTCTGCACTCATGCATTAACCTGAACATTCTGCAGACACTATTTATTTGGAGAAGCACTGTGTAGTTATGAAATAGGCCATTCAAACAACTCTGCTATCAAACAGAGCACTTAAAGTTGCACCAACCAAAAATACATTCAGCTCAAATTTCTCCTCCTCCACAATGCTCTTCTGTAGAGCTACGAGAGCAAACTTTTTCCTCATCCTTTTGTATTCTGTATGACTGACCATGTCTGCCTGCCTCCATCCTTGCTTCAATTTGACCTCCATAGGGAGTTCTTGGTCCATGAACAAAGTAGATTGAGGATGGTAGGGTCATGAGGAAGGATTTCCCTCGTGAGCAGATTCTTCCCATCCTTCAGGTAGCACCAGAGTCTTTGATGCTTTTATTTTCTTACTCTTCCTTCATCTCCCATATTCAAATAGCTAGCCCCTGCCCAATCCCTGTTATGTCATTTTACTGAGTAACTTCTTCAATCACTTGTATTCTCCGTGTATGATCTGATTAGAACAGGATCTCAACCACAGCTTCTGCCCATCCTAATGTAGACTTTCAACATGCATGGACACAGACCCTGCTCTGTGTGATTCACTGTGTCAGAAATCATGGGCAAATGCAAAGGGCAAAGCATGCTGCTTGCATGGTATTATGAATAGAAGAGAAGTCCTGACTAATACAGAGTTGAAGAATACTTCAGGGAGGTGTTGGGTTGTGTGAAATGTTCTGGGGTTGTTCAGAGTCTTTCTGATAGTATGGGAGAAGTGTCACGCAGAGGGACAGCTGTAGCTTGCTAAAGGAGGAAGGAAGGGATACGACTTGACAATGAATTCATCATGACTCTTTGAACAGCTTGCTTTGGTTTATTCACCACCTCTGTGTCAGGTGTGGGTAAATGAGTTTCTCATCATACAGAGATCACAGACCTGCAATGAGTTTGTGCCAGAGTGGCAATGGATGGTGCTGTTCTCTCCGAATTTTACCTTAATGACGGCCTTTGAAAGACCCCTGTATTTGGTCCTTATAAAAGCTTACAATAAACCCAACCTCCCCTACCTGGCCCTAGCATTCAAACCCCCTGCTTTCCTTTGCATGCTGATACATCCTTGCCGATTGGAGTCACAGTGAGACTTAGCTTTGTTCTCTCTCGTTAAACTTCTGGAGAGCAGTGTGTCCAAATGAATGGTGTGTTGTGTTTACATCCAAACTCTGAGGTAATGTGTGGGGGAGAGACACCTGGTTTTGCCTGGTGTGGCCAGAGAGTGGTTGTGAACATGAGTAAGTGGCTTAAAGGTTTTGAGCAGTTTCCTCCTCTATAAAGTGGGGCCAATAATACCCCTTCTTAAGGACATTGTGGGACTCACACAGGAAACTCATGTAGCATACCTGATTTAGGGTTGAGAAATAGCGTGTATTACTGTTGGGCAAGTCTCTAGGAGAAAATGCACCCCTCCTCAAGGAATGATGGGAGGCTGTTAACCAAAATAGGGTCTACATTATTCAGCAGGATGTAGTTGTTACTGTGCTTTATGTGTGACTGGACAATGTCATCCTAACCCTATCTGGGCAAACACAGAGCTCAGGATATGTCTTCTCAAGGTCTGCCTTTTTCCTAGATGTTGATGTTATTAAAGAAGGAAGGCAATCTCCATTGTCACCCGTCCATACATTCCAAACCATACAGGCAATACACAGCACAGTAAGTCCCACTCAAGCTCCTCAAGAGTAAATGATGAAGAAGTTCAAGGACAGGAATCCTTTGTGAGAACTAAGGAAGGCTCTATAGGCAAAGCAGGGTTTGGCCTGAGCCTTGAAAAGCAGTTGTGACTCTAACTGCAATAAGTGGGAAAGGTAATTCAGGTGAGAATCCAAGTGACGAGGCTGGAAAATACAGATTCCATCCTGTCAACAGCAAATGGAGCAGGATGTGTATGGCAGAGAGTGGAGGGTATGAACTGTGCATCAAAGAAGGTTGGGCAGCCTGATAAAGGAGAGACTTAACCGTTATGGCAAAGGGTTTCAATCTTAGAGGTAGCAACCCTTGACACTTGGTATTTGTTTGCTCTTAAAAGAGGAATGAGGCTAAAAATGTTTTGTTTAAAAAGATGAACAGACAGTTCCCAGTTACTAATAGGTTGCCTTCTCCCTTTTCTTGCCAAGCTGTACTACAGGCCTACAGTGCCCATAATCATCACTTTATGAACTCTACCAATTATAATGCCTTCATAGACTCCTTCTAGATTTTTCCAATATGTTTTTCTCAAAATCTTAGATCTAAAAGGAATGATATGACATACAGACTTCATAATCACAGAAACTTGAGCCCAGTAAATAGCTTCCCCTTCTGGAGATTTACACTGCCCAACAGAATGTTAAAGACAACTACAGATGTTGTAAGGACATTTATTTCATTTTTCCTAACTGGATATTTGAGTGTTTTTCATGCTATTTGACCAAGAATTGTTTTCTAAAGAACGCTTAGCCTGCAGGTGGATGATACAATATGTTAGAATCTAATAGGCTTCTCATTTCCAGTTCCTTGATCTTGGTGGAATCCCTGAAATGCGCACCCCCCACACCCACAACTTTCCTGATGTCCTTTCTCTCATTATTCCACAGTTCCATCGTCACCTGTCCGGTTTCACTTTGTTGTTGTTGTTGTTACCACACCTTGAGGACACCATAGAGAAGTGGCAACAATGATCTAATACAGGGAGGTCACAGAGTAATGGCTAAGAGCCAGATTCAGGTATCAGATCAAAATCAGTGAAGTTCGTATGTACATGAGAAGCTTCACCATTCCCCACCCACCTAGCCAGTCTGGTAGCACTAAGTTTCCCATAAGTTATCATGGGGGCAGGGTTTCTCTACTGTCACACAGAGCAGACTGTTTTTACAGGTTGGTACCAGCTCTACCTCTCTTTAGTTATCGGATCTGGCCAATATCTGGTTGTTGGTAGTGCATATGCTGTGTAGCCCTTCCCTCAGTGACTTATGGAAAGGGACGTAGATTTATACAATAAATATGCACAGGGCTTCTCCAATGTGCCCTACATATGTTCTTCATGTGTTAATTGCTGGCTATCTATGGAGAAAAGCAGTCTATGCTCTTAAAAGATTGCATCTCATGCTATGAAAGCTGCCAGAGCAGGGAAGCAACCAATCGCCTTACCTTGCTGTGGTGCAAGCCACCATGGCAAAAATATCCCCAAGTGTGCAATAGTGGCGCTCATATCTTAGCAGTAATCAATAGCCATCTAATTTGACTTAAGGCTTACTCAACAGGAAGGAAATCATGCCTGGTACTAGAAACCTAGTCAACTACTTGGTGCTGGTGAGGTCACAGATATAAGAAGAGAACCTACTACTGCCACTTTACTAGGCCAGCATTCATTCTGAATCCTTGTCCTTATAACCACAGATAGGTGTAGCTCTCATTCCTCTTCAGAGAAGCTTCTCTTTTCGACAGAGACCATTATAGAAAAGCACAACTGTTCAAAATATAGAGAACAGTTGATCACAGGATGCCCAGCCCCGGTGGATACATCTGCAATGTAAGCTCTGCATCAAAAGTTCAGGGTGCATCTTAGAAAAGGGGATGGAAAGATTGTAAAAGCCAGAGAACCAGGAGACTGTGGTTTTGTGAGACTGTGTCTCCTAGAAATGACAGGGAAGCTTCACCCATGATATCACAACAATATGGCTGCCTAAACAAGACCCAAACAGGGGCATCAGCAATAGACATGCTAAGGTGCAAGTGGGAAATCTCACGGGGCCCCGCTCCTAGACAAAGAACTACGGGCAACTAAGGAATGCTGCAAGCTGGGAATTTGCTTTCCCCAGGGGATAAGCCCTTTACTTGGTTAATAACCAAGTAGTCAGTCTGGGATCAGATACACACAAGAGACACTAAATGAACTCAGCAGGTTGTTTATATTTATGTTTGTATGTATATTTCTACACACACACACACACACAGACACACACATACACACACGGAACAAGGAGGTACATGGAAGGGATTTGAGGGAAGAAATGATATAATTACATTTTAACTAAAAAATAAAGTAAAATAAAAAGATTGCATCTCATCTTAAACTTGAAGAAAGAGATAGAAGGTAAAGAGCTCTAAGAACGAATGTCTAATCTGTCATCATTTCTACCCCCAAGGCCCAGGAACAGGCCTCTGAGTTAAAGCTCTAGTCACCTAGTCACACCAATGTTCGACAAACAAATTTAAAACTTATTAGAAAAATGATGAGTGTGGACAGAGTGGTAATAGATAAGGTAATAATCAGGAAACATGCCCAAACCAGGCTATTACCCCTTGCCAGATGACTCCCTTATAAAAAGGAAGAAGCCTTGGGCATCTGCTACATACAGAGCAGGAAGAACAGTACTCACTACTTAACTAGGGCTTGGAGCATTGCTTTAAATCCTAGCTCCCTGTCCTGCTTCCCAGCTGTGTGATCTTCCCTGGATGGACTGTTGCTGTGCCATTCCGAACCTCAGTTACTTTCTTACAGTATATGGACACGGATGTATCTGCCTCATAAAGTTGAAACTAGAATTACAATCTCTGATAAAGGTAATGCATTGAAAGGGCACTGCACTCTACTAAACGCTCAACAGTCATTAAGTTTAGAGTGACGGTGATAGTGGTGACTGCTTACTGTGGCGGCTATAAAGTTTGCCAGGCATTCTCTGTGCATCCTCTCCTTATTAACTTTGGCTAGCCCTGCCCTTTGCTTCCCCAGTGGGAACTTACTCAAGCACAACCTTACAAAAATCTTTTTATAATAGGATTTTCTCACTCTCGTCGCTTTAGGCTTCGGAACAACTGCCACATGGAGAAGCCTCAGTTAACCTGCCAGGGGATGAGACTCTAGCTCAGTTGCTCCCATCATCCCAGCTAACGGACCGCCAAGATCCAGCCTCACAGTGGAGCCATCCTGGTTCCCAGGTCCTCCACTGCCAATCCAGGTGTTGCTACCGATGCACAAGACAGGCACACAGACACTAGTAGGTGTAGACTAGGACAACAGCCAGCTAATTCACACAACCATGGAGCAAGTAAAATGATTGCTGTGAAAAGCCGCTACAACAGACACTACCGTGAGGTGTTGGACTCATTTGCTGACTCGACATGGAAACCCATTTAGACTGATGCCATTTTACTGATGACAAACATAGCTAACTTTACACAGCTAGTAAGCAGCTAAGCTAGGAATAAGACCCATGGCCACCCTACCCCTTTTCCTAGCTTTACCTGCTGCCCCTTGCACGAGTTAGCTCAGTCGTGGGATTCAATTCAAGATCCCATTGTTATTTGGCAAGAGGTCTCAGTGATGCTAACACTGATGCTGTTTCTATTCATGCTTTCCTTTTCCATGCTGAATTACTTTTTAAAATAGTCAAGTCATGACTAATGACCAAAAGCGTTTCCTTTATATGGAGATTTATAGCTTTAAAATCACAAAGTGAGGGCGCATATAGACTTTATCCTGTTTGATTAATGTGGAAAGAGAATGTGGTGAAAACGGGGCAGACTGCTGCCCTACATGGATCAATATTGTTTCTAAGATAAAATGAAAATGTCACAACATAGCTACCAAGCTTGTTAAACAGCCACGCAGTCCTTCCGTCCTTCAGTTGTTTAACAGTCCATTTGTATTTACCGAGCACATACACCATGACAAACTCCTGGCCGTCCCCAAGGAAGTGAGTGCTGTGTCAATAGGGAAAATGACAATAAGCAAGCAGAGCAAATAAACTAATTAAAACTTGGCAACTGGCAAGCATGCCGGCCTGAGTTCAAATCCAAAGAACCCACACAGAGGCAGAGGTGTATCTGTAACCTCAGTGCTGCGATGGCAAGATTGGAGGCAGAGACAAGAGAGTCTCTGAAGCTCAGGCAAGCCAGCTTGGTGGACACCGTGGCAATCAACCAAAAGACCATGCCTGTCTCAAACGAAGTGCAGGGTGAGAACTAACATCCTCTGACCTTCACACATATGCACCATTGCATGTATGAACCTGCACTCGGAAGTATGAACAGGTGCATACACACACACACACACACACACACACACACACACACACACACACACACTTAACTCACTATGTAGACCAGACTGACATCAAATTCACAAAGGTCCACCTGTCTCTGCCTCCTGAGTACTAGGATTAAATGTGTGTGCCATCATGCTCAGCACCACAACTATATTTTTTGAAACTGTAGAGCAGGCTGGGGTTACAGTTCACAGTGGAAAAACTGTCTAGCATATAAAGGTCCCGTACTCAAACCCCAACACTGAAAACAAAAGCATAGTGTTCTATATAGCCAAGATATATATTTGGATTGATGATACAGGTCTTATTTACATTGCTGTAAGGAAAAAGAAAAGAGGAAATTAGCCAGAGTCTACATTAGCCATTGTTAGGTTTTTTTGAGATTTAAGATTTACATAGTAAGATCAATGCTGTATTCAGTGCCATTCAGGTCTCCTCAGTTCAGCAACTGTGAATGAATGATCCTCTCCACAGAATTACAATTACAGGTGCTGGGGATGATGTAGCTGGGAATGATTGGAGCAAAATGATCTTAACATTTTAAAGTCACCTGCTGAGTCATTATCAATGCTTAGACAACATCTGTAGAAACACAGCAACATGTAAAAGTCCTTGTTCTTCTAGAAAGAGGGATGCCTTGAAGTAATCAATAACAAAGCATGGAGTACAGATCCAAAACAGAATAAACTACAAATAATGAAGGTCAAGACTGCATCATGATGTAGGTGGGAACATAGCCAAGCACTGGAGAGTCCTGAGAGGCAAAAAGCCGTGATAACACACCACATTAGCAGCTCTTACTCAGGGAGAAAGCTTCTCCTCCTGTACAGCAAGAACGGGCTTTGTCTTCACTTGAAGAAACAGCCAAGGGGAATCAGTTTCATCCAGCCTTGTTTCCAAAGCTGTCTTTCTGGCATCAGAGTTATGGAAAATGATGTTTTAGGTCCTGGTGACACACTTTCTAAAATCTCCCAGTAGGAAGAATGCCTGTATGTAGAGGTCCACTGATTCCACAATGCTTGCCATCCCCTCAACATTTCTGATGTGCCCAAAATGAACCAGGCACCAAGCACTGACACCTGATTCCATGTAGGCCTCAGGCCAGCTCAATGAAGAGGTCCTGCTATTACCAGCATTTAAAAATAAGATGTACATGCTAGGATTTGGTATCAGGATCCTGTAACTCTAGCACAGTGCTACTAATTACCAAACTGAACCCCTGGGCAGCCCAGTACAGATGGAAAAGCAAATACTGTCAGGAGGGAGACAACCTAGTAAAGACACACACACACACACACACACACACACACACACACACACACACACACACACACACGTTCCTACTAGATGCTCAGCTCATGAGGATTTTGTTTTTCCTTGCTATATGTCCAGAGCAGTGGTTGGGTATTGAAGTATCTCAAGGAACACTCCTGACTAAATGAATGACTCTCTTTATAACACATCTTCAACACAAACTTTCCAAGAATCTTCAATCTTTGAGGCCATGGATTAACTAGACAAATCTGAACTACAAATGATATGGTACTTTGGTATTATCAACTGTATTTGGTGAACATTAGATACGGAAATCGCATAAGCTTGTATCAAATCCTCACAAAGTGTTCAGCTATTGCCAAATAAGGCTGTCATTGTTACTAACAAAATGTGCCCAGCCCTGAAACCTTCATTCATAGTTTTCAATACTATTCTATTATCATATGCTGATTGATTTAGAGTAAATAACATTAAGCTTATCTATTTTAATTATAAATTTTTATAAAAATGATCATCTGGTGTTTGTACTTCTGCGTGCCACATGCATGCAGTACCTGCAGACACCCATAGAAGACCCTGTATCCCCTGGAAGAGCAGCCAGTGCTCTTAACCCCTGAGCCATCCCTCCAGCCCCAATTGGATTATTTTGATCACCATTATTCTCTAATCCAGGTTGATTCTTGTGCTCCTTTTTTTCTTATCAGTGCTCTTCAATGTCAGTGGCCACTTCAGTAGTGACTGTACATCTACTTCTAACAGTACCCTTGTCCTACCCAATTATATGCTTTTGACAGTGTCCTGGCCTAGAAAAACATTTTGTGCTCTGTTTATCATAAAGTGTGCTTTCCAGGATGAGATAAAAGGGGCATATGGTGCATTGGTTCCAAATCCCCCTTTACTGGCCTAATAGTATCTTCTCTTAATGGCTGGAACCCAAAAGCAGTGTTCTAGAAGATTCTATAAAGTTCTTGAAGGTTGAAGGCAATTTCTCATGGATATTCAAATGTACAACAAAGGCAATGATTAAGAAAACTACTAAATTGCCAAGGGGCAAAGAAAATCAGGAGGTGGTGACGGCAGTGGCTAAGAGACCTAATGGAAAGGATGGGAGCCATATTTTGGCAGTAGTCTGTGTTTCCTCGGCTCCTGATTCCACATTCCATTCCAGAGCCTGTGTGGAGAATTCCATTCTCCTGAGAGTATTGAGACCATGCACAAGACACTGACCAAACACAATTCCAAAGAACCAAAAATAAAAGCTTTGTGAGCACCATGCCAGTTAGCTGGAGTTGTAGCATTGACTACAGGAAACAAGCCAAACCTTCCTTACCGTGGGAAGCATCTCAGGAGTGTTAAGATGATGCCCCATGGTGATGATCAGGGAATTTCACAGCAACAAAGACCCTTCCCCACAACGTATCCTGGGCCACACTGCTTCCTTTGTGTAGTCATCAGCAAGCAATAAGCATGTTCTTCCCAGTGCTCAAACCACACTCAGAGCACAAGTCACTGCTCCTTTGCCTTGCTGTTAACGCCATCCCTTAGTGAACTCTTTGCTCCCAGCACAGAGGCACACTGCAAGCAGTAGAGAGGGTACAAGGGAGAAGTAATTGGAGCCGTACAGCTTTGGATCTCAAAATAGGGGCAGTAGACCAGCAGTGGCAGCAGCAACCGCGAACTTGTTAGTATTACAATCCCAGATGTGCTGAATCAAAAACTTCTGGGATCCCTTCCACAGGAGGAAACGCATGCCTGGCACTGTAAGTCTGACCAAGGACCCACCATGGAGGACCCCATAGGCCTCACAGGTGAGAGCCTGCTACTCTTGTTTTGTTAAACAGACATAGCATCAAACAGCCTTCTAAATTCTTATCTCCATACCCATAATGAGTGCAGCTCTCAGATCTCATCAGAGAGGTTTCCTTGTGCAACAGACTGCAGTTCATGCAGAAACTCACCAAAAAAAAAAAAAAAAAAAAAAAAAAAAGGTGCAGAAAATAAGTATCTGTAGAGTGCTCAGCCACAAATGGGCCAACTGCATCCCGCTTCCCTGCAATGTTCATGGACCGTCTCAGAAGAGGGGGTAGGGAGATTGTAGGAGTAGAAACTGGAGCGATCCCAAGGGAAAACAGTGTCTTCTGGACAGGACCCGAACCCATGCACTCACAGCCACTGTGGTTGCCTGCACAAGACCTGCACAGGATCAGGACAGTCCCCATTGCAATGGGGGTGGGGACTCCTGGATCCCCTCCCCTAGCTGGGAAGTTGAAGGTTGACAGCTGCCTGCCGGGAGTAGAGAGATTCAGTTTCTTTAATGTGTGGCTCCTGGAAGGTTGACCACATTCCAGTAGGCAGCCCCACTCCCATAGGTATGTATGTTTGTGTGGGACACAAATTGACAAAAGGAAAAAAGAGGGCATGGAGTTGGCAGGGGGTGAGCGAGTAGGAGGAGGACCTGGAAGGAAGGAGGAGGGGTTGAATATGATCAAACTATATTGATACATGGGAAAAAAATCTACCAAATCATTAATTAAAATCTCAGTCTTAAAACTCTGGGACCAGAACACAGTAGTCTATCTATGTTTAACCAGCTCTCTATGGGATTCTGATTCCTGCCAGCATCTACTGCCATGGACTTTAAGGAGACGATATTATAATGCCATATTTCATCTCTGATTGCACCCCTCCGGTGATGCTTCTCATCCATGTCACCCTTCCAGAATGAGCCACGGAGGGCATTGCTGGAGTCCTATCCATCTCTCCTGCTGCAGCGCTCCCGGGTTTAAATCTATCATGGGGTAAAAACAAGCACGCGCCAGCGGGCAGGGCATCCCTGCATGAAGTTACTCACGGCTGTGCGTGTAATGGAGCGTTATAAAGGAAACTTCCAGCTTAATATCTGCTGAGATGAATCACGCCTGAGATACTTATCCTAATGGGAATTACCACAGGATGAATCATGTCATAATGAGAAAACCTAGCTGCCAAGGGAGCCTCTGGAAACGGAAAAAAAAAAAAAATCAAATTAGGACAAATGGATTATGCTGTTAGGCTTGGGATGGCAGGCAGTGAATTAGGCCTACAGGGAGGGACTTAGAGGGTTTCTTGAAGCTCTGAGGAGCAGTGGGTCATCTAATGAAACACTCGAGACAAAGCCCCTGTGAGATAAAAACAAACTTCCAGAAATGCTGAAGTCCTTGTCCCCGATTCAGAGCCCAGAGCCTTGTTCTTGCTGAGATGTACACTTGGGGAGCCGGGAGGGACAGAGTCCGGGCATCCCATTGCTCAGGGATGCTGCAGGCTCTGAGAAGGAAACGGGGTGGGGGTTGCCAAAGCCACTCATGGGACCAGGCTCTGCGCCTCCTGCCTCTGGCCAGCTGGACAGGGTCCTCATGGTCTCTGTCCTCGCCATCATGAGGCCCTTCTGACTGTGCCACTGCTTCTGAACCAACACCCGATTTCTCTATGTGACTTCCTTTTATTGTGATATTTGCTTCATTTTTTTCTTGTAATTAGCATAATTATACGTGTATGTGGAGTGCAAGGTGACACCCCAGCACGTGTACACAGCACATAAGGGTCACAGCAGGACAACCAGTGTGGCTGTCTCCTTATCTCTGGTGCGTGGGTCCCCGGAGCACTTCTCTTGTAACTGTTCTCAAAGTATGTAACAGCCTACTGCACGTGAGTCCCTCCACTCGGCCACAGCACACAGAGCTTATTCCTTCTACCCAGTTGTGTTTTGGAACCTGTTATCCAACTCTGCTGAATTTCACCCTTCCCTTCCAAACCTTTAAACCACTCTCTCATTCTATTTTCCCATGATATGTCTCTTTCTTCTCCTAGCTTATATCCTAGTCAACTCACCTTGCTGCCAATGACAGGTTTTTATTCTTTGTTATGGCTGGGAATGCACATCACATGTCTTTATCCATTTCATGTATCAGAGGATGCTTCCTTGGACTCATCATCTTATGCGTTTGTAGGCAATGCCTCAGTAAATACAACAGTAATGGTTTCTCTTTGATAAACTGCCAATTTCTTTTGGGTGTATATCTGGAAGTAGGATAGCTCCATCAGATAGATGACAGATCTAGTTTAAATATTTTGGAGTCACCACACTGTTTTCCAGCCTGGCTGTACTGATTTACATGCTCGTCATTGTAGAGCAGTTGTTTCTCAGATGGTGGCCTGTTCTGAGAGGCTGTTGAACCTTTGGGAAGCAGGGTCAGCTGGAGCAAATGGATTACTGGCAGGGAAGGGAGAGGGGGGCTGTAGGTTGATAACCTGATCTTGCTTCTTGTCCTGTCCCTGCCAGTTTCATCAAGACATCTGCAGGTAGCAGCATGCTCCTGCCCCATGCTCCTGCCCTCATGGCTTCTCCACCACGCCACACTTCCCCCATCATGACTGACTCAACTTTCAAACTGTGAGTCAAAATAAATATTCTCTCTCTTAAAAAGCCTACTCTAGCTATTTTTTCCATTATAATTGGGTGACTATTATTATTTTGCTGCTGGCTTTTTAGTTTCTTATATATTTCAAACATTAATTCCTAGCTAGATGAATAGTTTGAAAATAGATTTCCCCTAGCCTGTTTCTGCTGACTATTTACTTTGTCATGCAGTATTTGTTTATCCACATGTCCATTTTAACACCATATCTAAAAGTCCCTTGCATGTGAGGGATGTATCAGTGTTTCCTCTATTTTTTTCCTAGTATTTCCATGGTTTCTGGTCTTATGTCTATTTTGATATTTTGTATGTAGAAAAGAGTGATGCTCCATTTTTATATATAAGGATATCCAGTCCCCACAGCACCATTTATTGATGAGGCTAGCCTGGTCTGATTGATGTCTGAGATACCTTTGCTGAATATCAGATGGCTTGGCTGTGTGTGTTGGTTTCCGGGATTTCCATCCTGTCTGGTGGTCTGTTTTGGGTTTTCTGTGCCAATGCTATGGTCTGCTTTTCATCCTGTTCTGCCTGAAGATGGCCTGAGGTTGAGCTGGACCTACTAGGACATATTGTTCTGACAAGCAGAGATGACTAACAAAGTGTGCGATCTTTGTATCACACTGAGCATACTGGACCCTGAAATGCCACTATCTAATTGGAACAGGTAAGTTGTCTCTTTGATGGAGCTGGTCATTGGAGTCAAAGAGAGAGATTTTACTCAGAGGCTTAAAGGCAGAAAGGTGATGAAGAAGAGGCGGTCACAACTTGAACCTAAGGGACATCCCAGGGCCTTGCATGTAGAGCACACAGCTCTGGGGCAGCTGGTAGGTAGCCAGGCCACAGGCAGGAGTGCCTGGCGAGAGGAGTTTTCTGGAGAAGCTCAGACTGCATTCAGAGAGACATGGATGAAGATGTCTTCCCTGATTGAACTCCACTTATTCACTCATTCAAAAAAGATTTACTGGATATACATATGTACATAGGTACATACATACATACATACATTCATACATACATACATGCATAACTTGCCAGGACCTAGTGACAAATGGTCAATAGAAGTTTGGTTTTTGTTGTTTAGTTGGTCATTTTTTGTTTGTTTATTTGTTTTGTTTGTCTTCAGGAACACTGCTTAGTATCAGGGAAGCCATGCAGTTTACAGATGTTTACAAAGCAGTGTGCATGATAAGTTCTGCAATGTGTGAACCCAGTATGCTTCAGAAAAGGAGGGTCTTAGTCTACCATGAAAGGTGTCCTCTAAGAGGGAACACTTTATCATAATCTGAAGTTAATTACAGAGCTGGGGGGAAGTCAGGAGAGGCAGAAATGTCCTAAGTGGAGGAAATGTTGCATGAAAAATAGTTTCATATGGTTAATCCTTCTGTGTCCTCACAAGTAGATACAGTTTGAGTCAGGAACTATTTATTTTCATAGATATTTTCTTTTTATCAAAACTATATTTTACTATAAAAGAGATCTATCTTTTAAAAAATAACCCTTTGAGAAGTTTTGTATATATTTTGATCATATCCACCCATCTCTGTCCCAACTTTTTCCATATACAGCAATCTTTCCTAACTACTAAATTCACTTCCTTCCTTCCTTTCTTCCTTCCTTCCTTCCTTTCTCCCTCCCTTCCACCCTCCCTTTCTTTTTGTGAACCCTTCAAGACAATTTGTGCTTCCACCAGAACATAGTGAACTTGTCAGGGACTACACTCCCATCAAAAACTCTCTCCCTCTCCCAGCTGCTACCAATTGCTAATTGCTCTGATGAGGAACCAGACTGTGTGCCCAATTCCCCCTTTTCTTGTTGAAATTAGGTATGTTTTGGCTTTGCACAATTTTTGACAACTATTTTCTAAAAAAAACTACTATGTCAGGATGGCTGGAAGCTCTATCTCCTAAGACTCCTATCACCTTCCTGCATAGTGCTGAGTACAGAAGAACTCACACAAGACCCAGGCTCTGCCACTGAGGCATGGATGGGATGGAGCTAAGATTCCTTAGAACTTGACAGATATATATATATATATATATATATATATATATATATATATATATTGTCTACATGGATGCGCGCACGCAGGGTGAGAAGGGACTCAGAACTCTTTCTGCTTAGTTGAAGATATAAACCTGAAAAGCAATGGATACTCTTCTATCTTTGGAAGATAGCAGTGGAAAGAGAAAGCTTCAAGTAGTTTCTAAAGTATTGGAGAACAAAATAATAATGGCGGTGATGGGAAGGATGCTATAATCACCCTGTAGTTGGTGAGGATGAAGTGGGGACTCTGACTATGCGTACGAGGCATGCTTCTATCCTGTCCTGTCACAGAGATTCTCAGCTAGTGTGTGTGAGTGTGAGTGTGTGTGTGTGTGCGCGCGCACGTGCATGCGCATATGAGCTCATGGCTAATATATTGAGAGACCAAAGTCAAAACCAACATACTTGACCTTGAGAGGACACAAGGGTATGAGAAAGTTATTATCTCTCACATCATCTGTCCTCATGATGTAGTCAGATAAGATATGGCCACTCTCCTGAGACTTCTATAGACTTCACACACACAAAGAAAATACCCTACAAGACCCAAAATTGAATAAAACTTAAGTGTTTTTAATGAAACAATTTAATAATTAACAAATATTTTTCTAATTTACATTCCCCAAATACAGCATTCTAGCTCTTATATTCTGCAATCTAAAAAGCCTGTTCTGTTGTCTCAGTGAGTTAAAGGTTTCTCTTGGCTATCAAAACAAAGAGGTCTTTTGTTGAAAGAATCAGGCGACAGTGTTTGGTATAAAGAATAATTGTGTGAAACTCCAATGTGTAAAAAGCAGACTTAAAAGTTTCCTTGTCTCCAGATTCTTTGGATTTCTTGCAACAAACCAAAATACTATTTTCCTTTGCTTTGAGGGATCCCTAAGCAATTATGTATTGTCATGCTTTCTATAAGCATATAGAGAACAACATGAAAGTGGGATTTTATAAGCTGAATTTCAACCATCGCCAGCTCAGTGGTATCAACTACTTGTGGGTATTCCAAAGACTTTCTCCCCTTTATGCCCTTGCCAGTCCAGTGATGAGGCATATTATATTGCACACAGTTGGAACTCATGAAACATTCCTTGGATTTTAGCTGACCTGCATCTGCATTTACTGGGCATAACCAGCATGACAAAGACAGAGAACAAGCAAAGCCAGTGCACCCAACCATCGGCATGAGTTCTTGGGCTATGTGGGCCAGACGACATACAGGGCCACTTGGACTCGCTCTGAGCAGAGGGGTTTAGAACGAAGGTGATACAGTTCTGAGCCCAGAATGGAGTGTGGTTTTTATTTGATATTTATTTTGTTTTGTTTTTGTGTGTGATATATTTCTGCTTGAATCGAAATAATTCAGTAGCTTCACTGGACACCAATGGACAATGTCTTAGAAGCAAATGAAGCTAGTTCTATTGGCGGGTTCTGTCATCACTCAAGGCCCAAGAGTGGGGCGACCTTTGGTTTTACAGGGAACGTGGCCCACATATATCTTCTTCTTTCAAAACTTTCTGCGTTCACTACAAGAACTCTGACCTTGGTTCTTGCTTGGCCATTGGATTCATGAGCATGAAGTAAAGAGCAAAGAGCTTAATTGTTTTGCATTTGAGATTGAGTCGGGGGGGGGGGGTGTTCCACATTCAGGAATGACCACATCTCACTTTGCTTATTTGTGTATTGGGGGTGAAGGTGATATACTACAGAACAGAAAGGAGGGGAGCATTTGGAATACAAGCTTTGGGAAACTGTTCAAGGGTGACACCAAGAGCTCTTCCTTTTGATACCCACCCTCAACATTTCTTCAATTCTTTGCCTTGAAGCCATGGAGAGGCAAATGCAATCTCATTTAGGAAAAGAGGGGCAGGCTGTCTCTAGCTGGCTGAATTTGGAGTTCCAGCACTTTCTCCAACAAGCTTCATTACTTATTCTACAGTGCAGCTTGAACACACCATTCAGAACTCAGAAGCTGATGGTCTTTCCCTGCCAACGCTCTGTATCCTTTCCACACTTCAAAAATCAACCAGAGCTTCCCACCCCTTGCGTTATCTCCGTTCGTTATTGGTATCGTTTCCAGACTCATATAGACTATAAAAAGCCGAGGCTGTAGGTACAGCATGTAAGAGGATAAATGATCTCTTGAATGTGAGTGGGGATGGAGATTTGGTGAGCAGAGACTCAGAGAATGAAACTTTCCAGGCTGGAGAGAAACAGGGGGCAGAAGAAGAATGGAGGACAAGCAAGAAGCATTCCCTGATTAATCAATGACTCACACTTGCTTCATCTAGCACCTCTTACGGGACAGGGGGTGGCCGGGAAGACAGGGAGGAGGGAAAGTCAACTAACGGGACAAACAGGAGGTAATACGTGAGAAGGCAGAGGTTCAGACGACTGGGGCTCCAGGAGGAGGAGCTGCTGCAAGGACAGAATAGTGAAATGGGGTACCATGGGATTGACCCAGGGCTGGGTCTAGGAGAAAAGAAATAGAGAAAAAACAGATGTGCTGTGGAGTCTTAGCTGGAGGTGACATGGAAACAATGTTGCTGAGCTACAATTGCAGAACAGAGGTTTGGTATAAAATATCCAAGGAGGGCAGGAAATCAGAAACGTTCTCACCAAGAACTAGCTTTCCATAGAGCAAGCTAAGAGGAGAGCGTGGAGGAGAATTTGCTCACAGTGATTACAAGCTGCTGGGTCTCATGGTCAGAATCTGATCAGAAACTAGACCATCAGCCTGAGACTCTAGACCAGTGGCTCTCAACTTTCCCAATGCTGCCACCCTTTAAATACAGTTCCTTGTGCCGTGATGACCCTCTCCCCCAACCATAAAATTATATTGTTGATGCTTCATAATTGTAACTTAGCTGCTGCTATGAATTGTAACATACATATCTGTGTTTTCTGATGGTTTTAGACAAACCCTGTGGAAAGGGGCAGTGATCCACTGGTTGAGAACCACTCTTGTAGATGGACACAGACTTCTCTGTCCTTCCCTTCTCCATCCCTATTACTTGGGTAAGTATCCCGTGAGGAAGGAACAGAAAAGCTGGAACTCTGTTTGCTCCTTTTGAGGAGAAGTGAAACACTTTTCTTTCCCAGTCCCCAACAGGATTCGCTGGATGTTACGTGTTCTGGGAATTTGGCTCTTTCTTTGGATGTTCCCCTCAGTCGGAACTTGGCCACCACAAGGAATGCAGAGGCATAAGGCAGATCCTAGGAGACTTTGCAGCTGCCTCCGGCTACTATGGTGGACTTCTTGTTTGGTGGCTCTCCCCCAAAAGTCATGTCACTGAGCCAGATGGGATGGCGGATCCTATGATTATCAGGTGAGATATGGAAACAGACCCAGATAAACACTCCTTTTGATAGGCACATGTCTGCACACTTAGACAGCTGTTCATGGCCTTCTGAAGCCCAGCTTTGACCAAGACATCCTCAGTGATGCAGTTGGGTTCTTTAGAAACAGTCAGGAAAGCGCAGAACCCTTCCCCATGTGTGCCAGTGGCCACAGCTGAGCCAAGCCCACAGTGATGTACAGTCTGTCCCACTGCCACACTCGCTCCTCTCTGTCCTAGTTTCCGGTCAGGGTCCTTCCCACTCTTTAAGATGCTCCACAAGCCACCAGTTAACTCACACTAGGACACTGAGCTAGGCCCCTCCTGTGTGCCTTAGTTTCAATTTGGTAAAATGGAGATGGCTGTGTGATGACTAGATGAGTGAATCTAATGGGGATGGCTTACTGGAGTGCACAGGACAGTGAGCTTCCTGAACATTCTTGTCCTTTTTTCACGTACGGCATCTCTGTATATAACATGAAAAATGAAAGACCCAGAGACTGATACTGGGGTTCAAGCTCCAAGCTGAAGATCAGAAAAGCAAAGCAGTCAGTCACCAGCTCTCACCGTTGGCTCAGGCTGAAGGTGCTGATCCATGAAGGAGCTCTTCACCAAGCCTCAGACTGCTGTCTCTCCCCAGTGTGGCTGGAGAATGAAGGCCTCTCTGAGACCTTGCTTCTTTCCTATATACGTCTCTAATGTTGGGATTAAAGGTGTGAGCTATAATTCTCTTTCACACTAATTCACTCTTGTGTAGATTTGGGAGGCCTTAGACTCACAGAGATCGTCTGTCTCTTAACCCTGAGTCCTAGGATTAAAGGTGTGTAACCACCACCTCCTGGCTTCTGGATGCTGGGATTAAAGGTGTGTGCCTGTCTTCTGTGGTCTGTGGCTGACTTTGCTTTCTGAATTGTCAGTCAGGCTTTAATAAATCATAAACACCATCTCACCACACTGTCTTCTGGACCCGCCCACTCCTCTGAACACTCAGGGGCTATTTGAAACATAGATGGCAGTGCTAACTGTCTCCAAGCAGGCTGCACTTTGTTTGGCTTTTGGTGACCATCTGTTCTAAGTTCCACCCTCGTGAAAGGAACAGCATCTCTTTTGTTGTTCCTAATTTGATTATTTGGTGCTTGGGCTTCCCAGAAAAGACAACTTTTAGCCTAAAATAATAGGAATGTTAGTAAGATATAATTAACATTCCATACAATCCACTCACTTAAAGAGTACAAGTCAGTGGTATTTAATATATTCACAGAATTGAGCAACCCATGCCCACACCATACAGACCACGGCAGTCACTCCACATCTCCACACCCCTCAGGAGTGTGCACCAGCCCTGCACAGCCACTAATCTGCCTTCTACCCCTGTAGATTTCTCGCTGAATATCTTGCTTCATGGCCTGGCTTTTTAAGGAGGCCAAACTTCCCTCTAGACTGTCACAATTTTCCAAAAATATTCAGCCATGGGATCGAGCTCCTAATAGCTCCCCAATCAATATTCTGTTGAATGAGAACCAAAACAGGAGCTGACCAAGTTGAGCTTGTTTTACAGTTTGTCTTTGGGTTTTCCAGGTTCAAAGTAAGATGGGGAAATAGGCCAAGAAGTGAGGTGCCATAGAGAAGTGATACGGATGCTGTTCGCAGTGGAACTCTCAAGCCTGGCTGGGCCACTGTGCCACCTACAGAGCAAATCCCGCTGAGGCTGAGTCCTGCCCCACCACATACCAACCCCAGCCGGCTGACTTATCAGCCTTGGGTAGAATCAGTATTCTGAAGGTTCCCCAGGGATTCTGTGAGCAGCCAGGGTTGAGAACTCTTGTTCCAATGGAAACAAGATTCTAAACAAAAATAATGTGTTGAATTCCAGCCATGCCCAACACGAAACACAGCCAAAGTTTTTGACTCCATCTTCAGGGAAATGAAACTCTGATTTTTTTTTTAAGGCAATAAAAAATAGAATATTCACTTCACAAAAATTTTCTTTATAGCCAACATTAGTATTTGGCTGGGCCATGTGAAACTGCTGCTACTTGACTGGTTTTGACACATAAAGTGGAAATTTTATATTATTCAGATTAGTGAATAATTTCTCTATCCATATATATATATATATGGATAATATATATATATATATATATATATATATATATATACATACACTCAATATGGACCATTATCTCGTTAATCCCCTATTCATTTTCCTTGTGCTCTGTACATTATTAAAAAATGAACACTTCAAGGTTTATTATATCTAGCAGAGGATGAAAAATAAATTAGCCTTTGGCTATGGAGGAAGACAAGGGCACAAAAATCCACACATAGAGAAAGCAAAGTCCAACTGTATAAGGAACCCTTTTCCACACATTATTTCTGGAAAATTCATCATAAAGGACATTGCAATAAAGCAAGATATATTTTTCCATGGGTGAGGGGAACCCTCATGATTAGTATTTTGTTTCTGGACTAGGTCTCATATAAATCAGAGATATGATCAGTAGCAGGGTCATGAAAGGAATTGGCAGTCAGAAATTTCTGCAAACACAGACGATCACAAATACATTATTCAGGAACTTTCAAGTGCTCAAAGCACATTTTCCCCATTGATCATTTTGAAAGTACCACTCTCTTCTCCAGATCTTTCCTACAGGAAAGTCAGCTCTCCTCTGTCCTTCCTCCACACTGGGTACATGTGTCATCCAAGTACCCCCACCCCTGCTCCCCATGAGGCTGTGCAGGTGGTCTTCAGCTACCCACCCATCCACTGCCTAACCTGAGGCCCTGCCTCTTCCAGCCACATGCTGAGAGATGCCCCCAGCTCTGAGGACAAGCCTGCTCCCCGACAGAAGGAATTTAAGGAGCTTTAGTTCTCTGGTCCAGGCTCCACGATGTCTAGTCAACAGTACTTCTGCTTTCGATCTCCTCTTGGGCTGGGAATTCAGCTTCTACCTCCTTCCCGTGAACAGTACTACTGCCATCTGTGGCCTTACGAGAGCTTTGCCAGTCACCAGACCCCTTCCTCACTGAACCTTTGCCTACAAGCAGCTGAATTCCTCCTAGGGCATTCCACCCTGCAGTGGGGAGGGCTAGGGCTACCTGCTGCCACATCTTTCTCAGACCAAACACCTCTATGGCAAAGGAGTCTTCTAGGGACAAGTGAAGGAATCCCCAGATTTTGATAGATTTCATTGCTGTGCATACTGGGTAGTCCCTGAACCTCATATGGGGCCCTCCAGGATTGAGCACTTGGGAAAGTAACAGCACGTGATTCCAGAACAGTGTTTCTAAAATAGGGGATCGCCTCAGGGGACACTTAATGATGTGTGGAGAAATTTTGGGTAGTCACAATTGAGGACAAGTTATTGTCATCTCATTACACAGAGGCTAAGATCCTGTTAATCACCCTGCAAGGCATAAAGGTGTGCCCACTGCTAGCCAAGATTGAAAAACAGTTTCTAGAGCAGTCCTTAACAGCCAGAAGCAGCATTAAAAATAGAATGAAAATTCCCAACAAAGATGATACTTCTGTTTTCAATACACACCTTATCTAATGATCAAAATCCATGCTCCTTACAGAAAAGCTACAAAATAAAGATGGGTAAAAGACAACCACTAATATCTCTACCACTTTAATTTTACACAGTTGTGGTGACACATAAAAGTTACACAACCTGCTTTTCCTATACAATCAGCTTTTCTCCATGTTCTTAGAAGCTCTTAAAACTGAACTTGACTTTCTGTGTGAGATTTCTTTCCATGACCAAATCACAGCGAGACAAACAATTCTCCGGAGGGGGGGGGGTTGAACTCAAGGCCTTATGCTTGCACAACATCTTTTATCCACTGAGCCATCTCCCCAGCTTCTCTTGATATCATTTTTGAAATGCACATAGGACTTTCTAACAGATTCTCCATAACTTTAAAGTTGGTTTGAAAGATCCTCCTGACCCCAGCTCTGTTCTCATGTAAAAACCCATGGCTGGAGTGTACACAACTAAGAAACATCAAAAGATTCAGGAAGGAAAACAAAAATCCCAGAACTTTCTGAATAGAGCATTGCATGGAGCATGAGAACAAGAATGAAAGGTCTTGTGATTTTTGGCACAGAGAGACGAGATTAGTATGTCCTTGAGATGGTAGGATTTGCTGGTCATGAAGGCAGAGGGTTTTATTTAAAATGTCTTTCTTCAGCACAATCTACTTTCTGTTCATTCAAGTAACTGATCTCTCAAGTTTTATTTGTTTTTTATGTATTTATTTACTTACATTGGGTCATATTTTCTCCCTACCATATGTATTTATTTTCACCTGTGGGAATTCATTAAATTCAACAAATATCAGGTGTTTGTTGAGATCAACTTAGAACTTGGATCCAAGGGCAAGTGAAAAGTAAGCCTTTCACCAGCACCCAGACAGTTTAGTCATGTTTCAGTAGCTTATTAAAAGTCTCAAAGGAGAAGTTAGAGTCTTTCTTCCCAACTCAGATTCTCAGGGACACAAGTTTATATCAACCAAAGCAAAACAGCACATCCTGAGATGTGAATTAAAAGGTGTAGGTAACAGTAATATAAGAAGCAAATGACCCGGTTTCTGCTTGCCTGTGCCACTACAGGCCCACTGTGTGGGGAGGTCACAGACATTTCTACATTTAAGCTGCAATTGTCAAGTGGGACAACAAACTGAGCTGTTCTTAGAGGGCAATGCGATAAAAGACAACGTGTTTCTCTAAAGGCTAACACACACAAGGGGCTTTCTGTCATATGTGACTGGGAATTGCACACTATGCCCTGTGATGTCAGCACTGGTGTGGGCAAGGAAGACACACCACCCACCATCACTGATCCTACGGTAGCTGTGTGACTGAAGAGGAGCAGGCAGATGCCCAAGCAGAGGAAGAGAGGAGTCAAAATCCATTATAAGTCACAGGCTAGGAACAGCCATCAGCAACGGTGGGGGAGCTATGGCAAGGACCACTTACCAGCAGCAACTACAAAGGTTGATACACTCTACGGAATGTCTTGCAGCCCAATGGGAACATTATACGCACAGAGCACAGGCAAGACAGAGGTTTACAGTGACATGCAGAATGCTGTAGCATCCTACATCTGTGGAAAGTGACTAAGAAGCATCTTCAATTAATGCAATGGATTGTAGATGTTTTTTTTTTCAACAACGGAACTCCCCTTCCCCACAAGAGAACTCGAATATGAAATCTAAGAACTTAACAGGGATAATAAGTAGAGAGGTTACAGTTCAAAGAGGTGAAAGGAGCCCAGGGTGCTACATCCCTTTCTTCCTCCCTCAAGCTCACAGGACTGGAAGTACCAACACAAACAACCAGGACCTAAGGCATTCTAACCCCCTCAGTGATTCAATGGCAATGCTTGACTGCCTTTTGAGTTATCAACCTTTCTAAAAAAGTTAACTAAATTGTGTGTGTGTGTGTGTGTGTGTGTGTGTGTGTGTGTGTGTGTGTGTGAGAGAGAGAGAGAGAGAGAGAGAGAGAGAGAGAGAGAGAGAGAAAATCCTGAGTGCAGCACTACTATTTAGAAGTTCTACTCACACTCTTCCTCTTCTCTCAGACTCAGACTGTTCTAGCTCGGAGTGTCTTTTAGTTGGTTGTGCTCTAACAATTTATGGATTTAGAAACTTTGTTCTTGTCCCTGCCCTTGCTTCCATACAGAACATTCTTGGTGTGTTTAGTCTGTCCCCACACAATCATGCGTGGAAAGATCCAGCAAATGGGGAGGGCACAGAGAGAGCTCAGAATCATTCCTCTCTCATCTTCCTCATCTCTTGGAGACCCACCCCACGATGGACATGGGGATACACACCTATCAGTGGCTGAAAAATCTGAGGCGGGAGGGTCCTGAGTTCAAGGTTACCCCAGACTATACAGCAAGACAATTTTTTTTTAAAGAAAAAGAAGCCCCCTATTTAAATTTAGCTGCCAGCACAATCCTGTGTTCCTTGAACAGTCAGTTCCATTCACTGTTGTGCTTGAAATATAAAGGGAGCAAGGTGGAGTCATCTTTACCAATGCAGACATATTTCAACACTGCAGGCACCAACTTTCAACTGGTACCTTGCAAAATACCATCTCAGCCAGGCACGCAGAGCTTGTACTCCCCTGAGCAGCCTCTAAGACCTCTCAGTATGAATACTGTTTCTAAACTGGTTTTACCTAACAGAGGAAAAGGAAGGGGAGGAGGGAGGGAAAGCAGAAAGAAATAATGGCAAAAGAAAGAAGGAAGGAGGAGGAGGAAGGAAGAAGGGGAGAAAGGAGAGAGAGAGGGAGGAAGGAGAGAGAAGAGACAAAGACCATGAAATCAAGAAAGGGGCACTGAAATCTGATACAGCCCAGCAGCATGGGCCAAGGAAATAGAAGTACTCTGAAAAACAGAGCGGGCAAGCCGAGAACATGAACATGTGTGCAAACAACAACATCAAATCTCTGAAAACCACCACACACTGTGAAAGAACAGTGATGAAGGGCCTCAACCACCAGGCCAAGGAATAAAAGATGATCAAGCCTTCATCAATGAGAACTGATCAAGCAAGAAAAGAGACTGTTGTTCATTCAGTAGGTGCTGTGTGCCTTCCAAGTCATTCTAAGTCATTGGGATTCATCAGTACAGCAGTGTTTGTGAAAAGAACTAAGGAGATCAACAGTGGCTTTGGCTGGAGGAGATAGGAGAGATTTTCTCTTTGGTGGGTTGGAGATTTTCACAGTTCATCCAGCATTACCCACCTCAGTTGTCCTTGAGTCCTTCTGGACCCATGCTTAGCATCATGCCTTGAGAGACACTGGGGAGCTGAACTCTTAGATGCTTCTGACAAAATGAGAGGATCACCAGATAGGATGGTATTCAGGGACCACAGGCTCTAGCTTTCTATAGTTTCCCTATCACTACACAGACTAGAAAGGGACTTCCTTTCCCATGACCAACATTCTATATTACAGGTCAAAGAGAAACCATTAAAACACAGGATTCTGATGTATAGGGTTAATGTATGAGGTTACTTATATTCACTTCCTTCTTGAGAGAGTACATACTGAATTTTCAGCCAATGTATGTGTCAAGATCTGAAAATAGGTCACCGGAATGATTTTGCTCCATACATGCAGCTGTTGTAAAGCATAAAACACATGCCTCTAGTGAGACCACCATCTGTCCTGTGAGGAATCCGCACATTCATCCCACCCTTATTTTTAGCCCAAAGGGTCATCAAATGCACAAGAGGGGAGGTGTGGTTAGGTCCACCATCTCAGATGCACAAGGGGGGCTGAAGGCATGAACAGTGATATATGAATTTGTGGAGGACTGAAATGAAACGATCTAGAGTATCAAACAAAATAAGTCATGGCATCCAAGTTACAAACAGAAGCTACAAACAGCCACGGTTCATATGTTCGTTCACTGGACAAATCTCCCTCACAAAATAAATCATCAATGTAAATGGGCCCTGACTCAATTCCCAGCGCTTGCTGTGGTTTGGTTAGGCTCCTTCTTATCCCCAAGGTCACAGGATACATGAACTGCAAGCCCAGTGCCTGTGTGAAAAAGTCCAGCCTGGAGACAATGAACTTTATGATAGACGAAAATGCAACTTTTCACTACTCATCAGCAGCCCACAGGCGTCAGGCTATCTGAATCCCGAGCCTGTTGCTTTTACTGGCGAGCTGTGTCACTTCAGGCAAGCTAGGCAAGCTACTAGGCAGCCCATGTCTCAGTTTCCTCTGGGGGTAGTGAGGAGGAGGCTAGAGGCTCTTTACACATTATTTTGGGCAGTGCCCGCTGTACAGTGACTGTTGTGTATGTGTTTATAAAATAAATCTTAGTTGCTACAGGCAACACAAGGCAGCTAAGCAGTCATACGTGGATTCTCTTAAATGACACTTGTCAGGCCATCAAGGAAAACCACTCGTTAAGAAACACACAGATTAGCCAGCTCTTCAATTTTACTTAGTGAGGGCCAAAAGGACGCTGACAAGCCTCTTACAACTATTGGGGGAAACAAAATGCCTCTTCTTTTTTAAAATGGAGAAGCAGTCTACTGGCAGAGATGGGATTAGAATGCCCTGGCTCTGTGCCCACCAGGCTTGGAGTCTGTAATTTCAACCAACTGTTGGCTTGAGTTATTTGAACTCATCTTATTCTTAGCCATTTTGCATGTGTGAGGTATAGTGTATCCTAGTGTATGTCTAAGTGTGCATGCATGTAGGTAGGTAGGTGTGTGTGTGAGTGTGTGTGTGTATGTGTGTGTGTGTGTGTGTGTGTACACGCATAGTGGTGGGGAGGAAATGGCCAAATGGCCCAGGAAACAACAATATGCTTGACTCTGGATCATTTCAGTCAATTTCTTGCACCTTCACTAACAGAGTAGAAAAGTACTGTTGTTCGTCTCAAACAGGGGTCTCAGTAAGGGGCCCTTGGGTGTCTTCTCTGGATCAAGCCCTATCAGTTAAACGTCTGCAGCCTCTGCCCTTCCACAGAACATGTCCTCAGCACCCACAGCAATGATGAGAATAAGTACTGCCATCCAGCCCAGGTTCAAGCTCAGCCTTGCCATGTACTTTTTTATAACCTTACTGGGTCTCAGTTTGCCATTCTTACAGTGGAGATGATGTCAAGGGCAGAGCCCATCTTACTAGGCAGTAGTGAGGGACAGTGTGATGTCGAGCAGTGCACACTAAACTAGACTTGCACAACAGTGACTGTTATAAGTGTTCCAGGGAGCTCTCGGGTATAACAGCAACTTAATTAGCTGGTTTTCACACTGGCTTTTGGAAATCTCCAGTGACAACTCTTTAAAACATACCATCTGCCTCCTCTGTTGTTTCTTTCCTTCGCTTAAAAAAATCAAAACAAACCAGCTATCTTAAAGTATGCCTGAATGGGTCACAGAAGAGATCCCAAAGCTGTGTGCAGAAGGGACTTGATGTGTGGATGCTCTGGCCAGTCCTGTCTCATTCCCTCTTTTTCTTAGACAGCCCAGGGGGCAAAAGAGGGTCTCATCCCTGACTGTGAGGACAAGCTGGGAGCCTGGCTCAGGGTAGCAATGTTAGGAGAGCTGAGAGGCTCAAACTAGACCTTCATTTCTGGCCTCAGCCCTTCTCTAACTAGCTGTGTGACCTTGGATGGTTCACTTACACGTGTCTGATCACCTTGTCTTCCTCTGTGACACAAGCAGCTGGACAATTCCCCTGGGAGCACCATCAACAAACACAGTGTACGTCTTCCCTGGTTATCAAAGAAGGGCAAGCGGAAGAGGAAAGAAGCATCTCAAAACCATAGTGCCTGGTGTTGCTACGCTCTGCATTATTGTAATTATGGCTAAGTGGACCACGTGGTGTGGACTGGGGAAGGACTCATACTGTATCCTGTGACAGACACATTTCCCATTGCTATGGATCTTCATCTCGGCAATTTACCACTAGTTCTGCGCTGCAATCCTGTCAGGCTCCCTGGAATATACAGTGAGATGGGGATAAATATACAGCACTGCCTTGAGGAGTTGCTGTGAGGTCTGTGGCCAGGCAGCTAATGGGCCTGGCCTGACATCTGCCTGACATCTGGCAGACAACAGACGCTGTTGTTGCTGCTATGACCCTGGAGGCAGTGCCTGACTGAGCATCTGGCTCATGTTTGATGCCACAGGAGAGGAGACCCATCCGGTTCTCTGTTCTGGGAGTTCTCAAGGACCACCGCTCATCTGTAGCCTAGCTATCCAGTTTCCTATGTGATTCTAGCACTTAGTCACAGGGGTCTTCAGGCAACTCCAGACAAGTACCACAAACAAACATCTACTTCCATAAATCAGCACACACACACACACACACACACACACACACACACACACACACACACACTCCACTTCTGTCCACCGGCTGAAGTTCACACAGTGCCTCAATTTGCCTTCTGGGCTAAAGAGCCAGCCTCCTCCTCCTGTCAGTCAGCCTCCTCCTGTCAGTCAGCCTCCTCCTCCTGTCAGTCAGCCTCCTCCTGTCAGTCAGCCTCCTCCTCCTGCTGTCAGTCAGCCTCCTCCTCCTGCTGTCAGCCTCCTCCTCCTGTCAGTCAGTCTCCTCCTCCTGTCAGTCAGCCTCCTCCTCCTGTCAGTCAGCCTCCTCCTCCTGCTGTCAGTCAGCCTCCTCCTGCTGTCAGTCAGCCTCCTCCTCCTGCTGTCAGTCAGCCTCCTCCTGCTGTCAGTCAGCCTCCTCCTCCTGTCAGTCAGCCTCCTCCTGTCAGTCAGCCTCCTCCTGCTGTCAGTCAGCCTCCTCCTCCTCCTGTCAGTCAGCCTCCTCCTCCTGTCAGTCAGCCTCCTCCTCCTGCTGTCAGTCAGCCTCCTCCTCCTGTCAGTCAGCCTCCTCCTGCTGTCAGTCAGCCTCCTCCTCCTCCTGTCAGTCAGCCTCCTCCTCCTGTCAGTCAGCCTCCTCCTCCTGTCAGTCAGCCTCCTCCTCCTGTCAGTCAGCCTCCTCCTCCTGTCAGTCAGCCTCCTCCTCCTGCTGTCAGTCAGCCTCCTCCTCCTGTCAGTCAGCCTCCTCCTGTCAGTCAGCCTCCTCCTGTCAGTCAGCCTCCTCCTCCTGTCAGTCAGCCTCCTCCTCCTGTCAGTCAGCCTCCTCCTCCTGTCAGTCAGCCTCCTCCTGTGCCTCCACCCAGAACAGGGGGTAGCAACTCCATGCTTTATCACCCGGCCTATGCTTTCAGGGGGCTCAATTCTCTGGCACACGTGTCAGTCATCAAAACCACCCTGGCATATCCTCCGTGACAGCCATTGATCACTGTATTTCTGAGCAACTCAGACCTCCCAGCAGAGGCCTCGGGCATTTGTTTTCAAATGCCCTTCAGCTCCTGGGAGGGCTTTCCCCCTTCCTTAGATTTCTCCCATGATTCATGTCTTGTTTGTTGATAGGTCAGGCTTGGCACTGACTAGAATTGCCATGGTCGTCCTACTCGATATCAAAGCTATCTCTTCACAAATATTTCTTTGAATTCTTTCTCAATACCAGGTTCTGTCTCTGTTCCCATTCTGCAACCTAATAAGGACTGAAATCTGTTCTCAGTAGTTACTTGATTCTTTCCCCCCTCAACTTTAAAAATAATTTCAAAGACCCACAGAACTGAGGCACAAAAATCATGTTGCAGAGTCCTCATCTCATTCATGAGAAAATAGGACGGGGTAGGGGGTGGGACGAGGCATGTGCTGCTCACACGGGGTGGGCGAGCTGGCCACAGACTCCTGGAGGCATCTGTCCCAGACTCCACCTCACCACCAGGCCATGTTTCCAGGCCATCTCCACCATTGAGAGTTCTGAGAGCCTGCCAATGCTGTAGAATAGCGCCCAGCACAGGGATTCACTCTTTTTCTCACTTCTAGGGGTGTTCATTTGTTATCAACATATTAATTGTACAAATGATGTGTTTCCTTACAACATTTTCACACAGAGGTATATATAATCTATTTTATTCATATTCTTCCTTCGTTGCCCTTTCTCCAATACTCTACCTCTAATGTTGTTTCTGTCCTCTCTTCCACAATGTTCCCCAAGCCTTGGAGGGGGCAACATGGATGTTCTATTTAAGGCCGAGCGTTTACCAGTCCCTTATTCTTACACATGCTATTTCCTCTTCCTGGGCACTATGGTTAAGTCACACTTAATCTCTAGGTGCTTTTTCCTGAGTCTCCAATTCCACAAAGGAGGCCTCTTACATTATATACCTTATATTATATACACTACATACCTCCCCTAGCTGGCATTACTCAGCTCTTTTGCCACAGACCATGCCTGTGTATGCCCACCCACCCCCAGTGGACTATATCTGGCTTCAGAAAAGAGTGCACACAAGAAGCACATGGCAAGGTGTTAAGTGGCCTTGAACATCTCTCCTACCTGCAGAAGCCCGAGCACTAACCACTTGACTCCTGGGGAAAGGTAATAACCCAACTAGCAGTCAGAAGCCCTCTCACTGGAGGCTTCATTATCTTAGATCAGATGGCCTTCTACAATTTTCAAGAAGTTCGGAGAAAATTTCTCATTCAAGGAAATACGGTAGCAAAAGTAGTTACGTGGACCGGATGAGCGCATGTAACCCCTTCTTCTTCTTGATTCTATGCTTTTGTTAAGCAGGGTCCTGATTTGTGGAAGGAGTACCCTTAAAACACGCCCACTCTGCTGCCTTAGTGGTTTCCCCGCCCCCCCCCCTCCCCACTGCCCTTTGACTGCAATCCCGACTGCAATCCCGACACACTTGAGGGCAGCCTAGAGGTGGGATTGCAGTCACTCTAGGTTAGGACTGCTCGTGGTTCTGCCCTGGGTCTTAACATTATATCGTGTAGTTCACCAAACAACCCTAATACTTCTGTCCTTTGTGACCTCCCTTTACCTGGGAATAAACAAGGAGATGCAAAGGTTGGGGACATGCTGAAACAGAAGAATCAGGCAGAGGCTGCACTGAGTGCCTGAGCCTGGGGCAGGGCAGCTCTATGATTTCTCACACAGTCTGCTTAAAGGGATCAGGGACACATATCTTTCCTTTCTGACCACTCAAACATTTACTGTATTAACAGGCCACTCAGGAGGTCTAGTGTGGAACCTGTCCCATCCCACCTCCACCTTCTAGGGAAATGACTTTAGCTCTCCTTGTGGCCCAAGAGCCACTGGGTCTTCCCTACCCTCTCTCATTGTAAAGGCTTCAGTGCGCGTTAATGCCACCCTTTTCCATATTCTTGTTAGGTTTTTAGTTGGTTCTGCACAATTTAGTCATTGCACAGAATTGCCCAACCATTTGTATAAATAATTCGTTATTTTATAACAACTGTGAAAACAAATACATTTGATCATTTCCCATCTACAGATTCTTTATTAATTTTTATGATAATTCCACCAAAAAGATAACAATTTACAAGGACACAAACAATATCCTAAAAAAAGGAAATTGAGGCTTGCTAACCTATATGGAGGAGCAACATAGTCTACTACTGGCTTAAAGTGTGAGGACTCGGTTCTGAGTCAGCCCACCTAGGCTGGGATCCTGATTCACTGCATAGGTCATTATGCACAAACTATAAACCTTAGTTTGCAGATGTACAAAACAGGGTTGCTGAGAAAACTCAAATGAGGCGGCGCAGTACTCAGTTGTGCTGGGGACCGCGGGTCTGTACTGTCACAGACATCAGCTCTCTCTGGGCTAATGTTAGCTTCTGAAGCCAGCAGAGTTTTTCTCCCTCTTTTAAAGAAGAGGAGCTTTAGGTTCAGCAATGCAAGGCAACTTGTTCAGGACCACACAGCTGTTCCATGTCAAGGCTGGGCTTTGAGCTTTACCTGACTTCCCTCAAGCACTGCTGAGTTAATCTCTTAGTTTCTGTTAGTTCCTTCCAACTGAATGATAAACTCCTTAGAGTCAAGCCAAGATATTTCCACTTCCCCTGTTTCTCTCTGATGGCTGGACACAGCATCACACCACGTGCCGCCCCCCAGAATACAGTGCTGGTAAGGAAACTTCATTCTGTCTTTAGAAGTGGAGTATCTGTTTGTTTGTTTGTGGCAAAGTCTCATGTGGTCCAGGCTGGCCTCCAACTTGTTATATAGTTAAAGCCAGCCTTGAACTCTTGACATTCTTGCCTTTACCTCCCTAATTCTGGAATTACAGCTATGACTACTGTATCAGGTTATTTGATTTGCTTGGGTAGCCTGGCATTCAATCTCTCCTCAGAACCCTACACAGCATCAACTATGATAACTGAAAAGCCAAGACAGAGGAAATATAAGGAAGATAATTTCACAAGGAAGATAATTTCAAGTCACGTGTGGCAGTGAACATTGTAATCCTAGCTACACAAGAAGCTGAGGTGCGGGTACTAAGGCTTGCAGGCCAGGATTTATGTATGAAGCAGAATGTAAGTTTACTAAGTATTCCAGCAGAAATGAGATGCTCAGTAGAGGGGGGTTGATGAAATAAGATGGTGGACATTGATGAATGTTGAAGCTAAGTAATGGACATATGGGGTCTATATATTTCTTTTCTGTATTTTCAAGATTGTAAATTTATACAATGCGTTTTTGTTTAAAAGGAACAAAGCTGGGCATAACAGCGCAGCCCTGTAATCCCAGCACTTGGGAGGTGGGGGTGGGGGTGGGGTGAAGGATCAGGAGTTTAAAACAGTGCTTGACTACATAATTTGAAGTCATCTTGGGCTACTCGAGGTCCTGTCTCAAAACAAAACAAATGACGATTGCCCAGCAATGCTCTGCTTCGTTCTGTGCCTCCTGCACTTCCAATAGAGTTTTATGTGCCGGCGGCATGAACACCGTCTGCTTCCTAAGTCTCAGGGTGAGCTGAATACCACTTGGGACAGCAGCTCTCTTAACTCTCTGCCATTCCTGGCTGAGCCATCTGCTCCAAACTGACCCATCTCCTTCCATCAAGCCAAATGTTAACATCGAGAAACAAGGCTGCCTTCACTATTTAGAGCAAGGCCACAAGCTGCAATGACCAACATCTGCAAAGCAGGGCTTTCTTTAATTATGCATGCTCAGGGATGTTTACAGGTCTTGTTTCTGCCATGGGCTCACGGTCTCTGCTATCTCAGACTGGCCACTGCTCTCTCCCAACCACTTAAGGCTGAGAAACCCTGTTGTCACTTTTCTCTCCCCTTTAGCCTCTAGGGCCAAGCAGTCAAGAACAGGTCATAACGTAACTCAAGTTGGATCTAGATCCCCTCCACTCTGACTACCCAGCATTGTCTAAGGCCTCAGCGCCTTAGATGTGCTTAGATGTCTGCAGCCCCTGCTGTGACTTCTCCCTCACTCCAACCTGGCTCCTTCTGTGCAAACATCTGAATTCCCTTAACTCCGACCCGGATGCTCAGTGCTATGACTGGGAATTGTGCATCTGAAACCATTTCTAATGACTGTTTTCAGAAAGCCCAAAGGAGTTCTTACAGCCAAGGTTCATCTTGCTACCTTTCACAGCTCACATGCCATGCCTATAATCACTTCGCAGTCAATCTAATTATGGGAAACGTGAGTTAAATGAGTAGATCCAATGATGATCAGATACCAGAAGAAGCCTCACTTCTCCCTCTATTGATATTCTTTCCCATAGCAGCCCTAATCATGTCCACACAGAGTACCTCCAACCCCCAGTTAAATCCTTAATAAACTTTGCTGGGAGGCTGGATCAGAGCTTATTTGAAAAGCTAAATGATCCCAGTATTCCCCCTCTTCCTCTCCCTCTGCCTTCCCCTCTGCCTTTGAATATAGTCCAAGCAAACCTTCACTGACATGTCATACTCTCCTAGCTTTACCTCTGCTTGCCTGAGAATCAATCATCAATATCTATACCCTGTTTCATCATCAAAGGAAGAAGATTAATTTGTTGGATCCTTTCAATTATTTTTGTTTCTTTGATGATTTTTTGGCTGTTAGACATGAATCCAAAGCCTTGTGCACATAATTGAGCCCTGTTCCCCATAGCTTTATAAAAGATACTTTTTAAAATAGCACACATAGTATTTGCACTCAACATTTCACAAAATGCCCCTTTACTGTTGTTTCCAGGAGCTTGCCTGATAGGAAAATTAGACTCATAGAGTCACATTCATGCTTCAACAAATGTGTTCCCTAGGTTTCTTCCTATTGCTGAGATACTACCTCCTTCCAACTATACATTACACACCTTTGTGCCGTGCCTTTCTAGCCAATATACTATTGCATGCCCAGTACAACCTGTAGAGAATGTCACTAGAGTTAATGTGTGGTTTATCATTTTGCAAATTTGTCAACAACACGGTCAAAACCAGACAGTAAGTGAAAGGCAATGAAACCCAGAAACTTGAGCTTTTGAATACTGGCCTGGACTCCCCAGCTTCACTCCATACTTCCCCTGGAGCACAAAGCTGGAGAATTCTGAGGGAAAGGGAACAAGGGTGCTCACAGCAAGGTGAAATAATTGACATCCTGATGTGATGGTCCCAGAAAGGATGTGCCCAAGTCACCATAAGCCCCCAGAACATGAAGAGAGTTCTTCACTTTACACCTGGAGGTTACCCAAGTCCAGACTTGCCTTTTAGATAGACAACATTCCCAATGACCCTGTCCTAACATTAGGGGATGACGTCAAGACTCAGTAGACATCTTAGTCTTGGTTGGTGGTTCTTCTAAAGAAGTAGAAAAACATGAGGCTACAGAGTCTAACACACTGGTGGACTCCAACTGCACCCATCCCTTAGCTACCTGAGGTTAAATGGCCCTTTCACGGGGGTCACCTAAGACCCCTGTATATAAGATATTTACATTACAGTTCATAATAGTAGCACAACTACAGTTATGAAATAGCAATGAAAATAATTTTATGGTGGGGGGGGGGTCACCACAACATGAGGAACTGTATTAAAGGGTCGCAGCAGTAGGAAGCTTGAGAACCACTGATCTAAAAGGAGCCAGGTGTGGGAGCAGTGGAGAAAAGGGAGAAGTTCTAAAGATGCACAAATCGTGCTTTGCTAAGCCACTGCCAAAACGTGTGGGTATCAGTGATTGGACTCAGGCTGCCGTAAAGCCAAGACAAGTTTTTGCTAACAAAGCTTTCAATCTTGGCCTAACTGCATCCAGCTGATAGTCCACATCTTAGCTGAAAGGAGTAGTTGACTTAGAATTAGATGGAAAATTCAGTAAGAGGAGGGCTGGAATCTTATTTCTTCCCTTTATGCACTGTGAACAACAGACCTAACACCACTAAAGCACATCACTTCTTATCTACCTGTAGCTCTCTAAGGCTGGTAACCTATCTCCTGGTGCCGAGCGTGACCGTGGGGGGAGGTAGATAAGATTGAGCTCAAAGAGTACAGTCTGCCACCCCTAAAAATAACTCCCCCAGGTTGGCCCAGGACTTCTTCCTTCCTTCCCTCTAAGTCTCCAAGCCTAGCTTTTTCCTCAACCCTTTTCCTTCAAAGGGCCCCAAAGCTTCTCACCCTGCAGGCTTCCTCCAGCAAGCCTGTGCCCAAGCTGGGCTAGAGGCACCTCCTGTGAACTCATTAAAGCTTCATGGGCAACCAGCATGGTGGACTCAGGGGTTCTCAGCTGGGAGTGGTTTTGCCTGCAGGGGACCCTGGGTACTAACAGAGATTTTTTTTTTTTTTTTTTTTTTTTTTTTTTGGTTGTTATATCTGTGGGTCAGGGGCACTGCTCTCATGCAATAAGCACAGGCAAAAGATGCTGTTACATACCCTACAATGTACAGGACTGACCTCCATGACACATAATAATTTGGCTGGAAATGTCACATGTGCTAAGGTTAAGACACCCTGCTCTACTGTAATTGCTTATGTATTTCCTGTTCTCAGAGAGGCTGCCTCATTCATATTTATAACCCCAGTGCATTTTTTTTTCTTTCAGGAGCTCAAAAAATATCCGTTAAATGACTGAATGACCTTTGGGAGTACAGGTCACAGCTCTTGTTTACTCTTGCTAGCTTTTGACTGCGACCAGTTCCCTGAGCTGAGCTTTTTGTCCTGCCCAGCACAAATTTTAAAGTCACTGACTCTGAGTAGGCCCCCTCCCAAATATTCCTGCTCTGCGCTGCAGGTCACCGGCTGTAGAGAATTAGAACTCCATGTAGCAAAGCAGAACACAGAGTGTCTGGGGTGTAGAGTTAGGACAGAAATGGCCTGAGACAAGTGGGAGAGGGGTCTGGCCACCAGGCAAATGGAGCTGTGGGACAGCACAGGACTCAAGTGCGGAGATCTTTCAACTCTTCCTTTATTGGGCCCTTTATTGACTTACTCAACAGGGAATGTCCACTCCTGAGCTGACAGAAGTCCCCTCCCCTTACGAAGCAGCCTCGGATGATGAATGCATCCTCAAACCACTGACTACTAACCATTCACTTCTTTGTGCTTCTGCTCCTCAGTTCACATGAATTATGGTAAGCTTATTTTACATGACTGTAAGGGGCTGGTAACTCTCAGCAATTCCAAGAATGAAATGTTCACAACGACATCTAACATGGTGAAATAGAGGCCTTGGAAATTCAAAACCACTGCTATCTAAAATATATTACTCTATTATATTCTACACACATAATCTAATTTATGTCCGGAGAAATGGAGCCAGGCAGTTTTACTCACCAACTAAGGTTGAGGGTTTGCTGGAATTGTGAAGGTAAAAATTAGTTGCTTTCCAAACAGTCCCATGAATTCTCTCTGGAATTCCTTTATAACTCTTGGATGAAGGCCAACCTGTCCTTGTGATTTATTCAAATCCAGCCTGTCAGCTAGGTCTAGAACATTCTGTACATCTATTACGACTTGATCCCGTATCTCTGTTTCTAAAGAAGATTTGAAGTTGGCATTCATTCTGACATAGTCTTCTGATGAGGGCAAAGGCCTGGGCTGCCTGCTGACTCCCTTTCACACCCTCCTAGGCATATTCTGATATCTACAAAGATTCCAACAGGATTGGGGCTGGTTCCTCTGGGTCAGTTCCTCTAAAAGACCCCATAAGTGTTAGTTCTGCTCCAATGTCACTGTCTCATAGAATCTTCCTTAAAATTATTCTTAGGCTTCCTACTTGGGTTTCCCAGTTTTTGTAGTGGAATTGTTTATTTCTTTTCAAAGTGTCTTTTTTCTTGTGAAAAGTCTCTACCTTGAGCTGCAGCCTATAAATGACAATTATTCCAACTAATAATCCTACTTCCAGAGTTATAAGGGTACAATAAATTAAGACACATACAGGTTTCACATGAAGCTTAGAACAAAGAGTTGTTGACATTTCTATTGGACAAGTAGAGGAAAGGATTTAGTTCTTGATCATAACTCCAAAAAATTTTCAAATCTCATCACACTGTCTGCTTGCCATAGGTGTATGAGAGTTAGCTTTTGAAAATAATTAGATCATTGAAACCTGCTGATGCTTTCATAGTCACTCTTTACCATGTACACACTATCTTGGCTTTCTGTTCTTGCAGTAGACTGTTAGTCTGACACTCTGCATGTCGTTAAGTCACAGGGTTTCACATGTGGATACCCTGTACCCTTCCATGATGCTGCCCTTGCTTTTCTTCTGTGAAAGCATTAGCACAGGAAATGCACATTTATCCTCATTCAGCCTGGGGAGTTGTTTTGCAAACCTGTGAGTAAGCACCCTCATTATTACTAATTGGCCTAATTTTCTAACTTAGCCTGTCTGATTCTCGTTTCTAGCTCAATCTTATTATCCTTGTCAGGTGGCCCGTAACCCCTCTCTACTGGCATATTTCATTAACGTTTGGCTATTGCTATCTACTGGACATTTCCTGTTAGCATCAGTTTAATGCTGAGCATACACCCTGTCTTTTTATGCTTATGTCATCGGACTTAAGAAAGTCTTCAACATCTCTTTGTTCCTCAGTCTCTGGATCTCACTGGGACACTCAAGTCACACCAGTCTCATAGAGGCTATGGACAACAGGTCTTTCTGTCTACATACATATCTATGAATCATTTTATATATATACATATATATCATATACTATATATACATATATGATATATTCATATATATGATAGATTCATTTATCTATCTAACTATCTACCTATCTATAAATTTATCTATCATCTATTTATCACCTATCTATCATCTATTTGTCTATCTATCTATCTATCTATCTATATCCCATCCATTTGAGACAAAGCCAAGGCAGCTATTTTGAACCCACTCTACCATGTTGATGACATAAATATATACTAATGGTGGACAAATAACTTTCAAAAGTACTGCTTACAAATTTACAAAAGTCAATTGTGCCATGGAAGAGACTTTTCATGGTTCACTGTTTTCTAGCTGTATTATTTTTTTCAGTCCAATGTCTGCCTCACTATTTCAATAGAAATAACAATAACAACAACAACAGCAACAACAAACAAGAAAGCATTACAAAGGAAAAGAGAAAACTAAGAGCCATCATTCCTGGATGTTCCTGGCAATTATTCCTGGATTGTTTACCTGGATACTTTCCCCTCTCTAGAATGAGGATTCAGTAATACTCTGGGACATTTATTTTCTGTTGTTGTCTTCTAAAAAGTAACTAAGAACTAAAGATATTCCTTAAGATGTTATCAGTCTGATAAGGAACAAAGTAGAGCAGCATCAGGATTTCCCACACACATCCACACTCTCAGCGAGTCCTTATAAAAGTCAGTTATGGAGAGCATAACTCTAGGCTCTCCAATAATCAAAGAGAATAGATACATAATAATTAAGTTTGCAAATTTTAGTTCTTGGAATAATTTTTCTTTCTTAAATGATTGTAACTGTTCTCACGGCTTCTCAGATTTTAAGACTTAAATCTACCATCCCACCAAACTCCCCAACCACTACTAGCAGTCATCCCACTAAACAAAAATATTCACAGGGGTTAAAATGCTTATGTAGTGCAAAATGCAAGAGACTATATGGCTGCTTGGGTTCTCACGAGAAAAAGAAGATTACATGAACTAAAAGGGCTCATCAAACAAAAACAATAAAAAGAAACGGATGCACAGCCAGCCTCCCACAACCACAGCTGTAACTGGTCCTCTACATTTAATGAGAACATCCACTATTTTCAATAAATTAACATGATCAAGAGTCCCTACATCTTTCTGCCTGACACCAGACCACAGCCATTTTCTCCTGTCATGTCCCCCCACACACTCACTGGACTGAGATCTGCCAAATGCCCCCTTTCCACATGACTTTGGACACAGGCTTGTGTTGTGAAATGAACACAGTTTCTCAAGTTATTTTCTTAGGGTTGTTTCCCTTCTTCGAGAGCTGCAGAAAGGAGTGTTTAACTGATAATTTTAATCCTAGCAGCCATAAAACATACGTTCTCACAGAAAGTTATGGACATTTGCAGATGGACTCCTGTGAGCCGATCTGAGAGTAGTCTTCATAACTGAAATTCTTTACACACAGCACTTTGCAACGAAATTAGCCAAATACAGAGAAACAAAACAGTTTTCAAGTTTTATCCTACGGTTATTTTTAACTTCTGATTTTTTTTTAAACAGAAAGAAACAGCATTTGGAATGGAGTTGATGCTGAGCATGAAACTACTCTTGTAAAGATCCATTGTTGACCTAAGGAACATCTATAAAGCATTTGATGCATATGGACAAATAGCTTAACTTTTCAGATAAATCAGATAAATCTTCCCACAAACTATGGATATTTACACTGAAATTCTGAAACTTGCAGTCTGTTTGAATGACCAAAATGCACACTGCACAGTTTGATGGGGGAAGTCAGCAGATGTGTTTGCAATGAGCTCTTCAGTGTGGGTCTTAGGCTTCAGGATATGCCTTATCAATATCATCTTTGCAAAGTACCCAGGAGAGATGTAAAAGTCAAATCTTTACAAACAGTAATTTATTCAAAAACTAGTATGCTAGGAAACATAGTGAATTAGACATTTTCACTGAACTAAATGATACACAGCACACTGCAGGCATCTGTAAAAGCAAAATAAAACCCTCCAAACACACACCTCACAAACCTTCAGTATCTTTTTTTCAAGATCTCATAGACAAAAAAGAGGAAGGGCGGGAGAAACAAGGTAATCTAAAAAGCTGTGACTTCAGGAAAAGACATTTGCCCCTCTATAATGAAACATTTTGGGTTAAAACATTCTAGAAACTTTCTTAACATAGAGAAAAAAAGTGCTGATTTTCTCTGCAAAATGTCTCAGAGGCGTTGTATTTGGCTAACAATGTACCAGAGAAGGAGCCCTCTGCCTGATTCCAGTCATTAAGAACCCTAGGGGACTTCAGACAATGGGAACACTTACCTGATCTTCCTTAAAACTCCAGCCTCCAGATCCATCCTTTAATAAGGGAAATCTGGGTACCTCAGAGAAAGACACAGACACGCGCGTGCAAGCACACACACACACACACACAGAGGGAGAGAGAGAGAGAGAGAGAGAGAGAGAGAGAGAGAGAGAGAGAGAGAGAGAGAGAGAGCCAACCACCCTTCCACCCTTCAAGACCGGCTGGGAGTGTGCAAAGCCCCAGCTGACACTCTGCTCCCTCTGGGGCTCTCTGCCTAAGAGGCTGCATAGAAACCCAGCCGGGTGCCAAATTTTAATCCTTCTGCAGAATCTCACATGGAGCTGCCTCACCTCGTCCATCACCCATCGCTGCAAGGCCTCTTCCTGCTGCTGTACTTCTTTCTGAAACCATTCATCACCACAACAACTGAGCAAATGAGGCTCAGTCTCAACCCGTAGAGGCAGACCCTGCAACATGCAGGGTGATGAGTGTTTACATTAGCCAAAATGAAATGATGTAATATTCAGAATCTGGGGAGGGCTCCGATCCAGAGTCAGGGCATGCAAGACCTACTGGGAAATACAACTTCTCCACCAGGGTGGGGGGGGGGAATTACCCTTGAGTTATATTACTTTGGCCTCTAATTTTTTGGGTCATTTGAATTGTTCTTGTTTCACTAATAATATCAGTTTCTAAATTGAAATTGAAAACTCCTCAACTAGTCATACTTTCAGTCAAATAATAAGAAAAGGCAGCAAACAGAACCTAGTATGTTGACATGCAAAGAACATAGTCTTAATGGAGTATATGTGCAGAATATTAGTCTGCAGAGGGTAATGCCTTCAAAGAGGAGGCAACTCCTAGGAATGGTAGTGCTTGTGAAAGTCCGTGTTTTACTCTCCCTCCTGTATCTGTTAGTTATCAAGAAAACCCAGGCATAGAGTCCCTAACTCTGTGTGTGTGTGTGTGTGTGTGTGTGTGTGTGTGTGTGTGTGTGGCGGGGGTAGGGGTGGGGGGTGGGGGTGGGGGTGGGGGGGATGTCAGGGTGTGGAAGCTAGAGGTTAACTTGAGGTATTATTCCTCAAGGGCTATGCAGATGCTTGTTCCTTGAGACAAGGTCTCTCCCTGGGCCCTGGGACTTGCTAATTAGGCTAGGTTGGCTAGCTTGCAAGCCCCAAGGATCTGCCTGTCTCTGCTTCTGGACACTGGGATTCAAAGTGCACACACACCACTGTGCTTGGCTTTTCATTGTGTGCCAGGGATCAGACCCAGCTTCTTAAGCCTTCCTGGCACTTCACTGGCCGGATTATCTCCTTCAACCTGCAACTCTGTTTCTGATGGACAACTTTTATCCATTACTTCAGGATTTTTGTGGTCCTTGAGTGGGGTAGAACGTCAGAGGTAAAAGCTCTCCTGTTTTTGAATGAGAAGGGGCTTTGGAAGGGGAGGGGAGGAGAGCAGAGAGTGCCTCAGCAGAATCTGCATGGGAGACCAGGAAAGGTTTTACATCCGGTGAGAAGTTAGCTTGAGATGGTGGGGAAGCTGTAGGGATTTATATATATATATATATATATATATATATATATATATATGTATATGTATATGTATATGTATATGTATATGTATATGTATATGTATATATATATATATGTATATATATATATATAATTTTATATAATATATATTATATAAAATTTTTTCTTATTTTACATATCGATCCCAGTTTCCTCTACCTCCCTCCCATGCTCCCTGACCCCCTCCCATCCCATCCACCCCCACTCTACAAGGAGGTGATGCCTTCCAGGAGGTATCATCAAAATCTGTCAAGTCATTAGGAGTAGGGACTAGGCCCTCCCTCCCGTCAGAGGTCCCTTAGACTGCCCAGGCCTTCTGAGACCCACGTTCAGGGGATCTGAGTGGGATAATGCTGGTTTCCCAGCTATCAGTCTTGGGGGGGGTCCATGAGCTCCCTGTAAGGGAGATTTTTTTAAAAATGTGTTATTGATCATAATCAATTACAGAGAGTGCCCAGCACACATCATACAACTCTGCTTTTGTACAGTAGTGTGGCCTTTAACAATGACAATAGGAAGTAGATACTGTTGTTCGTGTTCTACAGATAAAGAAGCCAACACTCAGAGAGGTATGGTAAACTGCCTGTGGTGGAACCAAGTCAGTCTGCCTGGCATCTTGGCCACCACCCTGTAATTGCTCCTGCCAGCTTTGTAAGCTGCACAACCACTGTGAGCTCTGCACTGGGCAAAAGGAAAATGTGACTTCACAAAATTGTGTGAAGTGGGTGTTTGTCTTCCCCAAATGCAGACCTGAAGCCCTTGCGTTTGTATTAGGAATATTGTGGCTCACTGATCTTGACCTTCATAAGAAGAAAGCAAGGCCTCCAAAGGCAGAGAAATCAGAAGCCACATAATATGCTCCAACCTGATACTCTTCTGCCACATGCCAACCAGCTGCATGACCTTGGTCAACCCACTTCTCCTCGGGTCTCAGGAACAGTGCAATAGGTTCTCTAGCGTTTCTTCAGCTAAAATGTCTCCTGGCCCCCTCCTCCTCTCCATCCCATCTCCCTCTTTCTCCTCCTCTCCTTTTGGTGAGGGACAGAACCCAGGGCCTTGCACAATCTAAGCACACACTCTACGCGGAGCTACACCCCCAGTCTTTCAGTTTGCCTGTTTGGAAGTACATGGTTTTTAAAAGAAGTGACTACTAACAGGGACATGGAAGGAGCACTTAACAACAGTGGTGGAGGAGCAGAGGATTTGAGGAAGAGTAGGTGGAGGGAACTGGGCGGAGTCGGGGGAGGGGAAGCTGCTGCCTGGGCATATTGTATCACAGAAGAACAAATTGAAAAATTAAAAAGACGAGACTGCTAATTGAATTCTTATATTGTCAAAGATGAATTAATGTATCCTATGAAGTTTCAATCCACATGGCACTATTTATTTATTCAATTCATATTTATTCGATGTGATGATGATGATAGCTCTCATTTAGGATTTGTATATGGGGAATGGAAAATTCTCTCCCATCAGAGAGACACATCAGAGAATGCGTCCCCATTACACAGATGAGGAAATTGAGGGCCAGGGGAAATAACTGACTACACAGGGTTAAACTCTGGGAAAAGAGAGAGTGGAGCCAGGCCTGGCAGGTTCTAGAATCTACTTTATTGCCCATAGTCCTAAAAAAAAAAAAAAAAAGAAAAAAAGAAAAAAAGAAAAAAAGAAAAAAAGTTCTTGTTAGAACAATACTGAGACACTATTTTGGAAAGTTTCTTCAGAAACTCTATGTTCAATTTTAATAAGTATACATTTTGGACATGTAGAAGTATGGTCCTGCCCTCCCAAGGATTCTAAACTGTTAGGGAAGAGAGAGAGACAGGCAGTAAGCTGCTGCAGGAGAGATTGGACACGGTGTTACCACAGAGAGACAGCACCATGAGAGGCAGTGGGAAGCAACTTCAAAACGATCCAAATTACTGATAATTGGCTCAGCAGTGGTAAATAGCCAACCTCAAAGAGTGGATGCAGTTTTGGCTCACAGGCAAGTCCACTAGAGCCAACTCTGGAGAACAAAGTGGCCCATCAAGCTGGCAATTCCATTTTTGGTCACAAGCTAGGTGTGGCTATAAAATAAAACAGTGAGATGGTTTTTCCTGTGTGTCTCAGAGCTGGTGCAAGGACAATTCCTAAAGAGCAAGACCAAAAGCTGTTTGGAAGAAGCATGTATATAAGCTCCAGGCTGAAGGCAGAGCCAGCCAGCAAGGTTCTGAAGCTCGGGGCTTCTCTAGCATAGCACCTGCCCGCACTGGAAGCAGAGGTCGGCAGAATCACCTGCCTTTCTGAGCATGCTCTTGACAGGTCTGACCAACTTGCTTACAGCTATGCTCCCAATATCTGGAAGGGTGCTTGGCATGAGGGTGATAGTGTTTGTCAACACACTGAGATAATTTTGAAAGTGAAAGTGAAAGTTTATTTTTTTAATTGCCATGTTATTTAGTTTCCCTTAGACGTCTGCAGGCTGAGCCTGAGCACCTTCCCAGACGAGCATTATGACCACATTAAGACTGCACCTACCAGTTTATTTTCAGCCAGGGCCATGACTGCCACTACAGTGTCCTACATATCCACACGACCAGTTCTGTATTCAGAGCTAAGAAGCACATGCACAGGGCACCTGTCTGAGATGCTACCTACCACTTTGGATCTGATTAAGACTTTTGACCAAAGGCACCGACTGGTTTTTCCATTACTGCCAACTTTGGAACCCAGGCACCCCCTGGAGAATGTTCCTATATGTCAATACACATGCAGAGTACCCTGTGGCCAGTGTGGCCTCCTAACATGCTTAAGTCTGAAAGAGCTTGGGATACCCCAACAAGCATCCCGCATACCGCATACCGCATCCCACATTCCACATACACACCACAAAGTGGGAGGATGCCTCTGAAACACCAAGGACAGCTTAGAGCCACCACACTGCATCCGTTCAAAGCAGGTATCAGGACAGTCGCGCCAGCAAGGGTCGCCGTTCCTCTCCTCTCTCTGCTCTTGGTTGTTGGCTAGCAATTGGTTTACTAATTAGGCATGAAACAAGCCAATATCTTTCTGCTACACGATCCCAAAGAACAAGGGGATTTGGGGGTAGGGGTGGGATCCAAAGTGAGGCCTCCGCTTCTATCCAACATCACTAAAAGGAGGTGGTATCTCACTGGTTGCAAACCCTTGCTGAGCTCCCTGAGCCGCTTCGTTTTCTCCATTTTTAAATAAAAACAGTTACAGCATTGCCAAGCTTAACGCTGGTAAATGCAAACACGTACATAAGGAACGTACAGGCACTCCTGGCACAGGGTAGTCAGTCCCCTGGTACATCTAGTTGTCATTACAGCCTTCCTAGAAAGACACCCGACTGTGGCTGCAGAGGGGAGTGGGGAGGCCAGAAGCTACATGCCTGCACTGATTTACAGCGCCACTCTGGAGGAATGATTTATCCCATGAAAGGACTTGCTGTGGTTTCTGTATTAAACTACCTAAGCAACATCTTTTCCTAAGACAGATTCTGAGGCCGGAATTATTGGGGGAAACTCACAAGAGGTGCTCAGAAGATGGAAGGCTAAGTTAAACACCTCAAGGTGTATCACTTGGAGTGTCTGGCTAAAACAACATCAGGATTGGTAAAGAGCTGTAAACGTTTTTTGTTTTGTTTGTTTTGTTTTTTTCTTGCCATCTAATGTATTAGCTGAGAGTCTCCAGTACCAGGAAACATAATAGACAGCATGGCCTGCCCTGCTCCCCAAGCCCATCTTTACTAAAAGACACTGAAACATCTTTTCCTTGGTCCAGACTAGCACATGGGGTGCTTACATTAAAGTGTAGCACAGGGCGACTGTTACCCCAGTCACCTGTTCTAATAGAAGTAGAATAGCCTGCAGGGCTCAGGGGACAGTTGTTTGGGGACAGATACTCAACTTCCTGTTCAGTGATGGAACTTTTTTTTTTTTTGAGACAGAGTCTCTGTACATAGCCCTGGCTGTCCTGGAATTCCTTATATAGACCAGGCTGTCCTTGAACTCAGAGATCTGCCTGCCTCTGCCTCCCCAGTGCTGGGATTAAAAGTGTGAACCAACACTCATAGCTCTGCACTTTGGATGGTGGTGGTTACTTGTGTAAATACACTTATTACCTGAAATCCCGTTTTCCAAGGTTGTGTGTTTCACTTGTTTCTAGTCTTAAAATCTTTCTCCACACCCCACAGAGTTCTAAGCACCTAGGTCGACAGCCTCTTCCATCTTTGCAATATGCTAGGCAGGATTTGAACCCCACTGATAGAATCTACAACCCTAGGTCTTACCCACAAGGTACCTCAGTTCCTGGGCACAATGAAAGTCTGGTAGGTAGAAACAAGGCCTGTCAATCAACCATGTTGGTACCTAGGCCCTGTTTAGGCAATCTAATTTCTTAGGCCAACATTTGGCAAATACCATACAAACTTGAGTTTTGTTTATTTGGTTTTTTGAGACATAGTCTGTCTCCCTTGGCAGCATAGGCTGTCCTAGAACTTAGTATGTAGCCAAGGCTACCCTCTAGCTTGCAGCAATCTTCCTGCCTTAGCCTTCCAAGTGCTGAGAGTATAGATGGGAGCTGTCACATCCAGTTTGTATGTGATTATTCTGAAGTTCTAAGGAAAGTTGATCTTAAAATTCAGACAGTTGTTTAATTGTACTATCCTGATGATGGCATCAAAACAAGACACCCCCCCAAATATAACCTCATTCTATAGTTATAGGCCAGGTGCTTCTAGCTAGTCAATGGGCACAAGGGACCTATAGGACATTAAATTTGGTAATATCAATAGAGATGCTTAGAAACATGACAGGTATATGCTATAAATTCAATGAAAATTAGCTAACAATGACAGCAGACAGCAGATGCCTATTTTGGATATCAGAATACCAATTCATGGGTAACTGGTAATGCCGAATATCCTTAATAGAAATTACAGTGTTAAACATTTGAGATAGTTTCCTATATATAGCATGATTTTATTTTATCCAATACACATCTTTCTGGGCTGGGAGAGAAGCTAAATGCATGCGTGTGTGTGTGTGGGGGGGGTACTATCCAGTTATGTCTGAGGTCCTTTGTTTGATCCCAAGACTGCCAAAAAACAGTGTATGTACATGTGTGTGTTACATTAACCTTTTTAAATTTCTAATTTAATCTTTTAAATTTTTTGTCTTATATGTGTGAGTGTTTGTCTGCATGTATTACTATGTGCCATGTGTGTACCTGGTGCCCACAAAGGCTAGAAGAGGGTGTTAGATCCCACAGAATTAGAGTCACAGACAGTTGTAGGCTGACGATTGAACCCAAGTCCTTAGGAGTAGCTCGTGTTCTTAACAGCTGAACTGCCTTTTCATTCCTCTTCTTACAGTCTTAAACTATAGCCTTCCATCAAATCAGAGATTCAAAAGGCCACCGACCCAAAGTCTCAGCCTTTTAACTTCACACTGAATTGCTGTAGTGTATTTGTTCCAGGGTTTCCCACCGGCTTTCCCACAGTGTTCTGTAGTTTCCGGTGGATAAATTGTGAGCTACTTTTCTAAATTTATTCCTAAGTAGTTAGTTATTTTGATGATTTTGTTCATGGAATTAAAAAACACTTCCTAAAATGTCATTTCTAGGTACTTCATTGATCGTGTCTAGAGCTATAATTATTGCAAATGTTATTCTAGTCAATGTTTATTTTTTTTATAGATAGGTAATATAAATAACAATCATTCCCCAAACCCATTATCAGCGCCTATCATTTTAGCTACTGCCCATGATAAGAATACTTTTCCCTCAAGGAGCTGGAGTTTGAGTAAAACAATGCAGTCCACGCAATACCCCTTTCCACCACTGAGAAGACCCTGGTGAGCACAGACCACTGCAGCCCAATGCTCCAGGTTTCTCTCCAGTCTCCCAGTCTCCGAATCAGGACACGCTCCGTATTCCCTTAGCGGCTAATTCTATTTCCATCCCATGCCCACGGTGAAACGTGCAGCTGGACAGGTTTTCTTTGCTTCAGTTGCTAGGAAGCTTAAGGCCATGTTGTGGCCACACTCCAGAAATGACTCTAAGGAAGCATTATTAGTTTACCACATTTGTTTTCCTTTTGCCCTGATTTTCCCATCTTCCTGGGTACCTTGTTTTACACACATCTTAGTAAGATGCCCCTGTTTTTTTTTTTGTTTTTTGGTTTTTTGTTTTGTTTTTGTTTTTTGTTTTTGTTTGTTTTTTCTGAGCAGAAGCTGGACAGAAAAGGAGGGAGGGAGAATAGAAAGCAGAGAGGGAAAGAAGGAGAGAAGACATTTCTTCTTCTCACAGTGCTAACTTCTATGAAGAGCCACTGTTTCTGAGTTTCCATTGGGATGTGATTACATTACCTGAGTGACCGCTAACACCATCTGGAATAAGAACTACTCTGCGCTTATGAGGCTCTCTGATCTGCTCTTGGCAGGCCTAAGTTAAACAAAGCTGATTTTTGTTCAGATGCATTGGAAGTGCTTCTCTGGCATCATTTCCCAAACGTTTCCTTTCCTTATTAGCAGCAGAGAATCCTCACCAGCAGGTGAGCTGCAGGGTTAGACCCTCCCACATCAGTGGTGACCTACAGGCAGAAGCAGCTAATCTCTGACATCACTCACGTGGGTTTTCATTCAGACTCTATTTCCCCTGGCTGTGTGATTCTTCAATGTGGTTCCAGCCACATCATCTGTAAATGGTCAGAGTAGGAGGTGAGAGCTAGCACATGGCTGAGGGCATGTATATTTAATATTAGTATTTGAGATACTGGGCAGTGCAATAAGACAAGAAAAAAAAAAGAACAATCCATTGGCACATTCTGTAACAGGTACAAGTACAGCAAAGGCAGAAATACAGCCAAAAGGTTTAGGGATGGAGGTTAAAATAGATAATATTTCTTATACTTTGGTTGTGAGCCTAGCCTTTAATGGCTGAGCCATCTCTCCAGCCCGATAATGTTTCTATACAACAAGAAAAATACATTCCAGATGAATGAAAGATTGAAGTGTGAAAGGAAACTTTAAAAATAATACCTTTATTGCTGTAGGATAAGGCAGAAATTCTTCAGCAACACACACACACACAGCAAATACCATAAAGGAAAAAAATAAATGAATAGATCACATTATAATTTCAAACAGCTACATGTTAATAACAGGTGATAATAAGGAAAGATAGATAGGAAACAAATTATGGTCCGGAAGTAACTATCTGAAGCACATATAGCAGGCAAAGGAATAATTGAAATATGGATACTTTTACAAACCAAATAGTTAAAACAATCAAAGAGATTAATGAATAAGCAGACAATTAGCTGAAGCAGATATAGTAGCCAATAAATATGAAAAATATTCAGCTTTACTAGTAATCCAGGGCGGAAAAAACGAGAATAAGATTGTATTCCCCACCTGAAAGAGGAGTAAAAATGTTTTCTACTTCTGTCTACTTGTGAGCCTTCCAATTACCCACTTAGCAATTGTTTGCATAGTAGTTTCTTCTGATGAGAGAGAGGAGGGTGAGGAATGGGCCTCATATCATCTCTCTATCACTGTTATTTTCTTAGAAGCTGTGGTTGTTGTCTGTTTCTTGTTGTGGGGTATTTTTCTGTTGTTTTTGTTTTTTGTTTTTGACAAACATGGAAAACATTGGCACTTGCAAGACAAAGCACTGGTACTTGGCTCTCTATCCTAATTTTCTCCTTGTTTTCCCAGTACGCTCAAAAAATTCACAGTGAGTAAACAACAAGCAAATAACAACACAAACAAAAAACGCTGCATCACAGAAGTGCCCCTAAAAATGTCTGTCCTTTTGAGTGAGCTGGCTAGGGCAAAGATGAGAAGAACCAGAATGCCCCCAGAGAACTATGGCAGACAGGAGAAGGATGTGAGGAGATACACTTTGGTTATTAAGATAAAATCTAAATGCTAAAATCTAAACGTAGAGGAGATGGCCGAGAATGCAAAGATACACACCATTTTCTCGTTCGCTCCTCACACAAAGACTTACTGGAACTTTGGAACACCGGGCTCATCTGGCCTGGATCTAACAACATGTCCAATCCCACAGGAGAGAGAGACTCTCTGAACCAGGTTAAAGGGGGTGCTACCGGGAAGAGACTTTTAGTAAGGGATCCAAGGCAGTGTGTTTATGTTTTTCTTAAAGACCAAAGAGCCTAACATAACTCACAAGGCTTGAAAGACCCTTGGGGGGGGGACTAAACCAAGTAAGAAAAGAGAGAGCATGAGAACTGAGCTAGCCTGTACACTCTTCATACCTAGTATTACTGGTCACTGTGGGAAAGTCAATGGTATATCTGGTTGAAAACACATCAGTAGACTGAGTTTCGAGCATAGTGGAGACGAGAGACAGAAGACTGCTGAAGACAGGAATGTCCCTTGCTTGTGGTTTCTGGAGAAACCTCAGGGGCATCTCAGAATTAGGAACATCTTCCTTGGATATTACTTCAGTCTAGGGCTAACATGGACAGGGGGACACATGGGGGGTTGTAATTAGAGATTCCAGTTGATTTAGGGGAAGAATTTCCAATTTCTCTGCAAGGCTCTTGGATTGGCCCTGCTGTAGAAAATTGAAGATAGTTTGTTTTACACCTGCAGGTTTCACAATGGAAACTGGCAGCTCCAACAGCTTCTTGGGATTAAACCAAGAGAAATAAATATATCTGGAAACTTCCCCTAATATCCCATCAAATACGGGCTCCAGGGAGCTCCATTGATGTTTTTCCCATTTCAACTTTTGCTTAGCACTGGAGTCTTTGGTGGCAGCTTTGTGACCTCAGATTTGTTCCAGTGACTTTCTTTTAGTATTATGATAAAAATATCTATTTCATTAAAATGAAATTTGCTGTCTTCCCCTAAGCCCAAGCACAATCTTGTGAAAGAAAATCCAAGGTTTGATGATATTTATTTTCCACACACACAAAAAAAAAGTATGACCATCATCGTAGAAATACTAAAACTGTCTGCATGGGGGTGGTTGAATTGGAACAAATGGGCGGGGATGCAGCCCACAGAGCTACAGACCGGGGTTCTGATGCATCCCAGGTGAGGTTACTTTACTCAAGTCTATTCCCAAAAGTTCATTTTCTTAAAAATAAAAAGACTACCGCATCCCAGAGAAGCCAGAAAGCTGTGAAGGCCAGATCTGGGGATTTTTTTTTATTAACTATGAAACACTGTAAGTACTCAGTATGTCCTAGGCCTCGACAAAATTTTAAATAAGAAAGAGATGCTTCTCAAGGGTCATTTGTGGATTTGGGGATAGGTGATAATTTGCATAGAAAACAGAAGACAATGGCAAGAACGTAGACCTGAAGACTTCACCATCATCAACTTCTGAATGTTGGATTAAAGTCAACCTTGAAGGAAGCTTATTCTATTTTGTTTATTGTAGTGCTGGGACCTAACCAGGGTCTTGCACATGCTAGGCAAGTACTCCACTGAGCAAGGTCCCCTGCCTAAAGGGTTTAAACGCTGAAAACAAAATCTCTGAAGTCACCAGTGTGTGCCGGTTTCTACATGCGAGGATTCTAGGGACTGAATCCTGCATGGTACTGCGGTACTAAATTCCTGGGGTAAATGTTTCAGTACAAATTGATTTATCCCTTAGTAGTGTTTCAAAACCTTAAACATTTGCTTTTCAGGTTTAAAAAAATCAGCAAAGGACTGGTTCAGTATATTGTCTAACACTCCTATGAGAGACAGAGGTGATGGCCCATAGCCCAACACATTCATGTTTTGTTTTAAATTATGTTTAACTTTCCTTACAATAATTAAGGAAACCTGTAAGCTTGCTCATTGAACAGAATGAAGACTGAAGAGGTTTGTATCAGTTCTAATCAACGTCTACCATCTGAACTTTTGACACCTGTTTCTAGTTCTTCTGATTTTGGAAACTAGACAAGGAATCCAGGATGTGAATATCACTTTTATTACCGCTATTGTTGTTACTATTGTGTATGTGTGTATATGTATGTGTGTGTGTACATACACTACCCAGTGCATGTGGAGGCCAAAGGACAACTTTTGGGAGTGGGTTGCAGGGATCAAACTCGGGTGGTCAGTTTTGTGCAGCAAGCGCCTCTATCTGTTTTCTCTTCGCGTCTTCGTCTTCCAGAAGTAAAGTCTCAAAGAGCAGAAAGGTGTTAGGCATTCCCACTGCAACACTGGCTCTGCTGTCACTGCCTTGGAAACAATACCGACAGTCTCAAAGCAGTTGAATGCAGAACACAAACTCCACACTGTCAGAGTCTGCATGCCTGGCAGAGAATAGGGCTCCTTGGCGACGATTCTTCAACCTCTGCAGCAGAGACTGGGGCTGGGAATTCTTAGTTGTACAACTGACTTGAACACTGTAGGATGGTTCGTAACTGGCCTCTGCTCACTACATGCCAGTAAATAGCACCTGTCAGCCCAGTTGAGATGATCGGAAATGTCTCCAGACGTTGCCAAGTGCCGAGTAGGTATAAAGCCACCAGAGCTGAAAGGAACCAGCACTAATCGATTTCATGGGTAGCTCTGAACGTGTTTCTAAGCAAAATGCAGTGTAGCAGTTACGGTGTGGTTTAAATGAGCTGTGTATGGTAAGTGCATATACGTAGAAAAATTGAATAATGACAAAGTACATCTAGACATTGGAGAGACTGTGAGGGCAGGCGTCCCTTTATTCCTTATATATCCATGCACTCTTTTACTTGTTTTATTTTCAAAACCATGCTTCCCAGAAATGAACGTGATGTACACATGTCTTAAAACTGAAAGGAAAGTCTTTGAAGATGCTTCTAGTCAGGACAAAGAAAGCCCCGGCTCGGCAGTGTCCGGTAAAGTCCACAAGATTCCACAGCTGCCAAAGGCTATGGCAGGCACCCTGGGCCCTAAGAGGTTAAAACCATCACTGGACCATCAGACTGGGGGGCTGTTCAGGTTTGACTATGATACTCTAGCTGTAGCTCTGGACTTCTCCTGAGAAGTTTCTTTCTTTTCTTCTCTCCCTCCCTTTCCTTTGAGGGAAAGGCTAAAGCAATCCTTCTGGGGTTCGGCTGAAACATTCACTTCTGTTTCCACCTACTGGTAGGAAAAAAGACAACAGTTTGCTGAACTTCAGGAGCCTCACCAGACCCTGGGAGATGCAGTTCCCTATGGTGCCTCTTTTAAGTGGCTCTCCTGGACAGGAGGTAGCAGTTTAGCACGTAGGTAGAGAAATACAGACTACCCACTCTCAGGCTTTAACTATTGAACAGCAGTTGACCTCAAGCACCCATTCAGGCTCCCTGAACAGCTGTTTCCTCTCCCTTAAAGCCAGGTCCTAATGCCTCCATTTCACAGTGTTGCTGGAAAAACCTACATGAGTAAGTATTCGTCCTGACTCAGGAAATGAGCACCAACTATTCCTGCTACACAGCGAGTCCACTGACTTCCACCATTTATAATTCACGAGGCAAAAGGTGATGCTTCAGAGGAAGGGAACTTTGCCAGCAGGATACATGTTCAGTATGGCCCTCTGCCCCAGGTCATGATGCAGGAGGTCCCTTCACATGCCCAGCCTCTCCCACTCAGGAAGTGGCTGTCACCTGCTGTCCCAACAGAAATGCCAGCATATTTGTCCCATGACATCCATATTTCCAGTCATAGGCTCCAAGTACTCCCTTTACTCCAATGAAGGTAGGCTCAGCTGGAAACAGCTCGATGCCAATGCTGTTATCACAGCAAGAGACAGCCAGCATTATAGCCAGAATAGTCACCTTTCCACATGAATTGCTCCCCAAACCCAGTAATGGATTTGGCACCTAATTTTACACCAATTATATTTTCTCAAGTAAAGCAGCATGAACAGCAATGCCTAGGAACAAAAGGAAAATTCTAGCAGCCCAGTGCTGTAAAAGACTATTTGCTGCTGTTATTTATCGTTAGCAATGCCTGTCACTTAGGAAAGGATGCAGCTGGTACCTACAGTGTGATGGACGATGGACAGAACAGGTTCAGGCTGCCCTGAAGTGGCTCTAAGTTTAGCTGGAGAGAAGGATGGGTCCCCAGCTCATCAGCATCCTGCAAAGGTGTCAAACAACATGTAGCACCTGGGGATAGACAGACCTCGGAGAGCTGAGGAGGGCGTTTGGGAACAATCTTGTGGGGAAGGGTTCTGTTCCAGTTTTTAGTATTAATACTTTCTAAGTTTTTAAAATATTTATATTTATCATCTCTCTCTCTCTCTCTCTCTCTCTCTCTCTGTGTGTGTGTGTGTGTGTGTGTGTGTGTGTGTGTGTGTGTGTGTGTGTGTTGGGGGCTCAAGCAAGAACATGCCACAGTGTGTATGTGGAGAACAGAGGGCAATTTGGGGGAGTCAGTTGTCTCCATCCGCCACCTGAGTTCAGGGGTCACACTCAACTTACTCTTACCCACTGGTCCATCTTGCCAGCCTTATTGCTGTTTTTGAGAAGAAAGCAAGAAAACAAACAAGCAAACAGAGATGTACAGGCGACAAGAAGAGAGGCTGGGAACTGGCCATCAGGCTGAGCCTAAAGGAAAGCAGTCTGTCTAACAGACCCCATGCTGTCAAGGGATCCATTTTTTACTTGATAAGAAAGGACCAGAAATTGTTAATAGAGTTGCCTCACTTGGTATTCTGAGGAGTATTCTTTAGGAAAATCAATGCTAAGTTCTGCAAAATGGAGCTGATCGATGCAAAATGGTGAACTGTGGAAAAGAAGCAGTTATAGCGTTGGGTAAACGGACTGAATGTCATCTTCCACAGAGGATTACCATGGGGTAGACATGCTAGAAAGACGGTAAAATGTAGTTGAACAATCATATTGATGCCCATTTTAATTTTTCATTCAATTCATTGGTACATAAAACAGTCTCAGTTAAAGTAGAACATGACCAAATTGACTAAAGCCAAGACATAAACAACAAAGGATCTCATGATGTGTGTCAGCTTTGGCTCGTAGGTGTAAATGTTAGGGATGCTGTGTGATGACAGGCTTTTAGGTCACATCTGAGCTCATTAAGACACAGATGTTATGATCTGTTGTCATAGAAATATCTGCAGCGGGCAGTCCACAGCATCAAATGTGCCAAGAATTGCCACCCCTGACTTCAAATCTTCAAAGAAGCAGACAGGAAGAGTAGATGAGTTCCAACAGCCAGCTGGCTCCTAGTTATTGAGTAGTGGGAATTTCTGACATGCTTTGTCCTCTTTGTCGTCCTTTATCCACTCTTTCTGGATTCCTCTCTCCCCAGGCACAACTCCCTTTCTGACCTTCTATCCATCATCCAAGAGCTAACACAAGACCCACCTTCCCTGAAGCCATTCAAGGTAAGTGCCAGTCCTTGCTGAGCTCTGCTTGGCTTCAGACATACCACATGCATACCCACAAGTAGGTTATTAGTAAACCAAGACCATACTTGCCCATACAAAGAGTAATATAAATACTGGTTGTTATACTAAGCTAGTGCACAGAAATAAAAGTAACACTATGGTCAAAGGGGAATTTATCACACTGTCCATTTAAAATTAAACTCTATGGACTGCTTGGCGGCAAAGGGGCTTCCACTCAGAAAATGCTCAGAGTTTGGGGTAGAACTGGACACGGGGAGAAGATAGAGTCAGGGAAGCTGGAGGTTCCAGGAGGAGGAAATTGGGAAACTCTGTAGCTGGAAATGCTGGGACAGTTGGGGTTGTGTCCTGGGTGGAGGTGAAGGCCTCTCCTGTAGCAATCACCATGTTCACACTGCTAATCAGTACTCCTGTGCAGGGAAAGGGATACCTTTGCGACAGTTGGGGGGGGGGCTATCTCCTGGCACCTGGTCATTTACCTAGCCATAATCACCACATAAGAAATGGAGACAGAAATTTTACTCCAATTCTAGGAATTCAAAATAACAAAAACAATACTCATTGTTGATGCTGCAGGGAAATACACACACACACACACACACACACACACACACACCTCACTCTTATTTCTTCATAAGCAAAAAGTAACAGATGGAAATGTGGGGAGGTACCCGAAGAGTTACTGTGCTTCCACCACTAACTCAGACAATTGCAGGAATCATGCAGACATGAAAGGCTTGATATGAAGGTAAACTGTGGAGACCAGGGGCGCCTTCAAGTTCAAGAACAAGACTAAATAACAGCAGTAAGATGAAAGGAGCAACACGCTTCAATCTCAGTACCCATTCTGCAGATGAGAAAACTGAAGAAGAGAGTTTTAGCCCTGTGCCAGAGAGATGAAGCAGTAACGTCTCACCCTGATCAGCTCTGGAGCACAGCTGTCCTCAGCCACATTCCAGGCATTTTCTCTGCTTTGGCTTCTCAATAAATAAAATGGACGAAAGAGAAGAGAGGCGGAAACAGGAAGGCAAGAGTCAGAGTAACCGAGGGAGGATGGAGGTGATATGTGATAACAAATAGAAAAGGGCAGGGGGGCTGGGAATTGGTGACTGAGCCCGAAAACCACGACCTGGAGTCTGGAGTCCCAAGTAGGAGGAGAGGGGAGGAAAGAAATCAGCCTGTAGCCACGCACACTGGGCTTATCCAGGCTAGACGGCCGTATGCTGGCATCAGAGGTGTTCCTTTTTACACAGGATGAGTGGGCTGTCTGATCCGGGAAAGCTGCTGAGGCTCGAAGCACTTCACTGGGTTCATCTGTGGAGTGGGCATGGAAACATGTCCCCCCAGATTTATGGACAAGAACAAGCGCCAACGGGTGTAGGGTGTTTAGCGGGGTGCCTGGTATGCAGCATCATGTACAAGGTCACAGTCAATAAGAAAGGACAGCTGTTAGCCAGTGTGATCAAAGAAGGCTCTTCAGAAAGAGGAGGTCGTAAGGTCAGGCAGGAGTTGGTGAAAAAAGAGAAAGGTAACTGAGGGGGGAGGTAGAGAGGGGGCAGGACATGGGAAGACAGCACCCAAGCCACACAGAGCTCTGATTCTCCAAGCCCTGATGGACGCCTCCCTGGTTCCAAAAAGTGTTTCTCTGTGCCATCGTGTGACCTGCCGAGAACACCTGGGAGGCATCACTAACAGCCTGGTAGCTAGGCAACTAGAGCCTGGTCTGAAAGTGTAGTAAAAGAAAGAAAAATGTCAGCCACCATGAGGTCTCACCATACCGTCCTGAGTGACTTCAAACCCAGTGATCCTCCCAGAGTACACAGGCAATTAGCATGTACTTGGTGGGGCAAAGGCAGAAGCTGACCCTCCACTAACAAAATAAATACTTCACACTTAGCATTTCAAAATAAGAATAACCGAGGTGGGCCTTGTGGTGCATGCCTTTAGTCCCAGGACTCAGAGGCAGATGTGGGTGTATCTCTGTGAGTTCAAGGCTAGTCTGGTCTACAAAGCAAGTTCCAGGACACCCAAAGCTACACAAAGAAACACCCCCCCCCCCGCAAACTTTCTTCCTTCCTTTCTTCCTTCCTTCCTTCCATCCTTCCTTCCTTCCTTCCTTCCTTCCTTCCTTCCTTCCTTCCTTCCTTCCTTCCCTTTTTTCCAAGGGAAGGTCATGTAACCCAGGCTGTCTCAAATAGTCTTCTGCTCACTATTTCCCAAGTGCTAGGATTATGGGTGTGTCTCACCATGCTCAGTTTTTTGAGACAGTGTTTCTCTGTATCATAGCCCTGGCTGTTCTGAAACTTAGTTTCTAAACCAGGCTGGCTTGGAAGTAACAGAGATCTGCCTGCCTCCACCTCCAAGGTGCTAGGATTAAAGGCATGCACCACCACTGCCTGGTTTATGTCATGGTTTTTCCAGACAGGCATTCCGATTGTTTGAAAATTAGGTAAGGGGCCTGAGGACATTGCTCAGTTTACAGAGTACTTGTCTAGAATGTATCTGGCACACATGCCTATAATCCTAAAACTTGGTAAGTAACAACAGGAACATCAGAAATTCAGGGGTGTCTTCTGCTACATAGTGGGTTTGAGGCCATTCTGGGATATAGAAGACACTGTCTCAAAAGAGATATTCAGCTAGATAAGCAGATAAGTTTTTTATTATACCATGCATATTTCATTTTCACAGCTAACAGTACATATTGGTAGCATAGGGCCATTTGATGGATTAGGGCTGAAGCCTATGGCTACACAGTTCCTCTTTCCTTAGGGGCTGTAGGCATGCTTTTAGACAGTCTTTACTTGGAAGAAGAAGTCTTACAAGATGAAGGACAAATTCTTCCTTTGTAGCCATTTTGAGATTGCCATGGAATGCTGAATTGAGCATTCCATGGAACTTTATTTCCAGTATATTTGGGTGACATTTAGCATATTTATGCAACTGGAGCCCCAGATATGGTTTCTGTTCTGACTTCAATTAGGTCCTATTTTACACCTTGGAAAACATACTCCTTAGTCATTGTCCTCAGAATAAATGGGTATTTGGAGGGCATTCAACATCCAAACTATAGCATCTTGGTTTTTTGCAGAAAGTTTGACAGTTGTTGGGTGAGCATTCCAAACTTGGGAAGCTGTATGAGCAAAGACACGGAACAAAGCTGCAATCAAAGAGCCAGCCTGGGACTGCATAGACGCTGCAATGGAGGGTCAAGGTGGAAGACGCCCTGCTTAGAACCCACACGACATAACTTCTGTCTGTATGTCCTCCCTCCTCCAAGATACAACCCCCCTTCCAGCCCTTTCATGAGCTAGAGATGGACAGATTAGTGTTCACAAATCTCCTCTGCCCTTATAGTGGGGGTTTTGGCAGGAGCTCAGGGAAAGAAAGCAAATGGAGGAATTTTGTTTCCTCTGCTCTTTCCTGCTCCTGGCTATATGTTTCAAGTCTCTCTGCACTAATTACAGGCCAGCTATTTCTCTAGACAGGAAACCATTCCCCCTCAGCCACCACCACCCCTCCCCCTGTGCTAGCCTTAGCACACTACCCTGACCCTCACTATGGTCCTACATACTGCCACACCTCTGTAAATATCCCCTCCTCTAAATACTCTCCAACTCATCCACCTTGATGTTTCATACATTCCCTACCTTAAACATTTAATAGGGAATTATGATAACATTTTCCACAGCACGGTTCATAGTTGGAGGATAGTTGAGGGAAAGGAAAAGCAAAGACAGATCTTTATAAGTAACACTTCCCAAATAGTAGGGGGTCATACACACACACACACACACACACACACACACACACACACACACACCTTTTAAATCAGGACTGTGGAATCTCTCAGTTGTATAGGAGTGCTGACCAGTATCTTTGTCAGGATCCAGACAGATCAAAGGAACGGGGAAAGAATATGTGAGGACCTGAAGGACATGGGAAGGACACAGATGCAGAGAGAGGGAGTTTTGTTTCAAGAAGACCAAAGGACAATTTTTCTTTGTAGGCGAGCCAAGCATGAGTGCAATAAGGTAGCTAGAGGGCAACAGACATTTCACTTCTTGATGAAACTGACATGAGACTTTGGAACTGGGGTGTCTAAGGACTTCTGCCATTTGTCTCCAGCAGCGCCCAGCAGCATCTGCACAGAACTGGAAAAGAAAGTTGTTTGATGGATTCCTTTGAAGGTTTCAGAGCAGGCACAATGGAAAGAAGAGGACCCAAGATGTTGAGTGTGTGCACAGGATCATGGGAGTAGCAGCAGGAAAACAAGAGCATCCCCTTCTGGGGAGGGGATGCTGTCCTTGGTCCTGAATTAGAACTGCATACAAAAGCATGGCCATTGGACTATGATGTTGGGAGTGTGTTGGGAGGTGTTTCCCTGATTTTCCATAATACTTCCACCATTCCAGAATGAGGATGTTCAAAGATCCTGCTCCCAGACCTACAGTACCAGAAATGGTCTGAATATGGGGCTTGCAAGCTGCATATAATCATTTGTAAGGATATAATTTAACAGCCACAGCTATTACTTAAGAAATTAATTCAGTAAGCATTCCCTGAGAGTTTTACACATGTTGAAGATTGAGCTAGTTAAAAAAGGATAAAGACTTTTTTTAAATATAGAGAAAACCTATTGCTAAGTTAGATCTTTATTTTTTTTTCTAGACAGAACACCAGAAGATCTCTTATACCATCTCCCCCCTCTTCAACTTCTGCTCATCTTATACATGTTTTTTGCACAATGACCTTCCCCAAGTTCACACTTTGTCTACACAGCCCTTTGAGGCATCATTTCTCCTTTCTGCTCCTTCTGTTACTATGCAACAGATGAACTTGGATTCCCTCTCAGCTAGTCAGAATACCACCTCTTTCAGAAAAGATTTAAAAAAAAGAAGAAGAACACTTATAGGTAGACACATGCTTCAGTAGGTCAAAGGAGGAGGAAAAGCTGAGCACACTAGTTTTTATGTTACACTGCTGTCTATAAAATCTTCCCCAGGCAGAGAGAGAGGCTGCCTAGAGACTTTATCAGCTGAAGGATCCTCCCCACAGATAACTATCTCTAGGATTGCTCCATAGCTTCCACAGCAGCCAACTATCTTCACTGTAGATCAGACTGGCTAGTCTTTACAAACTCTAATTAATTAAAAAAATGTATTAAAGGCCTTCTTTTGTTTTGGAAAGCCCAAACAAAGTTCTGATTATCACAGAGATAAAGTCTGGTTTGCTGCCTTTGAAGAGTGTACAATGTTATGGGGGATACAAACAGTGCATCAGGTTCTCTTCCTGCCACCTGACCAAAGCACACAGGAAGGCCAGATGTGGTGGCTAACACCTGCAATCCCAGCACCCAGGAGGCTGGGGCAGGGCGGCTGTCATAAGTTCCAGGCTGGAATGGTCTATAAAGGGAGTTCTAGGCCAATCTGGGCTATGGTGTGAGACTTTGTCTCATAACAACAACCTCAAAGCACACAGGGAGGCATGGGGAGGGGAATTTTGTTTTGATAAGTGAACATAGAACTGGAGGTGGGAACTCAAGGGCTATGCCTCTTATTCAAAAAGAAATAAAAGTAACAATAGCGTGAGGTTCAACATGTAATGCATAAAGCCAAGAGAAGGCCAGACAGGAGTATGGATCTTAGATTAGAAAACAATATTGTTTCCCAGGCTAGCAAGTGTCAGAAACAAACAGTGGTCCCAGAGCTGACAGGTCACAGGGACAGAAAAGGGTACATGCATCCGCAGTACAGTACAACCCAGGGGTCTGGGGCTATATTTGTGGATAATGAAACACAGAATTTCATATTTTAGTGAGCAAAGGAGACAAAGTTCCAGAATTCATGTCAGGTAAACATAGAGGTTGAGTGAGAAAGTGGGGTGACAAAACCATGACAAACAACCTTAAGAAACAAGCTAGAAGACCTAAGAATGGGTGGCTTCCATGAAGAATGATGAGTGGGGACTATAGACATGGGTGCCATATGCTTTCAAGAAAGAACGAGAGATGAGGAAAAATTTTCAGATCTTCTTGAAGGAGGTTATAGATAAGACCATGAAAAGCACTGATCCCTCACCTTAGGCAGTGTTCAAGGGCTGTCAAGATAGCTCAAGCTGCAGCCGAAGAGCTCTTCACTTCCTTCTGTGATGGTCTACAAAGCTCTTCACTTCTTACTATGGTTGTCTGCAAAGCTCTTCATTTGCTACCGTGATGGTCTACAAAGCTCTTCACTTGCTACTGTGATGGTCTACAAAGCTCTTCGCTTTCTACTGTGGTTGTATACAACGATCATTCAATTCTCTTTCAAGAAGCATGCCACAAGTAAGCCACATAGACATGGCTGCACTCAGCACTCCTACCACATCCACTTATTTAACCTCTACTGTGTCCATTTTCATTTGTGGAAGCTTCCTTTTGGGGTAGATGCTAAGCGAGGGTAAGTAACTTGCTCCAGATCACTTCTCAAGATGATGAAGCCAGGACTAGAGCCAGTACTTCCACAGTCAAGAGCAGGACTTACATAGTTTAGGACCCGAACCAAGGAATGGTGCTGTATCCACAGCAGGCCGGGTCCTCCCACATCAAATAACTTAATCAGAACAGTTCCCCACAGATGTGTCCATGGACCAATATGATTTAGACAGTTCCTCATGGAGACTCTTGTCTTCCCAGGAGATTCTAAATGGTTGTGTTGACAATTGAAATGAATTAGCCTACTGATTAGCTTCTGATGGCATCAACATCGTCACTCTAAGTTAGAGACAAGGCAAAGATAACACGGGACAAGGAGACATGGGTACAGCCAGAGCCCACAGACGTGACATAAAGAAAGATCAAGGCTCAATGGAATGCTAAAGCCCCAGGTTGGTCCTCATTCACTTTGCAGTTCCCTTACATGTCCCCCCACTCTTATTCCTGTACCTCTGGTTTTTTGTTCAGCCCATGCTGCCCACTTCAGGACCTTTGTAAATGATCTGCCTAGAGCTCACTGTCGTCTTCCAATCTCCCTTGACTTGCCGGCTACCGCTTATGTTTCCAATACTAGAGAAACATCACGACTACCACTTCCTTGTTTCCTTGCTTGCTGTTTATGGTTTTTGAGATATAGTCTCTCTATTTAGCCACAGCTGGCCTGGAATTTGCTGTATAGACGAGTCTGACTTTGAACTCACAGAGATCGGTCTGCCTCTGAGTCTTGAGTACTGGGATGAAAGGTGTGCACCACCTATATATTGGGCTCTATTCTAAGTGTTAGTTGAGGATGACAGCAATGAGATATGGCAGTACTACGGCAAAGATTTCATCCTGCAACAGCCACAGGGAAGCAGCCATTCAGTTTTCCACTCCCAGGAAGCCAAATCCTGGCTATTCCCAGAGCAGGCAGAACTTCCACACTCAGAGGCAGTGGGATTCAAGAGCAAAAGTGCCATACAAGAAAGGAGCAGAGCAGGAGAAAGTGATGAGAGAGGCAGATGCAGACCAGATGGTGCTGCCAGCAGAGCAAGTATTTGAAGGGACAGCGGTAGAGGCAGAGGTAAAGGAAGGGATGAGATGGGAGGAGTCCAGGTAGGAAGGGACTGGACCTGTTTGGAGTCTGGGCTGAAGGCAGTAGGAGGGAGGGTGTGCACATGGAAACCAGGGAAGAAAGGAGAATGATGAGGAGTGGGAGGAGAAGGAGGGGAATGGGAAACTAAAGGAAGCAAGGACACCTGGGAAGATGGGTGTTAGGAGATCTGGTAACAGCATTGCATGTTTCTCTGAGGCTAAGAAGTGCAGTGTTTGGAATTCTGCAGTGACTCATGTACTTTCCTGGAACCTGATGTATTGCCAAGATCTGATGCAGAACACCATGGTCTGGAGAGTGAATTCAGAAATGACCAACTGTTGTCCTGCAGCCAGCTCAAAATCTGGGAAGGATCTTCCAGAGGCAGAAGGCAGACACCAGCCCCTAGAAGCCCACGACACTCACACTTTCCAACTTTCTGCTTATGGGCTAAGAAAGATGCCACTGCAATCTAAGGAAAGGCCGAGAAACCAACAGCTAACACTGACTTATTTCATATCTACCAGGCACAGTAGGAATTAGCATGCACTCTGCAAATTCTCACTTAATTCTCCCATCAGTCTGATCAGGTGGATGCAAGATGTGTAACCATTTAACAGAATAAAGACTTGTGGAAGCCAGCTCACAAGCAAGACATTTGGGATACAAACTCAAGCCATCTAAGTCTGAACCCACAACTCAAAATGACAAAAGCCAGCCCAGAGGCACTCAGTGCTGATGTCTGTATTAAGCAGTATCGGAAATCTAATGCATTTGTTAACTATTATAATGCTTACACCTTTGAGTTCTGTTCTTCCCAGGTCAAGAAATCTGTGCAAAGGTACATGGCTCTAAAGACGCTGAGCCAGGATTCCAGCCTGGATAGCCTGCCTCACAAGTTTGCTCCTGGTTCTTGCACTAACCCTTTCACAAGAGTGTCTCACTACATGATGACATGGGAGACGTGAAAAACTATGGATCAGCCTCTATATTTTGGTTTTTAATGTGCTACAACTTGGATATCACTGGGGACTGGAGATGTAGCTCAGTGAGTAGAGTCCTTCCCTAGTTTGCACAGGGGAGGTGTGGGCCATTTCTCTTAAATACCCATCTTCACTGGTGTCTTTCCTTCCATCTGCCCTGTAACACCCTCCACAGAATTCCCTTCTACTTCCTGATCTCCATATCTGGACCATCTCTCCTAGTTAGCCTACTCTCCTACTCAACTCAATTGCCAGCACCAGGAAAATAAATGAATGAATAAATAAGCAAGATAGATACACAGAAGCAGGCAAGACTTTCACTTCTTTACTCACTTGAACAAAAATAATAACACTTTGAGACTATCATCTTCCTTAAATTTTATTTTACGTGTATGGGTGTTTTGTCTACATGTGTGTCTGTGTGCCACACGTGTGATTCATGCCCTCAGATCTCATGGGACTGCGGTTACAGATGGTTGAAAGTTTTCATGTGGGTTCTGAGCACCAAACTCAGGTTCTCAGGAGGAAGTAGTGCCATCTCTCCAGCACCAGGACTATCTTAATAGTAACTATAAAAGCTCACTTGTCATTGGCTATTGACCTTCTCTCAACAGAAGAAAACACAGCTATGTTATCACCATGAGAGGGGCCTCAATCTGTTACACTCTTCTTACACAACTGGTTTCTTGAGCTTGTTTAAGTGAGAAACAAGACTGGGTAAGGTTGCTCATCCTGAAACAAAACCAGAAAATGGGTTTTGCTTGTACCATGCCACCCAATCATCCAGCACCCTCACCCATGGCTTCCTCCCCACCGAAACTGCAGAGGCAGTTTCTCCGTCATTCCCTCAATCACCCAGCAAAGAAACACAAAAGTTTCATAAAAGCTGAAAAGGGGCAGGAAAAATAGTCTAAATCCGGTAATTGTGCCCAGGTTCATGCTAGCATTAATGCATCCCAGCTGCAAAAATTATTTCCTACTTTGCAATCAGAGAGTCCAAGTGTTCAATATAAATTCACTAATCCTTATAATTTTCTTGTAAGGCAAGCCACAGAGTACTCATTTCTTCAAGGCGCAAGGAAATGAAATCTTGCCAAGTTCACAAAACTAAGAAACAGACATTTAAAGTGCGAGAATCTTATTTTGGATATTCTCCTTTACTCTTTGTGTTTGTTACTTTCCAAATAACTACAACTTCAAACAGTTCTGTCTGTTGAGGACATTATCTAGTTGCGTTTTCAAAACTGATGGTGATGCTGTAATCCCTCTCCACCGAGGACTTACTGGGTGACAAGTGTTAAGCTCATATACATATCACCACTCAAGACTTACAACCACATTAGGAAAGAAATAGCACAACCGTCTACAATGCACAGGGCCGAAGGTTAGACAAGCAATGTAACCTGACTAGGACTGACACACACTGAGCCTCTATTTCAAAACCATGCTGTCTCTTACCCTCACCCAAGCCCTGACCTACATACTTCATACAGTCATTAAAAGTGTGAAAATCAGAGAACTGACCACAAGGATATTGCTTTTTAGTTGCCTTTTTAAAGGGCACACAAAATGCATAAATAACCCTTGCACTATAACTTCATATAGTTTAATCAAACCAAGTCACTTTCTTGAAAATCCATTAAAAAAAAAAAGAACAGTAAAGTGCTTGAATCAAAACAGGGACCACCCATTACACACACACACACACACACACACACACACACACACACACACACACACTGAATAAATAAATTGGAGCTAGGAAATCAATATAAAGTGAAACATTTTGACACTATAATAAATCCACCCTTGAACAAGATGGAAGTGTTTTGAAATGTGCAAAGACGATTATCTGTCTAGTACAATAATAGCATACAAGTATCATATAAGTTTAGCCTCCAACACAACCCCCACCCCCTTTTTCAAAACAGGCTTTCTCTGTGTAGCTTTGGCTGTCCTGAACTCACTCTGTAGACCGGATTGGCCTTGAACTCACAGATACCCACCTGCCTCTGCTTCCCTGAGTGCTGGGATTAAAGGTGTGTGTGCCACCACTCCCTGGTCCCCAATGCAAACACTTTGAATACATGAAGCAAATAAGACATTTTCCCAGTCCCAGATCTCAAGCTAGTAGGCCAGCCAGCTGCACTGTGCTTCTCACTACCCTGCTAGACTTCAGTGTGTCATTTTACTTCTGCACATTTCTTTTGCACCCCAAGACCATCTACTTCTTCTGAGATCTCCACCCTGGAACACTGCCGGGTCTTCCTTCTCTCTCCACAGACAGACTTCATGAATCACATGACTTCACAATCCTTCCTCTGTATTTCTACAGACACCAACCTGGCACTGTTGATCTTTGCCCATGCCTGGCTGTCTGGACCTCAGCCCCAGCCTCTAAAGCAATTCTCGCTGGTGGGGGTGAGCACTGAGTATTATAACCCAGCTCCCTTCCTCCCATAGTCGCTGTTTCCTAGTCAGCACTACCATACAAGCCCACACCCTGCGGGAGAGCCTCAGCTGCCACGCCTCTTCTGCCATGATAGACTATGTTCTCTCAAACTGTGAGCCAAAATAAGTCTATCCTCCCAGAAGTTGCTCCTTTCAGATATTGTATCACAGAGGTGGAAAAGAAATAACTAAAACACGAATCCTTCTTAAAGGTAAACATGAAGCTGGGCAATGGTAGCACACACCTTTAACCCCAGCACTTGGGAGGCAGAGGAAGGCAGATCTCTGTGAGTTTGGGGCCAGCCTGGTCTACAGAGCTACACAGAGAAACCCTGTCTCAAACAAAACAAAACAAAACAACAAGGTAAATGTGACCCTGAGTATCAAGAATCTTCAGTCAGAGTCACTCTGCCTCTACAAATTAACAGGTATATAGAGGTGCCTGAGCTTGGGGACAATGCAGAAATTGAAGATGCAGTAGGGTAGAGATGGCAATTGGCAGGGAAGGGGAAAGGGAAAAACCGAGGAGCGGAATTTAATGCTGGTTTCTCTTTCCTGGAGTAGAGCTTAGCAAGGAATGTCGAACGGCTCTCTCGTCACAGAACTTTTCCAGGGGGCTTGTTTCTTTCAGTTTGCTTGGGCTTGGTTTAGTTCTTGCTGGGAAAGATCAGCAGTGCTATGGCCATCCACAGCTGAAGCCAGGGGCTGACTGTCCTCAGTTGTCTTGTCAGCCTCCTTAGTCATGTCCCAAGACCCCGACACTCACTGGTTTTCTTAGGTGAGTCAAACATTTGTGCTGACAGTAGGAATCTACTCTTTCTTCAGTCTGGATCCAAGAAGTTTGTAAGTCTGAATCTCAAGCTCTGAATATGTAATTTTAAATATTTGTTAGAGGGGCTAGGCAGATGGTTCACCGAATATGTGTATAAATTCCCCGGTCCCATGTAGGATAGACACGTGTCTAATCACAGTGTTCACAGCAGGACAGGAGACGCTCCAGTTGCACAAATCACAAAAAGAGAACCTGACTCAAACAGGGTGGAATGCAAGTACTTATCAACAAGGAATCTTATGACCTCTACATAAACAACATAGTGCAGGAGCATACAGCTACACACACACACACATTCATACCCCTACAGTCACACACACACTATCACACACAATCATTCACACATTCACACACACACACTCACATTCACACACACTCACACACATTCACACACTGTCACACACACACTCACATTCACACATTCTCCCACACACACTCACACATTCACATACACTCGCACATTCATACACCTACACATACACACACACTCACATATTAACATAGACATACACATTCATACACCTATACACACACATTCACACACACACACACATTCACACACACACACACCAACATACATACAGCACACACACTACCCAAACATTAAAAATAAAACAGTCATGAAAATGGCCACTCACTAAAGTGAACTCCCTCTGTTTACCAAGAATCCTTCCATTTCAGCTTCAATCAGACACTAGAAAAGCGGCTGCTACTACTGTGGCTAGCACCACAACGGCCCCAATTCTTGGCTGAAACGACACCCTTATTCCTCTCCCTTAGTCTGCAACTCTGAGCCCAGCTCTAAGACAGAGCCCTCACCAGAGAGAGGCCAGCGTCCACCCTTCCACCTGCTCGTTCCCAGTGCTGTCCTATTAGTCTTTCTTCCTGCAAAGCTTGCTGGGAGTCCAAAAGTCAAAGCTAATGTGTCAGAACTGGTTATTACGGCCAGAGGCTTACAGTCTAAGAGAGGCAGCCTCCATAAACAAGCACCAGGTAGCAGGGCAATGATACCCCACATGCGAAAGATTATTCACTCAAGAGTGTGCACACCCTGCTGCTCCAGCACAGTCTTTATTAAGCTACTAGAGGGATGCATAATGGTGATAACAACGGCTCAGTTCTGCTGAGCAAACTTCTACCTGCCATGTGTATAGTATAGATTCCATGAATAAGGCATGACTTTCATCATTCTCTGTTTGCAGGTGAGAAAATCAGAGGTTTAGGGAGACCAAAAAATTGCCAACAGCTGCACTGCTGTAGTTAGCATGACAGCCAGGAGCCCGGGAGCCATCGAGTGCCCAACTCCTAAGTGCTTGCCAGACTGCCGTCATGGCACATGCTCGTCAAGAATTGAAGGTTCTTCTGGAAATGCCCCCTGAGACAGTACAGTTCAGGTTCAGTGGAGGACTTAGAAACCTACCCAGAGCCACTCGTGGCCAAGGGCAAGTGGCTCCTGCTCCAGCCTGTTTCAATTTGCAAGCATCAAATAAACGTTTAGTCATGGAGTCAGAGAATAATAAAATAAAAATGAAAATTAATCCTTGGGGAAAATAATATGAATCACACCTCACCATGGGATATTTTCATCATCAAAAGTCGCTGTTCTTTACATTTTGAGGCAACTATTAGTTAACTAGAAATGAGACCTGCTCACTCCCCTTGCTCCCAAAGCAAAGATTAACTCTGCAGCCCAAAGAAAAAAGATACTTTGGATGTTCTTACCATTTTTTTTTTTAATTAAAACGAGAAAGAGAAAGGAAATGGAGGGGGGGGGGGAGATTGTCTGCCTTTGTGCTTAAGGAAAGAAAATACCAATGTTTAAATTGCAGTGTAGTGCCTAGACGTGCTTTTACCAGTACGATTCCAACTTTGTTCAAAAACATCTGTAAAAGAAATCACTACTAAAAAGAACCTCACAGCAGATTTTACGGTCAAGCAATACAAACTCACAGATTTATGGACTGCACCTCCTTGCCTGTCTTCCCAGCTGTCCCTTCACTCTCTAAGAAGGAAGACGTAGGGACAGAAAAATTGCAGTTACCTCTTTTTACACATTTATTCCATCTTCAAAGGTTAAGATTTAGGGGAAAAGGGAACAGAAGACTAGCAAGCAATCTTTGTGCTTTGGTTGTTAGACACGCTTTGTGTTGCTGTTACTGAACAACACTGAGGTGCTGGCCTCCTCCCCAGCTCCCAGCCCCACCCACCCGCCTCCTGACCCTGCACTGACGTTCAGGTAGATGAGCCTGCACTGGGAACCTCTGTGCAGAACATCATTTGGGACAGAAAGAGTTACCTTGTTAAACAAGAAATACATGGCTCCTGATCAAACCCTAAAGCAGAAGAATTCACAGGGGTAAAAAACAGAACCAACAAAATCCGGGAAGACAGGAAGGAGTCCAGAGAAAATAGAACTAGAAGGAACTATTCGTTTTAAAATTGTATATGCTGATTTTTTTTTTTTTGTAAAAGAATTATGTGTTACTTTGGTGTTTTGTTTTGGGCCCCCTCCCCTTAACTGAAGCCTAGAGAAGATTAAAAAGCATATACTTGAAGGTTTGTAAGGGGCAGGTCTGATTCTCTACAGTCTGTCTGTAGGGAGGGTCTTGCTAACAATGCTATTGCTGCTCTCTCTCTCTGCCACCTCTCTGAGGTGTCTCTCCCCATCCCTCTCTTTTCTCTCTGTCTCTTTTCCTTCTCTCTCTTCCTTTCCCAATAAAACTTCCTTCCTATGTTAAAAAAAATGCTATTGTTATGCAGATTCAGCTGACCTCAAGAGCAGTGAACTGTAACCAGGTATAATCCTAGGAGGCCAAAGCAGGAAAATTGTGGGTATGAGATCAGCCTGGGCCACAAGAGGCTAGGGCTGTGGCTCAGATAGTAACATTTCTGTGGCATGAGCATTGCTCCGAGTTAGAAAACAACACAAAGGCCAATTTGAAAGCAATCATGCGCTGCTGGTGTTCAGCCCCAGCACGTCCCAATTCTGCACACAGCTTTAGCACTAGCAATGACTAAATTGTGGAGTAGTCTCAATAGAACAGTTCACCTCTCTATGCCTCTGGCCTCATCATTTAATCAAAAGCTTCTAGTAGGTTCCGGGATGCCATGCTTGTCTACAGCATTTATGCAGTGATGGATCTTGCTGGTGAGGACAGTTACTTCCAGCAGGATCCATTTCTATTAAGTGAGCTAAAATGATGATGTCTGACTCAGCAGATCAAGGGTGACAGAAAGATCTTAAACCATCATTCCCACTTGTGGAGACATATTATTTGTGATTTATTAAAACTTGTCTGAGGATTCAGAAAGCAAAGCCAGCCTCACGCTATAGAGGACAGGCAGTAGTGGTATACCTTTAATCCCAGGACTCAGAATTAAGAGGCAGACGGATCTCTGTAAGTTCAAGGCCACCAGAGCCTACATAAGAGTGAAGATTAACAGAGCTCATGCCTTTAACCCCAGCCCCAGTGTGGTATATAAAAGACAGGGACCCAAAGTCTCAGGATCTAGCCATGTTGAAGAGAGCACAGAGCGAATTTGATGAGGGATCGTCCCTTTGGCCTGAGCTGAGGTAGAGGTAAAAGCTAGTGGCTGGCTGCTTTGCTTCTCTGATCTTCAGCTTGAAGCTTGAACCCCAATATCTGTCTCTGGATCCCTTATTTATCATGCTGCACTCACTCGTGAACAACTGTGGATGTCTTCTGCAATTTCCATTTCTTCCAAGTGACTTTGGGAGTTGTATTTTTTTGGCTGGGATTTTCTTTTACCTAAACATTTTCTAATTTACTATATCCTGATGCCTTGTTCCATGGGGGTGAAAATTATGCATGTTGAACAATGACCAATTTACAGAGCTTTTGGTTCCTAAAGTACATGAATAGATCTTGACAACAGGTTTCCATCATCTAGTCATCTTATGGCAGTAAAATAAACTAAGATTAGTATGTATTTTTATTTTTTTACTTCTTCTAAGTATCCTGCTCCATAAACCAGCAGCGAGAGGCTGGGGCAGAACCACACCCATCAGTCACTAGCAAACGTGATCATTTCCTGTATCACTTCATGCTGTGAATCTGGTGTGCAACTTCTCCCAGACAATGATAAAAATGAAAGGCGGCTGTGCCAACATCTTGTTGACTTGAATAAATTCTGGGAAGCTATTCACTCCCATGTTTCCTTGCATATGGCTGAAAGGAATTCGGGGTCTACATGTTTGGGAAAACCTAATTGAATTCCTTCTTGCAAACATGGCTAGAGCCTGCCAGTTCATAGTTGCTAAGGAGTAGTTACTTTAAAACTTCTTCTCCCTCCTTTGTGAGTGTGTGGTACATGGATACCAGAGGTAGTCACCAGGTAGCCTCCATCACTGTCCACCAAACTCCAGTGGTCCTCCAGTCTCTGCCCCCTACACCCACAGCACTGGGGTTACAGATAAACCCACCTTTTGTGGGCACTGGGATGCAAACTCAGACCTCATGCTTACCCAGAAAGTATTCTTGACCACTAAGCCATCTCTCCAGCCCTCCAAAGTTTTTGTTTTTGCAACAAGCCTTTGGAGTATTACACTTAAGAGATCAACTCACACAGTACAAGTTTAGATGCCCAGCAGATAAGAACTTGGTAGAGCCAGGCATTTCTAAGAGCTCTCTTCACAAAAGGGTGGGACACATACTTGGACTTTTTAAAACATCCAGGAGTGAACAGGGTGTGACAGGAAGAGGGAATTCACTTGGGCAAGAACTTAGAGCTGCTAGGAAACAGTCTAGCACTATTCAAAATATCTCAAACCAAGACAACCCAAATGACTGTCAACAGAAGACTAGATTAAAAAGCAGAATATTCACAAAATGGGACAGGAAGTGGTCATCAGAGCACATAAGCTGCAGATGGATGCATGACACAATGTGGCTGAATCTCACAAATTCAGGGGAGGGATTTAAAAAACTCACCCTTGTAAAATCCCAATGAATCTACACCTTTGAAAGCAGGACTGATTAGTTTTGTGGCAAGGAGGGAAAATGGTAGGGAGAAGCTAGAAAGCAATCAAGGAGGACTCTAGGGTGTGAATGTTCTGTTTGCAGGGTTTAGTGCTGATTAAATCAGTGTTTAATTTGGGAACTGCTTTGACCTTTATTCTTTTTATAGCTGGTGTATTCTTCTGTAGGTGTGTTGGGCTTCAATAATAATTTAAAGACAGGGTGTGAGTGTCTGTGTGTAGGGCCAAGAACAATAATGAAAGGAAGCTGCCAGGACTTCTCCTGTCTCTCTCACAGTGATGGGAAAAGCCCATACATTAGGGCTGGGAATTCAGAGAAGACCCATGCATGCATGTGATCTGGCATAATACAGGGAGTGGCATGGCAGATGAGAGTTAGAAAATGCATATTAATATAGCAGAGAAAAACAGAATTTTTTCTTCTATCACGTACAATATCAAACATCCCAATGGATTAGTGGATTGGATGTGAAAGCAAGGTGTTAAGTTTCTTATGAAAATGTGTTTATCTTAGACTACATTTTAGTTATTGTTATTTAATATGTAAGTTACATTACTATACATCAAGTAAAGCATGGCTTGAAAGCAAGATATCACTGGTAACAATGCTCCAAGCTTCAGAACTTACTCACTACAGGCAGTCTATGTCCTTGAATTGCATACAAGGGGATTTTACATGTGTGCAAGCAAATAAAAAAATATTCTGATATTGTTATGGATTTTATACTTGGCTCAATGTGAAAATCATCCTTAATGTGTTCTCACTAACACGACTGACAGCAGTGGCTGGAGTTAGGTGAGAATTTACATGAGTGCCTACAGATAATGCTCTAAAGATGTTCTTTCAAGTAGTCTTACTTTATAACTATAGGATGCTATAGGATGTGTATTTAGATAGGATTCCCATAGCTGAGTGACAATAATAAAGTGTGTAAATAAACTCATATGCACCCTGGTGTTAAGAAGATGTGTGTGGTTCCGTGCAGCATAGCGTTTCTGAGGCAGCACGTGCTGTCAAACAGCACGAACACTAGCTACAATATACACATCACCGCCCACCCCCCAGTTGGCTTGCAGAGTTTTCAAGTGCATCTCTGAACGTGCGGCTCCACTTGCTTCACTTTCTTTGTAGCTGTGGCTTTTGTTTTTGTCTTTTGTTCATAAAGCAAATTGTAACAAGTTTGAGTATAGACATTAAGAATCATAGCAAAATGAATTTTACAAAAAAAGACAAGACTATTTTTCCTGCCCTAAGGGTTGCTTAGTTTCCTGAAGTTCTTCGTGTCAGGTAAGGGCACACTAATTGGTCATCCAATTCCAAACAGTCAGCCCTGAACACATACAAGTGACTTTATACAGACTGAGAAGGCTCAATTTACATATTAAGAATACATATGTTATCTGCATATATGTACATTGATGGAAAAAAAGAGGCCATAAATTTGAAAGAAAGCAAGGGAGGGCATACGGGAGGGTTTGGAAGGAGAAAGGGAATGGGAAAATGATGTAATTAAATGATAACCTCAAAACAAGTAAAAGGTGAAATAGAAAAAAAGACAACTAAAACTGAGAAAATATTAGTAATAGGTGCAAGCACAAACATATAATGCTAGAAATATATATTATTTATGATATGTTTTTCTATTGGTTGATGAATAAATGCTGATTGCCCAGTAGCCAGGCAGGAAGTATAGGCAGGGCTACCAGACTAGGAGAATGTTGGGAGGAGGAAGTCAGAGATCAGCTGCCAGAGGCACACCATGTAGCCGCCAGGAAGTAGGATATCTGAGCATTCTCTGGTAAGCCAAGACCACATGGAGATATATAGTTAAATAGAAATGGGTTAATAATTAACAGCCAGGTAGCCAAATAGAAGCCTTACCCATTGGCCAAACAGTTTATAATTAATATAAGCCTCAGTGTGTTTATTTGGGACTAAATGGCTGTGGGGTGGGACAGGACAGAAACTCCATCTTCATATTTAAACCATAAAAAAAAAAAAAAAAACAACAAGAAACATAGCATCAACTGGGCCAAGTAGCCAAGGTATTTCACACAAAAAGGAATGCATGTAGCCAATGAAAACATGAAGATATGGTAATGCTCATACATCAACCATAGAGAAATACTTCTCGCACTATTTGGCAAAATAACAGATTGGATGTCAGAAAGGATGCTGGCCAGCTCTTTCCAATGTCACTGAAGAGGACCAGGGTTCATCAGTATAACAACATTAGAAACAGGTCACCCCTACCTCCCAATACCCACATACTCCATGTTTCAGCAATTCCAATGCTCAGGAAAGAGAAAATTTGGGGCCTAAATATAAGCAATACATTAAAAAAAAAAGGTGCATTGAAGGAGGGCTTACATTTGTAAAATATATCTAAATATTCATCAGCTAGAATATACATGAGGAAACTGATACATTCACACAAACAGATGACTATGGCAAGGTAGAACAGTACACACCAAACAGAAATACATAACGTGCTTAAAAAAGCAGTCCTACAAGATGGCATGTACGGTGACGCAGATTTTTGGGTGACCAAGAGAGGAGACCCATATGTCTAGATGCAGACTTGCTGAGCTTCAGCTTTGCTTAGGGCAGTAAACTTATGGCAATTTGCTTATGACATTACTGAAAATCACCAACTACATAAACAGTAGAGCTGCTTGCTACCTCACATCAACATAACTTATAAACAACTTTTTGCAAGTGTAGAAGGAGAGTTGGATAATAGGTGCTGGAAAACAAAACAGGAAAATTCCTGTTCTATTGGCAGTAATTGCATCACTTAAATTTTATGTGAGGTAGTAAAATGTGGAGGAGGGAAAGAAATGGCTAATGTGGAATGGAAAGGGCCTCTGCAATCAGAAACAGCCACCTGGACTTGCTCCCACTAAAGGGGGGGTTTCTTGTGGTGGGACATTCCGGCTTCTCATGGGGGAAGAGAAACGAAACCATTCTGGCTTCAGACAAGAGCTGGGTACCCCGTCTTCTCCAGGAAGCTTTCTCAGACAGTACCAATCTCTCAAGGCTCTTCTAGTGCTTAGAAGCTCTGTACCACAGTTTAAGTGATTCCATCAGGGAGCCCCCCCCCTAGAGAAAACGGTTTACTGGGACGTGGTACAACCAGAGGAAAACGTTCACACCATGCCAGGTGTTACAATAGATTTTTAAAATTTTGAAAAGGCTTTTGCAAACAGATGTTAGCATTTAACATATAGAAATCTACTTCCTTCCACCAACCTTAGGAGAGAGTTAGATGATTATCCCCACCTAGAAATAAATTGAGACCCAGAGAGGTTAAGGAATCTGTACTAGATTCCAGAGCTGTTCCAGGGCTCGGTCAGAATTTGAACATAGGCATATTGGCTCCCAAGTTTATAATCTGAAACACTATACAACTTTGAGCTCTAAATAACATCACTTCAACTCCACACACTTTTGGGTCAGGAATAGTGTTGGATATTCTTACCAAGAATAGGAAGCTGGCTTGAGATCAAACAGGGTACCAGTCCTGGTTCCCAAAATGATGCTTGAACCAGACCTGGGCAAGACTATTTTGTCTTACTTTGAGCCTCAGTTTCCTTCTCTACGAGATGAAAGGTTAAACTCAATGGTCTCAGCCCTTCCAGTGCTGTCTCATGAGCCTGGATTCCTGGCTCCATCCTTTGCAGCCCAGACAATACTAGCTCTCTCTGGGCCAGGTCTAGTCCCTCCTGCTGGGCTGTGTCTCATATTTGGCTCTGCTTCTCATAAATAAGAGAAAAAGAACAAGGGAAATAACCTCTTGAGAGATTGGGAGGGATCCCTTCGGCTGTTTTACACACTTTGTAGAACTATAGTCATCAGCCAGAGAGCAGTAACTGCCAAGTAGAGGGTGGAAAGGAACTAGACTAGAGGGAGAAATGAACTCACAAAACCTGGCTACACTCAGATTAAGGGACATCTCCAAGTACTTAAAGCACTGACAATGTTATTGCAAGGAGACGAGCCAGCCCTGTAAAGCGCAGAAGGCAGGGAGCTGAGGCTCTAGTCTGTTAACGGGGTGTCCTTCTACCATGCACAAAGACTGGGGTTCGATCCCCAGCACCACACAAAACAAGGTGTGGCAGCCTCTGCCTGTGGTGCTACCACTGGGGAAGTAGAGGCAGAAGGATAAGGAGTTCAAGACCATCTTTAGCTACAAAGCAAATTCTAGGCTAGTCTACCATACAAGCAAGCAACCCACCCACCCACCTCCCAAACAAACAAAGACTCATGAGGATAGGACATGCTATAAAAGCCAGAATGAACTAGAAAAAGCAGGACAAATCTGACAAATGGATGCACCAACCAAGGCTACTGATGCTCTGGGGAGAAAAATGGAAGAAACGAGGGAGAGCCCACCACCAGCACAGTAGCCCACAGTGAATTCTCCCCTGGTTGACAGAGTGAATAGGAATCTGTGTACCCCAGGAGACCTAAAGGTGTGGAGTTCAGAATTGTCTGACACAAACAGATCATCTACTATATGGCAGATGGCATTAAAATTCATAATTTTGTCCTATTCTAGAGTTGAGGAGATAATATATGGAGACCCAGATTTTAATTCTGGATTTCTCCAGCACTGGTGATGTAAACTCCGTCAAGCAACTTTGCCCGACCAGGGCCTTATCCACCCATAAAATGAGCAGCTGAAATAAAGAAGAACAAAATTGTGTCATTTGCAAGCAACTGGACCTCATCATGTTAAATGAAACAGGCCCGTATGACAAAGACACGTCCCATATGTTTGCTCTCATGTTAAATATCAGGGGAGACTTTGTATGTGACTTCGAAATCAATAAAAAACAAAATTAATGAAAAGCTAAAACAACAAAATTTAGGGAGAGTAAGGGGTAGCTGAGTAGAAAGGAGACAGTAAAATAGAAGGGGAAGAGGGAACATGAACGGGCAATGGAGGGGCTGAACTCAGTGAGAGAACATTATTTGTGTTATAGAAACATAATGAAACACATCACTTTGGGCACTAAATATATGCTGATAAAAAGTGAAAACACAATGAGGAGTTGATTAAGTTTATGGAAGATGGCCTTCAGGTAAAAAAAAAAAAAAAAAAAAAAAAGAAATCTATAGGTTACAGTTATTAAATACTTGTTTTATATTCACCTAGAAAAGAAGGAGCTGGGCCAATTGGATTTCCTTCTGTTTTGGACCACCAGCTCTCAATGGAATCCACTGTGCTGAGCATGTAAGAGTGAAACCAGGAGAAATGCAGCTGTAGGCTTTGGCTTTGGCAGATTTTCTAATTCTGTTCCATGGGATGCTACCCAGCATGACCATGTATGGTGAGGTGTGCAGTGCCCTGTGCAGAGGTACCCAGGTAAGGGAGGTCAGGGAAACGGAACTAAATTCCAATGTGTCCCCCCCCCCAGTCCAAGCCAAGGGTGTATTATTGGGTTGGAGCTGTCTTTGGGCTGTCCATCAAATATCAAAGGAAGTTAGTGGGCAAGACTGGAGGCCCCGGCTGACCTTGTATTGAAGTCCACGTTGTATACAGAGCTTAGCATTTAACCTTCGCTCAAAGCACCTCCACGGTTCCTCCTTTCACCTCCAACCAGGCGGTAAGGTACCCAGTACATCCAACCCCATCCTTTAAAGATGTTGTAATGATGCTCTGACCAAGCCATTGTTACCCTGAATGATGGAGTCTGTTTACAAACATCTCACCCCAACCTCAGAGGTTGAAGATGTTTTGTTTAATGACAGCCGAAACAGAAACCAGGGGCACCCTTTCAAAGTGATCTTGAAGAACAAGACACCCCTAAGTTAATGGAACATGCCTTCATACATATTCTCTATCCATTTCATTATTTTCCCATTTCCTGAACATAGTAGCTGCTAAATGGGTTTGGCAAATCACAAACACAGAAAACTGGTAACACTGAGGTTATTGCTGATACATCTTCACACAGCACAGCTGTCCTGACATCACTACTCAGTGTAGGGTATCTGGCTTTTGCTTGTTTGTTTTAAACAGTATCTTACTCTGTCATCCAGAACTGGAAATCTTGTCTCAGCCTCCAAGAATTGGAAATACAGGCAAAATGCAGTCATGACCCACCAGTCCTGGCTACACCTCTTGATGTTTCTAATGAATTTACAGTGATTTATTCACATTTTTTTTGGCCTTCATATTATGCTTAGATGCTACTGAAACTACTTGTTCTGAATTCCAGAGGTCATTTTTAATTTCAAATATTCTTTTTTTTTTCTGTCCTCTGAATAAAAAGTTCTTTTTTAAAAAAATTTGGAAATTATGTCCTCCATAATAATGGTAATTGTTTCACATAACTATCAGCTACACCACCATCATGGTGCCCATGTTGGGTTTATGACTGTTAAAAGGAGAACTAGCTGGTCCACCCAGGTACTAAGTCTCAATAAAGAGAAAAAATAGTGCATTTCCTATTAAACAATTTAGAACTCAGATGAACTTTTCCCTTGCTCTAGAGGAGAAATTTTCAAGGCTAAGGAGTTCCTAGCTGATGGAAGGGTTCACAGTTTGGAAAATCTGAAGCCACGGGGCTTTCCAGCTGCCAAACTCCTACACACTGGCTCTTGAGGCACGTTGCACTCACTATTAAAGTGTCACCATTTATAATTTGGTGCTAAATCTCTCTGACGCTAAGCTACTCAACACGGTCCACTTACAAAGTGATTCCTTATTAAAATATAGGGATGAGCCAAGTAGGCGTTGATGATAAGGGTTCTCTAATCTCAAGCTGGAATTGAAGTTATTCACACCAGCACCATGAAAAGAAAACTCCAGAATAAGACTCCGGTGCCAGACTGACTCCACACTTAGAACATTATGAAAGACAATCCAGGCTATGGCTGGCTTGACTTTATGCCTCTGCAAAAGTTTTGTGTCCCTTTTCTAATGCTTGCCAGCTGCCTGGGGACACATCCTAGGCCAGCCTTTCTCCTGCCTGTGACCTTGTAAATGAAGGAGGTAGCAAGCTCATTACAAAGGCATGACTTTGCAGAGAGAAGCGACCGAGTCATGTTCCTGTGCCCAAGCCAGTTGGTCAGAACTCTTGGAGATCCTGGAAAACTTTCAGATGGCAAAGTTCTCAAGTTCCCAGCATTCGTGGGCATGCATTTCAGTGTGACTCTGAAGAAGCTATGGATTCTGACTCAGGTGTGTGTGTGTATGTGTGTGGGTAGGTGTGCGGTTTGCTTTGGACAATGTTTTGCTTACATACTTATAAAATCTGGCAAATGTTTTACTTCTAAATTACAGCAATCCAGAAAAAAAAAATCCTTGGACTTGGTGTCCCATCCCTCCCCGCCACCCCCCAAGCTGAGTCATAAAAAGAAATCACAACCGTTTCAATAGCCGACACACCCCTTGCATTAAGAACTGGTATTGTTCCCCACAACCGTTTCAATAGCCGACACACCCCTTGCATTAAGAACTGGTATTGCTCCCCACTCTCCCATCTCATCCAAAGTCCACACCCAGCTCACATTTAAAGAAAGATCTCCCGGTCTTGTCTAGCTCAGCATTGGCACACTTAATAAGAGAGTAGAACCCTTGCCAAGTTAGAGGATCAGAACTTTCTACAGGAAATTCTGAGGAGAGGCTGTGGACATGAACTTCAGAGGCAGCCAGACCTGGCACAGGCTCACTTCTCGTTCTGAGTATTCAGTGAGGATGTTGATAATCTCTCTACCCTGCAGATAATCATTATGGCAATGAAAAGATAGCCCCACCTCCACCACAGAACCATCACCATTATCCAGCAGATGTTGGCCTTTGCCTGTTTGCTTCTGTCTTTCCTTCTTTTTCATTTTCACTTCCTTCCTTCCTTGCTTGCTTGCTTTTTTTTTTTTTTTTATTCGTGCTGCTTTGAGACAGGGTCTCATTATATATCTGGGACCGCAAACTCTCCTAAAAGTGGTGAGATCACAGGCTTGTTCCATCACATCTGGAATGTTTGCTTTTCACTGCATATGTGCACTTGGAGATTTGGCTCATGATAAACACATGGACTTCACCCGCTGTCAGGGAGGGACAAGATTTACTCCAGTCAAATCTGAAGGTGATGCTGCAGGGAGAAGGAGAATATTCTCTCAACTCCAGGTTCAAGATTAGGACTCAAGTTGGACCTCAGAGGCTGACTGATGGGCTTCTGGAGTCAACTTACAATTTGTTAAATTACACATGCAAATTATACTCAGAGTTTTCGACAAATAGAAGTCAATTAATATACATACAGCTGCCTTCACTTGTTATATGTAGCGATACGCACCTGTAACAGTGGCCATGCCCCTTGGGCGCCAGATATAATCGGGTGGTAACGAATTAACCAGACCCGGTAGAATAATTGATGGTGTTTTATTGGGGAAAAGAACTTACACAGAAAACAAGTGACTGACTGCCGTGGAGTTCCAAGGGTGTAGATCCTGTCTCCCAGATGCCCTCTGGGATCAAAGGGACCCCTGGTTTTTTATGCTCTCCCTTTATCTGGTCAAGTTCGCACCTGTAACCACGCCCAAGGGGGCATAGCCACTATTACTGGCGCTCAGGCAAATGTGTCTCTACAGTTATACTCAATGTAAACAAAATCTCAGGCTCTAACGTGACTTCCTAAAGGGCACTCAGCGGCTAATGGCAGAACTGGACCTGGTCTTGGGTCTTTTCAGGTAGAGGTCTGTCTCAGGTCTACTGTCAAAAGTAACCGGGTCAGATAATCCAAGAAATTGGCCAGACACCTTTCAAACCCCAAGAATGATCTTCCCAACTTAAAACCACAGTGTGCTGTCCCTTGGTCTCAAAGTAGGACTCCTGATCAATGAAGAACCTGCCCTGTAAGGATAGTGTGTGTGTGTGTGTGTGTGTGTGTGTGTGTGTGTGTGTGTGTCTGTCTGCGAAGGGCAGAAACAGAATTTCAGAAGGAAGATTCTTTTCTCTTCTTTTCTCTGTCTCCACCTCTGGAAAACCTTCCAGGGTTTTTACAGCCAGTTGAGAAAAGAAGCCAGAGACAAAGAGGTGCCAATATGACCCTTCTCTGTCTCTCTGGCCAAGTCTGAAGAGGTAAGAGCACAATGTCTGGGTTCACAGGCCTGAAAAAGATCCCTTTGAATTACAATGGAAAAATCCCAATTTTGTTCTAGGCAGAGCACAAAATGAGCTACTCTCTGGGCTTTGTCAAGAGGAGGCTGGCTAAGAAGTCTGCAGTTGGCCTGGGAAGGAGAGAGAGACAGAGAGAGAGAGGAAGAGAGAGAGAGCAGGCAGAAACAGTGTCTCTCTGTTTGTAATTTATAGAGACCTTCAAGAATTAATGTATAGAGCACTGACCATCAAAGAAACTGTAGACCAGGTGTAGGGTGTGGGGGGGGGCTGGCCCAGCAGACCCTTGAGAGACTGTGACAGGAAACCAGACCCAAAGGAGCTGGCCCGGTATAAAGGAGTCTCCTAGAAAAGACAAAGTTCTACTGTCAAAGACCACAGAACAAAGACTGGTTTTGCCTTTACAGCACCCAAGCTCCGGTGTTGCAATGTGAAAGCAGCTGTAGACAATGTGGAAAGCAATGATGGTGATGGCAACATTCCAAAGACCTTTATTAAAACCTTTACCGCCACCAACACTTGAGTTTCGTATAATCTCCACTTGCTGTGAAACAGTCTTCTTTAGATTTTTTTTTCAACCTTTAAAAAAATGTAAGAGCCCCTCCTATGTGTGTTTTAAGACTATCCTTGCTGAGGCTGATGGGACCCTGTGGAAGGTCATTCCTGAACTGAGAAGATGATATAACGTATGTAAGCCTCAGGCTTTCTTAAATCCTGTTGTGCTCAGGGCTGGGACCAAAGTAAGACACCTGAGCTGCCCAGCATTCAACGTTTAAGGAGGCAGTCACTGTTGAGTATAAAGTTGCCACCTGTGAGACCCAAGCACACAATGTCTCCTTAATTTTGCACCTTGGACGCCTTACTTGGTTCACCATCGTTGAGGTTGGCGTGTAACAGAGCACTTTGTCATGTAAGCATCCACCTCCACCTGAGCCATCAGGAAGTCCTTCAGATGGGGTGCTCATTTGTGCACCGAAACTACGACTCCCCAACCTTTCCTCTGGGAAACACAATTTGTTTAACAGGAAAAATGATCTGTGTTATAAAAATCTGAGGGCAAATGTGGAGAGAAGAATGGAAAGCTGTGCAAATTGGAGTTAAGGATAGACCAGGGAACAGGTAAGATGGAGGAGGATAACTCATAACCAAAGCTGTGGCTTGCAGAGTGACGTGAGAAAGAGCATGAAAGAGGAGAAATAAACTGATGTCCATATTTAACAAGTTTCACTGGGTATTAAAGCTGTTAACCGGCTCTGCCACTTTTAAGACCTACACTCATTACATCTATACCCTGATCAAAAATATATAGTAAATCATGTAGCTCATCATGGACTTACATCCACAATATACAAGGAACTTGAAATGAGAGACAACTCAATTTTAAAATGGACAAAGAGGCTGGGGTTGTTCAGTGGTTGAGTACTTGCCTAGCATGTGTGAGGACCTGGGTTCAGTATCGGGATTTGGCTAGACATTTCTCCAGAGAAACACAAAAGGCCAACAAGCACTTGAGAAAGTGCTCAGAGCCATTAACGATGAGGAAAATGCAAATAAAAGCCATAATAAAATTATCAATTCACATCCAAGTAGAATAGCTATATGCAAAGACAGAGACCACAACAAACACTGCTAGGGATGTGGAAACATTGGTACCCCACACATTGCTGTAGGGATGAAGCAGATGCTTGAGGAAACTGGTGATTCCTGAAAAGATCAAATGAAGAGGTATGGGCCCTGGCACCATGCCTGGGTGTGTACTGACAAGACCAGGAAACGGTGCTCTCACAAAAGCCTGTGTTTGAGCATCCACGGGGCTGGGAATACAGTTCAGTGGTAGAGGATCTGCCTGGCAAGTAAGAGGCCCTGAGTTCAACCTCTAGCCCTTCAAAGAAAACAAGTTCACAGAAGCACTGCTCATAACAGCCTCAGAGTGGGAAAAGCCTGATGCTCGACAACTGATGAGTGGTTAAACGCAATGCAATGGAATATTATCACACAATAACCCTCACAAAGCAGTAACACATGCTATAGTGTCAACCAGCCTGAAAATGCTAAAGCTACGTCCCCGGAATAGCAGATACCCTGTAAGTCCAGGTGTATGAAAACCCAGAATGGCGTATTCTATAGAGACAGAAAGAATAGTGGATAGGGTAAAAGAGTACAGGGGTTGGGGTGACACCAAAGGGTTTCTTTTAGGGTATGAAAGTGAGCCAGACTGACTGTGGTGAAGGGTACACTTATCTCTGAGTACAAATGGGAAAACCTCATCTCAACAAAGATGTTTAAGAAGAGAAGGCATCTGAGCACTCCTTCCCTCAAACAAGGAGACACAGTTTGAGCTTCAAAGGAGAAGGGGTATCTTCTCCCATCCCTGGGATATCTGCAGGTTTTCATCTTGCTGAAGGCTGTAGGGTTTCTGCTGCGCTTTCTGAAGGGTTGCGGGGCGAGAGCCTGCACAGGGAAGGGGTTAGAGGTCAAGGTAACGGCCTAGTACAAGAGTTAGGAGCTTGTACTCAAGCTCTACATGTGTCTGGAGCCCCATAGGGAGCATCATGTGGGTGTCTCGGTGCTTTTGAGGGCCAGAGCATGAGTCAGCATCCCCATCTGAGAACAGTTTTTCAGGGAGGACCGAACCATGTCATGGTGGGCAGAGGATGGTCACACCCAGTCCTGCAATGATGTCTCAAGCCCCTGAATGCTGAATCACTTGGTCACCAGGGTGGAAACCACCCCATCACCCCAAGATGTCCATGAGCCCCATTGTCTACTGTCTGCATGTTCCCAGAGAGGAAAACGCTCACTGCTCATGACTATGGCATCCTGAGGTCCTACCCTGTAAAATGCAGGTCAAGGATGAGACCAGGTCCTGATGGTATTGTCCTTGCCCATTGGCTCTGATCATTTTCAGACTACATATAAATGGTCATTCTAAGAGATAGGTCTCTGAAGTTGATATCCTCATTTATGCAGGAAAGGGGGGAAATGTCCTAGCTGACCTTGTCCCAATGCTGCCTTAAGAGTAGTAGTAGCTAAAACGGTGTACATCTCAAACTAGAGTCCAAGTGGAAGGTTTTCATTCCACCTTTTATCAGTTCCTAGGCCAAAGAGCTAGAGTAACTTCAGAGACCAGGAGGGATGGATTAATGCTAATGCTGTCCCAGCTTGTCCTGGGTTAGCTAATCAATTAAGGTGTGCAGTTCTGTCATCCCAAGGCTGGCCTCAGACAGCTCATCACTGATGCATCACTGATGCACTGGACATAGCTGCACTGTACAGGGCTAGCTGAACCCACTTTCTCAGAGCAAACTGCAGGAAAGTGCAGCTTCTTCCAAATCCCATGTCATAAATGTTGCTGAAGCCCCAGGAAAGGAAGAAGTTACCGGGCAGCTCACCAGGCACTGGCTTCCAGCTTAGTCTAAGCACCCAATGAAATTTTAATTATTTCAAGGTTCAAATTGTCACTGATCTCCAGGGCAACCAAATGCTTAAAGCAGAAAACAAAGCCTTGACGCTATTTCAAAGGTACCTCTTAGGGTGGACAGTGAGGCTCAAAGGATTCCGTCATTTATATGAGTTACAGCTTAGGGCATGAATTTATTACCAAGAGGTCACATATCAGAGGCAATAGCTTTTTCCTGAGGTTTGGTTTAACTCCATTTGAAAGAAAATAGCTCAGTGGTAGAGTTCTAGCAGGGGGTTTATAGGTTCATTTCCCAGTGCTCGTGTGTGTGCACGCACATGCGCGTGCACACACACACACACACACACACACACACACACCCTTCACCCTCCTCTCTTTCAAGCACATTTATCCAACAAAGGTATTACTTCTCAACCCATCCTTGCCTCTTAGTTTAATATTCGGAGCTTAGTAGTCTAGAACCAGCATTTTTGAGAGAGGCAAGCAGTCACAGAAGCTCTTTGTGCCCATCTTTTTCATTTACAGTTTTTCTACTCAGATGTTTAAAAGTGGGATATATTCGAGAAGTGCTTTCTCCTCTGGTCTCTTTGGCCTCGGCGGCAGAAGCAAGATGATGAAAGGAACATCATCCTTTGGAAAGCGTCACAATAAGACGCAGCCATTGTGCCGCCACTGTGCCTCCAAGGCCTACCACCTTCAGAAGTTCACCTGTGGCAAATGTGGCAGCAAGAGAAAGTTTAACTGGAGTGCCACGGCTAAGCGGCGAAACACTACCGGGACTGGGCGTATGAGGCACCTAAAGACTGTTTATCGAAGATTCACACACGGATTCTGTGAAGGGAAAACACCTAAACCCGAGAGGGCAGCTGTTGCAGCATCCAGTTCATCTTAAGGATTTCAGTCAGTCTTAAATTAAATGTTCTGGTTTCGGGAAAAAATAAATAAATAAATAAAAGTGAGATATATTCCTACATAATAGCTCCTTAAATTATTTCCTATTCTCTTTAATATTCAACATGAACCTTCTCTGCTTTGCCACATATATTCATGTAGAGTGACTGCCCCCCCCCCCAAGGATCAAAGATGGGAAACCCTTGAAGTGCTAGCATAGCAGCTGGTGAGGTTTCTACCTCCACCACCCAGCTCCCCTGACACCGATGCTGAGTAGAGCTAGGGTTAGGTTAGTCAAGACAAAAGCTGGCACCTTCAGCTGGTCATTCCACCTGTAAGATAACTCTGGGCTTTGAACTCGAGGAGATTCAGGCATGGAGAGATTTTTTTCCCTTTACAGGATAAACACTCCTAGTGAAATCTTTACCCTACAGACCTTTGCCATTTGCCAAAGACTGCACTTTGTTGAGCCAATAGCAGGAGGGAGTACACGGGAGAATGAATGGGGGGTGAGCTTTAATGTTTTACAAGCAGGAGGAGGCTAGCAATCTAGTTAGTCTGCAAGCATGGATCCTCATTAATGTCTTCGTCCAAACCTATTCTCTCCACACAGCTGTGCAAATATAAATTCACTGGACTGTTCTGATCAACATGCCCACGGGGGGAAAAAAGTAAAAATGTAATGCCAAAGAACTAATTAGATGAGTAACATTGGCCTGCAATGCATAGGAAGGACTGGGAGGTCACGTTATAGGCTAAGATAACACAGTTGCTCCTTGGACCCCATGGAAACTCAAAACTGCAGATATTCAAGTCCTTTATATAAAGTTGTATAGTATTGTATGCTACCTACCCTGCACACACTTTGAATTATTGTGCTGTGTTGTGTGGGGAATAATGACAAGAAAAAAAACAAACAACTATATATGCTTCTAACTGTGTGTGTGTGTGTGTGTGTGTGTGTGTGTGTGTTACTTGGAACTGAACCTAGGGCCTTACATATGCTAGGCAAGCACAAAACCACTGAGCTATATCCTCAGGCATTTTTTTGCATTTATTTTGACACAGGGTCTCACGAAGTGACCTCGAACTTACAATTGTCCTGCCTCGGGCTCCCAAGTAGTTGAGATTATAGGTCTAGGCCACCAGACATGGCTAAATGTTGTGAGTAGGACAGAGGAGGTGGCTCCTGGAGTTTAAACTCAGGGCTATATACGTGATAGCCAAGCACTCTGTCACTGAACAACAGTCCTAGCAAAGTTTTTCAGATACTTTCAATCTACATCGGATGGGTTCATGAATGCAAAGCCTGTAGCTATGGAGGATAAACTGAACATTGGAATTCATACTGGTTAAACTTCCCTGCAAGTCACCAAAGAGCATAACAGGGTGAGAATGAGTCCACCAATGAGCAGACAATTAAAGGTCAGGACAGGAGCTCTCACTGCTTTCAGCACTGTGTGAAGGATAGCATCTCACTGTAGCTTGGCCCACAATGGTACCTTTATGCCTGGTTTACATGAAAGGTGATTAGGAGCAAAGAGATTGACCTGTCAATCACTTTTGGATCCCAAGCCAGAATTTAAATTTAGGTTAACTCCAGAGTCTGTTCCCAACCATGCCATTGTCATTGTTCTTGGCATGGTCATAATGCATCCGGCATTGTGCTTGCATTATTATATAGAGGCGAGGAAGCATAGGGCTCTCTCCCTGCCCTTTGTCAGTTTACAACCCGAGTGTTCAACCAGGCAGGGTACACGTGAAGCAATCAGAAAACAGAATGGGAGTGTACCATGGGGATACCTCGCTTTCAGATGCAGGCAAATGACTACAGACCCAAGGCAAATGAATATAAGTCAGCTGAGCCAAATTGCTAAGCATTTCCGCCAGACTGTAGTATGGGTCCATGGTTGTAATCAGCATAATACACCCAAGTCTGAAATGTCTCAAACAAGGGAGAATGGGATGATCAGCAGACACTGAAATGAATGGGAGTGTTTGGTGGGTCTCTGTCAGTCACTTTATGAAGGCTCTCTGGTGACAACCGGAATAGCCACCAATTCAGTCACAGGGATGGCCTGTTCAGGCTATGCATCCATTCCTGCCAGAAGTCTTACAGACTCGTGGAGGTTTCCCTTGCATCAGGCTTCTACCTGACTCTGTAAAGCCCCTTTTTCCAGGCATCTCTCTAAGCACCGTCTCCCTTTGCCCACCCACAACTGGATTCCTCAAGTTCCCATGCCCACCCTCCCCCCAGTCCAACTAGGAGACCTCCTTTATTTCCCCTTCCCAGGGAAATCCATGCACCCTTGCCCCTTGAGCAATGCTAGCCTTCTTGATCAATGATGATAACCAAGGTAAAAACACACCAGTGGTATTTCAATAAAAAGAATGTTTATCTAGGACCAGGTTAACAAAAGAAGTATGAAGAACTGAAATGTGAAAGTTCGAGAAACAATTTCCCATAGAGAATGGCTGAAGGAAGTAAGAATGTATAGCCAGGACAAGAATAAGTGATTGGGGAATGGTGGTGCAATCCTGTAATCTCATCACTTGGTAGAAACAGGAAGATCAGGAGTTCAAGGCCAGCCTTGTCCATTCAGTAAGTTCAGTACCATCCTGGACTACACGAGACTCTATCACAAGGGGGAAAAAAATAGAAGAAGAAAAAGAAGCAAGAAATAGGTAAAGTATGTGGTTCTGTCATCAGCAATACAGATGGGGCCCAGAGCAAAACCTAGATTCTTGTAGGGCCTGGAAACTTAGATGAGAATAAAAAAAATATTTTCAGTAACCTTATGTGAAAATTTAGCATTTCCTTAATTATGAATATCTATAACAAACCTAAGTAGAAGTAGGTGTAACTGATCTTGCAACCAATAAAAATAGCACATTTTCATATCATATCATAGTTGTGGTGGATATGTTATAATATTATGGCTATTTAGGGAGACCAGTTTTCTCCATTTGCCCAGATTAGAGGGACGTTCTAGAACATGGGGCTAACAATGTCGTAATTAAGTCCTAAGCAAGTCATGCTCCACTTACATTCCTCACTGCTTGGAAATTCAGTTAGCTAGTTAGCTGTCACATTTCTAGGTAACAATGGTCCATTGTGGCAGTAAAGATGTATTTAAGTTACCATCTCACAATTTCAAAACAATCTTGTGTCTCATAAATGTAAGTCAACATAATTTTCTCCATTATTAATGTTTTCTCTCTCATTTGGTGAAAGGGTACACACCCACTGAAGGAGTGTACAGCACACACACAGCCTAAGAGAGAAGAGAGGAAAAGAGATCTTTGTCTATGAAGTGGAACCCTCAAGATGTAGACTCCTTCAGGCCTGTAAAGCTAAAGGCCACAGTAGATCACGCAGCACAAAAACAAACAAACAAAAAAACAAACAAAAAAACCTTGGGAATGCATCTCATGCATCTCCAAAACTAATGGACAAAGTATTTTCTGTCATCAGAAAATCTCTAACTTCCCCATTCCCTACATAGACCTGTGTATATTTTATGACCTATATTGCTGGAAAGTCAACTTAGACTTGGGAATATCTATTTCCCAATAACTACAAGTAATTCCTCTAAGAATCATATTTTGACACCTTGCTTTCTCTTTTAATTAAAGCAGTAGAAATTCATAGTTACTTTTTAAAAAGTCAAGTTTAATGAAATAATGGAAAGAAACAGGTGTGCACATACCTGTAATCTCAAGATTCAGGAGGCTCAATCAGAAAGGCCATGAGTTCAAGGATAAGCTAGGCCATAAACATAGCAAGTCCCTCAGCTATGTAGGGCCTATGTTGTAAAACCACATATAAAAACTCCTAAAGGGGAATGAGGAAGGGAGCGAAAGGATGGGAGAAACACAGACTCTTACCAGACACCACTGGGCCTCAGGTAGACGTTGGCTCCCACGTGGCCTTCCATCCATTGTTGACAGAGATTCCATTACATCTCCACAAGGTCCTAAGAGCCTCACTCTCCTCTGAACAACATGGTTCCAAGCAGCTGTCCCAATATGGCCAGAAGGCAGTGTCCTCATGATTGCTCTAGTCCCAGTATATACAGACTTCTTAACTTCCCTGTCATTTTTACAAAACCTTCTGACTAACAAGGTGGACCGCTCCTTTTTGCTTTTAAAAAACTCGTCTCCATCTTCACAACTGTCAGAGAAATCCTCCAAAGGGCTCAGAAAAGCCTTTGCAGGTAGACTGTGAGTGAGGCCCTCCCTGCAAACTCTACCACTTGAGCAGACCAGGTCATCAGCCTGCTGGCAGGAACTGTCAAAGCACAGGTATTTGTTATGCAGTGAGCTGCAATGATCACACTGCCACTGCCCATCCTCGATGCCACAGTTTCTTGTCAGTCCCGCTAGTTTATAAGTATACGCCATGTGATTTTTCTTCTGTTGCTGCCCGGGGAGAGTCACACAATTTGCACAGTCATCCAAAATTAGTTTTTCTGACAGGGTGTGGAAAGCGTCTGACATTGTTCTGTCAGCTTCATAACGGAAATGAAATACTGCCTTGTTGCTGTCGGGGTGAGGTCCGCTGGCCCCTGTCATTCCAGTCTCCTTTCCCAAAGGGCTTACATCCATGGGAGGAGCATCCATCTCCAGTTGAATTCCAGGGAACGCCTCCCTTTCCAGTGGAGAAGAAATTCCAGTTGGCAAACACAGGTCCTCTCCTGTGACGGAGTCACAGGCTACACAAAGCTGGCTCTGAGGAAGGTCACACTGGTGGCTTTGCAAGAGGCTGTTGCAGTTAACGGCGTGGTTTTTCACAGAATCTGGTAGGTTTTTCTCCCAGCACTTTTCATTGTGGTTCTCATCACTCATTACTCCTCCACTTGCTCTTGGGAGGAACTGAGAGAAGTCACTTCTGGAAGGCTGGGCCTCAGGTTTGCCCCACTGTGAGATGGTATTAGGGATCTGGCCGCTGTGCCTGACAGCACATGCCTTTGGAACACCGGTATCTTCTGAGACCTTTTCACTCTTGTCCTCTGCCACTGCTGACTGGACAGAGGCCACTTTCCTCTGAGTCACAGGGTTGAGGACAGAAGCTGCCATTTCTTCGGAAGTCATCTTGACCAGCGTCCTTCAGTTACTCTCCTGTGTTCCCTTCCCTGGTGATCATGTCAAGATAACGGATAATCTCACATAATCCCAGTCATGGTGAGAAACGAGTTGACAGTTCCTTTCATTTGGGTGTATTAAGAGTCAAGCAAAACTTTCCAGTTGTAACTTCCTACAAGAACGGTTCGTTTTAGACCAGCGTTTCAAAATGGCAGGTCAGTTTTCTTTCCTCTGTCTCTTGAAGCATTTTGTTCAGGATCACATTTTGTGATTTATTGTTAATGCGCAAAGATTTAAAAATCCACTTTGAATGTTTTCTGTTCCCTGTAAGAAAAGAAACAACATCAAACATTCATGGCATTAAATAGGCTCCTTTCTTAATGAGTTGATAATTTTTAGTTACTGGGAAATATAGGTCAATTCTGAGGAGAGTTTTACAGTCAAAAGTTAGTTATAATATTTTAAGCATTTATCACTTTGTCTTGACAATTCAGAAGTTCTTCTTCCAGAAAAAAAAAAAAAAACAAATGAACAAGTAAAAACAAAAGAGTATGAAGGATCAAATTTATCCTGGTGCATTAGATAAAGTCTAAGCAGAAAAAGAAACAGGAAAAAAAAAACAACAACAACAACAATGGTTTTCACACAGTGAAGAGTCTAGAGTGTTGATATCTACCTGAATCAAGGGAAAAATGAAGTGAGTACAGTGTAAGCGACTGAGCTCACTGTGTAGAGAGCCTCCAGTCCCAGGCAGAACCCAATCGTCTGGACAGGAGAGAAAAAGCTGCAGCTTCAGGGAGGCCAAAGGAGCTAGGGCAATAAGACCAGAGCTGCAAAGATAAGACAGTAGATTACTCATTGGGACCAGCGCACGCAAGCAATACTGTTAAGTAGAATTCGTCAGCCAGCAAATGTCTTCCATAAGTAAAAATGAAGTAAGACCTTTTGCAGACGTATGAAGCAGAAGAATTCATCAAATAGCAGAGTAGAGCTATAGAAAGTAATAAAGGAAAGGCCCTTGTGCAGAAGGAAAACTCTAGATACGTCTATATAAAGGAACAAATAGGAGCTAGAGAGATGACTCCGTGGTTAAGAGCACTGGCTGTTCATCCAGAGGACCAGGGTTCAATTCCGAGCACCCACATGGCAGCTCCCAACTCTCTGCAATCCATAAAGGCAGACAAAGCACCAATGCATATAAAATAAAAAAGCACAAAGCATTTTTAAAATGAGCAAACCATCTGAACAATATGCATATGATTTTTTAAATCACTTAACAAAATAACGGACCACTGTAAGCAAAATAGTAACCGTGTGTTGTGAAATCCCTAATAAACACAGACATGCACTGTCTAGACAACAGAGGTCAAGAGAAGGAACCTGAAACAGTAATACTCTAGGGTTATGTCTACAAGAACCATTATGTGGTTACTTAAAGGTAAACTAAAGATACATATTCTGAATCCTAAAGCAGTCATTTAGGTGGAAAAAGCATTAAAGTTAAAGTCATTTAAAATTCATGATTAAACATTTACTAAATCAAATAATAAAGGAAGAAATGAGACAAAAGGGGAAGGGTGGGTTTAAATATCCCAAAAGGCATCTTTAGTCAACATTTCTAGTCCCCTCCGCCCCCTCACAAGTCACACATTTAAAGAAAATACCTCTTTGGTTCCATTTGAGTAAGAAATTCTTCAGCTTAAAGTTAGTCGACCTAAAACACTGACTTATAATGATGCAGTATTTGAAGTGGCTTAGCTAGCTTAACGGCTTGGTCTTTCTTTCTTCAACCAAATTACTGACCCTCTTCCTTATGCTGCATCCTTATGGTGGGGTGGACAGGCAGCACCTGCGTGCAACCTGATAAACAGAGAGAGTCAAACAAACTTCCCTGTGATGCGGAGGTGCTGTCAGTAAGGCTGGCGTTACAGGCACAGAGGGCCATGACCAGATGACAAACATTTTATGAATAATAATTATTTTTTTATTGAGCTATACATTTTCCCCGGTCCCCTCCCCTCCTCCCTTCCCTCTCCTCCCTTCTCCCCTTCCATCCTGCCCCCTGCCCTTCACACTCCCAATGTATTCCAGAGATCTTGTTTTTTCCCCTTCCTAGGTTGGATTCATGTATGTCTCTTTTGGTCCTCTTTGTTACTAGCGTCTCTGGGGTCACATCCTGTAGGCTGGTTGTCCTTTGCTTTATGTCTAACATCCACGTACGAGTGAGTACATATTATATTTGTCTTTCTGGGTCTTGGTTACCTCACTCAAGATGGCTTCTTCTAGTTCTGTCCATTTGCCTACAGATTTCAAGATGTCACTGTTTTTCACCCCTGAGTAGTACTCCGTTGTGTTAATGTACCACATTTTCCTATTCCATTCTTCAGATGAGGGGCATCTCTGGCTATTACGAGTGATGCTGCTATGAACATAGTTGAGCAAATGTCCTTGTGCCTTGAGTGTGCAATTGGGAATCAATCTACCTCCAGACCCGGCAATACCACTTTGGGGCATATACCAAAAAGAATGCCCACTCACACCACAAGGTTGGCAAGGCCCTTGCGGGCGTGTTGGGATAAGATAATGCCCATTGCAAGTAGACCCTTTCTCCCAGATGCAGCCCCTCCTCCTGAGGCAACCCTTCAGAGGTCACCACCCACTGCCAGCACCAGCTTGTCACATAGATGTCACTCTTTTCCAAGGAAACCTAGCAGCCAGGCTACCTAAACATGAGCTGGACAAGGACAGCAATAGACATACCAAAATAGATAGAGAACAGCCTCTGAGGTCCCCGCCCTACGATAGGAGCTATAGGCAGTTTAGGAATGCTGAGGGCAGGGGAAACAGTATGCATGTAATAACAACGAAAAGAGAGGCCGTAAATTTGAAAGAGAGCAAAGAGGTGTTGTGGGAGGGTTTGAAGAGGAGGAAAGGGAAGGGTGGAATGTTGTGATTATAATATCAGTTTTTTAAAAGAATGAAAAAAATCAAAGTATGTATCCACAAGCAGCTTTCTATTTCAAGCATGCTACAGAAAACTTTAATGGGTTATGCTACTAATTTGGATTCAGGGTCTTTTTTTTTTTTTTTTTTTTCCCCAAAGCCTTCAAATTGACAACTGGTCCATGTTTTTGGTTTTTGGGTTTTTTTTTTTTTTTTTTCAATCTATAAAAAGGGTAAATAATTCTAGGTAGGAGGGAGGAACAAACATCTTTGGCGCTAAGTCTTGCACTAAGTACAGCGCCATTAAAATCTCAATTCATTCTCACTCAACCCTGTGAAATGAAAGTGACGATTTTAAAGTAACAAATGCTTTTGATACTTTTCTTTATAAAAGGTAGGGCATGATTCTCCTTGTGAATATGGGAGGCGCCAGTGACTTCCTTCTAACACACAGGATGCAAAGGAAGAAAGTTGGAGGCCTGCTGAGAATAGGTCATGTTGCTCTGGGTCAGCTGCTGTTAAGCTGACCCTGCCTACAGTCACATGGTGCATCATCTGGAGAGAGGCTCCTCTAGCCTCAGTCAAAGCTTCCGATGGTTACAGCTGTAGCCAGCCCCTACAACGTCACAAGAGCGCCTCAACCACACAGGCCCTCTTCCCAAACTCCTAACCACAGAGTTATGTGGAGTAATGCATGTCTGTTGTTTTGCATCACACCTTTTGCTGTATATTGTTACATAGCAGCAGCTAATACAAGAAAGTTGTGCTCTCTCTATTTGGGAAACTAAAAATCAAGGCCTACAAAAAGCTAAGTCAACTAACTGATGAAGATGATGGAGACAGGGCTCAAATCTAAGAAGCCTGACTCCAGAAACTTTTCCTGATCATCAACTGTGCAGTCTCCTCCTCCATCCAGTCTGAGACCTCATGAGTTCAGGTTCTGGTGTTTATGAAGACACCCAGCTGCTGGGAGTAGCCTATCTTTCATTTGAGTCTGTTTCTGGAAGGCTGGAGATTATAGACAGCCCGCTGAAGCAATGATCTTTGTTTTGCTTCCAGCTGTGTTCAGGAATGAGAAACATCACGGGGAACTGACTCCCTAGGCTTGGCTCCATCTCAGGATATTCCATTTTTCAACAAATGTTTACTGAGTGCAAAACTAAATGAGGCAAGCATCATGCCCTGGATTTCTTTGTGAGCTAACAAATTCCCAGTCAAGGTATGTAACAAACAGAGCTGGGCCCACACCGAGGAAGAATACCTGAGACAGATGGTGAGCATGTGGCAGGATTAACTTCCACAGTGAGATTCCTGGAGATGATTGAGCTGCATTATTAAAGACACTTCGGAGTCAGCAAAGTGATGATGGTGCGTGTGCTTTCTAAAGAAGAGCAATGTGGATTGAAATGAACGAAAACAGCCAAACCCGGGGCCTGGGACCTCTGGTCAAGGTTTTACAGTGAGGTTTGAGTTTTTCTCCTGCAACATGGAAATAAAATCGCTTTCAAAAATAAGGTTGTGAAAGAAATACTTCAAAAGACACCAAGGCAGAGGAAATGTCTGTTGTTCTGTGTTATTCACAAGAAAGGAGAATTAAGGAAGGCTCGGGGGCTCTGCTGTGGTGGTGGCATGGTGTGGAATTTACTGTCACGAGACACCTGTACACATATTTTCCCCCAGGGCTGTCTGGGTTTCATTTCTGTTTTATAACTGGAATCAATTCCTGGAATATCAGTTTTGTGACCACCAATTGCTGCCATTCTTGAATTATCTTTTCCACATCTATATAATATTAGGAAGAAACAGCTGTGCTATATATGTCAAGAGTGGTTAGCCAATCAACAAATACTAATTTCTACCTAGACCCTCTTGGGTAGTCCTGGGTTGACATTAAAAGAAACAGTGGAGTAAGGTTAAAGTTAAAGTTACAGTGAGCATTTTGATATTTTCTAAACAAAAATGAGAAGTACCAAAATGTGGACCATACTCTTAACAGATATAAAAAGCAAAAGGATATAAAATGGGACTCATTGTTTTTCTTTTATGGACATGTTTATGAGGGGGACTAGAAAAGGACCACCCCATGAGAATTCAAGGGATGTATGGCCTAAGCATATGTGACACGGATGTGTGTATGTCAAGGTAATATGCCTAAGCTAGAGATTTATTGGGGGTAGGTAGTATGATAATGGGAATAAATAACCAGAAAACAGAGCTATGGAGATACAAGCTATATTGGAAATCATAGACAAAGCAGTAAGATAAGAAAAACAGATAAAAGGTATAAAGAACTGGGGAATGACACAGAGGAGGTTTATAGCCTCAGAATAGGGGCATATCAGCCAAGAATAATGGTGCTAATGGTTTCTTGCAGACTAAAACTACAGCTTAAGACCCAAAGCTGGCTTGCCACCAGATTTTATAAATAAAATTTTACTGCCACGCAGTTACACCTACCCATTTATATCATATCTGTGCCTGTTGTTATATTATAACAGAAGAGTTGGGAAGTTGTGACACAAACCATGTGGTACCCAAAGCCAAAAACATTTACTGTCTGGCCCTCTATCAAAGAGGCTTGCCAACCCTGTACCAGATAAGTAATGAAATGAGGAGCTGCATGTTTAGAGCCAGAAAACGAAGTGGGAGTCCTGATCGCTGTCTTCGCCTATCTGATGTCTCAAGATGAATAAAGGCTTGTTTCACATTTTCTCAAAAGGCAGGATAAGGGCCAAAGAACATGAATTATGAGGAAGGAAGTCTTTGGCCCAGCCTATCAAAGAATTCCCTGTCCTATTGAGCTGTTCAACAAAGGGGGAACCATCTTTGATGTTGTCTTCTTCAGATGCTGGGAGAGGGATTTCAATAGAGCAGCAGTGTCCATCACCAAGGGCACTCAAAATATGCTGAATAGATTGAGTGAATGGAGGACTGTCTATCAAATTTAATTATTAAAAAAAAAAGGCAAGTACTTACCAGAACATGTACTGTGTGGAAAACACGTCCAAACTTTAACACACATACACACACGGACACATGCACACACACACACACACACCACACACACACACAGACACACTCACGCACGCACACACACACAATCTCATTTAATATTTGCAACAACACTGTATCGATTGGGTGGCAAAGAGTCCTAGTCATGGTCCCCTCTCCCTCTGGAAATCTGTGCTGATAGTTGTCCTCAATAACATACTATCTGAATTTTAGAGCCGGGTTACAGCTACCCCTTATATCTAAATGTGGTCATGTGATTATGTTATAGTTAATGAGACATAAGCAAAAATGGTTTGCTTATATCTGAGAAATACCCTTGAAGGTACAGAGTGTGCCTTTCTCCTTCTCTCCTTATTCCTCTCTGCTAGTCTGAAGAAGGACATGATAGCTGGTTCTAAAACAGCAATCATAGGTAAGATTAAATAAATAAACAAATAAACCTTAGTATCAGAAAACTGTCCATTTTTGCACCTGTTGTGGGGTGCATAGTTCAGATGGTTCTTGACCAGAAGACTAGCAAGGATTTGACAGATGGGAGAGTTGAGCTAGGACTTCACAGAAAGATAGCAATTATTTATAGCCATGGAGGGGGAAAGAGACTTTGAATAGAGGGAACAGGGAAACACCCAATACAGAACTGAGAGCTTGCCTAAAGTTCTCAGAAGAACATTTTATCCGGTCAATCAAAGTGAAAGTTGCTCATTGATTTCACCATCTTGAGAAAAAACACTGAGGTGATTCTGAAAGCTGGTAGCTGGATTTAACAGTCTCGCTTACATGTTTAATCCTAAAGAGTTGCTCTGAATATCTGTGGATGACAGACAATCAACCAGGGGACAGTTGTTTGCTTATACATTCTCTTCCCCCAGGCTCACTATGCAAAGAGATTAAAGAAGGAATGTGTGTTCTCATGAGTCTGTCCTCCCTTTCTCCGTCATGTGCGCTCGGGGCACGTGGGTTCGATGTGCGCATGCCCACACAAAAACACTGCATGGTACAAGTTGGTCCCCACTGTTTCTTCTTCCAAGTATTTGCAGCTCCACCTCCCTCTTGACCTCCTTTCTCTGAACTATTATGATGGAAATTCCATAACTCACAGGAAATAAAGCTTTAAAACATTCCCCCAAGGCACTGGTGTATTCATCCAAGAACATGAAGGTTAACCCTTCATGGCTTTAACGTTCTTGATTAGAAAATTTTCAGACTCTGAAATGTCAGGTTTCAGACCCCAAAGACCCAGATACCTCGACTCATATTCTGTGTATTTAGGTACGAGGAGTTGGCTGATATGTAAATGAAAACATTACAGAAATAGTTTTCAACTTATGCATTCATAGAACTGCCAAAAAAAAAAAAAAAAAGGAAAATAAAAAAGAGGTTCACAAAAGCAGGTTAAGCCTCAGTTGTAAACATTCACGAGGAAAGGAAGCTCTTCTGATAAATACAGTCATCTCCCCAGAAATAATAAGCATTCAGATGAAGTCAAAGGAAGAAGGACGAGATTTGATGCTATACTGCCGTGGGACTGATCTCCAGCATTGGAGTGTGACCCATTACACCCCCGCATACACGAGGTTAACTCACAATGGATACAGACCCAAACAGAAAGTCCACATGGCAAAAGTTCCAAGGAAGTTAATATCTTCATGACATTAGGACACAAACCATTTTCTTACATCACAAGAAGCACTAACCATAAAGATGAGGAAGAGTTGAAATGAGCTTAACCAAACTTCAAACTCTTACCTTTCAAAAAGGCATGGGTTTTCAAATGTATTTATCTGAAAAGGGTCTTGTATTTAGAATGCTTTTATTGCTTCTTTTTTGTACATATAAAATGTGTTCCTTCCCTCCAACTCCTCTGAGAACCAGCCCACCACATCCTCCTTCCAACTTCATTTTTTTTTTTTTTTTTTTACCTCACAGAGTTCAGCTGGGGTTGCTGGTGTGTGTGTGGTGGTGGGGGAATCCACTAGAGCAGGAGTAACCTATAAAGGGCCACATCCTAAAAGAACCCCAGCAGTCACAAACTACTAAATAAAAATATTTTCCCCAGTCTGATAGCTGGGAAACCAGCATAGGACCGACCCAGCCCCCATGAACATGGGTGTCAGTTAGGAGGCCTGGCCAGTCTATGGGGCCTCTGGTAGTGGATCAGTGTTTATCCCTAGTATATGGATGGACTTTGGAAGCCCATTCCACATAGAGGGATACTCTCTCAGCCTAGACAGATGGGGGAGGGCCTAGACCCTGCTCCAAATGATGTGACAAACTTTGAAGACCCCCCATGGAAGGCCTCACCCTCCCTGGGGAGCAGGAAGGGGATGGGCTGGGGTTTGGTGGGGAAATAGAGGAGGATGGGAGGGAGTGGGAACTAGGATTGATATGTAAAATAACCTTGTTTCAGATGTAAATAAAAAATAAATTAAAAAAATATATATATTTTTTTTTTTTTTAAGAACTACAATGATTCAGGGCTGAAAAGACAGCCTAGCAGGCAAGAGTGCTTGCCGGTCTTCCGGAAGACCTCACTTTGGTTCTCACCACTCCTAGGTCAGGCAGCTCACAGAAGTCAGGACCTCACCTGGGTTCCTTGCTCCCACTCGCCACTTTTCTGGCACTCAAGAGTTAGATGGGTTAGTGACAGTTCCACCAACCACAGACCAAGTCTTCAAATAGGTGAGCCTGCGATGGCCAATTTCATTCATACAAACTGCACACGGCCTGTTTAACTGTAAGATGCTGTAATGAAATTGTTAAAGGCGCACACACAGGTTTCAGAGCCTGTCTCTACCGCCTGCTTAACAGACTAATCTTGGACAACTCAGCCTCACTAAGTCTTGGTTCCTCCAGCTCTAAAATGGAAAACAAACTAGTTTGTCACAATCAACCTTTGAGGTAGTAATCCTTCAAAAAGATTTTCTTCTCGTCACAATGAATACTTTCAGGGGTTAGTACACGCATCCTGGTATGGAATCATGTCTAGTTCATTTAAATCACTCCTTTGCACTATAATTACAAAGGCTCAACAAATGTCTGCTCACTTACTTACTGCTGCGTGTAGGTCATTTGTTAAGATGTAGTCGTTTTTATTTAACCTATACAGTAAGGCAACCAAATGACTCTGAACGTTCTACGGACTTACTCGGTGACTGGCACATGGTGAAGTCCCGCTCATGTTGACAAGGAGAGACACAACCCCCACATACAGGGTGATCTTAAATTATCACACAGTTATAAACAAATATGGGAGTATGAGCTAATGCCATAAATTACCAGATATTACAGTTCTGACAGCCTAAGCCTGGGAAGTTATTCCACTCAATAATGCAAGCATGGGCTGTGACTACTTGCGTTTATAACTTGTGATTTTAAAGACACACAGATTGGACTAGCAGAAATAAGCATGGACTGAAGGCAACAAGGGAGGACCTCTCAGAGTGTGGTATATGCTTTGACGAGGGTCAATCCTAACGAAGAAGGCCCCGGGAAAAGTAGCAGAGTAGAGTGCAGTCCTAGCCATTTCTTACAATTGAGATAGACAGAAAGTTCTGGGCTGGCTTGAGACCATGTTTATCACTTGGCCCTTTCAGAGCATAGTCTCAGCAGAGGCAGCAGAAGTCAACAGGCACTGGACAGTTCCCATTCCCAGGTAAGGTGGCTCATTTTGGAAACCAGACATGAAGGGAAATAAAAAGCAGGAAAGACCCAAAACTGCTGCCTTAAAGGCCTTGCATTACACATCTGGGGCATCTAAGCCACGCGCTTCCTTAGGAGCCAGCTGCCACCACATCCATGGTATAATTACAGGTTCCTATTATAAGCAACTTCTAATTAATTGACAGGTAGCATCAACACACCCATTTGCTGAATGCTTGTTTAAGCTAGCGTTCTTACAAGTCATTCTTCAATTACTCTGAGTGTCTTCCAGAGAATTAAAAATACATGTGATGAAAACTCAGCCTGGATGAGATAAATTCAACAGAACAGTTCCCCTCTAGCATGCTCTCACATTACAGTTTCTCAGTAAGATGATCCAGGCTTCAGCAAAAGAAAGTATGAACAGGCTTCTGCAAACTTTTCTTCAAGGTTGTACCCACTGAGTACAACTGCCTAAGCTATACTTATTATCACGCCAAGCCAGATATTTCCCATATTAAATAACTCCCCATTCTCGCGGGAGTTCTCCCACAAAGCTCTGACAGACAGGAGGCATTTTAACCCACATATTTAATGCATTACATGGCCATTTCTAGCCATGCTCTACTTCAAACCTATATTCTACTTAACGCTAGTGCCAATGAAGGTACTGAGGGGCCCTCTAGTCAGCAAGCTGAAAAAAAAATTACTCCTGCTGCTCATGGATGCCACCAATGACCTCAAATGCTGGGTAGATGCCCAGGCCAACAGCTGACTCAAACAGTTGATGTCATCCTCACGGCTTGTTTTGAGTAGAGTTAGAAAATGCAAATAGAACACCTCGTTAAAACTCAAAGTTCATTTTAGCTTTGCCTCTGAGGAGAGAGGTAACATTATTCATACTTCTTACCTGACTGGGGGAGAAGAGGCAATGACATTTGGGGGTCTTTATTATTTGGCATGGGGTCTCTAGTTTGTTCATCTTCAAGCTAGTACTTTGGCACTTCTGCTATTTTTCAAGATGGAGTAACCTAAGGTAAATACACAGAGAGCCATTTGCAGAGTCCACAGTCTGAAGTCAGCCAGCTGCTCCAGCCTGCACCACCGGCCTTCAGGTCCTTCCCAAGGCTCCAGCAGTAGTGGCGGACAGGGTATGTAGACAGACTGTAGGTGAGGAGATGCAGCTATGATGTAGCAAATCCCAACCCCTCCTCTCCAAGTTAACCATGTTGTGACTGGGAAGACTAGGCTCTAATGTAGGAAGCATGGGGAGTGTGGTTGCTTTCAGTACCACTATGCCATTATTTCAAATAGCAATTGTAATGAGACAGTGCCAGGGATTTTGTATTTTAAAGACAGCTTTAAAAAAGCTGTTATATCACATTCCACACCAACTTCTTAACAAAAAGAAAGAAAAGGGAACCTATACAAATTATAAAAGTGGTACATAGTTAATGCAGAAAATTTTAAAACAAACAATAAAACAAAAACACAGTTAGGTAAAAGGGAAGCTATTATCCATGATACTAATTATATTATATCCTTCTTCTATTTTCTCCCCCTAAACATAGACAATCCCCATAAACAGTAACAATATATGTCTAGATATGGTAGTAGATAATGCCATTATATTCTCTAGAAAAATACTTTGGGGTATAATGAAATCCACACAAACACCTACAATTTCTTTTTCTTTTTGTATTTTTAGGGGGAGGATTTGGGGAGTTGTTCTGTTTTTTGTTTTTGAGAAAGGGTTGCTCTGTGTAGTCTTGGCTGTCATGGAACTTGCTCTGTAGAAGAGGCTGGCCTCAAACTCAGAGATCTGACTGCCTCTGACTCCTGAGTGCTGGGATTAAAGGTGTACATCACTAACCAGCAACAATTTCTTTACCAAAGTTATAAATGCCCTTTTTAAGAGCAGGAGGTCATGGAAAATCACACTGCCTTGCTTCCCTAAACACACACATAGGTTCATTGTTTTGTGTTTGTAAACATTCCTTCCCCTTTGAAGTTTTAACTGGTTCCCACCTTTCTTACAAGCATTGGATAATCAACAGTTATGATTCTTTCATTCACTCACACAATGTTTTTTGTTGTTGTTGTTGTTTTGTTTTGTTTTGTGAGACAGAGCCTTGTCCTGTAGCCCAGGCTGGTCCCAAAGGAATCCTACTATCTGAGCTCAAGGGATCCTTCTGCCTCCATGTAAGGTAGCTAAAATCAAAGCTGTACCCAGGTGACTGATTAACACATATTTTTTAAAAAGTACTTTGTAACAGACCATATAAAAGTGAGTACAAACGTTCCACAAAGTATTCCTACAGGCCTAGAAAGATAGTTCAGTTGGTAAAGTACTTGCCTGAGGACAATAGTTGTCCCCAGGACTCATGTAAAACCATGGGTGTGATAGCATGTACTTGTGATCCTGTGATGCAGGGGCAGAGCCAGGCAGATTGCTGGGACTTACTGGTCAGCTAGCCTAGGCTAATCGGTAAGCCCCGGATGCCAGGTATAGACCCTGTCTTTAAAAAAAATGAAAAGAAAAAGAAAAGAAAAGAAAGGAAGGAAGGAAGGAAGGAAGGAAGGAAGGAAGGAAGGAAGGAAGGAAGAAAAAGTGGTTGTGATCAGTGGCTATGAAATGACACCTGAGGTTGGCCCAGCTCTGGCCTCCATACACGCGCGCGCACACACACACACACACACACACACACACACACACACACACACACACTCCCTGCCATGATAGAACAATTCCTTCCTACTGTGCAACACAATCCCTTCCTCCTTAAACTATGTTGTGTCAGGTATTTGGTCACAGCAACAAGAAAAGCAACTAAAACAGCCAGAAAGACAAAAATGCCATTCTCCCTCTCTCCCCCTCTCTTTCTCTTCCCCTCTCTCCCTCCCCATTCCCTCTCTCCTTGGAAGAAGGAAACAGGAAACAGGAGAGGGTGAAGGACTATATGAAAGCAGAAGGATGGACTACTTGGAGGAAAGAAAAGGGTCAACAGAGGGGAGGACGGAAGCAGGGGAGGACACAGGTGAGGGACAAAGCATAAAGCTACATGTGCATGAAAACGTTACGATGAACAACTGTGTGTGCTAACTAGAAAGTTACAGACTGAAAGATTTTTAAATAATATTTTCTGAGAAACGGTTTCACGCATCATGCTAAGCACCTCACATGTTTGATCTTAATTCACCCTTCACGGGCAACATGTCAATATTTGAATTTCCAACTGGAGAGAAGGCTGAAGGGTAGAGAGACTGAGGAAACTGGAGTCACATCCAGGCAGCCGCCTCCCGGGGTAGCCTGTTCCCGGTTACCACCTCCTTACAGGGTGGATCCTCTTCCTCGCTGTTCTTCCCTTGAGGCCGAGGCCAATGACCCTCTGGTTTACATCAGGCACAGTTCATGAGGGACTGGCCTGGCGGCTGATTGAGGCAGAGGAAGGGAGATGGCACTTGCAGCAGGCTCGTCACCACTGCTGCCACACCAGTGTTCCTTAGGCTACACTGGAAGACTGCACTGGGCACTCAGAAATGCTGCCATCAGGGAAGAGGCTTCGTGAATGACAGTTGTTTCCTCATTATTCACCATTCATGTGGGCTTAAAAAGTGGCAGGGAGCTGTTGCTGAATGGGGTCAGACTTTAAGAGTGCTATAAATCGTGGCTCATGCCTATAATCCCAGTCCTGAGCTGGCTGAGGCAGGGGATTGCTGTGAGTTTGAAGCTAGCTTCAGCTACATAGAGAGTTGCAGGTCCGCCTGGGCTGTAATGAAGGAAGGAAAGATAAGGAGGCAGGAAAGAATGGGGTGGGGGCAGTGCATGCATAAGGAAGGTTTTACATGAATATAACTGCACAATAACATGAATATATGCATGCCAATAAACTATTTTTAAATAGCTAAAATGTAAAATGTTACTTATTTTGCCGCAGTTAGAAAAAAAAAATATCAGGATACCAACCTTTTAGTAACTACACTGGGGAAAGTGTCTCTAAGATGCCTCTGATGACCTGGAAAGACAGAAAATTTAACCTCAAGGGGTCCTTTGAGGAAGACACTACATATAGCAAGTATAAGCCACATGAGCCCCCCAAGGGGTATCCCTCATTCTAGACTGTCTGGACATACTCAAAATCAGAGTCTATAGTCTATGCTTAGTGAGAGCTTCCAGGGCTTTGCCTACCTCAAGAGTTACACAAATCCAAGTCTTGTCTTTGACACAACTCCCATGTGGCCATGAGCATGGTAAAGAGGGAAGAGTATTACAAGAGGCTGAGGATGGAGCTTCCTTCAGGACACCAGATGCAGTTTGTATCCTGGGACCTCAGCAAACCCCTGGGGCATCAGCTGGCTCACTCCATCTCACCCTCTGACCTCTACTCAACTGTCATCTCAGAAGCGCTTTGCCTGCTGGGAAACAGCCGCTCCCCACCAACCCGTGAGCTTCTACACTACAGCCTCATGCTGCCTCCGTTTTCCTAGTGCATACCAACACTGGAAATTATTTATTTACACACATGGTACTTAATTTGATTCTCTTAGCCAAAACCGGGACGTACTTAAAAAATTCAGTGGCTGCTTCTAGGACAAACAAATCAAGCAGCCAAATTTGTTGTATTTTGTGTCACGAGAGCTTTCCACTTCACATCGTGAATCGCAAGGAAGGTGGGGTGAGACTGAGTATCCAAGGTGCTTGATGAAAGGAAAGAGACCATACAGCAACCGGGTCACGGTACTTCAGGAGAAAGCAGGGCCATTTGCCAAACCCCATGTGCCACAGGGGCCTCTTTCTGTGACTTGCCTCCGGGTGTGTCTTTCCTTTGCTTTGCCACTTTTGCTAGATAGAGAACACCATCTACCTGCAGACCATCCAAACAGCATAAAACTGAATCAGTACAAAGGGACAGGGCTTTCTCAATGTGGGCCTCAAAATAGCAAGCTGTGCTTTTGAAGCCAGGGATCCGCCAGGAGGGCAAACTAGAGGAAGGCCACAAAGATGCTCGCTGTGGTAGGTCAGCAGTGTTCAACAAGTATGAACTGAGGCCCTGTCTATACTATGCTTTGGACTCAGCCCAAAAAGAGAAATGACATCATGCAATGGGGAGACATGCCTGAAACAGAAAACTCAGATTCAACACAGGGACAGAGATTACAGTACAGAGGAAAGTGGAATGAGGGACGAGCCCTGAAAGCACGGGGCATTTGTTGCGGGAGTACCCAGCATGCTGTGCAGAGGAGAAACTCTAGGCAGAGCAAGGGGTTGGAATATGCAGCTGGAGGAGTAGGGCTGCAGCCACTCTCCCGCAGGCTGTGGTACACACACACACACACACACACACACACACACACACACACACACACACACCCTCCGGTAGAGGCTATGCAGACAAAGGACCCATTCATCAGTCTAGCAGTCCAGAAGTGAGTGGAGTTTGGCTACAGTAGAAGCAAAGGAAGCTAAGACTGACCAGAGTTCACTAGACTGCTCTGCTAGAAGGGAGGACTTGGGTTGGAGCAGGCCAGGAATGGAGAACTAGACAGAGAGATGGAGAGAATTCCAGTCAGGTTTGATCTACAGGGAATATGCTGATAACTCTGAATCACCCAAGGGACTATTTACCAAGCAGCTTGCCTAGCCTGGCAGAGAGGGGTACCAACAGAAAGCAGCTATATTCCCTGCAGATTAGTACCTAGTGAAATTTCTGAATCCCAGGAGAAGGTATCAAAAATAAAGGGGAAGAAAACAGAGGTTTACATAAAAAAATGCACCCAATTTGCTCAAGATGTGCTATAATTCAAAAAAACCATAAGGCTGGAGAAGCAGAAAGAAGCAGAAACAGAGGCTGCTAGGATATATTATCTAACAGAGACAAAGCCTGCGAAGGCCCCTCATCTCCTTTCCCAGCAGTCTTTGCTGGAGCTGCCTCAACCCAAAGCACTCCAGAGGAATGGAACAAACTATACATTTGTACACAGAACAGTATCTCAGACCACCCCAGTCTTCGAATCAACCTTCCCCCAGCTTTGGTGTGGACCAGGGGATGGAGGTAGGGTGCCACATCTCATCAGCACGTTCCTCTTCCATGGCTCTTCCCAAAACCTCCAACACTTCCAGCTTCTAGACACTGGGAGTGTTCTGTCAAGGGTGAACACAGTGAGTAACTTTAAGAATTAGATGGCAGTGGTAACTCTCGCCTTTAATTCCAGCACTCAGAAGGCAGAGGCAGGTGGAGCTCTAGGTTTGAAGCCAGCCTGGTTTACAGAACTAGTTCCAGGACAGCTAGGACTGTTACACAGAGAAACCCTGTCTCAAAAACCAAAACAGAAGTCAATGGCATATTAGTAGTTGGACCCTCTGATGTTATGGGCCTAACATGAGAAGAGGCATTAATTAGGGTCCTTCCCGTCATTCATGTTTGTGCACTCTAAAATCCACACAAATGGCTCAACCCTCCCTCTTCTATGTCTGCATCCTCAAAGGCATACGTCTCCTTTCCTTCAGCCCCTTCAGCAACCTCCGAGAGTGGCACTGCCCATCTCCTTTCTTCCTGTGTGTATCTTTTTGCCCTGGGAATCTCATAAGCTCCTGCCTTGCTCTTTTGCTCAGTGTCCTGCTCTGCAGTCGGCTGGGAATGAGTTCCTAGAAGGAAGGAGGGAAAACAGTTGGATTTGAGGTATGTTCCACTCATAGGGACATGAGTAAATACAATGGCATGTTCATACCCAAGATGACAGGTTTCGTTGCTTTAACAACTTGAAACTGGATGGATTTGCCTTTAAAATTCCTTTGGCTTCACTTTGTTTTTATACCTCTATTTACTGACTTTTCACAGGACAGGGAAGTCAAATAAACAGCTTTGCACATGCCAGGTATCATAGTCAGTGTTTCTACTGTTGTGATAAAATACCATGACCAAAAGCTTCCACATCACCATTAATCACGGAAGGAAATCAAGACGGAAACCCAGGACAGGAACCTGGAGGCAGGAACTGATTCAGAGACCATGGAGGGTGCTGCTTACTGGCTTGCTCCTCATAGCTTGCTCAGCCTGCTTTCTTATTGAACAGAGGAACACCAGCCCAGGGATGGCCCCACCCACAATGGGCTGGGCCCTCACCCATCAATCACTAAGAAAACTGCCCACAGTAGAAACTATTGAGGCATTTTCTCACTTTCTAGCCTGTGTCGGGTTGACACAAAACTAGTCAGCACACCAGATAAGCACTCTGCCAGCTCACTGAGCTACAACTCAGGACTTTCAAAGTATAAACAAACTGAAGAGCAAATCATCCTATGAGCTCATTGATAGAAAACAAAATACGAGTACCCGAAAGCCAAAAGGACATCGTAAAGATGTGCATGGATGCACTCCAATATAAATGCAGAGAGGAGTCTGTAAGAACGCCCACCAAACGGCAGCACAGCAGCCACACTTGAAGGAGAAGCCAGGATTTGATAAGGATTTAATGGGAGAATGTTATGCTATGTGTAATATTAATATTCTTTATGACTAAGAATACATTCACATACTGTCCTGTGATTACAATTAAATCAAGACTACAATCTTCCCAAACCTGAAATCTTGTATGAACTGTTTCTCCTGTAGAGCTTGGTTTTAACTGAGTTAGATAGAACTGGGAAGGCAGTAGAATGATTTCCTCCTTCAGCAAGCATTTGTTTACCCTTTTTATCTCAAGTTAAGGCCAACAATGCTAATGATTGCAAATAGCAGGAGCACTCCTGCACCACCCCATCCACTCTCACCCACGGCCTCAACTCTCACCTCCACGGATGACTCCCACAAGCCTCTTTCCAGAAACAGCCTCTCCCTGGCAGCAGTCTGCGCTTCTCAACTTCCTGTCAAGCAGGGCCGGTGCACCAGCACAATGCAGATTCCTCCCTCTCTAGAACTCTGCTCACCTAACTTCTTTATCTCTATCAACCAGTGTGCATGCTTCCCCCAGGACTCCAAGAAACAAACACCTCACAGTCAGCGTTGGGCCTTCTTCATCCATTCCCAAATACTTTGCTAGTTGTCACCATCTGATTTTTCTCAAAGGTTCTTCCCGTTGTTAACTGCTTTCTGTTGCCAATGACCCCACCCCAGGACACATTCTTTTCACACTAGACCAGCACTTTCTAAATACTTCCATCATGGCCCTTTTATACCTAAGAAATGTTCACAAGACCTCAGGGATGCATATCAAGCAAGTATATGAATCACTCAGACAAAGAAATTCTTTGGTATGCATTCAATTTTGCATTTAGGAAAGATTCAACTAGATTTCCATACTAATGAGATGGATGCTCATATTTATTTTTGCACAAAGAATTCAATATTAGCCTACAGTAGTGAATATTACAGGACATAAAGCACCTTCAACATGAGTGAACTGGTATTTTACTCTTATAACCATTAACACTGAGAATAATGCTACACATACACACACACACACACTTCATAAGGGCAGAAGTTTGTTTAGAGCCATTTCAGAAATTGTAGGAAATTCTATCCTAATCTCAAGCTAAGATTCATTTAACTTTTTCTTAGTGAACCTCAGGTCAGAAATTCAAACAGCAAAATTTAAAATCAGACATTCTACAGTACTTCAGTCCAAAGGTAGACTAATTTGATGTTTACTGAGGAATGATGATAGGAAAATACTGAAAGTTTTTCTTTTCTTTAAACAATATTTCTGCCAGGCAGTGGTTGTGCATGCCTTTAATTCCAGCAATTAGGAGGCAAAGGCAGGCAGCTCTTTGTGAGTCTGAGGTCAGTTTGGTCTACAGAGTGAGTTCTAAGACATGCAGGGCAACACAGAGGAAACCCTGTCTCAAAACAAAACAAACAAACAAAATAATGGCAATAATAACAACAACAATAATATTTCCATAAAAAGAGTAAACTTTGTTTATACGGTAAAAACATTACCGTCTATAAGATGATGAGCTATGGCTGAGTTGACACAGTTGATTGGTGGTATGGGGTGTGAGAGCATATCCGGTGGAAATTGCAGGTGCTGTGTGTTCAGGCCTGATAAGGCTGTGGGAAGTTTACATGGGCAAACAGGGTCAGAAGCACCTTAGAGCCATTACGAATTTTATTTTGAATTAATTATGGTTGTTGAGTGTTCAGAAACCTTTTATCATAGCTAAAGTTTTTGTTACTCCTACACTCAGTTATGTGACCCCACATGGGGCCATGCCTCACAGTTTAAGAAGCTATGGACTAGTCGGACTACCGTCACGTGGTCTCCTTGCTCTTGGTTGCTTTGATACACCTACTGAGTGTCTTCCTGAACGAAGGACTGATGCTCTCTAGCTCACTGTGGTCACTCTCCACCTATTCTATTAGCTATCTCCCCAGTTAAAGACACATTTGGGAAATATGGCTTTATGCCTCGCCCAAGTATCGGGTGAAATTCCAGTGGGCCAAGAACAAGACTGTAGACACAGGTAACCTGGGAATGTTTCACTAGAAGAAAGAAAATGACTATATACATGTCCTCCACAGGCTAAGCATCTGCACACTTGGTTCCCAGTTGGTGGCATGTTGTTGGAACCATTCAGAGACAGAGTCTTACTGAAGGAAGGGCTTTAGTGAGGATGGGCTTTGAGGTTTTAGAGCCCAGCCCACTTCCTGTTTTGTTTTTTACTGGAGGAAGTGTAATCTTTCTGCTTCCTGGTTGGCTGGCTGGCTCCTACCTGCACGGCTTTCCACCATGATGCACTGCATCCCCTGGGTTCTATATGCTAACAACCACTGCCCCTACCCCCTCACGCCCTACCCTCCAAGCCCCTGTCTACCCTAAGTTGCTTCTCATCAGAGGATTCCATGACAGCAACGGGAAAGTAGCTAACACAGATGCCACTCTCTACCTTATAGTAAGCCCTAGTAAAAAGGTACGGTTACCTTGTTTTAGCCATTTTAAGATTGAGGTTAAAAGTCACTAGGCAAAGTTCTCAAAAGTCTCGAAGCTATTAAGCAGTCAGACTTTCATGTTAACATACCTTATAACTGTAAGGACATTTGAAATTTGCAGGTATTTGTATCCCTACTGCCAACCTAGACTGTAAAAGGACTCAAGGCAAATCCTGGGTATACAATTAGACATTCAGAAACATCATTTCAGAAACAGCCAAAGAAATTCTTAGTCACTGTTTTTGTTGCCGTGAAGAGACACCATGACTGAAGTAACTCACATAGAAGAAAGCAGTTAATTGGGGGCTGGCTTACAGCTTCAGAGACTTAGTCCATTATTATCATGGCAGGAGCATGGCAGAACTCATAGCACTGCAACAGTAGCTGTGAGGGGCATTCTCATCCACAGGTGTGTGTGTGTGTGTGTGTGTGTGTGTGCACACACACAGTCTCACAAACACACACAGATACACATACACACACACACACACACACACACCTGAGAAAGGGCCACTCTGATATCTTATTTTGTAAGAAATCGGCATGTCCCCCCCAGCATTCCCAACTGGCTCAGGTTGGCTTGGATGGGCAAAACAGATGTGAGGATCTTGCTCACCAGGATCCTTATCAGTTGGCATAGTTCATCTGGTACCTGACACAGAGTAGGGACTCAAAAAATGATCACCGAATACATTAGTATTGAATGAATGAGGATATTTTTCTCACCATAATTTTTATGAGAAATAGCAAGGACATGCAAAGAAGGCAGAGATAAGAGGGGACCAACCCAATTCTGACAGGTCACTTTCAAATTCTCCTCAGCTCATTTACAAAGACAATGCGGGTCAGACAAATGTTGAGATCAGTTTCTCTTATCTATAGATGCTGGCATTCAATTTGTTAAGTTTCAAAGCTTGCTCCTTTCTATACTCCTTAGGGACATATTTTACAAGTCTTTTCATCTAAACTAAAATGTGACACTGAATTTGACTGATAGTAGAGTAGTAATGCTCTGTCTGACCCAACTTTGCTGCCCAAGTTTGCTGCCTTGTTCTTTAATGTCTCTTCACTCCAGAGAAGGAGTTCAAATATAGCGTCTACACAGCTATTCATGCTTCAAGGAGAGTTTCTAATTATCATTGATGCTACTATCTTGCAAGGATTAGAAAGAAAGGGTTCTCAAAAAAAGGGGGGGTGGGGAGAAATTCCATTTTCATCTCACAGAAAGGAAAATGTAGCCATTATCCTTGGATAACCAAAACTTCTATTAAAAAAGAAAAGCACAAGCCTCAGCATGGCCGCATGCTCCCACCCGCCTCCCTCGGAAGCAGAGGCCCCAGTGCACTGACACATCTGAAGCTGCCTGCAGAAAAGCACAGGGGATCTCCTGGAATTCAATCTATGCACACACAGGAGCTCTGAGCTAATTTTAATTCTGAACTGTAGTGACCATGGCTCTATTGGAGCTATTTTTATTTAACTCTAAAATAAAATCCTACCAGCTCTAGATTAATATCTCTGCATTAGAGACACAATGAATTAACAAAATGATAACAAACTGCCTCCACTTGGCTGCAAACATAGCTGACCAGTAGGACATTTGTTAACAAAATGTAACAGCAGTAGATCAAATATGAAGATGCATGAATCATTAGAAAGCATTTGACTAAATTCAATTCTCTTTCACTAAATACAATCTAGAATATGATACTCCTTTTTTCAATGGATTTAAACTATTTTAAGCCAAAAGCCAATGTCATACTCACTAGTAAACACGAAAGACATTTTTCCTAGCTTGGGACTAATATAAAAAGGCCCAATTTTTTAACCATTAGTTATTAATATACTGAAATTTTTATAAAAGAGAAATAATAACTTGAGAATAACATAGTTCTTTACCTACAAGACTGAGGACAATCTACCACAAAATTAAATTGATTAAATAAAATATACTAACATATTTCAAGAAGGCAAAGTTTGAAGAGGGGCATGTTATGGGATATGAAGAGGGAAGTTGGGAAATGTGTTCTTAAAAAAATAATTGGAGATGAAAAATATTAACACATTTAAAAATCATGAATCAGAAAGATGGGATTAATAAGAATTCTATAAACTTCAAGTGACAGATATAAAAACATTTGAGGAAGTCAAGAAACATTCCAGGACAGAAGAGCCAACTATGATAGATTCTGAATTAAGGTATAAACTTATTATACTCTCAACCAGGGTTCTGAAAAAATTCTAAGATTTTGGCAAACCTCTCAAAAGTTTCTGTAAATTAACTGTAAGACTAAACAAGGGGGAATACAGACTGTTTGAGTAAGAATGCCAGTTAAAAAATACATTCAAATATGCTAAGGCCAATGCATTAAAACAGCACAAGACATAGAGAAACAAAAGGTACTTTCAGGTCTCTGTCTTATAATGCGGAAGAATACTACTTGAAGTTAGGCTGAGTTACAATACAAATTTAAATGTGTATTACATGCAAATATGTCCTGCAAAATATATCACATCAGTTAAGATCTATAAAAAAATCCAATATTCAGTTTCAGTGAAAAAAAATATATGTTCAAAAATCAAATGACAGACACCTTAGACCTAAGCTGACTTTTCAAGTATGCAGTGTGTGCTTAGGAATTATCCGTGGTTAGACAATAAATAATATTGAAAATTACTGGCTAAGTATTCACTTTACAGAGCCTAGCTCCTGCCCGCTGTGCTTGCTGTGCATAGCACAGTGCCGAGGTCTCTGGTGGTCGCTCAGTTGGTGAGGCTCCATCAGAGCATGCGCAACCCACTTGACCCCAGCTTTTCTGTCCGTGTGTCCGTGTGTCCACGTGCCTGCTCTTTTTTCATTCCCTCATTGACCCAGTCCAGCCAAATCCCAGATGCCCTGCATGGCAGAAAGAGATGAGAGAAATGACGTAATAACTTTACAATCATAAAAAGTAAAACTTCATTTACATGTCTTAGAAACAAAGGACAAGGGATTGTGGGCTGTCCAGCCATAATGTGCAACATCTATAACATAATTCCTACATCAGAGGCTCATGGGACAGAGTGAAGGGGCGGGGATGGAAAGGGTGTAAGAGTTAAAGGACCAGGAAGTCTTCTGTGAGACTGTGTCTCTTGGGAGTGATGGAGAAGCTGCATCTATGACACCTCCACTATAAAGACGCCCAAACAAGCCCTGAGGAACACAACACCAACTAGCGTGAAAGAGGGAAATCCCATGGGGCCCCATAGGGCCATCCACAGACTAAGAACAACAGGCAACTAGGAAGGCTGAGAGTGGGAGAAATAGCCTTCCTCAAGGGCCACCACCCCTCCCCCACCCCAGTTAGTTATACCAACATCAGCCTCGAACCGTATACATACAAGGACGCTTAATCAACTAAGCAGGTTGTATTCAAATATTTAGGTGTGTGTGTGTGTGTGTGTGTGTGTGTGTGTGTGTGTGTGTGTGAGAGAGAGAGAGAGAGAGAGAGAGAGAGAGAGAGAGAGAGAGAACAAAATAAAGCAAAAGGCAATGTATGTAGATTAGTCGTAGAGAGACTAACAGAGTGAGGGACCTAAGTGCCCAAAATGAGTAAAGGGGATTAATACGATCCCAGAACCACACTAAGGTTTGAAATTACTTAATGCTATTGGGACTCTCACTATAAGGGAATGCAATGCGAGGAGTCCAGCATCTAAAATTCTGTATGATATATTCACAGGGTGATTTCAGTTTTGATTTGGAAAGCAAAAATCTAGCTCTGCCTCTCCCCAAGGTAAAAGGCTTTGAACAAAATGTTGTCTTCCAGTAGCCCAGTTCCTTCAACTCTCAAGAAAGAGGGCCAAATTTGGGTGCCTCTCCTTCCCAGTCTTCAATTCTGAATTACTGTATGGCACAGTTTAGAGTCAAAATCAGTACATCATAAACAGATGCGCAATGTGTGCATGAACAATTAAAGGATAAAACATAGGAACTGGGAAGACAGCTAGCTCAGTCAGTAAAATGCTTGCTATGGAAGCATGAGGGCCTGAGGTGGATCCCTAGAATCCTGTGAGCGAGCCAGCAGCAGTGGCGTGTGCTTGTAATCCCAAAGCCTGGGAGCGAGAAACAAGCTGGAGCTGGCTGGTCAGGCAGCCTGGCTCAGTCAGTAAGCTCCAGGTTCATCCAGGTGGACAGGGACTGCGGCAAGCACCCACCTTCATGCAGAGTCGCACTCATGTGAGTGTATGTGCACACGTAAGGCCCCCACGCACCCCCACACATAAAAGATAATACACAGAATTTCAGTTGTTAAAGTGACATTTGTACTAAAGACTTTTAACTATTACAGGTGACATACTTTAAGGCATGATTGCTGGGATGGTGACGGTTCTTTAGAAATGCCCAGCACGGCTGAAAATAAGCACGCTCTCCTCCCCTGGAGCTAATTTAATCTGGATTTGCCTGTCTGGGATATGGACACTCTACACCTGCTGTCAGCTGTCCCATGACTTGACACTGGAGAATCTCCAGCCATTTCCAGCCAGCACTGGGCACGCAAAAAAAAAAAAAAACCTAGATTCAGAGGCACTGACTGGAGAACACACAAGGTTGCCAGGCGGCTGCTGCTGCTGCATTCACCTCCAGAAATGCACCACTGCAAAGCTTCTTGTGCACATGCAGCATTTCATGCAGATTCTAGAAGTTCTTGTCTTCTCAGAAATCATGTCTGCCATGGCACTGGGAATCAAACTCCGGGTCTCATGCATATTAGGCAAGCCTGCTGTTGCTGAGTATATCCTCAAATTCAATCATGATGGAGCATATTTTATTTCACAACTACTTCTAGTTTTTCTAATCTCCACCACTGTGAATTTTAAAATCATGCCCAAGCCACAACTGAAGGAAAAAACCTCAAACCCAGGAAGCCAGGCAGAGTCCAGAACAAACCAGCCTGCTGAGCGGTGAGTCAGCCCAGACCCCGGGCAGCTAACAAAGAATCCCGGCTCTGCCCTGTCCTCTGAATCCATTCTGCCTTTGGGGGTGAAGAAGCGAAGACAAGACTTCATGCCAAGAGTTTTCACTTCTGTGACACTTCCAGAGATCGACAAACCAGGCCGATGGGACACTACAGTTCTTCCAAGCAAACCATTCACTGGTGGAAAGATGTTCGTCAATAAAGCTGTTCTTGTGTGGGATAACACGTGAATTTAGAAATGACAGCGTTTGAAGTAACTCCAGCGATATCCAAATGAAAGTGTGTTATATGATATTTTAATCCCAGACGTGTATAGCATGCACTGGGTCACATGTGTTTTTTCCCAAATGATTTTCTTTCCACTCCCTGGATTTTCCATACTCAGTAATATTATATAGTTTAAATTTACAATGAAGTCATCGAAACAGTGTCTCTCCTTGCTTTTACCTCCTCCTGAATTCTGAATAAAGAAGCCCCCCCCCCCCCGTTTAATTACCACAATGTAGCTAGCTGCTTCTACCAAGAAATAAAAACACACAGATGCCAGCTGACTCCTGGGTGTGGGTGCACCCGTAGACAGCCCCTTCAAAGGAGAACTTTTCACAGTAACTGTGAGTGGTGGGTGGCAGAGCCTAGAACCTGACCTCAGCAATGTCACCACCAAGCAGAGAGATATAACCGGCTTTAGATAGACTGATAATGAGTCTGGCTGACACCAACTGGCCTGGACTGTCCATTAGCTCTGTCAGTATTGGGCTACTGTGTTTTGTTTCCCAAGGTACTTTGATCTTACCCCAGTGTCACAACCTCGGTGAGGGGATACTGGCATCTTGGGGGGGGAGGGAATGGTAAGGATGCCTCATACATTACAGCCAGAAGGCAGAGTTTTTATCGTATTGTGAATCTGGAACAGAAGCTGGGTGAAGGTTGGAGGGCTGCAAGCATCATCCTGTATTACATACTCCAGACCCTGCTAGCTGGATAGCAGGAGGGAGAAAAAGAAATAAATGTCTGTAGCCTCTCAGGCAGTAGCCAGTCTGGGCAGAACATGAGACCTCAGAGACCTCAGGCAGGTCCAGGTACTGAGCCTCTAGGAAACAGCCCTGAATCACTGTAGTGAAAAGAGAAGTTAAATTATTTTCCTGCCATGCTACTGGGTATAAAATAAGCTCACAGTAGCCGGGCAGTGGTGGTGCACACCTTTAATACGAGCACTTGGAAGGCAGAAGTAAGTGCATCTCTGTGAGTCTGAGGCCAGCCGGGTCTACATAGTGAGTTCCAGGATATCCAGGGCTATGTAGAGAAACCCTGTCTCAAACAAATTCAAAACAAAACAAATATAAAAGCTCACACTGGTTTGTATGTGTTGAATTCTTTACTTTATATTAGGTGGTACTCTCAACACTTTATATGTATCCCATTCAATTTCACAACATCCTATTAAGTACCACTACCACCCTCCACTGTGTACACTCAGGCATTTTGGCAGCATATCTTGCAGGGGACCACATCAGTTATTAGCAGTGGAGTCAGGATTATAAACAGGCCAAGCAACTGCCTCCAGAACCCAAACTTACAGAATGTAAGGAGAGAAAATCCAGAGCTACCTTTCTTTCACATCTAAATCTGTGCATTAAAGATCACACATGTTGGGTCGTTGCTTGGGATGTAATTCCCTTGCATATTTGTGCTTCCTGTCATGCAAAATACAAGGCAGATCCCCAATATATAAAGTGAGTAAGTGTGGGACTACTCAAGAGAAGCAGAGTGAAATGCTGAGATACCCGTGGCCAGCACCTCACTCACCAGACTGAGGCTCCAAATCCTCCTGGAATGAATGCTGGTTTTAAAAATAAAACACCTCATCCAAATGATTATCTCCCAGAATTAGATGCCCCGAGACTCAAAGTAAGCCCAGGCAGAACAGCAGAATCAAAAGAAAATCATCAACAAAATAAAAAGAAAAGACGAAGATGCTCCTACTCACCGTCACAGAGGACCTAAGAGACCCTGATCCCGCCCTGACACTAAACAGCTCCAGCCTGAAGAGCTCAGAGGCCAGGGGAGGTGGGATTTGGAGCTGAAGGGAGAATTAAGAATGGGCAAATCCAATAAACAGGCCAGAGGTGGGATACAGAGCCAGCAGGAACCAGGGCCAAAAGCCCGTGGGGAGGAGGGAGGTTCAGTAGGAACAGAGGTGGGAATAGGGGTGCGTGCAGGCTCTGCTCACCCAGCCCGTTCCTCAGGCTTCGGCTGTCAGAGTACTGTGACATAAGAATGACAAGAACTTACCAGAACTTCAATAATCAGTATCTGAAGGGAAAAGAAAAACAGCTACATGGCCCTTCTCCCCAAATCAAACATTGCCTTTCCCTTACACACAGAGGCATGCCATTCACAGGTGAAGGCTTCAGGATCTTCAGAGGTGCCTGCTTTGAGGGCAGTGGGGTTCCCAGTGAAGAGTGCTTGGACCCATTACACAGCTGTACCTGTACTAGCAGCGGGAGCCTGGGCAGGCCTTAACCTCTTAGAGCTTCAGACTTCAGTCTGCTCCTGCATCATGTGGATACCTTCCTAGGGCTGCGGGTTAGGCATTTTAACACACACGAAGTACTCAGCGGCAGTGTCTTGGGCGAAGTTCTCAGTGAAGGCTGGCTTATTGCTCTCTGGTTGGGAAGATTTAACTTCACCCTGAACCTCTCTCCGTTTTCTCTTCCATGTTGCATTCTGATTCCTAAGCTGCTGTGACAAATGACTACATGCAAATGACTACAGTTGACTGAATTAAATAATACAAATTTGTTACTGTACAGCGCTGGAGGTCTGAAGTCTGGTGGGTTGCAAGCTTGTTTCCTTCAGCAGGCTCTAGGAAAGAATTCTTTTTATTTTTTTTTTCACCCTTTTTCCACCCTTCAGGCTGTAGATCAAACCCAGAGCCTCAAATATGCTGGGCTGGTGTTTTACCAGCCATCTGCTTGTGCCCTTTATCTCTTTTTACAAAATGCAAAATACCTCTCTCTACAAATTCTCATCCTTCATCTGATAGGGGCTGTGTAATCAGATTGAACCTACACAGAGATCCAGGATAATGTCTTACTTTAAACACATCTGCAGACTCCATTTGGTCATATAAAGTGGTATATCCACAGATTCCCAGGACTCACCCTGACTATCCTTGACCTCCCACACATACCTCCGAAACCTCAAACTACAGACTTCCACAGCAAAGAAACGATAATGCTACTAGCTAACTTGTTGAGTAGTTAGCATATGTTATGTAAGGTCCTATGCAACTTGCTTTGAGTGAATCATCTAACTGGAGACATTATTTTTAATTACCTTACAAAACAATTGTTTGTCCAGGGTCAGACACCAAAAAGGTGTCTGACTGTATCCTTTAAGCCATGGTACCTGATAGGAGAAGACTTCAAGACAAGAGGTACTCATGTTCCCTGGCTAATGAGAGGGTCCTGCGAGTCTTTGGTAAAAGGAACACACAGATGGCGGTGTACTCAGAACATGCCCTCATATGCAAAAGAGACACTTTGGGATTGCCAACAAGCCAAGAAGAAACCACCTAGACCTGAGGTTTCATGAGGGTAAGGAGAAATAAGGCTGTTTCTGTCTCTAGTTAAAACACTCCATCTGACCTTAAAGAAAGAATTTGTATGACTTCCTGGAGAGACTTCCTACTGAGTCAGGTGGATCCAGAACATATAAAACAGGCTGAAAAGCCTGGGAACCTTTGTGGTCCAGCAAAAGCTTGCTTTTGTCACTGAGCTTGCTTTACACTAGGCCTAAGCCATTCCCTCCACCACTGCAGGAATACAAGCCCCCATGTGCCACAGGTTTCAACATAGTCTAGTTTTGCCTCTACCATACCTAAATATCCCCAAATGACCTCTTTTCTTTCCAGTTCTCATACAGCCAATGGCTAAAATCCAAGTATGACTGGCAGAGGGAGGGAAGGGGCAAGCTGCACAATTGCTCCGCATGCCTGGTAAGCTGGCTTGGGTAGTCAAAGCTTTCAAACATCAACCACTGAACAATTTAGTCCTAGCCTTATCTGACCCTTTCCAATGAGCTGAATTAAAGCTGTTAAGTTTCACCAGATCACTTGTATGGATCGTGAATGAGCTCTAAGTCAGATGCAGGATGGCACAGTGGTCAAGAGGATGGATTCTAGAGCCCGTCTGCTTTGATTAGTCTCACCTGTGACTTACTGCACATTAATCTTCCTCTACCTCTGCTTTCTCATCTTCAAAATGGACTTAATAATCGATGTATACATTCATCGGCAGAAACTGAGAAACCATTCATGTTATGTCGAAGCCATTTTCACTGTTCCCACAAAAAAAGATACATATGCCCAATATTACATAACACCTCTGTCCATTATTGTTAGTACTCAGGCATCTGTACTGGCCTGCCCTTGGGGTTCTGACAGGATATACCCTCAACTGCAGCCAATAAGAGCAACACCTGTGCACATTCATTATGTTCTCTTTTTAAAGCCCCCCCCTGCCCTTCCCTCTCTCTCTCTTTCCTCTCTCCCACTGCTCCTCCCGAACTTGGTCTCCCCCTCCCTTTTCCACTTTGTATGAACCCTTTCTCTAATTAAAAAAAAAATCCCTCTGCTTGAACCCTGTCACATGGCATCTTTCTCTCATGTGCAGCGCAGCTTTTCTTAAATTCTAACAATTATTTCTGAAGTAAAGATAGATGAATAGTTGTTACCAGCTAAGAAAAGAAGGGACTATTACAAAGTCACATCAGGCTGGACCAAGTTTTGTTGCCAATCCTATAAATCCACAGAGGGCCACAGGTAAGGGTTCAGCTCTCTGGCACTTCTTCCCAATGCTGTAAAAGGGGCGGGGGACCTTAAACAGGAAACTTTAAAGATACAGCTTGCAAACCAGTTCCCTTTGCAGATTAACTATGTGGAAACAATTCTCTAGGGCAGGACTTTCTGAGATAATGCCAATGTCCTGTATTTATAACCTGTTTATATAGCCACATGTAGCATCCAAGCATTTAGATGTGGTTAATTTCATTTATTTAAACTCATTTAAACTTAATCACATGTGGCTAGTGGCTACCATATTGACAATACAGCCATAAAGAGCTATGTTCCCAATGTGGCCCATGGAAACCTACTCAAGCCATAACTCAACTGAATTAACATTGAATTAGCAAGCCTGAATTCTGCATCCAGGAAGCAGAGGGGATGGGGGAGACTCTTCATTTCCTTGCCAGGCCTCACAGCTGGCACACTTTGATATCTCCTTCCTCGTTTTTTCCATTCCCCATCCCATCAATCCACAACTCTTGTCTTCCCACCCAAGGTTCACAAGGTTACATGCTTTTCTAAGTCCCATCCACACCTCCCATCACTTGTCAAATAGCTCCCAAGGAAAAATGCAGGAGTCTGGACTGAAGCAGTTGTCCTGTGGAGGCTGCTTTGTGGAAGGCAGGAACTGCCAACACACACATACCTACAGAATAGCCGTGCTCTATGAAAATGTCCCCTCTGTTTACAAAATTCCTCACCTTTTCAACTTTCCTTTATTCATTCAGAAATTTGTAGCAAACTACACACAGCAAGCAGATGCCATCAAATCTAAGATGAAAATCCGAAGAAACATATAGCCGAGAACTATTGTGAATAGAAAAAGAAAACCAACAACCTTCACTGGACCATCGCTTCACCCCCATCCAGAGCTGGAATGTGTCAAGGAGCTTGTCTTACTAGAAGGACTGGGGAAGAAAGCCCTTCCCACTTCATCTCACCTCTTACCTGGTCTGGAGACAAACATGACCAGGAGGCACTCCTGAGCACACAGCAAATTGCCCCTGGGGTGGGGGTGGGGGCTGTAAGTGATGGATATGCAGTACATGTTTCTCTCAATCCTTTAGGTTACACTAACTCCTCTGAAATAGAGCTTTACTTTTTACAAATCCAAGGTCTTAACATAATACCTGCCCGTAATTATTTTTGGAGAGCCTTCCAGGTATGAGTGTCAGACCAAGAAAGTCACAGCAGATACCTGGGGGGAGGGAGGGGAAAAGAGACATCTACATAAATCTCACAGGTCCACTGAGGTAAGAGGCTACTAGAATTAAAGAAGACGCTGGCTGTTTCGGGTTGGGGCAACAAACTTGCTTGCGAGTGAAGGCTGTGTAGTATTTGGGAAGGCCACTGGGGAGACCAGGAAACAGATGAGGAAAAGAAATGAGTAAGTGCTGCTTCTCCAACTTCCTTAACGCTGTCATCTTTAATACAGTGGTGACCTCCGACCACAAAAATTATTTTTGTTGCTACTTCACAATATTTCATAACTATAAGTTTGTCACTGTTATGAATCGTAATGTAAAGATCTGTGTTTTCCAATGGTTTTAGATAAGCCCTGTGAAATGGTCGGTCGGCCCCAAAGGGTTGTGATCCAAAGGTTGAGAACCGCTGCCCTAGAGTATAGTGTCAGGCATCCGTCAGAAAAGCCATGGTTGTGTATAGTAACTGAGGGGCTAGTTGGTTCTTCCTGCACTGACAGCTAGGGACCCGTACTGGTATCTATGGAACCACCTGCCACCACTCCCCAGAATGGCGCTCAACTGCTCCTCTGGGATTCCAATGGTCCTGGTTTTAGCTGTCTTATTCTGTGGCCTTGCCTTCACCCTGCCCAGTCAGGGGTTTCTACGAGAAAGTCAAGAAAATCCACCAATGCTGATGGAATTATGGACTATGTACAAAAAAAAAAAAAAAGGTTTTTTGTTTTTTTTTTTTTAGCAAAGTCAACTCTAGTTATATTCAACTCTAGTTATATTCAGAGAGCTTATTTTTTAAATAACACTGAGATCATTTAATGATGAGCATTTCTTACACTAATTGATTCAGTCATCAAGTATGCCTTGCCTTAAATGTAAACAGGGAGAGTAATTACACTATCCACTTAACACAAGCCATCGCCAAACAATTGTGTGTATCTGGATTATTTAGAAGAAAAGGCATAGATAGCCACTCTCGAAGTCACCAGTTAGAGTGAGACGGGTGCTGTACTGTATTTCCTAGGATTCTGCAGCTAAATCTCCCCGGAAATAATGTCCTTTCCTTGAAATAACGTTGCTGAGTCCCGCCAAGAAAAGGACTCCTACTTTTCTTTGTGCTGGCCACTTCCACACAGCATGAAATGGTGAGCCCAGGCAGGGGTCACCGGGTGACTTCCAGCCTCGCATTCCCGGAGGGATGGTTGCCTGGGCTGTACCCTGGAAGGCGGGAGCCGCCGGGCCACCAGGTACTAGAAGTCTGGCTGCTGCTGGGCGCGACTCCAGCCCCGAGGGCACCCAGGCCAGCTGTCGGGTTCGCGGTCCTTGGGGACCCAGCGGCAGAGCCGCGGGCTCACCTTAGATCTCCGGCTAGTCGTGCGGCGGGCCCAAAGTGCCGCGTCCCTCGGGGACCCGGTCCGCGCGCGCGTCGCAGGAGGCGTGGAGACAGTCCTGGTTTCCGAGTGTCAGTCGCACAGCGGATGCCCAGGAGCGCGCAGGAGCCGGGCAAGTGTCCCGGAGCCCGGCGGGGCGCGCCGCCGCTGATCACCGCTCGAGCCCGCTGTCCCCCGCCTCCCGCCGCCCCCTCCCGCCGCCCGCACTCGGGCGCAGCCCGCGCGTCCCTCGCCCCAGCAGTGCGCGCTGCCCAGAGCCGAGCAGAGCGGGGCGGCGCGGGCCCCCGCCCTGGGCCGGGCTTTCCCAGAACTCGCCCGCGGGGTGAGAGGCCGCGAGCGCCGCCGTGGGCCGCTGGGCGACCAGGGGAGCGGCTAGTGCCTGACCCGCCCCCGACTCTGCCGCACTGGACCCGCCCCCACCACCCTGCCATCCCGCCCTGGCAGTCCAAGCGACCCTCGCCTGGCCCCCTGGCCAAGGCGCCCAGGAGTCGCTCTCTGGCTCAGACCCAAGAGGGAGGCGGCTACAGCTGCGCCGGGTCACCCTGCTCCCGGGAGAGAGGGAACTCTGCACACCTCAGGGGGCTAGAGGTCCTCTGGCACTGTCTCCCATCCTGCAGACCACCTATGAGTGACAGACTCGGAAACTGAGGCCTGAGGTTACTAAGTGACTTGACCAAAGTTACTCTGGTAGGTGTCAGCAGCGAGACTGATGGCCCTGTCACTCATTTCACAAGCACTTGTAGAACACCATACCAACGTCGTGTTCAGGGCAGCCCTCTTGCTGTGTGTGACCCCCATTCCTGTGACCTCTAAAAGACACTTCTGTCTGTTTGGTTTTTCGAAGCAAATCTGGAGGGTTTTCACAGTTGCCAGACACTGCCAGCTCTGCATAGAGCATCCTCCGCTACTGGCCAAAGTTTTACGTCGTCTACGGTTTGGAGCCAGAGACCTGGAGAAAAACCAAAACTCCTCCTGTTTGATTAAACCTGTGCCTTCTGCTTTATGACCCATTTTACAGAGACCCCAGGCCTCACACCTCCTCACACATTCAATCAGAACTGATCCTTTGGGCATACATCTTACATCTGTCTTTCCCTTGGACCAAAGTAACCCTGCACACCACAGCCACAGTTGTTCTCCTCCATGATTTTAATTAATGCAGAAACCGTCAAAATCTCTATATCCCCCTCCATACCAACTCCCCATCACGGGAGGAGGCCAACATGCCCTAGCCACTGTGAACCACACTATAGGATGTGTCCAGCCCCCAGCCTCCCCCAACTCCACCTATAACTTCCCTGACCTCTGTATCTGGATTGTGGTTGCCTCCCACAGGCTCTGCTCTTGCTCAGCTTGGGCCCCTCTTTAAAAAGATCTCCCCTCCTTGGAGCCTCTAGAGCACAGGAGAGGCTGGAACAAGAATGCACAAGACAGCCAAAGAATCCTGCCCATAAGAAAAATCTGCCAGCCCTATCCTTACACTGTTTTGCTGTTTTCTTACCACTAAGATTTTAATGAAGACTAATGTTATTGCTTCCCACTACAGCTGGTTCAGAAAGCCTTAGCAGAAGGCTCTAGGGGAAATTCTTTGTTCATTAAGCACTTAGGATTTCAGTTTAGACCAATGAGAAATAAATGGCCATTTGCCCCAACCCCAGACTTGGACAGGTAAGTGGACGAGGGTAGCAAGAAATACCTTCACTAATAAAAGAAGCAGACATAAAGCATCACACTGTGATTTTTTATAAATCTAGTGATCCGGATATCATCATGACCTGGTACCCAGAGACTTCTGGTTGGTTGTTCTTTCCTTTGAATGTGCTGTGGTTGCTTCAAGGTGGTGGCAATAGAGGCAGTCGGCATCAAGTCCTCCAACTGAGTCATTGCACCATGGAGAACCAAGACAAATGCTGACCCCATAAGCAGCAAGCTGGTCACCCAAGTGTGATGATCCACAGGCCATGCCCCTAGAAAGGGTGCCCTTCCCAAATCTTTGCAAAGAGAGTATCCGGATCAATGTTCCCGCTCACCCCCTCTGTAAATGCCACTGGAGAGAGCCTAGTCCCTGAGGCTGCCTCACCGCATTGGAATGTCTGAGCTAACAGTACTTCCAGAGGGTTCATTGCTCCCTCTGAACAGCACTGCCCAGACTTTCTGGAGATGTTAATTCACTCCACAACCTTGCCAACAGTTGCATACAAGGTGCCTTTTTTACACCCCACTCTCTGTTCAGTCAAACATGCAGACCATCTCAGGGGTACAATGGCTCCATTCAAGACTTTTTCAAAAATACAGCATATAACCTCTGCTCTGTGGGTTGCTGCCAGCCATTATCTGCAGGAAGAAAGACTGTCAGATAAAGCGCCTGAGAATCGGAGAAGCGCTGGACAAATTCCATGGAAAATTCAGTTCAGAGAAGCAAGTCGGCATCTCAGTACAGAAGACCATTCTGCACAGTAAACAACGGCTTCAAGAAACACTACTGTGAAAATGGTATCTACATGTCGTGCATCTACATTGGAAACTGTAGAACCATCTTTTCTGAAGTTGTTGCAAAATAGACCACAAAGTAGGAATGAACTTAAGAGGCAATCCTAGAAATTAAGAATTTAAGTCATAAAATCATTTGCCAGCAGGAGGCCCTACACCCTCTGCTGCACATATTACAAGAAAGACTATGGGCCCTTTGTTGTACTCAACAAGCCAGACATCAGCTCCCCTGCTCTTAAACAAATCCTGAAGTTAAGCATTGAGTAATCAATACAGACTACTACAATGATTTATGTAAAGCTGCTGGGGGAATATGCTTACTGAGAATATGTTTATCTGAAACCCTGGGTGGCTGAGGAAGAGCTGCAGGTACCACCTTGTGTTATGAGGCATTGTTTTGCCTCTCAAGACACTGACTGCAAAGACAGTGCAGACCTTCCTAGCTGGCAAACAGGCAAGAGAGTTCAGATGTTAAGAGCCTGAATCTGGCTTCCTAGAGTGGCTGCATCTGTCGAGCAGTTCCACTTTGTTCCCTTAACCTTAGAGCTGATGTATAACCAATCCCATTCTTCAGTGGCTCTGCATTTGATATTACTAATGAGTCCAAAAAACAATAGAGTTTCAGCCAACACTGAAGAGGAACTGATACATGCCAAAGGGATTGTTTAAATAGAAAATAAAGAGCACAAACTTTTTAAAAAAAATTAATGAACAAGAAATTTCTTCTTGAATACCTGCATGTCACTTCTGCTGCCATTCCTAAACATGATCATTAATATTTGCCACCTAAAGCACAACCTGCTCTCAACCACTGCTGCCAGAGAGTAATAATGGGGTAATAGCAATCACCCGGTGATATTCTAGTACTTTCTTTTACTCCTGGAGGAATCATTGAGCTTTATTCAGGCTTTGCTTTGCTGATGTCTACTTAAATAATGGGTTTTGCATGTATTGTTTCCTCTCTTGCGTGTTTGCTGTGGGTGCCAAGATGAAGACAGTGAACAGAGCAGTCAGCAAAGTCCCTACCTTCTTGATACTGATACTCTGGCTGGAATAGATCTAAATAAGTCAAGCTTGCAGCATAGCAGAAGGTAGCAAATGCTCTCCACTTCTTAAGAAGTGTCCCTTTTCCTTGCTTAGAAACAAGAAGTCTGATTTGAGCAGTTTAGAAAAGAGGAAACAACTCATCTCTCTCTGTGTCTCTTTCCTCCTTTCTCTCTAACTCCCTCCACACTTCCTATAAAAGATGGGGCAGGCTAGAGAGATTGCTCAGCAGTTCAGAGTACCTACTGCTCTTGCAGAGGACCCACACTCAGTCAAGTAGCTCACAACCACTTGTAACTCCAGTTCCAAGGGATCTGACATCCTTTTCTGGACTCCTCAGGCACAAACGCACATGTGACATGCATTCACTCACACACACACACACACACACACACACACACACACACACACACGTGCATACACAGGCACATAAACACATATACACTCAGGCATATGCACACAAACAATAAAAAGAAAAAATCTTTCAAAACAGAGAGAAGACAATTCACTTTCTAAAAAGAGAGCAAAACTCACTAACTTATAGGTTAAAGAAAAATTATATTAGAAACTGAACTGAAAGACAATAAAATAACAAGCCACACACATACAATTGTTGACTGTTAGCTAAAGCAGTAATGGCAGTAAGTCATAACTTTCTAATAGGTGCATTTATCAGAAAGGAAGAAAGGTCTATGATGAGTTATCTAAGCATTCAATAGGAGAATCTAGTTATAGAGCAACAAGAGAAACAGACAGGAGATAAGACATGTAAAAACTATTAATTAAAATTAAGAAAACAAAAAAGCAAAACCTAGAATTTTAAAAGCAAACTATTAGTAAGTGTACTTGAAATTTTTTTGTGTCCCAGCAACTGCTCCCAAATAACCACACAAAGACTTAATATTAATTATAAATGCTTGGTTGATAGCTTAAGCTTGATTTTAACTAGCTCTGATAGCTTAAGTTAATCCACTTCTATTAATCTATGTGCTGCCCTAAGGTCGTTTGCCTCATGTATGTACTTCCCAACCTGCTCACTCTGTGTCTTATGGTGTCTCCTCCTGACTCCGCCCTTCTTCTTCCCAAGATTCTCTCTGCCCCCAAAATCCTGCCTAGCCATTGGCCAGTCAGCTTTTTATTAACAATGAGAGCAACACTTCTTCACGGTGTACAGAAGGATTATTCCACAGCAAGTAAGACTAATTTTTTAAAAAGTATGTAGAAATACAATGAACAGATAATCATACAGCCTATATTTATTAGATGGTTACTTAATGCCAGAGATAGTTCTGAGTACATGGCGTGAATTCTCTCACATGAGTTCTACAACAAACGTATGAAATAAATACTACAGTAATTTCTATTTATGGGAGAGGAAACTGGGGCACAGAAGTGCGGAACTATTTGCCTGGTTCATAAATTCCTGTAAAAGAAATAAAATAGTTTGGGTACTGATTTCTATTCCTTCACCATTAGTCTAAAGATGGTGGCCATAGTGAGCTATAGCAAAGTGGAAGGCCCCAGCCCCCAGGAGAAGCACCGAATACCACTCATTTTTTTTTTTTTTAAGTGAAATGAGAAATTTGACATTTGGCTTTGGTTTTGCCTTTTTAAAATAAATTTACTTATAAATAAAAAGTGTGACTCCTTCAACTTTGCTCTTTTTCAATGTTATTTTGATATCATATGTCCCTTACACTTACATCTGAATTTTAAAATCAATTTGTGCAAAATGGAAGCTGTTATTTTGACAGGGTTTGTGTTGAGCTTGTAGATCCATATGAATGTATTTTTTCTGAAGATGAAACAGCATGGGAAATTTTTCAAAAGATGTAAAAAACTATAGTCTGGAGGTATAGCTCGGTGGTAGAATGTTTGCCCAGAACATGTAAGGCACTAGATTTAATCCCACCCAAATAAACAAATTTCTTCTTGTTATCCCTTCCCACCTCAGACATAGCCACTCAGGTATCCTCCAAGGTTCTCCAGTGCATATTAGAGTATCATATTGGATATCTTATTAATCACCTGCCATAGTACATGGACCTTGGCATTTTCATCTCTCACTATATGCCTGCGTACAGAGAATTGTCTCCTCCATCAATACTGTTTTATTCTGTAGCCAGGCCATCCAGCCTCTTGCTGATGGAAATTTAATTTGCTTTCAACCTTTCTCTATTACAAAAAAAAAGTGACACATATCATTTCATATCCAGATGAATAATATTTCTATGGTGTAGAGTTCTAGAAGTACTAACTACTGGGTCAAAAGGCTTCAGATGTTTTAAATTTAAAGGTTGATGCCAAATTGACTGTGATAGGGGTTGTAACCATTATATTTCCTCCAGCAATGTATGTGGGTCCTTGTTTTCCCTCCTCTTGGCCAACAAAGTCCTTTTCAAACTTCTTGAGGCTATTCCAGCAGGGGCTGTTGGCATTCCCTGCTGGGTGTGTCATTTACCTTGGCATTCTGCCTCCTTTGTGGGAGGTTTTCTGGCCAGGGTGTCCTTACTAGAGATCTTCCCACACCTGTTTAGCCTCCACAGTATTCAGCTTGCTGTATTTAAGGGCTTTGTGAGGCCTATTTTCTTTCGTCTTTTAGATGATATGATCATTTGCTTGAGTGTTTAAAGGCCTATTTTTTCTATCACATATACAAGAGTCAAGATGACTCCTGTAGCAAACAGGTAACAATACAAAAGTTCTAAAATTTGTAGACAGAAACATGGGACTGTATTACTTGGGTCTCAGAGTTGAAACTGAATTTATATAAGAGGCTTTTTAAAAAGAGACTAATTAGGCAAATTTGTTTCTAATCATATGTTATGATCTAAATTGGAACTATCCCCCAATGGGTTCATGTTTAGACTGTTTCCCATTATTTGAGAGGGTGCAGAGTCTTTGGGAGATGGGACTTAGCTGGTGGAAGTCCAGCCCTTCCCCAGTCCAGCCCTTCCCCTGCTTCATGGCTACTGAGATGTGAAGTGAAGTGCAGTCCTCACGGACAGGGGAGCTGTTTCTCTCTGCTGTCCATGTTGTGATGCACTGAAATCCTCGGAAATCATGACTCGAAAGAGACTTTTACTGCCTTCAGTTGTTTCTGTCAGATTGTTTGGTCACAGAAGCACAAAAATAATGAATATACTATGTAGTTTGCACAACCACAAAGAGAAAAACAAAAACAAACAAACAACAACACCAAAAAAAAATTAAGAAAGTGAATTAACAAAGAAAACCCAAAGACTGGAAAAGGAAAGACATAAATCACTGTTATCCTCCAGAGAATGTCTTTGGATCAGAAAAATAGAAAGTAGGAAAATTATATGAACATATGAAAGTATCTGCATCCCTATTTTATATTCTAAAGACAAATAAATGAGACCCACCTCCCACCCTCCCATGAAATAGCTTTTTACACAAACTACCTGGCACAAGAAACAAAACTCCTTCAAGACTGTGAGAGCAAAAGTTAAGATGAAAAGTTATAATGTTTCATACCATATTGATGAGTCTCAACTGGTACAACCACATGAAGACAGATTAGGCAATATCTGGTCTTAGAGAAGACAGTCTTATACTGCAAAATCAGGTTCATTTCTATGTCTATACACCAGAAGAAGTTTTAGAATTCTAGAAATTTCTAGAGGAATTTTATGTATGCATAATGAGATACACTATGCGTTCTTTGCAGTTTGTTTAGGAATTTCCCAAACAAAATCAGCAGAATGCAACATGCCTGAATGTCCACTTACGGAAGATAGACTAACACACTTGCTTTTGCTTGCCCATGAGATAAAATGCTATGCAAAGTTTGAGTGCCACACCCTTCTTATTATGAAGCAGAACCGGAATGTATGCCCAGGGGCCATAGGTCTCTCTAATCCACAGTCTGTTGTTCAGGCTACCATTCAAGGCTCACCTTACTACACCTTTCTGGCTGTTGCAGAACGCAGCCCACCAAACAAGCAAACAAACCCACCATCTTCATCAGATCTGCTGTGCCTGCTTGCAAGAGACCACGAGTGGGCCTGTTGATTGTTGGTGTCCCCTCCCTCACCTGAGATGCTAGCAGCTTCTTCCTGCACTCCCACCCTGGGTATGCAAATCCACCCTGATTTTTTTTATGGCATGAGGGTCCTGCAAACTGTTGAAGTATATAAACTGTGAAGAGTTAACTGGAAGGGACACCTATGCAGCTAGTTGTCCTCCATGCTGACCTGAGACTCTGGTGGTGGCTGCTTTGGAGTCACCACACTCCTGTAATTCCTCACTGTTCTGTCAGAAAGTTCCATAAACTCGTTGTCTCTATAAGATAGTCTCTGTTGGGATTACAGTTTGTTTTGTCTTTGGAGGCCCAAAGAACAAAGGACGGGGTGGGCATTGTTTATGTGTCCCCTGGGAAGGAATTCCCCAACACTAGCATTATGCTTCATTTATTCCACCAAGTTAAGAGCATACTTAGTGTATTTAGTGTAGTCCCTATGAAGCTTTGGATCAGCTCATCCTGCCACTTGTGATGCGCCACATTCACTGGGGAAGGAACTTCCAGAAAACCACCAAACCGTCTTTCCACACCACCAAACATTTTTCCACTTTGATTTTCAATGATATTCAAATAGTGTTGTAATCACACATTTATTTTGCCTTTACCTGGTGAGAGTTAGATGTCCTTAGACACTTTATGGTCATCATGATGTTGGTGAGTAATTTGTGTCCAGGAAACAAGAAGGGCAGCCAGTGGTTATCATTATTTACTTTGTACCAAGCCCTGAGCATTATCTACCAGAGCCATTAAATCATTAGCCATTTATTTATGTATTTGGAATAAGGAGGCTTAGACTTAAGATGAGGGGTTAGCCCAAGTTTACTCTGCCAGTAAGTGGGAGACCTACTTTTTCAAGCCATGATGTACTGATGTGTTGGCTGTGAGATAATGTGCTTGTGATGAGATGTCATTCCATTAATCACCAGGGTTGATTCAGCTGACCTGGCCAGGCAGGTATCCCCTTCCTTTCCCTCACAGAGACCTATGTATCTTTCCCAATGTGTGCATTTCCCCCAAGGCTGCATACCCTGTAGAAGAGGACTATTTGTTCATAAGAAATTACAGCAGTGCTCTGGTTGAGCCTCCAAGCTACCGCTCAATGCCAGGATGTGTTTTCCTGGTATTGTTGCTGGGGCCCCTAACCTACCTGTCCACCTCCCCCCATTGCAAAGCCCACTTGAACATCCTATCCTTCAGAGACAGCCATTATCTGATTTCACTGAAGAACTCTGAATTCTTAGTTTCAAGCTCACAGAAGGGAACACTGGAGACTGAGGGGCTGTTCACAAGTGTGGGGCCTGATGGGATTGTCTCTTCAGAAGAGCTAAAGTAAACTCAAGGAGTAGGGAGGTGTTGGGTGTTAGGGAGAGAGGGGAGGGAGAGAGTTAGGCCATGATGTCCCAGAGATGGTCTAGGGAGTGATAATTGCTGAAAGATCCAAGGTCAAACCCAAAGCTGATGGACAGGACCAAAGTAGAGGGATGAATGAAAAATGAGAAAAATGCCGGCTTGTGTATGGGAGATCTTTGTGCTTAGGGACATGAATTCGGATTCAAATGTCTTCAATTATGGCAATGTCTCCCCTATGCCTAAGGAAACATTAGACAGCTTTTAAGCTCAGTAGTTCACACCTAACGACAGTTACCTTGGGCACAGGCAGGTGACACTGTGCAGGAGCCTGCCTCTGAGAAGCAAACACTGCCATTGTCATTACGTTGGGTTGCCGAAGGGACTCAGATGGCCTTTCCAATCCCTTCCCTCCAAACCCATGAAAACCTGGGGCAGATCCTTGCCTGGTAAGTGAGACCAATCCCTACTCAGTTTTAACTCCACTCGCTGAGTAAACCAAAGTGTGCACTAAAGAGCAGGGCACTGACAAGCTCAAATAACACAAACAATCCCAGCTCTTGAGAGGCAGAAAGGAAGGCAGATCTCCGTGAATCCAGCCTAGTCTACAGAGAGAGTTCCAGGCTGGTCAGGGCTCCACAGTGACTCTGTATTGAAAAAACAAAACACCGAGAGTACTGCAAATCCATACTTACTGTGAATCTAGTTTATGAAAGTCTTTTGACAACTCTCTTGCCCTTGCCTTGATCTTGACCAAAAGGCTGAGACTCCAGTTCTATCCTAAAATGGATAAACAGTTTAACCTGTAAGGTTAACAGTATGAGATCCCTCTTGGACCTTTTCTCTGATCTGTGCTAAAGCATCAGGACTCAGTGGCTATCACCAACTGAATTAGTTCCCTATTAAAAAAAAAAGGCTGTGGGGCTGGAAACATGATTTACCAGGCACTAACCTACAGTAGTTATGAGTACTTGCAGAAGACCTTGGTTCAGTTACCAGCACATGCAAGGTGGCTCAAAATTGATTTTTTTTTAAAATAAAAAATTTTGTATTTACTTAGAAGCATTCAGGATGTCAACAAAACAGCTGCAATGTTTTTTGGTTTTTTTGATTTATTTTGTTTTTTCTTTTGCAATTACAGAGTATTATTCAGTTAATAGAACAATTATCTTTGTATAAGCTGCATCAGAGACAACTGAAGATGGGGGGAAAAAAAACTACTGTCTCCATATATAAATAGTTTGTGCTGTGCATCAACAAGAACCTGCTTTGAATTTCCATGCCAATTTACAACCCCCATACTGTACCAGGTAAGGTTAGTGGCTCTTGAAAATACCACCAGGACAGGGATATCTGAAGACACATTTGGTCGTGTGTTAACTATACAAAAAAGACACTGTGCAGTTTAAAAACAAATCTTACACAACTTTACATTTCATTTCTTTTTCCTTTAAAAGGAGTTGTGTACAGGGGAGTTAAATGCTTTAGAGACAAAAAACAAAAATTGCACTAGAACCAACTTATTCATCATCATCTTCTTCATCTTTGTCTTCCTCTTCCTCCTCTTCCTCATCTTCTTCATCCTCCTCATTGTCTTCCTCTTCCTTCTTTTCTTGCTCTTTTCGGCCTTGACCACGCCCTTTTCCTCTGCATTGGGTTTCCTTTTAGCTCTGTAAGCATCAATATCCTTTCTGTACTTCTCCTTCAGCTTGGCAGCCTTCCTTTCGTAGGGATGCTTGTCATCTGTGACAGTGTTGTTCCACATCTCTCCCAGTTTCTTTGCAACATCACCAATGGACAAGCCTGGGTGTTCTCCTTTTTGGGGGGCAGATACTCAGAAAAGAACAAGAAGGGGGCCTCTTGGGGTCCTTGAACTTCTTTTTGGTCTCCTATTTGGGGTGGAGATGTAGGTTTTTTCATTTCTCTTTCATAACAAGCCTTGTCCGCCTTTGCCATGTCTTCAAATTTCCCCGTTTCTTTAGCAGACATGGTCTGAGCATTTCTTGGAGAGTTCTGAGAAGTTGACAGAAGCATCCGGGTGCTTCTTCTTGTGTTCCTCCCGGCAAATTTTCACAAAGAATGCATATGAGGACATTTTGCCTCTCAGCTTCTTAGGATCTCCTTTGCCCGTGGTTAGTTGATTTTCGTCTGTGAGGCACAGAGTCGCCCAGTGCTCATCCGGCTCACGCTTGCCCTGGCACTGTCTCTATGGAGCTCAATGTACTGCAATGGCTGCCCAAATCAGTTTTTAAACTCCAGTTCCAGGGTATCAGATTACTCTTCTAGCCTCTGTGATGCACAGACATGCACTCAGACAAGACACTCTCTTACCATGTGTGTCCCCACCAGAGACTGATAACAAGGGATCGCACTGGGAGCAGAGAAGCAGCCTTGAGACACTGAATGTGCTGGTGACTTGATGCTGGTCTTCACAGCCTCCAGGACAGTAAGGAACGGATTTTTGTTACTCATTCTGCGGATTCATCAGGCGCACAACACCTGGGCATCATGCTATTTCTTCATGGCCCTTTGACAGGTTGCTGTATTTTCTTGTTGGTTCATTGCCTGGCCTTCTTGTCACCATGCTGGCACTAAATGGCTTCACAATTGTCACCTGAAGACATGAATGAATAAGATAGAGCATAAATGAAACTCAAAATTTAAAGAACAGGATCTATATTGATATATTTCTAACTATAAGTCGAAATGTTGATTTTAAAAATCAGTAAAGTAAAATGTTATTGAAAACATTTCAAAAGCACTCACTACAGATTTTAAAATAGTCACACTGGTGCCTGAAACATTTCCCTGGTAAACATTTTCATTTTCATCAAATACAACTACCCCCTAGGTATGGTAGTACGTTCTTGAAATCCCAATACTTGGGGCGGGGGATCATGTTAATGAGACCAGCCTGGGCTACACAGAGGGACCCTGTATAAAACAATAACAACAACAAAAAAGGCTTAAAATTGAGCAAACTGTTATATAAACTACAAAATCCTTAAACAAATTATACAAACATATTTTCCTTTTTTTCAGTCAGTTGGCATTTTGGACCATGATTCTAGAATATAGATTCTTACCACATGACTCAATCAGTGAATGAAATAAAACATTCTGTGACTGAACGAGCCAGAGACCTGTGAAGGATATGCAATGGCTGCTTAGACCCCTTGCTGGAGTGATCCAGGACCCTAACTCTCTCTGTGAATATGAATCCACCCCCACCCCAGAAATAAAACAAAAGTACAGATGTTTGTTTGAGTTGTGAAAATAGTATTGGTTTCCTGTTAAATCAAGACACATATGTATTACCTTAGAGTTCTAGGAGTCAGAAGTCCAAGTGTCATCAGACTAAAAGCAGGGCATCAGCAAGACCAATTCCTTCAGGAGGGTGGAGTGGAACTTGTTTATTATTATTATTATTATTATTATTATTATTATTATTATTATTATTGGTCATAGTACTACTAGTAATTTATCTTTCCAGCCCGTAGAGACTGCCTGCTTTCCTTGGCTTGTGGCCTGAGTCATTGTAATCTTTGTGTTGTCACATTTTTCCCTAGGACTCCCTGTCTGTCTCATTGATGTTGAACCTGCCAGAATAATCTCCCCATTGCAAGATCCTTAACTTAGTAATACGTGAAGGGCTCTTTTGCCATGCACGGTGGGTGATATATTCCCCTCTTCGGAAGACTGTGATATGGGTGTCACTAGAGTGCCACTACTTGAATCTTAGCCAGAGAATTTGAAGCCCTTTCTAACAATCCAATCCCTCAGTAGCTGTCCTGACTTACCTCATCTTTGCTCTTCTCTGAGCTGTTTTCCTATCAGATAATAACACATACATCACCTGATGCATTACAATAGGTCAGACACTATCTTGATTCCCTGAGTCTAGACACCAGAAGAGAAAGCCCAGGCAGGAAGGAGCAGAATCAGTGCTGAATTCAGGAAACCTCTGGATTTAACCTTAATTAGCATTAAACATAGTTAACGACTGGGTTGTTCTATCTCTGATGACCCAGCTTCCTCCTGAGCTCCTGGTGCTGACTATGGCATCTCAATTTAGATGGTTGACATCTCACTGTGATCTTCAGATCAGACTCTGGCTCACACTGGAATATGCCAATGTGGCCACATACCCCTGAGGCAGGCCAAGCTTCAGAGTGGTTTGGGATCAACTGAACACATTAAATCATTAACCAGAAAGAGAGAGAGAGAGAAAGAAAGGGAGACAGAGACAGACAGACGACAGAGAACAGCCAGCCCTTGACCATGGTGATCCACAAGGAAGAAGTCCTTGAGTGCTCTCTGGACCGGTTCCTGCAGCCCATGCTCAGTACTGAAAAGTATTACTTTTATAAGTGGGGATGTGAGTCATGTTTCTTCTGTTTTTATTGAGTACACGGAAGCAACAGTTAATGCAATTTGGTCCAAACTCCAAGTATAATTCCACTGCTGGAAGAGCAGTAAGGCTCAGATTTATTAGAAGGCAGAGGAGGTTCTGCCATAGTTCATTAATGTTTTTCATTTTTCATCTCTGTTAAGCTCAATGCTGTCTGGTAAGCCAGCCAACACAGACCAGACACTTTCCTCAACAAAGCAGTTCCTATTCTGAGCCCATGTTCACATGGGAATCCGGCAGGTAAGGTTTGTGTACCCTGTGGATACTTCCCATAGTCAGGAGTCATCAGGAAATAAGCAGACACTTAGTTACTGCTCCAAAGAAGGCATTGTCACCCTTCCACAGGCCACAATCACTTTTCCCTTTCACCTCTTTACCTAGAAACAACCATCTGATCTCTTTGCCTACAACCTTACCCTTCACAGACTTTTATTAAACAGAACCCAGAGTGAGCCTTTCAAAGCATGAGCCATACAACGTTCACATTCCACTCAAAACCCTTCAGTGCCTCCCTCTTCCTCAAGGCCCCTCCTAACAGGAAGCTCCTCCTTCAGTTTTCCTCCATAATACGTATCTCCAGCAGCTGATAAGATTCAATTGCTTTCTGTCACGGCCATTGAATGTTCTATGAGGTTACTGACTAGTTGTGCCATTTAATTAGCATCCATCTTAACTAGATTAGTACCTGGCACATAGCGAGTGATCAATAAAGGAATATATAATTGTAGTTAAGACATCACCTGTACTTTTTTTTTTTTTTTTTTTTTTTTTTTTTGTAGCTTCTGCAACACACACTGCGGGGACAAATAGGGGTATTCTCTCTCTCTCTCTCTCTCTCTCTCTCTCTCTCTCTCTCTCTCCCTCACTCTCTCCCTCTCCTTTTCTCTGCCCATGATTTCATTCATCAGAAGTGTAGAGTCTGATAGCAAGAGGGATGAAGGGAAAGCATTAAGCACAGATTTGCTTTCTATCTACCTCTGACTATGGGGATTAGCATCTAGGAATAGGCACATCTGTGAATCCCTAGCAATTGGAGGTTTAAGGTTATGTGGGTGAATTTCTCCAAGGAAAGTTCATGGCTTTAATCAGATTACCATAAAGGCCCAGACACAAATGTGTTCTAGAATCATTGAATTATCTCCCTGAATCTCAAGATTCCTTTTGCTTTTAAAACAAGAATTAGCATCAGGAAATACAAAGATGTGATTAGATTACATACAGAGAGCACCAATGTAATTTGTACCTAGTTTAAAGAATTCAGCTAATTAACATGGCTAAGCAAGTTTAGGCCTTATCCACACAATGATAGCTGAAACAATTAGGCAACCCAAATTTGCCAGATTTGCCCTGAGGATATATATCTACAACAGAGACATAGATATGCACAAGGCTATTCAATAAAACAGTTTATAACACTAAAATATAAAATACTGAAAATAGCCTATGTCATATTTAAAAGGACTGTTAAATAAATATGGCCATATCTACTTAACAGAATACCATACAAACAACACAACATGTTTCTGTTAAATGACATGGAGTCTGGGGAAGGTCAGAGGAGAAGGAAAGATTGCAAAATGTTAGAAGGAAACTTTGGAATGATTGGCCACTTGGTTGCACTGGTGGCTGCCATTTCAACTTTATCTGGAATTAACTACAACCCAAGTGTCTGGGTACACCTGTGAGAAGTTTTTTTTTTCCCCTTAATTAAATCATTTGAAGTGGGAAAACCTAATTATAATCCAGATCTTTTGAGGTGGGAAGATCCACTAGGCCACATATAGTGTGAGCCTAAGTAAAGGACATGGAAGAAGGAAGTTCTCTTTGCCTGCTTGCTCTCACTCTTGCTGGCAAGCCCATTCCTTCACTGGCATTAAAGCTTACATCGCCTGGATTCTAGCATCATACCAAAGACCACCTAAAAACATCCAGCCTTGCAAACTGAACAACTACTAGGCTCTTGGACTTTCTGCTGGTGAGCAGCCATTGTTGGACTAGCTAGACCACAGTTTGCAACCCACTCGCTCTACATATTTTAATAGTTAATTTAAATTAATAATAGTTATCAAATTATATTTAATAACAAATATATAAATATAACAGAACACACACACGTGTTCATACTATCAGTTCTGTTCCTTTAGAAAACCCTGATCAATACAGTGACTTACAGGTGTATACATAAGTAAAAATGTGTTAAATTATACCTTTTGGTTACAGACATTATGTTATAATAATATATTATAATAATATATTATATAATAATATATTGATGAAGCTGTTTGAACAAAGCAACCCACAAAAGGATGTTTAGATTATGCTTGCCATTATATAGGGAAAAAAAAGGAAGAAAAAGACTTCCAGACTTCTGCTTATTTAGAGGTAATATAAACTGATGTAATTCAAATGGTTTATGTGAGGAGGAGGAAAAAGGATGGGATGATAATAATAATAATAATAATAACAGTAAAAAGAATAACATGGAAACGATGACCACAAATTCTTTGACAATTTTTGGGTTAAAAAAAAAAGTTCAGGAGGTGATGGCACAGGCCTTTAATCCCAGCACTCAGGAAGCAGAGGCAGGCAGATATCTGTGAGTTTGAGGCCAGCCTGGTCTAGAGTGAGTTCCAGGACAGCCAGGGCTACACAGAGAAACCCTGTCTTGAGGGAAAAAAAAAAGATGGAAAAAGGGGTCTGGAGAGATGGTCCTCCCAGAGAGAACCTGTCTTCTAGGCCCAGAACTCTCTTTACAGTCAACAACATTTATAACTCCAGATAACTCGAGTTCCAGAGGATCCAATGCCCTCATCTGTCCTCCACGGGCCCAGTAATGCATGCGGCACACAGACATACATGCGAAAACACCCATACACACAAAATGGAAATCCATCTGAAAAACATAATTGTAAAGGTAGGAGGAACCTCATGAGAATCTCCCCACCCACTCTGGTGGAGTTGTCATTGTTCAGGTCTTGTTTAAGTGGCCGTATTTTTCTGAGTTCAGTTTCCTATCAGATGCAGATGTCCTGGCCACCTGGGTCCCACAGTCTTTCCTCTTTCCCTGTTGTGTGGTGTTGTGTGTTGTGTGGTACAGGTTAGGCTGTGTTGTGGATGCACCAGTTGAGCACACCATGGCCAATGATCCTCTGCAGTTTGACCAACTTTCTTGAATGGTCTCTGTCTGCTAGACGAAGAGCTGCAGGCAATGTAAGTGCTGAGAGGGGGGGGGGCAATCTTCTCCGTCTTCTCCAGGAATGAATCACTAATTGGTCATCCAATACCCAGTAATTATCCCTAGAAAATTTTCACAAGAGCAACACTAAATAGACTCAGCACATTGTGAATGTGTGTGTGTGTGTATCATATATCACCATATATCATATAATATAAATACATATTTAAAGGAGAAAAGCCATGGATTTGAGAGGGAGAACATGTAAAGGGCTGAAGGGGGATATGTAAATATAGTACACATGTATGAAATTCAGTAAATAAATAAAATTTTAAGATGGAAGAAAGCTGACATGGTGGCACAGACCTATAATCTCAGGTAAGTCTGTGCTAGAACAATTGTTGCTAGTATGAGGCCAGCTTGGTCTACATAGTGAGCTCTGGGCCAGCCTGAGCTACAGAGTGAGTTTTTAACCAAAAACAAAGCATATAACAACAACACAAAGCAAAAGAACAACAAAAGGTCACCAAGTGTCTGAAGAGGCAGCAGTTAAAGACACTTGCTGCTCCTGCACAGGGCCCTCATTCAGTTCCTACACCCACATGGCAGCTTACAACTGCTACTGACTCCAGTTTGAGGGATCTGATGCCCTCTTGTGGCCTCCTTGAACATTGTACTCACATAGTATACATATACATGCAGGCAAAGGGTTCACACACATAAAATAAAAATAAGTCTTCAAAGAAAACATACAGGGTGGATGAGAGCCACATTCATGTCCCTGAACATGGGCACATTCATTGCTGCTCCAAACACTGGAAGTGCTACTGAGTCACGCTACAGGCTGAGTGTTTAAGAGATTTGGATCTTCCATTCTGGCTCTTGGAGCCCTGCAGTATGAAATGAGATCTATCATAAAGTCATCCTGCTCCAACAAAGCCCACAGTATCCTTTCGGAATGCTTCACCAACTAAATTACAAGACATTACAACAAATTATTGCTGTAAGCCTTTAAGTTTTGCCTTTTTAAAATTGTGTCAATATACACCTTGATGACCTGAATGTATCACCAGCACTGAGAAAGAACAGAATGCATCTGAAACTTATGGGGTGCCTCTTGCCCAAGCTGTATCTTTTGTGTTAACAGTTTGTTACAACTTACCAACCTAACACACACCAAATTAGTAACATTTTATCCCTTCTTATGACTTTGGGGCTTTTCTGTTGCTCCTCACCGTGACAGCTGGCATCCCTCATTTGGCTGTCCTGAGCTGGGACTTCAGCCTGGACATCTACACTGTCCTTCAGCCTTCAGTCTTTCCCTCTAGGTGACAAGTCCCCTGCAAGTCTTTACCAATTTTCTGTCTGAGGCAGATCCACTTGGGACCTCCTTGCTTTTTCTTTCTCTTTTCCTTTATTTTTTCTTTTTTCTTTGCTTGTTTAAAGATTATCCTTATAATTTAAATTTTGTACATTTAGATGTTTTGCTTGCATATATACCAGTGTGGCACTTTTGTGCCTGATGACTGGGGGGGGCGGGGCTAAAGAGCATTAGATCCATTGGAACTGAAGTTATAGATGGTTGTGAGATGCCACCACTCTTAACCAAGTCATACTTTTCTTTGTTTTTGAGACAGAGTCCTTACACACACACACACACACACACACACACACACACATACACACACACACACGCACACACAGTTTTTAATTTTTATTTTACATGTCGATTCCAGTTCCCTCTCTCCCACCCTCTCATGCCCCCAACCACCCTCCCCTCCCCTCCCACCACCACTCCACATGTAGGGTGATGCCCTCCAGGAGCAGTCATCTAAATTTGTCAAATCATTTGGAGTAGGGACTAGGCCTTCTCTCCTGTCTCTAGGTTAATGGAGTATCCCTCCATGGGGGATGTGTCCCCAAAGTCCTTTTGTGCACCAGAAATACATCCTGGCTCCACTGTCTGAGGTCCCTTAGACTGCTCAGTCCTTCTAGCTGAGACCCATGTTCAGGGGGTCTGAGTCAGTCCCATGCTGGATTCCCAGCTATCAGTCTGGGGGCCCATTAGCTCTTCTTTGTTCAGGTCAGCTGTCTGTATGTGTTTCTGCAGCCTGGTCTTGTCCTCCCTCTCTGGATCTGGATTCCATTTCCGCTTAGTGTTTAGTTGTGGGTGTTTGCTTCTGTTTTCATCAGCTACTAGATGAGGGTTCCATGATGATGGATAAGTTAGTTGTTGATCTCATTATCAGGGAAGGGCATTTATGGTAGCCTTTCTACTGTTGCTCAAATTGTTAGTTGGGGTCAGACTTGTAGGTCTCTGGACATTTTTCTAGGTTTAGTTTTTTTTTTTTTTTTTTTTTTTTGGTTTAGTTTTCTTTTCAAACCTATAATGGCTCCCTCTTTTATTCTCTCCCCCCTCTCTCTCCTCTTGTCTATTCCTCCCCTGACTCTATCTTCCCAGTCCCAAGTGCTTTCCTCTCCTCCCCTTCTCTTTCTCCTAGTTCCCTCTCCACTCACTGCACTGCCCTCCCCATATGCTGAGGAGATCTTGTCCCTTTCCCCTTCTGTGATGGACCTTATATGAATCTCTTAAAATCCTCCTTGTATCCTAGTTCCTCTGGCAGTGTGAATTATAGGCTGGTGATCCTTTGCTCTATGTCCAAAATCCATATATGAGTGAGTACATACCATGTTCCTCTTTTTGTGACTGGGTTACCTCACTCAGGATGGTTTCTTCAAGCTCCATCCACTTGCCTGCAAATTTCAAGATTCCATTATTTTTTTTTCTGCAGAGTAGTATTCAATTGGGTAGATGAATCACACCTTCTTTGTCCATTCTTCAGTTGAGGGGCATCTAGGTTGCTTCCAGGTTCTTGCTATTACAAATAATGCTGCTATGAACATAGTTGAACACATGTCTTTGTTGCATGGATGTGGATCATTTGGGTATATGCCTAAGAGGGGGATAGCTGGGTCCTGTGGTAAACTGATTCCCATTTTTCTGAGGAAACACCATATTGATCTCCAAAATGGCTGTACAAGTTTGCACTCCCACCAGCAGTGGAGGAGTGGTCCCCTTTCTCCACATCCTCTCTAGCATAAGTTGTCATGGATGTTTCTAATTTTAGCCATTCTGGCAGGAGTAAGAAGGTATCTCAGGGTTATTTTGATTTGCATTTCCCTGATAGGTAAGGATGTTGAGCACTTTCTTAAGTGTCTTTCAGCCGTTTTTATTTCCTCTATTGAGAGTTCTCTATTCAGTTCTGTACCCCCATTTTTTTAAATAGGATAAACACAGTAAAAATGGCAATCTTGCAAAAAGCAGATTCAATGCAATCCCCATTAAAATCCCAGCACAATTCTTCACTGACCTTGAAAGGATAATGATCAACTTTATATGGAAAAACAATAAAGGAACTTCAGGAGGCATCACCATCTCTGACTTTAAGCTCTACTACAGAGCAATAGTCCTGAAAACAGCCTGGTATTAGGACAAAAATAGACAAGTAGACCAATGGAATCGAATTGAAATCTTGATATTAACCCACACACCTATGAACACCTGGTTTTTGACAAAACAGCTAAAAGTATACAATGGGAGAAGGAAAGCATTTTCAACAAATGGTGCTGGCACAACTGGATGATGGTGTGTAGAAGACTGCAGATAGACCCATGTCTATCGCCATGCACAAAACTTAAGTCTAAATGGATCAAAGACCTCAACATAAATCCAGCCACACTAACCCTCTTAGAACAGAAAGTTGCGGGTACTCTTGAACAAATTGGTACAGGAGACTGCATCCTGGACATAACTCCAGTAGCACAGACACTGAGATTAACAATTAATAAATGGGTTCTCCTCAAACTGAGAAGCTTCTGTAAGGCAAAGGACACAGCTGACATAACCAAACGGCAGCCCACAGACTGGGAAAAGATCTTCACCAACCCTACATATGACAAAGGGCTGATCTCCTAAATATACAAAGAACTCAACAAAACACCAATAACCCTATCAGAGTCTTTATCTTAGTCAGGGTTTCTATTGCTGTTACAAAACACCATGACCAAAACTCAAGTTGGGAAGAAAGGGGTTTATTTGGCTTGTATTTCCACATTGCTGCTCATTATTGAAGGTAGTCAGGACAGGAACTGGGCAGGGACCTGGAGGCAGGAACTGATGCAGAGGCCATGGAACCGGCCAGCTTAATGGTTTGCTTCTCATGGTTTGCTCAGCCCACTTTTTTTTTTTTTTTTTTTTTTTTTTTGTCAGAAAATTACACTGCCTATAGTCAGTCCATAGTGGAGTTATATATACATATATTTATTTTTCTTATTTTACATGTGGATCCCAGTTCCCTCTCCCTCCCTTCCATGCCCCCTGACCTCCCTTCCCATCCCATTCAGCCCACCTTCTTATTGAACCCAGGACCAGCCCAGGGATGGCCACACCTACCATGGGCTGGGCCATCCTCCATTGATCACTACTTGAGAAAATGCCTTACAGCTGGATCTCATGGAGGCAGTTCCTCAGCTGAAGCTCCTTCCTCTAAAGACTCAAGTTTGTGCCAAGTTAACAAAAAATCAGCCTGTAGCGTCTCACTATGTATCCCAAGCTGGTGAACTCACAATCTCCCTATGTTCAGCCTCACAAGCGCTGGGATTATAGGCATTCACTGCCATATCCCATGCTGAAATTTTATGTATATGCTGTACATGGTTATTATTTGACTTATTTGAAGGCACATGATGAAGAGGTTAGAGATTTAGTATCATGAAGTCTTCCCATTTCAACTAATCTAACAAAAAATGTGTGTGTGTATGTGTATGTATGTGTATGTACATATGTGTATATGAGTTCATGTCTGTGTGTATGTATGTATGTGGTGTCTCTCTCTTTGTGTGTGTGTTAGGAAAGGGAAGCAAAGCAAATGTGGAAAATATTAACAACACATAAATCCAGCAAAAGAAGATACACTTAGTAGACTTTTCTTCCAACTTCTCTGTAAATCTAAAACTTTCAAAGTAAAAAGTCAGGAAAAATAAGAGCAGAACACTACACAGTTAAGGAAAGGCAAACATAGTTTGTGTCGATGAAACCAGTTCTTCCCACCTCTTTTGCTGCGGCTGGTTTTCTGAAATAACATCAAAGCTGCCAAGGTGTCAAGGGAGCTGATCCAGGAACATTGCCAGCAGCATGACCACAGGCTCAGCTTACTGGGACCAAAATGCAGCATCCTATAGGAATCCTTACAAGCTGTGAACACAGCCACTTCTCCCAGGATTCCTATCAAGGAATTAGGCTGACGAAAGTAAAAAAGCAGCAGCAGCTGCTGCTGCTGATATAATAATAACGATAATAAACAAAAATATGCCTGAAAATTAGAAAGGAAAACACTACAAATGTTTAATGGGCTAGGTTTAAGAAATTATACTCTATTACTTGATATACTACACAGACACTAAACACAGGCTTTAAGGGTTTGGAAAATGAAAAGCAAGATTTGAGCTGTTGAGATGGCTCAGCAGGAAAGGCGCTTGCCACAAAAGTCTGACAGCCTGAGTTCAAATCCCTGGAGCCCACTAAAGGTCATCGGAGAGAACTGACACCTCAGAGTTGTTCTCTGACCTCCACACGTGTACTACAGAATCTGTGCATCTACATAGACACATCACACACACACACACACACACACACACACACACACACTCAGAAACAACAAAGACTTTTAAGAATTTGTAACTAGCAGTTAATGAAATAGGAAACCATGTGATTGCAGTTTGAACATAAAAAGCATGAAGAGACATGAATAAGACTAACACCTCTTAGGCAAACAGTTAATTCTCTCAATTAGTGTTTCAGGAGTGGGGATCTTTTCCATTAGTCATTTGAAACTGCCCCAATGTATGCAATAGATAGAAAAAAAAATCTCAAGAAAGTTACATTTACTTCTATATAAACTGGAAAGACAATGTGCTTCAGGATATGCTGGTTGTTCAAGAGTCTAAATACCAAGTGACAAATGAGCTAATCATGCAAGAAAACAGCATGTCCATGGCAGGAGGATGGCCTCAGATGCAAAAGAAACCTGGAGAGAGCACACCTAAGGGGTCGGATCTGAACGTTCTTGTCGCTTTTTCACTACTACTTTATAATGCCCAATTTACAGAAGGAACAGAGAGAACCCCATATTCCCACTCATCTGGCACTTACTGTGTGTTTTTCTTCTGTTCTGAGCTATACTGCTGCTGCCCCCTCAGTACGAACTGTGGAGTAAGCAGGCCAGTGGCGCTGTTTTTCTGGCTGAAGCTGCTTTCTGCACCTTTCTGAGGAGACACCTTGCACAGCACACAGCACCTTCAACCCTGCTGCAGGGAACCTACCACCTCTGCTCTTAGCCATATGCTTTAGATGCTGCCAACTGAATTGCTTGTTATAATTCTTATTTTGTTTGTATTTATGTGTGTGTGTGTGTCTAAATGAACAAGCGTAAGGGTGCCCACTGAAGTGCCTTAGACATTGGAAGAAGATGTTGACACCCCTGGACTGGAGCTAGAGGTGGTTATGAGCCATAAACACGGGAGCTGAGAACTGAACGCAGGCTCTTTAGACAAGAAGCGGCTGCTCTTAAACGCCAAGCCATGCTTCCAGACCCTGATCACTGCCTTCATTCTTTCCTCCTCCCCCTCCTCCTTCTCCTTCTCATCCTCCTCCTCCTCCTCCTTCTCATCCTCCTTCTTCTCCTCCTTCTCATCCTCCTCCTCCTTCTCATCCTCCTTCTTCTCATCCTTCTTCTTTGCTTTAAAATTATTTTGTGTGTAAGCATGTTTGGGTTTGGTCTTCATGTATGTCTGTTTACCACTAGTGTGCCTTGTATCCATGGAAGCTAGAAGAGCGCATTGGCTCCCCTGGAACTAGTTACGGATGGTTGTGAGCCACAGGAGTCGAACCTGGGTCCTCTAGAAGAGCAACCAGTGATCTTAGCCACTGAGCTACCTCTCCAGCCCCTAGACACTGCTTTTAAACAACAAAGTGTGGTGGAAGTGGCCTAAGACTTCTGAAGTTAGCTCACATTAAACCTCATAGCTTCAGTCTGATGGTAAAAGCAGTATGATGTTTACTGCAACACCCCATACTGCCTGCTGTGCTTCAGTGGCCCAATAATTATTTTGAATGGATAAAAGGTCTAGGACAAGATGCTGTCAGGCCCCAGGGATATAGGGATAAAGGTGCCAGGTCAGTCCCTGTAAAGAAACCATCTAAGGAACCCAGAATAAACACATCAAGAAGCTCAGCAGCTATCATAATAGGGAGATGCAAATTGAGTTGGATGGAAGGAGCAGCCCTGAGGAGGTGACTTAAATGCATGGCAGTAAGGAGGTTAGGAAAGGCTTTCAAGGGTGATGAATGAGAGAGCAAGGTTCAAATGTGCCAGCCCAGCACGTGACAGAGAGGTCTGGAGGCCTCCATGGTTTGGGAAAGTAACCTATGAAAATATTTTAACATTGATCGTTAGAGAGACCATTGGACCAGCATGTCCACATTAGGGTGCTGAAGACGAGGCTTCTTCTGAATCAAATGTCACAGGAGAGTAGAAGACTGGATTCTCCGTTTCTGGGAAATTTGGGGTATTTACTTTTTGTTTTCATCTGTTATGCTCAAGTCCTGGCAAAGAGTGGGTGTTCCCCAAGGGCTTCAGACAGCCTGGCAAGGCAATGACACGGACAGCCAAAGCAGAACAGGCTCCCCAATTGTTCCCAGGACTTGCTGTTCTTTAGCCTTTTGCCCCGAGGGGCTCTAGAGCCTGGGGTGTGCAGGCCTGGTATTATCTGTGGGAACAGAAATAGACTCCCTGCCATGGAAAGAGGCCACAAAAGGGGCACCCACCCAGCTATATGGGGGTGTAACCCTTGATGCTTTTTACCCTTGAAGTAGAGATTGGATAACTGTTTCCCACAAAGCCAAACACAGAAGGAAAAAGAAAAAAAAACTGCAGGCAAACAAATTGGTGTCTCCAAACCAGTTCACTGTCTTTCATCATCAACAATCAGATTGCAACTTACTGCTTTCCGCAATTAGATTAAAACAGTCATTGGGTAATTAGTCTTATTAACATAATATCTGCCCAGAGGAAAACATCTACGTTAGTTTGAACACTAAATGATCTTTGTCTTTCCTGCGTAATTCCCATTGACTCTGTCTTAAATTTGCACAAGGTATATTCATCCTGATCAGACACTTAATAACCATATATAAACAGACATTTTGCCACAAGAACCGTGTCTCTGAAGAGGACACTCGGCTTGTTTTATTCCATAGATTTACAAGAAAATCCCTTTTGGTTCCCTTTTCCTTCAGTAGCCACCACTCTCTTTCCTAAGGAGGTCAAGTAGGTTCCAATTGCAGGAAAACAAAACAAACAAGAACTCTCTTTCATTTTAAAAGCATAAGGTTATCAAAATCAAGGCACTCCATGTCTTGGTGATTTAATCTCTCAGAATAACAAATACTATTTCCAAAGGGAGACAGCAATAGGCAAGGGTCTACAGTAGCAAGCAAATATAATAACTCAGGGAAATAAACTGCGTGAAAATATGCTCAGATAAGGGTAGATGATTTAGTTGATTTCGTTGTCATCCCAGCTCTGTCCTTGTAAGAAAATTGTAAGAAAGCTAGCTCTCTGTTTCCCTCCCCATAAAGGAAGGATGGGAGCATCTGTGGTAAAAGTTAAATGGCGGGGAGCGGGGTGGTAGAACTGGGATGGGGTGGGAGTTGGGTTGTATACAAACGATGTAACAATTGTTACTAATTGTCCGTTTGACACCTAGAAGCAAGCCTCCAGACACACCTATGAGTGCTATCTAGTTTAAGGTTAGCCTCTGAGAATGTGTGTGAGGGATTCTCTTGGTTATGTTAACTGGTGTGGGAAGACCCATCTTATTTGCAGGGATCCTGGACCATCTCAATGGAGAGGCTCAGATGAGCACCAACATGCAGTCTTTAACCCACCGCTCTCTGCTCTTGACTACAGATGTGCTGTGACCAGTTGCTTCAAGTTCCTGCTCCTTTAACTGCCACACAAGAATGGGTTTCTAACAGAATTGTGAGGCAAATAGCCTTTTTTTTTTTCCTCTTGTAAATTGCTTTTATCAGGGTATATTATCCAGTGATGAACACCTTTAATCCCAGCACTTGGGAGGCAGAGGCAGGCAGATCTACAGAGTGAGTTCCAAGACAGCCTCCAAAGCCTCAGAGAAACCCTGTCTCAAAAAAAAAAACAATAACAAACACAAAAACAAAACAAAGAATTTAAGACAGTTCAATGTGATGTTTCTCTTTGGAATGATAAAATGTCCTGAAATTAGATAATTATCATGGCCGTACACCTTACAAATATACTAAAAAGCACTGAATTCTATACCTTTAAATGCCAAAGTTTATGATATTTGAATTATATCTCATTTTAAACTTAAGAAAAACCCTGTGTGTGTGGACGTGGTGGTGGTATATACACGTGAGCGCAGGTTGCCTGCAGATGCCAAAAGAGGGAAGACGATCGATCCCCTGGAGCTAGAAGCAATTGTGAGCTACTGCATGCGGGTGCTGGGAACGGAACCAGGTCCCCTACACCAGTGCAAGCTCTTAACCGCTGAACATGTCCTGAATCTCAGTTTTAAAAGTAGGGCCAGGTGCCACGCTCAAAAGGCAGTGAGGAAAACATATATGAAAGTATCTGGAAAATTAGAGAGTGCCATCTTCAATGATGATAGGCTGTATTTACTGGGAGGTTTTCTTGGTGCTGTTCTTGTGATTTTGTGTTTTATTTATTTTGAGTTCAAACACTAAGAAGCTGAGAATTTACTGATGCCACAGGTCCTTAGAATGAGAGATTCCAACCGGGCTCAATTGTTTCCCATCTTTACTTTGACTTGAGTAAATATTGCCCTTTGCTACGACAGAGGAGTGATATCTGTGGCCACCTTCCTGAGGCAGCTTCTGCTCTGTCACTATAGAAGGCTGAGTCTTCAGTTCCCTGGACAAGTTCAGGACCTATAGAACAGCTCCAGCTGTTTTGGTACGTACGACATGCAACCCAAAGCAGTTACAGTGGCCCAGGAGTCCATGTTTGCAAGGAAATTCCCTGGAATCAGAGAGAGGTGGATTTCCCAGAAGAGATGGACAGGCTGTTGTTGCCTTCAGCAGACAAAACAGCAGAAAAGTGACTCAGACTTCCCTGTGTTGGAGCCAGAGGGACACTAGCTATCTGTGAGAGCATCTCTTCAATCATCTATCTCATAAAGCAGGAAAAAGACATTCATAAAACTAAGTAGCAGAGTTAGAAGCAGTCCCTGAACCTCTCACAGCCTGGTCACCACCACACGCTAGAAATTCTCATATTTCATATCATATCAAAAATACCAGAACACACCAAAAATACAGAGCTTGGGACATTTGCTCCAGATCTAAGAACTCAGGGAACTGGTGCACATGAGTCTAAAATTAATTACAAGTGCCCCAGATGGTTCTGTTGCTTGGGAGAAAAGCAATCCTGTTGCTTGAATGCCCTGTCTTTGCTGCTGATATGTATATTCTGAGCTGTGGTGGTCTTTCTGGTCAGGTGTACCTAAGACCAAAAACTACTAATTAGACTCACCGGGGGAACTTTCATGACACCTCAGAGACCGAGACCCAAGAGAATCTATAATTGATCTGATCTCTGAAGTTCAGAGAAAATAAAGAATCATCAGCTCAGACATCCCTTACCCAGGGATTGTAAATTAAATGTAGCTCTGGAAAGTTATTGCCAATTACTGTGTCATAAAGGGTGATGGCGATGGCGGTGATGATGATGATGAAGACATTTCCTGTGTGCTTCCTGGATCCAAGACATCATATTAAGAATTTTATGAGCATAATTTAATGTTCAACAACATTAGCCTGTTCATATCATTTTCCCTTTTCCATGACTGCAATATGTCACTAGTTGAAGGCTACCAATTTAATAACAGTTATTAGAGAGAGCCTGCCGTTAGTTAACACGATAGTGGGGTAGTTATCAGACCTCCAGAGACTGCTGCTAGGGTAAATGTAAGTTGATAACTGTTAGGGAGAAATGCAAATAAACAGGAGTAGTAAGGTCAGTGCAAACATCCATGTACTGTGATGTAAAAATAACAGAGAAGCCCTGTGGGTAATCTTGGTTTGTTTTTAGGCTATGTAGCCCAAATTGACTTCAACCTTGCCATCCTCCTGCCTCTGCCTCTGCCTCCTGAGTGCTGGGATTGCAGGTGTGTACCACCACACGCAGCAATCTCTGTCTCCTTTTAAATGTATCTAGGACCAGTTGTGCCTCAGCCTGGGGTATCCATGCTGGGCCTGGAGTCCATCACCTTAGTTAGATATACTCCATCTCAGGAAAAATAAATGGCATGAAAATACATGTCGCTGAGTCACAGAATCACAGAGACAAAATTATTTCTGTTTCCAGATGAGACTTAAAAGGTTAAATTGTTTGTTCCAAGTTACCTGGTTCTTCCCTGGCTGAACAAGAATTACAGTCTGGCCCTCCTGATGCTACAGAAACTACCCCCACCTTCAAACAAGAACTATAGCCCAAGCCCCCTGATACTATTGAAAAAAAAAATATGAAGCAAGAACCCTACCCCCTGATTGCAGAGAAGCTCCCAACCATCAAACTCCCTCCATTCAATCCTCCTTGACAAAAACAAAAAGCATGTCAGGAAAGCATTATCAGATCTGCCTCCTGCTAACACTTGGAAATAGTCCTGTGAGGCACACAGTAATTGGCTTTCAAGGCCTAAATAGGTGAGGGGTTTGGTTCAGTTGTTAAGAGTGCTTACCTAGTGTGCCTTGTCTTCAGTTCTCAGCATCATATAAACTGGGTGTGGTGGTGAAAGGCCTGTAATGCTAGCAATCTGGGTGTGAAAAGGAGGATCGGGAGTTCGAGGTCATCCTTGGCAATGTAAGTTTGAGGCCATCCTGGGCTTCATGAGATCTTCTTTATACAAAAACAAGACAAGACAAAAAACTAACCAAGCTGTAAAGCGTGAGCTGTGAGTGCCAGTGTATTACAGAAACTGGTTTAAAAGTATTCTGAAACAAACACAAGTGGGTATTCAGTTTACCAAGAAATGCATTCACCTTTGAAAAAACGCCAATTAAAAAAGAAAGGTAGCACCTGGGAGATAAAAGCAGGCAAATCTCCATGAGTTAAAGGCCAGTCTGGGCTCCACAGACTCCCAAGCCAGCCAGAATGATGCAGTGAGACAGTGTCTAACAATAAATTACTAGGAAAGTGGGTTGAGACTGTGAGACATAGGACTGCATCAGTTGGATGTGTTTTAAGCTTGGAAAGACTGTTGTCAAATGAGGAGTGTGACCAAATCTATTTGACATTGCTGGATCTCTCCTTTCTTTCAAAAGTCATATTTAACTAAGAGAAAATCAAAGAGAGTAGACAAGACCAATTCAAAAGGAAAATGAGTAAGCATCTGTGTTTACTCATCCCCATCTCCGTTCTGCTAAAAGACAGTCATTCTGATGCGTAATATACAAGCCCAAAAACTGTCTTTGCTAACGTTGGATCACATACACATAGATCACAGATTGATTTTATTTTTCTCATTTAACAGTGCATGATGACCGTCTTACCTTATTTTAATGGTAAACTGAATGACTTATTTTAAGCACTTTGGATAACCTTTGTCATAGCAAATATCCGGCTGGCACCGTGGACATGTTCTTACATGCAGTCCCACTGTACCAGCAGGAGTAAAACTGTAGATATACATCAAGTCCAGAGTCACCAGAGAAGCTAGCAAAACCTCTGGCTCTGCCAGCACAGAGAAAGCTTGGCTTGTGGTTTTCAGTGTGTGTGTACTAAGCAGCAGCACGCCCTGGCTCTTACCATCTCTGGCCAGCATGTGTGGTTCAGCCAGCATGGATGAGGGTACGGGAGGAGTTCTGATTTGGAGGCCTTTGGATTTCTATAGTAAACACTCCCACCGAGGCTGGCTTTAAATATCAACAGTTCAAACAACGGGCTCACAAGATGCCTGACCATGTAGTAACTGGGACTGAGCCGTTGTGAGTCACCAGCAGCCTTTCAGTGACCAGTTATGACACCCACACAACAGACATTTCTACCTCAACATAGCCTCATCACAGCCTGATTTCAAACAGATTGTCACCGTGCCTAAGAAAAAGGTGGGTATGACTGGAACAAATGATCGAGAGCCAAAAATGGGAGGGAGGAAGTGAATTGGGGGAACACCCTTCTCGTATGTCTTTAATAATTTGTTGCTCCTAGTGGACGCCCTCCAAGAGTGATGAGGTTCTTCTGAAGATGGAGAGGTATGCATGTTTTTTGTTTTTTTTTTCTGCCAGATAAAAAAGCTTACCAGTCTGGTTTTCTGTTATATTGACATCTATTAGGTGTCCCTTACAGTTTTCCCCTTTGGCAGCTGCTGAATAGCTTAGGCTTGCAATATTTTCCCTGAATAATGATTTTGTGTGTGTGTGTGTGTGTGTGTGTGTGTGTGTGTGAGAGAGAGAGAGAGAGAGAGAGAGAGAGAGAGAGAGAGAGAGCATTTTAAAGCCATTCCAGTTGTGCCAATAAGATAATGGAACTTTAGAAACTCAGCTATGTATAGGAAAAGATAGAAAGCCCATGTGCTTATTCTGCAAGAAACCACCACTCTTAATGAGGGTGCTGGTGCGAAAAGCTTGGGAAATTCTCTTTTAAGTTGTCGTTAGCACAGAATTATGATGTGTGGATGAAAATTCCTCATGTTGCCTTTACCAAAGGACAAAATTATAAATCAAGGCCAGGGACTTTCATCTGTAATCTCAGTTCTTGGGAGGCTGAGACAGGGGGATTGCTGTGAGTTTGAGAGCCACCTGGGCTACATAATGAGTTCCAGACCAGTCTGGACACAGTGTGTGGTGAGACTGCTCAAAAAGAAAAAAAAAAAGTAAGAACTGGGTAGAAAGATGTCTTTGAAGGGTACTTGCTTCATGAGTGTGAGGGCCTGAGTTCCTATTCCCAGCACCCACATAAAAAGTCAGGCGTGGATGGGTGTGCCTGGAATCCCAGTGTCTCAGGGAGGGGACAAGCTCTAAATTCAGAAAGACCTGAGCTCAAGGATATAAGGGGCAGAAGGGTAGGACAGGACACCCAATATCCTCTGGCCTCTGAACACACATAAGTATGCACGTATCACATGATCACACAATTATACAAAAATAAGAACCATAAAAATGGAAAAGGATGAAATTGAAATGTAAAGATCTTAATTAGCTTTACTTTATTGGGTTTCACTTATTGCATGTGTGTGTGTGTGTGTGTGTGTGTGTGTGTGTGTGTGAGTAATGTGTGAGTGTGGGTGCACACATGCCACAGTGTGTGTGTGAAAGTTAGAGAACAGCTTCCAGAAGTCAGTTCTCTTCTTCTGCTGTGGGTTCTGGGAATCACACTAAGGACAGCAGGTTTGCTCTTTAACCAGCTAAGCCAGCTTGTCCGCCACAGCAATATGTTTGAATCTATAGTCATGCCACATTTCATTTCAAAAAACAGAATAAGTGTTTCAATGGGCTGATAAGAAAAGGTTTGAAGAAAGTAGAAACAAAAACAAAAGGTTGATGTCAAAGTTCCTTTCTTTGTACAGCTGGGAGAGAGAACAATAGAAAAATAACTGACGGGCGTCAGATTGATTGAGGTCACACTCTATTCGTGCATGCGTTAGGGTGAAGGCAGCGGACACCTCATGTCCGCCCAGGAGATCTGGCTCTTGGGGTTCTTTTTCCAATTCCTTAGGAGGCTGGATAAGCAGCTTGGTTCTTGGTGACATGGAATTTTATTGTGAGCTGTTAGCCTGGTCCCTTGGACCTTAGCCTAAAGCAATGACCTTTCATTTTTGTTGTACATATCTAGTACCATTTCATGCCTTTAAACTTAAGATGGAAGCTCTGATATAGGGAAAAGAGCACTGGATTTGTAACCAGAAAATAAGGATTCGAGTGTCAACTTCTGCAATTGTGCAGTTGTGTATCCCCTGGCTTCTTGTGGCTTCCCTATGCTCTAAACTTTGGGATCAACTCCCTGCTCCAGGGGTCCTCCTGAAGGCCGCACTATTTGAGGCATGGTTAAAACAGCTTTTGACATGAATGACACTATCCCAACATAGCCTGTTATTGGTCCCATTTGATTAGAATGGAATGGTTTTGGCTTACCAAACTTTGGATGTGCTTTCTAAAAGCATAAATATTCCATCATTGAAAAAGTATTCGTGGTGTAATAAGAAATATATTTGGTCTTTGTACCTGACTCTGGGCTCAGAGCTCCTAAAACCCTTGGAATTTCCTGAGTGACAGAACCTGGCTTTTGTTTCCTTGCAAGGAGTACGTTTTGATCTTGCCTGAATTTATGTTAATGAGGTAACTAGAACTGATCCCTGGGTAGCCTCACAATGGGGCTGGTTGCCATACAGACCAAGTAATGAGAAGCTTGGAACTTTCAGCCCAGTCTACTGACCACTTGGGAGAAATGAAGTGCTAAGATTCAACTGTAAGAAACCCAACTAAGGAGGCTTGATTCGCTTCTAGGTTGATGGACGCACAAGCACACAGATGGGATAGTGTGCCTGAGAGGGCATTGATGTTCCTAACCCAAAACTCTTAAATGCAGGCATCTCTTAGATAAAGGAGTTTATTGAGAACTGCTTCATGGGCTTGGGTATAACTGAGAACCACACAGCATCCACAAAAGCCTGGATTCAATCCCCAGCATGCAAACTAAATAAATGTAAGAGCAAGAGATGTTACAGATGCTAGTTAGGGAGAGGACCAGATCCTCTTCACAACCACCAGCAACAAGGCTAGGGAGCCATAGGAAAGATGGCCACCAGATCCAACAGCAGACTGTTTCCATAAGAGAATTTGGGAAAGGAAGGCATGAATCTATGGATTGAATGTCCACTGGTGTGGAAAAGAGGGAGGAGAGGACATGACACAAGGCAAGGGAGTGTGGAGGTAGACAGGTGGAAAGTCCATAGGAACTACCTGTTGCTTCTGAATGGTGGCATTTTAGTGGAGATTGCAACATCCGTTCCAGAATACAAACCACTCCATTGTTGCTTTGGCTCAAAGCTTTCAACTGATTAGTGTCTGTCATCTCCTTCCCATCTTCTAGCCCTAGAAATTACAGTTAGAGCACCTCAGAGTTTTCAAAGCACAAAGTGTCCTAAGTTCTTATTCTTTGTCTCTTCCACCTGGCTGTCCCTGAGTTGCACCCCTTTGCAATATAATTGTCACTGAAGTAACTAATAATACTAGGGACCAGTGAGATGGCTCAGCAGGTATAAGCCCATGCCACCAAGCTGGATATTCTGAGTTTGGTCCCCAGAGCCCACACAGTAAGTAGATGGAAGAAATGGCTTTTAGAGATGTTCTCTGACCACAGATGCCACAGCAGAACTCAGGGATGAACAATGCTGCTCTGACCTTGTCTGAGAAGCTAATCCCAAATCCAGCCACAGCATGATGTTGCCAGGTCAATCTTGGCCACCTACTACAATCTACTGGGTCACATGAATGAAATTTTAAACCAGATTACCCCAACTTTCTGTAAAACCAGCTCCTCTTAGTCTGGTCCTGTTGGAGAAATCACTAAGGTCCTGCTGTCTGCAATACTCCTGTCAAATCTAAACATATGGTCTCCTATGATCATTGTAACATAAAGAACAACCTCTTAATATTCCAGCAATGACAATTCATCATAGTCTACAAAATAGAGCAACAGACAAATGTTGATGTGAATCACTTTACTGCATTTCCTACCTCCTTTTGTTCAGATTTTGTAGTTGAAATGTTCTTTGTTTTTAAGAAAGGGAGTAAGGAGAACTGCTTCACATTCTGAGGAAAACGAATACTCCCATTTGGCTGTAGAAAGTATTCGTTTTGGCAAGTGCTGTGGCTTAGGTTTGGTTTGAGTGTGTCCCCCAGGGGTTCATGTACCAAAGTTCAACTCCCATTGTGAAGAATTAAGAGGGTGGATTGGGGCTCTTGGAGAGGATTAGGACTAGATAAAGTCATGAAGCCAGAGCCCCATCACTCCATCCTGTGTCTTTGTAAGAAACACAGAGGCCTGAAAAGATGTATATATATCCTGTCTTTGCCATGTGGGGCCTAGAGCTGCTTTCCAACTCTGCCATCAGGACAACCATGACTAGATGTGACCCCTCAACCTTCTCTCTGAAGAATCATGAGCCAATACAAGTGCCCTGTTTCAATTAACTTAGTCTGTGGTATTATGTTATTGGAGGTAGAAAATGACTAATACAATGACAAGTACTCCATTATCAAAGCATCCACACTCACGAGGGTTTACTGTGGGCCCCTCTCCACACTACATTGTCTGCTATGCAGGGCTTCATAGTTAGGATAAATCAAACTCTTTTTTTAGAAAGTAAATACAGTCTAATTACATTTGATTAATTTACAAGGCACAGTGGTTCCAGTGACAGCTTAAAAGCCAAGAATACTCTGAATCACAGTTGGCTATTACTGGCCAGTGTCACTATAGATTATGGAGACTGAAAAGTTATTAGCTTTAAAGGAATGCTTGAGATGGAGGCATTTTGATGAGTAATCATGTTCTTTTTCTCCTTGCTTTGGCTTTTTGGCTCTGCTGTACAGGCAAGACTGGCCTCAAATCCCCGGTGCTTCGGCCTGAATGCTGGGATTACAAGCCTTTGCCACCACACCCAGCTCAATATTCTTTACCATAATCATAGAAACTTAGCCGTCGATGCTCCTAGGTAAGTTGGGAGTGGAACAGTGTCTTGCCACAATCATCCCATTTCTGAGTCCCTTATCATATGTTTTATACATATTTGCAAAACATAGAGTCTCCTGGTCACTTAGTTTCATCAGTTATTAACTTCTTAAATAACAGAACTGGTGGTGGTTTGAAAAAGAATGGTAGGCTCACATATCTGAATGTTTGGTTGCTGGCTGGTGAAACTGTTAGAGAAGGATTAGGGGGTGTGGCCTTGTTAGAGGAGATCTGTCACTGAAGATGATGGACTTTGAGGTTTCAAAAGTACTTGACAGGCCCAGACTCTCTCTTTCCTGGCCTTAGCCTATGAATCGGGATGGAAGCTCTTAGTTACTTCTCGAGCACCATGCCTATCTGCCTGTTGCCAAACATCCTGCAATGATCATCGATTTACCCCCTAAAACTGTAAAATTGCCTTGGTCATAGTATCTTTTCATAGCAATAGAAAAGTAACCTTGAGGTTACTTTAATATTCATCTGGTGTTGAAAGGACTTTGGCAGCACATTCCCCGTGGAGGAATGCTCCCTTAACCTAGAGGCTAGTACCTACTAGGTCTAGTACCTACTCCAAATGACTTGACAGATTTAGTTGATCCCTCCTGGAATGCATCACCCTCCCTGTGGAGTGGGGGGGGTGCGAGGGGAGTCCTGGGGCATGGGAGGGAGGAAGGGAGGGAGGGAGAGGGAACTGGGATCAATATGTAAAATAAGAAAAAAATAAAAAATATTAATCTGGTGTTAATATTAAAATATGTTACTTGACTGGAGATAATTTAAGCAATAACAAGACTAATTGTTTTGTTTTTTCCTAAGAGTTCCTCAAAATCAGTATGAATATATATATATTTTATTTCATTTTTCAAGTGTGGGTCGTGTGTACATACATATGCTCATGTTTGCATATATGTGGATGCTCATGTGTATGTTGTGGGAAGGCTCTTCCCTGGTTGTGCCACCTTATTTGTTGGAGAAGTCCTCTTAGTTAAACCCAGAGCTTACCGATATGGTTGGTCTGGCTAGTCAGATTGCTCCAGAAGTCCTCTGCCACGCCGACGCAGCATCTACATGGGTTCTGGGGAATCCAAACTACAGTCTTCATCCTTGTGCACCAAGTGTTTTAATTACTGAGCAATCTTCCCAGCCCACATATATACACATTTTTAATATAAATAATGTTTGCTGTAGAAAATACAAATATGAAGATTTAAAAAGGAACATAGTGGTGGCACATACCTTTAATTCCAGCTCAGAGGAGGCAGAGGCAGGCAGGTCTCTATGAATTCAAGGTCAGCCTGGTCTATGGAGTGAGTTTCAGAACAGCCAGGGCTACACAGAGAAACCCTGTCTCAAAAAAACAACCAAATAAAAGTGAACATAAAATTATTCATCCCACCACCAATGGAAAGATCAAATGTCTTAATATACATTTCTTGAAAAATATTATATTTCTAAGGAAAATATGATTATTAATTAGGCATGACATGGCATATACCTATAATCCCATCCCAGTACTTGGAAGGTAGAGGGAGAGTATCAGGACTTTTAAGGCTATATACTCATTTCAAGGCCAGCTTGTGATACTCAAGCCTTTATCTCAACATACATGTGACAATATAATATAATTAATATAATATATACTAATAGAGTGTGTGGTATATGTTCATAATTATCTTAGAGTCTCAGAGAAGGTGAGATGAATACTTCCAAAGACTCATGGTATTTTTGACCCAGAGTTAGTATGTTGGCTGAAATGGTTTGGATCTCCAACATTTTTGCTGATGAGTGTGGGATCTGGTGCTTCCCATCTATCCATTGTGCTTCCCAGCTCCAATAAAGGCAGCTACTTTTCCACTCCATGCTCCCTACCACAATGTCCTCTGTCTTATAACAAATCATGAGCCAGAATAAATCTTTTCCCTTTAAGTTGCTTGTCTTAGGTATTTTGTCCCAGCCACAGAAAGCTGACTAACACATTCACAGGGAAATAAACTGACATTTGATAGTTTCCCATGTTTTGAATACTCAAAATTTCAAATCTGTGCCTTGTTCATTTGGCCAAGGTTGTAGCAAAGGGATCTGATGGGTTCAAGTCTAGTTGGCCAATTTGGGTTGCTACACTGATTCTTTTAGGCACCATTTTCTCACTGCTTTATATGTTAACTTTGGGTGGGGAAGGAGATGGGTCTTTTGGAGGGAATAGATTTCAAAACCAAGAATGTTTGAGGAAAAGAAGATTAGATAATCCTCATAATACAAAACCTATTGATGTGTGATTAGCCTGAATAAGGGATTATAGACCATCAAGTTTCCAGAAAAAAAAATAGTGTTTCATGACTTTGGGATGGGCAAAAACATCTTAGCAGAGCATCTAAAAGAGAGAAATTTGATTTTGCAGCCAGGAGAATCTGCAGGTTGTTTTTATTTTCAGAACTTGCTACAAACATTCTTCATAGCAATGGAAAGGCTCTCGTTCCTCTTAGGTACAGCAAGACAGTCTTGGCGTGTGGTAGCACACTCCTGTAATCTCAGCATGCAGAAGGCAGAACAGGAGGATCACAAGTTTCCAAACAACTTGGGGATGCTAGTGAGAATCTGTCTCAAAGAAAAAAGAAAAAGGAAATTTAATTACTGTTGACAGAGTTTCTTTCTCACCTGGTCCCACAGCCAATTAGCCCCAAATAAACACACAGAGAGTTATATTAATTATAAACTGGTTGGCCAATGGCTCATGCTTCTTATTGGCTAGCTCTCTCTCTCTTAATTATTAACCCATTTCTATTAATCTAAGTATTTCCAGGTGGTCTTATCTTATTGGAGAGTGCTCCATCATGTTACTCCTTCAGTGACCTCTGTTTGCCTCCTCTCCCCAGAATTCTCCTTGTCTTGTAGCCTTGCCTACACTTCCTGCCTGGCTACTGGACAATCAGTGTTTTATTTATCAACCAATAAGAGAAACATGTACAGAAGGACATCCCCTATCAAATTTCAACATGTGAAACACTTTAAACAAAAGACATATTTAAAAAATGAGAAGGAAAGGAGAGGGGAGAGGAAGGGAGGGGAGGGCAGGGGAGGGGAAGGCTAGGGATGCAGCTTAGTTAGCGGAGGCATTGCCTAGTATACACAAAGCCCTAGGCATGTGGCCTGGGCCTGTAATCTAGCACTTGAGAAACACAAGTGGAAATATAGAAGTTCAAAGTCATCCTTGGCTACATGCAGTGAAATAGGAGACACCTTATCTGAAAAAAAGAAGAAAAGAGGGAGAAGAAGAGGGAAGAGAAGGAAGAGAGAAAAATTTGAAAGAGAAAATTGGTAGATGCAAGATGTAGATGACAGAGAATTCAAGAATCAAAAGCTCCTAGAGATCAAGTAAGAGGTAAACAAAAAGACAAAACTGTAAGAGTTTAGGCAACAGAATCAAATTATGCCTCATAAGAACCTGTGCAGTCTTTTAAAAATATATTTATTTTTATTTTATGTTCATTACTATTTTGACTGCAGGTATGTCTATGTGAGGGAGTCAGATTTTGGAGTTACAGACAGTTGTGAGCTGCCTTGTGGATGTTGGGAATTGAACCCAGGTCCTCTGGAAGAGCAGTCAGTGCTCTTAACCACTGAGCCATATCTCTAACCTATACCTGTGTGGTCTTTCAGCTTCATGTAGCTAGTGAGCACAAGAGAAGGTACTTAAAATGAACAGCAATCAGGAAATACAAATAAATGCCACAGTAATGTACCACTTTACATCCATTACAATAGCTAAAAAAGACTTAAATGCAAAAAAAAAAAAAATGTGGGCAAAGAACTGTCATGGGTGATACACTCCTGGTACTGATATGAATACTACAATTACTAAACAGCTATTGGCAGCTATAATCCCACTCACAGACTAGTGTCTCAGCACCTCTGTGTGTGTGTGTGTGTGTGTGTGTGTATGTGTGTGTGTGATGTGTTATCTGATGTACACACACACACATATATATAAAAAAAATCTTATTATACCTAAGATGAATGAAAGAGTGCCATAAAATATTTCATAGAGAATTTGTTTATAATGGCAGTGATCTGCTGAACGTCTCACATATGTGGACCTCATAAATATGAACACTGAGTCACATAACACAATAGAAACACCATGTCTAGGGGAATGAGCTTGCGCAAACTAGTTCTTGCCACATGATACTATCGTTATAAGATACAAGAACAGCTGTAGCTTAGCCATGTGATAGAAATATCTATGAGTGTCCCAGGTGGCAGTGTGGTAGTGACTGGAAAGGGGCACCAGAGAACTTCATAGAGTTACGGGAATGTTTTAAGTGATAGCTCAAAAAAGTATATACTTTGGGGTAACTTGGGTATGTTGTCAATTTACAGAACAGTTAGGACAGGGGCTTCTGTACTCTCCTCATGGACATTCACTGACTGTTAGATGCATACGATTGTCAGAAGAAACTGTAAGCTTTTAGAACATGAACCATGTACTGAATGCAAAAAGTATCCTATAAAAGCATGGGGAGGGGGTAAGCTATTTTCCTGAAAAATCCCTAGAAATTGGTTACAACTCCAGTCTTAGTTAGGGCTACTATTGCTGTGATGAAACACAGTGACCAAAACAACCTGGGGAAGAAAGGGTTTAAATAAATAGCTTAAGCTTCCAAATTACATATAGTTCATCATCAAAGGAAGTCAGGACAGGAACTCAAAATAGGGCAGGGACCGGGAGGCGTGAGCTGATGCAGAGGCTATTGGGAGTGCGGCTCACTGGCTGGCTCCCCATGACTTGTTCAACCTGCTTTCTTGTAGAACCCAAGACCATCAGCCCAGGGATGCACCACCCGCAATAGGCTGGACCCTCCCCATCAATCAGTAATTAGGAAAATGATTTACCAGCCTGCCTACAACCCGATCTTATGGAGGCATTTCCTTGATTGAGGGTCCCTCCTCTCGGATGACTTTAGGTTGTGTCACGTTGACATAAAGCTGTCTGGCACATGTCCAAAATGACATATATGACAATTCTTTGTGGGTATGGAGCCTGGTTTTCAGCGAAGACTGGCGGTGTGCTTGTTGGGATGCAGTGTGGGGAGAATGCTCCTGGGCCCTGACAGCACAGTGGCTTCACTGAGGTCCCTTTAACTGGTCCCGTCCGTCTTGAATCCAGTCCCACCTCAGACTAGATGAACGAGATTACTGAAGGAACTGAAGCTTCAACTTATTTAAATCCCAAGTGAGTCCAGTGTGTAGAGGCTGTGGAGACCCACTACTCTATGTGAAAATCACTTCTCTATTAAGCACTCACACTCGCTCAGTCAGACCATAGCTCACATTTAGTAGATATCATTGCCAATTGCAAAGGCCCATTGCTGTGGCTTTGGCTCCTGGCTGGTGATGCTGTGGGAGGTGGTGGAAATCTGAGGAATGGGTTTGGAGGTGCTCCACCACAGGAGCGTGGCCCTTGAGAGGTGCTGGGACCTGGACCCTGTCACTCACTCGTTTTGCTGCCCACTTCCGTGAAGTGAGTGGCATTGCTCTACTGTGTGTCCCAGACCATACTCTTCTGCCTCACAAGGCCCAAGAACAACACAGGCAGAAAACTCAACTTTTGAGCTAGAATACATTTGTTTCTGAAATAGAATACTATTTTATCTGGAAGCAGCAGAAAGTGCACTAACACATCTGGTGTTCTAGAACAGCAGAGGTCGCCTTGTCTTGTCTGACTTTGGACCTCAGGATTCTGTATTTCAGACCTCTGGTTTCTGCTTGCAGTTTGTTCAGGTGTTGACCCATCCAGACTAATTGCAGCGAAGGACTCAGGTATCTGACTATATCCTTCCCTTTCCCTCCCTCCTTCCTTTCTTTTGGTATTTGGGAATCAGACCCAGAACCTTGCATGTGAGCTAAATGCTCTGCCACCAAGCTATATTCCCCAGCCCTATCAGCCTGCCATCCAACAAGACCAAGGCTTCAACCTCTAGCGCTGTTCGAGACATATACCCTAAACTTCATCAAGCTTTTTTCTTTCCCGGTCTATTCACAGACTTGCTCTCAATCTCAGATCCCTATTTCCTCCTTCCTTTCTTCCTACAGTCTCAAACTGACCTCTTGGATCTGGCATTGATACTATCTGTTCATCCTCGATGCTGGCTCCAAGAGCAGCTTCACCTCATACATCAATCTCAGTAAGTTCCCTCCCTTGGTACCAGCACCTTCTAACCAAACCAGGACTCATCTCTAACACCGGCTGAGTGAGTCCAGCCTAAGAAAGGGTTCTCCCTGCCTCAACTGACTTCCTCTTGTCACCTAAATGGGCCTTTTTGGCCTGACTACCCTGTCTGGTCAGCGCTTATTCTTTGGCATGGTGGGCAGGCCTTGTTCTGTTGGACACTGCAAAGAGCTGGAATCCATTGAGAGGAAATGCCTGGAAGAACATCAGGCTAAAGCCACCATATCAGGTTTCTGTGCCTTCTGAGGGGCTTGTGTCTGCTCCAGATTCCATTCCACTGACTGCGCGCTGTGTTCTCAGTGCAGGCGGCAGGATGAAATGAGCATAGGAGAGTACAGCTGCTCATCCGCAGAGGCCGGAGGCCTTGGTATGATTAATGTCCAATTTTCGAAATGAATTTTAAAGTATTTTTCCTATTTGCATTTTAAATAAAATTACTTTAAAATGCACATATTCAGCTAGTGTTGGTGGCCATTGCCTATAACTATGATATCACTTGGAAGGCAGAGGCAGGAGGATCTCTGTGAATCTAGGCCTGCTTGGTCTATACAGTAAGATAAATAGGCAAGCTAGCTAGGCCTACATGGTGTGATGTTATCTCAAAAAAAGGAAGGAAGGAAGGAAGGAGGAAAAAGAAAAATATACATAATTCATGTTTTCACATTCTCTTCTTATATGTATGTAAAGTCCCTCTCTTATAGCCATGTACAACCTATAAATGTTGACATGACAGATGATACATCCAGAAAATGTCTGGCTAAAGAAGACAGTAAGTATTTGCTGGGTAGATGGTAAGTAATTGTGCGATTAAGAAAGTCACTCATTTTTTCTCTCTCTCTCTCTCTACAGATATGAAATATGGAGCTGGAAAGATTCAGGAATATGGCTCAAGCCCAGCATTTTACAGATGAGAACAAGGGCCCAAGGGAAGCCACAGGCCATGGAACCTTTCTTGCCACCCTGTAGGTTGAGTCCCACCTCTCCCCACAAAATGATATTTACTATGTACCCAACTGGCAGAGTAAATCTGTTTTCTCCCGCTGGCTTTACTAACTTCAGCGTTCGGAGCCACTCATGTTGATACATTCACTATACAGTAGTGTAAGGAGTGAAGAAGCTTATATTCTGTGGGCCAAGGTCGGGCAGCTTTAGCAAAGAAGATATAATGGCCCAGGAGATGGCTCTGTCAGGAAAGTGCTTGCCCAGCAAGCTTGAGGACTGGAGTTCAGATCCCCAGCATCCATGGGAAAAGCTGAATGTAGTGGTGTGCACAGTAACACCACCACCCCCTCCACCCCTCTACCCTTCTCCATCTCCCCTCCCGCACAAGGCATGCACTGGACCCTGTGTAAAGACAAACAGGCCACTGGCACTCACTGGGTTACTCATATATCCCAAAGAGCAAGCTCCAGGTTCATAGTGGTGTGTACCGTAACCTCCACCCACCCTGCCCTACCCCCTACGTCCTGCACACACACACACACACACACACACACACACACACACACACACACACACGTGCACTAGACACTGTGTAAAGGCAAACAGATCCCTGACTCACTGGGCTGCTCGCATAGCCCAAACAGCAAGCTCCAGGTTCAGTGAGAGGCTCTGGATCAAAAATTAAGGCGGAGAATTATAGAAAAAGACACCCAACCACCCAACATTGACTCCTGGCCTTGACACACATGGATACATCCTTTCCCGCGTACACATGAAAACACACACACTATAAATATGTCAATATGTATGTTGGAAGGTAGAAAGTGTTTAAATGAAACAGAACTGTGATGAGAACCTTCTAGATAAACACCCAAGAGAAGAAATGATTACATGTGCCGACCCGAAAACTTGTACACAAATTTTGGCTTCTTTGTCTAAAATAAAGTGTTTTTTTTTTTTTTTTTTTTTTTCCTATGTAGCTCAGGCTAGCGTTGAATTCTCAGTTGTCCCATCTCAGCCTCCCAAGGGTTCCAGGCATAAAGCACATGTCTGGGGTGGTGTTCGTCGATGCTTTTAGCAGAGCTACTCAAAATAACTAAATCATGGAAACACCCCAAATATCTGTCCACTGATGATTGGAGAAATGAAACAGTATGCCAAGAGGAGAATAAATCTCGGGAATGTCAGGGTAAGGCGAAGACGTCAGTCACGAAGGACTACATAGAGCATGATCCATTTGTGTGAAAGATCCAAGAACAGGCAAACACGGAGACTGAATGAGATTAGTGGGAGGCTGGAGCTGAAGACAGTATAACGCTTATTTTAAGGATTGTGAAGCTCTTCTGTAGTTGATAGTGTGCTAGATTCTTAACTCTGATTACACTAAAAGGCAACGAATTGTACACTTCGAAATGGTGAGTTGTATGGTAAGTGAACTGTGTAGAAATACAGCCAGTGATAGAGAAATGGGCTGCAACAGTTTTACAAGAGGCAGCCAAGGGAGAGCTCACTAAGAAACTGACAACTGAGCACAGGATTGAGACACTGAGACTCGGGTATGTGGTGGAAGAGCATTGTAGGCAGAGCAGACAGCAACTGCAAAAACCTTGAGACGCTGACAAACTGAGACATTGAAGGAAGAGCAAGAATGTCATAGTTATGGGGTAAGCATGGGGAGAATGAAGACGATTAAGAGAATTAACGGGAGGCAGGGGGTGAGACGGGACCATGTTCACAGGGCTTGTAGATCACTGAAGAACTGTGCAGCTTGTTGATCACTGAAGAACTGTGAGATGGGCAGGAACAGGGTCTACAATATGATATTTTTAAAGCAGAAAGTCGTTTTATTTGTTTAATTTAGGCTTTGAGACAGGTTCTTGCTATGTTGTCTCAGCTGGTTGTAAACCCCTAAACTCCAGTGATCCCCCTGCCTCGGCCTTCAGAGTACTTGGTCTATAGGTCTCCAACATACCCACCCTGAAACATTTATTATAATCAACTTTTTTCTATTGTTCTGTAGTCCTGTCCTTTCCTTACCAAAAAAAAATTTAAAAAAAGAACAATAGATAGACTGACTGGCCTGCATGGGCAAGCTCTGAGTTCAATGACTAAAATAGAGAGCTATGGAAGAAGACTACTGATATCAACATGGGCATAGGTGTGTGGTATACCTATAGACACTCGTGTACCCAACACATGTAAACATAGCACACACACACACACACACACACACACACACACACATGCACACCACACACATACAAATTCAAAAGTAAAAGATAAAAAATAAATAATACTGTTGTAATTTTGTCCCTTTGTTATCTTTGAGGACACAGTTGATCATTTCTGTAAGAAATTATGGACCTGACACTCCTCTGATCTTCACATCAGGCCACAGTACCCAGGCCTTTCCCTTTTCCCCACAGTAGAATGTATGTCTAGCCAGCAGCACGGCACCTTGAAGATAAGGAAAAATCCCAAAAACACCGACTCAAGTCTCCTATCCTAAGGAACCAGGGAGATGGGCTCAGGCCCTACTGTATCCAGGCTGCCCCTGTTACAGGACCTGGGTAACTTACTGATTCTTGAGTCTTAGTTTTTCATCTATAAATAGAAATTAAATGTCTTGCTGTAGATTATTGTGAGTTTTAGTAATAGAGTCCACAGTGACACCATGAACTTTGTCCATCCGTCGATTATATGTGTTGATTATTGCTGAATAATCTTAACAGCATGCGTATGCAGCAAATAACCCTGCTGGGTTTAGCACAGGTCAGAAGATCATCTGGTTTCATAACGGATGTCAAGGGAACTTCCAGCTTCACTTTTGGGCTTAAGGGTCAAACCAAAACTAAAACCAGGGCAGTGATGTCCTGTACCCAGGCCTGCTGAGAACAATGACCCAGGTGGAGCCTGGAATTCTGCAGTGTAAGCCAACAAGGTCTCATCTAGTCTTGGAAAATAACATAAGAGAATTTTTGGTGGGACAGGAGCCAGCCTCCAGATGAACCAGGAATTGCACTGAACAGTAATAATGCCAGGCCATGGAAGGGTTTCTGATGACATAACTGGAAGATTTTGAGGTCAAGGGAGATGCACAAAGGAGTTCCTGGTGGAGTTTCTATCTAAACCAAAGGAGATGGAGGGAAGACACATTTCTGAGTGGGTAGATTTCAGGACCCACGTGTCTATCCTTTGCTTCTACAAGAGGCACTGGAGGACCGACACTGTAGAGAAACAGGAGGGAGGAAGTGATATGGCTAATGACCTAAATAACATCCTGATTGTCAGACTAATTTTAAACAAGCTTCCTATTTTACATGTTAAACAAAAATATTTGGGAAAGTATATTCCTCTTACAACACATCTAGTCTTTTAACATTGCAACAGGACAGAGTCATCCACAAAGTTCAGACTTCAGAACCATATGCTGAGTCATGCACACAAAATACATAGAAAAAAACAACTCCATAATGTTGGATTTTTGTTGTTATTGTTGGTGCGTGCAGCCTACAGACCATATGAGTCTGGGTGCATTCTCTTATGTAACTTTGCCATCGACAACTTGAATTTATTTACATGAAGGAAACAGGGCCTACATGCAAAATATTCTGGCTGTGGCCAGTGGTCTGGTTACTAGAGATTTGATACATGAAGTCCTTTCTTGGATTTGATCATTCTTTGTATCTTGGGTAGCATTCATCAGGAAGCAAGAAACACTAGTGGAATGGAGATTGTATAGAGAGCTGTGAAGACTCTCGAACTCCTGGAAGTGATCTCCCCCGAAAACTAGTGATGCTCCTATGATCAAAATAAACAAGTGATCAGAGCCAGGGCTGAGGAGGAGTAATGTTGGCACTGTTGGACCGAAGATGGGCTTAGGGGTGTGGTCTTTACCTGAGGAGTGGTCTGAGCAAAAGGTGACCGTTCCTTTTCACACCATTAGCCACTTCACTCAGTACATCTCTCTCTCTCCTCTCCATCTCTCTTGTCCTTTTCCCTCCATCCACTTTCCCTGCCCATTTGTGTTCTGTTGTGCTAAGATGAATTCTGCTTTAGTGGTTATTGCATGAACTGAGCAAAGCTTGACATTCCTGTGGTGGTGGGGTTTTTTTTTTTTTTTTCACTCAGTCTTCTACTTTGAAAAGAAAACAAAATTAAAATGTAGTCAGCTCCATTTTATTATTACAGGAAATAATATAGTGGGATCCTTTTTAGTGCATCGTGTCAAGCGTAAGAAAAAAAGAACATTCCCACCATTTACTCCAGATCTACACGGAAGTGCTCAAAAGCTACCTTTGACTGAGAAGAAAAGTGGCGAGTCTGGAACACTGGCTCAGTGGTTAAGAAGGATGACTGCTCTTCCAGAGACTGGGGTGGGGAGATAGGGAGGTGGGGTGTCCATTCCCACAATTCCCAGCACTCACTGGGTGGCTCCCAACCATCTGTAATTCCAGTCCCAGGACCTGGTGCCCCCTTCTGGCCCCAAGTGTATCAGGCATGCAAGGGGAACATAGGCATACATTCAGACAAAGCACCCATCCAATAAAATAAACAAAAGATTGTCTTGTTGTTTTATGTTTTATTATTGTTTGTTTTTCAGAGGAAGTGGTGCCTAGACTGAGGGCAAGATCATCCAATTTCTGTTATGTAATAGACAGGACTTGATTTTTGCTTAGGAAGCAACTGCAAATGCTGTTGAGCCTTCAGGGAGATGCTCACTCTATTTCAGGTTCTTTCCAAAGCTGGAACAGGTGCGACTCCCTTTTCCCTTTTATCACTCAGCGCTCAAGGGATTTAAGCAGCTAGAAGGAGGCGGTTGCCCAATGGACTCACAGCCAAATGGGATTTCATTCAGGCAGTGCAGTGTTCCAGCCGGCCGGAGGCTCTGACACAGAGCCCCAAGCCCTTCTGAAATAGCTGGCTTGGCAGGCCTCCACCCATATTAAAATTAGCATCACACCTGCCATATCCAGCATGTGTTACGTTTCTGAGAGTCCTCAGGAATGGAGATAACGAAAATATGGAGCCAGTGTCCTTGAAGAGACAGAAGTCCTAGGGCTGTCTCTGTGAAGCTGCATGGTAGAAGGCAATGAGGATAAGCCATGCCTTTGCTGCTAGTGTATTCCTGTTCATGCAAGATTAGGGAAAGCAGAAGCAGGCTGGTAAAACACCTGTGATTTCTTGCTATGTCACTGTCAAGCACAAGCTTAGTTTTGTCGAACTTCTTAGTCCCTTCTTTAAAATGTTTTGTTTGTTTGTTTGTTTTGGTGTTTGTTTGATTGTTTTTAAGCATAAAATTTTGCTGACATCAGAGACATGGAGAGATGGCTCAGTGGTTAAAAACAGTGGCTGTCCTTCCAGAGGATCAGGCTTCAATTCTTAGCACCCACAGGAGGTTCACAAAGGGCTGTAACCCAAGTCCCAGGGGGTCTGATGCCCTCTTCTGGCTTCTGAGAATATATGGTGCACACACTTATACATACATGTTAAGGGGTCTTTAATTACTTAATTTAATGGTTATTTTTATTATTCTTTAGTTAATTGATTAATTATTTTGCCGGGAACAGAAAGATGGAAGGTGGGAAACGGAGCGGCAAAGAAGACCTAAGGTGGGAAACATGAAATGTCATCACAAGAAACTGCAGGGATGTATTGAGGTCCCCCTCCACTTGTCACAAGCTTCTGTGTTGATGTAACCCGCAGGGCATGCAAGTGTGTAAGGAAACTATGGACAAGGCCCGTGGTGACCTGAGAGCATATCCCATCTGGAGGGCTCCAGACAACTTTTACCACAGCAGTATGTGTAGCTGTCTTGCTGTGAACCCATAACGGTGGCCACACCCTTTTGGGCATGGTTTCGGGTGGACAGAAGTAGAAAGAAGGAAGCTTGAGGTGTGGCTTCTCTTTGCTAGATCTTTCTGGGTCAGCTGATCCATTAGGAAGGGCAGAGAAATGTTCCTGCGGTTCTTCATATTTAATTGTGTAATTGTCCCCAATAAACTGCCATTTATCATTTGTCTTGTGAGTTCACTGTCTCTAGGTCTCCTGAGTTTTTATCAGAAGCCAGAAATCAGGTACTGCATAAACTTGCCCAGTTGTTAAAACCTTGGCAAATGCTATGTTTGTTTGTGGTGTTGTAAAGTGTATAAAGAATAGAATTCTGTTTTCATTGGCTGGTGAGAGAGAATAGAGCCAACATAAAGGAAAATAGAGATCAAGAGAAAACAAGAGAGAGGGCGCAAGAGAGAGCAGACAGCTTGGTCATGTGGATTATTGAGCCGCTGGACTGGCTATGCTGGAAGCAAGTGCCCTTTAACTACAGCTAAATACACTGTTCTCTCTCTATCTATCTATCTATCTATCTATCTATCTATCTATCTATCTATCTATCTATCTATCTATCTCTCAAAATTTCAACATAACCTGAGCATCTATCTGGTCAGCATGTGGTAGAAAATGTTGGGTATACAAAGTTGAATGAGGAAGTCTCTTTACAACTTAAAATCCTTCGTTTTTTTGTTTGTTTGTTTGTTTGAGAGGGTGTCACCATGTATTGCCGACTAGGCTGGACTCAAACATGCCATGATCCTCCTGTCTCTGCCTCCCCAGTGATGAGATTACAGGTGTGGACAACCAGACCCTGTGTCTTAGTCAGGGTTTCTATTGCTGTGAAGAGACACCATGACCATGGCAACTCATAAAGAATATTTAATTGGGGTGGCTCACTTACAACTTCAGAGGTTCAGTCCATTATCATCATGGTGGAGAGAATGGTGACGTGCAGGAAGATATGGTGCTGGAGAAGGAGCTAAGAGTCCTATATCTTGCAGGCAACAGGAAGTTGACTGAGCCACTGGGTGGTATCCTGAGCATAGGAAACCTCAAAGCCCGCCCCCACAGTGACACACTTCCTCCAACAAGGCCATACACACTCCAACAAAGCCACACCTCCTAACAGTGCCACTCCCTGAGATTATGGGGGCCAATTACATTCAAACTACCACATTCTGCTAGAAAACTTGACTTTTATTTTAGGTTCTTGCAATGTATGTCAGTACTCTAATGACTTAGGAAACAGATACAACAGTGTCACTAACGGCAAGGATAGCATGTGAGTAACAGCAGAGGAAGCATTGGAGCTGTTTAATTTGTGTCAGCATGAAGTAGAAGACAGACTGAATTTAAGAATATTATCTAGGAAACCCTTTCGTATTTCTATCAGAAATAACGTTCAGATTACATTGCAATGTTCTGGAGCTGGGAAATGACTTAAGATAAAGAGAGAAACCTGGGTATGCATTCATGATCACCCTCATTTCTGCCAGATGAGCATCTGTGTTTGAACTGTCTAGAAACTCTCTATTGCAATACAAAGAAAAGTTATGCCTACAGAAAAGTGTGACATTTCTGCCCCGTCACGCCACCAGGCTTCTCCTCACTCACAGCTGTTGTTCTTGGGGTATTTCTGAAGCATGATGGCACTCCCATTACCAAGTCCAAGAATCGGCTCTGGGTTCCATCTTGCTTATCTGACCCCCTGGAAAACTGGACTTTTTACTGCCTCTGACTCAATGCTTACCCACCTCCATGGTAAAGTTAAAAAGATCAATTTCACTCCTAATGTATTTTCCCTACAATTAGGACATCTCCTTGTCTTCTCATTCATTCCTGCCACGGGGACTCCATCTCTCTGGAACTGTAAGCTAAATTAATAAATGTTTTCTTTCACATTCGATCATTATATTTTATCACAGCCACAGAAAAGTAACTAATACAACGACCAAGATACTCTTAGAATGTCCCAACTGTTGCCCTCTGTTTCCCTGAGCAGATGCCTTAATGTCTTGGTAGGGATGCCATAGAAGCCGTGTGTGTCCTCAAACGTGTCATACAGAGCACTATGTAATTTTAGTTTGTCGAATGCTGCTGTTGAACTTCATTGCCTGATTAGAGTGGAATCTGACTCAAACTTTCTGGACTGCATTAGCTTTCTCTCCACAGTTGGCAAACGTTTTGTGTTTTGTGTAATGCTATTCTGAGATCATGTGACTATGTATTCCTCCCCAAACACACACCCATGTGACCATTCAGTGATATTTCTTGACTGAATTTGCTATTGTGATAGTTGCCAAATACTGATTTTCTAATTTCATGATCCTATTTATAATCATCAGTTGATCATCTACTTCTAGGAAAAGATTTTCTATCTTCTATCTATCTAATCTATCATATATATCATATAGCTAATTTATTGGTTAAAATTAAAATCATCATAGGCTCATGGGTTTCTATTTAAACATATTAAAAGCTATTACTAATGATACTTATTTTGACACCCAAATGGCCCCTGAGTTTGTCAGTTTTGCAAATCTTCGAAAGCTTATTATTATTATTGGACAGGTCAATACCCCTGATGGGGGGTACTTCTCTGGACAAGGCACTCCCCTGCATTTGTATTCCGACTCAATATTGGACAATTCCCCCCCCCCAAGAAGCTTTAGGTTAATTGGAATGGAATCTCCTAGCAAGATCAAGATGTTAAGTGTACTATTGTCAATGGGCTGTGGCAGTATCTGAACTTTGTAAAAATGCTTTTTATTTTTGGAAATTAAAATGTAATTACATCATCCCCTCTTCCCCTTTCCTCCCTCCAACCTCTCCCATACACACACTTGCCATTCCTCAAACTCATTGTCTCTATTTCTTTACATGTTGTCACACACACACACACACACACACACACACACACACACACACAATGCATGTATGCTTATTCCTAGATATATAAACACATCCTATCCTGTCAGTATCAAATTCCTTGTTTGTATATGACCACTTGGTATTGGTTAACCAATACCTCTTCGCTGGGGAAGACTATTTCTCTATTCAGTATTTCTCTTTGCCTGTGATTCTTCGTCCAGGACTAATGTCTCATGAGACCTCCCCCTCCCATGTTAGCTTATCTGTTGGTGTCATCCTTGTTGAGCTCATATTTCGGCAGCCACGTTGTGAGACTTTATGGATGTATTTGTGACATTCCTAGAGACACAAGCTTCCAACAAACTTCCTGTTCCTTTGGCTCTTACTAATCTTTCTGCCCCTCTTCTGAAATGTGCCTGAGGCTTAGGTACAGGAGTTGTGTTGTAGATGTTTCCATTGGAGCAGCACCTGGACTCTTTGAGCCAGTCCGATAGAAAAACTGTGCATACATATTTTGATATCATGCCTATAGGAGGGTTTCCTCTAAGTTCAAGTCCCCATTTCACATTTGCATATTCCATCTCTGGTGGCAAACATTCCAGTTTCAAAATCCTCAAATACAAATTGGGAAATCTGCTGCCTTCCTCCTATGGTGTGCACAAAATACTTTCAGAGTTCGAAGCCACTCTACTGCTGGTAACAAACTTACTAAACAGGGATGAAGATAGATGTACAGATGCTTCATCAGTAAACTGTCATATAATTCTGAATCAGCTATTTTTGTCTGTGTATTTATCATATGCTGATCTATAGTTAAATTTCACTGTGTGTGTGAATTTTAGTTTTCCTACCAACTTTATTTGGTTTAACTTGGGGGAGGGGCATTAACATGGGTTGGAAAGATCAAACCTATATAGGATCTTACTGGAAGTGAGTCTTTCTTCCCTCCCCTTGGCAACTGCACCCTTGGGTGGGTGGGTGGGGTCTCAGAAGATGCAACAGTAGCTTTCTTTCTTTATGGCTTGTGTGACACAAAGTCCCTGTTCTCCTTCAGGTTTCTCCTTCCTGCAAATCTTTCTGAAAAAATAAACTGTTGATCCGCATTGTCGCCTCCCATATCATAAGTTGTACTTTTATTGTAACCTTAGAAGCCACAGGTTGTGGTATTAACCATCTCTTCTGAAGTAACATCTTCATTTACCTTTAATGCACACACCTCACACTCTGTTTCTAGGTAATCCAGTGTCATGTGATCATCACTACAGTTGATTTCAGAACTGGTATAAACCCCCCATTAGCAGTCAGTCACCATTTCCCTTCAGTTGTGCCCTAGGGAGCCACCAGCCTGTTTTGTGTTCATGAATCGGCCTAATCTGGGCCTTTTTACAGGCAGGATTACAACGTGTCATCCTTGGTAGTTATTGTCTTTCATTTAGCAGAGTATTGCCAAGGTTTGTTTGTGTAATAACATATCAATACTTAGTCCTTTTTATTCTGCTGCATAGACACAACAGACTTCTTCGTTGTATCATTCATCAACTGCTGGATGCTTTGGCTGTGTTCAGCTTTTGTTTACTATGAATTTCTGCTATAAACACTCAAATATAAGTTTCTGTACAGACGTCTTTCCATTTCTCTTGGGTGTGGACATAGGAGTTACTGTCTCATTAAATGCAACCACAAATGTGCGCTTTTTAGGAACCGCCAGGCTGTTTTCTGTGGTGGGTGAAATGATTGTTTTGCGTGAAGATGTTCATTTTAATTTTTAATTGTGTGTCTGTTGGTGTGTGGATAGTGCACGTGAGTGCAGGTACCCACAGAGGCCAGAGGCATTGGATTCCCTGGACCTGGACTAACTGTGGCTGTGAGTCTCCAGATGTGGGTGCTGGATCCTCTGAGCTCTCACCCTCTGCACCATCTCTCCAGGCCCCTGTGATTGTGAATTTTGAATGCCCACCTGACCAGACATGCAACCAACTAAGAAACTCTCCTTTGAGTGGATCTGTGGGTGCATTTTCATGAAGAAGTAACTGAGGGGTGAAGACTGCCCCCACAAAGTGGGTGGCACCTTCTGATGATGTGCTCCTGAGTGTACAGAACCTTGCTTTAGTTACTGCATCTTCAGCCTTGTAACACCAACTGAAGAGCAAAGGCTTTGCAGAAACCCAGCAGGCCTACAGAGCCAGCCCGAGCCCACACAGGCATCCAGCTTTTTTGACCAATCAGGGGCAGGACTCTGTCACTCAAGCTTACAGAAGGCCCCTGTTGGCCAGCTATCATGTCAGCCATTCTAGTGAACACCCTCTCAGGCGTATATCCATTCTCTAGACTCTGTTTCTCTAGCGAATGCATTTTATACTCCCACTGGTAAAATGTTCACTCCTCTACATCCTTACCACGGCTTGTTCGCATCTGGCATTTTGGTTATCGCTGTCCTAATGCCGCATAGGGCTTATTGGTGTGGACATCCCATTAATAGACCGGGTTGTTCTTGAATTCTTTTGCTCTCTAGCAAACTCACTGGCCAGTGGAATAGGCAGTCCACTAGGGACAGCTGAGAATATACCTCTAATACAATTATTTAAATGAGGATGGGCCCTACAGTAGGAGAAACGCTGAGGAAGGGGCACGGACAGACAAGAGGGGCGGACTCACTCTAAGTGAGGCACAACGCCATAGCCAAGGCCGAGTCTGGGCCTTTGTAATGTGCTTAAGTGACTAAATAATAAGATACAGTTTTCCTCTCCAACATCACATGGAAGCTGATTATGAAAGCAAATCTTGACATCTTTTCTGTTCAACTAATTTTCTTTCTTTCTTTTTTTCTAACTGTGCTGGAGGTCACCAAAGGACTGGCAGAGACTCCGAATTCTCTGTGGTCACGTTGGCCTGTCAATAAATGAAAACATAATAAAACAAAACACTGAATGCCATAACACATCCAAATTATAATGAAATACCTCTCTGTCAGTGCCAAGTTGTTCTCTTTGTGGGCACATAATGATGATCTAGATTTATTTTCGGGCATCTGATCATAATGAAATAAACCTGGACAGCTTTCATTTCCTTACTCAGCTTCCAAATTCCTCTTAGGTAAGTCACAAGTTGACTGGTGTGTCTACAGGGAGAAGCCAGTCAAAGACCCAGAAACCAGATGTCTAAATGGAGCAAGGAGCCGGAATGAGAAATGTTGGAGGAACAGGAGATTTAATTTTTAATTTTCTATACTGTGCAATGCTTCTCGTGTTTTGTTTTTTCCTTTAGCATATGCGCATATTACTTTAATGGAAAAGAAAGTCATTTTGCTCCAGATTCTTAGCTTGAAAATGACATCCTTCCTTCAGGCCAGTTTAACATCTAAGAGGGGTGTGTGTGTGTGTGTGTGTGTGTATGCGCGCGCGCGCGTGTGTGTGTGTGTGTGTGTGTGTGTGTGTGTGGACATCCTTCAGGCCAGTTTAACATCTAAGGTGTGCGTGCATGTGTGTGTGTGCGTGCGTGCGTGCGTGTGTGTGTGTGTGTGTCGGGGCGGGGGTTAATCCTGCAAGGAGAACGGCAGCCATGGATGGCTGAGTAACATATTGCTTTTTCATGGACTTAACTCTGAGAACTTACCTGTGTAGATGTCAGGAAAGAAGAAAAAGGTGCGTTCCAGGGTGTCGCCCTACTTGAGCATGGCTTGGTTATTGTGGATACGGCTGAGATGTCGCGAGATCTCGATTCCGCTTTCCTCTGGCTGTAAGGATGCAGAGTGAGGTTGCTGAGTCATAGAGTAGCTCCAGTTGCTATTTTCCATGTAGTCGTCAGACCCTTTTCCATGGTGGCTGCAGCGAGTTACACCTATTCTGGGTGGCAAGGAGAAAAACCTCATTCACTATTGCTGAATTCTTTTCTAGTACCAAATCCTTTTGAGGCAAGGTCTTCTGTGTAGCTGAATTCAAGCTAAGACCCTTCTTCCTTGGCCTCCCGAGTGATGAAATTACAGCTGTAATCAATGGATGATCATTTCAATAGTGTTTTATTTATTTATTTTATATAACCAAGTCCATTTAAATGAAAACAAACATTTATAGACAATATTTGGGAATTTGGGCGTCGTTCTTTCCAAACTACTTCCTACTGGTAAGGGGCGCTGTCATGGGGGATTCGAAGAAGATTGAGAAATCCTGGCTGTAGTCTGTAAGGCTGCTTTGTCCAGATGTTTTGAATGTAGGATCACTTGGTACTCTGTTTCAGGTGGTCTGCCTTGATCAAACCACATTAGTCTGGAAGGAATCCACATCTTTTCATTTTCTGTGGAAACGAAAATAGAAATCCTTTTCCCCAGTAACTTGTCCTTGAACTTAAATTTTGGAGTCAAAGCATTTTTTTTAATTTAATTTATTATTTTACATGTCGATCCCAATTCCCTCTCCCTCCCTCCCTCTCTCCCTTCCTCCCTCCCTCTTTCCCTCCCTTTTACCCTCTCTGTCCTCTCACATGTACTCTAACCACCCTCCCCTCCCATCCCCCCACCCCAACTCCATATGTAGGGAATTCAATAGTGTTTTTTAAGACCCAGGCTATGCACATCTAGGGCATCGATTTCCAAACCACAAGGGGGTGCTATTGGATTTTGAGAATCCCATCATTGCTGTACTTAAAACCAGACAGGAGCCGGTGACCAGCGACTATAAGCTGCTGCCATACCTGTGTGCAGCGATGCTTAGTCCCAGTGTCCGCGCTTCCTGGAAGTGTGAGTAAGCCGCATCTGCATACTCCTGAAAGAGCTGGATTTACAGACTGTAGATGCTAAAAACTCCATCTAGTCAATAGGAAGAAAAGTTGTTCCCAGAGGGAACTTATGAGGCCACAACAGTGACTTCATTTGCCCTCACACTGATTGCCCCTTTGTGGCTTAAAGAACGTGGTGAATGCCTCTGACCCAGCCTGCATCTCCTTACTTCACCCCTAGTGCCCAGATGCTGAGTGTGGTGATTGCCAAGGCTCACAATTCCCCAAGCCCACTTCCTGAGTTGCTCTCGGGATGAAATTCTTACAGGGCAGTGAGCCTGGGCTCTCCCGGGATCAGCCTAGCACTAGACTCATCAGAAGCCCCACACCAGCTCACCGTCAGTTTCCCTCCTGGAATTTCTTGAAGAATATACACCTCCTTAAGTACCAGGCAGGCCCTCAGCTAATCCATGGCATCATTTTAGAGCCCAGCTATCTTCCCAACAGTGACAGCAGACAGGGACAATGCATAATAGGACAGCCAGATACACACTGTACAGCCAGACTGCAGACATCAGAGACATTTTATAGATGAGAGAGAGAGAGACTGTGCATGTCTGTCTGTGAGATGAATATGTGTGTATGACAGTATGCTTGTGTGTGTGTGTCTATGTGTATGACAGAGATATACATTTACCTATACTTTACACATTGCATCTTTGCTTTACATTCTTGTCCATTAATATTACATAACAACTTTCTTTTACTTGTTGTGAAAAATGTCCATAGATTTTCATCTATGACAGTAGCTCTTTTAGCCTAATATACTGAACTGAATTTAAACCAATAGTTTTGCTTTGCAAAAAAAAAAAAATATCTTTATCAAATTTTTTCTGTTTCTGATTTTTTTTTTTTTTTTAAGGAGAAAGTCTAAGAAATTAAGTTTCTTTCTGGGCCACGGGAAATACTAAATATTTATATTCATAAATATTATAGAAGATAGACATATAGATAGATAGATAGATATCTATATGTGTCTCCTGATGCTTTGAACTCTTCTGCCAATATTATACTAGAAACTAACAACTCCCACCTCTCCATTCAGAATTCAAGTAAAAAGAATACTTTACTCTTTATGATGGTAGAGCTGAATGTTTTTAACACTTTGTTTTTAATTAGGGAAAGCTTTTTGTTTACTTAGGGCTTTCATAATAAATTTACACGACTTTTGATATCAGTTCTGGGAAAACACTACACCGATTGTGGACTTCGTCCCTGGGGTGTTGATTTAGAAATATTTATCCTATCTATCCTTTCTTCTAAGCAGTTCTCTGTCGGCCATTGAGTGGAGTATGTAGGCAAGATTATGAAGCAATTCCATTAGTAATTAGCACCCAAGCAGACTTAACTTACTCCCGGGGATGAGATGGAGTTCCCGAAGAGCATCTCTAAACACAAAGTGCAATGAGACGGTTTAACCAAAGGTATCAAGTGGCGTGGAGGCAGAAATTAATGCCCTGGTGGAGACAGAAAAATATCTGCATTTTTAGAAAAACACAGAGCAGTGACATTGTTCTGGCTCTTGTACCCCACAGGCCTTGAAGATGCTAACAAACACAGGCAGCCCTCTGGTTTGCCATGGGATTTCAACTCATGTGTTTGTTTCCTTGTCCTGGGAGCAGGGAGACTGTAGGAGAAATCAAGTTGCATAACTCATTAATAAATATTCCAAGCTAAGGCTGAACCTCAGCCTTTTCTTTGGATAGTATGAACAATCATCTGTTTCATGGTTTAAAAAAAAAAAAACAGAGGTGTGCTGATAGTGTTTCAGGAAACAAGAGTATATTTTGTGCTGCGTCTTCAAGCTTGAGTGTCAGCTAGAGGTGAGCTTCTGAAGTCTTTTCTCCCTCCAGAAATATCACTCAACCTAGAACATTCCTCACAGCAGTCTAAACCTTTTAAATTTCCCCAAAAACTGTATGTATGTATGTGTGTGCGCATGTATGCATGGGGTGCATGTGTGTGTGCATACACATGTGTGTGTACACGTGTGTGTGTGCTCACACGCACATGCACGCATGCGTGTGTTTACAATGTAAACTTTACATGCATGTGGAGGTCAGTGTCATTCTCCTCAGACACTGTCAGACTCAGCCACAGCTAGTGAACTCCAGACACACACACACACACACACACACACCTTCCTCAGTGCTGGGATTACAGCAGCAAGCCACTATGTCTAGGTTTTTTGCTTGAGTTCTTGGGGCCAGATGCTCAAGTATGCATGACAAACAAGCTCTGTACAGATGAACTGATCTTCCCAGCCTCTCTCAAACACTTTTAAATTGTATAGAAGACACAGAAAGATGCTGGGTGACATTTATTGGGGTTCACCTTCATCTCCAAATTCTGCCCTGCAGTCAGTTCTACCTGCTTTTTAAACCTTTTTTATTAATTAAATATATTCACGTATTTTACACCCCAAAGTTTCCCCTACTTCCTCTCCTCCCATTCTTTCCCTCCACCCCATCCACTCCTCCTCTGTTTCTCTTCAGAAAGGAGGAGGCCTCCCATGGGTATCAACAAAACATGGCATATACAGCTGAGGTAGGACTAAGCTTGTATTAAGGCTGGGGGCAAGGCAACCCAAGAGCTAGCCAAGAGTTAGGGATAGCCCCTTCTCCCACTGTTAGGAATCCCACAAGTAAACCAAGCCACCCAATTGTCACCCATATGTAGAGATGTAGAGGGCCTAGGCTGATCCCATGCAGGCTCCCTGGCTGTTGGTTCAGACTCTGTGAGCTCCTATGAGCCCAGGTTAGTTGTTTCTGTGGGTTCCCTTCTGATATCCTTGATTCTCCTGGCTCGTACAATCCTTCCTCCCTCTCTTCAGCAAGATTCTTTGAGCTCAGCACAGTGCTTGGCTGTGGGTCTCTGCATCTGTTTCCATCAGTCATTGGATGAAGGCTCTCTGATGACAACTGGGGTAGTCACCACTCTCTGAGCAGAATATCATTAGGCATCATTATTTTGACTTTTTTTCCAGGCAGTGTTTGGAAGGATAGCTCTAAGTTCTTTTAAGTTAGCCAACTTCCCTGACTCTCCTAGAGAATGCCTTGCTCATAGGAAGGGTTCACTACAGTATTTTTTAGATACGTGATTAGAGAAAATCAGTTGAGAATATAGATTCCAAGGTTTACTCCTCAGTGAGCAGGACTTACCCTGTTGTCCTAGCGAATGAGCTAAGGCAGAGTGAACCCAGTTATTACCATCATTAATTGATAATGATGGATAAATTATTTAACCCATCACACTACCAATCATTCAAATGGCTTCCCTCTAAACAACAATAAAAACTCCTGCCTCCTTTAGAGCTCTTGGGAGGATTAAATAATAGGCTGCTCACCAGAGGATGTGCCACTTAACCTCCCAATGTGGCTGTCACGGACACTGTCACATTTGTTCATTGTTTCAACCCTGTGAGAAGGCTTGCAACTCATCTTTTTAAGTGTGTGTGTGTGTGTGTGTGTGTGTGTGTGATTTGCAGGTAAGTATTCGTGGGAATTGTTTTTTTATTCCTTCACTCCAACTTTATAATTTTTGTCTGTCTCTGGTACCCAAAACACCTCCTCTTTCATGCCATTGATGGAGAACAGAGCAAAGGTTCTTGTCTCATTTTCCGAAGAGTACCACATCTCCTACCATGTTTCTAATAGAGTAGGCTCAGTGCTGACACATGGCCAGGAACATTGATGTCTGTCAGTTGAGTTGCTTGAATGCTCAGGCACCATCTCATGAAGAGACTCTGATCTATGCTGTTTTCCTCTGTCCTTGTCTCACTGCGCCTCAGAGCTTACTTTTATTTTGCAAACTGAAGGTTTTCCGGTGGCATTCCTATTTTAAAAGCTCAGTTGTGAAGATAGAATATCCCCTGCATGTTGGGTTTTTCTTCACACATTCATACAGTGAATCTTAGTACATATCTGTTGTGTTTTCTTAAAGGGAGAAGAACATGTTGTCTAGATAGAGAAACGCTAGTGGCCCCTCTCACCATAGCCTTCAAACTTCAAGGAGCTGCTCATCAGATTTTCTAAAATAATGTCAGACTGTAGCGACATCTACTGGTAAGAGCAAGCTGTTCACTAAGGGAATTCCCAGCATCTGGTCTCAGTTATTTGGGGACACATACATACACACACACACACACACACACACACACACACACACACACACACACACACACCAACCATAAAGCTTCTCAGGCAAATACTCAAATCAACACTCTGCTAATATGACAGACAAAACCAGTTCACTAAACTAACTTTCCTGTTAATGATTTCTGAATCTTAAATCTTTCCTGTTTGAAATTTTGTTATCTTTGAAAAACAAATCACAGCCAGAGGAGGCCGCCATCAACCCTTTGAAGGGACAGGGCCTGAGTCTGCACACAGAACCTCAGCACGGCATGGCATTAAGGTAACTTATACGGAAGGGTGTGGTTGGGAGCCTTGTCCCAGCACTATGGCCGGGTGTCAGACTTCCCGTGGGAAGAATAAGAACAAAGACTGGGAACTCAGGGCTTCAGCACAGAAACTCTGCTTGAATGTTCAGTCCCCTGTCCATGGACTTCAGGCTACGTTCCTACATGACCTTCCAGCCCACCCTATTTGGTACTTGTGTGAACATGGCACTGCCTTTTCTCTCCGTGTTAACTCCAGAAATCTGGGTGAAGGCCAATGGGAATTCTTTACACAATTCTTAACAGTGTTTCTGTAAATCTGAAATTTTGTCAAAGTAAAAAGAAAAAAATTAAAAGAGAAGCAGAATTGATGTGAAAGTCAGTTTTGGAATGCGGCTTTATCTCTGCTACATTCCCATAACCTTGCCTAAGTCACCAAGGTCACCTACAAAGACCTTGGACATGTTGTGAAGCTGAAATCCTCTGGCCTTCCAAGGGGACTAAATGGAAAAAAGCAATACTGATTTACTAGAGATTCTACCATTCTCCCGGAGGGAAAACGCTAAAGTCCAATAACATGTTTTAATTCATCTTCCCCTCGGTGAAAAAGCTTTTGCTCCATTGTTTAATCTTCAGCTGCCAAGGTGAGAAGCAGGAGGAAAGCACAGTTGGTAGGCCTAGAGGAAAGGTGCTAACTGCTCAGTGCAGTGGTGTGCCCGCAGAGGGAGGGGGTGTGGTCATGTAAGATTGGTTTGATTTTGGGATGAAATCAGGGGTGAGTCCTTGGCTCTGAAGACAATGGCTCTCCCTCCCCTCCCTGGCTAGCAGCTAATAGTTCCTCAGAAAAAGACAGACTGGCTCAGCTCTGGGTCCTTGTCTTGTGAACCCAATGGAAGAATGAAATGCATAGACAACAGAACGATGAGTTTAAAAAAGAAATGTCTGATTTTTTTTTTTTAAAGATGGGAAAAAATTCATAGCTTGGGAAGTCATAGCCCTTGGGGAAAATGTAATATTGATGTTTAGCGAAATTGACATGATGTCAGACTAAATAATTCCTAAATAATCACGTTCATGCCCAACAGATGAAGGCTCTGCTCAGCCCATCAGAGAAGCTTCAGTCTGCAGCGAACAGAAGTGAAAACAGGCTGCTCAGGGGGCTGAGAATGAAAGTTGAGTGCTCAGCCCTAAACAGAATATGTATGCCACCCCCTTCCAAGGCTCGGTGACACTGTAGGAGACAGGACAGAAAGGAGTAAGAACCGGAAGACAGGGATAAGGCCACAAATGTTGGCTTCTGGGAAGGACATAGCTATCACAACCCTGAACTCACAATTGTAGTGACCTGTCGACCGTCAATCATGGATGGGGCGGAGCTCACAGGTCCGATCCTTTTCCTCTGAACTATTAGTTGCTAGTGAGGGAGGGGAAGGCAGTGTCTTCGGTTGTTTATACACAAGTGAGCCCACCAGGTTCCATGAGACAGTTCTAAGCCCATAGCCACAGAGAAGACCCTGGGCAACAGCAACAGGTCACAGAACAAAAAGACATGCGCTGGGGAAAGGGACTTAAAGGGGCGGGAGGGAGTTGACGGTTGGGAGAGAGATACGAGAGGATGGGGATGAAGATAATCAGAATGTGTTACGTACATTTATGATATTGTCAACGAACAATTATAGTTAATAAAATATGTTAATAGTTCTTATTCTAGAGAGAGAAAGATTAAACAAGGAAGACTAGAGACCTATTGTGAAAAGCAGATCTGTGCAAGGCAAGCAAACTCCAGATGAGACTCCTGGGATAGGGAAACCCACTGGGCTGGTTGTCCAGGGACTTTTTATAGGACTTGTGGTGGGCACTGGACAAAGACAGGTCATGTTCATTGAGATTTAAATCCCCGACTGTCTCCCAATGGAGGACCTACATACAATGAGCGCATGTCCCGGGCCTAACTGGGAGACAATCACACTGTATTTACACAGCGCTCGGTCAGTTAGGGGAATGGTCAGCCTTTGGAGGCTCTGTCCTTCTCCTTGCTCAGCTAGTTTGACTGTTAACCTTGTAGATTGTTGTTATGACCTTGAAGGGGCTGCTGTTCTGGGAGCTTGGCAGGGTTTGCTAGCCATTAATTAAACCATGCTCCTTTGTTCACATGACCATCCTGTAGTCTTGCTATGGCATGGAGTAGCTCTTATCACAGCCGTTACACGAGGTTCTAGCTTTTCTTGGTTACCTCATACTTAAGTCAATCTCTTCATTCTGGAATAGGTAGAATCTGCTTGCTAGAAGCAATTCTTACTACAATTTGATGCCTTAGAAGGAAAGATATTTGAGGACAACAGTGCTTTGCCTATGCCCCCCCCCCAAGGGCTTCTGGAAGAGAAAGCTGGTCTCCAATATGACCCTGTCACCAGAGTTCTTCCTGCCTCTTGCCTGGTCAGCTTGGATATTTCCCTGGCATTCCTGGTCTTGTCATTTTAATCCTCAACTGCTTTGACTACACCAAAAAGAGATTTGAAGTCATCAGTGATATATGGGAAGAAATTGTGATGTATGGTGAGCTAGGGAGGTAACTGGGTTGATAGAGTCCCTGCCTAGCACGCAAACAGCCTTGGGGTCAATCCCCACGACTGCATAATGATCTGTGGTGCAACCTGCCTATAATCCTAGAGGCAGAAGAATCTGAAGTGCAGGGGTGCCTTTGCCATATAGTGAATCCAAAGCCAGCCTGACCTGTTGCAAAATATGTACGTATGTAACGTATGTATGTGTATATGTATTTGAGATGATATATGTATGTAATGACATACATATATGTATGTATTGACAGTTTCACCCATTTCTTTACATATTATTTAACATGGCTTCCTAAAACAATTCAAAATTCCATACACTGTGCATTATATTTCTACTGGGCAGCACTACTGAGTTTTGTCTGTGAAGTAAATTAACATATAGTTTTACTTTAGAAGGTACTCCTGTGTGTACATACCTATATATGTATATTTGTATATGTCCTAGGACTATTAATAGAGAGAAATATGAGAAAAGATGGGTGTAGTGAGATATTCACCCTGCCCGCACCTGTTGCCACTGACCACGCCATTGGGGGTGGGGACAGGTGAGGACATGACCTCGGAGAACTAGGTCTGGGGTTGGGGACCCCAGAGGCTCTCTCTTGCTTCCTGGTCGGAGACGGATAGTATCCTTGGGATGGGAATCTGCTGGTGTTCATCTGTCTCTGTTATAAGTGATTTCTCCCTGAATAAACATCTATCAGCCTATCTGTTTTCCCCGATCCTTATTTGTCCACGATAGATGGAGCCTTTCTAGGTGGTTTGTGGGTTTTAAATGCCACTAATGCTAAAGATCTGTAACATTGGAGAGCTAATATAGAGTTGTTGCATGTTAACATTTTATTGTACCTTTTTTATTTGTGTGTGTGTGTGTGTGTGTGTGTGTGTGTGTGTGTGTGTGTGTGTTAGAGCACTGTCATGCACTTGTGAGAGGATCAGTGGTCAATTTGTGAGAATCAAGTGTGTCCTTCTACCTTCCTGGGGATCGAAGTCAGGTGGTCAGACTTGGCAGAAAATGCCTTTACCCACTGAGCCATCTCACTGGTCTCATGTTAACTTCTATTTGCTAAGGGAAGAAGGGAAAGACAACGCCACCCAAACAGTAACTACCCACTACCACTACTGTGTCATAAATAATAGAGAAAGGGCACAGTAGAAACTCTGAACGAATTTGCCAGGATGCCTTCATTTCATTGAAAGCTTTTGGATGGACTCCAGTCTCTATTTTGAGCTGGTCCCAGCTAAGTACATCCTTCTTGGTAGCCTGTATAGACCACCACTCCCTAAGTGTGTCCCAGACGCACATTTGGGATGGCTATACATCCCAACCGCCTCCATGGTGTCATTGCTTCATTTAGCTTTGCCTCTACAGTTGACCAGGCTGCCTGTCTGCCCTGGTTCTAGGCGTTGGCACCTCACCACAATGCTGATCCCATGGATGTTCACCTGCAGTCACTTTATTGACACTACCCATTTACTAAGGTTATGATTTTTTATGTCATAACTCTGCCCTGTTAATGGTCAAATACCTTTCTCTTGGGTGTAGCGTTTCTTTTGACTTCAAATGTTCATTTCAGCACTGCTTCTTAGGAGTGTTTTGGTTGGGGAACTCATCAGCACCCATGTCTGCACCTCTGACTTGTGAGTAAGCTGTCTCCTGTCTTCACAGGGGATGGCTGGCTTGGCTGTATGCTTCCTGGGAGTTGTGCCATTCTTCTGTGAGGGGCTCTCCGCAGGTGTCGGGCAGGGAAACCACAAAGAGGCGAGAATGAAGATGAGGCTTACATGGACTTCACCACCCTGGATCAAAGTCCCAGAGAGTCTGATGCTAGGCAATTTATACCCAACAAATTCAGTTTCCCAGCATAATACAATTCCTGGTGCACAAGGAAGTATAATTACGTTGAAACTCGATTCAGGGTACATGTCATTTTTTTCAAGAAGATGAGTTCTAGAGATAGGCTACCTATACTAGCTTAAGGGCCTAAGGAAGGGTCTGGCCTGGTTTCAGTCATACAAACAGTGTAAGGGTCACTTGTGGTACTAGCCACCTCTGATCCTGGCTGTGGGCACTTGGGGGAGCCCCAGCTATATAGAGAATGTAAAAGGTCATTTAGACTATTAGGTATCTCTGGTTCTGGTTGTGGGAGATTGGGGAGACTCTTGCTGTAACGGTCATTTAGATTATTAGCCCCAGCCCCACTTTCTGGTTATAGGAGCTTGATGTGGCTTGGCCCAACTGGTAAGGCTATTGTGTGTGTGTGGGGGGGGGGGTTAAGACAGGGTTTCTCTGTGTAACAATCCTGGTGGTCCTGGAACTCTTTTGTAGATCAGGCTGGCCTTATACTCATAGAGATCACCTGCCTCTACCTCCTAGTGCTTGGATGAGGGTGTGCACTGAGCACTGGGCTACTAATCACTTCTAATCCCCAGCTTTGTTTGGAATAACAGGTTTTACATCTTCCTCCTTTGGAAAGACAATCCTGCATGCTTGACATTCCTGGTTTCTCTGGAGAGCTGTGGGTACAGAGGACCTTCCTGCTGTGCTCCCAACACCTCTGAGCTTTCCTGCCTTCTAAGTTCTTTTCTGATCTGCAGTCCAAGGCAATTCATCTCATCTCAAATCTGAGTGAGAATGACCAGAAACTGTTACGTGACAAACATACCCCGTGCATGGCCTGTTCTGTCCTCTGCTGGCTGTGTGACTTCCCACAAGTATCAGGAATCCCTAAGCTTTGTTTTTCTCATGCAACGTGGGGGCTTTCCAGAGGTTCACAGTGGAGAATGCTGAAGGAGCTTTGGCATGTGAGCTACCCACTGCAGGCCCATGAGACTGTGTCTGCAGCACCCTCTGTTCTTTGCTGCATTTGCTGGATCTGAGCTGTCTAACATGGTAACTGCTGCCTGTGGCCACTGAACACTGCAATTGTGCTGGTCTTAATCGAGACATGCGACCATATGAAATAGACTCTAAACTTTGAATGAAGAACAGGATGTAAAACGTCTCACTAGTAAGGCTTGTTTTAATTATATATTGACATGGGTAATATTTTATACATATATATATATATATATATATATATATATATATATATATATATATATACACATTATATAATATGGCTTCCAGGAAATTCAAATGTTCACTCTACTGAATAGCACTATTGTAGGGTCCTGATTTTTGTCTGTGAATAGGTTGACAAGTTTTTGAGTGGGATCTCTCTGTATCAATCACTCCTAGATATGATTCCATTGCCCAGACTTCGCTCATGAGGATGCCCCGCTTTTACTATTTATTTAGCTTTAAATGCCTGCTTTGTATCGCTGCTTGCTTTTTTACAGGGACTTGGAAGGTTAACTACAGCAGGTAATGCATTAGCAATGTCATCTGGGGAATGTCACCTGGAAATGCCATCGGATCTGGTAGAGAGGCTTCTCCACAGGGAGAATGGCACAGCTTAGGGACAAATCATTGAAGGGAATAGAAATCTGGCTGATCGGAATGCAAGCAGCAACTGTTAGGTACTGTTATTCTGAATGCAAGTGGCAACTGTTAGGCACTACAGATGGATTCTAACACAATAGGGAACTCACAGGAAGGAGAGCAGGGGTCTCACAGACTTGCAGGACAGCTCGATGACTGGGCATGAGGACTGATAGTAACCAGTGTAGCCAGGAAGGTGTAGAGCCAGCATTGAGAGTCAGGTCCCCAAGCAGCACCCCTGGACTACTCTGTGGCACATCTGTCTTTGTGACTCTGTTCCAGATACAGATTGACAGGAGAGACACACCTGACTGGTGAGCTTAAGTCCGGATCCTCACTGGCCTTTTAGGCTTCTTGGAGTTTGGGCCATTCCCCCTGGGAACGGGGATGTGGCAAGACCATCACGTTCCCCAAATTCCTTTCCCTGTTCCTCAGCATAAAGGAAAACTCCGTTTCTTGCCTTCTTTCTCAGTTAGGTTAAAATGTGAGGGATGATGCTTGTCCACATCCAAGCCTCTGTGCACATAAAATGCTGACATGCCAAGATGTCTGGCCCAGCAGCTAGGAGGGTGCTGGAATCCTGGACCAGAACTGAAGGAGAGCTACAACAGCTCTCCTGTATTGGTTCCTTTCCTCATCTACCATGACCAAACATATGACAGAAGAAACTTGGGGTGGGGGGTGATTTTGTCTCAGAGTTTAGAGGGTCCAGTCCAACACGATAGGGGAAGGTGCAGTGACTGGACCACCACAGTCAAGGGTGGCGAGAGCTGGCAGCACATTTGTTTACTACTTGATGGAACAAAAAACCAAGTGCTCAAGCCACAACCCGGGCCAAGATATAATACCCAGAGGCCAGTGTCCAGGAACTCACCACTCCCAGCCACGCCCTCCTCCCCAAAGGAGCTGCAACCTCCCAGAACAGCGCCACCAGATGGCGCCCAAGGACTCAAATACAGGAGCCAGTGGGGCACATTTCCTACAAGACAGCATCTTGTAGCATGCGGATGGATGTAAGAAACAAGTCTGTTAAGCTGCTGAGATTTGAAGGGTTGTGGGTGCAGTAGCCATCATAATTAATCTGATTAATGCAAGGCTATCACTCAGCAAAAGGGGGTGTAAGATTTTACCTCCCTAGGAAGACTCACAAAAACCAAATACCGAGAATGTAATAATGGGCAAACATAATTTTTTATTAAAATTCAATGAAAACCCTAACAGTTAAGAGAACAAGGTATTCAATCTTTGATTATTTCACTGTCCTCTGCACTTACAGTATATGAGAAGCCAAAGTATAATAACATGGTTACTTAATAACATGATTTTAAAAAACACAGTGGGTATTTGGTTTATAATTGGGCTGTCCAGTTGCATAAAGATTTGATTACCTAATCAATGAGCCATGCCCCCCCCCCAATGAGGTCAAGGTCCTTGAGATGGGACAAGCAAGACACACCTTCTTAGAGTAGCAAATATTTGGGTCATAAAAGCTAAGTACCTTGAATTAGTCACATTAAAAAAAAAAAAAAAAAAACAAAAACAAAAACTACACCAATTGCGCATGGAGCCTTGAGAAGTAGTGAGCTTGAAATATGAAGACTTGGGCTCAGCGTAAGCAGCAGGATGACAAACACAGGCTTGGAGTTTGAGAGGCTGGGGCTGCTAGCGTGGGCTCCTACCTGTCCTTGACCAAGTCATGTGATATCTCCAGGTCACTAGTTCCTTGGCAAAAGATGCAAATACAAACCTCCAAACAACAAGAAGAAGATGATTAGCTATCAAGGGTCCAGAGAGTGCAAGAACCTATCAGTGTCATGCCTCCAGTGGGAACTGCTGGGAGTGTGCCATCTTGGTGCATCTCTCCATGACAAGGACAAGCCTGCCATCCCCACTCTCCATCCCCACTTCTGAGGCTGACCGCTGCTCTGCGTCTTCCCGCTACTCTGAACCCTTAAAGCCTTCTCAGTGCATCAGTGGTAGCTGAATGCAGCCAGCCTAGAGCTTACCCTGTGTACATGATGACTCTGCATAGCTCCATCCTTTCTTGCTCGAAGGCAGAAGAAAGCCAATCCAGAAGTTCTCGGGCAGCATCTTGCTACGGTCCATACATACTGACTGAAGAGTATGCATACCTCATTTCCTTATAGGTATGACTGACTTGAGGGTTTGGCAGTAATGGGGCTTCTTGACATTTGCTGACTTTAGAGAACATAAAGAAGAAATATTGAAGAAATAAAATGAATACACACAGTGTGTGGTCATTGTATTGTATTGTCTCACATCTAGCTTCTATATTAAGGTTGAGGTGGAAGGACACGACACATATACCCCCAGTCTCAAAGAAATGAACCTTTCCCACAGTGGCAGGCACCACAGTGACTCCCTAGCCTAAATGATATCCCAAGAGAGGAGGTACCAAGGCTACTGGAAAGTGAGATCTCTCAGTCAGGCAGACCTAGTGACCCAGGCTCATCACTTAAGTGAAGGAACTGGAATTAACCAGGTAGGTAACACCTTCCAACCTCTTTGAACTTCGGCTTCCCAACTGGCCTTTCTCAAATTGGCAGGGGTTAAAAATGACAAAATGTTCAGGAGCTCCTGGTCTGGGTGGGACTTATTGAAAAGTTGTGTCTCTTCTAGGACAGAAATGTTTTCTACAGGAAGTTAGACATCTGTCTAAGGGACAGCCATGCTCCTGTGCATCATTGGAGGACCTGTTCCGATTAAAAAGCAGGGACTGGGCTTTATCTTTTGTATTTTCTCCAGCCTGGAGCCTATGTGTTGAAGTCTTGCCTGTAGACTGTGTGAGGCAGAGGAAGGAGACAGAATGAAGAATTCAAGAAGTGAGCAGTGATACTCCAAATTATAGGGAGCACCCCCCCCCAAGTGTGTGCTTGCCTCTAGCTCAGCATTTTCTTTTCTTTCTTAATAAATTTTTAATAAAAATATTTTGGATTTTATTTCACCAGTTTTATTTTGGACATAGTTCACAATGCAAAATGCACAAGGGGAATTCAGTGAAAAGCCTCCTTATTCCACCCTTCAGTCCTTTGTCAGGTCCCTTGTCCCAATGACAGCCAATGTCATCACCTTCAGTGTGTCGTCCTGAAATGGTCCCTTTTGTATGTGTAAATGAGCACACATTCTGATCTGAACCTCGTTTGTTTCCACTTAGCAGTTTGGAGGCTTCCACGACCATGGATGAAAAGCTTCCTTGGTCTTGATATATGTTTAATTGTGTGCTAGTTTGCCTTGCATATGTGCCACACCTTATCTAGCCAGTACCCCACTGAAGAATATGAGGCTTGTTCAATTTTTTACTATTAAAAAATAAGGCCACAATGAATAATCTTGTATGTACCATTTTGCGCATAAGCAGATATGGTGGAGCTGAACGCCTCAAATGGAATATTGGGGGTGTGAAGTATGTGCTTTTGTAAATTTGATAGATGCTGCTAAACATCTTCCCAGGTGTACCTACGCACACAGGCTGCAAAGTGTCCAAGTGTCCTTCATGTCTAAACCGCACGGCTGAAAGACCCAAGGCACCACATATGGACCCTCTGAAGATGCTATGTGATGCAGTGCCCATTGCCACCTGGACATTTTTCACTGAGCCCCCTGTTCTCTTTAGATAAATAATTGGAACACTTTGGTTGATTCAGACTTGTTGAAATTCGCCATTGTAAGGGAATATCAGGGAAGGTGAATCTAGTTTAGACAGGTATTTCTCTGTATTCCATACTTTTCTCAAGAGTTCACACTTGATAATCCCTGGTTTGAATGCTGAAGAATGAACGGACTGAGGGCCTTGAACGTGCTAGGCAAGTACTCTATCACTGAGCTACACCGTCCGGCCTTAGTGTTGACCTCACACATCTTGTCCTTGCAAAATATAATAAATAAATAAAATGGAATAGCTTTAAAAAATACTGAAGATGCCAAAGAGCTTCTATGTATGTAGGTTCTGCATATAGTTACCATATTTAAAAACAAAACAAAACAAAAAACAAAAACAAACAAACAAACAAAAAACCCTCTACCACAGGGCTGGGGATATGACGCAGTGGAAGAGCACCTGTATATCAAACACAAGACCCTAGGATGACTCCCCAGGACTGCAAACACACAAGCAAACTCTGTTTCTTGTCAATAGCAATATTTTATTAAGGATATTTTCCATTCACTAGGAGTGGGTAACAAGGGTAACAATCAAAATACACCACTTACATGTATGAAATTGTCAAATAAATAAAAAATATTTCCCCCCAAATGAAACTGACATAATAGGTGAGAGCTAGCTTTTTTTTTCTTTTTACTTTTTTCTTTTTCTTTTTTTTTCTTTTTTTTCTTTTTTTTGCATCTTGTAACCTCTAGAAAACCCACAAATGAGTGTGAGACACACCAAATCCTCAGTGTCATTATTAAAATAATTTGGGCATTAGAGAAGATTTGGTTTAGGTAACTTTATTATTCTTATCTCTAAATATTTAACTTTTGACAACTTAATTTTTGTTCTTTTTCATGATTTTGTTTTTTATATTGAAGTGCTTTGCTGTATATAATTGTGATCATATAGGTATAACTAGGTACAAACAGGTTCAAACATGTTTTTTGTATCTTTATTTTTTAGTAATTTGAAACAACGACGTTTTATTCCCATCAATCTGCAATTTGAGCAGCCAGGAGTGGGTTAGGTTTGTATGTTCCGTACATGGCATTAGTTGGGGTAGCCTACCTGAGGGCTGGAGGGTCCATTCCCAGTGTGCACACTCTCCGTCTGGCGAGTCAGAGTGAGCTGTCAGCTGGGGTGCAGAAGGGCCTGAGGGGTGGAGCCTCCTCTTCCTGTGGGTCTTCCTCTCAGCAGTGCAACTGGGCTCCCAGGGGGAGCATCACATGAGAGAAATAGTTAGACTGAATTAGAAATGGGAATCTGAACATGACTTCATGCTTTGAGTTCAATTCTGATATTAACATGGTAACACCTGGCGTAATCATAAAGAACCCCCAATAATCAGATCCTCAGCCCCCCCCCTGGTGTATTTGGGGTTTTGACTGCTTTGATCACCTGTGAGAACGGCTGGGTTCTTACAGCACCAGGAACAGGCCTCTTGGCTCACTGGTTCTCTCTGGCCCTGAGTTTATAGTCTTCAGCTGCTACACCTGACCTTGGCTTAGTACTTTTATCACCTCAACACATTTTTCTCCTACCCATGTTTGTTTACTTTTTCTCAAAGGTGGGTCTATACTTTCTTGAACTCAGCCTGGCAACAAATCAGAAATATGGGCTACTTCCTGTGCTTTATGGCTACACCTGTTAGGACTATGAATGGTTATGAGTCATGAAAGGTTAGAAGAGCCAGGCTTTCCTCTAGTGGTGGTATTTCCTGAACTCAGAGCACCTGAGGGTGTGGGGCAGGCTGCCATTGCTACCTGCCCAGCCTTGATATCACATGTAATTGCTCTTTACCCTCATGCTATAACCCTTACCCCCAATTTCTAGATAAAAGGGAGTACCACATATCATGGGTTCTCTGAGAAGTTTTCCAAGGCCAGTTTCAAATAGGCTAGAGCCTAGGTAAGTGTTTCTTTGGGTAGCATAAGGAGTCACTGGTAAGGCATCCTGGAGAATTCTGAGTAAGTATGGTAGCTATATTAGATTTGATATACAACACCAAAAGGACCAAAATAAATAAATAAATAAAGTCATGCTTGTGGGTAGTGTCCAGGTATTGCATATCCAAATGATACCAAAATGAACCAGTTCTAATGGCAAACACTGAACTTGCACATACCTGGAGGAGAGGACAGGGTACCATCGGGGAAATTAGCTCTCTTGCCACTACATGACCTGTCATGTTCAGTGGATACACAAAGAAGCTAGAAGAGTCATGATTAATATAATGGAGGCCCATGGAGGCTGAGGCCTACTCCCCAAGTCAGAGTCAAACATCACTCTTGCTGGGGACAAGCACTAAAGCCAACTGGGAAAACTGCCACACCTGTGCACAAGAAAGGAAAAGCAGTGTCCCTAGGCAGCCCTCTGTGGGCAGCTAGCCTGCAAACGAGGTGCCCATCCATCCAAGTCTGTGCTTACAAGAGGGACTGACTGAAGTTTGCATCCTGAGACATTTGTAGCTGCAGTTCTCGGCGAGGCTGCTCGGGAAGGGGCCCAGAGGAGGCATCATTTCTAAGAGAGTGAACAGTCTTAACCACAGCTCAACACTTGTGCTTTTGTGATTCCCTTTTGGCCTCCAGTCTATGCCACTCACTAGTTAGGAGGATTTGGACAATAATCTTCTACTTAACCAAGTGAAGAGCCCAGGTACACTGTTTGTCTCACCGGAAAGTAACAAAACTACACCCAGCCCCAGATGCCTAGCCCGGTCCTTTGCCACCTTCTCTAAAGGTATTAATGGGACTGAGAAGCTGGAGGCAGAGGAAAACTCCCAGGTCCCCAGTTCAGCCAGTGAGGCTGGTAGATCTGAGGACACATGAAAGGCCACAAGGAGAGCAGGGGAAAGGGTTCCCCTCACACAGCTGACTTGACAAAAGGCTGACCCAAGTGTCTTGTGCTGGGACGTGGGAATGCAAGGTGGGGGGGGGGGGAGCAGACAGCATGACAGTGTGAACTACCAGCCACCACAGTGGCTTCCTGAGGCGGGGAGTGACCACAGCAGGGGCTTTGGGAACACTGGCCTGCCTTGACATCTGGGTCAAGCTCAAAGCCTTAAGTAAGTAGCTTAGAAATACAGTTGTAGAAAATCAGGTGTAATGACTAGGTCGGCAGCACTGGACATGTGAGGGTAGAATGAATTCCTAGGACAGCAAGAGGACATCACAGGACTTGGTGGATTATCTAAAGACAGCAAAGCTCCAAGTTGCTAAACTTGCGGAATGGAGGGAGGCTAGGAAAATGAAGGTCTCTGAACCAATTATTGTCTTCCTAAAGTTTTTTAATTAAAAAATACTCTTCTCATATAATACACCCCAGCCACAGTTTCCCCTTCCTCCACGCCTCTCAGTTACCTCCATCTCTCCTCTCTCCCTCCATTTCCTCTTCAGAAAAGTGAAGGCCTCCAAGAGATCACAGTCAAACAGGACAAGACACGAGACAAGTCAAAAATCCTCATATCCAGACTGGACAAGGCAACCCAATAGGAGGGAAAGAGTCCTGAGAGCAGGCAAGAGTCGGAGACACTCCCACTGTGAGAAGTCCACAGAAAGTGCAAGCTAACAGCCGTACCACGCATGGAGACCTTGTGCAGATCCATGTGGGCCCCGTGCTTGCAGCTCTGTGAGCCCATGTGAGCTCTGGTTAGTTAATTCGGGGGCCAGATTACACTTTATTTTGGAGATGCATTTACTGTGTATGAGGAACGAATACAGTTTGAAATTTTAAGATCACAGCCTAGCTAAATGGCTAGAAGCCAGTCTCCCATAGAAAATAAAATTTGAAGCAACCAGTTGAGAAATGAGTTATGAGGCACTTTTCTATAGTCATAAAAGCCAACGTATCACTTTCTTTTATAATTTTATTACTCATAAAATAAAAACAAGTTAGGAAAAATATTTTCCTTTGCAAGATATAGAAATAACAATCTTTGGAAAATACATACCCCACCCCCCCCATAATTGTTACAATACATAGCCTTGTATACCACTTGAACATTGTTTAAAAATCATACCCTATAAAGGTCGGGATAAGAAACATTGTCTCCAATGTTAGCCACATACTGTGACATTCAAGTACTTAAGACATTGTGGAAATAAAACATGTCTCCAAATGGGTTTATAGTCCCCAGACCCAGTGACTCTTCTATTGTGTAAGTTAGTCAGTGGCTCCTGGAGTGTCTAACTTTCCGTAAGTGGAACTAAGTGAGTAGAGGCTGCCGTGGAAACCAGCTACTGCAGGCCTCCATCCTGTCATCCCTAACTATGGAGCACGGCTCCCAAAGGATGACCTCTAAGACACTCTGAACTTTAACAGGCTGTTGACTATATTTTCTGAGATGCTGGTAGAATGGCATGTTGCAAACCTAAGTTCCAAGAGTATGAGTCAGGTCATGTGTGATTGAGATGACTCAGCTAAATAAAAATCATCCAGGATGTCAGATGGAAAGTCTTTAAAACCATTAAAGTTAAAGTTCCTCTTTGGAACTACTGGAGGCGATCCTCTTAACAGAATGTACATTCCAGGAACCCAGTTCCTGCCTTTGGAAGAACTGTGGGGAGACTGGGAAGGAACACAGAGCCCCTCAACTCTGCAGCTTAAGATAACAACAGAGGGTGTCTGGCAGAGTAAGACATGGCATCCACTATGGCCTTACTATAAAGGCATCCAAAGTGACAAAGACTGGTGATCATGTATTCCCAACACCCTGGCCAATCTCCTGAATGTTCCTTTCACAGAAGAGTACCAATCTGATGATACTGCACATTTAGAATCTACTGTCTAAGTTCACACTAGTATTATATATGGTACAGCTTGTCAAAGACTAGCATTTACCTGTGATTTTTTTTATATATGTATATATGCAAGAAACCATGAAAGTCAATCAACTGTGTATTAATAGGTCTTTATCTTTTTCATATATCACAAGCATTATAACATATCATTCCAAAATGGAAAAAGACTGTGGGAGTAAGTTTAATAACAGGCCTGTACTTTAAAGGGGCTATTAGGGTAAACCTTCTAGAACTGTGGTTTTTGTAAATAAAAAAGGTACAATCTGGGCAATTTGATAAGGCCCAACCTAGCACAATCCTGAGAAAACTGTATTTGGCATCATACTATGAATACAAAGAGAATTTGTAGAAAATTATCACATCTCAAGTGTAAACACCTCAAGATGGGAATGTGCATACTGGTCACACCAAGATTTCTCTCTCATGATTTTAAGATTGAAAATCTTGGAATGTTAAAAAAAAAAGTGCAATTTCAATAAAGCAGGAGACAATTAAAAATTTAAAATGAGAGCCAGAGTTACTAATCTACGGAAAGCGAGAAATGCAAACCATATATGGCGAGCGAAAGGCTCTGTTCAGAGAGTACATATAAAAATCCTCACATCAAAACAAAAAGGCACAAATAAGAGTTAAAAGTGTAATGATCATCTGTAAGAGTCTTGACAATAAGGCTGGTTCACTTATACTCCCATCAATAAGTAGGCACCTGTACCAAGTTTCAGCTTTGGCATTCTAAGTGGAATTATATTGCAAAAGAAGGATTAACACAGTACTAATTATAGCAGCATTGTCAACATTAAGCTTCTTATCTACACTGCTAAAATAGAGTATTTCTCACCCATATCCTATCTGTGTCAAAAATAAAATTTTAAAAACTGTATTCATAAAAATTTCTGAATTTCCTCAAAAGAGCTATCTTCTCAATGACACCTCAACCGCAACAAGCCAAAGCAAAAATAAAAGCTATCCAAAAATTGCTAGGCTAGACTAGCTACTCTTAATTTAAAAGATACCATATTCAAAAATGGTACTTTATTTAAGAAATTTATTAAATATAGTCATGGAATAATGCAGGTTTTCCAGGTATGTGTGCAGGTGTGTACGATGTCTGAGCTGAGTGATGGCATATTTGAAAAAAATATAGATTTCAACAGTGACATTTCATTTGGAACTCTGGAGCCATCTTCGAATGGTTGCACCAGTAGTGCTGGCTACTACACAGACAGCCCCACCCACCGTCCACCACGTCGGCATATTATCGAAGAAAGCAATCTGAAAGATAAAAGCAAAGACTATATCCATTGTCTTCATTATTGCTACGAGTCCTGCTTTTTCTATTTGAACAGCTTTAGTGATGAATATCTGACCCCCCAAACCTAAGAGCCCAATGAGTATGAGAAACAGTCTATCCAGCCCACAGTAAGGGAGACTCCATTCTCCTATGACAAAGAGGATGATGATGCATTCAGGAAGGCCAAGTATGACATAATACCAAATGCTCAGAAAGTAGTCCACAGATTTTCCCATTTTTCTTAAGATAACCAGAGTCATTGCAGCTAGCACGGCATGTCCAATTGCGGCAAATGTTCCCTTAATGTGCTCTGAATAGCTTTTGCTCATCCCTGATGTGTCGGAGCCAAATAAAAATGGCGGCCTCACGATAAGGATCACTCCAACGAATGCGAACAACGTGAAGAAAGCATCCCAAAGGCTATACTTTTCCTTGAGAAATATCCAAGCAAATATTGACGTAAACACTGGACAGCTAAATGCAATAACTGTGGCATCTGCGAGGGACGTCGTCTGGAAAGCATAGTACATAAGGATCATGGCACTGGAACCAAAGACCCCTCTGAGAAGAAGGAAAAGTCGCTGGCCTTTGGGACCTATGAACCCAGTTCTGCAAATTCAAATGAAAAAAAAATGCATTTTAAATGAACTTGGCATTGCTTTTAAATCAAAATGTTTAATCAGACATTACTCTAAAAGTACATTATACTAACAATAAGAAGTAACAGTAAATTCTACCTAGTATTGAATAGTATGCATTGTTTAAAAATATTTTTCTAGGTATAGGTAATGATGATTCAAAATGTTCACAGCAGGAGCAAAAGAAGAACACAGAACCTCATAAACAGTATGATAAAAAGTAGGTAAATATGACTGTTTTCCCACATACATTTTTGTAAAAAATGAAGGCAAAAAGAATGACATGTTAAGAGGTGTTAAACCCTAGTAGTAGAATCACATAATTTCCCCAAGTTTCCTATGATGAAAACACGTCATTTTATAAACATAATTTCAAGATTTTTTTTTGTGGCATAACATGAGGAAGCTTAATCCATCAGTTCTATATAAAAGCTGAACAATGTTAGAATTTAGTCACTGAGTGTGGGATACCTTTTCATTGTTCTTACGAGTTAAAATACACTGAAGAAAACAAAAGCAGTGGTTCATACATAAAATTAGTGCTATTGTTTTTCCAATTAAACACTCCAAACCTACTCTGATGCTCCTAGTGAGGTATAACTCACTGACTCACGCTATGCAGACTTCATCCAGGTGAACATGAACATTTGTGGCCCATATATATGTAGAAAAAGCTATGAATGTTCCATGATAGTGAACACAACATCAAAACAGACTAGAGCCAGAGATTTTTCAAAATACTTCCTGGCTGTGACTATTTTTATTGAAAAATGGAGAATATGGTTGCTAACCTCAGTGCTATTACCTCCTGTAGGAAGTGGTGGAGCTCGCCGTTACTTCTGGAAGCTTACACATTTACATGGGGATTGCTGGCAATGTGAATCTTTGCAGACTGTCACTTTCTAACCAATTTCTCAGGATACAGAATGACACTATTCTAAATGAATCTGTATCATGGCATGGATACAAGGAGGCTCTGCAGGCAAGCAATGGAAACTTGATTTGAGGTTTAAGCATCTTCAGCTTCCAAACAAAGAGCCAGGTAGCCAGTTAGGGCCCAATAAGTCTCCTCCCAGGGTTCAAAGAACACAAAGGTATGTCTAAGGTATGGGGTGGGGAGGGGCTGATTTCAGCCCTACTGAGAATGACCGATTCTACACAGAAGAAAAGGGATCAAGTATGGAGTGGGGACAGGGGAGGTGACAGTAAAAATAGTACCTATATGTTGAAGTCTCCAGAAAGTACTCTAACAAAGAATAACCCTTTATCTGACCCTTGCAACCTGCTCTGGGGCACAGCCCTGACAGCGCCGCTCCCTCCAGCTTATAGGATAAGAAAACAAACACCAAAGCAGCCAAAGATCTTGCTCAAGGTCCTACCTGCCACCCTCTGTGAGACCACCATCTTCCTGGCATGATCTGGCAGGGCAGTCTGTCCCACTGAAAGAAACCTGACACTCTATACCTCCCATCATTTACTTTTTAAGCTTCAAAACACTAGCTATGCCAAAGTAAAGGAGGGAGGGTGGTACACCCAGAATTTTGTCTTCAAATAGAAAGGGTGAACAACTACATGGCCCCCTCCTCCTTTGATGGACATGGGGTTTGTGCTTATGGAAGGGTCTTCTCTGAGTAGATCCTGAGAACCTGTCATTGATCAGGGTAAAGGGGAAGACTGGTCCATCTATGATAAACCAGCTTACAGGAAAAATATTAAGGCAGTTCAAAAGATTCACACACTTATTAACCTCCTCTACTTCACTCTGCAAAATACTTACTTTCTGTATATTAAGCAAGGGATAATAACTAGCATTTGGAAGACACATCGAAACGCACTGATCTCCACAGCATGGACGCCTTGCACTTTTTTAACAAATAAAGAGGCCACTGAGAAAAGGAAGGCAGACAACACTGTGTAAAACAAGCCAAGTCCAGGGCAGGGTGCTTTCTTCTTGGCTTCTGAAAAAGATTAAATTGTGGTTAGTCCTTGCTTCCAAGTATATGTGTCATCACTTTTACTTAGAAACAAACTGAGAAAGATGCACTCTATCAGCCAACAGCTAGAGGAATACAGGTAAGACCCGAACATCCCTGGCCTTGTACCATTTTCCCTACCCGTTATGAAGAATCCATAGGTACAGGTAACAATTTAAAACTACATTAAAAAAAAATGTCATTTCTCCCCATAAAGAGGGATTTCTTTTGGTTCACTAAGTATCATCCCTCACTTGACAAGTCAAGAAAATCTTGCTAAGAGGATGAGAGGGATCTATAAGAAACACCTGTCAAATGGAGGTGGAGTCCTTATCAGTGACAGAGTCTTCCATCCTCTCACCGGTGAGCTTCAGGGAGAAAAGCTGCTTTGCTGAAAATCAGTTTCCAACTGTTTCATCTGGTCATTTGTTTATCATCTAACTTCTCCCATGAGCCTATGAGTTTTCCCAGGACTGGGAACCTCAGCCATCTTGTTCATGCCTGGGACATATGCAACCCAAGGAAGTATCCAGTGAAGGAGAGAATGGAGAAACCCTTGGAAAGACAAGGGTCTAAGGTGACTGGCAAGAAGATGAAACTGGAAAGGCCTGGCTGTTGTGTAACCGTGAGCTGCTAATTCTGCCCCCATCTTAATCTGAACCAATAAATTTGTGCTTTCTGCTGGTCTTCAAATCTTTATTCCTGACATCTGGTGTAGCATTAAGGACAAGTTGCACACTGGGTGTGTAGACAACACCACACCACTGTCTCCTAGCGAACATGAAAAAGAGATAGTGATAAGGAAAACAACTGACTCTTGTCAATTAAGAGTCTACTGGAGACATAAAACCTGTGGACGCTGCAATTTACTTTGAACTTGGTCAGCCACTCCACTCTTAGAATGCACAAAGTGTTACTCAGCTATGGAACATTATTGCATAATTACGTTCTCTTTTTAAAATGCCCTTCTCTGATAAATGATACACCAGGTAATAGATTTCAACACCCTCACATCAGATACCTTTGTCCACAAGCGCCTGCAAATCCTGACCAAGGTATGAGGACACTGTATGGCCAGCCCTTTACATCAGTGATGCTCTCTTCAGAAACCTGTTCTAGGCACACAGCTGGAGAGACTGCTTTGGAACTGTGGCTCTGTTTTTGATGCCCCCCACGATAACTTTATCCCTGTACTCTGACATTGCGGGAGTGAACCACCCAGGCCTCCAGAAGGAAACTGCAGAAGACTTCCAGGCACAAGCACCACAAAATGCATGCCTTGGCTGTGGTCAGTCTGAGAGCTGGGCTTCTGAAATTACAAAACTTAGATCCAAATAAAACAAGCTTTCTTCAACGAAGCCTCCACCCTCAGACAGAACAGAATGAAAAGTCCCAGGACAGAAAACATCCACCTGGTTTACTAATCCAAGGGTCTTCTCCAACTTAAATGCAATGGCTTTTTCTCTAATAATGGTATAATTTAACTTGAAAAATGGGTCTTCTCCTTTAAAACAATTTAAAAGGAAAAAAATGCTTTATTTTGAAGTAGGGTCTCCCTGTGTAGCCCTGGCTATCCTGGAACTCACTACATAATCAGGCTGGCTGCCCACTCAAGAGATCTGCCTACCTTTGCCTCCAAATTCGTGTCTAAGGTTGGTGATTTCTGATTAAGGACAGGCAGGTAATAGACAGGTGAACTAAACTTGACTGTTGGTAGAGGCAAGGATGTTCTGACCTCAGTTTCTTACTAAGTGGACATTTTAATTCCCTGTGACAATGGCAGTGAGCAGTGTAAGGTATTGCTCACATGATGTACCTCCACACTCATATCCACACAGTGTGTGTGTCTAATCACTCCAAACAAGCCAAGTTGAAAGTTCAACTATTCAAGTGAAGTGGTCGCCACATAACTTCCAGAAGAAAGTAAAAACCCAGCTCACTAGCTTCCCCACACTCGGCTTTATGCCAGTGATTCGGACCTGGCTGCGAATCACCAGAGTAACTTAAAAATTCCATTTCCAGGCCCCACCCCAGAACTTTTGGAACTCTGTAAAAACTGGTTGGAGGCATTCACTCCAGCAGGAGAGTATGAGGTACAAGGCTAAGATAACATCTGGCCTTTTAGTTCAAGATCTACACTGCTGCTGCAGCAAATAGCTATCTGGACAGGTGATAACTGCCTGGTAAGGTTATCCAGTTCTGACCTAACTTGAAGATGAGTTTTGTTAAGAAATCACTTAGATCAACAGTCTCAAAGCCAGGCGTGGCGATGAATGCCCTTAATCCCAGCACTCAAGGAGGCTTAGGCAGGAGGACTGGGTGTGAGAGTGTGAGAGTGAACTGGAGACCCTGTCTCAAAAAAATTTTTTTAAGAGTCTAAAATGAACCAGTCAAAAGTCCAATGCCAACAGTTTAGTGGTTTGTGGTTGGTTTTTTTGTTTTGTTTGTTTGTTCTTTCTCAAAAATAACTGTTAGGACCTTGCCTTGAAATTGAAAGACAAGATTCTTGGGTGTTCACACAGGTTTGACATATTGCCAATGAGCTGCCAGAGTATCCAGACCCCCTCACTAGTGCACAAATGTACCAGTTCCACAGTAAGCCAAAATGACATTCAGCCATAGGGAGATTAGGTGAGAAACTGACCTCTTCATGAGCCACCCATCTGGGCAGCCTAGTAAGTTCTGGAGCCAAAGCCCAAGGAAACATAACCAGAAACCCAATCACTTCTCCTGGCTTTAGAGACAGAAATGTAGCAACAATTATCTCCCTAAGAATTTTGTCTCTAAACTCAGAAAGAAGGAAGGAAAATGGTGGGACAAGAGGCACAAAGCCCCGAGACATATTCCAGGCATGAGATAGCCAACGGCATTAAGTTGGTTCTGAAAAATCTCCTCGGGTTTTCTTCTGGGAAGTTAGGGAAGTGGAAAGGGCCCTAGGCGTAGTCTCTGGCAAAAGCAGAGCCCTACCTAGTACCTACCTAGTACTGTCCAGACCTGCCCTACCCAGACCTTGGAAGATTGCAGTAGGGGGTGAGATCCAACCCCAAAGCCCTCACCTCCCACGACCTCACTTCACCCGTTTGGAAGAGGAGTTTGAACAAAAGTCAAGAGCTCCTCACCTGGGCTTCTAACAAGGCATACCTTGTTTTAATCTCGTAGCTAGAAAGTCCACCCATCCCCAAAAGCTTGAGGTCAAGTGGTCCACTCAACTCTCCTCTCTGAGATGCTAAGAGATGTCTGGGACAAACACTTTCAATATCCAAGTCTTTTCAACTTGGTTCTGGAAGATCTGTTTACCCCCTAAAAGAGGGTCCCAACCAGGTCTGCTTCCTCCCAGGTCGCCGCCTGCCCTGCCCCTTTCGGTGACCTTTCACCTCTGACTGCCACTGGACCGGACCGTGAGGGCCTGCCCTCGTCACACAATTTGGGGGTGCGAACACTTGGAAACTTTCTGGGTCCGGGATCCCGCAGAGAACCCCGGCCCGGCCGGCCGGCCGGCCCTGCCCGCCAGCCCCGCACTCACCCGGCTCCCCACGCGAGCTGCCGCACGCCCAGGCTCCGTACGGCCAGCACCTGCCGGGGCCGGGGGCGTCCGCCGCCTCGACGTCCGCATGCTCCTCGCCGGGGGGCGCGGGGTCCGCGAGCCGCAGCTCCGGCTCGCGCAGCTCCACCGCGTCGCCTGCGAGCTCGGCCGCGCTCTCAGGGGGCTCCATCCCGCAGCCCGCGCTCTCCCGGCAGCCGCGCGCCGTCTGGCGCTCGCCCGCAGCCGCCGCCGGGCCGCTCAGCTCTTCCGGCCCCCGGCGCGCCGGTGCGTGTGCGCGTGCGCGTGCGCCCGCTCCCGGCTCGGCGCGCCTGTCCCCCGCTGCCCTCCCGCCCCCGGGGAGCCTGCCACCAGCACTCGTGCACTCGGGCTGCGGTGGCCACAGCTGGCCCGGCGGAGGGCGGCCCCTCCTGTGCAGACTGCACACTGGCCCCCCTCTGTCTTGGAACAGACAGGGTGGCACTCTGGGTTCTCAGCTCCGGCGCCTCGGGTCTTGGGGCCTTCTGCTGCTTTAGAAAGACTGTGTGTTTGAGCTGGGTGTGGTGGTGGCACAACGCCCTTAGACCCCTTCGTCCCTTAGTCCTCTTCGTGGCAGCGTTTGGATCTCTGTGAGCTCAGGGCCAGCCAAGGCTACACAGTGAGATGCTGTTTCTAAATGAATGAAATGAAATTACTGGGTTTCTGTTTATTGGTGCAGATCACCTCTGTAATGCCATGGGGACTTGGAAGTATTGTATCAGTTTTTAAACACACTGAGACTTGACCAAGGGAGCCAGAATTTAGGTAGTAATCGTAGGGAAACATAAGATTGAAAGGGCAGGCTTTTTAAAAGTGCAGGATGGCTAGGCATGATGGTGCATGCCTTTATCCCTGCTCTTGGGAAGCAGAGGCAGGAGGATCTGAGTTCAAGGCCAGCCTGGTCTCCAGTGTGAGTTCCAGGACAGCCACACAGAGAAACCCTGTCTCCAAATAAACCCAAACCAAACAAACAAAAATAGCAGGGCAAAGGGAGTTGTTTCAAGGAACTGAGACAAGTGGCTGTCTCAGTTCTATTAGAAGTTAAGTTCTGGGTAGCAAAGAAAGAGACCACGCCAACTGAAGGGCCTGGGCAAGGTAAAGTTTACTTTTGATTAAGAGGGTGCACTTGGAAGATGAAACACAGAGACAGGAAGCAGGTTTGTTTTTTATTCCCACTCAGATGGGACTGTGTCTTTTCTCCCATTGGCTGGGGTCAAACCTGACAGACCTACTCAATAGCTTTACAAATCAGCACTCAGGAAATGAGAAAGGCTAACTGGGACACTGACCCTTGGTCCTGTACATCCTGGGATACAACAATGGGCTTATGTGTAAACAAAGGTTTTACTGGATGTTGGAAGGAGTTAAAACATTTTCATAAAAGTCTTGCAAAAGTGGTGGAGATAAACACATTCTCCTAAACACATTTAATATTGTTTTTACAAAAACCTCCTTATAAAATAAAAAACAACAAACAAACATTCCTTCAAATTAATTAAGGTGTTGGCTCTTTTCCTGTCCCATCTTGGAGTAAGAAACTGCAGTATGGTGATAATATTTAAGTGATGATTAACTCAATAAGCCTGAGTTAGGCCCCTAGTACAAAATTTAATTATTGCATCTATTTCATCAGCATGGTTTAAAGTGAGCCTGCTTGCTAGGAGTAGGTTTTTTGGCCAGGAGATTATTGTGAATTATTGGAATGTTAGGTCTGCACCCAGGTCAGAGATTCTATTCTTGCACCAGGAGTTTTCCCTCAACAGGATTTCATTGCTATTTTAACATCCCACCTCCCTAAAGTGGTAACCCTAGAATCATCTATACACGAGATCCCCAAACACTTAGCATCTTTGGCCTCTGGCAAGATAAAACTGTCAAGACTTTTAGATAAGAAAAAGACTGGTGCCCAGTATGGTAAACACTGGCATTTAATCCCAGCATTTGGGAGGCAGAGGCAGGCACATCGCTGTTATTTCCAGGCCAGCCTGATCAGATAAGGAGTTCCTGTGCAGCCTTTAATGGGGGGGGGGGGAGAAGGGAGGAAGGGAGAGAGGGATGAAGGGAAGGAGGGAGGAAGGGAGGGAGGAAGGAAAAAGTTACTTTTCTATGGTGTCTTTAGCCTAAATTGGACTATCCAATTTTTACTTACTGTTTTTATCATCCCTCTCTCTGCAGAGGTAAGATAGCCCTGACTGCCCTGACTGTCGTTATGGGATTAAGGCAATGGCCAATCTAGCTTCTTTCAGCTGAATTTGGGGTGAGTTGGCAGTTTTGGGGTACCTCTCCAGAGGGATGAACTTTCAGATGCTGGAAGGAAACCCTTGACTGGTGTCTGGAAAGGGTTTTAAAATCAAAGGGTCTTAGAATCTCTTTTTGGGTGATAGGTTTTCTGCATGCCCCCGCCCCACCACAGGTTTTTGCACTGACACAGTATGCCAGATCATGCAAAATTGAAAAAAATGTTAAAAGTTTATTTGAGCAAAGCTCCTGGATATGTTCCCCAGCCCCAGAGATGGAGGCCAGAGAAGCCATGCCCACAAACAAAAGCAGGGAGACTTTATAGGTCGTAGGTGAGGGATGATGATGTGTCTACCAAAGCTGGGTTTATGCCCAAGTATGAGCAAAAGCTGAGCAATTTAGGCAGGGACTGGCAACTTCAGGGGAGGAAACTACAGTAGCAGCCAAGATACAGAATTGGGCTGACCTGGGCTTTTTGGTGCCCTTTGTTTGGAGATTCTTTGAGTAGGGTTTGGAGACACAGGAATAGGGTTTCTCGGACCATGCAGGAGCAAGCTGGAGATTCCAACCAAACATCCCAGCCTTTTTGTGTATATGGGTGCTGGTTCAAATCTGGCTACTTCCTGCTAGCATGGAACCATGTGGGGAGGAGGAGTCAGGAGTCAGTGGGCTCATACTCAGCAGAAGGTGAAGAAGTATCCCATTAACCACCACCCTGGAGACCTTGCAAACCTGTTCTTGGCAGAGGCAGAGAAGGCAAAAGTGCTGGGGGGGGGGAATAGATTATTACCACTGGTCCTACAAATGGTGCTAGCCATGGGAAGAGTAAAAATTGCCAGAAAGAAGGGAACAGAGATGTCACCCTGGTTGTATTGGTGAAGGTCTTCAGACAGTTTGTGTAGACTCCATATTAATTTCCACCAGGCCAGACTCATTAACAGAGTAGCAACACTATTTCCCCAGGAACATGCAGGAGTCTGTAAAACAACTGGAATAGATTTACATGGTGGTGTCATAGCAAAGGCTATGGCTTTGGGTTAAAAGACATAAACATTTTTTTCTGTGCCTAGAGAGCCTGATATATGTTTTAGCCTGATGAAATGTACCTTTAAGCCTATACTTAGAAGACAACCAACAGAAATTTAAAACCTTGAGCTTATAACTGAATAGTAAATAGTCGCTGCTTTATCAGTTTACCAGAACGCCATTTATCAATGCTAAAACTCTGAACCAATGATATCCCAATGTAATAATAAATAGAAAGGGTACTTAAGTCCAAAGCATCTTTATATACCTTAAATCATTTACTTATACCTTTACAACTTGAATTTATACATCTTAAGTGATTTTCTGTGTTCCTTTGGTGGAAAGTTACATCTGAAATCTGTTTTTCCTTTACTATAAACAAAGCCTGTGAACAAGGCAAATCTGTCTGTATTTCTTAACAAGAAACTTAACTGATGAACTACCAACGAGGCTGTAGCCTTGGGAAGGCTGTTAAACTGGGGAAGCTATCAGAGGCCTAGTCAAACACCATCAGATCTGAGGATAAATTTCACCTGAGTAAGCAGATGTGCGGACCAGTTTCTGAATCCATTAATAGTGGCAAGGACTTACTGGCTAACTAGACAGCTACCCCAGGTTCCTTCATGGTCATTGGTGACAGAGCTCCCAGGTCAGCATTAGTCTTTGGCTGCTAGGTTTCCAGAAGATCTGACAGACTTCTATGGAGTAGGGACTTGGGGGAGCCGCCTACCTTGTCTAGGCAAAGCAGCACCTATCCATCTTCTTTGGAGGAGATAGGAGTATACCAGGAGCTGGCATGTCTATCTATCATGAAAAGCTTTTTTTTTTTTTTTAATTAAACGTTTAAAATGCCATGTTCTGAATGTCTAATAGGTAGAGGACCATCTATTAGGTATATCTGAATAGACATATTTTGCTTGTTTCTAGTTACTTATTTTAGGTTTTACTTTGAAAACTTATACCAGGGACTAAGTAAGGTCTATCCATGTAATTAATTATATTAGTACTTAATGTGACTACAATTAAATAACTTGAGTGTTCAGGGTCAGTCAGTCCCTGGGTGAAAAGGTGTCTAGGGCCACCACAAACCTGGCCAGCACAACCCAAGCTGCTAAGCACTGGCTACAGAGGGATGGGTGGGAGTGTAGAGCTAAAAAATCCTGGACATAAGGAACCTCAAACCATTTGTTTTGGGCATATACTGTGGGACAGCCCAAATTGATGGATAAATTTCACAGCAGATATTCCAGAAGTGACTGAGGATTGGGTTTAGAACCCAGCACTGGCCATTTCTAAGTATATGCTGGAGACCAAAGACCAGGGTGAGGTATTTGACGCGATAGCCTGGAGTTGAGCAATGGGTGTGGGGTACCCTCTTGAGAAGGACATCTCCAAACCCAGGGACACCCCACACCAGAGACTGTCTCTCCCCTAGAATAGACCAGGGGTCCCGAACCCAGAAGAGGTACCTGGTACCTCTTTAGGCAGTGGCTGGGAAGCAGGTGAGTTTTCTCAAGTTGAAAGTCAATCATGTCTTGCAGAAAGAAAAATAAAGGAAGAGGAGTGCCCACCCCCCACCGTGTAGCCAGGACCACTGGGTAAGAAAGCTCAACTACTCCTGGGTTTTGGCACCAAGAAAATAGGTTTTCTGGCCCTAATAATAGGTTTCTCTGCCAACACAGGGAGCTAGATCAAACTGAATTGGGGGGGGGAGTGTAATAACAGGTTTATTTGAGCAAAGCAAATACCAGGATGGTTCTTCAGTTCTAGAGATTGAGGGCAGGGAAGCCATGCCCACAAACAAAAACAGGGAGACTTTACAGGTTGCAGGTTAGGGGTGATGATGTGTCTGCCACAAGCTGGGTTTATGCCCAAGTATGATCAAAAGCTGAGCACTTTATGCAGGGACTTGGGCAGCTGGCAACTTCAAGAGAGAAAGCTGGAGTAGTTGCCAACTGTTTGGAGCTGGGCTTTGGGGCACCTTTCCTTTGTTCAGAGGCGATCTGAGCTGGTGGGGTCCGGAGAGAGAGATAGGAATGCGGCTTTCTGGGTCATGCAGGGGTGAACTGGAGATTCCAACAGAACGATGGGTCCACAAAACCTCCATGTGTTGTGCTTCCTCGCTTTGCTTTGTCCTCTAAGCTGGACTCCGGAGTGATTAAGCCTCAACCCGCATTCATATACCTTGATAGCTGTTTATCAGATAAAGTCAGAATGATGGCCTTCCCATGTGGCTCCGAAATAGGATGAGAAGAGATATTTAGCCATCACATTTAACTTTTAGGTTAAAAGAATAGTGAGCTTGTCTTTCTTGACTGTGGGCAGGTATTGCAGTAAGTCAGGATCTGAAGTCTTAGATTTGGACGTCTTTTTGTTTGTTTGTTTGTTTGTTTGTTTGTTTGTTTTTAAGACAGAGTCTCTCTCTGCCCAGCACTAGCTGTCCTGGAACTAACTCACTATGTAGTTCAGCCTAAAATCGGTAACTAGAAACAAGCAAATGTTGTCTACTTAGATATAGATATATGGTCCTCTATCCATTAGACATTTAGAACATGGCATTTCAAATGTTTAATAAAAATATAAGCTTTTCATGGTAGAGAGACATGCCAGCTCCTATCTCCTTCAAAGAAGATGGATGGATACAGAACCTCCATCTCCTTGAACTCAAGGAGATCTACCTGCCTCTGCCTCTCAAGTGATGGAATTAAAGGCATATGCCATCTTGCCTCCCTGGACAACATCTTTTTATCAAGATAAAAATACCAGTGAGATATAATTGTCTAAACATCCCTTGTGGACTTATACCTAGTGTCTGGGGAATGCAATCCCTTGAACTTTTACCAGTTCTCTTAGTCTCTGGTTATACTTTCCTGCTAAGTATTTGAGACTATCAAGGCCAGGTTGTGAGGATCTGGTCCTCGGGGATCACTGAACTTAAGAGGAACCTCAGACTCTTTTTTGCCTTTTTTCTACCAGTTGTCCATCTACGTGAGGATACATCAAAGGCCTTGCTTGACCTGACAGTGGCTTTGCTTGGAATCACTGAGGAAATCTGTTGTGGAATATTCCTTTACACCATGTGAAGATGTGTCACTGTGATTGGTTTACTAAAGAGCTAAACAGCCAATAGCTAAGCTGGAGTTATAGGCAGGACTTCTGGACAGAGAGCTTTGGGGAGAAAGGCCGAGTCACCACCCACATTAAGGAAGCAGGATGAGCAATATACAGAGTAAAGTACAGAGCCACATAGAAGAACATCGATTTTAAAATATGGGCCAATTTAGGTCATAGGAGCTAGTGGGACAAGCCTAAACCAAGGCTAAGCTTTCATACTTAATCTCTGTGTCATTTTTTTGTAAGCTGACAACCCAAAGAAAATCCATCTATAGAAATCTTTCCTCTGTGTTGACCCTCCTCTTTTCAGATGGGACCCTGGTTAGAATTCACTGAGTGGTGAATCCATGGTCTCTACAAATAAGAGAAAAAGTGATTCTCCAGTTACAACAGGACACTTTGAGAATCCTGGGACTTCATTGACCTTAGAGGATAAGGGAGAAGATATTCTCCCTTTTTGTCCCTCTGATCATGTTAGAATAGCCTCCAACTATGGTTATTAAACACCCAGAAGATCAAGTTACAACAGACTGGTACTTTATACTATTGTATAATAATTATTTTAATGCCTAGAAACTTCTAAATAAGTTTTGTTTAGATATATTAGACGTAGTTTTTAGACAGTCCTTGTAATTGTTGCTTTTAATACCATATACATCATTTCTAAATCTCATCCTTTATGTACCTTGAGTAACTTACTCAGAACTTCATAACTTGCAAATGATTTCCAGTCTTCTTTCCCATTCTAGAAATACCCAGCCATCATAATCTTCATGCACAATAAATCCATTGTTACTAAAACAATTTCCATGTATATGTCCTTCTAGTGTTTATTTTTATTTACTGGTTTCATTTCTTTTGTAAAAAAAATAGCACTACAATTTATTTATTTACTATGTATATAGTGCTCTGCCTGTACACCAAGAGAGGGTACCAGATCTCATTATAGATAGTTGTGAACCACCATGTAGTTGCTGGGGATTGAAATCAGGACCTCTGGAAGAACAGTCAGTGCTCTTAACCTCTGAGCCATCTCTCCAACCCAACTGGTTTCATTCTTATACCATAAGTCATAATAGTATTAACAAATGGATTTACTACCTATTGTGAGAATTTTCATCCTGGAAAGGGAAGGGGCACTAAGCAATGTCTATCCTCTCATCATAAGGCCCCAATGACAAACCAAAGCTTAGTTTCATCAAACTTCACCCTGGGGAACTAGGGGACTTATTGGACTTATTCTGCTTGAATAAGGGTTATAGAGATGAGTGTGGGCATCCAAAAGCAGCCACACTGGAAAGTCTTTACCCAGGATGAACAATGGCTTTCCCACACCTGCATAAGTGGAGATCTACCTTCCTAGTCTTCCCCATATACGCTAGCCCCTCTCCAATACCACAAGGTCACGTGTGATTAGGGCAGAATTGCATATAACAGGCTGACAGGGAAGCTGGATAGTCAGATGAGGACCCAGGTCTCTCCTTACGCACCCCTTCTATGAAGGAGCATCATCAGTCAACAAGCCCAGGGATGCTCATCTGTGTAAACAGGCACAGCTGATCTATGAAGATGGCAGGGGTTTGGCTTATGACAATGCTGTGCAACACTACCTTTATAAAAGAATAGGATAATGTGACAAATTACTCAGTGCACAGAGTAACTACCCTAACTGTGCTTTTTGATTATGTAAATATGAAGTGAATATGTAAAACATTATTGAACTGATGTTTGCAACACCCAGTAAAGCTCACCAAGGAATTCATGTTAAAATTATGATTCTAGAGTTACTATTGAGAGATCTTTAACCAGAGGTCCCCTCTATCCTCTCCATGGATGAGCATCCATGTAGCTGTTTTCACTACAGACATCTTTAAGTTATCAGATAATTAGTGTACATAAAATAATTGTTCCTTTGTGAAACTGAACTCATTAATTTGCATCGGACAAGAAGAGGCTTGCTGTTGAGTCCAGTGACAACTGGCTCTTTCAAAAGCATCTGTCTTCCTTATGACCTGAATAGATTTTTCCAGAGCAGTCTTACCATCTGTTGGGTCATGCATTTGAGATAGGAATAAAAAAGAAACAGAAAAAGAAATGTACAGCTATAGCTAGATAAAGATGACAGATATTGGATCCTATACCAACAGGACATTTGCTTTTAAAGGTCACCCTCTGATATCTTTATCATAGGTGAGTGGCAGTTAGTCAAGCAGGATCAAGTCAATAGAAATATCTGCCTTTACAAATGTCCAAACTGGGACCCTCCCTGCTTAGACTTGGAGTAATCGATACCCACAATCAGTGTGGGTGCATCTGCAAATGGAGGCAGACAACCTGAAAATTGTGCTAAGTGACCTCCTTGCTATATAGAAATCAAATTGTAGGACAATATCATGTTATTTTTCTATAGAAGCCACATTTCATCCTTTAGTTCATATTCGGGCCAGATCTGTGTACAGAAAAATATCAGACATTTCTTTCTTAAGGCCAGTGGGTGGAAGGGATCCCAGTGGGTAAGGATACAGTGACTGGTAGTCTTCACTGACAGATACCCATCTGTGAGACAGAAGATTATTGGAATGGCTTCCAGATCTTTGTTTCACTCTCCAGAGCATCCCCTGGAGAGTCCCTAACTTTTTATTTTAATTTAATGTTATTCTTTTTTTTTCCTTTCCAGACAGGTTTCTTTATGTATCTCTGGCTGTCCTGGAACTAGTTCTCTAGACCAGGCTGACCTTGAACTCACTGAGACCCACCTGCCTCTGCTTCCCAGTGCTGGGATTAAAAGTTTGCACCACAATGCCTGACAAAAACTAGTCAACTTTTTATAACTGTATTAAGTCAGGGATGGATTTCCTTCCCTTGTTGGTTAAACTTCCAATATTTCCTTTAAATATTCCCTTTTATCTTTTTCTTCAGATTTATAAATCTCCATCTGTCACATGAATACAGCAGTGGGCCTTTGCATAAGCAAAGATTTTACTGGGTTGTGGAATTAAAATTTTTCATAGCGTTTTTACAAGATAAAGGGGGTGATAAAAAAATTTGAATTCCCTACCCTAAACATGGTTTATAGTATTTGAAGGAAAAGAGTCACATTTGATATTTCTCATAGTTCTAACTTGATGAATGCATAACTTTGCCCCATCTGACAAAGAGAAAATGTATCTATAAGGCAGAGCAGAACTTGAATATATATATATATATATATATATATATATATATATATATATATATAAATGCATTACCCCCCTACACACACATACACACACACACACACACACCCTTCTCTCAACTGCTGCTGCACACTCCATCCTTAATTTGGCCAGATGTCAGATTCAAATAATCTAACACAACCGAGTAAAGCCAAAGGTTTATATAGTTTGTCTTGGGATTTGCTAACACCTTTCTTATGTTTATCTTCCTTTTCCCATCTCCTTGCTTGCTTTCAATACTTGCCCAGACTCTGGGCAAGGATAAACATGCCTAAACTGTTCTAGGTCCAGGAAACAACCAGATTGCCAAATGAGGGAGTGAAGTTAAACTTTATACAGACATTGGCACATACCAGTTCACAGCAGAAACAGCACACTGGACTTGAAGTCAAAAACCCTAGTTCTGTCTGGACAGCGTAGCCTCAGTCATCTTGCATCCTTGAAGCCTTGAGGACCTCCTGCACCGGACAGAGATGAATGAAATGTGCCTCTGCTTACTTTACAGAGCTGTTAGTAAATGAGATGCAAGAACTTGGGCTCAGAGCAGAACATGGAAACTTCTCTGGGAGATCAAGGATTGTTAGCTGGACTGAACAAGGAATTCATCCTCCAAACTGAAATTGTCTTTGTATTTTAGAATCAGATTATCTTGGAGAACTCTTTTAAAAACTGCAGGACAAAAGGGCTTAACTGGGACTGTCCTGAGCAAACTAGAGCAAGTGCCTGCCTCAATTATAACTTGACTAACAGATAGCTTTGCCTTGTCTGAAAAAAAATAATTTAAGACTGTTTACAAAAAAGCATTCATAGCTGAGATAGGGACTGTGAAACTGGGAACCACCACTACCATTATCCACACCTCCCCATCACCACCACCTATGAAAGAGGAAGAAACAGAATCCAGTCAGGAGCTTGCTGTCCCAGGGACTGTATCAGTCATCTTCTATAAAACAGGTGGACACTCTGGTTTTAAAGGAATAGTAAGAACAAGATCTAGCCGGGTGTGGTGAAGCACACCTTTAGTCTCAGCACTTGGAAAGCAGAGGTAGGCGGATCTCTGCCTGTTGGAGGCCAGCCTGGTCTACAGAATGAGTTCCAGGACAGCCAGGTCTACACAGAGAAACCCTGTCTCAAAACAAAACAGAAACAAGGTCTCATTCTATTGCCTAGGCTGATATTAAATTCATTTACTCAAGCAAGTCTTATAACCAACCTGCCTTACAAGAGTGAATATAATCTAAAGAAATGTGTGTGCCCCTCCCTTTGAAAATCACACTATTGAAACAATAAACTCCTAGAAATTAGGATTTTCTGGAAGACAAGGTTGATGCCCTGGAAAGGGAGCAAGAGGAGGGATTTTTCTCTTGGAGAAAGTTTAGAATTTGTCAGCCTTGCAAGAGAAACTTAAAGCTGTGAGTGATGGGAGAGGGGCCACACCTTAGCTAGACTATTTTTTATTTTTTTAATGAATACTCTTAGCTTCATGTTATTAACCTGAAGATGGACTTAAAAGAAGTTGGATTTCTTTTTCCTAAGTGGCTACATTGAATTAAATTCCTTTCTCTTGGCTTGAGTAAAAGTGTCCAAACTGGGTTTGTTAGGGCTGTGACCCTAAGTCTGGTAACAGTCTTAGTACATTTCCCACACTGATCTGAAACTCACCCACTCAGGCAGTCATCCCCTGAGTAGCTGGGACTACCAGCATGCCCCTCAACAGCTATACTGACATCTTGGTATTGATTTCAAAGACGTTTCCCCTACACCCTCCCCATGAAAGTATAGATTCTTATCCATTTAAGTATAAATATACTGCCTGACTTAGGAAACAGCAATTTGTTCCAAAGAGTGAAGCCAAATGTTTCTGTTTTGAAAGTTAGTGGAGTGGAACATTAAATAACCTTGTTATTAAAGAAGGAACAAATAAAAGAGAGGTCACTTAGGACGAATGTACACCAATACACTTGAAAGGCAAACTACAACAACAAAGAATAATATAAGTACAACTCATCAAAAAATTTAGACTGTGAATTACCACACAATTCAGAAATTCCACTAAACAGGGGCTTGAACAGCCATTTGGGCACATGGTTCATACAAGGAGCCTTCACAAAGGCAACAGGTAAACAAATAGGTAACAAAATATGTTATACACCATATAATGGAATATTATTAGCATTAAAAAGGAAATTTTGACCTAAGTTGCAGCGTGGGTGGATCTTAATTTTATACAAATGAAGTAAATTGAACATTAAGGGATAAACATTGTATAGTTTCACTTGTTAGAGGGTCCTAGCGAAATCAAATTCATAGGGATTCGAAGTATAATAGCAGCTTTCAGGGCTTGGGGAAAGGGAGATATGGGGGACCTAGTGTTTAATGGGATGGCTTTAGTTTGGGAAGACGAGAGCATAGCAGATTTTTTGGGGGGAGGGTCACCAGCTGGCTCCCAAATCCTGACATGGAGACTTATTATTAGTTATGAGTGTTCAGCCTTATCTTATGCTTATCTCACTAGCTCTTTAAACTTAAACTACCCTGTTTCTTCTCATATACATTTTGCCTTCCTTTCTTTCCTTTTTCCCTCCCTCCCTCCCTCCCTCTCTCCCTCCCTCCTTCCTTCCTCCCTCCCTCTCTCCCTCTCTCCCTCCCTCCTTCCTTCCTTCCTTCCTCCCTCCCTTCCCTCCTTCCTTCCTGTTATTTGCTGTGTTTGACTGGCTGGTGGCTGCCTGGCTTCAGGCCCCTAATGTGTGGCTTTCCTCCTTCCTCTTTCTCCTCTCCTTCCCCTCTTCTCCCTCAAGCCCAGACTCCTCCTCCCATTTATTCTCTCTGCCTGCCAACTCCACCTATCCCTCTCCTGCCTAGACATTGGCCATTCAGCTTTTTATTAGACCAATAAATAGGCAAGCAACGCATCTTTACATAATTAAACACACATCTTTACATCTTTAAACAAATGCAGTATAAACAAATGTAACACATCTTTATATAGTCAAAGCAATTTCCACAACATGACAAATTTCTGTGGATAGACAGCAGTGGTGTTTGTATAGCGATATAAGTGCTAATACCTTGGAGCTCTGTATTCAAAATGGTAAAAATCATAACCATTAAGGGAATGCCTGGGTCTTTTTGTTATATAATTACTTGGTGAGTTATTTTCAAGACAGGGTCTCGTGTAGCACAGATTGGCCTTGAGGTTTCTGTTTGGTCGAGAACTTCTGGTCCTTCTGTCTCTACCTACTCAGTGCTGCTATTAACAGGCATGCATTACCAATCTCGGTTTTATGCAAGCACTGGGAATCGAACTGAGGGCTTTTTGCATGTTAGTCAAGCACTCCACCAACTAAACTATATATCTAGTTACCCTCCCACCGCCAACTAATCTTAAAAGGGCAAAAATTCCCAGAGGAAACCCTTCTGAGAGTATACCGCAGTCAGCTAATCAACTATCAGTATAGCCAGGCAGAATGCCTCACACCGCAACCCACACACAAGAAAGTGTGAGGCAGGAATATGGGAAGTTGAAGAGCACCCTGCACTACACTGGGAGACTCCATCTCAAAGTAAACCAAGGCAAACACCAGCAAAAAGCTCCTTAGGCATACAGACCCACAGTCGCAGTTAACTTGGGTCTTCATCCCCACCAAGCTATGTTCCTCAGCACCAGTCTTGGCCTCTGAAGAGTTCTGACTCATGACTGCAGAGAAGATGAGTAAGATGTTCTGAGTTTATGGGACTCCAAGACAGATTGTCTTTTGGGGTATGAGAGTTATTTGGAGAGTAATTAACACTATAAACAGACAGACAAGACAGGGACTCTGAGGAATGTTCAGGCCCCATGGCTGAGCGGTGTCCCTTCTTATAGGTCTCAGAGGAAGAAGATAGGGTCTATGCCTTATGAATGATGGGTGGGTCTTAATAGGATGCTGGCAGTCAGGCTGTCTCTGATTGCTGGGTGACAAATGGGAAGAAGGGGACCGTGTTAACATGGGACCTGTTCGAAAAATCAGCTGTGAGGATGGGGAGAGATCCAGCTTCAGATGAGCTTGACCTGGGCAGCATCCTGAGCTGGCCTGAGATCTACCAGTGAACATCACAGAAGGAAACGCTAAGACGGGAGAGGAAATCTGGTTTAGTGCCTTCCAAGGCATGCAGTGTTTTCTAGCTAAACATTACCAGTCGTGCAAATGTGGACTTGGGGCTCTACCGTTTAATCTCTACAGACAGATTTTGGAAGTTTTTTTTGAAGTCCTGTGTTCCATCTGAAATATTTATGTCAGTTTTCCTCTCTAGTCCCTGATATATTTATCTTTATCCCATTTTTAAAAACGTAACAGATTTGACTAATGGCTAGGTGCTTACATTGGACAACAGAGATTACGTGGGAATCAAAAGAGACAGGGCTCCTGACCTCTCAGCGATGGGGAGAGTGATGACAGAGGAGTGCACGCATTGATGCTGGGGTTAGCTAACATAGGGCATCCAGACCTAGGCTCTCTGCTTGCTCCATTTGACAGACTGGCCTGGGAATCAGGGCACTGGGTATGTGTGGTTGGGAGTTTCAGTTAATTTCCTTGGGTAGCTCTTCTGGCCAACAAGTCTCCAGCAATGAGTCAGAGGGCTGCACCCCCTCGCCGTCTCCTGGGCAGAGAGCACCCAGCAGGCTGTATTGCTCCGTCTTTCCGTGTTGGCACTCTGTCCCAGTTACTGCTCATTTTCCTCCCCTCCAATCTGTTCCCACACCGACAAAGGTGGCTCCTACGTACATAAATTATTCCTAACACCCTTACATAAATTATTCCGAACACCCCAGGACCTTTACCCTCCTCTGAGAACTTACTTTCATTTATGGATGCTTTGAGACTACGCATGCTCCATGCTCAGCTTTCAGCTTTCAACTTGACCCTGGATGATCCCTGCCAACCTCAGATTTGTTATGGTTTGAAATCTGAGTTCCACTCTGTTCCTGACTTAATAATTAACATTTATGAAATACTCCAAATATGTTACACACAATTAGGTGCATCGGTTCACTTAACCCCTGGGGGAATTTTACCAAGCAGTTCAGTAATTGTTAAAAGCAGGCTTGGGAGTCTGGTTTGTCTATACCACTTGCCAGCTTGAGGCTTCAGATGAGTGATGATCTCCGACTGTGCCTCCCTTTTCTGGAGTATAAAAGGGAAGAATAATATCTAGCTGCTAAGAGGATGAGAGGATTCATGGCAAACACCAGATCCAAGTTCTCTTTTTTTCTTTAAAGTGTGTATTTTATCACCATCTCATACAGGAGCAGGGTAAAGCTTAGAGATGTCAAACAGCTTGCTTAAAGTCAGACCGAGTGGGAGGGGCAGAGATAGAATTAGAATTCAAGACCTCCGACACCTCAGTGGGCAATCTGGACAACTCTGCCTGCTACTGGGGCAGGACATTTAATTAACAGGATTGCTGCCTTCTGAGAGTACCTCATTATAGCAGGTTTTTTGTTGTTGTTGTTGTTTTGTTTTGTTTTGTTTCCCACCTGATCTACTGGCTTTTACTCTGAGACCATTTAACTGGCAACATCCTTTGCCAAGTTCTGCTACTATAGTTACACTCAAGTGGTTTGCACTAAAGCTGTGGTATCTTTCAAAAAATCTCTTCCCTCTTGGAGTAGAATGCTATGAAATGAAGGAAAGCAATTTTTATAATAGTAACAGAACCCGTAATATATAAATAACAGTCACCAACCGTTTCTTGAATCTATTTACCTGTTTATTATATTGCTAGCCAAAGTATGGACCACTGAGAGACACCCTCAGAACACAAGAGATCTTTAGCCTATAAACCAACCATTCTCCCATGTCTTATGAAATCCACTATTTGATAGTATAGTTTTAATACTGTCTTAATGCCATACTCATATCAAATTTTTTTCCTTAGTGCTCCTATATACCGTGTAGTATCATGTACTATAACTACTTTAATAAAGCATACGGAAATGTCAATCATACTAAAGAAAGGTACAGCTTGTGGAAAGATCACACACTGAGCACGCTCATGTAAACATGACCCGGAACAAGAAACAGAGCATAGTTCTCAAGAAGTCCATCCCGTGTGCCCCTCCCATCGCTATCCCTCCAAAGACAAGTGCTTTCCAGACTTCTAAACTATGCCTTAGTCCTGCTTGTTTGAACTTCAAATGTTTTCTATGGTTCCCATTTGCCATGCTTTGCGTGTGTCCTTAGAAGTTCATTGGAAATGTAACCCTCAGTGTTGTTGAGAGAGGGACCTTCGAGACATGATCAGGTCTGGAGCGCACCTGCCCTCCTGAGTGGGTTACTGCTATCTGCCATCCTAGGGTGAGTGGCTAGGAGAATGGGTTCCTAAGAAGGATGTGTTTGCTGTCCTCTGCCCTCTAATATATGTGTGCTCTCTTACCCTTCTGCCTTCTGTCACAGGGTGAGGCAGCAAGAAATCCATCCCTTTGACCTGGATCTTCCCTGCCTCCAGACTATAAAACAAAATTTATTATTCAAAAAGGCATCCAGCCTTGAATTTTCTGTTATGGCAGTACAAATGGATTACGAGAGCATGTGATTATGTGACTTCTTCCACTGATACTTGTGAGATTCGTCTGTGTAACTGTGGTTCCTCTTGACTCATCCCATTTGCTGTATGAGACTACATTTTCGGTATAGCCCATGCCTCATCATCAGTGTTGACTAGTGTGAAGGACACCGCCATGTTTAGGACTATGTATCTCTTGCCCACTTACCATATTTCTGTTGCAAAACCTTGGAGAGACTGGGCCTGAGTTCCAAAAACTGTTAACCACATTCTCTCCTTAGACTGAACTCTGAAACTCACATACTTATTCACAAACATATGCCAGGTATCATGTCAGACGTGAAGACTAGAGGCCCTTAAGGATTTCACAGTTAGCAGGGCAGAAAGTTAAATAACAATGACAATATACTGGAATGTTGGAGATAACTACGGGTTTGTTAGAATTACTGGATGGTATAATCTTTTAAACATTCCATTTTAACAAAAAGTGTCAGCCTGCACAAGGGACCAATCTTCTGGAATCCCCAGAGGTGCCTTTATCGAGCATTGTGCCAGATTAAAAGAGTCGCTCTTTTCAAAGAGTCTCAGTGCTCAGTCAGTTGAGAAGATCCCATTAGGCATCAAAGAAATGCCAATACTGTTTCCCAGAGGCTCTCCTTCCTCTGTGCTCCCCTTAAATGCCCTCAGCTCTTGTCTCTCTCAGCCAGCTCACCGTCCTCTAGGCTTTAACCATCTTATGTGTCAGCCCATAGTTCCCACATCTTTCATTCTCTCCAGTCCTCCCCTGGAATCCATATGTAAGTGCCCCGATTTTAAGCATTGATCAAATACTTCATCTAGCACAATCAATCAACAGATTAGAATGGTGCAAAGCCAGGCTGTCCCTTCCCTTACCAATCATTCAGGCTGGGAGCCATTTTAAAGCTTTCTCTTCCTCCTCCATATCCAGATCTTTCTGAGTTGACACTCATTTTTCATACTGCTCTGGCTCCTAAACCATGACTTAAAATGTGGATCTGATCATCCTGTTTCTTAGTTTAAGTGTTGTACTGGCTAGTTTTATGTCAGCTTGACACAAGCTATGGTCATCTGAGAGGAGGGAACCACCACATTGAGAAAATGCCTTCATAAGATCAGTCTGGTAAGCCTTAAGGCGTTTTCTCAATTAGTGATTGAGGGGGAGGGCCCAGGCCATTGTGGAGAGAGCCATCCCTGGGATGGTGGTCCTGGGTAGAAAGCAGGCTGGGCAAGCCATGAGGAACAAGCTGGTAAGCAGTTCCCTTCCATGGCCTCTGCCTCAGCTCCTGCCTCCAGGATCCTGCCTTGTTTGAGTCCCTGTCCTGACTTCATTCAATAATGAACAGCAATGTGGAAGTGTGGCCATACAAACCCTTTTCCCCCAGCTTATTTTTGATCATGGTGTTTCATCATAGCACTAGTAACTCTAGCAAGTGTCACCATGCTCCCCATTTCCCATAGTAGTTTTTCCCAAAGGCATTCCTTGACTGCCGCCATGAACTAAGATGTGTCTCATTTGGCAAGGTGTGCTGTAGGTTAGCATAGTGCACACACATTCATTTCCTTGTGTGGAGTGAACAGAAATTTAGAAAGAACTGGTAACAAGATTTTATGCAAAATCCATATCCTTGCCAACCTCTCTATTCTCATCGCCAGTATCCTGTTATCAAATGATTGCCATTCCCCTTGCATGCCAAGCTGTTGCAAGTTTTTGTCTTTGCACAGAGGCCAAACTCTTCAACCAACCTGAAATGGACTCCTTTTCCTACCTGGCAAAATTTTACACATCTTTGAATTCTTAAATCCAAGTTTAGCCTTCTTGGGTAGGTTTCTCTGGGTTTTTAGGATAGAATTGGCTGGTCCAGACTCTGTGACTCATAATCCAACTCCATTATGTACTTTTCCCTCTATTATGTGTCTCCTCTGTAACTAACACATAATCTGTTCTATTATGTGTTCCCGCTGTACCTCGTAATCTCCTCCATTATGTGCTTTCACTGTAACTTATAATCTACTTCTGTTATGTTGCCACCACACTAAAGAACATCTTTTGATTGATGTGTTTACTTCCTTTGCTGGTTTATAAGTGGCTTGAGGCTTTTTCTCTGTTTTCCCACTATCTGGTACAAAGGAGGTACAAAGAAAAGGCTAGGTGAGCCAAGACCAATATAATAATTTACAGCAGGGATGGCTAGGTTATGCTGCTGTGACAAATGACAACGCAAAAGTTTGTGCTTCAGTCAGATTAGTGTCAGCCTGGCTTATGGATGGTGTTATCAATTTACATGTCTGTCTGTGATCACTCTGGAGAACTGTGTGCTCATGTGCATGTACTCTGTTTTGCATGTGATCTAGTACATATAACATAAACAGAATCATTCTTAAAAATAGAATTATAATTTAGTGGAATTGATTGAATTCACAATTATTAAGAACAATCACCATTGTCCGAGCCAGAAAAACCCTTATAACCCCAGATGGAAATACCCTCCTTACTATACAGTCACAGCCACCCCCACATCTCCCAGCCTCTGGAAGCTAGCAATTTGCTTTGCCTCTTCCGAGCACTTCTGATGAATGGAATCACACATTAATGTCCTTTTGTGTCTAGCTTCTTCACTAGTGTAAGATTATCAACTTCCATTTATGTTGTAGCTTATATGTGGTCTTCATTCTTGTTTGTGGCTAAATAGATCTCATTTTATATACATCATATTTTACTTATCAGTTAATTGGTTGATAGATAAGTCTTTCTGTATGTACTTGGCTACTGTAGCTGAGCTATGAATATTTGTGTACAGATTTATTGAATGCCTATTTTCTCTTCCAGAGACTCTTCCACAACAGAAGTAGAATATTTGTGTCAAGCAGTAGTGGCCCCCCCCATGCCTTTAATCCCAGCATTTGGGAGGCAGAGCCAGGCAGATCTCTGAGTTCTAGGCCAGCCTGGTCTACAAAGTGAGTTCCAGGACAGCTACATAGGGAAACCCTGTCTTGAAAAATCAAACCAAACCAAATTATGGAAAATTGAGAGAGAGAGAGAGAGAGAGAGAGAGAGAAGAATTGCTGATTTATATAATGTTCCTTTTCTTTCCTTCCTTCCTTCCTTCCTTCCTTCTTTCCTTCCTTCCTTCCTTTCTTTTTTTAAGACAGTCTCAGTGTGCTGTCTGGCCCAGCACTCACAGTTACCCACCTGTCTCTGCCTTGCCTTTTTTTTTCCTCCTTCTTTCCTTCCTTCTTTCTTTCTTTCTTTCATTCTTTTTGCCTTTCTTTTTCTATTTATCATTACATTGGCACTGAGACTCAGTAGGCTCTCCTGGTGTTTGGTCTGGCCACACGGGGATCCTACGTACAGGCTCTACCCACAACAGATCCACTCTCTTCTCCCAGCAATGGATCTGCTTTCTCATTCACCGATGCCTTTGTCTTCCATTCAATATTGGCAACTGGCCTCTGGTGGGTTACCACCTCTGACCATTCCCCTGATGGGAGGCTTCGTGTGCCAAGCATAATCCTTGCTCTCTCTCTCTGTCTCTCTCTCCCTCTCCCTCTCCCTCTCTCTCTCCTCCTTTCTTCCTTTCTTTTTTGGTTTTCCAAGATAGGGTTTCTCTGTATTGCTTTGGAGGCTGTCCTGGAACATACATGATTCAATTCCTATTTAAGATATATGTGTGCGTGCGTGTGTGTGTGTGTGTGTGTGTGTGTGTGTGTGTGTGTGTGTGGCCTGGATTTAATGCTATATATATGTGGGTGTAACCTGGATTTACCTTTGCATGTATGTAACTTTAATTTAACTCTTGTTTAGAAAAACATAGCAACCATGCAGTTCTCCTCCATCTTGGCTGGTGACCTCATCAGGATGTAGGTGACTACATCACTGTCCACCATCTTTACTAAGGTTTAAGAGTACATACCATGTGACACTTCTTAGCCCCAATGAGCTCTCTGTTCATTGTATCTCTTTCTGGGCTAAGGAAGCAACAAGTCTCAAATATTTTGGATTGTTATAGACTTTTGTATGATGACAAAAATGTAAGGTTATTTTTGTCACAGCATACTGCATATGTGCTTCAACTCTTGTTTAGAATATACTCTATATGGTGATAAAAAAATTAAGGTTATAAATGTCTATTCAGATTAACAAAAGCCAACTTAGAGATTTACATCTAAGTACTTATGTCTTTGCCGAGTGTTCCACACCAAGCTTCTAGAGAATTTAGGTAAGTAGCAATATATGCCTGATGTATAAGGTATTCGATAAATAAGATTTGTAGATCCCTGAGGTCTACCCAGGTATATAGCAATATTTGTCTAGCTTCATCTTTACCCACTTTAAGCTTTAGCTATTTAGATAAACTAAGCCACACAAAAACTGCAATATTCTAGAATGGAGTGTCTGGTCCCTGAGAGGGTTCTCTCCCCAGGGTTGGGCATTTGGGTCACTTTTCCTCGTCTCCTCAGGAGACGGCCTCAGCAGTTTGGAAGAAACTTGTCCTGTTTTCACCCATGGAGCAGCTATTTCGGTTTCTTTATTGAGCCCATTATCTATGATTAAAAAGTTTTAGTTTGATACTAGAAGAGCTTCAATTCAAAGTCATTACTTTTAAGGCTAAACCTAACAGGGTTAGAACATAAAGTCCTAGTCTTATAAAAGCTACTAACTTATTATAAACAGTTACGGATAATTACGAAATGCAAGTTAGGGGTTGGTCACCTGACAAAGGAATGGAACGTAAAGTCCTAGTCTTACGAAAGCTGCTAACTTACTGCAAACTGTTAAAGAACACAAGAGTCAATAGTCGTCTTATAAATAACCAAATTCTTTAATTGTAGTCACACTAAGCACTAATATAATTAATTACATGGGTAAGCCTTACTTAGTCCCCTTATATGTTTCCAAAGTTAAGCCTAAAATAGGTAACTAGAAATAAGAAAATTTGCCTATTCAGATATACCTAATACCGGTCCTCAAATGTTTCAGAGATCTGCAGAACATGGAATTTAAAGTGTTTAATTAAAAAAAAAAAACCTTTTTGTAATAGAGACGTGCCAGCTCCTGGCAGTACTCCTATCTCCTCCAAAGATACAGACGGGCACAGAAAAACCTCCACCTAGAGTTTGCTGCAAACGTGGCAAAGCCGGCCACAGGGTGAAGAAACTGCTTTTTACCCCAACTGCTGCCAAGACCCTGTCCAGACTGTGGGCAAGGAGGACACTGGAGAATTTATTACCCCACTTTGCCTAGACAAGGTAGGCTGGTCCCCCAAAGATGCCGTTGTCCCCAGAGAACGGGAAAGTCTAGAGAACACGTGTCTTCCCCCCCCCACACACACACACAGCCTCGCCTTGCCTCCTCCCATTCCTATTTCCTAACATTTCTATAATAAACGAAAAGGAAGAATGCTAGTGTGGGCCATGGCAGCAGCCTGCCTCTGCCGCCAAAGCACTGAAGTTACATCATCCCCCGTTGCTAAGGTGCCTTTCCGCCTTCAGCTAAGGGACACGTGCGCCCCTTAAAAGGGACAGCCACGGACAGCTTGTTCTCCTGCCTCTTGCTCCTCTCTTGTCTCTTCCCTGTTCCCTTCTGCCTCTCTCCTGTCCCCACTCTGACATGGCCTTTCACTCTTCACCCCTCCCCCAACAACCTCTTGCACGAACTCTGTTGCCCCTGGTGCGGAGTGCTTGCATAGAGGCATACCTTGGCAGGGCCCACGGAAAGGTACCCACTTTGCCTTTCGTTTTTACTGATGATTACAGCATATATTTGTACTTCATTCTTGTTTATGGATAAATAACATCTCGTTTATATACATCATAGTTTACTTATCAATTAATAGGTTGATAGATAAAAGACTTTCTGTATGTACTTGGCTTTTGTAGCCGAGCTGCTATGAATACTTGTGTACAGACTTATTGAATGCCTATTTCCTCTTTCAGGTGTATACCCAAGTGTAGAATCGCTGTGCCAGGCAGTGGTGGCCCATGCCTTTAATCCCAGCACTCGGGGTGGGGGTGGAGTGGGGTGGGGTGGGGTGGGGTGGGGACAGAGGCAGGCAGATCTCTGTGAGCTTGAGGCCAGTCTGGACTACACAGTGAGTTCTAGGACAGCCGGGGATATATAGGCAAACCCTGTCTTGAAACAAAAAATAAAAAAACCAACAAACAGCAACAGCAAAGAGTAGAGTTTCTGGCTTACATGACAATTCCATTTTTTTTTTTTTTTTTTTTTTTTTTTTTTTTTTTTGTCTAAGAAAGAGTCTCAGTGTGCCCTGCCTGGCCTGGCACTCACAGTTATCCACCTCTTTCCAAGTGCTGAGATGAAAGGTGTGTACCACCACATCCAGCTTCACATTTAATTCACTGAGGAATGACCAAATGTTTCCCAAAGGTCTATGCCATTTTAGATTCCCTCCAGCAGTATACAAGTTTCCATCTCTCTATATTTTTATCACCAGTTGTTATTTTCTATTAAGTATTATTTCCACCATTACTAGAATTTATGTGTACTATTAACACATTCACACCACTCCTCTTGTTTTAGTAGCTAAAGCAAGTCATGTGATTAAGGAAGCATTAAGACAGGTGGGAGACACCGACAGGATATGTGTGAACAACCCCCAATGGCAACCACATAGTTAATATCAAGGGAGGAGAGTGATATCAATATGTCTCATCACTTATCTGCAGGGCCATAAACACAAACCAGATTACTAGCTCTTACTTAGATGCTATAAAATTTCCAGAAGTGAATAAGCAGAAAATCACCGAGAGGGGTGCAGATGTGAAACAGAAAACATGGGAAGTCAGAAAAGAAAAGTAGAAACAAATTTAAACTGTCATCTAGTTGTGGAGTATTCTTTTCTAGCCCCCACAATCAATCTGAGGAAGGGGGAATCAAGAGTTCTGGGCTAGCCTAGGCTATGCAGCAACACTATGAGCAGAAAGACGGTTCAGTGAATGAAAATATTTGCCATAAGAGCCTAAAGACCCCCAGGGCCCATGTGAAAAAGCTGGGTATGTTAGCGCCCAAGCTATAACCCCATCACTCCACTGCCATGCAAGCAAGAGAAGGAGAAATGGCCAGAAGCTCAGAGGCCAACTAGCCCGGAGTACAATACACCAAAGAAAAGAAACCAGAGACCTTGAGCAAAGTAGGAGAAAGCCAAGTCTGAAAGTTGTCCTCTCGAGAGGACACATCACAGTGTGCCATATGCACATGCTTACACTACACAAATGCACACTACCTCCCCACATGCACACCTACCCACACACATACACACATGCACACCTACCCACACACATACACACATGCACACCTACCCACACACATGCACACCTACACACCTACCCATACACACACACACACGTACACAATTGTTTTCTAATTAAAAACAAACACAGAACAGCCAAGTGACAACAGCTTTACAAATAACTTCAGCTGTTACATTTTGTTATATAAATTAACTAAATAAACATTTTTTTTCTGATGAAATTACAAAATCAACTTCAAAAATAAGGGAATAAAAATCTTTCTGGAGGGGTTTTTATCAAAAAGGGATATTTCATGTACACAACCTTTCTGTTACCTAGCAACCCTCCTTGGGAGTTCCCCCATGGGGTAATTGCATTTGGCAGCTGGTTCAACCTTGAAATGATCTGTTTGTGTTCCTTGCTCCCTGAAGTGTAGAGGTCACTGCAGATAATAAATAATGCAGAGGCAGCTCCTTATTTTCTGGCATATGATAACATGGTCAAGTTGCCGGGAAATACTCCTTCTTGCCCTCTTGACATTGACTCTGTGCACATAGTTGGGTCATACTAGATGCACATTTCAAAGTCTAAAGATATAACCTCCATGGGCAGATAAGCATTATTACTTTACCCACTGTGTAGCTGTATAATCAATAAACAAGCATGCATTATTAATATGGGTTTGAAGCTGGGCTCCACCAATATGTGTAGACACTTGTTAATCTAGAACAACAATGTATTTAGCCTTTGAGGGTTAAATTAGTGTGTGTGCACATATATATGATATATGACAACATATGACACATAGTGAACACCACCTATGTGTTGACTTTGATGGGTTCCAGATCGTGTTCTCTATTGAAAGATGGCTTCCTTTTCCACTCCGTTGACTAGAGATACTCCAGCCATGTGCCTCTGCAGTGTGCGGTCCTCTTCAGAGCTAAAAGCATCGAAAGGGAATTAGAAGTTCTCTTTTAATGGCCTGTGTCCTCCCACCAGTCTGGGGCAGGTAGAGGCTTGGTAGGTCTTCCAGCAAATTCAGCATGTGCCCTGAGACTATACACGTGGCCACCCTAATTTACTGGGGAATGTGGAGAGGGAAGTCATTTTCTGAGGTTTCCCAGGACTTTACAGAGACTTTGTAGGAGAAAACTGCTGAGTCACAGCATGCCTGTTCAAGAGCACATAATCTTAACTGGCCTGGAGGTTTGTCATCTCACTGCTTGGGTATGAAGCTGCTACCAGCTGCTCTATCAGGAAGCAAGCAATCTCAACTATTCACTGTGTAGTCTTTCAACTCTGATTGCTCAGTAAGGAGATCCACTTGAGCTAGTGTCAGAAGAAGAGAGGTAAGGAGGGGTTTAGGGACACGCAGAACGTACCTCAGAATCCTAGGGCAGGAAATGTCACGAGTAAGGTGATTTTGGTCTCCTCTCAGACCCATATGGTCTCTGGACAACACTCGCTCTCTCTGACTCTTCAGGCTGCTTGTCTTTACTGCTCTATTCTTGTCTCTCTTACCTCTCTGTCTGTCTGCTGTCTATCTGTCCACCTATCTAATCTGTCTGTATATCTATGTATAAGAAGAGAGAGAGAGTTCAGTTCCAGCTGCACCCTGAGAATTCCTAATTTGGTAGCCATCAGATTTAACTTCCAAGCGTGAATCTGATTGTTCCAACTGGGGCAAATATCTCTATTGGTCTAACTTATAATCTCTAATTGCTTATTACAAGCATGGTTGTTGAATTATCAATTCACTCTGAAGAGGGCCACTGTGGAATAGGGCAGCCACTCTCTGCTACGGTTTGGATGTGAAGGGTCCTGCTAAAGGCCACTGTGGTGAAGAACTGGTCCCCAGCTGGTGGTTCCAATCACTGAGAGCTAATTATATCCTGAGGGCTCTGGACCAATCTTTAATCCACAGATAGGCTCATAGTTCTATGACCTCACAAGGAAGAAATGCATCATTGGGAATATGCCTTTGAAAAACTATCTTGTCCCTTCTTGTCTCTTTGTCTTGGCTTCTTTCTGGCTACCATGAGGGGACAGACCTGCCCTTCCTCACCTACCTGCCATGGTATTCTGCCTCAGAGCTCCCCACCCCCTCCCCTACCTCCCAGATAACTACTTAATCATAAGCCAAAATAAATATTTGCTCCTTTAAAATGGTTTCTCTCAGGCATTTGTCATAGCAGTGACACACTAGCATGGGCATATTGACAGCATAACTCATGATGGTCCCTAATGCTATGAATGCTCAGTTGGCTTAGTTGATGACAGTAAAATGAAATAAATCACTCTTGCCAGATCTGGATACAGTCATAAGTGGGAAGCACTGTGTAAGGTAAGCACTATTTCAAGAACTTCTTACAGGCGGCACAAAAGACTCTTTCAAATTCCCAGACACCCCAGGCTTTGTTCACCTGATACCTATGGACAGTTTTTGTAACAAAGTTTATCATCTTCAGGATATGGTAAGATTGTACCCATTCAAACAAGATGCTCTGGACTGAGTGCTTGTGCAGGGGTGGCACTCCTATGCATGGGCTGACACCAACTTCTGCCTGAGTCCTGCAAAACTAGTGATGCTAGTATTTACGGGTCTGTATAGCTTTCCCCTCTTTTGCCTTTGAAGCCTTTTCCTTCTTTATCCTCTTTGGATGCATCTATCATTCACTGTGCCATGGGTATAACTGGTATAATGCTTGCTGTAACCAAGTACTGTAAATGCCAATATCCTTTGGAGAACATACTTTCCCTTTGTTTTTGTGTTAATAGGATTCAGAGTTCATCTTAGCTAGCCAGGAACCACTGGCTTCAGTAGATTTTGAGAGCTGTTTCCTTGAGGGCATTAAAAACATACAAACTAGAGGTCTTTGGGTGGATTTTTTTTTAAATGCACTGCACAATTCTCTAAAAACAAGAGGATGTGTGTTCTCTTTAGAATTCTCTTTCTTCCCTTTTACTTGGATTAATATCTAATTGCTATCCATTTTCCAGATCTTAGCTTGACACACAAACTCACGTAGGAAGACTAGGAGGGCAGTTTTCTACAGACCAAGTTTCTGTTGGGAGTGTGCCTCTTTCTGTTTGGGTGGGAACCACTAAGCCGTGGTCAGTTCATGGGGATTAGAAGTGGAGGCGTCCATTTTCCTGAAAGTTTTGTGATTTCATCTTTCTTTAGAGCTAAATACTATTCTATTTTATGCATGTGCCAGGGTTTCATTTATCCATTCAACATAGGTACTGATGGATATCCAGGTTGATTCCATTTCCTTGTTTCCATGTCCCTCTCTAGTGAATAGTAGCTTTAAACATGAGGGTGGTACTATTTCTATGGTAGGGTATGGAGTTCTCTGGATATATGCCAAAGTGTGGAATAAGTAGGTCATATGGCATTTCTATTTTTAAATTTTTGAAAAACCTCCAAATTGATTTCCATAATGGCTGTTTTAATTTGCATCCCAGCCATCAGTGAATAAGGGTTCCTTTTTGCCCACATCCTCTCTAGTATTTGTTGTTACATTTCTTGATGATAGGCAATCTTACTGGGGGTGAGGCAGCATCTTAAATTAGTTTGAATTTGCATTTTTCTGATGGCTAGCAATGTTGAGTACTTTTTTAAAAGTAGATTTTTGCTATATGTTTAGTTTTCTTTTTAGAAAACTGCCTATTTCGTTGATTTTTCTCATTTGTTGATGGACAGTTTTACTTCCTTATTTAATTTTTGCAATTCTTTGTGAATTCTGAATTTTTAGACCCTTGTTTAAAATATAGCCGATGAAGGGCATTTTTCCCTGTTCTGTGGACCATCTGTGTGCTTTTCTGATAGTTCCCTTTGTTGTGCTGCAGCTCCTATAGGGATTACTATGAAACATACACTCTAAAAACCTAGAACAGAAGAATTTCTAAATGCATGTCATCTCTCAAAATTAAAGGCAGAAGACAGAAATAATTTAAGTAGATAATTGCAAGCAATGTGCTGGAAGCTATAATCAGAAGCCTCCCCAGGACCAGATGGATTCACTGCTTAGTTCTAGCAAGTTTTCAAGAAGACCTCACACCAGTTCTTCTTAAATTATTCCACAAAAGCTAAGAAACACTACCGAATTCATCCTATGAAGTCACTCTTATTCTGACACCAGAATTAATCTACAAATTTAATGTGATACTTACCAAAACTCTGGTGTTATATTTTACAGATTTGGGGGTGGGGAAACAATGCAAAAATTCATATGGACCAAAAGACCGCAAGGATCTGCACAATAGACAGCTGAAAATTATTAAAATGCCCAACCTCAAACTATACAATGGAATAGTAGATAAAGACAGCCATGTACTGGCATAAGAACAGACTGGGAGAGTACTGAGGTCAACTAGAGACCAGAAGTTAACTGACAGCAGAGGTTTATTTTTCAAAAAATTCATTTATTTTTATTTTATGTTAATGAGTGTTTTGCCTGCATGCATATGTGCATGCCTGGTAACTTCAGAGGTCAGAAGAGGGCACGGAATCTCCTAGAACTGGAGTAATGGCAGGTTGTAAGATACCATGTGGGTACTAAGAACCCAAACCAGGTCCTCTGCAGGAGCAGCAAATGCTCTTAGTGACTGAGCATCGCTCCAACCACAACTCCATCTAATTTTTGACAAAAGGAGACAAAAACAAACACTGGGAAAAAGAGAACCTATTCAACAAAAGGTGCTGGGAAAACTGGATCTCTGCTTGGAGAAAAATGAACTTAGAAAAATGAAATTAATCAAAGATCTTAATTTAAAACATGAAATGTCTATGATTCTAGATGGAAGCACAGGGAATCCTCTTTAGGACTCTTCAAGTCAAGGGCCAACGAGGAAGAGACATTTTCTTCAGGGGCATAGCTGATGGGGTGCCATGCTCCTGTAAACAGATGCTCATCCGTGCTCCCGGAAACAACTCAAATCAACTCACAAGTCACAAAAACAAGCAAACATGAGAAGACATGGAAACAGAAGGGGGGGAGGTGGTAAGTAGTGATGGGATGTCCTTCTGTATATATTTTCTCTTATTGATTGATGAATAAAACACGGATTGGTTGATAGCCAGGCAGTAAGATAGGCAAGGCTATACCAGACCAGGAGAAGGTTGGGGAGAAGAAGGCAGAGAGGAGCTGCAGGAGAGATGACGTGAAGAGGCAGAAGGAGTAACTTGTTGGGGCATTACCAGGTAAGCCAAGACCATGTGGAAAAGCCGGGCATTGGCGGCACAGAGTTCCAGGACAGGCTCCAAAGCAATACCGAGAAACCCCTTCTCGAAAAAACAAAAAACAAAAGAAGAAAAGAAAGGAAAAAAAGAGCATGTGGAAATACTTAAATTAATAGTAATGGGCTAATAATTAAGAGAGAGCTAGCCAGTAAGAAGCCCTAGCCATCGGCCAAACAGTTTATAAATTAATATGTCTTTTTGTGTTTATTTTGGGCTAATTGGTTCAGGACCAGGCAGAACAGAAACTCCAGTTACAAAGCATGAAAAAAATATGTCATATGCATGAATAAATATGTCATAATGAAGTTATTATTATGTATAGTTAGTATACAATAACAACAACCATAAAATGCCTCCCCTAAAAAGGAGGGAGAAATCTTTTCCCACAGAATCTAGAGAAAATCCCACAGAATCTAGAATGATACGGGCAATGAATGGAGCCAGACCGAAAGAAGGCTAAGCAGTGTCTGTGAGGTGGCACTCTGTCATTCATGCATTTTTCTACTTGGCTATTTTTTAAAAGCCAGTCACAGATTCAGTTCTTACTCAAAAGTGGGACTGAACCTTTTAAAAACCAATCTGGGGGTGTGTTTAGCCACCCACTGTTCACATGTGGGTGAATCAGCTTTCCGTTTCAGTGACAAAATACCCAAAAAGTCAACTTAAGAGAAGAAAGCTTTATGTTGGCTCCTGACTTCAGAGACTTTTGTCCTTGTTTAGGTGATGCCTTTGTTTTGGGGACTGTAGTGAAGCAGGACACTGTGACAGAAGGGAATGGTAAAGTACAGTGGCTTATCTCCTGTACCTGAGAAGGATGGGAGAGAAAGGGAGAGGGGAAAGGAGAAAGGGGAAGAAGGGGAGGGGAGAGGGAAAGGGAGGGGGAGGGGGAGGGAGGGAGGGAGAGAGAGAGGAAGGGGAAGAGGGGAGAGGGAGGGAGAGCCTGAGTGTGCATGGGCCAGGTTCCTAATCTATTCAAGCCACACCCCAGTGATCCACTTGCCCTTCTAGTTTCCATCACTTCTTCATAGCTCCAGGTGACTAGAGTTCCCATCACTTCTTCATAGCTCCATCACCTGGGACCAAGCTATAGGAAGACATTCCAGATCCAAACCACAGAGGTAAGACACATGCAAAGCCTTTCACATTTAATTGTGACACTGAAACATGGAAGTCACCCTTTAGTGGGATTAGCCATCTAGTATCCATCTACTCTTTGGGGGTCGACACTCTATTAGGCCAAGAACCTGCTTCCTTGCCATCTCCTTCCTCACACCTCATTGCCTGAAAAGACTGCACAATAAATACTTCTTGGAGGTTGAAACAGCCCATTGAAAAAGTCCAAGGGGGCTTCAACTCCACGCCATATAAGAAATAGTGAGAGTAAATTGAAATCCAGCCTGAGAAGACTCACTGGCAAATGAACTCTCCAAGCATCTGATGTCCTGAGATGTACAAAGGGGAGGACCGCCGTCAACTGGTGGTAGATCTTATTTGACTGTAACGAACAACGCTGTAACAGCTTGGAACATTTTCACAGTGACATGGAGTGCCTGAATGGGACAATAAGTGTTTTAAGTGCTTGTTGAAAGATCACGTGTTGGGAATATTGCCAGAGGTGACTAATACATTGGATCAGGTTGTGAGACCCAATGACATTTATGGAACTCTGAGATGAGGTGATCCTGTGACTTTAGAAGTGTGCTATTTACTCAATGTTAATGCACCAAAACAAAGTGTGACTGATATTTGGCACCAAGCAAGCAAGTTTTATCACCACTGGGGTCAGAGTGCAAAGATGAGGGTCTGGAAAAGAGCTTGATATGGCTCCAGCTTCCTTCATAAAGGAGGAGGATTCACAGAGAAGCAGCAACAGCAGATGGGGAGCGGGTAGATTTGAGGTTTCTGTTGCCAAGTGTTCCTGTCATTCTCTCTCTCTCTCTCTCTCTCTCTCTCTCTCTCTCTCTCTCAGTTTTATGGGCTAATAAAGTTCTTTTGCTTGAAGGAATTCAAACTGAATTTCTGTTCTTGCAATCAAAACTGTCCTGACTTCTATTAAGCTGTGGAACCTCCCAAACTTTTCCTTACCTCTGCAGCTCCAGCCTAGGGACTTGTCTTTCACCTGGATATGATGTCAATCCAAAGTACAAGGCACTTCTCAGAAACCTCTAAGAAGACAAATACACACAGCCATCAGATTGTTCTGGCAGCAAGGTTTGGTAGGATGCTGTCAGGATGCTGTCAAACTATTTCACTAATATTTTCTGTCGTGGATTCTGTCCTACTCTGAATATGCCCCACAAATCCTACCCTTCTTCCTAAGTCTGTCAAATCCACCTTCTCCCTAACGTTTTCTTGACTGCTCTTCTTTTTTCTCTTACAGCATTTTGCTTTCTTTAGTCATTTGTCAATTTAAACACACACACACACACACACACACACACTTATATAATTGTTTTCTTTATATCTTTATTTTATTTTATTTTGAGACAGAGCCTCACTATGTAGCTCTAGTTGTTCTGGAACTTGCTGTATAGACCAGCTGACCTCAGACTCACAGAGATCCACCTACCTCTGCCTTCTGAATGCTGGGGCTAAAGATGTGCACCACTACGCCCAACTTTATCTTGTTTAATAATTAGAGTGAGCTCTCTGAATATGAAGAGGGTGGCTTATTCAACTAACACCCCTTAGACTGCTGGTTCAGTACTTGACTACATACACATACATACATGCAGGGATTTATTTGTTCAGGCCACAGTCAGTGGATATCTGCTATTGTTCCAGGAATCAACTCAGCTCTGGAAATAAAATGGAGTTTACTCTTTGTAAATTTATATTCTAGTGGAACCAAAACAGAAACCAAGCTATAATGAATAGCTATACTAAGAACATAATCATATTTATTCAGCTGTAATGATAACCACATATAAAGATATAAATTGAAGCCACAACTAAAGCATGAAGTACCCTGTAGCGTGCTTAGTGATGGCTTGTGGGAAAATGCAGACTGAAAATGCTAGGATGTTCCAAGTGCCCCCAAATACACACAGACTGACCTTTTCTCCTCAGATATGATTTATATTATTTTATCAACTTACCTGTCTTTTCGTAACACCCAAAGAATCTGTTCATCTTTAAAGGTTTCCTTTACTTGTCTAAAAATTATTTTCAAACTGTAATTGTTTCTCTAGTATCTTCTTAAATCTGTCCTAAAAGATGGCACTAAAACACTAGGGGACAAGAGTTGCAACCCAATGCCCCTTGTGCCAGGACACGGGGGAGGGGGGCGGGGAAGAGGAGTGGGAAGCCTTATTTTTTTTCCAGGCAGGATTCCTGGCCATGTTGCAAAAATTTTCAACCGAATCCAGAAATTTGATTTTAAAACCCACCAGCTAATTATATTTAAAAAATACTGCACACAGGTCCAATAAGATTCGTCTGGACCGAGTCTGGCCTCCAGGTTTCTGATCTGCAATTCTCGCTGTAGGACCAGCCACCATCACTGCCCCCAATAGTAGTCATTCCTGCCTTTGTTGAACACTTGCCTTAAACGGCTATATTTCAGCAATGTTACTACCTTTAACCTGGCTTTAACTGCTGGTGATTCATGTCTGGGCAAACTGGCTGAGTAGCTTGACCAACTTGTTTTTAATGAAAACAGTTGTATTCCTTGGTCCAAGTTTCCTTTTCATGGATGAAAGACTCAACAGCCAGAAGACAGCCTGTGGAAGCAGAAGTGAGAATGTCCCTTGATGTAGCATCCCGTCTTCTTGGCATTCTTACAGAGGTCATTTAGGCTCACCACAACATAGCTACAGGCATGCCGCTCACGGCCTAGCAGCAATGGGTCCATTCACAAATGGGTGGGTTCAGCCATTGACACAGGACATCCTGTAACATTTCAGGTCATCCAAGCTTATTCTTCTGAACAGCAAAAAGCAACAGTGATTCTGTGAAAAATCATACAGAAAGCAAGATGGTGGTGGATAAGGCTGGGAGAGGCCAGAAGGAGGACTGGGTGTTTAACAGCTCAAAAGTCCAGTTAAGGAAGATGAAAAGTTCTAGAAATGGATGGTCATGGCGGGTGGTTACACAGTGGTGTAGAAGTACTTAATGCCAAAGAACTATTCACTTAAGGCTAACATGTTAAATTTTATGTATATTTTCTCACAATAAAAACAAATGGCTTTATGAATAAAAATTATCTTCCTCCCCTGTGATTGCTATTTCAGAATTCAATGATGTTTACTTTATTGAAGACTTGTCCTGTTAAAATGTCAACACTTACAAATATAGTGTGTGTGTGTATGTGCGTGTGCGTGTGTGTGTGTGTGTGTGTGTGTGTGTGTGTGTGTGTGATCTCATGTAACCCAGATTGGTCTGAAACTAGGACTAGCATTGTAGCAGAAGATGGCCTTAAACTTCTGACCACCCCCCCACCTCTACCTCCCAAATGCTGAGATTATATTATGAACCATCAGACATGGTTTCTGTGATGCTGGAAGTCTAGCCTGGGATTTCATGCATGCTAGGCAAAAGCTCTACTAACTGAGTCGCCCTACCACCATCTTTCTTACTGGCAGCCACTAGTACCACTTTTAGGCTCCTTTAGGGAATAATGGGCCTCTACTATGCCAGCCTGAGTATCCTCGCTCCATGACTCTTACACTTTGAGTGTCATTTAATATACGACCTGTTTCCACCAGACTCCTGACCAAGGCTAATACTTTACTGACACACCGTGTCCCACAGTATGCACTATGGGTATTCTTAAAGGCTTCTCATCCTATTGAAATTTCAGCAGATGGCCTTGTTCCCATTCTGGCACGGTAGGCTCACAATGGCATGCTCCATCAATACAGGCGTCACTCACCATGTCACTTTAGAATTGAAAATGCTGGGATCCACAAGGGTTCTGATTGAAAGGCATCCGTTGACAGCTAAGCCCCACACAGTTTAGTTTGTGAAGTCTGATTTTTCTAGTTAAAGCTAACTAGTCACCCAGGCTCTTGGTCTTCTCTCTTTATCTGTTATTTGTTCCAGCATAACTTTCAAATATCTCACTTCTTCATCTGTGTGGTTTCTATTGACTGTCTCACTTCTTCCCTTTCCTGCCGGCCCCCAGACCCTTCTTCCTGTAGTTCATCCTTCTCTTCCTGTTCTCCTGCTTTGCATCTGCAACAAGGCATGCCTATCAACCTGCTTTGCCTTTAAATAATAAGAGACACTGTGTGTGTGTGTGCGCGTGCGTGCGTGCATGTGTGTGTGTGTGTGTGTGTGTGTGTGTAGTAAGTCTAGGCCTGTCAGGCCTTCAGATGCTAGCCCACATCTCAGAGAGAGCAGGGAGAGTGAACACTCTGTCCTAACCTCCAACACTGTGGCTGAGCCCTGCGAAGCCAGAAGCTGCAGGCTTAGCTACCAGACTTTTAATGGAGTAGACTTCCATGATCCCATAGGCTACTCAACACAGCTTCAGCATGAGGTGGAATTTAGGATGCCCAAATTCAGGCCACCTAGTCTGAATGGTAGCATCAGTAGCTGTACAGCTGATCAAATGATCTATCCCTTTCTAGAGTATGGCACAAAGACTGATGGTGGACAACAGTCATCACCAACTCCCTTCTCCCCTGCTGCTCATTTTGCAAGCTGGAAAAGTTAAAGACCCACTTCCCATGAGTCTTTTCAGCTAGGAGTAGCCAAGTGACAGTTTCTGCCAATTGAACAGAAGCAGATTTTAGTGGGAAATCTTTTGTTTTTCTGATTAAAAAAGAAGAAGAAAACAAACAAACAAACAAGTAGATGCACAGGGCTCCAGATTCTTCCTCTGCTTTTGTTCCTGATAAACATGATGCTTGGAACTGGAGGTAGAATATTACCTCACCACTTTGAAGGAAAGGCCTAGAAAGTTCTGAGACACTGGCCCTGATGCCTCTGTGGAATGAGCCAGTGACAAAAGCCACTAACCTCTAGACCACTTGCTATGCTCATTATGTGAGAAAGGAAACAAAACCACAAGCCACTGTTAGTCACATTTTCTGTTACTGGAGACTGTAAACATTTCCCATTCAGACAACAGACTCTTTCCTAATATTAGAGATACAGTATTTATTTCAAAGTGTTGTAAAGATAAATGTTGGTAATGATGCCAACGCCTGTTTTTGAGCACTTTCCATGTGTGATTTCTTTCAACTCTTTCAAGAATGTGGATGGAAGACATGGTTGCCATCTCCGTTTGAAAGACTAGGGAGGAAATGAAGCCACTTACTTGAAGTCACATAATGTATAAATGACAGAGTTCAATCTGTGTGCAGGTAGCCTGCCTCCAGTCTGTGTACTTACAAAGCACTGAGCACAGAGGTACCGAGTAAGTACCCTGAAGCTGCTGGCAATAAATACTATCACTATGAACAAGGGGCACTTACCTTTGAGATGGCTTGGGTGGTAGTTCTCCCCAGCATCTGTGGTTTTAAAATGCATTGTGCACCTGAAGAAACATCTCTTAAAAGATGAGATAAGAAATCGTTGGACAAAAATCTTAATACTAACAAGACTAAGAAGGCAGGTGTTTGGGGTCAACTCCAGTGACCTTCCAGAACCCACCCCATGGTTCCTTTCCTTAGCTCTGCCCTCACCTTCGGTCTTCATTTCCTGCCGACTGCCTTCTTACCCCTCCTGCAGCTGCAATCTGCACCCACCCACCCACCCACAGCCCTTTCAACTCTGCTTTCTATAATCAGGATGACGCATTTTCTTCTTTTTCTTCTAAAACATATTGCATTTTTAAACTATCAATTTTGACCAGTAGATGTCAGCATCTATTACAAAATGAACCATTGCTCACACCAACCTTCAAATTTAAATTCAAAAGACTGCAGTTGTGTGAAATGAATCCGTTTTCTGGTTTCTAGATGCTTGTTCTTTTCCTCGTTTTGTTGTTGTTTCCAGGCATCAGGAAACCCTCATGTAATGGCCCTACCTGCTGGCTTGCCTCTTGCCCAGTTCCACAAGGAGACAGCACTAAGTATTCAGCTTTAGCTTACAACTTGGCAATTCCATGACTACAGTGAAAGCCCCATTTAATAGCCTGGGAACCAAGGGTCTCCACATAAATATAAGATACGGAAAAGTGTAGAGCAAACAGATGAGGAAAGCAAAAGCTGTTTATTTTGATCTACTGACCCAAGAGAGTGAGCCATCATCACTGTGCTTTGGTGGAGATGCCAAGGAGTATGAAGACTTTAAGTAGCGGACAGGTCTGTACTGAATGGAGAATGTCAGCATGTGGAAGCTGTGGTGGGCTACCATGAAGTAAGACATCCTATGTGATGGGTTGGACACACGTTTGGCTTCCTTTATGAGCACTGAACTGAAAGCAGGGGCCTGAGAGGATTAGGAAAGTGTCAATCCCTATCAAGAGCTGAATACCTGGGCAGCTGATAGAGAAGCTATTGAAGAGCTTTCTTCTGGGACTGGTAATAGTAACCCAGCAGGAACTTTAGGACAGGCTGACTCCGCAAGCTATTTCCAGTACAGGAGGTTGGTTCCCTGAGCAGGTGTTGGGACAAAGTTCTATTTTGATAGACAGTTGGTTGTATGTTTCCATTTCCCCATAGTAAGCAGTAAATTCAGCTTTACTTTGTCAAATATGATAGCACCTCATATTTTGTAGCATGTTTGCAATCTATAAAGTGCGTTTGTATTTATCTCATGACTAGTAATACAAGACTTTGTGTCTTTATGGTAAAGTCAAGGAGTAGGCTCAGAAATGTATATTAATTTGAGTAGGGAGACCATAAAAGAACTTTATTAGTGGTGGTGAGGGTTTGTGTTTTATGATTGCAAATTCAGAGGCACAGGTTCAGAAAGCCCTAAATAGCTTGAGATTTACTTCTTTTAGTCAATCATTGCCTGCAAATTTCAAACACAACATAACTTTGTCCAAAGTAAAGATGTCCTACCATTCTGCAGCCCAGTGGGGTTGGCTTTGAGTTAATGTACTGCAACCCTGTCAGGTTTCACTGTGGAACCACCCAGTGAGAAGGTAGTGACTTCAAATTCTCACAAAAAGCTTAAACATGACTACTGTAAAATGATAGGAGGTGCTTGGGTATGGCTTACAATCCAATGGGTCCCCTTCCCTTACTTTTCATGCTTAAGCCCATATTAAAAAGGTCTTCTATAAAGTGCCTAACTCTGATTTACTATACTGGCTAGTCCTGAATTTTTATCAATGTTGGTTTGACTTGAGTTGATATTCCTAAAATCTTAAGGGAGCTCCTCTAGGCTTCCAAGGGTAACATTAGGGAGCTGTGTCTCTTTTACCTGAGCCCCTATGGTAGTTTGAATGCAATTGGCCCCCATAATCCCAACGGGAGTGGCACTATTTGGAGGTGTGACCTTGTTGAAATAGGTGTGGTCTTGTTAGAGGAAATGAATCTTTGTGGGGGGAAGGCTTTGAGGTCTCTTTTGCTCAAGCTTTGCTCAGTGTGACATTCAGTCTACTTCCTGTTGCTTGCATATCAGCCCATAGCAGCTATCTCTCCAGTACCAAGTCTGCCTGCACACTGCCATGTCCTGCCGTGGTGATCATGGACTGAACCTCTGAACTGTAAGTGAGCCACCTCAATTGAAGGATTTCTTTGTAAGAGTTTCCATGGTTATGGTGTCTCTACACAGCAACAGAAACCCTAAGACAACCCCTAAATGTTGACACTGTGACCTTCTAAAGTCACAATGCTGCTAAGACTTGGACCTGACTGTCCAGTTCTTCAGACATCCCATCCAGTTAGTACTGCCTGACAACACAAAATCCACAGCTAGCCTCTTAAAGGGAACAAGAGAAAATTTATCCTAGAGCCATTTGGAATAATCATGACCCAGAAACACAGATTTAGGTTCCTCTAAATCTCATGTTCCAATGTAGAAGCAGTTTCATGAACTTTTTATAGTTTGCCAGGCAAAGAAATTCATTAGTCAAGGCAAGTTTAAAATACGTTTGTGGGTACATTAGAGAGGCAGGTGCAGCAAGATGCGAAAACTTTTCCATAGGCCCAAGATACTATCTGATGGCATTCTTATCTTGGGGATTAGTGGAAACCAATGGGTCTGCAAAGAGTTTTATCTATTAATATTAATGACCTTGTAGAGGTGAGCAAGAAATGGCTGTTCCACACAACATAAGGTGATTAGCCTCTGGCCCTGCAACATTGCAGTCTCTCCGTGATATTGAGATTTAAGACAGTCAGCCTCTGAGACATACTTCTATGCAGGAGTTTCCATTCACAGTCCCAGGTGAATTTTCAGAATCACCTTTGTTTAAATGAGACATGAACTGATTCAGAAAGTGGGCTGAACTCAGAGCTTCTCAGTCCCAAGGGCACATGCTACTTACTCTCTTTTATCAATCCCAGGTTGCCTTGTCACTGTCTCCAGGCTTCCGTTGTCAAACCAGCCATCAAGTAGACTAGGATGCTAGGTGGTACCATTCAGGCAAACCTGGCACCCATGACAGGCAGTACCCTGGCTCTGTCTGCAGGAGCAAAGGTCCCTTTAAGAGACAAGTCCCGCCCACTTCTGCTCTCTTTCTGCCATTTCTGTGAGCAGGCAGCCTTCTCTGTCTCTGTCTCTGTCTCTGTCTTTCTCTCCCCTTCTTTCTCTTTCTCTCTTTCCTTCCCTTACTCCCTTACCCTCCCCCATATGCTTTCCACATAAATTCTACCTGATGGTGTATTTGTCTCTCATCTGCCATGGAATGGGCCAAAGGTCCCACCTCGAGCCATATTCATAACACTAGGGTGTGTTGAAACCAGGATTTTCTTCACAGTATTCCTGTCACCAATGAGCTAATGAAGGTCAATTATAAAAACTGTCTGTTGAGAGATAATTAGTGAAATGAACCAGAAATGTGACACCACACCTTGGAGTGTAACAGCTTAGTGCCCCCTACAGAACCATCAGCAGCCACTGGGAATGATAAACACTAAACACGAAGGAAGACAACATGAGGCATGTTTGTGCAGGTGTTTGACATCTAACTTCGGGTAGACTTTACTACCCAGCAACCTCTGACTGCTAAAAGCTCACAGAACCTTTTAAAACAAAAATAGTGTAAGTGAGCCAGTTACAAACCCACTGAAGATTACTGCTCTTCAAGGGTACTATGGTAGCAGAGTGTAGGTTCATTTTCTATGGCCAATTAATTCTGTCTTTCTTAAGCAGAGTGTCTAATTGCCTCAAGCTACAGAGAGCCTTCTTTCTTTCTTTCTTCCTTCCTTCCTTCCTTCCTTCCTTCCTTCCTTCCTTTCTTCCTTTCTTTCTTCTTCTTCTTCTTTCTAGAATAAAAAGCTATCTGATTGCTGATGTTAATACAGGCCGGCAGGTGGTAAATGGCTGTTCTTCCCAATTAAGGCAGCTGGCTACTTGGAGATGTTGAGATCCATTAGGGCTCTCGATTTCAAAAAAAGAAAACACTAGAGCAAGAAATCAATTGGTCTTGAGCTATTTGTGAACTAGTGGGCACCCCACGGTCCCTTTGTGAACCCAGGGTTCTTGGGGCCAGCCAGACTCTTTCACCTTCAGCCAAAGTCCGCATCCTACCTCTACTCTACTGTGACCCTCGAGTTAATGAACTCCCAGAGGAAGGAGGATCCTTTCCATCACTTAAACCACAGCTCTTCATAAGTCTTTCCAATCAGGTTCAAACCTCTGACAAACAGCTGGGGTGCCTATTTAACACATCAAAGCCTGGCCACTGGGTTCTTCCTGCTCCCCCCCCCCCCACACACACCTGCTTCAGGGCCCTCCTAGCTGGCATACCCCACATCCCCACCCTGAACTCTCCAGCCCAGGGACTGGACTGCCCTTCCCTATATAATCCAGACATTTTGGCTACCTGCTGTCTCTGTGTCTGGGCCTCCTAGTTTCCCTCTCTCCCTCTCCTTCTCCCTCTCCCACACACCTTCCCACATGAACCTGTTCATTCTGGTCGTGTCCATTCTAGATTATTCCAGAGATCCCTGCCTCTGGCTACCCTATTTTAGTTTATTTATTGCTCGTTTTTTCATTCAGTAAGTGTGAGTGGTGGCCCACCACTCACAGAACTGCAGGATGCAAGGGTAGTTTTCACTGCAGACAAGAAGACTCAAGTTGACTGTTTGAGTAATTCTAGCTAGCCTAGGATGTTGGGGCTGTCTCTGATTATTTGATAATTAACCTAACAAAACATAGGGTTTCTGAGTAGCTGCAGCAAGGAGCCTCTGGATTGGTTGGTGTGCTTAAGACAGGCACACTACCTGCGAGTTTTCCTGTCTTTGAGGATTGGTTAGCAGCAGAAGGGCCGCCATTCTAGGGTCAGTGATTCAGGATATCTAAGTATCAGAATACCAAAAATAAAATCCCATACAAGGGCAGCAGAAGTGTGGTGGCTGAACTGTTTGCTCTGGTTACTATTGTGAACTGTCCCTAGGGAGGATAGACAGTCAGTAAATAGAGAGGATATGAGGATGGAAAAACCCCTTACTCATACATATGTTTAATTTATTTATTTTTATTGTATGTGCATTGGTGTTTCGCCTGCATGTATGTCTGTGTGAGGGTGCCAGATCTCCTGGAACTGGAGTTACAGACACCTGTAGATGCTGAGCGTTGAACCTGGCTCCTCTGAGAGAATACAGTACTCTTAACTGCTGAGCCATCTTTCCAGGCCCCAGGTGCCCCTTACTCTTAACATCTAACTCTTTCTCTGATTTGTTGGGATATAGGCATCACCTGCAAAAGAAGTGAGAAACATCTTACAAATAAGATGTCAAAATGGCTAATGAACCATGTCTATCTTGGATCCAATTTCCTTGTGACCTATGTATAAGCAAGGGTTCCTTTGACTTTTTTTTATTATTATTTAAATTCATTTTATGTGCATTGGTGTGAGGGTGTCAGATCCCCCGGGACTAGAGTTACAGACAGTTGTGAGTTGCCATGTGGGTGCTGAGAATTGAACCAGGGTCCTCTGGGAGAACAGTCAGTGCTCTTAAGTGCTGAGCCATCTCTCCAGCTCCATCAACAGATATTTTTTATCTCTTCGATCATTCCCTTCGCCACTTGATGACAGTGTTCCTAATCTTCTCCTCTTCAATCCTTTAGATAAGAAAGTATACCAGCTCACATTTGTCCTGATAGTTAAACTCCGTTGCAGAATAAGTACCCTCAAAGCCCGGAGTCACACATCCAGCACTGCTGAGACACTAGTGTGCATCACACACACACACAACACTGCTGAGATACTAGTGTGCACACCACATCCAGCACTGCTGAGACCCTGAGACACTAGTGTGCATGGCTTTCTTCTAATGTTTGCACTTGACTCTTCTGCTGTGCCTGTGTGCTTTGTCGGTGAATGTGCTGTTTTGTTCCTACTTGTCCTGAAGTTCTTTTCTGTGGGGGAAGTGCAGATCCTGTCTGCCTTCAGTGTAAGACAACCCTGAGCAGTCAGTCTGCTGGATTCCAGGCTCTCTCTCTCTCTCTCTCTCTCACACACACACACACACACACACACACACTCATGCGCGTGTGCACGCGCACACGCACACACGCACGCACGCACGCACGCGTGCGCGCGCACACACACACACACACACACACACACACACACACACACACACACACGGTAAGTGAGGATCCTTGAGAACTCAGGAAAGTAGCTATAATGTTTCCTCCTATCAAGACAGACAGGAATCACTGAGCAAATAAGTAGAAGAAAACGCTAGAGATGTGACCAAGTGTTTGATCTCTGTGTGGTATTCCTTGCCAGGAACAGCTTTGAGACCTCAATTCATCAGCACAAATGTACAGAAAGAAATCTACAATGATTTCTCTTTCAAGAATTCTATGTAACTCTCACTATCCCAATAAAATGAAAGCAAAAGGGAAATAGATTAATATTTAAATAAATTTAAAATTTATTGGCCTGCACAGGACATCTGCACAAGAATCTTGCAATGATTCTTCAGAGACTGAACATTATCTGAGAGTTACAGTTTTTGTTTGTTTTGTTTTGTTTTTGTTTTGGGGGAATTTGTTTTGTTTTGTTTTTGATTTTGGTAGCCAAATATCCTAATAGACATGGCCAAATACCGAGGCATTTTTAATATCTAATATCTGTCTATCTCTCTCCTTGCCTACTTTTATGTTGTTCATTTTTCTTTAATTAGACAAAGTTCCATTCTGTAAAACAGGTTGGCCTTTTTTGACCTCAGCCTCCCAAGTGCCAGGACAGGCATGAGCCACTTTCTCCAGCTTGTTTCTTAACCCCTCACCACCCCACCCCACCCCCAGCCCCACCCCAACCCCCCAGCCCCACCCACACAATGTCTCAGCAATGCCTCCTGAGTGATGTCCTCCAGCGCCTGGTTTACTGATGCTGCATTAGTGGATGACCACATGTGCTGTGTAGCACAGAGGTTACTGCAGTGGATAAGCCACAGGCTTGGTTCTCAGGAGGATCCTGGCCTTGGGAAGAACGACTCAGTATTTTTCTAGTTATGAATGTTTATTATCCACATGGGTGGTCTGTGGGTTGAAGATTAAGAATCTTAGTCTAATAGGAAAGGTAGACAAACAAATTATACCAGAGTGTATCTGCTTCAACAACAGAGATCCTGGGAAGCTGGCCCACTCTCAGGAGTGTCATTAAAAAAGCTCCCCAGGGGACCCCAGTCCTGAGGACGGGTGAACTGCAAAAGCCCAGCAAGAGTGCCCTCGGCTGGCTGTAACACTGCCACAAAGGAAAGCGGCCCTACCCCGTGCTGAGATCGGGTGGGCAGCTACCAGAGCTATGGACTTCACACAGAGTCAAATTCACAGGAGAAGCAGGGCAGGTCTTGCATGAAAAGAAAACTGTGTGGGCAGATTGGGGAAATGGTTCCAACCTCCCTATTTCAAGATGGACGGGGAACTAGGAAGCTCTGGTTTTGGCCGGCATTAGAAAATGGAATTAGGGGGTTGGAGAGATGACTCAGCAGTTAAGAGCACTGGCTGCTCTTCCAGAGGTCTGGAGTCCAATCACAGTAACGACATGGTGGTGCACAACTGTCTATAATGAGATCTGGTGCCCTCTTCTGGCACACTGGTATACATGCAGGCAAAACACTGCATACCTAATAGATCTTTAAAAACAAAAAAGGAAGGAAGGAAGGAAGGAAGGAAGGGAGGAAGGGAGGGAGGGAGGGAGGGAGGGAGGGAGGGAGGGAGGGAGGGAGGGAGGAAGGAAGGAAGGAAACGCACTAACAATCTGAGCAACAGTGGAAAGGCTACCTTAAATGCCCTTCCCTGATAATGACTGATGACTAACTTATCCGCGATCATGGAGCCCTCATCTAGTAGCTGATGGAAACAGAAGCAGACACCCTCAGCTAAACATTGAGCTGAACTGGAATCCAGATGCAGAGAGGGAGGCGTGATAAGAAAATGGGGACAAGACCAGGCTATGGAAACCCACAGAGATAGTTGACCTGAACAAGGGGGAGATAATGGATCCCCAGACTGACAGCTGGGAAACTATCAGGGACTCAGACCCCCTGAACATGGGTCTCAGTTAGAAGGCCTGGGTAGTCTAAGGGACCTCTGACAGTGGAACTAGGATTTATCCCTGTTACATGAAAGGACTTTGGGAGCACATCCCCCATGGAGGGATACTCCCTTAACCTAGAGACAGGAGGGATGGCCTAGTCCCTACTCCAAATGACTTGACAGATTTTGTTGATCCCTACTGGAAGGCATCACCCTCCCTGTGGAGTATGGGAGGATGGGATGGGATGGGAGGATGATCTTGGGGCATGGGAGGGAAGGAGAGAAAAAGGGAGGGAGAGAGAGGGAACTGGGATTGATGTGTAAAATAAGAAAAACAAATAAAAGAAAGAAATAAAGAAAGAAAATGCAAGTAGGATGTGTTTGATGTTCATAGTGGTTGATTCAGCTACATGTGACCAAATTCCTGCAAAAATGTCTAGAACAATTCTGTCCATAAAGGAAAATGCATATCAATTGGGAGTTTTAACTTCCTAAACTTGAGACGTGCTGAGTGTAAAAGACAGCAAAGATCAGAACTGGGGTGCAGGTGGTGGGCAGAATTAAAAACAGGAATAACACTCCTATCAAAATATTCACTGAGCATTTACTATAATTTATGTTCATTATTTACTTTCCATAATTGGCTGTAAGAAGTAGCCCTTGGGACAGGCAGTGGTGGCTCACGCCTTTAATTACAACACTTGGAATGCAGAGGCAATCAGATCTCTGTGAGTTCTAGGCCAGCAAGTTTGAGAGTGAATTTCAAGTCAGCCAGGGCTACACAGAGAAACCCTGTCTAGAAAAACCTAACCAAACAAACAAGTAGCAATTAATGCTCTGTTTTTTTTTTTTAATAGATGGGAAAGTTAAATTTTAAAAGCCTGGAAGATAAACTTACCCAGGCTATTGAAGGACAATGTTCATTCTGAAGACCATCTCAAAGAAAGGGAAGGGGCTCTGGCCTTTACAGGGTTACAGTGAGGAGGGAGAGGCCCAGATAGGAGTTCTGAGGGAGAGACATGTCTTATGAAGAAATAGGGGAGGACACAGGAGCCCTTTACTGCTTTCAAGAATACAAAAGGGTGGTAGAATTTCTTCGCTAGTTATTTTCTCAGAGCTCAAGTAAAATTCGATATTGTCACAAGGTTGAGTACCCTGCCTGAGGTTAATCAGCCAGGTTTCAGACCCAGAGTGACTGGTGTGATTCATCCTAGAGCTGTGGTCTGAACAATCAGAGATATCCCTTAGTCAGAAAAAAACCTGCCAAGGGAGATGCAGAGAGCAAGCTCCAACCCAAATTACCCTGTGCCTCCTGATGTAATCACAGGACTTAATTCCAATTAAATGGCTCCAGGACCAGTATTTGGAAAATCTAGCAACTCAGGACCCTTGTCCTGGGCTGACAGAGTAGTTTTCCCGGGTCCTTATGTGCAAGGTGAACAGCTGGGAGCTGGAGTATCTGCTTGTGCTGTTCTTGGAAGACCCCAAATGCCCCTGTGGGCTTGAACAAGCAGGCAAATATGCAAGGACCCTGGGAGAGGTCTGCTCCATGTCTGAGCTACTGGGTGACCTGAGGAACTAGACTACTTCACGTTAATTAGCTTTCGTTCTCATGGACTCATTAAGCAAGTTCAAGGACCTTTACTGCTTTGTTGACTGAAGGGTAAAATGAGAATGAGCTTCTACACTTGAGTGGCTTAATAATTAAAAGTCGAAGTGGCAGTTCTGTGTTTCCTAATGTGGGAGACCTCAGATAAACTTTCTCTAGGGTTTCTAATACCAATCTTTTGGGGGGAGTTGCCTCATTGTGTAGCCAAGACTGGCCTCCTAACTTAGCCTTTTGAATTCTGGGATTGAAAAACCATGTGCCACACACTCTGGATGAAGAGTCTCTTATTTAATGAAAATTTGAGTATCCACAGTGTCCTAGCACTGATGTAGACTGTTCGGTCACCAAAGCAGACACACACTCTTCCTCTTTTCAAGCTTACAGCCTGGTGAATTAAGGAAGTTAAAAAACAATAACAACAACAAATAACTAAATTATGTACAGTGATAGAACATAATACGTATATCGGAGGGAAGTAGAGCAAGGGATGATGAGAGCTTGTGAGTGATGTTAGCCAGCTTTCCAGTACGCAAGCACTGGAAGCCCACTCAGGGGGAGGAGGAGTTCACTTTGGTTTGTGGCTTCATAGTTTTTTCAGCCCATGGCCAGAGGCCCTATTCCTTTGGGCCTGTGGCAGCACAGTTCATCATGGTGGGAGACCATGGCTGAGAAGGTCTTTTCAGGTCATGGCAGCTGAGAAACAAAAAGGAAGAGGAAGAGGAAGGGCGAGGTTCCTAATATATCGCTTTCCAAGTCACATCCTCAGTAACTAAACTTTTTTCCACTCCTGAAGATTTCACCACCTCCTGGCAGCATTCCAGGCTAGCGACCACACCTTTAACATGCAGACTTTTGGAGGACACTTAAGGGCCAAAGTTAAATAGAACTATGTACTATGTGGTACCTTTTATTAGTGTATTTATTTGAATTGTATAAATTAAATAACCTCATGTATTTAAATTAAATTAAGCTACCTAAATTGTTTTGTGAGATGGGGCCCAGGCTGGCCTAGAACTTACCATCTTGACTCAGCCTCACAGGTGCCTGAATTATAGGCATGTACCACAATGCCCCAAAATATTTTAAATTATGTCAATTGATGTGTAAAGATATACAAACTGTGAGTATCAATAGGGCACCATGAACTATTTCTGTATGTGGATATTTCCATATATGATGTGGATACATATCGCGAGGGAAGTAAGATTCACTGGGACACGGTATAGGTTGAGTGATGTTTATTCAGGGAGAACTCACTTATATCTGAAACAGATGACTGCGCTGGTTCCCACCCCAAGGATGCCACCTGGATGCTCTCCATGACCTACCAGGAAGTAAGAGAGCGAGCTAAGGTCCGGGATGACAGACCTAGCTTCCCCCAACATGTCTGCACCTGTGCCCTCTCCCCAAAGGGTGTGGTCAGTGCAACAGGTGCGGGCGGGGTGGACATCTCACTACATTATATAGAGTTTAATTTTACAGGTTAAACATATCTATGCCCTCAGGAATTTATCATTTATGTGTGGTGGAAACATTCCGAATCTTTCCTCCTAGTTTTTTTAAAAATACATAGTATATTATTGTTGACCATAGCCACACAACCGTGCAATAGCATACCAGGACCTCTTACTCCAAACTCTAACTTTGCAACCACTGGCCAGTCTTTGCAGAGGTGCAGTTTAGATGGTGCAGTCAATAGCGGAGTTGCTACGCCACCAAGATTTGAACAGGAAAGAGGAAGCCTTGACTATATCTGTGGCAAGGCGTTGCTGAGAGTAGGGGAACCCGTGCGAAGGCCCTGGGGTGTTCAAGAATCTCAGAAAGTTCTGGAACAGATGAGGGCCAGAGGAACAACTTAGCGGAGGTTGGAGAGGTCCTGTGGTGATGTGGGGAATGCTGTTGTAAGGACTTCGCTTTGAATGGAATAAGGTCTATAGCAGTCATTTTACCAGAGCTGTAGTCTTCTCAGCCTGCTCCTAGAGGAAGAGGCTTGGGGCTTTGGAGTCACAGGGGACCCAGGACATTTACCAGGAGTATAAATGGCAAGGTCCAGATGTCTGTTTAGGACACAGTCAGAAAAGCTGGGCCCCAACACCGAGACGCCAGCATGATGGTGGCGTGGAGGGAACCAGCAGGAAGGGCCAGATAATGTTAAAGACTCTGCTCAGCAACCTCTGCCTGTTGGGGGCTCTCCCACACCACAGGCCCTTAGACTTGCCTTGTCATAGCACCAGCCTGTTCTCCTGCCTATCTGTCTGGCAGTCTGTCTGCCTGTCTGCCTTCCCTCAGAAGCTCAGCTCCCATCTTATTTACTTTTCCATGCCCTGAAAGATTAATGAACAATTAGTAACACTTGGCATTTATTGAACACTCATCGAAGGCTGGGCACTGTTTATGTATTTTAAATGCATGAGCTCATTTCCTTCTCTGAGCAACTCTATAAAATATAGATCATCACTGCTCCACAGTGAGTGAGTTGAGGTTGGGAACGGTTAATAACTTGTCCAAGGTTTGCCTGGTATGTTATGATGTCACAATTTTAACCTAACCAGTTAGGATTCAGAGGCTATGTAACCATTACAAGATGGAAAAGCAAGCGAATGGATCCAAGTGTGATGGCACATGCCTGTAATTGTAGTAGTCAGAAGGCTGAGGCAAGAGAATCATGATTATAAGGCCAGTCTCAGATACCTAGTAGGTTCCAGGCCAGACTGGGATATATAGCAAGTACCTGTGTCTAACAAGAATACCAACACCACCACCAACCAAAGGGACAGACATGCTAGACTGTAATTCAAAGTTAGAGTTAGTGTTCCCAGAGGGATCAAGGATAAATAAAACTTTACATTTATGTTTGGTTCTTAGTGGCTTGATAGCATCGATGGACAAAAGCCCAAGGAGTGGAAAATACCTGCTGTGGTTGGAAAGGTGGTGCTTCGTGCATGGAACTCTTATAGCACTCATTATTCCTCACTGGGCGGGCCACTCCCAGGTCCTGGGACTGCCAACCTTGCTGAGGAAGAGGTGAAAGGTGGCACCAGGAAGGAGTATCAGGGAAATGGAATTCCTTTATAACTTGCATTTTGAAATACAGTTTGCCTGTGCCTGGATCCAGTGGGTTTTGAGAGAGCAGGTGAAATTCCAAGGGGTGCCTTGGAAGAATGAACAGGAGGCAAAGGTCAGATATCCATAGCACATGCCATGTGCTAGGGGCATTGGGTTCCCCGGCAGCAGCGTCACCGGAACAACCCAACAGGCAAGGCTGGTGAAGAGGCGGAAGGAATCGGAAGCCGCAGCAACAAGAAAGGCGTTTGTATTCTCTTGGTTCAGAATTGCTGGGGGTTCTGTTTGCTTGGTTGTTTTTGGTTCAGAATTGCTGTTTTTGCGTGTAAAACCTAAGCCCAGGCCTGGTGTGGTGGCTCACTCTGGGACTAGCACTTGGGAGGCTGAAACAAAAGGTTTAAAAGTGTGCCTGGATTGGTAATATGGTAAGACGGGTATCTCAAAACACTACAGAACAGAGCTCCCTTAACTCCCAGCAGCAAGATTTGTTTGTGTCTGTGGGTGTGTCTTTGGAAGTCATGGAATCATGTCACCTTCCCTACAGAACAGGTGGCCTCACTTCTGTTTCCTGGTTCTGAGCTGCTGCATGAACTCCTGTGTGTCCATCTGCACTCTGACAAAGCAGACTTATTCATTCTTGAGGATGGGATGTTAACTTCGACCGCCTCCAAGATCATGATGTACAAATACATTGACTGTGAATGAGGACAGCATCCAGAAGCTCTGGGAAGGCTCGTCCTCTACAAATAAGCACTTCAGCTCCGGAGAGGAATAGAAATACCAGACACTGGAGAGCAAGAACCCATCTCCATGGTTCAGTTGCTCACATACACATAATGAGTATGTTTACACCTTTATCCCATTGTCTTAGTTAGGGCTTCTATTGCTGTGAAGAGACACCATGACCATGGCAACTTTTATAAGGGAAACATTTTATTGGGGTGGCTTGCTTACAGTTTCAGAGGTTCAATCCATCATTATGACCAGACATGGGGGTGTATAGGCAAGCATGAGACTGGCTACATCTTGATCAGAAGGCAACAGGAAGTGGAGTGTGACACTGAGCAAAGCTTAAGCAAAAGAAACCTCCAAGTCTGCCCCCACAGTGACACACTTCCTTCAACAAGGCCACAGCTCCCAATAGTGCCAGTCTCTATGAGCTTATGGGGGCCAATTACAGTCAAACGACCGCACCCATCTGTACCCATATGCCATCTACTTCCCCTGAGCCTTTTTCTGGCCCCTCTATCCATATAAATATTTTCTATGAACCCTCCTCAGTCTAGCAGAGGATGTATGAATGTTTCCAGATGTCTGTGTGTAAGAAGCTTAAATCTCAAACTTATATGCATGTTTAGAGGTGGAGTTTTTGAGAAGTAATGGAGAAGGGTAACGGAGATTAGTAGAGGTCATGAGGGTTGGGAGCCACTATGATGTTATCTGTGGCTTTGTAAGAAGAAGAAAAGAGATCTGAGCTAGCACATTTGCTTTGGCTTCCGAAGTGATGCCCATTACCAGGTTATGACAAGGCCTTATCAGGTTCAGAGTAGAACCCACTCTGGTATGTCCCTGGCTCCAGAACTGTGAGGCAAGTAAGTGCCTGTGTGGTTCTTATTTTGTTTTGAGACAGTACCCTGGCTGTCCTGGAACTCACTATGTAGACCAGGCTGGCCTTTAACACAGAGATCTGCCTTTCTCTGCTTCCTGTGTATTGGAACTAGCTATTTTTAAATAGTAACAGAAAACTGACCAAGACACAGATCACATGTTTTACTAATTTATATAATGTATTGTCTGCTGATTCCCTAACATATGAGCTTTCTGAAGGCAGAAGTCTTTGTCTATTGGAGCATGAGATTAAAATAACAAAATATTTTTGAAAATTTTTCTGTTTTTGTTTTTGTTTTGAGACAGGTTTTTCCTGTATAATAAATAGTCCTGGATGTCCTGAAACTGGCTTTGTCGACCAGGCTGGCCTCACACTCACTGAGATCCCAAGTGTTGGGATTAAAGGCATGTGCCACCATTGCCCAGCTCAAAAATGTGTTATATTAATATGTATAGGCTTTGCTAGGGAAACAGAAGCTCTGAAATTCAAGTTTAACTAGATAAAACATTGTCCAGTCATGAGAAAAAAAGATCACAAATCAAATAACAAAAGACAGATGAAGACCAAATAAACACACACACACACAAAAAAAAAACAGGAACCCAATAGCCTATGTCAAGCTAGTTAACCACCTAATAAAATTGAAGTCTTTTTTCCCATTCAAGACAGGGTTTCTCTGTGTAGCTTTGGAGCCTGTCTTGGAAGTCACTTTGTAGACCAGGCTGGCCTTGAACTAACAGAGATTCACCTGACTCTGATTCCTGAGCACTGGGATTAAATGCATACCCCACCACTGAGCAGCATCTGCCAATTTGATAGTCTTAATCAAACTCTTGTTTCAAAAAATACTTATTTTATTTTTGCGTGTGTGCATGCGTGTGTGTGTGTGTGTGTGTGTGTGTGTGTGTGTGTGTGTGTGTGTGTGTGCAGGTATCAGATCCCTTTGAGCTGGACTTAGAAGTGGTTGGGATGGGCCTGACTTGGGTGCAGGGACCTCGGGAAGGGACTCAGGTCCTCGGGAAGAGCTGCAAGCAGTCTTAGTCACTGAGCTGTCTTTCCAGGCCCCTTAACCATACTCTTGGTCCTTTCTTGAAACTGTGTGGATAATTCAGCTGCCTCCTTTTTCACACCAAGTCATAACCACACACACATAGACTTTAGAAGGAGTACCCCCCCATACACACACACACCTCAGCTTTTGCAAAACTTTATGGTTTGTTGGTGCGAAGAGATAACTCTTTGATAACTAAAAATTTGAATATCATTTGTTCATATTGGAAACTAGTGAGCATGCTTCATTTCATCCATGTATGGAAAGGTTTAAAATTCTGTTTTTCAGTTCTCTTTTTTGTTAACTGAACCCCGAGTTTCTAGTGGCTAACACAAATTGGCTTCTTCCCACCTAACTTAAAATTCTCTATCAATCAACAGATTATGGGATGCTTTGCTTACACTTTTTGCTGTTTTGTTTTGAGACAAGGTCGTAAGTAGCTCTAGGAGACTTTTGAACTCCCATCATGAACACGGAGGCTGCCTTCAAACTCACAGGCATCCACCTGCCTCTGTCTTCCAGGTGCTGGGATTACAGGTTCTTGAAAGGGGATTTTTATTTATTAGAAAAATTCATCTATATTTACTTTTTCTGGTAACAAAATTGAAAAAATTCATTTGTCTGTCTTAAGCCTCTTCATGTTGGAGGGTTTTAAAAAGCAAGAGTTGGGAGCATCTCTCACTTCTGAGTTTATGTGGGATAGAAACTCCCTTGCTCTTTTCTGTCTGTGCCAAATCAGAAGGCTCATGCTGCTTGATCAGCTTGTACAGTTAGTGGCTTTTCAAATGCATGTCAGGGTCCACAATGATCTGTCCACTTCCTTTAGTGTCTGATTTCACAGATCTGTGCTCTCATAATGCTCTCAGAAGAGCCAAGGACCAGCCTGGTCCAGGTACTTACTTCCATCCAAGGGAGATTCAGAAGGAAGGGGAGGGATGATGGGCCTGGTCCTGTGCCTCCTGCATCCTTTGGTGACTTCAGATGAATCTGGTCCTTTGTTTAAACCGCTGTTCCATGTGGAAGGTTCCCAGACTTTACAAGGCAAATCGACTGGCCACAGAGCTGGAGAGATGATTCAGAGGTCCTGAATTCTTCCAGAGGTCCTGAGTTCAATTCCCAGAAACCACATGGTGGCTTGCAGCCATCTAAAATGAGATTTAGTACCCTCTTCTGGTATGCAGGCATAAAGTCAGGCAGGACACTGTATACATAAGTAAATGCATCTTTAAAAAAAAAACTGGCCTCAATTACACTAAAATTACATATTGTTATCTGAAATACACTTTTAACTGTGCATTTCGTCTTTTGGCAATGGCAAGTGGCACAGGTAGGGATATGCTGCAGGTGAGACTTCTGGCAAGCTAAGCTTGAGAAGGTGCTGAAGGGCAGAATGTTTCTTAGAAGGAGAAAGAAGTTGGTTCTGGATGTCCCAGCAAACCCAGTCAATCACAGGTGCCAGCCAGAGGTAACCAACGATTGGGGCTTTGTATTCCTCTCCTATCTGCCATTTGATCATAAACTGCCCCTGGAGGGGCAAGTAAAACAGCCCTCTGCAGCTAAGGCCCACTGTGGCACCAGCTGAAGGGATTCTGCTGTTAGCATCCCGGCAGCCAGGTGGGTCCTTTCTAGACAGGCATCCAGCTTCCTGCAGGCAGTGGCTCTCTGTACACACTCTAACTCTGGGATCTAGAAATGAAGACAGCGTGGGTTCTAGACATTAAAAATGCACGCGATCTTATTTCCTGCTGGAGAGAACACGATAAATACCTGAATGTGGTGGTTACACTGATTTGGCAGGAAGCCTCTGGCCTACAGTGATGTATTGCCACAGGCTCTCCTGAGCTGGTTCACACTGGGGTGTATATGTAGATTTCTGAGAATGAATGAGTGACTCACAGGGAAGCCTCCAGCATTGAAAAACAAAACAAAACAACACCAGAAACGTGCAGAAGAGAGGCAAGGATTTGTAGCTAGTTATTGGGGTGACAGGAACATTCAATTCTACCCAAGGAGTGGCCAGGACTGCTTACCTGAAACTGTCTCAGAATCACCTTGTCTCCCATTTTCTACTCATCCATCCATTCATTCGTTCATTCATTCACCCACCCAACATGGGCTACTCTCTACACAACAGAATTTCTGAGAAACCTCTGCTATACGAGTGAAGATTTTTTTTAAAAGAAAAAGCTGTTAATATTTTCATTTTAAAAAAATCTTCCCAAGCCTCATTTGCTTTCCTTTGAGATAAGCATTCCAGCTTCTCTTTCATCTCATCAATAATTTATTTTAAAAAAAAATTACTGGTTCCCATAGCAACTTCAAAGGTTAGCAGCTGAGCTAGGCCAGCAAGGTCTTCAGAAACTGTTTATTACAGAATCACCAGGCCTTGTAAGGGGGAAAAATCTGCTTAAAGCATTTAAAAGCCAGACATCATGAGAGAATAACCCCACCACACACACACACACAGACACACACATACACACACCTCCCCTACCACACTGTTGGGTTTCCCAAACGCTGGCACTTTCTCACGGTGTAGGGAGGAGATAGAGTCCCTTGAAAGATACAACAGGACACCATATGATGCTGTGTTAGAGGAAAGAACCCTTCTAACGAGAGATTAACATATTTTTTGCATCAAGGTTTCCAGGGGGGTGCATCTGGGTATGGCAGCTCACACCTATAATCCCAGAGCCCTGGAGGCTTGGTGGCTGGAAGCTGCCCGCTATGAGCTCATAGCTAAGCTGAAAACAGGAAGGAGAGAAAGAGAATTGGGAATGACACAAGGTTTTGAAACTTCAAAGTCTGCCCCCAGTGGTATACTTCTTTAGCAAGTACCCACTAAAGCTTCTTAAACAGCACTGCCAACTGGGCACACAGTATTCAAATGCCTGGCCTATTTGGAGCATTCTCAATTAAACCACCACATAAAGCAAAGTCATCTTGGTGTCCGAAAAGTGAGGACTGAAGTCAGTCTAATGTCCTGAACCTTGAGCAGCAAAGTACATTGCTCAGGATAGATAGATAGATAGATAGATAGATAGATAGATAGATAGATGGATGGATAGAGTTTCTCTGTGTCCTGGATAGAGTTTCTTGGCTGTCCTGGAACTCTCTATGTTTATATTTTATTTTTATTTTTAAATTACGTGTCCTCATTGTGTGTGTGTGTGTGGGGGGGGGGTTAATGTGCACATGAATGCAGTGCCTGTAGAAGCCAGACGAGGGCAGTGGATTTCTAGTCCCCGGAATCAACCTGAAAAGCTATTTCAGAAGTTCAATAACTGTTTCTGCCAACCCTACAACACATATTAGAGACTATCTATGCAAAAAAGGAAATTAAAATGCCAACTTGCTTAAAATTTTGCGGGGGCCTGTAACTCTTCTTATCTGTTTCTTTATTACTGATCACTTGATACATAGCTACATAACTGGATTTTCTTCCCATTAGTGTCCCCAAATGTCTCCATTCTGCTGACTCTCCTTGTGTCTGCCATCACAAATCACAGCAGCCCTCATCATTTACTCTTATGTTTTTGTTGTTGTTGTTGTTGTTATCATAAGTGTCTGTGTGTGCGCACATGCAAACTGGTACACGGGTATCTGTTATGAGCAGGTTTTCCCCCCAGCCTGGTACCACAGCCACGCCAGCCCCAAATAACACACAAGAGATGCTGTATTACATATAAAGCTGTTGGCCTGTTACTAGCATTACTTTTGGCTAGCTCTGTCTTAAATATTAACCCATTTCTATTAATCTAAGTATTTCCACATGGTCTTATCTTACTGGAGAGAGGGTCCAAACCTCTGCTCGCTTGGTCCTACAGATTGACCCTTCCTCCTACCTCCTCCCGAAACCTCCTTGTCTTCTAGTCCCGCCTATCTTGCTTTTCTATTGGCCAACAGTGCTTTATTCATTAACCAATAAGAGAAACATATTTACAGAATGGCATCTCCCATCAGGTGTCAGTGTGTGTGCATGCATGCACACTTGTACACAGGTGTCTGTGTGTACATGCGTGCACACTTGTACACAGGTGTCAGTGTGTGTGCATGCGTGCACACAGAGGATGAGGCAGCAAGAAGAAATCTAATCAGGTGTCAGTTTAAATATCCTGTTTCTCATTCCAAAGAACTTAGAGCACAGAGAAACGGGAGCAAGGATTCATTTGCTCTGAGGATCCTTCCCTGAGCCCTTCAGGCCTTTGAAAAGGTAAGAATGACAGTATTTATCTGATCTGTCAAACATGGGCTGGGGGCCAGAAACTGATCCCAGAAATCTAACATGAGGAAAACAAGTAGTGGGAATAGAAGGCTCATGACAAAGGCATTTATGGGAATTTTATTATAAAGATCTGAATATAATACATTTTCTGATAGCAGAGAAATATTTAACAACTATAAAATAATGATTTTCAAAGAATATATAATGAAAGGAAGAACATTGTTCTTGACTGCTTTTTTTTTTTTTTTTAAATTCTGGGAAATCAAACCAGGGTATTATATAGGCTAGGTGTGGTGCTTTGAATGAAAAAGGCTTGTGGGCTCATATATTTGCAGGCTTCATCCTCGTTTGGTGGAACTGTTTGGGAAGGATTGGGAGGCGTGTCCTTGTTGGAGGAAATATGTCATTGGGATGGGCTTTGAGGTTTTAAAATCACATGCTATTTCCAGTGTGCTCCCTATACCCGGTGCTTGTAGATCAGATGTGAGGTCTCAGCTACTTGTCCAGCACCATGCCTGCCTGCCCATCTTCTGCTACCATGCTCTGCACCATGATAGTCATGGACTCACTCTCTGTAACTGTAAGCTTCCACTGCCCGGTTTCTTCTCTAAGTTGCCTGGGTCATGGTATGTACAGCAATATTAAGGTAACTAAAGAAACTAAGGCACTAGACAAATACTCAGTTCCCTGGCTCATATCTTCCACTTTCTTGCTATTTTGTTGTTGCTGTTACTTCACACAAGTGTGCCTAAAAAGAAATAAATAAAAGTGCAGGAAGAAGATAGAATAATGAAAAAACACACACCAAAATGCCACAATTGCTAATCTCTTGGTGACTTTTGTACTTTTCAAAAGCAAAGATTGTTTACATCTTGAGTTTTCAATAATATGTATTATGTCTTGGAATCACTTTAAATGCTTAATATTTTTATTTTATTTTATGTGGACCATATGCATGCCTGGTACCCAAAGAGGCCTGAAGAGGGTGCTGAGCCCTCTGGAACTGAGTTACAGGTGGTTGTTCTCTGCCATGTGTGTGCGGGGGAATCAAACTCCAGTCCTCTGTAAAGAGCATCAGAGGCCTCTCTCCAGCCCCTTTAGGAATCATTTTTATAATAGGAAGAAATATGAATATGATGACAAAGAGCCTAGAGATCGAGATGAAGTTTTAAGAGGGGCTTTTCTTAGTGATTACAGAAAATACATAGGCATGCCATAAAGCAACTGATTCTAAATCATAATAGTGATGGGATACAGGTGTCAAAAGCAGCTCCCATGTTACGTGATCAAGCAGATTTTCAACTTCAGAGCTTACGCAGTTCAGAGGCAAACAGGCAGAACTGGCAGGCGGCAGGAATCTGCACACTTCAGACTAGTGACCAGGAGCTGGGATGAGACCCAGGAAGGGAGGGCAAGGGAGAGCCTGTAAATGAGGGTCTGTGGACAGCGGCGACAGGAGCCAGCATGTTGTGTGGGGTTGCTGAACTGTGTCAGACACGAGGGTCCCGGAATACAGACAGAGAAGACAGGCACAGGTCTTGCCTTCATGAAACGGTTCGGGGCGGGGTTCAACCTCCTCTTCGTTTTTTAAGGGACTTGTTCTGAATTTAATTTAATTGAAGGCATATTGCTGTAGGGAATAACTAAAACAAACAAATAAATAAAAGTCCGTAAAAGAGAGGATGGGGGAGGAAGTTCAGAAGGAAGGGGAGATGAGGAGGGATGGGAGAGGGTGAGGGAGAAGGCAAGGGTTAGGAAAAGGGAGAGATACCTTTTTGGGTCTCAAATCTGTCCTTCTTCCCCTCCCCCGCCCCCCTCCACACAGAGGATGAGACAGCAAGAAGAAATCTAATCAGCGTGTGCCACCTTTACTGGGTCGTGGGAAAAGCACAGACTAATCCGTTACTCATGATTTACTTACTATGTACAATTAACAGATCACTCTGGTTTGTTATGCTCTAATCAGTCCATCCCTCCTTGTTGGGCACTTGAGCTGCAGAGCGAAATCTCCTCCTGGTACTTGGAGACACCTGCCACCAGGGGGCAACCCTGCTCTGTGGTCACCTAGGTTGTTCCGGTCGCTTTCCCACAACACTAAGGGCGCCTCCCGGTCCCATCTCTAACTGCCCCTTCTACAAGCTGCGTAAGCACTCTAAAAGAGCTTGTAAACCGCCTTTCTAATATAAAGAAACCCACCGGTGCCCGAGCAGCCTGCCTTCCTAAGTAACTGCAGTTTACTTTAAAATTCTTTCTTTAAAACCCTGAATTTAGCTTCAGTTATTCACAGCCCTGGCCCCTGAACCTTGACCTGGCGACTCCTTCTCTCCCTCTCTTTTGTCCTTGGCCTGTGATGCTCTTTGCCCACTCTTCACACCTCCTACCCTCCTGCTGCTCTGTCACTATGGTTACGGTGGAGCCCAGTTTCCAACTCAGTTATCTTTGTTCTAGTCTCTTTCCATCAACAAATACAGAGAGAGAGAGAGACAGATAGAGAGAGAATTAGCCACTCAGATACCACGATTCTCCAGGTACCAGACTTGAGTTGTTTCCTCTCCTTTTTTGTATGAGGAAGCCCTTGCCTCCTTCTCTGCTGTAAACCCAAAGTCACACAACACTTATTAAACAGCTGTTTAATGGCTGTGAAATCATTAAATTTCTGTGTTTTTAAATATTTTCAATTTGGGGAGTTAAAAGCATCTATTTCTTAGAGAACTGTAACTCAAATAGGAACCCATGTTGTCACATGGGAGAGACAGCAACGTAAAATGTCAACCAAGTCAACCCAAGTCATAGCTGAGCCCTCTTACGGAAGAGTCTACAGTCTACAGCCTACAAACCACCGCTGGGGCTGGGGATGTTCCCAGGGAGATAGACAGGAAACGTTTCCATGGGTTTCTGAACAGCAACAATGACTCTGGAAGACCCTGGTACAGTAGCACGGGTTAGAAGAGCAGGAACAGCCGTGTGTCGATGAGTGTTTGGGATTCTGCGTGGTGCTGGATTTCTGGTTGCTTAGGATCCTGTGAGCTGGGGGATTTTCTAGGCTTTTCTTGAGGTACAATATAGCCTGCTCAAGTCATGCAAATGTTCGTTCAAAAGAAGCAGCAGAATTATGTTAGCCTTTTCCCTAATCCTGCTGAAACTATGATTCATGGAGTCTATTCCCAAAGAAGATACATCTGATGAACATGGTCCAGTGATGAGCTTTTAAATCGTGTAAGGGCTGGAACCCACAGACACACTTCTCAAAATGCCCTTCCTGGTTCCCACCCACTCTACCCCCCCCTTGTAAGGCTCTTTTCTGAGCCCCTGGCTTTCAGAACACCGCTGACACCCTCCCCAGCCTAGCCTCTGACCAACTTTGTGCTCTCTCCCCAGAAGTCCCCAGACAGCTCCCAGGAGGGCTTTGGGAAACCTTGGGAGGGAGAAGCACAAGCCAGACATTTAACTCACGGGGCTCCTGGAAGAGTCAGGAACACATGAAAATAAAATAAAGCTTTTTCTTAATCAGGAACAGGAACAAAGCTACTCATGGTTTCTCTGATACGCCTAATGACAGGGCAAGCATCTCAAGTGGTGGTGGCCCTGGTACCACTTGCTCCCTGGACCTGAGATGGAGCCTTGCTGCAAATTCAGCCACTTTCAGTCTCTGCACATTCAGTCATCTAAGAAAGAGGCGATTTATGCTGGCCTACGAAGCCAGCTCTCTCACTGTGTGGCCCCTCATCACTTAGGTAAGAAAACTGGCTGTCCCTCTTGATAGTCAGATGGGAAGCTGAAGGCTTATGGGGAAAAGGAAAACAAAGTGTTTATGCCATCCCTCTTTGTAGGGGGCAGGAGGACATTGGTAATCCTGATAGCGCCTCTGTCTGGGCACGCAGGAAAAGCTGTGTAATTGTTCCAAGTTGACTGAATTGTTCATGTGTTAGTTGAGCCCTCATGGGTTGCCAGGTCTGGACTCTGAAGTGGTCCCCCACAGGCTGGTGTTTTGAATGCTTGCTCACCAGAAGGTCATGCTTAGGAGATGAGGCCTGGCTGGTGAAAAGTCACCTAAGGAGGGTCTTTGAAGATGCCGTCTGACATCGGATGTCTGTCCTTACTCTGCCATTTGACCTACTGTGATGTGGACAGCCTCTACCACAGACTTGAGTACCATAAACTGGGGTGTTCTAGGATGTCTTCCCCACTCTTCCTCCGTCCCCTTCAACCATCCTTCTCATCAGGCAGAGGCTGGACCTTGGCAAACATTCAGCAAGGCTAATATCATTCTAGGTAGCCTGGGACTCTATTTTTGGAATAGATCCCCAGACTCCTCTCTGGTAAGACTGTCTTTCCAAAACTTCCTTGTCCACATTAGGCAAATCTGTTTCTTGGAGTGTGGATATTCACAGCTACCACAAAGGGTCATTGAAGCTACGCACAAGGACTGGCCAGTTCTGCTGGCCGCTCTCTGGTCAGCATTGTAGACCTGCTCTTGAGCAATGCCCCCCTCCCCACAAAGCTATGTTCCATGTTTTCACCCTTCTTCAGAACCCTTTGATGGGTACCAGGCCCCTATTGTAAAAGATAGATGGCGTGAAGCCATAGTGCAGCTTCCAGGTAGAGTTGATCTCTTATGCCTGCATGAATGACTCTGGCATTTATCATAATGGCTAATGGTTTGTTTCTGGGAAGGACCCAAAAGTACAGTGAGAGAATGTCTGAGATCATCAACTCTGCTCTCGTTCTTATTCGATTTGTTGTCAGGCAGTGGTATCTTTTCATCTTGTACCCACACACTGGGGTCGTTCTAACTCGAGGGCCTTTTTAGGACAAAGCCACTTGCAACGGTGTAGTAATAATTGTTACTGCTATGACTCACTTGCAATAACATTCATGACTAAGTAGCTGGGGATGCTCCAATATCAGCATTAGTCACCCACCCTTAAATATTCTTATTTTTAAATTATATGCATGTGCGTGAGTTTATGTGTACTATGTGCATGCAGATGTCTGTGGGGGCAGGCAGAGTAGGGCATCGTGTCCACTGGTGGAAATAGAGTTGCAGATAATCGCCTGCTGTGGGTGCTGGGAACTGAATCCAGATCCTCTCCAAGAAGAGCAGGTGCCCTGAACTGCTGAGCCATCTCTCCACCCCCAGGTTGACCCTTTAAGCTGAGCGTGAAGGGGAGAAGATTCAGAAGATGCCAAGGGAGTGAAATCAGGGATCCCATAAATAAAAGAGACTAAATTTAGAGGGTCAGTCATACATGCTAAGTTTCATTTTATAATGACTGAGGGTCCAGTGCTGGTTGGAAGCTTGGACCCTTGGGAGGTGAGGGGTACTGCTGGGTAGATGTGCTTGTGTTTGCCATGGGAGCTTTTTTAGTAGACGAATCTGTTATAAGTGGTCTGTATGCTGTCCCCAGTATAAACATAACACAGACCATCTGGCTCAGTCACCAATAACTGCCAAGATACTGGCATCCTAGCCTCGGTTCAGGTGTGTGAGGAAGCAAACCCACCATCAAGCTAAAAGTGGTCTCCATGAGACAGCCAGACTAAATTCAGGGCAGGGAGGCTTGGTGTCTTTATAAGGAAAATTTCCCTTTTAAAAAGCTGTTCAAATGTTATGTGAAAGTCACATTAGGGACAGCAAGGTGGCTCAGTGGGTAAAGGTTCGCTGCCAAGCTTGCTGACCTGAGTTCAATCCTAAGGACCTGCATGGTGGAAGGGGAGAATAGACCCCTGACAGGTACACACACACACACACACACACACACACACACACACACACACACACAAACGCGCGCGTGCATAATAGGTAAATCTAACAAAAATGAATTTATTTTGCCAGGCTTTGGTGGTGCACATCTTTAATCCCAGCACTCAGGAGGCAGAGGTAGGCGGAGCTCTGTGAGTTCGAGGCTAGCCTGGTCTACAGAGCTAGTTCCAGGACAGGCTCCAAAGCAATACAGAGAAACCCTGCTTCGAAAAACCAAAAATAAATAAATAAACAAATTTATTTAAAAAAGAAAATCACTTTAAAAATTAAAATTAAACCACACAGTTGGGTGGTGGTGGCACACGCCTTTAATCCTGGCATTTAGGAGGCCAAAGCCAGGCAGAGCTCTGTGAGTTTGAAGTCAACATGGTCTACAGAGTGAGTTCCAGGACAGCCAGGGCTACACAGAGAAACTCTGTCTCGAAAAACCAAAACCAAACAAACAAAAAACAAAAACAACCACCCCTCATTAAACAAAGTGATTCCAGTAATAGCAGAAGTCCCCTCCCCCACAGCTCTCTAGACTCCAGAGACAGTCGCTTTCAGCTGTTTTTCTGTTTCTAATGATACCTACGTGTGTTGTCTAAATGGGGAGAGTGCATGGGCTGAAATTCCATGCATTATCTGCTCTAGATATGCATCTGTTGATTTATTATTAGAGTAGATGAAGATTTAGCTCTCGGCACTATCCCCTAGTCCCTACCCCATTCCCCTCCTTTCCACAGGATGGGAGAGAGATGGCATAATAGTATGAACAGAAGGTCCCCTGAGTACAGGCTGCTAAAATGTGCATTCCAGCTCTGCGCCCTCAGGAAACTTGGGCAAGCTGTCCATCATAACAGAATTCTGACAAAGGGGCACATAGGTGAATGAAATAACCGGATGGGTTAAACCACAGGAGCAGTTACATTAGCTCAGAGGAAGTGTTTCATCATGTTGGCTTCTAGTTAAGTTTTGTTACTGTTAAATTAAAATTTTGTATTTAGGAACTGGGGTGATGGCTCAACTGGTAAAGTTTGTGCTACTTAAGCTTGGGGACCTGAGTTTGATCCTCAGCACCCCTGTAAAAAGAAAAATCATGGGTTCAATGCTGGAGAGGCAGAGGAAGAAGAATGTTCTGGGTTCACTGGTCAGTCAGTGGGAGTTCCTATCTCAAACAATAACATAGAGAATTAAGGAAGACACCTGACATTGCCCTCTGGCCTATACACACACACACACACACACACACACACACACACACACACACACACACACACAAACACTCGTGCACATACATGCACATAAACACGTGCACGCACACACACAAACATATATGCACTTGTGCACACAAACATACATGTGAACTTGTGTACACACATATACATGTAAACAAGAACATGCACATAGATTTTGTATTTAGAACACTGCAAATATATAAAGATTAATCCCTGCTGGTTATCGCTGTCTTTCTACTTGCATGACTTTGTTCCCATGAAGTTAATAACTGCATCATTTTGCTACTTGCTTAGTTTTCTGTGAGTCTACTAACTGATTCTAGAATCCTCCTAAAGCACAACAGCAGTAAAACACCAATAATCTCTCACATGCCTGTGACCCTTGGGGGCTTAACACTAGGAAGCCTGCATTCACTTTTATCTTCTGGTCATTTTGTTGTCTTTGCCATCTTCACAGAAATCTCAGAACAAATGTCAGCAACCTGGCTCAGTAAGGAGAGGTGCTTGCCGCCAAACCTAACAACCTGAGTTCAATCCTGGGACCTACATGTTGGAAGGAGACAACCAATTCCTCTAGCCTCCACACGTGGGCTATGGCATGTACATGTACACAAAAAGATAAACTTATAAATAAAACAACTTCTAAAGAGGAAATCTTGGAACCACCGCATGGTCTTCACAACAGCCCTGCTTCTCATCTGCCTTGAATTCTGTTTTCAAATCCCTGATCTTCTGTCCCTCTCTTTCTTGGTTTATTCCTTCATCTTGGTGGAGGGCATCTGCAGTACCTTCTAGGGAAAGAAGTAAAATGTTACGGCACTGTGTGAGCCCAATACTTCCATTTTCTGTCAAGCAGTAAGGTCAGGAAAGTGGACAGGGTTGGGGGAACCCTCTATTTGGCGTTTGGGCTTTTGGGCATTTCATTTGTTTAAAGAATTGAGCTTCACACTGGTCTCTGCTGTGCTTTGTGTCCCTGGGTCTGGAATCTTCATTGCTTCCTCTGGACAGTAGGGGCAATAATAATTATCGTGATTATTAAATTATTAGATATGAGGAAAATAGAATGTCCTCTCTCTCTCTTTCTCTCTCGTTTTTTGTTTGTTTTGGTTTTTGGTTTTTTTGACAGGGTTTCTCTATGTAGCCCTGGCTGTCCTGGAACTCCCTCTGTAGCCTGGGGTGGCCTCAAACTCAGAGATCTGCCTGCCTCTGCCCCCTGAGTCCTGGGATTAAAGGTGTGTACCACCAGCGGCTGGCTCCAGAAGTCATCTCAATCAACCTTTCCAAGCTACTGAGTGCAGGTGCTTGGACCATCTAAAAACAGGAATGATATACATGGACCAGAAGTTACTGCATTAAATAAAAAACTCCTTTTTAGGAAACATGGAGGAGAGTGAATTGTTCAAGATTTGTGATGAACATGCATGTTTGCGATGGGGCTCTTTCTGTTTGGTCTTTTAATATAGTGTGTCTGCTTGTTCATACTCTATTCCAAATACTAGTCCCCCCCCAAAAAAAAACCTTGGTGATGCTATGCTAAAAATACTTCCCATTTGGTGAGTGAAATGTCACACCTGTCAGACACCAACATACCAAATGCTGCCTGCAGATCCTTGATCAGGCAAAGCCAAGTGAGCAGGAACCTGGCATGTTCTGTAGCCTCATCCTGGACATCTCAGCAAGTTATTATGCAGACTCAGCTAAGCCGTCACAGTTGCCTTGAGATGCTGGACACCCAGAGTTCATCTACTCTAAAGAAGGTAGGATAAGGTCAAGCTTTTCAAACCTCAAGTGTTTGTCTTTGTTTTTTTTGTTTTTTTTTGTTTGTTTGTTTGTTTTTCTATGTTCCCCTCTCTACCCCCACAACAAACTGGTTTTTTTTTTTTTTTTTTTTTTTTTTTTGGTTTGTTTTTGTTCCTTTGGTTTTGTTTTTTTTTTTTTTTTTTTTTGTATTTTAGAACTGGAAAGGATTTTAGGGTTATCTGATCCAGTTCCAACATTTTATTTAAAACAACTGAAGCCCAAAGAAACTTAAACATCGTATTCTGGGTGACACTTTACTGTGCCCAGAGTGTTGGGGAGGCTTTCCCAACCATGGAATTGGTTCTGTTGATGTGCTGCTGTCCCCTGGGATGTGACTATTTATTCCAGAGGCTCCAAATTCCAGAATGTCAACTTCAGCATCCTCCAGAAGGTATTTCAAAAGAAAAATGAAAATTCCTTTATCTTATTCTTTGAAATATGAGGTTAGACCCTAGGGATGGAGATACACACACACACACACACACACACACACACACACACAAGCTTTTGGAGGCATTTTAGGAACTTCATACAAATTACATTTATGTGTGTGATAGAGGAAGTTCATACGTGTGTAAAGGTAAGAGGACAGTTTGTGGAATCAGTTCTCTCTTTCCAACTTGTGGAACGTGGGGATGGAACACAGGTCATCATGCTTGGCAGTAAGTGTCTTTACCTACTGAGCTATGTCTTTGGCCCATGTTCTGTTAGCTCTTGTGTGAGTCTGTGGATACCTGGATTAACTGAAGGCAGTGACTGATGTTCCACTCTTCTTTTCTGAGGTTGGCTTAAAATATTTAAAAAAAATGACTAGATATGCTCAGGAAAGCTAGGTCAGGATGGAGTAAGTGTAGGCTACCAGGAGGCCCTGAAGGTTTTAATCTCAAGAGAAGGCGAGAAGGCAGCCATGTTGTCCTTGCCAAGGAAAGAGTCATCCAAAACAGGAGCTCAGCCAGCAGAAAAACAGAATATGATATAGGAACACTGGCTTGTCTCCCAGGGCTGGACAGCCAACTAAACCCAGGCTTTGAAACCTCCACGCAAAGAGATTTTAGACATAAGGAGTGCCTGGCCTGAGCATCCAGCTCTGGAAGTTGATATCAGATCTACCAGAGACATCATCTGGCTTTGCTTGTCCCAGCATTCCCTTTACGTTTATAACAACCCCTTGATTTTACTCCTGGTAATCACTTTTAACTCACATTTAGTCTATCCAGTTCCCATCCATGGGTTCCAGGAAAAGCATTACAGCCCAAAATGGCCAATGGGATCGTGTAGCAAGCTTTCTTTTGGGACTATCTTTAGACTACCAGCTTATAAATAATGACCTAGAGACTTATTAATAATGAAAGCTTGGTCTTGGCTTAGGCTTTTTCCAAAACAGTTCTTGTAACTTAATTAACCCATATTTGTTTTTAAAATCTGTGTTCTGACATGTGGCTCTGTTACCTCTTCTTAATTAACAACTCAGAACAAGATTGTTCTGAGTCTGCTGGTGAAATTGAATGCCTAGATTCCTCCTCCCAGCTTCTCTCTCTGGCCCAGAAGTCCTGCCTATTCTCTCTTGCCTCGCTATCAGCCATTTAGCTCTATATTAAACAAATCAGAAGGTGCTTTAGACAGAGACACATCTTTATACTGTAGACAAATAATCTGAAATAAGATCATTCTATCCTTTAGCCACAATGATTGTCAGATCTAGCATGGACCAATGAGCATCAGCTCTGAGATTTTGCTAGAACTATAGGAGCAAGTGGCTCCCAGGGTTTCTGCTAGGCATGGCTAACTTGGCAGAACCAATGACTGGAGCTGCTTGTGAATGTCTCTCTACCATAGAAGAAAGAAGACTTAGGAAGATACTAATACAGAAATAAACAAGCCCAAGGGGCAAGGAATGGCAGAGTTATAGAAATATCATCTGCTTATGTGATTCAGGCATTTCTAAAGCTAGATACATGTGCTGGTTTGAATGAGAATGAACCCATAGGCTCACAGGTTTGAAGGCTTGGCCCCTAGTTGGTAGAACTGCTTGGGAAGGCTTCAGAGGCATGTAATTGCTGGAAGAGGTGTGCCACTGGCAGTGAGCTTTAAGGTTTCAAAAGCCCAGGGTGTTCCCAGTTAGCTCTCTCCCTTTCTGCCTCATGGTTGCTGTCTCAAGATATAAGCTTGTAGCTACTTCTCTAGCACCATGACTGCCTGCCCATTGCCATGCCCCCAATCAGATGGTGATGAACACACTTCTGAAGCTGTAAGTCCCCAATAAATTGTTTCTCCTATAAGTTGCCTTCATCATGGTGTCTCTTCACAGCCATAATAACCTTGAGAGAGTGCATGTCACATTTCAACTGGCTCAGCTAAGTTTCTGTAATGCAGACAACAGAACTCTTCACTGCCTTGATACCACAGAGATCTGAATCTTGAGTGAAGACATGGTCATGTGCATTTGGGAAAATCCAGATAATTCCGATACATTCCCCTGAGCCTGTGGTTGGGATTTGAGTCCAGGAAGTGGAAGTCTGCTTTTTCTCACTGGATGCTTCTGCTTGAGACTAACATAAGTTCATTAGGAAACTCAGCTGTAGTCCTTTAGCTAGAATGCAGGAAACCTCTCCTGAGCCAATTCTATCCTCTCTCATATACACACTACAACACACAGTCTTAAAAAGCAAAGGCACAAATCACTTCTGAATATAACTTTGCTTCATTTTGTCATTCAGACATGTTTGGCTTTCATTGGCACAAAAGGGAGACAGACGTTTTTGAAGAGATATTTTTCACAGTGTGTTCTCTTCACTGATACATCATTGGCTACATTTAAACAAAAGCGAGTTCCATTAAAATGGAAGCAATTTCCCCAAAAAACAAAGTCCTTCCATGAAAATCACAGCCCTGCTGTATTGTGGAATAGAATATTTGTTTAACTAGGCAAATATGTGTTGCAGAATAATTGTTTAACTATGTAAAGATATGTTGCGTTTGTTTATGCTGAATCTGTTTAGTTATGTAAAGGTGTGTTACTGTTTCACCTTGTCTGTTAAGGTAGCTGATTGGTCTGATAAAAAGCTCAACAGTCAATAGCTAGGCAGAGGATCAGAGAGAAAAGGGGTGTCGGTCAGCCCGGGAAAGCCAGGGACAGCCAGCCAGACATGGAGGAAGCAGGAAAGCAGGATGGACAGTACATAGATGAGGGAAACGAGTCCTGGAGCAGCAAACCCATTAATAGAAATGGGTTGATTTAAGTTTTAAAAAGCTAGCCAGAAGCAAGCGTATTCATAATTAATAATAAGTCTCTGTGTCATGATTTGGGGGATGGTGATCCAAGAAAGCCTGCTACACTGCCATCTGTGTTGGCAACAGTCTGACCTCTCCACTCAGTAAATTTGACCGAATTTTGAGGGACTGTAATGGCAGAACCTCCTGAATTTTTGTTTCAGCTCCTCTTCTAGAAGACCATGCATATCCTCAGCAGTCACAAAGAAGGCTGAGACCACAAATAAAAGTCTTCCACTTACCTTCTTGATTATAGCGCCTATACAACAGAGTATTGCTGGTCAGTTACCCAGTACCAACCTTGAGAACAAACTAGAATGGTCCATTGCATGTCCCAGTCAGAACTGCTAGCTAAATGGAATATAGACCTATTAAGGATGCCACTTCAGTCCAATAGAAGGCTCAATGGGTTAAAAGGTTTGCTGTGCAAGTCTGATGGATTGAATTTGATCTCTGGGACTTCTAGTGGAAGAGAATCTACTCAAAATTGTTCCTCTGAACTCCACACATTTGCTGTGGCACTCTCGAGTGTGTACTCACACAAACACCACATACATACAAAAATAAAAATAATAAGAGGCAGGAAGACATTTTAGTGGGTAGAGGTGCCTGTTGCCAAGCCTGATGCCCTGAGTTTGATCTTTAGGACCCACATGGTAAAAGGAGAGTGTCTCCTACAGGCTGTCTTCTGACCTCCACAAATACAACACACACACACACACACACACACAAAATAAACTGTAAAAAAAAGTAAGATAAATACATTTTTAAAAATATGACCATCTAGTAGGATCATTCAGCAGCTTCTATTAAATCTTCCAACCTTCCCTATAATTAGCATTATTCATAATTTATAGAACATTAATTAACTTGTATATGATAATAAAACTAGTAAAAAGCCACACTGACACAAACCCCAGTTTGCCTAACTGTAAAACATGTGTCACCACTACACCTATTGACCCAGAGAGAGGAATGTTGGGGGTAGCAGCAGGATTGGCCTATAGACCAAAGAGTCACTGGAATTCAAGGTTACTATTGCTATCTGACTCTTAAAGGACTTGTTTCTGCCATATTTTCCCATGATCTGCATGTGGATTTTCTAAAGAAGCTATATAAATAAGGTTAGTAAACCCTTTAAGGATAGAGACAACTTCTGCTCAGATTGGTTGTGTGTGTGTGTGTGTGTGTGTGTGTGTGTGTGTGTGTGTGTGTGTGATCTACCACAGTGTGCTGCACGTAGTAGGTGTTTAGTAAACATCCTCAATGAAATTGAACTTTCTGTTTCCTTACGTTTGAAACATACCAATGTGCTACAGGTTCCTGAATGTGTGCCTGTGTCTCTGGCAGTTTACAGAGCCCTGAATTTTTAAGCCAAATTTTGTCCTCGGGCAGTTCCTGGAATGTTACCAATGATAGATACAATCCAAGTGACTCTTCCTTTGTTTCTTATCCAGCAAACTGACCACCGACAAGTTATCCAGCCTTTCTAGATGCTTTCCCATCTGTGGAACAATGCTATGATCTTAGAATTAGAGGAAGGGATGATGATACAGGAGAAGCACTTACTATAATAGTTGGCTCATAATCAATGCCCAGTAAGCATCACCTGTATATTTAAAATATTAAAGATGCATCCCATGCCAAGCCCGATGGGCTTTTATTTATAACTGTTAAGTATATATGGATATACAGGACAAAGGACATGAAGGATAAAGGGTCCCAGTGTCTGAGGCACAGTTTTTCTGAAATTAGCACTTAGATCCTCAGCTTGGGAGGAAGTTCCCTGGGTGCCTCTGTCTAGCTGGTTGTGGGTCTGCATGGGATGACTGTGTCAAAGGATATAGATGTTAAGAAAACACTGCTGTAAACTTCCCTGTCCCTTTGCTCTTGACTTGTGGGTAATCCATGGGCAGGAGTCTCTGTGGAGCTGAGAATTAACTGGAAAGTAGGAGGCTGCTCCTGAGATTCCAAAATGTAGGAAAGATGGGAAAAGAGTGTTGTAGGTGGCCGAGTAGCCTGGCATAGAATCATGTAATGCTTCGGTGATCAGGTACTGGAAAATAGTTACAGGAACTAGAAGTGTATAAATCACAAAGAATGTTGGGGCAGGAGAATAAGCATCATTTTAGAACGTCAAAACGTGGCATCTCTAAAAGGCCGAATGCCATAGGCACCAATCACATTAAAATGCCTTACTGTATCCATTAGGATTGACATTTTATGCTAATAGCTATGCTGAGTGAGTTGAGCTGTGATTAGCTAGTGCTGTTCTTACAGATGAGTTCCTAGGACCAATGCCAGGCAAGGAGGGTTTAGAATCAGTGTGAGGTGAGGTTAACAAAATCTGCCGAATTGTCACAACAGCTGAGCATATGACCATTTCCCCAGCAATTTAGATTCATTTTAATTGCAAAAATTATTGGTTAACAATATAATTACAAATCAACGGGTCCAAAACTACATCAGGAATATTCATTTTCATGACCCAGTACATTTTGATACAATGAAATTTTGCTTTAAAGGTTGAAAAGTCCTGTTCTGGTTAAGTAATAATTTTTAAATTAATTTCACAAGAGGACTCGGTGAACTCGAAGACAGAGTAATAGAAATGATGTAGTTTGAACTGCAGATAGAGAGAGGTAAACTGTCTTGTACTTTTCTATGTAGTATTCCATCTCTATCACAGCAAGTTTCACCTGCACGTTCTTAGTTGGGGATAACTGATAACAATATAGAAACCTCTCAAACTGATCCAAATAAAAAGTGTGTGTGTGTGTGTGTGTGTGTGTGTGTGTGTGTGTGTACAAGTGTGTATGTGTGAGTGTGTGTTTGGGGGGAACTAGATGATTACAGAAGTATCTCTGATAACTGGGGTCAAAAAGTACAACCAGACCTCTTGAGGTGTGGTGCAGGAAACAAACACGGACTAGCTGCCTTCCTTCTCCCTCTCTCCTCTGAGGTGGACATGCCGAGCTGCCAAGATGCGCATTCAGGAATATAGGATTTACTTGTCCAGCTTCAAGGAGTGCGGTGAGAAGATGGGCCCTGCTGCTTGGTGTCTTTGCAGGTGGCTTTGGCTAAGCAACAGTCTTACCTGAGCCCCTGTTCCCTTCCAGGAATGGCTGCCTTCCATGTCTAAGATTATGCTCTAGCTTGGGACCACTGAGGAGAGACACCCCAGTCCCAGAGTTCAAGATGGAGCCATCAAAGGCTTTTACTGGCACCCTGTCCCTCTGCCTAAGCCGGCTTCCATTCCCTCCTTCCCAGATGTTGACTTCATGAATCCACCCTAGCAAATGCTCTCACAACAGTCTTGGTTGTCAGGGAGTCTACTCCGGCACACCACGCCTCCTCGTCTCTGTTACTGTCCCTCCCTGCCTGACTCTCTTTCCTTTGTCATCTCTCCCTTCTGCCCTCCGTGCTCTCCCTATTCTCACCCTTTCCTTTCCCCTTCCCCCTTGCTCTGCTCTTTCCAACACACCTAGTTCTCTTCTTACTCTTTAGGCCAGCATCATGATGCATAGGCTCACTGCTCACTGCTCAGGAATGGTGGCTTTAGCTCCTTGGCTCATGTGGTATAGACTCTTGGTACCCCACCCAGATTCACATTCCCAGTCCACATACTCACTCCACAGATATTGGAGTCAATGATCAATGATAGCCCATGGGTACCATTCTCTAGAGGACTGTCCTTAGTTGGCCAAAACCTCTTCTAAAGTTGACTGAGAAGTGATACCATGCACCCTTATATAAGTGGTACAGTTCATGTTCTTGAGTCCCCGTTGGGATGAGGCTGATGCCAGGCAACTATCTTTGCCCAACATCTTCCCCTGCTCTATATCGCTCCTCTCACCCATGCCCCCACTCCCCATCAAAGCACTCTGCTTCTAAAAACCGTAATTTAAAACTATCATCTTGCATATCTGGTACCTGTGCTAAAAGTCCTAGCCTCTGTTGTCCTGGTCCAAATGTCCAAGAGAGATAATTGACTAGGCCTCATTCCTGGACAGGGAGTGTACCCAGGTCCTGTCATCTGTGGCCAGAGAGGGTTGTATAGGTTGTATAGGATATTGTAGGTGAAGGGCATCTAAAAGGCTGGCCAATGTTTATGAAAGCCGGCCCTACCTCAGGAGAGTCTTAAATTTCTTTTCTCTATCCCCCACTCTTTTCTTGCCCTGTCAACAGTCCCATATTCAGGTTGAAGAGTGGAGTTTTGAAATATAACACCATGTGACAGAAAGTAAATAGGCCTGTATGGCAGTCTGAATTCAACCAACTCACCTCCCAGCTCCATGTTTCAGGCTTGAAGGTGAATTACTAACACTGCACAGTCAGGAGACTGTGGATAAATAGTCTGCATCCCTGAACAATGCTCGGAACAAGGTAAGAGCACCAAAACGGTATTGATAAAAGTGCCTGTCCTTTAAAGGGTAGAGTGTGATCGGAAAGTGTGCAACGTGCTGGGAGTGGAGCCTGCCAGGTAACTATGTGCAGAGCGTGTTTACACAGGCCGTTGTGCTCCAAGGGTTTTATGTACCTTCTCATGAATGCAGTTGTACAACAAATCACCCCAAGCATATCCATTTCAAACAATCACTTTATTATGCTCATAGAGTCTGGGTCACGGATTTGGACAGGGTTATTGTGGATAGCTTGCTGCTTTCTAATGGCTGCCCTTCTGCTGGGAAGGTCTGATGTCCGGTAGTAACTTGACAGCAGGATCTGGAGTTGTAGGCTTCCCAGGACTGGTAGCTGATGATGGCTGTTAACCAAAGCACCAGGAGGTGATTGCTCCATGTGCTTTGGTTTTCATCACAGAACAATGGCCTCTGGTTAGTGAGGCTTCTTATGTAGTTATTCTGGGCTCTGCAGGCAAGTGTCCCAATTTGCAAGGCAAGAAAGAGTTCATGGTGTTTATGACCTAACATGGAAGCCAAACGGTATCATTTTTGTCATAGTCAACGAATTACAAGCAAGTCACCAATCATTCAGACAAAGGACAGGTGAGTTAGATGCGACCTCTTAATGAATTTGGGGCAGGGTCTCACAGAGCATGGGGGGTGTGGGGTGTGGTAGGGGCTGTATTTGGTAAATACCATCTGCTATTCATATGTCTTCTCATTTAACTCTCCTCTTTGGAAGTAGGTATTATTGTCCGTCTTTACAAATGAAGAAGTGGGCTCAGGTGGGTTAATTACCTTGCCTGTTGCAAAGCTTATGCATGGCGGACCTGGAGTTCTACCCAGACTGTACAGAGTAGGCATCCTCCAGCAGTGTGTGATGTTACTTATCAGAGCAGAGGAAGAGGTGTTCCAAGGCCAGTTCTCCTAGGTGCAGGATCAGGAGTACTTAAGCTTTTTTCTCACCTCTAACCCTGAGGCCAGACCTATTACTTTTTCTATATGGGTAGTAAAATCTGGTCCTTGTGCACAATGATCCAGGGTGTTGCTTCTTTGGAGACTGTGTCATTATTATGGGGACCCCTGATGCCTCAGTCTACCACACTTACACTGGGCCTGGGGAGCGGCTGTCTGTCCACCTCCACCCAGTGGGGGAACATCAGCAAACGCAAAAGTCCTCCATAAAGGCAGCCCACACAACCAGTTTGTGCCAGCCGTGTCTTCTCCCATACAACCTCCTTTTGAAATTGTGTCTTCCCATTCGTCAAACAAAGAGCATGGCTTCCCCAAAGTCACATTTACTATTCCTGTGACACTCCAAATCTAGACTGTCCCGATGATTCTCCTCACTCATTGCTTACTCTGTAGATATCTGGGTACTTTTAGCCCATTTCCATCCTTTTTCTAAGACTACAGAGGGCGAGCATCTCACCCTACTCCTACATTAATTCCCCACAACCACATACATTCTCAACAAGTGCTCAGGAAGTACTAGGTGGGTCAGAGGGGCTCGTGAAGGTTAATGTAAGAGAAGAAGACACACATGTTTTCAAAAGCACTTTTGTCTGGTGCTGGGGATTGAACCCAGGGCTTGACACATGCCACACATGTACTTTTCCATGAAACTGTATCCCCAGCCTTTAAAAAAAAAACATTTTTTGAGTGCCTACGGTGTACATAACAGACAGTGTGCAAGGTACTAATGATTCAAGTGATCTGGAAGCTGGAATCTAGAAAAACAAACCATGAGCCTTGTAGGCACTGTGTGGCAGGTCAGTTACAGCAAATCCAGTGTCTAGAAGCAAAAGAGTCCTTCATCAGAGAGAGAAGCCTCTAGAGCCAGTGTGTGGGAGGCAACTGTTGTACATAAAGTTACAATCTACCAGCTGTCAGGTGGCTCTAGAGTTAGGTATTTAGAAAGTCCTGGATCTGGGGCTATTCAATCCCAAATCTTAAATTACTTCTATAAAATGGCCGAGTGGTATTTTTTAGCCGAGTCTATCAGATGGGACAGAATGGCCCTTCCTCTTCATTATAGATTAGTCTTAACATAATAGGTAAGTTCTCTCCTTCTCATTTAAATGTGCCACCCTTTTATCTCAAGTGTCCCTAACAGTAACGACTCTGAGTGTTCAAAATCCACTAATAGAACCCAGATAAACATGTTTACAAATTGTGGGAAATCTTTTCTTTTTTTTTTTTTTTACTTTACTCAATATGCAATCCATAAATCCTTGATCCAAATATAATCCTGTTATATAAAACTATTTCCTCAACATACAACCAACAAGAATCAAACAGCTCTTGTAAATAATTACCTTTGGGATATGAAAGAAAATGTAAACATTTTATTTGGCAGTTGTTTCTGAACATGTGAATAAATAAATGGAAAAGTACATATGAATATTTCTTTTTCGGAGTAACAGATACCATTAAACGCTTATGTACACATCTTCACTGCAAAGAACAGTTACGTAATGAAACTTTGTCTTATAAAAGGTTACTTCCCACACCACTGGCTTGGACAGTTAAGGATGGTGATACTGGTAGTGTTGGCTTCAGCAGTCTCGATGTTGAAAGGCATTCATCTGCAAGTGTGATAAGAAGAGTCATCATGCATTGAGTTCATCCAGGTCACAGACTGTAGAAAGTTTCCGATGGCAGCCATGGAATTTGGTGTCTCATGCGCTTAAGTCAACTATAACATGTTTGTATATCTGCGTGTTTCCCTTAAAACTGGAAGCGAAAAGGAAATTACGCTTATTAATGGACACGTGTGTGAACGATCTGGGTGCTTGAACATTTAATTCCTGAAATTTCACAAATTTGGCTTTCTCTGCGTCCCAGTTATACACTTGAGTGAAGGAGTAGTCACTTCCGAGAATTGCATATTGGTAATTATTTATCTGAAGGGGCTGGAACACCATGGATCCCCGTGATGGCATCCTCTGAATGTCCTGGAAGGAAGAGCCGCCCCACTTCATGACTTTGGAGTCGCCAATGAATCTGGTCAAGCAAATGTACACATCGCCTTTTACGGAGAAGTGCTTCACAGCATACACATCCTCCATGTTGGGAATGTCAGTTTGGTTGGTAAATAGCTGGGTTGCTTTGCTCCACTGGTAGATCACAGGGCGCTGGGAACTACTGGACAGGATCAAATGAGGTGTTCTGAGGGTCAGTGGTGTTCTGGCTATTTCTAGGTACTCCACATCCGTATCCCTGTACCAGGCGTGTAAGGATTGGTGGGAGTAGAATCCATTTCCATTCCACTTGTAAATGGTAGTAAACCCAGCTTTGGAACTATCAGCAACGACAAAGTACCAGTTGTTTTCAATCTTGAATGTTTCGATGTCATTGGGTTTTCGGATTTTGAGAACTTCAATATCCTGGATTTTTATGAATTTGTTTGCAAAGCCATCTCGCTTATAGATATGAGAGCCACCAAACAGCTGGGCCACAATGACATAGAGCTGAGTGTCAATGACTATAGGCTTGCACACCACAGTGGACGTGCCTGAGGGAAGACAAATGAGATATTAGGTGTGTGGCCATTCTCTTTGGAACATGTAAACACGCAGGTTAGATAACTTCCACGGAAATCAGTTTAAAGGAGAGACTTCCTTGGTCTACTAGGCAGCACCAATCCCCAAGGCCAAATGGCAATGTTTTCAGGTTCTGGGCCTTTACATCCATGGGGCCTCGTTATAAACAATGAAGCTGTCCTATCACATCCAACCTGCTGCAGGCCTTGAGGACATAGAGATACCACTTAAGCTCATTCCTGTCACTCCTTGCTTCAAGTATTGTTTTTCCTGACATCCTTATTTAATTTCCCTAATTGTAATTAAAGATGACCATTTCTGAACATTTACTGTATGCTTTATCAAATCATTAAATTACTACAACAATCTTGAGATAAACGTTATCTTCCCCTTTCTTATCTTTGTTTTTGTGTATCTGTTCTGTTTTTTGTTTGTTTGGTTGATTATGTGTGTGTGTGTGTGTGTGAGAGAGAGAGAGAGAGAGAGAGAGAGAGAGAGAGAGAGAGAGAGAGAGAGAGAGAGAGAGAGAGAGAGAGAGTTTTGCTGTTTTGTGTCCAGGCTGGCCTCAAACTGAAACTCAGAATCTCCTACTTCTGCCTCCCAAATTCTAACACTAAACGTTTTGTACCACCATGCCTGTTCATCTTCTTTCTCTAGACAAGCAAACTGTTCTAGACTCAGAGAGGCTAACTTCTGATACCAAAAGACAGAGCTGGGATGCAAATATGGGTCTATCCGAGTCTTGCGGCTAAGTATTTATTTAGACAAGGTCCCACTATGTAGCCCTGGTTGTCCTGGGAGTATTTACTGTGTAGACGAGGTTGACCTGGAACTTTAGGACTCTGGCTGTAGGAGAAAATAAGACAGATGAACCCTTGTGAAAAGTCAAAGAGGGGCGGACACTGCTGACGCTCTTAAAGTTCTTTAATGGAAACCTCACAGGAAAATAACAGTCTGTCAGTGGCTATGAGGTGTCTGTTAGCAACATTTATAAGTACAGCCTTAACTCCTAGAAAGAGTTCAGACTTGGAGACCCAAACACCTACAGAGAAAATGTACCCCAGACTTTTCTGACTACAGCACTAAGGTATTGAGGGAAGGAGTCCCTCTAATAATTGAAAAAAAAATTGAAGCAACTGTATGCTTGAGCATGCGCACACATGCGCGTGTGTGTGAGCGTGCGTGTGTGCATGCGTGTGTTTGTGTATGTGATGCACTCTCATTTTAGGTGCCCATATAAACTGATTGAGTAATTGTGACTGTTTGACAAGCTGTGTTGAGAAGAATAACATCACATATGGGCAGTGATGTCTGTCCAAGTTGGAGAGACTAGCAATCATAATGATATATTACTTATGATCTATATAGCTTGAATATGTGCAAATCTCCAAATCCTTGTGGAAATGTAACCCTCTGTGCAACACTCAAAAGAGCTGAGATCTCTAGGAGGTGACTAAATCACAGCAATGAAACTCTCATAAAAGGGCTTGTGTCATTTTAATGTTTTTTTTTTTTTTTTTTATCTTTTGCTCTGTGCATCCATAGAAAAGGGGCTGTCTTTGAAGTAGAAAGTAAGTTCTTACAAGACGTTGAATCTGTTGGACTTCCCAGCTCCCAAATCTCTAAAAAATACATTTCTGTTGTTTATAAATTCTGCAGCCTAAGGTATTTCATTACAGTAGCAGGAACAAACTAAACTATCACCTAAAACAAAACCTATGAGCAGGTGATTCATTCCTTTCAAGTTCTAGTCTACAGTGTCATCCAGAGGAAGCTGAGCACCATGGCATGTGTATGTAATCCTACCACTTGGGCTGAGGCAGGAGAATTGTTGGTTCAAGGCCAGCCTTGATGCCACAGAAGACCCTGAAACAAACAGTGGCCAATGGAGTGTGCATTCATCAGAAGGCCCCAGCCTAGAGAGCAAAGAGCCCAGCTGCTCACATCGGAAAGCCCAGGAAGAGAGAGAACCATGACCTTTCTTGGAGAAAAAGGGGGTTCTAGAAGATTCTCAGTTTTGGTATTTTATTTCACCCAGAGTAACCTCAGTATCAAGCAAGGACTATTTGGACATTTGATGATGAATGGTCTTGGAGGCCACTGGCAAAATCTAATAATTATGACTCTTTGTACCTTTTCTAGTGGTAAGCCTTCTGCCCTGCTTTGCTGGAGATAGAATCTCACTCTATATCCCAAGCTGACCTTAAATTCATAAACCCTCTGCTTCAGCCTCCCCAGTACCAGGATTACAATGTGTGTGACGCCCTTTCCAGCTAGTGATGGCAAAAGTGTGCCATCCTGCCAGCTAATGCTCAAGATACTAGAAAATAACAGCTTTCAGAACTGTTTTGATTGGCATCTTACAACTTTAAAAGCTGTTGAAATGGGAACAAAAGTTAAGAGAATCTCTCAAGTAACAGTTTTCATGGATAAAAATGGATTTTATGACCAAATTAAGAAAAACATTAACAATAGGTTTCCACACTGCAGGATTTCTCATAATCTCTAATATGTTTATTATGAACCTTCAAGAGGCAGATGTAGCTTGTAGATTTATTGGACCACAAAATCCTTTTTGTTTCAAGGAATGCATTAACGTGTTATTAAAAATGTGCAGCAGAGTTTGAGAGTTGATCTACAATAGCCTTCTTATTTAATTCACTTACTTTGAATTCAAGCAGATTTAATTATGATAACCATATTTTTGTGCTGTGTGTATTCATCCATGTGTTTGTGCTGATCACAGTTGTGGCCATACAAACTCCTTCTTAGAGATAGAAACAGGAAACTTCATTTCCACTTTTCTTTTTAAAAAAGTTCTCTCTCCACCCTACCGTGTGCGTGCATGCGTGCGTCGTGCATGCATGCGTGTGTGTGTGCGCGTGTGTGTGGACGCACATATATGTATTGGGGATGCACTCACCTATGTGTGGAGGTCAGAGGTTAATGTTTGGTGTCCTCCTCAATTGCTTCTTCACTCTTTTGAGACAGAGTCCCTCACTGAACCTGAAGAGCACTGATTTGGCCAGACTGGCTACTAGCTAGTGAGCCCCCAAGCTGCACCTGTCTGAGCTCTCCAGTACTGAAGTTCCAGACAGATGCCTGCCACTATGTCAGGCTTTTTGCAAGGGTGCTAGGGATCCAAACTCAGTTCTGCATGCCTATGCAGCCAGCACAGCACCCAGAGAGCCTTCTTCCCAGTCATACACCCTCTGTTTGTGAGGTTGTGTGTGTGTGTTTTGGGACAGAGTCTTACTATGTAGCCGGGCTCAGTCTCCTGATCTTCCTACCTCAGCTTCCAAGTTCTGGGAAGAGCACCACCAAGCCCAATTTATTTTATCTTCTTATTTTCAAGTTAGGAACAATGAGATTACAGTGAAGGTGATGGGCTTGCCTAGCTAAATAGTAGCAGAACCTAGATTAGGACTCATCAACGTGATTCATTGCTTTTACTCTGAAGAAAACGAATTCCCCTTTTAGAGTATATTTAGTATGCTCAGTGCTATGCTAAATTTCTTAAATACATGATCACATTCCCTTACTAACAGCCCTGTGAATCAGATACTATTCTTGTTTAAGTAAAAGAATTAAGGATTAAGAATTAAGTTTAGCAGGCAATCTCAAATCATTTAGTAAAAAGTTGGGGTTAACACCACTAAGACTAATCAAAGCATTTCTTATAAACGTTTCCATTCCTGTTGCCCTTGGTCAAAGCAGTTTAACGTTCTACTCAATATTGCTAGGCTCTTCATACCTGTAATGTTGTCATAATTCCGGAAGGTCTTCTCTACATGGTCCCATTCCAGGAAAATACATTTTCCAGTAAAAGGCTGAGCAATGACCACATATTCATCATTCATATAAGAAAAGGTATCTATGGACAGTGACTGATAAGGCAGGTCTTGGGATTTTGCAAATTCTGCAAAAATAGGAAAGGAGGATGTGAGCTAATGTTAATGCCTCGCTCCTTGGCTAGATCTCAAACACTCACAAGAAATGTATTTATTTCAGAGAAACAGTAAAATGGCAACTCTACTGTTTTTAAAGCATGTAAAGTTTTAAAGGTCCATAACGCTTCACACACTACATTTCTCAGATGGTTCTTAACATATTAAAAATCAATTTTTACACTTGCCAAAACGTAGCCTTTTAAAAATAATTATTTGCTGTAAAATGGGTTCTAATACATTACCTGTAATGATACAATCAAAGTCCTTGGGGGAGAGGCTATTGATTTTGCGCTTCTTATATTCCGGCGGGCCTTCACAGTAGATGTCTTCCACAGTTGCATTGGTGTGGCCAAGCCATTCCACCAGCCACTTCAACTTACAGTCACAATTAAATGAGTTCCCTCTCAGGTCCCTGAAACAGAAACCTCTGCTGCATTGGCAGTACATGGGTCCTGTCATGACCCAAGCATGACTTCCACTTCAGCATTAACCTGTCCATGCTCTATCATCTATGTTGAACTTGACTGACTGTCCATTCAGTTTGGGCTCTGAGAGTGATCACAGAGCACCCTTAAAGGCTCCCCCAGAGTCTTCTAGCCTATTCTTGTTTGGATTCAGTGGTGTCTTAGACTAGAAGGGTGGACTCAATGGAAATAATGTTTGAGTCATTGTGTAATGTGTAAGTTGCATTTCTTTTCTATAGGGATCCTAAAGAAATGTAAAGAGAAATAATGTTTTGTTTTCTCCAACACATTAAAATTTTCATCTGGGTGTGTAATCAATATTAAAACTATAGGCATAACAAATTGATTAATCAATACTCTATTTCCTCATTTTTGGGGGTGGTATTATCTTTGAAGTTCTTTGTATAGTGTATCCTTATATCTCAGTTTAGATGCTAAATTCTCACCAGAAATACATAGTCTATATTTAGATTTCATATAGCTTATAGTTCAAAAATAGATTCACATGTATAAGTTGTTCCAAATGTGATTATTTTCTAATATACTAAAATGAGAACAAAAATTCAATTTAAATCTTAAAAAAAAATTAGGGGTCCTGAGTGTAGCTGTGGATGCTTAGCTTAATAAAAGGCCAGGGCTTGATCCTGAGGACCAAAATAAATAAATAGACAAATAAATGTAAAATTTTAAATTTGGTGCCTCGTTTGTACTAGCAGTACACACTAGGGACCCTGTGGCTATGAGCATCCAGTGGCTACGTTATTGGGTCTGCAAAATAGAGTGTGGTATGATATTTAATTAAATCCAGCGAACCACTGGCTTTTCTTCTTCATAGACGTAACTAATCTTGACCCAATTCTGTGGGTCTACAAACTCCACTTTAATAAGAAATGACTTTGCCATAGTAGTGTTAATGCAGACATAATATCTACAACAGCCCGTGCCTGTAATAAACTATATGGCAGAGTTCAAACAAGTTTAAATTTCCACACATGGCCCTGACTCACCAAGCTCTCTATTTACTCTGCAAAGGTCTTCCATGTCTTTTCTGGACACACAGAATTCATGAGATACCTGCTGCCCATTCTTCGCACAGCACAAAAATAATTTTAAGTACATGAGAATTTAAATATTTGGTAAAGTACATGTTCACTTAAAAAAAAAAATCAATAACAAATCCACTAAAAGACAAGTTAGCATGAGTCCTTTTTAAGATAATCCTTGATTTGGGATAAACTCATTCTGAGATTCCTTGGGAGACTGAGCCAGATTTAAGTGTTGAACTAACCCAGCATGAGATAGAGGCCCCAGGATGAACTAACTACACCCCAAGGAAACCATGGGGCATCATCTGACTTCCAAAGCATTACTAGAAGTGACCTGATTGATCCCCAGAGTATCAGCCCTTCTGGGCTATTGTAAATCAGAGCAGATAAGAGATTTGTGGGGCTCTCAAGGAAGGTTCTTGATTCAGGCACTTGCTTGGAAATAAATCAGTTTTCAGTAATTGGAAAAGTGGGTGTGATAGAGGAGTTGGGGACAACTGCAAAGAACAAAGAGAGGAGTTTTTGGTTGTTAATTAGAGAAAGCTGTTTTGGAGATATCAATATAGATAAATAAATATTCTCTCTGTGTGTGTTATTACTTTTACTTTCTCTGCTGGTTCCATCAAAACCTGAACAAGTAATTTAAGTTTCACAATACATTTATATTTAATTTTCTTTGTATATATTCAATAGCAAAGTAAGTAAGTGATAGTAAAAAAAAAAAAGTTTGAATACATCTTTCCATTTGTTCCTGTTATCCCACCTTATGACGTTTAAATACCCTGCTAAAGTTCTGGGAGAGATTTAAGAAGACTAAATTGCTTTGGGGAGGGTTGAGCATATAGAATTTGCTTTGCTTACCACAAAAATACACAAATTCCTTGCGAAGATCTTTCACTCCGAAGCTTAAAAGTCAAAGTTTGAAAGCTCTTTTGTTTGAAAGGGGGTCAAAAATAATTAAGTTCATTCCCTTCCCGGGGCTTAAGCCAAATTCCTGGGGATTAAGCCTAGAGTTGTTGTTCAGGCTAATGAGAGAAAAGGCAAACTTCTCCCTTCCCCCACTTCCTGCCCCGTTTCTGTCGCCTGACCAACCCATGGGTGTAACCTTTCATCTTATTCTGTCAGTTTCCCAGACTCCTTCATGTTTCTCTTTGTAGCCCTACTTCCTGGACCTCGTGAGAAAAAAGAGATCTTGAATTTTTGTGGAGGTCTCTCTTTTCCTGGTTCCCCCACTGACCCTGAAGGGCAGGCACACATTTTGTCAAAGTAATGCCTGGGTACTGTATATTCAGAATTCCCCATGCTAAATCACAAAGAATTCATTTAATCTGTGTCGATTCAAGAGTGAAGACAATTAAAACATTCTAATTTTAAAGCCAATTAAAAATACTAATCATCAATATCAGGTCTCACGAATCATTTCACATTAGTCAGTGATTTCTCAGGTCCTCTTACACATTCGTTAAAGAATCCAGGCCTTTGAAAATATCTTTTGGGAGTGTCTGCAGATTGTTGTTTGCAAGACTCCTGGAAAGAAAGAAAGGGAAAAAAAAGTGGTACAAAGTGTAGTGAAAAATTAAATAAACACTATTTATCATAAAGTTTATTTATAAGTTCTTTTAAAAAATCATTTTCAATGTATTAAAATATAATTTAGTATATGAAGTACTTTTGTTTTCCCAAGATACTGCTCAAATTTCTGTTGTTGAATTTTCAATTTTTGACCTCTTTGTTTCAACATCCACTTACCACTGAGGTAACACTTAATACGTCTTGATACTGACTTGAGGCAACAGCAATAATAAACCATCAACAGAATGATGCTTGGGCATCCCTCTTTGAATTCATAACCGGAGGCTCACACTCTCACAGGTCCAGCCTGGAGGATGCTTCCCAACTGATGGCCAATGGCCAACCAACCACACTAACGGTAATTTTCACTCCCAAATGCCCTCCAGCTTTTGGCTGGTACTTTGACTTCCTCCCCCACCTCCCCTTGCTTCAGAGAGCAGCAAAACTTCCAATTTCTTTGTCTTCATGTCCTTTTTTCTTTCTGAAGGGCATTCCCTTGTCTCTGGCTTTTGCTTTTTCATTTCAATCTTTCCATCTTGGCAAAAAAAAAAAAAAAAAAAAAAAGATAAAAAATAAAAACTTTCTCACTAATGTCGCTTCATCCATCCTCTTTAATTATTCCCATCTTCTGATTCTTACCCTGTTACCACAGAATTATTTTCTTCCTTTCCTAGTTTCTGTTCCACACATGACTAGAATGGTTAACAAGCAGGAAATAGCTCTGATGGTAACAAGGTATGAGAAATGTATACACATAACAGAAAAAATGGACATGATCAAGCCCTGGAAAGGATACCAGGTACTGATACTTTTGGGGTTTTGCCAGCACCTTTTATAGATTTCTCACAATAACATTTAAAAAAAAAAAAACTGGAGCAGAAGCAGAAGAGCTTCTGTTGGTCTCAAAGACCTTTAAAAATTCTCTTGCTATCCTTTTAAAACATTCATCAGGGTCTTTTCTGTCTTTTACCTCCTCCACTTAGATATGAAATTCTCCACATCCAAGGATTCATGGGTTTTAGAACTTAAACTTAATTATGCTGTTTTGTTGGTTTTAGAACTTATTACTACATGCTGAAACTGTTTTCAATGAACCATGGAATGTAAGAATGGAAAAAGAGTCAGAAAGTTCACACCTCCTTGACAGTGGGTTTGGTACCGAAGGTACCGTGGTTTTGCAGTCAGTCTGAGCTGGGTAGAAACCTTCCACCGTGTTGCATCTGGATGACTTGGGTTCTGCATCTTTAACAGTCATGCTACACAGGTGCAGAACATTTGCAGTGAACGTGTTAGAGGTTTGGTCCCCAGACTCTGTCCTGCTATTGGGAAATGGTTGACAGTTAAAAGAAGTGAGATCTAGTGGGAGATCATTTGGGATGTGTCCTTGAAAGGTGATTGCGACTCTGGTCCCTTCCTATGCTGGTTAAGTTTTGTCAACTTGATACAAGGTAGAGTCATTAGAGAGGAGTGGACTCAACTGAGAAAATGCCTCCATCAGATCGGCCCGTAGGCAGGCCTGTGGGACGTTTTCTTGATGGATGATTGCCATGAAAGTGTCCAGCCCACTATGAACAGTGCCGTCCCTGGGCAGGTGGTCCTGGGATATGTAAGAAAGCAGGCTGAGAAAGCTGTAGAGGAATAAGCCAATAAGCAGCATGGGTAGCTTCTTCTTCAAGTTCCTGCCTTTGCTTCTTCCTTCTGTGACTGGGATATGTACGCCAAATAAACTCAGTCCTCCCCAAGTTGCTCTTGGCAGTGGTGTTTATCACAGCAATAGAAAAGTAATTTATATACTTCCTAATTCTCTCTGTTTTGTGGCTATTATGACTTTAATCCCTCCATACATTCCCACCATGGTGTGCTGCCATAGGAACAAACCATCAGGAGCCTGGAATCTCTACAAGTGGAAGCAATGTGAGCCCTCTTATAAGTTGATTATGACAGGTGCTTGTTACAGTAGCGGGGGAAAAAAATACAACTCAACTTTGTAATTTTCATTTTAAAATGAAAAATAACTATCTCATCTCAAAGTTTGTTAGAAAAAGAAAGTGAAAATAAAGAAAGAAAATGAGATATCCTAGGATAATATTTGCTAATGGGATTGCTCTAAAGAAAACAAAACAAATAAAACCAGGGCTGGGCTGGGCAGGCAGAGGATAAAGTCTCCTGTATGTGCATTGTCCAGGAAGCAGTATTCAGAAAATGAACTACATCTAGCAAGGTAATGGATGATGTGAAGGATCACTCACAGAATTGGATGAGAAATGGACCAAGAGGCGATAGGGCAGAGACATGAAGAAGTCATTTCTGTGCCCTCAGCCCTGGACTGGATTCCAGACAGCTTTTCTGGGTCACTGGGAAGTTCTGGTACCATTAGGTCGCATTTAGATGAACAGAATGCAGGTGGGGGAGGTGTGAGAAGAGGTCAACCAAGAAGTCAAAGCTGGCAAAGAGTAACTCTATGGAAAATTGAATGGCTCCTCAGAAAGCATCCTTCTAGTGCAGGCTGAGCAGGTGTAGAAAAATACTGCACAGGCACAGGAGGGGATCAGCAAAACTGTACGCAAATGTGAGGGGAGTTAGAATTAGGGCCATGGGCCAGTTAAGGGTGTTTAACAAGTCTTGAATGAGGAAAAACTGGAAATACTAGCATCCTGTTGCATATACAGGGTAAGTTCTTTCATCTGCCACTGTCTGCAGCTGTGAAGAATTGGGAGCAAGCAGCATCTGTTAATAAGCGAATATGAAAATAATCCATGCTCACATTTAACATGGGATATTTCAGAGATTTACAAAAGGGGGGCATATTTTGATGCACTATTAAATGCCCAAGTGAAAATAAACTCAGAGAACAGTACGTAGAGTGTAGTCTCCAGGCAGGGAGGATATAGGTCTATAGATATACAAAGATCTATGGGAATATACACACAGTTGACGGAGGCTATCCCCTTGAGGCACTGCAGTGAGTGCTGTGTGTTAAAGCCAGCAGTGAAGAGGGTCTGGGGCCTCCAGAATCCATCGCAGGCACCCGAGGGCCACAAAGGAGAGATGGTTAGGGCACCGGGCCAGGGCTACCAAGGGAAAAAGGCTCTTTACTCAACATTTGATTTTTACAAAAAGAGTAAAGAGATGAGATCTGGGATCTATTAGAGATGCGGAGCCTGAGACACCACTGTTTGCTTTACTTTAAGATTAGGGTTCCATCAGGGTTATTGGGATTACGGCACCCTTCAGGTTGTGCCTCAGCATCAAGTTTTCCAATCTGCATTACATTTTCTCAGCCCTCCCCCTCCACATCCCTGCGCACTAGCTTCACAGAGAAACAGTTTCATATTATTCTCTTCCTCAGTAGAAGCTCTTGTTGAAATGCCTGATGTAGCTCCTACCCCCATATCCCTTTCAACCCCGTCATGGTCTGGAACATGCCCCTGTCAACTTGTCTTCTTTGGGTGTCTGTTATCACAGCTTGGAGAAACTGAGCAAAGAGTGGGTTTCATTCACTGTGACAATTAACAAACCCAGCTACTAATGGCTTTGTACCTACTCCTTTGCAATGGATTCTAGGGAAACAGCTGTGCCTGTGGATGAAGTTTTAAGGCTTATGTGTGTCAAGACTCCAAAATGAATCTTCTTCTTATCCTGAAAACTAATGAGGCTTAATAGTTCCACTTTAAAAGATGAATTATCTATTTGTGTGTGTTTTGTTTGCATGCATGCCTGTGTATGTATCTCTCGCTGTGTGTATGCCTGCCCATATGTGTGTGTGTCTCTGTGTGTGTACCCGTGCGTCTCTGAGTATGCGTATATGTATGTATATGTGCCTCTGTGCGTGCGTCTGTATGTGTCTCTGTGTAAGTTTATATGTGTGTGTCTGTGTTTATGCCTATGTTTGTGTCTGTGTATGTTCTCTGAGGTCAGAGGAGTGTGTCAGATCCCCTTTGACCTAGAGTTATTGGTGGTTGTAAGCTAGTTACCAAACATGAATTCTGGGAACTGAATTCCAGTTTTCTGAAAGAGAAACAAATGCTCCTAACTGCTCAGCCATCTCAATTTAGGACAATGAAACCATCTTTTTCTCTTTCTTAGGAAGAAAACTCTATGGCATAGTAGCCCTAAGGATCTATCTTTTGCTTTGATTGACACACATACTAATACATATACCCATATACTAATTATTTCACCACACTAAGGCATTTTTGAAAATACAAAAATTATTTTTAAGACAATGAAGGAGAAAAATAATCATCATAGTCTTCTTCCCATCACTAATACAGCCACCTAGAGCAAGTGATTCTGGGAGCCACATCACTGGTCCCGTGCTCCAAGATCTCTTGTCTTTTCTGTACTTTGAAAATTCGACATTCTTTTAAAACATCCAGCAAGGTCCTCTTTGGCGTCTCTCCTCCACTTAGATATGAGATTCTCCACATTCAAGAATGTGGTTTCAGAACTTAAAGTTAACTATGCTGTTTTGTTGGTTTTAGAAATTACTACTAGGGCTGGAGAGGTGGCTCGGCCATTAAAGGCTAGGCTCAGAACCAAAAATATAAGACATTATTACTAGATGCTGAAACTGTTTTAAACGAACTATGGAATGTAAGGATGGAAAAAGAGTCAGAAAGTTCACATCTCCTTGACAGTGGGTTTGGAACGGAAGGGCGTGGTTTTGCAGTCAGTCTGAGCTGGGTAGAAACCTTCCACGGTGTTGCAGCTGGATGACTTGGGTTCTGCATCTTTAACAGTCATGCTACACAGGTGCAGAACACCTGCAGTGAACGTGTTAGAGGTTTGGTCCCCAGACTCTGTCCTGCTATTGGGAAATGGTAGACATCTAAAGAAACATTGGAACTGAACTGGGGTCTAGACCTCCTTTCTCTTCACTGAGATGAGTGCAAGGGTTAAATCAGGGCCGAGTTTTAATACTAACCATGAGAACTTTTCTTAGGAATAAGAGGAAAAAAACTTAGGAGTGTGAAAGAGAAAGTGGTCTGGGGACCCAGGTGCCAGGCTTTCGGCCTTGCTTTGACCCAAGTCAGCCTCCATCAGAGTCACTATCCGGTTCTGCCAAACAGCTCCAGAGTGCAGTGTGGGCTGGGAATGGGAGGAGGCTTGAATTTCGGCAGTTTTCTATGAAGCCAGTTCTCTTAGGTCAGGATGCTCTCCAAGTTCTTGCCCTTAAATCACATCTTCGTACTTCTTCCCCTGTGAAATGCTTATGGCTACATCTTTAATAATAATCAGGTGATTCTGGAAGTGGTACTTTAAGTCACATGGTTAGGGGTTTTTCTAGGAAGTAGAGAGTCTTGGACTATCAGGTGGGGCTAATGGGGGGGGGGGTGAAGACAGGGCTGCAAGAGACTGGAGAAAGCATTTGCTCACCATTCACTACTCCAAGCATGGTTCTGCTTTGAGAGCTTGAAGAATGTGCTGGTGCCCTCAGTATATGAATAAATGAATAAAGAATGTGGAGGGAGGGGTGAGTCAGGGAGGGAGGAATGGAATGGGGCAGGGAGTGAGGAAGGGAGTGGGAGAGGGAAGAAGGGAATGAGGGAGAAAGGGAGGGAGGGAGGAAAAGGGGGAGAGAGCCACGGAGGACTGGAGGGAGTCCAGAGTGGGTAAAGCAAGGACTCTTATCTAGGCACAGAGAAAAGCAAATGACACTTCTCCAGGATTCAGTCATGTGGGCTTCAGCCCAAAGACATTTTTAAAATCATTTCCCAGAGATACCACCTTGAACAACAAACCAGGTTCATTTTCCACCCTTTTAATACCATTAGCATAGGACTTCGGGACTAAACTCCTTCATGAACTTGAAGGTACAAACCATACTGTAGCAGCATATTTAATAGGTTTGAATAGTTGGTACAGAACAAACCTTATTTTTGTAATTTGGAATAAAATAAGTTTATGGGCAATGATAATCAACTTGCTAAACATTTGTGTTGATTTTTGGTAATATGCGGTGAGCTTTTCTCCGGACAGGAGCTGTGGACCAGTGGACCAGTGGACCCAGGACTCTGCATGGGTATTGCCAAAGTATCAGAGCCTATGTGTTGTGGAACAGCTGCTGCTAGCTGCTGACTATTGCCTGGGGGTAAGAAGAGTGTCTATAAATGCTACCAAGCAAGGTCACCCCTTGTAGTGGTTTGGAAGGAAATGGCCCCCAAAGGGAGTGGCACTATTAGGAGGTGTGGCCTTGTTGGGGTAGGCGTGGCTTTGTTGGAGGAAGTATGTCACTGTGAAGGTAGGTTTTGAGGTCTCATATATGCTCAAGCCATGCCCAGTGAGACAGACCACTTCCTGTTTCCTGCAAGTCAACCCGTAGAACACTTTACTACTCCAGTACCATGTCTGTCTGCACATCACCATGTCACACCATGATGATAATGGACTAAACCTCTGAAAATGTAAGCTACCCCAATTGCATGTTTTTCCTTTACAAGAGTTGGTGTGGTCATGGTGTCTCTTTCCAGCTAACCCTAACCAAGTCACCCCATGTTCCAAATCAGTTAGGAGGTCTTCATTTTAGCCTTTGTGTCGATGCATGTCTGAGGATGTAGTATGATATAGTGGGTGAAGGGGAATTTCTGCCACCAGATTGCCTAAATACAGGCCCGAGGGCAGGTCATTAGCTTTCCTGTTCCCAGATTGCTCATATGTAAAATGCTGCTGTTGGTACTTTGTAAGAAAAGTAGAGTGCTTGCCCAGAATGTAGCTTGATTATTAGAATGCTTGCCTAATGTGTGTAAAGTCCTGGGTTCAAATCCCAGCACTACATTAACCAGGTATGACAGCATGCCTGTAATCCCAGCACTTGGGAGGTAGAAGAAGGAAGATTAGAAGAAGTTCAAGGTTGTCCTTGGCTACATAGTGAATCTGAGCCCAAATGGGGCACATATGTCCTTGTCTTAAAAAGAGAGGAAAAACGGAAGAAGAAAGAATTGATTTGGAGCCTCACTGACCTCAGAGAAACGCTGCTGATCTTAGCCAGAGCTGCTCCAGTGGAAGGAGAGTGAGCCACACCACAGCGGGTACTGGGTGTCAATTAGCACTCCTCAGGTATGTCTAATCAAGAGGAAATGTGTCGCTAATGTCCAGTGAGGAGGGCTATTAGATCCCAGTTAACTTAGCTCACAGAGAAGATCATAATTGTTAAAAATGAGTTCACCTTCACTGAGGATAGTAAGGTACTTGGGAACATGTGGCTCTCAAGCTTGTTGGGAGATTAAGTGAGTGGATAGCTGCAAAGTGCTTAGCAGGGAGTCTGGAAAGTACCAGTGCACCGGAAAAAGCTAACCTGCCAGTCCTGAGTCAGGACTGCAAATGCTGCCTTGCTCACTCACTCTCTCATTTCATAGCAAACTAGAAAGTCAGCATGTGAAGCTGCAGACTCCTGGAGACACAAGCCCAAAGTGAGGATGGTTGCAGGCTGGTGGGAGCACCCCTGATGGCTGTGGGTGTTGCTTTCTTAGCAGCACAGGTCTAGGGCACTGAAATAAATGTGCTGTCTGAGCCAGTGCAGTCTACCATATTTTCCAATGCCATAATCAAAGGTTTTCTCAGGCAAACCACCAGAACACCCAGGTGATGGGGGATGTCCTTCTGTATATATGTCTCTCTTATTGGTTGATGAATAAAATAGTGTTGGCCAATAAGACAGGAATGTAGGCAGGACTAGGAGAATTCTGGGAAATGTAGGCAGAGGGAGCCCACCAGAAGAGTCACTATGTAGACCACAAGGGCAGATCTGGACATTCTCTGGTAAGCCAAGTCCACATGGAAATACATAGATTAATAGAAATGGGTTAATAATTAAGACAGAGCTGGCCAATAAGAAGTCCTAGCCATCTGGCAAACTGTTTTATAATTAATAAAGTCTCAGTGTGCTTATTTGGGACTGAGAAGTGTGGTGGGACCTGGCGGAACAAGAAAAACCTCCAGCAACACCAAAGTGGATAGAATGATGAGAAGGATGGCTGTGTGCCTGCCTCCCAAAAGGCCTGGCCCTAGCCATTTGCCTCACAGCTAGGTGTTCAGTTGGGGTAATAGCCCAGGTTTTCTGGGGGGATGAGTTCTAAGTAGACTCTGAATTGAAGCCACACTTCTAAGAGCCTCTGTTGGCTATGGAACTGTCACTATGGAGAAACGGGATGAATGAACACATGTGTGAGGGCAGGTCCTAAGGATGTGGAGGTGGTCATCCCAGCCATGACAGTTCACAGTACTGTTTGCTTTTTCCGTAACCCTGTGTCTTGGCACATAGAAACATATTCATGATGCCAAATGCTATCTTAGAATTTTGACAATAAAAAGGCTATCATTAGAACTGAGCCAATCCCAGTGCCCTAACCTAGACTCTTCCTAAAGTGTGAGCTGAGTCTTCCAGTATTTAATTAGAGTAATAAAAGTATGCCTTCATGATATTAGGGCACTCCAAGTAAAGTAATTCAGAGAGGGTCTCAGTGCTTAAAAGCTTTTATAGGGGCTTAATTACAAGAGGGCCACTATATCTGGCTTTTTTTTTTAACTGTGCTTTCTGCAGCTTGAACTCAGATTCTCATGCATCCAAGGCAAGCCTCTTATTGAACTGAGTTATCTGTTGTGACTTTCAATTGTCTATAAGTGCAGTTTAGAAAGTAAATCAAGCAAAACAAGTGTATATTTTAAAAAGTGGTAAAAGCCATTGTTTCTAAAGGATCTTTGCAGCAGATCTAATATCAGGCCGGAATGGAATGAGTTTGGTTTAGAAGTGTGCATCCAACTCCAACTCTCAGCATTCAGAGAATGGGAGCAGAGGCAGGCTCTTCAGGGTCGCTTTCATTCTTCTCTTGAAATGTGTGTTACTTGATTCTCTCCTTCCACAGCTGTGTGGATCCTAGGATCCAACTCAGGTCATCAGACTTAGCAGCAAGTACCTTTACCCACTGAGGCATCTTGCTGGCTCCAGGATCTCTTTCTTGTCTCAGATCTACATCTCAAATCATGCACCAGAATCCGGTCAGCTTGATGAGAGCTCTCTGGTTCTGCCTTAACAGACACAGTGGAGCCTTCACTGGATGCCTTGCTGAAGATCTGGGTAACTTCTCGCTTGGTTATGATGAGAAGGGGAGCAGTGTCCACTCAGGGCATAATTGACACTTTAATTTTCATGCCTCCAGGAGGCCAATGTCACTGCCCACCCCTTCCATAAGGTCAGCTGGAGACTACAGGGAGGTAAGAGTGTGGACTGGCTTCATAAATTCCTCCGGAGGTGCACACAGGTCAGAGGACTTGCTGACAATGTCTCTCTGCTAGAATGCTTGCCTTTCTAGCAAACTGGCCAAAGGTAGAGAAAGTGCTCTTTGAAGCCTAAAACTTTAAAAAAAAAAAGAGAAAGAAACACCAGGCTTCTTTATAAGCAGTAAAGAGAGTGAACTAGATGTACTGAACAAGCAGAGACATTGGCTTCCAAAGGCTGCCTGCTCCATCCTTAAAGAGAAGAGAGAGCAGCAGGAAGTACACTTTCAGGAAGAGCATCCTCAGAAAGGAGGGCAGAATCTGAACACAATGTCATGGAGTGAGAAAGCATTTGTTTATCCAATTCCTCTTCCTGTTCCAGAAGGGGCTCCTTCAAGGTGGATTGAATCTCACTCATCTTCATGGGTCTTAACTCCTCGTAAAGCTTAAACTGCACCCTAGCAATGACTTAGCATGGTCCTTACAGTGTTGCCACTTACGTAGATGGAAATAATATTAGTATCATGGATTAGGTACAGATGCAAAAGGCGAAGGGTCCCATTTGCTGTGACCCCAAACTTTCATCACGCCTGCTTCCTGCCTTCAGCACCTGTCATGCATTCATTGCTCGTCTGTGTGATCCTGAAGATGCACACCTTTCTCCTAGAAGATTCACTTAGGTTTTCCCTTTACCTTGAAAGGTTCTAGGAAGTAATCACACGTTGTGCCAGTCTCCTGTCCTGATACTACTAAAGCAGGCCTTTGTTTTCATCTAAACAAATTCCCGCTTCATCTGATGGGCAAAATGGGCTGCAGTCAAGCAAAATGTGTGTTCTTCCGCATGGCACTATGCAGAATTTTTCTTTCTTTTTCAATTCTTGGCTTGGACTTCTCCCTTCCTTCCCTCCCTCCCCCTTCTTTTCTCCTTTCCTTGGCTCCTCCCCTTTCTCCATCCTCTTCCGGTGATATAGGGAGAACATTTTCCCCTATCCTGTGCAAAGAGGCAGAGGAAAGCTCCAGGCATTTAGATTGGAGCAAATACACCCTACCAAGTTGGGCACAGCACTCTTGTATTGCAAGTTCCTAGGGTGGATCTTACAGCCAGCCTCTGAGTAGCATGCTGATGCTGAGCATTACACAGGAGACCCTGTTGGATGGTACATACATACATCAAGGAGATCTCAGACCAATGTGTCTTAGTTATTTTTCTATTGCTGTAACGAGATACCATGATCAAGGCAACTTATAAAAGAAAGAGTTTACTGGGGGTTTATAGTTACAGAGGACTAGAATTCATGGCCTTTGTTGTAGGGAGCATGGCAGTAGGCACACAAGCATGGATTTGGAGCAGTAGCTGAGAGCTTGTATCTTGACCCACAGGCACGAGGAAGAAAGAGCTAACCCGGCATAATGTATGCCTTTTGAAACTTCAAAGCTTGCCCCCTCCTCTAACAAAGCCACACTTCCTAAGCCTTTCCAAAAAGTTCCACCAACTAGGCCTGTGGGGGCTATTCTCATTCAAGCCACAACTACAAAAGATAGTGAATACCCATTCCACCTTTTGTGTGCTTATTTTATTTTGTTTTCTCTGAAAAACATCCTGCAGAACTAGACTCTATGATAAAAATTTACATAGTATTAATTCTGTTTCACAGCTATCTTCATATCATATTATACCATTTACAGGAAGGGCATTGCAAATGGTGCTTATATTGCAATGACCATAGACAAGCCTTCAAAAAACAGGATTGGGTTTTATGAAATACATTTGGCTTTCAGCTTCCTCTTGTTGCAATCCAAGCAGCAAGGGACAATGGAGCCTGTTGGTAGGTGTAGCAGGATGAACACATGGACACCCTAGAAAGTAGGAGCAGGGCTTAGAACAGAGCGGGGCTGAGGGACTGTTAGATTAGCTCAAGACTGACAGAACGAAGATGACACATAGATCTCCTACATCATCGGCGCAGATGAGGCTCATTTTAGGTATTGAAGAAAGTACTACTGAATGATTGAATGGCCAGTCCAATTTAGTGTCTGAGGTGGTGTTTCTATAGTTACACGAGGAATCAGTTCAATAATCATGTCTCCTGCTCAAGATTCTGTTTCTGACTTGGGCCTGGTGCTGCAGGCCTGTAATTCCAACTACTCAGGTATTTGAGGCAAGAGGATCATAAATTCAAGACATGTCTAGACTACAGAACAAGTTCAAGGCCAGCCTGGGAACCTTAATAGGATGTTGTCTCAAATAATAAAGCCAGACAGTGGTGGCACATGCCTTTGATCCCAGCACTCAGGAGGCAGACACAGATGAATCTCTGTGAGTTCAAGGCCAGCCTGTTCTACAGAACTAGTTCTAGGACAGCCAAGGCTACACAAAGAAACCCCATCTCAAAAAAAACCCAAAACTATAAAAATGGGGGTTTCAGGATGCAACTTAGTGGTAGGACCCTTGTTTCAAATGTATGAGGGCCCAGGTTCAATTTCTAGTACCACAAACTGTTTCTTCATCTCCAACACGGGTAGATGTTATATCTCTAATGTGTATTTTCTTTCTTCCTTCCTCTTTTTTGTTTTGTTTTGTTTGTTTTTGTTTTTTGTTGTTGTTGTTTTGCTTTTGTTTTTCAAGTCAGAATTTGTCTGTAGCTTTGGAGGCTGTCCTGGAAATAGCTCTTGCATACCATCTGTAACTCACAGAGATCTGCCTGCCTCTGCACCCTGAGTGCTGGGATTAAAGATATGCGCCACTACCACCCTGCTCAAAAATGGTGTATTTTCTTTTAAAATACTTCCCTGCCTTTTGTATTAAAGAGGTGGAATAAGTCAGAAGGAAAATTTACATGGTTCATGTGATTGAGGGCTTCCCCTTCCCTGCTATACCATTCCAGGCTGGGTTATCACTGGCTGAAGAGCTTGCCCTTTACATTACAGATAAATAAGGAACAGCCCTTCCCTCTACCCACTAGTTAGATTTCCATGTTATGACAAGTAAGCATAGCTCTAATTTCTTCACGTTTCCTAGGAGACAAAATTGTCCCTTGTTAAGAATGACTGCTGTATCTTTAATCATCCATGGAATAATTACTTTTTTAGTTGTAAAATAGACTGTTCAGGCACTATATAGACACTGCCGATGGCTATATCAGGTTTAAATACAGTTAAAATCAGGACTTATACAGTGAGAAAAGAGCAGAAAATACCAAATTAAAGGGTATAGTCAACTGATAATTCTCCAATGATGTAGATAATAAAAGTAATTTCCCTATATTAGATTGCTTTTCTAATTATGCTCCATCTATGATAAAAATAGCCATCATAATCAATTTCCTGAGGACATGCTGACACATGACAGAGAGGACAGCATGGAGAGAAAGAAGAATTTGAGTTTAAATTTTCATGGGCACTCATAAAATGGGTGCCTTAAGCTTAGGTACCAAACTGAATCCAAAAACCGAGCTCAAAAACATGAAGGCTAGGGTGATGGCTCAGTGGTAGAGTGCTCACCCAGCATGTACAAGGCCTCAGGTTTGATCCCCAGCACAGTGGAAACACCAACAAACCCAAATCAGCCAAACAAACAAGGCTTGAAAAATAACAGCAACATCTATACTTACAGGTGAATTAAGGACTTGAGTCCCCGGAAAGTATGTCTTGAAATGGACTTGATATTGTTGTTTTCTATGAATCTGCAAAAGGTGACAGCGTTTTTGGTCAGGCAGCCATAGGAATGGAGGAGTGAGTACCTGTCGTGAGTCAGCTCTGGGGAGAAGGTTGTCTTACTTACAAATATTCTAGATGTGGAAGACCGATAAAAGCATCATCACTGATCACATCAAAGGAGTTGGATGTGAATAACCTGCCCAGAAGAAGCACATGGTGAGAACAGTTAAACTGTCAGCCTGTTGGCTTTCACCGCTTTCGTCCCTCAGAGAGACAGGTGGAGCTTGACACGGATAAATGGCGGTTTTCTGTAGTGTTTATACAGAAAACCTTGGCAGCTTTTCTTCATCCTAGCTGGCTCCTCCTGAAATGCTCAGAGAAGGGATGTTCGCAGCTCCTCTCTGCAGGTCATGGGGGTCAGACATCCTGGGAAGTGTTTTGAGACAGGAGCAGAGCAAGTGGGCAAGAGACAGAGCCAAGTCTACATTTTCTGTGGTACTATGACCAAGGCACTAGTGATCATTTTCATGTGAGAACATGATCTGGAAACTTCTGGAAGATTCTGTCAGGCCACAGTACTGGGGCATTGGGAGTTTAATACTAAGGATTGTAGGAAAAAATGTAGATCCATTATGCTGTGATAGCTCATGACAGGTATAGTGAGTGGTCATGAACAGCAACACCAACGAATCTTCTTCAAGAACAGGGCAGGCTGAAGACGGGAAATGATGACACTTAGGAGGCCTTCGAAGCCATTTTATTACTAAATAATTAAAAGAAACATTTTTACTTGGACAAATATATTGGCATTTTAAAATCCACAAGGATCTGGCTTCAAAATCACTGAGGAAAAAGGACGTCAACAAATTGTCACCACACCCTGGTGAACTCTTTGGAAAAGTTGCCAGTTTTCTAACTGAAAACCTAAAAACAGGTATTTTTAGGCTAAATAATTGGATTGTGTGCCAGACAATTGAATGACAATGTAATAATTCTGTTAGTAAATCTTGTGATATTTTTACATTGAGAGGGTAGGTTAAGTGTAATTGCCAGTAATTTGTCCCTCTGGGCCCATTAACCAAGGAGATTAAAGTAGGAGGTTTTTTTCTGAAGTATTTTTTAAATGAGTAATTTATTTGATAGAATAATCAGGGGAGAGCTAGAGATGAACTGAGTAGGAACTGATAAGTTTTGAAGCTGAAGGATGGGAACACAGGTGTGAATTTTACGGTCAACTCTATTTTTAGAGACGAGATTTTTTTTCCATTAAAAAAAAAAAATGGAGGTAGAGGATGAACCAGCCAAATGAAATGAAATGACCTCTTCTGTCTCTTCCCAAACTATCAATCCTGGAATGGTGTTGAGTTTCCTACTAATCCCTCTTCCCTCTAACGTCATGGCTTTTTGCTCAAGTAATTCACTAGACTCAGAAAAGCCAAGAGCAACTAATCAGACACATATTACAGCCTCTACTTATTAAAACAAAGTACAAGGTTCATGACTTCCATCACGACTCTGGTAATTGTCTCCTTTCATTTTATGGTTTTGGAAAGCAACATGACATTCAGCTTTACTCTTAGGTAAGCTGACACCCAAAGGCTTGAGCAGGCTCTAGGGTTTTCTTTCTGTCCTTAAGGGCAGCCACAGGGATGAAGAAAGAGAAATACAGCCGCAACACATACAGATATGTTGCCCCTCAGGCTCAACAGTTTACAAACTGCCCTGTGGTTCACCAGGGACTTCATCATCCCACACTCCAAGTTTCCGGAAGAAAATGGCTTACATCAGTACCACCCCTGATGTTAAATCAGAAGCAAGTTAGACTGGGAAATATACAAATCCCTTGTCTATGCATGTCACAGAGATGAAAGACCGGATTTCTTTTAGAATTTCTGTTGGCCTGTTAAGTACTTATCCTTAGTATTTGTGATAGCAACCGTTTCATTGTGAAGATCTAACAAATATTTGTTGAACAAAGAGGTCTTCACTTCACACGGCATTGCTAGATAACAATAATGGATGTAATCTTAGAGCAAGGACTTGCCTTTATTTGTTTTTGTGCCCCCAACTCTATCCCATTTCCTGGTTTTGAAAAGAAAAAATGTTCGCTGAATTAAATTTCAAAGATTAAAATCTCTGGCTAAAACTATAACCACAAGCAAAATACTCTAAGGAACGTGGTCAGAACATGATAAAGTTAATGCTACATGGCTAACATAGAAAGAACAAAACCAGCTGAACAAATCTATGCAGGTAGACATCAACACAGCGGTTGTTCTTGGAGGGCAGTTCTAACTGAAATCCAGCACAAAGGCTGTCTCTAGGGGGTAATAACACCTGGTGTCTTAACTTGGGTGTTGCACACAAGGGTGCTTATTTATAAACAAACAAACAAAAAGCCATTGAGCAGTAGTATAGTTGCAATGGTGTCCTTTTCTTTATATATAATTATACGTCAATTTAAATTTTTCTTATAAAAGCTAAAAAAAATTTCCTCTGGCTGAGATAATTATGGATATCAGAGCTTTTTAATTCTACACTCAACAGTGATGTGTATGAACACGGGGCTGTGAAATCGGACATATAGTCTAAATATACTTGAGGGACTTATTCATTTTATTATTCAATATAAACTTGAAAAGACTCATGAACAGACACATCTTATGAGGAAAATGAAACTCAAATTCTTAATTTTTATAGAGTCTTAGAAATACATTTTATTTTGCCAGGAGGTGGTGGCACACACCTTTGATCCCAGCACTCAAGAGGTAGATCTCCGTGAATTTGAGGCCTGCCTGATCTACAAAGCTATTTCCAGGACAGTCAGAACTGTTACACAGAGAAGCCCTGTCTTGAAAATTAACAAAAATACATTTTATTTCAATATTATGATTTATGAATAAATCAGATAAATCAAGTATTCTACAGTCTCTATTAAGGAAAATAGTACCCTCCCTAGCCCATATTCATACACAACAGTTCTGGGTCAAAGCAGAATGAGTGTGTTTGTTTTACATAGCCCTTGGCCCTTTCCATGGACTATTAGGGCAAGAAAGACATAGTTTTCCCCTCAGAGTAGCCAATTCCTAGATTGGGTAGCATTCCATAATCCAAATGACCTGGCTCAAAAAGGTATTGGCTAAGATAATGATACTCTTCTTCAGTTTGTGGAATTGATGACTGAAAGACAAGGTCAGCCTGCAGTGGAGGTAAGGGGAGCTCTTGGGACAATGCCAGTGAAGAAGGTAGTGCATGGACCCATATGAACTGAAGGCATGTGGGGCCCTCACAGAGTGAACGGTGTGTGGGGAGACGGCTCGGTCTATGTGGGATCCAAACAGGGCTTTGCAATCTTGGATGCACTTGGAATCACCCAAGGAACTTAAAAATACTGACAACTCATTCCCACTCTCAAGGATTTGGTTAAATTCTACACTTGGAGGGCGGCCCAAGCTATTTTAAAGCTGCCTGAGTGGTGTGTGCCGCCAGGGTGCATAGAGATGCTTCTGGGTCGTGTGATGCCCCGTGTTCTTGTGGTGACCAAGAGTCCTCTGATCCTTGTAGCAGTTGCTGTGGGGCATGGACAGGCTATGGGTTTCCCTGTCCGCCAAATACACATAATGAGAGGCTGCAATAATATAAATCAGATGGGAACAGCCGCACCACAACAGCAGTGTCCTGGAGGTGTTTGTGGGGACCAATCACAGTCTGAATGCCTTGTTACCCTGAGCAGTGATCGGGGTCTGGGCCAACAGACTTGCCGGGAGATGTCCTAGCTTGTAGAGGTGACTGATGTATGGTTTGCCTCTGTTGCAGTCCCATAAGACCTCTGAAGTCTCTGCCACTTCCTCTGTTTCCGGGAAAGGAAGAAACCAGGCATTTTCCCACTAGCCTTGGTGGGGATAGGTCAGGGGTGTGCCTTGACCTTTCTACTCCCCCCAAGGGATAGCGTTTTTTAATATGTCATGAAACAGGCTGTAGGAGGAGTGGGGATGATATTTTTTTTTAAAGCTAAGGGAGTGTATTTCCTTACCAGGAGGAAGACATGGGAAGATTGCATAGGTGTACTATCAATTCCAGGCGAGCACTGGCTCATTTGAAAATGGTAGTTACTACTTTCATAACACCGCACACTTCTCAGCCTCCTGCCTGGAGCATTTCACATGAGCTTCAGAAAAAACAACTATGTGGAAGGGGTAGATCCAGTATTGCTATCTGTTAGTCAGAAGGAAAGGGCGGTCCAGACAGCTGAGGCTTTGCTAAAAATCTTGAGGCCGAAAACCCCTCAGTCCACCTTTTCCTGATACAGGTGGGCTTCTCAGTATAGGGTCTAGATAAAAAAATGCCAATATTCTGGTGAATAGCGGTCAGCACAGCTCACTCAAATAGACTTACAAGATAGGATTAAGTGATAATTCCTTTTTTTTGGGGGGGGGGGAAGGAATTAAATGATCAATGCAAGTAATCTCAAAATCATGTCAAGATGTTATCACATCAACCTATGTTTTTTAAAAAGTAGAAATTTAAATTTCAATTTGAATGCAATTTGCACATGATATACATATCTCATAAAAGTTCAGGAAAATTGAGAAAAACCTTAAAAAGTAGAGAGCACTGTTATCCTACCCAGGCACTGATATGCACACACTTGACACATATCACATATGTGATATCTGCATGTGTATGATTATCAAGTTGACAAAAACTGTGTTTTTCTTTTCTGTTTTGGAATTTGGGGGTGGGTTGTGTGTAGGGGGTGTGTCTTACCTTGCAGTTAACACTGGTCTAGAATTTACTTTGTACTCCAAACTGACTTTGGACTTGTGATGCTTGTATCCTAGCCTCCCAAGTGCACAGCACCCCAACCTGATAATTTTAATTTCTTTCAGGACAATGTTTTAATAATATAGTTTAATAGATAACTGAGTTTCATATCGTGACATGCTATAATGTAGCCATCTAAAAAGAATTCTAGTTTTTAACTATCTACCACCACCCCTTTTGTATACTAACACCTTATCTGTCTCTCTTTCCCTGGGATGGACTTAGAATAGATTCCTGTTGGGTTAAGAATGTTTTTAAGTCCCTAGTTTTTATGCGAGCTTTGCAAATCACATGTCTGACTGTAGAGTACAAAAAAGGCCTGTTCCATCATCTCTTCACTAACATTTAATTTATCACTGTTTTCTTATGAAATCATTAGTTCTTAATTCACTTGGGACTCAGTTCTGTGTATAATGTAAAGTAGGTTCTTTCCTAAACATGGCTCTAATTTTTGTTAATAATTAAAAGACCTCTAACTCATGAGTGTTGTTCTTTCCAAATGGCTACCAATTTACTAGGTTATTTTTTTTTTCTCCCAATAGTGAATTTTGGACTTATTCATTATACCCACTGCTTCTTAGTATAAATATTATTTTATTTTCTAATTATCACTTGTTTTTTTTTCTAATTTCCTTCTGGTATTTATTGAGTTTAACACTCAATCATATTTTTATTCTTTCTGTATAAACATGAAAACATACAGAAGTATGTTTACTTCTGTGTAAAAGAAGTATTTTACCACTGTGTAAAATACCAAACAAATTTTGATTTGTCATAAGCTTTCAATTACACATTTCATTTAACCATTATTTAGAATAATATTTTTCCTTTATTTTTCTTTCTTTCTCTTTTCTTCTTCCTTTCTTTCAAGACAAGATCTCACTGTATAACACGGGCTGGCCTGGAGCTCACACAGATCCACCTGCCCCTGTATCCTGAATATTGTGATGTGATTAAAGGTGTGTACCACTATGCCCAGTTTAGAATAATATTTTTGAAACTGCCTTAAAAAAAACAATCTTTCATAAATTTATTGGCAACGCACCCTGTGGCCAGAGGATATGACTTGATGTATTAAGTACTGACCCCCTCACACAGTCTTTCCTTCCATTTGCCTGTGTATGGCTGTCTATAGGGGTTAGGCACAGCTCTTCATCAACAAAACACTTTAGCGCCATGGCCATAGGTTGTTGGGGGCGAGGGTCCCGGTTGGATGAAAACTAAGACCGGCTTTCCAAAGGAAGAGTAGGCAGCATGGTTACCAGGGAACTTAGGTTAAAATAGAACCTGGGGTCAGCAGCAGAGAAGTGAGTGTGGTGACAGAGGGCCTCAGAAGGAAGCTCTGGCTGTAGGCATTCAAGACTGAGGCTGCCCTGGGTGCAGCCGACAAAGGTCCATTCAGAGAAAGGGTACGGCAGGCACAAGAAGTCCAGAAGTGGTTTCTTCTTCCAACGGCCAAGAAAGGAACACCTCAGAAGGACCAGAAAGCCAACCTCTTCATTCCCCTTTGGCCATACATCCTCTGGGTATCCTAATGCATGCCAGGTCTCTCTGTCTTACTGAAGGAGGGGGCTGGATGAGAGAGTTTCAGAGGCCACTTTTAATTCTAGAGATATATGAGTCTAGGTCTGTGTCATTGTAGTTTTATATGCTGGGATGGAGGTCTGTCTGCAGATGGCAAAATATGGGGGACTGTGGTGCCTGCTGAGAAAATCTGATTGCCCCAAGTCAGGCTGCTCACTTGGCCCTGCCCCATGACCCCTGGCCTTAATGATATTCACTCTGTACCATCTGAACGTCTTGACTGCCACCAGAATTGTCACCTGCCCATGAAAGGGTGGCTCCCATTCTTTCACCTAGCGCAGGTTCTCCTGGCAACAGAAGAGGGATGGCCGAGGAAATCCTTTCCTCCTCACAATCCCTCTCCTTAAAGGATGAAGGTGGGAAGGGCCAGCAGTGGCGCCTGACTGTCACCTGGAGACTGCATCAATGGAGTATGGAATACAGAATCAGGCTTCAAAGCGTGTATCTGCCACTTATTATTGTACACATTAAGTAGTTGAATATGCTCACTCTCGGTTAAAATGGGAATTATAGTAACAAAAGGACTCCATGGATGAGCCTACAGAATCCAGAGAGAGAACGTAGATGAGCATGTCTCCTGTGCATCTGCCAGGGACTATCTACACGAAGAAAACACTAGAGATGGGATGAACCCAGTTTCAGGGAAGTCGTCCCTGCCAGGTAAGACTGATGGGCATGGTCCACGCTATTGGGCACCCATGGGAAGTATATGAAAACACGCAGTACATGTCTAGGTTCCTATGGATCTAAGCATATGTATGCTATATATACATTAAGGAGAACAAACTGCATACATTACAGCTATTGAAGGGTATGGCAGCACGGCTGGAGGGACTTGTCAAAGTGTTTAGAGCCTTGCTCAACCAACTCAGACTCTCCGGTTGCTGGTACTGTTCATTACCCAAAAGAAAGGGCTGACTGAAGAAAAATTAGCAATAGACAGGTGAGTCACATCAGCCAAGCACCCATGTTCTGAGAGCATTTGCCATGTGAGCAATTTACATTTGAATATTTTAAAATATACTCTTAAGATAGAGAGCCCTAAAGTGGGAAGCATTGCTAATGAGCACATTATTTGACAGTTATTGCTGACTCTCATCCTTGAAAAATATTTTCAGTATAATTCAGCTGACCTGCCACCTTTCCTGTAAAGATTGGTTGGTTGCGAAGAATCTTAATAATTTGGCTCCAAACAACCAAGGGTGTGTGTGTGCGCGCACACACCTGTGCACACTCGAGAGATGTGAAATCTAATTCCACTTTAAACAGGTGAGGAAATGGAGAGTGGCAGAGAGGTTAAGCGATGTGACAAAGGTCTATTTTTTTTGTTTGTTTGTTTGTTTTTTGTTTTTTGTCATTGGTGGCCCAGGATTAGAATATAGATTTCAAATCTGCAAGAGTTCCCTGGGCATGGGCCCATCCTTTTACAATATAGTTCATTACATCTCATCTCAGGATAATCAAAATGCTTTCTTTCTAGAAATGGGCACCGCTAGCCAACAGCTCCCTCTCTCTGTGTTTCTATGATGTCATCATCTATCTCCCAGGAACACCAAGGAGTGATTTAAATTTTATCTGAAGCCGGATCTGTGCCAGGCCTCCTCTTCAGCTGCCTGACATCTCTTTTATCCTCCAGTGCATGCTGCAGTGTAGAGTTTATAGTCTCTACTTAAAACATGAAGAAAACTGAGAGGAGGTAAAACGATTTAAACCTTGTAAGTAGTATGTGTGCAACTCTGGGATCCTGCGTGGCTGTCCCACTGGGACTGGTCCATGTCCATGAGGACAGCTAGCTTCCTCACCTTGGTCCTACCAGCTCTACCCAGTCATCACAAACATGAACAACTGACCAATATTCCCCAGGCTGCATCCCCTTGTGTTCTGATCCAAGACCGTCCAGATACTGAGAGGGTCACATGCAGAAGATTTACAAGAGTAGGTTGAAGAGACTAATCAGGGTTTTTAAGCTCTGTAAGTCCTTTCTTCCCTTAAATAGAGATTCTTCAAAGGTGAATGAAACATGCAGGTTCCCAGTTTAATTGGTAGCGGGACCTGACAATCACTGAAATCTACACTAACTGAGTATCTCATAGAATGTATCTAGGGCAGTACTGGTTCAGTCACAAAGAAAACAGTAATGAGAAAACTAACTTCAGTTGAAAAAACAGTGAAAGTGCATCCAAGCTGTGCACCCTTTTACCCGACTGCTGCGCTGCAGGTCATTATCTACTTCCTGGGAGAGGACCATCTTCTTGGAGGTCCCTACGGAAAAGACAGACATATGCCAAGCTGCTTGACCATGTGGATAGCCTGGTGGTGAGGCACGACTCTAACAAAACCATTTTGAGCAATCCCTTTATGGAGCAGGCGGCTTCATTTCTCCTTTAGAATAGTAGACATGACCTATCCACGCTTTGCCACCAGGTCTCTGCAGAACAAAGTGAGGTAGAAATAAGTAAGCTAATAACTCAGTTAGTTCTGTGTGCGGACATTTCCAAAAGATGTTCCATGAAACCCGTGCTCTAGGGGAGATTGAGAAGAACAGAACAACTTTAATTACAGTCTTTTCTGTGCCAAGGTGCACTGTGAGCAGCCAATCAGGGAAGGAGCATGCAGTTGTCCTCAGTGGTGTACCCAACTTTATTCTTGCAGAGTAACTGTTCCCCCGGACACAGGTTTAGAGAACACCGTTCTCTGATGTAACTCTAAAGGAAAGAAGAGGTCTTTTCTTTTACTGTTTTATTTCTTTTTCGGTCAACTTGCCTGTCTCTCTTCGAGCAGGGAGGCCAGCGCTTACACATACAAATGAGGGCTGAAACCTAGGGAAACTAGAAAGCCCTTGCCAGCGATGCCGCCGCTCTTTCAGAGAGTATTTGGAACTCCATTTCAGTCATTGTCCCAAGAAATCAGGGCACATTTGCCCTAAATAACCTTGTTAATGGCAAAGGGTGACCCTTTGACAGGGGGATTTGATTTGGGGCACAAAACTATGCAAAGTCAAACCTGTCCAAGATTATTCATGTCAGAAGGAAGGACACAGAAGTGGTTAGAAGGGCAAAGGTTTCAAGTCCACTTCTGCTGCTTATTAGGACTCACCAGACACTGAGGGGCTACCTGGAATTAGACTTCCTCTGTACCAGTACTTCCTCCGGAATTCTATGCACTTCAGAAGGTCATGATGATGAAATAAAAATTAAAATAGAGAGTGAGCATCACCAGGCAATGGAAAAGTAACCACAACTTGACTAGTTTTATTGATGGCTTGTAAACCTTGTGTGAGACTTTCTAAAGAAAAGTAGATGCTGGGCATTGGTGGTGCACGCCTTTAATCCCAGCATTTGGGAGGCAGAGGCAGGTGGATCTCTGTGAGTTTGAAGCCAGCCTGGTCTACAGAGACAGTTCCAGGACAGGCTCCAAAACTGCAGAGAAACCCTGTCTTGGAAAAGAAGAAGAAGGAGAAGGAGAAAGAGAAGAAGAAGGAGAAGAAGAAGAAGAGTATATATACTTAGGTGTGGAGGCATGGAATGAATCCATGGTTCTTCATGGGGGATTCTCTGACTTGTACTTACACATTTTAGCTTCTATGCTTTAGCTATTCCTTTGATTTTTTTTCAAAAAGTGTGTATATGTATATGTATGTATGTACATGTGTGCATGAATGTGTGCATGTGTATATGTGTGTGTGAGTGTGTGTGTATGTGTGTGCATGTGTGCATGGGTATTTATGAGTGTGTGTATGTGTGCATGTGTATATATGTGTGTGTGTGTATGTGTGCATGGGTGTATATGAGTGTGTGTATGTATGTGCCTATGAGTGTGTGTATGTGTGCATGTGTATATGTGTGTATGTGTGTGTGCATGTGTGCATGAGTGCGCATGAGTGTGTATGAGTGTGTGTATGCATGAGTGTGTATATGTATGTGCCCATGAGTGTGTGTATGTGTGCATGTAGAGTTTAGAGGTTGACACTGGGAGTCTTTCTCTATTGCTTCCATCCTTTTCTTTTTGAGACAGGGTTGCACACTGAATCTGGGACTCACTGACTCAAGAAAATTAGCTGGCCAACAAATTCCAAGGATTCCCTCCACCCCTTCTCTTACTTCCCAACACAGGTATGAGCCATGGTACTGGGAATTTTACCAGGTGCTGGACTTTCACTCAGGGCCTCATACTTGAGTGGCAAGCAGTTTATAGACCGAGACATCTCAGTCTATTTTCATGGCCTCAGTTCATTGCCTTTTATTGCACTTTACATAGGCAAATAGCTGCCATTTTGCTATGTAAGTGAGTCCAACAATTCCCTTTTAATCTTAGACCTGTGAGAGTGATACTAAAATACTGTTTCTTTTCAGCCACCACACAGAAGGCCCAGTCAGGAGCCATTTCACTATTTAGAGGATTATGAAGTAAATAATTTGTTTTGGCAGAGATACTAGGGACTGAACCCAGGATGTCATGAAATTGATGAGTTAGTATTTTACAAGAACTATGAAGCCAATGCTATATCATGGGTTCTTTTAATTATCAATCTAATTTGTTGGTTTGTGAGAATTGATATAATTTTTATGTTTCCTTAATGAAGTGATTTTCTATGTTATTGTAAAGTGTTCACAGATTAGAATATAATAGATTTTTTAAAATATAGTTTTGAATTTTTACTTTCATTAGATGTGTTTATTTTGTGTGTATGAGTGTGTAGGTCCACCATGTGTATACATTGTCCACACAGGTCGGAAGAAGGTGTTGGATAACCTTGAACTGGAGTTATAGATGGTTGTGAACAACCATATGGGTGCTAGGAACTGAACCTGGGTCCTCTGCAAGAGCAAGACCCCTTAACCACTGAGCCACCTCTCCAGCCCCACAGAATAGAATAGAATATTAAAATTGGATGAAGCCTAAGTCTTAGTGTAAAAGTGCCCAAATGCCCGCTCTTGCTTTGTTTTGTCTTTATCCTGTTTTACATCTACTTCCAGATCTCTGCTTTCCCCAAAGGGTTAGGGGATAATGAGCACATTCCCATTAGCAATAATCAGTGGGAGACAAGGATGCCACTTTTGAGAAGTCATGTCTTCTCCAGGTTGCCTTTCACTACAGCTCCCAATTGTCTTGTACCAATGGCTTTCTTCATTTATCTTATCACCCCACCTAGCATTTGAGTTAAAGCCATAGCCTACTCTTCCTTTGGTGATTTACGCTTATAAAAGCTAAAGTCCAGTAACGTTTTATGTCCTACCCAATGTTACACAGTCCATTTATGGCCAAACTGGATTTTAGACTCCTATGTCCTAACTCCTAGTTTAGACCGTTTTGCATTCTACAGCAGGGCCACCCATCTGAACACTGGTTCAGATTCATTATTTTAAGCAAACTCCGACATATTTCACAACCTGAGGTTCTGCTTATTTATTCACGAGGAAGAAGTGAGAGGGTTACACATCTGTTTATCAGTAAATAATGTACATTTCCTATGGAAAAACAACTGAAGGCAAGATTTCTCAACAGGTTCTGAGAGAGACCTGTGCACAGAAGGGTAGAACCTTAAAGCTGAGGTGGTAGATAAACTCAGATGATAAAAGATAGTAGTGTGATGCTATGATAGGTTCAAAAAGAGAAAAGAAAGAAATCAACCACTGTCATAAAGCCAGTTTTCACTGATTTAAAGGAACAGTGCCTTTCATACATTTTAATCCTTGTTGCTATCCAACGCCATAGGTTCTATTGCAAATACCCATTTCCTACCCATAGGTGTCAAAGCTTGGCTCACGTTACCCCAAATCGCACAACTAGTAAGCATCAGAGAGAACTGCGAGTGTCTGACCACAGAGCTTCCGATGCTTGCCACGTTGCCTGCTCACCGGGGAAGCAGAGGTGACTTCAGAAAAGCCCCTGCGTTAATTCTGCTGCCCCTGTTAACATCACCACCGGCTGGCATCACCATCAACCCCAGTTCTGCCAATCACTTTTGTGTCCCTCACAAAGTCCAACATTGTACCTGCTACATGGATCCCCACCCAAACTCATTTCACCCCAGGGAAAAATCTCTTGCTCTAGTTTTGTGACTGCTTTCAACTACACCATAAGCACTTGCTTCCCCCCGCCCTTTGGCCCCAATAAACACTGATTTTAACCAGGCAAGGGAATCACATGTTCATGGTTTTCTCATCTTAACGATGCTTCTGTATGGGTGTCCCTCTGGGCAGGGTGCACGGACTATCTACCGTTCACAGAAGAGAGACCTGTTGGCACCTGCAGCCAAACTAAGAACCCAGGAGGCTAAACATGGAGCCAAGTGGGGGAAAGGAGACTAAAGATAAAGTGGGCCTCAGGTGGGCTAGATGCTTTGCCTCTCAAGTGCTGGCAGTCTCTTTAGAAGAACTTTGGACATCTCTTTTTATTTGTAGTCTGTGTGTGTGTGGGGGGGGGGCTAGGTCACCGTGACCTACCATTTTCCAGTACTCTAACCCATTAATTTCTGTGAAACTGGGGTCTATTAAATTTTAGAAAGGCTGAAAACATGGCCAAGGTATGAAAACAAAATGCTTTACTAGAAGTCTGTGGCTATAGGGATTGGCATCCAGAAGTAGATGGGAAGCCAAGTTTGGTCTTTTACAGTCCCAGGGCTCACGAAGTATGGCTCACTGCTGACCCTGCATGTCAGCCAGTCATGGACCAGATATAAGCACAAACAAGTAAGAAACATCAGTCCATACTAGAGGCATCCAGAACATGAGAAACCCGATTAAAACTGTGACAACGCATTCCCATTTGATTGTCCCTGGTGTATATGGGGAGGGGTAGGCTAGGGTCAGTGTTGTGATTGACAATCCAGGACAACAGGAAGGAGCCAAGTGCTATTAACACCAGCTCTGGCACTCTGACTTTCCCCCTTCCTAGGAACGGTTAAAAGCTTCCAAGCACTTGGGCGACACAAGGAGAGCTATTGTTTCCAAGAAGGTAACACTAATGGAGAGGACTGTAGCGGAAAGCAGGGGTAGGGGGTGGGAGGGGTGGATTGCAAGTCCCTCAGGCAGGAAAAGGTCTGGGAGAAGAGGAAGGGGGAGAGGCAGGTTCTGAGATTGCTCAGGGAACTTCCCAGGTCAAAGTGGGCATCCAGGGAGGAGGGGCAGGTCACCATCAGGCTCCTGGCCTGAATAACTGGAAAAGTAAAATGGGCTTTCAACAAAAGCCACCCCCCACACAGAAGAAGTTTGCACACCAAAAATCAGCTATTTGGGCTGGGGGTGTAGTTTAGTTGGTAGTTTAGTTGATAGGATGCTTTCAAAAACATGCACGAAAGTTCTAGATTTGATCCCCAGCGCCACATGGTAACAGGGCAGTGGCTGGGTGTGGTGGCCCGGTGTGGTGGCAGACCCTTTAATCTTAGCACTTGGGAAGTGAAAGCAGGAGGATTAGACATTCAAAACCGTCCTTGCTAGATCAAAGAGCCTGGAGTACATAAGACACTCTCAAAAATATTTAGTTGCAGACCTTAAATACCTATAGATTCAAGGGGAAAAAAGAAAATGGGGGTGGGGGGGAACTTCGTAGACAAAGCTGCTTCAGTGATGTCTGTGGGACACACACCAAGACATATTCATGTTCACAGAACCAGCTAGGAAAGTGTCCTCACACTCTTGAAGCTGGTCTGGCTTGAGTATTCATTGAACATTGCTACACAGAGAACCCAGGGGTTTTAAAGGGCAAGAACATCTACGGCTATCAATCAGCTCTAAACAAATAAAACAGTGAAGGTCCTAATGAATTACCTTGGAAAGAACAAGCTTATTTCTTGTTCATGAGATTTGCTTTCCTAGTTGTTTGGAGTTTTTGATTTCCTGCAGACTATATATCTATATGTCAAATGTGGATTAATTTTATTAAATGATGTTTTCTCCATATCAAGGTAAATTATGCATCTCTTATTGGGAAAAAAAAACATGGATTTTTTTTTCTGGCCTCATTGAATTTGTACAGTTTTTGTTCTGTATTTGAGGGTGATACTAAAATTACTTCTGGAATTCATTGCCAGAAAAAACAGGAGTGTCTTAGGAGTCAAAGGGTCTTAATTCATTAAAATGTCATAAACAAATTGCAACATGGCCACATTTTATTCTCTTAAATCTGAGACTCCCGTCATGAGCCTGTCTCACTGGGGATTTCAGTCTAGAGCTGGGAAGGAACAGGGTTGTAATGTGTGAAAACACATTTCTCCAAATTGCAGTCACTAAAAGCGCCACTCCAGCACTGAGAGCAATCGGGAATGCTTAACCATGCCCATTGGTTACGTTTCAGAACTGGCCCTGTGAAAAACATGAAGGAAATGACATTTGCTTGGGAACTTTTTTTTTTTCCCAGAAAGGATATTTAAAAAGAATGTTTTGTACAACTGATCTGATAAATTTTTTATTGGATCATTTTAATTTTTCTCTCCTCTCTAGCAGAGTGTGGGTTTTATTTTTCTTGTTCTCCAACACAGCCAGCCACAGCTTACTAGTATATTTCCTCAAATACTTCATGTAATTTAGGGTACTCATTTGTTTCTTTAAGCACCCGAGGCTGACATTTCAAAAAGAACTTCTCATCATCTTTCTTACGTAAGGTATGAAGAAGCATGTGGGACCAGGAGCACAGCATCAGATTGTTCTGGTGGGTGCTAGGAATGGGGTACCCCATCACAGACCTGCTCCTTTTTTTAACCGTGCATCCAAGCTGACCTCAAAATCTAATCCCTCCTGTCTCAGCCCTCTCCAGCACTACTAGGAATGCAGGGGTGCACCACCATACCTGGCTGCAGCCAGACATTTCTTGTTCTATTCAAACAACAAAGAAACCAACTGCCTTCAATAGAGACCAAGCAGAAGATTCTAAAATTTTTCTTCACAGACATAAGATGGATCTATAGACTCAGAGTCTAGGATTCATCACTAACCCTACATGATGCTGATGGCCCTTTGGTCTTCCTGTTCCAGTGGCAGGTTCTCAGGGCACAGGGCAACAAGCTCTGTCTACAGGCGTGCCAAAGCCATCGAGTTCCTTACTCAGTGAAAACCATTTCATTTGGCCTTTTCCTGAGAAGAGGAAGAAGCACAATGAGCAGGTTGTGCGGGAAACAGTACTTAGAAACAGGGTCCTGGAGCCAGCCTGTGGACCATCTTCCACCTTTGATGGTTTTGCATAAGGTCAGTGTGGCCAAATCTACCCTGCTGAGGTCAGCTAAAATGAGGTAACTGAGGACATACAGGACAGAACCATCGGCTCCTTTGTTGTTTCTGAAACCTGAACTGCTTTTAGAAATAAAGGTTGGAATGTTCCATAGGAACTCAGAGCATGGGACAGAGGGGCATGGCAGGCACTCAGTGTGGGCTATTTAAAACCAGTCCCTTGGCTTCCCTCTGTGATTCTAAATAGGTGAAATCACATTGCCCTGCAGCAGCCGGTAACTATTTCCATGACACTGCCCAGCATCTGTGCTCAGGGTAGCTGGGTCCACCCAACCAAAAGGAAGTAGAGCACACAGGGCTCTCAGCGTCCAGCTAATGTCCACCTAGTGTCAGACTGACAGAGCACTGGGGTGAATGAGAATACTTGAAATTTAAGGGCTGCTCTATTGAACTATCCCAGGAAGAGGCAGGTGCCTTAGCACAAAAAAAAAAAAAAAAAAAAAAAAAAAAAAAAAAAGAAAGAAAAGAAAAGAAAAAAAAAAGAAAGAAAGAAAAAAAAAGAAAAAAAGGCATTTTAAGCAAGTCACGTATTTACATGACCAATAATCAGCATAAGCAGAACTGAACATAAAGACATAGACATTGTCCCGTTCTGTATTAAAACAAAACAAACAAACAAAAACAATACAACTGTCTTAATTGTTTTTTCTTTGACATATTAACACTTCCTTTAATCAAACAGATAAACCCTTAGGAATTCTTCACTTAACTGGCAATCGCTCAAAGGTGTTAGCCAGGGGAAGGATGTTCACAAACCTTGTTATATAATGTCAAAAACATCCGATCAAATTTATAAATGTAATGCAACAGTCTAACCAGTTTTGGGATTTCCTGTAGACCACACTCTGTATTAAGTAGCTTTCAGCATTTTATCTTGATGTAAAAATTTAAAGCGGTAGCACTTATAAAACATGTGAGACTTTGCCATAGGCAATATGCCACATCTTGAGCTTGATCTAAAGCTGCATGTGCTGGTTTGATCCCAGCAGTGGGGAGGTAAAGGAAGGAAGACCAGAAGTTGAAGGCCAGCCAGAATATACAGTAAGGTCCAAGTCGGAGTGAATTATGTGAGACCCCTTCTTTAAAAAAAGTTTTATATACTTGAATTTCTCTGATTACAGCACCTCAAAATATGTCTGATAACTTCCATTTTGTAGCACAAGACTACATGAGAAAGTTCCAGTGAGTAGTGGGGTAAGACTTGTGGTGTGAGATTGATTTGAACACAGGATTCTCCAACTTCAAATCCCCACTGTTTGCCTGTATATAAAATAACTCGTGAAGTGGCTAAGCAAGAAACAAATATAAATCTAGAAAGCAAATAAATAAAAACTTGGATATTAATTACACAGTTAAAATACCTCAGTATAATAACAGCAGACGGTGTCTGTCTTGGAAGTGTCTGTCAACCCAAGATTGATTCTGCAGCATGGAAGACCCCTTGACTCTCATGTGATACCCCCATTCAGAACTAGATTCCAATTGCCAAACGTTACACATCAGAACAAATTGCATATATTTCATTACGCCTGTGAAGATATCTGATTTCCTAGCCCAAAGCTATTTTTGAATATTTTTTAAGCATGGGCTGAATATGTGGTTCCCTTGTGGCCAACTCAAAACACAGAGCATGGAGTATTTGCTATATTAATATCATCTTTCCCTCACTGTGAGGGGACTAGTTATAAATTAGATGAGATTAGAAAGCAGTCTCTTGAGAATTGGTATTTTAAGGAATTACCTAGAAAGAACCAAGAATTTTTTTTCCTTCTCTCTCCCCACATGGTAAATCATACAGAGGAGCAGCCTGCCCCAGATCCCTGAGAAACAACATCTTGAGCGCATATGTTATGCTGGGCTCTGCATTGACAAATCCAAGAACTCCAGCACAAAATAACCAAAGTTCCCAAGTTAAAAATGAAAGTAAGATAATCAAAACTGGTATTCTCGTTGCGACATCCCAACAACTTCATAAACGGCCATTAAAGTAAATAGCATTACAGGTTATCAAATTTATCCGTGCAAAAATCAACCTGCATTGTGGGTGTGAAGTTACAAACAATCCCATCTCCCTCCCACTTTACTGATATCCTCATCCTTTTCAGAAACATCGTCACATTCAACAGAAATAATATTAAGCTTATTTTACAAGAAGGCTTATCCAAATATATGCCATATTAAAAATAGTCATGATATAAATATTTCTCACAAGAGCTGCAGCGATGGTGTGAATAAAAAACTCCCTTCTGAGATTTCAGTAAAACCAGATCTCACAAAGGATCTGAAAGAAAACAAAACACACACACAAAAACAAACAGACACACACACAAAGAGACACACACAGAGAACAGACCTTATGTTAATCCGATTTACCATAACAGTTGCTATTTCCACACTATTTTATAAAGTAATATTCTGTTCCTTCCCACATGAAGCAAGAGAGAGGCGAGCTGCTCCAGGTACCTCATTCAGAATAACGTCCAGGGTGGGGGCTAGCTAAGCATGGTCAGGAGCAGCTTATCGAAATCACAGATTTTAAATACAGCAAAATGTTACTTCTGTCAAATGGCCAAGCATGCAAGAGGAATCCCTCTCTCTCACTCCATGCCCCTCTCAGAATACATACAAACCCCCAAATCCACCAGCTGGAATTTTTTAAATTGTAAATTAGATATTAAAATGCTTACGGGCCTTACAGTGAGATAACATCAGGAGGAACGGTGCGTGGAATGGATCTCGCATTCTCACATAGAGCGTTATCTTTGGTACAAGTACACACGGCAGGGCATTTTGGCTTCGCTGGTTTCTTCCCCTCAGTCAGCAAAACCACAGAAAAGAGGCATAGGAAATAGGCAATTCTTTTCAGGGGGATGCAGGCATTTCCCATCCTTCTGCTTCTTTCTGATTCCATGCAGTCGAGAAAATATCCCCACACATGAACAGGGCTTCTGGAATTCAGCTGCTGATTGTCTTGATCTAGGAACAGGTCATATAGGAGTCCACCCTTCTCTGCCTCTGTAACTGCCTTTTCAAAACAGGGACCTCCAGCTGATTCGTGAGCTGTTCCTCGGCTCAGGCAGTGCACTGCTCGGGGGAAGAGACCTGTGAGGTGCTGTGAGATGGGAGCGAGCCAACTGCTGGAGGGAGAGAGCCGACTCACATCACAGAAAACCCGTGAGCACAGAGCAGTCTTCGAAGGCAAGCGAAGTGATGTAACAGAAAATAAACAGCTTTCTGCGTTCACCGGGAGGCCCTTTAATTGTTACCAAAAATAGGACGGCATTATGTCTTATTAGTGGGTGGGTGGGCGGGCGGTGAAGCAGTCATCTCGGCATAGGATGCGAGCAATCTTGGGAACCTCTGGGAATTTGCTTTTCATGTAGCAGAAAAACCTAGTAAGAAACACTAGCTTGGGGGGCAGTCTTGGCTGGGAAAACGAAGTTAAATGAAACTCTGTCTGCCGCTAAAACCATGCTATCCCTTGCAGAGTCCACCTGGGTGATACCACTGTTGAAAGATAAACCCGAACACACGGAGACTGTCACTTACAGAGGAATGCATGAGAGTGAATACTTTTCTCCACTTAACTATTTATGAATTATTGTTTTTTCATAATCCTCCACCACCATGAACAGCCCACTTCCTCCACGGAGAGGGAGGTGACAGAATTGTTAACCACCACCGTCTCTGTGTATGTAATCTGTCCTCCCTGCTTGCTCTCTCCCTTAGGCAGAGTTATTCCAAAAGGCTGGAGCAAACTCCCTGCCAGCAGGAGGCAGCCAACTCTGGCTTCCTGGGGCTTTGAAAAAACCTGCCTGGCTCACCCTGCAGGCTGTGATAAAGGGGGCTGGGAGAGGCGGAGGATGCTGGAGTAAGCAGGAAACCAGGCTTTGATCTCAGGTCATTTGGAAACTAGCTGATTTTACAGACAGGGGAGCTATCATGTCTGTAGATTGGGGACGATAGGGTAGATGATCTTGTCATGGCTGTGAGAATCAAATAAAAACCACAGGTTCTTATTGCCATGTATTATAGGAAAGAGGACACTCCCTTGGAAAAGGAAATTTGTTTAATGACAAAGTCAAGATGACCTGGCCTTGCTGTGGGGTTGTCCAGTCCAGGAGGGTTAAGAGATCCTTAGGAGGGTAGAAGAGAAGGTCTTTACCGTGCTGATGGCAGCCACCTCAGGGTGGCACAGACACTCTAGTAAGTTAGGCATGGCCTTTCCTCTCCTTGCTTCTTAAACCGAACATATGAAAAGGGTGGTTCATGTACCTGTACCATTATGAAAAAAACGCACCCTTCCCAGAGGTCCACACATTGCCATTCTCTTCCATCTTGTAGCTGACCTTAGGCTAACTCCAATTACTCCTTTCGTTTGTAGCCTGTACTGGTCTTGAACTTTCTTTCATTCTGTCTCCAAAGATATGGGCTTGCAGGTAAGTACCACCACCCTGGGCTCAATTGCTCCTTTAACTCTCCTGGCTTTGTGAGAAGGTGGTAGCAGTCCTGATCACTCTTATTGGATTGCTGGGATGATGATGATGATGATGATTCCAGAGGACTGAAAGTTCTATGGAAGTAGAAACTCTGATTCAAAGCCAGAGCCTTCATTCACCATGCACATGGCAGGCATCCAGAGTGCCTGTAGGAGCAACGCCAGAATGCATGCATGGTGTAGTAACAGTAACCATATATTTACCATTAAATATAACAATCTAGACAGTGTTATAATAAAGTGGATTGCATTGGTCAAAAAAGTCAGGGTATAGTTCCCCGAAGAAACAACGAATGAGTTGAGTTCCAAAGACAGAGGGGAGGAGGGAACAGCGTGTGCAAAGCCTGGGTGCTCTAAACAGCTGGAGGATGCTTATACAGTTTTAAAGTGATTTTTTTTTCCTGGTGCATGTTTCAAAAAAGACCATATCAGAGAAGTCCTGACTTTAAAATGGACTGCACTATTGTTTCATTGAAGGCTGTATGGAAAAGAATGCAAGAGACTATTCTTAGAAATCCAGACCTGCAGGCAAGTCGCAATTAAACATTACTGTGTCACTTAAAAGTTGGTCACAGGTTGAATTTTTTAATTGAATTCTTCTGCAAGTACATGATGGGATCTCTCTATATAATGTGATTCCACTGTGAAAATTTTATGCAGACTCATTTTATTCAAACAGCTGATCTCTTAATTCCCTGATTTCTAATAAATTTTATAACTATAAAACAATGACCTCAAAATTTTTCAGGGACCTTGGACCCAGTTCCTTGCATATTGATGGGGACACTGAGGTACTGAGCCACCATATAGGCACCTATTGACAGAGCCACTACCCTGCATGGGGCAAAACAAATGGCAAATATTTGGTTCGAACAATCAATGTAATCAAACAGGGTATTTGCTCCTTAGGATTTGCTCTCAAATAAAACAAGTTATCAAGACTAAGCCCTTGGCTTAGGGCTTCTGGACGCCATGCAGTCTTTCTGTTTTGGTGTGGTGAAGCCAGGAGAAGGACCAAGGAGTGCAAGAAACTGCATCTATCCCTGGCCTTCACTTGTAGCTGCTCAGCTCAGTTTGTCAGTTCAGCCAGAGAAAGGACCCCTGTGGGGAGCACTAAGGACAATTTACAATGGGCATTTTGAAAAGACAGAAACTTTTTCTGTTTGTATGGCATTTAAAGCCCAGACTCGAATTCCTTGTTCAATTAAAACGCCCACCAAGACCAGGCACAGTTTAAATCATGCCTCACAGGGTGCTGACAGCCTTTCTGGGAATAAGCTCCAGAGATGAATCTGCAGAAGGGCTTAGGAAATCTTGAGAGACTTGAGATCAGACAAGAGACCACACTGCTGGCGATGCCTCCCATCCTACTCTCCTGAGAAGCCCCCAGAGAGTGCAGAGTGGACGGACCTACAAATGGGAATGCAGTGCTAGATAAGGTTGGCAACCCATCTGTGCACTGTGGTGGCCTTTGGGACAGGGGCCTAGGAAAGATGGGAGCAGAGCTGTCAAGGGTCCAGGGGTGCTGGAAGGTCCAGCTGAAACAGGCTGGGAGCCCAGTCCGAGCTGCAGAGGAGTAACTGAAAAGAATCTAAGACTGGCTCTGCAACTTTATAGCAGCGTGAACATGGGCTTACTTAACTTCTTAAGTCACAGTTTTGTCATTGCTGATGGGGACAATCATAGCACATAGAGTTACTGAGAGAACTGAATAAGATCACATATCTAAATGATTGGTATTGACCTGATGCATAAGAAAGAGTCATCATCATCATCTTCATCATAGAAACGAGCTGTTAACTTCTGATCGTGTGATTCCCAGTGCTTGGAGAGCAAAGGTTCCACACAAATATGAGGTCAGTTGATGTCTGTAGTCACCCCAGGAAGCTGACACTTCTCTTAGATGGCAGGTTCTGGTGGTATTAAGAGTCTAACCACATTAAGGAACCAAAAGGAACCCACCAGTCTGGTGAGGGCAACCACATCTAGAGCTGACCTAGACTTGGACCAGAGCTTGAGAAAGAGAGAGGGTGGGGCTTCTTCTTAACCCACGCTCCCGTACGTGTGTGAGCTGAAGCGGGTGAGAGGACTATGCTCTGAGATCCCTGTATCAAAGCATCTCCTCTAGTTAGAGACCGCTGTGATTCATGTGAGTGCTCAGAACAACTGCACTGAGTGGAGGTGCCAGGATGCTGTAGAGATGTGAGGCAAATAGCATCTTCATCCAGGCAGAGGCCAAGCTGCCACCAGTCACTGGATTCTTTCCTCCAGAAGCAGCTAGGTCAGCCTTGGTGGCCAGAGCCAAAGAGGAGGACACCACAAAAGGCTGGGAGCACGGGTGCAGTGTTCCCGGGCCATCCTCAGGATGACTGAAGCAGATCCCGGGAGTGTGCTGGCCATCTAGAAGAGCTGAAGTAAGCAGAGCAGAGAGGAACAGCCTGTGCTGTGGGTATGAGCCCAATTTTCCCCTCATGCTGGCGTGGCCTAGGAAACCCCACATTAACTGCGGTAAACAAATCATTAGGAACCTTAAAGAATCAGGCCTGGCCCCACCTCCTTCTGCAAACGACAAGCAAAGCAGTGTCGTTTTGAGCAACTTTCTTAGTAGATCAGGGGTTTTGAAGCCCAGAGTCAGATGCAGTAGTTAGCTGGGAAATCAACCTGGTGGGTACAAGCAGATTTTGAAAGTACACGATTCTGAGTACAAACTACAGACACCTTTGACTCCACTCACTATGCGTGTGTGTGTGTGTGTGTGTGTGTGTGTGTGTGTGTGTGTGTGTGTGTGTGTGAATCCTCCCTCATGCTGATACGAATGCTGTTTCTTATAAGTGACTTGCAGCTGGAGAAAAGAAAGAATGGGATGCAGCTCAGCGGGAAAGGGGAAGGAAAGAGGGAAGGAGATAACCGCCCCTCCCCACACTGTATCAGAATATACTAAGGATCTTTGGCCACCCCAGGAGTCTGGGAAGCAACAGGGGCATGATCGGCATGATCCAATAAGCATCACTTGCTGATGGAAGGCAGAAATTGGACCTGATAAAATATTGTTTCTAATATTTACTAGCTCTGTGACCTTGAATACATTGCTTAGCTTCTGTGCCTCTTTTTCCACATCAATAAGGTAACAATACCTTATTAACATTAAGATAAATTATGATGTGCATGGGATGTGTGTGTAATGAAGGCATGGTTCTTCAAGAATTACCTAGGAAGTGGGGGTGGTAAGTGTGTTCAGTGAAGGGCTAGATCTCTATGGGGATTTAGTAGTAGTATCATTTAGGACTCTTTGGTAGCAAGTGACAGACTCAGTTGTCAGCTCTGCCAACCTAAGCATACAGAAACCTGTTTCCATGGTGATAGAGAGCCTCGAGAATCCAAGAAAAGGGTTGACCAAGCAGATTTTGAGCTAGAGAAACTTGTGAGAGCTTAGGGACCTTGCTGGCATTCTTGGATGAGTCCTTATCCTCAGGTATCCCCTCAAAGGAGAGAGTCTGAAGGCTGAGCTAGGGTCAAGTGCCCATTATCCATTTGCCATGAAAAAGCAAGGTTCTTGACTGCCACTCCCATGGAGGAGTGTGATGGGATAGGGATGGTTTCTGAGGGAAAGCATGGCGCTGCTTCTAGAGGCATAGGAATGGACACTGCACAGACAAAACCAAGGGCCTGTATCATGGCACCAGGATCTGCTAGTGAATATTTGCCTTTTTCTCTGGACTCTCACAACACCCAACTGTACTGTTTAACAGAAAAATGATTAGAAGACAGTTTGGACAAATGGCTATGGATCATTCCTCAAGGACAGTTAAACTTTGGTCTTCTAACAATAGAATCAGTGAAGTTTTACTTCTGATCCAAGAGAATAAAGCTTTGGCTCAGAGAGGAGTTGGGAAGCAATAAAAAGGAAACCAGATGCTTATATAATGCCATTACATGGCAGCTAACATTCTAATGCAGCTAGTGACATTGGTGCTGGGCTCTAATCTTGGACTTCTGATTCTGACATCCACAGTACTAGCTGCCTCTCTGATGAACCACGGAGAATGAGATATACTGTATGCTGCTTTAGAGGACAACAGTACTAGCACCTTAAGAGTGCTATGGAACTACAATTCCCAACATGCAGCTGAACCAGCTATCATCTTAACTCCTTCTTTACCAAAGTTCTTCATTGTCTTGTGTAATATTGTTTTTCAATGACTAAATCCAACCTCCCTTTAGGATGGCTGTGCAATTATATGAATGTAGACTAAGAGGCAGTAGATAGTGGAATGGGTGAGATTCTAGGTTAAAATGGCTTCTGCATTTCTAGTGTCTAAAAGAAGAGATGGGAGATTTAGCACAATGAAGCTTTATAAGCTTAGAAAATGAGCACTGTGAAAACTCAACATGGGTTTCAAACTCGGCTGGTCTTTGGAGTTACACAAGCTTTAAAGCCCATGATGCATATGCTACATAGAGATTATAATTTAGCTGTTGTTTTGATACAGGGTTTCTCTGTATAGCCTTTGCTATCCTGAAACTCATTATGGAGAGCAGGCTGGCCTTGAACTCACAAACATCTAATTGCTTCTGCCTCCCGAGTCCTGGGATGATAGGTGTGCCCCATCATGCCCAGCTAACTTAGCTGTTTTTGTTGTTTGTTTTGTTTTGTATTAAAGTTCCCCTATGGAAATCTAAGGAATCATGAAGGAGCATAAAGCATGAGGACAGTGTGATTCTCAGGGCTGGTCAAGAGCAAACAGAGCAAGGAAAAGCAGTCTTTTCTGAAGAAACAGGTGAGGCAGAATAAAGCTGTTTCTAGGTGTCTGGTTCTTGACTGAGGTGATCAGCAGATGGTGCCCGGAGTGTGAGAGCTTGATAGAACAAGCTTGAAAGGCGATGGAGTCTGGACTTGTTGGTTCTCATGTGAAAGGCATACCCATGTTATGAGCTGTTTGCCACCAGCCTGGTCCCACTGCCACATCAGCCCCAAATAACACATAGAGACACTGTATTAGATATAAAGCTGTTGGCCTGTTACTAGTGTTTCTTATTGGCTAGCTCTGTCTTAAATATTAACCCATTTCTATTAATCTAAGTGTTTCCACGTGGTCTTGGTCTTATCTTATCGGAGAAAGGGTTCAGACCTCTTCTCTCAAGTCTCTACATCTTGAATCTCCTCTACATCTCCCAGAATCTTCCTTGTTTCCTAGTCCCACCAATCTTGCCTTCCTATTTGCCAACAATTAACCAATTAGCCAACCTATTAACCAATTAGAAAAACATATTTACAGAATGACATCTCCCATCATCTCCTCTTTTCTGTCTAAATAAAAAGAAGGATTTTAACTTTAACATAGTAAAATATGACAAAACAGTTATCAAATAAGAACTATTGTTAACAATATTTAGTCCATTAACATTTAGTAAGATTTAAAGAAAATATTCCATCATCTATCCTATCTTTGTGAGTCTAAAGTCTTATATGTAACTTATCTTTAATCCTAACTAAGGAAAACTATAACCATAACTATCTGTCTTCTACTCCATCAAAGACCACAGAAGGATAGTATATAAACTCTAGAAATAACAAAGACAACTCGCCTGGTCAGCCACCTGAAGTTCTTCTGTAACTTCCCTTCTTCAGCCCATAGGCCATAGTGTGTCTGGCAGACTTCTCAGCAAAGCAAGACCTTTCAAAATTTCTCACCTGTGTTGGCAGTTTGTCAGTCACTTTTCTCTGTGTCCTGCAGAATGTCTAGCAGACTCTTCCATAAAGCAGGAACCTTACAGCAATGTCCATCTTGTTTCAGTAGTCACTTTGCTGTGGGTACTGCATGTCCAGTTTATACAGCATAAAGTCAAACAGTCCAGACAAGTGCAGTATCTTGTCCAAAATGACTAGTTTTGCCATATTGGAAGTGAACTCAATAAGGAGTTTCTTTGATGTCTATCTTCCTTTCTGATGCAAGTGGTGTTGCCAGGAACAGTTATGTCTCACTGTTAAAAAAAAAAAAAAAAAAAAACCTAAACCATTTTAAATGCTGTGTTCTGTAGGTCTTTGAAAGGTTTAAAGAATGCCTATCCATTTTAAATATATTTCTGTATATCTAGAAAACCTAACTAACTTACCTAAGTTTTGACTATTATAGGTGACTATCTATAATCTGCACTTAATTATGCATTGCATATTTTTATTTAAATGCACTTTATTTTCAGACAACCTACATGACATGTTCTTTCTTTAAAAAAAAAAAGAAAGAAAGAAAAGAAAAGAAAAAAGAAACAATGTCTCCACTCCAAAAATCATGGTCAAAATAAAAGCTCAAGATGAAATCAGTCCCATTTGTTCTAAGTCCTGGTGTTGTATGGACGGTAAGCAGCAGCCAGCTATGGTGACAGGTGATAGATCCAATTTGTTAACATATTTCCATCTCTAGGCCATCCTTAAAGAAGATCATGAACGAAGTCACATCATCTTCACGGTAGTCCAGGAGAGCAACCATGCCGTCTGGACTCATGTTCTCACCAATAAAAAACTAGTAGTTATTGAAATTAGCAAGGATGTGCTTAATTTGCTCTGCAGCCCCACCCATAAAATGCTTTACTCTTTCAGGTTTCTGTTCTTCGAGTTTGCCTTTGAGTGACTTCGTGTAATCTTTGATGTACATTTTGTAGGCCTCCTTTGTGAAGCTGGTTTCTTGTGGGTGGTAGTTCATAACAATATCAACACCGGTGACTACTGTGCTTTCGGTACCTTCGCCCTCTGGGCCTTCAGCATAAGCATTCCCACCAATGAGCGAGTCATCAATGTTACCTTCTGTTCTACTGACCATCTTGCCCTCCACCTCCAGGCACAGCCCATCCAAGGATCTCCCAAATCTTGTACATGTTGGAGAACAGCTCGTCATGGCTGATGAGGTCCCGTAGATGATCATGGTGGTGGCTGGGGACTGCGGCACTAGCCTGACAGTGCAGAGGGAGGGTGGGCAGCCGGAGTGGCGCTGGAGTGGGAAGAGCTGGCGGAAAAGCTATGCATTACATTTTTAAATGATCTATATAAACACAATACCTAAACAAGAGGAGAAATATACATATCACAAAATTGACCTTAAATGTGTATCAATAAATGAAAATCCATTCCGAAACAAAGTATTCATTTCTATACCATAATCCCCTTTTTAGATTTAAAAAGAGATTGGTTGTAGTCATTAACCATTTATAACCAGCCCCATATAAATGAAAACAAACATTTATAATCAATATTTGGGAATTTGGGCGTTGTTCTTTCCAAATTGCCTCCTGCTGGCAGGGGGCGCTGTCATGAGGATTCTAAGATGATGCAGACATCCTGGCTGTAGTGGTCTTCAAGGCTGCCTTGTCCCTGCTGGGACACTGCTTCAGGGGGTCTTGCTTGATCAAACCATGTTAGTCTGGAAGGAATCCACAGCTTTTCATTTTCTGTGGAAACAAAAAATAGAAATTCTTTTCCCCAGTAACCTGTCCTTAGACTTAAATTTTGAAGTCAAAGCATTTTTAAAATATATAAGTTGGATTAATCCAGCAGCATTTGTTTTTGCAGTTGTTGCTATTTCCTCAGCAGTCGAACAATTCAAAAACAACACAATAACATACAGTATCCAGACTCTCTGTGTATTTTCCATCTTTACATGGCTTTTTTATTATTCTATTTCTTCTACTTTTATTTTTTCATTTTTTGAGACTGAGTTTCTATGTGTAACTTTTGTCTGTCCTGAAATTAACTCTGTATACCAGGTTCACTTTGAAATCACAGAGATCTGCTTGCCTCTGCCTCTGGAGTGCTGGAATTAAAGGCATGCACCACCAACACTTAGCTACTCTCTTTCTTTTTCTTTTTATTTTTTAACTACTTTATCCTGTTTCTTTTTCTCTCCCAAGCCTACATATTTTTAAAACACACTGTAAACCTTTAGAGGTTTTTCTTAATCTGAATCTGTCTTTACTGTAAATCTTTATCTTTTTCTGGCCACTAGTCTTTTATCTGCTAAACAACAACACTTTCCAAGATGGTGCCAGTAAGTTTACCTCCAGCAGTGAGAGCTGTGCTCACAGACTTGGTCTACACTACCATCCAGCAACATGCTGCTGGCTTGGAGATGTGGTCACTGCCATTGCCAGCTGTCATACACAGTATTCAGTTGTTAGCAGAGTTTGCCACTCATACCGAGTCAGGAAACCTCCCCATGCAAATTTCTGTTTGTCTGTAGCAAAACAGAGCCCAACCCAGAAAAATACTGATACCAAGAAGACATGTTTGCCTCTGTTATTTTGTTTTTTAAATCCTTTCTTAAGCTTTTGTTAAGTTTTAAGTGGAAGTTCTTAGGTGCCATTTTGTTGCAAGCAGTTTGCCACCAGCCTGGTCCCACTGCCATATCAACCCCAAATAGTACACAGAGACACTGTATTAGATATAAAGCTATTGGCCTGTTACTAGCGTTTCTTATTGGCTAGCTCTGTCTTAAATATTAATCCATTTCTATTAATCTAATTGTTTCCTCATGGTCTTATCGGAGAGAGGGTCTGAACCTCTTCTTCCAAGTTCCTACATCTTGACTCCTCCACTACCTCTCCCAGAATTCTCCTTGTCTCCTAGCCCCACCTATTTTGCCTTCCTATTTGCCAACAGTACTTTATTCATTAACCAATAAGAGAAACATATTTATAGAATGGCATCTCCTATCACACCCACCTTGGTAAGTTAACTGCTATCTCTGGAGATGTCTAGCTGGCTTTAAAATAAAACATTCAGACCTTAGATTCAGAGATTAATAATTCTCCATCATCACAGAAACATCTCCTTGCATCACTGTGGTTTCATGGAATAAAGGTGATCTAGCCTTATTGACATAGGAGCAAGCAAAAGCTGTCTGAGCATAGGACCTTAATGAGATGGTGGGTATTGACCATCTGAACACAAGTCCATTTGCACAGCCAGGATAGGGTCTTAGAAATACTGGCTTATGGAAAGATTGTCTCTGAGATGTAGAAGAAAAGCAATGGACCAATGTCTGGCTCTGCCATGTGTGAGCTGTGTGACTTGGGTACCACTCTTAGCACTATGCTCTGGTTTTCCAAGGAAATTGTTGAGCTGAGTAATCTCTAACGATGTGCTCCATATAAATTGCCCCTGCCAGTAACCAAGGCAAGGACAATGCTGAACAGGTTTTTTCACATTGAAAAATAATGAGCAGAGATTTCCTTGAATGTTCTAGAGCTATAAAAATATTGGATCTAGTTGCCTTTATTATTATTTTACTTTGCTATGGACCTGAAACTAGACAATATTTGAACATTATTTGTGGCTATCTCTGCATGTTCAGGGGACTTACAAAGCAAACTGAATGATTATTTAGCAAGGAGAATAGGGAAGCATGTGAGGACTTATTTGTTTTGGTTCTAGAGTTTCCATCTTGTATTTTGGCTATCAATTCAGAGCACTACTCGCTTTCTAGGAAGTTTTTGGAAACATGTGAGGGCACTTTTGTCATTAACCTAGCTAGAAAATTCCATTTGCATGTGTTGGATAAAGAGTGCTGAGACTAAAATTTTGGGTTCTTCATACACAATGAAGAATTATCCTTCCTGTTCCAAATGTACTTACATCTCTGGCCAATAAGGAACAAAAGAAGACTGTGTAGTAGAAAATATAGCAAAAAATTTTGGTATATATTTCTGAACATTGACCAATAAATTATCCATTACCTCAGGGAACTTGAGTACTGCCCATACAGAACTAAAACAAACAGACAGCAGACAGTTCTGGTAACAACTGTGGAGTGACTATGTGGCATTGGCCAAGACTTGTCCTTTCCTTAGACCTCACAGTCCCCATCTTTACAGTGTTAATATCTTTAACTTCCTAAGTTCTCTCCCCAGAAAAAAACAACAAACAAACAAACAAATCTATGTTTTAAAACCCAAAATCTAGAAGAAATGCTTTCACTTTGTGTATGTGTACTGCCTTTAACCAAAATGCATAAGTTCAAATCAAAAACAAACAGAACAGGCCATATGGAAATACCAAAGTGAAAACCTAACATATACAAGTTGTATACAGTAATAATTATGATAGCCCTAGAAGGTGATCCACGTCTGTAATCTTGTCTGTGGGAGGCAGAGGCAGGAGGAGCATACATTTGAAGCTAGCCTGAGCTATCTAATAATTTCTAACTAGTCCAGCTTAGGCTACATGAAAAGACTGTTCAGAAAAACAGCAACAGGTAAACAAGAAGTAAACAGGACTAAGTGATCTCGGGTAATAAATTATGATCTTAACTTCTAGCATTTTTTTCAGAAATATGTATGAATATTTGAATTTTATCAGATCTGAGCACCCTGCCCATGAGCTACCATAGACAGAAGTCTATTCTACAAAGGAAGGTTGTTTGGGAATAAAGCAAGGATAATTCTAAACCATGGACAGATTAAAAATAGCTTAACTAAACTACCTTATATGCTATCCAAGAGCCTTCATCCAGTAGCTGATGGAAACAGAAGCAGACACCCACCTCTAAACACTGAGCCAAACTCCTGGAATCCAGTTGCAGACAGGGAGGAGTGATAAACAAAGAGGTCAAGACCAGGCTGGAGAAACCCACAGAAACTGCTGACCTGAACAAGCGGGAGCTCATGGACTCCAGACTGATAGCTGGGAAACCAGCATAGGACCAACACAGACCCCCTGAATGTGGTGTTAGTTAGAAGGACTGGGCAGTCTATGGGGCCTTTGGTAGTGGATCGGTATTTATTCTTAGTATATGAATGGATTTGGGAGCCCATTCCACATAGAGGGGTACTCTCTCAGCCTAGACACATGGGGGAGAGCCTAGGCCCTGCTCCAAATGATGTGACAGACTTTGAAGATCCCCCAAGGAAAGCCTCACCCTCCCTGGGGAGCAGAAAGGGGATGGGATGGGGGTTGGAGGAAGTGATAGGGGAGGATAGGAGTGTGGGGGAACTGGGATTGATGTGTAAAACAAGCTTGTTTCAAATTTAAATAAAAATATTATCATAAGAAAATAGCTTAACTAAAATATATTTGTGGGTAGCACTATGGTAGAGTCATGGCCCTCAGAGGTGCTGCCCAGAGCAAGGCTGGGTCATTGAAGTATGAAACAGAAAACCTGATGTCCACCAGAGTCACTCTGGACAGTTCTCAGCAGCCCAGAAAAAGTGTCCACTGTCCTCTGAATTTTACTTTAAAGAAAAAATTCATGTTTGTGGTCTGGTTTAAGACCGTAAAATTAAGTGGAAAATCATACAACTCGACTGTGAAAGCTTCAGAGACTTGGACTGTTTGTTGGCTTCTAGGCTTTTGTCTTTTGTCTTATCCCTTTGGAAGGGTTCTGTTTCATTTTGTTCCACTTTATACTCTCATTCTGGAAGAACTAAGTGTGTTCTATTGCTGCTATGACTTATGGCTTCTATTTTACCCCTCAGTTTCAGTAGGAATGGTGACCCAAGAAGCAAAGAATTTGACCCGAGAAAATAGCAAGTGGATGAGAGAATTGGCTATGACCATAAGATTAATGCTCTGTGGGTTTTCAGGGCAAGGGTGAATTTTAACAGTTTCTGGCCATGCTTTAGCTGAGCCTCACATGTGGCAGTTACCCAGTGCTCTGAGTAGTGGAGGCAGGAAGATGGAGAAAGCCAGACCTCGAGGCGTCCTGCAAGCCTTCCTCTTCCCATGTGTTGTCTTGATTGCTATTTCACCTGCCTTAGACACAAGGCGCTTGTGTCCTCGTTTTACAGATGAGGAACCGGAATCCTGAGAACTGCAATTATAGGCCCAAGAACATATATTTTCTATTCTGGCTTCAGTCAGTTTCCAAACCATTCATTGTGTAATTCCTAATTTATGGAATCTATGAAACCTTGGACAGTTCTTACCAATGTGAGCCCCTCCTAGCTCTAGAGGCTCTTGGGAAACACCTACTGGCTCTCAAGGCTCTGGGGACACCTGAAAGATGTATCTACTGTGAGGGTTATGAGTCAGGCCTTGGCTTTTCCATTTAACAATTAGGCATCTGGTCAAATAGTTTTGCTTGTTTGGTTTGGTTTGGTTTTGGTTTTTGGTTTTCGAGACAGTGTTTCTCTGTGCATGTCTGGCTGTACTGGAACTTGATTTGTAGATCAGTCTGTCCTCTAACTTACAGAGAGCCACCTGCCTCTGCGTTCAAGTGCTGGGATGAAAGGTGTGCACCACACTGGTAGGTTTTTATGTCATCGCATCCTCAGTCTCCTCGCTGATGGTGTGGACATACTATGTGCTTTCCAAGGACTGCTGTGACCGGAGGTGATATACACATGACAGTGCTCTGCTCATGGTGAGCTGTAATTATTCTAACCAGCCTCCTGTTATCTCATGTCTCCTCGCCTAATATAAGTCTCCTCCTGAAGCTGTCAGAGGACCATGGAAGGAGAGGGTTGGAGAAAAAAAAATAGGTCTTGGGGTAGAACATATCTGAAACTCTGTGATCCAGATCAAGGCCAGCTCCCTTACCCCTAGCATTTTGACTAAGATCGAGTGAAGACAGCACCCACTGAGCCTCGGGTCTGAGTTCCAGGGACTCTCCTTGCAGTGCAGGGGTAAAGCTCCGAGCCATTAAGAGGCATAGCTGAAGTTGAGTTGGATGTAAGGAGGGTTATCTTAATGAATGAGCCAGAACTTTAAGTATCAACAGGAAAATAGGTCTTTTCCTTATTCTTCCAGAGCAGGACTTGGTTTATACGCTGCCTAAAATTTGCTGACTCCAATTATACTGCTTAGATTATATCTACACCACAACCGGCTACCCCTGAGCCATCTCTCCAGAGCCAACACACAACACTGAGTCTGTTTAATATTTTTAACTATGAACAAATTTTATTCCCCCATCATTTCTTTCAGCAACGGCATGCCCTCCATGTGAAGCATAGTGTGTGGAGACCTACAGAGTTCCTGCCTTCAAGCTCACATGGTCCTGATGTAGAAGCGAACAATCAAGCAAGAACACACAAAGTACAGGGGAGGGTCAGACCATCAAGGGGCAGCAGCTGCCCCACAGAATCCGGACTAACCTGGGAACGTTTAGACCAAACTCAAGTCTCTGTGACTCTCTTAGTCCGTCCAAGGGGCTCTGTCAGGGGCTGTGGCTTTCCCGTGCCCGGTGCCCATTAACTGTAGGCATCTGTCAGCTGATGTGGCAGTGGACAGGTCCCCTCTCAGACGCTTTCTCCAGAGAGAGCAGGAACAGCCGCCCCTGCTTCACCTTCCAATCCTCACAAAGATGGTGTAAAAGGGTTCAAGACGCAGGAGAACAAGGAGAAGAATGACAAATAAGGGGAAAAGTACATGAAAAAAGGTGCCCTTCGCATTGCGTCTTCCATTGAGCATTGCACTGAGAATCTCCGAATGTACTACATTCCATCATTCGTTTCTCCCAACAGCTCGATGGGGTCTGCATATAGGATGTGCCCATCTTCACAGTAAGGAAGAAAGTAGAGTCAAGCATTCATAAACCTGGCAATGGCAGAAATAAGAACTGAACTCACAGATGTATAATTGGTCACTTCTTTTCTTTTCAAACAACCTATTTGTTTATTTGCTTGTGCATATGTGTGTAGTTGGCTGTTTCCTCTGTCCCTCTGGTACCCCTAGACCAGTTTCTCTGCAGCTCACTGGTCCCCACAGCCACCTATGAAGTAATCACTCAGACGGAAGCACAGAGCTGCTGGTCAGAACCTCCACAAGATGGCCACAGCCTTGCTACTTGCCTACCTCTGGGCATTTATCGATCCTCCTTGATCACATCTATGAAATGCATCTCAATGGGGTGAGCATCCAAGATAGTTGTTTGCTTGGAAGCCCTTCACCAAAGGAAGTGCTCTGTCCCTTCGAGTCTACATACTGACCTCGGTGTCACTTTACTTGACAGCAATTTTTAAAAGGTAATTAAGTTGAAATGAGGTCACAGGGGCAGGGCCTAGTTGGGGAAGCAGTGGCTGGGGCTATGTCTTTGAAAGATAAGCTTTCATTGACTGGGGAGATGGCTCAGTGGTCAAGAGCTCCTAAGCTCTTGCAGAGGACCTGGGTGAATTCCCAACATGGAACAGGGCAACTTATAGCTACCTGTAACTGAAGTTCCAGGGGGATCCGATGCCCTCTTCTGGCCACAATGGACATAAGCATGCATACACTCACATATAAAATAAAAACTTTTGTCTTTATTTTATTTACTTATTAATTTTGGTTTTTCAAGACAGGGTTACTCTGTGTAGTTTTGGAGGCTGTCCTGGAACTTGATTTGTAGATCGCAGGCAGGCCTTGAACTCATAGAGATCCCCCTGTCTCTGCCTCCCGAGTGTTGGAATTAAAGGCGTGCACCACCACCAACCTGCAAGTTAGGAAGAAAAGAAGGGAAGGAAGGCAGACTTTTTCTCTTGCTGTCTGGTTCTTCTTACTCAGAAGCTGTGAGTCAGCTAGATGGCCCTGCTCTACCCTTCATGCCCTTCTGGGCCTGTGAACAGTTCCTTCCCACAGGCCCAGAAACAACATAACCAGCCACCATGGACTGAAAACTCTGAAACCGGAAACCAAAGTAAATCTCTCTGCCTAGGTTGTTTAGATCACACACTCAAAGGCTCAGGACTGGAGGTCACACCTTAGCTTGCTGCCCCTAGTTCGGCACAGATATAAGGCAATTTGAAAGGTTAAGGTGGCCTGGGTTTGGTTCTATTCCCCCATGCCCACATATGTATTAACTAGTCTTAGAGAACTGTTGTTGTGATGTTTTTCTCTTCAGTTCCTGTATGGTGCAGCTTTAATTCTCCTCTGAGCCATCTTTACCTTCTTGCACTAACAAACTCAATAAGCCCCCGACACATACTCACTCTTGTTGACTCCTTTCCCCATCCCTACATTAACAGTTTAAAAGCATCAGTGATAAGATCCATGAACTCTGCTAGCTAAAGATCTTGGATTTTGAAGCAAGCATGGAGTTGTGTGTTATTCTTCCTTCCCTCCTCCCTTCCCATCTGATTGTATTCTGCACCTGGGCATGTTATTTAACCCCTTCCTCTCACATGGTGGGGGTCCCATAGGGCACTATAGTGGCTCATCCTAGGCTCTTTGCATTTAAGCAGAGGATTGAAGTTTTAACCTCAATAGCTTCTGTTCTTGATTTCTTGGACTTGCCTCTAATTGGGAAGATTTTTGTTTCAATGATCAATTACTTATCGAATGTTTAATCCCATGGAATGGAACCTTAACTGTGGCAGACTCAAGCACAGTAGAAAGACCATGAAGCCTGGCTATGTGGACAAGTTCTTGCTTAGTCCTTTGCTAGCTATAAAATCTTCTACAGATCATTTGATTTTATGGAGTCTCCTCATCTGTGACTGTATCTATGCCTTGCAGGAGAATTGTGAGGATTAAGAAACATCTCATATGGAATTTTAGCATTCTGGAGGATGGGAGTATGGGGGATCATGAGTTTGAGGCCAGCCTCGATTACATAGCAAGACCCATATCTCAAAAACTAAAGTATGAAATGGAATGTGGTTAGGGCTGCTGTGGAAAGCTTCAGACATTGCCATCTTGCAGTAAAGGAGGTATTCGAGGTCCTCCAGAAAGCACCCCCTGAAACTACTCTAGCTGTATTGATTAAGTGCCTCCATCGATCACAGTTATTGATTTTTAACCTTAGTCTATGGACACTTGTTCTCTAGTTACCTTAAATTCCTCTTGCCACCCATCTGCTCCTCCTGTTTCTAATTAAAAATTGGAAGTTGCATGAAAATTTGACAGGAACGGTTTCTATGCAATGTTTTCCCCAAGCGGAGCAGATTGCACTGCTCCTGGAGTCAGCTCCCAAACTAATTTAACTCTCAGCCTTAGCCTTCATACAGACATGTGGAAAGCAGAAACGATGCTGTGCTGAGCCGTGCCAGTTGGACCGCCTGGTGCTTCTGACTCACTTCAATAGAAACATCCCCTCTGCACCATTCCCAGATATCTGTAAGGAGATGCCATTAGAAATTCAAGGCGTGAGGGAAGCTGTACACTAACATTATGACCACACTAGGTAACACTGCACTTTCAGGGGACATGGTCACATGATTGAAGGGAAGCAATAGCAGTGAGGAAAATCTTGAGGCAGAGTCATACTAAAATATAGCCCTTGATTATCAAACAGTTAATATGTATATTATCATTTAATATGTGTGGTATACTTGTTGTATTAGTCAAGGCAGGTGAATTGTTGTAAAAAAAAACAAAAATAAAAAATTTCAGTGACTTTCTATTATAGTAACTGATTGTTTTGTTTTGTTTTTTGCTACAGGGTTTCTCTGCACAGCTCTGGAGCCTGTCCTGGAACTCACTTTGTAGACCAGACTGGCCTCAAATTCACAGAAATATGACTGCCTCTGTCTCCCGAGTGCTGGGATAAAAGGCATGTGCCACCAGTGCCCAACTATGGCTGATTTCTTATACCACAGTTTGCTCAAGGGAAACTTCAGCCTCTCTAGGACCCTGGAATCATTCACGGGATCATTTGCAAATTGCTGGACAAACTTGCAAAGAAAGTTCAGATGACAGGGATTCCACAGAAGAAGGTTTCTTAAGGTATAGGCCTGAATGTGGCACATATTTCCACCCACATTCTAAGGGCCAGAACTTAGTCATATGGTTGAGTTAGCTGCAAGAGAAGCTGGAAATGTCCACAGAAAATGACCAGGAGGAAAAGGAAACAGAGTTTGGGTAATGCATCATTTCTGCCATAAGTACTCACTCACTCTTGCCCCCAACAGTACTTACCCAATAGTACCTGGCAAACAGATCGCTGAAACAGGACAAGTTCTAGGTATGCTGAGTTCCTGGTTGGGGGGAGGGGGACTTAAGAACCTGACTGCAGCTTATGGTATCTTGTAGCTGAAGAAGAAACTGTCATGTCTCCTGAGCACACTCTCCAAACATGGGCATTGTCTGACATTTACAAGATAATGTGACTGTTAGAGTCTTCAAGACCACCACGGAAAGACAAGAGTGGCAATAGTGTGAGGACAGGTGATACAAGAGTGTGCATCTCCAGTGATCAGATGGATGCGCCCCACAGACATCATCCTGGCCTCTTGGCTTGTTCCCTTACTGTTAGGAGGTGGGCGGAGCTCGTCTTACACCACGGCTACACACATAATTGTTGCACCCTTCTTCCAGGACATCTTTGAGTCTCCCATTTAATGTCATCTACTGTTGTATGACTCTGAGGATCCCCACCATATTCTAGACTTGGGGATACCTCCCTTGCCATATGAATGTCCCACGGAGGAACAGTGGCCCTTGTGGGTCATCTAAGACACAAGGTAAAGACTATTTCCTAATTCTGTGTTCCAACTATGTAGAACTGTGAATAGCCTCTTAAACATAGCCTGCCTCTTTCCTAGGCTTTCATTCTCCTTATCCCCTCTACATGCCTCTAGAATCACTGGTGTGGATCTGACCATTGGGAATTCATTTATAGCCTCCCAGGTAATTCTATTTTAAGGACATATTTGAAAACCAGGGACAGGGTCAGCTTAAGGCAATCAGCCACTCATAATTTCCTTGGTCAGATGGACAAATGAAGATATTTGTTTCTAACTAAAACAGATGGGCCTTTAAGGAGCCTACTCCCTGATCTGTCTGTCATCTTCTCAATTGTCCAGGACCTGCTCCAATATGTTTTCCAGGGCTCCTATAACATCTTTAGCTGGTTCCCATCATAGAATCAGTCCATGTTATACAGATTTGCCTTGGAGGTTTCCCTTTATGGAAAGACTGTCTGTTCCATGTGCCATTATAAGTCATTAGTGCCACTCTGAGGCCATCACTGATTTGCCAGACACTGAAACCATGACAGTGGCTCTATTTTTCTTCCTGAGTTTAAAATTGATATAAATAGTAGCCCTCTAGGGCTTTATTTTTATCATATCCTGAGGCTGCGGAAACTGCTTAATTTTGATTCCTTTTTTTCTCTCTATTCAGTCCATGATGGTGTTAGAATCTTCAATGACCCTGCCTTCCTGTACCTCCTGTCTGTTCACCACACCACTACCTGAGATATGTGTCCAGACAAATAAAGGTTGCTTAAGGTCCGGGCCTCCTGTTACTCTGTCTTAGGTCAGCTTCCCTTTCCTACATGCTCACCTTCTTTCCCTTTCCATTTCCAAGGCTCTGCTTACATGTTACCCCCTTGAACTTGTGCATAGGAGCCCCAGGCTTTATAGTAAGGAGATTAAACAAAGGGTTCTGAGCATAGGGTAGTGGGGCAGTTTGAATGTAGTGGGCCCATAATCTCACAGGGTGTGGCTCTATTGGAATGGGATGGCCTTGGAGGAAGTGTGAGACTGTGGGGGCAAGCTTTGTGGTTTCCTGTGTTCAGGGTAGCACCCAGGGTCTCAGTGGACTTCTTGTTGCCTGTAAGATGGAAGACTCTCAGCACCATGTCTGCCTGCCCACCACCATCTCCCTGCCGTGCTCCCCACCATGGCGATAATGGACCGAACCTCTGAAGCTCTAAGCGAGTCATCTCAATGAAATGTTTTTTCTTTTAAGAGTTGCTGCGTCATGATGTCTTGTCACAGCAATAGAAACCCTAACTCAGACAGGTAGGCTAGGTGTTGCATCTGCTAATCTGGCTGCCTGGGCACCTTTAAGCATGCCTAGGTGTGCTTTGAAGTCAAAGCAGCTCCAAGTGAGTGTGTGTGTGTGTGTGTGTGTGTGTGTGTGTGTGTGTGTGTTCAAAGTTCCATATTTCATGAATGATACAACCAGAAGCTCTCACCTGTTTGGCCCAGGTGAAAAGGAGGAGGAAAAAGAGGTGGGAGATAGAAATGGGAAGAAAGAGGAATGATATGGAGGGAGAGAGGAGAGAGAGAGAGAAGGAGAGACAGAGAGAGAGAGAGAGAAAACATTTAAACCCTTAAGCCTTTAGACTCTAGGGCTTTTGGGTCTGACCAGTCTGTTTTCTTTTGTGAAGTGTTAACTAATTAACAATTAGAAAATTCACCATCCTAGACTCTGCTTCTAGAACTCTGGGTCTTGTTCACAAGATAAGTATCTATTAAGAACGAGATAAAGTGTCCCCATCGACAAAATAAAACATCCTAGTCACAATTTAAACATTAAGACAATTGAAGCGGGAAAAGCCAGTGAGGTCGACAAAATAAACAACTTTAGTTCCCTTTCTCAGCTCCTTCCTCCTAGTGCTGATGCACTGAAGTCATGCAATGATTGTACACTGAGTGCTACTGTGTGGGGAATATTCTGGAAGACGCTGGGAGACGGCAGGGGAGCAGGTCAGGAAGAGTGTTTCCTGTCCTCAGGGAGCTGTGAGGCTGCAGCAAGGCTCTCTGGTCGTGTTCTCAGTTCTCCTGGCTGTGTTAGCAGGAATGCAAAAGCATTAAAATAGTTTCTACACACACCCCCCCCTCCTCCGGCAGGGGACAGAGTAGTAGGAATTCGACTGGAGAGAGAATTATTAATTTGACATTTAAGACTGAAGGACAACTCACTCCCCCGGGTTTGTTTTCTTCACCTGAGGAGCAGCCAGAGTCACTGATTGTCAACTGTTGATGGCCACCTTTCCATTTTTCTCTATTGAAAATGTGTAATTTAATGTCAAGTGTCTATTAGTGGACTGCGGGCAGGAAGAAGTCTCAGGATAATGAACTTGATTTTCCATCTGAAAAGCAATTCACAATCACGAAGCATCTTTTATAAAGGAAACAGGAGCAAAGCGGCTCACGTATACTGCCTCAATTGACTTCACACAACACGTAAGTGAACATCATTAGCTAGCTTTTATAGACAGCAAGAGGAAATGGCAGCTCTAGGCTCTGGGTGGTGTTAGTTCACTTCTGCTACATGAATAACTTACCTTATTCCCTTTGGTTGCATTTTTGTAAACATGTTAATATTTTTTTTGCATTTGCATTACATTTGCACAATTCAACTCTTCAAAGCCTGAGTCATCGTCTTTTCTAGCTACGGTGCTCACCATGTGCTGATAACAGCCTCACGTGTAATCATGTGTAAGCCCAAATCTCTGCAGGCCAACTTGCTCTAGACTAGATCAATAGTGGTCCAGCCTCCAGAAGTCTAATCTATTTCTTCATTGGAAGGGTCAGTCTGGGGTGATACCGGTTGGTCAGAGCAGGGGATATAAGCACTCTCATGTCAGAGGGATTACTGTCCTTACAGTAATCCCCTTACAATGGACTCTGGCTTCTCCGAAGGCTCAAGAGTATAGCATGTACATGCTGTTACCATCTATCTACCTTGCCTGCAGCAGGGGGACAGAAGGAACATGCAGAGAAGGGAAAATTCAGATCTGTCTGTTGTTTGCACAGTGAGTTGCAGATATTTTCAAAATCCTCAAGAAGCAACCCAAAAGAGCCAGGGAGGTGGGGGCGGCGACGAAGCTGGAAGCAGGTGCTTACTTAATTGCTCCAGCTGCTGCCAAGTGTTTGGCACAATTTCCCCTCGTTTTTTAGCGCTTGGCACCGGCGCTCGCTTTTTTTTTTTTTTTTTTTTTTTTCAGCTGAAGTGTCTAGTAGCCCCCTCCCCTCTTCCTCTCAGTTTTACAGGAAAGCAGGCAGGCAGTTCTTCTTTCAGAAATTGCAAATAGAACCAGTTCCTTAGACGTGTTATTATTATTTGCCTCAAAACAACACATTGACTATAGAAAGGGAAATTAGCTTAAATGTAATGTGATGTTTGATTTGATTTCGCCAGTGTTGCTACAGGTTGAGGTTTTAATCTGCCTCAGGCGGCTTGATCCAACGTTTCCGACCCAGCTTGTGCTTTTGATTTCTGAATTGTGTGTCTGAGCCTGCCGCCTCCTCAGCTGTCATCTCCTGAAGAGGCAGTTATTCCCCTTCTGATGTAGTACATTCGTTTTGCTATCCAGCTTCCCTTTAAATCTGGAAGGCAAATGCAAAAATATTGACTTTGGGTTCTTTTACGTCTTATCATCCTGCAAATATTTATGAAAAGTAAAAGCCATGTTGAAATCTCAGTGGGAACAATGTGCCAAAGCCAGGCCAAGCAACCAGGAGGAATGCAGAAGTATGTAAGATGGGGTCTTTCCTTTTCAGCAAGTTTGGTCCCTAAAGGAATGGAAACTGAGAATGAGGGACACATGGCATGGATCAGAAGGAAGAACCATTATGGTATGTCAGAGAAAGGCCCACACCTATCAATTACTGCTGATGGCAGAGAAAGAATATGTAAATTCTTCTTTTTCTCCCCTTTCTAAAATAATTCTGCTTGGAGAATGTTATTCAGTTATCATTATCATTATTATTATGGCTATTCAATTATTGAATTGATGGAGATATTTGAATTGTAATGCATCTTTGGTACTTTTCATCTGACCAGGGCGGAGGAGTGAGTGGTTTTGAGTTAAAGATGTTTTAGTTTTGGATTTTTGTTTGATTCTATTCCCCTCGAGGGAAAGAGGAACCTGGTGTCATGAGGTCATTTAGAGACCTGGGCCTGGTTTTGTTTTCATGTGAGCCACTTAAGGATTTTGTTTCCCATGGCCTAGCCTGGGTGAGTTTCCTGGGGTCCCTTCAGTGCAAATGATCTGAGTGTGGTGTCTTAGACTTGGTCCTCCATGGGTCCAGTGCTCCCACTCAGGGAGCAATGGAAATCCAAAGCCTTTGGAAGTGTCCAAGGCATCAGAGTGAGGGAAGAAAGTATTTTGGCTCTGAGTTCTCAGCTTTAAATCCCAAACCCTTTGTAGGAAGCCTGGAGGTCAAAGCCAATCACTTTTGAATACCTTCGAATTCCCAGTCTGTGGTCATATTTTGTTTATCATCTAAGAAATAAAGCTTGCCTGAAGATCAGAGTGCAAAGCTAGCCAGCCACACTAGGTAGCCATAGAAGTCGGGCAGTGGTGGCACACACACCATTAATCCCAACACTCAGGAGACAGAGGCAGATGGATCTCTGTTAGCCCAAGGCCACACTGAGCTACACAAAATTGATCCACTCTGAAAGAGAAACAAAGCTCACACAAAGGTGATCTCAGCACTTGGGGTCCCCCACCTTTAATCCTAGCACTGGAGAGGAATACAAGGAGGGAAGAGATAGGAGTCTGAGGTTTGGTGGGGAGCAGTGCAGGCTGCAGTTATGGTGAGGACAGGATTGCAGCTTTTGGTAAGAACTCTCTAGAAGTTGGTTGCTTTGCTTTTTCGATCTTTAGTTTGAACCCCAATATCTGTCTCTGGGTTTTTATTATTCACACTACACTGGTGGGCATTGCATTGGCTTTTAAGAATATTAGTGGATGGCCTGAGCAAAATATGCACAGCTGTTGAAAAGATCAATAAGCTGGTTCAAGTTTGTGCTCAGTTGTGTCCACACATAAGCCTTGAAAGTGAAGTGGGTTTAAGGAGCCGCCTGCAGAAGCCCATAGGGTGCAGCTGGTCCCCCAGCAACACCCTCCCTTCTGAATCTTCTTGTCCAGCGGATGCATCCTGCCTTTTCCACAAATCCTGCTATCACCTCGTTGATTCCCTAGGAAGTCATTTACCATGTGTTTCTGCCACTTGTCACTTTTCATCACAACTCTATTTTTATTACACACACAAACACACACACACACACACACAAACACACACACACAAGATGTATAGGATGACATCTTGTTATAATTATAAATAATTACCAAAGTTAAGAAAATTCACACCTGCAATTATATTTGTGTGTGTTTGTGTGTGTGAGTGAGTTCACATGTATACCCAAGTAGAAAGTACCTAAAATCTGCATTCTTACTCAGTTTTCAGTATATAATACAATATAATTTAGTCATGATACTATAAGATCTTGAGACTTAGAAGCCTCAAGTCAAAGATTTCTGCTTTTACAGCTAGCCCAGGAATTCTCAGACTTAAGGCCTACAGGGACACCTGGACGGCTTGTCTAAACACAAACTGGGGACTAGGGTGACAACTCCCTGGAAAAATTGCTTGCTGTTCTGCACATGGATGTGAGCCAGGCTTGGTAGTTCATAGCTGTAGTCCCAAGGCTTGTGAAGGGAGAGGCAGGCAGATTCCCTGAGCTTGCCGGTCAAAAAGACTAGTCAGGGAGCTCTGGATTCATTGACAGACCCTGTCATCAAAAGAGGAGATGGGGCACTGGAGAGATGGCTCAGAGGTTAAGAGCACTGGCTGCTCTTCTAGAGGGCCTGAGTTCAAGTCCCAGCAATCACATAGTGGCTTTCAACCATCTACAATAAGATCTGGTGGCCCTTTCCTGATGTGTAGACATTCATGTAGGTAAAACACTATACATAACAAATAAATCTTTAACAATATGAGATAGAATTCTAGATCCCACATGTGTACATATGCATGTGTACACACATGAACACACACAAACCCGAAACAATCTTCCTCACACAAATTGCTAGACATGTCCTCCGGAGTTTCTGACGCAGTTTCTGACTAATGCTGCCCATAAGTGCAGGCCTAACATGCCCCAGTTTGCTCTGGAGTCCCATTGCTAGCTTTGCAATAACTCCTTCCTGGATTCTCAAGGACAGAGTGTCTAGTTTTTCATGAGCAGTCTAGTGTCCAACCTTGGAACTTGCCTCTCTTCTTCTCTGGAGCTAGCTCTGTCCTGTTTGCTTTCTTCTGCGTTCGCTATTTGCACCATGAAAAACTTACTGGTTCTTTTCCCAGTCACTCCCTAGTCATTAATCTTCCTCTATCAATCCTCCTATTATTAAATTTCCTTATGAATTAATAATCTTCATCTGCTCTTTTGAGTCTTTATCCGTATTATTTCCATCTTAATTCCTAGAAAATCTCCACTTCTTCTCATGCCAAAAAAATTGTATGTGTGTGTGTGTGTGTGTGTGTGTGTGTGTGAGAGAGAGAGAGAGAGAGAGAGAGAGAGAGAGAGAGAGAGAGAGAGAGAGGGCATGGTGCCTCTGCCCATGTATGGATGTCAGTATCAGAGGACAGAGGGCAGAGGATGATGTTATAGAGACATTTTTCTCCTGTTCTTTCCTTCTACCTTTGCCTGGGTCCCAGGAATCAAAATCAGGTCTTAAAGCTTACACAGCAAGCACCCTTATCCGTTGAGCCCTCTCACTGGCCCCCAGTGAATTTCTTTACTGTAAATAACGGTTAGCTCTCTGACTCCTAATTGCATTGCGGGCACATGCTAAGCACTACTTAGTTTGTATACAGAGATATCTTATGTGAAGGGTACTCTAGGTCATCCTTAGAAATGAATTAGGTATTGCTTTATAGATGAAAACAAACTAAACAGGTTTAGGGAAAATAAATAATTTGCTTAATAGCCCAATGTTTTCAAACACTGCAGTTACAGGAATTTCCCATGTCCATGGAAGATGGGTGCCAAGCCCCCTGGTCAGTGACTAAGATTGCATGTAACACTTAACCTTATGTTTGTTGTATTTTTGTCTTATGCATACATACTATGGTAAAGGTAAATTTATAAATTAAGCCATTAAGAGACTGACAATAAATAATAAAATTGAGTGATCATAACCATACTGTGAAAAAAAGAAATATGATTATACACTGAGAGTTCCATCACCAGATCTATAAACGGACAGCAGGACTATTCCAGTTTATGGTTGAGCAAAAGGTTTTTATTGTAGATAGGGGACAGCCAGAGGCATCTGGAAGAGTCCAAAGCACAGAAAGTAGTAGACTGGACATGGCCAGCAGGCTAGACCTGAGAGAAAGAGAGTGGGAAAGATGGGCAGGGAAAACGAGAGAGGAAGGAGAGTGTGGGCAAAGGAAAACAAGAGGAGCGCATGGCTGAAACAGCAGGCTCATAAGGAGAATGAATAGCTGGAGACATTTAGGGTAAGGGGCAGGGTGAGAAGAGCCAGGATGCCAGCACGGACTCTGAAGTATATAGCAGGTACTTGTGATACTGAGGGGGCCTAGAGAACAGAATGTGTTTTGTACGCTAATAGGTACCACGGGTACCTATTTGTCCCTTCCACCAGTGGTAAGGGAAATGACTCCTTTGGCAGGGGGGAACCAGCTTCACAAATTCCTGAGGAATGCTGGCTTCTGTTTAACTGCCAAAATTTGGACCTGACAATGTGAATATGGTCTCTCACTTTCAAAAGCTCTTCTGGATCTGAATTAAAAATGTTTGCCTTTTTACTTAAAAGAATACTTCCCTTTGGAGTGTCTGGATTGCCAACATCAATAGTCCTGTACTTTGGGGACTTTTAAAGTAAAACCAAGATTGCTTGAACATAATGAGGGCCAGGGCTCCACTCAGTGACCAACAGGCAAGCGACAAATACAGGATGCATACAGTGGATATAGGGACGGTTCATGCAACCAGTCTAGATGGAGCCTGTGAATAAAATGAGGACATGATGGCTCCAAGGTATGGTTGAGGGGGAAGGGTTGAATTGTAGATTTGAGGGAGAGGCATCTTGAAGAGTCCAGACTGAACTGGGCCACAGTGCAGGGGGAAGCTAGAGAGAAAGAGAAGGAAGGGCGGGTCAAGTGAACTAAGTGAGGAGTGAGGAGTGGGGGAGGGGGGAGGGGGGAGTGTGTGTCTCCGAAATGGCAGGGTTATATAGGAAAAACAATCTGGGGAAAGGGAAGGAAAGGGAAAGGAAGGGAAGGGAAGGGAAGGGGAGGGGAGGGGAGGGGAGGGAAGGGAAGGGAAGGGAAGGGAAGGGGAGGGGAGGGGAGGGAAGGGAAGGGAAGGGAAGGGAAGGGAAGGGAAGGGAAGGGAAGGGAAGGGAAGGGAAGGGGAGGGAAGGGAAGGGGAAGTAAGGGAAGTCGCTAGCTGAAGACGTTTAGGGTAGGGGCCATGATGAGCAGCAGCGCCAAAAGCAGCCAGGACTCTGTAACTGGTGCTTGTGCTTTGGTCTGCTAATAGGCACCTCAGCCATGTTTGATGTTTCCTGGGTTTCTTTGAGATCTGACAGCCAGGTAGGCTGAGATTCTGATACTTAACATAACAAACAATCTAGAACTCATTAATTATTTATTTCTGGGATTTTTCCATTTAGCATTTGCACAAAAATTGATGCAGGTTAGTAAAACCATAGACAGCAGAACTCTAGGGCAGCAGGAGACCTGAATCCCTATTAAATCACCCAGTCCTGGTTCCAATGGCAGAGGTTCTGAAGCAGACTTTGCCAGCACCCACTGAATTCTTACCAGCCCCGAGTGACTCTAATGTGGGCGTTCTCAGAACCACATTTTGAGAAACAGCCCTCTGTATTGACATAATTGGCAGCATCCTTTCTTTAAACACTTCCCTTTGGTTGCTATGATACAACCCCCCCAAGTTCTGTGGGCTCTCCAATTCTGTTCTCCATCCCCCATTTCTTCTCCTGCCTGCATCACTGCCCCCAGACTCTCCTGCTCCTTCCTCTGCTGTCTGTCCCCTGGGGCACGGCTCCAACTTGCGCAGATGGTTCCCAACCTTGCCCTTCTAGTGCCAATCTCCTGGTGAGATCCGTGGAGCTGCACGGACTGATTTTGGAACAGAGATGCGCTTCATTCAGCCCAGGTCCAGGAGTTAGCTGTGAGGCAGGTGACATTGACGCCCCCCCCCCATACCCTTACCGGCTCCCCAGCCCGTTCTTGGCCTTTCCTCTTCCACTAAGATCTCTGTGCTTTGCAGTTTTCTAATCAAATCAGTTCAGCGGGGAAGAGCTGATCATTTTACACTGTCATTTGCATTTGTAAAGCCTTTTACGGTCTTTGTGGTTTCAACCCAGTTATTTCAGGCTTCCCTTAGCAGATAGGAGGATTCAGAAGGGCCCTCACTAAGAGGAAAGGGAGCTGATTTGATAAAGGTTGGCTCTTCTCCGACATTTTTTTTTTTTTTTTTTTTTTTTTTTTTTTTTTAAGGAGCATAAGTCTGAAAACAGCCAATCAAACTGCTGGGAGGGCAGGACTTGGGTCCTGAGCAAGAATAAGCAGTATGGGTTAGCTTCTGCAGGCCTGTCCCTAGAAGCTCAGAGGGTGAGGGCAGACTATAGAGTTGGTTGCTGGGCTGACGTCCTGCCACTCTACCCATACATTTCTCCTGGCTCCTCTTCATCTGTCAGGTCTCAGCTACAGTGTTCTCTCTTGGGAGCAGCCTGTCCTGGCAGCCAGTCAGAGGTCCCTATTTGTGATCCCATGTCAGTAACGGCTTGCCTTCGTTACATTTACCACAGCTTGTAATTATTTGATTTACTTCTTCCTGTCTCCATGTGGAGAGTAAGGCTCACAGGAGTGAGACTGAGCAGCCTCACAACCCTTCTAGCACAGCGCTGGTTCATAATAGATATCAAATGCAGCCAGAAGGGCTTCGCAATCAAACTCCACCACCCCACACAGGCACTGAGCGGAGGCAAAACTGCCCCCAGTAGCTATCCTAGTGCTGAAAGTCAAAAGCAATGGAAAGCATAGGGCAAATTATGAGAGATTCTGTAGTAGTCCTCCCCATTCCCAAAGAAAAAAAAGAAAGACAAGAGAAAACAAAAGAAACCTGTTTCCCTGTTTGCTTTGGCTGGCACACTGTTGAGTTGTTCAGAATTTATGTCTTTGAACTCTTTTACAGCACTGTAGAAAATGGATAGCAATACAACTGAGCCTTGTGTGTAAAGATGCTGGTACACTTTGCCCAGCAGAGAGGCAGTTGACACTTTCCCTGTGGCTATCAACCAGTTTTGGCATCAATGTCTGAATTCACGGCGAACTTCCTGACTGCCTATGTGAGCTCTTAGAATTCTCCTGTGAGCCAGTCAGCACATCTTACTGACGGCCTCATGAGCTAGTAAAATAAAATCTCTGACACATTCGTTTCATATTTGTACATGAGTCACACACAATTCTAGCTTCTTGAAAGGGTTTGTGTGTGTGTGTGTGTGTGTTTAAAAAATGCTATCAAAAAAAGAAGTCCTCCTACAAAATGGAAGAAAAAACATGCAAATCATGTATAGAATGCATGTCCAGGATACATAAAGAACTAACTTCAGTAATACCAACAGCAGCAGTAGCAAAAAGCAATTAAAAATGGCCAAAGGTCTTGACTAGACAGTCCTCCACAGAAAATGTGTGAAAATGTTATCAAAGTTGTTAGGGTCAAAGCTGGAGCTCTTCTGGCAGGAGGGAAAGGACTGATTGGGGACAGCAAGAATGAAGCAGGCTGGCAGAGGACTGGAGCTTTTCCGCATCTGGCTTCACTGTCTGACTCCAGGCTGGAGAAAAGCCCTTGACATATAAAGCAGGGAGGCATGCTATGTAAATGTCCTGTACAGAGGCCCACGCCCTGTGGCCCAGTGCTTCTGGCTCCTCCCACCCCCAGTACTCTAGCCACGCCCATCCCCAGGACTGTTTTCCCTATTTCTACCTCTGACCCTGTGCCCTAGGTGGACTCCTTTGATGGAGAACACAAAAGCCTGGCGTGGGGTAACCTCTGAACTCAGATCTACAGCCTGGCAGGAAACCACCCCCTTTTTCTGGTTTATTTTAATTGGCCAAAAGCCTGAGCTCATTCCCTGACACCTTGAACTTCGTCGCTCTTTCTCTGAAGCCACACATGGATGGCTTTCTTAGATCCTAACTCAAGAAGGCATGCCTTTTTCCTTTCCTCTTCTCACCTCCTTCCTCTCTGAAGCTGCTGAGATTCACAGACTGCCCGCCTTGTTTCTCTCTCAAACACAAACAAAATTGTCCCTGAGCCTCTTCCCAATTCTGCTTTAAAGTTATTAACAAAGCCATGAAGCCAGAAGGGAATACCATACTCTCTGGTGACATCTGGGCAGTCCTCACAGGCTCAGTCATCCATCTCCTACAGGCCAACTACAAAGTCAAGTCATAGTAAGAGGCCCAGATAGATTTTTCTAGATGTAAAAACTACAAAGGCCATCTTCAGAGTCCTGACTTGAGGTTTAGGGTTAATGTAAGGGATATGCAGAGCTAAGCAATTCCAATGGAGTCCTGGTTTCACCCTTCACTGGCCCATCATCATCTTAAACAGCCTCTCCTGCAAGGTGGTCTGACAAGTCATCCTGACAAACCAAATTCCTCAACATCAGCATTTTCCTGTCCCAGCATAAGATTCCTGGGGAAATTTCAATTCCCTTTTCAGTATCATATAGTCAAAAGGAGGAGTATGCATGTATTTTGTCTTAGTTAGGGTTTCTATTGCTGTGAAGAGACACCATGATTATGGCAACTCTGAAAAAAACTTTTAATTAGGTTGGTTTACATTTTCAGAGGTTCAGTCCATTATCATTATGGTGTGACATGGTGGTATGCAGGCAGACATGGTGCTGGAGGAGTAACTGAGTGCCCTACATCTTCACTTGCTGGTAACGTCAGGCACTGGGTTTGGCTTGTTCATATATGAGATCTCAAAGCCTGCCTCCACAGTGACACACTTCCCCCAACAAGACCACGCCTACTCCGACAAATTCACACCTCCTAAGAGGGGACATTCTCTTCCAAACCACCACACACTTATCTAGGATATCCTTCCCCCTCCTCTTTGGGATGATTTCAATAGCTGCTTGGTGTTATTAGCAATATGAATGTGAAAATCAACGCTACAGTGAGAAACCACTCACACTCACTAAGGATGTTTATCTATAATGATCATTTTTAAAAGGAGTAATAAATGTTGGTTAGGATGTGGAGAATGTGGGAATGTAAAATGGTGGTATTGCTATTGTAAACCAGTTGGTGGCTTCTCAGAATATTAAACCTAGAATCCCACGTGCTGTGACAGTTCTACCTCCAGTTGTAAATACAGAAGACTGCAAACAGAGATTTGGCCAGTTTGAAAAACTGTGCTCATAGCAGCATTGTTAATAGCTGCCAAAGGTAAAGAAATGCGAAGCCAGGTGAGGGGGTGCATACCTATGATCTTTGTACTCAAGAGGCTGAGGTAGGAAGATCATGAGAGATCCTGTCACAAAGTGAAAAAAAGCAAAGAAAGAAAGGAAGAGAGAGAGGAAGGAAGGAAGGAAGAAAGAAAGGAAGGAAGGAAGGAAGGAAGATTGTATGATAATCTTTTTGTACATGGTGAAGATGTGTCTCTGCCTAAAGCGCCTTCTGATTGGTTTAATAAAGAGCTGAATGGCCCATAGCTAGGCAGGAGAGAGTAGGCGGGACTTCTGGGGAGAGGGAGGAACTCAGGAAGAATCTGAGGCATGCAGAATTAAGTCAGTCAGATTCAGGAGTCTGATGGAGTGAGAGGTAACAAGCCATGTGGTAGGACATAGATTAATATAAATGGGTCAATTTAAGTTATAAGAGCTAGTTGTGAACAAGCCTAAAAGAAAGGCCAAGCATTCATAATTATTAAGAAGTTTTAGCCAGAGGTTGGTTCCAGCACTCGGGAGGCAGAGGCAGGCAGATCTCTGGGAGTTCGAGGCCAGACTTGTCTACAGAGCTGGTTCCAAGACAGGATCCAAAGCAGTACAGAGAAACCCTGTCTCAAAAAAAAAAAAAAAAAAAAAAAAAAAAGTTTCCACCTCATTATTTGGGAACTGTCTGTCCAAAGAAAGTCCAACTAGAAAGAGAGAGAAAATCAAAGTATTTCCAACAGATGAATGAATGAATGAATAAAATGTTGTATATAAATACAGTGGAATACTATTCAACTGTTTCAAGGAACAAAATGTAAATATATGCCACAACATGGATGGGTTCGACTTAGAGTTTCTATTTCTGTGATAAAACACAGTTACCAAGAGCAACTTGAGGATAAAAAGGTTTATGTTGCTTACACTTCCAGGTAACAATCCATTACTAAGGGAAGTCAGGGAAGGAACTCAAGAGCAGAAATCTGGAGGAAGGAGCTGATGTAGAGGCCATGAAAGGGTGCTTCTTACTGGCTTGTTCCCCACAGATTGCTCAGTCTGCTTTATTATAGCACCCAGGACCACCAGCCTGGGAAGGCACCAACCACAATGCAATTGACCTTCCCCCATCAGTCACTATATAAGAAAATACCCTACATGCCTGCCTACAACTATATCTTATGGAGGTATTTTCTCAATGGAGATTTCTCCTCTGAGATGACTATAACTTGTGTCAAATTGACATAAAACTGGCCAGCACAATTGACCCCTTGTCAATTTAACACACAAGCACATCACTTCTAAGCCACAACCTTACCTTTCTTGTTTATCTCCAAGATCACATATTAATATCAACATCTCAATATAAAACATTTTACAAACTTAAAAAGTCCCACAGTCTTACAAAATCAAATGCTTTAAAAGTTGTATCTTTAAAAATATCCAGTTTTTTAAAAATCCAAAGTCTCTGTAAAACTTCAAAATCTCTTTAAAAGTTCATAGACTCTCAACTATGGGCTCCTGTAAATAAAAAAATAAATACTTTCTTACTTCAGGAAGGAAGAAGCAGGACAGACACAATCTAAATGAAGCAAAACCAAACTTTAACTGTGTCAGTATCTCAGTGTCCAATATCTAGGATCCATTCAGGATCTTCTGAGCTCCTCTAAGTGCTTGGACAGCCATACACAGCACACGAAGTGTGTTATTTAGGCTTAGGCTGGCTCAGCTCCACAAGTGCTGTTGTCCTTGGTGGTTGTATTAGTCAGGGTTCTCTAGAGTGACAACAACAAATCTCGATAGATGGATGGATGGATGGATGGATGGACGGACGGACGGACGGACAGACAGACAGACAGAGAGAGAGACAGATAGATAGGGAATTTGTTGGAATGACTTACATGCTACAGTCCAAAAATGGCTGGCTGTGAACGAAAAGTCCAAGGATATAGTAGTTGCCCAGTCCCATGATGCTGTGTGTTTCAGCTGCTCTTCTGTGTGTTCTGGAATCCTGAGGAAGTAGGCTCCAAGGCCAGTGAAGGAAAGGACATGCTGAGGGCAAGCAGGGGAAGAACAGACCCTTGCATCTTCAATTGTCCTTATATAGGCTTCAGCAGAAGGTGTGGCCCAGATTAAAGGTGTGTCTTCCCTCCTCAAGATCTGAATTAAAGGTGTGTGTCATCCCACCTCAAGACCTGGGTCACAGGCATCTTGTCTTCCTGCCTCAAGATTTGGATCACAAGTGTGCCCTCCATTTCTGGATTGTAGTTAATTCCAGACATAGTCAAGTTGACAACCAAGAATAACCATTACAGTGGTCATTGTATGGGCATCTCCAACATGCTGGGGTCTCCTGCTACATCTGGGCTGCACTTTTAGCAATAGCCTTTTCATGGTGCCAAGCCTTAATTTCTCTTCATGATTCTTTTAATCCTGGTCCTCCAATGGCTACTGAGGCTGCACCTTTATCAATGGTCTCTTTTACCCTCTCATAGTGTCAGCCAAGCCTCAGCTGCTGTCCATGACTTGTTTTGTTTTGGTTTTCAAGACAGAGTTACTCTGTGCAGCTCTGGCTGTCCTGGAACTCACTCTGTAGACCATGCTGGCCTTGAATTGACAGAGATCCCATCTTTCTCTGCCTCCCAGGTGCTGAGATTAAAGACATGTGCTACCATGCCTGATTTCTCTATGACCTAATGCCTTCAAAACCTATATACCACATGGGAGACTCTTAAACATGACCAAAGTTCCAAAGTCTTTCAACAACCCTCCCATAAATAACACAGTCAAATCTGTCACAGTAATACCCCACTCCTGGTACCAGTTTCTTCTTGACATGAAGTTTGAGGTAGCTGCACTGAGATGTTAGGTATAGAGGTGAATGTGTGGGTCTGGAACTCAGTTCTGTACTAGAGAGTCACACCAGTGTGTAGATGGTCCTTTTGGTTGCTACGAGTAAGGTAGACATACTATCCACCCTAAGAAACATGGATCTCAGATGGTGCAGACTCCAAGGAAAAGAGGAAACCGAGTGTGGTGTTGTGGAAGCTGCTTCTACACAGGGAACAGCAGTGATCTTACTTTTGACTGCTAGTAACTCTCAAATGGGGTCAGATCAGTGGGTGCCTAATTCCTGCTGAGAAAGTGAGCAGACACCATAGCTAAGATTTATGTCTTTAAACAGAACCTTTTCAACAATACACTGTATGTACAGATTAGCCTGCATAGCAACATTGCTAAGTAATAAGCCAATCTGACCTTAACAGGTGGGAAATTAATCTAAAAAGATTACAGCCGAGGGAAAGGGACTGTTGCAAAGGGGAGGTGGACCATTGCAACAGAGAGAATACCACAAGCATCAGATTGATGAGGAGTTAGGCAGAAAGGGGTTCTCTCAAAAATGAAGAAACAGCTGGAAAGAGCAGGGTGTAAAGAAATAGGACAAAGGACTTAATGGGATAGTACATCAGAAGGTCTCACTCGGAGCCTAGTCTGTTTTCAGGAGAGGCTGTGTGCTGGCCAGTCTGGGGGTGGTCAACTTGCAGGGATGGGGGACCTGAAGAAAGGAGAAGCGCTAACCAGAATTTGGCTGACAAGCAGTTTAGTTTGTCAGTAGAATAGTTGAAGGAGCAGTTCTGCCCACCGGTCATGAGACCAAGAGAGGGAATTTGCTGAGTCTGGGTGGGTTTGCTTTTGTATCGCTTTTTCCCACTGTTGTGACAAATGCCTGATATAAATCAATTTAAGGGAGGAAGGGTGGAGTTTTTTTATTCAAAAGTTTGAGGGTGCAGTCCATCTCAGCAGGGAATGCATGGTGCAGGAGTGTGGAGAGGATTGGTCACATTGTGTTCACAACCAGGAAGCTCAGAGGAGCTGGGACGCTAGTGTTCACCCATTCACTTTCTCTGTTTTATTTGGTCTGGTACCCCCAGCTCACTGAATGGTGCCATCCACATTCAGCATGGATCTTCTCACAGCAGCTGAACCTCTCCGGAAAGACATTCGCTGGCATATCCCTAGGTTTGTCGCCTAGGTCAAAATGATACCCAAACACATTACCTTTACTCCAGCCAAGTTGGCGATCAAGATCAACTATCACAGCCTTTCTGTGTCCTAGTTCAGTCACACAGGAGAGAGAGATTCTTTATGGTAAGCTGTTTTCCAGAATACAAGAAAAGGTGGGTAAGGAAGAGGAAGATTCCTTTAGCTCTCACACTGCTTCCCAGCTGTATCAAAGGATACAGCTAAACTCTAACATTGTCAACACACTCTGTGATGGGACTTGTATCCCTTCAGTCTGGGTGACAACTTTACCTACTGAGTCAGCACAGGCTTTAGTCCAGGGCTTGCAGGCCCACCCTGTTTTTCTTGAATGCTTAAAACTTTAGGTTTGTTTTTGTTTGCCTTCTTTAGCACCTTCCCCTCTTCCCTATTTCTATTTCAATGTCTTCCCTTCTTTTTATTTGCTTAACAAATACAAAAGAAATTCTGATATTAAAAATTTAGATTTTTACTTTATCTTATGTATATGACCTAAATACACATGTGTATCACACCAGTCTGGGAAGAAGAGGCATCAGGTCCCCTAGAACTAGAGTTACAAATGGTTGTGGGCCACCATGTACAAGCTGGAAATTGAACCTGGATCCACTGGAAGAAGAGCCAGAACCATGCTTCTCTGTTAAGCCATTTCTCCAGCCCTCTTGACTCTTCCTGTGAAGAGGTTCCCATGCCTGGCTTACTGGGAGCCTGGCTTACACTCTGAAGTCTACCCTAAAGGCCCAGTCTCGGACTGAAGGCAATGAATTTGCCTTTTGGAGGGAGGGTTGTGTCTCATGGACAGAACTCAGCTCCCATTAGTGTTCTGTTCCCAAAGGGCTTTGCTTTGATTTGTAATTTGTGTTAAGAAGCCCTCATCAAGAATATCAATATCAAGAATATCCAATATCAAGGATATTGAATCTAAAAATCCAGATTTCTACCATGCCTTAAAAAATGTACTCTCCAACAATTCTGCACTGTATGTATTGTATGTCATCCAAGCTAGTTAACAAAGTCCCAGACAATGAAGTGTGATACTGAAAACTTGCTTATGAAAATAGCTATCTTTGGATGCTGTTGCTTTCATATGGCCAATGTGAGGGGCTCTCCATCTCTACTCATCACTATTCACCTGAGCTATTCAGTCACTCACATTGTCTGTGTGTAGATCCATTTCCTGCAGCCAGCCATTTTCTCTGGTACCAGCACCACTAAGCAAAGGGGGATCTGCTTTCAGATGTTTTGTTAGTCATGACACCAGTTGGAGGAAATTGCGTACTGTTTATGCTGCCTCATCTTATGATATCTGGATGTCATTAACTTAAGGCCTTCTGTGTCCATAAACGCTTACCTGGGCATCCTATTGTTTGTACAAGTGTACTGCTTCGTGACCAACTTAGAAGTCATAAAACGTGAAGACACATGCTTGCTACCTCCTGCACATCAGGAGAGGCTGCTGGGAGTCACTAGTGGGTTGGAGAGGCCCCAGAGAACATTCCCTGACTCCTTTTCTTCAGGACACAAAGCTTGGGGCATAGACTTAATTCCTGTAGTTCAAGCATTTGAAACATGAAGTCTCCTTGATCTCTGAGGTGTTTCTGGTTTCCCTTCTGTAGGGATGAGCTCCTTCCTGGTGTCTCCATAGCTTCCTGGGTCTGTTCCTGTTCTCACTCACCACAGGGTACTATATTGCATGCTACTGTGCTCCTCTTATAGGAGGCCCATGACCAATGCCCCAAGCATAGTCAACCTTTGAGGAAAGGTTCAGGGACCCAGCATATAGCCCCCTTCATTCCCACATTAACCTTTCCCCAGAGCAGGGTCTGGGAGAAGCTTGAAACCTTGACAGCCTTAGATATCCTATGGCAAAACTCAGCACATCAATTCTCCAGTGACATTTAGTGCTCCTGGGCTCTGCCTTCTCTCACTGTCCTCTAAGTAGCCCCCTATCTCTTGATCACAAAGTCCCTCAACCACTATTGCCTCACAGAGGGTTATATAGACAGCCCGTCTCTTCTGTGGTCTCCTGGGAACGGACCTAAAAAACGTCAATCAATTCATTTAGCTAGTTGGTGTTCTGCTATCTCTGTGTTGTTTCCCAGTGCCCATTCAAATGGCAGTATTTACTCACCCCAGCCTGAATGGCAGCTTCCTCCAGGATTTTACACAAGTGAGTGCATAACCTTTGGCCGCTGGCAAAGAATATAGTTACACCCTTTCTCTCTATCCAAGGGCCGAGCTTTACTGGGGAAGTTTCCTAGATAACTTCAAGATTTGGGCTTGTGAAGTACAAGCCAGCTCTGCCAAGTGGAAGGTCTGCTGGGTACTGGCTGTGTCTTCTCAGCTTTCACAGAGCTCCCCCTGCTCTGTCTTGGTGTCTACAGGATGTTTGTTTTTGATTATGTGAGTATTTGTGTGGTATGATTTCTGACGCTAATTCAATTCTACTTACCCATTCTCCAATCTGTTTATTCATGTTTGAAATTGCTTTGACAAAATTTTCATTTGCAGTTAATGTTAAGAGCCACAGACAGTTTTATACATTATATATCATGTATTGTAAACATATATGTTAATACAAACTTTTCATTGGCCATAACACATACACAGGGAAGTATATAAATCATATCTGTAAAAGAGCCATTCATATCATGAACACTGGAGTCAGATAGACCATTCCCATTCTCAGAGCACTCACCTCATGCCTTCTTCCCTTTCCAGTTTTGTTCTTTAGACCTCACTGATGACTTACAGCAAAATCGTACATTCATTTTCTTGTTTTCAAATTGCTAGATAAAATTTTATCTACTTACCTGTACAGCATATTGCTTTGAAGTATATTTACAATGTGGAAGGACTAGATATAGCTAATTAACATGAGCATTATTTTACATAATCATCACACTTGTTTGCTTTTGCTCTTCATATAGATGGAACCATATTATGTACCCCCTCACATTTGCAATTCTTCTGCCATACATTACATTTTTAAAGATTAATTTGCACTGTTGTGTTAGTTGTAGTTCGTCCATGTTTTTTGCTGTATAGTATTCTGTTGTGCACTTAACCCAAAATTTATTCAACTACCTTAATTGGGTTGCTTCTAGCTATCTTCCTTACTAATAGATTTGCTATGAATAGTCTAGTTCAGGTCTTTCAGTGATTATGAGCATTTGTTGTTAAAGAATGGAATGAAACATTGATGTTTCATTAGTCAGTATTATTCAGCACTGTTTCCAACTCTCAGCACCAGGATGTCAAGTTAAGGGCCCATCTTCACCATCATGAAATCAACTGCCTTCTCCTTTGTCCACGCTGGTATGCATCACGTTCTGCACTTGTCCAGTAACAGTAAATGAGTTCTTTGCTGTATACGTATTGGCTTGTGCTGTCTTCTGTGGATGATTCATTCAAGTCTTTTTGCCATTTTTTTTTTTTCTCCTACAGGGCTTCTTTTTTTAATGTAATGCATTTTTCAGTGCCTTTAAAAGCAAGTTCTTTGTTTTTATTTTTATCTGTATGCATATTTTACCTGCATGTATGCCTGTACATCACATATGTGACATGCCTGTGGAGGCAGAAGAGGGCATTAGAGCCCCTAGAACTGGAGTTACGGATGATTATGAACTGACATGTCAGTGCTGGGAACCAAACCTAGGTTCTCTTCAAGATTAGTAAGACCTTTTAACCGAGCCAACTTTCCAGCCCTTAGTATAATAGTTTTATATACAGATTATAGTTCTAACATGTATTGTCTATCTGTAGATCTCATATATGTGTGAATGCATGCATCTGTGAATACATATGTAAACATATATATCTGACTTTTTCTCTCAACCTGCAACTTAACTTTTCATTTTCCTAACAAAATCTTTTAAGTGAACAGAAGTCTTCACTTATTTATGTTTCCTTATGGTTAACTCCTTGTGCATTCTATTTAAGAATGTTTTTCTGGCTCTAAGAAAAATATTTAAAAAAAACCATGAAGATGTTTTCCTGTTTTATTTAAAACTGACTTATGTATGGTGTAAGGTAAGGATCAGGCTTAACTTTTTAAACCATATGTTTTGCAGCAATTTCTTCCAAATTGAATAATTTATTTTTATTTTTAAAGATTTATTTTCTTCTTAATTATGTGTGTAAATATGTGGGTATGTGCACATGTTGGAGGGAGCAGGTGTTGGAGGAGGCCAGAAGAGGTCACAGGATCCCTTGGAGCTGTAGTTACAAGCAATTGGCAGTTGCCTGATGTGGGTGCTGGGAACTGAACTCAGGTCCGTTGTAAAAGCAGTATGCATTCTCAACCACTGAGCTATCTCTCCAATTTCCTCCAAATTGAAATATTCCACCCTGGAGGAACCCCAAATCTCTGACAGTTCTGAAGGAAGACTTTTAAAGATTCAGACAGTAAACAACTCCCAAGTCTCAAGAAGTCCCTGAAACTTACCAGGTGCACAAGGCCTCTCCCTCCTCAAGGCTGTCCAGGAGAGGGAACTCTGACCTTCCGAGCTGCCTGTGAGTTGTGCAGAGAGCTCCAGGAGTCTTGCTTTCATGAGTCATCACCCATGCTGGGTGGGCTTTGGTGATGCAGCTGCCTTTGCGTTGTCTGTGCTCCTGTAAGTAACCCCTTCCCACGCTCCTCTAAGTGACTCCCTAAACTCACTGGTTCACTGAGTTGGACTTGGTGGTATTGTTATTTTTGTCTGTCATTGGTTCCCTATCTGCAGTGAGTAGCAGGGATGAGTATCATGTTTTCCCGGGGGGGGGGGGAACTCATACAATATTATTTTATTCATTTGATCCAGAACTAGTTATTGAACAGACCACACTGAATCCTCTGCTGTTAACCACAGGACTGTGCGTGTTTTCATGTATTTCTGGGGCACGCTTGAGAAGCAGTTAATAGTTAAACTTAGTCTCTGTTGGCATTTGAATTCTTTTCTCAAGTAGCACTTATTATAATCTCTATTATCAAGGCATCATTTCATCTGAGTCACTTCATTTTAAACGTCAACCATCCCTGTAATACAGAAACTCATATCAACCCATTGCATTGGTAAGGAAATTAAGACTTAGAGAGTGAAATGACTTGCCAACGTTGCCTAGCTTGTGAGTGTCAGGAACAAGCTTCCAGGGAAATTCTAGTTGACTCTGAAGTCAGAGAAGCTTTTGATAGGGGAAGACAGTGATGATATTATGTTCATAGGAGAGAGATGGAGAGGAGAAAGTCTCTATAAGAACACAGGCTGCAGAGATGGTTCAGTGGTAAAGAGCAGGTAGTGCTCCTGCAGTGTCCCTGCAGTACTCCTGTAGAGCTCCTGTAGTGCTCCTGGCTTTGATTCCCAGTAGGTACAAGGCAGGTCACAACTGTATGTAGCTCCAGTTGCAAGTGTGCTGCCCTCTTCTGGCCTCTCTGAGCACTGAATGCATGTGATGTACAAACATACATGGAGGCAAAACAATCACTTGCATAAAATAAAAAATGAGTTAAAAATCTTTAGAGGAGAATAAAGAGATAGAAATGTCTACACCAAAGATTGAAAATATCAGTTTTATACAGAAGAGGTCTTTTTAATATTTTTGTGTGCTTTGCTAGATTTTCAAATCCCCCCAAAGCAAATTTATCTTTTTGATAAGGAAGTATGCTTACAATCCTTCAGCTTTTCAGCTTTAGATACACCTTCCCTTCATCTAGCCCCTACCTTGTATACCCAATTGACTACAACTTTTACCATTACTTCTTCAACTATTAAATTACTTCTTAGTTTCCAACACTGCCCTCCATCTGTCCTGATGAACTTCCCACTGTCCCTCCTGCCTCCAGCCATTCCTGTCTTTTGTAGTCTGTTAAAGGGATGATATAATATTAAAACGCTACACATAATGTCTCCTTTCCAAAGCAACAGTGAACACTTATTACACCTTACTGTGAGCCAGGAACGACACCGGACCCTTTAAATGCAGCATCTAAGCTGATTTTCCCATCCCTGCCCAGCCAAAATACCACCCTGTATTTTATAACTCTCCTTTAGCACTAAACAAATGCCAAAGCCTAGCATTCATGAACATTCTAAATCAGCCCTCAAGTCCTCTCAGTGGCCTTTCCTTCACTACTCCTTTTCAAGCATTCTGCATTCATAGTCAGTATTAAAACAGAACTTGATATTTTACCACCATCATTATTCATCTTCTCTTGTCATTATCCCATATCTACCAAAGCCTTTTTTTGTTCCTTTGGGTTACATAACCTCAATGAACATTTACATTTTTGTAAACATCAACAACACATCTCAAAGCCTGGGACCCATAGGCTTCCATATACCATATACTTATGGTATATAATAAAATACATTAGTTTTATTGTTTTATAGACTCTGTCTTTCTACCTAACCTGTCTTTCAGATAAAGGAGTGGTTTTTACATATCTGTATTCCCAATGACTGCTTCTCCCAGAGCAAGTACTTAACCGGTGTTTGTATCTTTTAATATTGAATTGTAATTGCTTACTTGAGATTCTGCCATCAGGTGGGTTTTCTGTCCCGTGTTGTTTCAAGTTCAGATTGTATGATGTATTTATAGTGTATATTTTGTATTTACTGTCTGCAGTAGCTACCGACCTCAAAGAAAAACAGGAAAGCCTTGATTGAATGGAAAATAGAAACACCTATCAAATCAGAAGCTACTTCCCATTGAATCATGAGCTGAGGGATAGGGGCCAAACTGTGTAGAAAGGAAAGTGCTCCCCAGTTTCAAACTGTTATCGGGTTGCAGCGTCTGGATCTGTGCTTCTTTCTCTCATGTGTAAAACAAAGCATGTGTTGGAGAGGTGGTATCTTATACCTGTATTGCTGTTCAGAGACACCATGAGTAAGGCAACGTATAAAAAAAGAAATCATTTCACTGGGGGGCTTGCTTATAGCTTTGGATGGTAAGTTCATGGCCATCATGGTGGGGAGCTTGGGGGAAGACAAGTAGCTGAGAGCTCACATCTGATCTATAAGGTACAGGCACACCCCCTCCTAAAGGCCACACCCATTCCATCAAGGCCACACCTTTTAATCCTTCCCAAACATTTCAATAAATAGAGACCAACATATGAGTCTCTCTGGGTCCCCTTCTAATTCAAAAGCACCACCGTTGGCAAAGCTGTTGAAAGGCTTGCTATTGTTTCATAGGACCCAGTACCCACTGATGGCCCACACCACTCTGTATGTTATTCCAGCACTACCTACACAGGGTTCTGTCCTCCACGAATAATATAACACAGAGAAACACACACACACACACACACACACACACACACACACACACACACACACACACGTATGCATGCCAGGATATTTCTTTAAAATGGGCCTGCGGTGAAAGCCAGAGGCGTGTCAGTCCTATTCAACGAATGTTCTAGTAGCTCCTGTGATTTCAAAGACACCGTTGAGTGGGAAGGACAAGACGAATAAGCGCTGCTCCTAGAGGGAGACACGATCTGAACCCAGCGGAGAGGGGAGTGTAGGACAGACAATATGCAGGAGGAACTGGGGGCGGGGGGGGGCTTAAAATAATTTAATTTTGCCTTAACCTGTGGAATCTTTCCCATTCCTCATTTCTTCCTTTCCTCGCCAATTTCATTTCTTCAGCCTCCAGCACTGCATTTGGAACAGTATCTATTGTGTGGGTGGCGGTACGCGGAGAAGCTATTTTTGTTCTAATTATGAGCACTGTTTTCCTGGGGGAAGAGGAGGGTAATAAGGCAGATCTGAGCTGAGCCGCTTGCTAGGCGAGGATGCTCCGTGGAGGCGTTACTAAGGTTACTAGGGAGAAGACCGCAGGCGACAGGCAGGGCTTCTTCTATAGCAAGATATATTTTCCAATGAAGGACGTGGGCTGGGCTGCGGGCAGTGCCACACTGTACTACATACACGTTGGATTCCTTAGAGGGAAAGGGAGGTGGCCCAGGGGGGGAAACGAGGAACCAAATCAAGCAGCCTCCTCTTCCTCTCCCGGGCCTCTTCTCCCGCCTTCCTTGTTTTTCTCCCCGAGCCGTTCTGGCTGCAGCACCAGGTCGGAGAGCCGGAGAACGGTGCCTTGTAGATGTGACACGCCTCTGAGCCGGCCGGAAGCTGCTCCCAGCCGGTACCCGTAGGGCTCGGCGTGCGGCGTGCGGTGGCGGTGGCGCGGGTGGCAGCGCAGCGCGGCTCGGTAGGACCGGCGCGGACCTGCAGCGGCTCGCTGAGGCCGGGGGTCGTCGTTGCAGCTGCCACGACTCGTGGGGCGAACTTGCCAGACAGAGAGGAGCGGAAGGGAAGGGGTGTGTGAGGAGGGCCGTGGGCGTTTTGGGTGTTAGAGAGGACTTTGAGACGGGCTCCTCATGGAATTGGTTGTAATTTTTAGTTTGACAGATGCTCGTGGCAGCAGATGCTTCCCCATTCTCGAGATATTTCTTAACTCCCGTGGATTGATGGCTTGGTTTGAGTGAGGGCTTTTTAGTGAAGTAGCTCATGGGATTGGTGAAGCTGCCAGAGGAAAAATAAATGGGGGGGGGGGGAGTCGGAGCAGGGAAGTGGTGTCGGGGATGAGAGGTCAAGATGGTCTGCTAGTTCATACTTACAGGTTTATTTTACTGTGCCGGGTACCGGCTCATTTACTCCTGCGAGGTCAGGGCTTCTGTTAACTTTACATAAGTGGGAAGCCGAAGCGCACACAGGTTAAGGAACACCCCTTAAAAGGAAGGAAGGAAAAGAAAGACAAATGAAAAGAATCTGTGCCAGACCTTGGATTCTGCTAAAGCCCAAGGCTCCACACTATGGTTTCCCACCATCAAAATATGAAGAAAGTGAAGATGTGGAATTAGAGGGTAGTGTTTGAACAGCTGTGATAAGATGTTGCGAAGTCTTGGTGTGTTAGGCAGCGATAGATGTCAGCCAGGGAAGGTGGGAAACTGTGGCCTGCAAACCTATGCCTCCAAACGTGGCTGTGTCCTTCTATTTAGCCGTTGGTGAGAGAGGAAAGAAAACTGTGTACTCACACACCGAAGTTTTGAAACGGAATTACAGAGGCTCATAGATTTCAACAATTTGACATAGCCACCTCATTTAACAGATGATGGAAGCCACAAGAGATGGAATGGACGTAAGGAAGATAGTCAAGAATGGAAACATTGTGTCTTAGCTGCGCTTGCCTACACAAATGCTACAGTTAAAGTTAATGTCATTGTACCCGGACTGGTTCCTTTCCACTGTAGAGATTGTAACCCACCTGTACCCGTATTAATGGGTGTCCTAAGTTCTGTATACTTGCTGGCACAAACACTAAAGATAAAAATAGTGTTACCTGACCTGCACTGGCGCTTCAGCTATAGGAATTGAATACTGATGGCATACAGTTGTGAAATAACCCATCTGTACTGCTCATGTGTGTTCCAGGTTCTGTGTATTGCTGGAATCAGATATCGTTTCAGACACAAGTGAGTGATAGCTGGGCCTTTTCAGCAACTCCAAGAACGTCAATCTAAAAATACACAATAAAACTGACTTAAGCCAAGGACTAAGGTAATTTATTTTGAGGAAACTTCAAACAAAACAAAATTAGGGGAAATTTTTAATCAATTGATAGTGTACTGTTTACAAACACTAAATCTGGTAAATTGTGCCTAATCATAATTCCCAAGAGATAGCTCAAACTGTGGCCTTAAGAATCAAGTAGGTCAAGAGCAGGGTGGTGGTGGTGGTAACACATGCCTTTAATCCCAGCCCTTGGGAGGCAGAGGCTAGCCTGGTCTACAGAGCAAGTACCAAGACAGGCTCTAAAGATACATAGAGAAACCCTATCTTGAAAACCGCCTGGGAGGGGGGGAAATCAACCAGATCAGTTTAGCCACTTGCTTTGTATATTACTTCTTAGTACTTCTTTTTAACTTGAAAAATCATAAGCATTGTTTATAAAGTACTTAGCACAGTGACCATGACAAAGTGATTATACAGTTTGATTCACTGCTTAATAAGAGAGACACTTTAGAAATAACACTTCTTCATTGTTCAGATATCACAGAGTATGTTCACACCATCACATACATTACAGACAGCCTGAAAACTAGTATTTCTCTTGGCTATAAGCCTATGTGTTATCACATTATTGTAATTATTACTGTAGGTAATTGTAATGGTACTTGCACAGTTAGGCATATGTACACATATAAAATGTGTAGTTGTAGTACTGAACAATAGTTTCTCACCTTTATAGAAATTTTCAGTGGTCTGCAATGGCCAAAACATCTTTAGGAGGTGCATACTACATAATAACTATTATGAGTCAAATGAAAGGGATGTATTTCTACCCATTGTGTGCAGTCACTTTGTGGCATCCAATCCAGGCTTAGGTTTCACTGGAAAAGCCAATAATTAACTTCCTTAACAACAGTTAAAGGAAGAAAACATTTATGCATTTCCTACACTGTCAGTCCATTATTTCAAAGATAGTGAGTGTTTTAGATCACTGCATAGCCCATAGACAGCCATCTGCCTTCCTTATCTTATAAAACTTGCGGCTGTTTGAGATCACTTTATTTTCACGCTTGTATTTCGTGAATATTGGTAGCTCAGGGTCTACACAGCTGACTTGGTACTTCTTTGCAGATGTACGGTCATGGGGGTTACGACTCTGATTTTAGTGATGATGAGCAAGGTGGAGAATCCAGCATAAAGAAGAAGAAGAAGTAAGTCTTTCCTGGCTTGTCGTTCACATCATTCTAGACTGACATGAGGTATAAATAAATAATACTGAAAGGTTTGGGCCTGAGTTTGCATGTAGAAACAACTGCTGTGGCAAGTGAGGTTTCCACTCATTACACTGCAATGAATGGATTTACCCTTGGAGGTAGTTGTAGGGAAAACAGAGTGTCATCGTGAAGGGCTTTATTGAAAAGGATGGTGGGAAAAGAAAAGATTTCTCTATTGCATGTGTTTTGCTTGATTGTTTTCATTTGTTAAGACTGTGTGCCTGCAAATGTCACAGCTTAAAGCTTAAAGGGAGTTTAGTTATTAGTGCTTGCCTTCCAAGTGAGGTCCATGTGGAGGGTGAATTGTAATTCAGAACAGTTGTTATGTTTACTTGAATAAAAAGGTCAATAGAGGGAACTCATGAGTTTTATTGAATTAGGAGACCTATATCTTCTAGCACAAAAGCCTGGGTGTCACAAGGAGGACTTCTTCTTTTGTTGTTGTCTTTTTTGTTTTCTGAGATGGTTTCAAATGTAGTTGAGGCTGGCCTGGAACTCCCTTGTATGGCCCAGGCTGTCCTAAACTCATAGCTTCCCAAGTGCTAGATTCTAAGTATGAGCTGCCCATCTAGCTGAAGGCTACATCTTCACCAAGTTGCTATGTTTAGGGAGAGGCATTGTTCTTAGCTTTCAGCTTAGAAACTTCATATGTATTAACATTGAGTGCTTGATTCGTATTAATGGAACTTAGAGAAAATGGTTTATTTTTATTCCACAGTAAGACTAATATGTTTACTAAGAAGGACTGAACATTATTAAGATCACTAGTCTTTGCGAATAACAAAAAGAATAGTAATAATTATAAAATAATATGACAATGCATACTTTCTAGATTTTCATTAAAAACATCACTTCCTGGTCTGAGAATTTAATTAAGTTGGTAGAATGCTAGCCTAGGCTACATGAAGTCCCAGGTACAGTCCCCAAGAATAGAATTGGAGCAAACTTACTTCAGTGCTATGGTCTAGGGTTCAGTTTATCTATAGCAATAAGGCTGATTGTTTGTGGTCAGTGTCCCTTATAGTCAACCTTTCTTTTCCATATTTCTTTTTGTTTGTTTAATCTTCCTTATTCCTATTTTGCAGATAAGTAACCTAATAATAAGATTAGGGTGGTAAATGATTGAGACAGGAACCTACTGGTTAGAACCAGCCATGTTGTTTTGTCTTTTCCATTTTATAAGTATTAAATAGAATTAAGATTCCGAATGTCTCATTAACGATCAGTGACTCTTTTAAAGTTAAGTCTTTAATTCTTTGAACTGAGGTGTTAAGTTACTTTTCTTGTGAACCAGTACCTGACAAGAAGCAACTGAAAGGGGTTACAATTGGGGAGAGAAAACAGCTGGAGGCAGGAGCAGGAAGGGTACAGTCAGGGATTGGTAACACCTGGAGTCTGGGTCATGAGGGGTACAGTCAGGGCCAGGAGCATGAAGTAGCTGGACGTGTGTCTGCATTCTGGAAGCCAAGAGCATCTACGAAGTGAGGCCCAGGTTATAAAACCTCAGTCCACCTGCAGTGCTTCACTTCCCAGCAAGGCTCTGCCTTCCTAAAGCAGCACACCAGCTGGGGCCAAGTGTTCAGGTGTAGCCACAGGAAGGAAACTGTCACCTTCAAACTGCCCAGCTGAAATGCACGTCACTGATAGAATGCTTGCTAAACAATCATGAGTGTATGAAAAATGAACTCTTAATAATTTTTCTTTTTAATACACTAGGACAGTCGAAGATGAGTTGCTGCTTACAAAACCATTTCAAAAAGAAAAACATGGGAAGGTGGTCCATAAACAAGTTGCTGCGGACCTGCTGGACAGGTGTGGTGTGTTGGTGTTAGGACATGCCTTGGTTTAAGCTGTTTTGTAATCTCAGGACCATGGGATGTGATTATGTTAATAGAATATGTTTATTTGAATTTACTTAAACTTTTTTTTTTAAACAGGGAAGAAGCAAGAAATAGAAGGTTTCATCTCATAGCTATGGATGCTGTATCCTTTTTAGTTCTGTTTTTATAACTAATAGAATATTTCAAAATCTGCTTGTTAACCATGTTTTCTAATTTTTAAAAATCAAAATCTTGTCTAATTAGATATACCAGTTTTATATTTACAGGCTAGTAATTATTGATATAGGTATTTACCATTTACATTTTCAGGTATAATTCTCTATTGCTAATATATAGGAAAAATTTAGAGGTAAAAATAATGAAAAATAGTTTTTCTCCCCCATAAATAGACTTAAAAAGTCCATGAACTTGCAGATGTTCCAGCCTGTTCTTGTCAGGCTTTCAAAATTTTCCTTTTCTGTTCTTGTCTTCTGTAATATCATTTTAAATTATTCCCTTCACACCTGGTCCTCCACTATTTTAAGTTTTCTGCAAAGCTTCTGTTTTAAAATCAAATGTGCCTGAGTGCCATCCCTGGGCCTGCTGTCACTCTGTCCCTCAGGTAGGACTGGAGACCGTCTGGTCTGTGAGTCAGTCAGACTGCGGCTATCACATTGCTGTGCAGATATTAGACAACAGGAGAGGCCAAGCAAACCTGAGGTGTTCTGAGTGTCTGCTCCCAGGCCGTGGGAAGCTTGGCTTAGCTTCCACATGGGTCTTATCTTCCATAAGCATTTAAACATACGTTCTCCCTTCTCTGACGCCATCATTGAGGGTGTTAGGACACGCGTTAAGAATAAAAGTATAGGTGCTATTTTCCTGGCATAGATGGCAGAGGGCCCCAGTATCTTTTTTCTGGGATGTTTTGCTACAGAGGAGTAATTATGTTAAAAGTTAGTGGTCTTACTGGGTGTGATGGTGCACACCTTTAATCCCACCATTCAGGAGACAGAGGCAGGCAGATCCCTGGATTTGAGGTCAGCATGGTCTATGTAGCAAGCTCCAAGCCAACCAGGGTTACAAAGTGAGACCCTGCCTCAAACAAAACAACAACGACGACGACGACAAAACAGTTAAATCATCCTAGAATGACTCTTAGCCTTTTAAAGGTGAGGGAGAACAGGCTGTTGGTGAGGGCAAACAGGTTGTTAGGGAGAGCAGGGTGGTGTTAGCTAGAGTTGGCTGTTGGTGAGGGCCGGCAGATTGTTAGGGAGAGCAGGCTGTTGTAATTGTTTCAGTGTGTGCTTGTTGGTGTTGCTAACCTCACTTCCAAATCTGGGATAGATGAGGCAAAAAGAAAGCTTGGGGAAGGTAGCTGAACAGAAGGACAGTTCCTGGCATGTTTTTCAGTCACCACCTTTCACAAGCTTGTATTTGTTTTATATATAATTCCCAAAGTTGGAGTTGTTAGCATAAGGAATAGGGAGGAGTGTGCCTTTGTCTGCTCTGTCTCCTGGAAGCCAAGCTCTCACTGGCATGTGTTTGCTCTAGGAGAAGTTGCGTTGACCACAGCCCTGCCTGCTGCCTTTGACTGCCTTATGTTGAGTGTGGCAAGTGCTGCCACGGTTTTAAAATGTAAACATTAAATGTTCATATCTCTTGTTACAATGCATGGAAAATCACGTGGTTTTGTGGATTCTTTGAATATTAAAGTTGAAAACTTGCCTTGATTTAATTATTTCGTTTCTTTTCTTCTCTTTTCAAGCCTCACTCTGTGGCCCAGGCTGGCCAGGGACTCTTGTTGTTTCTCTTGCCTCAGCCTCCTGAGTGCTGGCATCATAGGTGTTAGCCACCATGCCCGCCCTTCTGATTGCTTGCTTGCTTTTTGAAGCCTCAATGTTGGTGGGGCTTAACTTTATAAACATTATATACTATTTTATATACTTTATCATCCATTATTACACAATGTAATAATGGATGATAAATTCTACTTTTTACCTTTAATTTAGAAGCCACAATTTTTTATCTGTAGTATTAGATTGGATGAGAGATTGAGATTGTGTGCAATCTAGAGACAGAACAGAAAGCTCCCTATCCCCTTAATAGTTATGCATGAAGATTCCAAACATTACAAGTAATACATACTTGAAATGTTTTCAACAGAAAGTGAAAGTCTACTGTACAGTTGTTGTCTGTCTTGATTTACACATTTAAAAATGCTAGATAGATTCATGTCATACTTTTCATTTAGTAATAATTTGCAATGGAACAACTCTTGAACAGTTATAACATCCTTAATGTCTTGCATTTCAGTATCAAAGGCACACAAAGTTTGTAAATGACTATATTTTGTACTATGGTGGCAAAAGGGAGGACTTCAAGCGCTTAGGGTAAGTATTGTGAAGCTTACAAAGGATGTAGGGCAAGTATGGATGATTTTCTAGGCCCTCTGTTACATCTTCCTTGGCAAGCAGGCCTCAGGTAGCTTCCTTACCTGTTGAGGCAGGTATGGTGTGGGAAATAACAGTATGTATGAGAAATACACTGTGTCTTGTTGACAAGGACTTTTGAAACAATAACTTGTTTAAACTGTAGTGTCCAGGATTGCTTTTGCAAAAGTAAGGCAATGTCCAAGAGACTCTGCAAACATTATAGATTATTGCTGTTGCTCTTGGTTGACAATAAATCTCTACTGCTGAAGACACCTGACACTTAGGACACACAATCCAGAAAAGGATTGAAAGCCTCCTTCCTAAGTCTAGCTATCATGGTACCAGAAGGTGCCGTGCAAGTGTCCAAAGGAGGGAAGCAAAATAATTATATACATCTCTCTCTCTCTCTCTCTCTCTCTCTCTGTGTGTGTGTGTGTGTGTGTGTGTGTGTGTGTGTGTGTGTGTAGTGTGCGTGTGTAACAATTGAAAAAGTGGCCATGAATTTGAATTAGAGCAGTTAGGATGGTATGTGAGAGGGGATGGAGGGAGGAAAGGGAAAGATAGAAATGATGTAATTTTATTTATATTCTCTTTCTCCTTTTGGTTTTTTGAGATGAGGTGTCTCTGTAGCTTTGAGGCTCTCCTGGAACTTGCTTTGTAGACCAGGCTGGCCTCAAATTCACAGAGATCCGCCTGCCTCTAAAAAGTAAAAACATTAATTTTTAAAAAGTAAGGCAAACAAGAAACTTCACTCTGGGATTCCCCACACATGACAATGTTTTGAGGCTCTTGGTCTTGCATGGATTTCTCTCTGGTTTAATTTCTGAGTAGGTAGGGCCCTAAAGACTTTAGCACACTATATTTCCCAATTTTATCTTCCTTATCCACTGAGCCCATGCTGTTCAACTGTTTATTCTGATTCAGCAGCACACATCCTAATTGTTCTTAATAATACAAACTCTGAGTCAGCTACCAGGGTGAAAGCTGAAGGATCAGAGAAGCAGAGTCTATTCAGCTTTCTCGTCCTCTCTTTGGTATAACTAGACCACCGTAGAGATGAAGGAATTTGTTTCTCCACTGAAATTGCTTCTTTCTTGCATTTTTCCTTAAATAGCTTCTGAAAATATTGAAATAATTGTTTTCTATAGTCTCCAGATAAAACTAAGTTTTCAAAAGTTTTAGCACTCTTTAACCTAAGTCTGTCTGATTTCATTTTTGTACTAAATTAAAATTTTGTACTAAATTAAAATTTCATTTCTAGGGAGAATGACAAGACAGACTCAGATGTTATTCGAGAAAACCATAGATTCCTATGGAATGAGGAGGATGAAGCAGATATGACTTGGTAATTTTTTTTTTACATTTTATTTATTTATTTATTTATTTATTTTGTGTGTGTTTATATGTGGGTGGAGGTCAAAGGACAACTTGGAAGAGTTGGTTCCCTTCTTTCACTGTGGGTCCTCATGTTCAGACTCAAGTCAGCAGGATTGATGGCAGGAGCCTTCACTGGTTGAACTGTCTTGCCGGTCTGATGGCTCGGAAATTTCAGCCATTAGCTTCTATTGAAGCAGATGTTTTAGTCTTGTCTTTCTTACTCTGTGTTCTCTTTTTTTTATTTATGAAAGATGTTATTATTTTTGTTTATATGTATGAGTGTGTGTCTGTGCCACATGTGTGTGGGAATCCATGGAGGTCAGAAAGGGCATGTGATTCCCTGGATCTGGAATTACAGATGTTTGTGAGCATAGGTGCTGGAAACTGAACTAAGGTCTCTGGAAGAATAGCTGAGCCACCTCTCCAGCTCCAGTCTGTGCTGTCTTAATCATCATTTATTCAAGGCATTCAGCTCTTTATAGGTCAGTTTCTGAATCAAAGACAGAAACTTATGTTTAGGACTCTTGACTCTGGTTTGCTTCCTTGAGTAATCTTTGTCAATTTTAATTAACTTCTAATTGCTTGACCTCATCTTCAAAACTAATTATTCTATTATTGTCTTATAATAAACTATTGTATGTTCCTTATAAAATGTTTTGAATACTTTGGGGAAAAGAAATCATAAAAGTGGTTTTCAAAAGCCAGACATCACAAAAGGTAATAAATGACAAATAATTCTCTTTATCATTTCTCTAAGTCCTTCAGTTTGAGAGAACTGCCATTAACAGCTCATCCCTACATAGTCAACACATCTGTCTGTATTAAGCCTCATTTAACATTAGTATTTATATCATGTTACTTATTTGATATTGCTTAAAAGTAGCAAATTGTAGTTGGATTTCTAAATGTATAATACATACTTTTTATGGGTTTAGGGAGAAGAGACTTGCAAAGAAATACTATGATAAATTATTCAAGGAATACTGCATAGCTGATCTCAGTAGATACAAAGAAAATAAGGTATGCCCTATGAATATTTATAACTGGAGCTCTTGTTCAAGTACAGCATTAATGTTTATTAGCCCCCATGACCCACATTATTCTTTGATGGCACTGATATGAATCTCTTCCACTTCAGAATATCATTTTGGCTGTTTAACCTCTGCAGTCATGGGGCTTACAGAGGGTCTGTGGGATTTATGAAAGACAGGGTGATTTTGTTTGTGAGATCAGCTATAAAAAGTTTAAAATTACACACAGTTGGCAATTGGATCCCTTCTGGGCTCTCATCTTGAGCCTCTAGTGACTAAGCAGTACAAAATGATGTCTCATTTCACAGATCCTGTTGATTGATTGCCATTTATGGAGTGGCAGATGCACTTTTGTTACATAAATATTTCTATTTTGTTAAGATTAACTTTCAGTCAGTGCTAATTAGTAGTTGCAAATTCTCATTCTTACTTTACATCGTTAGTTAATTGTAAAGCTATTTTTATTCCTAGCTAAACTTCCATAGGAACTAGAAAAGGTAACCCAGGAATGGATAATCCCAGTTGGAAATGTAAAAAGAAGGAATACATATAAACATAGTACATATTCTGTTCTACTAAGAAAACAATCTATTTGTAAACAGCTATCTTAAAAAAATCTAATGATTTCTTTCTCACTTAGTTTGGTCTCTTTGGTGGTTTTAGTTTGTGAGCTGTTTTCTAGTTCTGTATAGACAGTAGCAATAATAACTTTGCATACTCCTATTACAAGTCTGTGTGGTTGCTGTAGCCCAGAGGCTTCTCAGTTTCTTGCTTATTAGTTGTGGATGCTATTGCAGAGCTCTTGTCTGTACCAGCTAATTACCATAACTAATCTGGAATCACCACAACAATTGGAGTTACTTTCGCTTACTACATTACAGATCAAGTCTGAAATACCTTCTTTGTAGGGCTATTTGGTAAAGTAGCTTTTCAGCCATGGGCTTTTTATGGAACACTCCAGTATTTAATTGAAATTGACTGACACAGTATATAGTGACTGCCCTTCACAAAAAGCTGTAATCTAGTTAGATGTGATGGTGTACGACTGCAATCCCAGCATTCAAGAGGCAGTGGCAGGATTGTGAGCTTAAGGCCATCTTAGTACTGTGAAGCAACTGTGAGGGGAGATCCTAGTGCAGAGTGAATAAAGTTGTGGTCTAGTGGAGGAGAGCAGATATACACAAATAAAAGTTAAGTGTTTAAGGTTGCTATTCAAAAACTATTATTAGAATCGGGGAGCTGGAAAGATAGCCTAGTGGTTTAAGAGTGCTTACTGAGAAGTCATGAGAACCTGTGAACAAGAGTTTGGATCTCAGCACACATGTTCCAAGCCAGGCAACCACACTCATACACGTGTGCATGCATGCGCACACACACCCCTGTAGTACCAGCCTTGATGTGGTCACAGATTGGAAGATCTCTGGGGTTTGCTGGCTTCCATCCTTCCCTAAAATATGAAAACTTGTAAACCTGAAGGTCAGAGAGAGACCCTGCTTCAAAGAATAGATAAGGAGTGATAAAATCAGACACTTAGTGCAGTCTTCTGGCCTCTCTGTGCCACACCCCACACATGTGTGCATATACTCACATGAATATTTTAAGGAGAATAGTTTTTATAGAAATTGTATTTTGTAAGAACGTGGTAACTGCATATGAGGTTAAGTGCTAATAAATCAGATAAGACTCAGGTTTGAGTGTGGAAAAAAGAGAAGTAGGAAGTTTGGAAGGGATATATTTGGGGACTGTCATGGCTTTGTGTTCTGGCATACCATGTTTGAAGTGTTGGAGAAAGTGGTTACAGTATTAGGATGCATTTGCTCTTGGCCTTGTTTATACAGATAATGCTTTATTCACTTTTAATTAACCAGCTCTTAATTCAGTGCCATATGTGCACAAGTGCGTGCGTGGGGGGGGGGCACTTCTAGTGACTTCCTTTGTTCCACATTTCTATTCCTTTCTTTGAAAAAAAAAAAAAAAAAAAAAAAAAACTCATGCCTTGCCGTGTGAACACAGCTTTAATCCCCACATTCCAGAGGCAGCGACAGGTGGATCTCTGAGTCTGAGGCCAGCCTGGTCTTCGGAGTGAGTTTCAGGACAGCCAGGGCAACACAGAGTTTCTGTCTCAAAAAAAAAAAAAAAAAACTTCATAATTGACAATGTATTTGGATTAGTCTGCCAGTTAGAATTAGATTTAGATATAAGGGAAAGAGAGATTTTTTTTTTAAGAAGGAAAATATTTTTTCCTTTAAAAAAAAAAAAAGGTGGGGGGGGGGGAGGAAAAACACTACCTTAAATGAGCCAAAGGCTGATGGGAGATGCCATTCTGTAAATATGTTTCTCTTATTAGTTAATAAATAAAGCACTGTTGGCCAATAGCAAAGCAAGATAGGCGGGACTAGGAGACAAGGAGGATTCGAGGAAGTAGGAGGGAGGAGTCGGCATGTAGAGACTGGAGAGAGCAGAACGCCAGCCCACTCTCCAGTAAGATGAGACCAGAGCCGCAGGGGAAAACCTACTCCTAACAAAAGGCTATTTTTCTTTTACAAAAAATCCAAGTATACAGAATTGGTGTTGCAAGAAGCAGGATTCAGGAACAACCCTTGAGTAACTGCAGCTTGAATACAATGAGAACTTGTGTCGGGAAAGTGTATAAGGACACAGAAGTTATCTAGTATGACAGTGTTGTTTCTGTCACCCATAGATTATAACTTTCCTAGTGATGGATATTGCTTTGTAAAGATTTATTTATTCCTATCTTACGTGTATGAATGTTTGCCTGCATATACATATGTGTACTACAAGGGTTCATGGTGCCTGTGAACACCAGAAGAGAGTGCCAGATTGTTATGAGCAGTTTCCCGCCAGCTTTGTCCCACAGCCTTGTCAGCCCTAAATAACACGCAGAGACAGTGTATTAATTATTAAATGTTGGCCAGTTACTAGGGTTTCTTATTGACTAGCTCTGCTTTAAATATTAACCCATTTCTATCAATATAAGTGTTTCCATGTGGCCTTATTTCAGACCTCTTCTCTCACATCCTACATCTTGACTCCTTTCCTCTACCTCTCCCAAAATCCTCCTTGTCTCCTAGTCCCACCTATCTTGCCTTCTTATTGGCCAACAGGGCTTTATTCCTTAACCAATAAGAGAAACATATTTACAGAATGCCATCTCCCATCATCAGATCCCCAGGACTGGAGGAACAGACAATTGCTGGAGTTGCAAGCATTTATGAGTTATTGCATGAATACTGGGAGTTGAACCTGGTTCTCTGTATTAGCAGCCAGTGCTCCTATGCACTGAGCCATCCCCTGAGCCCCTGGATTCTTTCCTAGAACAATGACCCTACAGGATTAACATGTTGAAGTACTGTCCTTTGTCATACCCACAACCCCTCTTCTTGCCAGTATGTAATATAAATGCAGGTATTTTCCTGCCTTGACACCTGCAACTTTCAAGATATTTTAAAAGTAATTTTTAACAGAGGTTGGTAATTGTTCAGATGTATTTTCAGATTCCTGTAAAAGGAGAAAAAGCTGTCACACTGAATGAAAACTGTATTTCTTTTTCAGGTTGAAAATGTCATTCTTATGTTTAGATGTGAATATATAAGTAATTTACATTTTGTACTTACATTTATTTTCATACCAGTTTGGATTCAGGTGGCGAATAGAAAAAGAAGTAATTTCAGGAAAAGGTAACTTTTTTTAAAAAAAAAATTACTTATTAATAGAACACAACTTATTTTGTTACATAGAATGAAATCATTGGGTGGGATTTTTCTGTTGTAGACAATAAATTATTTTCTATAACAATTGTGGCAAATGTATTTCTGATGAATACATTATTAGCAAAAATCAGAATTTAGTGCTTTCATGACTTTTCCTTTAGAATTTGACCTTTAAAATATTTGAGAATATGTAGAAAATTATGAGAATTAAATATTTAATAATAGGGAACAAGTGAGTGCTTGATTTGGTAGAACTCTGTTCCAACAAAAGTCAACGTTCTGAAAGTAGAAATTAAATACCACATATGAACCCAATAGAAGTTTTGTACAGACTAGTTCCAGGTTGAGCCCAGATATTTAGTCTGATATCAAAAGATCAAACATTCAGAGCAGTCAAGAGCACTGTATAGTCCAGGGGATCCAAGCCCTCCTCTGACCTCTCCCAGCACCAGGTATGCCTGGGATGCACATACATAAATGGCAAGGGTGTTTCTGTAGAAGAAAAGAAAAAACTGAATTCAAAGCATCAGTGGTCAGTGGGTAAAGACATTTGCCACACCAGACTAATAATTTCAGTTCAGTCTCTGTAACCTAGAATAGAAGGAGAGAACAGACTTACCCAAGTTGTCCTCTGACCTCCACATGCATGGTACACACACACACACACACACACACACACTGCACAGGCACACTATCTGCACACATACACAATACTAAATAACCATTTAAAAGTAAGGCAGTGTAAAAGTTTTCTTAAGGTTACATTTTATTTTATATTTTCAACTAAAATAAGGAGAGATCCTGAAATGTCTTTCACATATAATAAAAATGTCTGTGTTAATTTTGTCAAGAAGAATTTTTAGGAGAGTATATAAAACTTCCTTTAAAAACATTGGTGGGTATTCAATTCATAAGTGAATATAGGACTATCTGGGACAGAGAGCAAGCTGTTGCTCTGTTAAGACAGAATGTTGTGGTTGCTGTTCAACAGTCATTACTAAACATACTAAACATGTGCATGTTTATTTAACTCTTCATTTGGAATGAATTTTAAAGATATCCTGTACTTCTTTAATATGCCATGGCATAATATGTACATACACACACTCAATAAATATATAGATAGATGAACGTAAAAAATGTGTTTTAAGTTCGACATCCTCTGCTACATAGTTAGTTTGAAGTTAGTGTGAGTTACATTCAATAGATTTCAAAAGATTGACTTATGAATTAGCATTTTGGCTGTCATTTGCATTTTATGAAAAGGATTTTGTGGTTTCTATTTGTTGCTTAGTGTAAATTATTGTGGTGGAAATTGTTCTTTGTATAAGTCATTTTTATTTTTCCTTTTTCTGCCTAAATAGGTAATTTTGAGTTGTCTCTTCACCTCCAAATTATCAGTCTTTGTCCTGGTTTAGAAGTTTTTAATATATGATAGAGCATGACGTATTAAAATTTATAATATCAGTTTTAAGTTTTTAAAATAATTTTCATGAACGTTTTTGCTAGAACTTTAAATGATATAATACTTGAAAACATTAATTTTTAATATTGCAATTAAAGACTGTAAGGACTCACATCTTAAAAACATGTATTTTGAGGGCACTTAATGTTTTCACTTTCCAAAGTGTGAGATTCTCTGATATGGACTCAGTAAAACTCTTACTTAAATGAACAGTTTGTCATCAGGAATTCTGGGACTGTGGGTTTTTAGGAGTTTTAGGCTCTTTAGCTGGGTCTGGTGGCACAGTCTGGAGTCCCAGCTTGCAGGCTGAGACAAGTTCAGTTTTGACCTATAGATCAAGGCAATGTAGCAAGCAAGCAAGGAAAAAAAAAAAAAAAAGAGCTGGGATGTGTCTTAGTGGTCTTAGTGCTTAGCATGCACAGGACCCTGGGTTCAGTTCCATTGCAAAAGGAAAAAAATAAATTATTTCTTCAATTTCATAATTAGGTACATGATACTGTAATTATTATGGTCAATTATTTTTAATGATTGTGCTACAATTTATTATGTATATGCTAAAGATTTTGCCTTCTATATTTATTGTTATTTATTTTATAATTTTTGAAAAAAAGTTTTGGAGATAATAGGCTTATAGGCAAATCGTGTCATGTGTCATGGCTGATAGTCTTTCATTTTTGCAGGTCAGTTTTTTTGTGGAAATAAACGTTGTGATGAAAAAGAAGGCTTAAAGAGCTGGGAAGTTAACTTTGGTTATATTGAGCATGGTGAAAAGAGAAACGCACTTGTTAAATTAAGTAAGTTGAGTTTAGTAGACAAATGGTTGATTTCTTTATCATTAATTTAGTACTGAAAAATGTGTAGACTATTTATAGTTCAATTTTAGGAGATTCAATGTGTTTTCCTGAAAGCATTCTTTTTCCCTGTAGTTTCTCCAAACCTCAAATAAATTTTGAGCCTAAAACTTTTAGAATTATGAGCACTTTGATAAAATAATTCTAATGTCAAATTTCCAGCTGGGAACTTGTAGAGTGAAGATCTCACAAGCTTGAGAATGTCACTTGATTATAAGTCTAAGTGACAATGTCAGAAAAGGCGATGTAAACCTCATGTGTAGCTATAATGTGCTATTTGACAATAAATAAATTCACTCTTTGACAGCGAGTGACAATTTCAGGAAAGAATCCTTTTTAAAAAGTTTACTTAACATATGTTAATTTTACTTAACAATAGATTTCACCATGACATTTTCATACCTTATATAATATATTTTGGTCATACTAAAATACTAAAACCATTCGCTCTCTGTCCCCTCACATACCAGCTGATCTTCTTTCTTCATTAGTCCTCTTTTTTTTTTTTTTTTTTTGTGCCCCAGTGAGTGTAATTAGGGTTGTGTGCAGAGCATGATGAGGGATTATTTACAGGAGCATGGACAACACTTCCAGTATCTATACCACTGAAGAAATCTTCAGGAGTCCCCTCACCCCCACAATGATGGAATGTTCATTTATTTAATCGTGTGCAGATTTTATTCAAGGAGTCACAGCCTCTGAGAGTTCAAGAGTGTAGTAGCCATGTCATGCTCAGAGGACGGCATTATATAACATATCATGCAACCTCTGGTTCTCACCTTTTTTAATGCTCTCTTGTTGAAAGCAGGGGGTGGGTGCTATAGGTGCCCTGCGTAGCCCCGAGCATTCACAGCCATTTATTCTCAGCCCTTTGACCAGTTGTGAGTCTCTGCAGTGAGTGTCTTCCGCTGCAAAAGAGTTGGCCACAGCACCACTCTGTTGTTGTGTTACATGCATCTCATTCCATCATGCTATGAGGAGATATCTGTGACGTCACATACTAATTCTGCCTATGAAACGCAATGGATGACACTTTTTCTAAAGTCCCTTTAAAACAGTGTTTTCTAGACACAACAGTGCTGATACACATGTGAACTCACAGAGACTATGAGAGCATGCACAAGACCAGCACAGACAGAATCCCAGCAGCAATAAGGGGAAGAGAAGCTATTTGTAACTGAGAACCAAATCTAGGGAGTGGGGCAGTTCGGCTGGCACAGGGTCACTACCCAGCTGTTCTGACTGGTGTGGCTGTGCCTGAGCCGTGGGAGTCTGCCAGAGCTGGGGGCAGGGGCCCAGCAGTGGGACAGAAGGTGAGGTGGGCGCTATTTGTAATTGATAGCTGCTAGGAAAGGGAAAAATCCATTTTCTTCAATGAGTCATACTTTCTCTTTCTAAAGAGAGGAAGGATGTGAAGTGGGATGGGTGGGGAGGGTTATATTGGAGGAATTGAGGGAGAGGAAAGAGTATGACCAAAGTACGTTGTATGAAAATGTTTAAATATAAAGTATTATTAAAATATTTTCAATTCTCAAACATTTTAATGTAATTTTGAGGTATAATGTTATTTTCTTCATATTATTTCCTATATACAGAACATGAGCAATTATAATTAAAATAGAGTAACAACATAGTTACATAGATACAAAAGCTCAGTGATATTTTTTTTTTCTCTTAGGATTATGTCAAGAATGTTCCTTTAAGTTAAATTTTCATCACAGGTAATTTTTTTCTTTTAAAATACTATTTTCAATGATTAATAACTAGAGCATACTCATGTTATTGTACTGTCTAAATCTCAATTGGAAAGTGGATTTAATTTACTGTTTAGAAAGTAGAACCCTAAAGTCATGTGACAGCAGACATTCACTCTGCCCTGATTTAACCAAGCAGTTTTATATGTGGGCGTCTGTGTGGGGCAAAGATTCCCTTTAGGAGAGTAGTTAGTTTTGAACCAGACACTGTAATATTCTTAGAGATGATGTTGTAAAGCAGATGACATAGAATGGTACTTAGGGCTTTTAAAGCTCAAAAGTAAGTGCATGCGAGAGTGCGTGCCTACATGTGCTCTAAAGCCAGAGACAGGAGTACATGGACTGTGCTCTCTGACCTTCTCAGCACTGGTCACTTAAGACAAGGTCTCTCACTGAACCTGGAGATTGCCATTTTAGACTAGTCTGACTGGCAAGCCATGTGACCCTCCTGTCTCTGGTCTCAACTTTCCTGCCCCTAAGCACCAAGATTATTAGTGAACATGGTCACACCTGATGTTTACATCGATTCTTGGAATTCAAATTCAAATCCTCAAGTTTGCACTGCAGGCTCTCCTACAGACTGAACCATCTTTCCAGTCCCTCTTGTTACTTTTAAATAGATGAGTTTCTCAATGATAACAAATGACATTGGTAAAGTCAGGCTCCTATTAAATCATCTGGAATGTGTCTGCAGTGTTGGATGAGTTAGAGGTATCACTGGCCTGTACCATACTGTCCACATGAGATCACTGGCCTTGGTTTTATTGGTTTCTTATTGTTGTTATTTCTTTATTGTTTTTGTTTTATTTTTGAAGCAGGCTAGCCTTCAATTCATAGTGTATCTGAGGCCAGCCTAAAATTTGTAATACCCCCGTCTCAGAGTCTTGTGTGCTAAGGTGATAGGTACATGCCACCACACCTGGCTTATAGTTTTATTATAAGCATGTCTACATAGTGTTTTAGCTGCTGCAGATAAACAATAACTTCTTAAAGTCAGCAGGATTTTTTTATGTTACTTGAGTAGCCATCCCCAACCTTAATTTCCTCTTTCTGTCAGTGATACTGAGAGAGACTGATGGTGTTTTGTGATTTTCCCCTTTTAAGTGTCATTTCCAATTTGAAATGACTTTGATAAAGAGCAAATATTATTAACTGCTGACAGCATGATAGCATCAACATGGATGTCTTAATCAGAAGTCTGTTGAGCAAATACTTGCGAGCTGTTTTCTCATGTTCTTTTTCTTAAGCACTTAAAATTAATTTTAATTGCTTTTCACCTATTATACTGACTAAATTTTAAATCTGGTCTAGAAGAGGAAAAGCTAGAGCAATGAGAAGGTAAATTATAGGTTGTCTAATGTTGAGATGTGAGTTAAAATAAGCCCTTTCTATTTCCATCCTAAGATGCTTTACTGTATGTAGTCTTTATTTGGAGAGGAGAGTGTCCCCTCACTGGCTCTCATGCTTTCCCGGTGCCTGGTGGACTTGGGTTGTGTGCTGGAGAGGGCTGAGAGAACTTGCAAAACAGTTCTTTGTCTCTGTTTAGGCTTTATTACTTTACACAATTATCTTAATTTGTATACTGAACTAAAATACATACTCATTCAAGGTTCTTTATTATATAAGTGATATATACTTTAACTTTGTTAATTCAGTGGATTTTATTTTTTATAACATAAGTTGAAAAAATTAACTTCAATTATGTTGGTTAACATAAAGGAGAAAAGAAATCAAGTCAAAAAAAAGAAAGGCTAAAACCAAGATTGCGTGTGACGATTCACCACATAAGAAATCCAAATCTTCAGAGGCCTCCAAGGGGAAAGATGAAGGTAAGCGGTTTAAGAGCTCCTCATTCCCAGTATGCAATGCAGTCTGCCGCAGTGCAAATCAGAATCTCAGAACTTTGTTTTATATCAAGTAAAAGGAATTCAGGTCCATTTGTAGTCACAGTTGATTTTGATTCCTTGGGTAGGTACTGTAATATCATGGATACTGCACTGTCAGTTCCTGTGTGCAAGCCTTGTTACTTGGGTGAGACACTGACTCTTTCAAGCTTACTTTCTCCATGTATGTGGGGTGATATGAACCCCCACCTCCATATTTGTCAAGCTTGAGAAGAGTCAAATAAGAATGTGAAGGCACTCAGAACTGTAAAGCAATTTGACAGTCTGTCTGTCATTCAATCTACAATCATGATTGTAGTATCTGTCTACAGGATTATGAGAAAAATTGAGATAATTTATTAAGCAATTTGACTAATGCCTGCCATGTAATTAGCTATTATGAAGGCTACTTCTAGTTTCTTTTTCAGCACCAAGAGTTAATTTGCTATAGCTTCTACTCAAAAATAGGTGGGCAATGCAAGATTCAACTGAATTTAAGCCAATGTTAATATAAGATTTGGACAGGAGAGGGCTCCCTTGCTCTAGACAGGAAGACAGTTGGTTCACTCCAAAATGCATCTTTCCTGCTTGCATATATAGTATGTAGTATTGCTGAGTTGGAATGGATGGTTAGTAGAACTGTTATCCTGTTGTTTATTGAGAGTTGGCACTTGAAACTGAAAGCCTTTTCATGTCTATTTTAATTATTTCCAGACTCCAAAGTAAATTTCAATTAATAAATGTGAAAATCTCACTTGGGTTTAAAATTTTTTATTTATTCTAATATGCTACCATTTGAAAATGTGGTTATATTCATTATTGCATTAATAATATTGTTACCCTCCTACTGTAAACATACCATGTAATCATGGCTTACTCTAAATTAGGAAGAGCTCATCTCTACTATTATTAAAGCATAAGCTTTAATGATAATTAAGCATCACAGTTGCATATGGACCTTTGGCACTCCTGGCTTTATTCAGACCTAGACATCCTTTCCCCGCTTATATGAGACTGTATACTTTATAGCTTCATGTTACCATCGTAGAGAGCGTTAAGTAAGTGAATGGTTGGGTGGACAACTGAATGTCACATGGCAGAATGAACGTGTAGAGAGGAAAGCAAGACAATAGCTTGTGTGTGAAGAGTGGTTGCTTTTGCAGATAAGGAAGAACAAAATTCTTAGGTGTAGATTCACGCTCTTGGCCAAAGATTCACTATTGTCTCTCTCTGCTTCCCTTTTCCTCGGCTACCTCACCTTTCACGGTTCAGTTCAGCCTGGTTGGAAAGGCCCTTTAATACCGTCTGTTTCACTTCCCCAGACTAGATCAGATCCCTGTTGTACATTCTGAGGGCACCCTGTACTAGTTTAGAAAAGCTCAGAACCCTTGAAATAATTAATTTTCTGTAAGAGAAGGATTGTGTGGTTGTTTAACTCATCTCCAAATTCTAACACCATAGGCTTTTAGTAGATGTTAGGTGAGGGAGTGGGTCAGTGAATTCATAGCTGAAGAAACTCCAGAAGTCAGTCCCAGACTCAGAATCAAAGTGATGCTCTGGAGTTTCTGCTTCCCAAACCACAGTGCTCGGACCAGCAGCATTGTGTGATCAGTTGTACATTGGTCTGAAGTCACTGTCTGAGACCTCTGTGACAAGTGTGCAAGAAACTCTGCCCTGTGGCCTGTAGTTGTTCTGACTTTGCTTCAGTGTCTCAGGGAAGAAGACGCCACCCCACCTAGAGTCGCCCTTCACATTTGAGATGGTTGTGTTTCTAGCAGCTTCCCCTTGACGGGTGGCCTGTCCTACATTCCCAGTTTGGTTCTGCTTATGGCAATAGGCCCACAGTGTAGGCGTAGCCTTTCCATCTACCTTTCCGTTTTGACTAGACCCTTTGAACACATTTCCATGTCTTTACCCTGCACTTCATATAACCCCGTTAGCCTCTGAAAGACTAACACCCAGACTTCTTAGCTCTCTCCAGTTTTGCTAGGGTGTCATTCTGTCACCTATGCTTTTTAGTTCATTACCCCCCAGAAATGTCTCACACCTTTAATCCCAGTGCTTAGAAGGCAGAGGCAGGTGGATCTCTGTGAGTTCAAGGCCAGCCTGGTCTACAGAGTGTGTTCTAGGACAGCCAAGGCTACACAAAGAAACTCAAAAACCCAGAAATAACTACATACACACACATACACAATAGTTGTTGTGTACTTTTGCTTCTTGTCTCCCTCAGTAAGTACTGCTGGAAAGTTATATTTTAACAGCTGCATATGACTGTGCACAGGGCTGTCTGGGGATGTGTCTCAGTAGCAGAACACCTGCTCAGCATGCCGTACGGAAGGGAAAAGCTCCAGACCCTCACCACCTCCCCTATCTACCTTAGAAAAAACTCTGTGGAAATGAATATTTGTACACTGTTCAGTGGAAGGTTGTACATCTCCACAAAGAGAAAGAAATAGTTGTTGTTATTATTATTATTATTATTATTATTATTATTATTATTATCACTTTACAACCTGTGAATGAAGTGTTTTTAAAGCCATGTGAAACTTTTCCTAGGCTCTCAGTTTTTATGTTAGCTATCCCAGGCTCTATGGACACATAAGATGATCTCCATCTAGAAGGACCTAACATTTTAATTGAGTTGATAAGACTAAGGGACCAAAAAGACTAGAAAGTAGTAAAGGATTTTTTTTTTTTTTTTTGAGCATAAGGAAACCAAATTTGGGAAGAATTTGTAGTTTTAGCTACAGTGGTCAACTCTACCCAAAGGTGATGCTTGGTAAAATGATTAAACTGATGCTGTTTTTTTTCAGGACATTCATCCTCAAAAAGGTCGGATGATTCTAGAAACAGTAAGTATCAAGCACTTCTTTCTCAAATAGAAATATGTAGATGCAAAGCATTTGTAATTTGGATTTTTTATTTATTTGTATCCTACTCTGATGTGACTTTGTTTTTGTTCAATATGAGAAGACTCATAAAGGACAAAAGGTGAAAATAATTGTAAGCTTCTTTTTTTAATTATAGAAAGCATCAGAATCTTTTTTCCAGTAAATACCATACATAAACATTCAGTTTCACACTGCACAGTGTGAAGGGAGAGAAGTAGGGATAAGGTTGGGATGGGAAAGGAAAGGCAGTTAAGACTTAAAGAAAATGGCTCATTTTACATGAGTCTGAGTGGCCCTGTGGTGATGTAGATTGGGAGAAGCTGTTGCCGTGGATGATGCTTTACTCTTATTTTCACCACTTATATTAAAGCAGTGATTTTACCGAATGATTTCTACAAATTCTGTATTTCCCATGAGTACTGCCCAAAGTGTTCACAGTCGATGCCTTACAGAAAGTGTGTAAGGTTGTCTAAAATTAGTGATGTAGGGGTAATGGGAAACAAGGCAGAATAGCAATGTGAAGATAGAGAAAATGTTATTCCTCTACCAAAGCAAGTCACAGGACTGCAGAGGCAAACCGCAGCTCTGCCACTGTTCTCACCATAACTAAAGCAGGAACGAAACCGCCAGCAGAGTGAAATAACGGAGGCCTCACTGCTTATTTAGCTTCTTTCTGGCAGCTTTGAGAAAATAATCTCCTGTAGGATTATAAAAGGGAACGTGCATTTGTAGGTTTTTTCCCTATCTGTGATTAAAAAAAAAAAAAAAAAAAAAAAAACTACTTTTATTTTTTAAATTTCATAAAGGTTTATTTTTATTATTTTTCAAATTATGTATGTGACTATATCCACCTGAATGCAGGTGCCATTGAAGTTCAGACCAGGGCATTGGCTCCCTTGGAGCTGGAGTTACAGATGGTTGTGAGCTGCTGAAGATGCGTGCTGGAAACCAAACTTAGACCCCCGAAAGAGCCATCTCTCCAGTGTTGCCCCGTCCTCTCCATTTTAAAATGTTTATTTTTACTGCTTAAGATTTCTAATGTACATGTTTATTTTGAGACAAGATTTAGCTATTCTTGAATTCATGATCCTTCTGTCTCAGTCTCCCAGATTTCTAGAATTATAAGCATATGTCACTGTGCCCAGTTAGAGGACATGTGTTTATGGTGAATTAAGCTCTAGACCATTCATTACATCCCCTGAGAACCAGAGAACTCAAGGAAATTATCCAAGGCTAAGTAATTAATGTCAAAGGTAGGATTAGATTAAAGTTTATAATCTCCAACACAGTACCATTTTGCTTTTACTAGCAATAACTGTTGATTATTAGGGAGTCAAATGTAGGCCTATTATTTACATTGTAATTTTGACAGAATAGACAGACAAACAGATAGATCCATCTTAAATGATTGAGCTATCCATGTCTTGCTTTTGTAGAATAGTTGTGTAAACAGGCCAGCTTCATTGAATTATTGTCAAAAGAGAAGACACACACAAGGCCTGCACCGTACACAAAGGAAGTAGTAGCTCTGTTGCAATTGCCAACAAAAAGAAAAATGCCAGACATTAACAGAGTCTGTATTTGCTCTCTAGGATTGATCAGATCAAAAGTTCTTATAGTTATCACAGACATTCACCATTTCATCAGTGGGGTGAGTTTTTAGTTATCATACAATAGCCACAAAATGCAAGCATCTGGGAAAACCCAAAGCATTTAACTACCATGCACGAAAGAGAACATCAAAAGCTTGCGTAGATCAAACACAGGGCAGCCAATGTGTTAGGAGAACTGAAATTGCCCTGTGGGGAGACTGTTGGCCAAACTGTGGCGGATGTTTAGTTTGGAGAAAGGTGAAGGAGTGAGAGGAGGAGAGCGGGAGGATGCGGATGTAGGAAGAGAGGAGGAGAGCGGGAGGATGGGGATGTAGGAAGAGAGGAGGAGAGCAGGAGGATGCGGATGTAGGAAGAGAGGAGGAGAGCGGGAGGATGCGGATGTAGGAAGAGAGGAGGAGAGCGGGAGGATGGGGATGTAGGAAGAGAGGAGGAGAGTGGGAGGATGCGGATGTAGGAAGAGAGGAGGAGAGCGGGAGGATGCGGATGTAGGAATTGGAGGTGTTTGGAGGCTGTCACTATGTGGGAGATTATTTTTGGTGACTAGTTTACACAACTAGAGTCTATAGATAAAAATGACCTGAAAACATATTTTTGCCTCAGTTTAAGGAAAACTGTTGCTTGGGACTGTCTGACAGAAGGAATAGAGGAAGTGAGCTGTCTCAGGATGCCGACAGACTGCACACTACTTGTTATGGGAAGTGTTAACAGTGAATGGGTTCATTTTCGTAGGTAGTGTTGGATGAAAAGACCCACAGAGACCAATAGAGCAGTTCGTTGTGGCTCAGCAAATAAAGGCTGTTGCTGCCAAGCCTGATGACCTCGGTTTAATCCTTGGAGCTCACGTGTCCTCTGATCTGCACAAATGCACCATGCCATTTTCACACTACATTCTACACACACACACACTACAGGTTATTCCAACTTTTTTTTTGTTTTTGTTTTTCTTTTTTGTTTTTTGAGACAGGGTTTCTCTGTGTAGCTTTGGAGCCTGGCCTGGAACTAGCTCTTATAGGCCAGGCTGGCCGTAAACTCACAGCCTGCCTCTGCCTCCTGAGTGCTGGGATTAAAGGCGTGTGCCCCCAATGCCCAGCTCAGTTATTTCAACTCTTACTGCAGAGACTTGACAGTGATGCTGCAAGAGCATCATTGCATATTAGCCATTCTCTTATCATTTCTTAGCTGTACTCTTTGTCACCCCTGGTGGTTGGTTATAGTTGTGTCAGTGTTTGTAGTGACTGTCACCCTCAGGGAACGAGAAAGTTTTAGGTTCATAGGGTGGAAGGGACTTCACAGATCATTTAGTATAGTCCTGTACATTTCATTCTCTGAGGCAACTTGGGCACTTTTTCAGTGGATACTCTCCCAGTGGTATTTACTTGAAGGTGATTTAACTTTTTTAAAGTAAAATTGTATTATCTGGTATCAGAAAATTGATATAAAGGGCTGGGTCAGTCGTCCAGTTGGTACAGTGCTTCATGAAACAAGATAAACTAAATTCAGTCCTTAGAACCCACTTTAAAAACTGGGCTAAGGTCAGCCCAGCAGGTAAATGTGCTTGCCACCAAGCTGACAGGGTTAATCCCTAGAGCCCACATGGCATGGGGGAGAACTGACTTCACAGCCTATTTGTCTGGTCTCTATACTGAGTCCTGCATATGCATACCTGCATGCACAATACATAAATAAGTGTAGAGATAAATGGTCCAGGGCTGGTACCATACATTTTTAATCCTAGTGCTGGGGAGGTGGAAACAGGCAGATCTCTGGGTCCTTGTCAGCTAGCCTTGCCTATTTAGTGAATTCAAGGCCAGTGAAGGACCCTTTCTTAAAAACAAAGTAGATGGGAACTGTAGTGATGGCTGTCACAGAACAAGACTCTTCCTCCAAGACTTTATAGTTTCACCACCATGTGTACATACATAGCTCCCTCCCCCTGCTATTTGTTAAAATTGGTGCCACCACAGATTGAGTTAGGATCAAAGTTCAGGCGTACACATTGATTCCAGGATCAGAGTCCAGCAGGCAAAAGGCTAGCACCACCGTGGCAAATCAATGCTGCTTTATTTTTGTGCTGTGCTGAGCTGAGGGACGTTCTGTACTGCAAGCCAAATCTGAGTTAAGTCGGAACTCCAGTGTTAACTCCTACAAGAGGATTATCTCTTGTGATGTCATTCTTGACTTAGTATCTGTTAATCATCAAAGTCATGTAAGTTAAGGTTTGTGAAGAGCATATGGTGTTAGGTTGAACACAAGTAACTAAGCCTCTTTGTGAGACTGCAGTTACATTACAAAGATTCATTTGTCAGACATCTTGTAAAAATGATGCTTATTACTTTAATTGTAACAGCCTGTCCTGGAGGAAAGAGGCTTTCTCAGGCATTGTTCAGAAGAGTGGGAACAAAGTAACCTTTCTTCTTCAGGAAACTGGCCCTATAACTGCTTTAGACACTTCTGGTGGCCAGTGATGCCGCTTCTGGAATTTGGTATTTTATTTGGTGTGGACAGAAATGTACACATCACTACAGTTCCCAAGAGGAACAGTTGACGTGGACTGTGGTCCCACTGTGGAGCCCTCGACAGCATTTAAAATCCCTGGTTTAATCACTAGCACTGCCCCCCACATAAACATAGAAAAAGGAAAGCAGCCTAAATCCCCATCAATGAGGAATTGGGGACTGGTTAGTCCAATTCTATATAGCTGGTTTTATTTTGTTTTGCTATTTGCTTATTTGTTTAAAGCTTTCATGGGGTTAGAGAGATGGCTCTGTAGTTAAAGCATATATTGGTGTTAGAGAGGATCCAAGTTCAGTTGCCAGGACCTTCTTTGGGAGGTCTGATACCTCAGGCTTCCATAGGCACCTGCACTCACATGTACATCATTAAAAATAAAAATCTAAAAAAAAAATCCCTTAATTATAAAAGCATATATATGTATGTATTATATATATATATAATATGTATATATATATGTATACATATTTTTTTCAAGGAAAACTATGCTGCCTCAAATCTTTTATAGTTACAGAAAACGTGCACAATATATCCCAATTTATATACATATATATAAACTTATTTATCATAAGTTTGTAAGGGCTGACCATACTTAAATAATGGTAGTATTACCTGTAAGCTCGGGTTAACTTTTCCTTTGTACTTTAAACAGTTTCAGATCACTCTTATTTTAGACAGTGAGCATATATTACCTCTAAAATCAGAAAAAGTAATATATTCCTATTTTAAAAATATTAAAAATTAGACCTAAAATGAATCACCTAATATATTCAACTAAAATTTACTCAATATTAGATAATGTATTATCAGGCAGAGAAACTATCCCATGATCACATCAGTGACTTCTTTCAATGACAACCATTAGTCTAAAGGAGCTATTCTTGAGTGTTGGTCCTAATGCAGATAATTCTCTATGTAAATCTTAATGTCATTTCTGTTGTGTGGTTGAGGAAACAACTAAATCAGCTGCTCCTTTTGTTCAGAGTAACGTTAGTTCCATGCCCTTTTTGCTGAGACTTTGGTGTTTCTCATCTTATTTAGTTTATAAATTTTATTGTATCTGGAGGGATAACTTAAATTTTCAGGGAACTAGAGAAGTTGAAGCTAACAATGTTAAGTTCATAGTTAATTTCACTGGTAAGTGTTTGAAGATGTGTTATGTTAAAAAGCTTTTTCTTGTAAATGAGCAGGAAACACGGATGAGGAAGACAGTGCTTCTGAGTCTGAGCTCTGGAAGGGTCCCCTGCCAGAGACAGACGAAAAGTCACAGTAAGTACTGATATTCCCTGATGCTCCCCTCTGTCATCAGCCCAGGAGGCTGTGGATACAGCTGTTCTTGGAATCAGTTAATGAAAATATTTAATGCTGTGAGTGTTTATTTAGTGCCAAAGACTCCCCACCCTGGTGAGGTGAAAGTTTATTTATTACCAGCCATTGTTCTTGGCTCTAAAGAGCCAGTGGGCCCAGCATCTGTTCACTTTCACAGACAACCCTCTGTTCTTGCTTGGATTCCTTCTAAGGGGGCTGTTCCCCTTGCGTCTAAGACAGCCTGTCCCATGATGTTACGATTCTCATGACCCACTCTGAGGAGCCCCTTGAAGGTTTACACAGGTGTAGGAGAACCCTTGCCAAAACTCCTCTCAGCCTCCCAACAACAGATAACACTCTCTGCAGCAGCTGATGCAAAGCCTGCGATGCTTGGCTGCTTGAGGCTGACTGCAAAAACTGCGTTATTTGGCACCTGATACTTCCCAACGGTACTTGGCAGGTTATACAGAAAGGAATGTCCCCTCAAAGTTCTGTTCTTGCTTTTAGACATAACCTTTACTAGTTACAAATACATATTTAATGTTCTTAGACTAATAAAGACTATGACCTGAGCAAATGTCCTCACATTCCTGGGAGTAAAACTTGTATTTTTTTTTTTTTTTTAAACATAGTTTCTGTTTCATATATTTCTTAAGCAGAATATAATTTGAAATAGTGAACAGAGAAGGTATAAGGTCAACCAAAAAAGCAAAAACAAGCAATGGTGTTTCACAAAGTATTTCAAAGAAAACTCTGAGGGCCTTTGAGAGAGATACCAGCATGTGAGATACTCCAATTTTAACAGTTTTGAGAATGGATGATTGTTTAGAAACCCAGAATTATTTGAATTATAAAAATATATTGGTATGTAAAATGATCAGCTGATATACTGAATGAAAGGATTTTCTTTTTATTCGTCTCATATATCTATTTTTTCTCTTAATTTTTAATTTAGTTTTTATTATTTTGAGTACTCCTGATTATAATCGGTGTCTGTACTTTTTTAATAGGGAAGAAGAATTTGATGATTATTTTCAGGACTTGTTTCTGTGAGCAGGGAGAGAGCCTCACTCTTTGGTGAAGAAGCCCGCTATGAGACTCCATGAACATGCTCATGCCGTTGAATCTGGACAGCCACCAGACAGATGTTTCAGAGGCTCAGGGCCTGTTTCAGACACTTCCTCCTTTCTTTGTGTAGCATCTCAGTTGCTTATATACAAATCTGTTTTGGCCAAAGCTCCCCGGTATATGATACACTGTTTTAAGTGGCATTGGAACATGGAATGATTGGCATTAAATTGTAAATAAATTATTTAGTGTCAAATTTTAAAATGGTTGGTGTCAGGACTTTTCCTTTCATTGGATAATTGTTGTCATTTACTCTACAGCTGCTGACCAGGCTTCTGGTAGGCATGAGGCATTGTGTTGAGCTATTGCAGTCCTTTCTGATCCAGCAGAAAATAGTAAATTAGTGTCGGGTGTGCTGGTGTTAAGTATTTTATAAAAGTTCCTCATTTCTTGAATGTGCTCTTCAGCTTATTACTTACAGTGAGTAAAAAGGACTCTTGATTTGCAAGGGAAATTATCTGAAACGTCTAATACCAAAGTTGATATTAGTACTGGAATTCCTACAGCTAAACATTTTTAAAATAAAAGTATATTCATTGTCCAATGATCATCAAGAAACTAAAGTTCCGTGAAATTAAATGGTAACTGGGAAGACTACACATTGTTTACAGTAGAACAGTATACTTTAGAATGAAAATACAGTTTGATATAAAGTTCACATATGAATTCAGATCATCATATAAAAATCACAGCAATCTCTTGTGTACTGGGTGTGGGTTTACATGGGTCCATGGAAACAAGACACAGGCACTCTCCAGGTGATGTCTGTCTAGCCTTTCTAGCTGCAGGGGATCAGCCTCTGGTAGACTGACTCCATCACTTAGCAAAGGGCTTTTTTTTTTTTTTTTTTTAATTTAAATTAAAAACAATCTTATTTTACAAACCAATCTCCCCACCCCATCCTGCATCCACTCCTCAGGAGGGTGAGGCCTCCCATGGAGGATCATCAAAGTTTGTTATATCATTTGGGGCAGGACTAAGACTCTCCCTGTGTATCTAGACTGAGAGAGTATCTTTCCATAGGGAATGGGCTCCCAAAACCTATTTGTGCCCTAGGGACAAATACTGATTCCACTACCAGAGGCCCTAAGACTGCCCAGGTCCCCACATTCAGGGGGCCTGGTTCAGTCCTATGCTGATTCCCCAGCTGTCAGACTGGGATCCGTGAGCTCCCCCTTGTTCAGGTCAGCTGTTTCTGTGGGTTTCCCCAGCCTGGTCTTAACCCCTTTGCTCATCACTCCTTCCTCTCTACAACTGGATTCCAGGAGTTTGGCTCAGTGCTTAGCTGTGGATCTCAGGTACTGGATGAAAGCTATGATGGCATTTAAGATAGTCACCAATCTCATTATAGGGAAGGGCATTTAAGGTAGCCTCTCCACTATTGCTTAGATTCTTAGTTGGGGTCTTCCTTGTGGAGTTCTGGGAATTTCCCTAGTGTTGGTTTCTTGTTAAGCCCACAATGGCTCCTTCTATCAAGGTATCTTTCCTTGTTGTCCTTCCCTGTTTTTCCCCCAACTTGACTTTCCTGATCCCTCATGTTCTCCTCTCCCCTCCCCTTCTCCCCTCCTCTGTCTCCTACCTGCCTCTCCCCTCCCCCTATGCTCCCAATGTACTCAGGGGATCATGTCCCTTTCCCATGAATGTCTCTCTTAAGGTCCTCCTTGTTTCCTAGCTTCTCTGGGATCATGGCTTGTAGGCTGGTTATCCTTTGCTCCATGTCTAATATCCACTTATGAGTGAGTACATACCATGTTTGTCTTTCTGTGTCTGGATTACCTCACTCGTGATGGTTTCTTCTAGTTCCAATCATTTGCCTTTGAATTTCAAGATATCATTAGTTTTTTTTTTTCCCCCTCTGAGTCGTACTCCGTTGTGTAACTGTACCACATTTTCTTTATCCATTCTTCAATTGAGGGGCATCTAGGTTGCTTCTAGGTTCTGGCTATTACAAATAATGCTGCTGTGAACATAGTTGAACAGATGTCCTTGTTGTATGAATGTGTATCCTTTGGGTATATGCCTAAGAGTGGAATTACTGGGCATTGAGGTAGACTGATTCCCATTTTCCTGAGAAACCACCATACTGATTTCCAAAGTGGCTATACAAGTAGCAAAAGGCTTTTTTTTTTTTTAATTGCTATCCAGTTTACACATTTAGCAAGTTAATTTCCATATCCTAAAAGTTCTTATCTAAGCTCCCCAAAGGGGCAATGCCAAATGCAAATTCTCGTTAAGGGGCACCTTTTTGTTTTGTTTGTTTGTTGCCCTTTTTTTGCCGGGTTCTCCCCAACCAAATTTTGCTTAGACTTTGCCCCTTTAGAAAACTATCAGACAAGATTCACACATTTCAAAGATACCAAAGACAAAAAGATAGCAGTCGTGAAAGGCCTATTAAAGCTAGGAGCCACAGCTCTGCAGGACTCCCACTGTCTAGCACAGTGGCAGTAATGGAAGCCATGTATGAAGGTGTCTGCAAAGTCTGAGGTCACGTTTGACATGACTGTGTGGCTTCTTCTTGCTTTGGCTCATTGTATAGAAAGCTGTTTCATACTGTGGGTCAGGCCGAAGATGGTGCAAGAGTTACTACCATTTGCTGTTCTCCCAGAGGACCCCTGTTGGGATCCCAGAACCCATGTCAGGTGGCTCAAACTGCCTCTAACTCGAGTTTGTGAGCATCTGAAGCCCTTTTCTGTCTGGCCTTCACCAGCAGAGGCTCATGTCACATAGACTCACACAGACACATACATGCAAAAACTCTTAATGTATCTTGTGACTCATTTCAAGATAGCTATTTTTAATTTAAAACAGACTGGCAGAAAAGTCATTGTTTTTTGTTCTGTTTTGTTCTTTGCACTTTATTTAGCTCATGGGGTTTTTAGGTCAACAGTAGATATTCTGTGGATTGTCACACAGCAACGTCTCCGGAGATCTTCCTGTTCTGTTACTCCAGGGCTATGGACAGAATTCAGTCAGGTTTTTCTTGGAAACTAAGATGATAGTTGAAATACAGACCAGTTGGATTCTATTATAACATTAAGCACATTTTGGACTTTTTGTCATCGATGCCACCTCCTAAGTCTGTGGCAGCTAGTGAAAGACCAGAAAAAACACTATTAGGACTCAGTGTGATATGATGCTTTTTCATTCTAACAGTCTCAAGGTATCTGTGCCAGGTCTATAATTAATAGTGTTAGCTTATAACAACTCAAAGGGTTTGACTGTTTAAACCCACTTTTTAATTCACAATTGGCTCACTTAAAAATAAAAGTCAAGGAACTGGAGAGATGGCTCAGCAGTTTAGAGCACTTGTTGCAGAGGACTCAGATTTGATTCTCAGTACCCACATGGTGGCTCACAATCTTCTGTAACTCCCATTCCAAGTGATCTGAACCCTCTTCTAATCTCTGTATGCATCAGGCACATATACATACAGGCAAAGTACTCATACACATAAATTGGAAAAGAATTGAAAAATAAAACTCAAGAGCCAGGTGCGGTGGTGCACACCTTTAATCCTGCACTTGGGAGGCAGAGGCAGGTGGATCTCAGTGATTTCAAGCCACTATGAATTCTAGAACTAAATGGGGAGACTTTATCTCAAAAAAAAACTATAGAGATAGCCAGGTGCCAGGTGTGATGGTGCACACCTATAGTCTCAGACTGAGAAGGCAGGCACAGGCAGGTCTTTGTGAGTTCCGGACAGCCTAGGCTACATTGGGAGACTCTCAAAAAAACAAAATGAAGCTTGGTAAGTGGCCACCCAGTTACCATGTCAGTGTTTCAGTGAAATTAAACAAGCTAAAATCTGAGCCGGAGGCACAAAACATGAAGCCCTGGAGCACAATGGCCATAATTCTCAAAGAACTCTCAAGGAATAGACAGAAATTAAAAATAAACATATGCAAATAACATATAGAAGACCTGTGTCCACTCTGGGAGGAATTAGAGGAGGGGTTGGAGTCAAAACAATCCAAATACATTGTGCACATACATGAAATTATCAAAGAATTGATACAATTGTATTAAAAAATGAAGACTGAATAAATATAGGAGCCACTTGGGAAAGGTGGCAATATCATCAAATTTCTTAGTCCTAAGGAATTTCTCCTCACCGACTCACATCCTAACAGGAGAAACAAAGTAACTTCAGAAGTTTAACAAATTAGTGAAACTCTGCCTTCCTGAAGAGCAGGTCACATCTCCCTGTGCTAACCCCTCCCTGTGATGCAGCTCTGGCTGCACTACCGGCTTCATCTGGTACTTGGGTTTCCATCCCCTCTTTACTACACATGTGTGTTTTTAAATTGTTCTGCTACACCAAGCTTATTCCCACTTCAGTAGTAATTTTCCACATCTTATTTCCCCACTCACCTCTGCACCTTTATATAAGTTGGGACTTACTGTCTTGGGACTTCAGCACAGACACCCCATTTTCAGGGAAGTCTTACTGTGCTCTCGGTATACAACCCATGCTTTCTCCAAGGCTCACTGTCAGATTACGCATTGGTTGCTTGATGCCCAGCTCTCCCTTTAGAGGTAAGCAAGACCTACCTACCACAGCTTTGTGAGAACACATACCCCGTGAATATTTTAATGAGTGGGTATGAAGGCATCGGAAAATCCTGCTTTTAGTCTTTTAAGAGACATCTATAACTTTAATAAGGCAAATAATCCCTCTCTCAATGAACTGAGTAAAGTCTGACCAAATGGTGCAGTTAGGTAAAAGCATCTTCCTGCAGGGCCTTCTACCCTCTGCCAATAGGAACAACTTACAAAACTGTTACAGTGCTTAACCTTTGGAGTTGGACGTTAACGTGGCAGCCTGAAGAAAAATATCTCAGTAGGAAAAGGGCTTGCCAACTCAGGCACAAGGACCTGAATTTGATTCCCAGTACCCATGTGAAAAAGCTAGTCATGGTGGTACATGCTTGCCATCCCAGTACTGGGGAGGTAAAAACAGACCGATACACAGGTCTTGCCCAGACAGCCAGCTTGGCTAAAAAGGTGAGCCCCCAGGTCAGTGACAAAACCTGCCATTGTCACACAACAAGGTGCACAGCTCCTCAGGCCCCACACCAACACACACTCATGAATATGCATGGACAATCTACCACCATCAACTTGACATTCTCCTTTCTGCAGTGCTTGGAATTGCTCTGCCATGGAGCTCCAGCCCAGCCCAGCTTTCTGCTATCAATATGAACATTCAGTTGAAGGATTAATAATTCACTGTGAGCCCTTTAACACGCTTTCTGAAAGCAATGACAAGCCTGACAAGTGACTGTGGGAGTAGAAATTTTGAGCAAGAGAAAATAGCACCATGTGAAGGTATCTGGGGGGGGGGGGGGCAAGCACCGATTTGAAGCTTCCTTCAAGCCACCTCACATGCTTGGCCAACTTTACCTTTACCTGTAGGACTTCCTTGAAACGGAAATCTGTAAAGCCTCCTGTATAATATAGAGAGTTTGAGCAAGTTGCCCAGAGTTTCACAGCGAATGCAGGGTGTCACTTGCAACTGTTCTCATCTATTCCTGACCTCTGACCCCATGTTTTATAGAGATGCCCTAGAGCCACCTTCTAGAGGCTACTAGTGCCCAACTATAGCCTCTGCAGTACCTGGACCAATCTGGGCCTGTCAACTCCTCCTGAAGTTATGCATACAGTCTTGTCTGGGGGCAAACCAACCTGGAAAACCACAAACTTCTTATACTCAGTTGCCTGCACCAGCAAAGCAGTTTTCCTGTTAGCACATCCATTCTGTACGTTTATCATGTGACACCTACCCCACCCTACCCCCCACTTCTGGCTACTGCCCACTCACACACACACACAAAATCAGACTCCAGCTAACCTTTTCCAGCCACGGCGCCTCCTTCCTGCTTTCCTGCCTCCTCTTCGGTCACCCCCATCTTGGCCTCATACTCCTCTGCTAGTGATTTCCATTCCACTCTGTTATTCTGAAGGCCGGTCAGCATGGGGGTGATTTCTCTGTGGAACCGGGAGAACTCCTGCAGAAGATTGCAGGTGGGGAAACTCGTTAAGCACGTAGTTGGCTCCCTTCCAATCGTGTGAGGTGGGTGGTGTTTGGAGCTGCTGGGGATGAGTCTGGGGGCTTTCGAAGCTTGGGAAAGGCAGGTGCTCTTTGCTGTCTGTCAGGTAGGCGGGTGCTTGGTTCATATTTGAGTTCTTGGACATTTTATCTCACTCTGAATAAAGCAAAGTCAACATCCAAAACACTATGGAAGAAATGACCTAGTGGCTTTCTGCACTGGTCAATTTTTTTTTTTTAAACTTCAGATAGCTTTTTGTTTGTTTTCTAAGCAAGGCCTTGCTGTATAGCCCAGGCTGGCCTAAAACTTACCATGTAGTCCAAGGTGACTTTGAACTCTTGATTCCCCCGCCTCCTGAGTGCTGAGATTACAGGTGTGCACCACCACACCTGGTTCACTGTAGTTATAGTTTGGAAGAAAAACTCTCATTTAAATGTTTATACAATTCATTCAAATGATTCGTTTACATACCTTGTATACGAAAGTACAAACAAAATCAATAAATCCCACTTGAAGTTTGGGGAGCTCGTCCTTTTTGTTTCTGTCCATCATAGGCTAGAAAGAGAAGTAAATCCTTTTAAGATGTTTTCCTGAGATTTGGGGATGGTTTTTAGTAAGTGACACGGTTGTGACAAGGTCTTTACAATTGGTTGCTGCTGCAGCACCGTCCGTTCCAGATCACCTTGTTCCCAAAATTCATTTGCAACAAGAAGTGCGACCTGCAAAAGACAGAGGCGTGGTTTGTGATGCCCACTGTTCGCAGCCAGCTTTTGTTCTTTGTTTACTTACAAAGGCTCCTGGGTCATGTATGTAAAGCTTACATACATATATATATATATATATATATATATATATATATATATTTTTTTTTTTTTTCCTCTTCGCAGGCCATCTTTTACCTAGCTACTTTTATTTTTACTACAGCCACAATTTAAGGATGGCTGGGGGGGGGTATTTGCCCTCCCCGATAATGGGTTCCAAATGACTTTTTCTTTCTGGATATAATCAGGATGGGCTGCTGAACCAAAGCAATCCTGGCTCCTCTGCTGACGGTTTCACCTCGGTGTCATTGAAAAAAAAAGGGGGGTGGGGTGGGGTGGGGGCAGCTTCTTCCAACCAATTAATGAGAAAACAAGTAGCTAAGCATGTTGCCCTCTCCCCAAAGTAGATAAAGAACGGATCTGAATGTGGATGCTCTGTCAGCACCTTCCGGTACATTGTGGAAGAGCCCAGGGAGCAACACCAGCTGACCGAACCACCCCTTCCACCGGGGCCTGTCCTGACTTACCTGCCCACTGAAGAGCTCACATGCTGACGTCATTTGACAGGTCTTATTATGTAGCCCAGGCTATCTCTAAATCCTGTATCCTCCACAGAAAATATTTATGGCTTGTCCAATAATAAGGAATTCTGTCCCCTGCTTTCACCACCACCCCCCTCCATTTTCTTTCCAAAACCTCCTGTATCTTCCTTGTTCTGAGACATGTTCCAGTGACCCACTGACCTGCTGCTGTTTATAAAGACCAGAATAGGACTGGGAGAGGGGGGTTGCCAAAGAATACTCTGGCTCTTCATGAGATTTAGGCAAGACCTGATGTGTGTGACAAGAAAGGAAATGCCTCAGGACTTGCCTGACCCTGCACTTCCCAGGGTGTGATGCTGGCAGACAGGTGTGTGACAATCACAGATGTGTGGTAGGCCACAGGTGTGTGACAGGACAGGAAATGTGCTGGACTTGCCTGACTGCACCTCCCAAGGCTTAATGGTAGCAGACAGGTCACAGGTGTGTGATGATAGATCACAGGTGTGTGATGATAGATCACAGGTGTATGATGACAGGTCACAGGTGTGTGATGACAGGTCACAGGTGTGTGATGACAGGTCACAGGTGTGTGATGACAGGTCACAGGTGTGTGATGATAGGTCACAGGTGTGTGATGACAGATCACAGGTGTGTGATGACAGGTCACAGGTGTGTGATGACAGGTCACAGGTGTGTGATGATAGATCACAGGTGTGTGATGACAGATCACAGGTGTGTGATGACAGGTCACAGGTGTGTGATGACAGGTCACAGGTGTGTGATGACAGGTCACAGGTGTGTGATGATAGATCACAGGTGTGTGATGACAGATCACAGGTGTGTGATGACAGGTCACAGGTGTGTGATGACAGATCACAGGTGTGTGATGACAGGTCACAGGTGTGTGATGACAGGTCACAGGTGTGTGATGACAGGTCACAGGTGTGTGATGATAGATCACAGGTGTGTGATGATAGATCACAGGTGTGTGATGATAGGTCACAGGTGTGTGATGATAGATCACAGGTGTGTGATGATAGGTCACAGGTGTGTGATGATAGATCACAGGTGTGTGATGATAGATCACAGGTGTGTGACGACAGGTCACAGGTGTGTGATGACAGGTCACAGGTGTGTGATGACAGGTCACAGGTGTGTGATGATAGATCACAGGTGTGTGATGACAGGTCACAGGTGTGTGATGATAGATCACAGGTGTGTGATGATAGATCACTGGTATGTGATGACAGGTCACAGGTGTGTGATGATAGATCACAGGTGTGTGATGACAGGTCACAGGTGTGTGATGATAGATCACAGGTGTGTGATGACAAGTCACAGGTGTGTGATGATAGATCACAGGTGTGTGATGACAGGTCACAGGTGTGTGATGATAGATCACAGGTGTGTGATGACAGGTCACAGGTGTGTGATGATAGATCACAGGTGTGTGATGACAGGTCACAGGTGTGTGACAAGTCACAGGCCTGTGACAGGACAGGAAATGCTGTGGGACTTACCTGACTCTGCACCTCCCAGGGCTTAGTGATGGCAGACAGGTCACAGGCAGTCATCATCATGGCCCTTAAGAAGAAAAGAAAAACTATTAAACTAGGAAAAAAATGCAAACCCTGCTGTTTCACTAAAAGGAATAAATATTCTGACTGCTCACATAATGACCTCCTTTTTAGTTGGGTCGGCAGTCACATACTTGATTGTTTCTTCTTCACTTTGCATTTGTTCACAGGCATCAACAATCTTTTGAAACATGGTTCTCTTCCTGGAAAAGATATATCTGTGTATCAATTTTTCCACAGAAAATGATCCTAAGTTCCTGCTTTTCATATTCTGTGTTCCCATTCTGCCTCGGGCTGTCTGCCTAGCAGGGGCCAAGAGCCAGGGTTGAGAGCAGGCAGTTCTGACTATCTCTGGCATAGAGAAGGCTAGAGGCAGAAAAGGTACCAACCACAGAGTGGGAGGACCCATGAAAGTTTGAATCCAGTAAAACCAAAAGTTCACATAAGCAAAAAGGCAAGACAGAGACACAAAGACCAGGAGCTGTACCATCACAGCACGCACTCCCAACAAAAACACAGAGGCTAACATACATGGATGACTGGTCTCATTGGCAATTGGGAGACCCAGACCTACACAGTGGAGTATCTTCCCATTCTCAATAGGTTAGGAAACTAGAATCCAATGTGTCCAGATCAAGAGTACTTCAGATATGGGGTCAGAGGGCCCCGGCATGCTGCTGGTAGAAAGTAAACAGCAGGGCCCAATACTGCATGGTGGCACACACAACATGTGTGCACCTCTCCACACTCCCTCCCAACTCTACGTGTAGAAACTGCAATGCAGCGTTGTGGGCAATAATGGAGATAAGACACAATCGGAATGTTTTTATGCGGAGGGGTATAAGGGAATTGTTGTCTATCCAACAGTTAAACGCTGTACGATTGAAGCAAGAGAGTTGGCTCTCTGTGTATTATCAAGGTAAACCTTTTAATTTACTATATATCCATCCATCCACCATATAGCTATTTCTGATTGTGCGCTTGTTTGTGTGTGAGGGCTGAATAGGGATGGGAGGATAGGTGCACATTTATGTGTAAAAGCCGGAGGTGGGCATCGGGTGTCTTTCCTCCATGGGCCCCTTTTCAGCTGTCCTCACTATTATTCTCTCCTTATGCTGGGGATACACTTGCTCCCTGTCGCTCTCAACTTTCTGTATGGGTGTTGAGGAATCCAAACTCTGATCCTCCTACTTGTATGGCATTTGCGTCACCTACTAAGCCCTCTTGCCTTTCCTGTCATCCATTCATCTGGTTTGTTTGTTTGTTTGTTTAGTTTTTTGAGACAGGGTTTCTCTGAGGCTTTGGAGGTCCCGGAACTCTCTGCAAACCAGGCTGGTCTCGAACTCACAGAGATCCACCTGCCTCTGCCTCCCAAGTGTTGGGATTAAAGGTGTGTGCCGCCACCATCCGGCTTCTTTCATCCATTTTCAACTGCAGGTTTGTTTGGCTTCCCTGGGGTCTTGTCCTGAATCTGATGTGCTACTGAATGCCGTATAATCCATTTGTAGTGCTTCAACATGAATATTTTTAATCAATCTAGAAATGTCATGACATCACAGGCAAACCTTTAAAATACAATGTTGTGTGGGAGAAGTGAGTTGCAGAAATGCATTTGCAGACAGTGTGGTGCCATATGTGAGAAAAAACCCTAGACACACACAGCAGTCCTACATAGAAAGTATGGAGTGCATCAGTGTCAGATAGCGTTCTTTGGAAGGTAAGAGGACTTTGGGATGAAATGGGGATGGAGTGTCCCAATCATGGCACTGCTTCTGCTTCTGTCCTTAAAAACTGAATTCTGAGCTGGGTGGTGGCGATGCATGCCTTTAATCCCAGCACTTGGGAATCAGAGACAGGAGGATCTCTGAGTTTGAGGCCAGCCTGGCCTACAGGTAAGTTTCAGAATAGCCATAGAGAAACCTTGCCTTGAGAAAAACCAAAGACCCCTAGATTCTGAAGCATATGTGACATGATGGGTCACCACCAGTGGGAATGTGAGCCCTGGGTGTCTGGGTACCATTACATTGTCCTCAGCATTTGTAGTCATAGCTGGACTATCTAGTAGTTAGATTTTCAAGGACGATTAGCAAGGCAAAATTTGACAGAGCCAGAGTCACCAAATATTTGGATCCTAGAAATACTCCACCTCTTTCTAGTCAGTGTTCACCATGAAACTTAAATTTCACTTAGAAGAGAATGTGCAGATGCTTGGCATATCTGCTGTCCTTGGCCCTCTGCTGTGTAAAAACTCAAGTTTTGTAAGTTTAGTTCGTGTGTTAGAATCATCAAGATTGCTCAATCCAAAACTCTCACAGGATCAAATTTCTGAGCCTGAAATAACACATACCAGATTCTGGGCACAAATCTAGTTAAATACTAGATTCTGGACCATGGTGAGTTACTGGAACACACAGCCATGGTGTGCAGTTTCTTGACATTATTCTATACCCTTCTGTTTGCGCTTTGGACCACGAGCTATTTAACAGGGCAGACTCATGCTTCCAAAGTATATCTCCAAAACAGAGCAAGTTCACTGTCAATCAATGATCTTGAGAATAACTGTAACTCCAAAAGGAAAACAGGTTTGTGAGCCCAGTTTTTAAAATGTATATGTATGTGTGGATGCCAACAGAGGGCAGATGGAACATTACATCCCTGAAGCCAGAGTTAGAGCCCATTGTGAGCCACCCAGCTTGGGTTCTAGGAATCCAACTCCAGTCCTCTGCAAGAATATCAAATGCTCACAGGTAATGGGCCATCTCTCCAGCAGAGTGAACAAGCCTTTACCTTCAGTGCAGTTCATGGAAGGCAGAAACACGCTGGGCTCAGGAGCATTCTGATAGCCATTCTTATACTTACTTGAAATACAACGCCAGGTCAGTGGCTATTATTGCAACCTCAAACAAATGGATCACTGTTTCAAACTGCCGCTTGCTTAGATTCTGGAAGATGTTTAAACTCTGTAAAATGAACAATTCACAAGAAAGGATGAACAATTCACAATAAAATACAACCTGCAATTGATCTTTGGTTCAACAAGCAAATCAAAGAAAACCACACTTAGTGAGTTGATATATCCTGTCCTTCAAAACTTTTTGGTATCTTTTTTTTTTTTTAGATTTATTTACTTTTATTGTATGCTCATTGGTGTTTTGCCTGTGTGTATGTCTGTGTGAGGGTGTCTGATCCCCTGGAGGTGGAATTACAGACAGTGCTGGGAAGAGCAACCAGTGCTTGTAACCACTGAGCCATCTCCCCAGACCCTGATGTCTATTTTTTTAATCTCATGGTTTAAGTATATGTCTCTCCTCTTCTTTGAGTAGGTCATTTAAATTCTAAAAATAGATTCAGCTCCCCTAGGTCTACATTTTAGAATAAATAACTTGTTCTCTTTTGGTACCATGTGAAAATATAACAAAAGAATAAAAACTTATTTGTATTAATTGAAGCAGTGTTTAAAAAAAAAAAAAGATTTCTGGGATGTCCAGTGGTTACCCATGTGTCTCTGCCGATAAGCTAATTCTAGAGTAACCACAAAATCACTGTCTCTCAGAAACAGCCGTCTACACTAATATTCACATATATAGGAAAACAATGTCCCTCCCTGTGTTATCCTTAAAATGTTTGCATGCAATATCTTACAAAGAATTATATCTCTTTTTCAGAGTTTCTCGTGAATAATCTCTTCATATAGGAGTTATTCAGTTCTTTACTTTCTAGATTACCAGAATACAAAACTTGGAGTGGTTATTAAAAGTTGTGGTGTTTTGGATGAACCATTTTAGTCATTCAGGACAGAGGACACGTGTACAATAGTATTGCCAAATGAAGGTGATAGTGACAATATACAGGACAATTCCACCAGAGAGAAAGGCAGTAGTCTGTAGGACTGTATGGAGAAAGGAAGAAAATAATGCAGAGTATTTCATAACCAACCGGCTTCTAAATGCTTCATGAATGCTTCTATGGCAAACCACAAAGCAGAGATGTGAAGCCACATTCTTTGGGTTAAACAGCCAGAACAGGGCAGTGTAGCCTGTCCACACGGTGCATGCTCTCAGTTTTTGTTCCACAATGCCTTTCAGCAAGAAGCCAGGTCCCAGCTTTACCACTGATAGCTGCATATACTGGACACAGGCCTAACGCCTGCCTTTGTTTTCTCTGTTGGGATAAACTTGCCTTCCAACTGCCTGACTCATAGTCTGTGCTCAATAAAGACCTGTGCAAGGTCAACTCCAGTGAAGAAAACTTGGAGAATTAAAATTGCTACAAGTTAACTCACTGTTGTATCTCTATTATGATAATATTATTTATTATATAGAGTTTTGAGACTAGCTCCAGATTAAAATAAAATTAAACAAAATCTTCAATCCCAAACCGAATCTGGCTATCGGTCATTCCAGAAGACTTTTGTGTTTTGCCCAGGAACTCAAGTTCCAGGCATGACAAGTTTTCATGGAGGCCACCTTTTTACATGTGGGACAAGAGCTGACATTTCTCAAGACATGTGCAGCTGGTAGACAGCAATCTACCATTTGTTTTGTTAAAACGCTGAGCTCATTGTCACAACTGTCACAACTGTAGTCAGTATTTTTAGATGAGTAGAGTCAAGCAATGGCCAGCAAACTCCCACATTACAGGGGGAAAAAAAAAAAAAAACCTGTCTGGATGAAAAAAATCATACCCCTTCTTTTTTTTTTTTTTTTTTTTTTTTAAAAGATTTATTTTATTATGTACATAGTGTTCTGCCTACAGGTATGCCTGCATGCCAGAAGAGGGCACCAGATCTCATCATAAATGGTTATGAGCCACCACGTGGTTGCTGGGAATTGAACTCAGGACAGCAGCCAGTGCTCTTAACCTCTGAGACATCTCTCCAGCCAGATATTGTCTCTAGCTAGGAACTGGTGGTGCACACCTTTAATCCCAGTACTTGGGAGGCAGAGGCAGGAGGATCTTTGTGAGTTCAAGGCCAGCCTGGTCTACAGAGGGAGTTCCAGGACAAGCTCCAAAGCAATACAGAGAAACCCTGTCTCAAAAAAAAAGAAAGAAAAAGAAAAAGAAAAGAAGGAAGGAAGAAAAGAAGAAAGGAAGGAAGGAAGGAAGGAGAAAATCTTATTCCTTCTTGGGACTGTTCACAATACTCCACTAGGCATCTCAGTCCAGATCCAATGTGGGTTTTCTCTGATGTCTGTTTCATCCTTCTGCCTCCCCCTCCTAAGTGTTAGGTTACAGGCGCCACACCACACCACCACGCCACCATACTACAGCAGCGAGGTTCATCCAGTATGAATAGAATGGCCATTTCTGGGTGGTAGAATTTAATGCCATCACTTCCATTTATGTTTTTTTTCTCCACATTTCACCTATTACTTGAATTTTTATAGTGGAGTTAGGTGGGTTTTTTTTTTTTAATTCCTAAGCTATTAATTCTTTTTTTTTTTTTTTTAAGGGAAGAATAACATGACATTTTTATTAGTCGGGGACATTATTTTCCAAAAAAAAAAAAAAAATTAATCCTTGGCTGTTAAGAAATGCCAAATCTGCAATCTCTTCCCCTAATGTCTTCAAATGGCTATTAATTCTTAAAATATATGAGCATGTAATATTTCAACTCCCTATCCCTGCACATTTTTCTAAAAACACTATGAAGAGAAAGGCATGTGTGCCAAAACAAGCCAGGAAGCCTGGTCTCTAGCCCAGTTCTAGGCACACCAGTCCCTAATTGTGTGTGTGTGTGTGTGTGTGTGTGTGTGTTCTTATAAATTTGACTAACAATATCTCCACCTATTCACTCAGGTCACAAGCTGTTTCTGTCTGGTTTGGAATACAGGCCTATGTGTCAAACTCTATGAAATGTAAATACATTTCAGTTCACTGTATTACAAGATGAAAAAAAAAATGTCTAAGTAATGTCCACAAGAGCCAAGATTGCTGAATAAATTCCAAGGATTTCTCCTTTTAAAAATATGAAAACTTTTGGTGGATTTATTTTTTTTATACTGTTTTCCTAAAATACAAAAGGCATATATTATGAGCTAAAGTGTCAATTTTTTTGTGGTCAATTTGACTGCTCATAAATACGCTATGTGATTGTGTTGTCTAGCAACCATATTGACAGAGCTTTAAACATCTGCAATTAGAGGTTGAATAGCATTGTAGACAGGTCCTTGAAAAGACAGTATACATTACTGAGAGGCAATATTCCTTTTTAGAAAGAATAATAATCGTTTGCATAGCCATCAAAGCCAGGCTTTCTAGTTTGCATCTCTGATGCTGGTAAACCCCTTAACCAAAAGCATCATGGAGAGGAATGGCAGGAACCTGAAGCATAAGCTTGAGGCAGGCTCTGATGGAGGAACACTTCTTACTGGCTTGTTCCAAAGGCTCATGCTCAGCAAACTTCTTGTACAACCCTGGACTACCTTCCCAGGCATGGCACTGCCCACAGTGGGCTGGGCTCTCCTATATCAATTAACAAGTAAGAAATCTTCATAAATGGCCCCACGGGCTAAGCTGATGGAGGTGATTCCTCGGCTGAGGCTTTTTCTCCCCAGCTGTGTCAAGTGGACAATCAAGATTGGCAACCTTACTAGGTTAGATCTCAAAACAAAGACCACGAAAAACAGAGATAGAAAGGTTTGCCTCTATTATAAACTCTCAAAACCCAGGAGAAACACGTAGCTACTACATGCCTTTAACGTTATGTGGCGGGATATTCCAGTGAAGTTCTTTAAATATATTTGCCTTACGAGGCACAGCGGAGCTGACAGATTAGAGCTGATTTTGCTCCATTGTGGTGTGAAGAGGGATGCTCTGAAAATGCTTCAGGGATACTGGCCCGTGAAGACTGTCCCACAGCAAAACAAAGGCTCCTAATAAACCGGGCATCGACAAGAGAGTCTCATATCTTGATCCGAGCCTGCATTACCAAAATTTGACTCCCTCCAAGGTCCACAGCACACTCTGCAGGGTGTGCACCATGAGCAGGAAAAGCAGTGGCTGCACAGCTGCTCCGCCCCCTTTATATGTGTAAATAGATGCTTCGATGTGACAGAGCCTTTTTGCCCTCTTCACCAATGGGCCCAGGGATTCTGTGACTTTTGTCATCAGAACATAGATGCAGTATAGCAACTTCTGTCATTGTACTGAGGCAGGGACATGAGAACTATACTTGCATAAGGGGATACATCACCAGTGTCATCACTGAAGACCATTTTTCCCCTAGCTCTTGGAGTAGTCTTAGATTCAGAACCTGTAAGCTTCCCTAGAGACAAAGTCTCATACCTCATCCTGCAAGAGAATCTTGCTATATTCCAGGTGATGTCGCTCTAAAATAGAAGTCCCATGAAGCTTTGCAAGTGGAGATGTGGACCTAGGAAGAAAAGGATACAGCAGAGCTTCATCAGCTTAGAGATTGCACAGAAATCCATCCAATACAGCATTTTCACTCTTCTAGAATTCTTGTTCATGTCTTGTCTCCTTCCCTACTCAGTATGTATGAAATGATCAAATATAAAATATTGGAAAATACTATTTTTAATTTAGAAGGTAAGAAAGTGTTACTTGCCAGGCATGGTGGTTGCATATCTTTCATCCCAGCACTTGGGAAGCAGGCAGATTTATCTCTGTGAGTTCAAGGCCAGCCTGGTCTACATAAGGAATTTCAGGACAGCCAGAGCTACATAGTGAGACTCTGTCTCCAAAAAGTAAAAAATAAGGGAGGGGGTGGCGGTCTGATATCTAAGTGGTTGAATTACTTGAATTATTTAAACTATTAAGTCTGATCTCTAAGTATAAACCCTTAGGGTCTCCAGATGTGGTGCTGTCCTATGACTTACGTAACATCTGTCAAATTGTGGAAGTTCATAAACTATCTGCATTGACTGTCCATTAACAGTCTCCAAGCTGGGGTTGGGGGTCATAAACCTGAACCAGAAGGTTGAGGCAGGAGGATTACAAGATGGAGGCCAGCCTGGGCTACATAGCCAGGCCCTGTCTCAAAAACCATAAACTTAATTAATTAATTAATTAATTATTCCAGGAATCAAATACAAATTAGTGGCAACTCTAGAGAATTTCCATTATGCATAACAAAGAACAGAACATTGTGGGGAGGAGGCACTGCCAAGTCACCGACAGGTGCAGTAACCAAAACTATCATTTATTAGAGGAGAATACAATGTTTAGGACACTGCAGCAAAGTCAGCACTAAATGGGATACATATTCCACACGGCCCTGCTCCCAGGGTTCCAGGAATCACCACACAACAGGACACAAATGTCTGAAGGGGGTAGAAAGAGTCTAGGAACCAGAGGCAGTGGATTACCCCAAGGAAATAATATCTTCTAGACTCATACAGAGGTAGAGACATCATGCACAAAACCTGTACAAGCCCAAGCCAGACTAAGTCCCAGCATGGAGTAGGAGCTGAAGCAGATTCCCGCTCCTAGCCATAGAGCTATTGGCAGTTATTAGCTGCTGGGGAAAAGAAAGGGTCACTTTTCTCTAAGTGTGGAGCCCCTGAAAAATAGATCTGGTCCTAGTAGAAGACCACACATTGAAGAATATTTGGGCAACACAAATTTGTTTTGGTGACAAAAAGACACAAAGTTGGGTGGATGGAGAAGGGAAAAGGGTGGGTCTGGGAAGAGTCAGAACAAGAGGGGTAAATATGATTAGAACATGTACAAAAACTCAGAGAACTAATTAAATATTAAAATTCAAATTGGCCAAATTTGTTATTGGGAAGCCAAATATTTACTCATTCTTGAAGTACCACGTGACATCTGACTGCTACAGAGTTGGTGAATGTTCCACTACACAGAGAGATTACTAAACAAGAGACAGCAGCCTGCCTATTTAACCACAAGGAGTTTAAAATTTCAGATAACGGGACACCTTGATACCATGAACCTCCTTACACCAATATCCCAAGGGCACAGTACACATGGAAAGAACTGCCAAAATGACTAATGACATATTTAGTGATCAGGAAGCATGAAGTACATCCAGATAGAGAGGGATGCCAGAGAACAACTTCCTTAGACTCTTCAAAAACAGTATCCTGGGACACAAGATGAAGAAACTACTCTAAGTTAACGGAGAATAAATATAATCAACAATGATATACAACATATGATCCCTGATTGTAGTCTCCAGTCACTCTCGGGTGCTGTAAGAGACAGTATTGAGACAACTAGAAAATTATTAATTTTACTTGAATTAATTAATAGTTTGCATTGAATAACAGCACAACTGTAAAATTTGCTTGTGGTGGGGGTGGGGGCAATGTGCTGTGTCTCTTGTGTTTGGGGAGCACATGCTGAAATAATTAGGAACAAAATGCCTGCGTGATTACAAATGACTCACAAATACTTCAGAAGTAGAAAATGGCGTGATTTGTGCATGGGAGGACAGGGAGATTGGTTCTGTAATTGCTCAAACAGATGGTCTATAAATAATCACTGAGAACTTCAGAGAAGATGTGGGATGAGAAAACGATGCCAAGGCGGTGTGAGATGCCCTTCTGTGGAAACCCAGTGACAGCGGGGTGGCGATTTCAGCCTGTCACTTGGGAAGGCACCTCCCTCATGGAATCTTCCATGAACGCTGAGCTTGTGTTCACCCTGCTTTCATTCACATAGTTGGAGCAGTACCCAGGAGTGTGGCTTCATTGACTGTCTCAATTGTTTTCCTGAAGCATCTCTCCAGTCCGGTGCCTGGAGCCCTGCCCTTGGCTCTGCCTGAAGCATGTTACCGACACACAAATGAACATCAGTGGAAACATGACTGCCTGATTTCCACATGACAAAAACCTGGAGGGAAATCTTAAATCATGGTCTGACAAAGTGTGGCTCAAATGGGCATTTATTTATTTATTTCCTTTATTCTTCTCTCATGCATTACATCCTGACCTCTGGGTCCCCTCCCTTCACTCCTCCCAGTTCCTTCCCCCACTTTCCCCCTCCCCAGACCAATTCCTCCTCTTCCCACCCCCCCCCAAAAAGCAGGCCTCCCAGGAATATCTTCCTAACATGGTCTAACAAGATATATTAAGACTGGGCACAGACCCTCATATCACAGCTGGATAGAGCAATCCAGTGGGAGAAAGGGGTCCCAAGTGCAGCAAGAGAGCCAGAGATACCTGCTCACACACACACACACACACACACACACACACACACACACACGTTGTTGGGAGTCCCACAAGAACACCAAGCTATAATTAAGAGTAGATTAAGGAATTAAGGACTGGTAAAATGGTTCAGTGGGTGAAGGTATTTGCCACCAAGCCTGAGTTTGATACCCAAAGAATCCACAGGATACACAGAGAGGACAAGCTACTGAAGGCTGTCTTTTGACCTCTAAATGTGTATGGTAGTGTACACACACGCGCGCGCGCGCGCACACACACACACACACACACACACAACACACACACACACACCAATAAATAGTTTTGAAGAACTACTTTTAGGGAGATGAACTTTCAGTGGGATTGAATATAGAGAACTTCAAGGCATGTCTGGATTATCATGTCAAATTTTGGGATTCACAGTTTTGAAGTAACAGAAACACTGGAGTGAGTGCAGAGAATCATGCTAAACTATGTGGTGGGAACTACAGTTATTAAGAGTTCAAGCTGGGCCGGGTGGTACATGCCTATAATCCCAGCATGCAGGAAGCTGAGGCAGGAGGATCAGGATTTTGAGTCATCTTACACTATGTAGCAAGATCCTCCAAGGCAATGCCTCAACGTTTTCAAAACCTGAGTGTGTTCAGCCTGGAAAGGAAATACTTTGGTAAGAAAGATGTTTTCATTCTTTTTAATGCATGAAGGGGTGACAATGGGTGAGAAACCATACTTATTCCTGCATATGAAGAGGCCCAAACTAGGAGAAATAAAAATTATATATAGAGACCAATTTCAGTTCAATTGTTAGGATCATACCAGAATAGAGGGAGCCTCTGCCTTGTGAGCAGATGGGTCCTCCGTTATGGAAAATAATTAAGGGCAGACTACAAAATACAATATGCATAGGGGAAACTGAAGGGAAATGTATAACTCTCAATATTTTTCTGCTAGCTACTGCATTTGTCCAAGATGACAGAAATATCAGAGAACAAAAAATAAGAGAGCAGAGGTGAAGAGAGGGGAAAGAAATCTACAAACATACACAGGATGAAACAAACCAAGAGGCTGGGAAAACAAAGCCAGCAAGAGTACACAGGAACCTGGAATAATCAAAATGGAAAAAAACGAGAGCTTTCGGGTGTTGTCAGAGGGCATAGTCTGAGAGATAAGGGGTCAGACATCCTGGAGGCAAGAGATCAGACCAAAGGCACAGGGTCAATCCAGGAGTCCCGTGTCCCAACAGCTTCTGGTCACTCTGCAGGTGGTCTTCCTGCTACAATCAGAGTGAAAAGGAACATTCCCAAGGACGGCATTTGCCAATGGAGCAGTATCTCTGAGGTATTCTAAGCAGTTCTTCCTATGCACATGCAGCAGGAGTAACGCAGGGACTCTGTACGGACATGGGGGGTGGGCGAGGGGGAAGTTTGAGACCATTTGATACCAGGAACTTAGTGGAGCTGCCAGAGGGCTCAACCCATGCTGAGGATGAAGATGTATTTGACCCCAGTCTGATGTCAGGAAACTCTTCCATCAGTGCACACACCTCCTGTCCAATTTGCGGAGGACAAAGGGTTGGAAAACACCAACAGAATAGGAAACCAGGTCATTGTGAGGCCCTGGCTGTGGCTCCGTCCATCCTGAAAACCCGCAGGCAAGAAGGTGCCTTATCTAGCTCTGCTGCTGACTCTAACCTAGGACAAGTCTTTCCCAGTCTGTTTACCCATCCGGGAGAGAGGCGGTTAATGTGTGGCAGCGGGAGGTAAAACAAGACAAGGCCTACTGCCTGCTTAGATCAGTCTCCAGCACACAGGAGGTGTTTAACACACCAGGCCTGGCGCCACACAACTGCAATCCCAACTGTGGTGGGAAGATTGTAAGATTAAGGTTTGCCTTCTGTAGCAACACTGTCACGGAAAAGACAGAGATGAAGAACAAAAGAAAGAAAAGTAAGTGGAAAAGAGATGCCCAATAAGTCTCCGTTTCTTTGGAGGAGAATGAGAGGACTCCACTGCCCCTCCTCCCTGCCCCAGGACCCCTGCCTCAGTGAGGGAGTAATGGGCAGCATGGGCTGATGGTGTGGTGATGTCCTGGAAAACAGCTTCAGTGGAGATGCTCCTCTCAAGATGGAGGTGGACAGGACAGTTGTTCAAAGTGTGAAGAGACTGCCCGGAACGTGCTTTTCATTCACGAGTGCCTTTATCTGAAGTCCCTGGCACACAGGGTTCATAGCAGTAATCTCACTTGACTCCCACAGCAATCTTTGACAGGTCAATGTCATACCCATTTTCCAGTTAAGAAACTGAGTCTCAGAATAAGTGAGCTGCCTAAGGTTTTCCAGCCAGGAAGTAGTGAGAGCCTACAAGCCTATACCACAGAGTCTATCATGCCTGGAACACTTCTGTGCCTCTGGAGGATGCTGGGTCATTCGTTAGGGCTGAGGGTGGCGTGTGGCTGAGGATTTTATACGCATGGATCCACCTAATCTGCAGCTGCGCATCATTATTATAATTCCTACTGTCCAGATGAGGAAAGCAAGGCTCAGAAAGTAAACGACTTGTAAATCTAAATCTGTCTGACACAAGTCTGCACCGGCATCATTACTTCCTTTCTCCAGCCAAGAGAGGGAGATGGCATGATGCTATGCTAGAGGGTCAGCTGAGGGCCGTGTGGTGAAAGCAAAGGGCCAGGAAGGGAAGGGCCACACGCCCCCAAAAGGCACGAGTTTTACCTGAACGGGGCACAGTCCCTGGGTATACATCATTAGTGTAGGCCTACTGGGTATACATTAGTGTAAGCCTAAGATTAATACACTCGGATATTTGAATCCAGTACTCTGATTAAAGTTACGTGAACAAAGCTGGGGGACCTCAGAAGTGGAAACAGAAAGGACGAGGCACAAAGCACTATGGGAAAAGAGCAGATGCTGTCACGAGGCTATAGTTCAGGAGGCATAGAATAGTCCCGAAACCATAAAGAGTTAGAGGACGTAGCTGGGCTGTGGATCATGGAGGACAGGGGAGGTCCTTCATCCCTCCCCAGGCACATTCTGGCATCCACCAGCATGGGTCAGCACAATGCACACATTCACTTACTTCATTTGGTACAAATTATTGGTGCCTCTGTGGTCGATATCATGGCAGAAGGCAGCAGCAAGCATGGCAAACGCTTCAAGGTCTGTATAATATTTCTTTAGTCTCCCTGTCTAGAAAGATGCATGAATATATCTTTTAGAGGTCAGCACATCTTACACCCAGCCTAGTCTGACTGCAAGGGGGGCCGGGCTGAGCTGTCCCCATGTTTCCACCAAAGACTAGTTTTGTATTTACTGAGTCTTGTGTCATCCCAGGCAGGTTCAAAACCTAGGAGTGCCTGGATTTTCCTTTAAAATGACACACATGTGCATTTCTGGTTGATAATCAAGCCATGTGCCCGGGGAGCAGCTGAGAAAGGGTGAGAGTCTGTGGGATCTTGTCCATGAACGTCAAATGGTAGCTCTGACCTGACAGGCCATTCCCACTCCTTGTCATTTCCCAAGTGGGAACTAGTCAGAGTTGCAAACCCTTTCAATGGCTTCCAGCATCCGTACCTACCATCAACAAAGTGAACATGGTCTGCCCCACATTGAATCCGTGCCGCCAGTTGTGGTAGGTGACAGGGCGGTACCCTTTCCTCACTGTGTACATCCACCTCGTAAGAACCTGTTACCCAAAGGCAGCAACTGTTCAGACTTTACAACAGACTGCTAAAGGATGGGAGGCCTGGGGCATGCTTATCTAAATAGCTATGCTGGTCCTGTTGACAGAGTTTAAGCCGATGTATTCTCAGAGTTAATGATAATTTGAAATCCTAACTTGGGCTAATCTTTGGAACCACGGAAAACACCAGTAAAGCACAGCAACAGAATCTAAACGCTTTTGAAGCAAAATGCCACCTGACCTCGACCGGCACTTTGAATTTCTCCACCGCATTTATTTCAAAAAACAGCCGCAGCCCGCACTTAACCAACTCGTGCTCTGTAACGGGGAAGTCGCTGAAACAGAACTCATACAGGCCTGCAGCTCTCGGGTCCGGCAAGTCCTCCTTCTGTTGAGAGGACAGATCGGTTCAGATTACATTCAGCCCATGGCCCTTTTATGCCACGCTCCCAATATGGATGGTAAAGGGTTAATAGAAAGGGCTGAGCAGATGGTGCAGCAGCTCAAGATGTTTGCCACCAGGCCTGATGACCCGAGTCCAGGCCCCAGAACCCACGTGGTAAGGAGAGAACTGACTACAGGAGTTAGCTTCTGACCTCCACGGGTGCACTGTAGAGCATGATCCAACCCCCACTCCACACTAATCTATCAATGAATTAGAGTTATCAATGAATTATCATCAGATTAAAAAAAGTCCTGAACCACACAGCCAAGTCCTCCTCTTGGTGCTTGGCTCCCATAGTGTCATGGCTCCTTCCTCCCTCCCTCCCTCCCTTCCTCCCTCCCTTCCTTCTTCCGTCCTCCCTCCCTCTCTCCCTCCCTCCCTCTCTTAGCTTAGTTACACAATGACCAGTGCCTGATAGCCAGTAAAATCTCAACTTAAAGCCATATTTAAAAGGTTTCTGAGTGGATTTGATGTCAATCCAATCCCAAGGCTCTCTTCTTTCTGTCGTGGAAAGTTTTTATTTTAAACTCACCACAAAGAACTTAGGAATATGTGGGGGAGGGGAAGGGAAATGGACAACATAGTCATGATTGTGACTTGGGAGATTTAAAAAAAAAAATGGATCTTTGCAATAAGGAATGTAGTTCAGCGAGGTGCTTATAAAATGCAGACCCATGAAGGACAAGTGCTCAGGATAATTGCCGGACAGGGCACTGTGCACTCAGTGCTGTGGGATAAACGGGTGCCTGGAGACAGGTTCCCACTAATCAAATGAGGGGGAATTCTGAAGGGGCTAAGCTGCCAAAAGGAGGAAGGGAAGGAACAGAGCAGGGGATGGAGGGAGGAGGAGCTAGGACTTGCCATGGCGGAAGACAAGGCAGAGGAGGGCACACAGGTCTCTGGGGATCAGCAGGGAACAGGGCATGAGGGGGCAGCCCAGGCACTGAAACCATAGTTTTGCTAGAAGCAGGCATTTTCCATTTGGTGTTGAAATGTGTATGAACTGATCTCAGGGGAAACTTCCAACTCCTGGAAGGAAGTGACCTGCTTTTCTGTATCTTTGTGTCTGGTCAGCACAGTGCTGAGGGTACGTACCCTCAGCCCACGGGTCTGAACTGAGTTCCCCTGCAGGTCTGGTGTAGCCCACACAGCTGCTGCCCACTCCTCCTGCTTGGTGCTTTCCCACCATGGCCATTGCCCTGAGAAAGGCTGAGGTCTGTCTCCCTGATGCCCTCTGGGATGGCTATGCTACAACCCGAAGCTACGAAGATAAACCTAGCCACGGCTCCCAAGGGGGGGCATCTTGCAGTTATCTAGTTTAGCTCCAATTGTAAATGATCTTTGTGGGCTGAACTATGTTGAACAATGATGGGGAAAAGCAGAAAGCCAAAAGATCAACCGTTAGAAGAAATCTTTCTTCCCAGTCTTGGGAAATGTCAAGGAAGAGGAAACTCAACATTTACTTGAAAAAATGAGAATGGGTACCCAAATAGATTCTACTAAAAGAATATGGGACCAGCGGGGAAACACTTTACCAATAGGGCCAGGAGCTGTCCCTCTTCACCCTCTTCAGTTACATCTACGTGTAACTTCTCCTTAAATTTCTAAAATGGAAAAGCAATAGAGGCGTGCAGTTTCTACAAAGGTTTCCGTCCGATCCCTCCACTATTAAAACCAGTCAAGATATAGTTAAAATAGGCTACACACCTGCCACACACGAAGACACTCTGTGTGGGAAGAGCCATACCCGCAAGTGATTAGGAAGACTAGACTGGAGAAATAACCTAACATGATTTGAGTTCTCTCCCTTCCCAAAATGTAGCAGTAGCCATCTTAAAGCCAAGCTATGGGTTACAGGCAGGCCCGAAAGGGAAGAAGGAAACAGAGTGACTTACCTCTCTCTCTCTCTCTCTCTCTCTCTCTCTCTCTCTCTCTCTCTCTCTCTCTCTCTCTCATTGCCCAATAGCAGTTGTACATGATTCATGCACGTATTCTCATCTTTATCAACACTTCACTCAGATACCTTTTAACTCTTAATGGCAAAACAAAACCAACACCTCACACCACACTACACCTATATACGCCCTCAAAAAAACAAACAAAACAAAACAAAAACTGGGAAAAAGCAAGCAAGGAATAAAGGTCAGACACCTTTAACCCCAGCACTCAGGAGGCAGAGGCATGTGCATCTCTGTGAGTTCAAGGCCAGTCTGGTCTACAGAGTGAATTCCAGTACAGCCAAAGCTACACAGAGAAACCTTATCTCCGAACAAAACAAGTTACTTTTGTAGTAATTGGAATACTATCTGCAAAAATCCACTGGCTCCCTCAACAGAAGATAGTGGACTTGATCATGTGATTTCATGTGACTGTAGGAGACCGCCACATGAGCAAAGTCACCAGGTTGCTGCTGGTCCACAAAAGTTGAGAGGTCATGGAACAAACCAGACTCACAGCTTGGTCACTAAGGTCAGTCAGAGCCTGCAGCTATGTAAATAGAACATAGCTGCTTACTAGTGCTTAGGGAGCTGATACAATGGTTGTTACGCAGCATTTAAGGATAATGACTGACTGATGCATTGCTCTTCTTCAAATATTGTTTCCCTCACTAATACACATGAGTCTAGATGTCACTGCTTCTGCTCCTACACCCCCCATTTGTCACAAAGTGCTATTGGGACACTGCAGTTCCGATTTCCAGGAAGACCAGCTCACTGGTGAGCAGCTCCTCCCCCACCTCTGGGAGTCCCCTCTCCTTATCCTCTGCCTCTTTTCTTTAGTCTGACTTCCCAGTGATTTCCAGAAGCTGAGGTTAAATGCCACCCACTGTCCACAGGACTGCGCTCCCCACTTACCAAAATCGAGCCGATTTCATCGGCGGTGGCTTTTGTGCGGCTCATCACCATTTCCTGAGCAAGGTCCTTTCTGCTTTCCAGTTTGCTCAGTCTCTCATAGGTGTCAGTGTTTAAAAGAGACCATCCAAGGAACTGGGTTAAAGTCTGGTGTAAGAAACAGTGACTCAGATCCTCTAAAGGTAACGGAAAGTCGCTTTGTGTGCAACAAGGTTCACGCTGTCCTGTGGCGATCTCTCCCTTCCACCACGCCCATCCCGGTTCTTTTTTAGAAATTACGTTTATTATGTTCGCTATTGTTGGAAGATTTCATGTGTGCACGTAATGTGTTTGGTTTTCAATTCACCTTTGCTCTCTTCTTCCCAATTCTTCGCCTAGTGCCCCATTCCCACTTCCGCCTCTTACCTTCATGTGCTCTGCACTTAAACCCACTGGGTCCACTGAGCACTGTGCGCGTGCGCAGGTGTGGGCCCACCTACTGGAGCATGAGTAGCAGCATCTCAGTGGCTCTCCCCACCCCCCCAAGGAAACTGACCCTTCTCCCGAAGCCGCCAATTTCCAATCCACCCTCAGCTAAGGGATGGGACTTCACCAGCCCTTCCCCCACCCAAGCTGCCAACCCAGCTCTTTGTACCAACATAAGGAAAAAAGAATATTATTGCCCAAACAGTAAGACTGCCTAAGCTTTGCTTTTTAAAGTGTCATGATTCGAGAATATTCTACTGTGGGAAAGGAATTATAAACAGAATAAAATATAGGACCTAAAAATTAAGCAGGAGTTTGAGGCCAAGAACGAGGGAGAGTATAACAGAAGAAGGGTGGGGAATAAAAGTATTCTTTGCTGTTTTTATAGGATTGGAAAGAATTTGAGTGAAATCAAAACTTTGTGCTTGAACATAAAACGTGGCAGTGTATAGAAATCCAGAAACAGAAATGATGCAACAACAGCATCTTCATTACAGCTGTGAGACTCGTGTCTTAGTGTTCTTTGGAATGTCATTCAGACCAAGGAGTATGCAGTCGCTGTCCATGATGTTCAGATACATCTGTTGCTCTTCCCCACATTTACCTCAGTGATGTGCTCGTCATGCTCATCAAAGGGCTTCCCGTCCTTCCTGTTGTAAAATGTAGCCACTCCCACAATGTCTTCTTTCTTGTTAACAATAGGCAGGGACAAGACATTTTTAATGACCCAGCCAGTCTCATCTACCGGTCCTTTCTATAAAAAATAAGGGAAATTAAGTTACTTTAACATATTCACTCTTCAATTATGAAACAACTATAGATTCACAAGATGTTTCCAAAGAAACATACAGAGAAATCCTTGGCCTCTTCATTCAGTTCCTACCAAGGGAAGCATCTCCTGTAACTGCAGTACAGTGCCAAAACCCAGGAAACGGACAATATACAAACCATAGACCTTACTAGGGTCTCACCAGATTTATATGTGTCTTTGTGCTTGTGTATTTGTTTATCTCTTTTGGAAAATTTCAACAACTATTAGAATCAATTGAAATATCCCATCACCACAATGCAGTCTTCCCACAACACCTACAACCACACTCAGCTTATTTTAAAGTAAATCTTGGGGTGAGTACATGGTTGGGATGAATATTTTTGGCCATCCATTCAAATGTTCCAGAACTAAAGCAACTATGTTCTGACACTGTAACCTTCTCCTTTGTTCCCCACCTCTGGGGATGGAAAGAGCTTCTTATGCTACCTCTCTGCTCCCTTTGCACTGTCTCCATCTTGCAATGTTTGTGTAGTTAATTTCATATGTTAGGATCTTTCTGTTAAAGTACTTAGTATAATTTCTATCTAATCCATCGAGATAGTCTTTCGCTCTATGGTATGTTGTGATTAGTAAAAACTGTGAGACCCTATGACACCCAAGACCCAGGCCAGTTGCTAGATTACAATGTGTCAACCACAGGTCAAGATGCTCCCATGCTCACTGGAGGGGTGCAAACAAATAGCTTCAGAAATGTTTCTCAAAATGTGACCAAGGACCACAGTGTTGTAGAATATTATGTTTAACTAGGTAAAAATGTGTAACATTTGTTTATGCTTTGAAGTGTTACTTGGATGTATAAAGATGTGTTACGTTTGCTTATGCTGCATTTGTTTGAGTATGTAAAGATGTGTTGCATTTGTTTCGCCCTGCCCACCTGATTAGTAAAGAACTGAATTCTAATAGCTAGGCAGAGTAAGGATAGATGGGACTGTTGGGAAGAGATAACATACAGGACAAGAAATCTCATCTTGAGAGGAATGAGAGAAGAGAATGAGGAGAAAGAGGGGAACACACCAGGGACAAGAAACCAGGCAGAAGCCAGACAGTCAGACATAGAGATAGTAGGAAAGCAAGATACATGGAAAGAAAGAAGGCAAAAAGCCCCAAGGCAAAATGTAGATGAAGAGAAACAGATTGAAATAAGAGCTAAGACAAGGATGAACATTCATAACTAATATTAAGTCTCTGTGTCATTATTTGGGAGCTGGTTGATGGCCCAAAAGAAAAAGCCTGGTACACCAGAGGCAATAGATTCTTTATAAAAAATATTTTATTTTTACATATACTTAAAAGTTTTAGTTATGTATTGTGATGGTTTCAAAGAAAATGCCCCCACAAAGGGAGTATGGAGTTGGAGTAGGTGTGGTCTTTTTGGAGGAAATGTGTCACTGTGGAGGTGGGATTTGAAGTCTGATTTGCTCAAGAAACTGCCCAGTGTCTCAGACCACTTCCTGTTGCCTGAGCAAGAACCCTCAGCTCCTTCTCTCCAGCATGATGTCTACCTGCATACCATCATGCCACGATGATAATGGACTACATCTCTGAAAATGTAAGCCACCCCATTAAATGTTTTCCTTTATAAGAGTTGTCATGGTCATGGTGTCTCTTTACAGCAATAGAAACTCTAACTAAGACACCTGTATATATGTGGGGTGGTGAGCAGGTGGGTAGACGTGTGTGTGTGTGTGTGTGTGTGTGTGTGTGTGTGTGTGTGTGTGGGTTTGTGCATGTACAAATGACCTATTTATTATTTATCACCAGTCATTGCCCTTATAGTGAAAAGCAGAGAAACTAAACCACAGTGTGTGGGCCTTAAAGGTCAAAGCTTAAGAAATAAGAATGCAGTATACAATGTTCCCAAAGTTCCATTCTTGGAACTACCTAGAACCCACATACTTCATGTATAATCTTAAACCTTGCAAAATAAGCTTTACTGGCTGCTTCAGATGTCTTAGTAATTGTCCATTAGCTATTTGTTCATCTTCATTTGTTTTACTGTTAATTAGAGTTTTTTTTTTTTTACTGCAAAGTGATATAAGAAATCTAAAATTTAGGACAAAAAAACTTTAATTAGACAATTCTATATACTCCTCCACCACTTCCTCAAACCCACCCAGAGTTGAGGGTCTCTTTAAAGGAAGGCTTCCTTAGTCTAATTTGGGGAACACTGCCAGGTAAGTAGAACGAAGAAGACTCCCTGGCCAAAGATGCCTAGGCCTAATCCAGGACCCATGAATGTGACCTTACAGATGAAATTATAGTTACCAATCGGTTAACTGAGAAAGCAGAAGTTACCCTGGATTTTACAGGAGGACAAATACAATAACTAAGAATCTTAAAAGCAGTGAAGTCAAAATCAGGGAAGGAGCATCCCTCAGAGAAGGGTCTGGTGGTCCAGCTACTGATGTGGAAGACAGAAGAGGCCATGGACCATGGAATCCCAGCAGCCTATAGGAACCAAGGGTCTGGGAGGGTCAGGACCCAGGTTCTTCCCTAGCATCTTCCCAAAGGAACACCATCCTCTGACATCTTGAGTTTAGTACAGTATGAAACATTTTATACTCTGGCCTTCAGAACAACAGGCTTATGATGTTTTTTTCCAGGGCTAAGTGATGCTTTGATGTTTGCTGTTGTTACATTGATCTCCAGGGAACACAGCTTGAGAACCACACTGCCTCTGTTGGTTTGCCCCCCAAATAGCTCATTTTCAACATTTTCCATCCAACATTTTGTAGGTGCAATTGAGAATAATGATAATCAGGACAGGGCATGAGAAGCAGAGTAAGAACGGGAAAGCTGAGTGTGGAAGGAAACTGATGCTCTGGGGATGGCAGATGCCCAATCACATATCTACTCAGGGGACTGTCACACACAGGGCCTGCTTGGGAGGGGACGTGGGGAAAGAGCTGGGAATGGTAGTTAGACAGACAGGGTCCTCCCCTGCCTATGGAGAAAGGATGGACACAAAGATGAGCAAAATCCCCTCAGCACAGCTCTGGAGCAATAGAGGGCTGCTGGATTTTCCTAGGTCAATATTGCCCAGCAGAGGATTTTAGTTGCCGCCTCGGATGGGCCTGCCACCTCAATCACTGTCTAGGAGGCAGGGCCTTGTAACAAACATGAATGCAGGGTCCAGCAGTCCTGAACCATTGGGGCTCTGACAGGCACATTCCCGTGGGCACCACACTGAAGTATGCTGGGTTTCTGGGAGATCACTGTAGACTGGGGTCTCGTCCCATTACAGGGACTCCTGAAGCCACATGGTCCCCCCAATCCTTTTCACAGCATGGCTCCAGGGCCCCTCAAACCTCAGTGGGTGCTGCTAATGCTGGATGAACTCCGTCCTCATTGATTACATAGCAGCGGCTCCAGACACAGACACTTGAAAATCCACCGTTCACCTTTCTTACAGGGGCAGTCTATGCTGGCACACAACTGCTATAGATTAGGGGCAGGCTCTGTTTGCAGGGAGGGAAGGACAAGAAGCAACAGGACCATATGGTGTTTGTGGGTTTCCACGTCAGTAAGCAAAGGGACGGGCAGGCCAGCCAGGGGAACCTCCATTTAACCTAACAGCTGTGTGCAGGTTTTCCCAAGACAGGGTTTAGTTTGCAGCTGTGTGGAATCACCCATACCCTAAGGCAGCTAGTCTTCCATTCAGGCACCAATGGGTCTCCGTATGTCTACACAGCACAGAGAAAGGAAAACATTGGCTATGCTCCCTAGGGAGGACAGTCTCTTCTCCTGACTCAGATCAGGGCTTTAGTGTTTAGGAAATGCAGATCACAGAGTGCCAGCAAGCATAGAAGACAGGCTGAAGCACTCTGATACAGAAGTTTCATCTAGTTCTCCAAAGGAAGGTCTAGCAGAGGTAATGTGCAGTTCCTTTCAGAGAATTAGATAAAACTAGCAAGAAGATGAACTCCAAAATCCTATCATTGTTATCAACTCTTTTCTGCTGCCGTAATAGAGTACCACAGGCTAGGGAATTTATAAAGAAAAAAAAAAGTGAATTTCTGTTTCTCACCGTTTGAGACACTGAGAGGGTCTAAGAGCATGGTTCCATAATCTCAGAGGGGTTGCTCACTGCATCATAGCAGGGCTGAAACCATCACAGGGCAAGAGGGCCTGGACGTGCCAGCTTACCTCTTTCTTTGCTCTCTTAGGAAGCTAGTGATGCCTTGTGCCTTCTGGCTTCACCCTCAGCGATCTGAATTTCCTCTAAATACGCCCACCAAGAAATAGTGTTACATGAATTCAGGGATTAAACTTTCAACACATGAGCTCTAAGGGGTAGCATTCAAACCACAGCGGTGACAATGGACAGAAGCGGGTTAGCCCAGACAGTAAATACAGAGGGGCTGGTTGGCCGGCTTTTCTGTGGTAAGATTTTCCCAGAAGTGGGTTTCTGAATGGTAGTTAAAAGGAGTTCAAATCCAAGACCCAGGAAGAATTTTTGCTTTCTCCTTTAGATAATAGTTACAGTACACTGTAGGAAGGGCTGTTGAGAAAGGCCCACAGAGCTAGAATTGAGCCAATGTCTCCAGCCAATCGTTCATGCACACAAGGGCTATGGAGGCCCTGTCATGTACCAAGCTGTTGTTGCCACTAGAGAACCAAGAATGGAAGGGAATGGGAGTGTGTCAGCATGCACTCATGCATACACACACACACACACACACACACACACACACACACACACACACCACCCATCTTCTCTTATTTTTCTTCTCTCAGGCCCCTTCTTCCTTAACTGAGAAATCTGTTTCACGATGGTCATTGGCCCAGCTAGAGTTTCGCAGCTTGGGCCACGTGTGTGCTTGCTGACCACACCTAATGCACGGGTAAAGCAGACTCTATGGGTAAGGAGGCAGAGAAAGCACATACCTTCCTCCAGGGATGAGGCAGGGTCTCATGGCCGCCCTTACCTGAAATGTAAAGTACTCGTCTGCAGGGGCATTCAGCATGTTGCAGATCTATGAAGCAAGAGACAGAGTCCTTCTGAAACATCATGAAGATCATGAGGTTGGAGCCCACAGTGTGTGTGTGTGTGTGTGTGGAGGTGGGGGAGAGGAGTGTGTGTGTGTGTGTGTGTGTGTGTGTGTGTGTGTGTGTGTGTGTGGAGTGAGAGTTTCCCACTCTTGGCAGCTTGATAAACACATCAACACGAACTCCCTAGGTGAGGCCACATCTAGTTGGCCTAGGTTAGGCTCAGTGAAGTCACTCCTCTTCTGCGGTCTCACTTACTGACGTTTAGTGCCATATTTGCTCCTCTCTACTCTCCCACCTCCAAGCGATGTCCTTTGACTTCCAAACAACCCCTCGGCCCAAGCAGGTGTTAGGGGGCAGATGTGGGGCTTGCTTCCTATTCTTTCACAAGGTAAGGTGTCTGAGGGGTAAGAGGAGAAGGTCAGGCTGTGTTTTAGTCACTCCCTATGAGGCACTGCTCTTACAGCCGGATTTCAGAGACTGTTGTTCGTATCCATTTTGAGTTGCTCTGAATCACCTGTACCTGGGTCTTATGCACAGACAGATCTTAACACAATATTTAACAACAAGTTCAACAACAGATTGCATTCTAAATCTGGGTGGTAACAGTTGAGCAGCCTATCCTTTTAAAGATGAGGAAATTAAAGACCAAGAAAGTTTAGGGATCTGTTCAAATTCACTGGATGAAACTCAAATTGGCATCTCCAAAGAGGGCTGGTGGGATGGGTTCTCCTGGCTAGGATTTGGGAAGAACCCTGGGGTTGTATAAGTTGCCCATTCACCTGGTGTAAACACTTCTACCGTGGAGGGTGCACGCTGCCAACATTTACCTGCTCGCAAAATTCTTGCAATTTTAGGTGAGGTCTGAAGGATTATCTCTCACCTGTCACTCAAAGCTCTGTGATCCATGGAAACTGCTGGTGTTAATGGCTTTCTAAGAATGGATGAGACAGATCTACTTTTTACACTAGCCTTACAAAGAAAATGTGGAAATCTTCCAAAGCTTTTTTTTTTAAATGTTTTGGTGCATGTTTACTTTGCGGGGGAGGGGGGCATTGGTTACTTGTTTCTTTGTGTGAGTCTGGGTTTCTCTGGGCAGCTCCGCAGTACCTGGGATTAGCAATCCTCTTGTATCAGCCTCCTCACTGCTGGGATCATAGGCACACACTCCCCACACACGCTCCATCTTGCTGTTTCCATGGCTATTGGTAACTTGAGAACTTGAGGACTCTTTGGTGCATTGCTAATTTCATGATCTAATTTGAATGTCTGGCATGATTTCATGGATCCTAGACCTCGAGAGTGTGTCTTAAAGATGCAAACCCATCAGTTCTTCTAACCTTTCTGCCATGGACATGCTGTGAGGCCTTGGAGAAAATGTTCATAGTCATTAAGACCGGAGAGCACTTGAGATGGACTTGCTTTGAATACCTTGCTTTAAATGGATGTCTGAAAATTGTGCACTTGAGGAATGGATGAATCTTTTTTAACTTAAGTTAACTAAATATTTTAATGTAATTGCAAAGCCCTGATTAACTTACATTGTCTTTCCTGGCTTCCTTCCCTTTCTCCTGTGCCAAAGAAAGCGGTCATCTCACCCCTTTCAAATGTGCTCTTGGTTCAACTCTTGTATTTACTTTGTAACAAATGAGAGTTTCACACACAGTTATTTAGCATTTAAGTTTGTCTAATGACTTACAAATCCATTTTCAGCAACATATGTTGGTAATCCACTAAGGAGTGTCCAGTGGTCTGCAGGCGGTGACCTTGGAGAAGATTAGAAAAATCATTGTCATATATAGAAAAGATCAGGTTCGAAACCCCAGCGGCAACTCCCATGGCTACTTCAGGGAAACACGCACGGAATCACGTTGATCTCTTCTTTTCCATGTAAAATGTAATCGATGATTTTATAAAAGATGATTTCCTAGGAGGGAAGAAGATTGTGGGCACAGTATTACTCCCCCCCACACACACACACAAAACAATCTTCACTGGAAAATATGTGTTTTGAAATTCTTATAAATAGCACCTGGCTTCCTAGCCACCGTTTTCTGTATAATGTAACTTAGTAAACTACTCATATATTAGTGACTGGCTGATAATCAGACAAGAGAAAGTATATTGACTGCACCCACACAGTAAGAGTGGGCTCGATGTCATGTTAAAAATCTGACGTTACCCAAATAGTTTTGGGGGGAGTCTGATAACCAAGCCACTAGCAACTCTGTCTTTGCTTTTAACAGATTTCTTCTTGTCCAGCTGCAGCTGACATTAATGACTTTACTGGGGAAAAAAATCAAATACTTTATCAACTGCAGGCATACATTGACCATGCAATGAGTACACAGCTCTTCTCTCCCAGCTCATCTCAGCAGGCACCTCCACAATGGAGGTCAATGCTGGAAGCGACTGGAGCAGATGGAGAATCTGAGGCCCCAACAAGCCATCAACTTCTGTTTCCCAGACTATGGCGGTGGAGAAGCGAATATGTTCCCTGCCTCCATGAAGCTTGCAATTGAATGTGGCTGTAAACCTTACCCAGCCCCCAGGAGAGCCCCATCCTGCACAGCTGAAAAAGGACCCAAGAACTTCTTAAAACATTGTGCTGCCAGGTGGTCGTGGCACACGCCGCCTTTAATCCCAGCACTTGGGGAGGCAGAAGCAGGCAGATCTCTGTGAGTTCAAGACCAGCCTGATCTACAAAGTGAGTTCCAGAACAGCCAGGGTTGTAACTCAGAGAAACTCTGCCTCAAAAACCAAAACAAACAACAACGTTATGCCAGCGGCTCTGATGCTCCCTGATGCAGAAAACCACATAGCTACCCTGAAGAGAACCACAGAGCCATCACCAAGCTCGGGGTTTGTGGAAAAGGAAAGCAAGAGTTTAATGAGATGTTATGGTCCACTCTGCTGTACTGGACAGAGCTTGGCAGAGCACCGGTGAAGTTTATTTCTTCCATGCACTTTAGTTCCTTGGCACTGTACTCAGACAACACTAAAGAAGATGTTCATATTTACCCTGCCATCTGGAGTCTTTGGTCCTTTATAAGGTTCAACTTCTCCAAGCTTGATTGGCCACTCATCATAAAATTCCTGGAGGCAATTATATTTAAACATTATTAAACAAACTGTCCCACCATTCACCATACCTGATCTAAAATATATGCACTCACATACTTTATGTTAATTTACCTACTTCTGGAATTTTAGACTTGAAAACCATCCTATAATGCTCAACAATATTGCCTATGAACCTGTGACTATGTACAATTTGCTTAGCTTTTATTCATCTGTAAAATGAAAATAGCACAGTTTCAGCTTTCTGTGAAGATTAAATGAACAATATATGCCAAACACTTGTTCAAAGAATTCCACGTATAGCATCTATTTTGTAGACAACCGAATTAAGGCCAGGTAGGTTAAGAAATTTAGTTAAGGTCACTCAGAGCAGCCAGCAGTGTCAATTGCCTTAACTAAGACCCATTCTCCCCCATCTTGCTAGTTGAACCCCATTTCATTTGAATATCAGGTATTAATTTGTTCAGGAAAGAAGGGTCCTATCCAGCCCATAAGAGGTCTGCATAAAGCATCCAGATTAATTTCAGGTATGGGGTCAAGGAGAGTCTGCTAAAGGGCTACCAAATAAAGATATTCCTCAGAGGAAAAGTAATGTTTCCCTTATAGCCAGAAGCATCCTAAGCAATATCTTCAGTCCCACAGTTGCTGTTAGAACCCTGCCCTTCTGCTGCCTGGTCCTATGTTGCCCACTTAGAACACTGACTTTGAAAAATAACTGTCAATCACATGAATAGTAAGAACTGGAAATGAAACCGAGTCAGTTAGATTGAAATCCCAACCTTCCAAGAGAATTAAAGATGAGAGTGGGCATCTTACCGTGAATAATATTAATTCTTTCATTCTTTCTGCTTTAGGAAAAATTTTTTCAGATACAAAATGTCTAATAGGTACTAATGTTCATTTTACACCTACAGTGTACTCAAACGCCTCATACCTCCAAGATTTGCAAAGCTGAAAAGAACAGAAGTCCCTACTTTGCTGCTGAGAAAGCCCAGAACCAGGGCCATGGACAACCTTGCTGAAATTAGGGACAGAGAACTGACAGCACCTGACTTCAAGCCCTGCATTAGAGCCATAGCAGCATAGGCAGTACGCCATCAGCAAAGGAGAGCGAGATCGGTAAGTGGAAGACAGAGAGGCAGACCCACACAATCATAATCACCTGATCTTTGGCAGAAGAGCCAAGAATATTGAGATATGCTAGTCTGTTCAACAAATTGTGTTGGAAGAGTGTTATCCAGGAAGAAAAAAAAATCTTGTTTCTTTAATAAAAAATAACTCCGAATGACTTATAAGCCTACCAACTATAAACAGAAAACCATAAGAATTCTGCAAGTTGACAAGGAAGAAAATCTAGATGAGCTTAAGTTTGGAGAGAGTTTTTAGACACAGAACAGGGCACAATATAGAAAGAAAAAAGTTATGGGCAGTATTAATTTAAAACATCTGCTGTAGAAATTTTCCTCACAAAGTTATGAAAAGACTAAGGGAAAATATTTGTAATACAGGACTAGTATCAAGAATATTCTCTAATTTGTTCAGGCTGGTATTAAATACAAGTTACTCCCCTGCCTCAGCCTCCAGAGTGCTGGAATTGTAAATACACACCAACTCATGGTTGCAAAGATCTCTTGAAATCATCAGAAAGCAGAAAAGTCAACTTAAAAAATGGGCAAGAGATGTGAATAGTCATTTCACCAGATGAGAAAGACCATGGAAAGTAAGCACATGAAAACTGTTCAGCATCTTAGTGGTTGGGGACTGCAAATCCAAACAATGACACACCACCACATGTCTTGAAATGGATGAAACCCAAATATAGAGACCACTAACACCTGGGAAGAATGTAGATATGCAAAAGAGGATGACCACTAGAGAAAAGAGAGTGACAGTCCTTTACAAAGTCTGCCTGGATGATCGAACAAATGGACTTTCTGCCATTTACTCAAGTGGTCTGAAAATATGTACACACAAAAACCCATACACGGTGCCTACAGCAGCTTTATTCATGGTTGTCCCAAATCGGAAGCAACCATAATGTCCCAGAAACAGACTGTCTTAGGATGCACTACTATTCACTAACAAAAATATACGAGCTCTAGCAAGGATGTGGAATTGACCTGAATGTCTAGCAGCAAATTAATGGATAAACAAAGTGTAGAGCATATCCCCAATGAGACACAATCCAGCCAGAAATGAAAAGAAGCAAAGCATGTGTCACTGTGACAGTGTTAGTAAACCTGGAGAGATGCGCTAAGATAAATGGGCTAGGCACTGAAAGACAAGCATATGGTTCAGTGTACATGTGGTACCTGAAAAAGTCAGACACAGAGGCAGAGGACAGAATGTAGTTACCAGAAGCTTGGGGGTGGGCCATTGTCAGGACAGGAAGGAGCTGTGCAAATACCACAGTGTTCCAGCCAGACAGTAAGTGTGCAGGATTTATGACAGAAAAATACAACCAAAGTGAATAGGGGCCATGTATTTGAAAGCTGTTAAAAAGACTAGATTTAAACGGTATCACCACTATGTAAGGCGATCAGCATGTTAACTACTCTACTGTAACCTTCATAATATATACATATATGAAAATGTTACACTGTGCCCCATAAACATGTGCAACTATCACTTTTTTAATCTTAAGCTATAAAAATTTTAAATCACAAAGTTGAGCATGGTAACACATGCCTGTAATTCTAGAACTCAGGAGGCTGAGACAGGAGCATTGTCTTGAATTTGAGGCCACCTTGGGCTAAATGTGGTGACTACTAGGTCATTTGGGGCTACGTACTGAGACTGTCCCAAGAAGCTAACAAAAAGCATGTTAGAGAAGGAGCACACGAGAGATAAACAAGAGCCAGCCTCAGAGCATGAGTTTTTTAACCCATGTCTCCACCCAGCTTTCTCTCCCTCCTCATCTATTCCATCTGTGTTTAGCACCCAAAGTCATACCCATTTATTTTCTAAAATGACTAGCACTTAAGGGGTGCTTGTGGCACAATCAACTATTATTCTGTTTTGCTAGTGTGTCTACCTACCTCTGGCTATCAACTGTTGTTACAGGGTAGGGCTGGGAATAGAGTCCGGTTCCCTGGTGTTTCACAAAGAAGAATGATGTCTCAACCTCCTATGACCTAGCCTCTTCTGGATATTGAAAACACTCCCAACTGGAGGGGAGGGGGGAAGGTGACCTAAATTCAAAACAGTTTTTTTTTTTTTTTTAAATACAGTCAACAATCTGACTCCTGATATACAAATCTCAATACAAAACACATGAAAACTGAAGACATGTCCCTTCCAAAATCCAACAAATACCACAGTAAATGCCCCACGACAGGGACTTAGATGAAATTCTAGACAAAGAATTTCCAAAGGAGTAAGGATAAATATGTTCAAAGAAATGAAAAAAGACACAGAAACAGCTGGATAAAATAAGGAAGTCAATGTAGGATCTGAAAATGAAGTGTGTTAAAGAGACAAACATACCGAAGAAAAACCAAGCTGAAACGATGCTGGAAATGAGAGTTTCACTAAGTCAAATAAAACACTCAATGAATAGCCTCACTGATAGAATGGTTCACAGGAAGGGAGAATGTCAGGACTTGAAGACAAGGTATAGGACTTTGTACATTCAGTTGAAAACAACAATAAATTTACACAAAAATACAAAGAGCATATGCAATAATTTCGGGACACTGTGAAAAAAATCAAATTTATTAATTATGGATATAGTAGACTAGCACCATGCAAAAGGCATAGAAAATGTTCTCAATACAATCAGCAGGAAATTACCTGAACCTAAAGAGAGGCCCATCTAAGTAGAAGAGGCATATAAAAATCCAAATAGGCAAGACCATCTCCCTACATCACATCACAGTTAAAACACTGACTATATAGCTCACAGAACATAGCGGCAAGAGAGAAAAATGTCACAAACAAAGGCGTGCCAATAAGCATAACAGCTGATCTCTCTAAAGAAATTTCCAAAGCCAGAAGGGCAGAGAAAGATCTATTCCAAATTCTGAAAAACAACAACCCAGCTTCTATACCCTGCAAAATTATCTATTGCAATCGATGTAGAAATAAAAGCAGGCTAAAGGAGTTTATGATTGCTAAGCCAGCTCTGCAGAGGATATTGAGCAGAACTTTTTAGACTGAAGAAAATGATAAACACACTCAGGAGCAGTAGGGAAAAATTAAAGGGGGTATAACTATGGTTAAACAAATGAGGGTTAGCAAAACAACAGATGCAACATAATCAACAAAATGACATGAATTATTGCACATCTTTAAATAATAACTCTTCAATGCCTTAGTTCCCAAATCAGAAGAGACAGACTAGCATATTAAGAAAAAAAAGAACAAAAGAAAAAAAGAAAGAAAGAAAGAAAGAAAACAAAAACCAGAATCCATTTTGTTTCTACCTCCAAGAAATACACTGGCAAAGGGATGAGAAAAGGTTTTCCAAGCAGAAGGAACCAGGGAATGGGAGTCATTATCTTGGCATTTGACAACATAGACTCCAAGCCAATTTAACTCAGAGGAGATCAAGAAGGTCACCTCACATTGATTAATGGAACAATCCATCAAAAGGTTGTTTCATTTCTGAAAGTTAATTATATAAATTATATATTATATAAAAATAAGAGAGGGCATAATTTAGATAATAGAAATTGCAAATCAAGTTTCCTTTTCAAAAGGACATTTGCAATTCTAAACATACATACAACAAACATAGGCACACACAATTTCATAAGACACTGTGTAAAGTCACAGATTAACCTTAACACACTAATAGTGAGTGATTTCAGTATCCTACTCTCATCACCCTGACAAAAAACACAGAGACCAGGGAGTTACACGACATCCTACATAAAATGGACTTCATAGATGTCTCCACAACATTCTATCTAATACTACAAAATACACATTCTTCTCAGCAGCCCACAGAACTTTCTCTAAAATAAGATCATTTGTTAGGGCACAATGCAAGTGGATTACTTTTCTGTTGCTGTGTAAAATATGGTGACCAAAAGCAGCTAAAGGAAGAAAGGCTTTATTTTTAGCTTATAGTTTCAGAGGGACAGAGTCCATGATGGAAGGGAAGGCATGGCTTGGTGGCAGGAGCAGGAAGCTGGCGGATCGCATTTCCACTCACGTATGGGAAGCAAAAGGAGAGAACAGAAAGTGGGCAAGACTATAAACCTCAAAGCCTCCTACTTCCGCCACCAGTGGTGGACTTCCTCCAGTGAGTCTTCGCTTCCTAAAGGCTTCATAACCTGCAGAAACAGCACTGCCAACTGGAGAACAAGTGTTAAAGCATACGAACCTGTGAAAGACATTGTTCATTCAAACTGCCACAATACTTATCAACAAACATGTGAAAATGGAAATAGCCTCTTGTATTGTATCTACCAATATTGAATAAAGCTAGAAATCAACAGTAAGAGAATGCGTAGAAAACACACAAACTTAGGGAGATGGCAACTTAATGATGACTGGGTTACTAAGGAAGGACATTAGGAAATTGCTAGAATTGAAAGAAAATGAAGACACGCCCAAACCTGTGGGACACAATGGGAGCAGTTCTAAAAGGGACTTCACAGCTGTAAGTGTCTACATTTAAAAAGCAGAGATTTCTCTAACAGACCGCTTAAGGATGCACCTCGGGGCCTTGAAACAAAACAAGAATGAGTCAAACGCAAAAGCAGTACACAAAAAGAAAAACATGGAAGAAATGAAAGAAAAATTAAAAATGCAAATAATCAATGAAACAAGAAGTTGTGTCTTTCAAAAATAAACAGGAGTAACAAACTGTGTGTGTGTGTGTGTGTGTGTGTGTGTGTGTGTGTGTGTGTAAGAGAGAGGGGGGGAGAAAGAGAGAGAGAGAGAGAGAGAGAGAGAATATGCCCATGTAATAAAACTAGAGAAGAAAGGGAGAGATATTACAACAGCTACCATGGAAATTAAAAGATAATCCTAAGAACACACCTTATATCCTACAAAACTGGGGTGGAGGAACCTAAGAAATGAGTGAGTTGGATGAGTATGACCCTGCTTATCAAAGTTAAACCAAGAGACATCAGTAATTTTAAAAGGTGTATCACAAACAACAAGATTCAAGCAGTAATTAAAAAAATGTCTCCCAACTAAAAGAAAAAATTCAGGCCCAAGTGGATTCACTGTAGAACTCTAGCAGGCCCCTACAAAGAGCTAACACCAATCCTTTCAAATTATTTCACAAAACAGAGAAGAAGAAATGCTTCTAAACTGTTACCCTGATATCCAAATAATATACACATACTCATTATGGATCAGTTTCCCTGGTAAACATGGATGCAAAAATTCCAAATAAAATATTTGCAAATTGAATTCAAGAACACATCATGATCAAGTTGGCTCGAGGTGCAGAAAGTTCAATACATGCAAATCAATGGATGTAATTCATCATATACATGAATCCAAGTACAGAAATCACATGGTCATTAAATAGAAGGAGAAAATAAACTTTGACAAAATGTAACATCCTTTCTAATAAAAGCCCTGAAGAAACTAGGAACGGGAGGAACACATCTCAACATAATAAAGGACGTATGGATAAGCTACAGCCAATATTGTGTTAAATGAGAAAAAAAATCTAGAAGCATTTCCACTAAGAACAAACGAAAGACAAGGACATCCACTTTTTCTGCTCCTGTTCAAGGTATTGCTTGGAGTCTTAGTTAGGACAGTACAAGAAGGGAATGAAAGAAAAGGTACACAATCAGGAAAGGAAGAAGTCAGCATACCCGTATCTGCAGACATAATCCTACATAAAAGACCCCAATGACTCCTCCAGGAAAATCCTCAGAGCAGACAGACACATTCACTAAAGTGCAAGGCCACAAAGATGCCAGGATTTTTTCTATACATACTAATTGTAGATGGAAGTTTCTGTCCTACCTGGTCCCTCAGCTATTTAGTTCCAAAATAAACACACAGAGGCTTGTACAGAAACTTCCAAGCTGAGCTACTCTGTGTACACCACATAAATGCAACATTTTAACAACAGGAAATCTAATGGTTGGGGGGATGGGGACACTGGAATTCTGTACTTTCTGCTCCATTGATTATAAGAAAAAAAAAGTAGTCTAAAATTAAAGGCTAATAATCAGAACAAGAGACTTGCTGGTGATAGATACAGGTATGGGATAGAAAAGCCAAATCTTCAGCCTGTGTCACTTTGCTCCTGTTTCTCACATTAGCCTCTGTGCCATGCCTTTGTAGCTCTAATTCCTGCTATCAGCCATGACTGGTTGTTAACGTAGCATATCTATTTGTCAGTGGACCATGTTTCATTTTGGTGTGCACTCTCTAGGTGACCCGAGAGGAGACGAGACATATGGAACATGAAAACCTTCTCCTTGGTCATGTCCAGAAGACCAATGGAGTAGCGCTCGCAGTTCAAGTATGTTCTGATGGTGTACAGTGCTTTATGAAACTGCCGTTCAACATCGGTGAGCTCTTCAAATACTTTATTGGCCGACCACATGAGGATCTGAAAACGAGCATTAAAAAGAAAAGAGAATAAAATGAGAGAGCGGGAGGGAGAAATACAGACCCAGACACAGAGAGAGTATTAGTTAAAAAAATCTTGAAGTGTATCAAAAAAAAAAAAAAAAAAAAAAAAAAAAAAACTGCAGTTCTATTTTGAACCCTCAACAAATCTAGTGGGTTCTCTAAGTGGGGTGATGTATAAACATGCTCATAAACACATGATCTTTTCCAAGCCATGGGCTCATGAAAGGGGAGGACACGTAATCCACCCAGCATAAAGAACAAATGCTCTTAATCTTTGCAAAGGATTCAGTATCAGTGGGCTGCCAATGAACCTCATGGTTAGGGGTTCACATGACTCCTCCATGCACCTTTAGCTTGACAGAGTTAGTCTAACCTGGAAAGTTGGAATATGGTGGGACCTTAGAGGCATTCAATTCATCCCAAGGACTGCTCCTGTATTCTATGAGTGAGGGACCTGAGGATCCTAGCTGGGATATTCCTCTTTACTGTTCTATCTCATGGGAACAATAAACCATAAATGAATGATTCTTTTCTTACAATGACCCAGGAACTGTAAGTAAGAACTTGTGGTAATTTAAAGTCACCCCAACCATGAGATGGGTAATATAATCACCACCACATCATAGGTGAAGAATCCACAGGCAACCAGAACACAGACTGAACAAGGCCATCTGGTTGTACATACAGATGGAGAGCTGGAGGTTGGGAGGGGAGGCAGTGAGGACCCCTGGTCTGGGGATCTGCTCCATGTGGTTTAAGCCCTCATGAGGGATAAGAGGGGTCTGGTTTGCTGCTGCTTCTGGGTCCCTCTGCCAGAGCAGATGAGCATGGAATGACTACTGCTATTGTCCCATTACTGGCTTCTCCAGGACGTACCTGGCTTCTCCGGGACTCCACACTGTACAGGTAGCCAGTGTGCTGCAGCCTTAGGGCAACGGCAACATAGCTGAGGTACTTGGAAAAGACCTACAGGCCACAGAGAGGAACAGGTTACGGTTGGGATCCCTTCTTTTGGTTGTACAAGTCACTTCCTGCGTGTGTGGTGGGACACTGGGTTGACATTACCTCCTCGTCCTGTTTGGAAAACTCAGGAGCGTTGGTTTTGTTCACAGCCATAACCACAGCAAGGACCTCCTTTCCCATCACAATCGGGATTGCCAGCAAGTTCTTGGTGACATACCCAGTTTGCTTGTCCATAAAGTCAGAAAAATGGCTGTTCTGGAAAACAAACAAACAAACAAAAAACTATACACAAGCTAGCGCCAACCAGAATAGGACAGAACCACAGAGTGGTAGCTCTAAGATACTCTCTAACTGAAACCCTACCAACAGATGGCAGGGGCTCTGGTTCAATGGTTGGTTCGCCCCCAACCCCTACCCCATGTCATTCTACGACCAGTGTGTGATGAAACTGTCCATGGTGGAATGTTCATTTCCCACCCAAGAAGCAGCTTATCTGAATCAGGCACAGGTCAGGCCAGGAGGAAAGGCATAGATAGTATCACAACCTGGCAGAAAGTGAGGTGCTAAGAAGATGGAAAGGGGGTCACGGGGTTAGAGAAGTGTGTGCAGGGTGGGAAGCACACGGGACACTGGGACAGAATTCTTTAACTGCAAATGCAACAGGTACAGTTGAAGCCACTAACCTGTGGGGTGCAACCCCACTGACAAACCTCTGTCTCCAAAAATATTTACATTATAACGAGTAACAACAGCAAAATTACAGTTATAAAGTTGCGGCAAAAATAATTTTATGGTTAGAGGACACCCCCTCTGACTCTTGCACTGTGTCAGCCTCCTCTTCTGCAGGTACCCTTGAGCCCCAAGAGGAGGGATTTGGTCAAGACATCCCTCGGTCTCTCACTCTCTGCATAATGTCTCTGTATTTGTTCCCCCCTGCTGCAGGAGGAAGCTTCTCCCATGATGGCTGAGCAAGGCACTGCTCTATGAGACTAGCAGAATGGCATTAGGAGTCATTTTATTCCATAGCGGTCACATGAGCAGGAATTTGGGGACTGAGTGTGCATGGCCAATGAAAGGATCAGGGCTTCTTGATGGTTGAAACCAGGTTAAAGGGAGGAAACCTTTGGATGGCCGGAAGCTGAGGAACAACCCCCTTATGCTGTTTCCTTTCCTACTGGGGAAGCTGATCATTAACACATAGGTGCTGTTCAATGGGACTGGTTGGAAAGCTGGCTGGGGGGTGGTGGTGGGGGAGAGTGATGCTTCTTGTTTTCCCAAAGAACCAACTCTTTGTTTTATTGTTCTTTCTACTGTGTTTTCTTTCTTTGTTTGTTTCTATTTTACTGATTTCAATAAATAGTTTATTATTTCTTGCCACCTACTCCTTTTGGGTTTGATTTCTTATTTTTTTCTAGCATCCAGGTGTGTTTTTAAGTTGCTAATATGAGAGCTCTCCAGTTCTTTATGTAGGCACTTAGTGCTATGAACTTGTCTCTTAGAACTGTCTTCATTGTGTCCTTAAGTCTGGGTATGTTGCATGCTGTTTTTATTTTTATTTTATTTATTGATTGTTTAATTTTTTTAAAGACAGGTCTTGCTATATTGCTCTGGCTGTCCTGGACTTGCTATGTAGATCAGGCTGGTCTTGAACTCGGAGTGATCCACCTGCCTCTGGCCTCCCAACTACTAGGATTGCAGACATGTGCCATCGTGTCTGGTACATTAACTCCTTTCCCCCTTTGATTGTTTGATGAGATCGCCTTGCCGCTGTCCGTACTTACCAGTTCTCCACAGGTTTTCTCAAGCTAAGGTCTTTCCTCTCATACTTTTTTATTTCTTTTGAGAGAAGAGAAAGAAAGGAATCTTCTTGGATATAAACTCCTACAGCAGCTGCAGGAGATAACGCCGATGCATCAGCGTGGCAAGAATTGACTGCTGAGTTTCGAAGGGTAAGTGCTCCAAGTCAAGGGCTTGAGAAATAGGCTGGGGAGGCACTTACCATAGTCTCTGCATTGTCAAAGAACACTCACCCTAGAGGAATGAGACTCATTGGCCCAAGCATAGGGCATAGATTGCTCTCCACAAACTGACTCAGGGCCTCATTGTTGAAGACAACACCTACACAACTCACTGAACATGGAGATGTCGAGCTGGTGCCTACATAGAGCCTTCACCACTATAGTCGAGTGTCTTTGGTACGGGAAGGTATTCTGCATGCTACGAAAGGAGAAATATAAACACAAACCTAGAATTTTGTTTTGTTTTTAAGACAGTGGTATTTGATTATACCTTAGGTCCCTGGGCTATGTAGTCTTAGGTAATAGTTAACTGAGCAACTACCATGGGCCATTCATTTTATTTAGTTGTCTCCATTCCCAGGGGCTGGAAACTCAGTCCATTACAGTGACTAGACCTCAGACATGGACCTGCACCCAGGCCTATCAGAGCACCGTCGTGGCTTCCTCCACCTTCATGGTTCCCATGGCCAGCAGCAACCACCTCTGCATCTTCATCTAGGTGTCACCAACACACCCACCCATGTCCACACTGCTGCTCAGATGAGAGGTGTGTGTGGTCGGTGGTGTGTTGAAAACGAAGGTCTTGGGGACCTTGCTGACTGTTCCAGACCTCATGCGCTGCCTTTCGGACCACAAATTCTTACTACAGAGACAGAAATGTCAGTTATGGGCCATGCCATCTGTAAGGGATCCTAGTCAAAAATCAAATAAGGCTAAGAAGTGAAAATTCTTTATTAACTGGCAAATTCGATGGAAAGGTAGTGAGTCCAACTTCACTTAAAACTTCAGCTCCAACCTTTTTTTGCTGCAGATTTTCCTGTAGTGGCCAAAGCATGGTGAAGCTGCACAGACTCCGAGAGGAGGTAGGGCACTGGCCAGAGTTAGGAGGCCTTGTTCCTGTCCCAGTTCTCATCACTGACATCTGCCGTGGACTCCAGGGCAAACACTGTTCTGTGACCTCAACTTCCCACCTGACATAGAAGAGGGTTGGGCTAAGTCTTCCCCTCTCAGATAATCCCACATTTGAAGAGGTTCTCTTTGTCCTCCTGCAGCTGCTCATTCAACGGACCTGTGGTTTTTCTGCACTGGCTGTGTATTGGTGCCACCTGGGGAACCCATGTCCCAAACTAAGAGTATGCTGTGTTTGATCTGTTGGAGTCACAAGTATCAGCATTATTAATTTGATTTAGTGTATAGCTGGAGTTGAACAGCACCTCTCTAGTGAAGGAAGTACTTCTAACCCACAGACATAAGGAGCAATGAGGCCCCAGACTCCCACTGAGCTCAGCACCTCTGGCTGCAACACGTGTGCCTCTCCACCCGGATTCTGACCATCAGGAATGCTGAGGGAAGCAGGGAGCTTTCCCCCGAGCCCACCATCCTTACAGCAAAGCTCAAGGTTCAAGACAGGCCAGGGTGCATCACCCTTGAAGCAAGTCTTGCTGTAGTCTCCTCCCTACCAGAAATCATTTTACCCAATTCTCCTTAGAAAGAAAAGTCTCAGTGAAAAACAAATTGTGCACATCAGATTGTGAAATTTGATGTCTTTGTAATTTTGGAGATGTGAAAAAACATGCTCACTCTAGAAAACTTCAGGCATCAGGACTAGCCTGTTAGCTGGGGTCAAGAGAAGCTGTCTTAAGAGCACTTATCAACCCTTGTACCCAAGGAGCATCATGTGGTTGTTTGCCCATTGCTGCTAATGTTTGACACACTGATCCTCCCTGTTTGTGCAAACCTCCTATAATCAGCTTTGGGAAGCATTTGGAGATTATCTCCGACCTCTCGGCTGCCCTTAGTCACGAGCCAGTTTATGGACCCTGAATAGAAGGCAGGGGCTGCCCTCTGACTCATCTCCTCTCCATCGGAACAGGGGTGTCCCCTTCTGTTAATAGCAAACCACAGTAATGGAACAAGGGTGTAAGAAAGCAGTGCCAGCAGAAACTGCAGGCCGGTGCTCTCTGTGCTTGCCAGGGAGGGATTATGGGTGATGAACATTTTATAATGCTTTTCTAAAATGACCGTGTATGCCAGTGGTCGAATGGAAGAGTTGATTTTCTGCTGCCATAAGGAGCATAGTGATGCCTTGTATTAATTAGCACAGTGCTGTCTTGGTCTTTGGCAAGGAGCAAATGCCTCTTTATACGATTGGAATTTGTGACAACTGGAATTTGTGATTGATCGTCCCAGCTGTAGGGCTGGGACCAATTGCACTGAATCACTTAAATCCACATTTGTGATGATTCAAGTCAAATACTTTAACCTTGGAAGTGTAGAAAGGCTTTCTTTTTTTTGGCACAGTGACCTACGGATGGAAGAATCTGACAATATCCCAGAGAAACCTCCAAGGGTTGTGACGGAGAGGCATGGGAAAGGTTCCCTGTGCTAGCCTTCGGGGTGCAGGCAAATCTCCTCGTGGCCTTGGCAGAATGGTAGTAGCCAGAGCAATGGAGGAGATAGAGAGAAGATGAGGGACACACTAGGCCCAGCACCTGATTTAAAAGCAACAACAAAAACATTTCAAGACTCACCTTCACTACAGAGTTGTATTCCCCACGGCTCTGAAATTCCAGCTTCAATGCTCACCTTGCATTTTGTTAACTATAGCTTGGCTAGGTCTGTGACAAGACCTCCACCCGACTGCAGGAAGGGCCACCTACCTTTTTCACATCTGAGACATTAGCTGCTGTCTTCATATGAGCGACCCAACCCACTATCCCAATGTCCAATGGGAACACGACTTCTCTGTCAGGGGCCACAAGGTTGTCCTCAAACTTAGAAGTTGGGGTGACATCCAGCAGCCTGGAGGCCACTTCAGGCAGGCCGTTTCTTGCTCGGCATATGAACATGCTGCAGCAGTCAGCCTGTAGAAGTTGAGCCACCCTCTGCAGGGCCCTGTGAGCCACCTGCTCCGCACTGCCTGCTTCATCCTGCATGGACTGCAGTAGCTCAAGGCCTAGGGCTGACTCCTCTGCCCGCATCATCATCATCTCAGGGAGAGACGTGCTGGCCTGGCCCCCTGAATGGCTGTTTTTGGAGATCAAGCCCAGGGCCTCTACCCGAAGCTGCTTGTCAAAGTACTTCTTGGCAAACTGAGGGTTCTCTTCCAGGTATCTCTCGACAGCATCTTGGCTTAACTCACCCATGGTGTGGCTTGTGTTGGTGCTGCTGTCCAGAAAGGAGGGTCTCTCAGAGTGACACCTGGACCAGTATGACAAGGAGGAAAAACATCCTGGTGGAAACCGTCAAAGGAGGTCCAGGTGGTGCCTCATTAAGTCCCCAAAAGGAAAGCGGGAAGACTGCTCAGTGCTTCTTTCAAAAGGCCTGGGATGTGACACAAGACCTTGGCTTATGGCAGCCCAGGAAGCAGTGGATTAGAGAGTCCTTTAAGTCACAAAATCCCTCAGCATTATTAGCCCCTAAGTCCTCAGAGAACCATCGGAGAATCTTTGAACAGCCAGGCAAGAGTCAAGTGGCAAGGTCTGTTCCTGAACTGCGGGTGTCCACAGCCGAGAATACTCACCGACCCCTGCCTCGGTTACCTTCCGTAAGACACCATAGGCAGGCCCTTTCAGTTGCTCTTGTGTACAGCTGTCAGGATGGTCCTGACATGTGCTTGGGGCTTTGGGTTTTATGTATGCAGCAGCTTTAGCCATTTCAGAGAGGACAAGTGGCGGAGACAGAAGGGTTTAGCATCCAAGCTGTACAAGATGAACATCAACCCCTCCCTTTTCCCAAAAGTCCTTTGATCCCCCCAGTTGTGTTGTCTACTCTAATTGTGGAATACTATTTTAACTAAGCAAGGACATGTTACATTTGCTTATGCTGTGGAATACTACTTTAACTATGTGAAAGTGTGTTACACTTGTTTCTGTTGCCTTTGTTAATGATGTAAAGATACAGCTGACCTGAACAAGGGGGAGCTCATGGACCCCCCAGACTGATAGCTGGGAATCCAGCATTGGACTGACTCAGACCCCTGAATGTGGGTCTCAGTTAAAAGCCTGGGCAGTCTAAGGGAGGTTAGACAGTGGAACCAGGATGTATCCCTGGTGCATGAAAGGACTTTGGGAGCACATTCCCCATGGAGGGATACTCCCTTAGCCTAGAGGCAGGAGGGAGGGCCTAGTACCTACTCAAATGACTTGACAGATTTAGATGACTACTCTTGTAAGGCATCACCCTACATGTGGAGTGGGGGGGAATGGGATGGGAGGGTGGTCGGGGGGCATGGGAGGGTGGAAGAGAGGGAGGGAGGGACGGAGAGGGAACTGGGGTCATATGTAAAATAAGAAAAACAAACAAATAAATAAAAGATATGTTCCATTTGTTTGTGGTGCATTTGTTTAATTATGTAAAGACCTGTTGCGTTCATTTTACCTTGCCTGCCTAAGGCACCCGATTGTGGTCTAATAAAAAGCTGAACAGCCAATAGCTAGGCAGGGGAAGTATAGGCTGGGCTGGTGGACAGAGAGAATAAATGATAAGATAGAGGAAAAGAGAGGAGGGAGAAAAGAGGGACACACCCTGAGCCAGAAGCCAGGCATCTACCAACCAGACTTGGAGATAGCAGGAAAGTAAGAGACACAGAAAGAAAGGATGGTTAAAATGCCCTGTAAATGAGCAGCAGGTTCAGTTGTACGAGCCAGCAAGAAGGGAGTCTAAGCCCAGGTTGAGCATCTGTAGCTAATAAGAAGTCCCTATGCCATGATTTGGGAGCCAGTTGATGGCCCAAAAGACAAAGAAAGCCTGATACAGTCTTTCCCTAAAGGTCTCCCTTCCCAATGGCCCTCACGTTAGAAAGCTTGATCTTGGAACCATTTGAAAGGCACAAAACTGGGGCTTATCACTGAGAAATTTAAACAGTTTAAAAAAAAAAATATGCCCATAGTCTAATTGCAGGGGAATCACAGATTACTGACTACAGAGGTGACCATGCCATCCCTAACTGACTTTTCTGCCTCTAGGCATATTAGTTAGCTTAATGTAACAAATAAGCATATTTGTTTTCAGCGATAGTAGCTTGGAATCATGCATTTTTCCCTCTCTGAGGCAGCTTTTTAAATCTACAGGACATAAGCTATCATCTGTTGCTAGGAACCTTGATGTCTCAGGGACAGCTAGTGAGTAGAGCACACATAACACGACTAAGTTTTGTTTAATGTTTATTTTATTAAGCTTTAATGTCTGTTGCACACATTTCCTCAAGGAAAACTATCACAGGTCTCCTAAATCACACTAGACATTTTCCAATCCAGTTGGCTGACTCCAAGTCTTGATGACTCTTTTAACTGTTTCAGTAAAGCTTCAAACATCACAGGATAAAAGTTGAAATGAAACAATTCTGGTTTACAGAGTGAGTTCCAGGATAGCTGGGGTTACACAGAGAAACCCTGTCTTAAACAAACAAACAAACAAACAAACAAAAAAAGTTGAAATGAAAAACAATGAATACAAATTATTAGTGTATCTCTTCTTAGATCCGCTTCTAAAGGATAATGTACAGGTCTCATTTATGTCTGTAAATGCAAAGCCCTACCTCAATGGAAGGATAGTAATCTTAGTCACACAAAAAAAGAGAGGTTGAAGCTGCAGGGTCCATGTCATGAACAGAAATTCTTAGTTACAATGTAGTTTCCTAGGGGAACAGAACTCACACCAACATTAATAAGTTAGGGTGGCGATTCACCTGGCACCCCAAAGGACCTCATAAGGTGCCCATGTCATCTTATTCCTGCTATGTGACACTCAGGTCTCCTCTCAGGAGGGCTTTTGCCATGTGACTGCTTCCTTCATCCTTAGAGGATGGCACTAGATCCTAGTCAGGATATGAAAAACCCAAATCAAGCAACAACCTAGATCAGTAATAAGTTTCCTCTAAAAATAAATAATAACAGACAAAACAAGGAGAGATGAATCTAGGAATGTGCCCAGGCCCTAATTACAGGACTGCAGAGGTATATACTGGGGGTTTGGAGATTTTGAGATAGGACAGGACTCTATGAGGACTCTTCTTTACAGTTTAGCCTAGTAGCAAGGTGATGCTGGACGTGTAGGGTAAATTGGAAAGAGTCCCTCTCTGTGGCTGTGTGCAGATGGAGCAACTATGGAGAGCACTTGGCTTACTGCCCTTGCAGAGAGCCAGAGTTCAAATCCTAGCACCCACTTAGGTGGCTCATAACCACCTGCATCTCCAGCTCCAGTGGACCCAATGCCTGCTTCTAGCCTCGGAGGGTACCCTCACACATGTGTAAATGTACTTAACAGAAAGAGACACACATAGACACAAGTTTTAAATCTTTTTTTTAAGTTCCCTTTTGAGCATGGGGGGAGCAGGGAGGAGGGTGGAAGGGGAGAGGGAAAGGGAATGAGAAAAAATGTATAGCTCAATATAAAAGGGAATCACAACAAAAAGAAATTCTCAAACACTACAGAAGTAATGTTAAGGAATGTTTCCCTGAACAGCAATCATTCTTATGGCAAAGCCATGCAAAATCATACTTTTCTAACTTCTCAAATTCCAAAAGAGAATAAATGTTCTCAGAAAAAAAAATTAAAATGAAATGAAATAAATAAAAAAAAAAAGAGTTCCCTTTCTTTCAATCCTATAAAACAGTTTGAGAAGCATTAGTTCTTCTTAAAGTTTGGTAAAATTCTACAGCACAGCCATCCAGTCCTGCCGAGTTGGTTTCCTCCCGAGAATACAAGGATGGTTCAACACAGACAAATCAATACAAGTAACACGGGGCTGGAGAGGTGGCTCTGCAGTTAGCAGTTAGGAGTGTGTACTGCTCTGTCAGAGACCCGTTTCACACCTCAGCACTCACACCAGGCAGTTCACATACACCCTACAGCACCCTCTCTGGCTCTGAGGGCATACACACAAGGAAAGAAAAAACATAGCAAAACAGCATATAAATAAAATCAAAGGTAAAACCCACCAAGCTCTAATGGGTAATTCCACCAAACCTATGGTCACTCAGGTGACCTGCTTGAACAGAACAAAATTAAAAAGACATGAATATAAGAAAGGGACTTGTGAGGAGGGCTGGATAGGAGACAATGGGTGAGAACAATCAGGATTGTCCAAAACCAATTTAACAAAAAAGTATTTTAAATGGCAATTAAAAATTGGCAAATAATCTGAATAGATATACTTTTCAAACAGAGAAATACAAATTGTGAATAGATATATGAGAAAAAATACTGCATGTTATTAGGTATAAGGAAAGTGCAAATTGAAGCTATATTGAGGCTGTATTTCATCTAGGTAGAATGGTTACTGCTAGAACAGCAGATGCTAGCAAGCCTGTGGAGAGAAGGGGACCTTGCACACTGAGGGTGGCTGTGTAAGTTACTACAGTCACCGTGGTTAGCAGGCTGGAAACACCTCAAAGGAGCTACAGAACTACCAAAGGGTCCCGCTAGCCCACTCCTGCATACACACCCAAAGGAAATGAGTCAGCACAGAGGAGACACTGGCATGCGTGTGTTTGTTGTGGCATTGTTCACAATAGTTAAGAGCTGGACTCAGGCCAGGCAAGGTGGCACACCTTTAATCCCAGCACTCTGGAGCCAGAGGCAGGCGGATATCTCTGAGTTCAAGGCCAGCCTGGTCTACAATGTGAGTTCCAGGACAGCCATACCTGTTACATAAAGAAACCCTGTCTTGAAAAAAAAAAAAAGTTGGAATCAGCCTGTATGTCTATCAACAAATTAAAAATATAATTTGCATATAATATATAGATATAAATTATATATATGTATATGTGTGTATATAAGTTATATATGTATATATAATGTATCTATAAGATATATACATATATATGTATATAGTGGAGTATTATTAAGCCAAAAATGAAATTCTATCATTTGTAAGAAAATGAATAAAACTGGAGTGATGGGAGATGTCATTCTGTATATGTTTCTCATACTGGTTAATAAATAAAGCACTGTTGGCCAATAGGAAAGGAAGATAGGAGGGACTAGGAGACAAGGAGGAAGAGGAAGTAGTAAGAAGGAGTCAAGATGGAGAGCCTGGAGAGAACAGAACCGCCATTCCTCCGCTCTCGGTAAGACCACATGGAAATACATAGAAATGGGTTAATAATTAAGACAGAGCTAGCCGGTAAGAAAGTAGTACCTGGTCAACAGCATAATATCTAATACAGAGTCTCGGTGTGCGTTATTTGGGGCTGGCGCAGTGGCGGGACAAGACCAGGCGGCGGGCGGAAAAACCCTACTCGTTACACTGGAGTTCAGTGTGTTGAGCAAAATAAGCCAGATGCAGATAGACAAGTATCACGTGTTTTCCCTCATATGTAGAAACAAAAGTCCAGTGGCCTGAAACTACGGGAGTGCTTATCACTGACTAGAAAGGGGGTGGAGACGGGGGGGGGGGGCGAGGGGAGGAGGGTGAGAAGTGTAGAAGACTAGATAGGCATAACCAATATGTGCTATGTGAATGTATAGAAATACCACAGTGAATCCCACTGATTTGGCACAATTGACGAATTCAACATTATAATAAAAATGTGATCTTGTAGTACTGAGCAAGATAAATTGGAAAAAGTAAGTACTTGGCATCAGGATATGGATTTATAATGTATAGTTCATTTGGGCCATTGTCTAATGTGGTTCCTTGGACTGTTAAAAAAAATCATTATTTTAAATCTTTGTTTATGCTTTCCTGATGGGTGTTAAGACTGTCTATGTAGGTGACCAAAATTAACCCTTTCTTTATGGTCAAGGTCAGCTGAGGGTCTGGTCCTCAAGGATTACAAGAGCTTTGGAGGAGCCTCTGCTCCTTTAATCTCTCTCTCTTTCTCTCTCTCCCTCCTTCCTCTCTCCCTCCTTCCCTCTCTCCCTCCTTCCCTCTCTCTTTCTTCCTCTCTCCCTCTTGCCCTTCCCTCTCCCCCTCTCCTTCCCCCACCCACCATTTCTGTCACCTGTTGGGGAGGAGTCAGGCTCTTGCTGACTGGAGTACTTCCTTTGGAAGCATGGAGGACATTTCTTTTTGTGTTGACTCTCTTCTTGGTAGAATGTACACTGTTTAGGTCCAGCCTCTGGCTCTGGTCTCCATTAGACAGGAGACTTGATGCAGATGGCCCATAGTCTCCTAGGACCTAGTGGGCCTTGGAAGACAAAGACCAAAAACATTTGCCTTTTAGTCTCTATAACCAGACTGGTATTGACCTCCAAGCATGGTTACTGAACACCCAGAAAGTCAGTGATATCAATCTCACTTCTTTTCCCATTTAAAAAATATTTCTTTTAAGCCAGATGGTGGTGGCACACAAGCAAACAAACAAAATTAATTTTATTCTATGTATATGAACATTTTACCTGTATATTTATTACATGCATGGTTAGTGCCTGCAAGAGGGATCCCTGGAACTAGAGTTAGGGATAATTGTGAGATGTCATGTGAATTCTGGAAATTGAACCTGAGCTGTCGACAAGAACAAAAAGCATTCTATACCACCAAGCTTGGAATTTTAATTTGTGTATCATTTAGATAAAGTTTAGGTAAAAACCAAACACTTAACACCGAAAAGTGACTGATTTCAGTGAAGGAAGGTAAGTCAGTATCTGTTATGTGCACATGATGTGTGTCTCATAGAAAAAAAGGAGATAGCCACTGTTGGCCTTGAAATGAGAGATGGCCAAAATGACTGTGAATTATGTGAATTACGTGCAAACTCAAAACACAATACTACTCAAAGAAAAGGACTAGGAAAATGTTGGCAAATGATGCATTTACATTTGACATTTTACCTGTAAAGAATTGAAATAAAACAAGAGGTACACAGAAAAATAAGTCTTAAGTGTCTCAAATTGTATCATATAGGGGTAACCATTGTGAATATTTTCCTTTCCGGTACATACATATGCATGGTTGGAAAGTTATTTGTGATGTTCAAAGCATCAGTTGGCCTGAATTCATGTATTTGTAATCATGAAGAAATACAGGATAGGATGCCAAAATAAACTGTTTTTCTTTGCTGGGATCTAAAACATCAAGGTTTAAAAGAAGAGGGAGCATGGAAGAGGAGGAGGGAGGGGAAGAGGAGGAGGAGGGAAGGGAAGAGAGGAGGGAGAGGAGAGGATTGATTGGTAGACTTTCTCATCAACACCTAGCATGTAAATGAATACATACTGTTGAGAAGACACATTGAAACCTCCCACATTTATTCTTTACACAGCAACCATCGGAACCACCAGGATGTGTTCCAGCAGAACTGGCGGAAATGACCTGTGCAGAGATATGGACTATACATCACAAAACACAAGGTTTACCATACCCTCCTGAAAGCATCTTTTTAGAGCTGTTTGGGATCACTGTTAGATTTTACCTGTGGGTTCAGCCAACAATGAGCCAAAAGTATTCAAGGAAAAAGACACAGAAAGATCCAAACTCAGAAACAAATTTAATTTACTGCAAAACAAGTACTCTGCTGAGCCCCTGGGGGAATGTGATGTGTTGCACAGCCTGCTGTGGCCTCCCACAATCCCACAGACCCCAGCCTCTCTCCTGTGTGTGTGTGTGTGTGTGTGTGTGTGTGTGTGTGTGTGTGTGTGTTGGAGTATTGAACACCTTCAGCTGCTTAATGAGCTCTGTGGTTAGGCTCTAATGTCCATATCTCTATTGACTTGTCATTATTCTCCAAACAATACAGTTAACAACTCTTTGTTTGCATAAGCAATATGCCACACATAGTGTTTTGTTTTCTAGTCATTCCTTAAATAATACAGTACAATAGTTATTTATATAACATTTACATTTTATTAAACAGTATAATCCAGAGAATCCTGAAATTAACACAAGGCTTTATGTAAATTACATTCAAATGCATCTTTTTATACAAAGGATTTGGACATTCTTGGATTTGAGGAACCCATGGGGTACTAAAATTAAGCCCCTGTTGATACTGAGAGGCAAGTACAAACCTCTTTTTGTAAAACTGGTCCAGTCAAATTTTCCAGTTAGCCTGTAGGCCAACAACAGTCTTCCCTGGTTGTGGAGTCCTATGGAGTTAGAACACATAGTCTCTGGTGCCACTGAGGATGCGGGGAATACAATGGATGCAAGAGTTGGAGCGGAGTAAAGCAGAGAATCAGGTAAGTGTATGTCCAGAATGTCACAGGGAGTCGAAGGAAGCCACAGGCAATTTTGCCAGGTGGCCAGATGTGGCTGAGGAGCTTACTGAAGGAAACATCAACTTAGTTCTTTATGTAGTGTGTCTTCCTCTCCTTTCCCCATCCTTTCTTATTTCAGGTCTGGCTGTGGCAAAAATGGCTGTCTACTCTGACGCTCAGACTTGGATCCATAGGGACACAAATACTTCCTTGGCAAATTAAATAAAAATCACTCAGTCTCATTTGATCAAAATCTTCCTTTGGATCACTTTGAGGGAATGCTAGCTCCAAATGCGGAGGAAAATGTAGTAACTTGTGTCATGCCACAGGCAAACAATCAGCAGCCAATCAATAGCTTTTTTACTTCAGACCACTAAGGTTACGGGATTCTATCCCTCCCCTTTGTCTACTCCTGAGCCAGTTTTCTCCACTGTTTTGGAAATAAGTAAAAGCCCAATATGGCTTAGAAATAAAAATGTATGGTAAACAGTTGGCAGTTATGCTTTTCAGTGTGGTTTCAGTGAAGTGTGGCGACACAAGTGGACCATCAACCACAGGGCCACCAGCACTGCAAAAATATTTCCTGTCCGAGTTTCTAGAAAATATTTAACAGGGAGCGTTTTAGTTCTTCTAAAGATGATGAAACTAAAGGACAAATATTGACGCAAACAGTACCAGAGCTCCTCAAAGAGTGAAACACGTCCCCTTTCAAAGAGAGAGAGAGAGAAAAAATCTCAGCCAAACTATGAAAAAAAAAAAAAAAAAACAAATCAAAACAAAACCAAAAAAAAAAAAAAAAAAAAAAAAACCTCCGCACAACAGGTTCTCAAATGAAGCAAATGAAGCAGGGGCCACTTGGGAAAGCCAGGGCCTAAACACTAATGTCCCAGGCTGCATCACAGGTTCCTTTCTCGCCCAGTGAGACCATCATCACCACACCATGGCCACGTAGGCCTCCAGCCAGGGCAACAGAGTCCTGGAGGCCACTCCAGACCGCAGCTGGCTGCTGCTGGGTACCCGAGCCAGCTCTTGGCCCCGTGGATCGTCTGGGCTGGAGAGTTTGGCTCCATCGAGACCACCCTGTGCGGACCTCTGGGCAAAGGCGACACCGAGCGGTGAGGCTAGCAGAGGGGCCCCGAGTGCGTTCGGGTGGTGAGTCAGGGAGCATTATGCAAGCCCGGCCACCCCCCTCCGGTCGTTTCCCCACCACCCCCCCGCCCCCGGCACCTCCCCGCGGTCTTTCACCCCGCGTGGTTACGAAAGCGCGACCCCCTCCCCCCGGGGCTATAAAGCTGGGACAGCGCTCGCCTCCCTGGCTCCTCGCGCGCGCGAACGCGGCGGCCAGGCTTGCACGTGGCTCCTGCTGGTGAGTCGCCGTGCGCTTCCCCCGGGGGGCTGCGGGGCGGGGTGGGGCGGGATGGAGCTGCGGGCGGCGCAGTCCTCCTGCCCCGCGGTCACTCCGCGCTTGTCCCGCAGGGCGGACTCCTGTGCGTGCGAGATGGAGTGGGTGTGGGCGCTCGTGCTACTGGCAGTGCTGGGAGGTGGCAGCGCCGAGCGCGACTGCAGGGTGAGCAGCTTCCGAGTCAAGGAGAACTTCGACAAGGCTCGTGTAGGTATCAGTCCACTCCCCTCACCCCCGATTCTTACTGGTCTGCGGTGAACCCCAAACTTCAGTCCCCAGCTCCCTCCTTTCTTTCTTAGTTCTCTGGGATCTGGTATGCCATCGCCAAAAAGGACCCCGAGGGTCTCTTTTTGCAAGACAACATCATTGCCGAGTTTTCCGTGGACGAGAAGGGTCATATGAGCGCCACCGCTAAGGGCCGAGTCCGTATTCTGAGGTCAGTGTCCTCTTGGTGGGCTGCGTGCGGCTTTCCAAGGTCCCTCTTGCCTTTCCCTGGCCGGCCGGGAGCCCAGGCTTCGCTGGAAAGGGGAAGGGACACCTTGGATGGGATAGAAGCCCTTTCCAGGCTTGGCTCAGGATTCTCTTGGCTTTTGCAGCAACTGGGAAGTGTGTGCAGACATGGTGGGCACTTTCACAGACACTGAAGATCCTGCCAAGTTCAAGATGAAGTACTGGGGTGTAGCCTCCTTTCTCCAGCGAGGAAGTGAGTAGTGGGACATGCATGACCAAGTCTGCATTTCTATTCCGTGGAACCACTGGGAAGGGCTGTAAGAGGCGAGGCAGAACCCTAGGCCCTGTCTCAATTTAAGGGGCGTGGGGTTAGAAGTGGCTGGATTCCCAGCCTAAAATACCTGGTCCAAGTTCAGAAGGACCTTTGGGCTTGTGGGGTGCCATTTTCCTGATCACCCCACTGTGACCTGCTCCGTTCTGCCTCCCCACATCACTACCCCACTCTCTCTTTGGGTGGAATCCCTGATTCCAGTGTGGCAATCTGGAACATCAGGAGAGGTAGAGATCGATATCCAAGATGAAGGGACAGTTGTCATAGAACTGGGTCACAGCCCAGTGCCCTGCCTGTGGATTACCAGCCAGGCAGGGTTCTGGATGCAATCGTGTCTCCTGCAAGGCAGGAGAACTTCCAACAAAGTTCCCTAAAGCTTAGGGTACTTTACAGAACACAGTCTGTATGTTCTTTAATGCCCGACCCATCCATTTCACTGAAACTGTAAGTCTGAAAGCTATTGGATAACTAAGGAAAGGTTTAGGACAGGAAGAAATACCGTGAGATCTCAGAAATAATTAACCCTAGGGTAGCAGTTCTTGACCTGTGGGTTACAACCCTTTGAGGGGTCAAATGACCCTTTCACAGGGGTCGCCTAAGGCCATTGGAAAACACAGGTATTTATATTATGATTCATAACAATAGCAAAATTATAGTTATGAAGTAGCAACAAAAATGATTTTATGTTTGGGGGTCACCACAACATGAGGGACTGTAGTAAAGGGTTGCAGCATTAAGAGGGTTGAGGACCACTGCCCTGGAAGGAAGGGGGCTTTCCAGAATAAATTCCCCCTTAGTTTGCCCTCTCAAAAAGAAGCTGGGAAGTGTAATGGTTAAGCGTGTCTCTGAGAGAAGGAATTATAGTTCAGTACTATAGCAACTGTCTAACACGCACAAGGTTCTGGATTCTGGATTGCACACACACACACACACACACACTCACACACACACACACACACACACACACACACACACACACACCCTGAGTTCAAATCCTAGTTTACAAGCGAAGGAATAAGTGTCCCAGGGGCCCACACACAGCTAACTGCTGGGACCTAGTGACACCTTCACTCCTGTTTTCTGAGTATCTACAGACTCACTGGAAAGGTCTGTCCCCCACTGTCTTATATGCTTCTCTGGGGACCTTCACAAACTTCATACTAATTCCTTGTACTAATTTCCTTCTTCCTTGACCTTGCGTTAAGCATGAATTTGGGCAGATTTGCAGGCCGTTTAGAGAGGCCCAAATTCTGTCTTTTGTCTTGCCACATTCCGCATCTTATAAGGCAGGCTGATTGAAAACAATTCAAGGCAAATTCATTGTAATAAACCTCTTAGTTGCTGCTGGAGTTTCAGGAAAAATGGCTGCCATTCTGAATCCCTGTTGTAGAAGAGAGAGCTAAAGTCACAGTGGCTTACCAGGAGTTCGTCAGCTTCATGAAATCGGGGACAGACTCCTTGCTACTTTTCTGACTTTTTTTCTTTTTCTTTCTATAAATGGCCTGGGAATCAAACATGCTAGGCAAGAGCTCTGCCGCTGAGTTACACCCTTTAGTGCTAGCAGACTGCTCTGGGCATACTCTGGATTGTTCTCTTTCCCTCCTCCTGGCCTACCAGCAAGGAGTGAGACATCTTAAAGAGTGATGGATGTTGGCATCAACCTATCTTGGCTGAGTATAGACTTCATGGTAGTCTAGATTCTCTAAAATTTGGTTTCCTTGCAATCAAATTGAGTTCAGGGATAGTTCCTATTTAATGCAACTGCTGATAGAACTACTCATGGTGGTGCATGAAAGTGTTTAGCTTGGTGCATAATAGGGGCTTATTAAATATTAGCTATGATTGTTATTTTGTTGTTCCCTCCTCCAAAAGAATATGGATTAAACTTCTTCCTTGTTCCAAGCACAGTTTGCCACTCTCTTGGCAAAGGGGTCTTTATAAATGTGAGGAAAAATCAGGCTGGAACGTCTATATCAGTGTTTCTCAAAGTCACTGTCCCCAGATCAACTTCAGCTAAATCAGCCAAAGTATTTTTGTTTTCAAAGTGTAGATTTCAGACTTAATAAATCAGAAACTCTTCGGGAGAGGGTGTATCTCCATTCCCAGTAGGCTTCTCTAGTGAATTCCTCTTGCACAATGTAGCTTGGGAATCAGTGGGCTAGATAACTCAAACCATCCCCTTACCCAGGCTGTTGGGTTATTGGGATGTTTAGTTGGAAATAGGCTAGACTATTCTGGAGTGTTGGAGGGGAGTTGGGTGCTGCCAGCCATAGTCTCAGGCACTCTCTCCACAGTCTATTGTGTGCAGATACCTGATGTCTGGAAAGACTTGGGGTTACCTATTTCTTGGAGACCCCTACCCAGCTGCAGAAGAGAAGGCTGGAGGGCTGAGTTCATTTTTTACAAACTGTGCCCTGGCAGAGCAGTAGCAGACCCTTAGGAGGGAGTATCTGGCAAAGGCTTTTAGTATGCTTCATGACTGAACTATTCTGCTAAAAAGAACCTGGAGGTAAACGAAACCAACTCAGGCCTTCTCTCTCAGTCAAAAGCAGCAGCCGAGGGCACTAAAATCCGGCATTGAAAGTTATCTCTTATGTCATATTTTATATCCTACCAACAATTTGGAGGTAAAATTATTAAGCTGCAGGTGTGCTGAGCTGATAGCCGCCTGGACCATGAGTTGAGGTATTTCTAGAAGCATGAGTGCCTCTGTGTCTGAGGCAGGCTCCCAGATACCCCTTCATGACACATTGATCCCGTGATTTAGATTCTGCCCAGAGGCTCAGGAGCCTGGGGAGGGTGGAGCCTGTGATGAGGGGTGACCCAGCAGCCATGTGGCTCCTGTTCACGTTCCAGCTACTGAGGAATTTCACTGCCTAGCCATCGGTTGTGGGCCAGGAACATTTCCAAGCCAGGCCTCTGAAAACCTCTTCTTGTCTGGTAGGGGGAGAGGAGGAAGAGATCTGCATACCCTCTCCTGTGCAGTGCTCCTGTGGGTCTGTCTGGGTTTGGGCTGAGCCAGATCCCAGGCTGGTATCGCCCACTGGTGACTTACAGTGGGGACTTGAGTGGCCTCACACCCAGTGATATTTGGACATCTGGGCCTCTCTGCCTTTCCCCAACACGAAGTCCAACATGGGCAGACAGTGTCTTCCTTTAAGACCTGGGCATGAGAGATAAAATGCCTATTTGTCCTTGTCCCTTCTACCCCCAATTTACCTAATGTCTGGAGATACTGGTGGAGGTTAGGCGTGCAAACTCTGGTAATGTGCCCTGCCTGTTGATCCTGCTGGAATTATTTCTATTTTTTTTTTTTTTTTGCACCTCTGTCTCTCCATCTGTAATATGGAGTAATGGTGTATGATTTTGAATAAGTGCAAGGAATATCCCCCAAAATAAGGAAATGCCCATGAAGTAACTGGTTCCAGCCTTGGTCAAGTGTCAGAAAGATGGTGAATCTGAAACACAACACTCTTACCTGTACATAGGGTTTTTGATAAACACATTTCTGTTATTTGTACAGTGCTCACACATACATATTCCGCTCTGCCTTTGCTAGCCTTTGCATCACTTGCTTTATCCTTGAGGAATGAGTATGACCTGCATTTTTCAAGGGTTCTGCTCTGCCAAGCAAGTCATGAGAAGAAATTTCTCCCCACACCCCCTCCCCGTGTTTGCGCACCTGCATTGTGTACACATTGAGTCAGTGAGTGCATGAACCACTATACTTGAAGCTGGATAATGAGCACCCCACTTGTCAACCTAGGGAGGAGAATAGGGCTCCTAAGTATGAATAAGGGTAGAACATTAAAATCTGTTTTCATCAGATTGGCGTCCTCTATCCCACTGAAGTGAGGGCATGGGCCAAGTGAGATGGTGGGAGGTAGACTGCAGGGCACCAAAAAAGTCGTGGCCTGTAGCTGGGGATGATATAAATTGAGGGTCATCAGACACTACACAGAGACAAATGTTACTGGAAGGTAGGTAGTGAAGTTGGCAGCTTATCCTCGGTGGTCCTTTAGAAAACTGTTGTACTATGTGTTATTAAGGAGTCATTGACATGAGCAAGGTGTCCACCATACCAGGGCAAGATTTGTGTCTTCTCTTATCACTGACATGCCCAGACTCATTTCTGTAAAGGAAAGCAAGATCCTTTCTCATTCGCCCAGTTGTACAAACGCTGTCAGGAATCTCCGCACTCTCCGCTGCTCACTAAGGAAAGGCAGCCATTTCCACAGAGTCAGTGGTAACAGGTTGGTCGGGCCTCGGCCCTCTGTGGCTCTCTGACTTACAGACGATGACCACTGGATCATCGATACGGACTACGACACGTTCGCTCTGCAGTACTCCTGCCGTCTGCAGAATCTGGACGGCACCTGTGCGGACAGCTACTCCTTCGTGTTCTCTCGTGACCCCAATGGCCTGACCCCAGAGACTCGGCGGCTGGTGAGACAGAGACAGGAGGAGCTCTGCCTAGAAAGGCAGTACCGGTGGATCGAACACAATGGTGAGCAGCTTCTCGTGAAGGCCGTGGCTGGGCTGGGCCAATAGGAGGGCGCTGCATCCGTTAGGAGGGTTATCAGAGAAGCTGCATTTGGGCCAAGTCTTGGCCCTTCTTGACTAAATCTTCCCCAGGACTTTGTCACCAGCTACATGGAGGAGGGAACAAAGGGTTCTTTTCCCCAAACCCTGGCCCTTCCAATAAGCAAAGCCTCTGGTCTGCTTTCACGTCCTTACACTTCGCTGCCCCATGGCGTTTTACTCCCGATGCCACACCCTTAAAACTGTTCTACAGTTGGTGATGAAGTACTCACAGTAAATAACTGGACCGGAGACACAGCCACTTTATACAAAACCGTAAACAAAAGCATCAGTGTAGCAAGTTCCGAAAAGACTAGTGCCTGCAATGTTATTTATTCTTTGCAAAAACCAAGTATCACTCAAATAGCTCCCTGGGTTTCCACAGGGGCTTCTTAGGGAGAGCCTCTGGGATAACAGTGGGATAGTTCAGTAGCCATTGCCCTTAACCGATCCTGATTTAAAACAGAAGTGTGCTGCCTATTTTGAACTGATATGCAGTCACTCCTGTGGGTAATTGGTCTTGGAAATCCAACAAGGGTCATGCTGAAGAACATTTCTCAAAGCCCAAGTATACCAACAATGTGAGCTCAGATGTACATAGATATGAAAGTACCACCCTGGGGTGTTGGGAAGGCTGAACATGGGGTTGTGAAGGATGAGGTCACCTCTAGGCAGCTCACTGAGCCTTTCCCTAAGTCACCTCTGTTAACCCTTAGACACACGTTATAAAGGAGGAACGTCAGCTATACACATCCTACCAATGAGAAAAATGGAGGCTAAGGAAAGCTAAGTACATTGCTTAAGATCTCCAGTGGATAGCTAAGTTGAATACAAACTCAGATTTTTGTCACTCTGAAGTCCCTTGTGGTGCCTCCTGGTGACACAGGACAGGGACCTCATGAAGACTATGAATCTACAACAGTGATGCTGAGGTCCAGCTGGCGTGGCCCTAGTGTCCCAAGATAAGGCACTTGGCGATGTGGAGAGGCAGGGTTAAGTGAAAACTGATTCACATAACAGGCCCTATGCCCTCAGTGTCCCCTGGAGAAGTCAAAGAGCGCCAGTATCAACCGTGAGAGAATGGGTGATGCGTGTGAATGGCCACTTGCTCTAAGGCTGCCTGGGGGTTCATTTATACACAAAAGGCTATCCACCCCTCAATCATTCATTACTGCTTCTATTTTCTGTATTTCAGGCTACTGCCAAAGCAGACCCTCAAGAAACAGTCTATAGCAACATCAAGGATGTGAAGTTTCATTTGACAACTTCCGATTAACTCTCATTCAATCTTCGACTCTATTTATCTTAGAAGTTTTACTTTCCCACCCCTCCTTACCTTCTCCAGGTGGACATTATACTATCATTGGTAGGATAAAATATGCTTGGGAGTGACTGAATCTGTTCACACAACTGTATATCATACTGAAGTTCCCAGAGAGACCGCTTGAGGCTTGGGATTCCGAACTCAGTTTATTAAACGTATAGTCACCATCTTCCTATGAGTTGAAGACTTATTTGTGTTTCAGTTGCAGGTGGGTTGCACTTTTAGATGCCAAGACATTCTCTCTTCCCACTCTCTGTGACCTTTGACCTGACCTAGACCTCCCTGATCTCCATATTAGAGAGTGGCTCCTAACATCTTGGGAAAGGTTTCCACATTAATCCAGGAAGCCTTTAACAACAGCACTACCATGAAACTGAATCTCAGAGGAAGTAAGTGTGGCTTCTCTCGGTAAATTCGGGGAAGCAATCAATCCGTGCCTGGTAGGAGAGTGAGAGTCAATACAATGTCTGTGAGCACGCAAAGGGGCTGTGACAGCAGCGCTGTCCAGACTGGAGGGTATCCGTGAAGTGTATTAGAGATGGGGTGCTGACATTTCTAAGGACCATGGGGAGCTCATGCCAAATGCCCCTGTGCCTTGTTCTCCAGCAAAGGCAGAGGAAACAGCCAAGTACAAGAAAAGCCCAGCTGTTTACTCCCAAAGAACAAGCTGACAGACAGGCTCCTCCACTTCAGTTTGACACCGCAGACCTAAGATACTCACACATTCCCTTCAAAAGAGAGCATGGATGTATCAAATCTATTGGCCAAATAGGAACAAAGGTGTCTTGTTATTTTGTCCTTAATGTCATGGTCACCATAAATCTTATCTCAGACCTACCTGCTGGCATATCCTGGGGCTCAGTCTCTGACTCTGGTTTCTTTCCTTTCTTCATCTTCTGGGAGACTATTTCATAAAACCACGGTCCCCAAACACCATCTATATTTCCCAACAGCATTGCGTTGCCAGGCCCAGTTCTGTGTCTGTTCATCCAGTGGCCTCTCCTATGCCTCTCTCACTGGGATTTCAAGCATATGCTCTAAGTGAACGCCCGTTTGCTTCCCAGTCTCCCTCAGTTTTGTTGCCTGCTCCACTGTCTAAGCAGAGCCAGGCTTGAAGTCCAGGGGGCCAATGGAATGCCGTCTTCCCTCATCTTCACTCTCCATAAGTAAACTGTTTGTCCCACCTTCCCAAGCACATCCCAAGATTCTTTCACACAGTCCTTCAAGGTCCCATCAACCTTCAAGCAGCCACACGCCTGGTCTCCACTTTTATTCTTGCCCCTTAAAGCCTGTGCCTTACAGAGTAGCCAGAATAAAAGTACTCATTGTTCAGGTCTCCCATTGCAAGCCTCCAGTGCTGCCCACTGAACCCTGGGTGAACTTCTTATGCCGGCCTGCCAGGTCCTCCCTGTCCTAGCCCTGGAACTTCGTTGGCATCCACTGATGGGCTCTGGGGTGAGCACCTCTCCTCTCTCCTAGCATCAAGGACAAAGAAGGCTCAGTCAACAGTTTGCAATTCCTGGACCACATAACTCACCAGCCTCTCTCTTCCTGCAAAGGTCCTTCCTCTGAGTCCACATGAGAGCTTCTTTCTTGCCTTTAGCCTTTCAACTCAACTGTTGCTCCTCAGTTTTTCCCCCATCCCATATAAATAACCCTCACCCCCACAGTACCCTGCCCTACTTTTTCCAGGGTGCATATTCACTCTAGGGGACTCCATTATTCATTGGTTTCTGTTTAGCATTTGAGGTTCCCCACCCCCATGAGAAGGTGAGCTCCCTGAGAACAGAGCCAGGGCTACGGCTTCACTAACACTGAATGGAGTCCTAGCACAAAAAAACATTGCACAGCCACAACAGGTGTTTCAAAGGCCGCTGGTGGATGGAGTGTAAAAGCAACCACTTCTGACCTCCCTCTCCAGCATCAGGGTCCACCCTCTTTGAGTCTATGGTGTTGCTTTCACTTTTATTTTTTAATCTACTGGGCATTGAACCCAGAGCCACATGCTTGCTAGGCAAGAATATTACCTTTGAGTCATGTCTCCTGCCCAGTTTTAATACATTAAAACAAAAAGGTCAGGTCTAATTGTTCCTTGGAAATTCCTTAAACAGTCTCAACATGAATGAATAAATGACCTCAAGACCTTATATGTGCCCAATTGGGGACTTACCATGGCCATGACCTCTCACTGAGAAATCTGAGCCCCTGAATCAGCTCCAAGGTTTGTTTTGGCAACCACGAGGCACAGGTTTATATGGAGAAACAGTTATAAATAACAATTTATTAACTCAATTATATTACAAACACGCTAAAAAAAAGTTCATAACAAGGAACCCAAAGAAAGCTTTTTCAAAGGAAAAATATTTTTATGCAGAGTGATCATTCCTTAACTCGCTGGCCCTGTACATGCGTGCTATTGGAAGTTGGATCTTCTTACAGCAGGGTGCCTGCTGACATTCAAGGATGGCGACTCCCTTTACACGCACACAGAAGTTCTCCTGGCTCTACTAGTTAGCTGGAAATAACAGACAAGTCATTTCTTCTGACAGATGTGTCTGTAAAAATGGCTTCCTTCTCTGGGAAAAAGCAGCAGCAAAAAATCTTCCTCCACTCGTTCTTGAACAGCGACATGTTGTACAGAATGGGGTTTAGGGCGGAGTTGGCAAACGTGAAGGCCACCACCCAAAAGAAGAGGGACGGCCAGATGACCAGGTCCTGCCTGAAGTTCTGGATCAAGAGCAGGAGGATGGTGATGATGATAGGACTCCACATGATGAAGAAGGAGACCATGAGCAGAAAGAGGGTACGGAAGAGCTTGTAGTCCTGCTGGGACACTCGCATCTGGTGGCTCTCGGAGTACGCCAGACTCAACGTGAGCCTCTTCCTCGACGCTTTTGTGATCTGCGGGGAACACAAAGAACTGGAGCTACTGGTCACTGTGGACATCGTCAGGGGTCTCCTGTTGGATGGTTTTTGTTTTGTGGTACTGAGGATTGAAGCCCAGGTGGGTTGAGGTGGGGCTGGTAATGGTGGATTACAGTCTGGCCCAGGCACCTCTCACCAGGAACGTGAAGGACATCTGTGTCTATTGGCCTCACCTGCCAGTCTGTTGTTACCTCTGTCCTAAAGAAAGAGATCCAATGGGACGTGTCCTACCCATGTTAGTGGTCCTTATTATTAGCTGCTGGAGCTGGCCAGGGCCTTTCTCTCTCAGCCACATTGCCACTTCTGATTGGGGGTGGGATGGGATGTGGGGCCTGTTTTCCTAACATCCCTGCATCTCGGAGAGAGGAAGTAATTTTCAAGTCATTAGCATCATTCACAATTTGGGCAAATTGAACTCATCAAAATGGCTTAAAATGTCCTCCTTACAATCCTTTAAATTCCCCAATTGAAGGATAGATGCTTAACTATCGCATGATTACATGATTGCTTCTCACTCTGCCGGGTGGGCGTTTAGAGCCACCTGTTTGTGAGCAAGACAGGGACAGCAGGTGCCCAGTGAACTCACTGGAACCCTCTCAATGCGCCTGACAACCAGAACACCAGGATGTGAGCAATCAGGATGGCTGCACTTTCCTGTTGGCTCCCTGCCTGCCACGTGCTAGGCATTTATTATTCCATCAGTTGTCACCTTTAATCTTCACGTATCCTCTGTGCATTCACACCACTGTCGTTCTTGCAAATTGAGTCACAGGAAATGGAAGTTACTGGCTGAAAGTAGTTTTTGTTTTTGTTTTGTTTTGTTTTGTTTTGTTTTGTTTTTTTCTTTTTTCTGCTACTAGATAGTGACAGCCCCCTCCTGTGAAAGTGGAGCTCCCTGGGGTTTCCCTTACTACTCAGGGCCCAGTCTACTCCAGTGTGCAGGTGGGAGTGGCCGAGCAGAAATAAATACCAGCTCCGTGGGGCCCAGGGCCCTTGCAGGTGCTGACAATGACTGGGATCACCAAGAGCCTAAGAGTTTGTTTTTTTAAATGACAGCTGCTACTCTTTGTCCTAACACCACAGTCCTCACAGTTGGTTCAACCAGGAAGAAAATGAGGCTTTGTCATAAGATGTGAGTCCTTCCTCACCCCCCCACCCCACATTAGACAGCCAGGCTAGTCAGCCTCTAGCCAGGATTCCCAGTATCTCTGGCTTTGGTGGAATGCCTCCTGTGCCTTTATCAAGTCTCCATTACCTTCTGGGGATTAACTCTCACCCTCAAAGCAAGCCTGGGGGGGGGTGTAGGGATTGTCCTGGGGTTCTTCCACTTTGGGAGCCCCATGCAGAGATGCCCATGCACGTCTTCATCCTGGCATATTGCCAGTTGGGAGGGGGGCAGTGCTCATTAGACTGTGCTCCGTGGCCACTGGGAACTTGGTAAAACACAAAAGATCCTGGAAGGAACTACCCCTGACCCTAACCCTTCTATAAGGCTGATCAGCCAACTAGGATGACAGACAGTGATGGCACAGAGATTGCTGTTGCAGATCCAGAGCCCAATTATCATTTATCTTGGCCACTCTGAGCCCCTTTAACAGCTAGCCCACTCACCTCTGTGTCAGGCCTAACATCCTTGGGACTAACAGGTGCAACCATTTGTAGTGTATTTACTCAACAGACCAGTAGCTTCCACCAACCAAAAGGCGGGAAGCATGTCACCAGGTGACATCTGAGGTCTACGGCAGAGGTCTTCCCTGTTTGGCTGTAACTCACCCACCTGATGTTCCCACTAATGTACTTGAAAACCATCTTGATTTGTGACTTTTTTTTTTTTTTTTTTTTTTTTTTTTTTTTTTCTTTTTTTTTTTTCCTGAGACACTTGGATTCAGTGAGGGGACCCAGGGATGCACAATTCTCTTGAACTGTCAAGGTGACTTTGGCTCCCTAGGGCATAGGAACTGCTAATCCCACACAGCTGCTCAGTTTGGACTTTTTCTCTCTAGACCTTTAATAAAGGCAATTTTTAAAAACAGCCCTTTTGTGACTCACCGGAGCCACATGAACCTCTGAAGGCTGGGAGGGAAGGGGATTCCCACTGACAGAAGCAGGGGCCCTGGGTGGGGGTTAGCCTCCGTTGTGGAGATCATTGGCTGGTCAGGAGTGTCCTGATTAGGGTCATCAGACAAGAGGCCCCACCTTCCCAGGGGTCTACCTGCAAAGAAGCATGACCAGAGAAGAAGGGCTAGGGGGAGTAGCATCTAGAATAAAAGGAAAGAAGCCAGATGGCAAAGGGCTGGAAATGCCTCCCAACCCCAATGCAACAAGGCATGTTCAAGAAAAGCCTACCTGCCATATACACATGCAATATGCAACCAAAGGAGAGGCAAGTGCTTTGTAAATTACCCATAAAGGGCTGTAACACTAGAGCCAGCTCAGGTGTTTCTTCCTTTGTTTCTTTTAATGTGGAAGCCCCCCCCCACGACTCATTTCATTGGGTCACTCCCATTCTCAGGAATGTCTTTCTCTTACTACTCTATTCCTATTACTATTATTAATTATGTGTCCCTGATGCAACCTGGAAACTTCAGCAGGTACCTTCAGAACTCAGGACCCAAATCTAAGCCTATAACATGACCGAAGCCCCCAGTGGTAGGCAGTGAGGGCCAGGCTTTGTGTTCTGTTGAAGTAGATTTTTGTTTCTCAGCTGAACTCAATGATAGGCAGAGGGATTTCCATCTGCAGGCCATAGAACCACTGGTTCATTAAACAAGTATTTACTAAACAAATATTTATGGAGACCCTACTATATGCTAAGAGCTCTTGAAGAAGCTGGGCTCAAGAGTAAGAAGCAAGGGAATCCTGCCGGCACTACACTCCCAGGCCCTGTGTATGTAGCCCAAGGGAGGGAGAACAAGAAACAGAGTTACAGCTGGAGAGACATCACAGCCTATCATCATTATGGTTGCTGGGTGAACTTGTAAACCTTCTTGAAAGCTGCCAGTCTTGACAATCTGATCCAAGGCACTGAGGGAAACTGTCAATAGGAAAAACATCACTGAAAATGTATGGCATGGCTGAGTCACAAGGAAAGAGGAAGCAGAGAGGGCAGAGGGCAAAAATAGTCCCTGCCCATCACACGAAACCTTTCCTGAAGGGATATGAGCAGGGGAAGAGGCAGTTGGACGCCCACACTGAGCCCAGCTCAGATCCAGCAAAGCATCGAGCAGGGCTTCCCATTGGGAGAGATGCTGTGCTGGTGACGTCCAAAGTGTATTAGCACAAACAGGCTCTCAAGGCCCACAGCAGAGAATTCCTAGCTCTGTGTTTCTCAAGTTTGTTTGCAGAACTCTTTCTATACCTATCATCCCATGGGGCTTTAGAGAGCAGCCTAAAAGATGCTGCTCTGCAGTTAAGAATGAGGTAATATGAGAAGAGTACTTTTCAAGCCCTGAAATGGAGCCAAGTTAGAGATAGTAGAGACAGGCAGAGGAGGCCAGACTGGTGGGGAAGGGTGGGGTGATAGATCTGCGTCCAGTGAATGTGGCTAATTGAATATTAATGTTCAGTGGAGTCTATAGCCATGTTCCTGGCAGAAAAGGCCTGGGTAGGCGGGCCAGTTTAGTGCGCCTGGGCTGTGCACCTTCTTGGGGAGGAGATGTCAACTCTGAGGCCCTGTCCAGCATCTGACACACTTCCCAGCTTCCAAGGCACCAGCCTGACAAACTCACAAGTACAAAGTGAGAGTTAATGACATGGTCCCCATAGGAAAAAGTGGAATGATCAGTTTTAGTGGTAGTGTAGAAGGGAAATTTTTCAATTTTCTATTTGTACTAGAATTGGGGTTTTTCAGGCACCACATCTGTTCTTTTCTGTGTTGATCAATCTATAAATATTTGGCTTCGGTGGAAACTGAGGCCCACACTAGTTCAGCAGCTTTCCCAAGGTTACATGTTGGCAAAGCTTAATCTTGAACCTGTCTCGTGGCTCTGTCCAGAGACTGCCCAAGCAAAGAGTCCTGAAGAGAAAAATCATCTCACTATGCTCCAAGGCTTGAACCTCACACATATGCAAGTAAGTATAAAGTGAACCCCTACAGACCAGCTCCGTCTGGGCATGCAGACACAACAGTGAACAAAACAGCCTCTGCTCTCATGGAGCTTGCAGCCAAGCAGTGGGAGTGACTGACCGACAAGAAAATGCAGTGTTTCGAGGAGAAACCTGTTACGGAGACATTGCCAGTGACCGGGAATGCTTCTAGAGAAGAACTCTGAGTAAGTGAGAAGTGGTCCACACAGCAATCCAGGGAAGAGAGATCCTGGAGAGGAAGTGGTAGCTGTCATGCCCTGTGTGAGAGCATCCTAGGGGCAGTCTCCAGCCCACCTGGACATGAGACAGGAGGGGACTAAGGGGGTCAGGCAGAAGGCTAATTGCACAAGACTTTAGGTAGGGGCTTTGCATCTGGTTCCTGTGTAAGGAAAGGAAGCAATGGTTATAAATTTCCACTGTGACCTAGCATTCAGTTTTCCAGAGCTGCAAACCACACAGCCCTTCTGTAGCACATGGAAGCTGTGCAGGGGTCTGAGATGCGGAGATGTGCGGGGCTGTGAGTTTAGACTCAAGTGTGGGGAGAGCACGGTGCCCTGTCATCCAGAGGAGAGAAAGGAGGGCTCTCCCCGTCCTGATCCTGAAGGCAATTTCTGATTTTCGCCGAAGGAAAGGCCCAGCCCCGGGATCGAGACTGCAATGGATGGGAAATCACACTCCCCACAGGAAGGTGTGTCACACATGGGAAGGGGCACAACAAAGCCCTCTTGACTTCTCCGGCTCTCACAACCAGGGAAGCTTAGGTGCTGCCGTCCCTCTCAGCCAGTCTGCTCCAGCCATGATTTCTTATTCTCGTTACAAATCTCAACCTGCTGTTTAACCTCCAGGAAACCTGCATGAGGCCATTTCTTAGCATACTCGGAGGGAAGGGTTGGAAGGACAGCCCAGCCTAGCAAATAAGCATCTGCCATGCTATTCAGGGCCTACTGTGACCAGGCGGGTAGTTCACACACACTTGCCTTGTACAACTTCACACTAGAAAATTAAGGCTGCCAATCTGCAAATGATGGAAATGGGGCTCAGAGAATGTAAGTAGCGCACTCCAGCAACTCAGCAAAGTAAACCAGCAGGAAAGACTCAAAGCTAGGTAATTTCAAAAGAGCCTTCCAAGCCTCGTGTCTGTTCCCACAGTTCTTTGCTCTCTACCAGGCCCCACAATGATCCTTCATGTGTGCAATAGCTAACAGCTTGCTTTAGCTTTGCGCTTCACTCTCCCCTGTGAAGCTGTGGTGTTCCTTGCTTTAGACATAAGCACCACTGTCCAGCTGTCTCTTTGTCAAAGGTCTTTCTAGGCAGATGATATATAGCTTGTACAGTCCTGAACCACACCCACTCCCTGCCACCATTCTGCACATCCAACTCTTCACAAACCTCTGAGGAACAGAACTGTTGGACGGTACTCTGGGGCCGGTCTGCTTGGGTTTAAACACTGAAGCTGATACCTCTAAGCCCCCCGTCCACCACGGTGACCTTGGGTGAATTGCACAACCTCTCTGGATTGCCTCGTCTAAGAATCTTGTTAGCATGAGATGAGTTAGTGCCTGCTGCATGTTAAACACTACTGTGGTGATGTATTACTTACGATTTATTGAGGCTCGCCTGAGGGTACAGAAAGCAAAGCTAGGCACAAGCCACAGAGCCAGGCAGTGGTGATACACACCTTTAATCCCAGCAGCCATACTAGCTAGCCCATAGAGCCAGGCCGTGGTAGCACACACCTTTAATCCCAGGACTCAGAAGACAGGAAGATGGATGTCTGTTAGTTCAAGGCTACACTGAGCTACAGGAAATTGGTCCAGTCCTAAAGTGAAACAGTTCACACAAAGCACTTGGGATCACATGTCTTTCATCCCAGCACTAGAGAGGTATAAAAAGAAGAAGCAAAGTCAGTATTAGGCAATTATTCTCCAGCCACACTGAGGAGAGGATAGCCCTTTCAGCCTGAGGTAGAGGTAAGAGCTAGAGGCTGGCTGCTTTGCTTCTCTGATCTTCAGCTTGAAGCTTGAAACCCACTATCAGTCACTGGGTTTTTATTATTCTTGTTACACACTACATGCATACGTGTTAAAAAAATTTTTTTTTAAATGTGGCCTAGCACATTAGTGTGTGCCTGTAATCCTAGTACTTGGGAGGTAAAGACAGAAGGATTAATGCAAGCTCCAGGCCAGTCTAGTCCATATAGGGAATTACAGGCTGGCCAGAACTATAGAGTAAGACCCTGCTTCAACAAAACCAAAGCAATACAAACATTTAAAAATGTGTTCTATTTCAGTCTGTCCTTCTCTTTCTTTTCTTTCATTGTGATCTTATGATATAAATTAATTCTTTTATAACATTAAAATATGGCAAGTCACCCAATGCAAGCGCTTTTCAGGGCCCTATACCCTGGAATTTGCCTAAGCCTGGAGAGTCACCTGGTGGGATGAGTCTGGCTAGAGAGTTAAGCACTACCTCCCACAGAAGCAGGGACAGGCAGCCTTAGGTGAGGTTGGCCTGGGGTGGGTTTTGTTTGTAAAAAGGCTACAAATCCACAGCCATAAAGGATGATAAAAGTGGCCAGAAGGTAATCAAGTCCTTTTCAACACACCTATTTATCAGGACCCACACAAAAGATGCTATAAAACCAAGAGTCAACCACTGTACGCCTCCAAGGGGGCTCGAGAGCTTTGAGATAAACCTCACAAGTGGGCATAAGTACACATGCTTGTGTATGTTGGATGGCAACAAGTATGATCTCTTTAGGGCCAGGAAGCAGAGGCCGGCCCATTTTTTTTTTATATGTCTGTGTACATATATTTACTTTTCTAAGAGACAACATTTATTTCCTGTGCCACACACACTTGAAGTGGACAATTCCCAAGGATAAGGTCACTGACCCATGGGGACAGGAAGGGCTTCATGCCAAGTTCTATTCTCCATCCAGGAGCCACTTATGAGAGCGTTCAATTTGTGAGCAGAATACGTAAGCTGGGTGTGATTTTATATTAGTATATGATACTTCCATAAAAACAAAATCTTACAAAGTAGACCTTGTCAGTCACTGCTGTGTTTGTGGGAAAACAATTGGACACAACTCCAAAGTCCACGAGATGATTATATCATGCCTATATGACGAAGGCTATGTAACTCTTAACCAACAACAAGATAAGATACAGGAACTGATATAGACTGATGTCCTGAGTGAAAAAAAAAAAAGGATGTTATCAAGCAGTAGCATCTCCTATCTGAAAAGAACAGTGAACAGTGTCAACAGCCATCTGACCATTTGAATCTACACTCAAATGTTCATGGTGTTGTAATACCGCAGAAACACGGTAGAGCCATTAAGGTTGGGAAGAGAATAGATTTTTAACTTTTGTGTTACATAGTTCTGTGCCTGTTTTCAACTGAATGTTTTTATAACCCAGTAGTATTTTAATGATGAAAAGATGTACAAGAACATAACTGATTTACCAAACAAAAAACAAAATAAATATATAAACTCTTGTCCGTCACTATCCCAGGAAGTAGCAGAGGATCTGTGCAGGGAATCAGGACAGAACTGTTAGAACCTCCGCGGTATCCTCTGACTCGGAAGTTCTAAGATTCTACTGGAAATGCCCAGAGGGAATGAAGTTCAAAACAGCACAGAAACAAACATACCTGTAAAATTTTGGAGTAACTGATCACAATAACCAGTCCTGGCACCAGGAAGTTCAAAGTCACAAAAAACACATCCCATGAGATTTCTCCTATGCGGTTTGGCCAATCCAATGTACAAATCAGAATCTCCTGTTTACAAAGAAAAAAAAAAAAAACTAGTATTACCTAAATGCTGGCTTCTTTCTTATCCTTTAACCCAGTCTTAGTTTGGAGATATGATACACTGGTACACTGTGTGTTACACTGCTACTGTGTCAGTGAGTCCTGGAATCCACCCCTCCTCTAAACAGGGCATTGCCTCTTACAATGCCCCAGGTGGGTAGGGTTACCTAATTATAGTTCTCATCCTCCAGGAAAGCACCTGAACCTCAGGGTCACAGGGAAGTAAGAGCTGGAGAATTTCCCAGGACTGGTCTTTCCACTTCTCCAGGCTGGCATGCCAAAAGTGTTTGAGCCTTCTCTTACAAGCTTGGTTCTTTAAAGGGAGAAATAGACTTCAGAAGGGCCACATAGACTGGAAGTAACATGCTACACACAAGTGTTTGGAGACAGGACTGAGGGTCCAGTGCAGTGACACTTTGCTCAAGTAACAGGGGCTGGACTAAGGTATTGTTTACTTGGGGGTGTTCAATTGCCTAAATGTGTTAAAGTCAGGTACACAATGCAGTCCAGATACTCTGATCAAGGCAAAATGGTTGCAAGAACCCAGCAGTTTGAGACAAGCACAGACAACATAATGAGACCCTGTCTCAGGTAATACACATACATACGTATATGTGGTGGTATATTTGCACAAATAAAGCCTGTCTGGGGGTCAGAGTATGTATGGAGCTTGCCACTAGCTAACCATAGAGGTCTGGAGGTCTGTACAGACAGACAGGAAGTAACGTAGCTGGACAGAAACAGGATATAAGCAGAGAAGAGAGTGATTTCCTGTTTCTCCCTGCTTATTTGTGCAAGAAAGATATCACCACACATACATACATACATGGATACAGAGAGAGAGAGAGAAAGAGACAGACAGACAGACAGACAGACAGACAGACAGACAGACAGACAGACAGAGAATTGGGGCTGAAGAGATGACTCCGTGGTTAAGAGAACTTGCCACTCTTGCAGAGGACCAGGGTTCAGTTCCCAGCACCCACACGACAGCCCACAATTATCATTAACTCCATTCTGGGGGATTTGATTCCTCTTCTGGTCTCCACAAACACCAGGCATGCACTCGATGCACAGACATACATGTAGGCAAAACACTCATATGCACATAAAATAAAGATTAACAAATCTTTAAAAAGCAGAAACATGAAACTCCAAAACAATAACAACAACAACAACAACATACACACACACACCTACTGTGTCAGTCTGCCTCAAAGAATAGGCCATCTCTCTTCAAGAAAATGTATGGTACCCAGACTTTGAAGCCCTATTCCTCCCTGGGAATAGGACAGAGCCCCAAAGCAAACAGCTAGAATGCATGAAAGGCATGGAGGCTATGGTTGTACTGTGTTGAACTCAAAAGTTTGATACTAACTACAAAGCCGAGATGTGAGGGGCCTACTGAACAATAAGAAATCTATTATTGCAACAATTCCTTCCATTAAATAAATACAGTAAAAATGGAGTATGAATATGAATGTTATTTTCCCACACCTAACCTTCTTGTCCCTACTTGACCAGAAAAACAAAGATATTTACCCTAAACATTAGAACATATGTTTAAGAGCATGTACAATGTAAAAGGTCATATCAATGATTTTTGATATAGTATATGTGTCTGAACAACAGATATTCGTTCATTAGTTTGATTAATAATTACTGAATACTAAATACACTAGGGAAAAACAAGTAATTTTTAACAATTGCCAATACGAATCGTAATTGTGCAAACTCAATTGTTGTCAAATAGTTTCATACCCAGTATTAGCAGAAAACAGAGCATTTCATATTTATTAAATATTTACCTTGCACCAAAAACTGCTTCCTACATGGTAACAACATGTAGGAATGTGGTTATGCTTACAACAACCTTATTGAAAAGCACTTTATTAAACCAGGTGGTGGTGCACGTCTTTAATCCCAGCACTTGGGAGGCAGAAGCAGGCAAATCTCTGTGAGTTCGAGACCAGCCTGTTCTACAAGAGCTAGTTCTAGGACAGCATCCAAAGCCACAGAGAAACCCTGTCTCAAAAAACAAAAACAAAGAAAGAAAAAAACCACATTATTAGTTTTCCTATTTCACAGAAGAGGATACTAAAGCTAGAAACATCCTTCAAAAATAGCAACCTAAAACACTAAAGGTTGTTTTCCCTGACAACAAATTCCTCCAAAAAGGATATCATTAAAGAAACATCAAGAGAGCTAATAAAACTAATAAAACTCTCCAGGGCAGAAAAGCAAAAGCAAGGTAGAATGTTTTAACCATACCAGATGTGGCACCATGTGCCTGTCATCTCAGCCTTTACAAGGCTGATGACAACTGTCACCCTTGCCTACATAGTGAGACCCTGTCTCAAAACAACAAAATAAGAGGCGTTCGTCATATCCATACATTGAAAATGGTGGTGGGGATGTTGCTTCCCTTTCCAGCTTTGTTATGAATGGGCTGAGCATTCTAAACTCACTGCTATTCCCACCATCCCCAGCTAATGGGAGAGGGCTTGTGAAACTGCTCCTCACTTTAGTGGATAAATAGAGACATGTGTCTATTGGTAATGTTGAGTACTGGCAGCTGTGTTACTGGCAGCCTGCTCCTGGAACAATCCATGCGGCCTCCAATTTGTAGTCATATCTCTGCACACTACCCGACCGGAGGTAGAATTGATATGCCACATTTCTAGGATAGTCCTACGCTGCCTTCGCAGATTGCCAGCTTTAAAAGTTACTATTCCTACCCCTCCTCACTGGAATCTGCAAGTCTAATTAACCAACTAGGATGGTATGTCTGGCCTAGAAGGATTTCACTATCAATAGCCTCTGGGGTTCTACCAGTGGCGAAGTGATGTGGGCAAGGACTCCTAAACTTTCTCCAAATCCTAAATGGGATTTGGTCTCTAATCCCTATATTTGGTGGGGGGGGGGGAGCAGTATTAAAGGGTAGGAAAACATGACCTCAGAACTATTTCTTAAAGTTCCTAGGACCTCTCCCCAAAAACCTCATTCTGTGCATGGGTCAATCCCTCCTAGATTTATAAGATTTTATAAGACAATACATATGATAGAGTAAGGTATTCTTCCTACACGAGAGGCCAAAACACAGATCCTGAAGGCACACACCTGCCTGGTAGTTACGAGAACTATGTGGAACTGTGTGTGTCAATCCTAACCAAAAAAAAAAAAAAAAAAAAAAAAAATCAATCAAGCCAGGAGATTATGAAGAAAGGGATCCTGATCATATTCTTCAAGAACCACAACTACGATGGGTAATCTTGGTTGTCTACTTGATCTGGCTGAGGACAGCAAAAGGAGATTAGGAAAGAATAACATCTCTAGATAAATCTGGGAGAGGGTTTCCAGCAGGGAATAACTAGGGGAGAAGGACGCGCCCCATAGGCTGGGAATAGGAGGGAAAGAAGGCCCTTAGGAGAGGCGCTTGGGAGAGCATGCATTCTCTAGGCTTCCTGGCTGCTGGGATTTGAGGAGCTCCGCTCACTGCCCCACACCCATGGCCGACTGAAACCTTTGAAGCTAACCCTTCCTTGCCTAAGCTGTGACTTTTGATCACAATGCTACAAACTAGCTAACACAGCTCTACCCAACCTTATGCACTCACAAATAATTCAGAAAGGATATCAGCCTAGCAACGGTCTCTGTCCAGTCCCAGATAGACAGCACCCCTGGTGTGAACCCTTGCAGGCAAGGCTTATTATTTCGAAATAATTTACGTACCCCTCATTTTACTTTTTATAGCCCTCCCCTGATTTTCGTTTTATAGCCTTACCTGATTTTCGTTGATTCTGCTGGTTCATCTCATCTCCTTCCCTGCCTCCTTCCCTGCCTCCTTCCCTGCCTCCTCCCCTTCCTCTCCCTTCCTCCCTTCCTCCCTCTCTCCCATTCTTCCCCTCTTCCTTTCCCATTAATTCAGGGTCTCATGTAGCCCATACCGGCCTATGCTATACAGTATTTGCTATACAGTAAGAATTTGCTATACAGCAAAGATGTTCTTGAACTTGTGTCTCCTGCCTCTTTCTCCCAGGTGCTGGGATTATAGTTCTGCACAAGGACACCTGGTTTCTGAAGGGTTAGGAATTGAACACGGGGCTTCACGCATACCAGGCAAGAGCTCTACCAAGGAAGCCACATCTGCAGCCTCAGAATTTATCAATACCTTTGGTTAGCACACAAAGGAGTGGCTTCCACTCTGACATTTCCATCCATGTTATTCGTGTCTGCCGTGCCCTCCTCCCCACCCCCTCCTTCCTTTGCTGATCCTTCCCCTGCACATATGACACATGTGTCCTCCCGTTCTGCTCTTAGGCTATACATATACACATATTGCATTACCCTCCATTGCTCCCCTCCCATCTTCCTTTAGTTACCTAAATTTTCTAATTGATGCTATGTAGCTTCCTTTTTTTTTTTTTTTTTTTTTTTTGCCTAATGAGACAAGAAGAGAGGAAAAAGTGATTATCAGATATCAGCTCACTGGTGATCAGAGTTGAGTAAACATGACCAGCAGAGACGAGACACTTATTCCAGGGAGCTTCCCAAATTCTACACTTGAAGACACCCTTTGAGTCCTGATTTAAGGCTCTCACTACAGACAGGAAGTGTGACAAGACAGTAAAGGAGGAACCGTTCACAGTTACCTTCTAACTAAGAGTCAGTGGGACTGGCCTAAGTGACAGATTTATATACTCCTTAGAAGGCAGTATATAGCATCCGTGATTAAGTACAATGTGTGCGCTTATTTAAAGCAACATCTGGGCCAGTAAGAGGGCTCTGTGGGTAAAGGCATTTGCTGCCAAGCCTGACTTGCTGAGTTTGATCCCTTGGACTCCCATGATGAAAGGAGAGAAGTGACTCCTGTAATGTGTCCCCTTACCTCCATGCATGTGCTGTGGCTCATGCGAGCACACACGCACACGAGTAAATCAATGTTTTAAATTTAAAGCTTGATAATTAAAACAACAGGTGCCATTTCACCGTCAGAGATCTGAGCTGGTGTCCTAACTTTATTGCTATGGAAACTCCGTCTGACAAGTTCCATTGATCCCTCTCTTCTCTGACAGACGGTGATTAACTGGGCAGAGCCTGACACTGGAGGGTAGGCACAAAGTGTTATCATAGCCTCTGAACATTTTCTGCACATCTGAAATATTTCCTGGTTTTATGAAAGGAACTTGGTAACCAAAATTGCTCAGTCTGACTGGTTTCCTGAGATCTGAAATTGGAATTGGCAACAGCAACAGCAGTGTTTTAATGCTATCTGTTCATTCATCACCAGACAGGGCTTGAGCCAGTGCGAGGCCACAGTCTGACAAGCAAGTCTCTGGCCCTACCCTAGGAAGTTCAGGTGCTTGCAGGAGCCAATGGGAGCTGTTCTAGCTGTACCTGGAAGGCAATGGGGAGGGGCAGGCAGAATAAAGATGGAAGTCAAGCATAGAAAGAGTTAAGTGTGGTCACATACCCCTCCCATGTTCTGCCCTTTCCAATCTCCAGCTCTCCCAGGATGACTCCTTCGTTTCCATAGCGTTTTATTTGTTTGTTTTAGTTCTAGGGGTTAAACACACACTTAGCAAGCACTCCACCACTTAGCTATATCTTCAACCCTCCGTAGTTACTTTTGGCAGACGATCCATTCTAGGTTTCTGCTCAGTGTTCTCCCTAACCCCAGCCTCACTCCCAAAGGACACCCGCAGGAGATTTCACAGACCTACACAGTTTTGACCACCTCACCCCGCATACAGTTCTACCTCCTGGCTTGCCACACTGGGACATGAGGCAGCCCTGCTCTGGGTTTCCAGAACCTTCGTGCCTCCTGCTTCCCACCAGCTACAAGGACATTCTGATGACCTAGTTGCCACCCCAGTGTACTCCTTCTCATTCTCACTGACCTCCCTCTCTGAGACGTCCATCTCATAGTCATCAGGACATCCCAGGCATCATAAGGGTGTCTCTGGCCCTCCTGCTCTCCCTGTCCGTGCGTTCAGTCCCTCCTTTGCCCACTGCTACCCAGAAAAGCCCTTTTCAACATCCTGAACTTGTTAAGTAGTCACCTCACTTCCTGTAGGGACCCCAGCAAAACATGCAATGGGCGGGAACCAAGGCCATCTTATTCAAGGCACTCAATTCCTGGCTCACATTAGGTACTCAATACAAAATGCAGAGTGAAAGGTCTCCTGAGACTCTCTGTGGATGCGTACACTGTCTACAGACTCTACTCAAGTGCCGACCCTTCTCCACTTTGGGAATTTATTTAAATGCTGTCTGAGTCTGGCTCTGTACAGCTCAGTTTCTCTAATGATTCTCACTGCATCACTTCAGGGGACCCCTAGGCAAACCATCTTCCCTGTCTCAGTGCTTCAACCAGAATGGAATGATGGGGGATGTCCTTCTGTGTATGATTCTCTTATTGGTTAATGAATAAAACACTGTTCAGCCAATGAGACAGGACAATAGGTGGGACTAGGAGATGAGGAGAACTCTGGGAAAGGTAGGTAGGACTGGGCCAGAGTCTCGATGCTAGAGGAGTAACACCATGCTGGGCATTCCTAGGTAAGCCACAGCCTCATGGCAATACATAGATTGATATAAATGTGTTAATAATTAAGACAGAGCTATCCAATAAGAAGTCCTAGTCATCAGCCAACAGTTTCATAATTAATACAGCTTCTGTGTGTTTATTTGGGTCTCAAGGGCCGATTGTAACATCCACGTCACGATGGAAGGTCTCAAGACTGTTTTAAGGAATGGGGACTCACTACTGGTTATCTTCTCTTTTATCAACTTTATTTATTTATTCATTCATTTATTTGAAATAGGATTTTATGTAACTGACTGTATAGCCAAGCATGACCTTGAACTTCTGAACCTCTTACATCTAGGTCCCTTGTACAGAATTCCAGGTGTGGATCACGGTGCCTGTTTTAAGTGGTTCTGGGGATGAAACCAGGGCCTTGTACATGCTAAGTAAGCATGACACCAACAGAGCTACACACACACACACACACACACACACACACACACACACACACACACACACCCCTAAGCTCTTTTCTTGAGACAGAATCTCACTAAATTTTCTAGTCTTTCCATGACTTTATGATCCCCCTGCCTCAGCTTCAGAGTGCTGGAACTGTAGGAATGTGCCAACACAGACTTTCAAAAGATATTCTCTAATATTTGCTAACAAAGGAAAGCTAACTGTGGCCTCCTCTGACAATCCACACTCAGCAGAGAGACAGGATATCTTACCGGCCTTGCATTGTAACAGAGAAGGGTGGAGTGATGGGCCTACAGGGCTTTAAGCCTCAGGAGTTCAGAGGCTATGACACCCAGAGGAGTCAGAGCCAGGCTAGGTTCAAGAACTATTTTTGCCTGACTTTGATATTTTCTTCTTTCAGAAAATAATAATGGGAACCCTACTTGTGGGGTTAGTAGACCACAGACCACACCAGACTACAGACTTGGGCGGTATCTGGGTCCATGTGCACACTTAGTAAAAACACCTCCTAATGTGTGTGTTTGTGGCTCGTGGTGGGGTGGGCAGAGGAGGGCATTCAGCAAATGTTTGTGGAACGAATGAACAACATATTCTAGCCAAAGTGGACAGTCTTCCCCACCCACAAGTGTGGGTCACCACAGGGCCAGGGCCACAACACACACAGGCAGGCATCCTGTTGGAGCAGATGGAGCTGACCTGGCTGGGAAGTCAGTGTTGCTAAGAAGGGTCCACCCTCTTGAAATGGCAGTTGCTTACAGTAATCAGAAGAATTATGCTGTTTGAAGGATGTTTAAATGATGATGCCCCAAGATAAGGAAGCTAATAGTAGCTAGTAGTTCTTGAGCACTTAACTGTGTATGGGCCAGGTGTTGGTTCATTTATCAAACACAGGTCCCCATGGCAATCTCACGTAGTTGATCCATGAGACCCGTACTTCAAACAAGAACGCTGTGGACAGAGGTGGGAAGGCTTGCCCTCTGTGGAGCAGGAAGACTGCTCCAGAATGTGGGCTCCAAAGCTCACACTCAAATGCCAAATAGATTAGAAATGCCAGCATGGCTATTGACCCCCTGGATGGCAAGGTACCCCAGCCTATACATGGATGAAGGTTTTGAAGGGTCTCATGGCAGCAGAGGCTCTGGGGGCTGGGGGTTTGGGGGCAGCTATCTGTGCTCTCAGTGAGAGGGAAGGAAGTAATTCTTCATCCAGAAAGCTCCATTTGTAGCATCCCACTGGGAAAAGCAAAACAAGAACCACAAGTAGGAAGCTGTCAATCTAAGGACTGGAAAAACAGACATCTTTTATTTGTATTTATTCATGTATTTATTTAGAGCCCGGGCCTCACTCTGTAGCCTTGTCTGCCTCAACCCTCTTGAGTGCTGTGATTACAGGGTTGAGTTGCTGCTGCTGGCCCTTCTAATTTCAAATGTGAGACTTACCTCAGTCTAGACCAGATCCTTCTCTGCCATTTTCATTCTTAAGTGGCAACACGGTCTCACTTTCCTCATGCCCACCCTCCCCCTTCCTGTTCTGATTTCTTCAACTGCTAAGTCTACACAAATGGAACACTTCCCACAAAGCCAGGCCACAGTCTCTGAGAGACTGGGGCATGTTTCCATGTTAGGACCCTTCGACACAAATACAGAAAATATGGAATGCACAGGTCCTCTTATTCTTAAGAGGGACATATTCTAGAACCCCCTAGAAGATAATGGAAACCACAGGTATACTAACCCCTATATGTCCTGTTTTTCTATACATACACTCTTAGGCTAAATTTTAAGTTATGAATATGGCACAGTAGGAGGTTAGCCAGAAATTAATAAATCACAATCATAGGCTGAAATAAAAGTTATTCAAAATTTAGGATTATTTTTCTGGAATTTCCACTTAATATTTTCTGACCTCCTTGTCCATGGGTAACTGAGGCCACAGTAGCTAAAAAAAAGGTGGGAAGTAAACCCTCAGAGAAGAGGAGACAGCTGCATTCTGTAAGGGGATAGTTAATTGGACATAAATGGCCCAGCACTCGGAAGCAGTGGCAGGAAGATCTCTGTCCATTCAAAGCCCACTTGGTCTACTTAGAGAGTTCCAGGGCAGCTAGAGATACACATCACAGACGCTGTTTTTAAAAAATGAGAAAAGAAATAGGAAAAAAAGAGAGAGAGAAATGAGAAAGAGTGAGAGGGAGGAAGAGGGAGGAGGGGAGGAAGGAAGAGGAGAGGATAGCTCAGGAACAGGGAGAGAGATGGGACGAGGGAGAGACAGTCAGGAAGGGGAGATAACAAGACAGACAGGGAGCCAGAACACTGCCCCCCCTTTTCCATTACAAGTTTCCCCCACCCCAACCCTACCACTTTCAATAACTAAGGCTCCTGTCACCTGGCCCCTACAACAGCAGCAGCTCATTCTACCCTAGTGACTTTGCCCAAATGCCCCTTGAAAGACCCTTGATATCCAGCAGGTACTTTTTCATGAAAACAAGAGGTTTCTAACCATGATCTCCACAGAAGCACAGAAGCACAGAAAAACTCTGGAAGTGCGGTAGGGCCTCCAGTCAAATTCCCTCCCAGCAGGATGAATACACACCAAACAGCGCACACACGCAAGGACCTCCTTGCTCCAGGCCCAGTGACCGCAGTAGGACACAGTTTCGGTTTGCCTGGGAGGAGATAAGACCTTCTCCTCCTCTTTCTTCTTCCAGTTTTTTGCCAGCTAAATAGGATTGTACCTGGATGAATTTTAAAAAGGGACAGTACATCTGGAAATTTAAGATGCCCTATTTGATCTCAATTCTTGGGACTGAAATCTTTCTGTGTTAAGAACAAGACATCCTTTAAATTCTATGAAAATACAGCAATATTGCCTTAACTCAGTGAGCAAACAGATTAAACAGATAACTGATGGCAGAGCCTTGCTCTTATTGGGGTGCCCAATATTTGGAGACTGTGGCATGGCATCACCATCTGCGTCAGGACTATTCATAGCTATCCACGTAATATTCACATGTGGTCAGTTGGATATAAGTTGGACATGCCTGTGACCTACCTGACCCTTTGGTGAGGAGTTTGGCCTGAGTGTTCACTTAATCCAGAAGTATCTATATAGCCTGCCCTGATGCTCAAGCCTATCCTGGCTAAGGACAAGCCTGGAGTGAGATAGAGAACCTCTATCTCTTCCAGGCTACAGTATCATCAACTCAGCTAACCCTATCCCTGGTACCCACCCAGGGAGACTTGATCATAGGCTTACATGTTCTTTAAGGAAGCACCAGGGATCTGATGGGTTCCTGTTCGTTAGACATTCAAAGTCATTGTCAAACAAGCATCACATTCAGAGTCATTGTCAAACAAACATCCCTTTCCACAGTTTTCCACACAAGAAACAAACTTCTAAGAACAGTGTTTCAGGTTTGGGGGTAGGGCGTGGGGTGGGGTGGGGGGCACACAACCAGTGTTTCTGATCAGAATATGTTTAACTCTGCAGCAGGAACCCTCCCCACAGGCGACATCCCACCACTATAGGCCTCTTTGGGACAGCACTTTTTTAAGTATAGCCCAGGTCTAAGGGAGATGGTGGGTGCCCCAGCTTTTGTAAAATACATGTGATAGTTAAGAATATCGTGACATCTGAAGAGAAAGTAGCAACTCCACAAGGAGCCACCTTGCACCCTGCTTGTCCCATCTGGTCTTAAGCTCACGTTGCTTAATTTGCCTTATAATAGTCGCTTCATTTTGCAAAAGTCCAAAAGAGTTTCTTTAACAGACAGCATTGGGGGGGGGTCGGGGAGGGGATTTACTTACCCACTTGGCACTGGGGGGAAAACTGACGAAATTAAACTTCAGAGCATTGGGCAGTAGGTCTGCCAGAAAGGATTCAGTTCCACAGACGACCTATTACTGTTACTAATCACCATCATCCTACCTCACCACTTTGGTCAGATCCCCCCACCCCACCCTACCCCACCCCAGCCGACCCGGACACCTGTTGCGTTGCACGCATCCGGGGCTCACCTGGTCCCCTCCGGGAAGGCGCTGCGGGACCACGCGGAACAAGATGCAGAGGGGCAGTGCGGTGAGCGCTGAGTAACCCCAGATGAAAGCCAGCAGCGCGGCCTGCGCTCGCCACCCCGGGCCGCTCAAGCCGCGTTGCAGGCGCACGATGCACACCATGCGCTCCAGGCTGACCGCCGCCAGAGTGAGGATCGTGACGCTGCCGCTCATGGTCATCACGTAGAAGAGCAGGTGGCAGACGATGGGGCCCAAGAGCCAGGCCTCCGTCCAGCGTACGATGAGCACTAGAGGGATGGCGCTGGTGAAGAGCAAGTCCGCGCAGAAGAGGTTGAGCACTAGGCTGGCTGTAGCCCCTCGGCGCCGCCGACGGCGCGCCACGAGAACCAGGGCACACGCGTTGCCCAGCAGTGACACCACAAAGATGAGCCCCAGCACGGTGGTCTCCACAACGCTCAGCACTAGCCGGTGGTCCCCCTTGACATCCGAGAAGAAAGGGAAATGGGTACGATTGACTTGGCCCTGGATACAGGAGGGGCCAGTGCCCGTCCTCTGCACACACTCAGGGGACATGCCGGGCGCCCGGCCGCCCGCTGCAGTCTGTGAGAGCGCTCATCTGCAAGGTAGCTGAGTGCCAAGGCGGGGAAAGAGGGAGGGAGGCGGTTGCGACACCTCCCCTCTGGCCCCCTCCCGCCTGAGTTGCCCAGGCACTGGGCGTAGGAGCAGCGTCCAGGGCGCCCCGGAACGAGGAAGTGCCTGGCAACACTGGCCTGAACACCGTGGGCAGGGATGTGGTGACCAAGGCAGAGAGGCCTCAGACCCTTGGACAGTCTGAGAGCTCTTAAACCAGAAAACTAAATTAATCCCTGCCCCTCACCCCAGTAAAACCTTCTTTGCTTTTCATGGACACTGATTATTGGAAACGCTCTATCCATCCACCTATTTAGTGAACCTCCATTGAAGAGGGTCAGAGTCGAACTTTGGAAATGGTTGGACCTGTGTGGCTCAAAGGGCTCTAAAGCAACTTGTAATGTGGGCCCGGCATTTGTTTGACTTTAAAATGAGTTAATCTCTTGTTTATACCTGTTTGTTTGTTTTCCTTTATAAGCAGAAATTACTTTATCTGAGAGTGTGGTTCATTAGTAGAGTCTATACCCAGCACTTATGAGGCCCTTGGTTTGATATCCAGCATGGAAATGCAGGGAGGGGGAGGGGAGGAGGAGAGGGAGAGAGGTCAAGTACACAATCAAACTGTAAACGTGCCTCAGGCACCCAGCATGGGAAGCACAGGGCAGTCTGATACTGTTAGAGGAGAAAACAGCCTCAGCAAGAATGATTTGTCCAAGGTGGCCTTTGGTGACTCATAAGATCCTGGCCCCTTTGCTTCCTCCTTGCCACCACACCACCTACCACTGCTTTCTAGTTTCCTTCTCCAGACAATGCGACAATTAGAGAATTAAAAGTGTGCTTGGGGCTTGAGATCTAGACACCACTTCCCCTCTAAGTACTCCAGTCACCTGTGACCTCATGCCCTCCCCCTTTGCCACACTCCCAGGCCTCTCCCTCTGCCCATTCTGCCTGGTGGCTGTCTCTCTGTGTGTTTATGAAGAACGGCATGTGCCAGTTTGGTGTGGTGTCTGGAAATGCATGCATTTGTGCCTCTGCTTATCACCCACGTGTGAGGACACAATGTGACTTCTAACGTGAGGTGCAGATCCCTTGTCAGTAGGCTCAGCTTGGGTTTGGATCAGCTTCAAGCTGGAAAGTAGAACTAGCTGGGTTTTGGACACAGCTGAAAAAGGCAAAAAGTTTGAAACAAAGGAGCCTCAGCGATGGGATTTTTGAAAACTGTCTGATTGGGGTCAAGAGACACTGGTTCTGTGCAGAGAAATGGGGAAGGGAAAAAGGAAAGCTCAGAAAGGACAACCGAAGGGGACACTTTTGTACTCTGTATTATGAAGACACACAGGCACTCTGCATTGTAAAAAGGAAATGCCAGATGTACAGTTCATTGTTTGTTCTGAGTTAACTACCCCACCCCAGCCCAGATGCCCCTGGAGGAGTTCAAAGTTGATACTAGCAGACACTGCACACAGCATTTCATGAAGTGTGCCTGAGCCCAAACAGCCCCAGAATGAGGAAGGAATGCAAGAGATAACAAGAAAAGCACAAACATCACAGTTCTCAAAAATGTGGCCGACTACCTGACCAGGGCAAAACTGAGCCTTGTGCCCCCCCCCTCCCCTACATAATCTGCTGACCAGAGGTAGAATTGATATGCCACATTTCTGGGATGGTCCTCTGCCATCTTCTCAGGCTGCCAGCTTTAAAAGTTACTATTCCTACCCCTCCTCACTGGGATCTGCAAGTCTAATTAACCAACTAGGGTGGGTATGCTTGGCCTAGAAGGACTTCACTATCAATAGCCTGCGGGGTTCTGCCCGTGGTGAAGTGATGTGGACAGGGACTCCTACACTTTCTCCATTTGTATCACCTTTGGGTGCCCCTAGACTAAAGACCCACTTGATCCCTGTCCTACTACAGTGACAACTTCCTGGAGAGGATGTACCTTTGGAGCCCTGACCAGCTTTTCAAAATCAGGCGTAAGGTTGACCACCACCTGCCTCTTTTCCACTACATAATGATTTCTGTGCACCATCTGCTCTTTATCACAGCAGCTCCTGAAGGTCCTGCTTCCTAAAGATGCTCCAGTGTGAGTCTACAGCTGGTAACCTAGAGCTTCCCTGGGGCTGTGTGTAGAATAGACCATGTGGAGTGGCACAGCTCCCCTCAGATGCCTGAGCACCAGTGGTCACTTTGAGCACCAGTGGTCACCAGTTAAAAACACGGGCCCCCAGGAAACAAGTCTACTGGGCCCACAATCCCAACCACACAACTCGCTATGTGATTTTGGGATTCTTCATTCTTCAGTGTTCCCACACATGAGAAAGGGATGATGGCAGCAGTGAGACCATGTAAGGTTTGGGAACATCAAATGAAGTTTATACGTGTGGTGCACTTTGTAAGATAGTCACAGAGGAGGCATCAGGTTCAGTTCTTTGCTCAACACAGTATATGGATTTATGAACTGATGAGCCCACCACTTCGCTACCAGTCTCAGTTTCTGAAACTGTTGTTTGAAATTCTTTCACTCCCAAGTTGCTCAGGTTTGGAGGATAAATTGCCCTGGTTTGTAGCCTAGGATGATTGGAATGAGAATGGCTTCCGTTGGCTCATATATTTGAATGTTTGGCTCTCAATCGGTAGAACTCTTTGGGAAGGATTAGGAGGTGTGTCCTTGTTGGAGGAGGTGTGTCGCTGACCAGAACACTTTCCAATGTCTCCTTCTCTGTGTGATTGTGCATCAACATGCATGGTCCAGCTACTGCTCCAGTGTGGTGCCTGCTGATAGGCTGTCATGTTCCCCACCACCATGGTCATGAACTAACCTCCTGAAACTGTAAGCAAGACCCCCAATAAAGTCTTTCTTTTGGAGGTTGCCTTGGTCATGGTGTCACTTCACAGCAGTAGAAAAGGAAGACACTGACCTATCAAAATCACTTTACCTTCATGGTTGTTAACACATTTGAGTTTCCTACGAGTTGAGGCACTGTGCTTGGAGTCATGGCAATATGACTCCCAGAATCCTTGCTTTAGTCACCCTGGAGTGATGCTGCCTAACTGGGTGCATTAGTCCATCTTCAATTGCTATAGTGAAATACAGAGACTGGGTGTTTTAGCTCAGTCCCATCTGTGAGGTGAGGGCCTCGTGGTGGGCGGCATCAAGGTGGCAGTATTGGTTTCAGAAGATGTCACATGGCAAGGCCAGACGCCAGAGCCATTATGTAGTTGGGCTTGAACTTTTACAACTTACTCTCACTAGAACAACCCGGAGGTCCCACAACAACTCCCCAGGGTGGTATCTCCAATGCCTCGTCACTTTCCATTCTTAAAGGTTCCAAAAGCTCAGAATTGGAAACTTTGGAAACTTTGGAAACTATATCAAAACCATAGCACTGGGGCTGGAGAGATGACTCAGCAGTTAAAGAGCACGGACTGTACTTCCAGAGGACCTGGGTTCAATTCCCAGCACCCACATGGCAGCTACCAACTGTCTGTAACTCCAAGATCTGGCACCCTCACACATAAGTGCAGGCAAAACACCAAGTAAATAAAATAAAAATAAATGAACTATTAAAAAACAAAACCCATAGCACCAGGATGTTTGGCACCGTGTTTTTGTTGTTACAACTCTGGGGAGGTAAGGGGCTGGCTGCTTTACTGGCTTCTAGGGAGATGGAAGCCAGTGATGCTACTAACTATCCTACAAGGCACAGGAAGGCCCCCCACAACAAATAACTATCTACTCCCGTGTGTAGTGGCGCCTACCTGCAATCCCAGCTCTTGGGAGGCTCAAAACTACAATGTTGAGTTCAAGGCCAGCCTGGGCTTCACGGTAACCTACCTTCTGTCTCTTCATGGAGAAGTGGTTGCTGAGGTTGAAAACTCCCAGTCTCTTGAAACTTGACAAGATTGCTTCCTACTCTCTGCTCTGTGGTAGAATCACATTTAGTTATGAAAGCCTAATGTATTATCATTTTTGTCATAGAGGTTTTCACTACCAGCTCTGGACCCCCTTAACCTACCAGCCAAGGCCTACTTTGTGCTCTGACACCAGACATGCAGGCTGTGAAAACCCCTTCATTCACACAGCTATGCAGAGTCACTGGGGCATCTGCACCTTCCATAGACACCCAACCAGGAAACCGTGGGCTCAAAGTCAACTGATTGCTCGTGGCCATTAATTACTATTAGTATGCTCTTTTGCCTCTTCCACTCTCGAGTGGAGCCATGGAAACAAGACAGAGACCCACCGACTGTAAATATGGGCAGGAGGTTTCCCAGCTAAAGGGAAGGCCAGCATTGTGGATAATTGTGTTCCTCTTTACCTCACATTTTCAACCAAGCAGAGGGGGGGGGGCTGGCAAAGGGGACTTTTTCTTCACACAGTTTTATTTCTCTTCTTGCAAAATATCAAGTTTATGTGGCAATGCTTCCTGATTTGTCTGTCTCTCTTTCTTACCTTCCTTGCTTTTGTCAAGTGTGCGCTCCTTTGTCTCCACTTTCATGCCTTTTCCTGTGCTATTATCTGAGTTTGAATCCCACTCAGAGCCTTGTTCATCGGAGATCTCTTAGGTTCCTTGAAGAAAGCGCAGTGAGCACTGGAGAATATGGGGAAATATGGGAGTGTGTCCCCGGTGGTAGAGTGTTTGGCTGGGATGCAGGAGACCCTGGGTACAACCCCCAGCATGACTAAAACCAGATGTGGTGCACACACCTGTGTCTCAGCCTTTTGAGAGGGGAGGCATGAGGATCAGAAGATCGGGGTCATCCTTTGACTACATCGTGAGTTCAAGGCCAGTCTGGGCTGTAGATGAGACCCTGTCTCAAAACACAAAATCAAAGTAAACTTCCCAAATGGAGGAGGCAGGAGGGACCTTCCTCAGAGTATAAGATACACCACCACCACTCCCTCCCAGGGGCATGGGATCCTATCCTGAGAAGATGGGGCAACAGGCATAGGGAACGGAAACTGGTTTTCGGGGCGGGGTGGGAGGTACTCTGCCTTCTTTCCTGCAATGGATCCTGATTGCAAGGGGAGAGATGATAGATAGACTGCCGCACTGGGGCCGCCCAGGAAAGGGAAGGCACACAAGGCGGTGGCCCCTCATGCCTCAGGCCCATGAACGCACACTTAAAGCTAAAGGAAGGAAGTCCGGGAAGAAACTGAAGCGTGAAAGAGCCAAAACCAATGTGATGAGCTACCTCTTTCTGGATTGTTGAGAGGCGAGAGGCTAGGGCAGGGATGGGAAGCACAGTGGCTGGGCCACAGCTGGCACACCAGCCTTTCCATTAGACACAGAGGCTGCACCGCGCAGGCCTGTTAGGAGAAGGCATGGATTCTTCAGGACTGACACAGCCAAGGCTTCGGGATTTGGCGAGCAGGGCCTAGCTGGGTTTAAGCCTCTACAAACAGCCCTAGGTTGCAAGTAACAGCTTACACACTGGAGAGAGGTGACTCTGCCTTCTAAATTCTCAAATTTCATTCCACTCGGTTACACCTGGGTACCAGGAAGACAAAGGCCCTGTGTATGTCCCACAGACCTGACTCACTATTGTGAATATCTCACTGAGGAAATGAAGAAAGGAGAGCAAGGGTCAACCCTTTAGCAACCATGAGGACTGAGATGGCCCCCCACTGGACAGCCCTGGCTGTCATGGAGTCCTGGTGTGACTCAACAGTACCTCCCCTGGGATATAAAGAGTTAAGGCCAACCCAGAGAGGCCCCAGGAGTCAAGAAATGGGACAACCTCCATTGCTGAGGTGACTTTAGGGAGAGGGGACTGAGAAACAGGTAAAGAAGGCAAATAAAACAGTCACCATAGTAACAAGAATAGCATGAATGGAAATCACCCAGGTGTGATGACCACAGACCCGACCCGGGCGGGCGGTCTTAAGCACTTACTTGCATTAATTCATTCAGTGTTCACTGAGGTCCTGGAAGTGTGGTGATGAACCACAGCTGCTCACTGGGAAGAGGAGGCAGACACAGTTTCAGCCCTGATGTGAAGCTGTTCGCAACTAAGGCTGGGGAAGGGCAAATCAGTTTTCTCTAACCCAAATCTGGAGTGTCACCGGGTGCATCACCCATACCTGAGGGTAGGCCCCATTCCCAGGGTGACAAAGACAAAATGAACTCCATGCGTTTTAGTGCTTTTTGTTTGGTTTTACTATGTTTCCCCCCCTCCTCCTCCGCCTTTGTTGTTGTTGTTTGGGGGGGTTGTTTGTTTGTTTTTGTTTTGTTTTTCGAGACAGGGTTTCTCTGTGTAACAGCCCTAGCTGTTACTAGCTGGACCTAGCTCTGTAGACCAGGCTGACCTGGAACCCATAGAGATCCACCTGCCTCTGCCTCCTGAGTGCTGGGATTGAAAGCGTGCACCACCACTGCCTGGCTGAGTGTCTTTTTGTCTTATTGGGTTTTTGTTTGCTTAGCTGGTTTTTGATTGCTGTTTTGTTTTGGGGTTTGTTTTTGTTTTGTTTTGTTTTGTTTTAATTTGAGAAAGAACATGGTTGTGTTGGGTTGGTAGGATCTGGGAGGAGTTGGAGGAAGAATATGACCTAACTATATTGTATGACAAGTTTGAATAAATTTTAAAAACTGAAAGATAAGCGCAGCTGCTGAGAGTCAAGGCTTATTGCTTAGAACTATTCCTGTCACTAAATATGGATATGGAGATAAAATCATTACTCATACATCATAATCATAATCATCACTGAACCAGGAGTTAAGCTGGCATCCAGCAAGCCCAGTAATTCTCCTGCCTGTCCACAGCCCCGAGATTACAGGCTTGTACAACCACACCTGAGTTTTTACATGGGCACTAGGGATTTGAACTTAGATCTTTACGTCTACATAGCAACTATTCTTACTCACTAAGCCATCTCTGCAGGCTATTTGTTCATTTTGTAGGATTTCACTGTGTAGCCCAGGTTGGCCTTGAATCTGTCATGGTCCTGTCTCAGCCTCCACACTCTGCAACTAGTGCTGAAATTGCGAGCATGTGCTATGAGACACCACCCGTAGGTGGGAATAGATTTATTAAAATAAGAAATCGGTCTTTGGGGGAAACAAAGTCTCCCTCTCTGTTACCTTGGAGGATGGAACCCACTCTCTGGCTACTTGGGACTACTGTGAAAGGAGTTCATTTGAGAAAAACTGAATCCTCCCGTCAACAATACCACACTTAAGGGCCATGAGGACTGAGATGGCTGGACAGCCATGCCTGACCACTGTCAGTGAAGTCTTGGTGTGACTGATCTCTCTACCTTACCTGGTTATAAAGAGTTAGGACCAATCCAAAGAGGACGCTGTTGCTGCTCTCAGGAGGACCTGTTTGGAAACAGATCCTCCAGCCTCGATGAAGCCTTCAGATGATCAACAACCTGACTGAAGCTTGTAAGAAGTCTCAGTGTCTAATGCACGAACTGACTTGGCGGAGTCCATTCTATATGGAGAGATACCTTGCCCAGCCTAGACACAGGGGTGTAGGGGTGGAGAGGTGCATTTGTTCTGCCCTAACTAGATGATGGGACAGACTTAGTAGACTTCCTAGGGAAGGCCTTACCCTCTCCATGGAGCAGATGGGAGAAGGGGGGAGTGGAGGGTGTAGGAAGAAAGGACAGAGGGAAAACTTGGATTAGAATGTAAAAAATAAAAGAAGAAGTCTCAGTGTCCAGCTAAGCCATTCCCAGACACCTGGCCCTCAGAAATGGAGGTAACCAATGTTTATAATGGGTTTAAGATCTCAGGCTTGGGGAGTGATTTGTTGCACAGAAATGAATAATTAGTGTGTGTTGGTGTATTCATTATCCCCCTTTGCAGATATGGGGCTGAGTTCATGGGATTTGCCTCAGGTCCTGGGAAGCATGATTTTAACCTGAGTAGTTTGGCTCCAAGGTTGTGTCAAGACTCAGAATTATAGGCCAGTGTGTTTGGTTCGGGAAGAAGGGCTCAGCCTGTAGCTGGGTGGCTGCTGGGTGGCTCTCTAATCCCTTTGCCTGGGCTCTACAGTCTTCTTTTCCCAATTGGGAGGGTCTCCAGTGCTCCTCTCTCCTGCTGAGACTGGCCAGAAACAACCAACTGCTGTTGCTGGTAACCAAGAAACTGGATCAACAGAAAACTTAACCGCCTTCCATTTTCTTTGAATGACCGTCAGCCCGTCACAATGCAGGGACCTCCAGTACAAACTTTTTAACTCAGGAGGGGCAGTCCCTCTCCACTTAAATGGCAACTTTTCTCTGTGGGCTTCTCTTGGCTGGGAGTCACATGGCTCACCTAGTGGGAAAGAGCTTTATTTGACACGCATCGCTTAAGCACGTACTGTATGCCACTAGTGCCAGAACCGCAAAGATGACAGGTCAGTGACGCCAGAGCAAGCCCCAAAGAGCAGGCAACAGTCCAAGACCCATTGGAACTGCGCATGTCCCAAGGGGACCATGGGCCAAGGTCTTGCACATGATTGCATGACTCCTCTTGCATTATTTTCTCTCTTTTCCCCTTTTTGGCTTCTTTAATTATTCTGTTTCCAATTACAAAATAAAAGAAGTTAACTCAGGAAAAAAAAAAAACTATCCATTCTTCTATGCAGAGATAACTTGTGGGACTTTGTTGTAAAAGATACTGTTACTTGTTTTGTTCTATGGGGCTGTCTACATGGATAGGAGTCTTGTACACAATGGAGATCATGGTGTACACACCTTTATTATAGTGCTGCTGTGATTTAACCTGAACCTAAAAGGTCATGAGTGAGATGAACTATTTTGGCCCACTTTCCTATTTCTGTGTGGGTGTTATTTGGATGTGGGGTGTTTAGGAAGTGATTGAGATTGAATAAAGTCTCAACGTGGGCTCCCCGTGACAGCTGCAGTAGATTTACAAGAAAAGAACACCCAAACCATTTATTCTATCTCACCAGACATCCTTCACCATGTGTTATTATTCAACAAAAAAGTCCTCATCAAATGCTAGCACCCACATGTGTAAACTATGTAAACCTCTATTCTTTATAAATTAATACTCAAATGTTTTGATACAGCAACAGAAAACAGATGAAGACACGTGCGACCGAACATTTGCTTTTCCAGATTCTCTCTCTATTCTGTCCTTTAGTTTCCTCAATGCCTGTAACTAACATGATTAGCTTTTCTCCTAGAACATGGCTGCTAGGCAGAAGGACACATTGTCCAGCAGTGACACTCGGATACCAGCCACTGCTTACCTCTGTTTCCTGTGTCTAAAGTGGAAAGGAAATACTTAAGACCAGGTAGTTTTCCCCTATGCTACAAAACCATGCCTACCTTTTCAGTTGACCAAATTATATCCTTATTTGCTGTTACAGAATGTTTGTGTCAATCGGAAAAAAAGGGAGACAAGAAGAGGGAGAGAAAAGGAAAGAAATCTTATGCTTAAAAAAAAATGCCAATCTTGTTTGAATTCCAAGAATTTGTCTTGTTTTCAAACAGCCTCACTGTGTAACTCAGGTTGGCCTTGGACTGTTTCAGCTTTCAAGTGCTGGGATGATGGGTGTGCGCTGTAGGTAGCGCACAGCTGAATTCCTGAGATTTATCACAGAAAAATATTTCCCAGACCTGTGCAGTCCCAAAGATCAGGAGTGACAGTTTGAGCCCAGTCTCAGCCTCATCAGCCTTGCACTGGTGGTAGGAGTACTCTTCTTATACAAGGAAAAACCTCAGAACTTAAAACCCTTTTCCTGGGGCTGGTGGTGTGGCTCCGTAGTAGAACACTTGTCCAGCAAGCATGAAGTCTTGAGACAGCTCTCCAGGCAAGCAGGAAAGTCTCCCACTTCACAGATGAAGCAGTGAAGGGCTCAGCGTGCCTTGGGGAGATGCTCTAGCTGGCATGGCTTGGAAGGCTCAAAGCCTGCTGACTCACCGGGTTCCTGACTCAGCCCTGTTACCATGACAGGCCTCTTCTATGGGTCTAGAGCTCTGGGGTGATTCTGGGCTCCCCAAAGTTCGCTGAGAGGGAATTAAAGCCAGGAAAACATTCTGTAGTTCTATTCCGAGACCTGGCCGGGGGGGGGGGGGCGGGGGGATTCCTTTCTGCCTTCCTGCTCATCCTGTGGTTCTGAACCTAACCGACACTTTGTCTCGGGTGGAGGTGCAGCTGAGTGGGACCATCTGAACCGCGAGCCCAACAAGGGACGTCTTCAGAGGTGCCCAGTCATGGACAGTCAGCCTCCTCCTGGTTCTCCCTGTGCTGTAGCTGAGTGGCGGTGCTCCTTGGACAAGGGGCACTGCTTTTCCAGACCTGTTTTTCTTCATCTGTAAGATAGAAATGACTCTGGTTCCTCACAAGCTTGTGAAAAGATTATAACACCAGACAATAACGCTTTTGGAAGAAGAAGGGTTAATAAAGATTATGGCTTTCTTTCTTTCTTTCTTTCTTTTTTTTTTGTTAAAGTATTTAACACATTGTACATGCTTTAAATATTTTAACATTTTAAGTGTTTATTTACTGTTATTGTATATGTGTGCTGGGGATGGGTCATTCCATCGTCAGTACGTACGGGTCAGAGGATAACGTAGTGTAATCTGTTCTCTCCCTCAACCCTTATGTAGGGTCTAAGGATTGAAGTCATGCTGCCACACTTGGGTGACCAGCAGCACTTTGCTAGCTGAGCTATCCTGCTGACTTAAAATATTTTAAAATACTTGAATAATTCAATGAGTGATTGAAAAGAAAATCAGGTTTTGTGTTTCTTCCAGATGTCTCTTTGTCATAGCTGTCTGGAGGCTGTGCTGAAGGTACAAAGGGACAAAGTGGGGGGCACAGCCAATGCCACAATACTGCTGTTCCCGCTTCTACCACCCTGGGAAAACACTGGAAGTTGAAAAGGCTAGGTAGAACGGTACACAGGGAAAGCCAGTCTCAGGAGGCAGACAAGCCTCTGTGTGTGCTCCTGGCTGTCCTGGAACTCACTCTGTAGGAATTCAGGCTGGCCTCGAACTCACAGAGATCCACCTGCCTCTGCCTCCCAAGTGCTAGAATTAAAGTCATGCACCACTACCATCCGGTAGAATCTTTTTAAAAATTGCTTCATGTTGGTATCTTATACTTAATGTCCAATTTATCTTTGAGGGTACTTGGATAAGGTCACTGAAGCCAGTGCTTTGGTGGCCTCTAATAGAGCCTCAGGGAAGCCAGAGGGTTGAATCCTAAAAGAGAAGGGGTAATAAGTCAGATCCAAACTTCTCCACCCCACAGGTGCTGGGAATATTTTCCCCACAGGCCCCGTGCATCTTTGAAGGTATTTCACTATTTTATTTAATAGGCAGAGGAGGAGAGGAATCTGGGTCCCCAACTGGAGCACAATGATGACCTGACAAGCAAATCATAAAGAGAAGGGTGGCTGGGTGGTGCTTGGAGCAGTGGCCTGGACTTAGGAAAAGTGACAAAAAGAAAAAAAAAAAAAAAAAAAAAAAAAAAAGGCGACAGGATTTCCTGTTGTTGGTAGCGGCTTCAATGGTGGCTCTTGAATTTTTAAAATCCCAAGGGACCTAGGAAGGACAATTCAGGAGAATGAGGAGGTCAGATGCACACAGATCGAGGGATGGGATCACAGACACCGTCTTGGGCTAAAGCATCCAGAAGTACAACACCAGCAACAGCTGTGCCTTAGATCAGCCCCAGCTTGTGTACACTGCATCACACTGCATCAGGCGGGGCTAGTCCTCTAGTCCCCCCACTGGAGAGTCTATGAACTACAGAACGCCCTTCTCTGTTAACCCAGCCAGAGTGTTCCTCCGCGTGCCTGTGGCAGCTCACGTCCATTGTTCATTTCCGTCCTGCTGTGCTAACATCTGGCTGAGCTTCAGACAGAACCCTTGAGAGGCTTGACTTCGCCATGCTCTTGTCGCCCTGCTTAAGCAAACCATTTTCACTAGGTCCCCAGTGCCGACACTGTGTCCTCTATTTCTACATCGAATGCCAAGGCAGAGGCTCTGAGGCCAAGCTAACTCTCCCCTAGATTACCTTCCTTCTCTCCAAACTGTATTGCAAAACCAGCCATTTCTGCACTGCCAGCCACTGCAGCTCCTATCCTCCCTGCCCATTCCTCCTGCTGCTCTAAAGACTGCTGACGTGGTGATTCGGGTTTCCCCCTGACTCAGCACCACCTGGGCTCCTGAGAGGGTAAGCATATGTGTTCATGCATGTATACACGTGCACATGTGTGAGAAAGGCGGGGTCGGTGACTGCAAAGCCATAAACTCTGAACTCTCAGCTTGCTGGTGAACTCATTAACCTCTTTTCTCACGCTCGGAGCTCTGCTTTGCCTTTGCCTTTTCTCTTTTTAGAAAGGACCGTTTTCCCGAATTCAGCTTAGAAGTGACTGGCGTCATTTACCGACCCCTCAGTACACGATAAGCTCCGTGCTTATCATGATAATACTGATTCATGCAAGTGTCACAGCCTGCGCAGAAGTTGAATGTTGCTATCGCCCTCGGTCTAAAGAGAAAACCGAGGTTGCAAAATATATATTTTTAGGAAATATGTTGCTGATAGCTAACAGGAATTCCACAACACCAAAATCAACCCGGAGAAAAAGGGGGAGAGAAGCAAGAAGGATGGTACAAAAAAGAAGTAAAGTTGTCTCAGAGACACAAGGAAGCACGAAGTCCAACGGGCGGGTCCACTCTAGGCACATCTGGGCTGAGCTATCCAAAGACTTGGCTGGGTATCACCTGCTTCCTCCTCTGGGTTGGCTTTGTGTCAACACCAAGTCTTACAGGGGAAGCAAGACCACAGCAGCTCTTGCCTGCCTCCTGTCCATGCCACAAACTCTTTTCTAACATCACTGGCAGGATTTCCAGATAGGATGTCAATGGCGGGGCTGGAGTCACCCACAGCTGGAATCTGGACAGGGACTGGAGGACAGGTTTCCAGTGCTGATACCACCAAAAGGTGGAGTGGTGGACTCTGGGTAGCTAAAGTAGCAGGGCAGCGCAGCCAGCTCGTCTATGAAGCGGCATAGAAAGTGGATCCTCCAAATCCAAAAGCAAGCATGGGCATCCAAGGACCAGGAATGGCTCTGGAGATCTGGTTGTCCCCAGCTGCCAGTAATTAGCCAGGTTAGCTTTACAGATTTATAGAAAAGATCCTGTGGTCCAATTTTCTGGAGTTGTAGAAATCAAATTAGACCTTGAATTAAAATGCATTTGAAAGAGTCGGATGTAAGGGTACTACGCTGTCCCTATGCATATCTTCCATCTTGGTTGGTGAAATCAGCTTAAATCTGACTTTTTTTTTTTTCAATAAATCAAACAAAAACTGCCGGTCTCTAAGATAGTTCCCAACAAAGGGTGAATCCTGGCCATCATGCTCTTGCATAGTCTTCTCCCCTGGAATCTAGCTTAATCTTGTGGCCATTTCCAGGTAACAGGAGGCAGTAGATGTGGCACTGAGTGGCCAAAGCTAGGCCACAGGATGATCCAACTTCAAATAAATGAGAAGCTAAAATGGACCAAGCAGCTGAGCCTGTCAGCCGAGGAATGTGTGAGTGGAAAGAGAAAGACTCTGCTGCTACAAGCCAGTGGATCTTGGCCAAGAGTCCCACCAGTTTGTTTCCAGGACCACGAGGCTGTATCCAGCTCAAGCTTGGTGACTAAAATCTGTTTCTTTTGGAATTGGAGAGACAGCCTGCTTTTCATCATCCTCACCATCACCCCAGAAACTAAATAATCCCTCTGTAGCCGTCAGCAAAATAGGCACAGAAGTGGGACCTGACTCGTCGCCGAGTTGGATCAGTAGGTATGGTACCCAGCAGAATTAATCCTCCATACAGTTTGGCCACAATGATGGTGACAAATCTTACTGGTAGTGTACCTCACTTGCCAGAGTTCCTTAATTAAATTTCCTGGAAAGTATACATCAAGCTTCCCTATGTATTTTAACCTCTTTTTAAATTATTTATTTTTGAGAATATAATTACATCATTTCCTTCCCTTTCCTTTACCCAAACACTTTTGTATACCCTTCCTTACTCTCTTTCAAATTCATGGCCACTTTTTCCATTAACTGTTATTATATGCTTATATATGTACATTTATGTGCATATATATTCCTTAGTACAACCTGCTTGTTCTGTATAATATTAATTGTGTGTATGTATGTATGTATGTATGTATGTATGTATGTATGTATGTTTTAGGACTGGCCATTTGATATTGGATAACCAACTGATGTGTTCTTCCCTGGGGAAGACTATTTCTTCTGCTCTCAGTATTTCTTAGTTGACCCGAGGCCTTATGGGCCTCTCCATCTACTTTGGCATGCCTATTGTTATCATCCATGTTCAGCTCATGCCTGGCCAGTCATGTTGGAGGGACTTTATGCATGCAGCCTCTGGCAGTCCCAGGAGACATGATCTTACAGCAAACCCCCTGATCCTCTGGCTCTTGCACCCACTCTTTCTACCCCATATTCAACAATGCTCTCTGAGCCTTTGGTGCCAGAGGTGTTTTATAGATGTATCTACTGGAACTGAGCTTCACAGCTCTGTATTTTGATGGTTGTGGTTTTCTGTCATGGCCTCCCCCCTGTTACAAAGAGAACTTTCCTTGATGAGGGGTGAGAACTACACTTATCTGTGCGTGTAAGGATAAATGTGTAGACTCTAGTTAGGGATAATGCTGGTTTAGTAGAGATTGTTGGTTCTCCCCCGAGATCCATGACTAGCCCTGGGTAGGCTGGGTTTCCAGTCCCAGGCATTGTTTCCCTGTTGTATCAGCCACCATTGCTGTGACTGTGTGCTGGGCACATGAGAAACTTTTAACACCAGCCTTGGAGAAGGACTTTCAGTTGCAGTCCCAAAGCCAGGAGTCTTAAGGCACCTTGAGTCTCCAAAGGTGAGTTCCTTTAAAGAGCTGCTTTGCCCAGGTCATGTCATTGAGCAAACATTGACTTTATGTATGGCCACATATATGAGGTCTGCTTTACAGCCTCTTTTACAGTCATGTTTGCAAGATGGCTGATTCATACCCCTACTCTGCTACGATTCTCCTGGAAATTCTAAAGACTAAAAAGCCAGGCAAATTTCATACACAAATGGTTGACGTCATTATTTATAAAGATGCCCATGCTTATTGGGGTTCCTAAAAACATCTGTGGAGCCCACACCATGTGCCAGGCATGAAAGATGGAAGGGAAACACAGTCTCCTACCTTATAAAACCTTATAAAAGGGATGGGAGGGTGACATGGCAAGTGAAAGATGGCTGTGATAATGAGAGAAAAGGACTATGCAGAGAGGCACAAGAGAGACCATGGACGCCGCACAGAGGAGATTCTTCCTTTTTTTTTTTTTTTTCATCCTTTCTTTTTTCTTCCTTTCTTTCTTTCGTGTTTTTTTGTTTTTGTTTTGTTTTGTTTTGACTATATTCTTCACCAGGCTTCTGGTCTGGTGATGGATCCCTAAGTCTCTTCTTCCCCAGCATCTCTGAATGACTTTGTGTAGCATGGTGAGATGCATCCACCACACTATCTCCCTTCCTGGGGCGATTGTCCCTTCCAGTCACCTCTGCAGTAAGTGGAGCCATGGGACCAAGTTCTGCCTAATCAGAATGCATCCCTTCTGGCCTAGAAGTTAGAACTAGTGTGCCACTTTCACCCCTCTCTCCCATGCTTGGAGGTCACATATTCTAGGTGTCATAATAACACAGTGAAGGAGACCCTTCAGAACCCAAAGACTGTGACACAAGTAAGGAATAAGCCCCAATGTGCCAAGACACTGTGATTTCAGGGTGTACAGGGTACCAAAGTCTAGCATGATCTTTGTTAATATACAACATTCTAGTCAATAGAACACAGGGGACATGCACCCTGGAGTTTCTATATAGATCCATTATTCCATCTAGCTCTCTTCATGGTTTTAGATACAAGTAATTAAACTGTGAAAGTAGGAGCTTCTGCGGCCTGAATGCGAACATGAAGAAGAGAACAACAGGATTACAGAATTACAGACTTAATAGTGTGCAATTACTGATATAAATTGGTAATGTCTGGGGCCATATTTCATTTATCACTTTTAAGATTTTAATTAATTAATTAATTACTGGAGTAGGGCACATGGGTGCCACAGTGAAAATCAGGAGACTACTCTGACTCCCCACCTCTGAGGCAGCTTCCTGTTTCTGCTCTCTGTGCATTCAGGCCAGCTGGTCCACTGTACAGGGAGAATTTCTCTGTCTAGTCTATCTCAGTCCCACTGGACAGGTTTCTCTCTACCCACCCAGTCCCCACAGCCACAATGAAATAAACACTCAGAGATTTAATATATAATTGTTTGGCCAATGACTTAGGCTTCTTACTGTCTATCTACCTCTTAATTATTATACCATTTCTATTAATCTGTGTATCACCATGTAGCCTTGGCTTACCGGTGATGCCAGGGTCTCTTGACTCGCTTGCAGCTACATGGCGTCTTCTCATTCTGTCTTCCTTCTCCCTGCCTCTCTGTTTGGAATTCCCACCTCGCTAAATTCTGCCTATCGGCCAAAACAGCTTTATTCATCAACCAATAAGAGAAACACATAGTCACAGCATACAGAGGACATCCCTCATCAGTCCACGAGCTTCCAGGCTATTCTCCTGTCTCCATCACCCATATCACTGTAAGAATGTTGGGTGTATGGATTCATACCACTCCACATCTGTCTTTTCACATGGCTTCCAGGGATTAAACTCAGATTGTCAGTTTGTAAAGCCAGTGTCTTCATCTGCTGAATCATCTCTCTGGCACATTTATTTTTCAAACTTATTATTGTGGGGGGGAGGGAGGTAAAGAGAGAGAGAGAGAGAGAGGCCAGAGGACAGCGTGATAGAGTCTGGTCTCTCCTTCCACTTTACATGGGTTCCGAGGATGGAACTCAGGGTACCAGGTTTGCGCAATGAGCATTGTTATTGGCTGAGTCGTCTTTTTTTAAAGCAATGAATATCCTTAATTGCATAGCTCTCTTCAGTTATACGTGTTTGAATGTCTCTGTACTGAGACTGGATACGGATGAAGTTTAGATGAATAGGCAAAACAAATGGGGGATCTTGGGGTCAGGTGGTGTCACCCTCTTCTCCTGTAAACCCCCTCCCCCATCTACACTGTAATCATTGCTGGAAAATAGAAATAATTCTGGGTGTTATCTTCATCTGCAATGTGCTCTCCCCTATTTTTTTTGGTTTTGAATGCTTGAAAAGTAGTGGCCACTGTCTTCATTGTTACCTTGAGCAAGTCACATTCTCCAAACACAGCTTTCTTACCTGTGTGATGATCACAGAATCAGTCACAGCATGACTGTGAGAATAAACCTACATGGCCCATATGAGGTGTCACTTGGGACTCACATAGGAGTCTCTGATAGAAAGCAGACATTGATGGTCAGAAGACCCTATAGTGCTAGCTGGGTGCCTCCATTCCTGTCTTGGAGCTGAGGAAACAGAAGTGCCTTCTCAGGATCGATGAGTACCAGAATTTCAAGCAAGGCCAATGGTTCCCTGTCCAGGTTTTCCCAGGGTATTGTGCTCCGCTGATATTGTCTAAGATACAAAAGAAACTTTCCAAATGGAAATGCTTCCCTCCTCATCTGCAATAAACAGACTCGTTTCCATAAAGTGCCTTCCTTCAAGGGGAGAAATCATTACTACAGCACACAGGCATTAAAGTCATGGAACACATCTAAACCTAATAAGCAGCTCATGAAGTTTAGACTGATGATGATATGCTGAGGAAGGCTGTCCTTGGTTCTGCTGTCCAGGCCTGGCATTCACCTCTACCTCCTGAAGATGAAATAAAGGTATATCTTCATCATCTTTGCCTTCATGCTCCTGCATCATCCATGGGAGGTAGTTTGCCTTCCTTGTCCATGTGAAGCTGCTTTTGTCACTCATGTCATTCATCATTCACACCAGGTTGCCTGCCTTCATCATCCATGGCAGGTGACTTACCTTCATCATCCACACAGAGACTGACTGACCTTTGTCTTCCTTACAAGGTGGCTCATGTCCATTAGCATACATTGTGACTGAAACAGCCAAGTGATGTTTCCACAAAACCCCAGCTAATTTATTTTCCCATATAACAAGATCAACATTTAAGTTTGCCTTCCACATATATATATATATATATATATATATATATATATATATATATATATAAGACTACGTGGCTCCCAGCATTAAGACACTAGGAAATGCCCTCTACTGTCAGAATCCGGGTCAAAACTATTGCCCTTCCCCTCAGACCTTGATATCAGAAAGTCACCAATATAACACAAGCCATGTTTTCTTTAACCTCTGCTTAGCTGTTCTCTTGTAACAACAAACATGATTCTTACTTAAAGAGTGTGCTTCCCTAATAAATCGGCCATCACCTGGTTTGGGAAGTCTATAGTCTCCCAACCTTGGGGAGATGTCAGATGGGGCACTCTAGGCGCCTCTACAGCTGTAAGGCACCTAATCTGCTGTAGATGGTTAAGCATTTGCTGGTCAAGTGATGAGGCCTTGGTTTGGTAGTCTCTGAAACAGGTAAGATTCTTCAGGAAATATATGGCAGCTTTTGGTCACTAGAAAAAAAATGGCTAAGCTCAACTCATAAAGGCAGTTTTATTCTGGGTGTTTCAGTCATGATTGGTGAGCCCTGCTTCTTTGGGGTGTGTGCATAGCTGGGAGCCCAGAAACAAGTGAAGACCACAGTCCCACAATCCCCTTCAAGAAGATGCCCAGAACATCTGAAGACCTCTCACAAAACTGTCCTTTGAAGGTTCTACACCCCCTCCCAATAGTGACACCCTGAGGACCAGCCCTTTAATGCAGCATCACCTTTCTGGCCCAGTTCAGACCCACACTATGGCAGGGAGCTTACCTGTGAGAGCTGCTGAGTGAGTGAGCCGGGAAGTAGGGAGAGTGAAGGTCACTGTCAGATGCCAACCTGTTCCTTCTGGCACCTTACGTTGTTCCTTCTCCGGTTGTTTGGTTTGGGTGACATTAAGTGAGTTTGGTTCTTTGGGGACTCGACTTTTTCAGGACTATGGGACAATCTTGGAGCTTTGTCCTCTCGGCTCACTCTATGTAAACCTTGTCCTTGGTCCTTGACCTCCCAGCCTTATTTGAGCATTTGCACTAGAAGCAGACAGACTTCTCTTGAATGCCAGCCTGGTATTTCTCATTCAACCATCCAGAACCAACATCACTAGAGCACAAAGGCGAAATTGGAGTGAGGCCCACAAATAAGTAGATCTGACTTAGGAAAACAAAATACTAGGGATCGCCAACAGAATAACTTCACTGGAATCATAACACATAAGGCCAGACAGTAAGTAGGACAGCTCCTACCTTGAAGAACCTTGGTTCTTCCCTCTTCTACAAACCTGCTATGTGACCTTGGGTAAGTAACTCCATCTCTGGGATCTGTTGTGCCACTAGTTGGATCAGTTCCAATCAGTAATGCCCAGAATGCCCCAGAGAGCTTAAGTATACACTCTTCCAAATATTCAGATGGAGATCTGGAGGCCTAGGATCACATTTACAAGAGGCTCTGAGGGCATTTCCTGGACCCAAAAATGTTAAGTAGATGGTCTTGAAGCCAGTTCCTCCCACTGCGGACCTTCCTTCTGTGTGGGACTGGGGGAACAGAAGGCAATCAGGAAATGCTGGCTGCTAAGTCAGCTCTGTCCAGAGATGTAGCCATTAAGAGTAGCCAGATGGCAGGTGGCAGGGAGGTTAGGGAGGGTTCTATTTGCCTTGTCGCTCAAACAGCACCTGTTGAACTCAGGTGGACAAAAGGAAACCTCGATGCTCACATGGCAGGCAAGAACCCTGTCCTGTCCTTGGCTTCCTTCCCATTGCAGGCAAGTCACTCTTTGAAAGTAGCAAAATGCAAGGGTTTTTTTGTTTTGTTGGAGGTTTCATATTTTCAAATTTCAGGTTTTTTCTCAGAAAAATCTCCAAGTTAAGCCATAGTGGTGGCTTTGATGAGAAACCACAGGCTGCAGTGTTTGGATGTTTGGTCCCTTGCTGGTGGCACTGTTAGGGGAGGTAGGACCTTGCGGGAGGGCGTGGCTTTGGGAGCTTATAGCACTGCTCCACTTCCAGTTTGCTCTCTGCTTTGTGCTTGTGGGTAGGATGTGAACTGTCAGCTTCCTGACCTGCCAGCCCGCCATGATGAACTCGTCCCTCTGGAACTATAAGCAAAAATAAACTGCCTTCTAGAAGTTGCCTTAGTCATGCTATTGCATTATAGCACCAGAAAGTAACTAATATGGCCATACTGTATTCACCGTTCTTGGACAAACAGCTCTCCTGTGAGAACATGCACTGTAGCAGCTGCCCTATCTCATTGCCCATCAGGCCCCTGAGAAGCAGGTATTGCAATTCTCCACTTTAAAATGTAGTTGGGGTAAGACAGAACAGACAGTTGGACACAGCCTGACCCTGACGACCGGGAGTTGCCTCTGGGCCTCAGGTTTTCACCTATGTCAAGACATTAAGAAATCAGTGTGTATTTATAGCAAAGTTGTTGCAGAGGTCACTGACCCTGTGGAGGCTCATTAGAAACAAGAATTCCTTTAGTCACTGAAAAAATACTGTTGGATAGTTGTCAGTAAGGATAAACATTACCTATTGTGACCCATTGTAAACATCCCCCTAATGGAAATGAAAAGATAGGCCCTCAAAAATATTTGCATAAGAGGATTAAGCGGTGTAGCTCAGCAATAATGCACATACATAGCAGGCATAAGGCTCTGGGTTTGGGTCCCACACCACCAGAACTAACAAGCAAGCAAATACCCATACTCATGCAAGATACAATGCAAAGTCCTACCAAGAGGAGTACAAATTAATAGAAATGTAGTGTTTATAAAATGGAATGTTATTCAGTTATTTAAAAAACAAACTGTACATGTATTTGTGAATGTATTTGTGTGTGAATGTGTACGTCACATGTGCAGGGTGCAGGTCATCATGAAAAAGGAGAAAAGTAACCTTATTTTTTTGGTGGTGGTGGGGGACAGGGTTTCTCGGTGTGACAGTCCTAGCTGTCCTGGAACTAACTCTGTAGACCAGGCTGGCCGCAAACTCAGAGATCTGCCTGCCTCTGCCTCCCAAGTACTGAGATCAAAGGTGTGTAGCACCACCATTCTTCATATCTTAAGAATGAAAAGAGAGAATAATGCAATGCATGTGGATGAAAGCAAAGGTCAGCAAGAAATAAATGACAAAAAAAAAAAAAAAAAAAAAAAAAAAAAAAAGAAGTAGCAAGATACTTATATATAAAGATACTATAATGGAACCCATTGCTTATATGCTAACTTATCATTTTTAAAGAAGTATTGAAAATTTAAAACATAAAAATATGGACGAGTTTGAAGGCACTAATGAGTCAAAGAAGAAAGATCCAATATGGCATATATGTGAACAAGACCTTATAAAACCAATGCATGGTAACAGATACAAGACTGCTTCTGTGAGGAAGGGATTCTGCACTGGAACTGGAATAAAGGAACTTTTAGGAGCGGTACTGTGGTCTGTATGTCTATTTAGCTGATAGTTAAAAGGATGCATATGCCAAAACTCATTAATTTGGTAAATGGGGAGATGGCTCTATGGTTAAGAGCACTGGCTGCCCTTCCAGAGGACCCAGGTTCAATTGCCCAACTACATGGCACCTTACAACCCTCTGAAATTCCAGTCCCAGGGGATCTGATGCCCTCTTCTGGTCTCTGTGGGCACTGTAAGCATGCACAGATATCCATGCCAGAAAACGCTCAAAGATAAAAATATTATTTTAAAACCTCCTTAATTTGTACATATTATGCATAAAATATTGTTTTTCTGTGGGGCTTTTTTTTTTTTGTCTTTTGTTATTTGGATAAGTCTTGCTATGTAGTGACTGGCCTGGAACTCAGGTCTCCTAAATCAGCATCCTGTGTGTTAGGACCACATGTGTGCACACCTTGCTTCCCATACATTAGTGATGACCGAGGTGCACATTTTTATCTGCACATGGTACTGGTATTAGAACATACTTCACAGAACTGCAATTAGGAATAAGTATTAAACATCCAGCAGCTTCCGGTGCAGCATAATTTTATACTGTCCTGCAGAACCAACCATGGCCTTAGCATGGGTGGCTGTATGCCATAAAAAAAAGGAAGACAGCGAAGAATGTATTTGACTCTTCAAGGGTTTTCAGGTCTTTGTTTTTCAAGGCAGATTTCTCTGTGTAGCCTTGGCTGTCCTGGAACTGGCTCTGTAAACCAGGCTGGACTCACAGAGACCCACCTGCCTCTGCCTCCCAAGTGCTGGGATTAAAGGTGTGCACCACCAACGCCCAGCAAGAGTTTTCAGGTCTTGATTGCTTGACTGACCCTTGCGTCTGTAACATGATCCAGGAAAAATAACTCTTCCTGTCCTAAACATTTACAGATGAAAATACGTAAAAGAGCCAAATATGGAGAACACTTACTTCAGAACTGTTCCATTTTCTTGACATCTTCCCAAAGTACGCTTTATACTTGTGTCCCGATGGTGCCTGAAGCACACAGGGGAAGCACCCGGCTCCAGCTCTCTAGTGAACCACAGAACTGTACCCCAGGAGTCAGATTCAGGGAATGCCAGATCAGAGGGGCTGCCAGCCCTAACTTCTGCCCAAACAGGCAAAGACCAAAGGCTTGATCTCTACTTTGGAATGGACAAGCCATTACCCACTGTATGGACAAGCCATTCTCGGTATCTATAATCTGTATCTAATGCCTGGCTTACTGAAAAGCTGCGAAGGGAAAATTGTTCTTATAGCACACATTTAGAATTAAATACTGTTGCCTCTAACATAGCACTGTGGGTCAAAGTAAGAGCTACCTAAATGAAAAGTATCCTTCATCTTTTGTCCAATTGCAGTTGAAGATACTAGGCATCTGGGATTACTAACACCAAGGCTTTTTTTTTTTTTCTTTTCTTTTTTTTAACATTAACAGATCTATACAATTTTTCTGCCCCCTAAATTCAAAAGCCAAAAATCACATATACCTTCAGACTTGCTGCTTTGCCTTTGTAACCAACAGCTCAGGAAAGTATCATTAAGAGCTGCGACCTGTTTGGCAGAGGCATCTCCACTATTCCTCCTCCCTCACAGCATAACTCTGGGGTCTCTCAGTTCCTGTCACCCACGTGTGTCAATCGAGAACCCCCAACACCGCTCTGTGACTAGAGATCTGAAGACTATATAGGGACACATATACAAAGCAGACAAGGTAAAATTATTAAATAGTTTTATTATTTCCTCCTTCATATTGCTGATAGTAGCCCGGGTTTAAGCATGTTAGAAAATTTAAAGAGAACAACTTTTGGCTTACATAACGCATATATAAAAATATCTATTCAGAAAACAATATCTGATAATTACACTGCTCAGCCAACTTTGAAAAGGCCAAAAAACAAAAACTCACCAAGATATAATAAAAATACCTGCCAAATGAATGAGGAGGCAAGATAGCTTTGTTAAAGTTTTATTCATTTTGGCATTTTAGGGAACCGATCTGTGCTGATGAAATTTAAGTCAAAGTTATGGTCAGATAATACAAGTGAAAATGTGCAGCTACTTAAAGGCATTCTTCAAACAAAACCTGCTTTGTGCTTAGAAGAGTTAACAGCAATAAAGATTACAAAACTCCCCAGCTTTCCTAGTAACCATTCGACAATAGGAAGAGGTAGCAAAGTGGAGTGTAGTATACTAAGCACTTACATGAAAAAAATATCAGCACAGTGAGAGCCATACTTAATTACCTTCTCTTAAAACCCCAAAGCATAAAATATCTGCTTCCTGGTCACAGCTTTAAGCCATAATCAATGACCCAAATAGCTCTTGTTCACCAGGTACTAGAACAGTATGAAGTAAGTGCTTGTTAGAAAAACAGTATGAAGTGCTAGTACTCGGGGTACCCACTGCTCACTGCAGCCTCATGTTGAAGCAGCTAAGGGAGATATCACTACCAAGGAAAATGCAAAGTGGCCAGAAAAACAAGGATGCCCTCATACACCAGAGTGCCAAGGGCAGACAGGGAGCTTCTTGTGCAAGAGATGTAATCTGTGATTCAAAGTGCCCATAAACAAACAGGATACAGTGCGGACTTTTTCAGTGCAAAGGCAAGTACGGTCCTGCTACTTCGTGCAGTATTCAACATGGACAAGCAGGTCTCGATGTTCGTTGGCTGGGTACTGTACACTGCACTTGGGACATTCCACCAGGCTTTCGTTGAGTGCAGCAGTGGGACTTCTGGGTGAGGTACCTTTCATTCTGTTTTCAGGCTCTCTCTGGAGTGGGAATGACTGCTCTGTGAAGGCAAAGCCATGAAGCTGCTTCTGCAGAACAAATTTCAAATGCACACGTTTGAGCATAATATAGTGTTCAGCAGCTTTAACTGCTTTGTGCATCTCTGCATGCTTCAGCCCTACAGACAGCTTATTTTGGATTTCTGCTCATTATTATTCTAATGGTAACATTTGAGGCAGTCATAAATAAGATGGATATTATATTAATTATTCAGGAAAGTAGTGAGTTAGTGCTCATAAAGATAGGCTTTGCTAACAGGCATAGAGTCAAATGTAAAGGGAAGACTATCCCTTTTTAAAATTGTGTACAAAATGGGATTCCTCATGACATTTTCAAGAGCGTGTATATATTTGCCAGTATTGTAAAAACAGAAGTAACTTAAGGAATAAAGAAGTGCAAAGTTCCCAGCACCCAGGAGGTTGAAGTGGGAAGATGGAGATGTTCACTGGGGAGTGTTTCACACCCTGGAGAGTGAAACCATGATGCAAAGAGAGAGAGAGCAGCAACAAAACTCTACACAGAATAGAGAGCAGCAGAGAATTCCAGTAGCTCAGATAGGTTATATACACAGATGAACAAAATGCTACATACCTTTGAGACTCTCCTGCTTCATTTTTTTAAAAATAGAATTTAGAATAGTCAAGAAAGCTTAAACATTCATATTTTATAGCACATTATGAAGATATGTATGTATTTATTTATCTGGTGGTTTTTCAAGATAGGGTTTCTCTGTGTAGCTTTGGAGCTTGGCCTTGAACTCAAAGATCTGCCTGCCTGCCTCTGCCTCCTGAGTGCTGTGACTAATGGCGTGTACCAACACCACCTGTCAAAGATATTTATTTTAATAGCATACAAATTGTTACTTTAACAATTGCTTCCCCCCCCCTTAGAAATTATAACTTATATTTACACTATTTCCCCATTTCCAAGTATTCTGCAGTTCTAGGACAATATATGAATGTGCACTAATGGGAGGGACTTCTGGGCACATTCACAGACACATAAATGCACTAAAATTCATTAGAAATATGAAAAAAAGAATGCCACGATGCTCTATTTCCTACTTTCTGCCTTTTATGCAAGGCACTGTTGGACAGCTCTAGAATGGTAGCAGTCAGCTTGGTTGGGAGACACCAGTATAGTAACTATGAGCAAAAGTATCATAACGCCCCTCCTTCTGAGTCCTAGATTGACGTAAGGTTAGGCGTCACATAGGGGGCAACTACTGATCAGAGAACTGAGCTGACTCATCAATGGGGAGGTAGCAAAAAAAGAATGAAGGATAACTTTTATTAGCCACTCAAAACTTACCAAGGATTCCAACTGTGTTATTTGACTTCTTGCTTTTCGGAGTTCCTTAAGAATCACATATAGTTGGTGCTGCATATTCTGGCGGTCAAGTTTTTCATTTTCAAAGTCTAGAGTACATGCCTGCATCTGGAATATGTCAAGACAAAGCAGTTAGAGCTGGTAGATCCTACCCAGTTCTCATCACTGAATACTTTGACTTCATCAGTACAAGAGAATACTTGCTGAGTCTGCTTATCAAGAACTCATCTGAGCACAGCAAGATTATTAATTAGCAAATGACCAGGTAGTGGTGGCACACACCTTTAGTGCTGAGGGGCAGAGGCAGGCAGATCTATGAGTTTGAAGCCAGCCTGATCTACAGAGCTAGTTCCAGGATAGCTAGAGTTTATTGTACAGAGAAACCTCATCTCAAAAAAAAAAAAAAAAAAAAAAAAAAAATAACAGTAAAATTATTAGTAAATGAAGTTTATGGCTAAAGAGCTGGTTTATGAACTAGCAAACCAAAACCTAAGGTATTGATGAGTGGAGGGCAGCTTAAGAAGTTACTGGTTAGAGTTATTCCATCACATTCTTAGAATTTTTGGTGGGGGATGGGAGATAGCCACTCTCTATTTTGAAATACATTAAGAAATTCTACTATACATTCTGAGAATGAATGGCATCCACTCTGCTTGAACTCACAGGGTACTTAGTGAGAGATCCTATAAGGGTAGAATAGAAACTACAGTCATGGGAGAGCCACATTTGCCAAAGCCAAGCTTTCAGAAAAGCTCCCACCATGCCTCTGAATCGGTTGAGCCTAAGAACAGTTTCAGAATACGTGAATGGTACAGTCTCTAAGAAAACATGTGTGTTAGTCTTTTAAAACATTGCATTTTACAACTTTCAAATAGTTCTCCACAGAACAGTATAAATACCAGAGGAAGTTTTAGCAGCTCAATGAACTTTCAAGCATCCACAGAAGTACCTGCTGCTCCAGCAGAGCTACCCTGGTCTGTTCCTCTTGGTGCTTTAACAGAGACTCGTAGAGAATGCGGACCTGGAGGATACAAAGAGAACGGGCATTACCTCATCTGCCTGTTCTCACTAGGGCAGACAAGAAACCTACATCGAAAGTCCCACCTCTAACCAGGACAACGCCTACTGAGCGGATGACTCATTGCAGCTGGCTATCTGCGGCCTTCTGCTTAAGCAGGATGAGCAGTATCATCCTGAGTTCCCTGAGAAGCCAGACAGAGTGATGGACACAGCTCTGTGTGGCCACCCCCCCCCCTTTCCTGGAGGTTTTGCTATCAGCCATTGTTTCAGAGCAGGATAACAAAGAGGGTGTGCCTCATCTACATACAGAGCTAGAGCAAAATTTACTTATTTTTATTTAACCTTTCCAAAATGTCACCACTCACACTTAGAGGTCAAAGTTAGCAATGTGAACAAGAAGGAAGAAAATATTAGGATTACTGACTCTTCCTCAGCTCTCAACTTCTGCAGGATATTAAAAATTACAATGATTGTAGCAACAACCTCCACTGGCATCTACTGAGTTTACGAAGCGCTTTCATATTGCTCAGTTGCCCCATACAACAGCCTTCTGAGGCAAGTAGAGATTATTATTCATTTGACTAGTGAATGCTGTGTGAATCAGAAGACAGTTGATTTGCTGCAGGCCATGTAGTCTAGAGTCCAGGTGTGAATTCCAAACACTGTTCTATGGGTTTCTATGTTCTTTCTAAGGTGCTCTGGGAATTCATCTGAACACACTGCCTTTACTTCCCACATAATCTACCTCTTCACTCATGTGATGTTCTCCACTGAAGGGGAACTCCCAGAGTCACTGTGCAGGATCCCACCATCAAGTCTCTAAACACCATCACTTCCATGAATGAGGCCGCCACAGACCCTGTTTCTTCATCTCACATCACCATTGACTTGGGTAATAACTCATGGTCTGCCTCCTGCTACACTATGAATGCCCAAAGGAGGCAGGGACTGTTCTGCTCCTTGCTGGCTCCCCAGTGCTCTGGGCTCCCTGACCCTCGGTGGAAGTGTGAAGAACAGAGAGCTCAGAGGCTGGCTCACCTGAGATAAGAGCTCTTCAGACTTTTTCCTCTCCTCTTCCAGTTTCCCCTTGAAGATACTGCTCTCTTCCCTGAGTTTCTGGATCTTCTCTGTCTTATGTCTATCCTCTTCCAGGTGTTGTATGTCTGCCTTTCGTTGCGAACTCAATAGCTGATTTAAATCGTCAACCTCTTTTTGAGTTTCTTCATATTTTCTTCTAAATTCATCAAGTTCTGAACGCAACTGAGTTATGGTTTGTCGTTCGACTTCAAGATCTTTTTTGGCACTTTCCAATAGATGATCATATTTTTGTTTCTCCTCTCTATGATAACCTGTAACAAACAACATTAAGACACAATGCATTTTGTAATATTCCAAGAAATTAAACCTCCAAACATATTCCTACAAATGAGACCTCAACATTTCTTCAGCTTATAAAATGAAGTCAAGAGGTGGGGGCTGTGACTGGCATTTGAGATGTGTAGTGATATATATTATTTACGATTTATTAAAGCTTGATTGACTAAAGATTCAGAAAAGCAAAGTCAGCCTCAAGCTATGGTACACACCTTTAATCCTAGGACTCAGGATTAAGAGAAACAGATCTCTGAGTCCAAGGCCACCCAGATCTACACAAGAGTGAGTCAGTCTAAAAGAGAATTATAGCTCACATTTTTAATCCCAACATCAGGGAAGTATGTAAGACAGCAGCAAGGTCTCAGTAGAGGTATTCATTCTCCAGCCACACGGAGGAGAGGCACCAGTTTGAGACTTAGTGAAGAGCTGCTCATTCATAGATCAATCAGCCCCTTCAGCCTGAGCTAGAGGTGAGAGCTAGTGGCTGGCTGCTTTGCTTTTCTGATATTCAACCTTAAGTTTGAACCTCAATATCAGTCTCTGAGCCATTTATTATTATTTTGTGTGTGTGTGTGTGTGTGTGTGTGTGTGTGTGTGTGTTACATATATGATAGATCTTTTCTTCCTAGCTCACTACTGTTGAGCCTATTTCTTTATCTGTTAATTGAGACCCTTCTGGACCCACCTCCTAAGAGGTGTTGTCTAACTCAGGAAATCAGTGTAAGGAAAACTGTAGAACATTGGGCAGAGAGACAGCATCATGGGTAACTACTCCAAGCAGAATTAAATGGTCAAGGCATCATCTACATAGCCTGTTCTTTCTCCTGGAGCTGATATAAAAGCCAAAGGCAAGCAAAACAGAGTGACAACTGATGTCCACCTATAATTCTAGCACTCAGGAGACTGAGACAAGAGGACTACTCTGAATTGGAAGCTAGCCTGGGCTAAATTTTAAGTACCAGGCTAGCCAGGATTATGTGACAAAACCTTATCTCAATTCATCATCCAACCCATCTACCCACCAAAAAGGAAACGTGCCTAAGTCAGCTCTGGAGGGGCTGAGAAGAACTTTGAAAAAGGGGGAAGGTGTGCATGTAGGGGAAAATCCCCACGACTTCAGAACTCTGTGATGGATACTCCCTCACCTGTGGCCTCATATCTGAAAACAAGGAGAAAGGAAACAGACTTGCCAAATGCTATTTCTCACTTCAAGCTTAAAGGACATGATGTTATTTTACTTCCTAACATGTATCTACCAAAAAAAAAAAAAAAAAAAATCTAAATTTGATGAATCACTCCTGTTGGAAAATGTCAGGCTTATCCCAGAAGAATACTTTCGTAGCTCAGTACCTTCTGATTCAGTCTTTTTCATATGCTGTGGGAGTGAAGTAGCGGCTGTTTCTATTCTCTTCTCCAGCTCAAAGATCTTTGCTAAAAGTCCTTTAACGTAGGCCTCTCGCTGCTGGTCATACACAAGCCACTGCTGATTTTTCTCCAGAGCCTTACAGTAAATGAAAAAAATCAACAGTATAAGAAAAAGCCCAGACCTTAAAATGTGTAAGGGGAATCCCCATGACATTCTCTTTTCCAACACATACAAAATCTTATGGCTTATACAATACCTACTGGCAGCCACTGCATGTACTATCCCTTTAGAATACATGACAGTCAGTTTCCAGGGGATTAATTTTGTCTGTATGCTACTTCCCATACACAGCTCACTTTGTGTTTATTATACATTATTGCCTGTGAACTAGCATGTTCAAATCTCACTTCTAGAAAGAGTTTTGACTCTAAGTCTCTATCCTTTACTCGTCTCTTGAAAATTTAACCAAATCAAAACAAAAGGAGTCTGTCAGGCAGCCCAGCCATTCCTACAAAACACATACTACTCCTCCTTGGTACCTTTCACCCCTTTTTGCTAGGGAAGGTGACAGTTTTGCTACTGAAAATAGGGCATGTTCAAGTGAGTAGCTACACAAGGGCCAGGCTGAAGCCTGTAACCCCGGCACCATAGAGTCTAAGGGAAGACCCTGAGTTGGCTATGTGGTACAACCTTGTTTCTAAGTAATTAAACAGCTGGGTGTAGTGGTGCACATTTAGTCTTAGCACTGGGGAGTCAGAGGCAGGAGGATCTCTATGAGTATGAGACAAACCAGGGCTATATAGTGAAGACTATGTGTTAGCTAGAGAAAACTACAAACCTGCTGTTAATGGGGAAGGGGACAAAGTCTAGAAATTCTAATACGCAATACACAATAACATTACAACTCCTTCCAATCTACTTGTTCAATCTAATAGAATAGATTAATTGTCCCCTCTTGTTCTATGATCCAGAGAGGCTAGAAATAAATCTAAACAATTATTTGTACAAAAAGGTCATGCACATCCAAACCTGATACTAAGTGCATGTTAAATGTTCTGGGTAATGCATGCCTTAAAGTGTAACATTCCTTCACAATGGTCAACCTCCTCTGGATTGAGTCCTGAAGAGTTTTGGCTCATGTTCAAATTTAACACTGTGTGTTACCAGGTCTAGTAGCACATGCCTTTAACTCCAGCACACGGGAGGCAGAGGCAGGTGAATCTCTGTGAGTTGGAGGCCAGCCTGGTCTACAGAGTGAATTCCCAAATACCCAGGGATGTAACACAGAGAAACCCTGTCTTGAAAAAACAAACAAAACAAAGAATACCATGTAACCAAGAGAGCAGATGTGTATATCTAACTACCTATAAACTGCAATATTACATATTAAAGATATCTAATTTTCTATCAAACTTTATACTTGTCCATCTTTAAGAAGTAGCAATACAAATAATTAAAATCTACATTAGTCATCAATGTTTTTCAAATGAACCTGTTGATACTTTACTCAAGTATATGAACTAAAAATATATTTAAGATTTCAGTTACAGGAAATTAATGATTGTTGACAAGGAACCAGTCTTTCCCAGGATGAGCCTCCTAACTGGCTATCCAATACCAAGTGATGAACCCTAAAAACAAATGGGCAACATTAAATGAACTGCCCATATTGTATTTATATTATTTATATGTACACATATATATAAATAAAGACAAAAATCTTTTTAAAGCATTAAGAGGTAATGCTCTTAAAAGCCACACGATGGCAATGTTACGTAACAAAGTAAGCTCTTCTTACTCCTATCTTTGCCTTGCACCAGCTTAAACACACTATTGTGGCCTGGGCAGCCTTTGACCTTGTAATCTTCCTATCTCATGTCCTCAAGCCACTAATATTACAGATCTAAGTCACCATGCTCATCTAACCAAACATTGTTTTCCTCTCCAGTTCTTTTATGCATCTACCCTTTCTTCTCTAATACTATCAATGACCAGCAAGAAAGCTCTCATTGTGATGAATGTCTCTAAACATTCATGGCTTTGAATGTTTAGAGACATCATCACATTAGTTATTCCTTCTAGCTTTGTGTCATCTATGCATACAGGAGGCATGACTTACATTTACCTTTAAAAAAAAAAAGTGATCCAGGTGTTGGTGCACACACCTTTAATCCCAGCACTTGAGAGGCAGAGGCAAGCAGATCTCAGTGAGTTCCAGGACAGGCTCCAAAGCTACACAGAGAAACCCTGTCTTGGTGGGGAAAAAAGTGAAGAGCATGATGAAGTACATTCCTCCTTTGGTGAGGATCTGCTAAGTACTCTGTGAACAAAAATTTCAAAATGCAAGCTGTACTGGAATAAAATATGTGAGTTCATTTGGTAAGACTGGATTAGGAATGGTAGGCTATGAGTATTATGTCTATGTTAAATTTACTAAGTTCCTGTGTAAAATGTAAGAAATGCATATGTAGGCAGGGCTAGATAATTACAGATAAGTACAGCTCCCTCTTAAATGGCTCAGAAAATGAAGAACTTTGTGTATTTGTGTAAGTGAAAGGTAAAAGGAAAAAAACTACAAAAACAAGATTAAAAATGTCATAAACAGCCAGGCAATGGTGTCACACACCTTAATCCCAGCACTGGAAAGCAGAGGCAGGCAGATCTCTGTGAGTTCAAGGTCAGCCTGGTCTACAGAGCTAGTTAGTTCCAGAACAGCTAGGGCTGTTACACAGAAAAACCCTATCTCAGGGGGAAAAAAATTGTCATGAAATTACATTTAGGCAAAGTATAAAAGTGATACGTGTTTCATTCTCATTCGTAGAACTTTTCTATTAATTTATATTTTTCTAAAGTAAAAAAAAATTAAATTACATACCTTTTCTAAGTCATTTAAAAATCCAATTTTGTAATGTAATGAAATGCCTACTATTTTCAGCTAGTTTTTAAGTTGGTAGTTGTAAAAAAAAAAAATGGTAACAGTTTTGACATTTGACAACATTTATGGCATTACTGATAGCTTCCTGCACAGACTATACTTCCCAGCTAGGCAACCCAACTCCAGAAGGGAACTGCGGGGGTGGGGATGGGGGTGGTTAATAAACTCATGGTAGTCATTTCCAATCCTTACCATTTTCCATGGGCCCGCATGCTGTGAGATGTTTGGCATAACCACTCACATGGGTGAGTTCTGCAACTTCCAAAACATGCAAGCCACATAGAAAACACTGGGACAAGGTAATTCATTAGACTTAACTTGGTGAAACCCCAATTATGTTTAGCAATCCCCATATTGCTCTAAGATTCCAAGAGCTTTCCAATGGCTAAGATTGGCTGAGAACTCCTGGAATTCTCCACTGACCAATAGCTAAAAGCTCTGGGAACCTTTCACTGGCCCTGCAGCCTCTTTGAATCTGAGATGATAGAAGGAGAAGATGTACCCCCTATTTTTATGGGGCATATGGCTCAACCACCCTCATGGGTGAGATCATGCCTCCTGGCTATGTGTCTACCAATAAACATGATCCTGCCTAAGGTCAGATGCACTGACCCTTCTGCCTTTGCGTATCTTTAAGATGCCTAAGAAATCTAACAATTATTACTAGGTAATTATTTCAAAATGTCTGACAGATCTAAATGGTGACTGGAAAATAAAAAACATACACATGCAGCTGAGCACTGGTGACCTACACCTTCAATCCCAGCTCCTGGGAGGCAGAGGCAGGCAGATTTCTGTGAGTTCAAAAGTCCAGCCTGGTCTACAGAACTAGTTCCAAGACAGGCTCCAAAGCAATACAGAAAAACCCTGTCTCGAAAAAAACAAACAAAACAATACACATGCGTACTTCTCTGGGAACTCTGAGATGGGATTAATTTCCAAGCTCTAACGAGGTGATCGCACCAGTGTAGAATGAGGAGTGAGTGGGATGAGATGTCTCTTTCCTGCTCTCCAAGTCTCCCAACTACAATTTTCTCCTCCTCAAAGATTTGCAGAGATCATCAAGAAACCAGAAGAGCTGAACTGCCTGGAGCTCTTCAGAAGTTAGGAATGATCCAAATGTGCTCTGGGACCAGCAGCTAAAGCAAGCAGGAAATGCAGCACTGAAGTCCCAGCCCAGACCATTAAACCTAAATCTAAATGTCAAGAAAATCATCTAGATTTTCATACACCCTTAGGAGCACAGCTGAGATTAGATTTAGCCTGCAGATGAACTGAGTTAGAATTTACTGCATTTGTGTAAGTCTTTCTCATGTAAACAGAGCTCCTAGCCTGAGAAAACATTCAGCAACAAGGCTATTCCTTTCAAGGAGTGGCTGGAAATCCAGCAGGACAGAAGGACACAATGAGAAAATGAAAGGTGTATAGGTAAATTCCCTAAACACAGGCATCTAATTGGTAGGTACTAGTATAAACAGAGGATCCAAAATCACTGTAAAATGACACTAAAATAAACCCTATTTAATAATTTTTTAAATTATATATATATTTCAACTACCTCCAGGTAAATACTTTGATAAGGTATAGGCAATCAAGATATTTAAATTCCTCTTTTGTAAGTCAAATAAACTTCAAGGGATACCTGCTAGATTAAATAAAACAGGAGTCTTAAGAATGTGCTTATCAGTATCAAGTGTAGACACACCCAGAGACACAGTTCTATAATCAGAATAGCTACCTAGTTACCTAAAAATAAAATCAACAACTTTCTACTTCACATATTTAATCTAAAACTTGAAAAAAATACAAATAGTCCTATGCCCTCAGTTTTTTCATTTCTAGAAAAACTTACTTATCCATTTATAAGCTTGTAATAATAAAGCTTTCTGATACATCTAACCTTATGTCTAATTCTAGAGAACTACTGAGTATACACAAAACATTTCCAGTCTTCTCAGAGAAAGACTTGAAGATAATTAATGAATACATACCAAATAGATTAAAAAAGAAAATTAATTAAAATAAATTACATTATAATAAAAGCAACTATTTAGGCAAATTAGATTCATGTGAAAAAGAATGCTAAGGTAGTTGGACGCTTTCAGAACTTTCTAGTCTACAGATACTCGACAATGATCTCGAACACTCAGCTCTCCAGCCTCAATAGATTTGTTTTACGTCATAACATTAATGCTTCCAATTTCTATGAAATTTAAGAACACATAAATTAATCCTCTTTACCCTCCCCCCAAAAAACTTACATCTTTCAGCTGCATTTCCTTTTCGTGAATACTACTCATTGATGAGTTGAAGCAGTTTGCAGGCATGCTCTGTAAATAACCCAATATTAGTTAATATCCACTTAACAAGTTTCATTATATTTAGTTCCATAAAAATACAAAATACTTCTCAAAGCATCCCAAACACACATTTGTACTACTGGTGAACCACTAAGGTGAGAATTACCAAGGGATTAACTACTGCCAGAACTAAATTCACAGGTAATGTTCCTAAGCCAACAGTTCTCAACATGTGGGTCTCGACCCATCTGCTAAATCTCTATCTCCAGAAATATTTACATAACGACTCATTAGTTATGAAGTAGCAACTAAAATAATTTTATGGTTGTGGGGGGGGTCACAACATGAGGACCCGTATGAAAGGGTTAAAGCATTAGGAAGGTTGAGAACCACTTCAGATATAATTTTACTCTGAGACTTCTGGATCCCACAATCCCCAAAACAACCTTTACTACATATAACTAGACCACTGAGTTTTCATCAAAAGGAGTCAAACAACTAGTCTATTTCAAAGAAATACACCAAACTGTTCAATATAAAGTCTTAGTATAGGTAGAGTATTCCTAAACAAAAATGGGATGGGACTAAACTCTGTATGTATGTGAAATTCATTTTATCTTTCCATTTGTTTGTTTGTTTGTTTTTTTAAGACAGGGTTTCTCTGTGTAGCCCTGGCTATCATAAAATTCACTCTGTAGACCAGGCTAGCCTAGAATTCAAAATTCTGCTGGCTACTAATGTCAGGCTATTTGTCTCATATACACATAACCTTTGACAAAATGTTTATAGTGTGCCTGGATTCTGGTTGTGTGTGTGAAATTTTCCACTTGATAACATTCAAAAGTTTCAGAGTTGGGAGACTAAAAATATTAATAAGTAACTCTTCAAATAGATTTCATGGAACTCAAAACTATTTCATAATAGCTCGCCTTTCTTCTTTCTCCCATAGAGATAAAGAGGGAAACCAAATGGCTATAATCCGGGACTACCGAGCAAACTCTAAAAATCCTACTTTCTGGACTTGGGGGGATTTTGGTGTTTTTCTAAGTACTGTAAGGGAAGACCTGTGTGGACATCAGGGCTGTTTGGGAAGACTGGAAACCTTTAGGGATGGAGTCTTGCTGTAGGAAGTGGGTCATGAGCGTCAGCCTTGAAGTTTTATAGGCAGGACTCCATTTTTTGTTCTCCATCAGCTTCCATGCCCTCCCCACGGTGATGGAATGATCCCCTCAGACTATAAACTAGAACAAACCTTCCTTCCTTAAGCACAGTCACAGGAAAAGTAACAGCATCACAACACAGAGAAATTACAACTCAAACTTATTCTTCTATGTACAGTATTACTAGTTGTTGGTAATAACCACGTGTCAAAAGAATCAATAAGTAAGCACTCAGTATATTCCAGGCTTCCTGCAAGGCGCTCTTCACTGGTTTTACTGATTCGAAATCAAGGCTTATAAAAGGACACTGACCAGCTCTAGCACTCTGTCCTTCCAGAGAAGCTAAGGGAATCACTCAGCTGGCAAAACTTAGTTCCTCTCAAACAAGAGGGAAAGAAACTGTATGTGCACTTAGGAAAAACTATTTGGTATAACTCTTTATCTCAAATAGGAAAACCAACCAAAACTTAAACCTAATAATACAAACTATAGAAAAAAGTCTCAGCAAAATCGTTCTGGACTATTGTAGTTACAGCATGGACTGTCTTCTGAATACCCATCTGGGTGAAACAATTGTGTGGGAGTGCAGGGAACATTGTTTTTATTTATGGAAGAGGACTAGACTAGAAAAACCAAAAGGAAGTGATCTGCAGGTGCAGGTGCATCACTTCACAAACATTAAAAAACACATTCTTCGTAAGAACTATAAATTGTAACAGACAGGGGGAAAACTGAGTTTAAAGAAAGTCTCAGGACCTGTGACAGATGGAGTGTACAGGCTTTGCTTTCCAGTTCAGAAAGTCTCTTCGTCGTGGCGGACAACTGCTTCTTCAGGACATCTGTCTCCTTGGATAAGGACTCTAACAGTTGCTGCTTCTTCCCACACTCCTTTGTCTTCTCTTCCAGCTGCTCGAGCAATGAGGAGGAACTATATTTTGCCTTTAGCTGGTCTTTGAGTCTCTGTATTTCTTTGTCCTTCTCTGTGAGGTAATAAACATTCTTCTCTCTCTCAGCTTCAAGAACTTGAATTTTCTAAATAAAAACTAAGAAGAATCTGAGAACTCAGCCAGGTCAAGCATCCAGCTAAACAATGTATTTCTGTAAGCATTTATGAAGTATTTACTACACATCAAATTTGATTTTATGACATCGGGACCAAAAGAATAAGGTGAAGCTCAGTGTCAGCTCACAGACACACAAAGTCCTTACATTCATGGCAGCTGTGTTCAAGTTAGCACATACACACACTGAAGAAAAGGCAGACAGAGAGGAAACCCATCTGCCTCAAGGGTGGTGGTGGGAGGAGGCTAAATCAATGCTTGTCACATTGCTGCAGCAAACAAAGCAAAGAGCCAAGAGAAAGGTGATTAAAAACAATTGTCAGAATGAATAGGCCAACAGGGCACCAATATGAATGTTAAGAAATGGGTCTCTAAACATTTACAAGGAAACCTCAATACTATTTAGTACTTTGAAGTGGATAAACCACTCAGGTATCTTAAATGCATAGATTATATATTTTTTTTAATTTCGTGAACTTATCAAATATAAAATAAAATCATGTAATATTTGAGAAAATATTTTTCTTCAACTATAGTTAAAAAAAAAAGAGAGAATGGCATAGCATCCCAAAAAGCATGGAAACAGAACATATAATTCCAAGTTATATAGTCAATAAAAATTATAAATGGTAAGCCAGTGTGTTTTACAGTCTTAAATACAACATGCTACAGCTTAAGTATGAACCCTCAAATGTACTTAACCCTCAAAGCAACAGTGTCAGACGTAATGGGATCATGAGGGCCAGACCTCAAGTGGATTCATGTGGTTGTCACGAGTCACTTATCAGTTACAATGAATTCAGCCCTGGCCTTCTTACATGCAAGAACACAGCTTGATCCTTACCAGATACTCTGTGCTTTTGGACTTTGTAGGTAAATCAATCTCTGTCTCTCTCAATACCCAGTCTGTAGCACTATTTTGTAATAACACAAAACAGACTGATATTGTATAACACATTTTTATCAGGAGTATTAAGAGAAGTAAGATAAACTTTCAAAAAGTTTAATGCCAGGTGGTGATGATGCATGCCTTTAATCCCAACGTTCGGGAGTCAGAAACAGTCAGATCTCTTGTCTGTGAGTTTGAGGCAAGCCTGGTCTACAGAGCAAATTCTAGGGCAGGCTCCAAAGCTACAGAGAAACTGTCTCAAAAAACAAACAAAGTTACATGATGAATACATTAGTTTATTAGTTTGTTTTCAATATTTGAAAACATATGTTAGGTGTAATGGCACATGCCTATAATCATAGCACTTTAATGTGGAGGGAGGGGAACCAGAAGTTTCAAGTCATTCTCACTTAGTTAACTCAAGTTCCAGACCAACCTGGGCTGTGTGAGACCCTATCTGAAAAAGCAAAACAAAACAACAACAAAAGTATGAGGGTTTGAAGAGTTGGCTCAGCAGCTGAGAGTACTTGCTGCTTTTGCAAAGGAATCATGTTTAGTTCCCAGACCCCTTATCATCACTTATAACCATCCAAACTCCAATTCCAGGGGATCTTCTGACCTCTGCAGGCACCAGGCACACATATGATACACATATATACAAGCAGGGAAAACACTCGCACACATAAAGTCAATCTTTTTTACAGTGAGGGGGAAAAACAGATCACAAGATCACAGCATCATACTAAAAGTACAAAACTATTAATCACAATGTCTTATTTCTGAAACAACTTAGTATCTGATAACCTCAAAACACATACTCAATAACTTTTAAAAGAGAGAATAATAAAGTACATCTAAAGGTTGTTAAAGTCAAAGTAGGAACCTAAGATTCCAATTCCAGATCAACTCTCAAGAACTAAAGAACAGGTCAAACAGGGACAAGAGAAGGAATGAGAATGCGGCATCCGCCAGCCAAGCTTTCTAGAATGTGTACACATTTAAAGGGCTCTGTGACCATTTACCTCCAAAAGTCTGCATCTGTCCTTATCAGTCACTTTTCCTTTCCCACTTGTGATTTCATCCAGGGATGTTTTAAAGGCTGCAATTTCTCCCTTAAATTTCTCTAATGCAGTGTCCGATTTGGAGCTGCTAGGCCTTGATCCCCACTTGCTTTTAATTAAATCCTTGGGACTTCTGGAAGACATCTTTGAAATGATCTGTGAAAAATAAATAAACTGATTAATTAATATTTTAAATTCAGCTGCACTTGAAGTTTAAACATTTGTATTTCAGACCTGGAAGAGGCCTTACGCCTGTTTTGCTCTAAATAGAAGTGATTTATCTGAATCAGTGGAATCCAGAAAGAAAACCGAGGGAGATTTCTGGGATGTTCTAATGAATCTTTTTTTAAAAAAATCTCAGGTAGTAGATACAAGGGAAATATCTACTTTCTAGAAATATGACAACTTGTATACTTATATTTGCTATTGTTTGAGTAGGTCTTTTAATACAGCCCAGGCTGGTTTGAAACTCACTATGTAACCAGGATGGCATCGGACTCACATCACAATCTTCCTGCTTCAGCCTCCTAGGTACTGGGGTTATAGGCTTGCACCACTCTGCCTGGCAATAACTGTAAATTAACAGAAAGTTTTTGTTTACAAATTAATGGAAGGGTTCCCAAACTACATGGTCAAGGAGATTATACCCAAGAACAAAAAAGCCAGTGGTGATCAAATTCTAGCTTATGGGCATTATAAGTCATTAATGTGTCCTCTGTTTTAGAAGGTGTGTCTAGTTAAACTCTATCTTAGTAGTCTTTTGAGAGGACAGTGGGAAGAAGTGAGGAAATCCAACATGAGACGTTTATAGAAAAAGAGGTACAACAGTCAGAAATTTGGGGATGAAAGGAATTAAGAAACCAAATGAAATAAGAACAAGTTTCATATCTGCTAACAATACTAGATGACAGTTTAGAAGCAAAGGTGTAATACAAACTCTAGCAGGCAAATGTATAACAAAATGTACTGTACATATAGGTTAAAAAAACAAACATTTTTCTACCTTGTACGTCCTGTGATAAAAATGATGGCAGTGTGACTAAGGAATCTAAAGGAAGATGAGACCATTAATTTATGCATTCAACGATTACTACAGAGCCAGGCGTGTTGAATCCCAACACTCAGGAAGTGGAGGCAGGATGACCAGGAGAGGAGGCCAAGGATAGATAGTCTCATTTGCTATCTGTGCAGGCTGGGCTGCACAGAACTGTTTAAACAAACAACAACAAATTACTACAGAGCCTATTTACCAGATAAACTAATAAGAACTGGGTTAAAGCAACCAGAGGAAGAGAAGACAACTCAGGAGGAGGAGAAGACAACCGGGCTCTGATGCCAGGAAGACTTCAGTACAGTGAGGCAGGCAACAGCAATGTAACAACAGAACCACAGATTCACACATTCTCAAACTGAAAACAATCAGGGGAAATAACATAGCCATAAAAGCAGCCAATAAAAACAGGTGATGCATGCCTTTAATCCCAGCGCTGCTGGGAGGCATCGAGAGGCAGAGGCAGGCAGGTATCTGTGAGTTCGAGGTCAGCCTGGTCTACAAGAGCTTCCAAAGCCAAAGAGAAACCCTGTCTGGAAAAACCAAAACAAACAAAAAAACAGGGAGATATACTTAGGGTGGTCAGTGTGAGGTTATCCTGTGTGAAATCAGCCTAAAAATAACAGAACTGTATAGGCTAAGTAAAATAAAGGCTCTCTCTATATACACATCAAAGCATTCAGCCTCGATTTTTTCCCATTATCCCGTCAAAACACTAAGTAAGGTAGCTGGTACAATCCACTGAAGCAGACGCAATTATGTCTTAGGACCTGCTACTACAAAAGTCTCTCCCTGTGCTTCTGCTGATGTCACCAAGGAGGACTAGAAAAGAAACTACCTAAAGTCATTGAGACAAGGAAGGAATAGATCAACACCATTGCAAAGAACCTTCAGGACATTTGCTTCCGAACTTTGGGAGAGGCCTCCTAAATGACCCGTGTTCCTGACTCTGGTCTAGACCGACCTAGCCCATTCTTCCCCACCTGCAGCCCTGCTCACATCTAGTTCTACCGGCTTCCTTTCCCAGGACTTCCTATTCCACTCACTCATAAAGTTCCAGTCAGGGCCTCGCCATACATACACAGGCTAGTAGTCATAGTAGTCAGTTATACCTGCTCCCAACATTTTTGCCAGTCAATAATCGTTCGAAAGAACTGTATTTTAATTTTCTTTTATTTTTTTTGGTTATCCAAGAGCTTAAAGGCAGATGCTCGGAAATTTCTGAGTGGGCTGAAGAAAGAGACCAAAGAAGTATTTCCATTCAGTAAATCGCACTAATTATCTATGTGGAGGCCAGGAAAGAGACAGGAAAATAAAACCTGCAAAGAGAAGCGCTTGCTAACAGCAAAGGCCGAAGGCACCAGAGACCTGCGTCAGGTCACTGGCCTCTCTCTGCTAAGCGATAAATACCGCCAAGTCGAAATGAATCGAAAGGATGGTGGTCGACGTCGACGGAAACAAGCATGGGTTTCAGCGAGCCGAGACGGAGTCCAGAAGCCGCGACCTGCCCTCCGGCACCGCCCCCTGTGCGGTCCTGTCGAGCCCTGGGGCTGCGGCCCCGCCGTCCTCTCTACCCTCCCGGCCGAGGCCCGGGCCACTCAGTACCTGAGACCAAACACAGCGCTCGCGTCGCTGCGTCAGACCCCCTGCAACTCTCCAGTCTGGACACCGCTTCCGGGAGTTTGAATCCCGCGGCTACGCGACGCGACACGTCACTGCCGGCTTGGCACAGGGCGGGGCCTGCAATCAGGGCAGGCGGGAGAGGGCGGGGCCTGCAATCAGAGCAGGCGGGAGAGGGCGGGGCCTGCAATCTGAGACAGGCGGGAGAGGGCGGGGCCTGCAATCTGAGACAGGCGGGAGAGGGCGGGGCCTGCAATCGGGGCAGGCAGGAGAGGGCGGGGCCTGCAATCTGAGACAGGCGGGAGAGGGCGGGGCCTGAAATCTGAGACAGGCGGGAGAGGCGGGGCCTGCAATCGGGGCAAGCGGGAGAGGGCGGGACCTGCAATCGGGGCAGGCGGGAGAGGGCGGGGCCTGCAATCTGAGACAGGCGGGAGAGGGCGGGGCCTGGAATCGAGGATGGAGGCGAAAGGGAGGACCCAGGAGCCTGAGGGCGGGGCCTGGAACCTGAGGCAGGCGGGGCGAAGGCGGGCTCTGGGATCTGAGGAAGGGGCTTGGAGCTACAGGGCAGGCTGGATAGGGGTAGTGCAGGAAACTTTAGAGCTGGCGGGCACAGACTGAGACAGGAGCACTGGGTCTCCAGGCTAACCCGAGTGGGACTACGTGTGTGTGCATGTGTGTGTGTGTGGGTGTGGTTCGGGGAGAGCCGGGCGTGGGGCCTGGGGATGGTAGGAACAGGGCCAAGGACAGACTCGGACACCCCGTTAAATCTGGGACTGCCTGCTTTTCTCTGCGGGTTCTGACTCTGCTGCTCCCCATAAGACTAGCTCTGTGACCCTCGTCTGGGAATGACCAGTGGTGTGCGTTCTTTGAGAACCAGCTTGTCTCTGTGTAAGATGTGGAACCCCTCCATCTCCAGGATAACTGGGTTCCCCAGGGAAGAACAGCTTCCTACTCTTCACGGTGGACCGCCGATTTCCTCTAAAGTCATGAGCAGAGTGGGTCGCTGCGCTGATAAGATCTCCCAGTTTGAAAACTGAGATTGTGAGCCCCAGCAGCCACTTCAGATTGCTGCTCTACTGACGGAAGTGTCTTTATCAGTCAAGTCTGGGTCTTGGTTGGCGTCCTTGAGAACTTTATTGTTTGCTAGGGCGTTGTCTTTCTAAGACCGAAGGTAAACATGCCAGAAATTTACAACGAAAAATTCAGTAGAAAAAAAAAAAAAGAAGAAGAAGAAAGAAAAAAGAAAAACTCAGTAGCAAAAGCATCCTGGGAAGGTTCTGTAGTACAGGGGTTAAACTCCTGAATGCCTTTTATTAGATGTATGACCTTGAGTTCAACAGGTAGCCTCTTGGAGTCTGTTTCCTGATACTATCTCATAGTGTGGCTGTGAGGGTTAAATGATAGAATCGATGGGAAATGCTTAGGGCATAACAAATGTAGTATGCTAAGTAAAAGATAACAAACCCTGGCGTTACTGAGTCAAGTGAATGAGAAACCATGTAAGGAATTTCAGATTTTTTTTTTTTTTTTAAGGAGGAAGTTGGCAATCCAAAAAAAACAGGATTCTGCTTCCTCCTTCCTGAAGTCCATGGATGGAGAGGCAGAGATGGAGAAGGAATAGTGTATTATGTATTATGATTTGTTAAAGCTCGCCTGAGGATTCAGAAAGCAAAGTTAGCCAGAAGCCATAGAAGCCAGGCACACATCTTAAATCCCAAAACTCAGGATGAAGAGGTAGATGTATCTCTGGTAGCTCAAGGCCACACTGAGCTATAAGAAATATATCCAGTCCTAAAGATAACAGCTCATACAAAGATGGTCTCAGCACCTGGGATCACATGCCTTTAATCCCAGCACTAGAGGGGTATAAAAGATAGGAGCAGGGTCTTCAGGAGTCAGTATCAGCAATTGGAGGATTCATTCTCCTGTTACGTTGAGGATAGGAAGGATTCATTCTCCAGCAACACTGAGGATAGGAAGACATTCAGTCTCAGGATTCTCTAGCCATGCTGAGGAGCGGCAGCAGTCTGAGATTTGATGGAGTCAGGATTGCCTTTCAGTCTGAGACAGAGTAAGAGCTAGTGCCCAGCTGCTTTGCTTTTCTGATCTTCAGCTTGAACTCCAATACCAGTCTCTGGGCCTTTTATTTATGTTTTGTGTGTTACAGAATAACCTTATTAACCACATGGTGACATACTAGAAGGCTTTTGCCTTTCAATGGTCATCTGACCCCCAGTCATGTTTTTCAAGTGAAGGTATGCAGGCCCCAAATAGATGGAGTCTTTAGCAACCCAGTGTTCCAAAGAGCAGCCTGTTCTGGTGTGCTGGTGTAAGGATGGAAAATACAGCCTAACTCTCCAATGATCCCAGGAAGCTAGAAATTTAAAAATATTATCTAAAAAGCCCTAAAAACCTCAAATTCCAGACCCTGTCCTCTGCCAGTAAATAGGCGAAGGTCACACTCCTTGTTGCTTAGACAGTCAGACCCTTGAGTAATCCCGGCCTAGTAAGATAACAGAAAATGGGCTGACTAACCACTTATCTGACTTCGTAAATGGCTTGTGAAACCCCCCCACCCCAGTGACCTAAGTAACTGCCAATTATCACTCCACCCAAGAGCCCACACCAATATAGCTATAGAAAAACAAAAAAATTGATTGGCCCACACCATGTGGGATCTTGACACTTTGGGATGATTGTTTTGGTGTGTGGGCTTTGTTTTAAGCTCTATAAAAACTGTCTCAATTCTGCTCTCGAGGTCCTCAGTCCTCTACCCCTGCGTGCTGTATGACGGTGAACCCCAGTGCACTTGGAATTAAAAGTCCTCATGCTTTTGTATTAAGACCGCTTCTCGTGAGTGATTTGAGTGGGAGCGTGAAGGTTCGCGCTCTGCAGGTCTTTCACTGGCTGTTCGCATCTTACCATTCTTTACATAGAGCCGTAAGGAATGCAGGTCAACAATTCCGTGTCTGGCTGTTGTTGTGACCAGCTTTTCTGACAAGCACCCTTTCCAGCAAGTTGACCTCTCATGACTTGGGACTAGGGAGTGCTCAGGAGGGGGAGGGTTGTGTTTCTAGCTGACTTCAGTGAGCAGGTGATCTATCTACAAAAGCTGGATTTCAGTGGGCAGCTAATTCTGGAGAGTACAAGATGGAGCAAGCAGAATGGGGGCGTTGTGTGTGCTTTCATTTCCAGGAAACAGTTTTGGTTATCTTCGTATTTGTGTGTTAAAGTGTCAGAGGGGATTGGGGGTGAGAGAAAGTTTGTCACAATGAAGGAAGATGTGAATATTTGCTGCCCAGCCTCCAGATAAGAGGGAAAATTAGAATAAAGTGTGGGGGTATGACACACACCCACACACACCCCCACACACCCAGCGGTGGGGCTTTAAAGCCAAATGGGAAGCATAGAATAGAGGAGGCATAGGGAAGAGATGGCGGCAGGAAGGTAACAAAAGTACACCTGACTGGTACTGGAATCTATGGGACCAGACACTGCAACTCTACACCTGCCCTTCAGGACCTTGGTTCTGTTGGGAGCTGCGCTATGAATAGGAACTACTAGAGAGAGGAGCAGAGCAGAGGGAGGCTCATTGGGAGGCTTGGTTAATTGTTTTGTTTTGTTTTTCAAGACAGGGTTTCTCTGTGTAGCACTGGAGCCTATCCTGAAACTCACTCTGTAGCCCACACTGGCCTCGAACTCACAAAGAGCTTGGTTAATTTTGTAAAGGCTGTCGTTGGATCTAGACATCAGTGTTTGCTCTTTATAGACAGGAGCTGCCAGTCAGGAAGCTGCTGCAGCTGGCTGTTTCCAAGCTGGTCACATTCTCAAGGTGATGCTGCCAGTTCATCCAGGGCTCATCTTTATTCATGAGAGGAGAAAACTGGGACAGGCAGCAGAGAAAGTCTTTATCTCAGCAGGAGAGCTCATTTCCTCCCCAGTAGGAAAGTGCTCTTAAGAAACAAACACTGTCAAAGGCTACTGCATGGCTTCAGACTCACTAATTGGAAATCTGGAGGCTCTTTTGATTTGAAGGATTGCATCTTCCAGAAGGTCTTTCATGTGTCCTTTGGACCCTGCCTGAAAACAGGCCTCCATGTCTCATAGAACATTCTGCCATGACAGAAAACTGCTGGTATTGCCAAGCAGTGATGGCACACGCCTTTATTCCCAGCACTCAGGAGGCAGAGGCTGGCAGATCTCTGTGAGTTCAAGACCAGCCTGGTCTACAAGAGCAAGAACCAGGACAGGCTCCAAAACTACAGAGAAACCCTGTCACAAAGAAAGCAAAAAAGGAAAGAAAACTCTTGGTGCTCTGTCCAATATGGCAGCCTTGGCCTTGTCTGGCTGATGACTGCTTGTAGCATGGTCGCTGTGAGAAACTGAGTTTTAAATTTTACTTAGTTTTGTTTTAGAACTGACACCTAATTCCATTATTAGAAAAAAAATTAAGTATGTTTGCAAAAACATTTGGATACAGGAGCTAGTGAGATGGTTCAGCGGGTAAAAGCTCAGGCTACCAAGTCTGAAAACCTGAGTTTGATCCTCAGGATCAACACAGTAGATGAGTTACTGACTCTATAAGTTTGTCCACATACAAATTAAATTGATGTGATAAAAAAAAGGGGGGGCATGTACATATCTTTTGAGCTGTAAATCTTATAAAATTTAAATATAGGTCAAATTCTTCTGATGAAAACTTTATGTCCAAAGTGAGATCTTATACACATAGCAGATTTTAAAGACTTAGTATAACAATAGAATCTAAAAGAGTATACTAATCCTTATTTATCTTCTTATATACTCAAAACCATAATATTGTGGATTGACTAGTTAAAATAAAACACTGAAGTCAATCTTAACTATTTGTGTTTATTTTTCAGTGTGAGTACTGGGAAGTCCAAAATGGTGAATGTGACTCATGTTACATTTCTTTAGGACAGCACAGTTATGTATATAAGAAAGGTTCTTTACTGCAAGGTGTTTTGGTTGGTTGGTTGGTTTTTCGAGACAGGGTTTCTCTGTGGCTTTGGAGCCTGCCTGGAACTAGCTCTTGTAGACCAGGCTGGTCTCGAACTCACAGAGATCTGCCTGCCTCTGCCTCCTGAGTGCTGGGACTAAAGGTGTGTACCACCACTGCCCGGCTATCATAGGTTAATTTTTAAAATATGGTTGGTGATATAGCTCAGTGAGAGAGCACATACCTAACAAGCATGAGGCCTTGGGTTTGATCTCTAGCAAAGAAAAAACAAGGGAGAAAGGAAGGGGAAGGGGAGAGGGAAAGAGATTCTTTTTGGATTGTATATGTGTATATGTGTGTATATGTGTATTGTATATGTGTATATGTGTATATGTGTGGGAGTGTGCTTGAGTGTGTGCATGTGAATGCCAGAGATCAGCCTTGGGTGCTTTTCCTCAGGAGCCATCCATCTTGTGTTTTGTTATAAGGTTTCTCACTAGGACCTTATCTTAGGGTTTCTATGGCTGTAAAGAGACATTGTGATCACAGCAACTCCTATAAAGGAAACCTTTTAATTGAGGTGGCAGCTTACAGTTCAGAGGTTCAGTCCATTATCACCATGGCAGACAGACATGGTGCTGGTTACATCTTGATCAGAAGGCAACAGGAAATGGTCTCCCTATCACACTGAGGGAAGCTTGAGCAAAATAGTCCTCAAAGCCCACCCCTACAGTGACATACTTCCTCAAACAAGACCACACCCACTCCAACAAAGCAACAAAGCCATACCTCGTAACGGTGCCCTGCCTATCCCTCTCCTACATAGCTGTTGGCTGTCCAGCTTTTTTATAAGACCAATCAGGTGCCTAATGCAGGCAAGGTGAAACAAATGTAACACACCTTTACATAATTAATTACACATCCTTATATCATTAAACAAATACAGCATAAACAAACGTAACATAACTTTACACAGTTAAAGTAATATTCTGTAGCATAAACAATGCAACACATCTTTGTTTAGTTAAAGTAATATTCAACACCACCACACAGCCATGATTTTCTGCCCAAGATATCCTTTCCCCAGTTTAGTTATTTGTCAGTAGTCAGGACCCATGAAAAGGAGTCCATTTCATCCATGAGATTTGTGCACTGCCCGCTGTGATTTGTTTTTCTGGGACTTCATCATCCCCACTGACATTAGCCTAGTTCTGAAGCAGAGTGTGCTGGTTGGTTTTTGTCAACTTCACACAAAAGAAGTAGGGATTTCTCTGATGATGATTGATGGGGAAGGGTCCAGTTCACTGTGGGGATATTATTCCTGGGCTGGTGGTCCTGTATGGTGTAAGAAAGCAAGCTGAAGAAGCAAGCCAGTAAGCAGCACTCCTCTGTGACCTCTCAATGTTCCTGCCTCATCAAGTTCTTGCCCTGGCTTCTCAGGTGATGAGCTTCAGTGTGATAAGATGAAGTGAACCCTTCCCTCCCCATGCTGCTCATGACCATGGTGTTTTATCTCACCAATAGAAACCCTAACAAAGTCACAGAATCTCTATCTATTGATAGATAGAGGACTGAAGTTCTTACAGATGAGAGTAGCTTTCTACCGGAGTCTCTGGTGTTTTCAAAATACGTGTTATCCAGGACCCTAGCAGTAGGATGAGGTTCTTCTGGCCTTTGATGTAGATCTAATCTATCATGTTCATTTCTGGGGTGCTTTTTCACCCCACCTTCCACTGCCTGCTAGAGAATTCATGTTTTTCCTCCTAACTTGAGGTAGGCTGGTTTTGTTTTGTTTTGTTTTGGTTGCTTGTTTTGATAATTTTTTTTATTTAAATCTGAAATAAGCTTGTTTTGCATGTCAATCTCAGTCCCTGAACTCTCCCATCCTTCCCTATCCCCCACCACCAACCCCCATCCCATCCTCTTTCTGCTCCCCAGGGAGGATGAGGCCTTCTGTGGGGAGTCTTCAGTCTATCTATCATTTGGGGGAGGGCCTAGGCCCTCCTATGTGTCTAGGCTGAGAGAGTATCCCTCTTTGTGGAATGGGCTCCCAAAGTCCATTTGTATACTAGGGATAATTACTGATCCACTACCAGAGGCCCCATAGACTGCCCAGTCCTTCTAACTATCACCCACATTCAGGGGGTCTGGGTTGGTCCTATGCTGGTTTCCCAGCTGTCAGACTGGAGTCCATGAACTCCCTCTTATTCAGGTCAGCTGTTTCTGTGAGTTTCTATAGCCTGGTCTTGATCCCTTTGCTCATCACTACTCCCTCTCTGCAACTGGATTCCAGGAGGTCGCCTCAGTGTTTAGCTGTGGGTGTCTGCTTCTGCTTCTATCAGCTACTAGATGAAGGCTCTAGGATGGCATATAAGGTTGTCATCAATCTCATTATTGAGGACAGGCATTTAAGGTAGCATCTCCAGAGGTAGGCTGTTGTTATGAGTAGAAGTCATCCTTGTAGTGCATACACCCAGAGTCCAAGGTGTCCTTAACCTGTGAAACTCATTGCAGCACCCTTGGTGAGTGTCTACATCCATTTATGTTCTGTGCCATTCCTTGAAGCAGTACCTTGAAATCTAGTCTCCTGGGCATGGCACAGCCATTGCAGCCAGGAACTCTCAACAACTGCAGATGGGTACACCAGGTTGACATAAGAATGAGGCTTTAACAGCCAGCCATGGATGGAGGATGGGCTCAGGAAACCCTACTCCCCCTTAATGGACTATTTGCTTCTGACAGATTCCAAGTCAGGAGGAGTCATTGCCTTTAGTTATCTCCCTACTGGTAACTCCACCGGGCTTTAATGGCTAGTCCTAATTCAGTGGCCCCACAGATGGCTCTGGTTAAACCAGACAAGTCACAAAAATAAAAGTCATAAATCTAGGAAAGGAGAAAGCAAGGATTGATGAGAGTAACAATGGTCTAAGAAAGGGCTGGGGAAGCTGAGTGGTGGTGGTACACTGACTGCTTCAGACTACCCCAGCAGGTATGGGAGTTCCATGGGTTGAGGGTTCTCGAAGACTAGGTGGGTAAGGATTCAGCGGTGACAAAAAGAAACAAGAGGCACTTTGAATCTGAATTTTGCAGTTTTCAAGCAAGGTTTTTATAGAGATATTTTCTCAGGGGATGTTTTTGTTAAGCAAACCCAAACATATGACATTATTGTTACTTGGCACAGTAATGCAGAAATTCAGAACTTGAAATCACCCAGAGTTAATCAAAACATAGAGTCGTCCTTGGTTAACATAGAATCATGCAAGGCTAACTGCATATTTCTTAAATCAAATTAATATATTTTGTGGTCAGTTATTGTTCAATATCTATTACCTGGTTCTTGTGAGTTTTTGAAATATTGAGCTATTTTAACTCTTTCCTATTAAAAGTTTTCTTTACCAGACATTTAAGCCCACTCTCGATGACACGTGTGCAGCCATATGGAATTTTATTGTTGGGAAAGTTTTTACTATTTGTACTTATGTGAATGACGTGAATGATTTGGAAAGTGCTGCTTTTTCTGGAGATGAGGTCATGGCTAGTGACCCCATCTCAGGGGGTGGTTTCTTATCTATATCTCTCGCTTGAAATGTCAGTGTAGGCTTTCAGGAACATTTCATTAATATGAAAAAGGAATAGAAGAACAAACAGAAATTGGCACAAGAATCACAGCCCAATATTTTTCTATGGCTGAGAGTTTCACAACCAGTTCCTGGAGACCTCCTTCTTTTGAAGTTATCTCCTCAGTCTGTGGAACTTGTCACACAGAATCTACTGGATTTAATGTGACAATACACACTTTTCAGGCCAGCATTCTGGAGGCAAAGGTAGGTGGATCTCTGTGATTTCAAGCCTGGTCTACATATTAAGTTCCAGGACAGCCAGGACTAAGCAGAGAAACCCAGTCCTGAAAAACCAAACAAAGAGGAAAGGAGGGAGGGAGAAAGGGAGGAAGGGAGGGAGGGAGGGAAGGAGAGAGGGAGAGAGGGCCTGGGAGAACATAATTATAATGCATTATTTACAGGTATGAAATTGTCAAAGAACTACTTTAATAAAGGAAAATTGGGGTGATTTTCTAGTGGACAAAAATGTCTTTCACATGTGGGGTACAGCCATGGTCTTGTGCAGTGTGACATCCGCAGGGGGTAGTTATGTGGTCACATTTAAGATGTATTCATTTTTAGAGAAACATGTTTCACACTAAAAGGAGAAAACCCAACTAAATTAAACAAAATTAATGTTTTCTAAATTCCATGTAGACTGTCCATGGCCACCAAATATAATTCTGTATATAACTCCATACTTTGTATAAGACTTGAGAAACTTAACGGAGATAGAATTCTGTAAGTTTAGTTCTACTTTTCCAATACACTCGGACTGCTTGCTTCCAGCTGTTTTTTCTTGGTTGTATGCCAGAAGCAAAAATAGGTTCTATGCTTCCACAGCCTGATGTGGTCATTCTGAAACACAATAAACTGATTGACTGACTTGTGTTAACAGTAAGAATTATGGAATCATGAAATTCTAGCACGACAGTTGTGATTTTCTACATGCGTTCTGCTAGGTTCCAAAGGACTTGCGTCTTACAACACATATCTATTTATATCTATTACAAATAAGGACCTGGAAGGAGAGAGTGGCTAAGAAATTTGCTCCCGCAAAGTAGCTCTAAGTCATGTGCTCTAACCATCAGGCTGCATAGCCTTACGTCACTCTCTTTAGAAGTAGACAGTGCATACTCAGAACAGTGGACAGCCACTTCTCCATTTCCACTCAAGACTGTTAACTTTCCGTGGTCTAGAGAAGCTGGGATCTTACTTTCGAAGGGTTCCTATGGCAAATCTGTTGGGAAGGAAAGGGACCAAAGAGAGTTAAATCTGTATAACCCTTTTCTTCCAGTTCTAGGTCATCAGTTCGTCTATTCCTGCGCTACGCAGCAGGGGGCGACTCTTGGCAGCTTTTTAAAAGCCTTTAATGTTTCGGAGGGGGCGTGTCCACCAGCGCCAGAAGAAAAGGCAAAAGTAAAATTAAAAGCCAACTAAGTAGTTTTAAAACTTCACGAAATTAGGCCAACAGTGCAAGAGATGGTAGAAAAACAACGAATTGGGTTCCACGAGTTACTGCTCAGAGGCAAATAATATTTCTGTGGTTTTCCTGCAGTTCGTCCCAACCCCATCGTTGTTTCATTTGCTGCACAAAGTTACTTTTCGCCGTGGTGTCCTTTTTCAGGCTCACATTTTCTGAATTCATAAGCCGTGCCTGCGGCCCTTCGTGGACTCCGGGAGTGTGGATATCAGTTTACACTGGGCTTTCAGCAAATAACCCTCTAGAGCGCCCCCACCCCACCCCGCCTCCTCCACCCTCCCCGCCCTGGAGAAACCTCCCCTAGCCTAGAGACATCCTCTCCCAGGGCGGAGGGCCCAGCGCCAGCGCCAGCGCCTGCGACTTCTCCGCTTCTTGGCTCCCACTCGCTTTCTCCAAGAGCCATGCTTCGAGTGATTGTGGAATCTGCCACTAACATCCCTAAAACGAAATTTGGGAAACCGGATCCTATCGTTTCTGTCATCTTTAAGGGTAAGGCAACGTTTTCTTCTTTTTCTGAAACCTTTTCTGGAAGGCTAGGCACTTGGATCTCATTCCTTTCAAGTAAGCACTTGGCGGATGGTGAAGCCAATCCTCTCTGTTTCCCTGGCGGTTCCAGGTTTACCTGGGCAAGTCAGGATAGGTCACTGCTGAGGGTATTTAACTTTCTCCAGGGCTTTGAGGCTCACTGAATGACCTGGTGTTTCTGTAAACTCTTGGGGTGACTTCTATTTGTTATTCTCTAGATTTCAGGTATGGTGTTGTTAGTTCAAAGTCAGTGTCCGTGGATGAGGGTGCATTTTTAAAACTTTCTCTCCTTGTGAGAAAAGAGTAACGGAGGAAGAGGGGAATTCATTAACTGCCAGAGACATCATTGCACTAATGACCAGTTTGATGCCTCTTTTACTGTCATTTGGGCTTTCGGTGCGTTATGAAATTACTCATGTTCTCCATCTCCAGGAGTTGGGTGTTTGGGTATGTTCTGTAACTTTGGGATTGCCCACCGGAAGGAGCTTCTCTGAAACACATCTGCAGCTTGGGAGTCTGGCTGTGTGACCTTGGGCAAATGACTTCATCATTCCTCTATGTCTTTATGTTCCTCTGCAAAACAAGGGAGGAAAGTTTAGACTGGCTGGTCTTGAAAAGGCCTCTTGGAATTCCAAGCAGTTATTTATGACACTAACTGTGATTGCATTGGAGGGGTCCCAGTGGCTGCTAATGTAGGATGCTCGTCCCCCACTCCCCACCCCCACCACACACACTAGGCGGGGCAGATGACCCAATCTGGGGTTGGAGGGCTGAGGCAAACCTGGACTTGGGAGGTTCCTCTCTTTTCTCTGTGGCCATGGTCCTAGTAAGATCGCCAACTCACTTCTCAGTGGGTGGACCCTGCTGGACTAGAGCTTTGACAGGCAGGCATTTCCTTACCACACCTTGGCACAATTCCCTCCAAACCCAGGAATCTGACAACTTCTCCCTCACAGGGTCTGTGTAGTTTACCTCTTCCTCCATTCTTGTGTCTATTTCTATTTCTCTTCTCAAATCTTTTTTCCCCCAAGGGTGGGCAAGAAAAGGGAAGACATAAAAACTCAAAGCTGCTGAATGGCTGTTCAGTTAGAAAGATAAAAAGGAAGGGAGGGAGGAAGGGAGGGAGGAGGAAGGAAGACAGGAAGGAAGAGAAGGAAGGAAGAAGGGAAGAAGGAAGGAAGGGAGGAAGGAAAGGGAGAAGGAAGGAAGGAGGGAGAGGAAGAAGGAAGGAAGGAAAGAAGGAATGGAGGAAGGAAGACAAGAAGTAAAGAGACCTAGAAAGCAAAACTGAGACCCTTTCAGGACAGTTTGTTTTACATTTTACTCTGGATTACGGGAAGTCATTTGACTTTTAAGAACCTATTTATCTTAAAGCTGTTACCCAACACTGACACAACATGAGGAATTTGTGCTTTTCATCATTGGCATTGGCATTGGGACTGAGAGGCCACTTTCGAGGCAAATTGTACAGATTATGGAATAATCCAGAATTACCACTTAAAATCTAATTTACACAGGAAGAATATGGAGTAATTTAAATTTTTAATTACCTGAAAATATGTTGATGAATGAAAGCACTCAATTGAAATGGGGAAACTTTTAAATTGGCAAATGTGGTCTAACCAAACAATCACATTTCTGATTCCCTTTGGTTGTACAGATTGTGTGATAGTCATTCATTCATTTATTCATTCATTCATTTGGCACAAGAAAGATCACTGAACTCAATTTGGGAACATCTGAACTGTTGGCATGCATTTCTTTTTGATGGGTTCTCCCCATTTTTCCATCCTGGGGATCAAACCTAGGGTCTTGCACACACTGCCATTGAGCTGCATCTGTCCTGCACATCTGGACACTGGCCAGCATTCCTAAATATCTGATAACCTTGGCTATCCCCACTCTAACCTGTGGAGTATCAGCTTTCTTAGCTCTGGCATGTACAGCATACTCTCTAGCATTTTTTTTTTTTTTTTTTTTTTTTTTTTGAGACAGGGTTTCTCTGTGTAATCATTGGCTGTCCTGGACCAGGCTGGTCTCGAACTCACAGAGATCCTCCTGCTTCTACCTCCCTAGAGCTGGGACTAAAGGAATGTGCTGCCACCCTGGCCTCTCTTTCTAGCTTTAAGATGCTGTAATTTTCTAGTACCAAGACTTTGACCTCTGCTCTCAGTGAGTTCTGAGAACAAGTGTCTTAGAAGGTATGGGAAAGACAGTAATGGATACAATTTCTCTTGCCTTCCTTCTTTCCCAGTAGTCTGAAAACCTTGGTGATGGCAAAGCCTTTCTTTTGTGTGTCCAGTTTTGAGCGCTGTGTAAAATCAAGTAGGATTGAGTCCTGATAGAACAGAGGATCTTACATGGTGGTATCAATGTTCATAAATGACCAGGGGAGAAACCAGCTCTGCCTCCTTCCTGTGATAGTGGGAAAACATGGCTGATGATGCTCGTGTGGATATTGTGAGGCTGTGACCATCAGCTCTCCAGCCCTGTGACAAGGATGGAGATAGCCACCCAGGAAGACGGAACATTGCTTTGACTCAGAGTTTTGGAGTTTCAGTCTATAACTGAGCAGATGGATTGCTTTTCAGCCTGCAAGGGAGGAAGGGGGGAGCACTTCCTGGTAGGAGTGTGTGGCAGAGCAATCCTGTTCACATCATGGTCAGAAAAGGGAGGGAAAGGAAGAGATAAGGGTCTTGAAACCTCTCCAAAGACACACCCCAGTGACCTAAATCCTCCCACAAGTCGCCAGCTCTTACAAGCTCCCACCACCTAGGTTCTGCCACATCATAGGCTGGAGAATAAGCCTTTCACTGCTGGGACTTTGAGGACCACATCTCTGAACCCCAGCAGAGGCCCTGCTCGCCCACAACTACACTGCAGCTGGGAGCATTTATACTAGTCACCAACTAGCTTGGGGCTGACCTTAGGCCTTGTGTAGCCTTCCACTGTGGAGCTGTTGCTCTGAGCCTCATAGGAACCAGGAAGGCTGGTTGCGTTTCTGCTGTTGGAATTTGGATGAGCATATTATGAAGGCAACAGAACCCATGTCATTTTTCTCCTTCTTGGGTTCCACCAGCTAGTTATAAATTTTAAGCCAGCTTGGCTGAATGCTACAGGTAGCCGTCTGCCTCCAGCACCTTGTAGACAACCAGAGTGTGCAGCTGGGGCCTGGCATGGGGATTCATGCTTTTGGGATACCAGCTCCTTCCGGGTGTTGTCTGAGGTCCTACATATGGACTGATATGTGGAGAGAAGAGGTGTGCTCACTCTCTTATGTGGCAGTCCAGAGATCTGATCACAGCTTCCTGTATCTCTGGGGCAGAAGATTGTGGAGGCTCTCTATCTTCATTGCTATGCTTGAGTGTTCCCCAATAAATATTTGATATCCTTTTATTTTGGCTCTTGTGGACTTCCTTATACCAGCTTACAGGGACCAACAGGAATTAGACCGTATAGACATCAGAGACCTCTAAACTCTGAGACATAACCATTTGGAGATTTGTTTTTGTTTTTTTTGAGACAGTTTCTCTGTAGCTTTGGAGCCTGTCTTGGAACTCACTCTGTAGACCAGGCTGGCTACAGACTCATAGAGATCCACCTGCCTCTGCCTCCGGAGAGCTGGAATTAAAGGTGTGGGCCACCATCACCTGGTTCCATTTAGAGATTTTAAGTATGGGCTCAATGGTTAAAAGAGCTTGCTACCAAGACTGAAGGCCTTAGTTCAGTCCCCAGAATCCACATAGAGTAAAAGAACATACTCCTGTAACTTGTCCTCAGATCACCCCTACCCCAACACACACACACACACAAACACACACACACCACACACACACACACACACACACACACACACTCATACACACAGGAACACAGGAATACAAACGCAAATGCAGACACATACACACATTGACAGACACACATTCACACACAAGCACATACACACACATAGACACTCACATATAGACAGACACACACTTCAGACACAGACACAAACATACACACTCACACACAGACACACACACACAGACACACATTCACAGACACATACACACAGACACACACTCTCAGACACACACACAGGCACACACTCACAGACACATACACACAGACACACACTCACAGACACATACACACAGGCATGCACACACATATACACTCACATATAGGTACAGACACACACACTTCAAACACATACAGGCATACACACTCACACAGAGACACACACATCCACAAACATACACATACACACAGACACACACACACTTCAGACAGAGACACACACAGGCATACACACACACACAGAGACACACACTCACAGACATACACACAGACACACACACAAACAAAAGAAAATATTTAAATTTTAGTTAATATCATATCTTAATTCTTCAAATATCAGCAAAATAAAACAGAACACTATAGAAGGGATTATACAGCTGAAAAGTGAAAATTCCCATTCCAGCCCTTACTATTGTTTTCACTCTTCTGGGAATCACTGGTCCAAACTAGCTGTTTGTTTGTTTGTTTGTTTGTTTGTTTGTTTGTTTGTTTGAGGCAGGGCTCATGTAGCAGAGCTCAACCTTCAAGTCTGTAGGTATCTGAGGATGACTTGAAATTTCTGATCCTCTTCATTCCCCGTCTCCCAGATGCTGGACATCTGGTTTATTAGTCTGAGCAATTGGGTTTAAATCTCTTCCGGCCCCTTGCTGGGACATGCACACTGTTCCAGTCCTGTGAGCATGCACACTTCTGAAGGCCTGCCACTGTGGGTTTTTTTTTGTTTGTTTGCTTGTTTGTTTTGTTTTGTTTGTTGGCCTGTAGTCTTTTTTAAAAAGTTGTTTTGGTAGACGGATGTTACCATGCACTTTCATGTTCCCTCTGACTCATCCCTTGCTTCTGTGTGACAGAATTCCCTTGACAAGGTTAGTGGAGAGAAACCCTTCTTGTCTATCCCTACCCTGGTGTGCCTTTACGCCGTGGCAGCGTTTTATTCATGGAATCACCCCTCTCCTGGGAAACACGGTTGCCACATAGCAGTTTTGCTATCCTGTCCTGATGGTAGAGTCATTCCTGTCTTCTTGCCACTTGCAGAACTTACTCTTGTGGGAGTCTACTGCAACTGTCCACTTGGTAATTGTTGGGTTAGTATGTGAGTTTTTTGTATTCTTATTTCCCTTGAACATTTTTTTTTTAGTGTATAAGTCTAGATATTTTTAGTGCCTCTTCCAATCAGCACATCCAACTTTGAAATCTTTTTTCCCCTTTTTAATTTTTTTCTTTTTTTGTTTGTTTGTTTTGTTTTTGTTTTCAAGACAGAGTCTCACTACACAGCTCTGACTGTCCTGGATTTACTCTGTAGACCAGGCTGCTCTCCACCTCACAGAGATCTGCCTGCCTCTGCCTCCCTAGTGCTGGGATTAAAGACACAGTCATTATGCCCAGCCCCAACTTTGAAAACTTAAGGAAGCCACTTCCTCTCCTTAAGAATCTTTGGGTGTGGGGGTGGGAGTGGGGATCAGTAATGGTCTCTCTGGAAGGAATACATCTGTGGAGATTTTCATAGCCTGTGGGTCTTCTTACCTGTTCTCATTTACCTACACCCCGAGCCATCTCACTGGCCCTGTTTCTTAATAAGATCCTCTTTGTTATTTGAAATTACTGCTTGAAACTGTAGTATAAAAATTCTTGCAAGTGAAAAACATCCCACACTAAAATTAATCAGACTGGAAGTCTATGAATCTCAATGAATTTCACTGAGTAGTTACAATAGCCAATCAAATAGTTTCATCATCATCATCATAATAATAATAACAAATAAATGCAATGATGAACCAGAATCAAATAAATAAAAAGAAATTACTATCTGAAATTTGTCATTTGATTTTATTTTCATTTGGAGATATAATACAGAATGTGCCTCTGAGTGTGTGTGTGTGTGAGAGAGAGAGGCGGAGAGAGAGACAGAGAGAGAGAGAGACAAAGAGAGAGACAGAAAGAGAGATATTCCTGCTGCAAGTTTGTTTTCTATTTTTAAGTGTAATTTATTTATGTGGCACAGTGATGGTTTATACTTTTGAGATATGGTGCAGCACTGCAATACGGTGTAATATGCCAGACTACTGGGCATGTGGTACAGAGTGAAGGTTTGAATTCAAAGCCAGGTTGGGGAACATAGTAAGGATATTGTGTGTGTGTGTGTGTGTGTGTGTGTGTGTGCAAATTGGCATAATTACTACCTTAAGATTTTTTATTTCCTTGTATGAGAAACATTCAAAACCCTGTGACATTTTCTTTCCTTCTTTTTTCCTTTTCTTTTTGTGTGCATGTATCTGTATGTGTGTGCTGTGTGTGTGTGTATACAGTGTACATGCCGGTGGCGCATGTGTGGAGGTCAGAGGTTAGCCTTGAGTGGGGATTCTCATCTCACAGTCTATTGAGGCAGGTTGCTTGTTTGTAGCTGGCACACAAATTTCTGAGGATTCTCCTGCCTTTTCATGAAAAGAATTGGAATGATAGAATCACAATGTGTACAGCTTTATGTAGGCTGTGGAGATTTGAACTCAGGTCCTTGCCCTTGCTCAGCAAGCACTTTGCCCACTGAGCCATGCCCCTACTGTCCAGGGATAACTTTTAAAAAGAACTTTTAGATAAACTTTAAAAACCTGTGAGATTCCACTAAGAATGGTGAAATATGATGGATGAAAGATCTCACGAGGCTTATTCACTGTAGTCATATAGAACCTTGATCTACCTATGGTACATTATAGAGTCTAGAAGATTCTTCCCAGCTAATGATGGTCATGGAACATGGGTACTTCAATAGAACCATGATATTGTAATGGCAAATACTCAGGAAGGCAAACTGTTTAATCTACTGAGTCATTCTCCTCACTTCCGGGAGAAACGGGCTTGGACACTCACTACTGAAGGGTGGTGGCCCCACCCTGCCGAAGCATGGAGACTGTACATTTCCCAAAGGCACATTCTTTGGCTCTCGGTCATTTGCAAAACCACAGTTGCCTTTTAGAAATTAATTAGCATGCCCTATTCTTCCTTCCCTTCTCCACAGCATAGCTCACCACTGTGCCCTCAGCCAGGGGCACTGGCACTTTCTGGTTTCTCCCTGCCCCTAGGGGTTCTAAACCCTGCTCCAGTGGCATGGCATGTTTATGCCTTCACCAACAGCTGACACATTAATGTGGATATGCTTTTTCAGTGTTGACCATTGAAAGCAAAGAGCTGGTAGTAGAGGCATCTTGGAGTAATAAAGCCTATTGTTGTTGTTATTATTATTATTATTTGTAATACTGAAGGGGGGCATGGTGATTGGCCCATCTTTTGTTCAGAAGAGTTAACACTTAAAATTCTCTCGGTGCTTGGTGGATGGATTTGGGAAAAGAGCTACTTATTGCTCCGCACATTCCTGAACACTGAGCATAGCCGGTTGGTAGCATGTGCTATCCAGACAAGTTGACGTTTGCATTCTTATACCTGCGAAGAACTATGAGAAGCTGCTGCCTTCCATGCTGAAAATTTGTATGTGAAATGTGTGCTGATCTCCAGCACAAACGCTGTCTAGAACACTCTAGTGTTACAGCAGCCACCGAACAGCTGCTCTGTTGAACACGGGTGTACTCTGAGCACAGTTCTCACAGACATAGACGTGGGACATCTGTCACCTTAAGCCTTTATCAACTAACTTCTAATTGGCTATTGCAGAGCAAAGGCCCTGGGCTCTAGAGCCAGCCAGGCCTGAATGAGAATTCTAATTGCCACTTATTTTGTAATTGCTCAGGAGCCAATGAAACGTCTTCAGTGTTTTACATAATACTCAGTGTTAGTTTTTTTTTTTTTTTTTTTTTTTTTTTTTTTTTAAGCAACTTGACACAAACTAGAGTCACCTGGGGAGAAGGAACCTTAACTGAGGAGTTGCCTGCATCAGATTGGCCTGTAGGCAAGGTTGTGGGGGCACTTTCTTGATTAATGATTGATGTGGGAGGGCCTAGACCACTGTGGGTGGTGCCATCCCTGGGGAGATGGTTCTGAGTTAGAAAGTGAGCTAAGCAAGGATAGTGAGAAAACCAGTAAGTAATCAGTGCTCCTCCATGGTCTCTGCTCTAGTTCCCAGCTCCAGGTTCCCACCTTGGCTTCCTTTATGATCATTAGGGATCAGAACATGCAAGCCAAATATACACAGCACCAGAAAAGCAAAGGAGCATAACCGCCTAGCTCGCAGGGTTACCTGAGGGTTCAGTGGAAACCCAGAAGGCCTTGCACATAGGAATTCTAAATTCCCCTCCAGTTTGATAAGTTGCTTTCATGGAGTCCTACAGTGTACCAGACAGTTGTAAAGAGCCAAAGTGAAAACCAGACTGAATATGTTCTGTTCTTCTAGGCCTACCAACCAATTAGGACAACCAATTAGGACAACCAAAATAGGACCAACCAATTAGGACATTAGCATGAGATACAGACTAGAACAAGCATGGGAAATTTGCAATTTAGGAATAAAAAGAAGACAGAATTGGTGGCATATTCCTGTAACCCTAGACCTGAGAAACAGATGCAAGAGGATCACTACAAGTTCAAGGCCAGCCTGGTCTACATATCTAGTTTCAGACCAGGCATATATAGGGAGACCAAATTAAACCAAACCAAAGCAAGCAAGCAAACAAACAAAGAGTAAATAGAAAACGAAACTTTGAGGAGAAGATGTTGACATTTAATTTGGTCTTAATTAAAGGAAAAGTAGAAGTTAAGAGGCCTCTGGAAAAGGTTTACATCTTAGCATCTGGGAGCCTGAGATAGGAGGATCAAAAATTTAAGGCCTGAAGTGAAGTTCTAGGAATGAAAAAGAGAGAGAGGGAGGGACAGAGGGAGAAGGAAGAGAATATTCCGGGCTTTGAAACAATCACAAACGACTGGAATTGTGGATTTATGAGGTGAGGTGAACAAGAGTAGTCTGGTTAGGGAATTGTGATTCACTGGTGACTACTGGGAAACCTCTTTGTGAATGGCATCCCCAATAGTCTGGGAGATTGCTTGGGTTTATTGAGTCACATGCTCCCTAGGGCAGAGGGAGCTCCTTCAGCTGCCATCAGAAGGGAAGAGCTAATGAAATATACAAAGGAAACGGCCTGATTGATCCAAATTAGTGAGGAAACCACATCTCAAAGGTGAATGGGGCCACCCTTCTTGCACTTCACCGTGAAATGAAAACACCAGACTGCCCTGTGCCCTGTCCCAGTGTTTACCCTGTGGGTGAGCGGGGTGGGTGGGGTGGCTCTGTGAGAGACCATCAAAAGGGAGGCAACCAGGGACAACAGCTTAGAATGTGAAAGTGATATCTGAAAACAAACATAGCTGGCATTTCCTCAGCCAAGCTGAGATGTGGGTCTCATTCACTTCTTTCCCCGAACCTCTGTCCAACTTGGAAGGGTAAGCTGTCACAGTCAGGAGTCATTCTGCCAGCACAAGCCTATTTAAACTTGTTTGAGGGAACGGTGGACATTTCTAAAGCTACAGAGGAATCCTTACAGAGTCCAGGTTATGGGCTTCACAGGAGCAAGACTCATGTCAGGCAAGACTTATGTGCTCTCTCTTTCCCTCCCCTCTGTCCCCTGAGTGATTCCAGCTGGCTCAGTTGTTGTCAGATTGATTCACCCCAATCCGCTGTGGCCAAAGAGTGTAGCAGCCCAGGACATACAAAGCAGGTATACCAGATGTATCTACTGCAGCGTGAGACCTGAAGACCTACAAGTTGAACCACTTGACTCATCTCCTTTCAGCCCAGGGAACTAGGCCTATCTTCAATCAATCACTTGACCCGATCCCCTATACAAATGGCCCCTTCATTCTATGATCAACACAGTGTGGGGAAAGGGATGGTCTTTGGACTAGGGAGGTCAAGTTTCACCCCTGTTTTTATTACTAGGAGGTGAATATCTTTGAGCACCTATACTTAAAGCTTTCAAATCGTCGTCTATAAAATGTTGGGGAAAATGTTCCCCTCCTAGGGTGTTATAAGGAGCGGTAGAGATAAAATATCTAAAATACTTTCAAGAGTTCATACCCTCCCTCTCTGAGATCTCTCCTCCCATCTCTGGAGGGATGCACAGAATCCTGGGGGACTTTTCTCAGGCACAGCCCAGGCTTAGTTGCTCAAAATAAGTGGGATCCCCTTTAGCTATGATTGCACCAGATTGTTTTTTTTTTTTTTTTTATTTTGATATTTTGAGACAGGGTTTCTCTGTGTAACAGCCCTAGCAGTCCTGGAACTCACTTTGTAGACCAGACTGGCCTCAAACTCACAGAGATCCGCCTGTCTCTGCCTCTCAAGTGCTGGAATTAAAGGTGAGTGTCACCACTGCCTGGCTGCACTAGAATCTTAAGGCAGAGCCTATTTCTGACTTATTGGTGTGAGTGTACCAGGACCTCTCTTAAGCACAAGGTTTTGTTTTTAGTTGCGGTGAAAAGCAGCATTTACCATCTCAACATACTTCTGTTATTACATATTCATGATGTTTCTCTTACCTTTAGGCTATGGTGAATAATGCCACTATGAACAGTGGGATGAAAAGATGAGCCTATGTTCATTTTCTGGGGGGGGGGGTAGGAAGTCAGAGTTGGAATCACTGGATCCTACCATCATTTTGTTTCTAATTTCCTGCTGTGTTCCACAGCAGCTGCTCTATTTGCAGTGCATGGAGATTCCAATGTCTCAGCTTCGTGGACAACACTGTCTCGGGTTTTTGATAATATCTGTCTCAATGAATGGGCCAGGCAGGTTCATAGGTAGCAACCCCCTTCGTAGTGAACTTTCAGCTCAATTGCCTCATTAGCACAATGTAGACAATGGCTACAGTGATTGCTGAGGTTAAGTGGCCAGAGTTGTGCCAGGGATTAAAGGCCTGCGCCACCATACCTGGCACTAGAGCTTTAATCTTATGAGTTGCAAGAACCTCTCCAAGCCTCAGTTTACCCAGCTGTCCTAATATCTCTTTATAAAGATAAAACAAGATGGTGTGTCTCAGGTGTCTGGACCTAAAAGGAGGTTTATCTTCACCTCACCTCTTGAAGTCTGGATCTCTTTGCCCATTGACAAGTGAAAAGCCAGTGAGCGAAGTTGGGTACTAAAGAGACAGTAAATTTGTGTGTATACCTGGCAGGAGCTGGAAGCTCTCCTTTAGAAGGCTGAGCTGAGTCTAGAGTGGTTTTCATGTCGTGTTAAAATGACCAGTCCACGTGCTGAAATCAGAACAGTTAGTTAATTTTGAAGATGCCATTCTTCAATCACTTTCTGCAGACCAACTGTGTGCACCATTATCTAGAGACGCGCTATCCAATAGAAACTCTTATGACATAAAAATAGTCAATCGAGATCTGTGCCGCTGTGCGATCCACTAGCCATGTGTGGTTGCCACTCACCCAAATGCCGCCACTGTAACCAAGGGATTGAAATTCTAATATTAACTGCAACAAATTTAAATGTACCTAATGTGTGTGTTTACTCATGGCCTATAGGACAGCACAGTTAATGGGATGGCCGCAGTGTCCGAGAGTCCATATATCTTCTACTTGTTCATGGTTGTTAGCACCTCCTGATCCCAGTGACATCATCTATCAAATGGAGAGTCATTACCTCACACAGCACAGGTGTGAGGATTTACACTCTGGCCGTGAGAGCAGAGATCACACTGAGTGCGTACTCCGATGAGTGTTGTGGAGCCTTGGACTAGATGGCCAGCCTGAGGGATCATCACATGCCACTCTAGCGCCCCTTGCTCAGCGCTCCTGCGTGCTTCCACGGTGTGCATTATTGAATCCCCATTGTTTTCTTAGGGAAGTCTTTCATCTTCGTGTTGCATGCAGGGAACTTGGGCATAGGCAGGGCTGGGTTTAATTGGATTCCAGATTGATCCCTGGGCTCTGATGGAGCTCAGTGTAGATGAGGAGACCCGCACATAGTTGAGTCTGATACCAAGTCAAATGAATACTCTGCCCCCCTCTACAAGGATTGGGTTGTCCAGTATGCTGGGGTCATTCGGAACTAGTCAGAAAGCAGGAGAAAGTTTACCAAGAACAAAAAGTATTTCTTAATAGAGAGAGAAGGAACAAAACCTAGCCCTCATGGCTGCCACAAGGTAATGCAAACATTTATGACAGGCTGTGACTCAGAGGCCCAGAGGTGACACAGCTTAGCAGTGTATCGTTCCACTGATAAGTAAGATAAGACTATTTTATTAGCAGGAACTGAGGCCTAGTTTATTATACACTAAGTATTCTTTAATCTCACATTTAACTGGCAGGCTGGGGCCTCATTTCATTTCACCACACGTTTCTATTTTTGTTGATTTTTTTACCTACACCACATTTTTCATCCCAGCAGCACTACATATGGATTGGGAAAACAATTCTGCTCGTTTTCTTTCTTTCTTCCTTCCTTCCTTCCTTCCTTCCTTCCTTTCTTTCTTTCTTTCTTTCTTTCTTTCTTTCTTTCTTTCTTTCTTTCTTTGTGTAACAGCCCTGGCTGTCCTGAAACTTGTTTTGTAGACCAGGCTGTTCTCAAACTCACAGAGACCCGCCTGCCTCTGCCTCCCAGTACTGGGATTAAAGGTGTGCGCCACCATGCCTGCTACTATCTTTCTTCTAATAAACAATGTAAAACATTATTTTTCTGCTCATCCCTCCTCACTGCCTAGGCCCTCCCTATCTCTCCCTATTGGTGGTATCTGCTTGGGCCTTATAAACATGAATTACTCAATAACTATGGGTGAGGGCTCTTTGGAGAATGGGGAGCAAGCTGAGCTTACACCCTGCCCACAGGCAGCCAATAGGCTGCTCTGTAAGCAGAGGGGAGTTTGATTAATCGAATGTTTTAAGCCTGGAAAATTGTCCTTATGTTGATGATGAGAACTTGGCAGCTGTTATGGACTGTGTAACAATTTTACATCTATTGGTTTCATTTTAATTAATTTATTTTGTCACTGAAAATCTGTAGTTTTTTGTTTGTTTTTAGTTTTTGAAGATGGAGTTTCTCTGTGTAGCCCTGGCTGTCCTGTCCTGTAGACCAGTCTGGTCTCAGACTCACAGACATCTACCTTTCTCTGCTCTCTGAGTGCTGGGTTTATAGTGTGTGCTGCCCACCACCACCACCTGGCAATGAAGTCTTTCCTTAAGTTGTGTTTGTGTGTATATGTTATATGTCTGTTTGTATGAGGTAGGCGTGCTTGATGAGCATGTGGAGGTCAAAGGAGAAGACTGAGCATTCTCTATTGCTCTCACCTTCTTCCTTTGAGACAGAGTCTCTCATTGAACCTTGCAGTTTTTAGGCTTGGCTAGACTAGAAGCTACCACTCTTTCCAATCTTCCCATCTCCCAGCTGATATTGCTGGTACAAACTCAAGTCCTCCTTAGCAAGTGCTTCCCCCCCCCCAGCCTGCTCTTCAGTCCAGAATGAAATCTTTTAGAGCTAGGGAAACGATTTTGGGTAGTGTGGATTAAGTATCTAGGTAAAATCTCATAGTAGGTGCTGAGGCTGCCGTTACACTGTTGTTTCTTATGAGGAGCCAAGTGTTCTCTCAGCCATGTCTATTCCTGACCGACGCTCTCCTACCCTCGGCACGTTTGGTACTCTATTTCTTCCAAAGGAGTAACGTAATATAGTTTTCTTTCTTTTTTGTTTTTCTAAATAGTGACTCCCTATGCAGCTCTGGCTGTCCTGGAACTTTCTATGTAGAGCAGGTTGGCCTTTCACTCACAGAGATCCCCCTGCCTTCATCTTCTGAGTTTCTGGGTCAAAAGCATGAACCACCGTAGCTGACTCCATGGTCTTCCTTTTCTACTCTTGCATTTCCTTGGGAGAGTCAGCTCTTGGGTTTCTTACCCTACTGGGGTCAGAGTCTGGGCACTGGGACCTTTGGTCTGGACACTTCTGACCTCAAAGGCTTTGTTTGAGACTTCCGATATTATCTATACGAGTAGCATGGCTTGGAGAAGAAGCCCTTCCTCAAACACAGTGTCCAAAGTCATTTCATGAGCTTGGTCTTATTTGTTGTTCACAGCCCTAAGAGTTGCTGGGGTATATTTCTGTTTTGTAAGTGAGGAGGGTGTGCACCTCAGCAGGACTGGGGAAGAGCAGAGCTGTGTAGCCAGGAAGAGGCAGAGAAGGAACAGAACCTGGACATGCATCAGATGTCATAGTCTGGGCATGACCTTTCCATCCGCTCAGTGCACAGTGAGTTCTCTTTGCCATGGAATCTCTCACTTTAATTCTACCCTCTGTTCCTTCCTAGATACCCCTGACAAAGAGCAGCCCACCTCCATCCCTGACTCCCCATTCTTTCTTAGATCTGCATCTAACAACCGGCCAGCTTATTCAGGAGCTAGAGGCCAGAGCCAACTGCAGCCTAGGAAGGAGAGCTGAGATGCATTAAATTGTTGGCAACGGTGAAGCTCTCCTCAAAGACCCAAGATTAACTGTGGGGTGAGAGGTTGCCTCTTGTGGAGCAAAAGACTGCCCAGCCCTTTTCCCTGTAGGAAGCCTTGGGCAAGTCAGTTAATATCGCCTGCTTCCATTTCTATAAAGTGGGCACACTAGTACCCCAAAGTAAGTTTGGGCATGTGTGTGATTATAGTACCCACACAGAGTCGTCTGGCTGCCAGTGGGGCTGGGGACCATTTCCAGGTTGGCTTTAAGTGGGGTCTTTTGTGAGTCTCTCATGCTGCCAGGGTTTACAAGTCCCTTGGAGGACTAGTGTTTCATTCAGGAGCTCACAACCCGAAAGGACATCTGAGAGGCCAGTGGGGCATTGGGCTGCAGATGGAGGAGCAGGAACCCAGCCTGCTTTGGCCTGGGGTGTTCCTGTGTCTATGTTATCGGCTGCCTCAGAAATATACAAAGCTCCTTCTTTGTATCGTGCTTGCGGTTTGGCCCCGGTGCACTTTCCTTGAACTTGTTTGGCAACATCTTTCTGAAGTATTGGGGCAGCCGGGGCTGGAATGAAAAAGTCAGGCATGCCTCCAGAAAGTTCTGCTGGCTGGCTTTCCGGGACTCCCTTTAACTCCTGGGGTCTGAGAAGTCCCCCTTTCCCCGCTACAGACAGCTCTGGTCCCTGGTCCTCATGGGATTGCCCCATCCTGTCGGTTGCCAGGCTGACTGACAATCACGACAGTCACTGCCCATGCTCTCACTACTCTGGGTGGCCACTGAGATCGAGAATGGAGCCATGAAGGATTATTCCACCAGGCCTGTCCCCTGTGGCTGTGGGGCCTGGGAACGCCCAAGGGAAGGCAGAATGGCGTGCTGCCCTGGTATCTTAATGAAAAACACTCCAATGGCTGCTGTTTGCTCAGTGCTTAGACTCAACACTGTAGATTCGTATTCATGCTCTCTTTTAATCATTAAGTCAACCCTACTCATCGCACTTATGCATACCCGGGATGTCCAGCCACACAAACCATGGAAAAGCTCTCTGTCCACAAGCACTCTGTGGGACACCTGAATAACAGTATTGATACATTATAGTCATGACCCTCAAGGAGTCCTATTCCTCTTTTTTGTTTTGTTTTGTTTTGTTTGTTTTGTTTTTAGGTAATTTAAGAGCTATCCCAAGTGCATCCTCCCCGCCCCAACCTCCCCTCTAGGAGTCATATTCTTTAAGATTGATTTTTATTGTTTGTATGCATCTATGTATGGGCATGTGTGCATGCATGTGAGTATGTATGCATGTGTGTGCACGTGTGTGTGTATGTGTGTGTGTGTGTGTGTGTGTATACACATGAGTGCTAGTGCCTGCAGAGGTTGGAGGTATTAGATTCCCCTGAGAACCGGAGTTACATGTGGTTGTGTGCTGTCCCACATGGGTGCTGGGAGTGAGACTCAGGTTTTCTTCAAGAGCAGTGAGCACTCTTAACTGATGAGCTGTCCATCCAGTCCCAATGAGCCACAGTCCTACCTTGATCCTCCAGCTTTGGAAACTGTCCTGTGTTTTAACCACAATGTTGAAATTCCAGGTCCACCATTTGCTTTCTGTGTGACTTCTGATAATGGGTGATAATCACAGGACTTACCACGGAGAACTGTTAGGATGGAATCGGATAACTCATTGGAAAGTGTGGGAATAATGGCCACTTTGAAAACTTAATAATTGTTAACCATGTGTAAAGGCTTAGATGTTCTGGGACATTGTTTAGCAAGATGTGGGATGAATTTATATGTGGCTGTCCATTTCTCAGAAGAAAGGGGCATAGACCAGAGAACCCAGAAGCTTTGATCGGGAGGACAAATTTAGATTCAGGGCTAAACTCAAGGTCTTTTTTGTATATGTATGTGTTTGCCTGAGTGTCTGCATGTTTGTGCACTGTGTGTGTCTGGTGCCTGAGGAGGCTAGAAGAGAGTACCAGATCCCCTGGAACTGGAGTTACAGACGGTTGTGGGCCCTGGGAACAGAGCCCTGGTCATCTTCAAAGGCAGCAAGTCTTAACCACTGAGCCATCGCACCAACCCCAAAATTCTTTTGTCACTGTTTATGAGAAAAGGCCTCATGTAGCCCAGGCTGGTCTTGAACTTCCTCTGCAGCCAAAGGTGACTTTGAACGTTTGATCCTTGTACCGTCACCCCTGAGTACTGAGATGACACATATCACCATGCTCGGTTTATGATCAAACCTAGAGCTTCAGGGAACTCCAACAACACCTCGAAACTGTAAAATCTACTAGGAGAGTTGGCCAACAACTATTGCTTCCCTGCATGGGTTTTAGGGCCACTGATGTGTATGTTGGAAGTGTGTTAAAACCTGATACCATTGCAGATGTTATTATTAAGAACAATGGCTGCGATTAGTTAACTAGGTCAGGTTCTCTGTAAAAAAACAATAGGGTGATGGGGATATATGAGTGAGTGCGCATGTGTGTGTGTTGGTGTGTGTGTGAGTGTGCGCGCGTGTGTGTGTGTGCACGTGTGCACGTGTGTAAATGAGAGGGGCAGAGAAAGAGACATGTTTTGTTTAAGGAATTGGCAGTTGCTTATGTGATTGAGCACTTGCAGGTCTGAAGTTTGACATAGGGTGACAGTACTGGGTGAAGGCTGAGGACTGGAGGGTGTGGCTGTAAACGCATGCCCAGAGCGTCTGTTGTATCTTGAGGTAGAATGTCTTCTCTGGGGAACTCTGGGTTTACTTTTAGGACTTTGAAGTGTTCAGATGAGGACCACCTACATGATGAAGGGTGTGACAGTGAATACCAACGGTACTTGACTGATTCCAGAATCATGTGGGAGACAAGCCTGGGTATGTCTGAGGATTTTCCTAGACTGGGTTGAGAACACTCACACTGAATGCGGATGGTGTTACTTCAGGGCTGAGGTTCCAGAATGAATAAAAAAAAGGAGGAGCCAAGCACCAGTGTCCATTTTTCCTCTGCCATGATGGACTGTCTCTGGGCTGTACACCAAAGTGAACTTTTCAGGTGCTCTCGTCACAACCACAAAAAAGTAACCCACAGGGAAAGTAAAGCTCTATTCCGACTCCACCCATTATAAACTGTCAAGCCTACCTGCATGCACAGCATGGCTGGCCTCTGCACAGCTGGAACAGGCTGGCCAGCCTTGAGTTCTCTCTCAGGCCTTGTGTGTAGGGTCTGTCCTAGATTCATTTCTGTTGCCATAAACTATCCTGATGAAAAGCAACATGGAGGAGAAAGGATGTGTTATCACAGCTCCATGCTGCATCCATCGTGTTAAGTCACCCTGACAGGAACTTGAAGCAAATAGTCATGACACATCCGTGGTCCAAGGCCTCAAGACATTAATTCTGCTGGCTTGCTGGCTTTCTCCTGAAGTGTATACACTTCAGGCCCTCATACCTAGGGAAGGCTTCCAGATGTCTTGGTCTTCCCATACCAAAGAATATAATAGGAGAACCCCCGCAGACACACCCACAGGCCAAGGCAACGTACACAATCCCTTGAGAGTCTCCTTCCCAGGGTATGTCTGGCTGTGTCAAGTTGACAGAGGGTCTCACACAGTGCGAACAGTGACCAGCCAAGCAGTTATTCTGTGGAGGCAGACAGAGGTGTCTGGCTGTCTGGCATGGAGGCTGGTACACGGCTTCAGCTTTTCAGAGCAGAGCCACAGGCAGGCTCCACTAATCAGCAAACAGGAAGTGCCCTGAAGAATGCTTCCAGCCGTGGCCCAAAGTGTTCTGCTTTTGAGTCTGTTGTTTTGTTCTGGGATGAAAGTGCTCAGTTCCTTTCCAAAGGGAGGAAGCGTTATCTTAATAACTGCAGAAGTGGCAGCCCACCGACGTAGGTGATGGGAGAAGGGAGAGGGCACTTCCGGCCATTTAATCTGATGTCCAGAGTCTGCCACTCTGACCTTTGGTGGGAAGAAAAGAGGTGGAATACACTGAATAGATCCAATAAATGTCTGCCTGTGGCTACTGATAAGAAATTAGTTTTTCTACTTTTTTCTACTTTTTTTGTTGGACTGATGTGTTTATGTGTGAGAGTAGGATTTTGATAAAATACGATGTATGCACCTTTTGATGCAAATCAGAACCTCCTCATTGGGAGAGATCCAGCTGAGTTTCTCCAAAAGGGGGCAGAAACCGATGTCCTCTTTCCTTCATCCTTGTTTGCTGGGTAGCTAGGAGAGAGCATGGGTTAAATAGAGGATCTTTGAATCAGACTAGGCCTGGCTAGAGGCCTTCTTCCTAGCTCTGTGATCTTGTGTAGGGTTCATAAAAGGAGCCTGTAGAAGTTCAGCAATGCCTGGTTCTCACTGACCCCACCCCCAACCCCCAAGGAAATGCCTTTAGCATTTGTCGTGTGACTAGGCTGGAATCTACTGGAAGTTCCAGGTGAATAGCTCCACCTGGTCTGTGGTCAGCCAGGTTCTGTTTGGCTTCACTGACTATCCATTGTTCTCAACATCTGCCTGGGCCATGTGTTCAGCAGCATGTGTTAGGCGTTTTGGGGGTAACTTGGTTTTCCTTGTTGGGTTGTGAACTTCTGAAAGTCCTCAAGACTGGATTCTAATCTTCTCTTTCCTTCATCGGCTTGTATCAGCCAAATGCAACCACATGGAATCCAAGGCTCACAGTGTGGCTGGCTATAACCTTCCTATGCAGCCTTTCATGCCCCCTGGCTTCCAGCCCACTGAGCTGTGCAGCGTCCCCAGAAGTGACTGACTTGCCCCCCCCCTCCTGCCCACCTCATTGCCACTTCCTCAAATGAATGTCTCATCAATCCCACCTTCTCATCCAACCCCGACTCTGCCTCTTTTTCCTCTGTGAGGTATTTTGTAGTACCCAAGCTTGGCATCACCTTTCTTCCCTCTGACTTTTCATTTTCTGTATCCCTTAGATGGCAACTGAAATCACCCTTCCCTTGTCGGTTACCTCTGGATTCTCCCCCCCCCCCCCTTAGACCACCTGAGGGTCAAGAGCACATACAGGCTGGTAATTTTGTATCTCTCCAGTTACCTCTGGATTCTCCCCCCACCCCTCCTTAGACCACCTGAGGGTCAAGAGCACATACAGGCTGGTAATTTTGTATCTCTCTCAGTGTCCAGTTCAATGCCTGGCAAGTGGCATTTATATATATTGCTGGGTGGAGGGATGAAGGAGTTGATTAATGTGTGTGGAAGACCTCACTAGAGAACCATTGCTGTGAGGTGCCTGGGCCTGAGCTGGCCGGTCATTTGTCACATTATTCCTCTTCCTCTAGGAGGGAAGCTAAGAAAGAAAGCCAGCTGGACCATGTGATGCCCTCTCAAGTGGAAAAGTTAATGCTTAGCAGAGTGAGGGTCATGACTCACAGCACTGCTATGCTGAGGTCTTGGGAGAATGAGGTGGTTAGTCCCCCACACCCTGCCCCCGACATTCCCTATCCCCCCATCCTCCCCCCACTGGCTGTGTGTCTGTGTGCTGGGAGCAGAAGTGATGTGGCAAGCAGCTGAGCAAAACCCACTACCCCCACACTCCTCAGTAGCAGAGCAAAAGCAATGATTAGGCATGACTTCAAAGTGCACCTGCCTGGGTTCAAACCCAACCCCTACCACTTAGTGATTGGGTAACTGTGAAATATGTTATTAACCTCAATTGCCTTAGCTGTGAAAGGAGGTATGACAATAGTAACCATAAAAAATACAACTTCCAAGGAGATGAGATGAGGCAAGCTTTTATTTTGGTAAGTAGCAGAGGATAGACACAGGGACCCTAAAACAACTTGAGGTATTGGCTGGATTTACCCATTTCCTCATTAGGGTAGATGGACTTTCCAGGCTCAGGCATAGAGGAAAAAGATCTTAGGTCTCCAAAGGTGGTCCAGGAGTGAAGGGAACCTCCAAGTTCCCCACTGGTAGCAGGCAGAAGTCCTTTCTGGATGAGGGTGTGGATGAGGCTTCAGGGAAGGCACCCAGCTCAATTGCTAAGCCATGGTGTTGTCTTACCAACTTTGGGACAATGAGGGTTTCTGAGTTGAGCTCTCAGGTTTCTATCAGGCCCCACTGTCACCGGTGAGGTCATTGTGTCATGTTCCATCCTCAGTGTGTTCATCTGTAGAATGGCCACCCACTTCTCAAAGGTCAGTCCCCTTGGATTCTTTCTGCAGCAAAGTGGAAAGGCCAGCTGGGAGGCCCGAGTGAGGGAGGGCGGAGCAGAGCAGCATCACCATGATGTTCAATTCTTTTTCCTTAACTCCAGGTAAACTGACTCTGTTCCCCACAGCTAGTAGATGAAAGGGTAAATGGTGGCTCTGAGGAATGGCTTTTTAGAGGTGTCAAATGGATGGTACATGATCTTTAATTATTTCTAGTTGATTGAATCGCTTACTTTTTTTTATTTGCAGATGAGAAAAAGAAAACAAAGAAAGTTGATAATGAACTGAACCCCATCTGGAATGAGGTGACTTCATTGTTTTTGCTTGTTTTTTGTTTTTTGTTTTTGTTTTTGTTTGTTTTGTCAACTTTGTTTTAAAGGGTAAGCTTTGTCCAGTTGTCTCCTCTTTGGACTGTGCTTGATGCTCTTCTTTGGAGGAAAGTCTCCACACCACACTCCTATTCCTTCCAATCCCCTCCCAAAGATCAGAGCAGCTCATTGGCCAGGACTTGTGCCCATTTCCTGCACACCAGAGATGAGTCCACAGAGCCTGGGCAGGACGGAGGAGTCCTAGCCTAGTCACAAGCTTGACCTATGACCCCATCCACTTCCTCAGTAAAACAGTGGACATTAGAACATTTCTAGTCTTGGAAAGCTCCCTGTAGAACCATGTACATGGCATTCATCAAAAGGCAATCCCTCCATACTTCAATTATCTAGTTAAGTAATAACATTTACTGATTTATGTGATAAAAGTAAAGTTCTCTAGTAGAAGTTGTAGGACTTGAGGTAAATATTTGTCTTAGTTAAGGTTTCTATTGCTGTGATAAAACATCATGATCAAAAGTAACCTAAGAAAGAAAGGGTTTATTTCAGCTTGTAGCTTCCATCACCCAGGGAAGTCAGGACAGGAGCCCAAGCAGGGCAGGAACCTGGAAGCAGGAACTCGCAGAGACCTCAGAGGAATGGATTTCCTGGTTTGCTCCTCATGGCTTGCTTAGCCTCTTATAGCACGCAGGACCACCAGCCCAAGGGTGGCACACAATGACCTGGGACCTCCCGCACAATCATCAATCTAGAAAACACACCACAGGGTTATCTGTAGGCCAGTCTGGTGGAGGCATTTTCTCAATTGAGGGTCTCACTTCCAAAATGATTCTGGCATAGTTGGGCATAGTGGTGCACACCTTTAATTCTAGCACTTGGGAGGCAGAGGCAGGTGGACCTCTGTGAATTCAAGAGCAGCCTGATCTGTCTAAATAACCAGTTTCAGGATCCTGTCTCAAGAAAGAAATTAAAAAGAAACCCAAAAAACCAAAAACCTATCTCAAGAATACAAAAAACAAAATGACTCTGACTTATGTCAAGATGGCATAAAACTAGCTAACACAGCATTACAACAGACACTTTGACCTAACCCTCTGGCAGAGTGGTTCTCAACTCGTGGATTCTCAACAATGATTCAGAAAAGTAGCAAAATTACAGTTATGAAGTAGCAACAAAAATAAATTTATGGTTGTGGGTCATCGCAAGATGAAGAACTGTATTAAAGGGTCGCCATAGTAGGAAGGTTAAGAACTACTGCTCTAGAAACAAATAGTTAACTTCTATATGTGTCAATAATTGCTTTCTCAATGAACATATTTGATGTCTGAAACACTATTATGCACTATAAATTAACGTGATTTCCTATGCTATTTCTTCTTATTATCATATCCCAAGCATGTATTAGTATCATTCAGAAGTATTTTCATGGCTATGTAATATTCTACTGAAAGGAAATCGTGTAGCTTATTTGCACCCCTAACATACACACACACAAACACACATACACACACTGTTGACTTTGCATTTATTTTATAAGTGGCTCAGAGTTTCATATTTTTACAGATAGATGAAATGTTTCGTTCTTCCCACAGAGTAAGATTTTCCCTGTTTGACTAATTTTTTGATGACAAGTCCCATTGTTCCTTTCAAAAGCTGGGCTAAACCTCCCTGGACTGGATCAATGTCTTTGTTTTCCCTGAGTCATCACAGGGAGACTTCCTTTTCACCCATCCCAAATTCTTCCCTTTGCCAACTTCTTTTATTATGTTTAAATATAAGGACTGTATCTTGGCATCATTGAGGTAAAGCTGAGAAACCTCTTGAAGCACCTGTGGGAAACCCTTGTTGTCTGCAGGTTTGTGAGGATGTCTACTTTCTGTAATTCACAACACAGCCAACTGAACATTAAGACCTGTGAAAGCAAGAGGTCCGTGGTACCTTGCTGTGCATTCCTAGGACCTGAAAAGGAGCTCCAAGGACAAAACAGAGCAAAATCACATTTGCATGCTTTCATTGCTTTTGAGTTGGATAATCTGACATGCCTCTCAATCCACATGACTCAAGAAGAGAGGTCTGTTGTCACATGAGGTCATTACCTACATAAAGTCCTCACCCACCTTACTCCATTTTGTTTCCAATGTGTTTCCCCCCTTTATTTTGCAAATGCAGTGAACAATTAAGAATCCTACCTGCCGTTTTGTAGCTGAACCCAAATCTCAGTGACATGCCAGCCCCACACTCCTTGGGACTGGAGGGTGTTTTCTCATAGGAACTGTGAGTTAAATTTCTCCTTCTATTCAAACAAGGGGGTTTGAATAATCAGTTGATTATCTAGTCAGTCAAGGGCATCCATGATGCTTTGTTGTCCCATTTGCATCTATTATTAGAAAACAAGCTACTGAATTAAAGTGAGGTGCTGAGAAATAAAAACAGCAACTAGATAAATCACAGCACAGAGCAAGTGGGGCTTAAAGTAAAGAGCTAAAGCATCTTAGAAGTTGGGTTTCTGGGCTATTCATTACTGTTCAATAGTAATGCATAAAAAGAACAGGGTTTAAAAATAACCACTGAAGGAAGTGTTTTCTCCACAGTTGTAGGCGTTAAGTTCATTTTTCTGACCATGAGTCAGAGGTTTGATGACCCAGCTATAGCCCCAAGATCTAGAAAATGGGAAGCCAGGAGTGACCCACAAATTCCCTGAATCTCTATCTAGTCTCTTTTCTTGGCACACAAACCCTAGAACTTAGTTATTCAAAAGATTATCACTAAAAACTGTTGTCCAGTATATCTTATATTCTCTTTAACAGCCTTTTTGTTTTCATAACCTTTCTGTGAACAGATTTTGGAATTTGACTTGAGAGGGATACCGCTGGACTCTTCATCTTCCCTTGTGATTGTTGTCAAAGACTTTGAGACAATTGGACAAAATAAGTAAGTTACTTCCAGAGACTTTCATCGTTTTACATATTGTGATAGTTTGAATGTAATTGGACTCATAATTGTAAGGAGTATGTTTTTCCTGCCTGCCGCTGGTCTTGTCCCGCCGCCGGCCAGCCCCAATTAACACACAGAGACTCTGTATTTGATATGATGCTGTTGGCCAGGTACTAGTTTCTTATCGGCTAGCTCTGCTGATCTATGTATTTCTCTTACCGGGGAGCCGGCGGCATTCTGCTTTCTCCAGACTCTCCATCTTGGCTCTCCTTACTCACTACTTCCTCTTTCCTCCTTGTCCCCTACTCACTCCTATCTTCCTTCCTATTGGCCAACAGTGCTTAATTCATTAACTAGTATGAGAAACATATATACATAATGGCATCTCCCATCACATAATCTCATAGGGAGTGGTACTATTAGGAGGTGTGGCTTTGTTGGAGTGGGCGTGGTCTTATTTCAGGAAGTGTGTCGCTGTGCGGGGCGGGCTTTGAGGTTTCCTATGCTCAGGATACTGCCCAGTGTCCCAGTTGACTTCCTGTTGCCTGCAAGACGTAGCATTCTCCGCTGCAGCACCACATCTGCCTGCACACTGCCATGCTTCCTAGCACGGTGATAACAGACCAAAACTCTGAAACCCTAAATGAGCCACAACAATTAAATGTTTTCTTTATAAAAGTTGCCATAGTCATTGTGTCCTTTTACAGCAACGAAAACCCTAAGATACACATTATTTTACTATTATTTTGTTGAATTACATGTTGTAGCATTTTTACTAACAAATCTCAGTATTTTTAATACACTAGTGCTTCGGTTCCATGCCCCCATGCCCTTCCCCTTCATGAGCCATGTCAGCCCAGTGCTGCAGCCAGGGAGGGGCAGGGCCAACTCAGCAGCCCTTTCCTCTCTGCTTTCAGTGATAACAGGTGCCGCGGTTAGTCAACTCTTACCTCTAGTCATTTATCTGAGTCGCAGCTACATTGGCTGTAACAAAGGTCCTTTCTCTGCTTTTTCTGGTTGTATGTGCTTTGTTAGTGCGTGCGTGCGTGCGTGCGTATGTGTGTGTGTGTGCTTTGTTTGTGTGTGTGTGTGAGTTCACGCGCGCCACAGTATGCATGGAGTCAGGGGACAACTTATGGGAGACAGTCCTCTCCTTTCACCATGCACACACAGACAGACACACACGGGCACGTGTGCTATGCAGTCCCCGGTCAGACACGGGAAGGCCAGAGGCTGACACTGGGATGTCTTCCTCAATTTCATTACTGCTTCATTTTACATTTTTTTCTTAACTTTTAATTCATTCTTTGTGGCTTTCACATCACGCATCTTAATCCCATTCATCTCCCCATCCCTTCGTGTCCACCCACTGCTCTAGTGACCTGCCCCTCCCAAATAAATAAAATAAAATTACCCTTTAGTCCATATAGCTTTACTCGCAAGTGTTCATTGCAGAGTCATTGTCTGGTTTGAGGCCTCTGGTTTCAGCACTGGACCCTCACTGGGCCTCCTCTTAGATGTTCTGTTAATGCCCTGTGTCATGGAGGTCCTGCAGCTTTGGGTCTGCAGGCCTGGCCCCTTCACATGCTCCAGAAGATCACAGATGGGGTGGATGCTGTGGTGGGTCAACTCATAGCCCTGGTCCTGGGCCTGGGCCCTGGTTCTGGGCCTGGGCCGGGGCCTGGGTGGTTGCTGGGTTGGTCTCCCATGCTCAATACCAGGGTGAGCTCTCCAACACAGCCTTGGCTTGTTTCCCCTAAGCAGCAAGGAGCAGGGCTGGTTCTCCTACTTTCTTGCCCTCAGGGCAGGCTCACCCACACCTACACCTTCAGGGTCAGCTCTACTGTGTTGCCCAGGTGAGGTGCAGGGGCCGCTCTCCCCAGAGCTGCTGAGGGGCAGGGCCGTTCTCATGACCCCAGGGCCGTTCTCATGACCCCAGGGCCAGCTCTCCCACACTCACATTCTCAGGGCTGGCTCCCATTCCCCCACCCTCTTACTCCCCACCCCCTGTCAACAGGGTGAACTCTACTGTGCGGCCCAGGTGAGGTGCAGGGCCTGTTCTCCTGTAGCTGGCGAGGGGCAAAGCCAGATCTTCCTCCAGCCAGGGAAGAGCAGGGGCCAATTCTGTGTAGCTCTAACCTATCAGTGGTAACAGGAACCATGGATATCAACACAGGACCACAGACCCAGACGTGGGTCTTGGCAGCAACCCAGGTCCAGACATCACCATGGCTCTGGGTGGTAAGCTACCCACCCCAGCCGACTGCTCATCACCTTCACCTCTTCAGGTCTGCCTCTCTTCGCAGAATGTGTACCTTTTTCTCTCTCTGTCTCTCTCCCCCATACTCTAACACATATTTGCTCACCATAATAGTGCCTTTGTGATGCTCAGTGGGCCCATGTTTTCCCCTCTAAGGCAGGCCACCCTGGGCAATCATGTGGGTCCCTACCACCCAGCCTTTTTGTTTTGGGGTTTTATTGTTTGTTTATTTGGTTGGTTGGTTGGTTTTTTTGAGACAGGGTTTCTCTGTGTAGCTTTGGAGCCTGCCTGTCCTGGAACTAGCTCTTGTATACCAGGCTGGTCTCATAGAGATCCACCTGCCTTTGCCTCCTGAGTTATGGGATTAAAGGCGTGTGCCACGAATGGCCATCATCTCTTTGGTTTTTTTGTTGGTTTGCTTGCTTTTCAAGACAGGGTTTCTCTATGTAGCCCTGGCTGTCCCAGAACTCACTATGTAGGCCAGGCTTACCTCAAACTCAGAGAGATCCTCCTGCCTCTGCCTCCTGAGTGCTGGGATTAAAGGTGTGCGCCAAAACCTGGCACCTCCTGCCCAGTCTTAATGACCTCATTTTACTTAGAAAAAAAATTTTGAGACAGGATCTGTCACTGAACCTGGGACTAGCTGGCAAATACACATCTCATTCAAATTCAACTCCTCAGACCTAAACAAGACTGCCCACTGTACTCACTGCCTTTTTGAGTTTCCAGCGGGGAGGGGGCCCTGTTGCTACCCAGGAGACCCTGAAGCACAAGCTTCTCCAGTACAGCTGCACAAGGCAGGATGGAACCCTCCTCATTCCCAGAGCAGGACATTGGCCTTAAAGTCTATGCACCCAGTCTTGGGTTCCTCATTCCAAGTAACAAAGTACTTTGATGAGGCTGTAACTCATGGGAAAAGAAGGCAGGTTGCTCTCAATGATGATTAGAAGGGGTCACTGTCTGTTGGGGGTACTGCTGTATTAAAACAGATTTGGGAGGAGAGCCCAGTGTTCAACTGAGTCACAAGAAATACCTTGACTTTCAGTGTTAGTACATTTAAAAATGGAAGACTTATCTCAGACACATTGGCACAATCAGAAGGCTGTGATGAGAGGAATTAGAGTCGAGAGTTAGGACACAGGCTCTGGTTGTATCTCCCAGCACAGTGATTACTAGTGCCTGATTTGCTTCAGGAGGGGGGGGGTATGGCTTCGACAGCAAATTCTGTGGTCAGCATCATTGTTGGGATTTTTTGCTTAATGATGTCGGGGAGTCTTGACAGACATCTGCTCCCCAGAAAGTGCTTTGTGTGTGTGTGTGTGTGTGTGTGTGTGTGTGTGTGTGTGTGTGTGATGCACTCTCAGTTTGAAAACGCAGAGGTCAGAGACTGGAATGTCTTCTTCAATTGTTTTTCTACTTTTATTATTACTGATTATTATTATTATTATTTGAGGCAGTGTCTCTTATTAAATCTGGGGCTTTCTGGTTAGACAAGGCTAGCTGGCCAGTGAGCCCCAGGACCCACTTGTCTCTGACCCCCAGCATCAGTGTAATATTACCATCAAACCTGGATTTGTATGTGGGTTCTAGAGATTCAAACCCATGCTTGTGTACTAAGAGCCTTACCCACTAACCATCTTCCCATTCCCACAATTGTGAACCTTTTAAAATACACCTTATTACTTCCTTATACCCCTTTTACTGAAACAGTTTTTTATAGTATATAAATTTATTCTGGAATGTTCAGGTCCTGCCCACTCTCTTAGACTAAAGAGCAACGTGTAGTCGGATTTACACTACAGCAATGTAATATTTTGTTTGTTTGTTTTGGAGATAGGGTCATGTGACCCAGACTGATCTCAGACTCGCTGTGTGGCAAGAGACGATCTTGAACTTTGCGTTCTTTTGCTTATACTTCCCAAGTGCCGGGATTGTAGGGGTGCATTACCACACCCAGGTCCAATCTAGCCTTTTAAGGTTATGTTGCATATGTTTTTAACCATTATGTGAACAGCAATCTTCCCCCTCAACCTCCAGAAGAGAGTTTTAGTTCCCATAATTCAAAGTTCTGGGGAAGTGGTTAGTAGAGCCCCGCAGTAGCCTCCGATTGTCAGTAGCAGTATGTACTCCCTTCTCTTCCTCTCTCTGCAAATGGAGGGATTGTCAGTATTCTAGACAAGTCCTCTCCAATAGGAATAGGTGCAGGTGTACCTGTCTTTTATTATTATTATTATTATTTATTTATTTATTTATTTATTTATTTATTCAAGACAGGGTTTCTCTGTGGCTTTGGAGGCTGTTCTGGAACTAACTTTGTAGACCGGGCTGGTTCTAACTCAGGGATCTAAATCAAGCTTAGCAGCAAGTGCCTTTATCTGCTGAGCCTTCTTTTCATACTTGTTTTTTGTTTTGGTGAGATATGATCTCATGTAGTCCAGTTTAGCCTCTAACCCCCTCTGTAACTGAGCTTGATGCTCCAGTTCTCAGCCTTCTGCCTCTATGCATCACCGTGCCCAGTTCTATTCAGTGCTAGGGATTGAATGCATGCCATGCAAACACTCTACCCCCTGAACTATATCTCCAGACCATGGCTGAGATGTGCTGCTCTTGTTTCTGGGTGTAAGAACAAATGACAACATGTTCACTATACAGACTAGATGAGCACGAACACATCAGTTCTAGGAAAACATCAAACTGGCCCTTCCAGTGACTAAGATACCCAATGTCCTTGACTTCCAGGGCTCCCATAGGGTACCCACCCAGCCTGTCCTTCTGTCTATGCCCCGTACTCTCTGCCAGTTCTTTTCCTCAGAGAAACTCACCTGCCTGTGGCTCCATGGTCTTCACAGTCCCACACCGGGTCCTGTCTAAAACCTTAGCTGAGTGATGGTAAATGGGCGCTAGGAACTTACACATGGTCTTAGTTGTGATTGCTGTGATAAAACACTGTAAGCAAAAATAACTTGGGGAAGAAAGGGTTTATTTTACACACAGTTTTTTCTTTTTCTTTCTTTCATTCTTTTTTTCCCCCTTTTCTTTGTTTTTTTTTTCCCTGAGACAGGGTTTCTCTGTGTAGCTTTGGAGCCTGTCCTGGAACTTGCTCTGTAGACCAGGCTGGCTTCAAACTCACAGAGATCCGCCTGCCTCTGCCCCCCGAGTGCTGGGAATAAAGGTGTGCACCACCACCATCTGGCCACACAGTTCTTTTAACCGTTCATCTTCAAAAGCAGTGAGGGCAGGAACCCAAGCAGGGCAAGAACCTGGAGGCAGGGGCTGAGGCAAAGGCCCTGGAGGGTGCTGCTTACTGACTGCTCAGCCTGCTTTCCTATGGAACTTAGGACCAGGCCAGGGTTGGCACCACCCATAATGGGCGGGCCCTCACCCTTCAATCACTAATTAAGAAAATGTCCTACAGCCAGATTTTACAGAGACATTTTTTTTTTTTTTTTCAATTGAGGTTCCCTCTTTTCAGATGACTCTAGTTTGTGTCAAGTTGACAGTACCAGCAAGCACACAAGCCACCATCACAGAAACACTAGGTTTTAGACTGAGGCTGACTCACCTGAAAAAAAATGGACAAAAAGAATTTTAGGCTGTCCAGCCGCACCATGGGGGCCGGTGTTTTCTTTTAATGAGATCAGCTCTCTGCCCTAAAGATGTCTCTGTATAGTCGCTTGCTATCTTGACATTTTGGCCTGAGTCACCTCAGCATGGAGCAGAGGATGTGTTTCCATCATCCGAGACTTACCCTACTAAGAGCGTGCCAGGGCCATGCATACCCTTTGGCTTTCTAGACATTTCCACCAATCCAGCAATACATCTATGCCAGTCAGATTACCTGTGCATTCAGGGAGGGACAGCCATCGGGGAATAAGCTGTGTGTTTTTTTGTTTTTTTTTTTGTTTTTGTTTTTGTTTTTGTTTTTTTTTTTTACAAAGTATCTATGTGTTTGGCTTTTTTCCAGGGATCTGCTCACTGCCGGGGGAGGGGTGGCTTCTCAGGGTGGGGCTGAGGGTTTTTTTGCCAGTTTGAGAATGTTCTCTATGCTGACTTACTTGTTGCCATGGAGACTGGCAGTACAAACTCAAGTTTCCACTTGGCTTCTGCCCTTCTATTGCTTAGGGCCTGTCAGCAAACAGTGCCAGGCTGCCTGGGCTGGCCTGTGCGAGGCGGCCACACCCACAGAGACTAGCCAGTGTGCTGTGCTTTGACTCAGCAGCAGGGGGGATATTGCTCCAGGCTGGGAGCCAGTTGGTTGTTCTATGCTGCTTGCAGCCTGCCCCCCTTCAGGCCTCTGAACGGATTGAGGGTGGGAAAGGAGCTGAGTGGGAGAGGAGGCAAAAGCCTCATGCTCTTAGGAGGCACATGAAGGGGTATTTTTAGAAGTCCATTCTGAGATGTCACAGTGGAACGATTTGTCCAGATAAAAGGTAGTTCCCTCTACAGACAAGCAATGGCTCCACTTGGAGACCAACAGCTAGCCCAGAACCCACAAACAGGCACCCAGTGAGCCAGGGCCTCTTTCTTCAGAGTAGTTTGTTCAAGCTCACTCAGCAGGCCTGAGATGGAGTCAGGCCATTTTCATCCAGACTTGGAGTCTTGACTTTTTTTTTTTTTTTTTTTTTTTTTTTGTTACTCTGGAAGTCTCAGACATGTTGGAACAAGATTGTAGGTAGAATGACAGATCCTGTCTTTGCTAAGATGGAAGAAATTTTTCTCCCTAGTTCTAAAAAAGAGACAACACCTTCCCTACAAAAAATAACCACCGTCAGTGTCGGAGTAGTGATGCCTTTCCTGGGCTCCCCTTTAAGAAGGCCTGTTTGTGCTGTTAGAGATGCTTATGCTCATACCCAGCACTGGTCAAAATGTGGTCCAAGATCAGATCTCATCAAATCTTCACACCGACCTTAGGAAAGCATAGGACACCTGGGGCTCAGAGACTCAGGGACCCTGATCCCTGCCATCCACTGGAGTTCCTACAGGACAGTGGCCTGGTTCCTGGATGGGCAGGAATGAGAGAGATTGCCAGGTCCTTGAATGTACACATGTGTACACACACATGCATGTACACACATGCCCATTCACAAAGGAAGCCCAGAAGGAAATGGCACCAAGCAAGGCATCTACATCTACTGCCTGGCCTACATGGGCTATTACACTGCAAGTGTGACATCTTCTCATTGGTCCTTAGCAACCCTGATCACCAAACCATAGCACAGGAGCCAAGCCTCTCCCTGCATCACTGTCCTGTCCTACGCAGCTCTGAATGAATATAGAGGTGATTTGGGAAAGCAGATATCAGGCCAGGCCTGAGATAAGTGCTCAGCACATATGTTATCTCCATAGCTGCTGTGTTTAGCTTCGCATTCAGCGCCATCTTCAAGGCTCTTGTGTAAGTTAGTCACTTATGCCCTTCTGCCAGAACGAGGCTGGTTAGAGAGCCATCACTAGGGAGTGGGCCTTGGGTAAACTGCTTACTGTCTGCCAGCATCAGGATCCCCATCCTTGAAGTGCCCATAGTTTAGCAGTTCTGCTTTAGTGAAGGTGATATTGCAGCAATCATATTTACCCTCCCACCAGACACAATCAAAACGTGTGCACAACCCAGGTGGATATCAGATATTCTTGACACAGTGCTGCGGTCCTGAGAGAGGGAGAGAAATGATGTGAGCCAGCTGAGTGCCCTAGCATAGTGCAGTGCGAATGTCCCAGGGAGACGTTCTGGCTGTCCCTCCGAGTTGGAGAGATGCAGGAAGGATTCTACAGATGCCTAGGAAAGTCAAGGGGGGGAGGGGCTACAAAAGGGAGAGAGGAGGAGAAAGGTTATGGACCTAGATGGTATTGTGATAGATGTGAATGCTGGACCAGGCTGTGGAGTTCCAGTCTATAGATTAAAGAAGATAGAGGAGTGTGTAGGCAGTAGAGACAAGGATGTTATAAACGGGATCCAAATTGGACTGCTGGAGAATGAAAATGACAATGTCTGTGATACAATGACCATAATTATCTCTGCAGGAACCTGTGTTTCCAGGGTTCTTTCTCTGTTTGCATGAGTGTTCGTGTTTATGCAAAACCACCACCACATCCCCCCACCCCAACACACACACACACACACACACACACACACACACACACACACAGTGTAAAGTTAGCAACAGTGTCAGAATGTTGGTCCCTGGGCAAGGTTCTAGGTTTAGCTGGGATTTCATTTGCCACTCACTAATTTCCTTCATCTTTACAAGGGTAACTAACTACAGTACAGTAGCTAGGACACATTTGATATAATTAGAGAAGCATTACTTTAACTTCCTGATGAACAATATGATTGCTCTTTTTGTGGGTTTACAGAAATCCAGGGATTGGGCTACAACTATTCCATGTAGCTGCACGTAGTCTCCACAATAATTCCGTCAGTCAGTCATATCCTCAATTGACAGATAAGAGAAGTATGGCTCAAGGGGTTCAGCAAAACACAGAAGGTCACCGGGCTCCTTAAGTGGAAGTGAATGGAGTTAATCGGGGAATGCTAACGTCCCCTCTCACAGAGGCCAGAACTGTTCTCCCTCTGTGGGTGCGTGCGTGAGTGTGTGCACACATGCTCTAGGGATTAGAGTCAGGACGCAAGAATGAGAGCGAGAGGCAGCCCGGTAAACACTAGTATGTAAGGATGCACACATGACAATGGCAAATTTAAGTTGTGAAATATACTAACTTCCTGAGCAAAAGAACACAGAAAAAACTGTGGTTTGCAATGAAAATAATTCTTTTCTGGGACAAAGTGTGGTGCTGCTTGTGAGAAGCTTTGCTTCAAAGACCTTGCCTGATGGACTTTAATCCTGTTTTTTCTCAAGGCTTTGGCTCCCTCCTGAGAATGATGCAGCTGTCCTGACCTCTCCTGAGAGCACTTGGTCAGAGGTCAGCAGCCATGGGCTATACGGTTTTCCTTAAAAGAGAAAAGCTCTCAGGAAAAGTTTTCTTACAAGAGAAAAGCTGGGAACAGCTTTCACACCAGCCGTGTGGAAACCTGAGCAGAGCAGATATGGAGAGGAATCTCTAGTTTTGATTAGAAACAACAAACAAAAAGTCTGTATTTTCAGCAGAGCAACACCTGTATGAGAAGATAGGGCTGTTACTGATGAATGTCTTTGGATGTTGGATAGGTCTCAGAAACATAGACAGCTGTCTGTGTATTTCTCCAGTATCTAGATTTATAAACTAACTGGTAAAGTCTTAAGTCATGGTGGCTTTGTTGGCAGCAATTTGCTAGATAATCCCTGTTTCCTTGATAGCCCTGAACCGAGACAATCACAGGTTCTTTTATCCCAACCTTAATTACTAATATTAACTCTCAGGTCCCATGTTATACGTCACACAATAAAAGTTTGTTTTCATAAGTAAGCAGGTATGTACACACGCACTCACGTTACATCATCACAGAATGGCTCCAAAGGGTTCAAAAGGCAAGGCATGGCAAAGAAATCCTAGAGGCCAAAGCTGGGAAACTGACAAAATATGATGGTGTCCTGCTGGGTGTGAGACAGGAATCAAATCCAGCTACAGAAGAGGCTGGAAAAACTGTTGGCTGCTGGCCGTAGAGTGGGAGTGCGGGGTCTACGCGGAGCTGCAGCAGTGAAGTGAGGAGGGCAAGAGATGGCCAGCTGAGCAGATGTGTGGACAGCAGGTCCAGGTGGGTGAGCAGATAGACCGGCGGATGACATTTCCAGCATCAGCAGTGAGGATCCAATGAAACTGAAGGCCTTGGGACAGTTGGGAGTTCTCTGTCTGTCCATCCCCTGGCCATATAGCAGGTAGTCAGATGACGGGTCACCATCACAGTATTGGAAGTCCATCTTTTTAATGGGGTACAGGAGAAGGGGTTGCATCCTTCCTTGGTCTATTGTGTCTGATAAGTTCTTGACCCTGTTTTTCCTACTATGACTTTAATATGCCCATGTGACCCTATATTCTCAATGGAGCTGAGAAATTTATAGTGCAGCAACACCCTTTACTCCAAGTTTTTGGTCTGTGATGTGAAGGTGTCAGATGGATGGTGCCATTCACATGTCCACCCGGATGCAGGGTCATCCTGCTTCCTCAAAATGGATTCAAAAGCTGCCTGCAGATGGAATCTCTCAGGGCAAGATGCAGCCTAAAGAAACCACTCCCTTACATGATGTAGGGGTAACTTATGGCAGGGCCCAGCCCTGTCCTAATAAGAGACTGAACTACAGGACCTCAGGGAGACCAATGTCATTCCTAAGAGTCCTAGGGCCTCCATTTTGGTCTTGTGAGCTGGTCAGCATGGAGCACTGACCTGGAGAAGGATGTGCTGGGAGGTGAAAGAGAATAGCAACATGGTCATTGTTGTTCTATTATTTTAATGATAAAATAAAGCTGGAGAAGGAGGGGGTGTCCCTGTGGGGGTCCCTAGATAAGGGACCACGTGGGAGAGCGTAGCGGGTTCCATAGCAGGAGAGGGTGACGGGGCGGAGGGAATAACACGCCAGGCAGACAGGGCTCAAGTGAGAAGTTTATTTAGAAAAGGGAGTGAGAAGGGAAAAGAGACAGAGACACTGGGAACAGAAGAGAAGAGAAGAGAAGAGGAGAGAGAGAGAGAGAGAGAGAGAGAGAGAGAGAGAGAGAGAGAGAGAGAGAGAGAGAGGAGCCGGGAAGAGAGCAAAGAGAAAGCAAAGAGCAAAAGAGAGCGTAAGGAGGAGGGGTGTCCTGTCTTTTAAAGGGGTCCTTTCCACCTGCCTGCAGACTAGTACTCCTGGAACCCTGGGCTGGCCAAGGTACTGCCTGAGTGTATTCTGCCAGGAGACAGGGGCAGGCCAGCATAATGCCTGAGTCCTTACAGCCATGGTCCCATTGCTCTTCGGAGGCTGAGCTCTTAGTAGAGGAAGCTTTATACCTTACAAACAATTTGCAAGAGTCACTGGACATCTCCAATGACAATGTCAGTTCACTCACTCATTCCACAAACACTCACTGATGTCAGCAGCAGTTCAAGGCTCTGGGGACGCCCCACACCTTTTATAGAGGTCCTGTCTGATCAGAGAGGGTCAGGGTGTTGTTCAGTGGAAAGGCATGCGGGCCTGGGTTTGATTCTCACCCCTGCAAAACAAAGCAAAAGAAAACAGTAACTTCTAACAGATAACCAACAAATAGATACATATATAGTAGCAGCAGATGATGAGATGCAGGAAGGTCTGAGTAGTGGTTGGGGGGGGTTGGTATAGATGTCCCATTTAGGGATGCACACTTATAAAACTTATTCTCAGCACTTTTATGCATCCTGCACTGACTGCTGCCCACTTCAGAGAAACTCTGGCTAAGGCTGAGGGCAGCACTAACCGATGGGTATAAGCATAAACATTTAGAAGGCATTTTGACAACCTGTCATTTAACAAAATTGTAGTAGGTTCCTCTCTAGGCCTGGGAGGTCCCAGCCTTCATTCGATGGACAGTTGATATATAAAAGCTTTTTAACTTCATGAGATCCTATTTGCTGATTATTGGCCTTATTTCCCAAGTTATCAAAACCCTGTCTAAAAAGCCTTTACCCATGCCTATATGTATAAGAATGCTCCTTAAGTTTTTCTCTAGTAGTTTCATACTTATTTTTCTATGATTTTTCCTGTATTTATTCATGTGTGTGTATGTTTGTATGGGTGCTTACATGCATGAATATGCAGAGACTGGAAGAGGGTATCATTGTCTTTCTGTATCATTCTCTGCCTGTTTCTTTGAAGCAGGGTCTCTCCCTGAATCTGAGGCTTTTGTTTTCTTGGCTAAGCTGGAAGCCAGCAAGCCCCAGTGTTCTCCTACCATGTGGGCTCTGAGACTTGAACTCTGGTCCTCATGATTGCAGAGAGAATGCTATTAATGTTAACCTCTGAACCTCCAGTCCCTGTTTGTTTGAGACAGTCTTGCTATGTAGCCTGGACTGACTGCAAACTCATGGCAATCTTTCTGTCTCAGATTCTAGAGAGCTAGGATTATGAGCAGGGGCTACTATACCCAGCATTTTCTAAGAGATTTTATGTGCTCAGTCATGCCCACCTTCTCTGCCCCATGTCTTTTAAGCTTTGGGTGGGGCATGGATCTAAGCATCCACCTAAGCTTCTCTTAGCTTCCTTTTCTAAAGTGGTACCTGAAAGAGTTAAAGTTGATTTTTGAGAATTTGACATGTTGTTAGTCTTTTTTTTTTTTTTTTTTTTTTTTTTTTTTTTTGTTGTTGTTGTTGTTGTTGTTGTTTTGGTTTGGGTTTTTTAAAATTTTCTTTTGAGACAAGGTTTCTCTGTGTAGCCCTTGCTGTCCTGGAACTCAGAGATCTGCCTGCCTCTGCCTCCTGAGTGCTGAGTGCTGGGATTAAAGGTGTGAACCACCACTGCCCGACTTTATTGCTATTCTTTTATCTTGGCACCCTTAGAGAAGATCTTTCATCCCCCATTTATAGATAGGGAATCTGGAGCTCCAGGAAATTGGTCTGCACATGAGATAGTACAAAGTTGAGTTCAAATTAGTTAAGTTTCTGTCTTCATAATCACTATACTGTGCTGTCCCCTTCCCTTCTAAAGTTCACATGAGAATCAATGAAGGAATGTGTTTATGAATGATAAAAACAGATCTAATGTCTAGGGAATTAGACAGCGAGAGTCTGGGAACTTCACTGACATATTGCAGAAGGCAAGCATAGAGTGAAACCCTTGAACACTGAGACAACAGAATTGGTCAGATAGAAAGAGAAAGAAATCAGGGTAAATTATATTTACTTAGGGTGTGTGTGAGAGAGTGTGTGTATTCAAGTGTGTGTGTGTGTGTGTGTGTGTGTGTGTGTGTGTGTGTGTGCATGCCGTAGTGCATATGAGGAAGTCAGGGGACAACTTGCAAGGTTCAGTTCCCTGAATCCACATAGTGGTTCACAGCCATCAGTAACTCCAGCTCTAGAGGACCAAGCTCCCTCTTCTGGTCCCCATGGTCAATAAGAATGCATGCAGTATACTAATGTACATGTAGACAAAACACTCGTACACATAAAATAAAAATAAAAGGAAAGGAAAAGAACTACCTTAAGAAATAATCCAACTCCAGGCTCTGGAATCTCCAGGGGCCTGCTGCTGCTGTTGCTACTGATGCTAATGCTGATGATACTGATGATGATGTTAATGCATCTGGAAGCTTTGAGAGTACAGATGGAGCAAGAATCACAGACCAGTGAGGATGAGCCCCTCTGGTGCAAGTGAATCTGAGAACTGAGGTCATGTGTCCTTTGAGGGGCCCTTACCTTGGTAGGGGACTCTGCTGTCATTGGCTATGTCCAAGAGGAAACTGTTCTGTGCCACTTGTTGAGAAAGAATACCCAGGGCCATTGCCACAGGTACAGGATGGATGGGCTACAGTAGAGGAGAGAGAGGGGGTTCAAGTCCTTACACAGCACAGCCAAATGTGAACTTAAAGCCAAGGAGCAGGGAAGGGTCAGTGGATGGAAAATTTCTGAGAGGAAACATCAGGCATAGGGGAATTCTGGCAAAGCTAAGAGGATTATCTCTGAAGGCAAGCCAGGGTGATCCCCATGTCACAGTCACGTGGGAGAGAAAGCCTGATAGTTATTAAAGGTGGTCAATCCAATATCCAGAGATGTGGACCTGTTAAACTCTGTGGGATCCCCTGCAGATTGGAACCCGATGAGGAAGCACACTTTCTGCCTAGGAGAAGGTCCTAGAAGAAACTCTGGCTTCCCCGCTACTCCTGCCAGTCTGGTTTGTCTTAAAGGAAGTGGTTGTCCCCTCCCTTCTTCTCAGTAACCAGGGGGAGCTTGGTGGTCACAGGCCCAGAGGAGGGAGCAGTGTCGAGGAGTGTCACAAAGCTGTACAGGCCCAGGCAAAATGACAAACTCAGGCAGCCAGAGCCCAGGCCTCAAAGACTGGGGTAGCATAGTCTCCCCAGATCTTCCACAGGAGACTTGGGAGCAACTTGGAAACTCGTTTTTGTCCCCAGCCCGTTGCAGGCTGCGGTTCCTCCCAGAGGACGGCAGTCCCCTGTTTATAGTCCCTAGAGGCAGCAGCATGAGTGTATGTGAAGGAATTTCCAGCAGTCCATGGTCTGTGTCCGGGCTACACAGAGAAGGGATCTGGTGTGCTGTGTATGTGAGCTTCCCTCACACCCCGGTGCTGGGCCCTCAGCCAGCATGGTCCTTACTCACCACAGAGGCATGTGGCTATAAATGCTGGCCCAGCCTGTGGGGAGAAGTTCCCATTCCTCTTTTATAACCACTTGAGGCTTCCAGAGGAACACAGCTTCTTAACTGACACCAAGTAACTAAGTTGACTAGTAACTTAGTTACTAATTACTAGTTCAGTTCCTCCTGCCCCCCCCCTTTTGCTCTGTCATTCCCGTGGCTTAGAATTAGGTCCATGTCATAGGAAGAGGCCTGACTCTGAGTTCTACCACAGTCACAGATTGCAGGGGCGGTGACTGGGTTTCCTTCAGTGTCAGATGCACCCGGAGCTTGTGAGTTCCCCAAAGAGCTGCAGAGCCAAGCCCTGGCATCCCTTCTACTGTAGTTTCCTTTGGGACGGCGGCCCATCTGTTATAGTCTTGGGGGCAGTCCACAGGAGGCGCTTATTTTTCTGTGAAGCACAGGACGAGGCGTCCTCATTACCGCCACATCATATCATCTTGTCCTCATTACCGCCACATCATATCATCTTGGTCTAGTTACAGCACATTAGTAACGGAGGAAAAGAGGTCCTTGGCTCCGTGTCACCTCCTTTAAAGGAAATCAGCTTATGGCCAGACTGAACGGTTCCTGGCCCTTGTGTAGGAGGCCAAGCTATCATTCCCCATGTTCTCACAGTTTCCTGTAGCTAGGCAATGGCCCAGAAAACAGGCCTGGGTGGCTGTTCTACGAGGAGCTGCAGGACTGGCTGTAGGCAGTCTTCCTTTAGTTGAGTCAAAGGTCTGGGGGGTTGGGGGAAGTGCATCTATTTACATCTCTCCTCAGCTCAGTTTCACTGTGAAGATGTCTTTGAGATTATCATTCCAGGCTTTTACCAAAACACAGTCTTTACACATTGACTCCCTCTCTCTCTCTCTTTCTTTCACTCACTCACACGCATTGCACGCATGCACGCAGGCGCGCGCGCGCACACACACACACACACACACACACACACACACAGAGTTTTCTTTTACAATTCCCCCTTATAAGAAGAAAGTAAATCTTAGGAAATGGGACTCAAGCTTTTTAAAAAAAAAAAAAAAAAAGAACGAGGTTAGCATTTATAATTGGCTACTTTACTTTTCTCCATTCCTGCCCAGTCATCTGATACTGCCCTCTCCTGGAGGGAAACCCGCAGGCTGAGTCAGAACAGGTTATGAACCACTGAGCAGCACAGGCAGGCTTCCTGTGTACTCAAGCCTCTTATTTCCAGTTAGTCACAAGTCCACTGTCTGCTACAGCATCGTGTAGTGCCACTGTCTCTTATGGTTCTATTCTGACCTCTTCTTTGCTGCTACAGCGTGTGTGAATTAGCTTTTATCTGTGAAATTATACAGCAATAATCTTGAAGGCGGAAACCCTGACTCTCAAAAAGTTTCCAAAGCAATTCTAGAAGATTTTAAATACACACACCAAAAAGCAGTAGTTACAAAATATAAAAGAAAAATTTAATATATAGTAGTTTCCTAGACAGACCTGTATGGGATACATCATATGTATAAGCCTAGCCTGTGAAATTATTCACTTCTGTCCATTTGTTTGCCAATAAAACAGAGGCGAAAAGAATGGAGGGACTAAGACAAGGCTCCAGAGAGAGCTGGAGCACAGCACTTGTGGATACAATAGCAAGAGTGCTCTACCGGGGTGAGAACAATTTTGTCCTCCAGGAGTCTAGGTAATGCACCTCATGACCACAGCTAAAGGGACTGTCCTGGGCATCGAGTAAGTGGATGGAGGTCAGGGGTTCTGCTGCATGTCTGGTGAAGTGCATGACAGCCCCCACAACATGAACTTTACAGGTTCAAAATGTCATTAGTGTCAAGGCCTAGGACGCTGGGCCGACCCCACACAAGGCCTTTTACTGTGGTCTTTGTCCACATGGCCTGGGCATGGCACCCTGTCCTGTTCTCAGGTTTATTTACTGCTGATAAGAGGTTCAGATCGTTCTGCCTCTAGTGGGCTTTCCCCAAAACAAATCAGTACATGCCAAGTATATGATGTCATTTTCTTAATCATAGAACTACACCATGAATCACAGACTGTGAAGGATAAAGTTTGTTTCCCCATCTTGCCAGGCAAAGAGCATGTTTAGACAAAACCAGACAGGTTTTTTTGTAAAAGAAGGGAGAGTACTCATTTTATTTTTTGTGTGAGTGCCTGTAGTGTGTGTGTGTGTGTGTGTGTGTGTGGTGTGAGTGCCTGTGTGGGATATATGTATGTATGTGTGTGTGCTCTGTGTGAATGCTTGTGGTGTGTGGTGTGTGTGTGTGTGTGTGTGTGTGTGTGGGCCTGTGTGGGATATATGTATGTATGTGTGTGTGCTCTGTGTGAATGCTTGTGGTGTGTGTGTATGGTGTGAGTGTGTGTGTGAGTGAATGGTATGAATCCCTGTGATCCGTGTGTATATGGTATGGGTGCCTGTGGGGGTGCGTGTTTCAGTAGCTGGTGTGAGTGTGATGTGTATGAGAGTACCTGTGATGCGTGTGTACGGAGGTATGTGTGTGTGAGTGCCTGTAATGGGTGTGTGTGTGTGTGTTTATGTGCTTGTGATATGTGTGTGTGTGTGTAGGTGTGTGTGTGTGTGAGTGCTTGTGATGTGTGTGTGTGCCTGTGATGGGTATGTGTATGTGTGTATGTGTGTGTGAGTGAGTGCATGTGATGGGTGTATGTGTGTGTAGGTGTGTGTGTGTGTGTCTGTGATGTGTGTGTGTGTGTATGTTGGTGTCTGTGTGCCTATGATGTGTGTGTGTGAGTGCCTGTGATGTGTGTGTGTGTGTGTGTGTGTGTGTGTGCCTGTGATGGGTGTGTGTGGGTGCACACGGCACTGTGCACAGTCTAAGTCAGGACAACCTTTGAGAGTTAGTTCTCACATTTCATCTCATTGAGGGTCTGTCTTGTTTTTCATTCCGTCTCCATGTACCGCAGGCTAGCTGACCCACAGGTGTCTGAGGTGGAAATGGTAGGGCCCTCATCCTGTTGTGGGGTAACTATTTTGTCTGGTGGAGGTGGAGTGAGGTGTGTATCTTTGTCTTCACCATGTTAGGAGAAAATAATGTTCCGGGTGTATTAATTATTGTTTTAATACACTGAGGTTCATTAAGGTATGGTATAAAGTTCTCAGCATTGTGTGGTAGACCTGACTGCTACAAGTCTCTTCTGCTGCTGGCTAGAGGCTGTCTTAAGTTTATCAGATGAGAGCCTGCAATGGTCCTCATATGCTAAGAGCTGTGTGTGCATACAGCTCCATATCAGAACATACACTCTTCCAAGAAACCATAGGCAAACAGCCCAGATTATTAGGCCGACTGTGTGAAAATGCCATGATGCTCTAGTCTTGGGCAAGAGAATCAACTATTCCCAGAGTAAAACAGCTCAGTTCCAGAAGTTATGAAGTATGTGGAGAGCCTCAGATCCTACAGTCTGAGGTCAGAGAACATGGATATGCATGTGTCTACTCCGACACCAAGGCTTCAGAGAGGATATATCCACACTGACCTCAGCTTTTGCTTCCTATTTTGTTTCTGGTGGTGCAAGAGATTGAACCAAGGCCTTGAGTATGGCAAGAGCTGTATTCCAAGCCTACTTCCTGTTTTGTTTTTTTTAAAAGAAACTAATACATTTTTATGATTTTTTGACTTATGCCTAAGAATACATTTTACATAGGGGTTACATGAAAGTAATCAGCCAATCTCTCCATCACATGCTGTTGTTGGGATGGTTTTGGAGACAGGGTCTTACTATGTAGTCCAGGCTAGCCTTGGACCCTTGATTACCCTGTCTCTGTCCCCTGGGTGCTCAGATGGTAAGTGTGTACTGCCATGCTTGGCTTACCCTGATTTATATACACATGTGTCAATACACATGTACACATACATACATATGTACATACACACACACACACACACACACACACACACACAGTGGAACATGGCAGTAATGCCAGCACTCAGGATGCAAAAGTAGAAGGAATGTAACTTTGTGACCAGCCTAGGCTATACAGTGAGTTCATGTACTTCCTGAGTTACTTAGTTAACCCATGTCTTAGTTACTTTTCTATTGTTGTGACAAAACACCATGACCAAGGAAACTTAACAAAATAAAACATAAACTGTGCTGACAGTTTCAGGGGATTAATAATGGTGGAGCAAAGGCAGGACAGCAGGAACTGCTTGGGTGCCCACATCTTGATCCACAGCAAGAGGCAGCGAACAAATACACTCTAGAAATGGCAAGTCTTTTGAAACCTCAAAGCTCAGCCACAGTGGCACACCTCCTCCAACAAGGACACACTTAATCCTTCCCAAACAGTTCCACCAGCCAGGGGCCAAGTATTCTAACATGTGTGCCTATAGGTACCGTTCTCATTCAGATTACACACCCTGTCTCCAGAAGAAAACAAACAGAATGAACAGAGCTATGAATCCCTTTTGGCCTGGAGATGTATGGTTCAGGGGGCTTGTCGGGCACCATATAAATTCCTGCATAGCACCATAAGCACAAACATCATCCCCATCACTTGGAGCTCAGTGGTTAGCTTTCTATTTTATTGCTAGTGATATTCTGTTCTGTAACATTGCTTCCTATTAATATGAGTCATTGCAAACATAGGCGAGCTGTAGGTAACCGACATCATTCCTCCTGTGTCTCTATCCCCTTTGCAGTCTGCACTTGAAATGCAGTCTGCATTGAAATGAAAGCATCCAGACTCTGTGCCTCTCTGGTCCCTTCCTCCACCCACATTTCAGGTTCCATCCTCCAAGTTACGGACAGTTTTACATGGGTTACTTTTTCCTTTAAACATGTTACTGTTAACTCCCTATGGATGTGTTAAAAAAAAAATCCTTTTAAAACAGGCCTTACTTATATAAAATGTTTAGATACTCATCACTCTATCTGTAGACTTACTCATTCTTCCCCTCATTCCACAAAGACCTTTTCGGTGTCTGCCATGTTTCAGACAATGGGTTGAGCAAAACAGAAGCAGCCAGTGAGCCCAGGGAGCATATGCCAGAGACAGGCCCACCGGGTACTTTTCTGCACATGAGTCTTGTGCAACAGGGAGCCAAAGAGTGAGTGAGAGAGGCCTGCAGTGATTCCTGGGACCAGGAAGAGAGAGCAGAGAGCACATTCCCATTTGAATGCTGCATCAGAGTGTGTGGGCTAGGGTGTCAGCCCCAGCCAGCTAGCCCAGGCAGCTTAGACTTAAAATAACACTTCAAGAAAGTTGACATGGGGAAATATTGTCCAGTTGGCAGTATCTGGGCTTCCCTTGGCTACTGAAGGCTCTCTCTCTCTCTCTCTCTCTCTCTCTCTCTCTCTGGAGTATAGGGGCCTATATTCGGTTGTTCCCTCACACCTCCCGCCCCCCCCCCCTTCATGATAGAATTCCGTGGACAGTTTTAGTTTGACTCTCACATGACCCCTTGTCACAGAGAAGTGACACATGTTCTTTTCACTGTGATTTTAATGAGATGTTAGAGTCAAAGCCTGGGCCCTGGTGGTCCTAATAAGCCAAGCTCAGCCACCTGTTGTCAGGAAACCAATTAAAGACAGAACTAATAACAAAAGGCAGAGAAAGGAGGTTTATTCAGCACGATCACACTGGGGAGAATAACAAATAAAGAGGTAGAACTGTCCTCCACCCCAAAGTCCATCATTGGGGTCCTGATATGTGGTTTATGTTGAATAGGTAGCAACAAGTACACAGAACTAAGTAGTCCTGATGGAGTGGCGTGGGCCCACCCATCAGTGACCAATCATTGCTAGTCTCCCATAAGTTCCTCTTCCGGCTGGTACCACATTTTTACCTTTTCCTTCTCCTTGCACGAGTCTTCTAGGGAAATTCCAATTTCTTGGGGACCATTGTTTCAATAGTCTGATAGCCAAAGGGAGGGGCATGTGTCTCCCTTTAGAGCATCTGCATTCCTGCCAGGGCAGTTACAAGGATGGATGGATGTGAGGGCGTTGGATGTTTGAAGGGTCGGTGGACGTGCATGCCCCCACTTAGCTTGCTGTGTGTGGTCTTGTCTCCCCTGCAGATTAATCGGCACAGCAACAGTCTCCCTGAAGGACCTGATCGGGGACCAGAACAGATCCTTGCCCTACAAACAGATCTCTCTGCTAAATGAAAAGGGACAAGACACTGGGGTGAGCTCTGTGCTTTCCTGGAAAGACAAAATAAGATGGTCAAGTAAAACCTCATCTAGGAAAGACTCGTTTGACAACTTAGCTCAGCTCACTACCTGAAATACTGAAAGTCTGATTTCATGATAAATGGATCCTCTTCAATTTTCAGTCATAGTTAGCAAATGTGAGATTTGATTTGCTTTGAAAGAATTCCAATCTGGGCAGTGGTGGTGCATGACTTTAACTCCAGCACTCAGGATGCAGAGGCAGGCAGATCTCTGTGAGTTCGAGGCCAGCCTTGGTAATGTATCAGACAAACAGAAGGTTTTTGTTGCCTTCTGTGTTAAGATGGTAATATCATGGCCTTTGTCACCACATTGGTTGCCAAATATTTTCTGATTTTAGGCTATCTAAAAAAGTACATATTATTGACATAAAACCAGAATTCAAAGCTGGGTATGGTGGTACACACCTTTAACCCCAGCAATCAGAAGGCTGAGGCAGGCTGATCTCTGTGAGTTTCAGCCTGATCTACACAGGGAATTCCAGGCCAGCCAGGGGTCCATAATGAGATCCTGTGTTTAAAGGAAAAAGAATTCAAGTGTGTTTTCCCCAAGTAACTCAGATTTAGACGCCATATGACTGCTAAGAAGTCTTCAAACACTATTATGCTCAGCCCATGACTTTTAACCCCTTCATTTTCCAACCAACTTACTTTGCTTGCAAACCTGGGCCAAAGTTTTATACTAAAAGCATCTCTATAAGCTTCATCACAGGTGAGGGCCCTGCGAACCCAGGCAAGAGGATGACAGTGTGGCTGCACTGATCTCTGAGGCCTTTAATCCTAGCAGAGGCAGGCAGATCTCTGTGAGTTCAAGGCCAGCCTGGTCTACAGAGTTGAGTTCTAGGACAGCCAGGACTACAAAGAGAAACCCAGAGACTTGCCAGGAGTCAGGGTTCTGATCATAACACCTGCATCAAAAGCACCCCACATCATCTGACCACCCAAAGCCCAGCCAAAAAAACAATGCTGCCCTCTGACATCTGACCACCCAAAACCCGGCTGAGACAAACGATGCCAAGGCAAGATGGGTGTCTGTGAGCTTCCCAGATTGCTGGCGTTTTATAATGCTCAGAAGAGAACTCATGGACTTTCCAAAGCAGCAGAACTGTTGGGACAGAGATGAACACTGCCACCGGGATGCTCTCACTCCTACTGAGATTCCTAAGCATCCCCAAGAATACTGAGGCGACTGGGACCTCAGCATGTAAAACAGCAGTTGGGGATGAGTTATGGTGGGCTCTGCTAGGTTTTAAAAGTACAATTCCTCACGTTAAGTTTGAGCCCCAAGGTGCCAGCACATAACCTTCGTGTTGAGCATTGGTCTATAGAAAAAATAGCCATAGATGCTGCTCTTGTGACTTGTGGCTTGCTATGGATGGGAGTGTGGGTAGGCCTATTGACTAATCTGTTCGGTATTCCCAGGCCAGTCTCAGGCACCAAATGTGCTGATCCATGAGGAAACATTTGCTGATGGACAGACAAGAAAAAACAGGAGCGATACAGACACATGTGTATATCCATGCATATGTGCTATTGAGAGTCACTAGCCACACCAAACCCATAAATGAAGGAAGAGAGGTCCACTTAGATTTGGACTTAGAAAAATAAAGCATCATTTTTAGTACTGATATGTCCTAAATATTAGAATTGTATTCTTTATTTTATCTTCTTTAAATTTTCATTTTGTTTTGTTGTTACTGATTTTCAAGACAGGGTTTCTCTGTGTAACATCCCTGGCTGTCCTGGAACTCACTTTGTAGACCAGGCTGACCTCAAACTAAAAGCATTTTTTAAAAAAATCTTTATTTTTATTTTGTATATGGTTATTTTGCCTGTCTGTATGTCTGTGCACCAAGTGCATACAGTAAGCACAGAGCCCGGAAGAAGGTGTCAGATCACCTGAAACTGGAGTTACAGAGCCTCCATGCAGGTGCTGGGGATCAAACCATCAAACCCCAGTCCTCTTCAAGAGTAGTTGGTGCTCTTAACCACTGAGCTACCTTTCCAGCCCCTGTACTTTATCTTTTAATCTGATGTGTGTGTTGGGGGTAGGAGGTATGGGTGGGGGGGTAGGAGGGAGGGGTGGGGGGGTCCTCATTTACAAGAGACTTCCTTAACTTTAAATTTTGTCTTTCCTCACTTTTATGCAATGATTGCGGTAGTCAATGAGCATGTGTTTGGTGAAATAAAAGTTAGCAACCCTGCTTCAAGTTTGAGGATGTAGCTAATGGGCAGAACACTTGCCTAGCATACGTGGGGCCCTGGTTCTCATCTGGGGTACTGAAGGGAAAGGGGCAATTAATTTTTTTTTCCTAGCAAGCTTTTTAAAAGTCTTGTAAGTTCATGAAATATAAAGATATAAACTTTGCTTTGTTTGATTCCTAGATATCTTGGGATCACAGTTAACACATTAGGGATGACAATTATGTTTAACTTTATGATTTGTGCATTTGTCTTTTCTTTAATCAGACTTGGTTTCCCTTTTCGTTCTGTCTCATGATTATGCTACTATATACCTTCTGGCTAGTTCCTTAAAGTTCTTTCCTGGAGTGAAATATAAAAATAAATCTCAGCAATTAGTATTCATGAGCAGCAGATGAAGTAATCATTCTAAATGGGCATCTCTGTTGGTAACTCTATGAGCAGAGCCATCTCCACTGCAGGGCAGAAGCTTGCTACAAGTTCACACATGCTTGTTACAGCTTTCCTGTAGTCAGTAAGGTTGCCCTTGGCAACCTGTGACAAAGAAGCTTTCTTTCTCACTCTGTCTTGGCTCACCTTGGAGAAGACAGGAATAGTCCAGTTCCCCACATTTCCAGCCTCACCTTCTTGCCCAGTCCCTACTGGACTGTTCGTACTGAATCTGTAATATTCTTTTCCCTGCATTGATTGTCTGTGCAATGGATTCTTTCCACACAGGCCACCATTGACCTGGTGATCGGCTATAGCCCACCTTCAGCTCCACATCCGAATGACCCGAGTGGGACCAACGTGTCAGGCATGGGTGGTAAGTTGACCTTCTTGGTGACCCAAGGAGAATCAGCTAAAGCACACACAGTCTCTAAAGAAACTGCCTTTATAGTGTCCATAGCACCCTGCCCACTAGACAGGTGCAATTCTTTACAAAATGCCCTTCCAGCAGAGAGGATGCTGAAACAGCTCCCGAGGCGAGCGCTCTGCCAGCGCTCATCCAGTACACACAGACTGCAAAACTATTATGCTTCAGTTTTGTGATCTCTACTGAATACCATGTCCCGGGTTGTGAGATGCAAGAGTGGCTTCTCTGCCCTCCTCCAAGCGTCACAGCTCCCAACGGTGTGATTCTGGGATGTGTTCTCAGCCACAGGCCCTTGGACTTTTTTCTTTCTCTGAGCCCTGACCCTCTTTCCTCCCGCAAACACCCACTCTGTCCCCTGTCGGTTGTTTCCTTCAGCATGAGCCACTTGTCCTCCTGGGACATCTTGTCATCAGATGTCACTCTAGACAGGGGCAGCCTGGGGCCTCAGGGAAGGTCTATAAGGCAATCCCGTCTTTCACAAAGTTGGGTTTGGCTTCCCTTGATGATGTCTGTGGGATGACAGTGGTACCCGAAGTGGGTTTTGTCCCAGTGAAACAGAAAGGGTTTCAGAACAAGCAGGATAATTCAACTGCCTAAGGTGGAGGGAGGTTTGGTCACTTTAGATCGGCCATGGGAGCCTAAACTACTGTGCGCACAAATATGATTTCCCCAGAGCGAGTCTCTGCTTCCTTAGAAACGAGCAACCCTCACAGGGATGAAAGCCCCACCCCCAAGACCCCCTTTACAGAGGCTGTTTCCCAGTGCTTGGCATGATGTCATCTGTGCAAGCCTGGTATCCTGGTAGCACCGTAGACTGGAGAGTCTGCCCATGCCCAAGAAGCTGCCTCCCTGCAGCTCGATGGCAGACACTGGGCAAGCAAGTGCCAGGTTTCCCACAGTCCTGACATGCTGGACAGAGGAGGCAATGAAAAAGCACCTGGATTCCTTGCATTTGGGTTTTAACCAACGCTATTCACAATGCTGCAGGAGAGCGGGCTGTGTCAGGGGACAAAGTAAATATAATACAACGAGGTGAAATTTCTTGATTTGGAAAAAAAAAAAAAAGAACAAAATCAATTAATCTGAAAGTATTCTTTGTGACGCAAAATGACTCCTCACCAAGGCTGGGTCAAGGGTGACATTCAGAATGCTGGCTTCACGTACAGGCTGAAAATGAGGATGTACAGAAAAGAGAAGGAAGACAGAAGGAGGAAAAAGAGTAGCGGAGGAAAACTAATTACGAAAGATAAGACCACAACCACCAATCGCTCTTACTACTGCACACCTTAATGGCACACGCAGGAAACCAGGGATAGGATCATCACCCCTTGCTTCCCTTAACTTATAGATATTTCCAAATTTTTGTAATTTTTAGCTTGTTATCTTTTTTGAATACAAAAGAAATATCTGGTTATTAAAATGTATGCATCATAGAAAAGACCTCAGAAGACACAGAAAGGGGAAAAAAAAATCTCCTTCTCCTGAGATAATCTGCCGGCAGCTTTTGACAGGTGTGAGTGCTGTTGAAGGCTTCTACTCACACAGTGGCTGCTGCACAGAAATGTGAAACCTTAACAGTATAGCACAAAGGTCAGATGGTCAGAGAATGAATACCCTCTGCAAATTGAAGAAATTGCTTATTATCATTGATGAAAGAATAGAACCCTGCAGGAGTTCCCTTTGAATGAATGCTTTCAGGGAGCCCTATGTCATCATGGTAGAGATTCAGAGTTTGGGGCATTGGTGGTTGATTGACAGTGTGTTGTATCTAAGATGTCCCTTTCACTAACCACCTTGGAGGCTGGTCCTATACCAGAAAGATGGGCTGGGCCAGTCTATATAGACTTGGCAGCCTGGAAACTCGTCACCATGGCAACTTGTTCACCTTCTGCCAGTCAGCTTTACTGGAGTGTACATTTCTGTGACTAGAATGAACTATTTTTAAAACCTCACATCTATTTTTAAAGAGCCATCTGTTAGATGTATACTTTGCCCAACTAAAGAAAAGCAAAACTTCATTCATAGCTTGACTCCAGCGTTTCAAATTTATGTCCTTTCATGAGCAACAAAGTGCTTTCGCTTGGAGGCATATTTGCTCGACTTCAGAAAAAAAAAAAAAAACAGTTACGGATACCTGTACATGTTGCATGCAAAGAGCTCGGGAAGGGCACAGGTGATCAAAGCTTGAGAGGATTTGACCAAGTAACGTTGTCATTGTTAGGAAGCAGAGTGGCATTTGTACAGGGACACAAAGACTCTGAGCTGCAATGAGTCAGCAGATCTGACTCTGAACATTGATGCATTTTCAGGTGGGTCACACTCTCTGATTCTCTAATTCCATGCACAATCAGGAGACTGGATTAAATGACACATAGGGTCTCTAACTAGTAAGCTCTATTTGTTGTTGTTTTAAGGCAGGGTCCCACTGTAGACCAGGCTGGCCTGTAATCCACTATGTAGTTGAAGCCAATTTTAAATAGCAAGAGGAGATAAGATCTATCTAAATGTGTGGTCTGAAGCTGGAAGTCATAATTATTTCAGGAGATAGCCTACATGTTAGTAGGATGGTTGATTTGTAGTTGAGAAAACAGAGGCATTTGCATCTGGGTTTTGTTCTCTCAATAAAATAAGTAGGATCATTAACAGAGAATGAAGCTTCCCAGGTAAAAATAACTGCTAGGTGTTGGAGGCTGGAAGTGTAGCCTGGAGTGGAACGCTGGGCATATTCTCAGCAATGCACAAGGTTGGAAAAGATGAACAGATTTGACCTTGGTGGCTTATAGTAGCCCTCTCAGGTCAGGATCCAAGAAAACTTTGTCTTAGCAATGATGGAGATAGTCAGGAAACCCCAGATGTCCACTTAAGATTTGTGAGACCAGTCAAGATGGTGTGTGCCCTTCTCAGCTGGGTTGAGCTGTCTAGATGAAGAGGGAGAAGTACAGAGTTGAGCAAGCACACAGATATGATACATGAGAGAAGATGGGTTGAAGGGCGTGCAGGGCAACCTCAATGTTAGATCATGGGCTCCAATGCCTAGGAGACTACCGAAGGGAAGGAGGGAGTACCAGGCAGGAAGGTGGTGTGGGTGGTGTGGACTGGGGCTGCTTGTTTAGAGAAGTAGTTAAGCAAACTAGGAAGAATCAAGAGATGCCTTCTCTGGTTGAGTAATGTCCCCTGAAAAGTCATGTGTATGTGAAACTTCAGAACCCATCATTTGGAAACAGTATGTGTATGTGGTCGGTAAAGTTGAGGCTGTCCTGGATTATGGCAAACTCTACATCCCTTGACTGATGTCCTTAGGAGATGAAGTAAGGGCACTCAGATATGCAAGGAGTAGGTCCCATAACCACGGGCGGTAATTGGATGAGGCAGGGCTGCTAAGAACCACTCACTAGGAGCCACTGTGTGGGAAGAGACAGGAGGACTCTTTCTCAGAGGCTTCATATGGAGTATGCCGCTGCCAACACCTGAGATTTCTCATCCAGAGTCTGGAGCTGCCAGAGAACATTGCTCTAAGCCATCCAGTTTGTAGATGTTTGTTAGGATAGCACTGGGAAGAGGCTACACCCATTCAGTCAGCAGTTCCTAGGTTGCCATTGGGTTTTGTGGTCATGACAGTCAGTCATTGTTTGTGGCTCTGGGTCACACCCATGCCTGGATCTTAGTGTACCATGCCACCATGCCTGGATCTTAGTGTACCATGTCACCATGCCTGGATCTTAGTGTACCTTGCCAGCACAGGCACTAGCATGTTGAAAGGGAAACAGCCTGTGCAGAGGGTGCATTCAGCAAGGGTTAGGGTTCCCTCATCCTTCGTGGAACACTTACTGTTCAGCCCTGAAGCGAGAGGTTCAGAATCCAAAGGTCGATAGAACAAATGCCACTGGCTTCATCTTCTAGGCTTTCTTAGATTGAACAAATGCCACTGGCTTCATCTTCTAGGCTTTCTTAGATTCTATTCTATAGAGAACCAGGAGTTTGAAGTTTTGCCATGTGTGTGTCTAGAGGTCAGTGTCGGACATGTGTGTCTAGAGGTCAATATCTGATGACTTCCTCAATTGCTCTCCACCTTATCATTTATTTTTTTATTTATTTATGTATTGCTTTTTCAAGACAGGGTTTCTCTGTGGCTTTGGAGGCTGTCCTGGAACTAGGTCTTGTAGACCAGGCTGGTCTTGAACTCACAGAAATCTACCTGCCTCTGCCTCCCTAGTGCTGGGACTAAAGGCGTGTGCCACCACCGCCTGGCTCCACCTTATCCTTTGAGATGGGAGTCTCTCACTGACCCTGAGACTCACTGAATCAGCTAGGCTGGTCAGCCAATGACCGGCAGGGATTTGTCTGTCTCTGGCTCCCTTTGCCGAATGAGCCATCTTACCGCCCCTTTTTGTCTGTTAAGAAATGAAAAGCTAAAGTTTGTCAGCAAGTTTCAAAGATTTAGTGAATGAACGAGAGGGAAGAGGAGCCAGGCAGGGTTGACTTTTGGTTTTTTAGGGAAAGTAAAGTTAGCGTGTAGCTGAAGGCAGGAGGCAGGTGACACTAAGAAAGAGTCACTGGGGGTATTTAAGAGTTAGGGGACATTTGTGGAGTAGGACCTAAGAGACATCAGAGGGTGGGACATTAATTAACCTGCTAAGTGGGGAGAACTTTCTCCCTTGAATCTGTGAGGTGGCTGGGGGTTAAAAGAGGGGACAGATGCATGTTGAAGGAGCAGACAGAAATGCAAGGGGAGGACATGACCACTGTGGCTGCTTGGTGAGAAAAGGAAAGTCTTCATCTGCCGTGAGGGCAATCTTGGTGATCCTGAATTAAGAAGCTGAGCAGGGGGGATTCCCAACGTGGCTCCTGGGTCAGTCTCTCTCGAAGGACCTGCAGTGAGAAAGCGATGGGTGGGAGATGGGGGGGGTGTTAGGGGCAGAGGCTTGAAGGGCATCTACAAGTTTGGTTCTCCATGACATTTCCCTAATCTCTCTAGCAAGCTGGCTGCTGAGATGAGAGCTCACTCAATTATAGCCAATCCAAGGTCACAATAATTCTCTCCCTGTGCTCTGTTCTTCTGTGTCATTGATCCTAATACCCTATGAATGCATTTTCTTAAAACAGCAGTGTCTGCACCATAACTTGCGACCCCAAAAGTTCACCTGCTACCTTGGGAACAGGACATGACCAGGAAACCAGGGTGCTAGACAGTTGCAGACTAAGGACCATCACTAACTTGGCCCCCTTCCATATTTCAGAAGAAGAGGAAGAAGACCAGGGAGATGAAGACAGAGTAGATGGCATGGTCAGGGGCCCTGGACCCAAGGGGCCGGCTGGCACACTGTCAGAGGCTCAGCTTGCTCGGAGGATCACCAAGGGAAAGAATAGCCGGCGGATGCTGTCCAACAAGCCACAGGATTTCCAGGTGGGGAGGGCTCCATGCTCTGTGTATTTATTGTTATCCCATGGCCCATGGCCCAGACACCGTCACGATGTCATCATAGACCCATTCCTATAGTCCGGGGCTCATCTGCTAAAAAGGATAAGGGCATGAACCCAGAAAGGAGAGTCCCATGTCCTACAAGCACAAAGGGTTTTGTTAAAGACAAGCTGTTCAGAGGGATGTAACCAGAACCTTCCTTCCCTTTGGAGCTGATCAGCAAAGAGCAATAGCTCTAGCACCTGTTGCATTTTTCCCTGGCTCTCAGCATGAGTGTATCACAGAGACACCCGGAGGCCAGGCAAAGGGCTACAGTGCTGGGACCTCAGCCCGCCCTGCTTTTCTCAGGCTCACTCTGAAAACCCTTTCTCCTGCTCAGCTGATCTGGGTTGGGAAACCCAGCCGCAGTTCCCATGTTGGAGAGGGTCAGAGATAGCCCCTTCCAGACTGAGGGTCTCAGTCCCATAAAAACTGCCTGCTTGGTTTCAGCCATCCTTATGAGCCAGAGAGCTAAGGAGACAGCTGAGGATTCCTTTGCACCATACGGCCGGGAAGGTTTGGTAACAACACTGTGTTGTGATTGCAGATCCGTGTCCGGGTGATTGAGGGCCGGCAGTTATGTGGCAACAACATAAGGCCCGTGGTGAAAGTCCACATCTGTGGTCAGACACACCGAACAAGAATCAAGAGAGGGAACAATCCATTTTTTGACGAGGTGAGTGGGCGGAAAATGCATAGCCCTGCTCACAGTTCATAAAGGTGGGAAACACGGGGCCTGAGAACTAGAAAGCATTGTACAGGCTCTAGTGTTAAACACAGGGGAAAGCCACGTGGGCTTGAAGCCGTCTAACTAGCTTCCATTGATTTCTGACCTGGACCTGAGTCACTGGCTAATAATATTCACGTGTGTTCTGTGTTGTTTGACAGTTATTTTTCTACAATGTGCATATCACACCTTCCGAACTCATGGATGAGATCATCAGTATCCGGGTAAGGGGCTGGGGCAGGAGGACACTGCTCACTGACCTCTGGATGAAGGCCATCGCCTCACCCCTCTCCTGTCTTCCAGGTCTATAATTCCCATTCCTTGAGGGCAGACTGTCTGATGGGGGAATTTAAGGTGAGTGGTAATAGCTTACTTATTTCAATTGTGTAAAGATGAAAATTCATAACAGGGAATCTGATTCACAGCCAAGCCTCAGGACACACATCTTGGTGATATCTTAGGGTTCTAGGGAAAGGGTAGACACCATGATTTTTATGGAAGACCTCGTGGGTCTTATCTATATAATACCAATAGTTAAATAATTCACCATAACCATGGTACCTTGGTGTGTCACTGAGAGGCCTTGCCAGCTTCTATCTGTGGATGGAAACAAAGTCATTGCTACAAAGGGTGTGCTGGGTGCTGGCAAAAAGCACCTCAACTAGCTGTACTTGCCAGTGGCCCCAGAGCTCTGTCTGCGAAGCCAGTTGTACATCTGAAATGAGAAAGGAACATGGAATTGGCAAGAGATGCTACATTTTTCCAGGTAGTTTTCAGAGGATGAGCTACTTCCAGTCACTGAAATGCTCCTAGCATGATCTGGGTCAGACAGACCTCCCCGGTCATACCCCTGCCTGCCTGTCACCTGGGTGAAATCTCTTAACCACCATGATCCTCAGTTGCTTCATCTGCAAGATGGAATCATCATTATGAAGATGTGGAAAGAACTATCCAATCAGGGATTAGATTAGTGTTCACGTTAGGACTGACTGGAGAAGAAGGAGTTTGGACAGGAGACAGGGCCAGGTGATGTCCTGCAGGGTGATCAATGGTCCCAGTTTCTCTGGCACTTTCAATGCTGAAGCTAAGAAAGTCTCAGGCAGACTGGGACAAGTGAGTCACCCTGCTTTCATGGTCTCTTCCAACCCTAAGTCTAGTTCATTCATTCAATAGTAATTCATTAAGAATCTTCCCCATCAGGCTCAGTGCTGATATCAGAGAGGGTGATGTGAAAATTTAGATCTTGGACCTTTTAAGAGCAAGGATGTTGTATCTAAATATAATGCTGTTTTCTTTAAGTTGAAATACTGAATTTTAACTTGCTTTTAACTTTCCCCCAGATTGATGTTGGATTTGTATATGATGAACCTGGTAAGTAATGTCCTCCCTATCAACTTGAAGTCTCAACTCCTTCTGATTCTGAAGAAAATTCTAGAGCTTATGAAAATCTCAGAGGTTGAAGAAATATGTTCTCCAGTGGTGGGGATCTAGTTCAGGACCTCCTACATGCCAGGAAGAGCTCTTCCATTGAGGCCATCCATCCCAGGAGTAGGAAAACTCTGCTGCTGTGGTAGGGAGGTGAATAGTGAGAATAAATAACAGCAGCTTAATGCAGATGTCTAAGTTTTATTGTAACACTCATAAGTAGGTAATGTCTTTATTTTGTGCTGATCTCATGATCTTATTAAGATCAAATAGTGACACTGTTACATAGCTTGGGAGAGAGTCTTGGTAGAATTACACCAGGGTAGGAGGGTGGGACTAAGGTGTGGGCAGGGCATGGATATGAGATGTTGATACATGGACTTGGTTGGGGAATTAGAGGAAACCACAGATCTGCCACCACATCTTTAGAATGTCCCTGTCCTTTTGTTTCCTTATTTTAGGCCATGCTGTCATGAGGAAATGGCTTCTTCTGAATGACCCAGAAGATGCCAGCTCAGGTGCAAAAGGTTACATGAAAGTCAGCATGTTTGTCCTGGGAACTGGAGATGAACCCCCTGTGAGTCCCTTATCCTCTACCTTCTGTTATTAAAAAAGAGTTAAGCTGAGAAACAGAGCTAAGGCTCCAGACTCACGCTCACCCCTGATTCTTCCAATTTCAAGAAGCTGCCCTTTTCTGCTTACTGATTATCAGTGTAGCTCAGATTCCTTCTTGATGCTTCCTAGAATTAGTGGGCAGGATGCTGAGTCATGGTGTCATGGTCTCATGTAGCCCAAGCTGGCTCCAGATCTGGCTATGTAGCTAGCTAAGGTTAGCTCTGAACCTCTGTCTTCCTGACTCTCCACCTGTCATGTGCTGGGATTACAATTGAGCACCACATCACCCAGAAGGAATAAGTATTTAATTCAAGAAATATGTGTGTGTACAATGACTTCCTTGCATCATTAGGAAGACTTGAATTCATCTTCTGTGCAAGGATTCCTTACCTCATCACGTCCTTCTATCTGAAGGGTTAGTGATAGCTTTGAGAATTCAGACAGTAAACTAGGAACAGGAATGGGCCAGAAAGAAGCCAGAATACAGGAAAACACACACATCCTTAACGTGGGTTCTCATGAGACAACAGAAGGATGCAGAAACATTGAGACATTGATTTGTAGAGGTTTTGAGGCTGAAGGAAAATCAATGGGTGAACCTTTAAGCTCCAGACATTAGCGATTGTAACAGAAGCAATCTGAGCACCAATAGCTAGGTTTCTTTTGGAAATGCTTCTTTTTATATGTGTGGGTTTACCCCTGTGTCTCTGATAGCCTGAGAAACGAGATCGTGACAATGACAGTGATGACGTGGAGAGCAACTTGTTACTTCCAGCTGGCATAGCCCTCCGGTGGGTAACCTTCTTGCTGAAGATCTACCGCGCTGAGGATATCCCCCAGAGTATGTACTGCCTTAGTCATGCATGGGGTTTCGGTAGTCTTTGAGATGCTACATGTTGAACTCACTCTAAATGCTGATGGATGCTCCTTCCATACTTCCCCTCTGAAAGGCCTTCCTGAATTTACTTCCACTCATCTGGCCCCACTGAAAACTTTCAGAGCAGCTGCTGGGTGGCTGTTGCTCATCCATGTTCCTTCTTGAGCCATTCTTCTGTGTCCTTTCCTTCTAGAGACTGCTAAAGAGAAGTGAGCAGTCAGCATTATACTACTTTTGTTTTTAAACATTGCATTTAGTGTCTCTCTCTCTCTCTCTCTCTCTCACACACACACACATACACACACACACACATGCCACAGTACACATGAAGTCAGAGGACAACTTGTGGGAGTCTGCTCTCTCCTCTATCCTGTGGGTCTTGTAAGCAAAGAGGCAGTGGAACCCTGACCTGGACCACTCTATGGGCAGAAAGGTTTATTGGGGCCAAATTGCCAAGGCTCTCTCTTGGAGTCAGAGAAGAGCAAAATGGAGGAAAAGCAGGCAGATTTTATATGACAGTCATCAGGGTGGGGTATTTGAGCTGATACAGTCTGTTCAGATTGACTCGGAATTAGATGTCCTTGCCTGAAGTAGGTGACCTTTGAAGGTGGACTAAGAGAAGTTCCTGTTAAGCAGAAACCCATCTTTAGGCCTCTGTTTACCCAATAGCCATCCTTTTGTTTACATAGACAAAATCCTTCTGTTTAGGACATTGTCACTAGCACTGCCATTTGGGGGCCTGATATGGACCTAACAGACCTCAGATTGTAAGGCTTGGTGGCAAGTGCCTTTATCCACTGAGACAGATCACTGGGACCCTATCAACCTCTCTTTGTCTTAAAAAAAATGTAAAATATAAAACAAAAAAATGTGTTTACTATTGAACTATTAAAGATAGCTGAGCAGGGGCCATGAAGATGGCTCAGTGGGTAAAAGTGTCACTCTGCAAGCTTGAGAATCTGATTTCAGATGCCCCAAACCCAGGTAAAAGCTGGCTTATATGGGGCGATTACCTCTGAATGGTGGGATACCAAGATAGGGTTATAGCCTGGATGGGCCCACTCACCTAGCATTCATAGAAGAGAGGCAAACAACTCAAGAGACCCCGCCTCAAAAACAAGTTAGAGGATGAAACCAGACACCTAAGGTTGTCCTCCTCTGACTTCTATACATAGTCACGGTATGCATGTACCCTCACACATAAAACATGTATGCACACATCATACACACACACACACACACAATAAGTAAGCAAAAATATTAAAGAGGCATTGAGCAAAGGATAGTCAAGTCTCAGTCGCTATGCATGCTTAGTGAGGGATTGGACACTTTAAAGCCAATGGCTTAGAGATTCCACTTGTGGCGACCAAGCCAACCACTGCCTATCATTGCCGCCAGCACAGCGTCACTTCTGTCTCCTCCGCCTGGCTCTGGGGCACAGGACTCTCCCAAGTGCCCAGGTGGCAACACACACCACTGACATCTTCAGGATTTGCTTGTTCTAGGAACCCTTCCCTCCTTTCAAAGATCCTAGAATCTTCCTATACCATCTTTCCCTCAGAAATGCCTTCAATAGATTAAATTTAGCTTCACACCATTCTTCCTACGGTGGCCCATTCAATTGGTTTCTGTCCACTTTGGAGTTGGACGAAACAGAGACACCCCAGCTCTACTGTGTCGAAGTGTGAGAACTACACTATTTATGAGTAGATTGACTCTTCTTCCAGTTCTCTAAAATGCCATATTGGGCCTATATCGTCTTGACCTGCTACACATTCTCCAAATTGGACGAAGAACTGAATTTGACAATTGCCTCTTACCCAAATCAAATAGATGTCTGGAATCCTATTTCTTCTTTTATGAATCATCGGGTTTTAAAAACATAATTTATCGGTTTATTTTTCAAGGCATTCTTGATTATTTTAAAACTTCAAAGGGAGAAAACATTTCCTTCCCCACACCCCTCCCCATCTCACAAGACAGTTGCTCCTGCTTGCCACCCCAAAGAATCATTTTTTTTTAATCTCTTTTGATGTATTGGGGGAAATGTTGAATTTCATTGTTTTAAGAGAGTAGGTTTGATTCCTGCCATGTGACCTGTTCCTTTCCAGTGGATGATGCCTTCTCCCAGACGGTGAAGGAAATATTTGGTGGCAACGCAGATAAGAAAAATCTTGTGGATCCGTTTGTAGAAGTCTCCTTTGCTGGGAAAAAGGTTTGTATGTGATCTGAATGTGGGCATCTCTTAGAACAGACATTCAAAGTGCCATGATTTCCTTGGGGGAGAATGCCTAGTTATCTTTGGTAAGCAGTCTCTGGTCAGTGGGCCACCCTACATAGAGACTGGTTATTTGAATCTGGCTATACCAGCTTTCTCTGCAACCTTATTTGGGAAATAAAAACATACACAATGCAAATAATTGGAAAATTCCGCCTTTCAAAGATTAGAATAGTGAGAGATACCACTGGAGTGTTGTTATTTCTCAGGTTCAACTATTCCCTTAATCTTGGTCAAAATCCCCAGCCAGTCATTAATCTGCTGTGATAAAATGCTCCAACTAGATGCCTTTGAGGAGAAAAGGATTTGTTTCATATTCCAGACAAGTGCCCATCATTAAGGGCAGTCAGATAGGGATTCGAGCAGGAACTGGAAGCAGAAACCACAAAGGAACACAGCTTACTAATTCAGTCTTTGGCTGGGTCCCAAACTGGCTTTCATACACAGCCCAGTACCACCTACTCAGGGAATGGTGCCACCAGCAGTGGGTTGGACCCTCCTCCATCTACTGACAACCACTACGATTCCCCACAGATGTTCTCACATGCCAGTTTGATCTAGGTAATTTGTGAAAGGGACTTCCTCTCTTCAGATGACTCTAGACGGTGTCAAGTTGACAACCAAAGCTTACAAGGACACCCCCAACTCCTCTAACACTGTGCCCTAACAAGTTGTTGAGACAGGAGAGTGGAGCAGAGGAGCCTCGTCTCAGACCTCTGGAAAAATCATAGAGCCCCTTGTTTATAGGGGAGGCCACATCTGCCACAGAGATGGCCAAAGATGGAGACTTTTATTTCGTAGAAAAACATGCCCTGGACATGTATGTTACATACATGTTACAGGTATGAAGAGCCAGCATCTTCTTTGTGCTAGTTAGTCATTAATGCAGGAATCCTAAACAACATACATAGGACTGGATATGATTTCCTAGGAGGGTCATTGTAGATGCAGTGTGAAAGCCCCTGCCCCTGGGATAAGATGAAATCTGACCTGAACTGCAGACTTTATTCTACTCCACAGTCAGCCTTACTTCTGATAGTTTCAATTTCCTAAACTGTAAATGTGAGTGCTAATGATCTCATAGGATCTTTGAGTTGGTTAATTAGCTTAAGAAGTAATCTGTCTCGTTCTGGAAATGTGGAAATGAGCACATGGCCAGCCATAGTTCTCACAGAGCCTAGAAGACACACATAGTCTTAATCTGTTTTCTGTTGCTGGAACAAAATACCCGAGACTGGGTAGTGTAGAAATCTTCTTGGCTAGTGGCTTTGAGGCTGGACAGTCCGTCGTAACTATCTGTAGTAGCCTCACGTTGCAGGGCCAATTGGTTGTAACGGGTCTTTTGGGGACTTCAGTCAGACCCAGCTGACTTGCCCGGTTCTTACCTGAGAGGAGAGTGTGGATTGAGAAATGGCAGATAAAGATTCTAAGAAAAAGACAGAGACACAGGATAGAGTCAGGAGGACAATCAGTGAATACTGAACACTCCAAGTTTATTCTTCAACATTCTTAAGTACCCCAACCAAAAGGGATACATGACAAAAGATTTCACCATGTATAAGGAACAAACAGAGTTTCTTCCCTTAATCCTCCAAACATTTGATAACCACACCTTAGACTCAAGTTCCCCTTATCCAGCCTTGAAGGTCAATGAGTAACCTCACTTCAGACCAAATCTGTTGTTATTTAGATAAGACATCCACTACCAAGATCAAACATCCTACAGTAGCTACGCCTTAGACCTTTAGGTCTTATGATTTTAATAACCTGAGAAGATTAAGAACAGTTTTGAACTCTCTGACCTTGAGTCAAGATGAAGCGAAGCATTCTTTATGATCCCCCACAACAGTCCAAAAGCACAGCACGTATGTGCTCAGCATCTAGTGAGGACCTTCCACTGTTTGGTACTATGACAGGGATGACTTGACAAGAGAGAGTAATAAATGTGACAGTTCAAGTCTCTCTTCTTCTCCTAACAAAGCTACTAACGCCATTGTGGGGACCTCACTCTCATGACTTCACTTTTAATTTTCTTCAAAGGTCCCACTTCCAAATACTATGCACATGGGAGTTTAGACATTAAGTTTTCAACCTATGAACTTCAGGGGACTTATGAAACTATCACATAGACAACAAACAAGCAAACAGAAACTTAACGGTTTTAGTCAGTGCTTAGAACCAAACAGAAATCAAAGTGACAGTGAGTGAAGATGTATGTACGGATGTGTATATCTGCATGTGCACACGTGTGTATGTATGTGTGTGTGTGTCTATGTGTGTATGTATACGTGGGGGTAGCTAGTGAAGTTAGCAGGTGGGACACCTTGGAAGAAGTAACATTTGAACAGAAGCCTGGAGGTGTAGAGACCCTGAGAGCAGGGTCTTCCAGGCAGGGAGAGGAGCATTGGGAGGAGCTATGAAGGAAGCATCCTTGCAGGGGAGGAAAGCCTATGTGCCTAGATGACAGCAAGGAGAAAGTAAGACACAAGGTCAGTGAGGGTGGGGTACAGAGGGCTTCCTGAGGTAGAGAGCTCTGAACTTCATTCTAAGTGGATTCTGGAGGACCACAGTAGAGTGGGTAAGAGTCAGGAGGCAGGGAGGGAAGTGAGTGCCAAGTGCAGATGCTTGTGAGGAAGTGTGTCAGGAGCTTTCTCCTCTGTGAGGAAGAACGTCAGCATTACTGACAGGTTGGGTGGGATGGGGAGAGGAACGGAGAAAGGTGTCCTCTGGCCAACTGTAAACCTAAGCAACTGAGTGACTGGAAATGCGGAGACAGGAGTAGACAGGAAGCTGGTGAGTGGCGTTGAAAGGCCTGGCTAACAACTATGAGATGTTAATCAAATAGTACATAATAGAATGTTCAGTGACCCCAGTCCCCATTACAGTCACCCGCTAGACATTTAGCAAGTGAAAACTTGAAGACATGGCTAAAAACGCCTTTTGGTGGACAGAAGGAACAAAGACCAACAATAAACTCAAACCCATGTCATATTTTAGTCTGAGGTGTAGAGTACATGTACACACAGATATATGCAAAGCCCTGGTTCAGTCCCTGTCAGCAAGACAAAGGAGAGGGATTGGGAGAGAGGAAGACAGAGAAGGAGGAGGAGAGGGAAAAGAGAGAGAAGGAAGGAGGAAGGGGAGGGGAAGGAAAGAGAAAGGAGGGGAAAGGGGAAGGAAGGATTACAGGTTACTAAATATAAAATTAGTAAGTAGACACTAAAGTCACAGTCATAGGCACACACGTGAAAAGCTGTTAGCAGTTGGAAATGTGACTGCCTACTGTTTTTCTTTGGTGATTTTTGCAGGTTTGCACAAATATAATTGAGAGAAATGCAAACCCCGAATGGAATCAAATTGTCAATCTTCAGATCAAGGTTTGACTTTCTTTTCTTTCAAACAAGGAATATTGACTCGACTAGTTAATGAATAAATGGAGAAATAATTGCCCTTTTCTGTTTTATCTTTACAGTTTCCCTCCATGTGTGAAAAAATAAAACTAACAGTATTTGACTGGTGAGTTGAAAGTGTGTTGGACTCAGCATTAAAGAGTTAAACCTCTGGGGACTGAGTACATTGCTTTAGGTGACCTAACTCACACCTTTTGATATGTTTGCTCTTTTTCTACAAGAAATCCAGGTTGGAAGTCGGTGGCAGGGGTTAACACACACACACACACACACACACACACACACACACACACACTAAAACAATAACAGCAATAATAGTAATAGTAATAATAGAAGGCTTTTCAGAAAAGTTTTGGATATCTTAGTTCATAAACAAAATAAGGGAGATAGTTACTAGAAAATACTCAAAAGACAAGAAATTAGAAATTTTAATTCCATTAGGCTGTCCAAAATATATTTTATAAAGAGAGTAAACCAATATTTAGGGGGAATAACCAAAATATCTGAAAATAATTCTTTGTTATTATAAGAAAGGAAAATCAACAAAGTTGCTTACCTGAAAGCAAAAAAAAATTTTTTTTCCCATTAAGTTAGGTATGATATCACAGATCTGTGATTCCAGCATTTAGATGGCTGGGAGATATTTTATGAGTTCTAGATCATCCTGGGCTACATAGTAAGACCAGAGCTCAAGAAAAGAGGGGAAAAGGGAGAGAGGAAGGAGATGGAGGGGATTTATTGAAGTGTTTTTACTAGATGGCCATCATAAGACCACTCGTAGAATGTTCTTGTTGGATGGGGTGTTCAAATGACAGCCCTCAGACCTCTGAGGAAGAAGCTTGGGCAAACTTCATCATCATTTCCATGGTGATTCTGTGGGGCAGGGACTGCCCTCAGCTTCACTTTACAGAAAGGACATTGAAGCTCAGAGAGGCCAGGGGGCTTGCCCACAGATACTTGGTGACTACAGACACAGTTGATCTCACATATCGCCTGGTGACCCCACGTTTTTCCTTTGGTCAAATGCATTTGACTCTCATGTTAAGGCCCTATTGGTACCACAGCAAGATGACATGCCAGGTGGAGGAGAGCATCACAACTAAGAGTCGCAGCTGAGATCTGAGGACAAAATGTCCCCTTCTTTAATGTAAAAGTTGCAAGGCATTGGGGATCTCCAGGTCATATACTATAGGAGATTCCAGGGCCCAAGGGACCCTCAGGCGTATGGAGTTAGACCCTACATGGTTCTGGTACCCACTCTGGCCTATTGACCCTAGAGCTGGGGGAGTGCAGGTTGAGCCAGCCCATCGTTGTCTGTGGTCTCTGTGAATATGGGCTTTCCTGCCCTCTCCTGCCCCCTCTAAAGATGAGGATACACAAAGGGCCCCAGTTTCCTTGGACCCAGAAGAACAGACAGGAAAGGTTCAAATGTTTGAATTTTATGTTTGAATATTATGACTTAATAGCTGTAACCACTTAGAGTGGTTACTTCCTATAAGATATTACACTGTGATCTTCCCCCAAAACACTGAGCCTTAAGCTTCAGAATGGACATGCCACTAGATGGCTAATGAATAAAAGGATTGAAACAGATTGATGTTCATAGGACCGAAGGCCTCTCTAGGGTGCCCACAGAAGGGAAAGAGATTGATGTTCATAGGACCGAAGGCCTCTCTAGGGTGCCCACAGAAGGGCACATATTGGTATTTGTTCTTGTAGTGACTATTTCCCCACAATTTAGGTAAACTTAAACTTTAGTCAAGTGGCTGTGTTCCTTGTTCTGAGAAACAACATTTGTCATATAGTAGGTACTCAATGTACATTTGCATTGAATTAGAAGAGACTTTTACTTTCTTTGATAGGTCTCTAGATACAGCTCATTGTACTCATAAAGCAACATCATATAAACTGAAGTGTGGCCATTTGAAAATCCTTTGACTTTTCTGTGAATCTCAACTTCATGACAGCAGAATGAATGGTCAGACTGGATCAGGGATTCTAGAGTGGCTGGAGTCACCAGCAATAGACATGCAAGTTGCTATGTGTGCTCCTGGCTGCTAGCTCAGGCTTCCAAAATTGAGCTTGGACAGATGAAGGTAGAAACTTTCTACATAGTCCTTAAGTACAGTAAAGCTTGAGGCCACTGGACAGAATTCTTCTAATTCTTCTGTTATTGAAATGAGCCAGGCGGTGGTGGCTCACGATTTTAATTTCAGCATTTGGGAGGCAGGGGCAGGTGGATTTCTGTGAGCTTGAGGCCAGCCTGGTCTACAGAGTGAGTTCCAAGACAGCCAGAGCTATTACACAGAGAAACCTGTCTCTAAAAATCCGAAACAACAACAAAAAAGATTATTGAAATGAAGCTATAACTTCACAGGCAGATGGCGTAACCTCTTGTTTCACACAGGGACCGGCTTACCAAAAATGATGTTGTTGGGACAACATATCTATATCTTTCTAAAATTGCTGCCTCTGGGGGAGAAGTAGAAGGTAAGTCGCTTGAGGGTCAGGATGAGACCCTCTGGAGAAGAAGGGGCCGAGGTGTTCCAGCAGTGCCTTAGCGAGTAGAACTTATACAGCAGGTGTGAACTGAGTGAGGCACTCACCTAGAAAGAGGCTTGATGTCTTAAAAGGCAAGAGTATCTGGGCCTGATGACCCTAGTTTCAGAGGGGACTGAGACAGAAGAATCACATGTTCAGGGAGGGCCTGCCTGGGCTATGTAGGAAGTTTCCCTGTAACCTAGGCAATTTGGCGAGATACGATGAAAGATGGGGCTGGCAACGTAGCTAATCAGTAGTGTGTCCCTGGAGAATATAAAGCACTGCTCTCAATCCTTGGTATCCTCCCCGCCCCCACCCTACCCCACCAACAGTGAGTCCAGTGAGCCACACCAGCAATGTTTTGGTCTAAACAGCAAACTGATTAACAATGGAAGCAAATAACATTTTTAAAATGTTCGGCTTTCTTGCTTCTATCAAACCCCCTTTGCCAGGAGCTGTTGTAGAATCGTCTTGGTTGTCAGTATAGAGTGGCTGCACATTGTTGTACCTGTTGTTAAGGTTTGGTGCGGTGCGTACCCAGGGAGTGAGGTGAAGAGACTGAAAGCAGTTGAAATGATAAGGGGAAAAGATTGATGTAAGCACACCAATACCCGCAGCTTGAGTTCCCCAAGGGCCGGTAGATTAAACACACTGAGTAAATGGAGTCATTTGGAACAAAGTTTTGTCTTGAGAAACTGAACTTTCCTTTTATCCTAATTCTCTGTGTTTTAAGAAGAACAGAAACATGGAGGTGAAGGGTTGGCTCAGCACTTAAGAGCACTTGCAGCTCTGGTTTGGTTCCCAGTATTCAAGATGGCTCACCACCATCACTTAAGAGCACTTACAGCTCTGGTTTGGTTCCCAGTATTCAAGGTGGCTCACAACCATCAATCAGTAACTCTAGTTCCAGGGTCTCTGATGCCCTCTTAAGGTCTCTGCAAGCACTGTACATGTGTGAGCCACATATATACATGCAGTCAAAAACACATAAAAAAAGAAATAAATAATATCAATCCCAAACAATGTCAAGAACATGGAAGGTCCTAGAGATAAGATTTTTTTTTTTAAAGGCATTACTTTCAGATCTTAAAAAGAAAGGCAATTATAAATCTCAGGAGAAACTAACAGAAATGCATGGTTCAAATATAAAGCCACGTGTGGCATTATTTTGAGCAAACAGTTGAAAGTCAGAATGACATCCCACCTTCATTCTCTGCTGGAAGGATCTTAAGACTGAAACTTCAGCAAAGGAGATGGAATTGTGGCCCCTTTCTCTGCAGAAAGCAGGTAGTAAAATGGTGACTATAACATTCAAATTGTTTACTTTCTTCCTTTTTTAAACCCACAGCCCTAATTCTGAACAGAACATAAATGCCGTCACGCTTCTCAATTGTAAAACACAAGCACAGAACATAGAGATTAGAAGTGGACAGAGGAAGAGTAGGTGTGTGCAGAGCCTCTTTTTGTGGTGTAAGCAATGTAGATGTACCCACTATAGGTTAAAGAAAACCAACAGAAGTCCAAAGGGGCCACATCTGTAGATAGTGGACTCAACCCGTCCACTTATTAAGTAGGATGTCACTAAAAATATCTAAATGTAGTAGTTCAAGAAATACCAGTAAAAGTACTCTAGTTCGTGATAACATCAAAACCAAGCCCAGAAATTGTTTCTGATAGTTTCAACCCTCTTCTCTAGGAATTTCTGCCATTACAGGTCCTGCAGGTAGCCTGATTCAGGGTCTCAAAAACAACAAGGAGCTGCCTTCCCCACTCCATGCCTCCCCCACCCCCACACACAAAGAAACAAACCATGCTTTCGCATCACATAATCCAGGGTTTAACTACAGCTGTTTTTGCGTATTTACTTCAAACCAAATTAACTTGCATTTTCTGGCCATGGGCCCAGCTAAAGACTTGTCAGCGTTTTATTAAAAGCATGCCATGTTGTTAACTTCACCTGCTTCCTATGGTTGTGGGAAGCCAGCTCTTCTCAAATACCGGCTCCTTGGAGCCGGTGAATTCGGGTTATCCATGTGTGCTGGTTCTACCACTTATCACAAAGCTTTGAGCCAGTTGGCATTTAGCTGGTAAGACCAGTGCAATGAATTCAAAAGGCTCCTGGGATTTGGGTGTGAACTGGGATTCCCTGCTGTTGCAAAGCTGCTTATTCAGCCCAGACTACAATTAACTTTGCAATGTGCATTTTATATTGTCCATGTTCCTCTTGTTTCTAACCAATCATATTTTTACTACATAGATTTCTCCTCTTCGGGAACTGGGGCTGCGTCATATACAGGTTTACGCTTTGTAAAAATTTTGCTGTCTTCTAGAGCTTCCTATCTACTGTCATCTTACTAAGGATGTATTAATCGATTGCCTTAGGACCCTTCCTTTGATGTTTCATTGTCTCAAATACGGTTTTGCTAGAGTCAGAATGTTGCATGAGTCAGAATGTCCTTGTCCTGCATGGCTAAAAATTTAAATTAAATTAAATTTGATAGCCAGACCTTGCGCCATGTTTCATATTTCACCTTGATGCACACCATTCTGTGTGGCTTTACTGCAAATAATTGTTTGTGAGATATAATACGTTTTGTTACTGTTTATGTTCAGTGGGTAGAGATGCTGGGCGCTACTAAATCAGCAATTCCAGTAATGTGCAAAGCACTTTTGCCTCACTTTTGATGTGAATCTCTAGGTTGGAAGAGCACTTCCCACTTTTCACTCCCCAATAGGAGACATCATAACATGAACTTTGGTTAGGGCAGTGCTTGCCATTTTTTGCAAGTTTGCTTAGTGTCAGCCATCACAATTCTCTTAAGGTAGATGTTATTATCCCTCTAACAGATGAGGGCTGTGGGTTAGAGAAGCACTGGCTTTAGCAGCCGTCTCTTATGCATATTCTTTCTCTGATACTCTGCTTCAATCTTTTATTCCTCACCAACCCTATACCACTGGATGTTAAAGACAAAATCAAATGATTGAGCCAAATTTGACCTCTATGTATTGCCCAAGAATGCGCCTAACTCTGCTTTTTGGAGAAAAATCCACCCCTCTCCCATTTGAGAACTATTCAGACTGTTGTCCCCGTAGTCACCCATGATTTGGGTGTTGGATTTGGCTGTTGCCTTACATTGCACTCGGTATCATTTATTGAGGGCTAATCTTGCTGAGTCCAAGTAGCAGAGACAGAGTTTACCAGATGGTCAATGGAGAGAGAAAGTAATAATGGCAACCTGTTTAACACTTCCGAATATCGTATGGTCTTACAACCTAAAAGAACTCATTGGTTCACTTAAAAATGTCAGTGTATTTTTAATAGCACCTACAATACTACTTGAGGTTAAGTGACATACTTATGGGTGATATTAAGTAAATCTGGTACATCGTTTAAACAATATCATCTTTTGCTCCAAATATGACAAAATATTTAATATATAAGTTATAAACTTGCAAAAAATGTGAAGATCAACTTATGATTCTTTCATTCAAATAGCATTCTTTTTGTAAGGATAAGTTTTCTGAATTATCCCTTTTTTGTTTAATAGCTTAGGGTGATAATAAAGTGAAAATATGGCAGGTGCCATGTTATTCATAGTTTTCGCTAATACGACTAATTCACAAACTAGAGGAAAAACTTCATCTTACCTAACTGACTAATAACTAATATTTATTTCCATAGCTTGAATGTTAAACCCTGAAATCTAACGATGATGTTTATGTCTCAGCAAACACAGGAGAGACAGAGGTGGGCTTTGTCCCAACATTTGGACCTTGTTATCTGAACCTCTATGGAAGTCCCAGAGAGTACACGGGATTCCCGGACCCCTATGATGAGCTGAATACAGGGAAGGTTAGTTTCTCTATGAAGGCTATGATTATGGATACTGGTTAATGGGATTCCTTCTTATAATAGTAATAAACATCTCATGTAGGGACACTAACATTCCCCACCCCTAACACAGACCTACCATTCAGCCTATAAAGTGTTAAAGGAGAGAAGTCTTACACTTCTTAAGACTTACAATTAAAGAATAGAAAAGGGTCCCGGAAGGCCGGGCCTGGCAATACACACCTTTAATCCCAGCACTAAGGAGGCAGAGGAAGGTGGATCTCTGTGATCTTGATGCCAGCCTGGTCTATATAATGAGTTCTAGGCCAGCCAGAGCTACACAGCAAGACTCTGTCTAAGGAAGGAAAGAAACAGATTTTGATGACCAAGTAACAAGCAATGGGGTAAGTGGCACGCCCATGTCTGTCTTCAACCTCACATGAGTGAGAAACATCAGCAGCCAGTGCTGGCCTCCTCCATAGTCAGGCCCTGCACTGCTTTGTTCCAATGCATGTTCCAGGGTCGCAGTGACATGACTGTGGTGACACCAAGCTGTCCTCGAGCTTCATTTCACTGATGGGAAATTCCCATTTGACTACAATAGAAGTCAGATGTCTATTGATTATCCCCCAATTATATATATATATATATATATACATATATATATATATATATGACCCTGAGAAAGGAACAGCGAAGACAGAGAGGAATTAGGAACCTTCCATTTCTCTCCAGCAGATTCTATGGGCAACCACGGCTGAGTATGGTGAGAGGAGTATCCTCTCTTGACTTGTATGTTGGCATACCCAGAGCATCCTTTGTTTCCTGGCCACTCTGAAACTTGCTTGGTTGCCACATGGCAGTTTCGTTATTATGAGAAGAGGAGAAAAGAGATCCAAGTTGTAAATAAATATAAATGTAGAGCTGTTCTGATGAACTAAGATGGAGGAGACTTCAATTCTGTTCTCCTCACCATCCTGCTTAAGGAACTCCCTCCAGATCCATAGCATGCCTTCAAACCATGAAGATAAAACTCTTTCCTTCCCTAGCATCTCCTGGTGTCATTTAGAATCCATCTGAAGGTAAATGGTTCATCCATCAGATATTCAAAACTTAGATTAGTAAGTAGGATTTGCTAGCTAACTCACTTAGTAGGTTAGAACCATGGATAAAACAGTGTGTGTGTGTGTTTTGTGGTTCCTGCCCATGGGGATAATCCTATGTTCTTGTTTTTCAGGGAGAAGGTGTAGCCTACAGAGGCAGGATCTTGGTTGAACTGACCACTTTACTTGAAAAAAAACCACCAGAAAAGAAGCTTGAGCCCATTTCAAATGACGACCTTCTGGTCGTTGAGGTAAATGTCAGTGTGAACATTGCCTGGGATGGAAGGGATTGGGGACACTAACAGTTATCTATGGGAGAGTTGGAGAACGACCTGCTTCATAGTATGTCCCTCCAAAGTCCCCTGATATAGCCATGACAATACTGTGAAGATAATGAGACATTCTTCAGCCATTGAGATGTTAATAGGTACATTAGCCTCTAGCACCCTGACAAAAATTACTGAACACAGACAGCTTCAGGGCAGAAGGACTCATCTTGTCCATGGTTGTACAGTCCCAGGCAAACTGGACAGAACAGTATCAGGGAAGGAGTTTGAGGGCTTCTTCATCGTAGACAGGCAGCAGAAAGAGGGAAAACAGAGAATGAGGCCAGGCTCCCACAGTCCCTGTGAGCTACTTTCTCTGCCTCCCACTGTCATCAATTACTGATTAAGCCATCATGATATAAATTCAGCAAGGAATAATCATTAATTATATCCAAGACCTCATGATCTATTGCCTCTGGAAACACAAAGAAATACCGAGAGGCATGACTAATCTCCTAGGGTTGTTAAATCACAGTCAAGTTCTAAATCAAGACTGGCCACCACATACTCTTCTGTATCTGGCTAAAACAGAATGCCAAACAGCCCCCTTGGGTGGAGAGGATGTGAGGAAGAGCCCCTCCCCCTAATGGCATAGGTACCAGAGTTACCCATCCCCAATTTCATAGGCAGCAGTGACGCGGTTCACAGTGATAAGGTCATGCCTACTTCCGACTGCCATTACACCGGCTCTAAGTCCTTTCCTCCTTCAAGACAAGAAATCTAAGTTCTCTGTGTTCCTGAGACTTTCGGGTCAGTGTTCTTAGGGCACACAAATCTGAACTGTGTGGATGAGCAGCTGGCTTGCCGACACTCCTCTGCCCAGGGCCTCTCTCCTGGCTTGCTTTAGATTGCCCTGGGCCCACCAACTTCCTTAGGCTGCCACACCCTCCATTCTGAGAACTGGACAGGACTTTCTCTCATTTTCCCAGGTTATAGAAAAACTAAGTAGCAACTTTATAAAAGATGTCAGCTCTGAATCAAGTAAACAGTAGATGGCTGCCATGAAGTGGCTGTTCTCAGAGCCCATGAGCTCAGGTACCTTTTGTTAATCCTGAGACTGGCCAGAGAAAAAACAGCTCCACCATTTTAGGCCAAATATAAAACAAACTTTTTTTAAAATATTAAATACTGACAAAGATGAAATTTGGTCAGGACCACTCTCTGGAGTGGCCCTTAGACACGTGTTGTCGGGGGCTTTTAAGACAAAACATATAGGCCACTGTACTTTCCCATGAGGCTTTGTTGTTATTTTCTAAGAACTACAACTCCCAGAATCCCAAGAAGTTATCTAGCCCTTGGGCAGGTAGGGCTTACATGTTAATTTAGGGTAATAATACTTTCTGAATCCCTTATTATCAGCCTTCCTGTCCGTTTCCAGCCTGCCTTCTTATGGCTGAACCCAACTGGTGCCTTGAACACTGTAGCTTCTCATGAGTTCTCAGCTGAGCCAGGACAGTTTTCTTCCTTGAAGTAAATTAATGTCTGCCTGCTGTACACTCGGCTGCCCTTTAGCGAGACTGACAGTGAGAACATCTACTCATTGTAAGGAGACTCCTCCTTCTCCGCTACACTCACTCCATGGCCTTGTTTACTGGCTTGCACTAGGACAACGAAGTCAGGCTAGTATCCAAAGCAGGACTTTTCCGCCAGACAGTTTGGAACATCTGGAGCTTGCCATCGGGCTGCAGCAGCCCTTTCGCTCCTGTAAGAGCAAAGCATCCATCTACTCCACCCCCTCCCCTCGATCTCCATTCTCCCTGAGATTGCCTTTCTCTTCACCCCTCACTTACCTCTTATTTATCCCTCCTGGGAAACAAGCCACAGGGCACAACTCTACACAGGAAAAGAAGTATTTCTTCCCCACCCCTCCCCAGGTTACCAAAGATCATGGTCTGGACAAAAAGTCTCTCTTGGGAAGTTTATGTTTTAGGACAATTCAATTTAAGGTAATACAAATAGTAAACGGACCATAGTAGGCATTTGCTTTTAAATGTAGTTAAGGACTCACCCACGAAAATTTCCGAAAAGAATAGATGATCTCTACCTTGAATGTAAGGTCTCATGTCTGCTTCTAGAATCAGGAATTGCTTCCAGCTCTTCTAAGACAGCTTTTCTATGTTAATGCATCAAGCTTAGCAATCTCTTAAAGTAGCTTTACAGGCTATTAAAACAAGTCTTTAGGAGATAACTATTAAGAAATTTTTAGTCCATCATCACTCTACCCCCCCCCCCCGAGACATTTCTCCAGTTAACACCATGGTGCTATTCTAATATTTAGATTTTGATGGCCCCGGAGTCATCCCAGTCTCTTGGTGTATCTTATGGAATGGCTGTGCTGAGGCTTTAAATCAAGGATCCTCAGAATGAGCATGTGGCCCGCTGGTATAGTCAAACAACCAGACATGCCCACCGTGAGAGTGAGGTCCTATGGTCCATTAATCCCAACGCAAGTACAGCAACTCTGTATCAAGATCTGAAAGTGCCCCTCTACCTACCCCTAATTTTCAGTTACGTTGTTACAATTCCCATGGCTATCCCAAACTGTGGTGGAGCTCTTGTATTCTGAGGATGGCCATTATCGCAGTCCTTGTAAGTTGGTCTGGCCTGAGTGTTTTTGTCACCCCAAAATTCATATGCTCAAACCAACCCTCCAAGGTGAAGGGTTAGGGATTAAGGCATTGTGGTGGTGATTAGATCATGAACGCTCTAGGCAAAGGATGACACTAGTCGCCGTGTAAATGATGCTCTGAAGAGGTATTTTCCTCCTACCATGTGAAGACATATTTAGAAGATGCCATCTCTGAACAAGACAATGGCCTTCACTGGATACCTAATCTATTGGCTCTTCAGAACCATAAGAAATAGATATCCATAATTTACTAGTCATCAAGATGATGGTATGGTATTTTTGTTGTAGAAGCCTGAATGGACTAAGATATAAACATACCAGTTGATCAGCAAAAAAAGATTAAAAGTTACCAAATGCCTAGAGTGTGGGACTCATCCTGACTTTCCAATCTAAATCCTGCAGAGCAGGCCCTTCTCAGACCCTTCTGGAAGAGCCTCTTTGATTCCATGAGTCTATGCTATGAGATACATACAAGGCAAGTCCATTTTCTGCTGCTTCTTACTTGTTATGGAGACACAGCTCAAAGAAAGTGTCTCCCACCTACACCACTAAGGTCTATAAAGCCCAAAGATTTTCTACTACATATTGAAAACAAATTAAGGAAAAGGAAAAAGAGGAGAGAGAGGGCAGGTTGGAAAGTGGGGTGGCTTCGTGCTATTTAGTGTACAATTGTGCAGGAAGCTAGCTACACTTGTCCTGTGGACCTCCAAGGAAATCCAAAGTAAGGTAAGTGACTGCTTCGCATTAAGTCTGAGTAGTCTCAGAATATAGCTGGATTTTCAATCTATTGTTTGGAATTAGGCTTATGAAGAAATGTCACGATGGATGGACCTCCAGCCATTATGATACCTCATGGATCTTGATTTGCCTGTTGCTTTTGTTTTGTTTTACTCTGTCATCAGAGTGCAATTTAAATCCAGGTTCTTTCTCTTCATTTGAAACAACCATAATGAGAGAAGAGGGAACAGAGCTGTGTCCCACTGAAAATAGTAATTAAACAAAAACACCAGCAACCAAAGAGCTTATTTCATTCATTTATTTAAAACTAAAGGCAAAAATGAAGAACAAAGCACGGACAATGCAGACTGCCCATTGCATATGGAGGTGATAGAAAAGAACAGCCTTTTATTAACTTGGGTATGAAGCAGACTTTGTCTCCTTTGTTCCAAATAATTAAACACAGAGAGTGAAATAGCTTGTACCAGGCATTTAATTAAAACCAAAATGTGTGAAACAACAACAACAACAACTAACATTCTAAGGCAGGAGAGGAGCTGAGAGTCTAATCCCATCCCACCGTGGACCAGTGGGAGCCACACGAGAGTGAGGTGAGCATCTCTGCCCAGTGAGTGGTTAGCTCAGCCTAGAACATGATCCTGGTCATTGTCCCACACAGGTCGCGTGTCTGGGTAGGGCTGGCGAGGCTGGAACTTGTCAAAGAGCCGAGAATACCCCACTCCCTAAAGCAGAGCTGGCCTTGTCTGGGAAGGCCTGGTGGACGATCTTACCAGGTAGCAGCTACAGCGGGGATGGTTCCAAGCAGAGAGAAGAAGATAGAGTGTTGCAAACACAGCATTGTTCTAGCACCTTCTGCCTCCTTGATAGATTGATTGATTGATTGATTGATTGATTGATTTTTGGTTGTTGTTGTTGTTCCCAGGTCTGGGATCTGTTTTTATTTATTTTTTATTTTATTTATTTATTTTTTATTAACTCATGCACAATTACTTATTGTCTGGTTTTGTTGAAGAAACCAATCAGACAATTACTTGCTACAGTAATGCCTGTCAAAGTGGCTGGCAATAAACTCTCCAGAACCACATGCATCTTAAGGGCACTCTTCATAAAAACGCCACTAGTTTGGCCATTTTCATCTGTTATCACAAGTCAGCTCAGCCACCTTGCCCCGCCTTCATTTCTGCTTAACCTTCTCGGGAGTCGTGTGAGACTGCTTTTCCCAATGCTGCCGCAAAGTCTCAACACAAGGTCAATGTCTTTTGAAGGTTATAGTCAAAGTATGTCCATCGTCCAGCGGCTTAGAGGCAAGGATCAACCTTGGCTGAGTAGAAGGAATTCCTTCCTCATCCTGGATCTCCATCCTGGATCATTTTCTGTAAGGTCAGAGGGTTCGAATTTGAGTTTGACGGCCTTCCCCATAAGGGTCTTTATAAAGAAAATCTGTGTGTTGGTGGTGGCTCCATCTCCTCTGGTGGATTCTCTAGGATCTGTTCTTGAACCATATTGTCTGTGCTCCTCCTTCCCAGCCTCCTTGTGTATGACCTAACATATTCCTCCAGCATTTTATGAGCTTGCATTTCCCCTCAGGCACAGCTGAGATCCCCTTGAGGTTTCCCAGTAGTCTGGACAATATTTAAGGGCTCAGTAAATGTTGCTCGAAGCAGCGTGTTCAGATTCTCCCATTATCTCAGCCAGTTGTTGGCCCAAACAGACCAAAGGTGGCAAGATGTGTAGTTTTCATCTCCTGTTTCTTCTTTGTCGCTGAGCTTTAGTCCCCGTGCCTGTGGGTCTTCAGCCACTTTCAAGGATTATACCAGTATCCTACTTGACAAAAGTCACCTCCTTCCTCAAATTTACTTTTGAAATGCCAGCCTATGCCACCTTGTCTGCCTTGTGCTCCATCACCAAGACCCAGAAACCCTCAGGGCTCCATCATTAAAGACACATCCACCTGTTTCTAACAGATTGTAATTTACATTCTTTAGCTTTCCCTGACTGTAGGCTGTTTTGTCCCAAGATTTGCTATGAGAGAGGTCCCAGAACCCAAACTGAGTTATCCATCTTCTCCAAATAGTGTTTGTCTTCTCTTCCTCTCTCCACCTGTCTGTACTCTGAGATCACAGGGAAAATGGGAAAGGATTGAGTACAGGCAGAACTCTCAGTTACCCTAATTTAGAGCAGCTTGACTCTGGGGCAGGTAGCCATAGTCCTCTGGGAGCTTAGATTTGCACAGTGGTCCAAAGGGGCCTCCATCTCCAGCATTTGCTGACAGTATATACTCTCTCAGCTAATTGTGGCAATTGCAGGAAGCCCAAACTTCTTTCAGAGGTCAGGTACTCCAGGGTGAGGATCCTTGGAAGGCTTCTGTGGGCAATGTGCAGTCATTGAATGAGAACACCCAGGGCTTTCAAAGGGAATCTTGGCTGGAATGGACTTGTGCAGGACCAACTCAAGCCAGACACGGCATCTCCCAGATGCATGGAGTCCATGCTTTCTTTGTCCTCTACAGACCCTGGCTTACTTGTTATTCCACTTCAATTATGAACATTATTTCTGGATCCTATATTGGTATTGGGTTTTTGTTCATTTGTCTGTTTTCATTGCTGTGACAAAAGCAACTTTAAAACGGAGTTGAGGGTCGGTAAAATGGTTCAGGGGTTAAAAGCACTGGCTTCTCTTCCAGAAGACCTGGGGTTCAATTCCCAGGACCCACATGGCAGCTCATGACTGTCTGTAACTCCAGGAGATCTGATATCCTCACACAGACAAATGTGCACATAAAATAAAAAGTGGGTTAATTTTGGCTTACAGTTTGAGAATATGGTCCATCATGCTGAGGAACACATAGTAGTAGGAGTTTGGGGTAGCTAATCACACTGCATAAGCTGTCACAAGGCAGGATGAAGCGACTGCCATGTTCAGCTTGTCTGTTTCTTTTTAATCAGCTCAGGACCCCAACCCATGGGAAGATGCTTCCTGCATTTAGGGTGGGTCATTCCATTTCATTCAGTTAGCCAAGTCTAGAAATTCCACCAAAGACATGCTGAGAGGTCTTCTAGGTGACCCTGGATCTCATCAAGTTGACAGCCAATGTTAACTATCACAGGCTCTGACTCAGGCCTCAAATTATGTTTCTTCCTTCCTTCCTTCCTTCCTCCCTCCCTCCCTTCCTTCTTTCCTTTCTTTCCTAAGAAAAACTTCCCTTTTCTTAAACCATTCTTAGTACTTTATAAAGAAGTTATGCTGTGTGTAAAATTATGACTAGAACAAATAACTTCCTGCTTTTAAATCCTTGGATAAATTAAACTTAAGCTTCCAATTCTCTCAGCATTCTTGAACCATGAGTAATTGAGGATGCTTCAACAGGCTCCTGATAAACAGCATCAGTGTTCCAAGCTTCTCTGCCACTGAGTCAGTGGACTAAGATAGAGAAGCCTTTAAGGCTAAAGCTCCCCAGGTGATTGACCGTAAATCTGAGGTTGCAGCCAAAGATTTAGAAAGAATTCTGTAAGAACTCAGAGCTCAAAGGAGTGTCTAAGAGAGCCATCTTAGAGGGCTCTGTTATGTCATGTCAAAATCACCTTTCATCAAAATGGTGACTTCATACTCATGAGCTAGGGGACTGTTTCTACCTCTACAAGACTACAGACTGAAAGAAGTTCTCACAACAACCAGGCATGGTGAGGCATCCTTGTAATGCCAGCACCTAGAGACTGAGGCAGGAGGATTGAGTCAACCTAGGCAGAGTGAGAGCCACTATCGAATCTATCAGTGTACTTCTAAGTGCAGACAGACTCAAAGGGTTTGAATGCAAGAACTCACATAAACTCTTGCACACCCATGTTGAGAGTGATGTTATTCACCAAAGCCAAAGGTGGAAGGTGCTGGTGTGTGCATCACTGGGTGACTGGATAGGTGTTTTCATGTAGCAGGATAGTACTGACATGCTACATCATGGATGATATAGAAGGCAGTGTGCTAAGTGAATTATGCCCAGTGCAGGATACATGATAACTGCATAGCACACATTCAAGGAAGCTGACATCAGAGACAGAAAGACAGTGGTGGTGCCAGCAGCTGGAGGAAGAGAGACATGGGGAATTTTTATTTGATGAATGTAGAATGTGTGGTTTGCAACGTGAAAAGAGTTCCGTGCCTACAAGGTTAGTGATTGTAGCACAACAATATGCATTTACTTGATGCTCTTGAGCCAGACTCTTAAAGTGGTAAATTATATTATATGTATTTTGCCATGGTTTTTTAAAAGTATGGTGTAATAGGAAAGGTGCCATCTATATAGTGATGGAGACATACATTTATGTTTTGTTAGAAAAAGACCATTGGCCAGGCAGTGGTGGCACATGCCTTTAATCCCAGAACTCGGAAGGCACAGACAGGTGGATCTCTGTGAGTTCGAGGCCAGCCTGGTCTACTGAGAGAGTTCCAGAATATGCTCCAAAGCTACAGAGAAACCCTGTCTTGGGGAAAAAAGAAAAGAAAAAGACCATTATTTTGGGGGTGAGGGCTGGAGAGATGGCTCAGCATTTAAAATCACTTACTGCTCTTGCAGAGGGTTTGGTTTCCACTACACTTATGAGGGCTTACAACTGCCTGTAATTCCAATTTTAGGGTACCCAACACTCTCATATGACCCCTATGGATCCTGCACAGACATGACTCATGTACTTACATTCAGGCACTTACATACACATATATAAACATTTCTTTAAAAAGAAAAAAGACAGTTTAAATAAGGCAATAGTTCTGCGAGGAGCTGAGAGAGGGTGAATATTATACATTGTATAAAATTTTCAACAAACTAATAGAACAATGATAAAAAAATTAAGCCATGATCAATGGCTAGCTATCAAGTTTGATTAAACTGAGAAAAAAACGTTTCTAGATGCTGATAGGTGTAGAGGAATTCTGGTCACTGTGCTAGACAAGATGCCCAAGAAAGGCTTTAACATAATGTTTTCCTGAAGTGCTTCATTTAGTGATGGAAAACAAACCTCTTCAGGAGCACTTGGGATTGGAGTGACTGCTGTGAAAGCTCAAAAATGGAAATGTCATCAAGAAAGACAGGAGAATAATTATGTCTGATTATACTTAATAAAAAGGATCTTAGGGTTTTTTTAAATGTTTTTGAAGAAGTTGTCTGGGTATCTCCATAAATAGGAGACCAAATTTTTGACTCATACAAGTCAGACCACCCCCCTACACACACACAATTAATGATCCATTCAATTGAATAAAGCCATGGTATAAATAGAGAAGGAAAGGGTCATCAGTTAAGTTACTAATGGAGAGAGAGAATACAATTTCACTTATTTTTAAAATGAAGATTAAAATCTCGATTGCTATTTCTGATTATAAAACATATACTTCAGTGACTCAAAATCATTCATTCAAAATAACAAACATGTATAAGTTAGAAAATAAAGTTACCATTATCTCTCTGCCTTCTATGATAATGTTACTGTTAGCAATTTGAGTTATTCTTCCAGACCCCCTTCATGTGAATCAATATTAAAAACATACATAATTCATTTTAAACGTCCTTTTGGAGCTGGGGATGGAGCTCCGTGGTGGAGTGTTTGCCTACCATGTATAAGGTTCTGGGTTTAATCACCAACAAGATTCAGTAATAATAAAATAAAATACTCCCATTTTCTATATTTGCACTAGGGATTTACTTAAGTTGTTGTGGATTTTTATCCTATTATGACAGTAACATGTAACATAACTTGTTTAAGCAGTGTCTTATATTGTTTACCCATCTTTTGGTCAGTTCCATGGTGATGATCTTAATACTTCAGTCTCTGCCCACTATCTGAGAAGTGGAACCAATGGATCCAAAAATATTCTCCTCCAGCATTTAATGCAGCGCTAATTAACTGGGCTTAGAATTGTATTTGCTGGGAATCCACATATAAATACAAAGGAGCTGATACTGAGCCTTGTATTTACTCCCGTTTTATAGAAATACCAGCGAAGGCGGAAATACAGCCTGTCTGCTGTATTCCATTCAGCCACCATGTTGCAAGATGTTGGTGAGGCTATTCAGTTTGAAGTCAGCATTGGGAATTATGGCAACAAGTTTGATGCAACCTGTAAACCCTTGGCGTCAACGACTCAATACAGCCGTGCGGTATTTGATGGTAAGACTGGTGTTGAGTGTTCTCTCTCATATACTCTTGCTTATAGTAGATATATCCCGGGACAAGAAGTAGGCACTGTACTTTTCCTCTGGTGTCATTGTGCCCAGCGCCTCGTTAGTTAATGTAAATGAGAAAGGATTGGAGTTTAGGAACCCACGCGGTGGCTAAACTTGGGGCCAACGAGGTGGCTCAGTGGGTAAAGTAGATTGTCACCAAGCCAGACAACCTGAGTTCAATCCTCAGAACCCACGAGGTGAAAAGAGAAAACTGCTTCCTACAGGTTGTCCTCTAATCATCCCATTGTGTGCTAGCAGGGAAGAGGTGGGGATGGCCAGACCCAGATCCCAGCAGCTGAATCCCAGTTTCCCAATCCTATGCCCAGGCCGGACACCAGATCTCATAAAATAACAAGCCAGTGACCCTACTAAATCCTCATTCCCTAAAGCAGCTGTACCCCACCCAGCCCAAACCTCCCTTCGATTCAGTAGATGACATGGAGTGTACCCGGCTCAGATGCTGGGAAAGCCAGACTTCTGGTCCTCTCACTGTTACTCACCCACTCCCATGGGGTGGTTGCTTCTCTCCCAGCCAAACAATAATTTAAAAGAACGTTCTCATGGAGCAACAACCATCCTAACCTCCAGTGTGCTCTATTCTTGTTACAATGTATATGACCTAACCATCTTGGATGTTCAGCTGTGTGATCCTGAGATTATTGCTCGCAATTTGCTGGTTATTTTAGGGAGATTTACAAAGCAGATGAATGAACCACCTATTCCTCTGTTGCTCGACTGAATAAGATTGATTAATCAGAATAATGGCAGGGTGTGGCTCGGTAGTAGAGAATTGTTCCAGCTTGTGTGAGGCCTTTAATCTCCAACACCTAAAACAACAAACAAACAAAATCTGGCCAAGATCTTTCCCCAAACATGTAGATTAGTAAGTAGCTCTGTCAGCCTGTCTCTTTAATAAATACGTTGCCCACTTCAAGTGTCCAGCTTTCACTGACTTCTGACATTCCATCCCAGGGAACTACTATTACTACTTACCTTGGGCCCACACAAAGCCCGTGGTCACCCTGACTTCCTATTGGGAGGATATTAGTCATCGCCTGGATGCAGTGAACACTCTTCTAGTCATGGCAGAACGGCTGGTGAGTTATCTGTTCTGCATTTTCTTTTACCAAACAGTAAGTTAAGCACCCGTTAATGTGCAAGCTTGGCAATTGTAGCACAAGATCTTAAAACACAGTGGTCGACAAGGTAAGAGCAAATTCTGACTAAGGGCTGGGAATGGTAGGGAGCTAGCAGATGTTCATTGGTCCTGGGGCCCAGGCTCTCCCTGTGGTTGCTGTACTTGTTACCTCAGTTCATCCCATAGAGACAGCTTACCCTGACATGCACCCTCCAGCCTAAGGGGGGGGGGCAGGGTGAGGAAAGGATGACAAGGCCTTCTCGCTGGGAAAAGCCCAGATGTCATACACTTGATTTCTGCTCACTTTCCATTGGCCAGAATCCAGTAATACATCTAACCACAAGGAAGTTCAGTCCCAGGCTTGTGCAAGCACATGCCAGGATAAAGGTTTTCTTCCCGAGAAAGACAGGAGGGTGCACAAGGCCGGAGGACAGAGGAAAGGGAGCTCATGGTCTCACCATGATTTGCCCACAAAGAGTGCTGATGCTCTCAAGGGTAGCAATCCTGCTGAGAAAGAGAGGCGAGGGCTGGGTCCTTATAGGTTCTAAAGTCACAGTCCGGTTTCTGTCTGTGATGGGAAAAACGGTTACACTGGGGCATTTGCGGTCATTGATGAATACAGAGCTGGGAAGTTTGTCCTGAACCTCACAGGTAGTGTGTGATCTCAAGTGTGGGCTATCAGCCCCAGATTTAACAGGAAACAGAATAATTTGTTCCCATCCCATCACTTTGGTTTCATTTTGCTGACAACCCCACATGCATACACACACACAGATACATGCATGTTGACTTCTGTATCTATTAAAACATCGATGACCACGATGGTGCCTCTAATTTTAATATTCTACCAAGGACTTAGTCTAGCTTTCCTACAGTGATACTTCAGTTTCTGCCAGGGAGCATCAGAGACCATGGAGAAGCAAACATGATTATAAATAAAATGCCTCCATGTGTTGGGGTGGGGGCACCAATATAATTGAACCTCAGTATAAAACTGAGGGGACTAGATGGAACTCTGTGATTAAGGATGCTTTCCACTCTAACAGAAGACCCAGCATTCACACGGGTCATACAACTCACAACCACCTGTAACTCCCATCCCAAGGGATCTGATGCCTTCTTCTGGCATCCAAAGGGCTCTCCGTACATGTGTGGTGCACAGACATACACTCAGGCAAAACACTTAAGCACATAAAATAACCCAGTCTAAAACAAATAATAAAGTTGAAATTGAAATGCAACATTCTTATTACTTTCCAATTCCCTTCCTCAAGGGAGTTGGTGGAGAATTGGTCCCATCTTTTTTCTAATGATGTTTGGGATATTCTTCAGAGCTTTTTGTTTTCTTTGTTTTTCCCTGGTTCTTATAATGTCTCTCCTCTGGCCAAGCTGTCTGAGCTGCAGGCTAATCTTGACAAAGGTAGTGGCTTTTCCATGACCAGGACTTTGGCTGGCACAGAGGGCACTCTCTTCCTTCTCTGCTGACAGCTGTTCAGCACTAGCACGCTAGTATGTTCTGGGCTTCTCTTATACTTTCGCAGCCCGAGTCCTGAAAGAGCCATTCTTCTCAATAGCTGTGGTTACTTTAATGAGAAGTGGCATTAAAAAAGAAAAATCTGGGTACCAGAGTGCTCATGGCTACTGGTATATCATTGCTTATGGGCTTTGCCAGCCAAGAAACTCATGCACACCCACATGCATACACACACACAGATACATGCATGTTGACTTCTGTATCTATTAAAACATCGATGACCACGATGGTGCCTCTAATTTTAATATTCTACCAAGGACTTAGTCTAGCTTTCCTACAGTGATACTTCAGTTTCTGCCATCCTAAATATAATCATTTGTTTGTTCAAACTTAAACTCTGTCGTACATCAGCCACTGTGAACAGCAAGCCTACTATTTCGACTTTAAGACAGTTTGGATCGCATTTATTTTGTAACTCAGGATAAATAGTCAGAATGCTATTGTCATAAGTTACATTGGTTAGTTCAACTATTCATCTAAAATAAAACTAAGTCCATACTGTTTCTGATTATATCCTTTTTAGGCTTCCCCCACCTAGTCCTGATTTTCTTCTTTCTGTTTATTTTTGGATTACATAAAATATTTACATGGTTTCAAAGGTCGAGATACATGATAAGATTTTCTATTGTTTAAACTTTGAATTCTGAAGAAAGGAAAACAGCTATGGTAAATATTACTAAGGAACGAGGCCTCTGGCTTTTCTGTAATTATATCTTTTTATGCCCATACCCCACTCTCTACCCCACCTTTGAAATGATGCTTTCTTGGGTATGACAGCAGAGTTACCAGCTATCTCTCCTCTTTCTTAATTCTGCAGCAATCGAACATAGAGGCTGTAAAATCAGGGCTCCAAGGCAAAATTCCTGCAAACCAGCTGGCGGAGCTGTGGCTGAAGCTGATAGATGAAGTTATAGAAGACACGAGGTACGGCGATCTTTCTATCTCCACATCCTAAGTGCTTCTAGATTCTTCTCGAGTATTTCTCTGAGAAGTGCATTCGAACATTGTTTTGGGCTTCCTGTAAGCCCCACCCACACTGGGGGGGGATTTCTGAATCATCTGGAAAAGCACACTTCTCTGGTTTGTTGTCAAGTCTAAGGTAGCCCAGGGAGGTCCAGGTTGGACTCAGGAAGCTGATCTCAGAAGCCCCAGGCAAAGCATGGGGGATGGAGGGAAGAGCAGAGTTAACAAGCCTGAGCCACCCTCCTAAGGGACTCCTGACTTCCACAGGAAGATAGGAGCATGGGTTCCACCACACTCAGAGCAGTGTTCTAATTCGTGCTTTTAGAAATAGCTTGCTTTTCTTTTTTTTTTTTTTTTTTGTACTGTGTCTCAAGCACTGCACCTGCCTTTAGCAGCAGCATTTAGACTAAAATAGGAGCAACAGAGATAATTAGAGTGGCCCCTAGCAAGGATGACAAGCAAATTCATGAAGCATTATTACATGTTAAAACAACAACAACAGCAGCAACAACACACACATACACCCCAAACCAGGTTAGACAAAAACCGGTACATAGACTTAGCCAGAGGACATTTCATTGCTGTAACTTGGAGAAGTAACTCGGGTCTTTTGGCATTTAGAAATCAAGGAGGAAAGTGATTCATCCCAGACTCATTTGAAATATTGCCTAATATAGCCATGGATGGGGAAGGTCGAGAAGAAGAGCACATTGAGTAACTGCTTGCTCAGAGGAGCCAGACATTTCTCCCTCTAGGGTACGGCCTGCCTTCCTGTGCCCCCTAGTGGTTTAGTCAGGTCACTGAAGGGCCGCTGAAGTCAAGCACCACTGGCTTTGTGAGCACTCAAAGCTCAGGCTGAGAGACTGGCGGATACTAAGGGGTCACCTCTTAATTACAGACTAGAAAACAGAGAGGCCCCGGTGCCACAGTGATGCTGAGAATGACTGACTTAGCCTCTCATCCCTGCCGCTCCGTGTACCATCTGCATCTCACTCTCAAAGGGCCCCGGGTGACTTTCTCATGTATCTTTGCTTTACATGGCCATTGCATGATCTTAACCCTTTACACACGTGCTAGCTACCACAGCCGTTAATGAAATCAAACCAAAACGTGGAGTTACAGCTTCCACTTGGGAAATGTCTGTGAACTGTAGGATTTGCTGAACAAAGCAGGCCACATCTGGCTGCTCTTAAGCTTACAAAGAAATGTCTTTTAAATGCTATGGAACAGGCAATTCTGTGTTTGAGGAAAACCATGCTAGATATTCTTCATTTAAGGAATTGGATGAAATGCGGATGACTGGAAAGTCTAGGAGGGGACAATATGAATCTAATTTCCTGTACTAGTGACCCTGTGGTCTCATGTACTGCCACAGGGAGAGGGAAACATAGATGGGAGGGGGCTAATCTGAGTCCCTCACTCAACCACCCCTCTTTTTCTTGGGGGATCCCACCGCTGGGTCTTAGGTGGAAATTGTCATATACAAGCAGTACTTCCTATTGTCCGGAACTCTTTGAGAACCTTCTCAGATGATGATGGCAATAGCGAAGATGATGGTGGTGGCAATATTATTTAGACTCTACTGCTTTGAAGTTTATATTCCCTTTTCTGTCCTGCCAGTGCCACAAAGGTGTCCTCAACTCTAGCTTAAACCAAGCAGCATCTGTAGCATCAGTGCAGACATTTCAGTCTTCCTAAAACGTTTGCAGACATACATTAAACCCGTGCAAACATTTCTGATGCCTAGAATGTCATTCTTCTGTTCTCTTTCTTTTCTCTCCCTTTCTTTTAGATACACCTTGCCTGTCACAGATGGAAAAGCCAATGTCACAATTCTCGATACTCAGATCCGGAAGTTGCGGTCCAGGTTTCTCTCCCAAATCCACGAGGCAGCTATGAAGATGAGATCTGAGGCCACCGATGTGAAGTCCACCTTGCTGGAAATCGAGGACTGGCTTGATAAATTAATGCAACTCACTGAGGAGGTAGTCCTTGGAATTACACTAATGTCATCTGCTTCCAGGAGGATCCCGTGGATAACACCAAGGGAGAGGAGGGATGGTGGATGGAGCATCTGGCGTAATAATTGGGACTGTGGATGGATCTGGTCAATGGTTGAAAAAAAAAAACCAAGTCACTGGCTGGGAAGGCTACTGAGGATTGGGGTGAAAAGTCACTAAAATCAGGACAAGAATTTTGAGTTGGGTCCTAGAGAAAAACATTCTTTTCTTTCTGTCTCTTTTGTTTGTTTATTGTTTTAAGACAGGGTTTCTCTGTCCTGGAACCCACTCTGTAGACTAGGCTGTTCTGGAACTCATAGAGATCTGTCTGCCTCTGCCTCTTGAGTGCTGGGATTAAAGGCATGTGCTACCACTGCCTAGCTGAAAAGCTTCATTTTCATAGTGCTGTCACAGAGTGTTTTGAGTGATGGAATAGTAGAACACAGCATTGAGAATTAAAATACCACTTTAGTGTGGCTTAGAGAGGCGTAGATTTACATCTCAAATCATTTGTAACCTTGGGCAAGCTGTTCGGCTCACTTAAGCCCTGTTTCCCTACCTGTAAAGTGTAGAGACAGTGTTTACATCATAGTACTGTTTTGGAAAGACTTAAAAGCGACAATGATGATTATACACAGGGACAGCACAGTGCAGGGCATGCAGTGGTTGCTAGATAAGTGTCAGATGTCCCTCATCTCTGTGACCAAAGAATGGAAGTAAGCAGACTCCTCTGTCCTTTGAGTGTCTATGGTGGAGTGTCTTAGTTCCTTCTCTGCTGCTGTAACAGGATACCACAGACTGAGTAAGCTATAAAGAAGAGGCTTACTTACTTCCTTCAGTCTAGGGGTAGAGGTATTGAAGATTGAGAGGTCTGAATCTAACAAGGGATCTTGTTGTTGTTATTGTTGTTGTGTTATTTCACTGCAGAGGACTAGAGTGAGAGCAAGCAGCTGGGAACTGAGTTTCCCGTCATACTAGGCCTATTATGATAACTAACCCACTCCCGCAACAGTAGCATTAATCTGTGCTTGAGGGTAAATCACTCACCACCTACTCATCTCTCACTTGCCCAATCAACACTGTTGAATAAAGCTGTGGACACTGAACCCTAAGAAACACATTCAAACCATGTCCTCAGATGGCTGCATGCAATCTTTCCAGCCTGCTGATAGTTTTCTTCAAATGATGCTTAGAGATGAGGGGGTATTTTCTGAAATACCTTTTAGACCAGAGTGGGCTGCAATTCTACATTTGCTGCCCTGTGTACCCCCTTCTCCCACCCCCACCCCGGTCTGGCCACTCACAGCCCACTCATTAGCCCCGTGTAACTACTGTGTGACTGTAGAAGATGTGTCTCCTGACTTTGAGACACACTCTTGACCACAGCCCCAAGTGTCCAGCCTGCTATTTCTCCAGTCTCCCTACATATAAACTCATCTGTTTTGCTTTCTTTTCTATCCAACCCACTGCCCAGCCTCAGAACAGTATGCCCGACATTATCATCTGGATGATCCGTGGAGAGAAAAGACTGGCTTATGCACGAATTCCTGCCCATCAAGTCTTATACTCCACCAGTGGTGGGAACGCTTCTGGAAAATACTGTGGGAAAACCCAGACCATCCTTCTGAAGGTACATCTTCATTGTGGAATGGGAAAAACATGCATGTTTCTGCTCTAAAGGAGGGGTTGCTTTGTCATATTCTATCTGTTAAATGGCTAAGGATTTTATAATCCACCCTAACTTGTTCTGATCTCTTCTGGGCTCATCATTTTTAGAGAATGACATGAGGGTGACTGGCATTCAACCACAGACACCTCTCTAGATGTCTCTGACATCTAGCATGGCGTTGTCATTTGCTTTCTGACATGAATTTTCCACTCTTAATGTCGCATGTAAGCAATAAGTTTCTTCCATTGATGCTAGTAAGTGTTGGGGAATGGGTGTGGTGTAGCCAGTCATGGAATGAAGTTCAAGGCCAGCCTGGTCTTCAGAGCTAGTTCCAGAAAAGGCTCCAAAACCACAGGGAAACCCTGTCTCTAAAAACAAACAAACAAACAAACAAAAAAGAAGAAACTATGTATTGTTGACCTTGTTAACCTCATTATCTTATTTTAGTCTTGGTGTCTCTTTGTAACATTAAAAACATTGTTGAAGACTACAAAGGGTTTTATTTATATAGCTTGTATCCCTAGTATCTGTTGTAATAGAAATTAAAATCTAAAAATAAACACGGGAGACTTTGTCTCAACACACACACACACACACACACACACACACACACACACACCTATCTCCAGGTCCATTTATAACAGAGCCTCTTGTGCAAGATAATGGCCATATGCTAACATGTGTGGCAACCTGTGAGAACGTCCTCATTTATTATGCCAAGTGTTAAGCAGCCAGGAACTCAAAGGTGGGAATTTAACAATACTGGGTTTAAAAAAAATCCATTAAAAATTATTTTTTTAGTTCTTTGGTAGGTTTTTTTTTTTTTTTTTTTTTTTTGTCGTCAAAGGAATTCTTCAGTGGGACTGGCATTTCATCTTCTGTACTTGAGAGTTGAGTGCTGTTACTACTGATGGGTACAGTGGGATATCACTGTCTCACTTGTGCAAATGTCAACAAAACAAGACAAATGTCATGTTGACGCTATTAGGAAGAGTGTTCTGCTTCTGCTCTTGTAGACCTCCTGAATCGGTCTCAGGGACCGGTAGCAATCTACAGCTAACACTTTGATTGACTGAATGAAGAAAAAGATGCTCTTGAGAATGGAAGTGAGCCAGAGAGCAGGGAAAGGCCCAGCCCTCTGACAGCTGCAAGGAACTTTGGGACTTACTGCTTTAGCTTCTATTTCAGTCTTTGCTGCAGGGTCATTCACCAGTTTTAACCAAAGCAAATACAAACTCGGTCTGGTGGGGGCAATGAGTAGAAGCTGAGCATGCTTTGGGCTGTAGCATGGTGTCACAGTTTATGTGGTGTCCGTCCCATGCCACCTACAATGTTTTTGTTCATCCACAGTATCCACAAGAAAAAAGCAATGGGCCCAAAGTGCCCGTGGAATTGCGAGTGAATATCTGGCTGGGTCTAAGCGCCGTGGAGAAGAAGTTCAATAGCTTCGCTGAAGGCTCCTTCACCGTCTTCGCTGAAATGGTATCTTTAATGCCAGTCCTTTCTTCTCTCTGGTAGGGTCCAACTCCTTCTTTTTACCCACCTGTGGCTGTCATTTCTACCTCCTGAAATGCCTGCCAAAGAATATTAGCCTCACAGGTGAGGAGAAGACCCTCCTGAGGGTTATTGACACTCCAGAGTGACCGCCTCCTTTGTGTGATAATTTGAAGAGGTAACCTCCAACCAGTGACCTTGAACTTGCATGGTTTATGCCCATGATTATGGCCCTAGAACCAGTAGCAGTTTGTTGGATTGATGCTGACGTAGACACACTAAGCAGGATACGCATACATACATGCACACATGTTTCTGGGTAGCTTTGAAGTGCTTCACATGTGCCTGTTCTACTGCCCCAGCCACTACTGCTGTCACAAGGCCATACCCCCAAAGCCACTGAAGGTCGACACTTCCACTCGTAGTGAAGTTCTGTCGTCCATGCCAAGGTCTGTGCTTGGATTGTATTAGCATCATGTTGGCTTCCAAGCAGAAGCGACAAGAAAACCTTGCTCCTCCATTCTGCACCCTTGTCACATGCATTCTAGTTCGGTGGATCCTTGTCATACCCACATAGGTGCACCTCCTCTCCAGGCTCAAACACCTGAGACTATGCTATTGTGCCCTTCCTCTTGCTATCAGTGACATACTCAATTTCTTGCCTCCCTTTGCAGTAAAAACTTACCTGTGCCTTGGGCAATTCATCTTCTCTATAAGATCAACAACTTAAGGGGTGGAGAGATGGTTCAGTGGTTAAGATCACCAGCTGCTCTTCCAGAGGACCTGGGTTCAATTCCCGGCACTTACATGGCAGCTCACAACTGTCTGTAACTCCAGTCCCAGGGTACCTGACACTCTTATACAGATACTCATGTAGGCAAAACACCATTGCACATGAAATAAAAAATAAATCATTTAAAAAGGAAAGATCAACATCAGATAGACATATGAGTTTGAGACCAAACAAAGACATCTACAACCCTGGGAAGCCTCACCTATTTCCATGGTTGAGAGCATGAAGATCATACCATCATGGATTTATAAATGCTAATTTAGAAGGGAATGGCTAGGGTGGAGAGATGCCTCAGTGGATACAGGTGTTTGCAGCTGAGGCTGACAAACTTAAATTAAACCGTGGGACCGATATGGTCAAAGGAGAGAACCAACTACCAAAATTTGTTCTTTGACCTCTATATACGTCAGGGCTTGCACACACACACACACATAAAACATTTTCTCAACTTAAAAATGATCACTGTAAACTAGAGTCAGCCATTGCCATCAAACTTGCTTTCCAGAAAGTTGTTCTTCTATCTCTTGTGCTCCAGGGGAGGCTCAGAACCCTCAAAATCTCATAAGGAACTCATGTTTCTGGTGTGTTCTCTGAGCACTCCCGGGAAAGAATAACATCTGTTAATTATTCCTGTGGAGAAATGTGTTCTACTCTAAGCAGTAAACTTGCAAGCAAACTTTACGAAATCCACACATTCCTAAGTTGAGGATTGTTGTGGATGCTTCTCTGATGTCCTCATACTATGTGCTCATCTGCAAACTGAACACAATGCATTTCTTACACTTATTCTAGAGTTCGTGTGTGCAAACGGTTGTGCGTCCTGTGAGCCGTGATGCATCACAGAACGCACAACCGTTTGCGCACGTTGTATCTTAGGAGGAACAGCTTGCCCAAAGCCACCTGAGCACTGGCAGGCCCGAGTCTACGGCCATATTTTTTGGGTGTATACCTGTTTTGCTTTCTGTCATTATCTGGCCTCCAATCTAGGAAGACCTGGATTTCATGGCTGACTTGCTTCCTCTGTCTCTGACAGTATTTCTCCAACTGTGTCTGTTTTGAACAGTATGAAAACCAAGCTCTCATGTTTGGGAAATGGGGCACATCTGGACTGGTGGGACGCCATAAATTCTCTGATGTCACAGGAAAGATAAAACTCAAAAAGGAATTCTTTCTGCCTCCCAAAGGCTGGGAGTGGGAAGGAGACTGGATAGTTGACCCCGAAAGAAGGTGAGTGTCACTTACTTTGTTGAGGTGTGTGTGTGTGTGTGTGTGTGTGTGTGTGTGCTTATGCTTGTGTTCAGGTGTTTACTTGCCATAGCACACCAGTGAACATCAGAAGACATCTTTTTAAGAGTAAGTTCTTGCCCTCCACATCGTTGAGCCTAGGTCTTTTGTTTCTGTTCTTATACTGTGTCCAGGCTAGCTGGCTCACAGCTTCTGGATGATTCTCCTGCCTCTGTCTTCCAACTCGCTTTAGGAATTCTGGGATTACTGATATTCACCACCTCATGCAGCTTTTTCCTGTGAGTTTTTGGGATCCAGCTCAGGCCATTAGGCTTGAGTGCTGACTTGAAATTTTACCCATGGAACCGTCTCCCCAGCCCCCTCCATCATTATTCTTACTAACATTAATTTTACCCACTAAGTGGGACTAGTGTCGAAAGATACTATCAGTCCCAAAGGGCAAAAATAAGAGGTACCTAGGGGAATGTAGGGTGCAGGTCTGTGAACCCCAGCTACTCAGGGGCTAAAGTAGGATTGTACATTCCAGGTCTGCCTAGAGTCCAGCAGCTTCCAGGACCCAGTCTCGAATTACGAAGTAGAACTCAGGGAAATGAGCAGGGACACAACCCAGTAGAATACTTGGCAGAATGCTTGTCTCTCATGAACAAGGCTATAGGTCTAATACCCAGTACATCTCTGTCTATGCCTAGATCTAAATATGTTTATATATGTTTGTCTTAGTTGGGGTTTCTAGTGCCATGCAGAGACACCATGACCAGAGCACCTTTTATAAAGGAAAATGTTTAATTGAGGTAGCTCGCTTACAGTTCAGAGGTTCAGTCCATTATTGTGATGACGGGGAGCACGGTGCATGTAGGCACACATAGTCCTGGCTATATCTTCACTAGAAGGCAACAGGAAGTAGATTTTTAACTCTGGGTGATATCTTGAGCATATAGGAGACCTCAAAGCCACCTCCACAGTGACACACTTCCAAAAAGACCACACCTCCTAATAGTGCCACTCCCTTTGGGATTATAGAAGCCAGTTACAGTCAAACTACCACAATGTGTGTATATGTCTATGTGACAGATGTGCCAAGTGTTAGTCTCACTCCCCCCCCCCCACACACACACACAAATGGCTGAGATCCTAGTTAACATGTCAAAGCAGACTCTGGTTCTTAGCAACTGCTTGCTGAGTAGCCATCCTGGCTGGCATACCCGCCCCTACCCTAAACTCCCCAGCTGGGCTTCCCTTCTCCAGGCTTCTCTGAATCCTAGAGGACCCAGGGCTTTTCCCCTGACCTCTTGGTCACTTGATCTGCGGCTCCTCTCTTAGCCTGACACACCCTCTCTCTGTCTCTTCCTTTCTCTCTCTGGTACCCCATGGCCCGTTCAGTTTGGACCATTCCAGAGGGCTTCTTCTCTCATATCTACAATAAACCTTCCCCTCCCCCATACCTAGGAGTTTCATTATTTTTGTTTGGATGCATCTGGTACATACAGAAAAGCCATAGGTCTTTTTTTTTTTTTTTTTTTTTTTTTTTTTTTTTTTTTCTTTTCTTCTTCTTCTTTTTTTTTTTTTTTTTTTTTTTTTTTTTTTTTTTTTTTTTGCCAGAGATAAGGACAATGACTTTTAGCAGGCAGAGACTATTTTCTCAAGTCCCGGAGGGAATGCTGGCTTTTGTCTAAATGTCAGACTTTGGGAAGGGGAATTACTTGAGACCAGACTAAGCAGTGTGTTGAATACCAACACCATCTTATTTAACCTTTACTACAGTCTTCCCAGATAGGCAATAGTAAGAACTGGCAGCACACTCCTTTCATCCCAGCACTCGGGAGGCAGAGACAGGCGGAGCTCTGTGAGTTTGAGGCCAGCCTGGTCTACATAGTGAATATGAGAACAGCCAGGACTAACACAGAGAAACCCTGTCTCAAAGGAAAACAAAACAAAACAAAACAAAACAAAACTGAAAGATATTTGCGGTAATGAGGTCGTTAGCCCATGGGTCCTAGCAAGAAGGCCTTGACTCCTGGTTCAGAGACAAAGGACTTTAATTGCCATAGCAAGAGCAGTGGATATCAGCTTTTTCTCCAATTCACTGTGACAGGCACAGCAGCATGGCAGCCTTTTGCTCTAGACAGGGACGTTAGTTATCTCGGTCTTCCATGACTATTCCCCATATAGCATCTTCGAGAAGCTAATCTGTCAAGGCCATCAGGGCTCAGCTGGCGAGATGTGCAGAAAGGCAAGAGATTCAGGGAGAACCACCTCCAGACACGATAGTGCAAACTTCACTTTGCAAACAAGAGAACAGATCTAGAGAGATTAAGAACTTGTCCAAAGGCCCAGGTTAACGTAAATGGTGTCTCTGGGCTGCTGCTTAAGTCTGCCAGGGTACCCGAAGCGACACTCGGTCATGCTTGAACATCCTTAGAAACGCGTGGACTGTATCTTAAAAGTTGTTATTAAAAAGAGAAGAAACATGCTCTGGGGATATGTATCTCAGTGGTTCATTGCTTTCCTCACATATGTGAGGCCCTAGGTTTAATTCATACTATCCCCTCCCAAAAGAAAACAATGGAGTAATAAGTCCTGGGTGTGAGCTACAGTCCCAAATAATCCAGGTGTACTGGAATAGACCCGTATTCCCAGGACTCTGAGGATCAGGAATTCAAGGTCATCCTCTGCTACACATTGAGTTCAAGGGCAGCTTGAGCCCCGTCTAAATCAATCAACAATCAGTAAGTAAATGAAAATGTTGCTGGCAGCATTAGTCCTAGAGCTCCCTCTTCTGACCACCTTGTGATGGTTCGCTCCGTGACCTCTATTGTCTTGAACTGTAGCTTGATCTATGGAGTCATCGCATGGGCCTTAAAAGGGGAGGAGAATGAGTGTGTGGTTTTGCCAGGCCTGGTACCCTCACATCCTTGCTTCTGGTGCAGAACTGTTCACTTTGTCTGGGGTTGTGGAGGTTGGTGAGGAGAGGGGATGGGGAGTTGAATTAGACAGAAGGAACGGGGTGAGGACAGGAAAGGTAAAGAGGGTTATAACTGGAAAATCACAAGGCTGGGGTGCCAAGCCTTGGGGTCTTCTCTGGGGTGCAGAGATTCTAATTTATACAAATGGTTGGGACTGTTTTTTAATACCCTTCCAGTGCTTGATTGCAGGGAGCCTAGAAACAGTAAAAGAAAAAGATCCATCATAATTTATACAAATGGTTGGGACTGTTTTTTAATACCCTTCCAGTGCTTGATTGCAGGGAGCGTAGAAACAGTAAAAGAAAAAGATCCGTCATTTGAGGGTCCCTGGAAGAAAACTTAAGGCAAAGTTGGAGCCTCTTTACCTTCTCCTGTGGGTTTTTGAAGTAGCTTTAAATCCAAGCAAAAGCTGGCCAAGCATCAGCACAGAGCACTCGGGGCCCCAAGGGTCCTGGAGTCTGAAGTAGGCTGTCTGGGCTGTGTGCTTAGAAACATTGATCTATGTCGTATGGAGCAAGCAAAGCCATGGGCACACATTTCTACACAGCTTCACTCCATTTTTAAAATAGAAAGGACATGAGGAGTATTTCCCTGTTCTTTGAACTGTCAGCCAAGAGTTTTACTGAGAAAGAGCTGGAAAGTCTATACTGCAACAAGTGTGGAAGGCACTCTCCGTGCTCCCCACGGGGAGCTGCTCACAGCCCTGTTTTCCTGGCTCCATCCTAATTACTTCGAAGGAGAAGCGACCCTGCCAATGTGCTGAGTCCTCTATAATTTAGGTCTCGCCGGCCCAGCCCCCTCTCCAAACGAATGTCAAAAGCTTTTAGTTCAAAGTTGAATTTGGAATGGAGAAACCAAAGGTCTCAAGCCAGAAGGGAAGTGGTGTCATTCCAGGCCGTAGGAGTCTCCTGAAGTGGGAAACAGCCGGGTTTGCTGGTCCTGTTTCCATTTCTCCTCAGTAATAGGAGTCCTCTCTCGCCCACAGCCTCCTGACTGAGGCTGACGCAGGTCACACGGAGTTCACAGATGAAGTCTACCAGAATGAGAATCGCTATCCTGGAGGCGAGTGGAAGCCAGCAGAGGACACCTATACGGATGCGGTGAGCCACCTGCATGTCCCATCTCTGTGCATCATGGGACATGCTCTACCCCTCGTCTGCTACATCCCCCATCCCAAATAGTCTTCACTTTGCATTCTCTCACTTTAAAATGAAGCTGAGTGTTTTCCATGTTTACGGCCACCTTTATGTCTTTTATATATGAACTTTGTTATCATAACCCTTTGTGAGTTTTAATGTGAACCGAAGTCAATGTTTCATATAAACATTGCTCAGCTTCACATGATCAGCATCATGAGCCCCTGGTAGCGTTTCCTAAACTGGAACACCCGTGTCTCAATGCTTGATCTGTTCTCTGTTTAGTTTTTCCTGAATAAACTTTTTTAAAGATTTTATTTAATGCATACACACACACATATTATATATACACAGTTATCTGCTTGCATGCTTGCACACCAGAAGAAGGCACTATATCTCATGATAGGTGGTTGTGAGTCACCATGTGGTTGCTGGGAATTGAACTCAGATCTTTTGGGAGAGCAGCTAGTGCTCTTAACCTCTGAGCCATCTATCTCTCCAGCCCCCGGCCCCCGAATAAATTCTTAAGAAGATGAGTGACACCATCTAAGAGTATTAATGAGACCATATAGAATGCTAATGTTTCATCATTTTGGCAAACAAAACCAAGAATTTCACATGGTTCAGTTTAATGCTATTCTCTAATAGTAAAAAAAGAAAGTACTGGACCAAAGACAAGTGATTTTCATGTAGCATTTGTATATAAGTAAAGGTTAGAATTTTCCCGAGTAAAACGAATCTCGAAGATGAAGACACAGATTCTGTAGTTAAGTGTCAGGAAAGTTTCCTCGTCCTTGGATCTCATTCATGTCTGTCTGTCTCTCAGAATGGAGATAAGGCAGCATCGCCCAGTGAGCTGACTTGCCCTCCGGGTTGGGAGTGGGAAGATGACGCGTGGATATATGACATAAATCGAGCAGTGGATGAGAAAGGTAACTTGGATATCTGTTTGCCTGAGTGTGAGTCTGCAGAAAGACCTTGGTTAACCAGAGCAAAGTTTCCATGGGAGGAAGAGCCCGATCTCTGCTGGTCTATGACAGTTAGGTCATGTGGTGTTATCCATGACTAGTCATGGATAGATGGATGCTGGGCGAGGAGATTTTAGAAGTGGGAAATGGAGATGATAGGACCAACCAGCTGGACGTTGGTATACTTAGAAATCCAGAGTAAGAATATAGGTGAGATTAAGAGCGTGGAGTTTTTTCTTTTCTAATCACACTCCATAAGCTCCCTGTGATAATCAAACCTAGAGGTCTTATAAATAACTCAGACAAGAGGATGGCAGGTCCATCTGAATTTACTGTTTGTAGGGAAGGTTGGTACTGCTGTACTTGGAAGCTATGTCAATCACATGACTGCTGGTGGGATGACTTATAGGACATGTTGCCAGTCTCTTGGAACTACCAAGAGGAAAAGTATAATTGACTCTTTTCTCTAAGAGGTGATAATATGTTAGCAGAGTAGGAGTGATACATTAAGACTCCAAATGGATGGTGAATTCTGCATTGATTGGGATGCACACACCAGGTCTTATAATGAAGGCATTTATTGAGCAATAACAAGGTACCAACCACATATTATGTGTCTTTTACCTTTAAGGTCAACAAGTTGGAACATAGACAGGTTTACTGACTTGCAGGAAACACTACTGAAGAGTTAGGAATGTAGCTCAATAACAGAGCACTTATCTGGTATTCACAGGGCCCTGAGTTTAATATCTGAAGAACAGAAAGGTTGAGTACCTCTTACCCAAAATTATGGGCCCAGAGGTAGTGGTTTTGGTTTGAGAAATGTTTAGCTTTTGGAATATTTCCTCTCATGTGTGCCCACATGCACACACACACACACACACACATGCATACAAACACACATGCACACAAACACACATATATGCATACATATATGCATACATACATAATACATATACATACTTTTACATTTGAGCCATGATGGCAATGTTTTGGCATGACACACTTCTTCTTTTCAACCTGTGGCAATCACAACAGCAGAGAATTTCTGTGAGCAGAGAGGAGCTGTGTATTATCCAGCAAGTTATTTGCTGATCAGGAAGATGCTTCTCTATTGAGTAACTATCCTCAAATTCTCTTGCAGGCTGGGAGTATGGAATTACCATTCCTCCTGACAACAAGCCCAAATCCTGGGTTGCCGCAGAGAAAATGTATCACACGCATAGACGGCGGAGACTGGTCCGAAAACGCAAGAAAGATTTGACCCAAACAGCTTCAAGTACTGCAAGGGTAAGAGGAGTGGTAGTGGGTGCTGGACCAGGTGCTCTGCCTGCCACACCATGCAGGGTTCCAGCTGCATGGCTGTTTCTGCAGAGCCCTTCGCAAATCAAGGGTCTTAGAAGAAGGATTCAAATCCTGACTCTACAGTCTTTCTCATTTGTGAAATCAAAGCAAGATTTAGAAGCATCTATCTTAGGTACAGTTTCCCATTGCTGTGATAAAACACCATGACTGAAAGTGGCTTGTGGAGGAAGGGTTAGTATTTCAGCTCACATGTCCTGATCACAGCCCATCATGGAGGAAATTGTTTAGTGCCTGGGTCACCAGCCTCCAGCATCGCAGGGCTCAAAGGGAAAAGGGGAAAGACACTCATATACTTTCCTGATGGTTTCCTTCTTCTGTAGTCTTCATTCTGTATTCTATATTCTCTTTTCTTATATCTATCCCTTCTGCTCTCTTCATGTTTTCCTCCTAACTCTATCTTTATTCTTATTCTCTTTCTTTATTTTCCTCTACAGTTTATATATCCCAACAAAATCTTTCAAGCAATATAAAAATTACTGTGGAGTTACATTCTAGTTTTCAAGTGAGTGATTACAATGAATACAAGTAAAAAAAAAAAAACATGTTTTTCATGTTTTCCTTACATGATTTAACATTTAACATATTACAGGTGAAAAACAAATTATCAAAAGAGCTCACATACATTCACACCCAAGCAACTTGTTATAGATTAACTGTGTGGTCGAACAAGATATTCTTCTCAGTTAGGTCTTTCACTGGCAGGCTGCACTTTGTGGTTACAGAGAAAAGACCAATTGTTTTACTACTTACCTTGAAAGGTAATCTTATAAGGAATCTTAAAAGAATCACAAACCTAAGCTTTTATACATGAAACACTCAGTCAGCTCTACTTAAAATCTTTAAGATACATACCCACTCATCAATAGTTTTTTTTAATATCAGAAGATTGAGGACAGAAATAGGTACAAGGAATTAATCACCTTTGATTGTAGTATGAATGATAAAAACCCAGACACAGATACTGGGGTTTAAGTGGGAGATCAGAGAAGCAAAGCAGCCAGCCACTATAGAGTTCTCCCCTCTACCAATGCTCAGACCGAAGGGGAGATCCACTGAACCTCAGATTGCGTCTTCAGACTGCACTGCTCTCCTCAAAGCCTCGGAGTCCCAGACTGTCATGCTCTCCTTTAGGTGGCTGGACACTAATTGCCCTGAGACATTGTGCTCTTGTCTTTTATATACCTCTCTGGTGCTGGGATTAAAGGCATGAACTCTGTTATTCTTGTAGGTTGATTCACTTTTATGTAGCCCCGAGTGGCCTTGAACTCAGATCCATCTGCCTCTGTCTCCTGAGTCCTGGGATTAAAGGTATGCACCACCACTGCCCAGCTTCAATAGCTAAATAGTGGGGCTGGCTTTGCATACTTGTCCCCAGTGGCTGTATTAGATCATAAACAATATATCAGCACATTTGGTCACCAACCGATTCATGCAAGGAAAGCACATCAGCCAGTAATAATTGGGTTAGAACAATACTAAACAGGAATTCTTCCTATTGCTCAAAGGCTCAATGCTAGTGGGTGCTGTGAAATTACAACATTTTATTCAATGATTATCTTTCTGGGAATGAAAATGAAGCTACTTCATCTTGGTGTTTGTGTTGCTTAGCAGCCTGCTTCCAGTACACCAGTACAGGGTGTGGTAGAATGAATGTGTATTAAACCGACATTGTGCCACCCTGATTGGGTGAGAAATTTCTGGACGTGTTCCACTTTCTCTTTTCACGAGTACCAACGTGACTCAGATACAGCCCTGGGCCACTGATCAGAAGCCCTAGTTCCACTCAGGAGCTGTGCCCAGACTTCAGTCATGCCCTCTAGCCTGCTTCATTTTCAGCTACACAAAACAGGCCATCGTTACTGTTTACCCTGCCACTGAGCGAGTTACAAGATCGTAGGAAACCTGGGTTTTATGTTTATTTGAAGTGGGGTAAAAAAGACCATTGGCTAATCTCAACCCTCCATGGAGCTTTTATTTCTAATCTCATCAGTAATATTCAATACTGTTTTCCGTTTGTTCAATCTGGTCACACTTGTAAGACAAGTTATGTGTTTTTAGACACTTTCATGTCAAATACGTGGAGGTAAAGGCCACATCTACCTTTTTCTTCAGTATTACCTCAGCCTTGAATATGATTCCTTTAAATAGATAATGTGCATATAAGTCATGTTGAACTTGAGAATACTGTTCTTGGGCTGGGCGTTGGTAATGCACACCTTTAATCCCAGCACTTGGGAGGCAGAGGCAGGCGGATCTCTGAGTTCGAGAACAACCTGGTCTACAGAGCGAGTTCCAGGACAGGCTCCAAAGCTACAGAGAAACCCTGTCTGAAAAAAAAAAAAACAAAAAACAAACAAACAAAAAAGAATACTGTATTTGATTAGTAGTATAGAAATAATATGCTCTGGTCTATCACATCATTACTAATTATAGCAGCTTTTAGCATAAACAAGACATTTAAATCCTAAGGGATAATACCATTTTACCCCATGTATAAAATGCAGATAGCCATTTTTTCCCAAAAAATGTCACATCACTGTTCTTATGAGCTCAGTCTGAGAAAGAACTCCCTCTCACACACTTCCCCTGTCTGAGTGGTTGCTGTAGTTGCCTCTCTGGGTCCTACAGTCCACCCGCTCTGCCAATTCAGAGCTCCCATCTTTGCTGTCTTTGCTGTGTCCTGGCTCCTCACGTGGTACTCGGCCGAGAGTGGACTGCATATTTCCATTGACCTAAATGGCCTGCTTTATCAGTAGGAGGAAGATTATTATTTCTCATTAAAAGTTATGCTGCTGTCTTAGGCTATGGAAGAATTCGAAGACCGGGAGGGCTGGGAATACGCTTCGTTAATTGGCTGGAAATTCCACTGGAAACAGCGCAGTTCAGACACCTTTCGCCGCAGGCGCTGGAGGAGAAAAATGGCTCCTTCAGAAACACACGGTGCTGCTGCCATCTTTAAACTTGAAGGTGCCCTTGTAAGTAACCAGAAGCAAAGGTGTGAATAATGCTGGTGTAGAGGAAATGTGTGTGAGTGATGGAGACAGCGCAGACAAGTCCAGAGAGGCCCCTGTGCTGCACAGCTGTGAGAAGTTGGGGGAAAGGTATATACCCTGTGTCCAATGACATGAGAGGTCCTCAGAACAGTACTGCAGGCACATCTATTTCTCCCAGATTTCCCCCAGTATGTCTGCCAGGGCCCTGGTTTCAGGAAACATCCAGTAATTTCACAGGCGCAAATGGGTTGGAGATTGTAGCTATTTAATAGACCGAAAGAGCTGAATATGCAGATTCACAGGGAAAGAGAAACAGAAGGATGGCTCACAAAGTTAAAAGATGACTCACATGACAGTAAAGGAGGTAGGTGTTGGGGGTGGGGTGCAGGTCAGTAGAAGGAACGAATAGAAACAGCAATGGGCGGTCTGTGCAACAGGGCGGCCAAGATTCATTTGCATGGATTGGGAAGAAGGCTCATTGGTTAAGGATGTTTGCTATGCAAGCCTAAGGACTCATACCCTGTACCCATGTCAAAAAGGCTAGGTGCATGTGGCAGTGGAGGACTGTCACCCCAGCACTGAGGAGTGAGAAGTGGTGGCAAGGGGAAACAGGAAGGTCACTGCGGCTCTTCACAGGCAGCCAATCTAGCCAAAAACTAGTGAGCTCCTGTTCAATAAGACCCTGTCTCCAGGGAATGAGAAAGAAAATAACAGCTGGCCTCACACACAGCTGTGCATGGATACACACACATCCTATTCACACAGACACACAGGAAGGAAGGGAGGGACAGGGAGAGGGAGAGGACCATTTCTAAGCATAGTCTGTTTTCTCCTCTGTATGCTGACCCCACCACACTCTGCTGCTCTTTGCCTTCCTCTTCCCAGCCTTGGAGAGCAGCCATTATTTCCCCACTCTTTCAACAGCAGGGTAAAGAACTAGCTCCCACTTCCTGCTCTGCCACCTTCTAGTAAGGTGACTCTGAAGAAGTCACTTACTGTCCTGAAAAATGGAGTGGTTGGTGATAAAATTCTCTTCCAGAAACCACTGTTGCTGTTGCTTGTTAGTCTCATCTCTTGGCTTGCTTGTTTTTAGGTTGTGGTGATGTTGGTGATGATGTTGATGATGTGGGTGATGATGATGTCGATGATGGTGATGATGTTGGTAATGATATTGATGATGTTGGTGATGATGATGGTGATGATGATGATGTTGATGATGATGACAACAATGATGATGGTGATGATGATGGCAATGATGGTGATGATGTTGGTAATGATGTTGATGATGATGGTGATGATGTTGGTGATAATGGTGATGATGATGTTGTTGATGATGATGACAACAATGATTTCTTCCTACTTTAGGGGGCAGACACCACAGAGGATGGAGATGAGAAGAGCTTAGAAAAGCAGAAGCACAGTGCCACCACTGTGTTTGGAGCAAACACGCCCATTGTCTCCTGTAATTTTGACCGTAAGTTTTAAACACAGCTGTGAATTCTACATTTGTCACTTCCATCTCTAGAAACCTCTTCCGATCATGTAGTGTGAAAAAAAAAAATCTCCTGGGATGAAAGTGACTTTCAAATTCTTCCCTTAATGAAGATTTTAAAATACAGTCTGAAAAACCGTGTCCTATTTGGGATGAAGAATGATCAAATCACTGATTATGTTGTCTGTCCAAAATACTCATTCTAGCAAAAAAAAAAAAAATCCTAAATTATTATCTTAATTACAGAAAAAAAAAAGCGAGAATTTTAAGGAAAGTCTGCTCTCAGTGCTAGCCTTCAAGAATTCCAGAATGTTTTTGATAATGGCACATTTTATGTAGGTCTTAATATCTACCACATAGTCAAGTATTCATGGTTCTGGAATTCAGTCACAATACTCTGCTTCCCCTCAAACTGTGTGTGTGTATGCATGGTCATGCATGCGTGTGTGTGTGTGTGTGTGTGTGTGTGTGTGCATGCATTAATAAGAGGAGTTTGAAAATTTTAAAAGTCAAAGAAGCATTTATCAGAAAACTATCCCAGACCTCGGTCTAACCTGGCAGGGAGGCCTTGCTCAGTGGCTGCTGGAGACCCAGGCTCATGGAGTCTGTGATGAGAAGCTGTGCACTAAACTAGTCCTGTTGTATCACAACAGGACTAGTGCTCTCCCATAGCCATGCTGTCATCGGGTTCGTTGCAGCAGTTACTCATTTGGTTTTATTTTATCTTTCAAGGAGAGTTTCTGTATGTAATCCAGGCTGCCCCTGCCTCTTGCATGCCGGGATCACAAGTGTGTAGCACCACACCTCACACCTAGTAGTTTAAAGTCCAGCCCCGTTACATTCTCCCCTGCCTTTTATGTGCATAAGATCCACTCTAAGACTCCCCTCTGCCAACCCTGTTTGTAGATGGTCTCTCATATTATATGTGATAAAGTTTAATTTATAAATTATACACAATAACTGGTAAATAGCAGTAACATTATGAATATTAAAATAAACTATGATAAAGTACCAGTATCATTACTCTTGTGCTTTGGGCATTTATTAAATAAATAAGGGTTACTTAACACAAGCCCTACAATGCGACTACATTAGTCAGTTTGATAACTGAGTTAAGGAACTACCAAGAGACTAACAGGCAGGCAGCATATACAATATGGATACACTGAACAGAGGAACAACCCACATCCCAAGTGAGACAGAGACTGATCCCACTGTAGGACTTGCAATATGAAACTTATGCATTATTTATTTCTGGACTGTTCCACTGTTTACATTGGAATTTAGACAGATAGTCCAATGTTTGTGACCTGAGATTGATTTTGGGTAATTGAAACAGGGGGAGCAAAACCATAAATAAGGGGATTACTGTATGTTTTCTTTTATAAGAAACCACTATGTTGGGAATATTGTGCTCTCTTCTATGGGGACATAGATAAGTGACCCACATGTCTGAAACACATTCCAGAAAAATCTTGCTAACAGTGAGTGTCCTATTTCTTGTCGCCTCTTCTTTTCAGGAGTCTACATCTATCACCTGCGCTGCTACATTTATCAAGCTAGGAACCTCATGGCTTTGGACAAAGACAGCTTTTCAGGTGAAGGGGAAATCCCCAATACACTATTACATGGCAGGCTAGCTTGGCTCCGCTGCCCATCAACTAGTTTTGCATTTTGTTTTGTTTTCATTTTTTTACAAGAAAACCCTTTTCACATGGAGATGACTTTGGTATACTTGAAGAAAACAGCCCAGTTATTACTTAAGCAATCACCAACTGCTTTAAGAACTGTTCTTGGGTACTAGAATATACATGGCCCTTGAACACTAGTAATCACTTATTGAGCAATAAAGTGTCACAAAGAGAAACTTCTGTGCATGGCTGCATTTTAAATCTGGGTCCTGAGCCAATTGGTAAATTAAGATTCTTTACATTTTCGGTTATGTTCTCAAGGTGATAAAAAGATCACACAGTCACACAGTCAGCCCATTAGCCCAAAGCCCCTGACTGTGAGTCATGTATAAGACGTTTGGGTTTTTTTTTTTTCCCTCTGTTGCCTTATCCCACCCTCACCCCCACCCTGACCCAGCCACCTCCTAGCACTATATAACGATGAGGCGTCAACATGCTCCTGGTGGTTTTTTTGTCTGTGCTCCTTCCTCTAAAGGTGCAGATAGTGCAGGCACCGTCCTGGGGTATTTAGGGACATTCCAATTCAGAGACCTGCAAGCCCGCAAAGTTTGCCTGGAAGCAGCTCTTAAACACTTGCCTGATACTATCATGTACTTGTGTCAATTCTGAACTGTGTCCCAAGCACTCCTCTTACTCAGTATTTGTGAATTATTTCCTTCCCTAATAAATTAGACCATATTATCTAGACCTGGTCTATATATTAGATCTTGATCTCTAAATTAGATCAAGATTATCCTATTCTGTGGAACGAAGCTTCAAAAATGTTTTTGAAGACGTTTTCAAATAGTACCCACCAGGGGGCACTCCCTCACTGTAGATCCAATAGGAATATTAGAAAAGTCTTCACTGATGTTTGCATAAAACTTTAAGCACATTTCTTGCAGTCGGAGACACAAGATTTATCAAAGGAGCAAAATTTAAAAAAAAAGTTCTTGTCATGTGATGGATGTCTGCAATATTAAAAGCTTCCCCTTGGCATACACAAGAGCTTCAAGCTAGATGTTATTTTATTGCTGGAATAAGTCACCACTCTGGGAAACTGTGAAATGGTTTAGTGTAATTATTTATCATGTAGGAGAACACAGAATACTTCTTGGCATATAATATTGGAAGCACTTTTCTGCTTTTACAAGCTGTAGATTCTGAGGGCAGCAGAGCCTTTCTTATTTACTGCTATATTCTTAAAACGTAGCACTCAAACATAAAACTTTCTGGATAGGTTAACAGTAGAAGCAAAAGCATAAAAGTAACATATTTATCAGTGGTATGGCTAATAGGCTCTGTCCTGAGCAGCCTACTTTCTTCATACCATCTCATCTTCTACCCATTGGGAAACAGATACAACGTCATGGCACAGAGGAAGAAATCAAGGAAGATTAAATATTTAGGAATATTAAATGCTTAGGAAGATTAAATATTTTTTCTTCCAAGGTCATGAGCTCAGTCAGGTGCTTGACACCACATGTGTCTGGTTGCAAAGCTTATACTCTAGACTGTGCAGGTGAAAGAGTATCTGCTTGATTAGCCTTGATGGGGACAAGCATATCCCAGAGAGACACTCCTTTGCACACGCCAGGGCATTGTCTTCACATGGGTGGTGAAAGCATATGACCACCATGCCCACAAGAAAAAGCCTCGGGAAGAAATAAGCTGTCCTAAGCAGGTAGACTTCCCGTAACTTTATTGTTTTTCTGTCCTTAGATCCATATGCTCATGTCTCCTTTCTCCATCGAAGCAAAACCACAGAGATCATCCACTCCACCCTGAATCCCACCTGGGACCAAACAATTATTTTTGATGAGGTTGAAATCTTTGGGGAACCCCAAACAGTTCTACAGAACCCACCCAAAGTTATCATAGAACTTTTTGACAATGACCAAGTGGTAAGTAATATGAAATCTTAAGATGACCCAGGGACACTGTAGAGGCCCGCATGCTTATTTGATCAGGAGTTTGAGTGTGATTTACTTCTCTAGGGCAAAGATGAATTTTTAGGACGAAGCATTTGTTCTCCTTTGGTAAAACTGAACTCGGAAACAGATGTCACACCCAAGCTTCTCTGGCACCCAGTCATGAATGGAGACAAGGCCTGTGGGGACGTCCTTGTAACAGCCGAGCTGATTCTGAGGAACAAGGTACATCGCTTTGTTCTTGCTCATGTATTGCTTGAGCTGCCTGAAGCATCCTAGTAGAATGAAAGGGAAGTTTTGACAGCCTATGCTTGTTTCACAGGATGGCTCCAACCTTCCTATTCTTCCCTCTCAAAGAGCACCAAATTTATACATGGTCCCTCAAGGTATCCGGCCTGTGGTTCAACTCACTGCTATTGAGGTATGTATTCTCTCCAGGTTTTACTTGATCAACCCAAAGGGTAGAACAAAACAAGAACTGTTAACATAGGGAATGGCATCATGCTGCATGCCTATAAAAATCTTCCCCCAAAATAGAAATAGTTATTTTTTAAAAAAAATTGAAATCTTAACAGAGCAATAGGAAGCACATTTCTGAGATTGGGGGACATTGGCCAGAGATGATGGCCCAAGAGAAAGTGCCTGTGTGGACAGAGACAAGGCCTGCAAGGGAGGCAGAGGGAGGGAATTGGGAAGCCTGTGGACATGGCGACATGAGACATAATTAGGGCAGACACAGGCTAGTGGAGATAACCTTGTGTCCTGATAAGGCAAGCATTGTTAGCGTCTCTGTTTCACTGGGCATTCTCAAAGACAGACACAGGAAGCTTCAAACAACAGCTACCAGTTTGGAATGCCTGCAAGTCACTTACCAGAGAAGAGGTTTATGCTTGCTCCTCGAAATTGCCCCACAGTAGATCACACCATGATTCCTGTTTACAGAAGAAGCTGACTGATCTGCATTGACAGCTATGCTGCTCGTTGTTTTGGGGTTTTTGTTTTTGTTTTTTTGTTTTGTTTTGTTTGTTTGTTTTTTGTTTTTAGCTCTCCAAGAGAGGGAAAGGCTAGAGCCACTTCCTCTGCTTGTCCACAGGCTCCTAAAGATAACATTCACTGACATTTTAGACAAATAAGCATCAGTCCATCTTAAAGACTGTCCTGGTGATTGAGACTGGATTTCTGTCTACACGTTTTGTTGTTCTTGTTGTTTGGGTGTTTTTGTTTTTGTTTGTTTTTTGAGATGGGGTTTCTCTGTGTAGCCCTGGCTGTCCTGGAACTCACTCTGTAGCCCAGAATAGCCTTAAACTCAGTGATCCACCTTCCTCCAGGTGTGTGCCACCACCATCAGACTTGCATGATACTTTTAGTATGTCAGGTTTCCTTCCCTTCTCTTTAACTTGTTTTCCCAGATTCTAGCTTGGGGCTTAAGAAATATGAAAAACTACCAAATGGCTTCTATCACATCCCCCAGTCTGGTGGTGGAGTGTGGAGGGGAAAGAGTAGAATCTGTGGTGATCAAAAACCTGAAGAAGACACCCAACTTCCCAAGTTCTGTTCTCTTCATGAAAGTGGTACAGTATCTAGACTATGCGGGAGCCCCGTGTGTTCATGCCTGAAGTGTGGGTGTATATTCCCACGTGTGTCCATGCCTGAAGTCCGGATGTATACTCCCATGTGTGCTCATGCCTGCTATGTGTGTCCATATCTGAAATGTGAATGTATACCCCCATGTGTGTCCATACCTGAAATGTGCATGTATATCTCCCGTGGTTGATTCCTTTCCAGAATCTGACAGACAGAAAACCTAGTCTTATAATAAATATGTCAGAGGTTTCCTCCTCCTTAGATTACCTATAGCCAGTTTCTGAAAGCATCAAATAGCTCTAGTAACGAGGAACTATCTATGAATAGCACTTGTTCCTCCAGTGAGTGTTTGGTCTCTATCGTGGGTCCTTAGTCAACCCCTCAAGGCCAAATTATTGATTCCAAGGGATGCACCTACATGTGGACCAGAACTTTCCTGGGCCTGAATGTTTGGGGAAGGAACAGTTGTGGAGAAACCCAGAGTAGGTGATGGGGCATGGCCATGACTGTGTCCATGGCATGGAATCTTTCATGTTCTTTTGAAGTTACTTTTGGTTATTAGAAGTGTGGGACATCTTATAGGGCTCACATCCTCTACCTGTTATAACTACAGCAAGAGGAAACCACCCAACTTGTCCATTTTAAAGAAATTAAGTCCCTACAAATAAGAACGTTTTCATCTTTACCTTGCTATATCTATGTCTCCACCATTCCTAAATTCTGCTTAAGCCCTGGCTAGTCCATAACTAAAGTTCTGGGCAGTCCTTACCACTGAAATTTCCTCTCAGGAAGAAGATTGTGGGAGGAGAATGGGGTCAGTAACAAAGACTCATTTCATAGTATGCATGCCTTGTACACTCCATGTGCTTCACACGTGGATTCCATGACTACTATCAATGATGAAGTAACTGGACATAGAGGGTTAGAAAGTTCCCGAAGGTCATGTACTCTGACAGCAGAGGTGGGGTTTGATCTTCCAGAGCCCACCTGAAAGAGGATGCTCCAAGCGCTGAGCCAACTGCCAGGCATCCCAATCACTGAAGTACTTATGGAAGGTCCCCTGGGTTGTAGGGTCCCTTGGGAGAATTTACTGGCAAAGCTATCTGCAAAGCTATCCTTATCAGATCAGGGAAAAAGGACACCTGTTTTTGTGATCCTAGTTTTTACCCAAGGAAGAACTGTACATGCCTCCACTGGTGATCAAAGTCATTGACCACAGGCAGTTTGGGCGGAAGCCTGTGGTTGGCCAGTGTACCATTGACCACCTGGACCGCTTTCGCTGTGATCCGTATGCAGGAAAAGAAGATATCGTACCACAACTAAAAGGTACGTCAGTAGGCAAGCCTATACATTACATTTTTGTGACTTTTGCACCTGATCAGATTAAATGCTTCCTATTGACTTGATGACAGGAATGTCTCTGGATCAATATGTGAAATTGTTAGGAAGGTACAAATGCTGTAGACTGCCCTGTCCCTGGAACTGCTCACATGGGCCTGGTGCTCAGAGATAGGCTGGGCCCCAAGGCTAGTGCAACTGTATAATTAAAATGGTGTGCAAGCCATGCTTTGGAGTCACAGAAGAGAAAAGGCTGGTATTCTCTTAAACCTAATAATAGAGCCAGCGTCTGCAGAGTGAACCTTGGGTGGCCTCCCCTGAGAGCACTGTTGTGTTTTCTGTGCTGTCCCTCAGACTTTGCTTACTGGAGATAGTAAACTGCAGAAGTGACACTTGGAAGACATTTGCACACGGAGATATTCATGCATCCTTGCCATCTGGCCCTTGAGTCCTGTGTGGCTGGAGTAGTCTACAGTTGCAGATGAGCTTACATTAGAAGTTTCTAGGCAACTTGTCTATCTGAGGGTGCCAGGTGGATGCAAAACTCCACCTTAAAACAACTGATATGCCACAGATGCTCAGTAAATGTCCAGTTCCTTCCTCTACCTGAATGTTTCTCTGACATGTATTGAGTGCCTACTCTTCCCAGGGCTCTGGGGTGACTGATTACAAAGACTAACAGATCTAGTCTATGAACTTCTTTCCTTCAATCAAGGCTTAACCTGAAGTTTTCTTGTTGCATCAGTTTATGTTTGTATATATAAAATGGAGACTATAGCATATTTTAAGGATTATTAAAGGGTTGAAGGGGATCAAGTAAACAAAGTACTTAATTAGCCCAATGCAGGGAGCATGGGGTCTTCTTCAATGAAAGTTATGTTCCTGTGACCCCGCACCCTGGGCATCTGGCTGGGCTCTTGGCACCTGCCTTTGACTGAGTGAGATAAATGAAGTTAGTCCAGAGCCTGTTCTTAAACCCCTGATCTTACTCCAAAACCGGAGTTACTTATTCTGCGAAGCTGATGTAAGATCATGATGTGTGCACGTGCATACGTCTTTGCTGCCTATGTGAAGGGTAGAGAGCTGCTTGCAGGAATCAGTCTTCTCCTTCTACTGTGTAAATTCGGAGAAGCAAACTGAGGATATCAGGCTTAGCATCAAGCACCATTACCTGAAGAGCCATCTCTCTGGTCTCCAACACAATTCTTTTCCAAGCACATGTCATGGGCTTGACTAAGAAAAGTGGGTCACATAGAATCCCCTGTAAACTGTCTAAAACCATATGCTATTCTGGAAGGGTGTGAGTGTTGGGTCATTTCTACATTCAGACATTCGGTATGGTCCGCCACTGGAAAATCTCACCCAGGTTAACTCTATCATTCACCCTGTGGCTGCTCAACTTAATGTGGAATAGAATGTTCCCCAGTATATTGTTCTAGGTGTCCTATGTTATGATTTTTTTTGTCTTGCAGCCTCCCTTATGTCTGCACCTCCATGCCGAGATGTCGTTATTGAAATAGAAGACACCAAACCATTATTGTCTTCTAAGGTAGGTTGTATTCCAGATGTCTAAGCAATGTGTGAACTCAAACAATCATTCAAGGCTATTAAAATAATAGTCATCAAATCAATTCACAATGGCTGAATAGAAACAAGAGCTGAGTCTTGTATTCATACATAGCTACCATGACATTTTATCAACCCTTTTCACCTAAGAAATTTTTAAATCACCCCAGGTATAAAGGTAGAAAAAATAAAGTATACAAATCAAACATATATGGATAATTAATTATAAAAATTTATAAGTAATTCTTTGCTATACATAATTTTACCATTTGTCTAAAACAAAATCAAGTTTGTATTCTAATGAGATAGATATATTTGTTTATTTTTACATAAAGAATTAAATCTCAGCTGGATATGTAATACTGCAGGATATAGAGCATCCTTAACAATTTTCAGTGTTGATTAATATTTTGATTTTATAGTCATCAATGCTAAGACTCTGCTCTGCATAAATGTGCAGTACTAATACAAAATGGCAAAAGTATGTTTAACACCATTTCAGAAATGGTTGGAAAGTCTGTTCTAAATCCAAGACAAAATTCATTTAGCTTTTTTGGGGGTTGAGGGAGGGTTCAAATCAGCAACTCAAAGAGAAATCTTTAAAACTCAAACATCCTAGCATAATGCAATCCAAAGATATACTAATTTGATACTTATATGGTAACAAATATGGTGGGAAAATATCATGTCTTTGTTTTCCATAATTAAACCGTTACGTTTCTATGAGAGCAGAAAATTCGGTATGTAAAAATACTGCAGTTCATAGCATACATTGGTCTTGGATCTGAACCAAGGTGTTTCAGGAGGTATTCGCTGGTGTTGTGTGGTGTGACTACACGTACAGGGCAAAAATGCATGGGCTGTGGGTTCAGAACCAAGGCTGCAATGGAGTTGCATGGTGAAGTCTGGGTGAGTATTGTCAGAAATGCATCTTATTTTTAGTTAATTTTCAGTTGTTGCACATTCAGAAATCTTTCGCTATTGTCAAATTTTCGGAGACACCCTCCCTCCCTGCCACACACACATTCAGGTACCCAATCCCATATGAGATCATAACCTACAATTTAAGAAATTAGGGTATGGACTTGTGGCCTCATTCCCCCATCTAGGATACTTAAAACATTATCCATGTACACAGTTGCAACACATGTATGCAGAACTGAGAACCACCGGTGGGCACAGGGAGTGATACCATGTGTTAGAAGCTTCTAGAGCAAATTGAAACATTGCAGCAACAGTCAGAACAGGCATGTCAGGATCTCCCCCCATGTGAGGTGGGATTGTCATGGCATGGAATGACCCTGTTTGTCAGTGTATGGAACATGCAGGGTTTTTATATTCACCACGGAGAAAGTCGGTGGGAACCCTTATTCAGGACCCAGTCTGAAAACCATCCCAGCCACTTCTACAGGAAGGAACAAGAGAATTTCAGCCCAGAAAAAAAGAAAACTGTCAAACAGCTCCCTGTTTCTCTTGGCATTTAGGGTAGAACTTCACAGCATGCGTTAATATGCAAACTGGCTGGGAAATGCCCATGACTGCACTTTAATGTGTCATGTGCATAAATGGTACCTTTTAAAGCCTACTTCTTTCCCACTGCATTAAACTCACTAACAAATGGACTGTATTAAATGTGGGCTCCACATCCAGCACTGGTTGGCTGTGTGTCTGAGTCTACTATGTGGCAATTCTACACTGTCACAGATGACAGTATCAAATTCCCAACCCCATAGGGCAACATGACTGTGTTCACTTATTAAAAATAACCCCAGTTAGTCTCAATAAGACAGTCGTTGCCTAGGGAGAAGTTATGTATAATAGACTTAAGATTCTTCATGGTGATTTTTACAACTACTCTGGGAAATGTCAGTGTAAGATCCTACTCGATACACTGCCTCCAGCTTACCATCAACCATTGCCAATCAATCTTTCTGCATGCGTGTATTCAGTCATCCTCAGTAGGACTGGAGAACAAGGAAGATGATGCCAGTACTACATGCCAGTATTTCCGCTCCTTTCTTGACAGTGCTAGGCTACTCTAGCAACACACTATGAAATGTTCATTTGCATCAGCTTTTAACCAGGAGGAGCAGCAGGCCTGGGGATGGTTGTGCCAAGTCATTCCCATCACGCTATAAATGACTATAACCGGCATGCTCCCCTCACACCTCGTTGAGGTCCACAGTGTTAAGAAAAGGTGAAATCTTCTCTAAACACCCAAGTCCCTCTGTTTGTCAAGGTAGACATTACATATCTCCGTAAAGCCCGATGAGCAGTGTTGAGATTCGGAAGAGCCAATGATGAGCTTACTAATGTCCTTTATTACATGTATCACGTGTACATGTAATGTACACTTATTACCACTAACTCGATTTAGACTTTGTTTCTGGATAAACTGAAGGCGTCTGTTTATCTGTGCTGTTGCTGAAGACTGGAGGCCGGAGGCTGTCTTTCCATGGTGGCATTGTCCTCTGTGATGTCTGTGGGAACTCTTAACAGATGAGCTTAGCACTATCAAAAGAAAAGCAGGAAGTGAGGATGTGGGGCAAGTTGGTCAAGTGCCAACCAGACAGCACAGACATTCCTTCATGGCCGTCTCAACAACTGCCTTCCAATTGCAGTGCTTAAGCAGTATGTCAACAGCACTCAGCAAAATGGCTTCTCCAAGGACAGTGCATGTATGTATAATAAGATGCATGAGGCTGCATGGGAATGGGGGAGCTTGGTCTAAGGACTTGAATTCCTCCAGGGTCTATCAGTAGATTTTGGAGTGAAAGATGACCTTTAGACAATGATGTCATATTAAACCATGGGGAAGACCGGCCAGTGCCACGTAGTGCTTTGAATTGGATTTTCAAGTTCATTTATTAGACTGGAAAAAAAAAAAAAAAAAGAAAAAGAAAGGCACACGAGTTGCTGTCCTTCCTTTTCCGCATGGGATAATGAGCAAGCGGACATGAAGGAATCCTCCTGGGCTAGCTGTGAGATTTAAAGTCAGCAACTTGTCTTGGATGCTTTTTAAACACAGCCTGTTCTTTACCCTAAATCAGTTCTGTGTAACTGAAAATAAACATGAATGAACAGACTAAATATCTGGATTCAAGACATCGAGACTGTGAAAAGATTTTTTTTTTAAGTCCTCTCTCCAAAATCTCACTCCAACTGTGATTATTTAACCCTAATCTTGCTTTGGAATGGACCTAATAAAAAGAATTGATACATCTCTTCCTCTCTGCCTCCCTTGGCAATTCTGCTATAACAAGGGTCATTCTAGAGAGAAATACTGAGGAGCTGAAGAAGCCCTCCAAACGGCAACTACAAAAGTACAGCAGTGAGCGGTTGCACTTATATTGGAAATGAAGTTGGGGTTTCAGGAAAGGGAACTGGGTAGCATGTTCTCAAACTGGCCCAAAGGGTGAGCTTAGCCAGTGTCCCAGCAAGTACCAAGAGGAAACTCAAAGTCCAATAAACTCCAGCTCTTCCTTCTCTCACTCCTGGACATACCCTCCCTGGACATGCAAATTCTCCATGCAGAAATCCAAGTGGAAGGATCTGACTAAAGAGAAACCTGACGTCCTTGTATTAAAAGACTCTTCTCATATCAGTATTTATGTGGTATTCTCACATAGGCTTGGGGAAAACACAGAAAAGGTATTGACATGATGACCTTCAGTTATGCGCACCTTGTGACAGGAGAGTTCCTGAAGGCTTGAGAATGAGGTCACATTGGGGATATGCTTTTGGAGCTACATGGGATGAGAGGTTGGGAGAAGGAAGATGAGTAGCTTCCACCCTCCTCAGCACCCACTGTGCTAGCCAACCACAATACAGCCCAACCCCACTGAAAACACAACACAGGTGAATACCTCCCAGCCACTGAGGTGCTATGTGGAACTCCGGTGTATTTCCAGAGAATTCTAAGATATGTTCAAGGGTGAGATGCTCTTGACTAGAATAATTAGGTGATCTGTTAAATGTTGATAATGTAAAGTGTACAGGAAAATAATGTTTCTTACTCTCTTTCTCTTTAAACCTAATGTTCATGGGATCTTAAACCAAACATCATGTGACCCGCGTATGATTTTCCTTACTGCTGATCTCATGTGCTCAGCTGTCAGAAAAGGTAACTATTGTACATATTTTTACACATCTGAAACTTTTGAGGTTGGGGGTGTTGCTCAGGAGTTGAGAGCTTGGCTTGGCATGTGCAAAGCTCTTGGTTCAATTTTCAATACATGTATTTTCTGTCTGTAGTTTTTTTTTCCCCCAAGTCCAGGGATGAATTGATGATCTGCAAAGCGTAAATAACTTGTTGTAGCTGTTCATACTCTCTCTCTCTCTCTCACATACACACACATGCACGCACACACACACACACACACACACACACACACACACCACGCCATTGGTTGAAGTCTGCTTCTGAGCAGAATTATGAATGTGCTGCCCAGAGCGCGTATAAACAGAGACATATAATCTCAGAGCAATTAATAGTCTCTCATCTATTACACAGCAACTTTCCTGTATAAATCCAGACTGTCAGTAAAGACGTTTTTTCATTTTGACATGGCTTTAGGAAGAAGAAATCGTTGACTGGTGGAGTAAATTTTATGCTTCTTCGGGGGAACATGAAAAATGTGGACAGTATATTCAGAAAGGCTATTCCAAACTCAAGGTACTTGGACCTATGTTTGCGGGTGGGGAAAAGCCAGTCCCAGCATGCCTAGGGCCCTGGATTTAAAAGGCCTCACGGTGGGTGCTAATGGAGAGGAGCCAGGAGTACCTCGGGTCTCCTAGAGAACCCTCTCACAACAGGCTGACCTTTGCCAAGTACCAGGACTTGAGGAAAGCTGTTGAGGTATGGTTGCGTGACTGCCACATTAGGGCTTGAGGGCACCTGGCAGAAGGCTAGGAATGGGTTGGTACCATACTAATCAGGCCAACAATTATCCAGAATCATTTGGCTCAGGGAGACCCAGAAGTCACAGTGTCCCTGCAGCGCTATCAATGTCAGCATGCTTCCTTTTGTCTTCTGAATAGTGATCACCTTACTAAATGAAAAGTTGGTTCTGTTACATGTATGTGCCCATGGCTGTCACATCTCAACCATGACCGCAAATGTGCAGGAGGAAAGCTGCAGAACTAGGCAGGGATGGCCATCTGGACAGTTCTGTTCACGCTCTGAGTTTCCCAGTTCTCCGTTCAGTTGCTAACTCTGTCAGAGCAAGGTATAGGGGAAAAATAAAATTAAACGAGAAACATCTAGTTATTAAGATCACCTCTCTATCAAAGTAGAAGGACCGGTGTCCTTGCTTGCTGATGCCATGATATATTTGTGCAGCTTAAGGAACCCCAGTGTGCAAGCAATCACACTGAAAACTAATGAGACTGAGCCGAGGGGACAGGCTCAAGTTCCATCTTCCTCTCCTCCCTGACTCCCTCCCTCCCTCTCCCTCCTGTCCATCTTCCTCTCTTGTCCTTTTAAAAAACAAGATATAATTTGTATGCCAGAAAGTGATCCTTCCACGGAGCTTTGATGTTGTGCACACCAGTGCAAAGCGGGGGGGAGGGGGTGAAGGGGGGCAAGGGGAAGACCATTCCCACACACAGACAGCTCCTCTGCGCTCCATTCAAGCCACAGTCCTCTGGTGATCTGGCTTCTACCATGTTACATTGGCTTCTCCTGCTTGTATGTGCCATCAAACTGGAGACACACCATATTGGAACCATGCTCTGCCTTTGAGGTTCATAATGTTGTTTTGGTATTATTACTAGTGTGTCTCTTCTTGCTGAGTAGTATTGGGCTGGAGGCAGGTCAGCCCCACACTCAATCTCCCATCCCCCCCCTTCCCCTCCCTCCCTCTAACGCATTCTCCTGGCAACCGTGGGCATTCTTGAACCACATAGACTGGCTTCTGTTTCTGTTTGGTAAATTCCTAGAAACACCATTTCTGGATAGGTGGGTATTTGACTCCTTAAAGGAAGTGCAGCATTTCCCCACGTGGTTGATGCTGCACCCACCAGGAGAGCCAACATCCCAAGTGTTGCATGGCCTGCTCCTTCTTGCTTTCTGGTACTCAGGCCTGTTGACTTGAGATTCCCCCTGTGTTTTAATGAGAAACTGAGAGTCCCTTGGTGGTTTTCAGATCTATGACTGTGAACTGGAGGATGTAGCCGACTTTGAGGGCCTGACAGATTTCTCAGATACCTTCAAGTTGTACCGAGGCAAGTCCGATGAGAACGAAGATCCATCTGTGGTCGGAGAGTTTAAAGTGAGTAACTGTGTGTGTGTGTGTGTGTGCTGTTTAAACTCCATCTTCATTTCTTTCGTGGATCTTAGAGGAAAGACAGCAGATGTCTGCAGCTGAGCATGTCCCCTGCCCTCTGCTGGAGGGAAAAGCTGCCCATAGGAAAGGGGCAAAGGGGTGCCAGAGTATTGCTCTTCCCTGCTTGAATCCCCCAGGGCCAACTCTTTCCAAGGCCTACTTTCTCTTCTGCTACCTCCTCTGCTCTTCTGCCCTCTGGAGTTTTTAGCAGAATCACTGTGGCAAGTTCCCAGACCGAGATCCTCTCCGCCTTTCCCCTCACTGCAACCAAACCCGATCTGTCCTCTGAGTGGCTTAAACACTCTTGCATTTCCCAGCTCAGGTCTCAACTCCTTCCAAAGCTGCTCAGGCTTTTCACAAGCCATGCGTCCCTCCCGCTTGGAAGAACCACTCCCGAGTCCCAAACACACCTTGCAAGCTTCTCAATGGATGCGCAGAGCCTTGGGCCAGGCTGCTCTTCCTTCCCGGGATGCCCTTCTTCTCTGTGGTCTGACCAAGCCCTGCTCCTGCTCTAAGCCAGCTCGAATGTCAGTGTTTGTCAAGAGTTCCCTGGTTGCTTTGGGCAGCATGACTCACCCATGCTCTGGGCTCCCACAGGTCTGGGTTCAACTCCTGTCAGATTTGATTGCTGTGTCTCCTCCCAAGCACATTTGGCAGGGCCAGGGCACCTAACTCTGCCTTGTCCTAATCCTTTGCCAATAGCAGACATGGCTAATGGATCAGAGGGTTACACCTGACACAGGGTCTCAAATCCTCAGCTCCCCAGCCTCCCGCTAAGCCAACAATATGGCATAGAGTCAAGCCAACCTAGCATCTTGTGCCATACTCTGTTTCTTGAGCTGTGGATCCTCCATGCCCAGTAGTCAGTGGCTGCTTGATTCATGACATGTTCCCGAATGTAGCTGGCCAGAACAAAGGCCCAAGCATCCTAATCCTAACTCTGATACCTATCCCTGTACATAAACTATTTCAGAACAAAGTATGCAGTCTCTCTAGCTGAGACCTGAAGGTGAGCGTGGATTTCCTGGGAGTGGAGCCCAGACAAGTAGGGCCGCAGCGGAAGGGAAGCCACCTTGGTACTCCACTGGGCTTCTCCCGGCTCCTAAATAATCGCCACTCTTTGCCTCTTTTCGCCACCACCTTCCCTCTCACTGACAGCTGTGGGATCTCATCATGTTCCCCCACTGCAATCCCTCAAGAGCCAGTGCATGTTGTTTCTTCCACGAACACAGACCGGCATCACCCAACTGTGTGTTACTGAGGGTATCCTGTGTGCTCTGAAGAGGGGGACATTTCCTAAGAGCCCTTACTCAGTGGCCAGGGCCTTTGAAGTCATCACTATGTGTCTTTCTCTTTCTCTCAGGGCTCCTTCCGAATTTACCCCCTGCCCGATGACCCCAGCGTGCCAGCCCCTCCCAGGCAGTTTCGGGAACTGCCTGACAGTGTCCCACAGGAATGCACGGTTAGGATTTACATTGTTCAAGGCTTAGCGCTCCAGCCCCAGGACAACAATGGCCTGGTAAGAGTTTGGGTGTGGGGCCTTCTCCTGGAGCAGGATAATTACAGTCATCAGCCATGGTAATTGTCACCTTCTTTCTTGTTGGGCGTCTGTTATCTCACTAGGAGAAAGATACTCTATCAAAACAATGTGTGCAGGAGGATTGTCCCCATGGGGATTTACCTAAGAGCTTGGAGGGGGGGGATGCTTAGGGCCCTTTAGTTCATCCTTCTCAGGTTTCTGATGTGACCTAGGACAAGATTTGCTCCAGTCACAGGGCCAGCATGAGCAGAGCCAGGTCACCCCTACTTTCACCCCACCCCACCTTTTCTCCCACACAGCTGCTCTTGAAGGCACGCTGGCCCCCTGCCACCCAAAGGCCCTGCGCCGAGCTCATCTTAGGCCCACGGGTGCCCCAGTGCCACCTTTGTCATCAGTTGGGAACACGGAAGCACGCCAAGTCTATCCCAGAGCTTGACCTCAGTCTGCGCCCTGATATGATGTAACATCTCACCTGTCCTGTCTCCACAGTGTGATCCTTACATTAAAATAACCCTGGGCAAGAAAGTAATTGAAGACCGAGACCATTACATTCCCAACACGCTCAACCCAGTGTTCGGCAGGTAACACACAGCTCAAAGCGTTCCTCCTTTACCAAATGTGCCCTGCCCTGTTGGAGGCACTAATCCTGGGAGCATGTGCAGATACCCTCGCTGAGGGATAGGCAGAAGTAGAAGGACTGGAAAGTACCAAGAAAGTCACAAGATGAGCTTCTTCGGGTCGAGATTTGTCCCAAGTCCTTGGGGGGTGGAAGCAAGGCCCCATGGAACATTAATTAAGCACGGGGAGGGCCTCAGCTGCCACAAAATCCTGTTTTCACTTCCAGAGGCTAATTTGGGCTCTGTTTACTGGACTATTCTAGTTCTTTCCTTTTGATCCAGTGACTGCGTCACTGAGGGGAGGGTACAAAGTGACAGGACAGATAATCTGCTTTATTGGTCTTTAATGCCTTGGCAAGATCCTTGGCATACCATTGTTGTCTTCATGGTTACAATCCTGACTTGCTTCCAGACTACAATATCTGTATATTTAAAACATTTTTATTTGTGTCACTCTTAGGAACATGTTTGTGCACGAGGCAGTCAGAGACAACTTGGTCCCCTCCTTCTGTTGTGTGGGTCCCAGAGACCGATCTCAGGTCATCAGGCTTGGCAGCCTTTACCCAAGAGTCATCTCGCCAGCCTTGTTACATAAATCTTGTCAGAGCCAATTCTGTTATCAACACCAGATGATAGATTGTTAAGTAAAATAAGCATCACTCAGCTCTGAGCACTTTCCATATTCATTAATAGTATTTGCTGAGCGTTCAGTGTGAGCAGATCCTCTGCTGAGCCATTTATAGAAGACATCTCAGAAAAAACACAAAACTCTGTGTGTGCCTAATACACTGGTCACAGGCGGAGGCTGTACTTGAACCTATGACACCAGTGTCTTCTTCGTGGTTTCAGCACTGCACTCTGTTCTGATTTTCTTCTGTGTTGGACTCACTAGGCAGGCAGAATGGTGTTAGAAGCTCTGCATCTCAGGTGAGGACACAGGACCACACGGCTCTGTCGACACGCTGTGAGACCAGTGATAGAGACAGAAGAAGTCTGTGACTCCAGGGTTCCCCAAAGCCCTGGGCAGAATTTCACATGCATAGCAAAGCTGCCATCTGTAGGGAAATGTTCTTGTGCCAGACATTTGAGGAAGGGCTGGGGAGATGATTCCATGGCCAGCTGTGTAAGCATGAGGACTGGAGTTTGGATCCCCAGCTCTTATATCTGTAAAATAAGGTAGAGGACAGGAGCTATGGCTCAACGGGCACAAGATGTGGCCATAGGATTCTAAGAATCCAAATCCCATCCCTGGGATCCTTTAAAAAAAAAAAAAAAAAAAAAAAAAAAAAAAAAAAGCTACTGCAGCTGTGCACATCTGTAATCCCAGCACTCTTGTAGCCAGATGGGAGGAGGAGACAGAAGAAGAATCATCCAGAAACTCTCTGGCCACCTAGCCTGGAGTACACAGCACAGAGCAGAAACAAGAGAGACCCTGCCTCAAAAGGATGAGAGGAAAGAGCTGACTCCCAAAGCTTGTTCCACACATTGTTTCACACGCCTGCCCCATCACAAAGTTAAGAATTAAAAATATTTGTTCTTAAACTTTTTACAAAAGGTTGTGAACGATAAAGGAACACATTCCAGCCTCCACATGCACAAATGAGTACAACAGTTTGCACCTATGTACACACACACACACACACACACACACACACACACACATTTTGTTTGCCCTGTGCCCTACATATTCATTACTTTATGCCTTGTGTATCTTCCTCTCTGTCTTTTTCTGCCTCTCTGTGTCTTTCTCTCTCGTGCATGTTTGTATACACACACACACACCTTGGTCATCCAGTTTTAGATTCAAACAAACCATCCCCACAGGCAGGAACACACATGTACAAAGGACCACCCACTTGGCCTCCAGCATGTGTGTATTCATGCGCACACATGCATACACTCAGACACCTGCACACAAGCACCCTCCATGCTGCACACCCGTTGGCCGAGTGCTGGGCCCGGGGAGGGGAAGTAATCCTCTGGCACAGCAATGTGATCATTTTCCCTTTCTTCCGCTGATCCAGCCCCAAGGTCTAGACAGGAAAAGGCAAGCAGGGCAGGAAGGAGGGCTCTGTGTAAAGGAGACTGGGAAGCTAGCAGGCAGAGCCAGCTTTAAAGGCAGAAAGGCAGCCCTGTCTGGATGGCCTGTTCCAGAGGTGCCAGCACAAGCTTAATTATGCGGCAGGAAGTCTTTCTCAGCGCCTTGGAGGAAGGGATGCTGTCAGGTTCTGCCAGGCCAGTGGCTATCTAGGAAGATGCACAGATTTCTGTCCATCCAGCTGGTGGCTCCAGGCAGAGGCCTCAGTCTTGGGAAGTAGCTTGCTTCACAGCAAGAGACTCTGGGACAGGACTTGAGAAAGAAGCCACATGTCCTGTGTTCTTGGCCATTGTTCATCCTGGCTTCTCTAGATCGAATTAAACACTCCTGAATATTGTCCTTTGACCTCCATGTGTGGGGTTGTGGTGTCCACATTCTCCCACACATCATCTACACAATAATAATAAACTAAAAAATTAAAAACAAATAATTGCTATCTCCTGGGAGAAAAATATTTCTTAGTTGAACTTAAGCACCCAAGATACTTGGAGTTTTGTTTGGTTTGGTTTCCCTTGAAACAGGATTTCACTATGTATATATTCCTGACCATTCTAGAACTCACTCTGTAGACCAGGCTGGCATCAGATTTACAGCAGACCATGTCTGTGTCTAGACTGTTGTGATTATAGGAGTGCATCACCATGCCCAGCTTACTGTTTTTCCTTTTGTTGTTCTTTTTTTTTTTTTTTTTTTTTTTTTTTTTTTTTTTGAGACAGTGTCTTTGTACATATTCTGGCTGTCCTAGAACTCAATATGTAGACCAGGCTGACCTGCAGCTCACAGAGACCCACCTGCCTCTGCCTCCCAACTAGTGAGACTGAAAGTATATGCCACAACACTCAGCTATTTTTCTTTTTAACTTTTAAAACAAATTTATGTATATGGGTGCTGGGCTGCATACATGTCTGCGTACAGTGTATACCTGGTGCCTACACTGGATTTGAAGCTCTGTGTGTAATTGAGACACAAGTACCCCTGTCTCCGAGGTCACCTGCCTGCTGGAGCCTCAGGGTAGCTGCTGTATCTAGGGAGGTCTCTGAGATTGGTGCAGGAGACATTCAGGAGACTTTCTTCCAGAGTGCCATTAAACATACATCCCAGGCTCACTGGACAAAAGCCTGTCCCCACCAAAGAACAAGAGGAAGCCCACAGAAGGGGACCTTTCACAGTTTGCCCTTCAGTAAAATGCACCAAGCATCTGGAATGAGAGCCATACCTCCGGAAACAATGCAATACTAAGGCTAAGCCCTGCCTGTCTGGATCTGACATGAGCAGTCAGCATCCCCTGGACCACATAGTTCAGGCACCAATATGATTGCTGTTGGGTTATCTCTCTGCATCTCAGAAGTATTTACATTCTAATGTGGATTCCATGGGAAGGTTTTAAGAATTGAATGAAGTCTGTGGCAGGACTAGAGGTCCTGGCAGGCCCTCTACGTGGCACACTATACAAATTCATGCATACGCCCTGCTCCTTCTGAGGGATGAGTCAAGTTGTCTCCTGGGGCAGGGGTCTCTGATGAGCAGAGTACAGAATGAAGTGGGGTACAGAAGACAAATGGCTGTAAATCAGGTGCCTTATTGATTTTCCCAGAGAGAGAGGAATAGGGTGTCCCAGGTGATAGATAGGTGGTAAAACTAGCAATATAATGTATGATTAGAATACTGTTTAAATCACTACACTCTTACTGAATGTTTCCTAAACATTTCTTCACTTGGTTCTTAGAATAGAATAGGTGATGAGTGTTGTTATGACCATTTCACAGAGAAGAAAACTGAGGACAGCGAGGTTCAGTAAGTGGCATAGCTGGGATTTGAACATAGATACTCAGCCCTGCGCCTTTCTCCTGAGCAAACATGCACTCCCTCATTGTTTTATTACTAGTGTCTACCGTTTATCACATCTCCCCACCCACACCAGTTAGTTGTCTTCCCGAAACGTCGCCAGCGCTTGGCATTTCTTCGTTTGAGTCTTGGTTACTGGAGCACCGCAGAAGGCCCCAAACCGTTCTATATGTGCCTTTCTTTTCTTAGAATGTATGAACTGAGCTGCTACTTGCCTCAGGAGAAAGACCTGAAAATCTCTGTCTATGACTACGACACCTTCACGCGAGACGAGAAAGTGGGAGAAACAATCATCGACCTGGAGAACCGCTTCCTTTCCCGGTTCGGGTCCCACTGTGGCATTCCTGAGCAGTACTGTGTGTAAGTTGCTTCCCCGTGAATAGAGGCAGTGTGCTATGCCTGAGACTCACTCCTGGGGAGGCTGTGGGGCCTGGCCTCCCTCAAGTGCACTGCTCATTTGCTTCGTCCAGTGTCATTTTTGACAAGATTATCTCAGGGTGAGCCAGGGCCTCATTCGCATTACAGTTTGTCAAAAGGGTGCCGGCCGGAGCAGTGTGGTGCCCTCTGTGTGATACAAGTGTCGTGTCGGGTCCCTGAGAGCCCCTCTCCTGTTCTTGGGCTCCTGGATGTCAGGGACTTAGGATAGCCAGGTGTCACTGCAGGGATTCTCTAGCTTTTAGAAATAGGCATTGATTATTAATTACTAATTATCCACCTCCAGCCCCAGAGTCTATGATGCCTAGTATCCCCTGCTGCTAGCCAGTGGCTCTGTAAGCATCCAATGAGACAGCAAGCCACTTCTGGTTTTTTAATTTGCCTCTATGACTATGGTGATCCTAGGTTCCTCATTTTTATTGAAGAGGAAACTGGACACAAAAAGTAAACATGAAACCAAAGCGATACGTGAGTTTTACACCTCCGAGATAGGTGTCCAGAAGGCAAAGGGTGTAGACATGTCCCTCCCCAATTAGATGTGTGTGGTTGGACACACGTGCACTTGTGTGGAACATTGTGCACTCGGGGGGGGGGGGGGGCCTCAGTAACTCCAGACCTGTGGTGCTGTCCATAGTTCTGGAGTAAACACCTGGCGAGATCAGCTGAGACCAACACAGTTGCTTCAGAATGTAGCCAGATTCAAAGGCTTCCCACCGCCAGTCCTTTCTGAAGATGGAAGCAGAATCCGGTATGGAGGACGAGACTACCATCTGGATGAATTTGGTGAGCACAAAGCTGTGGGTTGTAAACGCAGCGTAACACACCCGTTCCTGTTCCTGCATGTAGAGGAGGGACCTGTGCCAAGGCCATGTGAGACTGTGTATCTGACCTAACCTAAACAAAAGCCACGGGAAGGTAGAGTATTTTGTCCATCAGGTGTCACAGTAGACACATTTTCTTAACAGTCTTAGGTTTCACCTGATCTTTCCAGGTCCTAGTCATGATCTGAAACTTTAACTATCTAGAGCTTGAACCATAAAGTCCAATATACTAACCAATTTTCCTGTGATACATAATTAGCTGGAAAAATGTTCCCATGGCAGTGAAAGAGATTCTATCCCAAAGAGATTCCATCATAGATGGGCAATGGCAAGACTTGCTGTTAGTCCTAGCACTCAGGAGGCAGAGGCAGGCGGATCTCTGAGTTTGAGCTCAGCCTGATCTATAGAATGAGTTCCAGGAAAACCAGGACTACATAGAGAAACCATGTATTGAAAAACATGAGAGGGTGACAGAGACAGACGGAGAGACTGACTCCATCATATTCAAACCCTTTCCTCAGAAGCCTCAGAGACACTGGAGGCTGCACAGACAAACCTGCTTTCTCCCCACCTGGCTCAAGTTTAAGACTGGGGTCCTGCCTGTTCATGATGCCTCCATTCCACACATACCGAGTTAGCCACACTGAGACAGTGACGGAAATATGCTTCATAGCATATGAGCTACAGGACGCTCCTATGGTCTCTAGGGAAGGGAATGGGTGGGACTCCCAAAGAGGGTCATGATGGGGCTGCCCTTCAAAGATGCCTGGTAAAGCAGAATGCCACTTTGCATTCCAGAAGCCAACAAAATCCTGCACCAGCACCTTGGGGCCCCTGAAGAGCGTCTTGCCCTCCATATTCTCAGGACTCAGGGGCTGGTCCCTGAGCATGTGGAGACAAGGACTCTGCACAGCACTTTCCAACCCAACATTTCACAGGTAAAGGGGGCCCCACCACCCACTCCTCAAACACAGTGACAACCACTGATGGACTAGACACACGAGATACAGAAAAGAAGCTCAAACTAGCTCCATCCCAAACGTGAAAAGAGTTTCGGGGCCCTCATTAACTACTGATGAGAGATTATCTGTGAGTCAGAACAAACTCAGGGCAGGGTCTCCCCTTGTCGTTTCTGTTTCTATCTCTGGTTCTGACGAACCCTTTCTCTTGCTGTTACCGCCTTCCTATGAGTCGGAGTGGTGCAGAGAGTCCCCGTGTACTTACTCCTGTGTTGTACGCTCGGGATTGGTTGTCCCACTGGGGCCCGATTGTCTACCATTGGGGCAGCCTGTTGTCACCAGGAGAGCAGTGTGAACTTGGCCTGGCTTGGGGGACAAGGTACCATCTGAGTCTTAAGAGTCAGGGAAGCATGGGCACGGTACACAAGCAGTAGGTCAAAGGGACTATGTGTACAATGATGGGGGACAAATCAACCCCCAGAAAATGGCCCATTCAGTGACAAAGTCATCCAGGTAGAAGCTTGTTAGAGTGAATGTTTTCAGGCTGTGTCTGCAGAGATTGGGGTACCAGAGGTCTGGGGTAAGGCCAGGAGTGTGAATTTGGATACACAACTTGAGGGGCTCTGATATAAGTAGTTAGGAACTCACACTTTAACAAATATTAATTTACCAAGAGCAAATACCTACTCTAAGAGTATAGACATGCTTATCACTCAGAAGCGGCCACATCTTGCTTCTATCCTGTGCTACATTTCTATTTCTTCTTGTTCTTATTCCTTCTTCTTTCTGCTCAAAGCCTATTCATCTCCCTCTTCTTCCTTCCTCCCATCAATCCTAGATGGAGACTCAAGAGTTGACAAAGTGAGGAAGACTTCTTCCTGAGAAGGTTCCAGTCTGCCTTCCCTTCCGCCTGCAGCATTAGACTCAGACTGCGGCTTAATCTTAGGCGACGCCTGGATGCCTAATGTCCTGTGGTGTGCCTGATGTATGGTAGAGCCCTGAGCCTCGAGATTAGTTGGGAAAGAGTCAGGGTTGTAGGGTTGTAGTAAAATATATTCCCTTTCAAGGGCTCCAGGTAATTCATTTTGATGGAAATGCATTAGGAAGCCAATCCAGTGGTTTCCTTGGCAAACTTCTCAAAGAGCAGTGTGTTTGTCTGAAAGCAGAGTCCATACAAGATCCAAAAATAACGTAGGGACTATAAATTGATTTGAATGGTTGGATAGTTTTTTTTGTTTTTCATTGGCATTCATACCTGTCTGGAAGAACATTCCAGTGAAGAAGAAGTGCTCAGTCCATAGTAGTCAAAGATCAGACCAGGGCCTCACAAGATGCAGCACAAGTGTCAGCCCTGGCCCTGCCCCTTCCTCTCACATGAGCCCTGCTGGGGCTGGGGCACCGCAAAGGCAGGCAATCACCTCACAGAACTGTGTTGTTTTTCTTTTACAAAGCTAATTGTCATTTTGTCACTCTGAGGTACGTGGGAAATACAGTGGGATTGAGACCGGTTTAGGTTAGCAATTGGACAACAGAGTGGCAGCACAATGGGGAAGGACTCATTTTAAATGTTCAAGAGCGAGTGTATGTGTGTGTACGTGTGTGGGGGCGGAGGGCGGGTGTGTGTTTGCACTAGCAGTTGGGTTGGTAAGCCCCTCGTTTAATTAACAAGGCAATCTCGTGCTATAGGTCGGTAAATGCAGCTATGCCACTCTTGGAGTGAGCATGGAAAGTGAGTGACATTGTAACAAGCTTAATCTTGGCTTGCTCTTTTATCCATCGTGGCCTTCCATGTGGAGTAATAAGTCAGCAAGTCCAAAGAAGTGGTTTCTCTTCAGAAGTGGGATGGGAGAAATGATTTTATAGCTCAGTGGAACAGGGCTCTCCTAGCATGTGGCAAGGCCTGCGAGCATGTCCAATGCTGCCAAGAAAAAGGAAAACTGTGGTTTCTCCCATATGTGACTCCAGCCTTCTTTCCTTCGTGTACGGTTTAGGGAAAACTTCAGATGTGGGTGGATGTCTTCCCCAAGAGCTTAGGACCACCAGGCCCCCCTTTCAACATCACTCCCAGGAAAGCCAAGAAGTGAGTAAGCCAAAGACCCTGATTACCTGGAGCGGAGACTCTGTCCAGGACTAGAAGATGTATACTTTCCAAATGTGCCGTTTTCCAGGTACTACCTGCGTGTGATCATCTGGAATACCAAGGACGTTATCTTGGATGAGAAGAGCATCACAGGGGAAGACATGAGTGACATCTACGTCAAAGGGTGAGGATGGCAAACAAACTCCCACAAGCTGGCAAATGCAACAGACCTCCTCTTCCACAAGGCACCGCTATTTGAGGTGCCCACCGATGTGTTCTTGGTTACCGGAAGCTGTTGTTTGCCAGGGTGGTCTGTGTAGGCAGTGAAGGAAAGCAAAATGCACAAGGGCAGAGAAGAAAAGAGAAAGCTGTCTAGACCGTGTTTAGGGGTAGGATCATCTCTCAACCATAAGAACTGATAAGCATTTCTTCATTCCTCTCCTTTAATTCTTTTTTGCTAAGCAGAGTTATTTCTGAGACTCCTTAGCAACATAGTTGCTTATGTCTTTATGCTATTGCAGATAATTGGCCTTAAAAACCCAGTAACGCTCCCCAAATTTTCTTCCATACATTTTCTTTTCTTTTTTTGCCAATAGCCGATGTTTGTGAAAAGTAGGCAAAGTTGGCAGGCTTTTAATACATAATACATCCCACTGACATTTGCTGAGTCTTTATCCACTATGAAAACTACCATGCTCATAATTCTCTTACTTGTATAATTCAATTCCAGGTGGTTCATGTTGTTGTTAGTTTCTGGCTCTGCCATGATCATAGATCCACAGATGTTAAGAATGGTACTATGTAGTGTTAAACAGACCTCCTGTATGGGAATCCTGGCATCTTCCCTGCAAGTTAAGGAAAGTCAGACATGGGCAGTTACTCGCCTGTGCAATGGAGATAATGATAGTGCTACTTCCTGGAGATAGCCAGAAGATTCCATTACTCAAGGCATGTAGGAGAGCCCCTGGCAGCTGGTGTGCATTACGTGGGTGTTAGAATTATTGCTATTCCACATGGACCAAGTTCTTCCTTCCTTGATACGTAGAAGATAAGATGTGTTGAAATGTGATACAGTCATCAGTGAGAACAAAGTTGCCTTCATGCTCCCTAGTGAACTTCAATCAAAGCGGAGTTAAAGACATAATGACTGTCATTCAGACTTACTGTAAGCTTCATCAAGTTCATTATTATTTGCCTTTCAGGACTTCATTACCATTCCCCCGGGAAAACTAATCCCAGCTAATTAGAGCTATGCAAATATATTTGACTGACATAGAATTTTTTTTTCAAAATCAAGGGAACAAACAAGCAATGATGGGCTGAAATGAAACTAACAGAAGAATAAAACTCAACCTAAAGTAGCTTGTAAAATCTGGAATTGCAATGTGAATGCCAGGGCTGGGAGCCCAGCTCAGAGGTAGAAGGGTTTCCTAGACTGAGAATCTGGGAGGGGGAATGTTGCTGCCATTAGTTTGTTGCTTGCTTATTAGTTTGTCTTTTAGATAGGATCTCATATAGCTTGGGGTGACATCAAACTCTATGTAGACAAGGATGGCTTTGAACTTTTAATCCTCCTGCCTATGCCTCCCAAGTATTGGGATTATAAGTGGAGACCACCATAAAATGCTGGGCAGAAACCCAAGGCTTTGTGCATGCTAGGCAAGTACTCTACCAACTGAGCGACTCTTCAACCCCTAAGAATCAGGGTTTGATCCCCAGAACTGCAGAGAAGGAGAAAAGGATCTAAATATATGTGAAAAGGTCAATGATGCATAAATACAATGACTAACATGACACATATGATGAAGTGATGCATGCCTGAACACAAGCCCATGTAACTTAAGTATTTGCCTAGTTAATGTGTCTTAAAATTAAAATGAGAGACGGCTTACAAAAAAAAAAAAAAAAAAGAGCGGGAAAAGTCAGAGACTGACTTGGGTCATAGGGTTGGGTCAAAAGGTAAAGATACTGGGGCCATAATCAAGAAAATGTGAACTCTTGAGTAAGTCAGTTTAAAAGTTAACAGTCAAAACGACCCATGGTGCCTGGGAGGATGGAGAGGATTTTGGTAGGGCAGGGGAGTGAGGAGATAAGAGGAAAGGTTGGGTCAGGGGTATGGGAGTGTTCCTTGGGGGTCTAGCCCTCTACCACTGAAATACCCAGCCTCAGGAACCTTCCAAGTGATTCATTCTGTCAGTTAATGAACTAGCAAAAGAGAATGCTCTGGTGGTTGACTGATAATGCTGTTGTCACTAACAATAGGACTTAATGTTTAGCAAATGACATTACCGTTCCCATAGTCTTCTGAAGGAGGCTATCAGATGTGGACTTTGAATTAGACTTACCTGGGAGTACTGGTCCCGTGACCTGCTGTGAGTCTTTAGTCACCTTGAGACTCCATTTCCTCCTGTGTAAACTGGAAATAGTTGCACAGCTGTTGAGGGGGATGAAGGGACACTAAGTACCTAGCTCACAGGTAAAAATCCAAAGTCTGAGTTGAGGACGAGATTCCTGGAGTTAGAACCTTGAACTCTGTCCTCACACTGACTCATAGAGGGCAGATGGGACCCCAAGGTCCACAGCTTCACAACCAGGCTCTCCCCTCTGTGCATCTAGGAGTTGGTATTTTTCAGTATTCCCCAAGTGATTCTAATGCAGTCCTACAGGGTTTCTCTGTGTAGCCATGGCTATTGTGGAACTGAGTTTTGTAGACCAGTGCAACCTTGAACTCAAATCCATCGGGGTCTCTGTCTCCCAAATGCTGGAATTAAAGTTGTGCACCACCATGCCTGGCTGAAAAGTGTTAGTTTCCTAGTCTCAAAACAGAGGCAAGCAGATGTGACAGCAGCTTCCTTCTGGACACATTCATTCATTCATTCCATCAACAGGGAGTTTATCTCATATCCACTCTGTGCCAGGCACAAGCAAAAAGAGATGTTTCCGGGGGTCCAAGTTAAGATGCTGTTGACAAGCTGCATCTTCTCAGCTAGGCATCTGGAAGTAACAGCTTGCCTCTCTTCCTTGCCTGGCTCTTTAATAAGATCATAGTGAATTTTAAGAATAATAAAAAGGGAAGCTGCAAGATTACTTGCTTGGTGCCTCTTTTTGTTTGCTTAAGTAAAATATGGGGAAGGAAATGCTAAAATTTTGAGCTAACTTGCATTCGTTGAACCTACCAGTCCTGATGATAGATGCTAATGAGTCATCATTGTGAAGCCCAAAATCATAGCCAGCAAGCTACAGCTTACCCAAAATAGAAGCTACATTGTTGATGATATTTTCCAGAAAATTTCACCTTAGCCCTGCTAACTACAGTCTAAAGGGTTTCCTGCCTTGGTTTTAAAGGAATTCTATTTTATTTGGCTCCAGCCTGGGTTGGATGCAACTGGGCGCCTCCCCTTCATAAATCACTCCCAGCCTGTGGATCACTGGAAGCTGTCCAGAGAATGGGCATTGTGCTTCTCTTCACTCCCCTAATCACTGCACAGTCTTGAGATCCCTTGTCAATCACAGCAGCCTGAGTCTGTTTGCCTCTGCTTTACAGCTGGATTTCCGGCAGCGAAGAAAACAAACAGAAAACAGATGTCCACTACAGGTCTTTGGATGGCGAAGGCAATTTTAACTGGAGATTTGTTTTCCCATTTGACTACCTCCCCGCTGAGCAGCTCTGTATAGTCTCTAAAAAAGTAAGCCTTGAAAGATGTGGGCAGGAGGTGGACGTTTTGGGTCTGCTTGACTCTGGAACTCAGAGGTCAGGCCTGCTCGGGAACTGGGAGGTCACTGAGACCAGCTCCCTGTTGGTACAGAAAAGGAATCCGAGACCAACAGAGGGCTAAAGCCTTGCCCATGGTCACATAGCTGTGACACGTATTTATTTGCGTATTTAGGAGTGTGAGGAATGCAGCTTCCTTTCTGCTACCTATTGGCAAGTCGGGGACAGGGCAGCACAAAGGCTTTTGTATCACTGTACACACATGTTCTGTATGGAATGAATAGATGGTTACTCTCATCTTAGACCTAACGCAAGCCAAGTGTTAAAGGGGAGGTGTCCCTTTTGCCTCCCTTGTTCAGCCTCATCATCTGCATTCCCTCACTTAGAAACACGTCTGGGAGGATTGAAGGCCCTGGTGGTGGATTTCATTAGAAAGACTTTCAGTTACAGAACTTAGACCAAAAAAGCGATTTATTAGTTGCCATTCCTAACAAGTCCGGGGTTGGCTCATTTCAAGACTGTCTGGAGCCCATGTAGAAGCAATGTCCTTGGGAGTTGGTCCCACATTCTCCTCCCTCTGCCCTCTGTCCTCCATGGACCTCACTTCTAGGTAGGCTCTTCCCTGGAGGAGGAAACATGGTAGCCAGTGGCACAGGTCAACATCTATCCTCCCAGCAAACCTCAGCACCAATAGAAGGAAGCCAGCATGGCACCGGCAGCATCCGAGAACTGGGCCCAGGGCCTCTGCCTATCAGAGACTTGTGTCCCTCCCCGAGGCAGACTCTGCTTCCCAGGCTGAAGTGCTCAGGCCAAGCACTGGGATTAGAGATGGAGTCAGGCTTCAGCTACCCCACTATCCCATCCCCACCCCCTGCCCAGACTGTACTAACTAGGGAAGGAAGAGTTCTCCAAGGGAAGTCTGGGGCCTGACACTTTGGTAAACAATCCTACGATCTCAACAGGTCTCCGGTCCCATTCCTACCTTCCATATTCCATCAGTCATCCGTACCTCTATCTGCTCACATCATCCCCCAACACCCTACAAAACTGTACCTGCCCTGAGTCCCCTTGCCTACTGATAGCCCTACCTACTATGGATGCTGTAGTGAACACCTGGCCTATGCCATGTGGAATGGAGTCTATAGAGGGGACTTTCTAGGTTGAGAGGCTCAAAATGGTGCCGAATCGTGTGTCCTTCCAGGCGGGAAGCAGAGGTGGGAATACTGGGGTCAGTAGGGCCTGAGAGATGCTTGCTTTTCCTTTTGACTCACACCTAAGGCTAGACCCCTCTTTCCTCGGTGGCGCTGAGAACACCCCACACAGGACAGCCAATCAGAGACTAGCTGTGTAGGCTTTCAGAGCCCCTGGAGCCCTAAGAAAGAGAACCTTCCAAGAATATAAAAAATGAGAGCCAGCCCCATGATCTTCTTTCAAATTCCCAAACCACTGGTAGAATTCCTGGTCTGCCCAGGCCAGAGGGACTTAGGTGCAACTGGCTGTGGAGGTATATTCTTAACTCGTGTCTGAAGTGAAGCAAGGACTAGAGGAGAGGACTTGGCCGTCTGTGTACCTGAGGGTCTCAGGTACTGTGAGACTGAGGGTCTCAAGTGGCCACAAGTGTATAAGAGTCCATGTTGTTTTTCAAAAGCTAAAAATCCTAGGACATTTTAGAATCTGTACTGGAACAAGAGTGGAATCTTAGCCCTAGACTAAACCCATAGTGTGTAAAATGAGAGACTGTCAATCAAGCCTTGGAGATGAGGGTAAGAGTGTCCTCACCAAGGAAAAAGACCCAGAGATGGATGACAGTGTGCGGGCTGGCCTAGAGCACCTAGCTTTGGGAGAGCCACAGTGGTCTTCAGGGGAAAGGTTAACTCTCTATACAGGCAGAAGTGGCAGGAGGAAGTCACCCTGATAGGAGTATTGTGAGAAACTTGTTGTTTGGGAACTTCCTGGGACATCCTTTTTGTCACCCAGCTGGTGGCTTTGAGACTTCCTGGAGAGTCTGATGGCCTACTAAATACCAGAGGAAGGGCAGGAGGTCCCACTGGGTGTGGAGGTGGAGATCTCAGTCTTACCACTGTCTGTGGCTAAAGTAAGGGTCTCAGAGTCCACTGACCGTGATATCCGTGATCGTGTGAACCATCCGTGATCGTCTTTTCTCATTTTAGGAGCATTTCTGGAGCATTGATCAAACAGAATTTCGAGTGCCCCCTCGACTGATCATTCAGATTTGGGACAATGACAAGTTTTCCCTGGATGACTACTTGGGTACTGCTAACCCTGCAATCACTCCTCTAATACTGTACTTGGAATTGCTGAAACCAATTACAATTTGGAAGCAGTTAGTTACTTTCCTGTAATGGGGGAGGCAGGGGATGTGCTCGCTGACTGGGTGTCCTCCAAGGGCTGTGGTCTGCTTGTGACTGTCACCCCTTCTCATGGGCTCTGTGCACCCTTAAGGCCTCACTAATAAGCTAGAAAGGCAAGTACTTGTGCTTGCCTAATCTGACCAAAGCAACATGTTCAATCCTCAGGACTTCGTAAACAGGGAATGGTGCTACAAGCCTTTAATTCCAGCACTTTGGGGGGGGGGGCAGGGGCAGGGGGTTCAGGAAGTCAAGGTCATCCTTGGCCATATAAGTGAATTAGAGGCCTGCCTAGTACAGAGGGTGCCACCGCTCTGCCTCCATTTCCAACCAGCTCATTCTCTCTCTTCTTGGTACTTTGGAACCATCTTTACCAGCTCACTCCTCACTCTCAATAGTTACTAAGGCCTGCGTGCCTCTTGGTCCCCTCCTTCTTCACACCCCTTCTGCTTAAGCCCACCATCCTCTGGCCTTGAGGTACTACCCCGCCTAATCCCTCCCCTTCTTGGTGTATTCTCCCTTCTGCATTTTAAATCCAAGCTTTCCCAGAAGCTCTCCCCGACTCTTCTGCTGCCCCCACCCCACCCCCACCCCAGTGTTATTTATATACACTGGCACTTCAGATGAAGGCAAAGTTCAACTTTTACCCATCATCAAACTGTATATGGCTCCTAAACCAGGAAAAATAAGCAGGGCTTCTCACAGCCATTAACAAAGACCTATGTGAAACTATCCGGGGACTGGAGAGTTAATGCCTTCTCCCAACCCAGGGCAGAAAGTGTGTCTCTGCAGACACCCTGATCCTAGCTGGGATTTCTCATTTCCTGGTGGGGATTTTCGGGTGAATTATGTTCCTTGAAGCTCCTGTTTCTGGGGTCACTCCAGAAGAGGGTTGTACCAGAATGTTCCAAGGAACATCCCACACTCCAAGCATCTAATTTTGTCTTTCCCCCCAAAGCAATGACCTCTCTTTAGGGTAGCTCAAAGCCAAAACTAGTACCTCCCCAACACAAAGGCCCTAGCTCAGTTGAGAGATGTTTAATTGATTGGCATTTATAGAAGAGCTGTTTATGCCCTTGCCTTTGAGGAAAAAAAAAAGCATGGAGTCCTCGGTGAGACACTAAGCAGTGGACAGCTTTCTTCTGCCTTCTCTCACCTATCTGGAAAGAATTTAAACATCGACCATGGTCCCTGTTGCTAAGTTACCCATCACCTGTTCAAAATCACTGTTTCCCCTGGACAAGGACATTCTGCTCACCTGAAAACAAAGGCATAGCCACTTGAAGCTCAGCTGCACCTCATGATCTGTTTCTGGTGACAGGTTTCCTGGAGCTTGACTTACATCACACGATCATCCCAGCCAAGTCGTCAGAGAAGTGCAATTTGGACATGATTCCAGACCTCAAAGCCATGGACCCTCTTAAAGCTAAGACTGCCTCGCTCTTTGAGCAGAAATCCATGAAGGGATGGTGGCCATGCTACGCAGACAAAGATGGCTCCCGTGTGATGGCTGTATGAGTATTTCCTAGTTGGGGATCTGCTTGGAGATAGGGGAAGGGCATGGGTTGGAATTGTCCAAAACCAGGATCAGTGGCGGCCCTCTATTTCCTTCCAGTTCTTTCTTTTACAGGGAGGTTACTGTATGCCAAGCATTCAGAGTAGGAAATGGAATTCCCAATGTGAGCTTTTCACATCCTAAAGAGGGTGTGCTGAGATAAAATCCGCATTTCACAAGCATCTTGAAGAGTTCAAGATAAGCTTTGGAAAGAAACAGCAGTGCAGTCCACCATGTCACCACCACTACCTCCTACAGTACAGTACTGATTGTTACCTGTTAATATCAACTGTCTCACGTGTGCGATCTCATTTCTAAAATAGCTTACCAGGCCATACTAATAGCATGTTGGAGTTGTCAGTGTGAGGTATAGTATGCACTAATCAAATGCCAACCTCTCTCTCTCTCTCTCTCTCTCTCTCTTTTTAATTGCCCCATTCACCACACACCCTCTCCAGTCTTTAGGCTGCATTTGGGGTGTAGAGCTTTCACACAGAGCATATGTTGTCTGGCTAATTCATCCCCAGAAGTTTCCAGGTCTTTGTTTCTCTACCCTGTGTTCAGGAAACTGTTGATGGACTCTCTGTCACCTAGAGATTAGTTTTCACATTATCTTCTTGGATTCTGCTGACAGGCCTTTGAGGTAGACTTGGTCCTCAGTTTATGGATTCAGCAAACATAAGAGATGAAACCATGGCAAGGTCAGGCATTCAGTATCACCTGGCATACAAACAGGGTCACAGTCCCGGCCCCTCCACCTAAACAACCTCTGTGTCTGTGTTTTCCAAGTTGTTGGAAACCTAGAAGGTTTATCTAGGTCCTAAAATGTCAATCACAATTTGGTGAAGGCTGGCTATTAAAGTTGGAATGTTTCCCGATGTGCTGGCACATACCTTTAATACCTACCTTTTGGAGGGATTAAAGAGGCTGGGGCAGGTGGATCTCTGAGAGTCTGAGGATAGCATGTCCTACATAGTAAATTCCAGGCCAGCCAGAGCTGCATAGTGAGACCCTGTCTCAAAGTGGGATGTTAGACTTTTTTGACCTTCGTGTTCTCATCCACAAATTGAGACAACAGCGCCTTTCTAAGGATGCCATGAGTGCTCTACAGGTTATCCACACCACTCTCCTCTCTGTGTGACTGCACCATGCAGGAACCTGTCCTTAGAGGAGGGGCCTCCATCCACCCACTGACACAGCTAACACGCCTTGAGTTCCTACCAAGCGCAAGTTCTGCTGCACACTGTAGGACTGCAGTGTAAGCAAGAAGAGGCATGACCCCATGTCCCGGAGCCTATGTTAGATGCTGTACTTAGCGGTAAACTCGCAGAGGAAGTGAGAAAGGGGGCGAGGAGATTGATGTGGGAACGCCGAAGCTGCAGGGAGCTGGAGAGGGAGAGCAATCTGTCCTCTCAATTTTCCCACATGGAGTCAGTTTAGAAACACATGGGAGAGGAAATGTGAGGAAATCTCGGGAGGAAAATTTGAGGCAATCTAAGGATTGTTTTACAAGAATAAAAATCGTAGCTTGGGGAACATTCCTCGGGTTGAAGTAAAAATATTTGTGAAACGTGATGTCATGTGTTTAACCTGTTCTGCTTTACTGAAGGGGAAAGTGGAGATGACGCTGGAGGTCCTCAACGAGAGGGAGGCAGACGAGAGGCCAGCTGGGAAGGGGCGGAATGAACCCAACATGAACCCCAAACTCGACCCACCAAAGTGAGAGGCCTTCTTTGTTCTCCATGTTGTCTGGTCCCCAAACACCTGCAGTCCGGAAGCCCCCCCTTCCAATCGGCTTAATGGGATGGATTAGCTATTGGCCCTCTAATTTCATTCTTCACAGTGGGCTGCGGGGGATGGAGTGGCAGGGGCTGTGGCCTCCTTTTAACCATTCCCCTTCCCTGGTGTGGGGACCTGAGCTATCCCCAGCCAACGGCAGATGCTAACAAAACAGGACTAGAGGGCACTGGGAAGGTGTTGGAGCCCAGCAGAAGAAAGGGAGGCTTAAACTGATAGCTCAGTTGTATCTTGTCCCGAATGTGTTAATTCACTGTTTCTGAACTGCTCCAGTCTGCTGGACAGCCCCTCACGAATTAAGTCGGGAACTATTTCTTGCTTTGCAGCCGGCCGGAAACCTCCTTCCTCTGGTTCACAAACCCATGCAAGACCATGCGCTTCATCGTGTGGCGCCGTTTCAAGTGGGTGATCATCGGCCTGCTTCTGCTGCTCATCCTGCTGCTGTTTGTGGCTGTACTCCTGTACTCATTGCCGGTACGAAACCTGGGCCTCGGCCTCTGCAGCCCTGTGGCTCCATAGCCCGTAGGCAGTGACCCTGTCACCGTCCTTCCGCTTTTGAGAAGTTTAATATAGTGTCCAGTGGTAGAAGTTGCATCCTTAGGTTTTAACAACTTGCCAGCAGCTATCATGATCTAAACAAAATAAGCAAACAAACTCACTGGCTTTGAGAATTCTAGGAGAAAGTCCCCAAGCCTCTATGAGTATTTGTTTTCATTCTTCTGGACAGTGTTTCCAGGTGACTTAATGCCTTCGCGCGCGCGTGTGTGTATGCACTTGTGCACGCTCATGTGGGTGTGTACGTGAGCATGTGTGGGTGTTATGTGTCTGCACTCACCCATATATATGTGTGTGGAGGCCAAAGGTCAATGTCTAGTGTCCCCGCTCTGTCACTTGCCACCTTATTTTTGTGATGGGCTCTCTCACTAACTTGGAGCTTACTGTTCTGCTAGGATGGCTAGTCAGAGCACCAAGAGCCGCTTGTCTCTGCTGCCTCTGCACCGGAGCCACCATGCCCTGATGTTATGTGGGTGTGGGGACCTGAACTCAGCTCCTCGTGCTTGCAAAGCAAGCACTTTGCCCACAAAGCCATCTCCCCAGCCCCCCGGCTTCACCTTTCTCGTTTCAAACAACCCTGTACTCAAACTCCTGGTCTAGACACTGGTGGCCCCCATGATCTTAACAAACCATGCACTCCATTCCAAACAGTTACTGACTTTGCCTCCCTGTGCCCACATTTTATTTTTCAAAATCTCCTTCTCAATGGTCCATATCACATGCAGCTACTCCTTAAATTTCTCTCAGTTACCTTAGTTATAAACAAGAGTCCAAATGGAAAATTTGGCTGTATGTACAGATGCTATACTTTTCTCCCTCCATTCAGGGAATGCATGGAACATCTAATTAAAATGCAGAGATCAGAAGAAACAGCCCGAGGGGAGGTGGCATAAATATGTACTGGCTGTGTGGACAGGAGGTTTTAGCTAGGAACAGTTGACTTTAGGAGCCCATTGCTAAGGACATTTTCACTGGTGAAGCCCTTAAGTGCAGTTCAGTCACTGAAGAATGGATGGTCCAGGCAGAGGAAGCCATGAGCAGAGGCAAAGTACATGGCTCTGGATGGAGCAGTAGGCATCCTTCTCCAACTCCCTTCCATTGCCTGTAGATACTATACATTCTGAGTTTGGAGACATGATCTTGCAGCCACAGTAGCATCTCTACGTATGGCTCCTGATTTCCCCTGTGTGATATTTTCAAAGTTGACTTTTATTATAGGCACAGTGTTTTCTGGTTGTAGATTATACAATCTGTCTTGACTATTAAAAAACAAAAAACAAAAACCTTCATTTAGTTATTTTTTTTTTCATGATTTAAATTCTACCCTGGTGTCACCCAGAGGGTGTTTATCAGTATTTAGGCGTGGAACTCGATGGGCCCACAGTAGGTAGAGGGAGGCCAGGGGTGGCTGTGAATGTCCACACCTGCCCAGCCATGCTAAGTGGCAGCATGTCAGGCAGAAAAGCCACATCTCCATGAACTCACACTGTTTCTGTTTCCCTTTTAGAACTATTTATCAATGAAGATCGTGAGGCCGAATGCATAACGAAAGCAAGGCCTTCATTCAGTCAGCAATGAAGAGCTGCCTCACACACCAAAGTGTGATTTCAAGCCCAAGAGCACCTCAGAGGGTGTGCGAAGTTCTTCACCAAGACACGTCAGTTCTTAGCAGGTCTAAACCCCCAAGACTCAGACAACAGGCAACGTTTTTATCCTGTTACCTTTTTGAAGTATTAAAAACTTTATTTTCTAAACTTTAAGCTTATTTTCAGAGTATTTTTAAGGTGGCTGGTTCCATTTAAAAATCATCTTTTTATGTGCTCTCCGACCTATGGTTCAAGTTTGGGAAATCACTGAAATGAATTTGAAATGCTGTGTCTTAATGTCATGTAGTTCTTATTTGTGACAGATACAGGGGATGGCTAGCACTGCTTATTTGTGCCTGCAACCATTGTTGTGGGATTTTGTACAGACAAACATCATGAGACTCTTTGAAGCCTCGGTGATGAATGCAAATAAAAATGTCTCACCTGGTATACATGCATGTGTGTCCTCTATTCTGTTTGGGTTGGGAGAGAGGCAGGCTCGGTTCCTCTGTTCCAGGCAGGCAGAATTCCATGGCATTCCACTTGACTATAAGCCCTTTATGAGTGTGCTGCCAGCCTGGGCCAGCGGATCCCATAATAAGGCTAACACTTACATGACTAGTGTTGTAACAGTCCATTGCCCTGTTTGAAATGCTGTATGTGTGTCACTCTGTGAATATGCAGTGTATCCCATATCCCATAAACTTAGGCTAACAACACTATTAGCCCCATTTTACAGTAGAAGAAATTGAGGGCCAAAGAAGTTGAGTAACTTTTCCAAGACCACACAACCAAGAAATGAGAGAGCTTGGATTTAAACCCAGGGATGACAGCTCAACATCCCCAGCTTCTCTTGAGATATACATTACATATACATATACATATATATATATATATATATATATTTTTTTTTTACTGTTTTGCATTGGTGTTTTTCCTGCATGTTTGTCTGTGTAAGGGTGTCAGATCCCCTGGAACTGGGGTTATAGACAGCAGTAAGCTTCCATGTGGGTGCTGGGAATTGAACCCAGGTCTCCAGTGAGAACAGCCAGTGCTCTTAAAGCAATTCTTACTTAGCAAGGAAGGTTAAGAACATCACAGTGTGTCTCCACGCCAACACCCAAGACACTCAGCATGCTAGGAACAAGTGAGAACACTGTTGTCCATATGTGTAAGAGAAGGTGGTAAAGTCACCAACAGTCCTTTTCAAACATCGCTCAAGACTAAGGAGTAACAATTCTACGTAGCTGGAAGTTTGGGTAGTTTATATCGCAAATGCAATCATTGACCTCATGTTTCGTGGTTTTGATATTTTAATTCTCTCTAGTGACCTTCCAAAATCCTCAGCAGTCCAAGCATGCCCAATAACAACAAACTATTAAGAAATAACAAATCTGGCTGCATCAGCATGCTTATCAGCCCCATGTCACCTGAACCCTCCCTCAGTGAGGCTGTGTGTGGCAGTCACCCTTGTAAAGGGCCTTCACTCCCATTCGCTGGCAGAACTCCTGAATGCCACCTTCTCCTTGGCACCTAGGCCTCAAGTGATTCTATGGTCTCAGAGGTAAATTGGTTATTTCAACATGTCTAGAGAAGTACAGACAACCGAAGTACAGACAACCAAAGGCCTACCCACATCTGTGTCCTTTGACTCAGCAACTGAGTATTAACTCCAAGGAAATAATCAGAAGGGTAGAGGAAGGTCCATGTACGAAATCCACATAACAGTGTGTTTACTAATTTCACTGGCTGTGACCTTCCTAACTATCCATTATAAGGTGACAAATGGCTAGATGATAGAGATCCCGTGGATACTTCATAAACTTGAAATTTATCTTTTCTCAGGGTGCATATCCACATATAATAAGGTGTCAGTATGTAGGTTATATAGGGAAAAGCATCAAGGTAGTGCTAGCACAAAGAGCCTATAACATTTATATTTGTACATTCTGAGATTATAGTTTGTGAGGGTAAATTGGCATTGGAGTTTCTTCAATCTCTTCCCACAGAGTCTAAGCTGGGTTTGAACACTGCTATTGTAAGTTTCACTTGGTAGCAGTGAGCTATGGTTTATCTTCACAGCTGACTGTAGTCTCCTGGAGGGATGAGAAGCACCTATAAGACCTCACCCCAGGGTACCATGGAGCCACAGGCTTGGATTTGCATCCCGAACTAGACCTCAGACAGATCTATGTGCCACTTGGAAGAAATAGTGTCACCTCTAAACTGGTATTATCGGACCTTTAATTAAGGCCTCCACAGGTGAGGCCCTCTGGTACACATTGCCTTCCAGCCTTCCAAGTCACACTGAACTCACACCCATACAATTACTTCCAGACACTAATACCCCACAGCTTTCATCTAATTTCAAGACAGTATTTTTTTTTTTAAGATGGTATATTCTTGGTTTTTTTGGGGGGGGAGGGAGGGTCTTGGGTTTTTTTTTTTTTTGTCTTGTTTTTGTTTTTTTGTTGTTATTTTTGTTTTTTTGGCTTGTTTGGTTTTTTTTTTTGTTTGTTGGTTGGTTTTTGATTTTTTGAGACAGGGTTTCTCTGTGTAGCTTTGGAGCCTTTCCTGAAACTCACTCTGTAGACCAGGTTGGCCTCGAATTCACAAAAAGAGATCCACCTGCCTCTGCCTCCCAAGTGCTGGAATTAAAGTCATGTGCCATCACCACCCAGCCAAAGCGATATATTCTTAGAGGTTGAAAAAAAGTCACTTCACAAACAAGTATTCATTGTTCCAGACACGGGATATTATTTGAAGATTTTCACAATTAGTGTAGTACTGGCATGGACCAATCAGAAAGGGAGTCTTTACACATCACGATAGGCTATTTAACATTCTAGAGCAGCCAGCCATAGCAGTAGGTGCAGACTGGTTATCAGCCTTCATTCTGGGGACTCTGGCTACCATGTCTCCACAATGCCCTGCTGAAAGAACACTTGCCAAGCAGACAAAGGGATGCTGATAGGAGAGTCTCTTCCTTGCCATGCCTACGGCATCACTTAGCATCCCCCTTTTGGCTGAAAGTTGGCAGAGCTCTGCTAGGATGAAGTGATTCATGGGGAGTCCAGGGCAAGGCCTTCTTGCCCTGCCTCAGAAAAAGCTTCGTCTTGTCACAAGATAATGGTCTCTCAATTGAGGTTGTTAGTGGCCTGGTGACCTATAAATGATAGCCAAAAGCTGGAACTAATCCCAGTCCAGTCTGATTGTGGCTTCACTGTGAATTAAATAGCATTCAGTCCTAACTCACTGTAGCAAGTGCTGCCATTAACACTAGAGCCTTCATTAGGAAAATGAATCTCAGTCAGTGCGGGAGAACTGAAGATTCTGATGGGCTAACACTCGATTTGCTTTTCTTCTGCACTTTTTAAGTTTGGAAAATAAAATATGTCACCTTCAGACCTTCCTGTTGGTTAAAGGGCTATTTAAAAGTTGGGCAAAGTTCTTAAACCCACAATGGGGCAGGAAGGGACCGGTCTGCCTGGCTTTCCAGTTGCTGGCCATGTGACAGCCCTACTCCCCTATGATTCCTACCCCGGCTCTAAAGGTAGTTTGTCCAAGGACTGGAGTTGTCTCATTTGTCCATGGAGCCAATGATTGCACTAATGTTGGACAGTGAGAATCCCTCCTAGGAACTTCCTTTTTGGTCCAGAAGGTATGAGCCTCCCACTCTGTGGAGAAACAACCTGATTGCAAAGCTTTAAACCCTCTACATCATAAGCATTCCGTGCTGAAGAGCTTCTTTGGCTGGCTGATTCACGGTGCACTCTGGACCATAGTCACGCAGCTTCTGTGGGCAGATGGGAATTCCATTCAAGGGATGCTTTGTAAAGTCTGCAGTGTGGAATGAGTTCATAATGAGTGAACGTTGTAAAGAGATTAAGTGCCCACCATCTTTGCAGCTGAGCCTTGTGTTTGTTCAGAGTTGAATGAGAAATCCCTAATCTTCCTTCAGTTAAACACGGTGAGGTCCCAAGTAAGATGAAAGGGAGGCCACTTTCCCCCTGGATATACATCCGTGAAGTGAAATGCCAGAGTTCACGAAGTTCAAGAAAAACACAAGACAGACATGTAGCTGGGACTAACTTTGAGGCTTAGAGAGTATGGGGATATAATGGGAAATGCAGGTCCATGTATGCTGGGCGCTCTCCTGACTACAGTACAAATTTCCAAGAGATGCTTTACCCTAGGTTTTAATGATCTGAGTAAACTGAATAAGGTGTGTGTGTGTGTGTGTGTTCACATGTGCATGTGAGCATGCATGCACACATGTCCCCAAGATAATGCACATATATAACTTTTGCATTTGACCTCAGCCAAAAGTCCAAGAAACAATGAAAAATAATCATAATTTTAGAACAGCTACCTTCTAGCATACTGAATGCTTCTCAGGGCAACCTGATTTTGCCAAAATTCATCTCAACTCCTCACAAGGGCTCTTTCAGCCTTTGATTAGTATTAATGTACCACTTCCATGTATTTTCACAAAGTCCTAGAGCCAAAACTATAATCCTCTCCCCTCATATTTCAGTGAAGTCCTGCCTGGGTAATTACCAGGAGGAGGACCAGGGATATCCAGCTGGATCCAGATGCGGCACGGCAGCCTCACAGCCGAGGTTTCACCTGGGTCAACGGGATAAACAAAATAAATGATGGAATCCTGTCTTAGAGCAGCGAGAGCAGGGGGCCAGGGGATTCCAGACGTCTGCGAGCCTGAGCTCAGCACGGCTTGGTCACAACATAACCCCAAGAGTTGGGGCATCTCCCCCAGGGAACCCAAGTTCCCTCACTGGGAAAGTGAACCCAGAGTTCAATGATCTTGTCTGTCCCCACATCTGTTCAGGTTCCTGCTTCTCTGTGGCTCGGTTTCATTATATGTAAGATAGGGACAATAAGCTTCATAGATTGTGAAGACAGAATAATTTAACATATGGAGGTGTTTGGGACAGAGTAAGCCTGCCTCTGCCTCCCGAGTGATAGTATCAAAGGCGTGTACCACCAACACCTGGCTTCAAAGCCACAGGGAAATGGTCTGAGTGTCATGTCTAGCCAGGAAACAAAGGCCCTTCCACAGAGGTAACTGATACGAAAGGCACCTCCCCATGCAGAGAAAGGGACAGACAGAAGTATGCTGTCCAGTGGAGCAGGGACTTCACATAACTTGCAGATACTGCCACATACATTGCCCATAGCAAAGCCAGACAGGAAGAAATGTCCATCTGTCCTCCACCCAAACCAAGCCCAAGAACACATTTGCCCAGGCTAGCTCTTTGCCAGCAGAAAAGCGAGGGTAGAGATGGCCTGAGCACACACAGGCAAGGAAGGAGGCAGAGGGGCTGCAGAGCCTAGGTACTCCACTCAAAACGATACGTGGTATCATTTGTTTCTCCATCTCACTCTGAGGAAATCTCAGAGAAGTTTTCCAGGAGCCCTCAAATTCCATATCAATTCCCTTGTGAAACTAAGATCCAGGCCTGAACAATTTGGGGCCAAAGCTACTCTGATCTGCTAACACCACTTTGAGATAGATTATAGTTTGACCAGATCAAACAAAGGGACCAAAAAAAAAAAAAAAAATATCTAAAGATGAAATCAAGTTACTTAACGACTGTCCTGCTTTGGTTTCTGGGACGGAGATAAACACTATGACCAAAACCAACCAGAGGAGGAAAGGGATTGTTTGGGTTCTAGGTCACAGCCCATCATCAAGGGAAGCCATGACAGGAGTTCAAGGCAGAACCCTGGCTGCAGGAGCTGAAGAATAGGCGTGGTGGCTCGGCTTGCTGGCAGCACAACTCCCCTGGACAACTACCTCACAAAGCACTATGGTTTCAAGTTTCCTGTAATTTGCATGCAGTCCTTTCCTGTGTCCTCTTCACACCGGTCTCTCGCAGTGGAGCCAATGGCCTCCACCTAACAGTCTCACGGGGCTCTTTGCTCAGTTTCCACACCTGGCACCCAGTGGCTGAGGGAGTGAGTAGTATAAGGGCCTGGTGTGGGCACGGTAGGTCCTGCAGGGAAATTCTGGAAGATGTGTTGTAGCAGGGGAAACTAAGCCTTTCTATACCACATCGTGGAAGGCTAAACACATTTCCTGTGAATTTTATCCTTTTCAATTATCACTTTTTAAGATTTCTAAATGGGGCCAGAGAGATGACTCCGAAGTTGAGACTATTTGCTGCTCTTACAGAGGAGCAGAGTTCTATTCCCAGCACCCATTTTGGGTGGCATACAACCACTCATTCTCCAGCTCCAGGAAATCCGATGGCCTCGGTGGATACTCACATTCAGGTACACACCCACAGAGATGCACACACACACACACACACACACACAATTTAAAGTAAAAGAAATCTTTTTTAAAAGTAATGTAATTAAATTCATTGCAGAAACTTTAAAAAACATACTAAAAAAAGAAAAATTGTTTAAGAAAAAGTTAAGATATTATAATGTTATCATAAATTCTCACATTAATATTTCTCAGTACTTACTTCTATTCTGTTTCAAAAGATAAAATTGGAGTCCTAACCCCAGGACTTCTTTGGATTCGCCTTTTTTTTTTTTTTTAATATTTATGCCCTTTTTTGTTTTTGTTTTTGTTTTTTGAGACAAGGTTTCTCTGTGTAATAGTCCTGACTATTCTGGAACTTGCTTTGTAGAACTGGTTGGCCTCAAACTCACTAAGATCTGCCAGCCTCTGCCTCCCAAGTGCTGGGATTAAAGGCATGTGTCACAAACACCCAGCCTTGGATTTGCCTTCTTAATACCTTAGTTTTATATTTTGTTTTTCTTCCCCCTCTTAAAATTCTAATTCATAAGCATTTTTCTACAGCATGGGAAATAGCCCATTATACTTGCACAGGAAAAAAAAGAAAAAAACAGCAATAATCCTTTATATTGATCAGCACTAGGCTAACTAACTTTGTCTTTGCTATTTAAAATCCTTCTTTAAACACCCATGGCCAGCAATCGCTGCTTACACTTGGGGGCTTTAGATCTCTTAAATTATTAATATCATAAGAGCAGAGATGACGCTTGCTTTAGTTCACCCAAATTTATATCTGAGACAGAGCAGCCATTGCTGAATGGTTGAATGATTTTTTTCTCATTTATTCTTTAAGACACCAAATCCCCAGAAGGAAAATGCCTAAGCTGAAGGGCAGGAGCATATGGAAACCCTAAGGACATGCTGCCAATTGCTTCCTGGACACATAGGAGCCATTTGTACACACAGCTCCCAGCAGAGTCTGAGAGCCTCCAACCAGGCCCGGGGCCCTTTCCTTGGCCTCCTCCATCCCTGTGTGTCCCTCCACAAGTCCTGGTTGCAGGACTCAAGAGATCTTAGAAAGCAGAGAAATGAGCAGGTCTTCTCAAAGGGTCTCCTGTGGGGTCCATAATTTCCCAGGAGAAGCAAAGACATCCTTTAATGTCTTTGGAAAAGACGCATATACTTGGGCTTTTTTTTTTTTTTTTTTTCACTTAAAAAATGTGATTCATCAAGCATCCCCACATACACAAACACAGAAGATGGCAGTATACTTGGAAAGCATGAAAGCGGCTCTAGCCACTATACTAAGACCTACACACCTGCCTTTGGCCTCACCAATTACTAAAGTAACAAATCTTAAGATTTTGCTTAAATGTTAAAACCAAGTATGTGTTATTTTATTTTAGCATCTCTTTTAAAGGAGGGGGGGGCTTTCACTTAGTTCACACAGAAGAAGCAGGGGGCAGAATCAATAGTGAAATAGAATGTCACAAGACGAAGGAAAGAGAGAAAAGTGCGTGTCCATAAAGGTGAATGTAAATGTTCAGATTTAGACTTCAAAGTGACTTAAACCATCTAGGAAAACAAGTGGGCAGAAAATGCAGCTGTTTTCACTTGATTTATAAACTGTTGAGATCCTCGGGGAATTAAAGACACCGAACCACACAGAACACCAGCCCCGTGGTAGAGTGGCTCCTGCCTATAAGAGCGGCACCAGGGGCCCAGAGGCCGAGGCCAGCCGACACCAACAAGTGTCATCTGCTTCAGAAGAGAACACTGCCACAAGCTACCATTTATTTTTTGCTATTTGAAAGGGGGAGGGGGCTGGAGAGATGACTCAGTGGTTAAGAGCACTGGCTGCTCATTCAGTGGACCTGGATTTGATTCCCAGCACCCACATGGCAGCTCAGAACTGTCAGTAACTCCAGCTCCAGGGGATCAAACACCCTCACACAGACATATATACAGGCAAAACACTAATGCACATAAAAATAAATTAAAATTGTTTTAAAAGAGCCTGGCGTTGGTGGCGTACACCTTTAATCCCAGCACTCAGGAGGCAGAGGCGAGCGGATCTCTGTGAGTTCAAGGCCAGCCTGGTCTACAAAGCAAGTTTCAGGACAGGCTCCAAAGTAATACAGAAAAACCCTGTCTCGAAAAACCAAAGGAAAGAAAGAAAGGAAGGAAGGAAGGAAGGAAGGAAGGAAGAGGAAGGAAGGGAGGAAGGAAGAAAGAGGAAGGAAGGAAGGAAAGAAGGAAGGAAGAAAGAAAGAGGAAGGAAGGAAGGAAAGAAGGAAGGAAGGAAGGAAAGAAGGAAGGAAGAGGAAGGAAGGAAGGAAAGAAGGAAGGAAGGAAAGAAGGAAGGAAGAGGAAGGAAGGAAGGAAGGGTCATGGAATGAACTCCCCCATGGGTAAAGCACTTGCCACTCAAACATGAGTGAGATCACCAGCATCTACATAAAAGCTAGACTTGGTCACATGCACGTGAGCTAAGCTCTAGGGGTGGGAATGGGAACCGTGACGAATCCCAGAGCAGTCTAGCTACAAAAGCAAACTTTAGGTTTAGTGAGAGAAAGAGACAAAAGGAGATATCTGATGTATAACTCTGGCGTCCATTTGTGGGCACACAGGCCAGTACACTCCCCTACCCACCCACCTGCACCCCCACGCTCCTCCTCCACCCACACCCCCCCACACACACTAAAGATAAAATCGTTTTCTCAAAATTTCAATATAGTTCCTACATTTGCTGAGTTCACAATCAAGGTAGGCTGGTATGTTTATTACTGGTGACAGTACAGAAGGGCTTCTTATTGACAATAATAGTTATTATAATTATTACTAGGAGCATTTAACAAAAAACAAAACATAATCCCAACAAATAATCCTTCAAAGGGCTTTTTGGCGTTTTGTTTTGTTTTTGTTGATCCGGTTGGCGTATGTACCTATGATGCAGAGCCAACCTCTTAATTCTTCCTGAGGCATTGTTCATTCCCACCAGGCCTTTTCGGGGTGAGGAGGGTGCTGAAGAGAACAAAGCCTCACACGTCAGGAAGGTAAAGCCTCAAGGTCAAATTGCTGATGACCGCAGAAGTCTCTGTGACCTCTGTGATCTGGGGGTGGCCTCGGAGGGGACCCAGCCTCCTCTATCCCTAGGCTGGCTTCACTTAAGGCAGCATCCTGGTTTTCTCACCACAGACTTGGTCCTGGGCCCACCGTCACCGCAGACTTGGTACCCTGCCCATCAGTTTCTGCTGCTCACAAGCCTGGTGCTGCCATTCAGCATGAGGATGCTAAATGGCTAATAAGTTCTCAGCAATATCCTGGTATCAACACAAGGATGCTGGTGCCTGGGACAGAGGGAAAGCAGGTTGGGTCTCTCTATAGTACCTGGTGGGGCAGAGTTTGCAGGATATTTGTTCCTGCTAGGCATGTCAGAGGCACTGAACAGAGTGGGTTTTTGGTTTTGGCTTTTTTGTTTTGTTTTGTTGTTGTTCAAGCCAAGTCCAAGCTCTCAGGGCATTGGAAGGGTCTCCCTAACCCTGAGGATCTATCTTGGCTTCACTGTTAAGACTTGCTCTGCCCTTAGCGCTTCAATTTCCTCCCTCCGACCCCTCTAGCTTCCCTCCCTTACCCCCTCCCCACTTCGCCTCTTTAAGCTTTCTGTCTCTCCGTTGTCTGTGGCCCTACCCACTATTTCTGGTTCTCAGAGCTGTGCTGCCTACCCCAGTAGGACAGGGACAGAGGTGCTGTCCCAGAAGCACCTGGTCTGATGAACGAGCCTGTCTTCTGTTCCAGAATGAAGTAGAAAGGACAACTGGCTGAGTTGAGTTACTGTGTGTGGCATTGTCTCTATACAAAAGGATGACATATGAGTATTTTGGGAACGGTGTCTCCAAATGCCTTAACACACAATAACACAGACCCACAAAGTATGTGCCTGCAGGTCTAAAGCTTTCTGTCAGCCTTTTATTAATGTGGTTTTTTTTAAATTCCATCTCATAGGCTTTTAAAAAGTTAACTTTTGATTTCATCTAGTACAAATATTAAAAAAACAAAACTATCCAAAAGTCTTCATGAAACACAGCAGCTACACTTGGGTAGTTCAGCTCAAACTGCAGACTGTGGCATGTGTGAGGCTTGGGCCTCCATGCTCAGGGTGCTGCTCTCCCCTGTCACTCCCAGACACAGAAGATGACTTCTCACATGTCAAGAGTTCCAAACAGAGCGCAGGTATGGATTTAATAATGGTTACAGCTCAGGCTGGAGAGATGGTCCAGGGGTTAAGCACATGCATTGCTCTTGCAAAGGACCTGAGTTCGAGTCCCAGCCTCCACATCACCTGACTCCTGTGATTCTAGCTCCAGGAGTATGCAACACCCCTGTGGGCACCTTCACTCATGTGCACAGATATATGTGCACACGGGGATATATATATATATATATATATATATATATATATATATACATATATACATATATATACATATATACATATATACATATATATATATATGTGTGTGTGTATATATATATATATATATATATAATGGTTCCAGCTCATCTGAGCAGTTCTAAGGAGAGTGATTCATGTAAAATTAGGTTGTAAGTAACTAATGCAATTGCTAAACACCCTGCTAAAAATATATATATCAATCATCAATTAGGATATATTTCAGGACTAGTGGTGGTAGCACACACCTTTAACCCAACACTTGCAAGAGCAGGGGCAGCCAAATCTCTTTGACCAGCATAGTCTACATATCGATTTCTAGGCCAGCCAGAGCTATATAGTAAGACCCTGTCTCAAAACAAAACAAAGAATAGACTCTAAGAACATACAGCATACCTCCTCTCCTGTGGGTTTGCGTCCTCCAGCAACACAAATGCACTCACTGGGCATGCCCAATACCCCAATTTAACAAATGTTTGCATTCTCCTAATATAACACAGAGCCTTACACATAGTTAGTACTCAGAGGTCAAGGACATAGCCCAGTTGTAGGATGTGTGATTGGCAAGTGTGAAGTCCAAGGTTCACACAGCCCAGCAAAACATGAATGAATGATTCAGTTTTTAAAATCTGTACTCAGTAGCTTTGACCAGTTCTCAGATCCCTGACAATTGGGGAAGCAAACTCTGAGACACAATCTGATCACGGGTACCAATGCACTGTCACACCAGGCCTTGACAGAGAAAGAAGGGAAAGAAGCAGTTAAGAAAGTGAGCAGTAAGTGGCCAAGAGTTAGGTCAAAGCAGATAGGTTGGAGGCAGATCTTGGTCGTATTAAACTGTCTAAAAGTCAATGAATATGATATTATTAATTTTATATCATAATAATAATTATTATTATCTCCACAGAAGAACCGAAGTAAGCTAAGAGTGACTCTGGAAATCTGGCCTAATGCTTTGCAAAGGAAAATATTCCGTTGTAGAACGGGCCAAAGATTCTTGGGAAGAAACAGAAGTGCATTTTAAATAGTGTCCACGAGATGGCAGCAGGTTCTCAGTTGGCACACAAGGCATTCCACTCAGTCTGCATTCCCCGGAACCCCACCCAAGACAGGCATCTCTGGGGCATATTTTAAGTGGAAGGTGACCAGCACCACCGCATCTAAAGGATGCCCTTTCTTCTGGAATGCTCTGGAAGTTTTCCACTAGACAGACAAAAATGCTCCAGCCTTGAGAAAAACTGGAAATCACCCATTCATTCACTTACTCCACTCACTCGTGGAGGTACTGAGACCCTGCTGAATCCCGTGCCTCCAGCAAAGCGGTGAAGCAGAGATCTGTTTCCCATGACCTCACAGTCAGTTTACACACAGTCTACCAAATCAGAAGGGTCTTCCCTCAACTAATCGTTTCTGTTCTGCGGACTGCTGCAAAGCACCATGGGACAGAATGCTCACAAGGACTCGCTTAGCTGTCGAGAACAGCAGGGAATTCAAAGTGAGAGAGCCCGAGGAGCTAAATCTGCAGCTTTGTCGTCTGTCCGTGTGTGTCCCCCTCCCTCTCCCCCGTGAAAATGACTTAAGTTCTTTTTTCTACAGCCTGCTCGAAGTTAAAAATCTGGGCCAGCTAATGGAAGCTGCCACCTGGAATGTCTGGGGCAGTAGTGCAAGGTTACATTCCAGGCTCCTAGCAAAAATGCCAGCAATTTGCCTTTTGTCAACTGCAAATTAAAGTAATTTCCATGCAGAAGGGTTCTCCTGCTGGCGGTGAGCACCCAAAACTCTGGGGAGTTAGCAGCATGCCTTGGCCTGCCCCCACCCCCCAGGGCCACCACACCTGAGGTTGGATGCACCTTGAGGCTGCAATGAAAGGGTGGCTGTCTTGCCTCTTTGGGCTCTGAAGTGCCAAACCAGATGGGCATTAGTGGGGCTCAGAGGAGGGAAGTTCAGAGCCCATCTTCTTAGTCTCTTGCCAGCCTTGTAGCACTTTGTAGAACGTAGGGCAGAATGGCACTCGGTTCTGTAGTTTCTGTCACACCTGGCACTATGCTCAGGATTCAGGGATAGAAGTGATGCTGGTGTGAACACATCACCCAATCCTCTGTGGTGAACCAGGCACTATTGTCATCACAGATGGGGCATCTTTGGAGCACGTCCCCATTTGTAAGTGAAAAGAGTAGAGTTTGAACCCTCATTTGTCAATCTCCTGGCTTCCTCAACCCCACGAAGTCAGCTAGCTGCAGGGGTGGAAAGTGAGACTTGGCTTCACCCAAACTTAACTCTGAGCTTAAAGGCTGGGGATCTACATGGGCTTTGCCCTTCCCTTGCACCAAAGGGGGAAGCCAGCCCCCAGTGTCCAGATGAACTGCAGATGGGTGCTCAATGTCTCTTCACATGCAAATGGCATGCTTGCCTGGTTAATCATGTCACTAAACACACATGCACAGAGAGAGAGATACACACACACACACACACAGAGAGAGAGAGAGAAACAAAAACACACAGACACACACACACACACACACACACACACACACCGTCCTGCATCCTGACTGATGAGGACCTCTCAGAGTTTGGAATCTAGAACCTCCTCAATCCTACACTTGTTCCTGCCCGTGGCTTCGGTCAGAGCCCTACACTCCATGACCAGCACTGGGATTCTATCATTTGTCCTAACCCGTGACCTTCCTGAGTCAACTTTTCCTGCTCTATCATCTGGTCAAATGACCCAAGGTCTCTTTCAGCTGAGACAGCTCTCAGCGCTACAATTTATGAGCCATGTGCGGTGCACCGGGGTGGGTGGTGGCTGGGTTCAGGTTTTCACAATCAGTGCCTTTTCCGATCTTCACGCGCACACCGCGAGGGCTTAGTAGATCAGGAAAACAAGACTTAGAGATAAGAATCCAGTGACTTCTCCAGGGTCACACAAACTGAAAGCCATCAGCAGAAACCAAATGGACTGACCCTTTTGACCCTTTCAGGGTTAATGAACAAAATATCCCAAACTGAGTAGCTTATAAACAGCAGCAATGCATTTCTCACAGTTCTGGGAGCTGCCAAAGTCAGGCAGATTGTCTCTCTGGTGAGAGTTCGTTGATAGAGTGTTTGAGCAAAGCTCCTCAAGTCCCAAAGGACTCTGCTTTGTCCTGTCCCAGTCCCAGTATGTCAACTAAAGGGGTAGGAGAAAGATTCCATTGGTGTTCTCAAAGAAGGAAGAAAAACAGGAGGGGCTGGTGGTCCCAGGCCTGTCTTTGGGTTACCATCATGAGACTTAGATTTAAATAGAACAGTCCTGGCGAGGACCAAAGAACTTGGGTCATTAAGCAGCCCTGGCTAAAGTGTCTGGTGGGTCACTGGCATTTCTGCTTCCGCAGAGTGGTGGGAAGCAGTTCTGGCTGCATGAGATCCTCATTGTTCCGGGGCAATGATTAGCCCTGCTCCAAAGGCCAGCCTTACCATCACAGATAACCATTGGGGCAGTGTGTTCTGCAAGCCTCTGGTGTTCCTGGAATCTAAGGTGATTGCAGGGTTAGGACTTGGACTGGAGACCTTCAGGCACCTTCTGGAGGTCTGGAAGAGGACATTGTAAGATGCCTCAGCCATTCTTATCTGTGTGCTTTCAACGTGGAGGGGGGCTAGGATAGGTTAGGTGTCACTGTTTCTAAATAGCTGCCCTGGGAGTGGCTAACATGCCCTTGTACAGAGGTTAAGCAGGTGACCCAGGCTAGAGAGGGCAGGCGTGAAAGGGAGGTACAAGCTAGGCCCTACTTCATCTGTTTTCAGTTACCTTGTGGGCCCAGGTGAGCAGTCAGAGCTCTTCAGCAAACAGGGCTTCTGAGTAAGCAGTTTCCGGGTTCAAAGGCTGTGTATTTGGGCTGTATTTTTACCCTGTGGGAAGGTGTGAGACCTCTTCCACAGAGCACTAAGTCATTCATGAGGGGAAGAGCCCCTTCCTAAAGCCTTACTTCCAGATACCCTGTACCAGTGGTGAGGTTTCATCATGTAGATCTGGGGGGACATAAACATTTAGTGTTCCTCACCTCCTCTAAAGGGAAAGACAGGGTTTCTCTGTGGCTTTGGAGGCTGTCCTGGAACTCGCTCTGTAGACCAGGCTGGCCTCAAACTCACAGAGATCCGCCTGCCTCTGCCCACCTAGTTCTGAGGTTAAAGGCATGTGCAACCACACTGGACTAATTATTTCTCTCTAACTTCAGGTGTCCTACTACCTTTCACGGCCTCCCATTCATCTTTTCCTCTTTCTCAGAGACAGTTTGTCCTGACCTCTTCTCTAAGCTGCCAGTCCTCCAGGAAAAACTTGCCCTTTCTCAGTCCCCACCTGTCCTCCGACCCTTCAAACTCCTAAGGCCACTTCCCAGAGCCCGAAAATCTGCTCAAGCTCCAGGCTCTACTGAAGTGGACTCAGTGGTGTCCTCAACCAGAGCTATTTCAAAACTTTGTTTAGATTTGGTTTGGTTTTCTTTTTTCTTGTTTGTTTGTTTGTTTGGACACAGGGTTTCTTGTATAGCCCTGACCATTCTGGAACTAGCCCTGTAGACCAGGCTAGCCTTGAACTCAGAGATTCACCTGCTGAGATTAAAGGTATGTGTCACCACACCCAGCTTGTTTGGCTTTCTTTTGAAATAAGGTCTCACTATGTAGCCCAGGCTAGCCTTTAATCCCCTTCATAGCCTCACAGCTCCAGCAACCCTGCTGCCTTAGCCTGCTGAGTTCTGGAGTTACCGGTGTGCATACCATACCCAGTTAGGAACACCATCTTCCTGTCTGTCTTCACAGGACCATCACTCCTCAGTCACCGACTCTTAGTGTCTGGCTCTAATGACCTTCTCTCAGTTCTTCTTCCTGTGACCTAAATGAGGAGAAAGAAATGACATCCAGAGAGACCAAGGAGAATGTGAAAACCACCTGAAAACCACCGGGCCTGGCAGGGTTTCCCCTTCCGTCTTGTCTGTTACTTAAGGTAGAATCCTTGACCGTTCTTTTCCTCCTTCTCCCTCCTTTCCCTTCCTTCCCCCCTCTCCACCTCAGACAAGGTCTTCCTACTATAGCCCCTGACAGCTTAGAATTCACCTCTTGCCTTCCCCTGAGAGCTAAGTTACCCCACCTACTGCTACGCCCAGCAGATCATATACACTTTCTCCAATCACATTTCAATATGGCTGTCCATTCCTCATCAAATTCAAGCAAAAAGTTTTCCTAATCACAGGGTCTCCATATCTGAAGCCTCTTGTGTCTTCTGAGTTTTGCCTGGTCATCTGGTTTTGGTCTCCTGTTGACCTGTCTTATGAATGAATGCTAGCCCTAATGGTGGTGGATGGAGCAGCCATAGTGCGGTTGCTGTGAACTCTGAAAATATCGTGCACAGCTCCACTATTGTTGGCCTTATTTCTCCCCTGTCCTGAATCTCTCCTGATCTACATGCCTCTTTAGTGCAGAGACCCTTATGTCCTCTAGAAAGCCTAAGAGCTTTCTGTGCACACAGTAGGTATGAAATACGTACCCTGGACTGCTTTGTAGCCTTGGGCCATTTCCTGTAGTTTAATTTCAATAAACCACAAATGTTATTTTCCACCCTGGACTTGGCTGCCTAACGGTTTCAAATCCTTTGAAAAGGAAAATGACTCCCTTATTTTTTACTTAGTTGCTGCAGAGTGAGAGGCCTTTGATGTTTCGAAAGCCTTTCAAGAAGGCCTCCTTAGAAATAGGAGCTTGGCTTTTGCCACGGGGAAGTGAACTTGAACCCCAAAGGTTGTGCTGGGACCCCAGAGTCCCAGGCAGGCGCTCCCTTCGTGGACTCCAAGCCTGACCCCCACTCAGAGCTCAGAGAAAATGCTATTTGCAAGCTCTTCAGCCTTCTCAAAGCTGTCATTTTGGTCAGCCCCACCGGGCATTTTGACAAATGCCTTTGCTAATTACTTAATTATTTTGGCCTGTACAAGTGTGGGAGCTGTTTGCTTAAAGAAAAGAAGGCTTAGCTAGTCCATTCTTATCCGCGCAAGGCCTGAGAGTAGCCATCCTCAATCCTATTAAAGTGTTTGGGTAGCCAAGCACCCCCACCAGTCAAATTAACTCAAATGCATTATGATGCAAGTCCCCAAAGCCAGCTTAGGCCAGCCCTTGCTTTCTTTTGCCTTTGGTCTGTTTCTTCTGGTTCAGGGTTCTTTTGCATGGGAAAGAATTCAGTGCTTATCTGCTGGCTTTCAATTAGAGAAACAATTAGGCTAAATGGTAACTGTGTCTTTGCTGGAATTAGCCGGGAGTGCAAGCCTGTCACCCAGCCATCAGCACGGTGGGGTGCGATGGTGGGCAGCGGGAAAGCCTGGAAGAGATTCCGCACCGGGTGGGAGGTTGACCTGGTGACCTGGCCAGCTGGCCAGACTGAGGGTCTTAATTTCTCTGAGAAATTCTCTCTCTCTCTAGGCATCGTCTTCTCCTAATGCCTACTAACAGCACAGCGCCTCATTGAATCCAGTCTGTCTTCTCCCTGAACAAAACACCCCCAAGTCTCTTTTATTGGCATCTTTACATGGGGGGGGGCACGTCAAAACAACCCTCCAAACAAACTGCACTTGGAGATACGAGTGATGCTAAGATGTCTACCCTGATAAACAGCCCATGGGCCCATCCTTAGGTAGGCTTGGTACCTGGCCCTGGATAGATGCCAGAAAAGCTGCTGATCATCCTGCTGGGGTCTCCCGGAGGGAGAGTTTGGGCACAGTCCCTGGGAGTGACTCACAGAGGGCTCCAATTAAGGTTGACCTAGGTATTTGTTTGCACAGCTGGAACCAGAGACACAGAACTGACCCAGGGCCTTTCTCATGAAAATGCAAGGAAGGCAAAGCTCTCCCTAAAAAATCTCAACATGAGGATCACCTCAGAGCACCTAGGGGGCTGAAATTCATCTGTCAGGAATAAGCTCTCTCCTCTCTCTCTCTCTCTCTCTCTCTCTCTCTCTCTCTCTCTCTCTCTCTCTCTGTGTGTGTGTGTGTGTGTGTGTGTGTTTAAAATTGTGTGTATGTGTGCATGCACCCACATGAGTGCAGGTGTCCATGGAGGTCAGACAAGCAGTTGTGAGCCACCTGACTGGGAAGATGAGAACTGAGCTCTGGTCTGCTAAGAAAGCATCACCAGCTAACGTCTAAGCTATCTCTCCAGCCCAGATCCTTTCCTCACAGACAGGAGACTGGGGCCTGGAGAAGGTGAACTGCGGCTTAAAGTCAGCCCAGTCAGAAAATGAGAGACTGGACAAACACACCACACCACACCACACACACACACACACACACACACACACACACACACACACACCACCCCCACTCAGACAGAACCCTTACCTGCTGTACAAGAGGCCCCAGCAGCCATCTCCATCACCACACAACAGACATGGACGTCAAACACCAGAATTCTGTATTTCATTTGTTGAGGAAGCTGAAAAGAGAAAAGGCCTCAGGGATTACCTCTGGGACTCCTGAGTGTGCAGGGACTGGGGGGTGGCAGTGAGGCTGGGAGACACTTTAAAACTCCAATGGCCTGTCAAAAGAAAAAAGGCTCATACTCCACACACTTCCCATTAAATATGGAGAGAACCAAGCCCTTGATGACATGATGTTAAACTCATCTGAAGAAAGTCCGAAGATAAGTAGGAAAGAGTCATCCTAATAAATCTCCAAATACGATCTACAGCCAGAAGTCTAGAAGCTCATAGCATCGGGATGCACTGTGGAGACAAGGTTGAGAGTTCCAAGCCTGCATAAGTCACACAGCAAGACCCTGCCTGGAAAGAGGGGCCGGGGAAAAAGATAAGAGGGAGGTGCATTAAAATAGAGGGACCGAGGGGCATTAAAACACATCAAGAAATTGGGAAGATATTTAGTGAGAAATCACGTGTGGCCCATCGATGAACCATAGGAAACACAGTGAAATCACACTTGTACTCCAGTCTTCAACCTCAGATAAATTTCAGGTGGATCAAACGTTTCAATCTTAAAAATGAAAGCAAAAATGTCCCAGTGAAAACATGTGGAACTGATCACTTAAGTGTAAAGAAGATTTTTCTACATTGATCACAAGAAAACAAACCCCAAAGAAACGATTATTTTATTTTATTAATAGTCTCACTATGGAGCCCAGGCTGGCCTGGAACTCAATCAAAATTGTCTTGCCTCAGCCACCATTGCTCAGCAAGTTGGTAGATATGACTAAACAAAGCAAAACAAAAAGGTGCAATGCCTATATGGTAATAATGTATGCAATTAGCAAAATGATATAAGTAAAACTGGGGAACTTGTTTATAATCTGTGGCTCAGCTGAAGGCTGCAGAGGAAAGGGTTTCCTGGGTTACAAAGAACTCACCCCAATCAGTAAGATCTCTGTGCACAGCTCAACAGAAGAATAGCAAAATAAGTGTGTGGACAGGCTGTTCACACAACAGAAGAGCCAGGGGCGCAGGGCAGAATTTACAATGGTACCACTCCAGCCCATTAGGCAATCTGTCCTGTGATTGATTTTTTTTTTTTTTTTTTTTTTGTGGATTGTTCATTGGCATTTGCTTAGTATGTTCATTGTTGGTTTTACTCTCCCTGAACCAGCTCTTCAGTACAAAGAGTTCCAGGCACATCCTGAGACAGGTAAGCCTGCCTAGAAACCCAAAGCTAGTGGCCAGATGCACAGCATGGAGTTTTCTGGGCCCTGAGCAGGAAGACCCTAGCTGTCCACCCACATCTGAGAAAGGAGGGAGGCCACACCATATTATATGTGTCCTATCCTGTCAATGCCCTAGGGCCCTTGACACCATAGACACTGGTGATTTTCACACTTTGCATGGGTTGGGCTACCTAGAGCCCAAACAACCCAGGGTGGTGGTGCCCAGAAACCTCCTCCCAAAAGGTCCCTTGTAATCTCGCAGAAATGATTCAATGCTCCTCCATCCCATCAACACTGTGTCTGCAGGTTTCTCTGATAGAGCATGTTAAAGATTGCAGACAGGGTGGGGTCTGCCACAGGGGACTGGCTGATTGTGGATCTGTCCGAAGCCCAAAACACCAAACCAAAGGCATATTTTACCCTGTAAGAATCAGCGATAGTGACGATTACAGTGTGTGTGTGTGTGTTTGTGTGTGTGTGTACACGTACATGTGTATTGTCACTTTCACTGTTTTCCCTTTGCAGATCAACCACTGGCTCACGATGACAACACCAGCGTTTGAAGTTCTGTTGAAAAACTTAACCAAAGTCCAGGGTTGGACCCTCCCCTAGTGCCTGATGGACTGGAGGGCAGATGGCAGCTATTATGGCAGAATTTCAGTTTCCAGACAAGAATCTCAGTTCTCCTTATTAGATCATCCTACTCTCTCTCTCTCTCTGTCTCTCTCTCTCTCTCTCTACACACACACACACACACACACACACACACACACACGTCAAAAATAAAGATTTAAGATCTTCAAGTTTTATTGAGTGTACAGGCAAAAACTCATTTTAACCCAATGATGAATAATAATAAAAGTTGCAAACTGAAGTTCTCAAGGGAAAAATAAAAACCCAAGACCCTATATCTGTATTAAAAATTGTACAAGGTTGACCAATTAAAACTTCGTGATTGTCGAAAGTTAGAATGTTGCAGGCTGGAAAGCACCTTATGAAAGAACAAAACAGCAAGATACGTTCAATACATGCACATTCACAGCGGGAGAGGGGAGCCCCAGTATGGGCTGTAAAAGGGTAGTTGACCCTCATTGTAGAACCTTTACAGCACGCATGCAGCACGCACGATGTAATTGTCACTATAGCTGAGTCTTTCAGTGAAAAATATGTCTTTGGTTTGGTGTTTTGGGTCTCGAACAGATCTACAATCAGCCAGTTCCCCATGGCAGACTCCATCCTGTCTTTCACTTTAGAACCTTCCGAGGTTTTTTTTTTTTTTTTTTTAAACACGTATTGCCCATTCCAGAAGTTAATTAATAGAAAGCTGGGCATGATATAGAAAGTATGCATCTATAATCCTAGCATTAGAGAAGCTGAGGCAGGAGGATTTACATGAGTTTGGGGCTAGTATTGGGCTAGATAAGTTAAAAAAATAAAAAAGAAAGAACAACCCACCCCTTCGGTTTTTGAAAGAGGGTTCCCCTTTGAAGTCTAGATTGCCCTCAAAATCACAGCAATCCTCCTGCCTCATCCTTCCAAGCACCGGTGTTACAGGCAGGAGCATCACATATGGGAAAAGGGAGATTTTAAAAATTATTATTAATACAGTAACTGGGTTCTCTTGGCTCGTGGAGCACCCTTCCTCCCTGGGCCCCCTAGATGAGCATCTGCACATAGGCTATCCTAGGCCCCGACGCCACGCTTGTCCCAGATTACAGGCAGGCAGGCTATCTCTGGAATGAACTTCACTTTCAGAAACGATGGGAGTTTGGAAAGCAACATTCTGGGGATGCCCTGCTCCCCAGTTGCTCCTACACCAGGCTTGGAAGTAGAATGTCCGGGACAGGGGGGTGGGAAGGTGGGGGAAGAGGACCCCCCCCCCTTCTTTATCAGACTTCCATTGCCTGCTTTTGCTTTCGAGGGAGACAAAGCCTCGCATTCCGCAATTAGCAGCCGGGCTTTCAAATGCAAATTCTGGAGGAGTTTAACCTCCCCAGAAGTGTTTCCACTTAGGTGTTAATTACGACCACCTCCTTCCTGGGAAGGACTCCCGACAGGAACAAAACACGGTGAGACGCTAGGCCAGAGGTGAGAGTCCTGGTAGCCGTGAGGGCGTGTCCCAACCCTCCCCCCCTCCGTAACCCCCTGCTCTCAACTGGGTTTGAGCTGCGATTGTGGCTCCCTCCCTCCACGAAGAAGTCTCCAGGCAAAGAAAGTTGGGTGAGAGAGGCACAGGAGGGCTAAAACTAGTTCTCAGCTCCCCTAGCTCCCCCAGCCCCCTCAACGCCTCTTCCCCCTCAGACTGTCTTCTGCCACTCAAAGTATGAACACACCTGAAGGGTGTGCAAGCCTCTGGAGAAAAGATCCAAAGGGCAGGAGATAGAATGATTCAGTCATAGGGATCTTGTCCCTAGTGGCCTCGGAGGACAATGGCTGAAGCCTCCAGGAGTGAGGCATGAGGACTTAATTCAGCCCTTGACTTTAACTAGTGCAATGAGTGATGCTTGAAGATGAGATGGGTAGGGGCATCTTAAACTACACCAGAGTCACTAGCGTTTAACTCTCTTCTCTTCTCTTTCTTCCTTTCTTTGTTTTGTTTTTGTTTGTTTGTTTTTTCGAGACAGGGTTTCTCTGTATTGCTCTGTAGACCAGGCTGGCCTCAAACTCACAGAGACCCACCTGCCTTTGCCTCCGGAGTGCTGGGATCAAAGGCGTGCTTGAACCACCAACACCCGGAGCTGGCTCTTTTCCTACAGTAATGAGATGATGCTATCTGCCCTGTGTGACACTCAGAGATAACTCTGTGTATGTCTTTCTATAGGGATGTATTTGGCAGTAGCTTAAATGTTCTGTGAAAAAAAAAATCAATTATTTTTTATGGATCCCAAAAGCAATGACTATCTTAGACTCTAAGAGAAACAACTGTAGGAAAACCTATAGAAATATAAAGAAAAGAGAATCCCAAAGCATCCACAGTCCTATCACTTTGCTCTGTTTGGTCTGTGGACCATGAGTGATAAGAGGAAGGGAGCACTCACCAGCAACTTGGTGCTAAGGCGGTTGTCTTCCCCAGACCTGAACCTTGCTGCCATGAATGGATGGGAAGGCACTTGTCCCTGAGACCACAGGCAAGATGTGTTCTGCTTTCTCCCAAGGTTGGCAACAGCAAGTCACTGTCTTTGCTAGTCTGCTAAGACCTTTGAAGATCTTCCCCAGCAATGGATGAAGAAGTCTTCGACAGCTTGAATCTGGGTGCGCCTCCCCGCTCTTGGCTCATAGCATCTCCCCAGCCTGAAGCACTCTCCCATTCCCTCATGTAATCCAAGGTCACCATGTGCTGTGGTTGGGATATGGCTGTCCCCTCCAAAATTCATGTGCATAGTGCTCTTGAGAGGTGATGGAACCTTGAGGGATGTTTGAGCCAAGAAAGGCCTGTAGCCAAATTAATGCCCTCTTACAGAGGTAAGCAGATCATTACAAGGAAGAGTCATTACTACAAGAAAGGCTTAAAAAAGAAAACAACCATGGTTACCTGGTTTTGTTTTCACACACACACCTATTTGACTATCATTCTGTCATGAATTGAAGCAGTATGAAACCCTCACCCGAAGCCATCAGTGCCAGGATTTTGAAATTCGCATCCTCCAGAACCACAAGCCAAGATAATTGAACATGGCTAAGCTCATCTGGTCTCAGAAGCCCAGCCCGGTAAGTTAGTTGGTTAGTTAATTCGGAGACTATACACTTCAAAGGTTATCTTCTCTCAGGCTTTCTCAGCAGGCTTACCTTGTCCTCTAACTAGTTCTTGCCAATCAACCATTTACCAAATAAGTTGCAATTTACAGCCAATCACGTAAATGTGTGTGTGTATGTGTGTGTTCATTCATTCATTATAGCTGTTCACTAAATCTTTCCCAAAGGCCAGGGCCGGATACAGCCATTCATTTCCAGGAACCATCTTGCCTCCTTAGAAAACTTTGTGAGCCTGAATTCCCAGCTTCCATTTTAAGAGTCTAAAGCTAGCAAATGGTTGTGGTAGTTTGCCCTTATAATCCGTATCCGGGAGGCAAGAGGATCGTGAGTTTGAGCCAGGCTGGGCTAGCCTCAGCTTGGTTGTGCTTCCCTTCCTTCTCACAGAGCTGCAGTCTCGCCAGGCCTAATGTGCCTTTCTGCTGGAGCCTTACCTCTCACCTTCTTTGGTGAGACTAGACCTTCCAATGCACCCACACGTCTGTGTTCTGTTTGTGGAAGTTCTGTTTGTTTCTGTTTTCCTTGCATCTGCTACTTTTTTTTCTCATTCATTAGTTCTTTCCAAGTTAGTAATTTCCACAGTAAAGAAGAATTTTATAATCCATCTCTGCTAATTTCACAACCAGAGGTAGATGCAGGCTGCTTATGCTATTTGTTCACACACACACACACACACACACACACAAGTTAAACATGGGCCTGTGCTAAGCAACTACACCATTGAACTCTAGCCCAACTTATTATGTTACGTCCCTTAATTTTAAGTTCCAGTGCATTTTTTTTTTTTTTTTTTTTTTGTTCTGGTCCCAATCTTAAATCATAGAAAATGCTTTCAAAAGACTCATGGAAACAAAATGCTCGGGTCATTCTTAAATCTCAGCCATTCGTTATGACATTGAAGCAGTCACGTCCACTGACTGCTTTTAACCTCATCTCTGTGCAGCTGACTTTAGGTCCTCACTCCTCCATCTTTAGCCATAATTCACCTGCTGCCCTCAGGCTTACATGACAGTTGTATGTAATGTCTATAATGCTGTCAAATCCACAACAGCTGCCATTCTCCCTATAGCCAACCTGTTACCAAACAGAAGCCTGCTCACTGAGGGCATGTCTTGCCCAAAGTCAGAGGAGTCAAGAGTAGAGACAAGGATGATAATCACATGACCCCCTCTTCTGCTTCTCTCATTTGGTGGTGACTCCCCAGTGCTCCCCAGTGCTCCCCAGTGATCCCAGTCCATTGAATCCCCAAATCAGAGCCCTGCTGGGCACTGGCAGGGAAAACAGGCTGTGATGGAAGGAGCCACCCTGCCTTGAACAGTTCAAATGGTTGGAGAATCAGTGCTCAACTCTTTGGAAATGAAACCAGGGTTTCCCAGCCCGGGAAGCCAGAAACTCCTGTGGTTTCTCTTGTGTCCCCCAAATGAGAAGAGGACAATCACCCAGGAAAGATGGGAGGAAGGGGGAGGGGCAGACCTCATTAACAGGAGCTTGGGCCTATTGGGTTCAGACCTATTGGGGCTAAAAGCCTCTAGAGAAATGTCACACCTACTTGTAGAACTCTTTACAGCAGGAAGTTAGAGAGACAGACCACTGAAGTGAGGTCCTAGAAAATACTGGCAATAGTCAGAAAATTGACATCTTGGGACCCCACCCCCCAGGAGATCCCAGGTAGGAGACAGTAAGCACCTTTTCAAAGATGCTCCATCCCCTTTGTCAGACTCCTGCCTGCTAGAGGAGATCAGGCATTTGCGTTTTCAGTGGAGAATTCTAATATGGATATGTTTAAGAAAGATCACCATCACAACTATGAGAACCTGCGGACCCCCATGAAAGAGTGACCCCAAAGGTGACAGGTCTGGTTCACATAGCCATTCTCCCATGCCGGACAAAGACTGGCAGGGTAACCTTTGGAAACTTGTTTAATTTCTTTGAGCCTCGGTTTCTTAATTAAGTAAAGACAGAACAAATGCTGTGTTGTATGTTGTAGGATGGTGTTAAAAGAATGAAAAGACCCCCAGAGCCCTTTAAATGTAAGGCACACAGCTAGCAATGCTGTCCTGCATTTGCCAAACAGAGTAACTGAGGCCCAGTGCAGTATCTTAATGAAGCACTATGTAGACTTTGGTTATTTTCCCAAGGATTCGGTGTCTTCATCTTTAGAAGGCCTATGTTATAATACAGACCATCAATATTTTCTCTGACAACCTTAGAGCCAAGTTTCAAGGCTTCCATGGGAAAGCAAATCTGCAGAGTGGCCAGGGCAAGACCCAGGAACCAGCCACATCGGCATTTCTTCCGGAAAATATGGGGTAATTACATGAAGTGGGAAAAATAAAAGGTGTGTGGTAGGGTAAGGAGAAGTTCAGCTTAGACGGCACTACAGGGCCAGGAACAATTTTAGACTAGGTATAGTGGTGCACACCTGTAACCATCTGGGCTACAGGAGTCCCTGTCTCCAAAATAAGTTATTTATTTGTTCATTTGCCATTTTAGTGTTTTAGGCTATGGATCTATAAAACCATCTCCCAAATGGCACGGAATATCTGGGAGTGGCGGTACACATCCTCGATCCCAGTTATTAAGAATGTTGAGGATCACAAGTTAGAGGGTAGCCCAGGCAATTTGGCAAGGCTCTGTCTCAAAATAAAGCTCAAGGAGATGAAGGTGTAGCTCAGTGGTAGAGTGCTTGCCTAGCATGTGTGAAGCCCTGGGTTCATTCTCTAGGGCGGTGCCAGACATAAGCAGTCTTGATTCAGTCATTTAAGCATCAAGAGGCTGTCAACTGGTGGGTGGATCTCTATATTCCAGTTAACTTTTAGTATCAGCAGGTCCACTGCCCGCCCACAGCATCATGAGCTGTCAAGTCATGGAGAGTATCCCACAGGTGGGTTGATCTTAGCATGCCCCAGGAAGAAGCCTTTCCTAACCTCGGTACCTAGTCTATGTATACTGTGCACTCCTTAGAACTCTTTATGGAAAACAGAAGAGGGCGGGACTCTGCAAGGGTGCCCCACATCAGCAGGTTGGACCAGGAAGCTCTGAGACTCCCCTAAAGCATCCCTGAGCTCCTATTAGGTGGTCTTGATTCTGGGGCTTATGGAATCTGTGCCAAAGGTTATTTCAACTGAGAAACAAGAAGATGATGGCTCTTTATTGAACACCAAAACCCTGAGGGCCGGGCAGGTAATACAGAGGAACAAAGGCGCCTGGGTGTAGCTGACAGTAAATAGAGCAGTGCCTGTCCATTCCAGATGCCACCCACGACTTGTTAGCTGTCATACAATAATTATGCCTGGTACTCACCAACCCTTTACCTTTTCATGAGAGCTTGAAATTCAAACTGTGAAATGCCCTCACTTTTTTTTTTTTTTTTAAGGGGGTCGTGTTAGAGACAGGGTTTCTCTGTGGCTTTGGAGCCTGTCCTGGAGCTTGCTCTGTAGGCCAGGCTGGTCTCGAACTCACAGAGATCCGTTTGCCTCTGCTTCCTGAAATGCCCTGACTTTTTACCTACTGACCATCCACATCTCTGGACACTGTAGAACTCTAATGAAACGCACCTGCAGGCCTCCTATCTAAATGCCCCCATGACTGTCATTTGACTGAGAGTTTGCTTTGTGTGGGGCAGAGCTGGCAGGAGCTCTGTGTGCTACACTCAGTCTTACAGCAACCTTGGAGGAGACTCCATTGATTTGTTTACTTTTTTAAGAGATGAAGGAAGGGCTCTTCATGTAGACCAGGCTGGTCCAGACCTCCTGGACTCAGGAAAACTTGAGCCTCTCCACACCACTGTGTGAGGGACGACACACCACTGTGCCCAGTCAGGTGAGACTATCAATGACATTTTACAAAACAGAAAAACACACTCAGATTATGAAGTTAGATATGCTGGTTAATGTTCTACATGTCAATAACAGTGACCTTAGGGCTGGAGAGGTGACTCAGCGGCTAAAGGCTAGGCTCACAACCAACACATCAAAAGTGACCGTGGAGGCTCTCATTTTACAAACAGAAATAATTTATGTCTTCACTGGAACAACTCACAAACAACTTATCAATCTTCAACAAGTTAATATCCAAAGTTCCCTAACCAAACCTTAAGCAATCATGTATTGTCAACACAGGCTGTCAGGACCAAGTCCCATGCGTCTGGCTTCAGCAGTGGAAACATATCCTCTCACGGGCCCTCAAGTCCGGGATCAAGGTTTGGGGACTGTTTTGGGCAAGGGCTCTCTTTCTGCTTTTCAGGTGTCTGCTTTTTTGCTGTGTCCTCGCCTGGCATTTCTTCAGTATGTTCAGACTGGGGTCTGTCACAGGGACTGACTCCTATTTGAGCAGGGCTCTACTCTTTCAGCCTTACTCAACCCAGTTTAATTCCATAGAGTCATATACCTACCTCTCTTTTGGTGTGTGCTTGGTGCAAAGTAGAGTCATTTGAGAAGAAGGAACCTCAATTGAGAAAATGTCCTGTAGGCAAGTCTTTGGAGTCTTTTATTTCCTTCCTTCCTTCCTTCCTTCCTTCCTTCCTTCCTTCCTTCCTTCCTTTCTTTCTTTCTTAAATGATTGATGTGAGAAGGCCCAGCTCACTGTAATCAGTACCATCCCTAGGCAGGTGGTCATGGCTTGCATAAGAAGCAAGCTGAGTGAGCCATGAGGAGCAAGCTAGTAATTAATGTTCCTCTGTGGCCTCTGCTTCGGTTCCTGCCTCAAGGTTCCTGCCTTGAATTCCAGCACTATTTCTTTTCATGATGGACTATAAACTTCAAGATGAAATAAAACCTTTATTCTCCAAGTTGTTCTTGGCCACGGTGTTTATCAGAGCAATGGAGAGTAAATTAGGGCACCTCCAAATGCAATTACCCTGGGAATGAAGGCTTCAGCATATGAATTTGGAGGAAGATACAAATATCCAGATCTGGGCAAAGAATAAATAGTAAGCGAAACAAAATGATAACTCCCATAGCATCAGGAGGTCTATGGGTGAGCTTGTTGGGTGGTTCTCCAATGTGTGTTTTAAAAGGGCATGTAATAACTGTTCTGGTTATTCCCAAGTTTTGGATAATTTCTCTTAATGAGAACTCTGGGGAGCAAATCCCAGGCCTCATGGATGCTGGGCATGAGTTCTACAGCCCAGTTTCACTGAGACCCTAAAGCAAACTAACGTCATCATTGAATAACTCAGGAAAGCTGTCTCAGTCACATGAAATCAGTTAGCACAGAAAATTACCAAAGACACAGACAAGTGTAACTATTGATTTCCTGTTTTAACGATACTCTTTTTTCTTTTCCTTACTAGGGTTCTCTGTGTAGCTCTGGCTACACAGCTCTGAGACTAGGTTGGCTTGGAACTCAAGAGATCCTCCTGCCTCTGTCTCTGCCTCTGCCTCTGGGATCAAAGGTGTGCACTGCCACCACCATCTGGCTTTGATCCCAGTTTTCTTATTTAAAATATTTTTCAAACAATGTGTTTTGATCATATTTCCCCTCCCCAGCTCCTCCCAGATCCTCGCTGCCTCCCTCAACTTCACAACTTCATGTTCTCTCCCTCTCTCTGCTTCTTTTTGAAAAAAAAAAAAGACACAAAAAATGAAAAATCAAACCAAAAAATATTAATACGACCGAAAAAAAAGCCAAAATGAAACAAAAAAACCCTTTAAAACAAACAAACAAACAACAAAACAAAAAAAAAAAAAAAACAGAGTTCATTCTGTTTTGGCTAATTACTCCTGGACATGGGGCCTTCCCTGAAGTGTGGTTGAGATACCCAATGACAATCCACTGGAGAAAGCTGACTTTTTTCTCTGTCAGTAGGTATCAGTTGCAGAGAGCTTCTTGTTAGGAGTGGTACCTGTGTCTATTTGCCCTTCTCAGTGCTGGGACCCCATCTGGCTTGAACCTGTGTGGGTCTTGTGTGTGCTGCCTCAGTCTCTGTGAGCTCATGTGGGCATCACTCCTGCTGCATCTGGAAGACGCTGATTCCTTGAAGTCATCCACCCCCTCTGGCTCCTACAGTCCTTCAGCCTCCTCTTCCACCTAGGTCCCTGAGCCTTGAGGGACAGGGTTTGATGAAGACATCCTGCTCAGGACCGAGTGCTCCGAAATCTCTCACTTTCTGAACATTGTCCAGTTGAGTTTCTGCATTGATTCCCATTTACTGTAGGAGGAAGCTTCTCTGATGAAGACTGATGGTAGATCCTTTATCAGATGTATAATTGGTAAAGGTCCTTTCCCATTCCCATTCCCACGGGCTGCCACTTCCCATGGACGATGGTGTCCTTTGCCATACAAAAGCTTTTTAACTTCATGAGGTCCCGTAAGTTGATTGTTGGTCTTAGAGCCTGTGCTATTGGAGTCCTGTTTAGAAAGTTGTAGTATTCCATTTGTGGGGACTTCAGTCAGACCTAGCCAACTTGCCCAATTCGTACCTGAGAGGGCGAGTGTGGATTGAGAAATGGCAGGTAAAGATATTAAGGAAAAGACAGAGACACAGAATAGAGTCAGAAGGGCAATCCAGTGAATACTGAATGCCCCGATTTTATTCTTCAACATTTTTATTTACTCCAACCAAAAAGGGGAAGACTTCTTTATCATGATATAAGGAACAAACAGACTTTCTTCCTTAATTCTCCAAACATTTTTTAGTAACCATGCCTTAGATTACATCTCTCCTTATCTGGCCTTGAGGGTTAAGAGTAACCACACCTTCGATCAAGTCTCTTGTTATTTAGATAAGACATCTACACCTAAGACCAAACATCCTACAGTAGCCACACCTTGGACCTTTAGGTCTTATGACTTTAACCTTGGAAGAATAAGGGCAGTTCTCAACTCTCTGACCTTAAGCCCAGATAAAGCGAAGCTATTTTTATGAACCCCTGACAGAAAGTTCTCTCCAATGCCAGTGAGTTCAAGACTGCTCCCTATTTTCTCTTCTCTCAGATTTAGAGTGCCTGGTCTTTTATGCTGAGGCCCTTGATCTATGGAGCTGAGTTTTTGCAGAGTGATAAATGGGAATCTATACTGATCCCATTTTAAGGACATGAAAAGTGATATTCACAGCTCGCAGCTGGTGAACAGGGAGACCAGAAGTCAGACCTTTGATTTCTTACTCCAAGACAGATGTGCTTTGTGTGGCTGTACAGTTTGGGTATTATAAACATTACATAGGCAGACTGCAGCCGCTATTATTAATTAAACAAAGGTGTGAACACTATATTGCTTGATATCACGAACAACAAATACAGGGAATGTGATGGGCAGAGTCCCTGCCCTTATAGTGGTTGGAGGCTGAGGGTCAGGTTATCCACTTTGTCATTTCATCCAACCTCTGCCGACCCACTGACACTTCTTCAGGCACCTTGACAGTAACCCCCCCCCCCACACACACCCAGGGAAAATGTTTTCACAACCACTCTAATCCTCACACTCGAACTTTTATGCTACAAGCACAAACATATTCCTTATAGTCAAAGTACGCTGATCTGATTGTGGTAGTTCCTGTTTTCATTAATGAAGATGTGTTGTAGCTTAGTTATGATGATCTAAAATTCAAGGTTCCATAGTGCAATTTTTTTCTTGGCACAGAGAAGAGCAGCTGCATATGAAAGGATGGAAAATACAGCCTAACTCTCCAGTGACCCCAGGAAGCTAGAAGTCTAGAAATACTATCTATCTAAGAAGACCTAAATAACTTAAATCCCAGACCCTGTCCTCTGCCAGCAAATAGGCGAAAGGTCTAGGAGCCTGTGCAAATGCAGACTCTGGGGCTATAGAAAACTGACTGGTCTATAAGGCGCGAGCTTGGATGATTTAAAATGAATGGTCTAAAAACTATAAAATGGTTTAAATTGATTGGCCCGCACCGCGTGGGCTCTTGATGCTATGAGATGATTGGTTTGTGATGCATAGGCTTTGTTGTAAACCCTATAAAAGCTATCTCGATTCTGCACTCGGGGTCCTCAGTCCTCTATTGCTGTGTGGCGTATGACTGTGGACCCCAGTGCACTTGGAATAAAAAAAGTCCTCATGCTGTTTGCATCAAGACCACTTCTCGTGAGTGATTTGGGGTGTCCTCTTTCCTGAGTCAGAGTGTGAAGGTCCACGCTCTGGGGGTCTTTCACATACAGTAGACTCTAGAGCAAGACAATGCTTTCAGGATAGGGATGTGATAGCAGATGATAGGAGAAAGAAGTGGGTGTGGCTCAAGGATGGGTTAGCTGAACCAGCATTCAGGATGGCTGTCCCTCCCTCCCTCTCTCCCTCCCTCCCTCCCTCCCTCCCTTCCTTCTTTCCTTCCTTCCTCTCTTCCTCCCTTCCTTCTTTCCTTCCTCCCTCCCTTCCTTCCCTCTTTCTTTTCTTTTCTTTTTTTTTTTTGAGACAGAATCTTGTGCATCATTCTGAAACCAAAGATGGCCTTGATCCTCTGATCCTCCTGCCTTTTCCTCCTAAATGCTAGGATTGCAGGCATATACCACTATGTCTAGTTTTTATGTGCTGGGAATGGAACGCAGTGCTTTATAAGGAGCCTATGCCAGGTTAGCATTCTACTAATTGAATTACAAACCCAGTCCTCAGGATGTCTTGACTCAGTTTTTCTCTGCTGTGTAGTGAGAATATTTTCCTTTGTAGCCACACATGGCTTGGACAGTCCTGGGAATTTGAAAGCATCCAATGTCTTACCATTGTACTCCACGAGGCAGATCAGAGTTTGTTGCAAGTGGTTAAGGATGAAGACACACACAAGCGTGCCTGACCCATGCCCATGCATTCATTGTCCTTTGAACTACTTTTATTCCTTACTTTGTCTCTGTGGTAGTGTTCTACAGTCCTGAATAGCAGGGCCTACCTGATGTCTCTCTTCTCTGAATGTTTTATTGTTATATTGTCTCCACGGCCTATTGATGTCACAGGGTGAAAATGCCTCATTCTGAAAGGGATAGTGTGTTTTTTGCGGGAGGGAAAGGAAGAGTCATATTGATTTTGATTGTTAAATGTTAAGAATAGGTTCTATCATCTCTATTTAAACTCAGTGAAATGAGAAAACGAAGCTGCCATTCTGAATGAAGGATCTATACTGCATAAGTAGTGTAATTATAGAGGGATAAGTAGAGAGGCACAAACCCCAGAGGCCAGGGACAGGCCATAATGCCACCCAACTGCCAGGAAGAACGCTGTCTCCATGATGCAGCTTGTTCTTCATCTACAAAATAAGAGATGGAACCTGAGTGCCTCTTCCTGCTTCCTGACTCTTCTTCCCGGAACCTTGCTGCTTACTCGAGTTATGGGACCTCCAAAGGGAAACCCTGACAAAGCAAAAACAAAACCCTGGGGTCGTCTCCTCTCCTTGCACTCTATCTTCTCTCTGCCAATCTCGAGCACTTTTTTTTCTGTTTTTTTTTTTTTCAGGATTACTATCTTGCTGATCTGAGCTTCACCCTCTCTTCCTCTTGGTTACTCTCCTAGGCACCCCTGTGGCCTATTGCCCACTTATCCCTGAAAAAGGAAATAATAATAATAATTTAAAAAAATATATATGACTTCATAGAAGCCACGAACCGCATGTTGAGTTCAGCGGATAACACACCATGGGAAAGGCTCCCTGGGGGGGGAGCAGTGCCTGATTCTATTAAGCCAGGTTTCACATGAACATGGTTGAACGTTTTAGTTTTCTAAACAGAACGTTTACAAAAGAATGCACTTGCGACAGGAGAGCAAGGCTCCAGGTTCAGGACTGCCTGTGGCAGTGTTGGTGGGGGTGGCCCGGTGGCAATGGGCTGGGCCTGGGCCACGCTGAGACAAATCATAGCACACCCAGGCTAAGGGTGGTCCGTCTGCACCAGCCCTAGTGCACTGTGACAATTGATCCCAGGACATTGAACAACTTGGATAGTGTCTTCAAAAATCTCTTGAAGACTCCCCAAATTAAGGCCAGCTAAAAGAAGGAACTGCTTCCAAGGCCAAAAACCTAAGTTGATTCCCAGGTGACAAAAGAGAGAACCAACTCTCACAAGCTGCTCTCTGGCTTCATGAACATGCTGTCACATGTCACCAGATAACATCTGAGCTCTATAGAAAAACTTTCTCCACCTTGCTGTAGTCACCTCCCTGATACACCTACCAATGCATTTTAAGCATGCCCTAACTCATGAGTTTCTTCGTTCTGTGGGTCAGAGCCACTCAAAATGGCCCCAGTGTAAAACAAACAAACAAAACTTTCTATTATTCCCTTTTGAGAGCTATGTTTTCACATCGACAGGCTATACTCCTATCTGCCATCTTAACCATTTTAAAATATACAATTTGATGGCATTTAGGATATTCAGAGGCTGTGCAATGGCCATGCCATTACTTACTGTCTAGTTCTAGAACATTCTTATCACCTCCACAGGAAATTCTGGGAAGTCACTCACTATTTATCTTCCAGAACCTGGCAACACTAATCTGCTTTTGGTCTCCATGGATTTGGCTATGCTGGGCAAAACATATTTAGAATTATGTAACATATATCCATTCATGACTGGAGTGTCACTTAACATGTTATCAGAGTTAACTCATGGTGTAAGAAGTATCAGTATTTCATTCCATTTTGTGAATGAATACTATTCCACTCCATGGATATATTACCTTTTTCCTTTCAACCCTTGTCTATATATTTGTGTTTCCACAATTTTTATTCAACTTTATTTGTATGTTTATGTGTTGGATTATGTGTGTGTACACCCATGCCATGGCATCAGAGTGGAGGTCAAAGGACAAACCTGTGGGTGTAGGTTCTCTGTTTCCACCACATGAACTCTGGGGACAGAACTACGTTTGCCAGGCTCAGTGATGAGTGCCTGTACCCACTGAGCAATCTCAGCAGCCCTGTTCCCACATGCTGACTATTGTGAATGGAGCTGCTATGGAAAGTGTGCAAGTTGGTGCTGTTGTTTGCTGTGCTGGAGGTCAAATTTAGGACCTTGCACATGCCAGGCAGGCAAGCATCCTACCACTAAACTACACAGGAATGAATTCCTGTTTGAGTGCCTATTCTTTTGGTTGCATTCCTGGGAATAGAACTGCTGACACTTATTGTATTTCTGTATTTTCTTATATTGAAGAAAAGTATATGCAATTTTCTCTCACGATACCAGATAACAAGTAGGAGTCACTATTAATTTGTTGACATTGATAATGGTTGTCACAATACTGATGGTCCTTACTATTTTATTGAGATATTTGTTTAATTACTAAACTAATATGATGATTAAAATAGATGGGAATCCAGTGAAGTAGTAGCTTCCTTCACAGAATTTTCACTCCTGTTCTGCTTGCTGAGCAGGTAGCGAGCCTGTCTCTACTCTAGAGGAATTAGGCTCCACATAGTCACTCTTCATTAACTGCCACCTGGAAGATTACACCACTGCCTTTGAAACACTGGCTACATTGGCCTCTACAATGATAGTGGGAGAAATGGGATTTCTATGGATCACACGCTGGTAATTGTATTCATTTGTTCTCTCTGCCTTGGTTCTGACATTCTAAGAAACAGCCTATCAGCTGGTCATTTCCCCCAGGAGCCAAAGGGTGATCTGGTTGGCTTTGACCTTGCCTTATGGTCAGTAAGGCATGAAGGTTACCAGCATGCTTTGGATCTGCCCAGAAACACCAGCTACCTTGCACAACTGACTGTATTTCTCTTTTTGACTTAATGGGAGACATTTCTTTTTGCCCAAAAAAAGTGTAAAGGAAAAGTTATCTTAGAATGAAAGGGGATGGCCTTTGGGACCAGAGCTTCCTGACTGAATCCCCGCTTTCATGTGGGTAGTCAGCTGACCCTGTTAGCCTATCTACTACCCAGTGATAGAAGACCAAGGGCAATCAAGATGGCTTAGCAGGTAAAAACACTAGGTGCCCAAGCCTGATCGGAATTTGATTCCTGGAACCCATGAAAAAGCACTCATCTGTCACCATGGTACTCCTCACCCAAGATGGGAGGCAGAGGCAATACATAGCCAGGATGCTTGTGGGCCAGCTAGCCTGGAGTATGAAGAAACCCTGCCTCAACAAGGAAGAAGGGAAGAACCAACTCCTAATCTTCACATGAGCCCACACTCACCCCCCCAACACAAATAAATAAATAAATAAATTTCAACAAGCGTAATAACTTGGTAACCACAATCTTACTAGGAAGCAACTGCATATGTACTGTTTTACTGTGTTCTATACACACAAAGAAAAGGAGTTCTGGGTTTCTGAAGACAGAGAGACAGACAGACAGTCAGACAGACAGGTAGGTAGACAGACTGATAGATAAACTGAGAATCAAATCTAGACACATGTATGCATGTGTGTGTGAATGCTTGTATGTGTGTGTTTGCCAGTGTCTTTGTATATACGCATGTGGGTATAGTGATACCTTCGATGAAACACAGAGCTCACACATGCTAGAAAGGCATGTGTCATATCACCGGGCTACATCCTCAGCTCATTCTCCCACACTTTCTATGGGAATGGTGCTTTATTATTGTATCCCACTCTCAAATAGAAGTGTTGCAAAAGAGACCAACCAATAAACAAACAAACAAAAGACATGCTATTATAGTTCAAGATAGCCTGAAACTGGCTCAGTAACCAAGGTTGACTTTAACCTCTGATCCTCCCTCCTCTACTCTCCAGTGCTAGGATTATAGGTTTGGGCTGCCATGTCTGGTGAATAAAGTAAGCTCAGGGCTTTATATATTCAAGGTCAGCTCTCTCCCAGCTGATGGCTGATTCTTGCCATTTCCCATCTCATATCTACTAATCAAATCAGTCCTTGTTTGACTTTGACTCTCTTGACACAATTTTCCTGAATTTTCAGGGAATTCACATATACAGCACTGCGTCTACTCATGGTCTTTTCTCTATGAGATGCTGTGTCCAATCCCCACTACACTATGGCCATCCCTGGAGAGTCTGCTGGTGGTCTCTACAGGCAAAATGGAAGGGGTATGGAAAGGGCTAGCATTCGCTCTGCTCAGTGTGACATTTTGTCCCCAGTTCTGTATTTGACAGGGTCTCAAAAAGTCCCTTACAAACACAGATCCATCCCTGATGAAAGCCCTGTGTCTCCAAAGAAAGTCCATTCCTGATGCTTGTCCTGTATCTACACAAGAAGATCCATCCCTGATGCTTGTTCTGTATCTACACAAGAAGGTCCATCCCTGATGCTAATCTATTATGAGTAGGTGTTTCCCTATTGGTCTGGTCCCACCACCATGCCAGCCCCAAATAACACACAGAAATACTGTATTAGATAAAATTCTGTTGGACAGTTACTATTTTCTTATCGGCTAGCTCTGTCTTAAATATTAACCCATTTCTATTAATCTGAGTACTTCCGCGTGGTCTTATCTTACCGGAGAGAAGGGCTGGCATTCTTCTCTGTCCGTCCTTCATCTTGGATCTCCTCTCTACTACTTCCTCTCTCCTCCTTGTCTCCTAGTCCATCCTATCTTGCTTTCCTATTGGCCAACATGCTTTATTCATTAACCAATAAGAGAAATATATTTACAGAATGACACTCCCATCACTAGTCCTTTATTTACACAAGAAGGTCCATCCCTGATGCTTGTCCTGTAGCTACACAAAAAGGTCCATTCCTGATGTTAGTCCTGTATCTACACAAGAAAGTCCATCCCTGATGCTTGTCCTGTAGCTACACAAAAAGGTCCATTCCTGATGTTAGTCCTGTATCTACACAAGAAAGTCCATTCCTGATGCTAGTCCTGTATCTACACAAGAAAGCTGAAGCTATGATCTACATGCTCTCCCTTCTCTTCCTCCAAGCATGCTGAAAGCATTCTGGGAGGTCAAATGAAGTATGCATCAACACATTCAAACAGCCTGGGATGAGGAGGTCAGAGTGGCCCAGCTGGCTTAGTCCCAGCTCAGCTTAGGCGATGACTTTCATAAACACCATCCCAGTTTGCAGTGTTATTGTTTTTTTATAGATGATGAAGAAATATCACAGTGTGAAATGTTTCACATTAAAAGGAACAGGCCAGAAATCTCCAGAAGCTGCTAATGTCAGGGTCCTCGGACAGGCATTTGGTTATCTTTTGGCACATAGCTAGCATGCCTAGATGTCTTCGAATAAACTTCCTTGTGGCTCCTTTCTCTAGCTAATTGTTTAAGACTTGATCTTCTATCTTCACTGGCCGTGGTCTTTTATGGCTCTTGATAGGATCACAGACCACCCCTCCCTCATATAAAACTTGGGTTCTATGACAACAAGATACCAATCTCAGCTCCCAAAACACTGAGCTGGCAGAAACAGCCTGGGTCTGGTTGCTTTGTTTACCTCTGATGGCAGGAGGAAACAGGGTTCTTGAAGACATGGGTGCAAAAGACTTCTATTGTACCTCCCTTTAGGTGTGGTTAGAGACCTAGACAAACCAGGGCCTTCCAAGCTCTGGGGCTACAATCACACCATGACCTTAGGCTTGCAGTCATTGCAAAAGTTCTGAGAAAAAATTTCCAGGAGGTCCTAGCTTAACATTTTCGTTTTAACCCATTGTTTTCTTTGTATGCTCCAACCACTCAAATTTCTTCCTTCCTTCCTTCCTTCCTTCCTTCCTTCCTCCCTCCCTTCCTTCCTTTAATGTGCACTGGTGTTTTGCCTACCAGAGCATGTATGAGCATGCCAGATCCCCTGGAAGTGGAGTTACAGTTATGAGCTGCCATGTGGGTGCTGGGAATTGAACCCTGGTCCTCTGGAAGAGCAGTGAGTGCTCTTAACCACTAAACCATCTCTCCAGCCCCCTAAAATTATTTTTAAGTTAGTTTATCTTTAAAATATATTGGTGCCGGGAGGTGGTGGTACACACCTTTAATCCCAGCACTTGGGAGGCAGAGGCAAGCAGATCGCTGTGAGTTCGAGGCCAGCCTGGTCTACAAGGGCTAGTTCCAGAACAACCTCCAAAGCCACAGAGAAACCCTGTCTTGAAAAAAAAAAAAAAAAAAAAATATATATATATATATATATATATATATATATATATATATTTGGTTGGGCATGATGACACACACCTTTAGTCTCAGCACTCAGAAGGCAAAGGCAGGGAAATCTTTGTGAAACCGAGGCCTGCCTGATCTACACTGAGTTCCAAGCCAGCCAGGGCTACATAGTGAGCCTTTGTCAAAAAAAAAAAAAGTATAAAGTAGTTATATATCAATATAATTGTTTCATTTCTATTTGTGCTATGTATAGTTTATTGTAAGCATCTAAAATAGCGCTTGCTGCATTACTTACAGTAACAGAAAGTGGTCATTGATGGGTGGATGGCTGAACAAAATGTGTTCTACTCATATAGCTTCCTATTACTCAGCTTTGAGTATGCTTCAGCATGCATGCGTGTGCTGAGGCAAGTTCTCATGTAGCCCAGGCTAGCCTCAAACTTACTATGTGGCCTAGTCCAGTCTTGAACTCATAATTCTCTGTCAGCCTCCCCAGTGCTGGCATTATAGGTGTGAAACACTATACCCACCTCTTCAAACTTTAAGGGAAAAATAAAGGCCATTCTGAGGCATGTTTCAATATGGATGACTCCTAACGACCTTGTGCCAACAAATTGAGCCAGACCCCCTAATACAGAGACAGAAAATAGAATGGTGGTTTCAGGGGTGGGGAACACAGACAGGAGATGGTGGTATGGGAACAGGAAATTGTCTCAGGGGATAGTTTCAATTTTGCAAAACAGTAGGAGCTTTGAGAGATCACAGAACAATATGAGAGCCTCTGATGCCCTGAGCCTAAAATGGCTAAAATGTCAACTTTCAGATTGTATGATCTTATTATTCTTATTACAGTTTTAAATAAATAACAAAACTAAAAAAGTTTTTGATCAAAGATCCATATACTTTAATGCTGCCAGAGGAACCTGACACAAAGAAACATTAAGAAAAATGTTCTTAGAAAAATGACATAAATGGGTAATGACCTCACCGACACACATGCACACACACACAGATACACACACACACAGTCACACACACACATACACACATAGACACATAGACACACAGACAAACACACACACACACAGACACACACACACACAGACACACACACACACACATACTCACACACACACACGGTGTTGTATAGTCTAGCCTAGCCTTATACTCACAAAGCAGTTCAGGGTGAACTTGGATTCCCAGTCTTTCTGCCTCCAGCCCAGGTGCTAGAATCGCAGGCACGCACCGCTACAGCTGGCTTACTGGATGCTAGAATTGAAACCCGGGCTCCATGCATGCTAGGCAAGCACGCTGCCAGTTGAGCTGCAACCCCACTGTTCACCCTCTATAGTCTAGCCATACATTTTCCTGGTCCCCTCTTGCTTGTAGAGGGAAGAAGTCCAGGAGCCAGGGACGTCCTTCTGTCACAGAGTAGCCAGGTGCCAAGCGCAAGCACACAGCCTCTAAGTTTATGCTGCTTCAGATGGAGGTGTCCCTATGGCTCTTTTTTTCTTCCTGGGGCTGATGGGAAAAAAATCAGTGCAGGCAGTGAGATCTGCTACCGCCCTCACAGTCATCCTGTTCCTGTTTGTCTTAGCCACTTTGGCTCAAGAATCAGCTCCAATTCTACCTTTGGTTATCGATCTCCCATCCATAAATGTACACCCCAGCCAACCAATAATCAGGAACAGGACTTTGGAGTTAGCCAGAATATGGGCACCGATTACGACCCAAAGTTGTGTGTGTTCTCAGTGGCCAGCCTGCCACTCAGCCCTCCCCAAACCTGAGTCTTCACCTACCAAGCAGGCAGCAAATAGACACCTCGTTACAATTCATCAAGACCAAAAGCACATTTAATTATGTAGCCCAGAACATAGTAAAATTTTATAAGCCGTAACTCATACTGCTATGGGTCTTAGACAATACATACTTTCAAACATGGGTAAAAATTTGTACCCCACAAATCTCTAGACATGGCGATGAAGCTGAGAGATACAGCTGATTTGCCCAGGATTGTTACACTTGAACCTCATTCCCAGAAGGTGTGAGATAAGGGAAATTAAACTCAAATGTGATTTTTTTTTTTTTTTTAACCACTCAGCAAACCTTCCCTGACTGGTCTGATTGACACCTGAGGACCTCCTCTGTTCTGTCTGGGTATTCCTGCTCAGGGTGCCCCCACCTGGGCTCAGTCCCCTAACAGCGGACACAGGACCTGCCTGGTGGGGCAAGGGGCAGGTTCCCCCTGTCTCCTTAATCTCTAAGACTCATCTCCCCTGCCCCCCCCCCCCACCTCTCCATACTCTCAGCAGGAACCAGAAGCTCCAGCTCTGGAAGTCATTTCCAACACAACTGGTACTCCTGAGGCCCCAGGAGCAGCCCCCACAGGAACCTGGGCTGCCTTGGTCTCCATTCACCTGGACTGCAGACCACACCCCCTTTGCCTGGGAGTTGGAGCTACCTCAAGAGGCTGTTTCACCTGAGCTGTCCTGAGACCCACCTCTCCCTCATACCTGCCAACTGTGTCCTGGATTCTTCTGCTCCCACATGCTTTGCTCATATGTTCATTCCATGAATTCTCTCCATTTGTTTTCAACTTGTATTGCAAAAATGATAGTGATAACAGATGAAGATAATTAGCTATTCTTAGTCGAGGACCTACACTGTGTATGCTAAGCATCCTATTGCCTTTTGTCATTTATGAACCCTGTAAAGTGTTGTTGCCCCAGCAATGATAGACAGAGAAGGATGTGTACCAGGATTTGAGTGGGATTTTTGTTGTCCTTTTGTTATAATTATTGCCTATGAAACATAAACTCGAGACTCAGCACCCACGTGGAGTTTATTGAGAGAGGGGAGAGAAAAGGGAGGTAGCTGGTGGCCAACCGAAAGCAGGGGAGAGAGAGAAGAGAAAGACAGAAGGAGGAAAGAGAGCAAGGGAGAGAAGACAGAGCGAGAGAGAGAGAGAGAGAGAGAGAGAGAGAGAGAGAGAGAGAGAGAAAGAAGGAGTGAGAGAGAGGCGCACTTGGCGTGCTTGCTTTAAAAGGAAAACTTGTGCATGCATAACTGAGTCCCCTGGCAGCCAGGTAAAGCTTGAGCAGCCAGGTAAGTCATGAGAAGACTTGGCCATGAGCTTCCTGCCCATCATCAGGGGGCGGGGTCAGCAGACTGCTGGTTCCCAACAATTATGGCTTACACATGAAGGGTCTCCCACGGGCTGGTGAGTTGAATTCTTGGTCCCCAGCTGGTGCGTGCTTTGGAGAAGTTTTGGGACTTTTAGCAGGTGGGACTTAGTTGGAGGAGGAGGGTAACCAGATGTACCTTTTTTTTAGGTGATGACTGGTCCCTTCCTTTTCCCTCAGTGTCTGCTTCCTGCTGCTCATTGCCTCCTCTTCCTCATGCTTTTATCACCCTGTCACTTCTCCTCATGGGGCCACAGTCAACAGCAGCAAGGACTAGGGACTGTCATGTCTGAAATCCTGAGCAAAAATAAACAATGCTTTCCTTTAGTAAATTTGTTCAATGGTGTTTTTTGTCACCACTATGTAAAAAGTAACACACAGAACCAGAAAGTAGCAGAGCCCCCAAGCCATGTGTCTCCAGAGAACATCTCTGAACCTTCCCTATTCTACACCACCTCTAAGATGGGCATAAATAAAACCACAGGAAATGTATGAGCTGGACACAACATAAAACCAACATGAAATAGAAACAATAAAGAGCTTTCCTGTTATCATACCCGCCCAACTTCAAAGAACATAGCCTAGGAAAAGACACAGGCTTTCTCGGTCTCAATTTCTCCATATTTGTCACCTTCCTGCCTGCCTGCCTTCCTTCTTTCATTCCTTCTTTCCTTCCTTCCTTCCTTCCTTCCTTCCTTCCTTCATTCCTGCCTGCCTGCCTTCCTGCCTTCCTGCCTGCCTGCCTTCCTTCCTTCCTTCCTTCCTTCATTCCTGCCTGCCTGCCTTCCTGCCTTCCTGCCTGCCTGCCTTCCTGCCTTCCTTCCTGCCTTCCTTCCTTCCTTCCTTCCTTCCTTCCTTCCTTCCTTCCTCTCTCTCTCTTTCTTTCTTTCTTTTTTCAAGACAGGGTTTCTTTGTGAACCTTACCTGTCCTGGAACTCGCTCTGTAGACCAGGCTGGCCTGGAATTCACAGATCTGCCTGCCTCTACCTCCTGTGCTGGGATAAAAGATATGCTCCACCATCTGACACATTTTTCCTTTTCTGTGACAGAGTCTCATGTAGCCTAGGCTGACCTCAAATTATCTATGTAACTACAGATGACCTTGCACTTCTGATACACTTCTTGTGCATTGTACCACTATGCTAAGCTTATTCTGCACTGGGGACCCTGGACTTTGTATATTCTAGGCAAGCACTTTACCAGCTACATCCCTAGTTCCTTGTGGGGTTATTGTCAAGGTTAAATACAATAAGGAGATATGTGCTTGACCTAGTAAGTGTGTGTGACTAAGTATGACCATAGCTGCCTCTCTCAATCTTAAATTGGAACCAATTGGCCTTGGCAACAACAATAAGGAACTCGGTCTTGCAGAGAGTGACACAGATTCACATCTGGTCTAACACTGGTGTCCTGTGCCGAAAGCTAGTGGCAGAAGGAGGGAGCAGAGCAGCAGCCTGTGTTGGCCTTGGTCTGGTGGCCACTCTCCAGTGCTGTGGTACTTGATGGGTGGGACACTTGGTACCATGGAAGGAATATATGATGGTTTAAATAAGAATGACCCCCATAGGCTCATAGGATTGAATACTTGATCTGAAATTGATAGAACTGGTTGGGAAGGATTAGGAGGTGTGGCCTTGTAGGAGGAGGTGTGTCAGGGTTTTGAGGTTTCTTTCAAAAGTCCATGCCATTCCCAGTAGCTAACTCATCACCTCCTACTTTTGAATTAGTAGGCAAGCTCTCTGCCATCATGTCTTTGTGTGGCGATATATTATTTATTATTTATTAAAGCTTGCTTGTGGATTCAGAAACCAAAGTCAGCCACAAGCCATAGAAGCCAGGCACACACCTTTAATCCCAGAAGCCAGAAGCCAGGAGGTGGTGGTTACACACCTTTAATCCTAGGACTCAGGAATAAGAAGTAGATGAAACTCTCAGAATTCAAAGCCATGCAGGAATACACGAGATTGAATTAGTCTAAAACAGTAACAGATCACATGCCTTTAATGCCAGCACTAGAGAGCTATAAAAGATTGAAGCAGGGTCTTCAGTATTGAGTAGGAGGCATTCATTCTCCAGCCACTCTGAGGAGAGGCACAGGGTCAGCCCATTCAGCCTGAGGTATTGGGGAGAGCTAGTGGCTCTCTACATTGCTGTTCTGTTTTTCAGCTTGAAGTTTGAACCCCAGTATCAGTCTCTTGGTCCCTTTACTTTTCTGTTACACCTTTGTTCAACCATCATGAATTATGTGCTGGCTTGTCTTCTGTCAACTTGACATACAAACAAGAGTTATCTGGAAAGAGAAAGGAGGGACCTTAGCTGACAAAAATGCTTCTATAGGACCCAGCTGTAAGGCATTTCCTTAATTCGTGATTGATCAGGAGAGCCCAGTCCAGCCATGCCTGGGCTGAAAGTCCTGGATACTGTGAGAAAGCAGGCTGAGCAAGCCACAGAGAGCAAGCCAGTAAGCATTCCTCCATGGCTTCTGCATCAGCTCCTGCCTCCAGGTTCCTGCCCTGATTTCCTTTGATGATGAGTAGCAACAATATAAAGTGTAGGCCAAATAAACCCTTTCCTCCCCAACTTGCTTTTTGGCTATGGTGTTTCATCAAAGCAATAGAAACCCTCGTTAGGACAGGCTCTCACCCTCTGAAACTGTAACCCTAATTAAATGCTTTCTTTTATAAATTGCCTCAGTCATGCCATTCTATCACAATAGAAAATTAAGTAAGACATGCATTCCTGGCCTTCTAACACCTTGTTTTCCCATGTACTCATGTTCACTAGCATGGATCTGAGGCTGAGAGGGCAATCTGTTAGCAGACATACTCTGCCTTCCTGGCAGGTCCAGGAAGGCAGGATAGAAGGGAAGCAGAGGGAAAACTGGAAATGAACAGAGCCAGTGTCTATTTGTAACTCAATGGAATCTGTGCAGCTCTGTGACTTCTTCAAGCTGATAAGATTTTGTCTAGGTCTCCATACCCACACAATGCCCACATAACCACCAGCATGACCAGTGTAGTGCCAAGTCTCTCCTGTACTTTACCATGCCCAGCTGGGCATTTTATGTGCCAAGGACAGCTAGTCCTTGTCAGTGGATAGCTCAGGCTTTTCTCTCTATACCCACAATGAATAACAATCGACTTCAAGAGGCCAAGATAATCTTCAAGAGTAAAAAAATGCCTTGCATGCAGCTCACCACAGGCCATTTTTAAAGCCAGTTTTAGCATGCACCTGCAATCTCCACACTTAGGGAGTCTGAGGCAGGAAGTTGTCAGTTTGGAACCAGCCTGAGTTGGTATAGTGAGATCATTATCTTAAACAAGTAAGCAAACACACTTTCTCGAGGACAGACTCCATCACATGCACCTTCTAAACTTAGTTGTTTCGTTTATTTATTTATTTATTTATTTATTTATTTATTTATTTATTATTGGAGAACAGGACATGTCATGGGTGCATGTAGAGGTCAGAGGACAGCATTGATGAGTGAGTTCTGTCATTCCTCCTACTGTGTGAGAATCAATGATGTAGCTTTGCAGGGTCAGTGCCTTTACCTGCTGAGCCCTCTGCCAGCTACACAACGTGTGTGTGTGTGTGTGTGTGTGTGTGTGTGTGTGTGTGTGTACATGAACGTATATATATATATATATATATATGGGAGGAGGGAAGGCTGGTCTTGAACTCCCAGACATCTGACCACCTCTGCCTCCTGAGTCCTGGGTTTAAAGGAGTGTGTCACCACACTTGACTGTTATGTGCATTTCTAAAGCAACCTCTAATGCACAAGAATCTTTGTCTTTACTCTAGTTTTCTTATCTTAGCAAAGGGAATGCTACCAGTTCCAAACCAGGACACTGAAGTTCCCAACTTTCCACCCCAAAGGTGCCCGTGTCTCCCACACTGCATGAGCCCCCCACCTGGTCTCCTCCATCATGCCCACTTATACATGCCCGGGCCCACTTATACATGCCCGGGCCCACTTATACATGCCCGGGCCCACTTATACAATCCCGGGCCCACTTATACAATCCCGGGCCCACTTATACAATCCCGGGCCCACTTATACAATCCCGGGCCCACTTATACAATCCCGGGCCCACTTATACAATCCCGGGCCCACTTATACATGCCCGGTTGCTGCCTCACATCTAACTTGATTAGCATGTAAGCCTCAAACTGAGCTCAGTATTTTAGAAATAAGACCTAGAAATAAGAATATTCAGGGAGAAGAAACAAACTCCAAACACTCTGTAATCATACTTTTTTTTTTTTTTTTACAAAGAGGAATGCACACACACACACACACACACACACACACACACACGTGTATATATAAATGGATGTAAAAGAGTCCTTTCATCTCAACTCTATAAATGTTTAAAATAGGATTGGTGATAATTAATGTTTCTATAAGTGTATGCTGAAGCAGCCGCTACAATCAGCCTTTGTGTGCTCAAGTTGGCAGCCTGGACCACGGCGTTTCAAAAGGGAATGTTTGGGGGTCATTTTTGCATTGCCTCACTCCTGGCAATTTGTGAGCTGCTATAATTCAGCCAAAGAACATAGAGGGTTTCCCAGTCAAGTTCCATCCTGATTTTGATTATTGTTTATCTCCAGTCCCTGTCTGAATAGTCGTAGTAAAATAGAGGAAGTTTCAGCCCTGAATCCAAGGTCAGCTTGTAATGAACCATGGTTTCAATTGCAGGAACAGCTGCTCCTTTATAAGTCTGGGGAGTTCACCTATAGTTCAGGGGGACACAGAACTAACTTAAGAACAAGACCGCCTCTATTCATTTCTTTATTTTTTTTATATATATTTCTTGAAGCATTTTGACATTTGAGTGGCTGCAGAATGTAGATTATTGACTAGACTCAACAGGGGAAAAAAACCCAATAAAGCAAAAAATAAGAGAAAGAAATACAGTATCCCTTGACCCACCTTCCACCCCAAGCATTATATTAAAGTTTAATTTATATGGGGAACATTCAAATAGTGGACCTCACTTTCTTTTTAAAGGCAGGTTGGATGTTTTACATTTTTTACACCAAATACCTTCAGAAAGGTCTTAAATGAGGCTTTAAAAAAAATGAAAACACTACAGTGTGGAATGAAAAGGATGTTTTTTTTTTTTTTTTTTTTTTTTTTTGTGCAGCAAATATATCTGGCACTTGGCCAACGGTAGCAGGCTCCCTTCCTTTACATCTGGAGAAACCTTGCTGCATACACAGCCCAGTCCAGACCAGCAGAAGGAATTACTCCTGCTGAGACCTAGTCCCAGAGCCCAGTGACCAAACACATCTCCTTCAGGTAGAACGTTCCAGGTCTGGTTCTTTTCATTATTTACCTTTTGGACTGTCTACCCTGCTTCTCCTTTGTGGTGCTGTTTTGAGACAGGTTTTCACAGAACCCGGCTATATAAAGGAATATGATCTTGAGCTCCCGATCTTCCTGTCCCCACTTTCTATGTTCTGGGAGCACAGGTACATGCCTCCACACTCAGTAGGCTTTATCTCTTAAACCTGGGTGTTTTATTCCACTTCCAGAAATTAATCCAACAGCAAGAACTGCACGTATGCAAAGTGACCTCAGGTACAAAGATCTGCATAGTGTAAATGACCTATGCCAAAGACCAGTTAAAGAGCCCTAGACAACCCTGTCCTCTGCTAGCAAGAGCCCACACACAGTGCATGTAACTATGTGCCAGGCCAGTCCTAATTGTTTTTATGTGCTTGATATTTGTGCCCATTCTACTATTCTATGTATACATGGCAAAGGGACTTGTCATAGAGTTTGCTGAACAAACATAGGCTCGTGGGGCAGGTTATGCCAAGAAGAAACAATGTTGGCTGGGAGGTAGAGAATGATGGAAGGGGCCACTCTGGTTCAGGTAGACTTTTTGTCTCTTAAACATGAATGGAGTAAAGGGGCCAAGCTGTGAGGCTGACCAGGGTAGACTGACTAAAGTCCTGGCCATCAGCATAAGAGAGGTGACTCTGCCCAGCTTTGGAAAGTTAAGCAAAGCCTATGGGGCATGGGAGGTAAACCGTGGGGACAGTGTGCAGATCGAGGAGAGGTGCAGCCACTTTTGGAAAAGCACACTTTTGTTGTGTTTGTGGAACACACTGACATCAAGGAAGAACTTGAAGAAAACAGAGAACAATGGCTGGGCAATCCAAGTGAGACCCACTGTTGTATTTCTTCCTAACAGTGATGACATTTATTATAGACTATTCAACACCTGCAAGAAGATATGGGCAACATATGTCCAAGTTATATGGTACAATTACTTTAAAAATATCAAGAGTGCCAGTGGCCCCTCCCTGCATAGGGAGAATGCCCTCTCTGGAACCTTTCCTCATGCAGTCACATCTTTGCATGTGGCCTGTCCCCTCTCTGAATTTCCTAAGAGTCAAGGCTTTACTGAGATAGAAGGCATACATCACATAACCTTCCCATTTGAAGTACATATTTCAGTGGTCGTTAGAATGTTTGTACAGTTGTACAATTGTTACTCTATCAAATGTAGACTCTTTCTTCCCCTCCCAAGGAATGCTTTGCCTAATAGCAGTCACCCCTATATCCTCTTAGTCTGCCTTTGAACCACCAAGGCAGCCAGGAGTCTATTTTCTCTTTCTTAGTCAGAAATTGCATGTGTTAGGTGTGTCCAACCTCTTGACATTGTGATACAACACTGTCATCTACAAAGTTTACACTTGAGAAATATATGTGTGTGTATGTATGTATGCATGTATATATGTATATCTATATCTCTATATATCTGACCACATCTCCAATTGCCAAAACAACTCACAATATTTCAAGTAACTTTATGACTTTGTACTGAGCCACATTTATAGCTATCTTTGGCAAAATGATGACAATATACATGGTACTTTCTCACTAGTTTGCTTACTTGTATCATGCTAAATGTAATATTTTGAACATTCATCCATATTGTGATATGTTCCTTTTGTAACTAGATCATATTGTATTCATCCATTTAGCAATTGAAAAAATGGTTTTTAATTTGGGGCTACTTCTATTACACAGTCCACCAGAGATGACAACTTAGTCACAGCTTATGGCCAATTGAAAGGTTTTGGTTTTTTGTTTGTTTTGTATTTTTTTTTCAAGACAGGATTTTTCTGTATTGCTTTGGAGCCTTTCCTGGAACTAGCTCTGTAGACCAGGCTGGCCTTAAATTCACAGAGATCCGCCTGTGTCTGCCTCCTGAGTGCTGGGATTAAAGGTGTGCACTACTAATGCCCAGCTTAATTGAAAGTTTTTATTCTTGTTGTCTGGGAGTGCACTGAGAAATTAGGTACCAATGTGTAGCCTTAAATAAATATTTAGACTAAAAAGCCTTTTTCCTTTTTATTTTATTTATTTATTTATTTATTTATTTATTTATTTATTTATTTATTTTTTGGTAGCTTAAGCACAATTTTTGTTTTTTGAGACAGGGTTTCTCTGTGTAGTCCTGGCTGTCTTGGAACTCACTCTGTAGATCAGGCTGGCCTCAAACTCAGAGATCTGACTGCCTCTGCCTTTACCCCCACCCCTAGTACCAGGACTAAATGGTGTGCACCACCACTACCCACTGACAAGGTGCTTTTGAAGACAGAAGCCACATTTGTTATCTGACCCAGCAGCTGCACAGTGAGGTTTGCACAAGCCAGCAGTTTCACAGAAGCTAGGATAAGCCAATAGCTGGAAAGAGAGGTTCTGAACAACAGACAGAAAAATAGAAGCTAAACTAAGATAGCTGGGGCTTCTTGGCCTTGGGTACCCAGAATAGAGTCAACTAATTTTCTCTGTGGCTTTCCATCAGGGAGATCAAATCTGGTTAAACCTAAAATGCCCTCAGCAAGCATGCAAGACGGAAATAAATAAATAAATAAATAAATAAAGAATGCAAAACAGAGGAAACTCCATATTGTTTTGCCCTGTTACATTACAAATAATAGTGCTTCTTATATTTTTAAAATATTTATTATATAAATATCCTTATGTAATATATTGCTACATCTGGCTTGCTTTTGGGGTAAATAAAAACTCTCATCCAGTCCTAGCAATGTAATTATTTGTGTGTGTGTGTGTGTGTCTGTGTGTGTGTGTGTGAAGAATTACAGTTCTGAATGGGCAAAGCCATTCAGGTGGAGCCAGGAGGACCAGGAGTTCAAGGTCATCCTTTGCTATCTGATAAGTTTGATGCCTTGATACATGAAACCTTGCATCAATAAAACAAACCAGGCGGTGGTAGCACATGTCTTTAATCCCAGCATTCATGAGGCAGAGATGGGTGGATCTCTGTAAGTTAGGGGCTAGATGGTCTACAGAGTGAGTTCCAGCACAGCCAGGGCTACACAGAGAAACCCTGTCTTGAAAAACCAAAAAGCCAACCAAACAAACAAAAAGCAGAGTAACCCTAACCAGTATCATGGGGTGATAATGTAGCTTTGTGGGCAGAGTGCTCGCCCCGCATGTTCAGGCCCTGAGTTTGACAGCCAGCACTCCAAACAGAAAACCGTGCCAGGTGCTCTCTGGGCCTCTATAATTTGTCACCTTTCCCATGTTGGCTGTGTCTAGTGTTTTCATTTTCACCACTATATACTATTCTGTACCAAACAAGCGCTATAATTTACTTACCCATTCTCCCTAATTTGGTGCTTACCGTCTTGTCCAGCGCATTCTTATGACATCTGATACAGAAACAGAAGAATATCACTGAATTGTAAGTCTAGAGATGCTGGGTTGTGGAATATGTTGCTTTTCCATGTAGCTATTCTACCAGCCCTTTATAAGAGCATCATGAACCACATCTTACATAATGACACCTATTAAAATTTGTATCATGTGTCTTCTATAAAAACAAGACAAAACAATAACTGACATCTGCCTTCCTAAATCTGACCACTGGCTTTCACTGGATCTCTCTCTCTCTCTCTCTCTCTCTCTCTCTCTCTCTCTCTCTCTCTCCACACACACACACAAACAGGAACACTGGATTCTGATGCTGCATGTAGCAGGTAGGAATGCTGTACTCTGACATGGGTTTAAAGGCAGTTAGTTTCCTTGCCCAATAAAATTTAAGAAGTGTTGTGGAATAATCTTTTTTATTCACTGTGAAGATATGTCTTTGCTAAGGTGACTTCAGATTGACTTAATAAAAAGCAGAATGGCCAATAGCTAGACAGCAAAGGACAGGTGGGACTTCCAGGGAGAGAGGAAGAGGAAGAGGAAGAGGAGGAATCTCAACTCAGATTTTTCCAGCAGATTCAGAGCAAGTTGGGTGTACCACACTATGGAGAGGTAACTGAGCTACATGGCACATTTAAAAATATGGGTTAATTTGAGCAATAAGAGCTAGTTGGGGACAAGCCTAAGCTACAGGTCAAGCTTTTATAAATAATAAAAAGTTTCCATGTCCTTATTGGTGGACTGTCTATCCAAAGATCGTCTATAAGAAAACTGGTTGCAAAGAAGAAGAAATGTTGAGAGGATTTCCCTCCTTTAATCAGATGTGGAGCAGAACTTCCTTCAGGGACTGGGAGGACTGATGTCCAAAAGGGCATCTGTGGACAGAGAGCCAGGCCATCTAAGCGAAGGCATCGAGAGGTCTCTCTTGGCTGGAGAACTTCACTATAGCAGCCCACGCTATGACTTCAGAGAGAGGTCACAACTTCAAAGAGAACTTTCTGAGAAACATGAAGACCAAGCTGTCTGAAGGGAAGTCAAGGACTTGGGCTCTGGTTCCTGTTTTCATTCACTTTTGTTTCCTCTGAGCTGCTTTCCTCATCATCATCTCTGTTCTCACTATGAGAAACATGCCTCATAATGTTTCTTATTAGTCATTACAACTGCAGTGTGCATGTTCATTCAAGTCTTGCCTTTCCCAGAGGTTTCAGCCCTCAACTCCAGAATAAAGCTTGGAGCCCAGATTAAAGAGGAGTCTACAAAGAAGAGGGAACCTCAAAGGAAGTAGTAAGCATGTTTTCCTTCTCCTTTGGTTTTTGTTCATTGTTGTGTCAAGAACTACAGACCTGAATGGCCAAAGCCAAGTGAAATATTACCAGATAATGTGTCTCGTCAAAGGCTGAGAGCAAATGTTCTTATGGTTATAGTTGGTTAAACAATAGCTAAGATTTCAATTTGACAGATGACATCATGTATAACCTTCAAAACACTGCAACAAGTGGATACTGTGTCCACCTTTCCAGAAAATGAGACCAAGTCTTACTTGATGCTCAGTTTCAGAAGCTCTGACTGACCTGAGTTCACACTCAGGAGCAGGCATGGCCATCCCTGATGATTCTGATTCAATAATAAATGCCAACATAATCCGAAACAACTTTTTATTGTTGCTTTCATATCCCTGCCACCAAAATACCAGAAACATCTAAGGGGAGAAAGGATTAATTTGGCTCATGGATTCTGGGGATTTCAGTCTTTCAGAGAGGCCACGGCAAAGTGACTCTGTCTATAGTCGCAGGAGCAGGCGATGGGGCCAATTATGTTGTATGGACCATAAAGCAGAGAGCAGTGGATGCCAGGGGCAGAACTGTAACCTAAAAGGCTTACCCCTCTCCAGTGACCTTCTGCAAGCCGGGTCTACTTCCTAAAGGCTGCAACACCTTGCCAGCCAGGGGACAAATACTCAAAACCTGAGCTTACTGGGGACATTTCAAACCACAACATTTTGCCTCTGTCGCCCAAAGAATTGTGTTCGGAGTTCTTGTTTCCAGCTGGTTGTGCCATTTGGAGAGTTCATGGAACCTTTAGGAGGTGGACTTGGCTGGCAGAAGTAGGTCACTAGGGTGGGCTTCTGTTTCCTGGTCTGTGACCATGTGAACAGCAGCCATCTCACATCCTATTACCATGGGTGGAGCTGTTCTTCTGGGCCTTTCCTGCCATACAAAACCACCAGCCAAACTAAATCATTCCCCTCTGAAATTCTTTCTATTCAGTGTTTGGTCAAAGAGACATAAAAGTAACTGACATAATACCTGTCCCCAAACACTGCCTGTTGGGGAATCAGCCCCTTTCATGGCAGTTGCTTTCCTCAGTGAACATTTCTATACCACCCATGCCTGGATACAGTTAATTAATGGGACAAAAAGTGGCGTGTAACCCAAAAGGAGGCCATTCACCCATAAATTAGACAGTAATGTGTTATGGCTGGTTCTTCCCACCAGCCTGGTCCCACAGCCTCATCAGTCCCAAATTAACACACAAACGCTATATTAGTAATAAACTTGTTGGCCCCTGACTAGGGCTAGCTTTGTCTTAATTATTAACCCATAACTATTGATCCATGTAGTTCTACATGGTCTATCTTACCGGAGAATGCCTGACTCGCATCCTCTCTTGTTGGGCCCACATGACAACTCCCCTCTGCCTATACTTCCCAGAATCCTACTTGTCTCCTAGTCCCACCTATCATCCTGCATGGCCAATGAGTGTCTTATTCATCAACCAATAAGACAAGCATATATACAGAGAGACAACTCACGCCAGAAACCTCTGTCTTAGATGACTGAGTATGATCCAACGAGGCAAATCAGCTACGTTTCTCTGTTGAGAACTTAAAATAAGTCCCTGGGAAAGGAAATGACCAAGGGCAGGTGAGAGTGGTCCTGCCCCTGAAAATCCAGGCAGAGCTGAGGCTGGGCAGCTGTTCCAAGACTGTGGGAGAACAGAAATTAAAACACACAGGGGAAAATGGGGGAGGAAGCGAAGGGGAAGTGCCGTCCTGAGAGAAAGCTGAGCGGCCAAGAGAGGTCGAGGGAGGACACCCTGCTGGACTCCCAGCCACAGACGTCTCAATGTTTTCCTTTTGGGCTGTGAAGGCAGGGTCTCCCTTCTCAAGCATACTCAAGTGGGTCTCTGTTCTCTGAAAACAGATGGGCGATGACTAGAATCTTCTGCACTCCCAGGACAAGTGTCTTGTGCCTCCGGAGAGCTCAAGCCCAAGCATCCACTGGCAATCCTTTTATATCCCAGCAGTATCATTAAGAGAAATGTTTTCAGGAACCTAAAAAACTCCATGGGTGTTCTTATTTGTTTGATTTTTAAAAGGAACACAGATATGCAAATATATTCAATAGTTTTGTCTAGGAGCTTAGAGTTCCAAAACTCTGTTTAAGAAAAAGAAAATGGAGGCTGGACAGATGGGTCAGCCCTTAAGAGTGGGTACTGCTCTTCTAGAAGATGCCATACCCACACAGAGAAACAATAAAAAATAACAAAAAACTTCTGTATCCCCAATACTTAGAATAATACTGAAAGCATGATTATTTGATTAATTAAATTTTCACTGCAGTTTCATTAGTTTAAGAAGATTTCACACACAACGGTGTCTTTGAGGTTTATCTTTCTTCCTTTTTTTTTTTTTTTTTTTTTTTTTTTTTTTAGACAGGGTCTCCCTGGCTGGCCTAGAACTCTTTCTTCTTTCCTTCCTTCCTTCTTTTCTTTCTTCCTCTTTATTTATTTATTTTATTTGGTCTTTTTCAAACAGGGTTTCTCTGTGTAGCTGTGTTTCTCTGTGTAGTTCCAGGTTGTCCTAGAACTCACTCTGTAGATCAGGCTGGCCTTGAACTCAGAGATCCACCTGCCTCTGCCTCCAGAGTGCTGGGATTCAAGGTGTGCACCACTACCACCTGGCCTAGAACTTTTCTTTTTTTTTTTTTTTTTTCAGAATTTTTGTAGAAATAAGATCTTTTATTCCATTTCTATATTCGCTAAATAGGAGTGCTTTGGCATTTATGAACTATTGTGCAGTTGCTTAGGAAAAGGAAGAAACTCAAAATTTTAGGAATTAAATTACCAGCAATTCTTCTTTTTAATTGTAATAAAGAGTGAACATAATTATCTAGGTCATTGAAGATCTTTACTTTTTTATTTAAATTGAAACAATATTATTTTACATATCAATCTCAGTTCCCTCTCCTTCCCATCTTCCCATATCCCATAACTAACCCCCATCCCATCCCTCTTCTGCTTCCCACGGAGGGTGAGGACTTCCATGGGGGGTATCAGAAAAGTCTGTCACATCATTTGGGGCAGACCCTAGGCCCTTCCCCATGTGTCTAGACTGAGAGAGTATCCCTCTATGGGGAATGGGCCCCCAAAGTCCCAGGCCTCCTAACTGACGTCCACATTCAGGTGGCCTGGTTCAGTTCTATGCTGGTTTCCCAGCTGTCAGCTTGGGGTCCATGAGCTCCCCCTTGTACGATCAGCTGTTTCTGTAGGTTTCTCCAGCCTGGTCTTGACCCCCTTGCTCATCATTCCTCCCTCTCTACAACTAGATTCCAGGAGTTCGGCTCAATGCTTAGTTGTGGGTCTCTGCTTCCATCAGCTACTGGATGAAGGCTCTAGGATGACATTTAAGGTAGTCATCAGTCTCATTATAGGGGAAGAACATTTAAGGTAGCCTCTCCACTATTGCTTAGAGTCTTAGTTGGCCTCATCCTTGTAGATCTCTGGTCATTTCCCTAGTCTGCTAGAACTTTTCATGTCAGTGGTGCTCAACCCATGGGTCATGAACCCTCTTGGGATTGCATATCAGATATTTACATTTTGATTTGCAATGGTAGCTAAATTGCAGTTATGACATAGGAGCAAAAATAATTTTATGGTTGGGGGTCACCACAACATGAGGAACTGTATCAAAGGGTTACAGCATTAGAAAGGTTGAGAAGCATTGCTCTATATAGACCAGGCTAACCTCAAATTCACTGAGATGTATCTGCCTCTCCCTTTGCTTCATACATATCTAACCCGAGGTATGCTTGGACCTCACAGTCAACGAAGTGTACTGGACTCCAGGTCATGATTTAGACCCAGCTTTAATGCTTCCCACATGTGTGATAAAGCTTTCTGACTCTCATAGCCCCTACCTCCAAAGCTTCCAGGAAAACTAGACCACCACTAGTTTGGTTTGCGCTCTACTTAGCATCAGGTTCTCAAGTCCTCGTGTCCACAAATGGATCCAGTGCTTGGGGTGATTTTGGATGTAGCCGGCCAGTTTCCTTCCCTCACAACACAGACAGCTCTCCAAGAAGCCCAGGGAGACAGGGGCTGGGCTGTGCTGAGAACCTGCCAGCCCGGCACAGACTCTCCTGGAAGGTTCCCAGACCACATTCCTGATCAAACACCCAGTGTCTGTGACATGAAAGTACCTTTCCAACCTCAAGACCCAAGCCGAGGCTTGACTGTTTAACCTACTCAGAAGTGCTAAGTATTACTTTTCACAGCTGCCTTAAGCGTAGGCAGAAGATGTTTGTCTTTGTGTGGCTAGAGTGAGCATACACACACATGTATGTGTGTGTGCACATAGAGGCACAAGGTTGATGTTGGGTGACTTCCTCAGGCTTTCTTCTTGCTTCTTAGGTGTATTTTTATCTTATTCCCTATTTCATTTAAATTGCAGTTTATTATTCACTTGTTGCTGTTGTATATGATGCTGCTTTTTCAATGTAAATTTTTCTTTATTTTTGAAAATTTCATACATGTACAGGATGAAATATGGTTACCTATTCCCCATATCCTCCCTTTATTTTTTAAGTTATGTTCAACAAGAGGCAGCTCCTGCAAGGTCATATGTACTTGGTTTCTATACTCCATTTCCAAATTCAGTAGACCTGGACATTTCCTTCAAAATGTGACTTCTGGGGCCCATTTTAGAATGACTGAAAGAGAAAGTTGGGGTGTAGAACCTATTGATGTGTGTCTTAATAGCACTGCAAGTGATTCTGAAAACAGCTGGGATTAAGACACAGTGCCATCTCTGTCATCTTGGAATTATGGGAATATCCCTAGAGGATAGTTTTAGCACTCTGCAGTGGAGATGAGACTTCTAGAATGCCACTTGTGAAGTAGCTCCTGGGAAAGTGTCAGGAGTTCCTGTCCTGGGACAGAAGGAGGTACAGCCACTAAGGAGGAGTTTCTGTATCTTCCAAGTGTAGGGCTGAAGGACTCCTTCAGCTTGAGGGGCTCCAGCATGGGAACTCACCTGTGGGAAGACTTGGATCTTTCCTCTGTCCCCAGACACTATGCCTAAGGCACTGCCTACTCTGGACAGCCTTGTACCAACATAAATTGCCATATACAGATCAAGTTGCCAGATAATTGTTTATAGCCATAAACTCACTTTCCCAGAACCTTTTCATTTTGCGTCCCACCCACCCACCCACCCACCCTCATCCCTGAAATCATGCTGGCTGTTGAATATAGGTTCTCATGTATTTCAGGACAGTGCTCTACCATAAGCTACCACCCCCCCAGTCCACTTTTGATTTTAAAGGTTATCAAGTCCATTGGCTGTTCTCCATATGAAGGTAAGGGCCTATTGCTGAAGACAACACTTATTATCTCATTAAACAAAGAGAAGTTGAACTGGTGCCTAAGTATAGGCTTCACCCCTACTGACTATATTTTATCGTACTAGAAGGTTCTCCGCATGCTACAAACCCCGTGACCTACAATGGCCGCCTGTGCCAATGCTGGTGGCTCAGTAGTGACAAGAGCGTTGTTGGTATAACCAACCACTCTCTGGTTGAGTTTAAGATCATGAGATTGACCCCTCCCAACACTGCTCTGGTGGTCAAGAACAGAAACTACATACGCCATGGACCTCGGGGGAAATCAAACACTGTTGCTCTACTAAAGGAAGGTAGCAATAAAATGACTCCCAATGGCATCCTGCTATACCCGTAGATCAGCGACTCACTCAGCCATCACCAGAGTCATCTTCTTACAGTAGATGGGAGCTGACACAGACATTAACAACTGGACATCGTGCAGAGAGCCTTTGGGGTAATCAATCCTAAATGAAATGTTTTCATCGAACCCCTCCCCTCAGGGATTGGAGAGGAAGAGGTGGAAAGATTGAGATGAGGGACAACTCCAAGGAAGCAGTCTTTTCCATACGAGACACACATATAAACTCAGAGACAAGTGAGCAGCATGCACAGGGCTTACACGGATCCAAGCTAGGCTGGGTCCCAGCACTGAGAAGGGGGAAATGGATTCCCGCCCCTGACCAAGAAGCTATCTGCAACTGATAACTGCTTGCAAAGGAAAAATTAATTTAACCAATGGAGTCTCACGGGATGTATTAACCACACACTTCAAAGTAGACCCCATGCCCAAGTGTAGATAATCAATACTGAGTTAGCTCAATAGGATTGTTGGAGACTTTTTTGTCTCATGTGCTTTGTCTGCCTTTTTTTTTTTTTTTCTTTTTTCTTCTTCTTTTTTTTTTTTTTTTTTGGCTATATTGTTCTTTTGTTTATATATCTTGGTTTTCTGGGGGGTTTTTACATATGCTTCTTGAATTTTGGGTTTTTTGTTTGTTTGTTTGTTTGTTTTTCAAGACAGTGTTTCTTTGTGTAACAGCCCTAGCTATCATGGAATGAACTCTGTAGACCAGGCTGGTCTTGAACTCACAGAGATAGGAGTGCCTCTTCCTCCCCAAGTGCTGAGATTAAAGGTATACACCATCTGCCCCCCACACATTTGTTTGCTTGTTTTTTTAAAGAGACAAGAAGAAAAGAAAAAGAAAAAAAGATTGGGGCGGAACAGAGGTGGGAAGGGTCTGGCAGGAGTGGGAGGAAGGGAAGACTCTGATCAGAATCTATTGTAAAAAAAAAAAAATAGTAGAAACAGTTACGGAGTCCACAGAACCGTTACGGAGTCCACAGAACCGTTATGGAGTCCACAGAACCGTTACGGAGTCCACAGAACAGTTACGGAGTCCACAGAACCATTACGGAGTCCACAGAAAAGTTGTGTGCTGGGAAAGCACAGTACAACCCACCTTGGATACTCTTTACCTAGAAAGTTTGGTCACCAGTTCAGCCTGTTTGTTCTTAGATGTTTTCTTTCTGTTCTCTTCATGCAAATGTTTCTTTTCCCCTCATAATCACTGCAGAATAAGTAGCAGACATGAAAACACTCTCCTCAAGACTTAGGCATTGCTTTGCAAAGCACAAGAACATTTTGTTTCTAAGTGTAACCCGCACACTCAAGCGAAAGATAGAAAGGAGTTGGGATTTCTTTTGAGACAGGGTCTTATTTTATACTCCAGACTGGCCTGGAACACTGGCCTCAAACTCGGACATCTGCCTGCTTCTGCCTCCCCAGTGCCGGGATAAAAGGCATGTGCTATCACACAGGGAGAAGAAATTTCATAAAAGACTAGAGATGCAAGATGCTCAACAGTCGGCCTTCTATCACCCCTGCTGAAAAGGAAATTTAATAGAATATAGTACTCGTCCATAATGTGGATTCCTACTCAAATTTGTATTCTCTGAACTATGCTCTCTCTCTCTCTCTCTCTCTCTCTCTCTCTCTCTCTCTCTGTGTGTGTGTGTGTGTGTGTGTGTGTGTGTGTGGGTGGGTGTGTACAAATGTACGCAAACATTAAAAAACCCAATCAGGCCAGGTGTGGTGTCACATGTCCTTATTACTAGTATTCAGGAGACAGAGGCCAGTGGATCTCTGTGAGTTAAAGGCCAATCTGGTCTACGTAATGAGGCCCCTGTCTCAAAAACAAATATATATTGTAACTTGGAAACATGCTTCAAATTTAATTATTATAAAAGCTTTTCCCCCTCTTTTTCATCCTTGTGATTTTTAAAAACTATGCAGACGAGTTATTTTGTAAAATATGCCTCAGTTTTGGGCTTGTCTGATTGCTTCTTTGTGATGAGGTTCAAGGAGAACACTTTGGCAAGGATTTGAGCGAGGTGGCCTTGTGTCTTTCCCAGCACCTTCCATCAGGAGGTGTATGCGGTCAGTTTGTCTCATTGTAGGTGACATGTCAGTTTGATCATTTGACACGTTATTTTTCCCTTTAAGTATGGACTTCAACAGGGTGCTATTTTGAGACTGTGTAACTATCCTGTTCCTAGTGGTTTTAGCCAGTGCCTCTAAAAACTGATGACTTTACATGTTAAAATGGTCAGAAAATAACTACTTCCTAATGTCAGTCAGTTTTTACAGCTATTTGATGGCACTCTTCTGTTAGAAAAGATTTCACACCCGACTTCACATCTGATTAGTATTATTCAGGGATCTCACTGAACATCCTGGCTTTCCCCCTACATTATTACTTATTTCTCTCAGTAGTCCTTCTTCCGTTCCTTTTGGAAACTGTTTCATGCTGGCCTGAAACTCTTGTTCCCCTTGCCTGAGTGCTGAGATAATGATTATACATCACTGCATCCAGTTTATACTGTGCCAGGGGTAAAACTTGGGGCTTCAGGCATCCTAGGCAAGTACGCTAGCAGCTGAGCTCCTCCCCCAGTCCTCAGAATTAATGCTATCAGGATTAACTGGCATGGGCCCTTCAAGGTGGCTTCCAAGTGACATCTCACCAGTTTTGAGTGCTTTCTTTGAATACAGCAACCTGGAAGCTTCGCCTTGCATTTTCCCTTTCTTCAGAGACGGATGGCTCTGGGTAGGGCTTATCATCACTCCCCTGTCATTGCTTCTAGGCCTGTCTTTGATGTGAGCAGAACTGGGAATTACAAGTCTATTTTTAAAGGTTGTATTTCTACCGATATTTCTAATTCCTGTCAAACCCCCAAGTTCTCTTCTTCCACAGTAAAACCTTAGTTTTTCCAGATGACAATCTGTGTACTTGTTTGGTATGATATGCAAAGGACAGATGGGAATGATTTCATCACAGTCACCATCTACCACACATCTAAAGAAGGATAAAGGCTCCTGGAATTTGGCAGCCTTGTTCCCACAGGGTGGGCAGTTAGTGGACTTCAGAACCCTCTTGGGTTAGTTCTTTCTTCTTTGCACTCACACAACATCAATTTGATCTACTATTGAGCTTGATTATTTTTAATATTGAGGACAAGGTTAAGGTCAAAGGCAGAACCTGGAGGATAAGGACATGCATGGTTAATTCGATGCAAACCCATGGCTTTGGTCCTCAATGGAGCACATCCTGCTAGGGAGATGAACCACCCCCCCCCCTTCTCTGCCATGTGATGTAAAAATGTCAGAAAATGAACGTATCACACTCCTGCAGAGCCCATGCCAAGCAAAATGTCCAACCCAGACCTGTTATGAGAAGTTTTTCCCTGCCGGTCTGGTCCCACGGCCGCACCAGCCCCAAATAACACCAGAGACACTATATTTGATATAAAGCTGTAGGCCAGTTACTAGTTTCTTATTGGCTAGCTCTATCTTAATTATTAACCCATTCCTATTAATCTAAGTATTTCCATGTGGTCTCATCTTACCGGAGAGAGGGGCTGGCGTTCTGCTCTCTCTGTCTTCCATCTTGGATTTCCTCCCTACTACTTCCTCTCCCCTCCTCGTCTCCTAGTCCCACCTCTCTTGCTTTCCTATTGGCCAACAGTGCTTTATTCATTAACCAATACGAGAAACGTGTTTACAGAATGACATCTCCCATCACAGACCTTCAGGTCAAGGTTTGTGTCATCGTCGCAGAGCTTCCAAAAGAAAAGGAAGGGACCAAGGAAGGGGATGAGAAAGATGAAGGAGAGAGAGGAAGGCCCTTGGCGAGAATGCCAGCTGACTCGTACAGGTGGGGGGTGTGGCACCCTGCAAGGCGCAGACTGCCTCGGCCCAGGCTAACCCCTCTCTAAGTTCTCTGGAAAGTAGGCAGGTTGCCATGGGACAGTAAGTCCCCCTATCTGGGCTGGTTAGACAGCTGGAAGCCCCTTACAGAGTTCGGGTGCTCTGTCAGCCAGCCCCGGCCAGGGAGATCTCAGCAGCCCCTCCCTTGTGGGCACTGGGGCGGATTCCCTGTTACCAAGGTGCCACAGGGTGGTGCTGGAGTCCTTGTGCCAGCAGGGTAAGAGGTAAAGGTAAGATTCTTTGGGATGAGAATCAGCTCTGATTAGGGGTCTTTCACTCATGACCATGCCTTGGGCAGCAGCTAAGAGCCACTCTCTTCATTCTAGGGTCTGCTTTTTTTTTTTTGTCTTGTTTTGTTTTGCTGCCATGGCATTAAAAGAATCTAGAAAATCCCAAAGGGGAACTGTGCATGAGAAGCCCAGGTTAGGATAAGGGGGCGTGGAGAGATTATTTTTGGGCCAGATGTGTCAGTCCCATTGAGAAGCCCAGGTTAGGATAAGGGGGCGTGGAGAGATTGTTTTTGGTCCAGATGGGACAGTCCCCTCGTGGTGCTGCCCTCCCACTGACAAAGCTGCCTCTGGAAAGCCCGTCACCCCTCTGTAGGAGCTCAGGGACTGCTGGCTTGTGAGACAGCTCTGTACTCTGCCTCTTACACCCACACCCTGACACCAAACCAAAAAAGGACATGAAATTGGGAGTGGGTAGGGGTCTGGGCGGGTGAGGGTAGGATTGAGAGGAGTTAAGGGGGATAGGGGATGAACATTATCAAAGTATATTTGTGAGGAATTTTCAACAAATTAATACAAATATGTATTTATAAATAATTTAAAAATATAAAGTATGACCTCCTCCAAAAGAAGTGTTAAATGTTCACAACATATCTCCAGGCTGTCATTAGTGCAACAGTTGGTTCAGGCCCAGGGGTCTTCAGAACTCCCTTCAATACTGAAGACACATAAGGCTGCTCAGAAGTGAGAGCTGAGAGACACTGGAAGGTTCTCTTTTCCTAATTAATTAGCTGCCATAGAACTTCTGAGCCTGAGTAAATTCAGACACACAATAATATTTATTTCAGTAATAATCCAGCCAAAAAAGCTCTCAAAATCCTGCCCTAACCACATGCAACAACAGTGCTAACACAAAACATTGCCAGGGTCCAGGCAAAGTGCAATAGTGCCACACCTCTTCCTCCACTTTTTGTCTGGCCTGAACTGTCAGCAAAATCCTCTTAAAGAAACATGTGAGAGAAAGGGGCTCAACACCGGCATGGGACCAAAGACTTGAGCTAGAAAGGAGCCATTGCTAGCATGACCTGTGGGTCGTGACCCCTAGGAATCACCTAACACCGTTGGAAACCACAGATACTTACATTGTGATTCTTAGCAGTAGCAAAATTTACAGTTGTGAAGCAGCAATGAAAATAACTATGGTTGGGGGTCACCACAACATGAAGAACTATATTGAAGGGTCACAGCATTAGGAAGGTTGAGAACCACTGCTAACTTGTGACCAAGAGAAGGGTGACTTTAGGAGTACTATCTTCCGGGATATGTCAAACTCGGGGGAGAGCAGATAGGTTTACTAATGGGGAAACTGGCCCTGAGAAAAACTGCTGGAGGATGTAAGGCGAGTTACCCAAAAGTTCAAAGAAATCCAAGCGGGGGGAGGGGGGAAGAAATCCAACAATAATTAGTTCCAGGAAACTGAAAATTAATACAATAAAACAAATATCGTGATGGTGCACCATTTGGATCAGCATTAAACAAAATTAACTGTGTGCTTTGATTTTTGATATTAAAAAACTTGTTAGCATTATTTAACTGTGTTTAAATATTATTTTGATAGAAAGCTACTTTGAAAGCTTTTAGTGACTTGAACGTCTCAGATCTTTTAAAGTAGAAGGGGTCTGAGTTCAGAGTGGCATTGGCTGAGTTACATGGTATGTCCTGTGGTTTGTTCTCTGTGCCCCTCTCTCCAGATGCTTTATTTCAAAGAGAAGTTAGGGGTTTTCCATAGGGCTTTGCACCACATCCCCTCCGGGCAATGGGGACACCCTAAATCGCCACCTCTCAGGGTTCAAGAGCATCAGGAACATTGTCAGACTGCTTTTGTTCTTGGGGCACCCTGGATCTGAGCATCGGTGGACAGCACTCTGCCAATGCCAAATTGAGAGTCTGCAGGCCTTTTCCGAGGAGTTGGTGATCAGACAGCTTTCAGCTCATCTCACGATGACTTTTTTCATCCTGAATTGGGAGGACCAGAACCCTCAAGCCTTAAACACAGACTGAAGGACTTTTCCTAAGGAAGCAATCAGCCTCCACACAGTATGTGTGTGCATATATTAGAGGCCCACTTTCCCCTGGCTGGAGGCAGATTCCCCCAGGCTCCTGGCTTAGCCGCTGAGGAGGCTGAACCAAGGTGAGGTGCTTTTGTGAAGCAGAGCTGTCTCTGATGGGAAGGATGCTGCTTTGAAAGCCAGAGCAGAGCATCCGTGACTCTGAAGCCGCGTTGGGTGGGGCTTCCAGGGAGCCCACGCCTGACTCGTCAGCATGTGACAGAGCCACAGTGACCACAACACAGGACATTCTGGGAGGGGAGGTTCATAGGCCTTTGACCGGGGTTCTCTGTCTTTTGCAGGAGATGAATTAACAGCATTTTGACGAACAGATTCCCTTCCCAGAAAACTAAAGTTTAATGTGGACAGAGAGAAGACCCTATCCCCACCCTCACATACCCACCCCAGCCCCACTGGCTGCCACCCCCCCCCAGCCCTCAGCTCAGTTTAGCTCCTGCCCTCTGCAAGACCTGGAATCTCCAGCAATTCTATATATGAGAAGTGGAGTGGGGGGTGGGAGAGGAGGGGGACGGGGAGAGGAGGAAGAGGAGAGCAAGGAAGGTTCCATATTCCCAAGACACCCCTCAGGAACCAGACCTCTTGTTGCCACCCATTTCACTCATCTACCCAGTTCACACCCATGTTGAATGCGGGCCCGAGTGTGGTACTAGGATGCAGGCATGAGGCAAGTGTGCACACACCTGTTCTCTGTGGCACTTAGGCAGACAGATGGTCATCAAACTAAATACAAATACTAAATGGAAATAGATACGAAGACAGAAAGGAAAAAGAACCCTCTCTCTGGGCCCATGATGGGAACCTGGTACCGTACTTGGAGGGTCAAGGATTGTGAGACTAAACTATCATCCCTTTCAAAAGATTCGGATCTACAGAAAAGCTCCCACCCAGTCTGCCTAGGAGGGCCTGGCACCCACTGTCTAGTCAGCCGTCAGTTGAGATTCCTTTTCTTCCCTCCACAGTTTCCGGAAGCTTCAGTGATGATGCCCCACTCCTGAACCTTCCAGCACACGAGTCCTCAGAACAGGATCTTTCTGCTGCCCACAGGCGCACATCCAGTACATTTACAATTAGGACATAGACGGATTTCACCAATACTCAGACTGTTAGGAGCCCGTTTGTGTCTCTGCGGTTGACATGCTCAACTTCTCATACCTTAGAATGTTGTTGTGTGTGGAGAGAGGTTGCTGAGGTAAAATGAGATGGTGTGTGAGGATCCTAACCCCACAGGACCATGCCTTTTGTAAGAAGAAGAAATTCAGCACAGACACAGACGAGAAGGAAGAGGGCAGAGGTCTTGAGGGGCCCACACCTGCTGCCATGGGACACTAGGCTACAGAACTGAGAAAAATGCATTTTGATATGTCGGGCCAAACAGATTAATATTCAGATCACAATTAATTTTCTCTAATCATCCCAATATCATCTATATCATTAAATAATCCAGGAATCACTCAAGAACCACATGGCACAATGTGTTGCCAGTCCAGTCTAGAATAGTCCAGGTAAAGATGCTCTGTATGTAAATTGAGGGGTCTTTTTAGCCATCTTCCCTCAGGTGCCATTGAAGTCTTTGAAGCTGAGGTGTGCTCACTAGTATTTGGTCAGCTTGACAGGCTAGAGTCATCTGAGAAGAGGGAACCTCAATCGAGAACAGGAGCCTCCCTAAGATTGGCCTGCAGGCAAATTTGTGGGTAGATTTTCTTGGTTAATGATTGGTATGAAAGGCCCTGTTACTGTGGGTGGTGGCACCCCTGGGTAAGTGGTCCTGGGTTCTATAAAAAGCAAGCTGAGCAAGTCATGAGCCGCAAGCCAGTAAGCAGCGCTACTCCGAAGCCTCTACTTCAGTTTCTGACTCCGGGACCCTGATTTCCCCTCACGATGGACTGTAAGCTGCAGGATGAAATTAACCATTTTTCCTGCAAGCTGCTTTTGGTCATGGTATTTATCACAGCAATAGAAAGCAAACAAAGACATGTGGTGTTCTGTGGTCCAGATTTGTCTATTTGTTATATTAGAATCAGCTATGATATTTCTGTCTAGAATACTGTACAATACTTAGAGATGAGGTAATTACTGGAACAGTCACTGGAACCCATGAGCAGAAATTATAACAGCTTTTGTCAATAGAGCACCTGTCCAGAGAGCAGCAGGTCCTACTAAGAGCATCATTGCAGACTGTCTGAGAGACTGGAGGAGGAAGCACAGATTCCCGGAACACAAATTTGGCCCAACTATAGAGGTGATAACGGTAAAGTTAAGGTAGTTGGCTTTTGACCAAAGGCTTGGAAACCTCCATGGAGGGACCTGGAGTCCATGCAGCCAGGGGCATGTGGGGGACTGGGTACTCTAGACAAATTATGCAACATGGCAGGGCTGTTACTGAAGGCCAGGACTCCCATACAATTTTCGTGCAGCTGAAAATTTTCCTAGGGCCTGGTGTTGTGGTGACATCATAGCATAAGACAACAAGCCTGGTTACTGCACTGCCAATTATATAAAAGTCCAGTACATACTTCTTTAGTACGTAAGTCTTGACAACAAACTGCTCTGTTCTTGGTTTACATACATATGCTATATTTATAACAATTAGAGTATACTTTAGCTTATTAAAAAGTGTTAACTGGTGGTAGCAAGATGGTCCAGTGGGTAATGCCGCTTGCCTCCAAGGCTGACAACCTGAGTTTGATCCCCGGAACCCACAAGGCAGAAGGACAGAAGCAATTCAATGAGTTGTCCTCTGACTTCCACACACATTGCCTCTGCACACTTGCTACTCTCCCCCAAATAAATAAATGGAAAAAGATGTTTTCTTCTGTAAAAGAGTGTGCTTTTATATTAGCAGCAGTTCTGTGCATCTGTGTTTCCAAATATGCCACACGGCCTAAGTGTGTGTAAGTTCCTGTGTGGTTGTTTGGGAGCCAGCTGGCAGGACAAAGCTGACTGTTGGTACACACAGAAAGGTGCGCTTACAGGTCTACAGGCAACCTAGGCTGCAGAGAGGGGCTCAGTAGGAGACATCCAAACCCTGAACTGTGAGCCAGCCCAGGCCAAACATGGCAGTTGATCATGACTTGAGATGCCACAGACTTTGGTGTCATTGGAGTCTGATGCACCTGCCAGGAAATAGATAACAGGGATAGAGGGTGCTGAGCTCAAGTCACCTGGCTGCTCAGCTGCTCCTGTGTCCATTAAAAAAAAATGATCCACAGAGGCACGATTCCCCCAAACCTTTCCCACATTCTTCTTGGATAAGAGCAGAGTCACAGTGAGCAGGACTTAGGGAAGAAACAAAATCCTAGCACTGAGTCAGAGCCCCTCAAGACCCAGTGCCTATGTGAAATCTCCTTCATCATGAAGTCATTCAGTGGAGATCAGCCACCAGGGTGCTTTGAGGGTTCCACTCATGAAGAAGAAGGCAAGTGACAATCCCAATGTTGTACCTGGCTTGGCAGGAATTCTGAATGTATGAATTGAGATGTAGAAAAAGCAGAGCATAGAAGAAAGAGACAGGAAGGAGAGAGGAGGAAAGAGAGGGAGGATGGGCAGGCACTAATGACCTCGCTGTAGGGGCTTGCAATGCTTTGGTGTCAGGGGCAAATGTCCTGAGTTTTAAAATTAATAGTCTTCTACACCACGAGAACGCACGAACTTCTGACAGGTGGCCAGAATGAGCCAGAGACACTTCTACCAGAGTAGCCCTTCAGCCTCACAGGACAGTCTCAAGGTCCCAGAGATCTGCAGGAGTGTTTCAGGCCACCTTCCCCACCCTGCTGCCTCCCTCTGTTTATGCAAATCACCGCCCTCCCCTCATTCTGAGCCAAGTATGCATGATCATGTGAACTTGGGGTGCCCCAAACAATGTGCTTTCTTGTGGGAGTGGGTATATATTCTCTCTATAGTCTCAGAACAAAGTGAAGTCATAAACCAAGGCATTTTTCACATGTACTGTTGGGGACATTATGTACATGAGTGACATACAACAAAGCAAGGAAATCTGTGCTCTCGGTCTTGGCCTGTCTGATGACATTCTTGGCTTTGGGGTGGGTGGAAACTAATTGTCTGTTGAATTGATGTTTCCACCTGACACTGGGCAATGAATAGCTATTGAAAGAACTAAAGATAAGCCCGAGATACTTTCTCTGGATCTGCAACATCCCGACTTTCCGTTTCCAAGATGTTCTAATTAGCCAATTAGCCTTGTAGATTCTTTAGTGTAAGCATGGTGACTTCCTGGGAACTTCACACCACTCACCCTGTCATGTGACCACCTCCACCTTGATAGGTCTCAGAGACTAGCATACCATTCTCAAATTGCACTTCCATTCATTCGAGTATGTCCCTGAGCTGTTCTAGACACACAGCTCAATGTACAAACAAAGTTAAAAAAATAAAAACGTACTTAGGACAATAAATTCCAGTGTCTGAGTGGAATCCAGGGTTAGTTAGGGTCTGCATCATGGAGAGTCCCTACCTCCTTCAACTATCCCCCCCTCCATAACCAAGCAGTGGGAGAAGTTGGAAAGGAAGACAACTAGGGAGACGAGAAAGAAAGCAGAGGATTTCCCAGTCCATACCATCAGATAAACAGCCAACTTCTCTGCCCCGAGTCCACACTCCTGCATTGTGTACAGAGAATAGGAAGAACACTCCTTACAGGAGAAGGCAGCATCATCCTAGATGGGCCCAAGGTGCCAGGTTCCTGGATGCGGCAGGTCTGGGGGAAAGGAAAAGCCCAAACCTGTCCCTCTGAAGCATCTCCAGGGATCCTTCCTGGTTCTATTGCATGCCTCAGAGAAGAGTACAGTAAAGGCAAGGGCTACCGTCCATTCGAAATGCCTCCATGAGAACTCCATCTTGTTTTTTATAATCATGCATTCCAATGCATTATTTTATCTGTAACTTGGCCAGGGGAAAAGAGGCCTGGGGTCCCCTTAAGATGCCACTGAAGGTCCTCATGTGACAGGTTCCATTTGCTTTGTATGAACACTGATGCTCAAACAGCTGTGAAACCTCGTAAGAGTGCAGTCTTCACTTAAACAAAAAGGGAACGTTCTAGACCTCACCTAATGTCCCTACAACTCTAATGCCTTATCTTTGTGCCCACCCAGGACAGTGACTCCCGGGAGAAATACATCATGAGGCATGTATATGATTTCAAAGTTTCTGGGCACCACATTAAGAAACAAGAAGAAACAGGTAACAGTAATTTGAATGTATTTTATGCAACCCTTGGTATGCAGATTATTAGCACCTCAACTAGTAATCGGTGTTTGAGAAACAATATTTTACATTCTTTTCTGAAGGGAGTAGTCTACGCTGACAGGTGCACATCAACTCCTAGGATGAAATTTCCCTGGAAATACTTGACCTGCATTTAGAGTTTTTACATTTGCAGCTGTAAAAGTGAAGGGCATGAGCCAATCAAGAATCAGCTTTTAAATTAAAGTGAAACCCATCCACATGTGACTTAATGATAAAGGGACGTTTTGAGAACTGTATCGTTAGATTTCATAGTTGTGTGACCATCAGTGAATGAATACTTATGTTCAGGCCAAGTGCCCCACTACACACACTTAGGTCGTGTGGCATATTTGGAAACACAGATGCACAGAACTGCTGCTAATATGAAAGCACACTCTTTTACAGAAGAAAACATCTTTTTCCATTTATTTATTTGGGGGAGAGTAGCAAGTGTGCAGAGGCAATGTGTGTGGAAGTCAGAGGACAACTCATAGAATTGCTTCTGTCCTTCTGCCTTGTGGGTTCCGGGGATCAAACTCAGGTTGTCAGCCTTGGAGGCAAGCGGCATTACCCACTGGACCATCTTGCTACCACCAGTTAACACTTTTTAATAAGCTAAAGTATCCTCTAACTGTTATAAATATAGCATAGTAGGTGTGTAAACCAAGAACAGAGCAGTTTGTTGTCAAGACTTACGTACTAAAGAAGTATGTACTGGACTTTTATATAATTGGCAGTGCAGTAACCAGGCTTGTTGTCTTATGCTATGATGTCACCACAACACCAGGCCCTAGGAAAATTTCAGCTGCACGGGAATTGTATGGGAGCATCTGCATATATGTAGTCTGTCATCGATGGAAACGTTTTTGGAGATAGAGCCTCTCTCTGTAGTCTAAGCTTTCCTGGCACTCACTATGCAGCCAAGACTGGCCTTGAACTTCTGATTCTCCTGCTTCTATCCCCCTCATGCTGGGATTTTAGGTGTTCTGGCTGGCCCCGCCAGCCAGAAACAACCCTGTGCAGTGGATGTGTGACTTTAAGTGCAGTATGGGCCATACTTGAGGAGCACTGTTGCTACTACCATTTTGGACAACATGAACTGGAGAATGAAAGAGAAGTGGGGGGAGGGGCAGAAGCCTTACTCTCCTCCCCCCACCCACCCCCGGGCATGCTTTCCACCGTGCTGGACCAACACCAGCAAGAGCGATGAAGCTGGAAAGATTCCGTGGGCAAAGTCCTCCCCGGAAACACCTGCCGCACCACCTCACTATTGGCACATCAAGGAGAAGCCAGACCAGAGACCTGCTCACTGCGGCCACGGAAACACTCCCCAGCTCCTTTCCATCGCAGACTGCCAACGTTTCCGCAGGTGGAGGCCATGTTTCCAGATCCGAGGCAAGGCCACGGGGCAGATGCAGGGCAGGCGGCCGTGCTTCCTCACAGAGGAATGCCAACCCGGCAGCCAGCCTGCAGCATCTCAGACTCTACGTGGCACTTTGGGGATTTGGACCTCATTGTGAGCCAGATGCAGTCATGGGAGCCAGGTGTAAAGGTGCGAGGGGCACAGAACCAGGGGGCACTGAACAAGCACTCGCGCCAGCTGCAGGTCAAGTGGAGGGCACATCTGCCTCGGGCGCCTTACAATTCACAGCTACAGGGAGTCTCTAGACTCCAGGAATTCTACCTGGAACCTCAGAGCCCGCACTGATGGAAGCTCTCAAAGACATCCATCCCTATGACCCTTTTATGCTTCCTGGGTGTATGTGTGTGTGGGGGGGGGGCACTGCAAGCATTGCAGGTATTATTCTGTTCCTGGAAAATGGAACTCAAATAAACAACGTGCCTTCAGCTTCAATTCAGTTACAAAAACGAATTGAAATTTGAGGATTCCCCAGTATGACAGTGCTAGCCCATAATCCCAGAATTCAGGAAAGAGAATAAGTTCAGTCTTGACTACATTACTGACCAGGCAATTTTGGAGTACATGAGATCCTGTCTTTAAAAAAAAAGAAAGGAAGGAAGGAAGGAAGGAAGGAAGGAAGGAAGGAAGGAAGGAAGGAAGAAAGAAAGAAAGAAAGAAAGTAAAGAAAAGAAAGGAGGGGGGAAAAGACTACAAGTATTTTACTTACAATCAAGCAGAGTGGACTCTTTCCATCCATAACGTGTAATAGCCGCGGGTGACGGTTACTGAAGAACTGGCATGTCTTGCGGTATGCCATGTTCTTTATGAAAGTGAACTTGTGGAGCTGGAGAGTGGATCAGAAATGGTTAAGAGCACTTGCTGTAGCAGAGTGTGGCGCTGCACGCCTCAGTGGGTCGAGGCAGGCATAGCGCTGTGAATTTAAGGCCAGCCTGGTCTACATAGTGAGTTCCGGGACAGCCAGGGCTATGCAGAGATACAATGTCTTCCCCGAAAAGGCCACTTACTGCTCTTGTACAGTACCAGGTACCCATGTGGTATACATGCACACATACACACATGCAGGCAGAAACTCACACACATAAAATAAACAGTGAACTCATTTGTGCTCAAACTGCTTCTGTGAAGTAAGACCTTGTGCTCATTTTGGATAAGGAAAACCAAAAGCCTTAAAACTTCTACATGATGATGCAGAGATGCAGAATCTGAGCTCACGTACTCAACATCTCACAATGCCTCTTCCTTAAGGATGCTAGTGGCAGCTGATGCTGCTGACGTCCATCTGAGCTCATCGCAGCCAGGACAGCTTCCAGCCCACAGACAACGTATGATCTCAGGTTCTGTGTCTTGGTTCTCTGCTCTCTGACTGTGGGCTTCCATGGGTCCAGGAAGAAGTGCGGGGAGCTCGACATTGTCCATGGATTTGTCTAGAGCTGCTGTAATAAAATCCCCAAACTGAGGCAGCTTCAAATAACAGAAATTTAGCCTGTCATCATCCCAAGATCTAGGGGCCTGAAAAATCAAACCCTCAGTGTTCTTTCTGGAGGCCCCAGAGGGCCTTCCTTGTCTTTGCTTACTTTTCCTGGTTGCATTCAAGTTTTGCCATTTCTTGTGGATTACTACAATCTCTGGCCATCATCTTTCTGTGCCTCTCATCTCCTTTGGGAAGAGATTCCATCTTACTGAACTAAGGGCCTAGCCCACCCTAGGATGATCTCATATTCTGACTTCGCGGATATAATACCTGAACTCTGCTCAGCTCAGTGGAGACCCTCTCCCACTTCCAGACACTTCATCTCCCGACAGCATAATTCCCGGTAACCATCTACGTAACTTCACAAAGTGTCCCAAACTGACCTACCGCAGTAGCCCCCAAGAGCCTGATCAAACTGTACCCACTGCTCACTTTTCTTATTTCTCTGTATTGCTTTCCCTACTTCCTTTGTCTTCCATAGAAACTACCTTCTCTGGCTTGTTTTCTCCTTGGAGGTCAGAATCCAAATGTGTGGCTCACTTTAGATTAGAGATGGAGGCCTCTTCATTCCAGGCAACCATTAGACTTTGACCTCTCCTGGGCAAGCTGATGGTCACTTTCTCTGCTTCTTTTGTGTCAGTAGATAGTTGAGGACCCACAGACCCCTTGCTTTTGACCTCTGGTAGGGGAAGCCATGCTTGGAAGAATGAGCTATGCCTTAAAGCTGATAGGCCCATGGAGTTACATAGGTTTTGCTGTTGGCTGTGTGATCAGTGTGGAGGATGGTGGTTAGTCATTCCAGAAAAATGTTTCACAGCCAGGTGTGATGTCACAGGCCCCTAATCCCAGCACTCCGGAGGCTATGGTAAGAGGTCTATGAGCAAGGTCAGTGTGAGCCCATGGCAACTTGAGGACAGTTTGAGATGCATAATGAGATGGGGAAAAGGAGGATGACGGTGGGAAGGAAGACATAGAAGATGGGAATAGAGAGGTGGTCCTGTAAGAGAAATTTTCCAGGACTGTCATATTTTGTACCCACCACAACCTTGGTTTGGCTCACAACAGGTTCTACTGTCACCTAGTCTGATCTATCTTTCTTTTAATTATTTTTATATTTATATTACTTGTATGAGCATTTTACCTGCAAGTATGTATGAACACCATGTATGTTCCTGATGCTTGCAGGAGTCTCAGATCTCTCTGGACTAGAGTTACAGATTGTTGAAACCTACCTTGTGAGTGCTGGGACTCTAACCTGGGTCCTCTCAAAGAGCGAGCGCTCTTGACTGCTGACTCATCTCTTCAACCCCAAACATTTCCTAAAACAAGCCCCACAAGTTGTTCCTAAGGAAAGACAAGGTTTCTATCCAGTCACATACATGTATGCTATTACTCTGTGCTTCTTTTGAGAATACATATTAAAAGTTTTAAGACAATGCTCTTGAAAATAGAATCAAGTTTAATATTACTAACAGTTTACTCTGTCATGGGACTCTTCCTTCATGCATGGGCCCCGCCTTGGGAACCCCCACTCTAACCAGCATGTTTGTAAAGGTGTTTTCGCCTAGGGGCTGGGAAAGGAGAAAAGCACTTGCTGCTCTTCTAGAGGACTCAGTTCAGCTCTCAGCACCCATGTTAGGGAGCTCACAATGGCCTGCAACTCCTGCTCCACAGGCACCTGAACACACGTGGAGTATACACACACACACACACACACACACACACACAAAGAGAGAGAGAGGGAGAGAGAGAGGGAGGGAGAGAGAGAGAGAGAGAGAAACAGACACAGACACAGAGGCACACACATAAAAGTTTTTCAAGTGAAATCGTTTTAGGAGTTCTTTCCCAGCCTGCAAGGCCTCCGTGCTGTGCGATGAAGCATCACTTCCGTTTCTACCTCTGTCCCAGTCTTCAGTCTCCCTTCCTCCTTTTGTCCCCCTCTCATATTTGCTTTAGGTCACTGGGACTTTGGGCAGTAAGTTAAATCCTCCACCCCTTCAGATAGCCAAGAGTCCTGTAATAACCATCCTGGGTTTCCTCATCCCGGCCTCCCCCAGGTTTAGAAGGTTTGGGATCCTCTCGGGGAAGCAGAACTCTGCTCAGTGGTGTGTCTGTTGCTGGTGAGCTAACTTTAGCACCCAGCCTGCTTTAGACCTTCTGCCTGGCTAGAGACATTGAAACCCCTCTCTGAGCATGGAGTCTGATGTAGATTGAATTCTGTCCTCCTAGAATTTGTATGCTCAAGTCCTAAGCACTGGATCTCAGAATGAAACTTTATTTGGACAAAGGATTGCTGCAGATGTAAGTAATTAAGTAAAGATGAGGTCATATTGGAGTAGGGAGGGCATCTAACCCAACATGGCTGGTGTCCTTATATAAAAAGGGGGGAAATTTGGAGACAGACACGCACAGAGGGAGATCACCATGTGAAGATTGGAGAAACCCTGACACAAGCCAAGGATCTACCAGAAGCCAGGAGGGAGCCTTTGTCCCCAGTGCTTTCCAAGGGAACATGGCCCTGCCGAGACCTTGATCTCAGACTTCCAGCCTCCAGAATGTGAGAAAAGATGTCTGTTGGGTAAGCCTCTCAGCTTGTAGTGCAGTCCTGGAAGATGAACACACTGGGCAAAGTCTCTATTCCAGACTCACTAGTGGATCTGCTCCTGACCCAGCTCCCTTGGGATGGAAGGAGGTGAAAGATGGGAGGAATTGAGCCCCTGAGAAGCCCCAGTGCCAAACCCTCTTCATCAGGATCCTGCCAGTTCCCATGATGCCTTGGTAGCAGCGGCATGAGTAGACTTGTTTGTTTCTGTTCTGGTCTTAACTTCCATTGTGTCTCTGCCCTCTGGTTTATCACCCCAGACTCTTCTCATGGTCTGTGGAGGTGGCACTGTGGCTTTCCTCCTGATCTCTGACAAAGTGGGACACTGTCTCACCAGGAAAGCTGTGCCACACCAAACTCCTACCAGATGCTGGAATGGGATCCTGGATCTTGACTCCCTCAGAGATGAGGCCAAAATTTCAGGCTCTCTCACAACATTATCAGACTGCGCCCTCCACATTTTGGGGGGTACAGCATGGAGATACCTAGGCTGCAGCTTGCCTGTATCCAGTACTGACAAAACACTACACCTAGGGCATCAGATGAAGCCCCCACCCCCAATCTCAGTACTATTGACATGTGAGCCAAATAATTCTTGGTTGCGGGCACTGTCCTGTGTATGGCAAGATGCCCAGCGGCATGCCTGGCCTCTCTACACTAAATGCCAGCAACAACCTCCCTCTTCCAAGTGATGACAACCCAAAAATGTCTCCAGATGTTGCCAAATGTCCTGTGGGGGACAAGGTTGAACAGAGTCGAAATCCACTGACCTGAAGCAATCTCAGAATGACTATCCTGAGACCTTCAATCCACAGTCATTTGATTTTTTTTTACTTAAATGACTCTAAGAAAGTATTGCCTGTTTGTTCATATCAGTTATATAAGAAAAAACTTCAAAGGAGGCAAAAGAGACTAGAAGAGTGTGGTAATTTTGATTGTCTTGAGTTTGGGGTAGCAGATTTTCAAGTGAATTGTGTTTCCTTTTCTGAATTTTTCCTTTCTTTCTTCCTTTTATTCTTTTCTTTTCTGGGGTGGGGTGTTTGTTTTATTTTGTTTTTATTGTTTTTCAAGAAAGGGTTTTTCTGTTTGCAGCCCTGGCCTTCCTGGAACTTACTCTGTAGATCAGCCTGGCCTCAAACTCACAGAGATCTGACTGCCTTTGCCTCCTGAGTGCTGGGACTAAAGGCATGTACCACCACGACCCTGCCTGTATATATTTTTATTTGCCATATTATGTACTAGTTTATAATTGGGGAAAAACTACTTGACCATTTACATTGACATTTTATGCTAATAGTTAGGCCCTACTGCACACAGGGTACAAATCCCAGGTAAGAACTGAAGACGGAAGGTAATAAAGAGAAGCCATGGTTTGAATCCCAGGCATTGTTAAGATCCACCTTCCCAGGAAGAGCGAAGCCTGAATGTGGGAACAATTATAAATCAGAGAGATTTATAATTGGGGGTTTGCATATTGCTGAACTCTGTACTACCTCAAGATTCTCTTTATTCATCTTTATACTATAGAGTGTCTGCCAGTGGCTATCTAGTTACCATGCTCTTGAGAGGCCCACTAAGATAGATGTACTCTTTTTCCTAACTTCTCCAGACTAGGACCTTTTAAGGAAGAAGACAATGACAGTCATCATTCATCATTATTGCTGTGTCCCATATCTGTCACAAGTGACCTTTTTTCTTCTCAACCACCTATGGAGTCAGAATAGTAATTCCTTTTTTAGAAATAAAGACCCAAACTCCAAGAAGTTACATGACTTCTCCAAGGCTACATTGCCTTTTAAGAGCCAGCATCAAAAAGCCCAATTGCATCACCAAAATAATCCAGTCCTATCACTGTCCAGTTTTACAGGTGACAAAACTGGAACTGGAATGAAGCCACTGACATGCACGGTCACCAACAAACAGAACTGTGACTGAGAGTCAGACTCAGCATCTCTGCAATGCTCTGAGCACACACAGCAGCTGCCATCTGAGCAAGAAGTAAGGGGATGAGATTTCAGCAAAGGATTGCTGAAGTCAGGATAACACCGTGGTTTAGTTATTTATTTATTAATTATTATGATCACGTGTGTGGCGTGTGGCACACACATGTGGAGGTCAGAGGACAATTTTGTGGAGCTGGTTTCCTCCTGCTGCCTTGACATGGATTCTGGGGGTCACACTCAGGTCACTAGTCTTGCATGGCAGGTGTTCTCATCTAGATATGACAGGCTGAGGTCATATTCTGTCCCCTCCAGACAGATGGAGTGGCCCATGGTACTTGCCACCAAGCCTGACAGCCTAAGTTTGATCCCCTTCCACAATGTAGAAGGAGAGAATTGATCCCTGGAAAGTTTCCTCTGTCTTCTATGTATAAACTCTGGTACATATACATCCCCTCTTGCTGCTATGCCCTACAAATAAACACACTTTTTTTTTAAATCCACCTTTATCTCCTACCCCAGCTATCACTTGTATTCTCTGGGCTTCTGTTTTTTTTTATCCTTAAGAGAAAAATGTGAAAATACTTATGAGGAAATAAGTTAATTTATCAAAACACTTAGACTATCCTTGTAAACTGAGCATTTGGGAAATATTAGGTGAATTAAATGTTACCAAATGAGCTACTAAGAAAATAGACAATGATTTGTAGAAAGTGTGTTTCTTCTGATTTAAAGTAAACTACTATCGGTGTGAAAAATCTGGGAAGGACAAATAAGAATAAGGGGAATAAGGAAAATCACCTGTGGTGGCAACTAATTTAAATTTATTTGTTATTGTGTGTACAGGTGTGTATTAGCCACTTTTCTATTGCTGTGATAAAATAGCAGGGCTAAAGCAACTTATAGATGAAAGACTTTATTTGGGGCTTATGGTTCCAGAGGATTGGAGTCCATAAGAGTGGGAATAGCAGGCAATAGGCAAGGCACCTGGAATTGGCAGCTGAGAGCCATAAGCTTACATCTCCAACCACAAACAGGAAGGCAGACCAGACAAACTCAGAACAAGTCTTTAAGCTCTTAACCCCGCACCTCCAGGGACACACTTCTTCCAACATGGCCTAAGCCTCCCCAAACAGGGCTACCAGCAGGGGACAAGACATTCAAATGCCAGAGGCCAGAGACTTTATCAGTGTGTGTGTGTGTGTGTGTGTGTGTGTGTGAGAGAGAGAGAGAGAGAGAGAGAGAGAGAGAGAGAGAGAGAGAGAAAGGAGGGGTATATATGCCACACCATGTACCTGGAAGTCAAAGGACAAATCTGTGGAACTCATTCTCTCCTTTGACCCTGAGCTACAGAGATCAAACACTGCTCATCAGGATTGCTTCTGCCGGCCCAAAGGTAGCTATGTTAAATAAAACAAAAACACTTTTTACTTTCTGCCAAATGGAAGAATGAAAAAGATCAGACTGGGAGAACCCTGGTAACCCCAGCTTCCTTAAACACTAACTTTGGGACAATCCTTTCCACTTACAGCATCATTCACAGTTCCTTCAGTCCCACCTTCAAACTTTTGAAGCAAATCCCTGCCCTCAAACGATTTCATTTCTCTATGTTTAGTACATATCTCCAAAATCTGTACCTTCTCCTTTTAAAAGTTATAATACAATACCACACCTTTAAAAATTAATAAAATTTTAATATCGTATTACAGTATCTGTATTTCCCTTGTCACATCAATGTTAATTTGTCTGAGTCAGGATCCAAATTGCACCCACATGTTGGACTGGCTAACATTTCTTAAACTTCTTTTAATCCGTAAGTCTCCCCTCTGTCTCCTTCTCCTGGAAAGTGCATTTGTTTAAGACACAGAGTCATTTGTTCTGTAGGTTTTCCGTCTCTAGATCTTGTTAATCTCATCCCTATGATATTACTCAGTATGTTCTGCTGACCTGCATGTTTCTTGTAAATTAGTTGTCTTACAGGCTTAGTCCAATTCTGAATTGATTTGGAGCCAAAACTGCATAATGGGTAGTATGATGGATTTCCACTTTGGAAGATATGTGTCTGCTTCATGGTTTCTCCTTTGAAAAGGGATCAAGTTTTGATGAACCTAGCTTAGATCCTTGTCGTTTGTTGGGAGCTACACAGATTTATAACCTAAATTTGTCAGTAGTTTCCATTTATTAGCTGGGATTTCCTATAAAGAAAAATTTACCTTCATCACGAGATACAATTCGCACAGGAAAAGCAAGATAAATATGTGGGGGGGGGTTGCATAGTCAATTCTTAAAATAAAGATCCAGGATGGGGACTGTGGCTCAGTGGTAGACCAGTTGCCTCACATGTGGGTCCACAAATAATAAACAAAAAATAAACAAATCCCTGGCATAATTCAAAGGTGACTAGTGAGTTTTGTTGCTTTGTTCTATAATACCACCACTTGGTAGCTGCATATTAAACCATGGGTATAAATATACTCCATCCTGTTGGTAACTTTATTAATGCTCAAATGGCTCTTAAAGCAGCACTGAATTACTCATCTATAAAGGCCTGCTAGACTTACCCCATGTGACTATTCGGGCTTGGGTGCTTTCTTGTAGGGGAAACTATTTTCTTACATTAATTGGTCTGTTGACAGTTTGTGTGTCTTCTGAGACCATTTTAGGTAGGCTGTATTATTTTAGAAAATTATCCATTTCATCTAAATTTTCAAATATTTTGCATACAGCTGAGAAAAACAGTTCCTTGTGTTTGTTCTTCAACTTTCCCCTGCTTTGATAGATACTACTGCTGCATATGAAGTGGCCAGTATTTCTAACTCTGGGAGTTTGCACTTTCTTCCCCTTCTTGTGACCATTTTAGCAGTGGTTTGTATATTTTATTCATTATTTCAGCCTTGGGTTTATTCATTCACCCTATTTCCAATCCATTCATTTCTATTTTCATCTTCATTAATTCCTTCCTTCTAGGCTATTTGGCATTACTCTGCTGTTTTTTTGTATTTTGGATGGGATGTTTGATTCGCTTAATTTTATATTTAGTGATATCAGTATTTAATGTTAGACTGCCCTCTAGTAACTCCTTTAGCTGAATACACAGATTTAATCATTTGTGCTTCTATTATCATTACCCGCCCCCTCCCCCAGAAATTCTGTATTTCCAACGTGTGTATTTGGCAGCTGCTTAACTTCCCAGGGCTGGGAAGATGACTGGATGGATAACACAGGATGCTCCATAAACATGAGAACCTGAGTTTGAATCCCCAGCATCCACAAAGCCAGACGTGGCTGTGTATGACTGTAACTTAGCATTGGGTCACTGACATAGTGGATTCTGAGAGCTGTGTAGCAGGAAAACAGTGAGCTTTGGTTCAGTGACAGATCGTTCTTGGGGCAGCGAGGTAATAGCAGAAGATACTCTCTGGCCTCTATGTGTCACACAGGTATGGTCACTTGCATGGTCACAATTCTGCCTTGTCGGAAATTAAGACTACAACCTGTGCTTTTGAACTTTAATTTGCACCTACCATCTTTGTCTGGTCTCTATTTTTATCCTTTCTGACCTTAAGAGTTGCCTCTTGGGTAGAGTTGGATTTTGCTCTCAGCCAGCCTGGGAATCTTTTTCTGAAACTCTTTTTTTTTTTTAAGAACTGCATGTAAATTAAGACCATTTACATTTCCCGACCTGATTGATGTGCTTGACCCCAGCTCTGACATTTTATTTTATCTTATGATTAACTTTTAATATCATTTTTATCCCTGAAGCTTCCCTTGCAGTCTGGTAATCCCCTTCACTGGGCAGAGTTCCACGCGAGTCTCTCCGGTTTCCACCATCCTTCATGCTGCTTTCGGTGCTGTTTTCGAGTTCTCACCGATCATGTATCATAAAGCTTGGAAGCCTCAGGCTGTTAAATCACTTAGAGTCAGAGCCCATTGGCCGCAGGGTGCTCATCGGGAACGAACTGGTTGTATGGAGACCCAGCCGGCCGGCCTGACATAGGAATGAACCCAGAGTTTGAGAATTAAGAGACAAAGGGTGTTAGGAGAGCGAGCTGCTTCTGGGAGCCTTTCCCCTTACTTAATGAATTACTAGATTTGTGGCTGCCCGGTCTGTCGGGTCCATCTTTCAGCCTGTGGACCCAGAGGTGTCATGGGCTCGCTGTGCTGTATCCTTGCTGCCCTTTCCGTGAACTGTGACACTTCCTGTCGCCGGTTTATTTTCTCTTCTCCCCTGGCAGCTGTCCACCGCAATTGGCATGCATTTGAAATCATTTGCTACTTACTCGAGAATTCACACGAGGGGAAAGGGGGAGGAAAACAGACATTTCTGGGGACACCGCATCGTCAGGAGTCAGGAATTTGAAAGCAAAGTCTACTCTGAAGACTTGCTCCTTTTTCCCACCTAAAAGAGACTAAGGATTAAGGGAGGGTGCCAAACAAACTACAGAAGGGAAAGGAAAGTTCAAGTCAGTGTCTGTGGGGGTGGCGTGTGCCAGCTGCAATCCCTCTAGACCGCCGGACCCCTGCAAAGTAGTTGGGCGCACAAAGGAATTGAGCCTCAGCCCATTGTCACCCCCTGCCTGCCACATCTGTTCTGGAATTCAGGCCCTGACTGACTCACAGGCCAGAGGCAGAAATTGCACTTTGATTGGGGGTTTCTGAAGAGCTTTGATTTGGTCTTAGATGCAGGGATTTTGTTGTTGGTAAACTAGAAATACAGGATATTGAATCAAGGAGGAAATCTCAGAGGAAAGCAATATGGTCCGCATGGGGACTTTGGTTCACACCATTTTGCATTCAAATGGTTAGCTCTGGCACCCTGTGGCCTCTCTGTGCCTGGGCTTCCCCATCTAACCACTTAGGAATAGATATTGCACAGGGTTTTTAAAGCCTGAAAGAGGTAAGTCGGTGGTCCTCACACTGTGGACCCCAGACCAGCATCAACACTAGTTGGGATGTCACTACAGCGCAGCATCAGGCCTGTACAGACACACTGCTATGGCTTGAATACAAGCTGTTTCTTCTGAGACTTCCATCCCTCCCATCTCCCTTCACTCCTTCCTCCCCTTCTCTCCATGCAGTGTGGGACTGAAACCAGGGCCTGGAACACACTAAGCAACTCTTCTGCTGTGAGTCTTAGCCCCATCCCTTCACACCGACATTGTGGCAAGTATCCTTTAAGAATGATTCAGTCTTTAATGCCCTTCTTGCCAGGAAGTCACCCTCCTACTTCCATGACATTTTGTGTGTGTGTGTGTGTGTGTGTGTGTGTGTGTGTGTGTGTGAGAGAGAGAGAGAGAGAGAGAGAGAGAGAGAGAGAGAGAGACCCTGCTGAGATTAATTAGAGCTCTTTGCATGAGTGTGGGTGGGAGGTTATTTACAGGAGCAAGGGCAACTTATCACTCACTGAATCACTGAAGAAGTGCACGGCCCATCCCCCAGCAATAAATGCTAGGGAGGTTTCCAGCCCTCAGTGATGCTTGGCTCATTCTTGCTCCTTAACATAGTAAGAACTCCTTGGCATTCAAAAACAAATTACCGGTCTTGGCTTAGTTTGAACGGAGGTACTTTCCACAGGTGTGGGAGAGACATATAGTGCTCCTCTCTTAAAGGTAGGCTAGTAAATAAAAATCCCAGTGGCTGCTATGGGGTACATCTTTGTAAACTGTCAGTTACATGGGTCCCAGAGATCCCCTAAACAACATTGTCATTGCTCTTGGTTGCCCACCGAAACTTGATAGTAAGACCCTATTGCTGTGGTGGGACATGGAAAAAGATACCCGGATTCAAGCTGGAAGCATCATCCCAATAGCTAACTTTCAGGGTGGCAGAGGTGCCATGCACACTGCTGAGGGAGAAGTTATTGACAGTCTCACACAGCTGTGAACCCTGCAAACTACAATGGTTCTTGACCCAGCAAGATGTGCCTATTGGTGAAATAGTAGCTAGATGGTCATGGGGGAAACCAACTGCTTTCTGATTGGATTTAAGGGTTGCCCCCATGGGGGAGACTTCTGCCTGGTACTGCAAACCTGATCAGAGCTGGTGGCTGAGGAGATTAGAGGGTCTAGAAAGGAATCTACTGCTGTCACTTTGCAAAATGGATGCTTGGGCAAAATGCCATCTCAGGACACGTATTTGATTCCAAACATCGCTGCTACAATGCTCAAGCATGGTCAGAGAAGCCTCACGTTGCAGCAGGTAGCCAGCTGTAAATGCTGAGACTGGAAAGTGGTCAAAGAGTTCGAAGACAAGGGACAGTGGGGTATTTGGCTCTGAAGTACACCATGAAAGGGACAAGAAATATCAAGGAAGAAGGACCAGGAGGAATGAAAGAGCTAGGAGAAAAGGGTGCTCCTGCAAAGAGACGTCTCTAGGACATGACATGCTAGTGCGCTTGTGAACTCGCTGAAGCTATGACTGTCCACAGGACCAGCACAAGCTCGGGCTCATCAATGTTTCATCATGGAAAGGGGAAGGGCTCATGAAGCCCCACGCCTCCCGGCAGGGCGGTTGGCAGTGTTACAGCCACTAACAAGTTGCCCACATTCCTACAAATAACCTCTAACCCATGATCATATAAGCAGCCCTGAGTAAACTTGGTGGGAAACACACACAAATAAAGATACAAAATTAGAAAGGAGACTTGTTGGAAAGAAAGAATTCAGTAGGAGCAGGAGACCCGAGAAAGGGTAATAGGTGGGGTGAAATGACTTAAAATTACATTGTAAAAAAATGTATGAATAGCCACCAGTGGTGCCACATGCCTTTAATCCCAGCAGAGGGAAGCAGAAGCAGGCAGGCAGATCTCTGTGAGTTCGAGGCCAGCCTGATCTACAGAGTGAGTTCCAGGACAGCCAGGGCTACAAGGAGAAACCCTGCCTCTACAAACAAGAACAGAATCAAAAATAAAACAGTATGAAACTGTCAAAGATTTTAGAAACTTAAATTTAAAACGTTAAAGTTCAAATGGGTGTCGGGAGATGGCTTAGATGATAAAGTGCTGCCATGCAATTAAGAGAATATGAGCTCTACTCCTCAGCACATAAGTAAAAAGCTGGGTACAGCAATATACACCTGCAGCCCAGTGTTTAGGTGTGCGTGGGGACAGGTGTATCTTCAGAGCTCACTGGCCAGTAGGCCTAGCTAAATCAACAAGCTCCAGACTCAATGAGAGACTCTATCTCAAATAATGGGTGGTGGGGGTTGGAAAGTGCTTGCTGATCTTCCAAGGACCTGAGTTAAATTCCCGGCACCCATATCAGGTAGCTCACAAACACCTATTGACTCCAGCTCCAGAGGGGTCAGACGCCTCCGGCCTCAGGGGACACCTGCACTCATGTGCACATACCCAAACACAGACACACTCATGTGCACATACCCAAACACAGACACACACACTCATAATTAAAAAGAATGAATCACTACAAAAAAAAAAAAAAAATGGATGCTAAACATCACGGTCCATGCCTTTAATCCCAGTACCTGGGAGACAGAGACAAGAGGATTTCTGTGATTTCAAGACCAGCAAGGGGTCTACACACACACACACACACACACACACACACAGAGAGAGAGAGAGAGAGAGAGAGAGTTCAAATGTATCAGAGTTTTTTGCCTCTCAAGGAGCACAGGTTAGTATATGTTCATGTATAACACAGTTCTAGGTCAAGGACCCCTGCAGTAGAGGGGCTGGTGGGAAAGGGAAAGTGTGTTTATCCCCATTCACCCAGGTGAAGTCTCCTGAGTGGCCAGAACGGAGAACAGAAATGTGTACAGTAAGGGGTGGGATGACTAGAATGACACTTGGTAGGGACAGCATTTTAGGCATGTCTACCACAGGCCTACCGTTGGAAATACGATATGGCTTAAGAGTATGGTGTGGTAGATGTGTTGGCGTCAAAAAGAGAAGTGTTGAGTCTGTGCAGCTCGTGTGTTTTAGCTGGTGGGGAAAACCACTTGTGCATCTGTTGGTTTTCCCTAAAACATCAAGTGTTGTGGGTCAAGTCTATGTTTTGTCACCTAATAAAGACGTACTCATTCCCAGCATGGTTCAAGTATGGCCCAGCTGTCACTGTAGCAGCCCATCAGCCAAGGTGGAAGTGTCCCATTTCTTGCTCCCAAATCCTACAGACACTTTCTGAGCTTCTATTCTAAGAAAGTACATATCGTGTCTATTTGTCTATATTATTTGTTACATAACGTCACCCCCCAGGACTTTGTTGTATGAGATTTTGATTGCATTCTGAATTTGCTTTGAATGAGAGGGCTGAGCTAGCCACTAGCTGGGCAAAATTAACCATAGAGGTGTTGGATGACTGAGGGCAGGAAGTAGTAAGGCAGTCCTTTTCTGTAGAGGAATGGAAGAGATGGGAGGCCAATTCCCTGCTCCTTCTCTGATTCAAAGCAGTCTTTGAGTTATTTATTCAGAGAATTTTTATTGTCAGAATGCAATCAAACTATCACACAACAAGACTTTGTATCTTAAACCATTTTTTAAAATTCTCTTACATTCTTATAGATCAAAGTTTGGGTGAGGGGACAGCTCAGTTGAGCCATTCTGACTGGGGGGCCTTTCCGGAGTCACAGTCGGGTACTATCTGGTGCTTCATCATCCGAAGGCTTGATAGGCTGGCCAATCCTATTCTGTAGTAGACCTCAGTCCCATGGTTGGTTGTTGGTTGACAAACCTTGGTTCCTCTCCTTGTGGATGTCACAAAGCTGTTTTAGTTTCCTCAGCACATAGCAGCTGGCCTTTCCCAGGGCAAGAATTTCTGAAATGAGAAAGAGAGAGAGAGCCAGGTATCCTGTTCACAATGGGCTAAGACAGTGCTTCTCAACCTGTGTAGGAAGGTCACATATCAGACATCCTGCATATCAGATATTTATATTATGATTCATAATGATAGCAAAATTGCAGTTATGAAGTAGCAACAAAACAGTCTTATGGTTGAGAGTCATCACAACATGAGGAACTGTATTAAAGGGCTCCACTATTAGGAAGTTTGAACACCACTGGTCTAAGAAGCCACATAGCATGACTTCTGTCACATTGTACTTGTTAGGAGTGAGTCATCTGTGGCCAGCATTCAAGGAGGGGAAATGAACTCCACCTTCTCAAGGAAAGCATGTCAAAGTATTTGAAAAACACATTTTAAAATCACCACAGCAAATAATGTATCTGTTTCCCTGGGAACAGAAAGAAAATGACCATGGTTCTTTCTTCTCCAGTCACTGTTTGCATATCTACAATCAGGAAGGGCTAATTGGATTCAGATCCCATGTCAGCCCTCATCTATTGCTCATGGCTTCCAGGGGCACAGTGTTGCAAAGGATTCTGAGGCACAGCCAAGTTCAGCAGGGAAAAGTGCTATGGTTGATTAGTGATGCCTGCCACAAATGCCAAAGGAGGTGGCACTGGCAGAGAAGGCAAGGGTTTGTTATTTTTGTGGTAGGTGTTTAGCCCAGTGACAGGAACAAACAGGACTCAGACATTGCTCTCTTACTGTTTATGGTGTACTCATTAGACTTGGATGCACTCAATGAGCTTCCCACTAAAGTCCAATCACCCCACACCCTTCCCAGACTCCTTTGAAGTCAAATATACCCCAGTGTGAAAATTTCTCCAAGGTAAGGAGGGGTTAATGCTGCTTCTGGTCTGATACCAGCAATCCTACCAGGAGATGGTGAAGACAAAATATGGATTGTGACTGTAGAGGATGTCAGTAACCAAACTGTCACCTGCTTCAGGACATTTACAGGGGAAAGGAAGGAAGACATGTTTCTGTTCTTGAAGTAGCTGGTCTCTTAGCAACGAGTACGGGAAACAGATGTGACATACAGAAACAAACCATGAAGTCTTCATGTAATAAGAAACAACACTGATGCCATCATAACCCCAGGTAAGGATCAAGTGAACCAGACTGAGCATGTAGTACACACCCAACAGCAATAGAATCTAGCTGTACATAGTAAGTCCCCTAGATTTAACAAGAGGGTTAAATGAGATGTAGTTACAAAATGCTTTCTCTGGCAGTACACAGGATAGTGTAACTGTTCAAAGAAAATCAATACTTTCTCATGGTTCGTTTAGAAGTACTGCTTCCTTATTTTGGCAAAAACATGTATGATAATTTTTTTGTTGTTGTGATAAAACACCATGACCAAGGCAACTTATAAAAGAAGTTTCAAATTGATCTTACAGTTTCAAGGATTGGAGTCCATGATGGTAGAGCGAAGGAAAGTTTCAGAGCCTATCCTGGAACTCACTTTGTAGACCAGGCTAGCTTTGATGTCACAGAGATCCACCTGTCTCTGCCTCCGTAGTGCTGGGATTAAAGGTGTGCTACTATCACCACCGCCAGGGTTAACTCTCATTCCTAAATAGAGATGAGTGCTCATTTGGAAAAAGAAAAATCAAACTGAAAACTCTGAGCCCACAGCCAAGGGCAGCTTAAAATCTCACAGCTCAGGACAAAGGATCTCTTCTTGTGAGCCCAGCTGGCCCCGTTAGAAGCCAGAGCTAGAAGGCCCCAGTGGCCTGGACTTGGTTTTCTATTTGTGGTTGGGAATTGCTCATGACTCTCAATTCCTTTGTGTGTTGTGTAACAATGTACATTCCAGGGCTAGGTAGAGAAGGAAATATGCCACAAATCTTTTTTTTTTTTTTTTTTTGGTCTGAACAATATGAAGGTGTGTGTGTGTGTGTGTGTGTGTGTGTGTGTGTGTGTGTACTTTAAGTTTGCTTTTTAAGAAGGGAAATGATAAGAAGGAAAAAGAGAGAACTCTGGTGTCCTCAGACACCAGAAACCCCAACCCCTCCCCTAGAACTTCACTCTAGCCTTGCACTGATTCTATTCTAAGGCAACCAAACAAAGGCATTTAGTGTGTGATGCCTACAGTCTTCCATATGTCTGCTCTCGCTTGTCTATGACTCTTCATGGGATTTCTTATTGAGATCTGGAGCTTTCATAGCTTGCCTCTGCTCCTAAGCTGGCTTTGTCTTCTGGCAGGCTGAGCCCTTTCACCTGTGTTTGAGATGTGAGAGTTAAGTTGAGGTTAAAAAAAAAAAAAGTAGCTTAAAAAAAAAAAAAAAGCCTCAGACATTTTTGGCTAAGCCATAAATCAACAGTGGTTGAATTAAAACAGATCAAGCTTGGCTTGGGTTGAGACCTCCATGAGGTCTCTGGCTAAGCTTGAAGGGGAAAAAAAAGTTAGTGCTGAAAAGAAGAAAGTCAGCTCCTGTGCATGTCCAGTTGGAAGACAGAAAATTCTGCCTAATGAGTCGGCCCTTCTAATCACTGCTCCATTGCATCTACGTGACATCCTTCCCTCCACACTGACCCCAGACTAAGTTCTCTGTCCTTTCCATTTCATTTGCACCAAGACTGACAAAGAAGACTAGAATCTGTTTGAACAATCCAGAGCCTACCTTTCAGGTAATGTCCACAGAGTTAGTGACTAATCTTTTTTTTTATTTGTTTTCCTTTCTTTCTTTTTTCTTCCTTTCTTTCTTTCATTCTTTTTTTTTTTTTTTTTTTTTTTTAGACAGGGATTCTTTGTGTAGCCCTAGTTGTCCTGGATCTATTTTTGTAGACTAGGTTGGCGTCAATCTCACAGAAATCTGCCTGCCTCAGCCTCCCTAGTGCTGGGATTAAAGGTGTGAAGGTGTGAGACACACCACCCAGCCTAATCTTTAATCTTAACCTTCATGAGAACACATCCATTGACGGGTCCCAGGTTTGGAACAGAGAACCCACCATAATGACCAATGATTCAAGGCAGGGAGTGGGAGGAGGTTTAGCAGGCAACTAACCATCTATTTCTCCGGGGGGGGGGGGGGATCAAATGTAATGGAAATAATTGTTTTCAAAGGCAAAAACAAAGCTGAATTTATTCGAAAGTCACCTGCAATTTTTTTTTTTCCTTGAGATGGTGTCTACACAGAACCACTACTGTTTTAATCACAAATCTTTTTTTCCTAAGGAGAACATGAAATTTCCAGAGACCCTGTATTTTTGAGAGTACATTGTACTCTCCAGGCACCACCACAGCATTCTATTCTGTGGGTCCACAGCTTTGGAATTTGTATTATTTGGGAGTTGTAGGTATTTTAGAATTGTATGTGGGTTTCCCCAACTTGTTTTAATTCTATTTTTTAAAATTTTTGTTACCCATGTTTAAGGTTTGGGGACATATCTCCAAAGGAAACCTACACTGAAGTTATAACCATCAAGGAGCCTGCCTTGCTTTCCTTTTGGCTGACATAATGACCATAATGGTTATTTTATGGGCAATTTAAGTCCTGGAAAGCTGAAACACAGAGAGATATTTTACCAATATTTACATAAGACAGACAAACATCCAACCTAAAAATCTCTACCTAATCCACTTATCCAACATAACTTCAACCGCATCACATAAAGGAAATGAGAAGGTCTAAGTACCAGGAAGGTATATTTGGTTTCTGGTATTGTCTGTGAATATATTTTATGTCTCTATTTAGTTTGTTTTTTGTACATTTATTCAATTATTTGGAAGTGGGGCAGTTTCATGCCATGGCAACACTGTAAAGGTCAGATGATGGCCTGGGGGATGCAATTTTCTCCTTCTATCATGTGGGTTCCAGGGATGGAATTTAAGTCAGCAGGCTTGGCAGCAAGTTACCTACTGAGACATCTTTCCAGCCTCTTTTTATTTATTATTTACTTACTTACTTACTTATGTGAGACAAGGCCTCACACTGTAGCTTGTGCTGTCCTATGTAGCCTGACCTGGTCCCATATTTGCAGCATTCCTCCCAAGGGCTGGGATTAAAATTATGAGTGTGAACCACTACACTGAGCTTGCTTTGTCTTTTCATGCAATATTTCAAGAAGTTTTTTTCTAACTTGTTGAAACTTAATCAACTGTCATGAGATGGCCGGAGTCCATCTTGCTACGAGTGGTCATGCTGACTCTTTCCAGGTTCCTAGAGTGAGTCTCTGAGAACTTTCTTTTTCTGAAATGATATCACTCTTAGTTTGCTCTGAGAGTCCCAAAGCAATCCACCTCTTCCCCGCTCCTTTCTCCCCTTTCTGTATCTGCTCTTTGCCGTAGATGCAGATGGCTTAAGTATGGTCTCTATTGCTGTGAATAGACACCATGACCATGGCAACTCTTACAAGGAAAACATTTAATTGAGGTGGCTTGCAGTTTCAGAGGTTCAGTCCATTATCATCATGTCCCTGAGCATGGAAGCATGCAGACAGATGTGGTGCTGGAGGAGTAGCAGAGAGTCCTACATCTTACAGGCAACAGGAAGTCAACTGCAACACTGGGTGGTATCCTGAGCATAGGAGATCTCAAAGCCCGCCCCCACAGTGACACACTTCCCTCAACAAGTCTATACCCACTTCAACAAAGCCACACCTCCTAATAGTGCCACTCCCCATGGGGGCCAATTTCACCCAAACTACCACACAGATCATGTCTTTTCTGTAGTTGTCAATTCCTTTCCTCTAGATATGTAAGCACTTAATGCTTACACACATAGAAGGTAGGTGCTTACCTGTTTACAAGTCAAATCAAATCCACATAATTACATACATTAAATACAGATTCCACTGGCACACTAATTAAATTTCAAAAGCACGGGATTGTTAACATGCTGTTTACTTTTCACACAGATACCAGGTTGTAAATGATAACTACCAGGCTAAATGGCTCTCAGAACAGCACTTTTTCCTACTCTCAGCTGAAGGAATGATGATATTGTCTTTTAGTTTCTAATGATTCCTTTGATTTACTCTTGGAATTCCAACAAATCCAGATGCAGGGGTGCCGCCATTTTTCCTCATGCAGCCCCAGGAACCGGAAGAGGCCTTTGACCCAGCAAACACCTCCAGCACCCCATAGCAAAAGAAAGCTCTCCCCCTACTTTTCTTCCATTGTGCCAGATGCGGGACAGTCACAAGAAAGAAATGATAGCAATTCCTAGCTTGTCTACATTTCATGATTGGAAACTATGAAACCATCTGGAATTCCAGTTTGTTCCTGTTAATTTGGCAATAATGGGGTGTGGGAGATGGGTCTGTGAATAAAGTGTGTGACACAAAAGCATAAGGCCCAGAGTTTGGATCCCTGGCATCTATGTAAAAGCTGCATGTATCTGTAACTCCAGGACTGGGAGATGAAGACAGGCAGATAGATGCCTGAAGCTCACTTACTAGCTAGCTTAACTGAATCCATGCCCCAAGCCGAGAAGCCCTGTGTTAAAAACTAAGATAGAGATGGACCTTAGAGGTGGTTCACCAGGTAACAAGCATCCTTACAAACCTAATGATCTGATATCCATCTCCAGATCCCACCGTAGAAAGAGAAGAAGACAATCAATATCAGTCTCTGGTCTCTACACACACATGGATACACATGTGGATACAAACACATACACATGCATATAACACACACACAAATGACAATAAAATATTTCCCTCCGCCTTAATTACAGCAACTCTGTGCCTTAGTTACAGCAATGACTCAGTGAATTGTTATAAAAATGAAATGAAAACCCACCATGGGAGCTCAGTTCTATGGTCAAAGTACTCAGAAACCTGAGGCAGGAAGGATCTTGTGAGAGCAAGGCCAGCCTGGCTACATGCTAAGTTCTAGGCCAGCATGGGCTACAAGATAAGACTTTCCAAGAAGGAGGAGGAGGAGAAAGATGGGGAGGAGGGGCAAAAGGAGAAGAAATAATTAAATGAGATACATGGTGCAATAGCAGCCATGGTTTTCAACCCTTGTCTCCCTCCCTTGTGGTCCTTGTTGGTGACAGAACTTCTAAATCTAATCTCAGCCTCTCCCATCCAATCTACATTGAGCCTTTCAGGGTTAGATGCCTTCCCAGCACACCTGTACTGTCTGCAATGGAACCTTTTGCTGGATAGCTACCAGCCATGCACAGGCAGATTTCTCTGAGTAAAAGCAATCAAACAAAAACAACACCTGTGTTTTGGAAGAGGGTTTGGTGTACCCCAATTTCATCTCTGCTGCCTCTGACTTGCAGTCACAAGCTAAGGAGTTAACACTAGACCCCCAGCCAGGATGGGAGCTAGGACACCAGAGAAGTATCTTTGGTAAAAACAAGTTTGGCTCTCTTACAATGAAAGCAAAATTATGAGACTGGCACTTGGATAATGGTTGAAAGCAATTTTAAGGGCATATGAATCTCCCCTTAAGTATAGATTCCGATGCTGGGAGTACTTTTAAACTATCTTGAAGATACTATGTAGGGCTGGATATGGTAGCCCTGGCTATAGCCTGAGCACTCAGGAGGCTGAGGCATATTTACCATCAGCCTGGGACACACAGCAAAATCCTGTCTCAAAACAAAATAAAATGAAAGTGTAAGATAGTGTTTTCCAAACTTCAGAGTGTCAGCCACTAGCATGGTTTGAAATCTCTCCAGCAGGACACACTGGTATCTTTAAAACATATGAATAGAGCAAAACACAGTAGGGTAGGATAACAGAAAATACCAATGTAAGGTAATGCTGAGTTTTGTTTTATGAAACAGGATTTTGAGAGAAAATGCTTCTTTAAAGATTGTATGCTACAATGAGAAGTCGAAAGCCACTGAGACAGACTTAGAAGGGCCTTCGTTCTTTCTATGGTATTAGCTCCATTGAGCAAGAACAATTTTCAGCTTTGGAAGTTCTTCACAGAACCCAAACCATGAAATAAAAATAGAACCTCCTCCCACAATGAGATTTCCCTTTCTTCCTTTTTCTTCTTACATCTTATTGTGTTTTATTGGGGGGGGAGGTTGCAGGGGCAGAGGGTGGAGGTGAGATGGGTGGGGTGAGATGGGGATGCATGATGTGAAAGGCACAAAGACTAAAATAGAGCCCCCAACATGGCAGCTTCCAAGTCAGAAGCAAAACCAAACAAGACTGCAGTGTGTTAGATTCAGAGAGGCACTGTCAAACCAAACCAAACTGAAATTTTACAAATAAGCAAATAAAGGAAACCAATAATTAAAGCAAGAAAACAAGTATATCAGGGTTATACAAATACTGGCCGGAGTGGGGAGGGTTCCTTAGAATGCCACTGAAAATTAAGAGGTAAGGTAACTACTACAGCGGTTGGAGAATAAGTAGGATCTTCTAATATGTAGTTTAGTACCACGTGACTATTCCTAAAGAAATGAAGATGATGTTGCTGCAAAGAAAACCAGCCATGATTTGCAGAAAGGATTGGACTTTTAAGCTAGGAACCCTCTTGACTGGTAAAATGGCATTTAGTGAGAGTGTCAGGAACAGTGATCCGAGCTGTTCCTCATTGGTGTGACAGAGTTGGCACCTGTGTAAGTTATACTCTTAATTGCATGCATTCTGTTCACACAATCCATCCTCTGCCATCTTCTGCCCTGGTCTAGGTACTGTATTTCTGCCACAAATGATCTCTTCTCCTGGCTCCCTCCCTCCCTGGCTTCTGGTTGCCTGGTAGAGATGAGCAGTTTGGAGAAGAAAGAGGCAGCATGATTTCTTCCTGTCTATTCTTCTACCCTAAAACCTTGCTTCTGGTCAAGGCTGCAGCTTGTCGACATAATGGCTCCTACCAGCTCCTGCACATCACAGCCTTCACTGAAGCAAAACCAGCTCCTCCCTTGTCTTCTCAGACCCAGGTCCATTAAATGTCTCCATTCCCCGTGCAGGTTCCCCCAACCCTGACCGTAAGTGGTTATTTGGCACACACATAAATCTCTTATTTGAATTATCTGAGATACTGTTTCCTGCGGGCCCTCATACATGTGTTAGTTATTTTAAGTTCTGAGACATGCAGGAATCATTTTAAATAGTATTTACTACTGTGAGCATCACAACCGTTAGGTTCAGGTTGCTTAGTTTCTGTATAAAAAATGTTCATGGATAGGAAGAGAACAGAATGGGGATGACAAGGGATAGGATAGGTTGAGTGAGATGATGAGATGGGACAGAGTGGGGTGGGGTGGGGTAGGATGGAATAGGATGGTGTCTTAGGGTTACTACTGCTACAGTGAAGCACCATGACCGAAAAGCAAGTTGGGGAAGAAAGGATTTTTGGGCTTACACTTCCACACTGTAGTTCATCACTGATGGAAACCAGGACAAGAAGTCAAACATGGCAGGAACCTGGAGGCAAAATCTGATGCAGAAGCCATGGATGGGTGTGCTGTACTGGTTTGTTCTAGTGCTGCTTTCTTACGGAACCCAAGACCACCAGTCCAGGAGTGACACACCCACAATGGGCTGGGTCCTCCCCCATCAATCACTAATTAGGAAAATTTTCTCAAGGCTTGCCCACAGCCCCAATTATGGAGGTATTTTCTCAATCAAGGTTTTTCTACGCCCACATATCAATAGTTTATATCAAGTTGACATAAATCTAGCCAGCACGAAAGGGAGGGATTGGATTGCGGGGTGTGTGTGGGTGAATGGGGTATGATGGTTGCTGAGGTCCATTTGGGTGTCTAGAAAAATGTCATAGAAGGAATATGCAAGTCAGTCAGAACTTAACATGGAGAGTTTGATGGTCACTAAAAAGAGGGACAGGTGGATCTGGCTTCCTTTCCCCAAGAGTTTCAATAAGGAATGGAGAATGAGAGGAGATTCTCCAAGAACAGAGCAATGAACAGAGACACAACTCAAAGAAGTTGCTGGAAAGAGACAGAGCATGGTCTGTGTTTAGCTTCATCTGCTTTGGTCCTGTTCTCTTTGATCTCTTTCCCCTTGTTGGTGTTGGCATCAGTGTCATCAATCTCAGCCTCTGGATGGACTCAGTCACCCTTCCCCAGTGCACCTTTACTTTCAGCGTCACAGGGCTTGTACATTTGGATATTTTTTTTTCAGTGTTTCATTTCCAAGCTGTCAGATCTAAGGTGCTAGAGTGGCTGGCACATTTGGTGATTGGATGTGAACCAAACCATAGCCAGGCAGTGAAGGCAGAAAGTCACTCTGTCCCCTAAAAGCTCCCTAGGTTCAGGGTCAGACCTTTCTTATCCATTGCTGTTCCCCAGTGCAGGGAAGAGGATAGATGTCCAATACATATCCACGTAGCATATTTTGGTGTCAGATATTGATCAATAGCTTATTAAAAAACAAAACAAAACTCTTCAGGATGGGTTGTGAGCCTAAAGGCCAGGTGAATAGAAAGCACATTCCCCTAAAGTTGAGGGACTTAACTTGAAACACTTCACCCAAGATTAGAGCCACCATTGAGGAAGTTCCTTGGACTTACAGAGGCTCATGTATCCTCTCCTGCCTCCCTCACCAGATGAAAGGGAGCCCATCTGGTACAGGCTGGAAACCAGATGTGCACCAGCAACCAGCATAAAGGTCCCCTGTGCTCACGGTTCCTGTCTAGAAGTCAGAGAACTTTTGGGAAATGCAGAGAAATGGCCAAATTGGTTTGCCATGGAATGTAGAAACCCAACTGACCCCATGATTGGATTTCATCCTCTGACCACAAGAGTGCCAGGCAAGGGAAGTGACTGAAGTTTTCCCCCATCTAAAGCCCATTAAGACGGACTGATTGACTTTAAACTTTCAGGTTTTAATTTGCCTTCTACCCAGAAAGTCCCTAGGGAAATCTGGAAGCAGCCCTTCCTCCTAAAACTGGTTTAACTCTTTTACACATTGGTTTCTTTGGGGGCAGCACTGTGTGAAGGAAACTTTTAAAGCAATACATACACTTTTTATAATTGTAAAAGAAGTATCATATTTACTGCAAAAAGTGCTAGGAATCCCAAGAAAGTATTAAAACATTTAAAAATAACTGTAACCCTTCCACCCAAAAACAACATCATCATTGATAGTTTGACATATTATTATATTTTATGAGAATATAGGTGGGTGTGGATGTATATTTTAAAATCAGTAATAATATTTTTGTAGTATATATTACCTTGTTATATTGAATATCCTGGAACATCAACTCTTTCTGCATCTCTCACTACTTTTCCCTATACTTGATTTTTTTCTTTAAATTAATACCTGTCAGTTTTTTTCCTTTTTCTTTCCTTCTTTTTTTGAAATTATAATTTGATTACAACGTTTATTCCTCCCCTTTTCTCCTTCCAACCTTCCCATATACCCCTCCACACTCTTCTTCAAACTCACAGCCTCTTACTTTTTTTACTAATTGTTCGTGTATGCTTGTGTATGCGTACATATACACATATATACATATACACACCTATAGTTCCTAAATATAACCTGTTTGTTCCATGTAATGCTACTTGTATGTATGTTTTTAGGGTTGAGCATTTGGGACTGGACAACCAATTGGTGTTCTCTTCCCCAAGAAGGCTACCTTTCCCATTCTCAGATTTCCCCCAGTTACCTTTAATTATGCTTGGTTTTCAATAGGGATTAGTTAGCAAGGCTTGGTCACACTTGCACGGAACCCCAGGGCAGAGGCAAGATTATGAGTTCAAGGCTAACCTGATCTACAGAGTTGGAGGCCAGTCTGGGCCATAAAAAAAAAAAAAAAAACAAACAAAACAAACAAAAAAAAAAAAAACTTTTTTTTTTTAATTGGAGAAAAAGAAAAAGTATTCATGAATCAAAGACACAAACATTGTTAAGAGTCATAACATACACTGTTGAATTGTTCTTCAGGAAGGTTGCATTGACTTCTGCTTGCTCTACTACTGGCCTGATTTCAGTTTTGAAAGGATTTTCCTTCCTTCTTTCAGAGCATCTTACAAGCTGGGACTCTAGCTTGGCAGCTGAATGGTAGGATCTGCCCTGGGGCGATTGGTGTAGTCCTGTGTATATTCTTTATTTGAGCACTAAGGAGGCTGGGGTTGGATAGTACTAACAAGTATTTTGTTTATTATAATTTCACGACCAGAAATAAAACCATGTAAATACTTGCTGAGGGATGGGCTTTTTGTTTGATCTGTTGATAATGATAATAAAACAGCCAACTAGGAGAAAGAGACAGGACTTTATATACCTTACTAAAGGTCTTAAAGGGGGGCTGGGGAGATGGCTCAGCAGTTAAGAGCACTGGCTGCTCTTCTAGAGGACCTGAGTTCAATTCCCAGCATGGAAGCTCAAAACTAACATAACTCCAGTTTCAGTAGATCCAGCACCTTTACAGAGACATATATGCAGGCAAAACACCAATGCACATAAAATAAAAAACAAATTTAAAAAATGGTCTTGGAAGGAAGGATCAGGCATGTATGTTCAAGGTCCAGATTTCTTACCGTGGTAGATATTTGGTGACTTTGGGATACTCTATGATATTTTTTCTCTCCACTTTAGTTTCTTCTCCCCATGTGAGCCTTGAAACAAAGGGTGTTCCCTTCCTCCCAAAAGCCAAATACTTAATTCCCCAGCATCTCTTATAGTAGAATGGGGCATATGACCCAAATTGAGGCAAGTAAATGCTCCTCCCACCCAGACCAAGAACTAGGAGCTGGTAACTTCCAAAGCTAGATGAAGAAAAGATTCCTTCTGAAGAGTTGTCACATTTGGCAACATTCTATCCTGAAGCAGCAGTAGGGCTGGTAGCAGTAGCCCCAGGACCCAGGACTAGCAGCTCTGAGAATGCATGTGTTTCTGGATAATTTCTTCAGAGCCCATCCCTGCCCCGTTTTTCAGAGTAAAGAAATCAAGTCATTTTGCTCCAAGCTGTTGATAACCTTATAGTGGTTATAATAGCCATTGATGGAGTGATCCTCTGGGCACACACACTCTGTGCCTCCAGTCCTCACAACACAGCTCTGCAAGGCATGCACCCCTCCTATTTCTCAGAGTAAGAACCCAGCATTCCAAATAGTTAGACTTTGGGCTACACTTTCACAAGGAATTTAAGTCTAATGGAGGAAAAACTGAAAGGACCATGTAAATGCTTAGAGGATCCTGAGACTGACAACACCAAGACATCCCACAGAACCTTCTCAGTCATTCTGACCAAACCAAAGCAATGAAATGGTTTGAGAATACGGGACCAAAACCTGGACCTGGAACCCTGTGAGTTTAGTCAGAGGGGCCAAATCATATGGAATGTGACAGACACATGGTGGTATTTATTAGTGTCATCTTAAAAATCCTTGTGCTAAAGACATACCTGTCCCCACTATCATTCCAGAGAAAAGGGGCTGAGTGACAGCTACTGATCCCCAAAGCCAGTCTCAGATGTTCTGCAGTTCAGGGAAACACAAGATCTTTTTTTTTTTTCTTTCTTTCTTTCTTTGTAGTCTAATAGAGCTTTACTGTCTCTAGGCATTAGGAGAAAAAAAAAATCCAAAGGTCAAAAATAAAAATTCTGGTTTCACCCCATGCAGCTAGAGCGGCATTGAAACGACAGGAAAATGTGAGCTATGTGAGCCAGGGAGAGAAGGACATGCACACACACAAGCTCTGCCTCTCGAGGCTGGGACTCACAGCTCCAGGCATCTAGAAGGCTCATCTTTAGCGCCCAGGAAGGCCTTCTGCCTGTCTGCATGTCTTAAGCCGGTCTACTTTGGCTCCTGAAATGAAACATTACACCAAAACAAACGTCTGACTTTCCTTAAGCACCCTCTAAAGGAGCCTTCCACTAATTTAAGGGAAGGTGTTTTGCTTAAGTGTTTTCCTCTTTGGCAAGCGAGATTCTGAGGAGTTGGGCAATGGTTGAGCCAAGTGAAGGAACTGTTGGAAAAGGAAGGAGGGAAAACATTATGACATTTTTTTTCCTTTTTATATATATATATATTTTAAAAAAAATCTCTGATGCAATTGACCAGAGAAAGTAGGTTCAGTATACAAAGAAGCTGGGCCTACTCCTGATGCCTTGAAGGGCCATGTGGCTGGAGCAGGGGAAAGGGCGGAAGTGGCTTGGACAGGTGCCACACTGAGCAGCTCGTGAACAGACCTGAGTTTTGACAGATTAAAGATGGCTCCAGCAGATAGGGCAGAGGAGCAGTGCTGTCTGGGCGTTCACCCAAAGCTCGTGTCAACAGTGGCAAAGCGAAAACGCACATGGACAATCCTGGATCAGCGGTGAAGATTTTGGAAGGAAATTTTAGTGAGAAGCCAGCGCAAGAGACGGGAGTGATAAATCAGGCCGGGGGAAGTCTGGGTTGAAGGATGCTGCTGCCCAGTGGCTCACGCTGGGCCAGCGGGAAGCACACGTGGGGCCCAGCCGGCGTCGACGCCTGCACCCTCCCAGCTTATTCTGGCTCTGAGAAAATGAGAATATCTTGGCTAAAGATATCAGGGCAGTAAGAGATTTTCAATTAAAAAAAGAAAAGTCTTTCTCCAAAAGGAAACCAAAGGCCCGTGGCTTCTCGCATCAAGAAATAAGGGCGGTACCTCCAGTATGGCGGCTGGAAACTAGGGATCCCAAGGATCATTTTCTTTGTCTGAAAAGCTGACAGAAACACGGAAAGGGGTGATAGGAAAGGCAATCATTATCTTTCATAAATGCCTCCTTGGGCATCACACTGCTGTGTGGATAGGTGGAGAGGTTTGGCTTAATGATGAAATGTCAACAAAAACAAAAGTTCTCAGTTGATACAGGGTCACGGTTAAAAGCCTGCAGGACATCAGGCTCTCCATCCACAATGAGTGTATAATAATCCCCGACCTTACCATTTAGACACAACCCGGTCATAGCAGCCAGAGTCAATGCATCCGTTTCAGACAAAGGCTTCTCTAGAAAGGACAGCTCTTCAAGGCAAAGACACCTCTTTTCCCCAAAGTCCTAACTGAACGGCCCAGGGAAAGCAGAGAACCATGTGTTAGTTGTACGTTGGTAGAAGTAGATCCGCATTAGAAATACATACATCCTGGTCTGGCAGGAGGACTCCCAAGGAAACGGTGCTTGCTGCAAAAGCCTGGTGTGAGGCGTTCAACCCCTGGAACCCACACAGAGGGGGAAGGAGAGAAGCAACTCTACAACCTTGTCTTCTGACCTCCATACACATCCCGGGGCACCCTCCACCCCCCCATCATTTGTATACATGCACACGGTAACAAAAATACTAAATAATTTAAAAATCAAAACTTTCCTTTGTATTCTTAGCTTCTGTATCTTCAAGCTACCCCAGCCCCTCCCCACTACACTAAATCTGCATAGAGACCTGTGAAGGACAGTTAGTAAAAAGCAGGCATTTCTTGGGGGAGGGGTAGTGGGTCTCGTTACCAAACTATAGGCTGGCTTTTAAGGCTTTTAATACAAAGCCAGGCCTGCTCTTGGTGCTCGTGGTGGGTTGACGGCATAACTTTCTGTGACACTCTGACTAGGTCTTTCCCTTGTCTAGAATTTGGCTTATTTCTTCAAACACAAAGGAAAAGGCTTTACATAATATGGCACCAGCCTCCACTCCACCCCCAAGCAGTGCCAAAATAACCCATGCAGGTAAAAAAGTAGGCCTACCCCCACACCCATCCCTGCCCAACCCTGGAGAAGGAGGTTTGGGAAAGATTTAGAAACCGTTGCTTGTTACTACACAATGTCAAGCAAATGAAGGATGTAACTCACATGTGTGTGGTGTGATGGGTGGGTAGTCTCCTGTGACAATCTAGCCCCAAATGCCAAAAGCCACCTGTGGCTTCAGCCTCTCCAGTCTACAGTCAATGGCTCTGATCTGTGTCCCTGACACACTCCCCGTCTAGAATGCTTGTGACTCATAATTTTCTATTCCACTTTCTCTTACTCAAAGACCTAGCTTGGAATTCCTCTCTCCACAACAGAGCTCACAGCTCTTCCTTTAAATCCTCCCTTGAACTGGCTGGCTCCCGTGGGGAATCCTATTCGAACATATGTTGACACACCTGTACCTGCTCCAATGGCTGAGAGATGAGCCTCACTTTGACATTCTTGGTGACACTCATGGGGCTGTCACTATGGCGACCCGGTAGAGCCTGATGGAGAACAAATGACTCCTTTTAGCCTCTCTTCTTGCCTATGAGTGAGCCAGCCATCGGGGACAGGAGTCTATCTTCCCCATGAACTGCACAACAACCTTCTAAGAAGTTCCATGAAGTCACATCGCTGCTAGCGTGCCCAGACCCCTTCACTGGGAGATGTTACTAAAACATCTACTCTTCATCTCTTTCCCATTTCCCCCCCCCTCTGTGAACTCAATGATATTTTTCTTCTGGGTCATTAAAAGTTGTTTGATTTGGTTAATGCCTTATTTATTTAATAACGGATTCCACTCTGTAAGCTAAGTTCAAGAGCGAGGAAGCAGGGTTGCTATTTCTTTGATAGAGATCTCCTTGGCTCCAGTAATCTTAGTCCAGGCATGCTCTAGGCAACAGACCCAAAGTGAACATTTAGATTCCTCAGGAAAGTGCTATGGCTGTGGAGACAGACAGAAATAGCCATTTGTAAAGTGGAAGGTTGACAGTGCCAAACAGAGGGAAAGGTGCCCTGCTGGGATAGTAGGGGCGCTACATAACGTGTGACAAATGAGTAGAACCCAGCAATCAGTTTGAGGATGGAGAAAGCAGCAGAGACACAAGTTATCCAGATAATAATCATCTTTGTGTTAACTTAGATGCTAGTGCAAACTGTGATTGTTATAGTCAGCTGTCTGACATTTATTACTTGACACATTACTTGGCCACTCTGCACACTGTTATGGGGCTAGTATTCTGAAAACAGACTTCATGCCTGCCCCACACATAGTTAGTGTTCACTATCATAATCTACATACCAAACTCCAGTATGGGGGTGTGGTGCAGTTGGGAGAGTACTTGCCTAGCATGCAGAGGGCCCTAGGTTCAATTCCTAGGCCCCAGAAAACTGTATGGTAGTATACAGCTCTAGACCTGGAAGGTAGACATAGGAGGATTATAAGTTTATAAGTTCAAGGTCATCCTCAGTAGTGTAGTAATTTTGAGGCCAACCTGGGCTACTTGAGACCCTGTCTCTAAATAAATGAGTAAATAAATATGTATGTACAAAACTCCTGGACTTGGCATCCGAGGGTTCCCTTAAACTCCTACTGCCCCAGCCACCCTGTACCAATCTGCCTTTCTGAGCAAAGTGATTGGCTGACTGAACATGAAGAAGAAATCCTGTCACCTTTGTGACCGGCTATTTGTTTTCTTTGCTCTAGACTCCTCCAATACTGCCTTTTCAAAATGTTTGATTTTTTTTTCCTAACAAAGACTCAGTTTCCCAAGCCAACCCTCCCAGAGTCTCAACCAGGTTCTGAAATGTCCTCTGTCAGCTGCATACCCCATGAGCCCTGATCTAGAGTGGCTCAGGACTTTCAAACAGCTTCTCTGATCTGTCACCTTCAGCACCACAGGCCTGTCGCTGTCTCTGAGGATGGAATCAAAGCTTCAAAGCCTGCTTTAGCTTTTCTATTCACTGACAGGTTTCCCCAAGTCCCCCCTGAACTGAATTTAAGAAGCAAGTTAAAAAGAGTTTTAGTCTTTTTTGTTGTTGTTGTTGTTTTGTTTGTTTGTTTGTTTGTTTGTTTAGTTTCTTCAAGACAGGGTCCCATTATGTAGCTCTGGCTGTCCTGGAACTCACTATGTAGACCAAGCTGGCCTCAAACTCACAGAAATCCACCTGCCTCTGCCTCCCAAGTTCTGGTTTTAAAGACATGTGCCACTACTCCTGGCTAGTCTGTTTTTATAGTGTCCTAGTGGGCAAGAACCCAAGTTCAAAGCTTTGTCCTGTGATGGCTATAGAAGGGATGTTGAGATCACCTGGCAGAGGATGTCACCCAACACAGCCAGAAACTTCTCAAATCCATTCGTGGCATGGAAGTACAGACCTGAGCAATCCCTCTGGTAGCCTGAGGCCATCCACAAGGCCAGTTATTTCTATGCATAACACTCCAGGATTCAGATGAGGTTTCTTTCTCATGGTGAACTTAGGCTAACCTCAAAGCTGACTCCTAGATCATCTCCACTGTATTCTAGACAAATACAGCTATGTCATTTAACCTCTGTGTCTTCATTCCATCAGCCATAAACTCCAAATAAGACTCTTCTTAGACTAGAGCTGGAAGATAGATAGGTAAGTAGATAGATAGATAGATAGATAGATAGATAGATAGATAGATAGATAGATAGGGATGGATAGGACACAGAGAACTGCTGATTGTGGTGACCTCTAGACAGTTATTAGGGTTCCTAATAGCTAATCAGAACTCCAGACAGGCAGAAAGTCACAAGGACACAACATAATTCCACAGTGAGCAGGAAAAAGCTGGGCTTTATTTGCATTTAAAGTTCATTTTCTATTCTATTCTACCACTCACTATGACACAGACCTGCTCTAACCTGACAGCTCTCCACAGGACTCTGGAGGTCATGTCTCTGATCTGGTTTCCTGTACAGCCTACAGTTTTAGTTTTTTTTTTCAGGACACTCAAAGCCTCGCACACACTAACCACATGTTCTACCCAGTCCACATCTCTCATATTGCTGAAGTTATCACTATGTGTGCTTTAATTTCTTGAAAATCCACATGCCCTTCTCACCGTGTGGGACCAAGGGTGCAGCAACATCAGCATCACTTCGGGTGTTCCTCTCCTGTTCCCATACAAATCTCTTCCTCCTTCTACGACCTCCTGACTCATCAGTTCCTAGCCATGGCTCCCCTGAGGTGGGCCCTTCGTAAATACCTTTGGAATGAACAAAAACAGTCACTATTCACTCTCTTGCAGGCCCTTTAAAAGAATACCACCAACTCAGTTCCTGGCCTGGCCTCATTGGGAGACATGTAGCCCCTCTGTGCAGTGCAGGTCAACCAGAAACAGAGCTGTAAAATCTGAGCGGCCCAGTTCACGGAGCCACAAAAGCGGCGAACCTTGTTTTTCCTTCCAGCCTCATAACCTCACCAGAAAGACGGACCACCTTTAACTAGGTCAACCCAATTTCACAGTCTTCACTCAGCGCTCGGCCCTTCATTATTGAGGTTCTCAGTTGGAGGCACAACATTTACTGTGATGATTTATGTTTGGAAGAGTGAGGGATTTGTCCATTCTTGACTGAATTGTACAAGACCTTCCTGTATGGAAAGTACACCGTGGAGGACAATAGGCTAGCACTGGCCCATCTCCACTGGGGGATTTTTCTGAAAGGAATCTTGGCCTGGCTAGAGCTAAAGCCCTGGCAACTTGGAGGTAAAAGTCAGGAAGAAAGGAAAAGCACTTTAGTGAAACTCGTCCTTTTTGACTCACAAGGAACCATCCATCCGTCACAGGACTTGACCTTCTCACCCCATCCCTTCCTCTCACTTCCAGAATGCCTGAGCGTGTCTTCCCCCCTGTAGACCAACCCTTTGATAAACACAGGGAAATAAACAGCTGTTGTACAAAAATGCCTCACTCATGTGGTCCCCCTCACCCGAGACTGTGCTGTGACTCCCCCCTCCCTCCATTTTCACAGATGCGACACAAGAACTCAGGTGAGATATAGCAAAGAGTGTGTCCCTGCATCGTGAAATCTTACTCTGTGCAACTGAAGATTTCGCTGAGATGAAGCCGAAAGACGCCCTGACCTGACATGGTGCTTGTATTATGCCAGAGAATAGTCCGCAGACATATAATGCTTAATGCTTTCAAGATGAAGGGTTCTTGAACTCTGTGTGCATGTATGCATATCTATTAATGGCCGAGCGCAATTGCCGCATTATTCTCATTCCTGTGAAAACGTCCCTCCACCTACACTTGTGTAACCAGGTCAAATCAAGCCCGAGTTGTATGAGAACGTGGATTTTAGCTTTAACAAATACGCGAAGTCATGACCCCTTTGTTTTGATGGGCTGTCTGTTCCAGACGGGCAGAAAAGCCACCGCTAAAACCAAGAGGTATACAAGACTTCACAATTTATTAAGAAGATTAGCTGGCTTTCGTTTGTCCCCGAACAATTAGTCACTCAGTGTGCATTCCCTGGGAAGCCTCAGCAGTCAGGTAACTCAAGGAATAGTTTGTTTCCCTTTCTTTTTTTGATAAGTCACTGGGCTCTGGCAATGAAGGGTTATTCTATACACACCTTTTCTGACTGTATTATATACAGTGTGACAATCCCACCTGAAATATTGCATGTTTTCTCACTGCGAGTATATTTGTAGAACTGCCTGCTGTGAAATCACAAAGTTCATGGTTCAGCTGAACTTTTGAACTCAAGAGAGGATTTGACACAGCAAAACAATCTAAATGAACCCAACTCAAAGTTTTCATAGTCGAAATGGCTTTTCAGCCTATTGTCTGGGGTAATTGGGTAGGAAAGTTCTTTATTGATGTTGTAAAAGCTACCCGTTTAACAACGGGCGGGAGAGGAGGTGAGTAGATGCACCTTGGGAGAGTCTAAAAATCTCACTTCCTTGCTAGCTCTCTGAACTCTACCTGACCCCACAAGGAAGGTCTCTCCAGGACAAGCCACCAACTCAGGGGTTTGTGAGCCAATGGCTGCAGCCTGCCAGTTCTTGATGCTGCTGTGCAGGGTGACTTTTCAACCCCTCTGTAAAATATAGCAATATTCACTTCAAGTGTAATCGCGGATCCAGTGCCACTCATAGTGACACCAAATGCATCTCTGCAAAGCTGTAGGATGGAGGTAAAATCGACACCGTAGAGAATGAGCAGTTGTCATCAAATCACAAGCAAGAATTTGGGTTCTCTGCCTCGGTTTTTATCGTCTGTAAAACAAAAATACTCCACTGAGCAGTCTCGGACTTGGCATGATAAGTGTTTGCCTATGCCCATGCCACAATTAGAGAGGGAATGGTCCATGAAAACAACAGAAACACACTGCAATCCTAAGACAGCCCCTAAGGCAGGTAACATCACCCAGACTCTACTGATAGACTGAGGTTAGTAGAGCCAATTGACTTGCACAGGTCACACAACTGGCAAAAGCAGTGTGTATAAAATCTCCAGCTCGGGCATGCCTGGTCCTTCCATCTTGCTGCTCCAAAGCCAGCATGTGATTCTGTGGATCTCCTCAGCCTCCAAAACCTCACATTCACTTTGAGCCTTAGAGTGAAGACTGGTAGCCAAGAGGTGGGTGAGAGAATTTATTTTGTTAGATTTCTTCAGTGCTTGTATCCTAAAGGTGAAATAATTGCCACTTAGACTTAGGGTGTGGAGGAGTGACTATAACCTGAAAAGCCTTCACTGTCCCTGTGTTCATTCTCCTTCCTCTTGGTGTCTGAGTAAGTGACAGGGAAAGCCCACATGACACTAGTAAATCTGGGGCTTGTCTAGTCCCTTAGCAAATGCTTACAAAGCCATCTAGCTGGCCGGTGAGCTTCCAGGGATCTACCTGTCGTCCCTACTTCCAACCACAGTGTCTCTGAAATTACATGGGTTCTGGGGAGGGAACTCAGGTCTTCAGCCTAGCAAGCCTAGGGCTGTACTGACTTAGCCATCTCCCCAGCCACATCTTTTTTTTTTTTTTTTTTTTTTTTTGTCTTTTAATTGGAGACTTCTTCCAATTACATTCATGCAGTTACTAAGTTTAAAGCTGCCATCCTATGATTTGTTTTCTGCATTGTTCTATTTGATTTGGGTTTTTTTTGTTTGTTTGTTTGTTTTGTTTTTTTTTTTTTTGTTTTTTTTTTTTTGGTTTTTTTTGGTCTCCTTTCTCGGATCCTTCTGGGTTAATCAAATATTGTTTTACTATTCCACCTGTCCCATTATCAGTTTAGAAAATATACTCATTGTTAATAGATTTGGGGGACTACTATCAAGTCTGAGTATAATCAGGATGCTATAACAAAAACCACACACCGATTTTATGAACAGATTCGTTCTTACGTCCCAGAGGCTAAGGCCAAGGTCAAAGTGCCAGCACATTCGTTACTTCTTAGGCTTTGCTCCCTAATTCATAGCACCCTCCTTATGTCCTCATGTGACAGAAGAGTAGAAGTCCTCACTTGGGCCACTCTTCTAAGAACAGTTGTCACTTCGGGTCGCCTCTGTCTTCACAGCTGCTCGCTCCCAGAGGGCTTGGTTCCTAACTGGGTCTGTGTATGAATGTGGAGAAAGGAGGGCACTGGGTTAAGATTTAACTGGCACCCTTGACTGATCAAGTGGCAGTGGTTTCATATTCTCACCAATTCCTTATTGCCCTTCCTCCATAACGCTGTCATGGTAATGTATTGTAACTTTTATAGAAATACTACTTAAATTTGCCACGTACTTTTTGTTGTTCACATTTGGAGCTGTTTCGTTGTTCGGCTTCTTGGAGTTTATGTGAAGACATTTGGAGGCTGTGAGGTGACTCATGGGCAGTTGACACCAACCTTGCGAATGACCTGGGTTCAATCCCCAGAAAGCTCTTCTCTGACCCCAACACATGGGCCCTGGTACACATGAGCTTCCCCCTGAATAAGTAAATAATGGTGCGAAGCTTCTTCTTCTTCTTTTTTTTTTTTTTTTTTTTTTTTTTTTTTTTTATTAGTCCATTTTGTCTGAAGAACTTTTTTATGACTCCTTTTGAAATAAATGGTGATGATACATTATCTTAACTTTTTGGTCTCATTCTTTTATTTATTTATTTATTTATTTTATTTTTTTGAGGCAGGGTTTCTCTGTGTAGCCCCGGCTATCCTGGAACTCACTCTGAAGAGCAGGCTGGCCTTAAACTCAGAGGTCTGCCTGCCTCTGTCTCCCAAGTGCTGGGATTAAAGGTGTGTGCCATTGACCTCATTCTTGAATGATAAGTTCCAGGGTTTATCACAGCATGCTACCAGCTGTTTTCTCTTAGCATATTAAAGATGCATCCCTCTGTTTTCTTCCTTCCATTGCTCCTGTTTAGAAATCCCTTGTTGCTTTTTCTGAGAAGAAGCAGTCTTGGTGTTCCTTTGATGATGTTTCTGGAGCTGTTTCAAGGATTTTTCTCATCTTTGAATTCTAGCAGTTTGTGTGAAATATCCCAGGTACATTATCTGTTTGGGTTAAATCTGTGGTTTGATGATTTTTACAAGATTAGAAAAATCCTTAACCTTCATCTCTTCAAACTTATGTCTGTTCCACATGCTCTCCTTTTAACTTCTGGAATTCCAAACACATGTATGTTATTAGATATTCTCACTACTTTTTGTCTGTTATATTCCTTTCTATATTTCTATATTTTCTGTTTCCCTATGCATCATTCTAGATCTTTTCCACTTATATATCTTTCATTTCACTCATTATTTTCTTCAACCATGTCTAATCTTTTACAAAGCCTATCAAATATATTATTTTTAAGTTCTAGATTTACTACTTGATTCTTTTCCATATACTTATATGCTATGGTTTAGATTTAGAGTATCCTCCAAAAGGCTTATATATAGAAAGTTCAGTCCTCCGCTGGTGGCTCTATTGAAAAGTGACTAAGTAGACCGTGGGGCTGCAAAACTAACCAGTGACAGATTCCTAGTTTGGTACATTACTGGGAGTCAGTCGGTGGGAACTGAGGCAAAGGGACCTAGTTGGAGGAAGTGGGTTGCTGGGAGTTTGCCCTTGAAAAAAAATACAGTATCTTAGTCCTTTTGCTCCTTTCACTGCCCCCCCATGCCCACCATGAGGAGAGTCTTTACTCTCTCTACTGGGTATTGCATGCTTCCTGCCATGAGATTTCACCTCACTAAGACGGAGCCCTAGAGCAGTGGCGTCAAGTGACCATGAGCTGCAACCTGGAACCCGTGAGCCACAGCAAACCCTTCTTCCCTTCAGTCATCTATTGAATACTCTGTCCTAGCAATGAAAAGGAACTAATGCCCTAGATTACTACAGAAAGTCTCAGTATTTCCCTTTGAACACCAAACCTAGGTATTCAAAATCTGTGTTCAAGAATTCCAACATCTAGGGTTTAGAGATGTAGTCTGCTGGCATAGTACTTGTGTGCAAGCACAAACCCTTGGGCTTGGTCTCCACCACTGGCAAAATAAGAATTCCGGTATCTAGAGATTTTATACGGGACAGTTCTATTTCTTAATGTCTTTTCTGGTTCAGTTCATTTTCAGAGTCTTCCTCTGTGCCTGACTATGTACTGCACATTGTGTTTGTAAAATTATTTGTAGAATTACTTTGAGGCTTGAGGTATTAGAAAAGGTTCACATATACGTATTCCATTTGCTTGGGTGCACTAGAAAACCTTAATCCAAATTCTCACCCTGCTACCATTTAAAGTTTGACCAGAAAGCCCACAGTCCACTTTTACTTGTAGAGGTGGCCATTAAGTCTCTCAACCCAAAGATGCAGTAGTGGGAGGGGTCAGATAACTACTCTTTTGTGTATGTGCTGCCAAAGCAAGCACCAGACAGCTACTTCTATAGTCTTAAATTCCGACATTTATTCCCTCTGCCCAGGATCCTGTAGGAAGCACTGGTCAGTCTTTTGGCTACCTCATCCAGATACTGCAAACATTCTGAAGGCCAGGATCGACTTTTGGAGGTTTCCTCTTTATTTTAGAACTTGTATCAGCAAAGTGTCAATATCTCTTTGATGTTTTTTTAAAGATGTCTAAAACATAGTTAATATTTGACTTTTTAAAAATTTTATGTGTCTGAGTGTTTTGCCTGCATATATGTCTGGGTACCACATGCATACCTGGTGTCCACAGAGGTCAGAAAAGGGCATTGGGACCCCTGGTACTAGAGTTACAGGCAGTGAACCAACATAATAGTTGCTTAGCTTTTAAACAGCAGGGGAGTTAATCCAAAATGCTTCTTCTATGATTGTTGACAATATACATCTTCAAAAATAATTTTAAGTTTTTATTTATTTATTTTATGTATGTGGGTGTTTTACCTGCATGTGAACCTGTGCAGAATGTGCATTCAATGCCTGGAGAACCCAGAAGAAGGCATCAAATTCCCTGGAACTGGAGTTACAGACATTGTGAGCTGCCATGTGGATGCTGGGAATCAAACCAGGATCCTTTGAAAGAACAACCAGTGCTCTTAACCACTGAGCCATCTCTCCAGCCTCCTAAAATAATTTTTAATGTTCTTCGTTTGAAAATAATTCATAATTCTTTTTATATCAAAATGTTATTTTATGTTATGCAGTGATGATGAGAATGGATGAAACTTTTAGTATGTTCCTTTTTAAATTTTATTTAATTGAATTAATATCAATCTAATATCAGTCCTCAAAGTTCATCTAAACCTTGAAAGATTTATAAAAGGCATAGCTGTATAAATACCTACTTAATTACCTAATTACAATTATAACATTGTTATATAAATTTTTTTTAGAGTGGGAACTATCATTACTCTCATTTTCATAGTTTTTTTGGTGTGTGTGTGTTTAGTTTTTCAGGACAGTGTTTCTCTGTGAAGCTTTTGCTGTCCCAGAACTCACTCTGTAGATCAGGCTGACCTCGAACTCAGAAAGATCCACCTGACTCTGCCTCCCCAGTGCTGGGATCAAAGGTATATGCCACCACTGTCTGGTTGCTCATCACTCTCGTTTTCAGATGAAGAGACCAGTTAATAGACATCTGTAGTGAAACTTCCTCAAGACCATGCAGAAGTAAGTGTGGAGGAAGATTCCAAACCCAGCTTTACTTCCTCTGGAAACTGAGCTTTGGTTATCTTTACTGTGGTTTAATATGAGTTATATAAAGTCTATCCTTTCAACTGTCCTTAAACTCAGGCATTAGTGGTATTAAGTGTGTTTGGACTGTTGTGCAGTTATCATACTATTCTTCTGCAGGGCTTCTTCTTCCCCAACTGCAATCCGTGTGCACCAAACACTAATTTTTCATTTCCACCACCCTGCAATCAATGCAAACACCATGCAACTTCTTATCTCATAAATATTTAGTATAGGTGGAATCACGTTTGTCCTCTTGAGAGTAGCTTGTTCACCTGGTATAATGTCTTGGGTTGCTTCCATCTTTTACTTGCAGCTGATTTGCTTTACAAATTTTAGTGTCTATATTCAGTCATTTATTCATTTACTCAATAAATATTCATGAATTCCTATTACAAACTCAAGGGTTTATTGTTGTGGAGTATAACTTCAACTATGTAAGGGTGTGTTACATTTGTTTCCCCTCCCTGGCTAACTCACCTTATTGGTTTAATAAAAAGCTGAGCAGCCAATAGCTAGGCAGTAGAGGGATAGGTGGGGCTGGTGGGCAGAGAGGATAAGTAGGAGGAGGAATCTAGACTCAAGGGAGAAGAGAGATTGAGGGAGAAAGTGAGGGAGATGCCCAGGGCCAGCCAGGCAGGCAGTCACCAACTACTCAGACATGGAATGGGACACACAGAATGAAAGGTAAAAAGCCCCAAGGCAAAATGTAGATGAAGAGAAACAGGTTAAATTAAGTTATAAGAGCTAGCTAGAAATAAACATAAGCTAAGGCTGAGAATTCATAACTAATAATAAGTCTCCATGTCATGATTTGGGGGCTAGCAGTCCAAGAAAGCCTACCACAGCTTATGGTTGTCACCATGCAAATAATCCATTTGCTCTTGTGTAGATATTATATTTGTAGGAGAACAAATGGTAGACAAGCAAATGTGTAAATTACATAATAAAGTCTTGCCAGGCAGTATAGTCAAGTGTGGTGGCTCATGTCTGTAATCTCTCACGGAGGCAGGCGGAACTCAACGAGTTTAAGGTTAACATGGACTTCACGGTGAGTTTCAGACCAACTAGAGTCACAATATTAGAGTCTTGATGTGGAATATCCATCCTTCTGTATGCTGTGAATATGTGTTACTTTGATTGGTTGATGAATAAAGCTGATTTGGCCAATGGCCAGGCAGGATAGAGCCTGGCAGAAATCCAAACAGAGATATGGAGTGAAAAAAAAAGGCAGAGTCATGGAGACTCCATGTACCACTGGAGAAGCAAGATGTGAGGTAACAAGACATGAGCATTGTGGTAAAATATAAACTAAATGGGTTAATCTAATTGTGAGAGCTAGTCAGTAATATGCCTGAGTCACTGGCCAAACAATTGTAATTAATATCAAGCCTCAGAGTGATTATTTTATAAGTGACAGCAGGGACCAGCTGGCAGGAGAGAAACGTCCAGTGGGACCAGACAAGACAGAGAAAAGCTTCCATTACAGAGTCTGTTCAAGAAAACAAAATATTCAGTATGATAAATGATACACATAGACTTAAACTAGGGAGATGGGAAGCTACTTTAGAAATGGTGCTAAGCAAAAAGGCCTTTGAAAAGAGGACATGCAGGCAAAATTTTAAATGTAGAACAGGAGCCAACGATGTGAACAGCATTTGAGGCAGAAAGACAGTAACTAAGTACACAGGCTCAGAAGAGGCAACAAGTTAGGGACCATTTAGGGTACTCAAGGGAAGGAGGAGAGGAAGGAATGAAGGGAGGGAGGAAGAGAGGGAGGAAGGAAGGAAGGAAGGAAGGAAGGAAGGAAGGAAGGAAGAAAGGAAGGAAGGAAGGCCAGCCTCCACCTGGGTCCTAATCAGTGAAGATTAGAATAATGAAATATTGAGAAGGAATGTTTAAGACAGAATACGTTTTGGCTTTTTAAAAAATATTATTTTCTGTGCATTGGTGTTATGCCTGCATGTATATCTGTGTGAGGCTTTCAGATCCCCTGGAACTAGAGGTACAGACAGGCATGAGCTACCATGTGGGTGCTGGGAATTGAACTCCAGTCTTCTGGAAGAACAGCCAGTGCTCTTAACTGCTGAGCCATCTCCCAGCCCTGTTTTTTGCTTGTTTGTTTGGGGTGTGTGTGTGTGTGTTTGTGTGTGTGTGTGTGTGTGTGTGATAGGATAGAGTGGCAGACATGAAGAGGTCTCACAGCCACAGCCTCTCAACATTCATGTCTAAATGCCACTGGAATTTATGGGGGGAAAATTCCCTGTATTGTTTGCCTGAAGACTGCATGCAAACAAGTGAACATTTGGGAACAATTCCCCTAAAGTCTGCTCTCTAGAAGGCAATACAGGGAGTTGGCAGACATCTATGCTGCACCTGGCTAGGGTAACTCTGAGACACAGTTCATTGCCTCGTGAGCATCTTCAGCAGGGCTGAGCTCCATTGTAGATCATAATATAACAAACTGCTGCCGGCCTCCTGCTCACTTCTCAACTTCCTTGAAGGGTTTTTCTGGGCTCGCCTTCCAAATGAACGAAACAGCACTAAAAAGCCTTGTCTCCAAACCTGCTTCCAAGATAATACCAATATGGAAAGATGGGGACAGCCAAGGAAATAGTTGTGTTTTTGAAGACTCACTCAAGAACTTCTGGCTTCTAAAATAATGGGTTCCTTTATACTGAATTAGCACTCATAAATAACTATAAGCACTGAACAAAAAAATGACAGTTCAAATCACTCAAGTAAGCAACCAAAACCCAATAGAAGCTGGAGGAGACAGACTTAAAAAAATATAAAACAGGAACATGGTGATAATTCAGTAGGTAAAGGTCACGGGCAAGCATGAGGACCTGAGTTCAGATCCCAAGGACCAGTATAAAGTTGGATGCATTAGAGCATGTCATTAATCCCAGTGCTTCCCTAGTGAGGCGGGGAGAGGAGACAGGAGAATCCCTGGTTCACAGGCCAGCAATCCTGACCTACACAGTGATGAACAACAAAGATACTCTGTGTCAAACAAGGTTATGGTGAGGATCAGCATCTGAGCCTGTCCTATGACATCCAAAGACGTATGTGTGAGGCCCGTACTCACACATATCAACACACACACACCACACTATACACACTCACACATATCATACCGCACATACATATCACACTATACACACACATATCATACCATGTACACATATGTATCACACCACACACGCATATACCACATTATCCACACACATGCACACTACACATATGTATCACACACATGTGCACACCGTACCATACCACAAACACACACGCACGCACACACAGACTGAAACTAGAATGGATGAAACATGTTTTCATATAGACTATACCTGAGGACTCTCCAGGCAAGCCTGTGTTACCTGAGACTCAGCACAGACAGATCCTGCCTCAAACAGACTAGAAGGCAAAGACGGACCCTGGAGATTGTACTCTGACCTCTACATGCACGATGTGACATAAGCAAATCACACACACACACACACACACACACACACACACACACACACACACACACACAGCATGCACAAACCAATGAACAGAAAGAAAAGAAACGCTCCAGCCAGCCACACCACAGTAAAGCTGCTGAAAAACCAGACTTACTGGAAAACCCTGAAAAGTGGCCAGAGAAAAAGGCTGCATGACATAGAGAGAGACACCCTACAAGTGACAGCTGGCTGCTCCTGGAAACAATGAATTTTAGGAGGAAATGGTAGAATACCATTTTTAAAGTGCTAGGGAAAATGGAGTGTAATCTGACAGCCTAGAATCCATTACCTACAGAAAAATAGCCTTTAAAAACTAGAGTAAAAATCAAGACATTTTCAGACAAAAGTAACCTGAGAAAATTCACCACAAGCATAATTGCACTAAAAATGCTACAGGAAATTCTTAATGGTGACAGGAAATTATGCCAGATAGAAATCCAGGTGAACATGACATGAAAAGCATTGGAAATGGTGAAAATGTGGTAAAAATAAGAGAACATTTCTGTTTCATTCGGGGAACTCCCTTAAAGAATTGTTTAAAGCAGTCATGTGGTCATATGATAAAAGATACGCATAAAAAGAAATAGCTGGAAATGATCAGTCAAAGGATAGGGGGAGGTCAGTTAAATCCAATTCTGTAGCAAGTTTCTTTGATGTAAGTGATAAAATATTAACTTAAGGTATATTTTTTGTTTGTTTTTGGAGACAGGGTTTCACTGTGCAACAGTCCTGGCTGTCCTGGAACTTGCTTTGTAGACCAGGCTGGCCTGGAACTCACAAAGATCCACCTGCCTCTGCCTCCTTAGTGCTGGGACTAAAGGTGTGTGCTCATACCTGGCTTAAAAATAGATTTTTTAATGTGCAGGTGTATACTATTTTGCCTGGAACAACCAATAGGGCAGATATAATTAAAATGTCAAGAAATAAAATGAAATGTTAAATTAACCTTTTAAACCAAAAAAAAAAAGGGGGGGCAGAAAATTACGAAATTAGGAGCAGAGAAACATAGAGGCAACAAATAGAAAATGAACAGCAAGTTTGAAGACTGGAACCAGGAGACAGCCATCATTATGTCAACTATAAATAAACACTCAATTGGGAGTTAGGGTTGGCCAGACTGGGCTATGCACTATTTTCAGGAAACATTAAATTTAAAGGCACAGGTAAGTTGAAAAGGAAATAAAAATAGATGAATCATGAAACACTAAACATGGTCTCACATCACAAACATCTCAAAGTATGGAGAATTAGCAGAGCTAGAAAGAGAGATTTTACTTGGTCAATGACGAAAGAGTTAACAGTCCTAACTACATGTGGAGACTTCAACACACACAGAGTAAAAACTGCCAGACTCCACAGAGAGAAACGGATGGTGGTTGTTATTGCTGTTAACTGTGACAGGCTCTAGAATCACCTGGAAGCCTGGCCTGTAGGCGTGTCTGTGAAGGGTTATCTTGATTGTGTTAACGGAGTTGGTAGCATGCTCTCACTGTGAGTGGCACCTTTCCCTGGCAGGAATTCTGGACTGTATGAAAGGCAGGAATGGAGCACAGCCATAGTGTGCGTCTGTCACTCTCTGCTTAGTGACTGTGACCAAAGGTCCCAAGCTCCTGTCACTGTGACCCTCCTGTGGTGATGCAGTATGGCCTCAAACCAGGAGCCCAGATAAATCCTCCCTTCCATAAGCTGCTGTTGTCAGGGTGTTTTATGGCAGCAACAAAAAGTAACTAAGACATAGACAAAATGCACAGTTGTTTGAGAGACTGCAATACTGTTCTTGGTAACTGACAGATAATGTCAATGAGGGGATCATTTAAGCGACATTGTTAAACAACTTGGCCTAACACAGAGTCCCAAATACAGAGCACACATTCTTTTCAAGTACACATTAAGGGTTCTCTAAGACAGACCAGATGGTATGACTTAAATATGAAACTGGATAGGTGTCACTGCTTTCTTAGTCTCCTTGACGCCCTGCCCTGCTAGTTTTTGCATTTGCTCTGTGGTTACCACGCTGTCCCCTCTTAACCCCATATATATATCTCTCTCTCTCTCTCTTTCTCTCTCTGTGTGTGCTCTCTCTTTCTCTCTCTCTCTCTCTCTCTCTCTCTCTCTCTCTCTCTCTCTCTCTGTGTGTGTGTGTGTGTGTGTGTGTCCCTTGACAATGATGATCAAATTCAGTTGTCACAGTTGTCCTTCTGAGTCTGCCCACTCATGTTCTCCATATCCCGTCTTCTGCCTGGAGAGGACGATGCGGGAGGGGAGAGTATCTGAAACAGTTTCGTCTCTGAGACGTTTTTACTCTCTGCTACTATTTTATTTTTCACCCAACATTCAACTGAAGTGACTATTAGGTTCAGATCATACCTTTACGGCAAGAGTCCTGGCCCAAAGTACCTCTCTGAGGAAATTCTACACAAGATGAGTCTTTTTAGCCTCTGCCCACAGGTGGGTATCCACTATGGCTAAGCTGGGCTATGGCATTCAATGGAATCATCAGACCACAGCAGCTCATATTTGCTCTCTCACACTGCAGCCTTGAAAGCTACGGCTTCATTCCAGCCGAGGCTGGGTTTCCCAGCTGTTGTCATCCATGCTGTGACGATATGCTGCCCCCAAAGAGGGAAGTGGCTGACTCCCAGGAATCAGCAGTAGCAGACAGCCCTGGCTTGGAGAACAGACAGTGCGGCTCCTCATAGGCAGAGTGGGAAGCAGAGCGGCCAAGCCACAAACAAGAACAGCCTCAACAGACGCTGGGCACACAGGAGAACAAAGGCCAGGCCTCCCACAGGCCTGTGTGGAGGTCTCCGAGCCAGCCGATGTGGGGAGCAGAGCCACGGGAATGTCCTCGGCAGGCAAGACATTGCGTGAGAACCAGGACCCACCCACTGTAGGAAGCTCACGTTGGCCGATCGATAGTTAATTCTACCCGCGGAGACTTCAATGCGCTTTGTCTTAGGAAAGTCAGATGGCTAAAATGCAGGCCAAGAATAACTAATTCCTACAATCGGATAATTTTTGGATTATTCCCTGGTACTTTGCTAAATGCATGTACGTATATCACCCCTGTTCTCACAATAATCCTACCCGGGAGATATAATTAGTATCATTTCATGAAGGGAGGAGTTGGAAGCTGGGGATTCATTGGGAGAGCACAGTTGGGCCACAGAGGAGAAATGATGGAGACCAAGGATCATCTGCAGTCTACATTTTCAAATGTTCCCTCAAGAAGAAAAAAGAACTTCACTAAACAGTGCGTTCTATAAGCCTAAAGAAATCTCTTTGGTGGCTTTGCAGACACTCTTACAGCGTCCGCCTTACCCAGCTCTGGGCCAGGTGGCTTCTGGCCTGACCTTGTTCTTCTGCGTCTTGTCTAGGCTAATACTTCCTGCTGAAAAACTTGACATCTATTTTCCAGGCTCAAACACTGGACACTCTGCTAACATCTTCCTTGTCCTTCTGATTTCTAATCACAAGAATATGCCTGGATCCATTGTGATTTGTGACCCTGTGAAAACTGACAGTTACAATTTCCAGAGAAAAATTTAGCCCATCCCACGCCCTGGATCGCATACAAAGGCCACGCAGGAGAAACCCACTATGACGATAAGGGCATATGCTTAAGCTAGTTGGTTAAAATGATTTCCAGTGGTGCTGGTCCCACTGGACGTCGCCAAAGGTAAACCGTACCTTGTGCTTGCTTTCTTAGTCTGTGCAACCATCGCCACTGTCTTGTTCCAGAACCTATCCATCACACTAAAAGCAAGCCTCTGCCCATTAAGATATTCCTCTCAATTTCTCCCTAGCCTGAATCCCTATCAACCTTTAGCAGGCTCAACTCTCTGTAGGTTTTCATACTGTCAAAGTAGAACCATTTGATGTGTGGCCTTTGGGACCTACCACCTGTCCCTTAGCACAATGTGAGGATTCAGCCAAATTGTAGCGTGTATCAATACTCTACTCCTTGATCTGGACACACCACAGGGTGTTTACTTGCCAGTTAGTAGACACTGGGCTATTTCTATCTTTTGGCCACTGTGAATGGAGCTGCAGTGAAAATCAGTGCACAAGTGATGGGAGATGTCATTCCGTATATGCTTCTCATACTGGTTAATGAATAAAGCACTGTTGGCCAATAGGAAAGCAAGATAGGCGGGACTAGGAGACAAGGAGGAAAGAGGAAGTAGTAAGGAGGAGTCAAGATGGAGAGTCTGGAGAGAGAGTACAGGAGCCAGCTCTCTGGTAAGAGCACATGGAAAAATGTAGATTAACAGAAATGGGTTAATACTTAAGACAGAGCTAGCTGATAAGAAACAAGTACCTGGCCAACAGCATTATATCTAATACAGAGTCTCTGTGTGTTAATTGGGGCTGGCGCAGCAGCGGGAGCAGACCAGCAGCGGGTGGAAACATCTTACTCCTTACACACAAGTTTTTGTTTGACCTCTTTTTTTTTTTTTAAATTTTTATTCTCATTGCTGTATTATATTGGGAATGTTTTAAACAACCAAACTAACGCTGTATGAAACTTGGGTTTGGATTGGAGGAAAAGTCACCAGGAAGCACTGGTACCTTGCTGTTGCTGCCCTGGTGACAGGAGTGTGCTGTCCTTGACCCTCCATACCCATTACGAGTGTTCCTCCCTGCAGGACCCGGAGCTGACAAAGTGTAGGACCTGCTTCCCTATCAGAGTGAGGCACTCCATTGCCCTCTCATGACCCACAGCATCTTTGTGAGGAGGTTCACTGGGATAACGGGTGCATTTTATACCTATGGGAAACTAAGGCTTTCCTCCTGAAAGCTAGTCAGCTCATGGAGGTGGTTTTCTTTGTTTGTTTGTTTCCCTTTCCTCTCTTATACTGGTTTGGGGTTTTTTGTTGTTGTTTTGCTTTTTAAATGAACTTATGTTGTTTTATTGGGTATGAAAAGAATCTAATGTAGCCTGAGCTGCCCCTCCTCTGCTGTGACTGCACAGCCTGTGCTGTCAAGGGACACAGGACAGCAGCGTCACTTTGCATTCCCATTGGACTCATGTTTCCTTCAGGGTGTGGGGCTTGTTTCATTCACTTGCTTCTTTCCCAGAGTGTGGAAGGTCTACAGTACAGAAAGCCTTCAGCCTGCCAGTTGATTTAGAAACTTCCCCTGCGCAGGGCTGTGTACATCCTGCATTATATTCTGTACTGTGTGCAATAAAGAAGTTTGCCTTCCTTTGCATGTTCTTTAAAAAAAAGTTTTTGTTTGAACATCCTGTTCAGTTATATCACCTACACACCAGGGATGTATTCATGGGATTGAATTGTAGCTCTACATTTGATTTATTGGAAACTATCAAACTATTTTACACGCTATCCCCATCATTTCACATTCACACTGACAATGTACAAGAGTTCCAGTTTCTTTATGTAGTTGCCAACTCTGGGGTTTTATTGTATCTATCCTAAGGAGTATGAAACGGTGTCCTCTTGGGTTGGGTCTTTGCCCTCTCTTTTTCTTCCTTCTGTTCTTCGGATAGGGTCAGTCTCATCTGTAGTCCAAGCTGATCTTGAACTCAAATTTGAAACAAGCCTCATGCCTCAGTTTCCCAAGTGCTATGACTGAAGGGTTATGAAACCACTCCTGGTTACTACTAGCATTTTCTTAATGACTAACTGTTCTGAGGATCATCTTATAGATGTGAGCCAACTTTATCTCTTCTTTGAAGACATGTCTGTTCAATACTTTCTTTTTAAAATTATTGCTATTGTTGTTAGAAAGAGACAGAGACAGAGAGAATGTGATGTGTGGGTGAGTACTTGTGGCGGTGAGAAGACAACCTGTAGTAATAGTACAGTCTCTCCTCCCATGTGGGCTCCAGTTTCTTTCCAGGCATTGAGTTTGGATCGCCAGGCTTGTGTAGCGAGCACCTTTATCCACTCAGCTCTCTTTCTGGCCCCTTGTCCTTACTTTTAGTTGTTTAATTTTAAGAGTTATTTGTGTGTACTGGATATTAAACCCATGTCTGATAGATGAATTGCAAATATTATCTCTCATTCTATGGCTGTCTTTCTACTCTTTTGATGCACAAAAGTTTCCATTTTAATTCTCATTTGTCTATTTTTTTTTCCTTTGCTGCTTATATTTCTGGTGTTATAGCCAAACAACTACTGCCAAATCTAAACTCTAAAATCTCCTCATTTCCCAGGAGGTTTCATTTTATTTTATTTTAGTTTGGTTGTTTGAGTCAGCCCTTGCTGTCCTGGAACATACTCTGTAGACCAGGCCGGACTCAAACTCACAGAGAACTACCTGTCTCTGCCTCTCAAGTCCTGGGAATAAAGGCTTGAACCACCACTGCCCAGCAGGAGATTTTACATCTTTCATTCTTGTTATTGTTGAAGCATTTTGTATAATGTGTTTCAGTCATATTCATTCTCTCCTTCAGCTCCTCCCTATCCAACCCTCTTTCTCTAACCACCCAACTTTATGTGCTTGTTTCATGTTATATTTTTGAAACCATCAAGATCAGTTTGTGCCATTCTTATAGTCTGGGGTGTGTGCCCTTCCACGGAGCATGGTAAGTTTATCAGGGACAATACTCTTGGAGAAAAGCAACTCTTCTTCTCTCAGCAGCTGACAATTGCTGGCAACTCCTTGGCAAGCAGTGAGACTCTTCTGTGCTGAGATTTGGTATGGCTTGAGCTTGTACAGGTCTTGTGTATGCTGTCATTGCTGCCTTGAGTTCATATGTGCAGCTGCCCTGCCAGGTACAGAAGATACTGCTTCCTTGTAATCATCCACCCCTTTCCATAGCAATCCCTTGGGAGAGGGGGCTGTGATACAGATGTGCTGTTCAGAGCTTGGCATTCTGCAGGCTCCTGCTCTCTGCTCCCCCGCCAGTTGTTCTGTGGGTCTCTGTATAGAAGCTTCTCTGATGGAAGGGTGGCATTCATCCACATGTATAATGATAAGTCACTAGGAGTCAGCTTAATACTATGTCCATTTAAGATGAGCATGGTGCTCCATGCCAATTTGGTTTACATATGAAGTTACAGAAAAGCAAAGGCTACATAGTAAGACTCTGTCTTAAAAACAGACAAATAATGTGACTCTTTAACAGAATAATAGTAGTAGGTTCTCCCCCTAGGACCTATGACTTAACCTTTCCATGAGTTCTTGGCTACATAATGGCACCAGGTATGAATTTCATCTTAAAGAGTAGTACTTAAATCCAATCATAAAGCAATTGGTTACTCCCATGGGGTTCATGCCACTATTGCATCAGTGGGCATGTCTTCCCTGGCCAGTCACTATTATAACTTCTAGGGATCATGGCTTGAATTTCTCCTCTAGTAGTGTGCATAGCACCTTCCAGCACTATGAACACTAACTATTATGGAAGAAGCCTCCAGGTCAGAATGAGCTTGGTTTTCCCATGTCCTGTGCCTCGAGTACATAGTTGCTTTTGTTTGTTTGTTTGTTTCTCTTCAATAACATCAAAATCAAGTTGGGTGGTCAATAACCCAACTCCAAAAGAGGTAACTGATACCTGACATTGGGTCTTTTATTTGTTAGCCTGTGCTGTCTAGTAGGGCATTGTCACCCTGTTATAAGGTAACTCCATTTTAACTCCTTTGAAGTATTTATGTGTTTATTAGGAGCTTCTCCAACAGTAGGTTTCCATATTTTTTTAAGGCCTTTGTGTTATTTGTTAGAAGTAGTTTTTCCGCCTGCCGGTCTTGTACCACCGCCACACCAGCCCCAAATAACACACAGAGACACTGTATTTGATATAAAGCTGTTGGCCAGTTACTAGTTTCTTCTCTGCTAGCTCTGTCTTAATTATTAACCCATTTCTATTAATCTAAGTACTTCAATGTGGTCTTATCTTACCGGAGAGAGGGGCTGGTGTTCTTCTCTCAGTCCTCCATCTTGAATCTCTTCCCTACCACTTCCTCTCTCCTCGTCTCCTAGTCCCGCCTATCTTGCTTTCGTATTGGTCAACAGTGCTTTATTCATTAACCAATAAGAGAACATATTTACAAAATGACATCTCCCATCAGTTATTTATCCTTTCCTGTATTTTCTTCTGAAGCCTGTTCCCATCCCCCACCCCAATTTAACTCTTCCTCTTCAATTACTTCCCTTTAACTCTTTCTACCAGAAATACATTCTATTTCTCCTCCCTTTAAGGCCCCTTTCAATAGTCCCTTATAATTTCCCTGACATCTATGGATATTCCAAATGAACATGTGTATCTGAATATTCAAAGCTATTCCACAAATGAGAGAAAAAAATGCAACATTTGTTTTTCTTGGTTATGCCTTTAGTTCTTATATTTCAGTATTTGATCCATTTTGTGTATAGCTTGGATCTTTTTAAATGTAGCTATCAGTTGTCACAATACCATTTGCCCAAAAAACAACTTTTCCCACAGAATGGCCTTTGCCACTTTGTCAAAAATAAATTGACCATAGATGGTGGGTTTATTTCACGGCTATTATTATACACTAAAAGTTTATGAGCCCCCCATCATATAGTAAAGCCCTAATTATCAATGTGATGGTATTTAATGGGATTTGGGGTGGTGAATAGGGTTAGATTCAGTCATGAGCAGGAAGCCTTCATGATGGAATTTGTTACTTTGTGAGAACCGGTAGAGCCTCCTCAAGCCCCAAACCAGGTAAAGAGCCTCCAGGAAGACTAAGACCAGGCAACAGCTTTGACCTTGGACGTCCAACCCACAGAACTTTTAGAAGCACAAGAAACACATTTCTGCTCTTCCATCTCCCCGCTTGATGGTAGCCGAAGTGGACAAAAACAGCTCTCAATTCTTTTGTATCAGCTTGAACCTCTGTCCGTATCCCAGGAGCACACAGTTTTGATCACATTCACTTACATATGTTTTGAAGCTGAGCTTCCAACTTCAGGTGTTCATCTTCCAAATTTTCTTACTATTCAGAGTCCCTTGAAATTTCACATAAATTTTAGGACCCACTTTCCCATTTCTGGAAAGAAGACAAAAAATGCAATTGGGATTGTGACAAAGACGATACTGAGGCCAACACTGTCTTGGAAAGGTACTACCCTGTTGACATTATTCAGTCTTCTAAACCATGAACATGGGATGCTTTTCCAATGATCTAGACCTTTAATTTCTTTCAACAATATTTCATAGTTTACCATGTACAGGTCTGGAAACTCTCAAATACATTCATTCATAAGTATGTTTTCATATTCATTTCTAACTGCAGAGAAGCAAAGCATGTTAATTTTGTTGATTGATTTTTCTCATTCTATATGCCTATGTGCTTTTCCTTTCATTTGTAAGGGTGCTGAATCACAATAACAGATTTCCCACCACTGAATTGTCTTTTAACCCTGGTATAAACCTTAATTGGTCATGATGCATTATGCTTTCCAGACACTGTTGGGTGAAGATGAGGAGGAGAGACGAGATCAAAGAATGAGAAGCAGAATCACAGGCTTGGTGAGCCATCACAGGTGAAGGCTAAGAAATAAGCAAGGACGGCGTCCATACTGCTCATTGGAATTGCCAGATAGACAGTGATGGTGTTCACCCAGATACAAAACATGGAAGGTGCGAGTTCAGGGAAAAGATAGGTTCTATGAAAGACATACTGGGTTTGGATGTCTGTGGGACACATAAATGTGTTGAAAGGAGAGAGAGAAGAGAGTTTAGCATAGTGATCCAAGGGTAGCTGAAATCATGGTCTATGAACCAACTTACATAAGACAGTGAGACCAGGGGTGGGATGCCGCAGACAGCCCTGGCTGTCTACTTAATACCCACCATCCCCTGCTGCCTAATACGATGGTGATTCTGTCAGGAAAGCTATGCTTTAAAAAAACAAACAAAACAAACTTTATTTCCCAGCTTTCTTTGTAACCAAGGGTGGGTTGTCATCCGATAGGGTTCTGGCTGAAGAAACAAAAGCAGCGGATACTGGGTGGGGCTTCCAGGAAAGCTCTCTTTTATTAAACAGAAAAGAAAAGAAAAAACCCTTCGTGGAGGGTCTAAGCCCCTCTCCCAGAAAAGCACACTGAAGTGCAACTGGTTTGCCCAGGGACTCACTGGGGGCGATCAAGGCTGCCTTCCTGGCCAACACATCTGAAAGGGATTTGGGAGAAAGAGTCCGTCTTCTGCTTAACTCTTGGGTAAGGAACCTAATAAATGGGGTGAGTAAATGCCATCAGAATCCAAAGTTCTGGAGAAACACTCCCACTTGCCAGAGCCATCTGTGTTCTATGCCCTCAACATCGAGTAGGAGACCCTTCCTTCTCTCCTGTGATGGAGGGGTGAAGCAGGACAATGATACAGAGGATGGGTTTTATATAACTAGAACAGACTTGGGTTCCAGTCTCAGCTCTGTAAACCGTGTACATTACTGAACTCTGACCCTCAACTTCGCAGCAGAGAAATGGAGATGATAGCCCCTGTCTGGAGGCATCATTGAGGGAGGAAGAATGAAATGAAATAGCACATGTAAAATGAATGACACACTGGTCAAATACTAGCTGCCACTATCACTACTGCTTACATGTCTGTTTAAGTCGAATGGAGGCACTATTTCGTATTTTTAAAAAATGAAATAGTTTGGGAAGTCTTCACTGTTATTACTTGAGTGGGCAGCATCCTTTGTTAATGCCCAAGGAAGCAACTGTGGCACCTAAGCAAGTGTGTCCAATCCACAACCTGTAGGTTTCATGTTAGCTGTGAAAGTGGCCAAACATGCAAATCATTGGGAGGCTTTCTTTTTCAATTAATTTGGTAACTCAAATGCACAGTTCTCCACCATGCACTCTGTAGATGACGTCATGTAACAACGTTAAGTAGTTGAACACTGCGCCCATGTATAGAGTGTCAAGGGGGAAGGGGTAGAAGTTTTGTGTGAACTTCAATTGCATACCAGCCTCCACTAAATATCAGGGAAGTGTAGGCCAAGTGAGGAATATCAAGAGTGAAGTCAAACTCCCAAGAGTAGAGAGACAGGGGAGGAGGCACCATGGTTAGGCATGGACAAAGGTGCTCAGGAAACGGGCTTAGCTGACAGTTCAGCAATGGACAGAAGCTGGGAGCCCTAGCATCCCTGGGAGACAGATAGACCCAACATCCTTGGGCAATGAAGTGATTCTAAAAGGAAATGGGTTCCTCCCTTCAGAATTCCAACATCCACAACCTGAGAAGCACAGCATGGCCAGCAGTCTCCACAAGATGTCTTCACGTGAAGACCAGCCTCTTTCACAGGCCAGGAATGTATGGTACAAGGACTTGACTGAGAATAAAACCAATGGTGACAAGCTTGGGTGGGGATGGTTAGGTCACATGAGGAAAGGAAGTGCCTGAACATAGAACCTTAATGGGTGTAGTAGAGGACATCAGAGCCCTGGTCAGACCTGCTTGGATCTCTACATTATCTCCTGGCATACTGCCCTCCCCCATTCCTAGGAGCACCTATAGCTTTGGGTGTGTGGGGTTATCAGATTATTAGTGTCTCCTTTTCTGGGTTTCAGGGGTGCCATATGTCATAGGAATTTATGTTTTCTTAGGGCATTCCTTAAGCAATGGCTGTTGTTCCTGATCAGGGCAATGTAAGGTATGACCTTCACTCTGTCCTGGGGGACAGAGTCATTGCTACCCATTGGGACTGCACTTGATAGTCCTTTCTTGATTACTATCCTCCCTCCCTCTCTACCCTATTCCTTATCCCTTCAGATGTTTCCTATGAATACCTGCAAATGAATCACTTTACTAGGATCTTTTATGTCTCAAGATTTCTATCTGGGAAACTGTGCCTCCCAGCAAAGTCTCTCTAAGATACACAGTATTTGGAGAGAGCAAGACAGAGTCAGAGGGGCATTCTGACATGACCTAGCCACCTTTGTCCAAAGATAAGTACCCTGGCTTAGCCAGGGCTCACTCAGGACAAATTGTTGTGCCCTGGAGGCAGATAAAGCCAACACTGTCCTGTGGGTAGAATTTCCTCTTTATTTCCTTTAGTGAACACCTCCACAAACCACAGTGGATTGGGTATAGTCTCTTTGACTCAAACCTGGAGGAAGTTCAATATCAGGTCAACACAGAGAAAGGAGGATGAGAGGACATGCCTAGAGAGCGGATCACAGGGAGGAGCTAGACACAGACGTGGCCCAGCCCTCCCTGCACAGCCAAGAACTCAGGCGCTGAGCCCATCATCACCTTGAGGTTGTCAAGCATCCTCTCCCCACAATCTTCTCTTGGTAATTTGGTCAGAGGGAATTTTCCGAGATGTAGTCAACAAAGAGAAATCATAGTGAAGGTGGTGTTGTGCTGAGTCACCATGAAAGGTCAAACAAGGTTCCTCAAAAGACGTCTACATGTTGTTTTGTTTGTTTTATTTTTGAGACAGGGTTTCCTGTATCCCATGCTGGCCTCAAACTCACTATAGAGCCATGTTTGGCCCTGAATTCCTCATCTTTTTGCCTCCATCTCTCAAATTCTGGGCTCACAGGCATGGACCCCATGCCCGTTCAAAACAGAAGCCATGTCTTATCTCTGGAACCTGTGAACAGTTAGCCACCAGTCCTGGCGGAACTTGCATATAAATGTCATTGCATTAGCAGTCTTGAAGCAAGGACTCTCCTGCATTGTGAGGTGAGCCCAATATAGCAACACAGGTCTTTTTAAGGGACTGTCAGGAAGGTGAAGGTTTTGCTGTGCCCATGAGAGCCGTGACAAGAGATGGAAAACCTAACTTGCACTTAAACAAATGGCTATGGATACTCAGAAGACTGGGAACAGACTGGATTAAGAAAGAGAAAAGAGGTTGTCAAAATAGTCTAGGCAAAGGGTTACCAAAAGCTGACCAAAGAGGGAGGTGGCTGAGGAGTGGGGGAAACAGAGGGGGATTCCATTGCTGTGGGAGAGCTTAGGCCCTGAGAGCACTGGGAAGATTTGTTATAGTCCCAGGAGTGCAGTACCTTAAGTGTCTTTGGATGCCTAACCCTGTCAAAGGGATGCCTCGCACCGTCTTCTCCTCTGCCTTCACCTGCACTGGAGCTTGTATTTGGAGCATGTCACACTTCCCCGGGAGAAGGAAGGAAACGAGGGCTGTTTTCGTCTCTCTCAAAGTGCACCAGACTCCCTCTTGTACCTTCTGTCTCTCTGCATCTCACTGAGGGACAACCCAGAGCTCAAACATGGCCGTGACATCAACCTGTCTGTGGCAGCCACACTGGTGTCACATTTCAATTTAAAAAAAAACTATAAGAGTTTTGCCCCAGGTCAGAGATTTCTCTCCCAGGTAGGATTGTCATCATAGGCTATGGTCAATGCTAGGGACAAGAAGGCCCGGAGCTCAACAAATCCCAAATGGTACCTGACTCCTGACTCTCCACCAGGAAGAAAACATCACGGGCTGTTGAGAAATGATGATAGCCCCAAACTATGAGGTGCAAAGTGATCTGAAGGCCTGCAACTAAAGTCTGAGGGAGGAGGCTGTTGGTTTGACATCCTAAAAGATGACAGTGAGAGATTTCTGTGGGAGAAACAGCTGAGCGCTCTCCTGGTCCCCCAGTTTGATTCCCATCCCAGCCCTCTATTTATATATGTTAATATGGCACAGTGTGAGATTTTTCAGGCTATCGTTCACAGATGACATTTTTAATCTACCTCAAAAATGTAAACATAGCGAGGGTGTTCTGCAGACGAACTGCCCGGAGCAACTGTCAGATGGAAAATTCACTGGAAAGTTTAGCCTGTCTCCAGTCTAACTAAGTTGAGGAATGCTGCAAAAACAGGTGTTGTCTGACACAAGTAATAATTACCTTTCACCTTGATGTATGCTAGTTTAATCTATTCCTTACACGGTAGCTTGGTCTCGGCTGACTGACTTTAGTACTCCAAAAGCAGGTGGGCGACGAGTGTGGCTGGTATGTGACATTATTGATAAGACAGGGCTTCAGGGTGATTTTGACTGGTTTTCACAAGGAGATAGAAGCGTGTCTCCTGCCTGCCTGATAAATATTTAAATCTAGATGGATATCACGGCGCTGTGTAAAAGCAGTGACATACTCATAAATGACTTTTGAAAGTGTTTCATTGGAAGTACGGTGTAATTCAATGACTTTAACAGAAAGGGGAAAATGAATTACCAGGGCCTTTTTGTGAGACATGAATACCCCCTGTGCATCACACCCTGGAGTAAGTCACTTAGCTAGAGGAACTGCGGTGTTGGCCTGTGGAAAGTAGAAGAAAATACTTCCCAGTGCTTCAAAATCTTTTAGAACTTGAGATATGGCTTATATATGTTGTCATCCCAAAGAGCCCTGTCTGTGCTTAGAACAACAGTATGCAATACTTTCCTTTTAATTGTCAGCTTCCCTTTCTCCCACCCCCTGGTTCAAGGAAATGCTATTTTTGAAGATATTTGGGCATGGTGTTAAAAATGGGAAACATTCAATTACCCCTAAGTGGCAGGAATATCACACAATGTTTATAAATTCAAGAAAGGCCTTCTCACCTACCTCAAATGAAAGGATGGTACATCATCTCCCTCCTTGTTCTTCATCCTTCAACATCCAGCGTCTTCAGTGGCCCCTGAGAGGAGCCCCTCACCCTGGGCCTGTTTCCTTCTAGAATACTTGGCATCATAGGAAAACTTAGAAGACTCAGATTCCTCCAGGTTCCTTACCCTGGGCTCAGGGAACAGTAAAGAGACCCTAATTGCCTTCTCTACCATTGTCATTCAGTAAACTCAAATTCTGGGTTTCATTTCCATCCTGTTCACCACTTTCTTTTCCTCCTCCACCCCTCGCTGCATGGCTGTCTATTGCATGTTCCACACCCATGTTCATTCCATGGACATCTGCTTTATCCATGCCAAAAGTGTAAGCCATGAAGCCAATAGGTGGCAGAAAATGAATAAGGGCCCAGGATAGGCTAATTGTAAAACTCACTATCAAAGAAGAGAAATGCCCCAGGACAGATGGGTCTGCCCTCTTTATACTGGGCCAGTGGGGTTGTGGGGTGGGGTGGGAATGAAGCAGAGTTCCAGTTCAGGAACCCTCGACCCTGGCCATTAGCCTATTCATTAATCTAGAATCCAGACATGGAAATCCAAAGGACCATATACATATCAAGCTAAACAAAATGATATGAACTCTTAGCTGGGGTGAAAGGATTATTTTAAAGAATCAAAGGAGGAATGACAAGAATGACATGCTCAGATGTCAGCCAAGTGTTATCAAGTCAAACACTAGGATTGTAGCTCAGCCATGAGGCCTAAAATGCTTCAACCACAGCCCACCCTTCCCAACCCCTTTGAGAAGGCCATCCATCCAACAGCAGTGACTCAAACACCCTTCCCTGTGTTCCTTGGCTTTCTTTCCAAAGTCTTTACCCCCAAGTCTTTTCTGTCATCCTGGTCCTTTTCCCTCATACTTGGTCAATTTGGAGGATCAAAGCTGATCCCTCAGGGAGCATCACACCTTTCATGTTATCCACACTCAACATCTACAAACAGGCAAATCCTTGTCTTACAGACAGTAGCTATAACCCTGAGGCATTGTCTTCATCTATTTCTTCACTAGAGAAGGGCTGGAGATAAGGCAAGAGAAAAACTCAGCTGCTCAACTTACCATTTGTTCATCATCCTGCTAACTACTTAGGTGATAGGTACCTCAGTCCTCCAAGAGACCCACGATGGTACCTGACACTACAGTGGATAGTGTGTTTAAATAAATAAAATTACATGTTCGATTTCTATTTCAAATGCTCTGGCAGCCTAGAGTGCCAAGAAAGCAAGAATTCCAAATGCTCACCTACATATATACATTTGGAATAATTTACAGTATCAAATTCAGCAGGGTCTCCCAGAAATAAAAGCAGATTTTCAAGAAAATGCCAAAGTTCATTTGTGATCTGAAAATTCCATGGCCTCCTCCTTTATGGCTTCTTCCAGCAACACTGGGTTCCTGAGGGCCTGACCCTGAAGTCAACTACCTGAAGGTCAGATGCAGGTAGCTATCCTTCTGGAAGGCCTTTTCCCATTCCTATAACCTGGGGACAAACCTGTAGTCAGACCTACGTACACACTCAAACCCAAACTGTCTAGGGTTGGAAAATGGAGAAAACACACAAACTATACTGAAGTGAGACCCAAACAAGCTAATCTTAATGGGTATGTATGCTCACAACACACAAGAGCACATATACACACATGTATATATAAACTGCGCTGGGATTTCTAATAGTTGAGGATTAGTTATATTCAGTCTTCTGGAAGTGTACTTTGATTATTTGAAGACGCCCACAAACAGAAATGAAAACTGATGAGAGATTCCTGCCCTAGAGTTTCTGTAACTCAACATGGAGTTTGTTTAAACTCATATTTCTGGTGCTTTCTACATTTCTTGACCAGGACATCCTCATACAGAGATGAAAGTCATTAATCTCAGCCTTAAAAATCTTACAGCCTAGTCAACCACTGTGTTCAATTCTTTCTTTCTTTTCTGTCTTTCTTTCCCTGTCTTTCTTTCTTTCTTCTTTCCTTCCTTCTTTCATTCATTCTTTCGTATGTGTGTATGTGTGTCTGTGTGTGTGTATAAAGTGTATGCATTCATTGGGCATATGACTATGGGCCATGACTACAGTGTGGAGGTCAGAGGACAATCTTGTTTAAGGAAGGGTTTCTATGTTGTTCACCACTGCATATTCTGGGTGAGTTGGACCACTGGATGTTGAACATGCTTTTATCTCTGTCTCTCATCTTTCTATAAGGGTGTTGGGAATTACAGATGAACAACATGGTGCCTTGCTTTACATAGGTTCTGAGCATTTGAGCTCAAATCCTCATCTGTACATGTCAAGTACTTTATCTACTATGCCATCTCCCTAAATCCCAATCAATCTTTTAATCAAAGATATAGCTTAACAGCTACCAAGGCCCAAAATAAGAGATTTGGTACCATAGTTAATTTTCATTACTGATAAATCTTCCCTGAAAAGTTAAACAATTGGAGTATGGTGGCACACTCTTGTGAATCTAACTACTTGAGAAGCTGAGGCAGGAGAATCATGAGTTCAAGCCTTCCCTGTGCTACACTGTCTAAGGCCAGCCTTGGAAATTTTACAAAAGACTCTTTCAAAAAAAAAAAATTAAAGGGGAATGTAACACAGTGGTCAAGTACTTGCCCAACAGATCCAAGGCACTGAGTTTAATATCTAGTGTCACAAAAAGAAAAAAGAGGGAAGGGAAAAAAGGCTTAGAAAGAGGAACTTAAAGATACTAACACTAGCTGGGGGTAGCTGCACATACTTTTAATTCCAGCACTTGAGAGGCAGAGGCAGGAGGATCTCTGTGAGTTTGAGGCCAGCTTGGACTACATAGCAAGTTCCAGGACAGCCAGAAAAAAACACTAACACCTGCTTATTGCCTCTTACTGAGGACTTCTGCACCCTAAGGGACAACACCTATGTGCCTAGAGCATTGCCACTAATCTTTACAAAGTGGTAAGATGGTAAGAAAAACTAAGGAACTGGCCTAGGCTATATACCTAGCAAATATCCCACCGTATTACAGGGTTCTGGGGACATCTCATGATTGTACCTTCTTTGATCATAATGCGTGGCCCTAGGATCTAAGGAAGGAATAGACACTGATGGAAGTATTAGAATGCTAGAAAGGACTGTGATTCTAACCAGTTACCAAGGAGTGAAGAAGCCCTACATAGTCTGGGAATTACAGGAAGAGGTAGGATGATTGAAACAAGAAAACAATAGGCTGGAGAAGGGAATGGAATTCAAAGTAAATGGAGATGCATGGATGAAACCAAGAACATGAGGAATTGGGTCAAAAAAGAAATTGGGGTGGAAAGATATAGAAATTTCTCTTAGTACATGTAGAACCTTGAAAGGCTAATGAGAAGGAAATTGTAATGGATTCTGTGAAGCAGTTGATAGTTGACATAAGAGAGGAAAACAGGGTTGCTGGCTCTTGGCATTTCTGTGTTTGTGTTTGCTGGAGGCAACAGAAGCAGAGATCAATTCTATGTTTGGAGCCTTTATGTTTAGTGTGGTAGAATCACCACTTGTGTTAATGAGGCTGTGTGCTGCTCTAAGTTACTCCACACTAGGAGGCAGTGGTTCTCAGGCTGTGCCTCACTCTGAATGACTGTTTTACAAGGCATCTGTCAGTCCCACTGTGAGTACAAACACAGAGGCAGATACCACCATCAGTCCCCAGAACAAACTGACAAATAATTTAATCATGCAAGTGAAAAGGTACCAGCTATAAACTTATAAAAGTAGATTGGGTGTTATGCTTAGTTTCCTACCTGCCGGTCTTGTCCTTCTGCCATGCCAGACCCAAATAACACACAGAGATGCTGTATTAGATATAAAGCTGTAGTTCAGTTACTAGCTTCTTATCGGCTAGCTCTATCTTAAATATTAACCCATTTCTATTAATCTAAGTATTTCCACGTGGTGTTATCTTACTGGAGAGAAACCCCACATTCTTCTCTCTCAGTCCTCCATCTTGAATCTCTTCCCTACTACTTCCTCTCCCCTCCTTGTCTCCTAGTCCCACCTATCATGCTTTCCTATTGGCCAACAGTGCTTTATTCATTAACCAATAAGAGAAACATATTTACAGAATGACATCTCCCAACAATTGGGAACAAACACATTGGCACCAGAACAATGAAAGGAGCAACAGCTTCATGTGGACACCATAAAAGGAAGGACAGCTAACACTATGGTGATTAAGGCTCCACCAATTTGATTGGCCATCCAACCACCTACTGTGGTGTGTGAGCTGAGGGACAAGCAGAAAAAGAACACTTTATGGTCCCCAAGGCTTCAGCTCTGCCTGTTCCCTATTGTTTCATGCCACCCACTCAAAGTACTGTTCATCAAGATCCAGTACTGTCCCTTGTTGGGATGACAATCTGCCCCATGCTCACCTCTGCACAAGCTCTATAACCAGCTCTCTAGGGCTCCAGAAACCCTCCAAATGCATCCCCTAGACTAACCACTCCAGTGACTTTCCTTGCATCTCTCTGGGACCTCTGCCTTCAGTACAGCCGCTTGGAACTCTGAGGGTTCTTCAACATTGTTGTGCACATTCTGTAACTTAGGTGTGTGTCTCTCTGGGTGTGTATTACTACACAAATTATAATGTATGATGTGAGACTTCATATGACTAATTAAGAATGGAATAGGAGAACCTATGATTGCCAGGGCCAGCTATAGAGGGAAATAGGATTGCTTGATAAATTAAAATTTACAGTTACTCAATAAATCCTGACATTGTAGAAAGACACAAATGTGTCCACCCATCTGGCATAACTCTTTCAGGATTCCTTATTAAATAACCTCATTTTAGTCTCTTCCAAACAACCTTGGATGAGTAACATGTTTTCCCACTTCATTCAGCTCAGAGAACTTAGTTGACTTCAGTAGGTCACACAATTTATATGTAACAGAACTAGGATCAGAAATCAAATCAGACTCAGTGGCATTCACACAAAGGTTAGAGTCAAATCAGTCCCCATGTGTTAGTCCTCTGAGACCCTGAAACACTGTCACTGGTCTTTTAGATTATAATGTTGAGCTCTCTGCATCCCAAAACCTCCTGGGAAATTCTTCTGTCCCGGATATTTGGCCCTGGTTATATGTACTAGGCCTATTCTATCCCCAAGTACAGTGATGCTAGCAGAAAGAGTCACCTGGGATAATAATATTTAGGGCTTCTTTTTTTTTTTTTTTTAATCCTAAGAAAGCTGAATAATAGTTTCATTCAAAATACCACTGAATTAGAAAAACTCTTTTAGGAAACCATGTGTTTGACATTGCCCTTGGGACATTGTTCAAGGCAACTGTGAAGGTTGCAAAGCAACTCTGAAGCCACCCTCTGGCAAGAGAGTTAAAAAAAAAAAAAATTCCCCTCTTGTATATGTGGACTTAGAGGTAAGAACTGAAATTGTTTTGTGTTCATTTCAAATGCCACATTGTATTCAATAGCACATACTTCACTCAAAAACAGTCATTCTGCAAAGGAAGAGCTGCCAATAAGTGGGCCCTTGTACAGCCTGGCAACCTCTTCCTTCCCCACTTGGGAAGGAGCCGTCGCCTAGAAATGCAGACAGCTTGTCCCCAGACACAAGGAGTAGTCACCAGTCTCTAATAACTGCTTGTCCTGCCAGGAAGACAGGCAAGCTAGGGCAAGCCCACGGCCTGCCACATCTGTTCTGTTCACTCGTCTCAGTGAGCAAACTTGCTTGTGCTCAGAGGAAGGGCAGAGCTGTGGCAGAAGCTTGGGCCAGGAGGATCCTTCTGGGATACTACGCTCCACCTCCAGGCACAGTATCCTATCTACTAAAGAAGCAGTCAGCCTAACCGACCCATAGCTCTCAGACCCACCTCATGCATCGTCTTCCCAGCCAGGCAAACCCCCACCCATATTAGCTGCTTTCTCGCTTCCAACATCCAGGCCACTTCAAATCCTCATGTCCAGGTTTCTGCTTCCATGGCTGGAGCTCCAAATTTAAAAGCCATAACGTTTATGCTCCAAAGTTTGGGGGTTGTGATTTTAGTAATTTTTCTGTTGTTGTTTTGGTGTCTTGTTTTATTTTGTTTGAGATATGGTCTCATGTAGCCTGGGATAGCTTTGAACTCACTATGTACCTAAGAATGACCTTGAACTCCTAGTCCTCTTGTTATCATTCTGACAAGAAGGAAGATATTGAGGTCAATCTGAAGATGGACAATTACAGTGAGATATTCACCCCCAGCTCTGCACCTGTAACACTGACCACACCCATTTGGGCGTAGTCACAGGTGTGGGCATGACCAAGAGTTGGATTAGGTCCTGGATTCAGACCAGTGCTTTCTCTCTCTTGGTTCGGTTGGGTTGCAGAGAGCATCCTGGGAGGATCCTTGGAGCAGGAACTTATGGTGGTCATCTGTTTCTCCCCGAATAAAATTATAAGAACCTATATTGAGCCTAGTGCAGTGAATATTGATCCACGTGTCCACAGACACTGGCTACTGGGGGACTGACTGGATGTGACAGGCAGCCTTAGAGGGATGGATGTCCCAGTGACTCACATCCCAGGCAGGGTGGGACAGGGAAGTGAGCTTTCTTTCATCACTCTTCTCAGAACAGCACACGATTATTGCTCATTTCTGGAATTTGCTGCTTAATATTTTTAGACCATTATTGACCAGGTCTCTAGAGTAACTGAGAATGTAAAAATAAATCTGAGGCCTCTGTATTTCTGAGGCTGAAATTGTGGTAGGAGACTAAGCTAGAGAGTGCTGTTTTACTGTATACTTTATAGCTATCAGAGGCACTTCACATACTGTCTATACATAGACTCTATAGGATGAAGAGACATACCACCCTACATAAAGCCAGGACTCAAGTAGACCCTAAGAAAAAGGTGAATGATCTACAAGAAACCCACTCCACAGTTGCAGACAACGAAGAGAATTAGAGTATTAAAACCAACAGAAACAATACCATTTCCCTTGAGATTTGGGTTACAAATTAGAATACCAATATTCCCCTCCCCCCAAAACATGCAAAGAGAACTTTCTTTTAAATAAAGTCAGCAGATGTCTTAGAGTTTCTACTGCTGTGCAGAAACACCGTGACGGCAACTCTAAAGGAAAGCATTTAACTGGGGCTAGCTTACAGTTCAGAGGTGTAGTCCAGTGTCATCGCGGTGAGAAGCATGGCTGCGCATACGCAGACAGCTGAGAGTTCTGTACCTGGATTGGCTGGCAACAGGAGCGGCCTCAAAGCCACTCCCAGTGACACATTTCCTCCAACAAGGCCGCACCTCCTAACAGTGCTGCTCCTATGAGCCTATGGGGGCCATTTTCATTCAAACCACAACAGATAAGTTTACAATAAAATTGCATGGGGTAAAAGGAAATCACTAAGAGTCGGCAGAAACAAAGATTCCAGGTGTCAGTGCTATTGAGTTCAAAACACAATGTGAGCGTTTTATATTCCAAGACTTTAAAATTTATTTCTATGTGCTTGAGTATTTCCATGTATGTTGTATGTATTGTGTGTGTGTGTGTGTATGTGTGTGTGTGTGTGTGCATGGGTGTGCGCCATGCACATACAGTTCTCAGGGAGGCCAGAAGAGGGCATCAGAGCTCATGGGAGGGGAGTTATGGATGTTGTATACCTCCTTGTGGGTGCTGGGAACTAGAGCTAGATCCTCAGCAGGGGTAGTAAGTGTTCATCGGCCAACTCTTCAGCTCTAAATGTAGAGTTTTTTTAAAATATGTTTTTCCGTGTTCCAAACATTTAAGTTTAAAAACAAAAACCCAAAACGCAAATTTAAAAAGCAGATCTGAAAATAAAATCAATATTTAAAATGTCAGTGGACTGATGAAACCACGGGTAGAGGAGAGCAAATCACAGCCAAAGAAACTAAATATATCTGAAAAAAAAAAAAAATTACAGAGAAGACAGCATAGAAAGGGTTAAAAAGACAGTAGGAAAGGGAGGGCACAGAAGCAAGAGATAGTGGGAAGCGGCAGAGGGCCTCTGGATGTCATTCCAGAGGTGTTTTCCAGACAGAGAATGCCGAGAATTTCCAAAACTAGCATACAACTCTGATCCTTTACTCGGGAATTCCAGTAAACTCAAAGCAAGGTAAACTTAGACAAAGAAGGGCTAGAAGTAATCCAGTACAGGACATGACAGAGCTCTTTAAAGGCATGGGAATTAAGCTAACCAAGAACTTCCCAACAGAGGAGGAGATGTCAGCCGACAGTCAGTGAGCCTCTAAAGAGTGAGAATTTCCATCCTTAGAATCTATGCTCAGGGCCTAACTTCCAAGAACAAGGACAAAAGCTTCTCTCTCTCTCTTCCTCTCCCTCTCCCTCTTTCTCTCTCCTTTCTATTTATTTTTGTTGTTGTTGTTGTTTTGAGACAGGATCGAATGTAGCCCAGGCTGGCCTGAACTGTTCTATGTAACTAAGGATAACATTGAACTTCTGCTTCGTCTGCCTCAACCTCCAGAGTGCTGAGATTGTGAGCATGGACCACCAAGCCTAGTTTATGCTGTGCTGGGAATAGAAACCCAGAGCTTTGTGCATGCCAGGCAAGCACTCTCTCTAACTTAGCTATCTCTCTAACCTCTTAAGAGGACAGACCTTAATCAGGAACACTCTCCTCAGAGGAACATTTGGGATTAAAAAACAAAACAAAACATAAAAACAGAAGATAATGAAGGGTGAACACTTTTATGTGATCTCTGACTGTGTTGGTCACTAAGGTGCCATAAAGAGATACTTTGCTTTAAAAAAAAAAAAAAAAAAAAAAAAAAAAAAAAAAAAACACATGGCAAAACCTTCACTCCAAAATTCCTTGTATTCGATTTCAAACAAATAAAAATAAAAGACAAAATACAACTTTGGCCAATCCACCTTTTCCCCACCAAATGAACGTTCCAGCCTGGGCTTTCTCTATAAGCTAAAAGCCGCCACACCTAAATATCGAAGTCAGCTAACCCTTGTCTAAAGATGGAAGGAATTCCCCATGTCAACAGCCATAAGGATCAGTCCGGAGATCTCTGGTGACCTGAGTGAGGGCCTCCCAGGGGACGGCTGCAGCTGGAAATGCGATTACAGAAAGGTATGAGTCAGAGGTGAGGCAGGACACCACAGAAAAGCAGAGAAGGGCCCTGTGTGGTGCTGAGAGGACAGCCTCAAGTACATCCTATCAGTTAAAACTAAGAATACACAAAGGAAGAAAATGCCTGCGTTGGCTGAGAGAGAGCCCGTATAAGCCCCACTTCAGCTTCAGAAGTAACACATCCCACAGCAAATCAGGAGCCAGCAGAGGGAATGATGACACACCAAGCGATTCTAATGACCCGGGCCTTCCCTTCCAGGGCAGATTTTTACAACGATTTTCTTTTTTAAGGTTTTATATGCTGAGCGTTGACTCTGAATAGATTGTTACATTTAATCCTCACATGAAGCCTATGAGGGAATTATTATTATTATTGTCTCAAGAAAAACCGACATTAAGGATGGTAAGTATAGTCATTTGCCCAGGGCTACAGAATTGGCAGGAGATCAAGTCGAGATGTAAACCCACTGGGTTTTACTTCAAAGCCAGAGCTCTCAGTCATGGCACTGCACTGCCTCTCTTAAACTTTTCTACCATAGACCCAATTTCAAACTTCCTGGTTCTCTCTGAGCCATGTGGACTCCAGGAGTTCTTCAGCTGGGGACAGCAAGCTTGCCAGCAAGCGCTCTTAACACCAAGCCATCCTGCCTGCCTGTTTGTTTATTCCTTGAAACAGTTTCTCTCTCTTTTTCCCAAGCTGACCTTGAACTCACAGGGATCCTCTTGCCTCTGCCTCCTGAATTCTGGGATTGCAGATAGGAGCCACGGCCACACAGGCTAAAATTTTATCTATAAACCATAACACAATAGAAAAATGGTGTGTGTGTGTGTGTGTGTGTTGTATACTTATATGCACATATACATAGATCACAATTTATATTCTCAATTTATTTTTCAAATTACATGTTAAAAATACAAATTTAGGGGCTAGAGAGATAGCTCAATCAGTAAAGTACTTAACATAACACGGGAAGATGTGGGTTCAGTCCCCACAACCCTTGTAAAAGCTAAGTGTGGTGGCATGCATTTGTAATCTCAGGGCTGGGAAGTAGATGCAGGTAAATATCTGAGGCTCACTGGACAGCCAGCCTAGCCTATTTAATGCATTCCAGGCCAGTGAGAAAACATGTCTCAAAAAGCAACGTGGAGGGATGGAGAGATGATTCTTCAAAGGACCTGGTTTCGATTCCTTACACAAAGGTTTACAGCCACCTGTTACTCCAGGTCCAATGGATCTGGCACCTTCTGTCATCCTTGGGCTCCTGTATGCACATGGTGCACATAAACTCACACAGGCATACTCATACGCATACAAATGGTAAATAAAATAGTTCTTAATAATATCATGGAGAACTCCTGAGGAATGACAGTTGAGGTTGGACTCTGACCCCCACAGGTGTGGACATCTGTGTGTGCACTGACATGTGAACACACGTGTGCATGCACACACACATACACACACATCAAATTCATACTTACTGTTTAATCTAATGCAAGCAATTGTGGAGGTGGCACCGGCACCCGTGATGTGGGGCACCCTGTTTGAGACCACCCTATGTCTTCTTTATCTTCATATTCTGGTATTTGGCACATGGCAGGTCTCAAAAAAAAAAAAAATGGTTGAACAAAGGTCTGTGACTCTTGGTAGCCTAGAAACACTTGGGTCCTTTTGGATGAAGACTGGAGAGAGATATTTGATAGATGTTAAAATATAAACACAAGGGAAGGACTTAAAACCAAGTTTTTCAAGCATAGTCCAAAACAGACTGATAGTGTCAGGAAAAATGGACTCTGTGCTCAGGTCAGTCACTGTCTGCATAGCTAGCTCGCCTCTCTGAAGTGATGGACAAAACCTAACATCAAGCAAAATGTAACCCCTCATGTCTTGGAGTGTGCTCATTTCAATGGTACAAATATTCCCCTTGTCATTGCTCTGAGCACTCACGCTAGCCGTGGGGCATGCGGGAAGCCTGTCACCTCCCAGTCTTTCAACCGTACCCATGCAACAGACACGGTGACCTTTAGAGTTTGGATACTGGGAGAGCAGAGGAGAAAAAATTAGAAGAATGAGAGGCTTGTGTTTGTCTGAAATAAGGTCTCCCCTGTGTAATTCTGTCTGTCAGAATTGACTTCGAAGCCCAGGATAGCCTAGAACTTGCGGGGATCACCCTGCCTCTGCCTTCCTAGTGCTGGGCTTATAGGCGTGCACCAGCATACCTGGCTCAAAGGCCTAATTTTACACATTTATGACCTTAAATGAATGGCTAATATACGGCTTGTCATTTAATCACAAATTTATATCATTTATATAGTTATTAGGTAATTTTAATAATAGGATTGTTCAGCAGCTGGGTGACAAACATTACTGAAAATTTAACAACCAGCTCCCACAAACGAGCTGCCACACAACATTGTCACCTGAAACTTCATCTCTCTCATCTGTGAAGTTTTAGACATTCTCCCAAGGGAATAACTAAGGATTTGCATAAAGACTAAACAACTAGGGCATGTATCCCTGGGTTGCTTATGAAACCCATTTTTAAGGTTCTATTGAATAACATATTGGTAATGACAGCCATGTTTACTGTTGAACACTTCCTTGAATGAACATGAGTGTGAGTGAACACTCGGGTACACAGTGCCCATCCAGGGCCTGGCACTGTGAATTTGTCACAGCAATCACTCTTCATAGTCTTCACTCAACAGTCTCACTGGCTGATACTCAGTCACACATTCTGTCAAATGTCCAACTTGGTGGCTACCAGGAGTTGGACACCCTAGCCTAGTTGGCCTCTCTCAAGGGGACTCACATACCTGTTGTTATAAGTGAGCCATGTGCTCTTCAAAGGTACAAAGGTGAGCTTTTTCCCAGTGTGGGAGATGGGGGAAAAGTGTAAATATAAGATGCTATGAGCTCTGGGATTTCCAATTTCGAAGGACACGATTAACATAAAACTTTATTGTTTGTCTGAAAGGCTACTTTTTTTTTTTTTTTGTACTTGAGATTGAGCCTGGAGCTTTGAAAATACTGCCGTACATCTTCAGCCCTGAAACTCAAATGGAACTGGGTGTTCCATAATCTCTCATGATCCTTCCAGGCTCCCCTGACCCAATCTCCCTGGAACACCAACTTTAAACCCAGGACAGTGCTTTGTGACAATAATCTTTATCTACCTACAGACCTCACTTAGTCAACAGGAAGAAGAGCCTTCCCTTCCCCAGGAACAGAGGTCTGAGCCTACTTCTAGCCTATGAGAGGGATGACCCTAAAACGTGAGGTCCCCAATAAAGCCAGTGACGTCTAAGTGCTTGGGTATAGTGAAACAGCTCAGAAGGCCATTCCAAGACATAGCCTAGGCTGTAACTAAGCTAGAAAAGCCAGGCCACTTTCCTGTGGATCTCTCCTATGCTTTGCTGAAGTTTTTCTGTGTAACAATTCATCTCATTCTTCCAAACCCCTCAGAAATCCTCTTAACAATATGACCTACCTTCAGCTGACCATGAAGGCACATAAAAAACTCTCAAATGAGCTCAAGCCCCAGTTAACTGGAAAACACTTTCCCTGTCTGCCTCTTCCTGAAGCAGAAGGTAACACATTGCATGAAAGTGCTGGAGTGTTCTGAACTTTCCCCTTGTCTCGGGAACCATCTATTTGGATGGCCCATTTGACATCCCCATGAAAGGTGTGGTTGATGCTGCCTGAGGAAATTGCCTATGATTAGGGGAAAGGGAGGGAGTGTCTGTTTGGAGCACCTCACACACAGTAATAGCTGTCATGAAAATGACCCCAATTTTGCCTCTCCTGGCTGGGAATGAGGCAGGAATTTAACGTCCTAACTTTGAAGAGGTGTCTTAGGTGCCTGATCAGGACATAGGGAAATTCTAACTTTCTGTACAGCCTACAGTCTTCCTCAGAGGTGACACCATGTCACAGAAACTGGAAAGAAAGCATGTCTTAGAATCCTGAGTTTGAATTTTCTTGATAAGGATGTTACTAGAGAGTGGAAAAGCTGGAAACATCTGAATGTCCATATTAGAAGACATCCACATTTAAATAAATGAGGCACCATTGTAAGAAGTAAGGTATTTTCTCCTGCCGCTGGTCTTGTCCCACCACTGTGCCAGCCCCAAATAACACACAGAGACTCTGTATTTGATCTAATTCTGTTGGCCCGTTACTAGTTTCTTATCGGCTAGCTCTGTCTTAATTATTAACCCATTTCTATGTATTTCCACGTGGTTTCACCTACCAGAGAGTGAGGCAGGCCTCTGGTCTCCCCATCTTGACTCCTTCTTCCTACTTCCTCTTTCCCCTCCTCGTCTCCTAGTCCCTCCTATCTTCCTTTCCTATTGGCCAATAGTGCTTTATTCATTAACCAGTATGAGAAACATATACAGAATGGCATCTCCCATCACACCATGGATAGAACTCTCTGGGGCCATTAAACATGACACTGAAGACTAGTTAATGATGTGGTTTGTATATAATTAGGTGAAAATTCATAAAACATGTAGAATTTCCATAAAATGTAGACATGGTAATCTCTGAATGGTAGAACAACTACTGAGTATTTTCTTCTTTTTTGCAAATGTTCACCTGTTTTTTTAAAGAACCATGCAGACGAATGGCAGTGTAAAAAGATCAGCTATTCTATGTGCATTTTTAAAATCTTTAGACATTTCTTGGCTGTAGGAGCCTATGATTGTGTTTATAATTCAGGTGAGACTCAAAGAACTAAATGTCTGTCTGTTGAGAAAACATAGCAGGAATGCAAGCCATAACAGAAACATCATTACCAACTGGAAACATACAAAACTCCATAGATGATGCTGAAGCCAGCCAGGGCATCTGGGTGTGACAAAGTTCAGCTTACAAGAGGGAATGGTGGCATACACCTTTAATCCCAGCAGAGGCAGGTGAGTCTGTGGCCAGCTGGATGTATAAAGCAAGGTCAAGGCCAGCCAAGGCTGCATAGTGAGACCCTGGGCTGGTTAGCTTTTAATGTCAACCTGATCAGTCTAGAGTGACTTGGGGAAAATGACCCACAGCTGAAAAAAATACCCCACCACATTGGCCTGTAGAGGAGCCTGTGGGCATTTTCTTGATTAGTGATTGATATGGGTGGGCCCATGCCGTAGGGCCACCTCTGGATGGGTGGTTCTGGATAACGTAAGAAAGCAGGCTGAGCAAGCCAATAGGCGCATTACTCCATGGCCTCTGTGTCATTTCCTGCTTCCAGGTTCCTGTCTTGAGTTCCTGGCTGACTTCCTTTGATGACAGACAATGATATGGAAATGTAAGGTAAAATAAACCCTTTCCTCCTCAAGTTGCTTTTAGTCATGATGCTTTTTTGTTTGGTTGGTTTTTGGTTTTTGGTTGGGTGTTGTTGTTGTTGTTGTTTTGTTTTTCCTTTTTGAGACAGGGTCTCTCTTTTTATCTCCTCCATATGTCCTATAGACCAGGCAGACCTTGACCTCAGATAGTCACCTGCCTCTGCCTCCTGAGTGCAGGGGTCAAAGGCCTGTCCTGATCATGATGTTACATCACAGCCACAAAAGCCCTAAGACAAACCTGTCTTGAATGAATGAATGAATGAATAAGCCATAGTTGTTATTCTAGAAGGAATGTACCTTCTTTTTCTGTACCAGCAACAGGTTAGTGTTTCACACAAATTAACTCATTTAATCTTTTAACAGCCCCTATTTATAGGCTCATCTTTTTTTCTTCTTCTTCTTCTTCCTACTCTAATGGTCAGGAAAAAATGATAATAAATTCATGATGGCAGAAAATAGTTTAAAGCCACATGCCCCAGAACTAATGTGAACAATGAAACAGTGATGAGTTTTAATCCCAGCCCTAAGAGTCAGAGGCAGGGGAATCTCTGTGAGTTTGAGGTCACCCTGGTCTACATAATGAGTTCTGAGCCAGCCGAGGTTATACAGTGAGATCCTGTCTTTAAAAAAATAAATAAATAAATAAAAATGAAACAAAACAAACCAAAACCAGCCCTCTTGTGTCTGGCCAACCAGTTGGTTATGTGTAGCAGAGTCAGCTGGCTAATTGAATTAAAAACATTAAGTTTTTAAAATGTTATGACGGTTGCTTAATTTACACTTCTCCTCTCTGCTCCCTCCCATTCCAAGGAGAGTGCAAGAGAAGGCTGGGTATGTACTAAATGCAGATACTGCAACAGAGTGGGAATCCAGGCCCCCAACCAGGTGCTTGTCTACGTGACAGGCAACCTTTTGATGTCTGGGTTTGGGTTGTTTCCCCAACCTCCAGCTTCTCTCTGAACTCCTTCTCTGCCTTGTTGAACCCAATCAAGCCTGTTCAGATACCTTGTCCTTGAAAAACAGGACAAAATAGAAACATGCTGTTAGGGCTTACAAACTCCCTTCCTCAGCCCCCAAAGGCAATGTAGTCTTGGTCCCCAAAACTAAAGGTATGGATGTCCAAGACTATCAAATAGGTTACTTGTAAGAGTCTGAGCTGGTGAGCCAATCCCAGCCCAGATCCTACTAGTAATTCTTACTAGGAAAGAGGCAAAGGTATGAGGAAGCTCGAGCCTGCCCCGCCCAAGCGGACTGTATGCTCAGGAGTATAGCTTGAAGGCTTCATTCCAGAATTCTCATTCACTTACTAAGCTCTGAAGCCAGGATGTGTGTTTAAAGGCTCTTTAATTCAAAGACCTGTTATCTTTACTTGACCTCATTTCCTGTCATTGGTGAGAATCAGGCTGCTTCTGTTCCCCCTAACAGCCATATAGTATAATCCTTGCTGGGAACAACTGTGGTGTATACCTTCTTTTGTGTCAGGCCACAATCTTGGGAAGTAATGTGTTTTGAAGAGAGTCATTTACAGCCTGCTGTTTGACCTGAGGAAGCCAGGCGCTCACCCTTTTCTGGCCTCACACACTGTATTTCCTTCCTGGGTTTTCTGAAGGGTTAAATGCAGCACAGGACACAAGTGTGTTTCCAAACCAGGTGTTTGAGGCTAAAGACATTAGTGCATATATTGGGTTCACTTTTTCCTTTTTAATTTGAAATGCAGCAGCGTGAGCCCCCCAGGACTTGGTAATGGTGGCTTAGATCCTTGCACTGTGTTTCCCAAAGGTTTTCTTCCCAGTAGCATAATGCTTCCCAGAGAGGCTATAACCCCCACCCCACCCCCACTGCATTTACAGGCACCCTCAGTATAGAGTCGGTGCCACACACTGGGACTGATCTGCTTTCCAGGTGACCAGATGTAAGGCCAAGGCTATGGCCACCTGATCAGGCCACAGAAGCACTGGCTACAGAGGAGAAACATCTGGCCTGAGACGAGCAACTCACCAAGCCAGTCACGCAGTGCTGTGAGTCTCCCACACACCAGCCTGGCATGCAAGCCAGACACGTACACATTTCCATGCAGGCTGATAATAAAGTCAGTAAAACAGCTCATTTAGTGAATAGTGTCATGTTTCAGCACAACACTTAACAGACAAAAAGTCTCATTTTGTCATTGCACTAAGCTTCTGAAGGGGGCACTGTGATTGGTCTCAATTATACAGGCAATGAAATTGATTCAGAAAGATTAAATAAGTTGCCTAAAGTCACAGGGCTCATAAGTTACAGGTTTAGGTTAAAACCCCTATGGTTTTGTGTGTGGGGTCTGCTGTGTGGGTAGGTGATGGTATGTGTGTATGGGTGTAGTGTTTTGTGTGTTTGTATATGCATGTGGGGGTCATGCATGCACCTTGGTATGCACATGTAGAGGCTAGAGGTTGATAGCAACTGCCTCCCTTTATCGTTTTTCATCTTCAGTTTTTTAAAATAATTTATTTATTTTTATTTTATTTGCATTGGTGTTTTGCCTGCATGTATGTCTGTGTGAGGGTGTCAGATCTTGGAGGCACAGATAGCTGTGAGTTGCCATGTGGGTGATGGGAATTGAACCCAGGTCCTCTGGAAGATCAGTCAGTGCTCTTAACCACTGAGCTGTCTCTCCAGACCCCCATCTTTAGTTTTTGAGACAGATCACCTTACTGAACCTGCCTAGACTCCGGCGAGCCACCCCACAGACTCTTCCTGTCTCCATCTTCGAGCAGCTTTTGTCATAGGTGCCGGGGATCTGGATTTGGGTCCTCAGGCTCGTTAAGTGCTGCCCCACTGACCCAGCTGCCCAGGGTGGCAGACGGACACTTTTTAAACATTGACTAGGCATACCATTTCCAGGTGACAGATGACTGCTGCAGGTGATCTGAGCATATCAAAGATAGGAAGATGCTTCAGATGGTCACCGACATGACCCTACAAACAATCCCTTGCTTGGTTCTGAGTTTATCAGAGGTCCTTTTTCTAGGTAATCACTACTTTGTGCCTACCCTATGCATTACCACTCTACGGGCCACTGCAGGAACAAGTTTCTGATGGTTGAAATTAATCTTTTGATAAAAAATCTGGAGTGGGTTCTCTCACCTAGGTCTCTGTCACTGCAGCCTGTGAAGCTTGACAAAGTCATCTAATGTCCCTGGAAAGTTCTGTTTCCCCACTAACTTTTAATGCTTTCCCCTATGACTTCCTAAAGCAGTTCAGTGGTCATGAGTTATGTAGGTGCTTTAAGGACAGTGTGCCCCCTTTGAGGATAGTCCCCATTCTTTTGATATTATTGTCTCCATGTTCGCTGAGCAATCCCGTGCCCCCTATGGTTTAAACAGACTAAGCCGGTCCGTGTTCTAGCATCCCTTAGGCATGGAGGCTGGCTTACAGATGTGTGATCCACATCCAGACAGTAAGGTGAAGTATGAGGGCATTTGTAGGAACTTTCAAAGAAAAGGCAATCTAGGCTTGTCCTGGGCTTACGGGATGTTGCACAAGAGTTACTGATGGCCACCTGGGCTTGCAGGATGTTGCACAAGAGTTACTGACGGCCACCTGGGCTTACCGGATGTTACATGAGAGCTACTGATTGCCAAGTGAGCCATAATCTGAGGAACATCTGCCAGAGAAGGGAGCATGCGTTTATAGTAGCCAGGGCAAGTGTAACAGTGCTGAAGTCTGGTAAAGCAGGGACTTACTATTTTAATGTGACAATTTCCCTAAAGTCTATCGTTTGGAAAGAGAAAGGTATCAACCAAAGAATGTTAGAGTATTTCCATTCTGACGTTTCATTCTCCCATCAACAAATGAACACACACACACACACACACACACACACACACACACACACCACGAATGATAAGAGAACCCCAGCTCCACTGTGGAAAATGAGGCGTTACACCATGGGATCTCTTAGTTTGATGGAGCACACCAGGACACCAAACATTACCAGTGAGCTTCTCACTGTGTCTTGAAGGCCAAGGCTGTAAGGATACATCTCAGTGGCTATTCAGAGATTGAGGGGAAGGTGTAAGCGCCGGGGATTAAAAAGTGAGAGTGGCCTGAACTAAAAAGTGTCCTCTACTGCACAGTTCCCTTGCTTGCTGTCTGCCTCATATGCTAAAGTTATGTGGGAAAGGGCTATACAGAAGTATTTGTTTACATTGTAAAAACGTATCTCTGTCCAAGGCACCTTCTGATCGGCTCAATAAAGGGCTAAATGGTCAATAGCTAGGCAGGAGAGAATAGGCAGGACTTCTGGGCAGAGAGAGAGAAACTGGGAGGAGAAATCTAAGTGTGCAATTTTGCCAGCAGAGCCAGAATAAGTCAGCTGTGCCATAATCAGGAGACATGACTGAGCCATGTGGCAGAATGTAGATTTTAAAAATGTGGGTTAATAAAATTATAAGAGCTGGTTGGGGAAAAGCCCAAACTAAGGGCAAGCTTTCATAATTAATAAGTCTCCGGTCATTATTTGTGGGCTGGCAGTCCAAAGATAGTCTGGTAAGAAAGTTTGCTATACTCCATGGCTTTAGGAAGCCTGGAAAAGTCCATCACCAAAGCCCAGCAAAACCGAGGGACACACTCTCCCCAAAGTGTTGCAGGATATTTGATTGCATTGTGACACCCTGGACTATGTTAATAAAGTTAAACTTGGATGGGGGCAGAGCCAACAACTAGTTAACAAGAATTGACCATAGAGACTTTGGAGGACCCAGGATGAGATAAAGAGCCACAAGAAGGAGTAGAGAGGGGCTGAGCAAAGAGTTGTAGGCCTTTTCGATCTGGGGCGTGTGGAAAGAGGATCGAACTGGTCTCTCCACCGCCACTCCTTAAATCTATCAGGGTTTTACTCCAATGTCTGACGCCCGAGTCGTTATTGGAAGTGGAACCAGAGGTCACACACGGTGACTGTAAGGGCAGACTGGGCTAAGGAGGCTGCTCGATGGCACAACACTTGCCCATCAAGCTTAAAGCTCTGAGTTCAGGCCTCGGTGTCAAATAAAATAAAATAAATAGGGGAAGAGAGAGCAAAGGCAAGAACCTGTGTGGTTCTCTGACATCACAGCGGTGTCTTTAACATAATAAAAATACAACATCAGGGATGGAGAGATGGCTCAGAGGCTGAGAGACCTCTGCCCATCCAGAGGCCCAACATTTACTTCCAGCACCCATTCTGGGGCAGCTTACAACTGCCTGTAACCCCAGCTTCACAGGAGTCAATGCCCACTTCTGCCCATAGGCGCCTACACACAGGTACATACCCACCCCCATATACATAAGTTAATACACTTCTAAAAAATACTCACCTACCACTTCACAGTTTTATAAAGGCCAAACAGAATTACAGTTATATCAGGAGCATAAGCAATCTATATCTTATGTATGTGTGACATAAATAAAAGTTCCTATGTGTGGGTCTGGGGAAAGTTCTGCAGGCAAAGTAGACCAGCAAGTAGAAGGACCTAGTTTGCCCTTCAGAACCACATTAAAAATATATATATATAAAGCCAAGAATGGTGGCTTACACTTGTATTCCCAGCACTGAGGAAGTGGAGACAGATGGATCCTTACAGCTCCCTGCCCAAGCAGCCTAGCCTAGTCAGCAAGCTTCAGGGCAATGAGAGATTCTGTCTCAAAAGCAAGCAAGCAAACAAACAAAAAGGTGGACAGCACCTGAGGAATGACATCTTTCACTGTCCTCTGTCCTCCATACACCAATACACACACACATGTGCAGCCATGTACATCACACACACACACACACACACACACACACACACACACACATCACATGTCTGCTTATTGCCTTCTTGTTCATGCTTCCTAGATGGCAAGCCCCAATATAGGAATCTCCCACCTACGCACAGTACAGATGCAACAAAAACTTGTTAGAAAATACCCAGTTCACAGAGGGACATCTAAAGAGCCCCAAGGGATGAGATTATCTAAATGCAATCTGAAGAAAACTTAAACACAATGCCTGGGGAGATGGGCTTGTGGTGGAGCTCTTGCTTTGTATGCTCAACGTCCTGGGTTTGATCTCTACCTCTGCAATGAAAAGTTGGGGCTGGTCAAGACCTAATCGACAAACATTGGCTCCTTCAACAAGTCTTAGAGAAACACACAGAAAAGGAGGCCACCAATGAAGTCTGAGGACTATGAGAACTGAATGAGATGTAAGAAGTCAGAGTCAAAACAATGTTTAAATTTATGAGATAATATGGGAAATTTTTAAAAGTCTATGAATGTTGGTTAATATTGTAGATTTCTTTTAGGTATAATAACGTGGATTTACTTAAACTGCAAGAGACCTGGATTCCTCAGTAAGCAGTGATATTTTACTGAAGTGACAGCCTGGGTTTTTCTGAAGTAACCACATGGAGGGCATCTTGAGGTGAAGAAGATGAAATCACATGCGTAGTGTGCCTGGTAGATGGTAAACAATGAGCCATGAGGGTTATTGTCAAGACTGGGCGTTAAGCACACAGGCATTGTATCCAGTGATGGATAAATGATTAAAAACAACAATAACTAAAATGGTGACGTACTTAGTATAATGTGATAACTTTTGATCCCTATACTCTAAATAAGACCTGAAAGTCTAATTGTACCAGTAAGTCCAATAGATACAACAGTTTTGTTTTTCTTAATGAAGCTATTCAGCCGGGGTTAATGGTCTGGGAGGCTGGGGCAGGAGGACCCTGAGTTTAAAGCCAATCTAGACTTTATAGCAAAATTCTGTCCAAAATATGCTTTGTTTAGTCTTGCAATTAGACAAATTTGTAAAATGTGCTCTAATTCTTATGACAAACTAAATGGATTAAGGGTCAGCATTTTCGATATAATTTTTCCACCAATATCATACGACATTTGTATATGAGCAAGTACAATAGCAATAGCTTTTACTTCACACTTTAAATCTTTTAAATTATTTTAATTACGTGCACCTGTGAGTCCAGGTGCTGGAGTTACAGGTGGTTGTGAGCCACCTGGTGTGGGTGTTGGGAATAGAACTCAGGTCCTCTGCAAGAACAAGCACTCTTAACCACTGAGCCACCCTCTCCAGCTCCCCACTTCTTATTTTGTAGTATGATCACAAAAATAGTCACTTTCCCAAAAATATGAAAGGAGTTCACCCACTGCCTCGGGGCTCTCCTACTTGCTTTTAAATAATTTTCTCTTGAGGCATGCTGCCAGGTTTCTCTCCCTCGGTTGTTAATAGAATAATAAAACAGTTCTGTCCTCAGCCCCAAGCTTTTCCCAACACCACACTTTAGAATGCCCCATGAAGTCCACAGGTCGCAAGAATTCGCTTTCTGTGTTGTTAGCGTGGACAGAAGCTCGGGTTAGGTTGCTTGGAGGAGAAAAGCTGGGTGATATGGTGATTTTATAGATTGCTCTTAGTCATTAGGAAATTCTGCCTGCTGGTGCAAACTGCCGATGTTGGGTCAGAACTCCACACATGCAGCCATACTGTAGCCATGTTGCTGCTTAGTGACAGGCTTGTAGAACTGATAATCTCTTCTCCTCTTCCTCCCCGGGTGTAGGGGGAACTCATTTCATGCTGCACTCCCCTCTCCTAGGTCATCACTTCCAGTGATTATGAACACTTGGCACTCTTCTAGAGAGACCTGATTCTCTCTTGGACACACATTCACACACTCTTTTTCTTTTAATGGCTGTAATTACAAAATCTATCTTGTAACTGTACCATAACTATATACATATTCTACCATTTCCAATTTAGACAATTCTAAAATAACCACTTTTATTTATTTATTTTTCATGTACATTGATGTTTTTGCCTACATGTATGTCTGTATGAGGATGTCAGACCTCCTGGAACTGGAATTACAGACAGTTGCAAGCTGTCTTCCTCTGGAAGAACAGTCAGTGTTCTTAACCACTAAGCCATCTCTCCAGTCCCTAAAATAGATATTTTTGTCAGACATCTTTTGTCCTCTATTTGAATATTTATTTGAGATGAATTCCTATAAAAGGGTCTCTAGGTCTGGACAGATTACCCTTCTTAGAAGTCTTTAATTGTATTGCAGCATCTTTACTGAAGGATTCTAACATTTACAATCCCACCCCATCAGCTAAGTCTGAGAGACTTCCACTTTCAGTGCTGAGACCTAGAAGCACAGACACACACACACACACACACACACACACACACACACACACACACACACCGCCCCCAGCTTCTGAATGAAGACAGTGATGGTCTGGCTGCTTATCGGAGCATGCAACACAACTTCCTGCTGTTTCCTTTGTCACTGTGGCCAAGCACTATTCTAAATTTCCTCATTGTGCTTTTAGTGAGAGGCCAAAGCATCCCCACTGAAACAGGCCAGCACGCACACTCCAAAATGCACATTAGCCACCAGTCATCAGCCAGCTCGCCCTCCAAGTGCAGCCTTCTTCACATACAAGTTGTACATTTCCATTCTCTTATATCTGATTCATCACTTCAACTCCAGCACCCGGCCCTCTACCAGCAAAGAGTAGGTGCTCAATAAATATTCGTGGAACAAGGAACAAGCTGAAGAAGACTTCATCCCACCCATCAGAGAAGTTCCCTCTTTAACTCTGGCCTGCCTCTCCTTCATCTCCACATGTCCATAGAGATGGCTAAGCAGGAAGACCACTGGCTGCTCTCGAAAAGGACCTGGGTTCAATTCCCAGGACCCACATGACAGCTCACGACCATCTGTACATCTGTTCCATCTGTACCCTCTTTTGGCCTATGTGGAAACCAGGCACAAACAAGGTACAAAGACACATACGCACAAAATTAAAAACTAAAAACAAAACAAGCTTCATCTCCTGATTTACTGCTATGCACACACACACACACAGACACACACACACACACTACAGTATGGGTACAAACACTTCATAGTCATCAATGCCAGCCTGACTACAAATCCCCATGTACCAAATCTTGCATGATAGATTTCTCCTTAAATCTATAATGGCTCCCTCTATTATGGTATTTCTTTTCTTGCTCTCCTTCATTCTTCCCCTTACTCAGTCTTCCTGTTCCTTCATGTCCTCCTCTCCCCTTTTTCTCTCCCAACTCCTTCTCCCCTCCCTCCATGTTCCCAATTTGCTTGGGAGGAATCTAAAATGGTTGAAAGACACTTAAGAAAGTGTTCAACATCCTTATTCATCAGGGAAATGCAAATCAAAACAACTCTGAGATATCATCTTACTTCTGTCAGAATGGCTAAAATCAAAAACACCAAAGACAGTTTATGCTGGAGAGGATGTAGAGAAAAGGGAACACTCCTCCACTGCTGATGGGAGTGCAAACTTGTACAGCCACTATGGAATTCAGTATGGCGGTTCCTCGGGAAAATGGGAATCAGTCTACCTCAAGATTCAGTAATTCCAATCTTAGGCATATACCCAAAAGATGCGCATTCATACAACAAGGATATCTGTTCAACTATGTTCATAGCAGTATTATTTGTAATAGCCAAAATCCAGAAGCAACCTAGATGCCCCTCAACTGAAGAACGGATGGAGAAAATGTGGTACATTTCCACAATAGAGTACTACTCAGCAAGGAAAAAAAAAAAAATGGAATCTTGAAAGTCTCAGGGAAATGGATGGAACTAGAAGAAACCATCCTGAGTGAGGTAACCCAGTTACAAAAAGACAAACACAGTATGTACTGAGTCATATGTGGATTTTAGAAATAGAGCAAAGGATCACCAGCCTACAATCCACACAGCCAGAAAAGTTAGGAAACAAGGTGGACCCTAAGAGAGACATACACGGTCCCCTGGAGAAGAGGCATGGTTGTAGCTTTTCTTGACCCACCTTTGCACACCAGGAACCCAGAGCCAGGTGGGGCTCCATTTGCAGCTACCAGAGGGATCCAGAACATACAGCTTCCTCATTAGGGCAGCAAGCCTGGGGACCCACAGGGCAGTCCAAGCTACTCTTCACTTTCTTTGTCCCCTCGTGAGTCCCACACCTTGCCATGTAATGATTTCTCCCTCCTTTGAGTCTAGCCACCTTTGGCTTGTGTGGTTCTTTCTAATTATGCACAAGGCAAAGAAAAGTCACAACTGTAACTCGACACTTGGCAATTCAACTTAACCACCCCAAATAACTGACAGCGGGTGTAAAACATCCCCACAACAATACTGGCCCAGTGACCATTACAGTGATTTACTCTGGACCACGTGAAGTTCAGTGGCCGGGAAAGAAGGCAGAGCCTCAAACGGCTTTCACTAATGGTGTCGTAAATTCAGGCCATTGCATCAGAGGTAATGCCAAAGTGTGGGTAACCCAAAGTCAAGGGGCCTGGGTTTTGTTTCCCAGGGCAAAGGGACACACACCGTCAATGATGAGAAAGTCCCATGGAGCTGACCCAGGGATAGGTCCCTGGCACCTCTTCAGAAGCTTTGTCCCTTTGGCCTAGAAAGAGAGGCATAAAAGGTGTCAGTGGCCGCAATGCTCGGTAAATCACTGCATATAAACCCGCTAGCTAAGCTGGGTGATAGCCTTAGGGGGCCCTTCCTCCTAGAGGCCAAGCCCAGAAGGTCCTCAACTCTGTGACCCTGTAGATAGATCATCAGGGTATGAGACCAGCCTGCCTGCTCAGTCACCAGAAGGGACCTCTTCTAAGGTTAGAAAGAGGTGAGAGAGGAGCCCCTAACTCCCTGGAAGAAAAGGCCTCAACTGTCCATTTGAGTAGTAATGGGTTGGGGATGCTACATGCTGTTTCTAACCAGACACTCAGACACTGGTTGAGTTTGGATTTTATGCCACAAACAGTACTACAGAAAGGGAGGTGGGGGAGAGAGAGAGAGAGAGAGAGAGAGAGAGAGAGAGAGAGAGAGAGAGAGAGAGAGAGAGAAAGAAAAGATTTTGTTTTAGAACTAAAAATCCAATGGGAATGAATAAGTCACTGTGCTTACTTGAAACGATATGTCATATCCATCCACGTTAGCTACTGTCTCTCAGATGAAGCCCTGCCCTGATAGAGCTTAAGAAGGAAATAGTGTAGTGGTGCCATATGCCTTTAATCCCAGCACTCGGGAGGCAGAGGCAGAGGCAGGGGAATCTCTGTGAGTTCAAGGCCAGCCTGGTCCAAACAGCAGTTACAGGACAGTCAGAGCTGTTATACAGAGAAACACTATCTCAAAAAAAAGGGGGGGGGGATAATATTATTGCTACCATTTTACAGGAAATGGGCTGAGAAACAGCCAACAGTCTCTTTTTTAGTTGCACCTATATTCTAGACAAGGCTTTTCTAGACAGGGTTTCTCTGTGGCTTTGGAGACTGTCCTGGAACTAGGTCTTGTAGACCAGGCTGGTCTCGAACTCACAGAGATCCACCTGCCTCTGCCTCCTGAGTGCCGGGACTAAAGGCATACACCACCACCACCCGGCTCTCAGATGCTCTTTTATATCATGGTGCTACATTTAATTTATACTTTAAATTTAGAAATGGAGGTGTTGCTTACCTTTAGTGACAAAGTGTTTTTAAACATAACCATTTTTTTAATTCCAAGAGTTTGCTTTTTTGGAAGAAAAATGTCTTTCTTTTATTTTACTGGATTTAATAGTGAAATCTAACAGCCCAACCACCATCTCAAACTTGAACATTTCCCAAATAGGGAGAGTTAAGTGAATTTCTCACTGTATGAGCCCAGGAAGCCCAGGGGTTAAAGAAGCCCAGGGGTGGCTAATTTCTCAGGATCCCTCCACCACTGCCCAAAATCTTGCCTCTTATCTGGAGTATTTCAGGGCAGCTTGCATCTGGACACCCAGACTAGCTAGCATCATGGAGCAGATTAACCAGTGGCGAGGTCATTCAGGGTCCTTCTGCTTCATCTGCCTCATTGCGTTTGTAGAGCTGTGTCACTTTCTGGGACAGTACCAAAGCCTCAGGCTCTGTGTAGCGGAAGCCTCTGCCACCAGCCTCACTGTTACAGCCTGGTCACAGGAGGAAAACAGGTTTCATCTTGTTTGTATTGTATCAGGGTACAGGCTGGGGATGGGTATCACGCCAATCATTTTAGCGAAAAGAATTTAAGGTAAGGAATTGCTAACTAGTAAAGAAACAGACAAAAGAGAACCCAGGGACAACAGAAAAGTAGCAACCACAGGCACCAGCGATCAGTCACAACACTGGGACCCAAAAGGAATTATTAAGACATGGGAGGAGGAAAGGACGGGGTGGGGGAGAGGGGGGATAGATGAGAGGTGGGGGAGGGAACGGGAAGAGAAGAGGGAGGGAAGGGAAACTGGTTGGTATGTGAAATTAATTTAAAAAGTAACAGATAAAATATGTTTAAATTATGAAAAAAACAAAACAAAAAACAAACAAACAAACAAACAAAAACATGGAAGGCCTGAGGGGGGGGGCTCCCAAAGACAAAGCTCAACACACAGAGGAAATGGCTGCGCAGTGGCCCTGGGTGTGAATGGTAGAGAAACTACAGTCGGATTCAACTTTTGCTGCCCAAGACAGATGCTTCTGCTATGGGAGCGCTCAGGAATTGCCTGATGGTGCAGGTGCTCGCAACAGCCACGAGCCGACAGAAAGAGCCAGGCCCTTCACCCCCTTCTGCTCCAGCCTGGCTGCTTCGCTCTAGCCAGAGTCCCAGCCCTACAACCACAGGCCAGCAAAGAAGGGCCAGCTGTAAGGCTAGAGTTTGGACTTTCACCTGACCCAGCCACCTTCAGTGTGTTTAATCGTAACTCCCTGGAGGTGTCATTGAGACACCCGAAGACTGACTTAGGCTCCACATTGGTGATGTCTACCACAGGGCCAGCCAAGAGACATGGTGACATGAGCATCACATGTCTGTCTCTTTTCTGGTGACGGCATTACTCACCAGTGAGTGTAGCCATTGTGTAGGACCCAAAGCACAAACGGTTGAGCCAGACCCAGGACAGTTACCACAGAGCCCCTCCCCTTTACCGCCCTCACCTGCTGTCGCCTCCGTGGCACAATTAAGTGGTCATACACAGAATCTTAGTGTAATATGTAGACCCTTAACACATTCGTTACCGAAGAAACGTGGATTGGGGTGCAGACAGAGGTGGGGTGTAAGGATGCACACCCTGGCTACTGTGCACACCATTAGTGGTAATATTCTTCATAGGAACACGCAAAGTCAAGAGTGGCAGCTGGAGGTAGGACCTCCAACAGCAGCACAAGCCAAGCATCCCAAGGCGGCTCCGCCTAGAGAACATCAAAAGCCAGCAAGGCTTTAAAGTCAATTGTGCTCTTGGTGGCTCAGTCCACAGGTTAGCGAGCAAGAAACAGAAAATAGAAAAATAGCACATTCTGTGTAAGCCACCTTCCTTCTACTTGCTGATAAACAGCAATTTGTCTTTTGCCAGGAGGTTTTGGGAGACTTCAGAGGTGTGCCTGAGCCAGCTTGCCTAGCTGGCAAAGGCAGTCTATACCTCTTCCCAATTATGAATTCAGGGGCCTCGCTGGCCATTTGAAGTCTACCCTGGAGGAGGTGGTCAGCAACTGTTGTCAATGGGGGAATGTGTCTTCTTGTTTCTGGAGACCCAGGGTACCAGCCCTTTCCCCCTCCCCAGGGTCCAACTCAAGCTGAAAAGGGAAGAAGAGAGACGGGTGGATTTGGCCATAAATATGGTCTATAGGTCTTCATGAACCAACACACATTACCCTGCCGTAACACTGAATCTTGTCGGCAAGGTGTGGACAAATGTCTCTCTTCCCTTTCTGAGCCACCGTTAGAGTGTGTCCCCCTTCAACACTGTCCTTGTTCCCTTGACACTACCCACCCTCCATGAAGCTCTCTTGGAAAATAAAACTCTCTGCTCTCTTCTCTCTCGCCCTCCATATACAGGAGGTGTGTGTGTGTGTGTGTGTGTGTGTGTGTGTGTGTAATCCTTTCCTGCTCACATTAATGCTTTAGAGCTGTTAGAAACAAAAACCCAGGAAGCTTTGCTTCAATCACACCTTGATCTTAGGAGCACATGGCGACTTCTTGATTGGATGAGAGGAAAATAGAAAGGAAACACCAGGAAAGAGAAAAAAGACTAAGATGACCACATTTCAAAATCCTGAGCTATTAAGATGTTTTTACACACACACACACACACACACACACACACCTAAGAATAAGCTAACAAGTTTCATACTTCCCCACTGAGATGTGGAGGACAAATAATGTCTAAAAAATAGCCTAACCAGTGCCTAACTGGTGCATAGTAGGTCCTCAGTAAATGTCGGCTTCTGTTCTTCTCTAAGATTCCACCACCAAGACACAGACAAGGCTCTACATGGCACCCTACGTGGAGCCTTCCCCTTCGTTGCATGGCGGCAGGGGTGGTGAGCCACTGGATTAGGTCACACGACATCCAGGCTCTGAGAAGCAGATACCAGCATATTAATGAGGAACAAAAGGTCCATGTAACTCAGTTACATGAAATGTCCTTTTAGGTGGAACAGACAGACCAATGGGATGTTTAACGCCTGAATAAAAGCGCAATGTTGCCTCATTGCATAGAAGCTTGGCAAGCTCTTGTCTCCTTGGATGTCTTCCCCTCTGTCCGCTTCCAAGCCTCTATTCTGGCTCTACATGCTCTGCCTGGCCAGTTTCGTTTGCAGCCACAACTGCCACGCACCTCCCCACCTTCCGATGGGTTCCAGTTCCACCCTCATCTGCCCGGAACGCCATCCCCGACTGACCCTCCCAGACCCCAACCCCCTGCACACACTGTCCATTTCTCTTCGTCAAACTCTTCGTCTACCATTTCTGGGACATCGGCCATAGCATGCATTTTCTAATGTTACTTTCCCTTCTGGACACCAAGACTCTTCCTTTACTCTCATTTCTCAGATCCAGTTAACTCAACAGCCCCTGGTACTACTCCTTGGCAGCGGCTGCCTCTGCAGCCCTTCCCTCCTGGCACATCATAGAAACAGTTCTTTCCCCTAGACACAATCATATTCTCCTTCCAACTTTTTTCTGTGCCCTCTCACCTCATCCCCAAGGCCAGCCTTCGTTGCCTAATGAATGCATTAAAGTTTTCTGTCCCATGGCTTCCTCCTATCCGACTGCCAAAGTTAAAATTTGGCAGGACACCCTTGGCTTTCAATAAGCGGAGATGCTGCCCTGAGCTCTGGCCTCGTGTGCTTCCTCACTGTGCACACGACCTGTTGCCTGTCCCATCCATCCCAGCCTGCTTCTGCCGCCTGGTTCCTTCTGCTTAAGCCACTGTACCATGGTTAGCTTTGGTTGTCAGCTTGACTAGATTGAGGGCTGCCTGGAAAACTGGCAAAGCATGTACCTGAGTGTGTCTGTGAAGACTATGGAAGATTGGAGTTGGATCCACAAAGTGATGGAGAGGACCTCGTCATTGATGTGGGTAGCACCATCCGATAAGTGCGAGGCCAAATAGAATGAGAAAGTGGGAGGAGGCCAAGCTCATGCGCGCATGCTCAACATGTCTTGAGTAGGTCGTTTGTTTTGCTGTTTCTCTAACTATGGACATTAGATTCTTCAGTTTTCCCACAGTCACTTGTACCAACAACTCTTCAGGGATGTTCAGGTCTTCTGCCTACATCACTAGTCTCCTGTGTCCTGAGGCTTCCAACCTTTGAACCAATAGCTGTCATTCCCTTGGCTCTCCAGTTTGAAGGGGGCACAGCATTCAGCCCCAATCCCATAAGCCCACCTAACTGTCTCTTTGTAAAGGTGGCTGCATGTACACACTGGTTTTCTCGTTTTGTACCTGGAAACACCTTGGAAATTCTTCTGGATCCCAGATCCCAGATCCCTGGAGCCACTTTGGTTCATTTTAGAGGTCCTCTCTTCTTACCCTCCCACAGTGCAATTGTTTTCTTACATATCTGCCTTTCCCTCTATATTGGGTTCACAAAGGGACAGCAGCATATCCTGATCTTCCATGTTTTCTGAAACAAACGGTCTCCCATAAACGGCCTGGGATAAATAGAAGTGGACTATTTTGATGTTCCATTTGTGAAAAAGTCACAGGGTGTAGTGTTAGGTAGTGTAGGGCGTGAAATGTAAGGTGGTAAAAATTACTCGAAACAGGCTCTGATGAGCAGTGGGAAGATGTCACTAGAAGTGGGCTTTGAAACGCTACAAACTTGTGCCATCTTGAGTGAACCCTCTGTTTTCGGCCTGAGATTCAGGGTGTGAGCCCTCCGTTCTCAGCTCGCCGCTCTCATCGTCATGCCTGTCTGCGGCCGTGCTGATGGTGATGAACTCTTATTCCCCTGGAACCAAACGCCCCAAATAATCTCTTCCTCCTTCCTATAAGTGGCCGTGGTCATGTGTTTTATCATAACAATAGAAAAGTAACTAATACTGATTAGGACTCAACCTTCAGATCGGCTGATCCATTCATGTACCCGGATACACTAATGGGTGGCTAATGTCAATTAACACTATACTGCCAATGAGACCATGGCTAGCTATGTCCCCTCCACCCTGGGTGAGAGCCATGAACTCAAATCACCTATTTTCTCTATAACTTACCCAGTGTTACTAGCAATAAAAAGCAAGTAAATGTCGGCAATGAGTCAAATGGATAAACAAATTGTAGGTGTTTATAAAACAGAAATTTTCCCCAACATTTATGCCGAGCAAATTTGCCAGTTCCCAAATATCACCTAGTATTTGATTGTATTTATATGAAACTCTAGAAGAAGCAGAATTGACCTGCATTAACGGGAAGCTTGTCAATGACTGGGAGGAAAAGAGGAACGGATTCCAAATATATAAGGAAACTTTTTAAAATCTGGGAAATTTTATTTCAAGATTGTTTTACCAATTATACATTTGACAAAATTAAACTATATTCTTAAAATGTATATGTTAAAAATGTGCATTATACCTCAAAAATTATTTAAAAGAAAAGTAGGGGGTTGGAGAGATGCCTCAAGTGGTTAAGGCCATTTGTTCTTACAGAGGACCTGGGTTCTGTTTCCAGCTCCACCCAGCAGCTAACAACTGCAGTTCCAAGGGATCCAACGCCCCCTTCTGACCTTTTAGGGCATTGCACACATGTGGTGCACTTTTATATAGTGTGTGTGTGTGTGTGTGTGTGTGTGTGTACAAAATCCACATACACATGAAATAAAAACAATAAAATCTTCAAAAAGTAAAAGGTCAGGAATATAACTCAGTGAGTAAAGGTGTTTGAAAACTTAATGATCTGAGCTTCATCACTGGAATCTATATAAAGATGTAAGGATGGATATTAACCCACCATGATGTCCTCTGACCTTCAGAAGTACTCAGTTTCATCTAAACCTGTACATGAACACATAATACACATACATTACACTTTGATAATAATAAATTAAAATACAGAGCTTAAGAAAAAGAGTTTAGATATAGGAATCCAAAGTGTAGCTCAGTGGTATAATGCTTGCCTATCACATAAAAGGCCTTGGGTTTGATCCCCAGAACCAGAAAAACAAAGGAGTAGGGAGGGCCCAATGACACATATCTATAGTGTCAATTACTAGAGAAATCAAGGCAGGAGGATCACCTGAGCTCAGACATGGAGATCAGCCTGAGCATCGTAAGATCTGTTCCTAGAAAACATTTTTTAAGAGTAGATGGAGCCAGGCATGGTGGCACACACCTTTAATCCCAGCACTTGGGAGGAAGAGGCAGACCCATCTCCATGAGTTCAAGGCCAGCCTGATCTATGTAATGAGTTCCAGGACAGCCAGGGTTATATGGAGAGACCCTATCTCAATAGATAGATAGATAGATAGATAGATATTAAAAATATAAATAAAACAGCTTAGTGGTTACTAAAATCACCACATAGCCCAGGTACAATTACTACACGGGCCAGAAATCTCACTGGCAGACACATAGTCAAAAGAATTGAGAATGAGTGCTGAAACACACATATAAGCGTGCTGGTCTAACTACTCATGATAGTCAAAGAACAAAAAACACCCAACGCTCAATGGATGCATATTGTGGAAAAGCAATAAAGAGTGAAAACAGCACTATAAAGTAGATGAGCCCCAAAGGTATCATGCTAAGCAGAAGAAAGCAAGCACAAACTCTCCATCTTACCCGACAGAAGGAGATGAACTCTCAGAAACAGAATGGCAGCATTGTGAGGGCTGGTCTCCAGGGACTTGGGGGAGCGCGGCCAGAGGGGAGGGGCTACTGCTCACAGATTCCTTTATAGGTGGAACAGAAGAGGAATGGTAGTCCCACTTTTCCAGGCCCAGTGCAGAATGGGGGGATTCAGGTAGAACCCAGCAGGCACCTAGATTCGAAGAAACACAGCTGAGAGCCTATAAAGACCAAGACAGTGGAGGTCCACAGTAACAGCCACAAAAACACAAGGGTTGTCCACACCAAAGAAAGAGGTAGCTCAGAATGTTTGACAACCACTCAAAAGTGACCAGAGATGTTAAGAATACCTAAAACACGTTCCAAAATGAGAAAATGACACACAGTTTGCAACCCCAGACAGCCAGTGCCCTTGACTAATGGGTCATATCTCCAGCCATACCTCCACACTCCAATTCTTTATTTTAGGATTTCTCTATGTAGCCCTGGCTGATCTGGAAGCCAATCTGTAGACCAGGCTGGTCTTGAACTCAGAAATCCTACTGTCTCTGCCTTCCAAATGCTCAGATTAAGGGCATGCACTACCACCACCCAGCTAAGCCTCTTAATATAGTTAGGAAAGGCATTTGATAAAATCCAACATTTATTCTTGATTTTAAAAACAGTACTTCCATTGCTGGTCAGCATTTGTATCAAGCTGAGGCAGCATTATTCTCAAAGAAACATTTGATACTTTCACCTAAAACAAAGAACACAGCAAAGATGTTCTTTCATCCTGCCTCTATTCAGTATTGTTTTAGAGGTTTGAAAAATAAAGAACAATGGATAAAAAAGCATAGTAATTGTCAGGAAGGAAAACTATCCTTATTCATAGATGTCATGATCCTCTGCTGTAGGATCCAAGATCAGGGTACAACAAATAAATAAATAATAAACAAACAAACAAATACATAAGTAAATAAGCAAATACTGTCTTGTTTTGTTTTGATTTGATTTTGTTTTGCTGATATAAGTTTAAGTAGTCCTGGGTGGACCAGAACTCACTACATAGGCCAGGCTGAACTCAAACTCATGGAGAGCTGCCTGTCTCTACCTTGCTTCTGTTTTAAAATGCCAGCAATGAGCCATTGGAAGTTAAGATTTAAGCAGCAGCATCAATAACAGCATGCAGAACTACTTAAGATAGGGCTGATAAAGAAAATCTCTGCAAGGCCTGTGTGTTGATCATTATAGACACTCCTAAAGGAAACTGACCGGAAGAAACAGTTCGCGTTAGGGAGACATGATGTCATTTCATCTTTTCTCCTCAGATCAACTTGACTCAGTAAGGAGATCAAAGCCCATTGGACTTTCACAGACATTGTCAAGCTGGTTCCAAAAGTCATATACAAATATGAGGGTACTGAAATAACCCAGGTAACTTTAACTTTTTATTTAACGGTTTTGAAAAATCTACATTGTGCTAATTCCAAGATTTTTATGAAGCAATATTTATATAGATAGTGTGATCATGATAAAAACACAAATCAGCCAAAGGAGAAAAACACACACACACTCACACACAGAGACACACACACACAAAGACACAGATACACACACAGACACATACTCTCACACACAGACATACTCTCTGTCACACACACACAGACACACTCACACACACACACACTCAATAATTCCTTTCTCTCATTTGCTTGGTTTTATCGTTGTGGTGAACTCCTGTTTGTTTTACTTTGGCGGGGTGATATTTTTGTTGTTTGGGGATTCTTTTTTATTATTATTGTTTGCTTTTGTCACAGGATCTTGCCATGTAGCCCAGCTCTCCTGAAACTCGCCATGCCCTGTCTTGCAGCCTTCTGAGCACTGGTACTACAAGTGTACCACAAAGACTCAATGGTGGCAACTGGTTTTTGACAAAAACATGAGCAGAATTCACCAGTGACTATTCCTTTCAGATGGGTTGCTGAATGAATAAGCATCCCAAGGGAGAAAAATGAAGCTTTTATTCTGATTAGTTTGTATCTTTTGGCTTTTATTTGTTTAGTTTATTGGTTGCTTGGTTGTTTTTTTGAGAGATACCCTTGACTTGGACTGGTCTAGAGTTCATGAGTCTCCTGCCTCAGCCTCCCAAGCACTGGGATCTCAAGTATGTACTGCCAGGCCTTGGAGGTAAGACCCTTGTTGTCTAATCACATTTCTCAGAGCTGTCCATTCTTCATTGGATTCAAGCATGAAAACAAAGGTTTTTTCCTGCAGCTGGATCTTCATTTCTGAAGCCTCCCATGAATGTAAAGCAGGTATGCTCTATCAAGCAGCATGATCCATGTTTCAAACCACATGCAAATTCTGTTCATAGGTGTAGGTCAGTGTGGAGAGAGTGCTTTCCTAGCATACATGAGACTCTGGGTTCTACCCCTAGTGTTGAGGGTGGGTAAATTTGATTCATACTTTAAATGTGTATTAAATGCAGAAACTAAAACTTCTAGGAAGGTTGTGGATGATGTTCAGCTGGTAAAGTGCTTACCTAACATGCATGAAGCCCCAAGTTCAGTCCCCAGCAGTGCATAAAACTGGACATGTAATACATGCCTGTAATGCTAGCACTCAGGAGACAGAGGCAGCAGGCTCAGGAGTTCAAGGTCATTCTTCATTACAAAGTCAGTTCAAGACCAACCTAGACTACGTGACTCTTTGTCTCAAAAATTAATTACTTAATTAAAGTAAAGCTTCTGGGGGGAAATTGGTGGCTTTGTACTAGGCAAAAGTTTCAAGTATCTTGTAGGGTAGAGCATATTCTAAGGACAGGTGAAGTTCACACACACACACACACACACACACACACACACCCTCACGCGCGCGCGCGCACACACACACACACACAAAACATGATCCATTAAGAAAAAAAATGTTGGAGCTGGAGAGATGCCTCAGTGGTTACAAGCACTGCTGGACCTGATGAGCAAACATCAGGCCCCAGTTCCATGTCCACAGCCAGTGAGCACTCTCCTGGCCCTCCCTTTGCACCGCCCCCTAAGTGCGCCCCCTAAGTGTGGGGCTCTATCCACTTCCCCAAGGCTTTGGAGATGGAAACAGAAACCTCTCTGCTCTCCTGTCTGTGTGCACCTTCCTGGCAGGGGCTGGAGTCCCAACCCCATCCTCTCTGGCTTCAGTTCTGGAAGAGACACACCCACCCAGCTCTGCTGACCCTCCCAGGAGATTGAAACGTTTTGGTCTTCACTTGGTCCTTCTGTTTGCCTTGAGACATTTGTCACAAGTGCTAATGAGCAGTCTGTAACAGCGCAGACAGAAAGGCGGAAGGGGAAGAGGGAGGCACAAAACAACTCTGCCCCGGTGCTGGGCTGATAAAGGCTGACTAACCAACAAGAGGACTTCCGTCCCCTGGGCTCCACTGAGTGTTCTCGCCCCAGGCGTCTCCTGGGGTAGAGCTGGGTTTCACACCACAGGCATCTCATGAAGTGGTGGGTGTTGTTTTCACTCTCCAGGCTTCATTCAGTGTTCACTCCCCACCCCCTGACCAACACACACTGGTGATTTCCCCCTAAGTAGGAGCAGGCCTGGAAGGGGATGCTTGTGCAGGACTATCGGTTCTTTTCACAAGTCCAACTTCAGATGGCTTTAGTAAGACAAAGGACTAGCAGAGCAAGTGGGTCTTGAAGTTCCCAAGAGGTCTCAACCAATCAAGGCCACTGCCTTCTTGATAACACCTTTGCCTACTTAAAAAGTAGTCTTGTGTTTTACAGCATTCTGCTGAAAAGGAAAAACCAAAATCTTGCCTTCAGTCCCATCACCCAGGACAGCATTTCCATTGCGCCTCCCGCATCCTCCATCACTTCTTGCCGACTTTTCCTGTCTCCTTCTTCTCTTCTGTCCTCTCTGTCCTTTTAGCTCTTTTTTCTTTCCTCCCCCCTCCTTCCCCTTTCTAAAAAAACTTCTCACTGAAGCTCTGTCTGCCTGGTGTGTTTGTCCCTCTGCCTCAGTCACCCTCAACTGCCCAGGAATCCCCCAAGTTTTGCCACAGGCTTTATCAAAACACATGTTTTCATGGGAAGAGCCCTCACCCACAGAGCCACTTTGCCAGGCCCCTTTCTCAGTTCTTAGCTTTCACTATTTTTAACTACCCTAGACCTCTTTAATGTTTAGGTGCAGCAATCCCCATCAGACAACAAACAGTAGGCTGTTTACACTGTTTTCTACACTACATGGTCCAATAAGAAGCTTTCTAAGTAGATATTTGCTTAAGACATCTTAAAATATGATATAAAGGTCTTGTTTTGGGGGCTCAACCTTACCTACAGCACCTCCTGTGTGGCTCAAGGAATATGTTAGAAGAGGGATGTATGTGAGAGTCTGAAAATAGGGTGAAAGCCGAAGCCTTTAGCTCAGTGGTTCTCAACCTTTCTAATGCTGCAACCCCTCAATACAATTCCTCATGCTGTGGTGACCCCCAACCATAAAATTAGTTTGTCGCTAGTTCCCAACTGTAATTTTGCTACACTTATGAATTGTAATGTAGACATCCGATATGCAGGATATCAGATATTCAACCCTCTATGGGGTCATGACCCACAGGCTGAGAACCACTGCTTTAGATTCAACACACCATTGCAACCACAGACTCGCGACAAGAGCAGTTACATGCACTGGACTGGCCCTGTCTGCAATCAGTCATAGAAGAAGAAAGGAGTGAAGGGACTCCACTTCTTCCCACTGAACTAGACTCTGGGCAAGGAGGAACAGTTGTTTTTCCATTGTATGACCCCTGCTCAGTCTGCCAGGCTCTCACCAATAACTCCAAACTCATGCTCACACGGGTGGCTCTGCCCAAACAGTGTATCACAAAATAAAATGAGTATACGGGAATAAGAAAGATCTGTAGCAGGACAGGTGTTTGGGAGATGGAGGGAGAGAATGTGGCCAAGTGTGTTTATGTGTAAAATTGTCAGAGAATACATTTGATTAATAATAATTTTCAAAGGTTTTTTTTTTCCAGAGAGATGGAAAAGAAAACACACCTCTAGGTTTGAAACTCTTGGGTGAGGGCATACGTACCAAGAGTGAGACCCTGCCAAGCAAGGTAGCTCGCTGTTAAAAGGCAGGAGGGCCACCATTGTGAGGCATAGTGAGTCCCAGGCTAACCCGGGCAATAATAGTAAGCTAGAACTCTTGGTTCATAGCATGTCCATAATCTTAAGGTTTTTGATACGCAATGCCAACATTAGGCTAAATTGTACTTCCTACACCCTCATCTACACTAGAATACAAAGAGTTTTGTGTGTTTGTGTTTTTAGATTTTGAGACAGGGTCTCCTGCAGCCCAGGCTGTCCTCAAATTCACTATGTAACTGAAAATGACCTCAAATTCCTGAACCTGTTGTCTCTGTCTCTAAATGCCGGGATTACAGGCAAGCCAAAGGATTTTTTTATCCAAGTGATTACAGGCAGCTTGAATTCTGCCACATGAATAATAAAATTGACACTAATTAGAGGTTTCCAGCGGCCCAACCTTTTCCAGTGGAAATGGCTCACCCAGCAGCAGGTACCTAGGAGCCAGACACCCTGGGAGCCAGACACCGAGCAGAACAGCGTCTGGAGCAGAGTGCTAGACCCATGCTCCATTTTCCAATGTTCTCAGAAACAGCTCCAGGGTTGGCACATGCCAGGAGTTCAGGCACTAGATCACTTCTTGCAACTCCGGAATCAGGCAGGGCTCGGCAATACTGCCTCACCAGACGACAAACACGGGTCTCAGAAATGCCTTTGCTTCTGTCATTGTAGCTGACAATCACTATCAGTGAAGAAGGGGAACGGTGAGTGGGAAGGGTGTCCCTCTGATCCTCAGCTGCTGAGTGGTACGGTGGAAAAGGAAGAGAAGTCGGTATCCCAACTGGGGATTGGGAGTGGGGTGCTCAGCTCAAACCTGACATTGCGCATGTGCAAGACCGGCCCTGCCTGACAGCCTCTCCTGCTGTAGAGAGGTGGCCTGGCATGACAAATCCCTTCCATGTCCTGCACAAGACTAAGACTGCTCCCCGCTAATGCATGTCCCACTCCTGGAAGGCCAAGCACATCACTACCATCACCCAAAATGTTAACTTCCAGAGTCTCCTTGGCCCTTGGTCCAAAGTGGTCCTCCAGTGGAGCTTAGATCCTCCTTAAATCCCCTCCACTGAGCTGGGCCCACTAGGGACACTTTCCCCCTTTGTGTAATTCTGATTTAGCTATGAAATCCCTCCAGTCATGTACTGTAACTTCTCTTACAGTGATAGGCAGGAATCCCTCGCTGGACTTTAGGAGACGGATTAGTTGGGAATGGGGATCATAGAGGTTGTCTTAGAATTCTGCCTGCAACAGGAACTGTATGTGTATAAATGAGAGGGTAAGGAGTGAATACAGAATCAAAATGTTCATTTGTGCAGACAGTAGGGATGGAGGGATAAAAGTACAGTAGCGATGGGTACACCAAGAAGCTGCATTTGACAGACCTCAGAGTCCAGGGTCATCTCACTCTGTAAGGGGCAGAACACAATGGCTGACCTTTCTCCCCAAGTCTGACCTATAAGCATTCACTCATCTGGAAGCGAAGGGCATGGGCTGTTTTCTAAATCATGGGGTAGGGATCAGTAACTATAGCTCAAGCTGAAGAGCAGATGCAAAGTGACAATCTCGTGTGCTCTTTGTGGGGCAGCAACCTTATTCTGCATCCTATTTCCCCCTCCTTGTCCCTTCTCTCGCTGCATGATGTTTTAACACCATCCTGTCTCAGAGCATCTGCCCATAGAGAACACAGCTGAGAAAGCCATGTCCAGGAGCTCTCTCCCAGCCCACTCACTCCATGCTGAGACAGCTCCTAAAGGAAGGTGTGGTTCTCAGCCCATCTTTTCCTCTCTCTTTCTGGCCTGTAAAACCACCCTTGTCTGTGACTCACTGTGACCCGTGGGTATTTTGTGGGCCAGAGCCTTGGAACAGGGACTAAGCCCCATGAAGGCCATCCTCGGGGAGAAAAACTAAACTATCTCCATGGCCTGATGCCTCCCAGCCTGAAGTGGTCGGCATCTCTGTATATCTTATTCACACATCTCACTGATCTATCAAGAAAAACTTCATGCCAGCGGAAGAACACAGCGGGCTCTCATCACCACGATGAGCTCTTTCGAGTGTGGACTCACTCACACGACAGTTTTCCCACTAGGCAGAGGCAGACAGATCTCTGTGAGTTCAAGAGCTAATTCCAGGACAGGCTCCAGATCCTGTCTCGAAAAACCAACCAACCAAACAAACAAACAAAACAGTTTTTCGAAGTCCTACAATGGGCCAGGATACTTTGTCCTAAGTGCTGAGATGCAGTCGTGTCAAAACAGAGGCTGGGAAGATGTCTTCATTAATAAAATCCTTGCTCAAAAGCATGAAGGCCTGAGTTCAGATCCTTAAGCACCCACTTAAAAGCTAGGCACATTGGTGGAGCAAACCTTTAGCCCCACCACTAGAGAGGACTGAGGAGAGACAGGTGGACCCTTGGATCCCAATAGCTACCCAGTTTAGCCAAGTAATGAGCTAGGTTCTACAAGAGACCATGACTCATGACTCAAATATAAGATGGAGAGCAACTGAAGATACTGAAGTCTACCTCTGTCCCCCACATGTACATACACACACACAACAAATACCCCACACACATATGCACACACACAAACACACACACAGACACAGCACGTGTGTGTGCACACACACACGAAAATTACACACACGCAAATATAAAAATTAATAAAAACAGAAATAAGTTCTTGTTCTTAAAGACTTTATGTTGAGTGGGGAAACAAGATGGGGAAGTAAAATATACAAGGCATGGTGTGGTGCTAACATGGCCTGGAGGGCAGAGCTGAGGAAGGCCAGGAAGAAAGATGAAACTTGAAATAGGGAGGTTGGAAAGGCACTCCCTGAGATTCAGACTTCAGATGGGTGAGTGGGTCAGCCAGGAGTTGGTGGGGGGGACCGTAGGAAGCCAGAGCTGTGAAGCAGGACTGAAGTTTACACAGTGCTGAGGCTGCAGTGACCACCACCACTGTGAGAAGTGTGAGTGTGGCCGCTCTGGGAGAAGCCTCAGAACCCTCAGGCTCCCAACTACCAAGGTCAGGGAGCTGATGAAACTCATGCCAGACACTTTGGACAGAACTCGGCTTTCCAGTGGCAGAGGAAGCCCCCCACTGCCACTCTGCCAGAGCAAATGGGACCCTTTGATGCCTGAGGCCCTGCCTGGGCTCCCAACCCTTCCTCCAAGGCACCCCTGCCGTGATGTGAGGTAAGCGCCAGACAGGACCCTGGAGAGTGCTGGTGACTGACTGGCCAAGCCTTCCCCCAACCAGCTGCTTCCACACCAGTTTACACAGGAGCTCCCTACCCCCTTCTCTCTTATCTACCTGACCCACTACCTCCTCCCTGCTCAGGAAGCACCCGGTCATCACAGGGCGTTTTCACGTGGTATTGTGGAGGAAACACAGATTAGAAAGCAGATCTTGGTTCAGTGCTTTAGTTATGACAGCAACCTGTCTCAAAATCCTTATGCTGTGTGTGGGATAAGTGTGCGCATTATGTCCTATATGTATACGTGTGTGTGTGTTATGTCATGTGTGCATTATTGTGTTTGTAGTATAGGTGGGTAAGCATGGGTTATGTATTTGTATTGTGTGTGGCATGTTTGTGTGTATATGCGAATGTGCATAATGTGAGAGTATGTGGTTTGTGTATTATGTGAGTGTGTGGTATCTGTGTGTGTTTGAGTGGTATATATGTATTGAGTATATATGTGATGTGTATGTGTCTATATGATGTGGTGTGTGTATGAGAGAGAATGATATGTAGTATATGCTTATGTGTATGTGCACTGTGGTGTGTGTGTGTGTGTGTGTGTGTGTGTGTGGTGAGTGTACAGATTGTGTGTAAAGTATGTGTGGTGTGTGCATGGTATGTATGTGTATTAGTGTATGTGTATTGCGTATGTAAGTGGTGTGTGTGTAAGAGGAGAATGGTATGTAGTATATGTGTGTGTATGTTTGTGTCTATGTGATTTGTGTGTGAAACAGAGAGGAAGGAAGAGAGAATGGCATAGTTTATACATAAGTGTATGCTTTGGTGTGTGTGTGTATGTGGTGTGTATGGTGTGTGCAAGGTGTGTTTATGTGGTGTGTGTGGTGTGTGTGTGGTGTCTATGGTGTGTATAGTGTGTGTGTATTGTGTGTGTGTGTGTGTGGTGTGTGTGGTGTGTGCAAGGTGTGTTTATGTGGTGTGTGTGTGGTGTCTATGGTGTGTAGAGTGTGTTTGTATTGTGTGTGTGTGTGTGTGTGTGGTGTGGTGTGTGTAAGAGGAGAATGGTATGTGTTTATGTGGTGTGTGTGTGGTGTCTATGGTGTGTGTGTGTGTGTGTGTGTGTGTGGTGTGGTGTGTGTGGTGTGTGTGGTATGTGTGTGTGGTGTCTATGGTGTGTGTGTGTGTGTGTGTGTGTGTGTGTGTGTGTGTGGTGTGGTGTGTGTGGTGTGTGTGGTATGTGTGTGTGGTGTCTATGGTGTGTGTGTGTGTGTGTGTGTGTGTGTGTGTGTGTGGTGTGGTGTGTGTGGTGTGTGTGGTATGTGTGTGTGGTGTTTCCCAGACCCCTTTACTGTCTGTCTCTCAGGTACACATTACACTCTAAAGTAGTTCATTATCCCCCCTCCCCATCCCCGTTTCTTCTTCCTTCCCTCCTCTTGTCCTGTTCTCTAACATAATCAAATGTATGATGTATGATTTGGGGGTACTTCCTGAAGAACCCTAAAAAAGACAGGGTGACACAAGTCTCTCTCCCCTGTTGTCCTCTGTGATCCCAGCCTCTTCACTCTTTTCCTCCTCCTCCTCCTCCTGGAGTCACCACACTCCTCCCTGCCACACTCTGCCCCCTTTCATCTGCACATCACTCATTCTAGTCAACATACCTCCAGAAGCTAGGCGGACCCACGCGCGCCCTCCCACTTCCTGCCCTGGGTCCCCACTCCACACCCTTCCCTTGGTCTCTGCTCAGGTGGCCACCCCACCTCCATCCCTCCAGGACTTTTCCCAGTGCCTGATCATCCCCACTCCAAAACTGGGCATTTCCTCCACTCATTGCTCTCCCATCTAGAGCATCTAATGTATTGGAGTCCCAGATATCCTCCTTCAGGGAGCCTCTGGTTGCTGTCTCCTCCTTAACACAGCAGATCATGCCCTCGCTTTCCCCGGTTTGTTCTCACAACTAGGTACCAGCTGAGTCAGTGTACTTCCTCGGGTATCAGTGACTCTCCGCTGCACAGTAGATATGATGCTCACTGTGCCGGGGTGTGATGAGTTCAAATCCTCCGTCTCCTGGCACAGAGCTCAGTCCACTCCACACAGACCTGACTGCTCCACTTCGAACTCTCTTCCCACCGTGTGCTTTATCCCCCAGGGTCGACTCTGGCTCTTAGAGTCACAGCTTGCCAAACACACCCTGCAATTTTCTGCTTCCAATAATCCAGCAGCAATGGTAATGAGCGTTTAGTTTCGTTTCATCTTAAACCAAGTTGATATTGTATAAAATTATCTGGTTGTTTTAGTTTACCTAAAATATTCATGTCAGTAAGACACTGGAATTTAAAAAAATAATTAGGGTTTCGTTGTTGTTGTTTTTAAAGCTTGTCTCAGGAAGTTTTTATAAAACAAAGTAGAAAACACTGATTTCTGCACTCTATCTTTCCACTAAGCTTGTGAAAGGATTTGCAATTCAAATTGAGGCTAAACTCTACTTTTCACTTAGAAAAACACATTTTCTTCAGCAACGGAACTCCTTTTTTTTAATACTTCCCCTGCTAAAGAGTCAGTTTCATACTTTGGATGTGAACAAGAAAATGTTCTACCAGGACAAATTTAGAGCTGAGAAATCCACCACGCACATGCATGCACACACACCCTCACACTCACTCTCACACACTCACTCACATACTCACACTCATACACACTCACTCACACACATTCACTCACATACTCACACTCATTCACACTCATACACACTCACTCTCACACACTCACATACTCACACTCATACACACTCACTCACACTCACTCACACACATCCACGAACACTCACACATACCTCCTTCATCTCTGAGAACGCTTCCTAACCAAACTCCACCAACGACAGAGATCAGACTAAATTTAAATTCTCCTACCAGGGTAAACGAGAAAGCTGAAATCAGATCTTTAACCACAGCTGCATTATTAGAGTGACTGGCTGGATTTCTACATCTCCCAAGGGAACAGCTTGGGGTCGAGAGAGAATTCCTATGTGTTGGTTAAGTGGGCAGATGTTTCTGGAAAGCTTATATTCAGTGTACAGGCTCTCCCTGGCTGTTGTGTCCCATACAAAAGGACACACCTGGGCCAAGAGCTGTTGTTTACTTCTTTGATGTTGTTGTGTGAATTCAGTGAGTCAATTCATGGAAAGCAGTGAGGACAGTAACTGGTGCTCAGCAAAAATAGGAGTCATCATTATCCTGGATAGAACCAGCACCCGACCCAAACACAACAAACCTGAGACGGCTTAGTGTTACGATGGGGCCACTACCATTTTGAAACTGGAGCAGCTATGAATATCTACACAAGACAGAAGACACTAGCATTCCCTCGTGAACAGGGCAAACAGCTCATAGAGTTCATGAAGCAGATCAGGAGTGTTAGAAATAAGCTCTGGTTCACAAAGAAAAAGCTCACCACTATGGAGGACATTTATACCACATGTATACATACCCCCATACCGACACACGAAAATATACATATTTCAAAAATAAACCTTTTTTAAAAAAATTCCAGAGCCAAGCACTGTGGGTCAGAATTAGGCAGGAGGATCACTTGAACCCACTGGTTGCCTGGGCAACAAAGGAAGACCCTGTTAATTATATCTGCATCAGAAGGGAGGCAACGGGAAACATTACTTGGAGTAGCCATTCAGTACATTTTAGCTACTGTCCTTAGAATGCCACAAAAACCAAAGTTGAATAACTCAGAACTGTGTCCACAAAACAAATAGAGGTTTTCAAAGAATAGGGCTGTAGGATTTTGTTTGTTTGTTTGTTTGTTTTTCAAGACAGGGTTTCTCTCTGTAGCTTTGGAGCCTGTCCTGGAACTCACTCTGCAGACCAGGCTGGTCTAGAATTCACAGAGACCCACCTGCCTCTGCCTCCCCAGTGCTGGGATTAAAGGCGTGTGCTACTACTACCCATCAAGCTGTAGGATTTTTCTATTCTGGTTGTTAACTAGGAACCAAATAACACCACACACTGAATAGTTGGATGGCAACTGTCTGCACTACCATGAGGTGCAGGCTCCTCAGACAGGAAGTTAAACATTCCCTTTCCCACAATTGGCTACAGGAGCATGAGCCAACCAAGTGCTCACACATGACATCAAGGATAGCGCCTGCCTTTAGAAAATAGAGGAGGAAGGCTGGGAGTAGAAAACAGAAACAGGTGGGTGGGCTCATCTAGAGCCTCAACCTGGATGTCTAATCAGCCTGGCCCACCCTGTGATGGTTTGAATTGAGATGGCCCGGTAGGTTTATAGATTTATAGCACTCTTTGAAAGGTTTAGGAGGTATAGCCCTGTTGGAGGAAATGTGTCCCTGGAGGTGGGCTTTGAGGTTTCAGAAGTTCAAGCCAAGCCCAGAGGCTCACTGTCTGTCACTTCCTGTTGCCTGCGGACCCAGATGTAGAACTCTCAGCTACCTCTCCAGCACCAGGCCTGTCTGCGTGCTGCCCTGCTCCCTGCCATGACAACAGACTAAACTTCTGAAACTGTAAGCAAGCCTCAATTGAATGCTTTCTTTTGTAAGAGTTATTACAGTCACAGTGCCTCTTCACAGTGATAGAACACTAAGCCCCACCCCACTCAAACCCAGGGCTTTATGCATGCTAGGCAAGCATTCTTCAACTGACCTAGAGCCCTAGACCCTCAAAGTCTTAGTTACAAAGTCAGTGCATATAGTTTACAACCAGAAGAAACCTCCAGAATGTATTCTGGAAGTGTTAATAATCTCTTTGCTAGGCATCCTCATGTGACTTAGCAAGATCCTTGTTCTCCTCATAAAACAGCTCATCAAATTTAGGCTTCAAGGTGAGCAGATGCCCCTGCAACCACCCTACTTACTACTCCTTCTTCTGAGCCAAGCCTTCGGAAATAAAGCATTGATTTTTCCATAAGGCTGTACATACAAAGGAACATAATTCAGAACACAGTGCTCAGAGTGTCTGAAACTGGAAACAACCTAAATGTTCAGCCATCTCCCCTTATCTCTGTTGCTTATGGCATTTTGTGTGGGGAGGAGGAGCTGGGGATTTCAGTGGTCAAAAGGTGCTTTATGAAAACTACTACTCAAGTTCAGGTGAGAGTTGGGACTTTTAGGTTCCTTCCAACAATGAAATATTAGCTGTCTTTGCTTTGGTGATGCAAGAGAAGCAGGAACTAAAAATAAAAGATGTATCAAGGTCAAGTTAACCAAAGTGTAAGTAGATCATTGTTGTACCCACGCAACCAGCAAACCTGGGTCCTCAGAGACCGTGTCAAGTTTGGTTCATACCTAGAAATCCCAAAGCCTTAATGTGCATCAAATTGTGTTGGACTCTTATTAAACACACATCAATTCAGGGAATCTGAGGTGACACCTGAGACCTGAGACGCTGCATCACCAAGTGACGAAATGAAACAGAAGTTGTTGGTCCAGAGAAGGAACTCACAAAAGAGTCAGGTCCCATGGGAGGGTTCTGTGGGAAAAAGGATCGCTGCATAAGGCAGAAGAACTGAGTTCAATCTCCAGGAGCCACGTAGAAGTGGGAGGTGAGAGTTGTCCTCTGTCCTACACACACACACACACACACACACACACACACAGAGAGAGAGAGAGAGAGAGAGAGAGAAACACATATCACACATAATAACAACAACAGTAATTAAAACAAAATATTTTTCTAAAAGAAGGGATGAATCATTTTACTTCTGCTGTTGGAACTAATACTTAGGATTGCCCAAGCATTTGCCCTCAAAGTCCTAAGTCCCAGGAAATTCGTAAGTGCTAGACAAACCAGGACAGCTCATCACCCCAATGATTAGATTAACCAAATCAGGGTCCAGTAACACAGAGGCCTGGAAACATAACAGTGAAATTCACTTGTTGGAAACCCTGGCAAACAAAGCTGAGCATCTACACACTCAGGCTTCCTCCCATCTGCAACCCTGGACTAGGTGACCCCTGAGACCGTCCAGATAAGGGGTTGCTTACTGTCAGCAGAAGCAGGGGGCAATGGGTGACAAGGAATATGCTATAAATCTAGGATTTCTCAGAAGCAAGAGGAAGACACTTCGGGGAAGGCAGGAAAAGCATCTGTGCCTTCATCTGAACACGCTGTGGTGCGTTCTCAGATAGGAATCACCTGCAGAAAAGCTCACTTGTGTCAGCAGTAGAATAAAGTATGGTTTCCAATGCTAGGTGATAAAAGGCATTAAGGCTTCTAACTGGCTCCTGGTTTTTGGATCACCTGTTCTGAGCAAGACTAGCTGTCATGTGTCAGCAATCCTCAAGTCACTCTGTGGAGAGAATTGCAGAGAAACAAAAGTCTTCCTGTCAACAGCCATGTGTGTGTCATCCAGTAAGCAAACTGTTGCAGTGCTACTCACTACTCAAGGCTTTGGGTCACTTCATCCCTACCCAACAGGAGTCTACAGAGCCACTCAGATGAGCTCTTTTGTTTTTTGTTTTGCTTTGTTTCTTAAATATAATTTAACTTCCTTTACTTTATATGGATAGGTATTCTGTTTGCATAAATACCCAGCGCCTGAGTGCCTGCTGCCCTGAAATAACGGAAAGAACTTTAGACAGCAAAGTCTTCATTCCTACAGATGAAGAGTAGACCAGGCCTACTCTAGAAGGTCCCTGTGCTCCTTGAGTCTGCACGCCAACCACCCAGCTCTGGGTGCAGCACATCACATGCTGACTCCTCCAAGTTTACAATCACAGACCAGAAATGCTTTCACTGGTGATGCTCAGCATGGTTCCTGAACCACCAGCATCAGCATCTCCCAGGACTACTTGCAAATGCAACTTCTCGAGTTAATACGGAAAACCTAGGTTGGAGCCAATCTGTACTTCATCAAGCCCTGTGTGGGCATTCATCCTGCTGCATGCTTACATCTCATCTGCAAGGCTTGTTGCCTCAATGTTTATTGGGGGTTTGCTTATTATTTCAGAGGGTGAGCCCATGATGACCATGGCTGAAAATGTTGAAACATCAACCACAAGGCAGAGCAAAAGCCATCTGGAATAGCAGAAACCTCAAAGCCCACCCCCAGCAACACACCTCCTCCAACAAGGCCACCCTCCTCACCCTTCCCAAACAGTTCCACCAACTAGGGACCAGCCATTCAAATATAGGAGCCTATGGGAGCCATTCTCATTCAGACCACCACACTCAGCTCCAAAATGGGTGAAGGTACAGCTCCAAAAATGAACAGATTTAGCCACTAACCTCACCAGAAATGCAGCAAACTCTCTTCTGCCAGGCTTGGTGTAAAATTCACTCTGGCTACAAAACCTCAAGTCCTAACAGCAACATCACGAGTCTCTCTCCTCAGAGGTATATAAGGACCAAGAATCTGCACGGTTTAGCTGGGCAGTGGTGGGGCATGCCTTTAATCCCAGCACCCAGGAAGCAGAGGCAGGTGAATCTCTGTGAGTTAGAGGCCAGCCTGGCCTACACAACTATGCAGAAAAAGCCTGTCTCAAAAAGTAAAAAGGAAAGAATCTGCCCCATTCAGCCTTGAAGAGTCTCTTCTGACTGATGTGTACACAAACAACCAATGCACAGGGTTTTGTTCTTTGTTGTTGTTCTTGTTAAAATTGAAAGCAAGTCCTTGCAATCCTCTGGTTCTCTGTGGGAACCTGAGGGTTCTTGGGACCCTGAATTTCCCAGCCATAGCCTGGGGTGCTCAGATGATGAGTCCACAGTCCTTCCAGCCCTAAAATTCAGTGACTAGTTGATGTTAAATGAATTTTCCATTTCAGAATACCAAGTTTCCCTCATCCAGTATGAAATAGATCACTGTAGCACTGGATGGCATGGCTGTACTTAATAAACTGCTTGGACTGTTCTTCGTGAATTTATTTTGTCACATTATAAGCAATGCACCTTATCCTCCCAGTTTCCAATTCAAATGAATCTACTACTAACTTCAGGCTAGCAGTCTGGAAACAGCTACTATTACTAAGGAAACAGAGATTTCTAACCCCTCAATGGACTGAGAGTTTGGCAGCAATGAGAAATCTTACAGTGCAGGGTCTCTCTCTCTTTTTTTTTTTTTTTTTTTCCTTGAAGCGATGTGGTTACAAATACTGCAACATGATAACTCTCACCCAGAAAACCCACCACACAGTCCAGAGCTAAGCCTCCGCCCCTGTCCCTGGGTTCTAACTGGAGTTGACTCTACTTCAAAGAAAGGAAAGCTTGTTTGGCCAAATACCCATGGAGCATTGGTTTCAGGAATGTGACATGCTGTTAAACCACACCATGTAAGCTTGCGGCCACTGAGATTTTCCAAGGGTGAAAGTTTCACTTTTCAAACAAAACCATGGCACCATGTTAGTCGAAGAAACATAAGGTAGGCGGTGCCCAGAAACATTGTCTCTCAAAGAGCACCTACTATGTGTGAGCATATTCTGCAGGAGGGCAGGCAATTATGCAAATGGCCCAATGTACATGATTAGAATGATGAAAAGCATGCCCTAATCTTGAGTAGCATTTCAGGAGGTAGAGAGAAGGGAATGGTGGAGTGGACAGAGTTCTGTATGGGCGCACGGCACTGTAGGAAGACTGGAGAAAGAGGACACTACACACACACCTAAGGTATAGCGGACCGAATGAATGGTAGGTGTGGGGGCTGGGGAAGCTGTTGGGTATTGAAGCAGACACAGAAACTGCAGGTAGACGTGACATCTCACAGGGTCCTTGGTGGCTCATCTGTGTATCCTCCTCATCTGGTCCTAAGGCCCATCAAGGCTTCGGAAGGAGCTCACAGTTGTGAGAGGGGGAGGTTCCTATCTCCCAGGATTGTCCTTAATGTGTATTTCAAAGTAAAGATGTTGGAGGAACTGAATGAGCACAGAATGAAAGTTCAGAGCTTTGCAACTGTTTAGCTTTGGGAGAGAATGGGAGAGCCAGCTTCGGCACCCAGCTTCCGTTTGATGCCCCTGTTGACAGGGAGTTTGCTCCCTCACAGGATCACAGGTTTCATCACCAAAGAACTGTAGCTGCTCCCTCACAGGGCAGCACTGACACCCTCCTCCTACCCTGCATTTACAATAGTTTTGACCCGTTGTTTGCCAGACCTGATGCCCACCTTTAATCCCAGCACTCCAGAGGCAGAGGCAGGCAGATCTCTGAGTTGGACACCAGCCAGGTCAGCCAGGGCTACATGTTGAGACCCTGTTTCAAAACAAACAGACTTATTTTATTTGTATTATGTGTATTGGGAGGGGCGTGTGTGTGTGTGTGTGTGTGTGTGTGTGTGTGTGTGTGTGTGTGCTCACACAGGCCAGAAGAGGTCAGAAGCCCTCAGATCTCCAGCAGCTGGAGGTACAGACAGTTGTGAGACACTCAGTGTAGGTGCTGGGAACCACACTCAGGTCCTCTGCAAGAACAGAAAGTGCTCTTAATTACCAAGCCATCTTAACAGCCCCCACAGTGCTCTTTCTCCAGGGATGGTTCCAGGGATGAGTTCAGGTCATCTAAACTCGGACCAAGTTGCCCGTGTTTTTGGAAAATTGGTTAACATAACATAAACCAAGACATGGGCAGTGTGGGAAATACTGAATCCAGAGTCCACAGGTTGTGTGGCTACCTTTAGAACCAAATGGTCTAGGTGACCCCTTCCAGAGAGGACAGGCCTGTTGTGGAGTCCTTGCTAAGTTATTGGGTGCTTTTCAGCTTCTCAATGTCCAGGGTTCAAAGCAGCCTTGAACCAGAATGTGTCAACTTTGGATTTCATGGACACTGGTGGAAAAGTCACGGAGCCCTAAGCTTGGCATAGAAGGGAGAAGACCGCCCCCTTGTGGACTTCTTGGGGTTTGCAAAGTACAAAGGTCCTGAAACCATTCAGGGTGGGGGGGGGGCAGATGGAGTCCCTATTCACCTGTGGCTTTGTGAAAGAGTGCTGTAGGAGGGGCAGGAGGGGCAGGCCGGACACAGGAAAGGGAGTTAGGAGATAGTGACCCCTCAGTTGACTACGGAAAATTGGAACGAACGGTAATGGGCATCAGCAAGTCTTTTCTGATTCCAAAACTGCTGGTGTATCTCCTCGTCTGGATATCCAGAGCGTGCTAAGAGGAGGTTACAGTCCTTCAGAACATGGATGCACTCCCGTTCACACCCCTGCCCTGATAACAATCTGTAGTTGGTGACAACCCACCTCTGACTGAAGACCAAAGCACAGGAAATGACAAGGGCAAACCCAGCCGGAAGGAGGCAGAGGGCTCCAGTCCAGAGTGGTGAGCCCACCTACAGTCACAATCAGCAGGCCCCTCCATCACTGTACGGAGCCCTGCGAGTCCCAAGGGCTGTTTCCTGCAGCCATTACCCTCTTTGCACAGTTTTGGCCAAGTCATCATCATCTCTCCATCACATGGGCACTGGCCCACATGTATTTGTACCATAAATATGCTTGTCCCAGATAGGTGTGACCTTTACAACAGCCCACAAGCACCAGCCTCACACCACACACCTACCCTGCCCCCACTCTGGACCAGCATCATCATCAGACACTGTACTGGAGGTGCACCTTTGAGAAATGGGTTCTAGACAACTGAGCTGAAGGTGGTCTTGAGAAACCACCAGCACCTTCCTCAAAGTTCTCCAGATATATATATATATATATATATACATATATATATATATATATTTTTAATGAAGGTGGCTTTTAATTAGTTGAATTGTGTTAAAAGGGTTCAAGTTTCTTACCAAACTCAACTCACACACGGATTCACAGTCCTCGAGTCACCAAAGGCATTGCTGTTGAAGGCTAATCACTTGCCAACAAAATGTAAAGTGTTGAAGCCTTCCTACAATGGCCTTGTATAAATAATCTGTGATCATGATGCCCTCAGGCTAGCAGTCTATCTGCAAAGATTTAGGGCAAACCTTATGGAGAGGCCATCCTGTCACACTGGAGAATACTGAAGCTTTGGCAGCCCGTTTCATTTCTTTATGGTACAGTGTAAAGCTACTGCTAGGCATTGAGAATTAGTCAATAAGCCCTCTAAAGATGAGAAGAATCCAACAATAAGTGGTTCTACCCCAACACTAAAAGTCAGGTAGAACATGCAAGTCTAATTGTCGACAGAATGCTGTTCAAACACCTATTTCAGACCACCCAGTTTCTGTGGCATTGCCAAATTCTCAACTAGTAATGAAAATTTTAAAGTCCAAAACCTACAAGCCGTCAGAGGTTCAATAAGCAGGTTGTGCCATTTCAAAAGGGAGAATGTGCTTGCATAAGCAAGTCACCGTGGCTAACCTTTCTGGATTGAGTCAGGCCTTCAGTGTAGAAACGTGGCGGTGCCAGGGTCAGAACTGTGACAAAACTGTGCTTTCGAGGAGGTTAGCCAAGGTTCACAGGGTCATGACTGGGCCATTTTATCAGTCATGTCAGGCTCACACCCTATTGCCAGAGATAGATAAAAACTTTATCTGTCAGTGAGCTAAATCTGCTCCTACTGCCTCATCGTGAATAAAGAAAGCCTGGGCTCAGCTTATCTAAATCAGCCTTGCCTTCCCAGGACTGTTTTCAGAAGCAACTTCTAAGTGAAGGCGACATGCTAGCGGCTTTCTTTTTTAATTTCATTTTGGTCAAGAACTGTCCATAATCAGAGTGACTGGCTCTGTCTTATCTAAAACATCAACTTCAAAGAAGAGTTCTGCCTCTGTATGACATGGATTAATTGTGCTAACTTAGGTGTCAGATCTGCTGACCCTGTTACACTAGAATGGTTCTTCCTGATGTACCGCATCATTACCTTCCCAGAACCTTCTCTACGGTAAAGCCAACAACCAACACCAAAGAACTAAAATCGTCCCAGGTTCAACTCCAAAAGGCACAAAAGGAAAAGAATATAAAATTTACTTTGGGCTGAGAGTTGGGGGGAGTTGTACCTCAGTGGTAGAGGGTTTCCCTACATGTGTGAGGTCCTTCCACCCAACCCTCAGCACTATAAAAATGTAAATAAATAAATGTAACATAATTAGCCTTGGTAACATTTCAATATATGGAATCTCAACCACCTTAGAAGAATTTGCAAAAATATCTTTGGACCAGCACACACATAGTACATATTTTCTAACATGGAGGGGAACACTATGGTTTCTTTCTGAATCATTGCAAATATAAAAAGTGCAAACATTGAACAAGTCATTTTTTCCTATGGGGATTTCTGTTGGTGTGTTTTGTTCTTTTGAGACAGTATCTCTTTAGCCCAAGCTGGCCTTGAATGCCTGTTCTTCCTGCCCTTACCTTCCAAGTGCTAGGATTACAGCCACGTACTGCCATGACCAGCTTGCCAACAAGACTCTCAGAAGCAAGAAAAGTACTTTTTAATTTTACTTTATTTGGAAATCATACAAATTCATTACTTTAAGATTTAAAGACTATGGGGCTGTAGTAGAGACACATAAATATACTATAGATTTGGAAATTAAATAAAGGCAACATGACACTATTAAAAAAAAAATATGTACACTTCAAAGAAGTCCAAGAGTTGAAATGCCCATCAGATATCTCCCCGGAAGTGGATGAATCTTGCCGGGAGATTGTCCACAGGATACACAGTAGGGCTGGTTTTCATTGTAGGAGGTCCATTTAGAAGCTGCCAGTCACAGTGCCTGGCCAGCTCCACTGTAAATATCTTAAGGAGAACTTTTGCAAATTCTTTGCCTACACAGCTCCGCAGGCCTCCACCAAATGGAATGAAGCTGAACCTGGACACATCCTCAGGATGAGACTGTAGAAAGCGGTCAGGGTTGAATTCCTCCTTGTTAGTGAAGTTATCTGCCACATCATGAGTGTCACAGATACTGTAAATAACATTCCAGCCCTTGGGAATCTGGTATCCCTGTAAAAAATAAATAAATAAATAAATAATATGAAGTCCTAAGAACCACCAAGTCAGACTTGAGTTTGTAACAATGAAAAGTCATCACCCATATGGTTGGGGTTAAGAGAGAGGGCAAGTGGAAGGGTTGATTTGCATCACTGAAATGTACATCCATATGAGCAGGAGAGTATCCAAGGCAGTGAAGTCACTGCTCAGGGAAACTGAGGCTCAAAACCACAGCAGTACAGGCAGGGTGATGGATGGGACAGGTGGAGAACTCACATTCAACTCAAAAGTCTTCAGAGCAACCCGAAACCCTCCTGGAACAGGAGGGTTCAATCGAAGGGTCTCCTTAATAACACACCCAGTGTATTTAAGCTGCTCCAACGTTTCCATGTCAAACTTGTTGTCTTGATTGCTCTTGCAAAGTAAGCCCTATCAAAACAGATACAGAGGGGAATGACTCTTAGGCAGTCCAATAAAATCAGCCCAGCTGTTTGTCAATAGGACTGTTACCTAACCCCAAAGGCTTCAGGATGGGAGGGGATGAGGGAAACAGCCTCTAATGGCCAATCACTTCCATACTTCCTCAGCCTAAACCCCCCATCTATTTTCAGCCAGGGAATGTTGTTCACCAGGTATAAGGGTCATATCTTGTCCCCCACCACCACCACCGACAATGCCCACCCTGATAACCTATGCCCCTAGCCACACTATTCATTGTCTTGAATGGGCAAAAATCCACGAAAGGAGAATCTGATAATCTCTGGAGTTCCTGGAAAGGTGGAGGAGGGAGTAGAACACAAGGTCAAACTCTGCCCAAGAGAGATCGTAGCACAAAGAGCTGCTTTAAGTTCACAAGGCGATTTCTCTCTGCCACAGGCCCACCTAGTCCTTGGTCCTTCACGTTCATAGTGAAGTAGGTAGCAAACTTACTTACTGGGAAGTGGGGGGGGGGCATGGGGCAGTAGGGGAATGTCCTAGGCAAAAAGGGAACCTCTAGAATCCTCCTACCTTACTCTTTATCTCCTCTCGGACTTTCTGGAGAACGTGTGGGTAGAGTCCTAGGTAAGCAATGAGCGATGTGGCTGCACTGGCTGTAGTTTCATGGCCACCAAAGAGGAGCTCTGTTGAAGATTCCTTTAGTGCCTGCGGATGAAAAATGGAATTTTTCAACACCAACACCGTTACAAAGAACCGAACTGAGCATTTTGTAGGGGATCACAGGGATAAACGTTTTGCTCATAGAAAGTAAAAAGAATGCAAAGAAAATGCAAGCTCCTTTAATTCTATTCTTCCCGGACCTCCCGAATTAAAGCCTTGGTTTTATTAATACCTCCCAACGTTCTTTTAACCTTTGCAAATGAAATTTTCCCTTTGCTCCCAGGCATCATCCCAGCTGCACAGCCACTCTGTTCCACAACCCTCCAGCTCTAGCCTCAACCTTCAGGATCCATTAATGGAATCTGGGGCCCTTGACATCGCTCTTGAGGACCCCCCCAGGAAGTGTTCTGGAAGGCCAGAAACACCACACACACACACACACACACACACACACACACACACACACACCTGGCACCTTTTGAAATTGCTACTTACTTGCATATCCAGACGCTCTCCCCTCTCCCATGAATGCTCAATCAGGAGCTGCAGCGCGTCCTTGCATTCCCTTTGTGGCTCTTCTACCCGAAGTCGGCGGATCTTGGCGCGAATGTTCTCCTCGATGCGCGCGTGAATGAGGTTCCTCGCCTTCACGCCCTGAGCGCGGAGACAGCATGGCGGTGAGCGGACGTCAGGATTGTGTGCCCCTGGCTCCAACTCCGCAAACCACTCTTACCCGGTACAGCCCGCTGAAGGGCACGTCGATGGGGAGAGAGAAGAGATTGCGGGTCATCTCCTCGAAGGCCTCCACAAGCTGCTGCTCGTCCTCCCCGCCGCTGCCCTCCGAACCCGGCTCGCAGCCCAGTAGGATGCGCATGGCGATGCGGAACATGAGGCGCTTCACCTCGGGATACACCAGGAGACCGCGGTCGCCGCAGCTTAACCACTGCTCCAGACAATTACCCACCTCCTCGGCGATCACCGGCACGTAGCACTGGAGTGCCTCGCGGTTGAAGGCCTGCATAATCACCTGACCATCGGGAGTAGAGAGCTTTACAAACCCCTATTCCCTCTCCAGCCTCACCCTACCTTCCCGAGCACCCTTCCAGGAACACCCAGCGCCTCCAGTCCTACGCACGTGCTGGCAGGGAAAGCTAAAGTGGATCTCAGAGAGGGTCCCGGTCCCCACCCCATACGGCTAGCTCTCGCCCGGCATCTATTTGTCTGAGCCAAGCCAAAGAATGAGGTCTCCCTGCTAGCCAAGGCGTTGCCACCTCGCTCTCACCTTCTTTCGCTGCTTGTGAGAGGAATCGTGCAGGTTGGAAAGGCAGCCGGCGCCCAGGATGGTGCGCACCGACGCAGGCCACTGCACTGCCACCAGCCGGTGCTCTCCCAGCAAGATGCGCCGCACGTTATCCGCGCCCATCACCCTCACCGTGGGCCGCCCAAACAGATGCGTCTTGTAGATGAAGCCGTATTTCCTGCGCTTCATCTGCAGAAACTTCCTCCGCTGAGAGGGAGATGGAGGAGAGAGACCCGCAACCCGCGTGAGGGGGCGCCGGGGAGCATCTGGTCTCCGTCTAGCCCCTCTTCCAGCTGTAGTTGCCTCCCTCGCGAGGACACTTATCCCAGCTTCAGCCCAGGCCCTGGGCTGAGGCCACCTCCCAGGAAGCGTCAGGTCCCTTCCCGAGCTCCCTTACCTGCAGCACCATCTGCAATGTTTCCCCAAAGAACGGGAAGCCCATGGTCCCCGGGGGCAAAGGGAGGGCGCAGCTGCGGTCGCGGCTGCTCACACAGTACAGGTACCAGAGCTTGGTCGCTGCCAGGAAGAGCAGGAGCGGCAGCACGAAGGTGCAGAGAGCACTGGCCAGTAGCGCTGGGAGCCCCATGGCATGCAGCAGTCTCCACGCCACCTGCCGCCGCCGCCCTCGCTCCGAACCCCGCCGCGCACCCTCTTTATAGGCCGTCCAGGTTACTGCCCACGTTACCTTGGTCAGACAAATTAGTTCACCCAAAGTTCATCTTTAATTGCCGATCTGGCCCCTAGCTCCTCCCCCAGCGAGGCGCTGCCCAAAATCTTTAACCGTTTGTTCCGCGCCCGGGCAGAGGCGGCGCAGTGGCGGCTTCCCTCGGAGCGCGCCTCCTGGGGTGCGGGGCTAGGAACGCGGCCTCCCCTAACCCGGGGGTGCGGAGCTCCGAGTCAAGAGGGCGCGGTTGGGGGGGAGGGAGGGTTGTGGATTGGGGTTTCCAGGAGCGGGAATTTGGAATCCTGGGCTTCCTAGCTGTCTTTCGGTTGTCCCTCGCGCCGGGTCCCACGAGCTGCCCCAGCCCAAAGCCGCCTCCCAGGCTTTTCATTCACAGGCGCAGCACCGGCTTGGAAAGCGCGTTCAGAAATCTCCATTCAATGGACTTGACCCACAGATTGGATAAATGAAATCCCAAACGCTTCCTGATCTGTGAGGATCCCAAGAAGATCCAAGGGTTAGGGCCCAAGCCAAAGAGTCTCGGAGGTCAAGTATGAGTCAGTGCATTGAAGTCTCAGAAAGTCCTGCTTTAGGATTCAGTGCAAGTAAGCCTTCAGGTCTCTGGGACCCCAGGTGCAGCTTTGCACAAGCCCGATTCCCCTGCTCTGAAGACCAGTGGTGTACTGAAGAGACCAGTGGCTCCAAAGTCAACACCCAGCTGTGGTAGCACTGCCAAACTGGCCTAATTCCTAAGGCCCTGGGACTTGCAACCCCAGCCTGGCAGCCAGGAAGAGTGGCCCCAGGACAGGCAGATATAGGGAGGAAGACTTTAGAGTGAGAAAACTCAGGAGTCCTGTTCCACCTAGGATTGTCAGACTCTTGGGCGAGCTATCAGGCTTCCTCCTGACTGTGCCCCTTCCTCATAGAGTTTCCACTTTGTCTACACCTCAAGGCAGTTGTGAGTTCTCAAAGGGAGCTTCTGCTTCCAAATGGCTCCATATGCTGCATTAGTAGAATGGCAGGGCTTCGAGGCTCTAGAACCTTTCTCCAGTCTCCCAGATCCCACCCAATGCAAGGCCATAGACTCTTATATGAGGACTGTTTGTGCCACCAACCAATGGGGACATTAAGGGAACCCATACTGGGAAGCGAGTCCCAGAGATTGTGTCCAATTTCAGTCTGCAGCCCCTGGAGTCAATACAGAGAGATCAGGGGAACTATGTGATACACACATGCGCGCGCGCACGCGCGCGCGCGCGCGCACACACACACACACACACACACACGGGACTTCCCATGACCTCCCACCACATCGCTTCAGCCAGTGAGTGCCATACACTATCTTGGTTTGGGCACTGAACTCACCAGCAACGTGGAAAACAAATAGAATGACATGTGTTTGTTTAGAACAGAACATGGGGTCTACCTAGCAAAAGCATACCCACACCCCTTGGGAAGAGTCCGTTGAAGATGAAAAACTTGCATCCTGAAAAGCAATGTGGTCCCCAAACGACACCTGTCTCCCTCCCTCCCACTCACAAAATACCCACAAAGGTCGTGAAGACACGCACAAACCTAACAACTCTCTAAACCGGGATGCCCACGGGATTCAGTGGTTTCTCTAACTCTGTTCAGTGTTTCAGAGGTTCTGGGGAGGCGGGCGCTGCCGCTGTCATATCTTGTAATGAATTGGTTATTGTAAGGATTGCAAACCAGCTCCTGCACTGGCAGGAACGCGGACGGACTGTGCTGGAGGTAATTCTCAGAAATCTTGGCCCGCCCCTTTCTGGAGAGCGCCTCCGGCCGGTGTGCAAAATCGGCCAGCGGGGGCGTGACCTGGGGCCCATTCCCAATCCTTTAGCCTGACCCGCCTGTGACCCCTGCAGGCCGGACCGTGACATCCCAGTGAACTCTGCCGGGCCATCCTACCAAGTTCAGTGCACACATGCCCGCTGGGTCACAAGATGAGCCAGGCTAGCGCGCTGGAAATGGCCACCGGGAAAAAGAGTGTACTTAAAAAGTAAGTTTGATTTTACTGATTTCCAGAAAATACTGGACTCAATCTTGAGACTTAGAATTCTTTTCTATTCAGCAAAACATTCATTGTGTATAGAAGTTGTTCAACTAAAGTAATAAATGTCTGTTAAACAAGAAAAATAAAAATTTAAAAAATCGAACTGTTCATTAAGATCCACGGGGGGGCTTGGCAGCAAAACATTAAATTTTAGAATGCAATATGCTTTAAAAAAATTCTTGAAGGGGGAGAGGTGAATAAATTGCCAGCCCAATAAGAACTTTGATCTAGGAATATCACCAAACTTTTATTAGGTGGTGGAGGCTGGGGAAGGGAAGGTTAGCTCGCTGAGAAACAAAATGTTTGCCAAACAGTTCTCCTCCTGCAAAGGGTTCAGAGCTGTGTGGGGCCAGGTTTGTGGTGGTGGTTGTTTCTGCTGGTTTGTTTTTGCTAGAGTAAAAGGTGTCAGGAATCAGATGACCAGCACAAGCTCAAGGGCTTTGCCTTCAGCCCCCTTTGATTTCCCTCTGGTCTCAGGGGTCCACACCTGCTACTCTTCCCAATGCTGGCTGGAGGCCAAAGTGGACTGATCCCTGCCAATGTCACCTCAGATGGGTTCCCTTGCCCAATAGTCAGAATTTTGATTAACTGTGTTAAAGGCCTGTTTTGTTTTTGTTTGGGGTTTTTTGTTGTTAGTTTCTCTGATTTTCACCACTGGGTATTCTTGGGGTTTCGTTTGTTTTTGCTTTTGTTTTGCTGGTTTATTCATTGTCTGCCTCTTTCTGTGAACATCAGAAGTCCAAGAGGTAAGAACTACATCTGCTCTCTCCCTAAGAATTTCAGTTACTAAACCAGAGGGTTTTGTGCTCCTTGGTGATGTGATTGCAACAGTGGAAAATGAGAGGAAAATTTGAGCCACTTCCATGTGCTTAGAGCTGGTCCAGACCCCAAAGTAAGTTCACAAGTGTCTCTGAGCCGGTGTGTCCTAGCTCCTGAAAGGCACTTCCCCTATTTTTTTCTCCCCAAATCAGAAGCAACCTTAAAGCAGGGTCTTTTGGCCTCCACATCCAGATCCAGGTTCCTCAAATTCCCAAGGTGGTAGGCCTGCACCATAATACCTTTGCTCCCCCTGGTGCCCACAGAGCTTAGGGCCTGGCCTTTCCTCTGACCAGCTATAGGTGATTATCCTGTGTAGGGGTTTTGGTGGTATGAACCCCAGCAGCTTCTCACCTTCAAGTACCTACTAATGTCCCCTTTGCCTTCAGACCCCAGGACCCACTTTAAATGTGAGGTCGGGAGGCTACCAATTTCCTCCTGATTCACAACAGGGTCAGCCCAGACCAAGTTATAGCTTCCCCAGCTCGAATGTTATGTCCCCTTGCCCAGGAGTGTGGGAATGTAGGTGGCTTTGGGAATGATGGCAGAATGATTTAAACAGTGGTGGGAATCCCCGGATTGGAAAGGCCAGACCCTCCCTAAGACAGGGTAGGGATGGGTGTGTGTGTTGGGGGGCAATAGGTCTGAGTCCCACAGGTGGCATTGGCATGGGGATGAGAGGGGATGCAGGACCCACAGTGGCTCCTCAGGAGAGTTGCCTGTCTCTTTAATCCTGTTTCTCCTTGGTAATTGTGAGGATAGTGAATAAGCCAGCTTAACAGTTCTGCAAGCTGATGTTGCAGAGACTAACCGAAACCCAGCATCCAGATCCATGGTCCAGAGGGAAGCACTGGGCTGAGGCTGCCAAGCTTCCAGACCCTCTGGGTATAGGCTACAGTGGGTCCTTCAGGTGTGTCTCTGTATTCCACCCCTCTTCACCCTTGGCTGTCACACCAGGGGACAGCTGTGCAACCGAGCCCCAGCCTCCTTACTCAACCACTGGCAATTTCTTGGCCTTCCTCTTTTGGCACAAATATCGGAAATCTCTTATTTATCTCAATCTCCCTTGAAGAAATTTTGTCTCAACCTCGCAGACTTAGAGACATCTCCAGAGAACATATTCTCTTCTGTATAAATGAGGACATTAATAAAGTCTTGAAGTAGGAATTTCTGTTTTCAGAAGTCTCTAGCAGAACCAGTTGGAGCCCGGAAGCACCACCCACCATACTTGGGTACTTCATTTCTGACAAGGCTTAATAAGCCTGAGGGCAATTGCTGAGAGCCCTCTGGTGTACCTTTAGGCCAATGTCACGGACTCATCTCTGCTAACTTAAAAAAAAAAAAAGTTGCAAATTCTCCTCTGGTTTGATAGTACACCCAATCACCACCTCCACACCGCCAGGACCCCACATCCAAGTTCCTTGAGGGACTTGCCACAGAAAGGTTTAGCTAGTGCAGATAGATTCTTTCCACTGCTGACTCCTTCAGATCTTGTCAAATGCCTACGGTGTAGAGCGCACCTCCCGCCCTCGGTGCGCTCCTTCCCCAAGCCCAGCGCATCTCCTATGCGGGAGAGGGTGGCCGTGGCTCAGTCTAGCACAGTATCGTCCTGCGAGCATTTGTTAAACTCAGTGAACGTGCCTGCGATGAGGACCCAGGGCACTGAAGATGGACAGCACTGGGTGTGCGCAGCAGCCACGGGGCAAGCCAAGGCTAGAGGAACAGCGAGTCAGGGGTGTAACCCATCCCCCGCACCCAAAGTCAGGAGAGGATGAAAAAAGAGTAGCAGCCCGTCCACTGGGTGCAGGATGGGCACCGTCTGCATGACCGGGAAGGCAGGTGTAGCCAGTTCCCAGCGCGCCGTGCGCACCAGTTCCACGGCCAGCAGCTGCAGCACCGCCTGCGCTAGCTTCTGGCCCAGGCAGCTGCGCGCGCCGCCACCGAACGGGATGTAATGAAAGCGGCCACAGGAGCCCCGCGAGTCCTCACTCTCCACGCCAAAGCGCTCCGGGTCGAAGCCCTCAGGCGGGCTACGGTACACAGCAGCTGTCTCGTGGGTGTCTCGGATGCTATACATCACGCTCCAGCCTTTGGGAATCTGGTAACCCTGAGAAGTGAGGGGGCCGGTCTTGATCGCTAAGCACCGAGAAGTGGCCAGAGCCAATTCCCCATCCATCCCCCGCACCCAGACCTGCCAAATAAACCTGGGGGGGGCTGTGATTAACTAAGCCTGAAGCTAAAAGATCTGCTTTGCCATTTCAGTGTCTTCACTAATGAGCTAGCTGTAGGATCTTGAAATGCTTGAGCCCCTCCCACCCCCACCCCCCAGGTTGTTGAGAGAATTTCAAACGGAGATTGGCACACATTAGTGCCCATGAAGTTGAATGTTAGGGGTTTGTTGTCTTTCTCCTCCTGTTTCCTTCTGACAGGAGGCTTAGATTGTAAGACTGTAGCTGAAGGAGGGAACCCGTTCCTCCTCTGGAACAGTTCAATTTATAAAACTCTTGTTTGCATTTAGCTGAAAACTTCACCGCCTTCCCCCTCACCTCCACACAGAACAGGACCTTGCGGTTACACTTGAGGAGATGTATGCCCTCGCTGTCCACTCCTACCCTCCCAACCGTCCTGCCCTCTTTTTGTCCCCTGCTAGGTATTGCAAGCTTTGGGCCTCATTCACACTAGGAAAGTGTGCCTGCCACTGCCCTACATTCCCAGCCTCTTAGCTTTGTCTTGTGTCTTCGGATCTGACTACAAGGCCACCTGCCTCTCCAGAGATTGCAGTTTCCGAAGCCTGTGGAGGGTCATTACTATTCAGGTTCTCACTAGGGGAAAGGATGCATTGGAATCACACAAGGAATGCTCTCTCTTCCCTATTCCTCAGTGCCCCGTCTGTACAGTGAAGGAGGAGGAAGAGGAGGGGGGAGGAAGACCAGGAGGAAAAGGAAGAGGAGGACTGGGAAGAAGAGGATTATGACCTTCCCCATACTTCACCCTGGAAGCTAGCTGCCCGGTCCTCTGCTGCTCATCCTGGATTGCTGGGCACTGTGGCATGAAGTTTAAGCACCCAAGTCACTTGAGTACCGGCCTTTGACTGGCAGCTCCCCATCTGTGGTGCTCTCTCCTCATTCCAGCCCTTTGGCTGGTATCACCCCACACTAGAAATCTCCTTGCTTCATTCCATAGTCGTGGTCCCTCCCTCTCTGCATGGAGTCCCCCTTCTTCAATGGCCCCCCACCCCCAAGTACTGCAGCAAAGCCATTTAGGCCAAGACCCTCAAGTTCTGCAGTGTGGATTCCCCAATCCCCAGAGTTGCCAATTCATTAAACACCCCACAGCCTCCCGGGGAGTGTCAGAGCTGCAAAAAAGAACCAAACCAATGTCCTCCCAGAGGATAAACCAAGAACCACAGTAAAGGGAGAACTGCCTGCATCATTTGGAGATGCAGTCAGGCCCAGTTCTTAACTTTGTCCAGCCAAGGGCAGCTTAATGAAACCATTAAGATTTTGTTCTTTGTATTAAGGCTGTTGCATTTCCCAGGTACACAGCCTACGTGCCAGCCCTGGACAAGGTAACAATGACTGGCTCTTTAATGAAGGAACTAAAAAATAGCGCACCACCTTCCCTTTCCAGTTACACACACTTTTCTGCAAGGAGTGTGGCTCAGAGATAAAATGTTTGCGCTCTAAAACCTAGCGGGATCGCTGACAAAAGCTGAAGTATATACTTACGTACTTCATATAAGCATGTCTACTTATATAAACTATTATAAAATTTCTAACTGTGACCGCTCTTCGGGCACCAGGCTTTGCATCCCTCTATTGGGGTTGGAGGATCCGGGCGGGGAATAGAACAGGGCTCAGCCCATTTTACAGGAGGGAAAGCTGAGGCCCTGGCAAGGGTAAGAGATCTCTGTACTGATCTCCCTGACCTCCTCCCACCCCATTGCCGCTGCAAGCATCCAGAGGCCCCACAGCGTGGCGCACTTACGTCCAGCTCAAAGGTTCGCAGCACAGTGCGGTAGCCCCCAGACACAGGCGGTAGGAGGCGAAGCACCTCCTTGACTACGCAATCAACATAGCGCAGGCGGCCCAGTGCAGCCAGGCTAAGGTCGGGCTCACAGCTGCAGTCAGGTCTGGGCCCCGTGGCCAGGGGTGCGCAGCTGCACGCATGCCCCAGCCCCTGTGCTGACAGCTCCTGTTGGATCTTGGCGATTGCTGCCGGGTGCTGCAGAAGCAACAGTATGAGCGACGTGCTGGCACTGGCCGTAGTGAAGAAGGCCGCGAAGAGGAGCTCCACAGCGGACTCCTGCAATACAGCCGGGCGGTTATGAACGCACTGTGAAAAGCGATCAAACTTATCTCTTGTGCTCAGACCTTGATGTCCTGCCCTGGCGGCTATGCTCATGGCTCTGAAAACCGTCAAAACTCACACCAATCACTTAGGAAAGCCGAGTTGAACAATAGGCAGACCAGTATCTGCACTTGCCCGCTTTGAAGGAGCTCTCTGTGCCTTAATTTAATTGTGCTTTAAATATAATAACTCGTTAAATTCTCACCGTCAGCCCATGGGGAGCATTTACTGCTCTTATTTTATGAGGTTGGAAACCTTCTTGGTTGACCTTCTTGCTTACCTTTTCTGCCCTGCTTTGCTGAGGACAGAACCACCTGCCTAAATGCCCTTCCAGTGCCTCTCTTAGCAGTGCTTGCTTGCATGCTGCTTTCAGTGACCCGAAGGTGAGTGTGTACCACCCACGCACCCCAGACCCTGAAACAGAACGCACCCACTCTGCATCCCAGCACAGAAGCTGTCCTTGAACAGGTACATGAGAATCTTTGTGGAGTGCAATCTGACCTGGCTGGAGACCTACTTCTGGTCCTACCTTGGACAAAATGAAGCTGGGATGGAGACACCAGAGCCCAAACATCCTTCCTGCCCAGCTAGACCAGTGGGACCCTTCTATGGGGACTTGTTATTCCCAGGTTTTGTCAAAGTGCAAGCTACCCACTTCTGTCCCTGGTACTTTTCTTCGGAGGCCAGCATCGGGCACTCAGCTACCCAGGATTCAAAGTCCTGAACCATTTGAGGTGTTCAAGGGGCAAAGAGGAGAGACTGCTAGATCCAGAACCTGTAAGAACCCTTAGGTTTTGATGCTGCAGGGAGAATGGCTACAGTCCAAGCTGTCAGAGCTGGCAGATGTGACAGAGCCATGACTGGAACCCAGGGCCCTTCTTTTTCACCCTGAGGTGTCTGAGCCTCCAAATGGTGTTAAACAGGACATGACTGGGAATGGGTCTGGTATGGGGGGATTTCTGGGGAAGGAAAGTGGGGGGGAGGGAGGAGTGGTCTCCTATCACCTACCTTCAGCTCTTGCACAGAGAGCTCATGGCCCAGCTCCCTAGCGCTGTTAATGATCAGGTGCAGGGCATCACCTGGCTCTGCTGCCTGCTCCTCATGAAGCTTCTGAGCAATGGCCTCATCCAGGTGCCGATATAATTGGTCCCTGGCCCGGATGCCCTGATGTACAGGGAGAGAGGGTAAATGGGGTAGGGAGGCTCAAGGGTCAGGCTTGTCTACCTAGATGTTAGTCTCAGCTTAGCTACACACCTTAGCACGAGGTAAGCATGGCTCAAGAAATGGTTATAGATTTGTTCACTGTCTATAAACATTACTCTGTCTTGATAATCATCACCAGTCTCCTCTGGCAAGGCAGTTAATGTCACCCAGAGGACAGAACACAAAGCACTGAGAGGTCAAACGTTTGTTCCCTCACACACCATCCCTGGCACACAGGGCTCTTAGCTATTACCCTTTCCCTGTACTCAGGTAAGGCAGAGAGAATCCACGCTATGAAAAAGGGGCACCTGGGAAACTCCACTGAAGACATAAATTGTGTATTCTAAATGTTAGCTCCCATCAGGGGTTTGAGCAAAGGGGGTGGGGATAAGGATAACTCTCCAGAGTTCAGGAAGCAAGCCCAGCCAAAATATCCTGAAAGCCAACACATGAGTTTTGTAGCCAGAAGTATCTTGTTCAAATCTTGACTGTGTTCTTTGCTTGTCGCATGACTTCAAGGAGACCTGCTTGTCAATAAAATGAGAATAACACTTTGCAGGTTGCAGGGACTAAACCAGAAAATGTATGCAAGGTAACCAGAACACAACAAGATTCTTTTACAGATTATTAATTTTATTCAAGCGACTGAACGCTCTAGAGCTCAGGGAGAAGGCAGGACCTAACTTCCTACAGCCCTAGGGTCCCGCCCATCACTCAGGAAAAGCCTGGCTTTTCTAATCCGGAAACCTGCCGGCCCAGGTCAGAGGAACCAGTGGGCCAGAGGAACGGACACCCGATCCCCTAGACCAGATCCGGCCCGGAGCTCCCTAACGTTCCACAGCACCAACCTTCTAAAGGGTGCTGGAGATTCGGCGCCACTTTAAGAAAGGACCGAACCATTTGCCTGAATGCCTAACACTAAGACTCAAACTCAAAAAGACTACAAGGCGAGAGTGTGAATCAGGAGCACCTCATACACGACTAAACGACATGTGGCCTGTCCGTGTCACACGGAATCTGAAAAGATGCAGCCCGGGTCTCCAATAACCACCACACCACCCTACGCTGGGTCATGTCCTCCGTCTAGGGTACCCAGTCTGGTTTGGGAGACCTTCTGGAGCCAAGGACTAAGGTCTGGGGCAGCATTACCTTGCGCAGGCCGCTGAAAGGCACGTCCAGGGGCAGTGAGAAGAGGTTCTCCACTAGCTGCTCAAAGGTCTGAGCCAGCTCGGTGCATCGTGCTTCATCCAGCTGCAGACCCAGGAGGATGCGCGCGGCCATGCGGAAGGTGAGCGCTTTGGCCGCCCGGTAGACAGCTACCGGTCCTCGGTCAGCGCACCAGGAGCGCACCTCTCTCCGCAGCGCCCCCTGCAGCCGTGGCACAAATTGCTCCAGAGCCGGGCGACTGAACACGCGCGCCAGGACCTGTAGGGAGCGCAGATGAGCGAGCAGGGCAGGCTGGCCTCTTGTGCTCTGCGACTCCGCAACCCGAAAGCAAAGTCCAGTCCTTTCTTCCTCTTCTGATCCGCACAGGCCTAAACTTGTTGGCTTGGTTCCCTTCACTTTGATGTACGGAGTCCCTCTCATCCATCTAGGCTGCAAATGTTAGCTGCTCCACAAAGTCTCCCCTGAACCCACTTAAATCTGAAACCCCAAAGCTGCTAGCACCTGTCACAGAAGTTCTGGAATAAAGGATCTGTAGCCCTGCCCTGGCTTTACAATTCAAAACCCAGAAATTTAAGGAGACTTGCCTCGGGCCACCGGTTCCTTTAGCGGGGACCCTAGTCAAGTTCTGGGTATACCGAACACCAGGCTCACCGCAGGCACCCAGGCACCAGGGATCAATCTTAAGTTCCTTTGGTTTTTCCCCTCACCTTACGCCGTTGCCGATGGGGCTCGCCAACCGCGCCGAGGAGTGTGTGTGAACCTAGCAGAATGTGCGCGCTCTGAGGCCACTGGCTACGCACCAGGCGGTGCTCGCCCAGCAAGATGGTACGCACGTTCTCCGCGCCGCTCACGCGGATCACTGGCCTGCCCAGAAGGTGCGTCTTAAACACTGTCCCGTAGCGCTCGCGGCGGGAACTGTGGAAACGAGAGCCCTGCAAGCAAGGCGGAGCTTAAAGGGCCGCTGGGCCAGCAGGGCTGAAGATCTGTCCCAGACATCCCAACTGCCTACTCTTAACAACTCCCCTGTCTCAGGCTCTCACACATTACTTACAAACGGACCTTGGGAATGCAGATGGTAAAATGAGATAGGGGCTTAGACTGGGAATGTGAGTGCCTAAGAGTGTGTGGTTGAGATGTGGCTCCGCTTTTCAGTCTGTGCTTGCAAAATGGTGGGTACCACGTCCCCCAAATCCCTCCCTAGAACCCTAGTTTATACCCACGTTTTGTCAGAAGGGTTTAAAATGTGCTTAGAACCTTGGTGACAAGGCGTCTCTTAGAACAGAGTAGCGAGGATTTCAGAAATCCTGGGCAAGGGTCTGCTTAGGAAGTGGGAGATGCAGAAAAGGGGACATTGCTGATTGATAAAACTACTCACCTGAACCAACCAGTGCAGCGTTTCACCGAAGAATGGCCAGCCCATGGAGCCCTTGGGTAGGGGCAAGGCTGAGGCCCGATCCCGACTCAGCGTCCAGCGGAGGGTCCAGAGGTGTTGGGCCAGGGCAAGCAGCAGAACGGCACACAGGAGAGCAGTGCCCGCGGCCCCCAGCATGGACAAACAGCTCAACACCCAAGAAAACATGGCGAATCTGTGGGGGCTGGGGAGGGCTAGGCCACTGGGAGGGCAGAGAGCTCAAGAACCGTGCAGACCCGAAAAATTCAGGCAAGGTTTCTCTTCAAACAAGACTGTCAGTGAAAGGCAGCAGTGACACTGAGCATTTAGAGAATGCTCCTTCCTAAAAGCTGGAGGCCCAGGGCATTTTCCCCATTGCAGTTAAATAGTGCCAGCCCCTTCATGCTGGGCCGTTTGCCCCTACACTCTCGATCAGCGCTCCTGGTGTAGAAGCTGCGAGCAATCGAGGCTGAGAGAAACAACTCACCAGTGCTGCCAAACGCTGTTGGGATTCCTGGGGCTGCAGACCCCTGGCCACCACCTCTCCTCCACTTCGTTGACACTTCTCCACCTAGCCTTGACACGTTTATATAGATACTGCCTCCCTCCCTCTGGACTGTTCCTGGGTCAAACAAAGTGACGCGTCTATGCATATTCAAAGTGTCCCACTCAGACTAATGATTGGAAGCAATGGGCAGTAGCAGGCTCAACTGGAGATCCAAATAGGGAGTGGCATCTGGGCGGGGGCTGTGCCCCCACGCGCATCCTCGGGCGGGGCCTGCGGTTTTGCCCTGTAACTTCCGCGCTCTTGGTGAGAGCAAAAGCCCAGCCAGCCAGCGTGAGAAGCCGGCATGAAGTAGACACTGCTTGGCAGGGCCCTGCTCTTGACCCACCTGTCTCAGAACCATTAGCTCCATCTCTAGTCCCCATCCTCGAGCCTCAAAACCCCTTCTGTTCACCACATCAAGGGCCAAAAGGCTAGATTGGTCCCCTTTGCTTGGCTCTCTTTCAGGGAAAATGGGTTGTGATCCCACAGTTCCAGAAGCATAGCTGGGACCCAGTTGTCTGACCCTCTGCGGGCTCCAAGTTCTCCTCTCAGGCTCTGCAGGAACCTTCAGGAGTTGGTCATTCCACTGACCCTAAAACTCACAGGGGCGCCCAAAGACCTCCAGAAGCCATTATCCTGGGCACAGCTCTGGTCTCAGGACCAAACCAAATTCTCGCTTCTTTTTCATTACACCGCCCATCTCCGGAATCTGAGGGATCCTGCCCCCTCCCCCAGGACCAGCTTGTATCTTGAGCTTTGTGCACCATTCAGGCCTACCCACTGGCTAACAATACAATCTAGGTATGGGAGGGGTACAGAGGGGTGTCTTGTTTTTTGGAAAGAGTACAGAGGAGCCCAAAGGGTGTCTGCTCCCGAGGATGTGGAGGTTCCTCTTTCCAAATCCCCAGATGCCTGGGCCAAAGCCAGGAGTCTCAAGTACCCAGCCTGTGAGGGGCATCTTCAGAGAGCCCTGCTCACCACACCTAATGTATAGAATGCATTGTGCCTGAAGAATTATCGTATTTTTCTGTAAAAGTTTTAAAATGTTACACATTTTGAGTATTTTGTCAAGGGAATCAATACGTTTTGTTTTGTGTCATGCATGTTCTGATAATTAGGGAATAAGAGGCCTTTTCTGGAGATGACTGTTTAAAATGAGAAGCTCTGGATATCTGAAATAGCACCTTCAACAACTCTCAATCTTTTTAATGTTCAATACAAAATCCAGTCATGGAAGCATAGCTCTTCATACTTATTTTACAGAGTCAGGAGTCTACAGGCATAAATCCAGAAAACGCAAAGGGTATTTTCAGCATAATTTACAGTGGAGAGGAAACAAAGGTCAGGTTTACATTGCCATTTGTGTCACTGTGATTTATCCAGAGGAAAATGTACATTTGCTGTAGGTTCAGTTGATCTGCTTTGTTTCCACAGTCCACAGCACCAAGATCTACTATCTGATGCCCATTCACCTAAAACTGTGGTAAATTCATCATGTGGGAAGAACATACCTATACTAGGACAGACACACCTGATGTAAACAGCCCCTTTAACTGCCTTCTCTTTAACTTAAACCAAACTAAAACCTTAACTGGGATCAGCTACAAGAAACACTACATCTTTAGGAAATTCAAACCCTTTTCTTCATTTTCAGAGTGATTAAGCTATCCAAATAGAACAGACAATTTACATTCCTGGTGAGCTGTGTTGATTTCAGGAACTTTCAAGATTTGTATATTTCTTCTTCAGAATCAGCAGAACTAAAAATTTTAGGCACACGAGTCAAACTGAGGTGAAAATAAAAGCTCAAAGTCCAACAATGACAGCCAAATATTCCCTTCTCAGCAGCAGCTTCATCCCAAACTATCATGACACAAACAGGAGCTCTCTCAAGCTTAAAGAGAAGAAAGAATGCTTACAAGCTGAGACACGAGTTCTTCTAATATTTGCGATCAGTTTCATATACAATTTATTGGATTTATATATTACACTTTTGACTTTTCCTCTGAAGTTGAGAAAAATTAATCTTACATTTTATATATAAAATAGTATTCAATTATTTAAAAATCCATACAAATGATGTTTGTTACCATTACTTGTTTAAGCCCTCATCGATGTATTTCCTCTACTGTATTTTTTTACTTCTGTAAACAAATTATTGTCTCATGACCAGTGCGGGCCACAGAGAAGCACTCACAGGGACATCTACATGTGCTGGGACGTACCAGTCACCAAGCCTCTGAGCTGTTTCACGACTGTCTCTATCAGCTTCTGCCTATCTCGGTCGTTCTTCCGGAACTGGGCGAATATATTATTCTTCTTGCTGGTGTCCTTCATCCTACAAACACATATAAATGTAAATGCTGAGAAAGAAGAGCTGCTGCCAAGGGCTCCTCCTTCCGCCTTCCTTCCTCCCTCCTTCCTTCCTTCCTCCCTCCTCCCTTCCTCCCTCCTTCCCTCCTCCCTCCTTCCTTCCTTCCTCCCTCCTTCCTTCCTCCCTCCTTCCTTCCTCCCTCCTTCCTCCCTCCTTCCTTCCTTCCTCCCTCCTTCCTCCCTCCTTCCTTCCTTCCTCCCTCCTCCCTTCCTCCCTCCTTCCTCCTTCCTTCCTTCCTCCCTCCTTCCTCCCTCCTTCCCTCCTCCCTCCTTCCTTCCTCCTTCCTTCCTCCCTCCTTCCCTCCTCCCTCCTTCCTTCCTTCCTCCTTCCTTCCTCCCTCCTTCCTTCCTTCCTCCCTCCTTCCTCCCTCCCTCCTTTCCTCCTCCCTCCTTCCTTCTTCCTTCCTTCCTCCTTCCTTCCTCCCTCCTTCCTCCCTCCCTCCTTCCCTCCTCCCTCCTTCCTTCTTCCTTCCTTCCTCCTTCCTTCCTCCCTCCTTCCTTCCTCCCTCCTTCCCTCCTCCCTCCTTCCTTCTTCCTTCCTTCCTCCTTCCCTCCTCCCTCCTTCCTTCCTCCTTCCTTCCTCCCTCCTCCCTCCCTCCCTCCTCCCTCCTCCCTTCCTCCCTCCTTCCTTCCTCCCTTCCTCCTCCTCCCTCCTTCCTTCCTCCCTCCTTCCTTCCTCCCTCCTTCCTCCCTCCCTCCTCCCTCCTTCCTCCCTCCTTCCTCCCTCCCTCCCTCCTCCCTCCTTCCTCCCTCCTTCCTTCCTCCCTTCCTCCTCCTCCCTTCTTCCTTCCTCCCTCCCTCCCTTCCTCCTCCCTCTCTTCCTCTTCCTCCCTTCTTCCCTCTCTTCCTTTCTTCCCATACTCTGACTTAGCCAATACCAACCGTGTGCCTGAAATGAAAATTGGTGCTATCACATGTGCAGATACAGAAAGCACATGGAGACAGGGAGAAAGTGACCTTGCACTAGCACACAAATCTAAGACACACACATTGTTTCTGACATCGAGCCAGAAGGCATAGTAGAATACCCTAATAAGTGGGCTCTACTACACATTCACAGCAAGACCAAATGAAAGTGAAAGCAGCATTAGAAATTTTTTTGCCTCAGCAGTATTTCATGACATTTTAAAATCAACTTATATAATTTGAGAATAGTTTCTTACATCCTTTCAAATTGAATAACCACAGCTATATTTGAAATGTGGGGAAATAACATACAATACAACATGAAACTACATTTTAATAGTTATACCTTAAACAAACTATGATTGAGTGAAGAAAAAGTCTGCCATTTAATGAGGGGAAAGGAGTACTGTGTTTAGCTGGAGCAGCAGACCCGACTGTCTCACTTTTTACAAAATCTTTTTTCTCAAACCAAGTATTTCTCTACCTGCACAGAGTCCAAGACTGAGATACCGCTGAGGCAAACATCCCATTTCTTGGTTCTGTTCTATTTTGTTTTTAAGTGGCTCCAATTATTGTGTTTTCAAGTAAACCCTGTTCTCTCCACTGGGGGGGGGGGGGGATGGACTCAGGCCCTAGCACATCACAATCAACAACTGTGCTAAACATTCCAGGCTTCCAGGAACATAGTTATAAAGCAAACCGGGCCTGAGATTTTCAAGATACATTAGGAAAAAATAAGGTTTTCCTCACATATATAACAAGATAATTCTGGAAGGCAAGAAAGAGACTTATCTATGGTTCATCAAAATGGACGGAATCTCTCTCCTTCCTTCCCATCTCTGCTCCAGGTTTCACTCTCTGTAGCCTGAGCTCTCTCAAACCCACCATCCCCCTGCTTCAGGGCTGGCACATGCCACCACGCCTGGCTGCCCTGACTTTGAAAACTTCAGAGAAATTTCTAGTTCTTTATCACTGAACCGAACCTTGTGTAAATGCTACCTAAAATAAAAACCAAGACGATACTCACTTCTCCAAGAGAGTAAGGGCTGTGTGGGGGTTCACGCGGAGGTACTTGGAGGCTGGCTGTCCATAGTCAGCGAGGTAAGTGGACCAGTCCCACACCATAAACAAGTCAAGGAGCTGAGGAGAGAGAGAGAACACATCAGCTTTCCGACATCTACTCAGACATCAATCAAGAATACGCTACTCTTCACTCATTTTCACATGCGTTTCTTTTCATGAGAAAATAAGGAAATTCATTTAAAGAACATAACCAAAATCAAATTCATTATTATTATTATTATTATTATTGAATTGCTAAAACTGTCAGTGGCTGCTGTCCTAACAGTTTATGACACGCTCATATAATTGTGTGGAACACTCTCACAACCACATTAACATTGCACTATGTTTAAAGTTTTTATCTTTGTACATACACTACCCCCAACTAACTGTGTACAGAATCAGACAGCAGAAGTATGTTTATCTTTCAAAGAAGCCATTCGCAGCCAGACTTTCCTCAAGTAATTAAAAGCAAAAGCTCAGATAATCTCAATGAAGTGCATTAAACAACCTCTGCTGGACTCTCCTCAGTGACAGATCTCGATATCATGATGAGCTCAGGCTTCAGGATTCGCCTGTTAACTCTAGCCATTTTGTGTAAACAAACAACAACAACAAAAGACATCCTTTGTTTTCTATAGTGTCTCAAAACTGACTATTTGCTTTATAAACTCCATTTAGAATCACTGTCAAATATTGTTATAATCTTTTAAAAGCAATGCCAAGCCTAACCCAAAGCATCCAGCTCCTTACCCACCTTTAAAGCCCTAATCCCCCTAAGCCATTTAAAGCCGATTTCCTGTTCCTTCTCCCATCTGAATTGTTTCAGAAAGCTCGATGTTTCCCTTACTATTTCCTCCGTTTTCACATTCTTTTTAAACTCGCTTCATAAATACGGACTGTCTTGGTTTTGCTTTCACATGAAGGATGCATGTGTGGAACCAGTAACTCTAAGAGGAATAAAAACTTTTAAGGTAACTGAAGCCACCACAAGAAAGATTAGGAGAAGCCAACTTTTTCTTGGGAAGGTGAGGGACTGTTTAACTCTTCTTTTTTCTCTAATAGTTTGCAACTGTCATACAGACTCTTGTAAAAGGTAGAAAGTTCAATAATGAAAATATTAATAACTAATGATGGCTGTTTACCTTCAGACAAGACAACATTCTAGGCCATAATAGAAATTAAAACACTAATGGAACAATAAAAAAAAAAAAAGTCTGACAAGGGAAAGAGAATGTGTGTAGTCTTTTAGTGCTGTTTGGTAACACATACATTTTCCCAAGGAACACTGATTTCATATGCTTAGATGGTGATACTATGATTGACAGGCTATCATTCTGCAATGGGTTTAAGAACCATAAAACTGTGGTCTTCTTGGAATTGGTAATAATACTTATAAATGAGGAAATTTTAGGAAAAATGATAAAAGTGGACAAAAAGTTATATACAGAGATAGTAACTTCCAACACTTTATTAGGTTACAGAAAAAATTAAAACAGTCTAAATCCCAAGATCAAGAAACTTGTGCCTAGGGTACATGAGGTCTAGGTTCAATGCCCAGCATTATCACAAGGGGGAAAAAAAAAAAGATAAGCTGATAAAACAGTAAGGTAGAACTTAACAATGACTATCACATGCTTAATAAAATCATTTACATAGAATTTAAATGGCTTAGGAAGATGGTTATGGCGTATACTGCTACTTAATTACAGAAAACCCCTTAAATGGAAGAAAATTTTAAAATATGCCAAGAATGGTGTTACTTTTATGATGGGGTAACAACTAACTTATTTTCTTTATTGTCATAATATTCTGCAATAGACATGCTTTAATACTAGAATTAAAAACAGCGTATACAGGCTAGAGAGATGGCTCAGGTTAAGAGCACTGGCTGCTCTTCCACAGGTCCTGAGTTCAATTCCCAGCAACCATATTGTGGCTCAAACCATCTGTAGTGAGATCTGGTGCCCTCTTCTGGTCTGCAGGCATACTGCAGACAGAACACTATGTAATAAATAAATACATCTTTTAAAAATAGCATTTGTCTATCCTCATAGTTGTCAGCAGCAGCCCCACTGTGAAGGCTGCCCCTTCTGGTGTGTGTGATTCTATATGTGAGTTCAGGCATTCACAGTCTGCAGAAAGCAACCACTATATACTGGCTGTAACATCCCTTTCTTCAGTGGCATTAGCAAGAGGCCCTTGGGAGATGGAAGAGTCCACAAATGAGGCGTCTTCTCTTTTAGGCTGGACTACCATGTCTAGATGGGGAAGAAAGGGCCTATCTACTGTGACCAACTACGACTGTGAAGATATGTGGTCTTCCTCCAGCAAAGAAAGTTTATGCTTATAATCTGTACACATGACCAGACATCATATGCAGAAACTCACTGCAAATCACTAGAGGTTATAGGAAGTATAAAATTTAATGTACCTACCAGATTCTAACCTATATATTTCACATTAAGTACTTTGTAAAATATGTTTCATGTGAAATTCATGGATATTTATGGAACCCTGTGCATTAAAGTCTAAGAAACTCAGCACCAGTGCCATATATCTAGATAAATTTTACTTAAGCATTCAACTAATGTTTATGGCCTACCCCTCAGTGTGCTACATACCATATTACACACCGGAAGACAGCATAAAACCTAGGCTTTCCTCAAGGAATGTACATTATTACATGGTGATAAATTAACAAAGAAACCAGTTATATTTTGATGCTGACATAAAAAGAATTATTTTTAAAAACATTACTCACACAACTCCTACTATTTGAACTCTATTAACACAAGAGGAAGCTATTGTCAGCTCAGTGTGTACAAAGGTAGAAACCACAATTGCCTGCTGCTCTCTTGCCTGTCATTCTCAGACCCTGATTAGCCGTCCACTGAGGCACCACCCCGAGTCTGTGTCTCAAAGGATAATGGCTACGGGTAAGGAGGAAGAATGGGGACAGAAAGCACGCTGATCTCATATTCAAACCTCTCCTTTCCATGTGCACACAGACTTGTCAAACCCATAATGCTGCTGAACTAATAATAAAATATAATCAAAAACAAAAAACCATGACAATGCTGGCAACTAACTTTCCTCCATCACCTCCCAGGCTGTCACTGGGCCACTGGTAGAGTGGGTGTGTTCTCTCATGGTCTCAGCAGACCAGTAGGTGTAATGATTAAGAAAACGATCCTCCATGAGAAAGCAGCTCTAGTATTCTAAATGGTTTACCATCGATGTCATCACTAACAACCAAGTCCCTTTTTACCTTTTTGTTTTTTGTTTAAAGACATCATCGACATGTACCTTGGCTGGCCTAAAATTTGCTATGTAGACCAGTCTGGCCTTAGGTAGGTCAACCCACCTCCATCTCCTGAGTTTTGGGATTAAGGGCCTTATCCCACCAAGCCTGGTCCTTTTAAAAGCATATCTCTATTCAAATGAAAGGATAAAAGCCCCACAGGTCTCCACAATGGCCTCTCTGACTGGAGCAGCATTAAGGATGCCTAGAAAGGAGTAACTGCCCTACTGTCAGGGCGGGATGAAGAGACGAGGGAGGTGGGCACTTGCCAGAAAACACCAGTACCCACTTCATCCCACACCCTGCCACTGCCTTGGGGGCCGCCTCTCAGAGCTGCTCAGGTATTACAAGATGCTGCATTTTTAATATTAAGGCCCCCATTACAGGCAACATCACTGTTTCGAGTTTTGCTTCCTTTGGATAGCAGTGCATAAAGATTTGTAGTAATCACAATAGTCTTGTAAAAAAAAAAAACAAAACAAAAAGTAAGACGTGGTCTCAACAGGTGAATTATTAGTTAACATGGATATGTAGAGTTCAAAGATATAGATGGAACATGAACAAAACAGAACGTCCCCACATTATTCAAAAGCAACTTCACAAACACTTATTAAAGGATAAAGAAGAGCATATGAAAATGAGAATCTACTAAATTGTGTAAGTGGGTTTGTCCCAACAGTCAAGTAAAATGAATCTTCAAGTCTTCTGAGGAAATAATGTGTGCACCACATAAAAGCAAGCAGATAGTGTGCTTCAGCTCAATCTCATGGGTCTAAAGGATCACTTGAAATCAGCGTCCCTCTTTTAGTAAAGATTCAGTTACCCTCCAGAGCAACTGTTGACACATCAGGTGACTTGATGCCAATATCTGCAAGTAAGTCTGAGTTTTACTTCCTTAGTGCGTGCTGTGTGTCCAGCAAACTAAAAGGTCAGCTTAAAGAACGAAATGGTTGCATGGGTGGTCCCATTTCTATGTTCTAAATAGTTGAACCACTTCAGAATCACAGAGGAATTCCTTCATGTGATCCATCCAGCTGAATGACAGTTTCCCATCCTATAGACTGGTTCCCAATCTGTAGCTTTTTGGGGTCTTAAACCTGTTGAGATCACTTTGTGCACATGACACAGTGAATGTTGGCGGACTTAAAACCACCCCGTGGAGCTCTTAAGAGTGCCTTTTTGCCTCTGTAAAACTGAATCCACAGTGCCGGGTCATTTTTCCTTGAATCTCGGTTAGTTTTGTTTTGGGTCTTTTGGATTTTGCTTTTGAAGCACCTCAGGGGCAGTGACCCAAGGCAGAAGATAAATAGAGCCAAGCCAACCTCAAGAGGTTTGCTTTTGTGAATAGTGACCTGGGGGCTCAGGGGCAGCCTTAGTCCCCCAAGTTCCCTTTTCCAAACACTAAATCCACCTGGGACCTGAGGGTTGCTTAGCAAATTCCAAAAGTAAACCAGAAGATCGTTTTTCCTTTGCCTTCAAGCAACAGAGCTGGCGTAAGGTTCCTAGTGTGCTTCAGAGACTTAACAACAACAAAACTCCTAAGCCCCATACAACACAGAGGCTGAAACACTTGCCCTTCCAACAAATCCTCAGTAATTGGCTCCTGGGAATTGAAGAAGAAAGGTCTTATTGACCTTTCCTCAGGATACTTGTCTTTTCTAGATAATGGCGTCAAATGAGCACCATCTGCCTTCTCAAGCGCTCGACTTTCCCTTCTCTGTGAAAATACCACACTGAGAAAACTCTAGAGGAAGCTGAGGAATTTTAGGCAGAGCCAACATGAACTTAGTTAAACTCCACACAAGTGGCTATGGGTGCTTGCCTAACATGTTAAAGGCCTTAGATTCAATCCCCATCACCTCAGAAACTCTGGCATGGTAGTGCAGCCTGTAATTCCAAAATATGAACAGTAGAGGTAGGAGTTCAAGGTCAGCCTAGATCACAAAAGACCTGTTAAACCTGAAAACTTCTAGGAGGAAGACCAAATCCATGGCTGTTCAATTGAAGCAAGCTTTATTAAATACTGACCAGGCAATGGTCACAAGCTATGTTGGCCATATGCTTATAAAGGCCAAACCCATAGGGGTATGATATTTTCTGTCTTCATCCAATCAGGAGCAAACATATATATTCTTATGTTCTTCCTATCTACACATCTCCTACCTACATGTGATCAAATACATCCTGTACAGCTGGAGAAACCAACCTTGTTTACTGAAGTGAAATCATGTGACTTGTTCTCTTAGGAGAACACCGGCCCCCAGTACTCCAGGAAGTTATTTGTCCTTGGGCAAGTGGGGCTTACAGGTTAACTTTAGCTCTTACAGACTCTGTTTCAAAACACAAAGCTCTTCCTCCAGCCTCTTTTTCTTGCCTCCCAGAGTTAAAGGCCTTCAAATTGTCCTCACCCAAGGCTTCTCTCTTCAAAGGTTCATTTATCAAGCCTGCTTTAAGCCAGTGCCTTCTGCACTCATCTGTGAGGACACAGATGAGCTCAGGGTAAGCACAGGGTGCCATGTGCTGCCACTGCCCTTTAACTCTCTTCAAGTGTCACTCTTCCATTCACTTTACTGTGGGAGTAAAATGTCCCTTCCCCTCCCACCCCTCTTTCTTTTGAGATAGGGTCTCACTATGTAGCCCAGGCTGGCCTCAAACTCAAAGCGATCCACCTGCCTCTGCCTCCTGAGTGCTGGGATTAAAAGTGTGTGTCCTTCCTTAGAGTATCCGAGGTGCTAAACCATGCTATATGACAATGCTAGGCAGCCACTGGATATGTTCAGAATTTCAAAGAAAGAGGCAAATAAAGCAGGAAATACAGAAACATAAATAAGTTTGTGTGTTACATATTAAAATTAATTTTTCAAAATAATATACAGCAAATAATTATATCATAGATTGGATATGGAGCATATCGTGGAAATAAGAGATCACCACCCTCCTGTCCACTCTCAGAACAACACTAACTTGGGCTTGCCTTTTCTAATTTTGGACATATACTGCTGTCACATAAAGAGCTTACCTTACTTATGCAACCTTCCTAGTTATAAAAGCTGTTTCAAAAACTTTCACTTTTACAACTAATACAATTAAAGTTACATCATTAAAAACTTTTAAAAAGTAGTTTTGAGCTGTACTGTACAATTCACGCACTTAAAATCAGTGTTTTCAGTATGTTCACAATATCTGACACCATCTCAATCCATTTTGGAGTTTGTTGTCCAGCCTCCATAGCTATCAACAGTCACTGCCCAAATGGCAATCATGTGATGTGGTCTTTGTGTTTTGTTCTGTTTTGCTATCTTGGAACTTGCTCGTTAGACCAGGCTGGCCTTGAGCTCTCGGAGATCTGCCTCTGTTTCTGGATGCTGGGATTAAAGGCATGCGTCACCATGCCAGGCTACGTGATGTGGTCTTTGTAACTAGCTTTTTTTTCACTTAGTATAGTCTCAAGGTTCACCATACTGTAGCATCTATTAGTACTTCCTGCCTGTTGTTGATACTTTATCTAAAAATCAGTTGAAGACTATTTGGCTCTTTTCACATTTATCTATCATCAATAACCATTTATGTACAATTTTTTGGAAATATAAATTTTGATTTCTTTTAGATATGTACCTACATATATACACACTGAGTAAAAACTACCAAAACAGCTAATATACCTCTAAAATTTTAGTAGTATATTATCATTCTGAAGCTGGATTTCACTAGGTAATGGTTTAATTTAACATGCGCTACAGATGAGAAGAACATTTCAAAACCAAAGCTCTGCTTCTGAGAGACCCTTCTGTAAACCCATGATGGCAACCACTCTCGTGCCTAATAAACACCGCTGGTCATCCGTTTAATTTTCTGCCCAGATTCATTCCATCACCTGCTGAGCTCACATGAGTCAGTTACAGGAAGCATGGGAGTCCCAGTACTAAAGGATCAAACCTTGAACCTCAAGAGATGCTTACCAGACTTGTGATTCTTTCTGATGAGTCATTCTGATTCATTACAGTGCTGCAGAAATATGACAGACTTGTGTGAACTGCCTTTGGGAGAGCTTGAGCAGTAGAAGAAGACAATCCAGATTAGGGAAGGAGGGAAACCGTGCTGATGTTTCTGTGCTCAAGATGGACTAGGCTGGGAAGTGCTGGACTAGGCTGGGAAGTGCTCTGTGTGCTGCTAAGAAACGGGGGGGGGGGGGGGGGAACACGCTCTAAAGGGAGTAACTAAGAGAATCTAAGTGGGAGTTCCATCAACCCCCACTCCACACCTGAGATAATGGCTGTGATTGATAATAAAGTACAAGAAAATGTGGAGAATCTAATACCTGGGTTACTTTAATCCTCAGTAAAATGAGTTACGTATGTTTTACTCTAAAATTTTAGTGAGTCTAATAAAATTTATACATTGTCATATGGGTGCTGGGTCTGGCATAAGGGGATAAACTAAACAAAAATTAAAACTAAATACTTTGGACACTTTAGTGTCTAGATGGCACCTTGTCATTTCCTTCTATAAATTGGAACTCAGAGCCGGCATGGTGGCACGTGCCTAAATCTCAGCACAGGGGTTGGTAAATGAAGAAGGGCGAGGGCCCCAGGGACCCTCAGCTCCACAGCAACTCTGAGACAAGCTGGGCTTTTGAGACCCTGTCTCAAAAATGGAACTGAAGGCATTCACAGGTGAAACTAAGCAAAGCAAACCCCAACTGCCTTAGGAAGAAGAGGTTCTTATCCCTGTGAGAGCTCCTCAGCGAAAGGCAAAGCTCAGACACTCCATAGCTATGTTTAGAGAGGAGGTCTCAGCTGTGGGTGTCATTTGCCCTGGAGTCCAGAAGGAATGCAAAGTGAGTTGGACTACCAAAGGCAGGGTAATGGGCGTTGACAAAACAGCATTTTGTGCCCCCCCCTTTAACAGAAGGAGTATTATGGCCGGTGCTAAAGCACAGAGATGGGGCACATGCCCCCCCCCCAGCAGATATTCTATTTTATATTTAAGGGACCTGGGTCCTCAGTCATTTCTTCCTTTCTGTAATAGATTGTATTATCTTTACTCAGGCAATTTAAAATATGTATATACTTTCCTCAAATCTAAAAGGCACTTATTTATTAACCCTAATTATAATTAACCATTTACTTCCAGATCTGATTGTATATGTAATTATCTTTTATCAGGTATAATGATTTGTTTAAAAAACATGTCAGAACATTTGCTGCTTAATCTGTTTTAAAGAGAAATGTCTTTCCATACCCTTGAGCATAATTAAATATAAGGAGTAAAAAGGCAGATGGCAAACTGCTAAGTCTGACTCACTAAGGCAAGGTTCACAGCATGAAGGCAAGGCTTATGTTGGGCCCAGTGCTTAGTGACAGATTCCAGAGAGGTATGTAACAACTCTGCAACATTGTGACAAATGTACTTGAAGCTGCTGCTGAGTTAGGAAGTATCTATTGGCACCAAAGCCTGACTCAGTGCTGTAGCTATAAAATGCCAACAGCAGAAAGGGAAGGGCTTACTTTCTTGGGAAGATAAATGCAGATCAGTGGATTGTGATCCAAGTCCTAGCACACTCTACCATGTGTACTGGAGTGGGAAGACCAACCTGCATCTGACCTCTGGATAACCTAAACAGGAAGTCAGGACATTCTAAGCCTAATAGGCTGTGTCATCCTGTTAAGATAATTGTTTCCATTGATACCTTGCACAAACAGCTCACACTGGGCCATCAGAACAACTCACGGCCCATTCTCTTCTTTGTAAGAACAGAAAACAGTGCCTGGCCCAGTGCCCTCAACATAGGTGAGGAGGTAAAGCCTGGCTGGTGATAATTAAGAAGAGAACAAAGAACAGAAAGAGAAGCAGAAACATGAAGGAAGTTGGAAGTTATCTTCTAACTATTCTACAGATTACCTGAAAAACTTCATAAAATGTTAAAAGTAAAACTTCTTGGCAAGCATCTGGGGTAATTAAGAGACTATGATTTAAGGAAAGGCTTGATGAACATTACAATTTAAAACAAGCCAACATTTTTAAAGTAATAATTTTTAAGTAACTTATATTTAATTATGGTACATCAGAATGGTAGAAATTAGAAAAGATTTTTAGAAAATCAAGCCCTCCATTTTTTTTTTAAACATAATAAAACTCTACTCACTTATCCTGAGACAAGATAGAAAGAGGGAAATTAGGGGACCTAAGAAGTAGAAAGGAGTCCTTCAGCCAGCAGAGAAGCAAGAATCCAAGCACAACAGGCCTTTCTTTCTCCCCAGTTATAAACCTACAATTTTCTAGGACTCCATCTAGAAACCCAGTACAGAGAAGATGTACAATTTGGGAGGTCCTTGTGTAAGCCCAGTGGCCTCTGGGTATCACTCTATCAGATTATAATTCCATCCAATAATACCCAGGGCTACCTTATAATCTCACTGAAAGCCGGGTGGTGGTAGAACACACCTTTAATCCCAGCACTTGGGAGGCAGAAGCAGGCAGATCTCTGTGAGTTCGAGACCAGCCTGGTCTACAGCGCTAATTTCAGGACAGGCTCCAAAGCAATGCAGAGAAACTCTGCCTCCAAACCAAAAAAAAAAAAAAAATCTTATTGAAAGTGAGAAAAGGATAAGAAAAGTTTCTTAGCAACTTTTTTGTTTATTCATTTATTTGTTTGTAAAACCCAACCATAGTTTCCCTTCCCTCCTTTCCTCCAGTCCCTGCTTTCACCCCTCCACCCATCCATCCATTTACTCCTCCTCTGTTTCTTTTCAGAAAAGGGCAGGCCTCCCATGGACATCAACCAGCCATGGTGTATATAAGCTGTAGTCAGACTAGGCACCCTCTCTCCTATTAAGGCAAGATGGTAGGAGGAAAGGGTCCCAAAAGCAGGCAACAGAGTCAGAGACAGCCCCTGCTCCCACTGTTAGCAGTCCCGCAAGGAGACCAAGCTACACAACTGTAACACATAACCAGAGGACCTAGGTCAGTCCCATGCAGGGTCTTACCAACTTTTTGAGATGTAATTAGAATCATCAAAACACTGCATATGGCTAATGTTAGATCAGGTGATTGATGCTCTTCTTTGAGGTGCCCCACCCACTCCCCCAGGGAAGCCTAGACCCATGCTTGGTCACGTCTTTCCGGGTGCCAGTCTTTCTCTCCTAACCTTCATGCTCTCGTCTATATTAAATAAGAAGAAGAAAGAAGGCTTTGATATGAGCTCTAACTTTGCTTCATCATACTGGATAGTCGTCTCTACATCAAAGCCATGAGTTCCAGTTTGATCTGAGGCCTCCTCAGGATGCTGAGGGTGACAGCATGCAGCTGTGTCTCTGTCCCCTTACCAGTAACAATCTAATTATTTCACTTGAATAAGATAATAATTAAGAACTAAGGTTTTGCCAGACATAATAGCATACATCTTTAATCCCAGTACTGGGTGACAAAGGCAGGTGGATCTTTGAGTTCTAGGCCAGCCTGGTCTACAGAACTAATACCAGGACAGCCAGGGCTACACACAGAAACTCACCTTTTCTCAAAAAGAAATCAAAACAAACAAACAAATAAATAACATTTACTTTTCACAGCTCTGGAAACATTCCATAATAGATACCAATACTGCCTACCAATTGTTTATGTCTTATTAAATAAATTCCTATCCAACCAAGTTGCAAAAAAAAAAAAAATGAAGCTACCTGCATTTTTAATTAAATTTAAAGAAGTTATAACTTGGGTGGTTTGAAAGAAAATGGCTCCCAAATGGAGTGGCACTATTAGGAGGTGTGGCCTTGTTGGAGGAAGCGTATCACTGTGGGGGCGGGCTTTGAGGTCTATTTTACTCAAACTTCCCTCAGTGTAACAGGCAGTTGACTTCCTGTTGCCTGCAAGATGCAGGACTCTCAGCTACTCCCCCAGCACCACATAGCCTGCATGACGCCATGCTCCCCTCCACAATGATATGGACTGAACCTCTGAAACTGTAAGCCACCACCCCAATTACATGCTTTCCTTATCAGAGTTACTGTGATCATGGTGTCTCTTCACAATAATAGACACCCTAAGACAGGTCTCACCCTCCTCTTCTATAACGAAGGGATCGTGACAAGCACAACATGTGATACTATAATGAGCCAGTCTTTGTATTCAAGAAAATCCTAAGTGTAATAGGAGAGAAAGTCATACAAACATGACTACCAGTCACTATGCTAGTGCATGCATGGCATCTTTAGAGCTGGTGTGTTAAATTGATAGTACCATTCATGGCATTATCAGAGGACAGAAAGAGGACCCCAGGAACTATCTTGTGGGGATCAGGCTGTGTCCTGATCTACCTTATCCCACATGGCCTGAGCAGGAGCTTTCAGCCGTACCTTGCTGTGGATGACTATTTTACATGTAACTTTCCTTTGAGAACAAATGCAGAGGAAGGGTGACCCGCATACCTTGCTGGGCATGCAGACACCACCGCCTGCTCAGCACTGCCCACAAGGAATGGACTGGTGAATACAGTTTATTCCAGAAAACAAAAGGATCCCACCTATAAAGTGACCAAAGGAGACAGGGAATATACGAACAAAAGAACATATTAAAACCTTATCAGGAAAAGCAAGCTGGAAAAGTTGTAGAACACACTAGACTAACAAAATGGTACAGCACCCTTACCTGGAACCCCATACTAACCCTGAAGAAGACACACTCTCTGACCTGTCATCTAACCACACAAGTGACCAACAGGTAGGGAACTCATGGAGGGGGTTACTTCACAGCTTGCTGACACAGCCTACTCTCGTCTATCCATCCATTTAGACCTGGTCCTCACTTCTGTGGCCTTCGTGTCCTGTACTTCAAGTCTGTAGCTCAACTGAACACTGATACCTGGCTCTGTGGGCCTCCAGCAGCTCTCCACTTCTTTGGTTTGGTACTTCTTTATCTAATCCTGCAGACATTCTCTTTGCATCTGTATAGCTCTCTGCCTCACTCCCCAACCACCAAATCATTAATCAAAACCTCTTTGACAATGTGCCCCTACACACACACACACACACACACACACACACACACACACACACACACACACGAGCACAGATATGGAGGAATGCATTTCTTTCAAGTGCTAGCAGCCAGCCAGGCACAGTGGTGCATGCCTTTAATCCCAGCACTACTTAGGAAGGAGAGGCAGATGATCTCTGGGAGTGTGAGACCAGCCTGGGCTACAAATCAAGTTCCAGACCAGCCAGCCAGGACTCCACAGTGAGATCCTTTCTCAAACAAAACAAAACAATGCTAGCAGAGTATGATGAGTTCTCTGAGTCACCCAAATTTGAATTGAAAACCGTGATCATCTCACTGGCCCTAAAAAAAAATACTTACAAAGAAAACTAGGATTCTTGGCTCCAAAGTAAAGTTATTTTATGATATATGTAAAATATTCATCAAAGTCCAAGATACCTCTACCCTTTACTCTGGCAGGCTGTTCTAGGAACTTTAGCCAATTTCCTTCAGTAAAAAAACCGAAACAAAAAGATATTGATGATCTGAGACTATATTTTATGTACTTACTGGCTTATAATTTTCAGTCTATGGGGGCGTGCTGAACATTTATCTAAAATCAACTCAACCATCTAGGAAATGTGGGTCAGAAGGAGACAGCTTGCCTAGCATGCCTGTATTTGATCCCTGGCATTGTTTTCCCCAAACTCCTGCAAACATGCAGAATGCTAATGCTTACATCATAAAAGCAGTCTATGCCTGCCAAACTGTACTAACACGGGGTATACTTTTCCATGTAGCTGTTAAGTTTACTATCACATTGCTTAGGAACTCTCTTTGAAATGACTGGCATACTTTTGACAGTATATGGAAATATCACTTCTGAAGGATTACTGAAATAGTCACAACTACTCACTATATACGGATATTATCTATGACATTATTTACAGTGAAAATCTTGAGATCCTATAATACCTAACAACAAGGACACATACTTCAATAAGTGGCAGGAATAGATCAAAGAGAATGAAGCCAAGCCATATTTATCAACATCAAATAACAATGCTGCATTTAAGATGTTAATTATTATACAACATAAATGCCCCCGGTCGCTCTGTAAGAAAAATGACTAAGCTAGGAGTGATGGCTGTAATCCCAACACTCAGCAGCTTGAGGTAGGAAGGTTATAACCAAGGCCAGCTTGGGCTATACACAGTGGGACCCTTTCTCAAAGCAAAGTATAATTGTGAGCATGTGCTTAAGTGCGTTCACAGATAAGTGTGAATTATAAAGTGTGAGGAAGGAAACAAACCAGCCTCTCTGAGAGGCTGAAGAGAATGGGGGAATTGAGAGCTTTTTCTTTGAGGTTTTAAACAGTTCCTTGGTCTTGATAATCAAAGTATAGCATCACTGGGGAAAGCCACGTGAAGAAGTGTACTGGGGACCTGGCTGTAACTTCTTATGGGTGCGTGATTGTTTAAACAATGAGACACTAGGCTAGAGACACCGTTCCGTGGTAAAACACATACCTTGTATTATAAATCCCTTGGTTCCGTCCTCAGCAGAGAAAACATGCTGTACGGATTCAGGCATTATGCTGGCCTGCCCCTGTCACCTGGTAGAATGCACTCAGGCAGTACCCTGGTCAGCCCAGGCTTTCTGCTCTCTTCTCTCTGCCCGTTCCTCTTTGCCGTCTTGCTTTTCTGTTCTTGCCCCCTGTTCTCTTTCCCACTGCCCTCTTCTCTTCTGGTCTCTGTCTCTGTCTCTTTACCTATTTCCTTCTCCCCACCCCTCCCCTTTTTAATAAAACTTCTCACCTAAGCTCTGTCTGCCTGGCAGGTTTGTCCCTCCGCTTCAGTCACCCTCGCCTGCTATGGAATCCGCCAAGGTTCCATGTGCATTATCATAACACATGCTTTATCTTAAAAAATAATTTTCCACCCAATATAGCAGCTTGAACTTAGCTCTTAAATTAACGGTTAAAAACCCGAGTCCAAAATGTATATTAATAACTGAAGGTATGAGCACAAGTCACCTCCACATTTAAACATAAGCCATGATCTTCTACAGTAATGACACTGGAACACGAAGAAGAGAAAAGGCAACAGTCATTAGGTTCAGACTTCTCCTTCATCATCTAAGCTTTCCCACGGGCAGCATACTTTTCTAACATCTGGCCCTCGAGGTAAACTCTGTGAGATGTCTGGTCTTGTTATATTCAGGAATAAACCCCAATACCTCTTCTTTTAATTCTCTGGCACTTCAGATGAATTTAGAATTATCTAAGAATTAAAAGCTTGCTGGAGGATCTGTATGGACACTTATTGTCCCGCTGCTGTAGTTAGTCAAGTGTTTGGATACTACAACTTTGGCAAATCTCATTAGAACTCAAAGACTTCAAACTGCTAAAGCAAGTTCCTGTGAAGGAGCTACATGGGCAAGTTTAAGCAAGCAGGGTGTATATACAATATAGTAACAAATACAATGCAAACAAAAGGAGATTTGTTTAATTATAGTGGAAATAATTGTTATTTAAAAGTGACTTCTTCATAAAAGAATACTATAGACTAGCAGCAAAAGAATGGTATGTTATGATGCCTTAAGACTAGAAACAGAAGACAGAGATTTCAAAGAAGAGTCTTGGCAGACGCCCAGTCTCTACGGCAAGAGTTCTGGCCAAACACTTCCTTCATAACCTCTAAAACGTGTTCATGTCCCCAGACAGAGAATCCAAGGTTGTTTGTGTTAAATATAATTTGAGTCCTGCAAATTTACAGGGGTCTTCTATTTTTCCCTGGTGATTGACAGAACCTCTTTCCTAAAATTTGCAGCCTGTAATTATCTGGAGTATGGTCTGTGCATAGGAAGGTAGACGAGAGTAGGTGAGGGGTTACAGACAAGGTGGATGTCCAGGGTGCTGCCTTCCTACAGCAGCACTGGTGGGGAGAAATGCCAGCTCCAAACAGTCCCTCACCATCTTCACCAGGGCTCCAAACAGTCCCTCACCATCTTCACCAGGGCTCCAAACAGTCCCTCACCATCTTCACCAGGGCTCCAAACAGTCCCTCACCATCTTCACCAGGGCTCCAAACAGTCCCTCACCATCTTCACCAGGGCTCCAAACAGTCCCTCATCATCTTCACCAGGGCTCCAAACAGTCCCTCATCATCTTCACCAGGGCTCCAAATAGTCCCTCATCATCTTCACCAGGGCTCCAAACAGTCCCTCATCATCTTCACCAGGGCTCCAAACAGTCCCTCATCATCTTCACCAGGGCTCCAAACAGTCCCTCATCATCTTCACCAGGGCTCCAAATAGTCCCTCATCATCTTCACCAGGGCCACCTCCCTGCCAGTGCTCTGTGGAAATATGCCAGCCACAGGATGAGGCCAGTTGATGACTCAAACAATTGATGGTCCTTGTGTCACTCAGGTCACTAACTTTAGTAATGACAAGTATACGTGTCAGGAAAGAAATCTCTCCCAGCAGTAAACTATACGATTTTTCCTCTTAAACAGTTGACATAGTTCAGAAAACTGTTTCCCAAGGTCATGACATTCTTACTAAGAGAGGTAGGAGCCCATGCAGCCTTTGGTGTCCTTATCCAACAGTGGTCTTACTAGCACACCATTTCAGTGGCTTCCTGTTCACACTTTACCAGTGTCTGTCCTTTGGCCAAGATAACACTGTCTTCATTGACACCAACTAAGTCATCTCTCAAATAGTCTAGTCTTTCTTTGTTGAAGCAGATCCTGAGCACAAACCAGGCTGGCCTCAAACTCACGGCCTTCCAGTCTATCTATCAAGTGCTCAGGTTACAGGCATCCACCACTCACCATTGGTCCAGCTTATGTCTACTACCTACTTGTACTTCTTTACTATTTGGCTATTTGAAGAACTCAAGAGAGATTTATTTCATAAACAAAGAAAACCCATTTATATCTAGAGCTTCTGACTATAAAACATTTTGGATTCCCCTAACAAATGTTTATTTATAAATCACATTGTTCCAAAAGGGCTTTATGGCACCTTAGATGAAAAATTTACACAATGTAGTAACCAAGAAAATCCAGGGCCTGGAGAAAGGCAGCATGGAATGGAGGAGATGATGGGAGTGTACAGAATGCAAGTGATGCTATACTATACACTCCTGTTTTCTGCTCAAAAATAGAGTTAATTAGAAAACACGCTATCCTGAGATTCGGAACATCCAGCTATTCAGGACAAATTCAACCATATGCAATACTTAAAATAAAAATTGTGAGTCTATATGATGACACCACTGTAAAACTGTCAACCACATCATCAATATGCAACACTGACTCAATCATTTGTATCTGAGAATACCAAAGTAATCTTACTGTTATTTCTGATCCTAATTTTGTCTTTTTAAACACCTATTCTCCTTAAAGCAATCAGAATAATCTTTCAAATTTTAAACTAGAACAAGATACCCTTCAAGTCGATGGTGGCACACACCTTTAACCCCAAAACTCGGAGGCAGAAGCAGGCAGACCTTTGTGAGTTTGAGGCCAACCTGAGCTGTAACGCAGAGAAACCCTGTCTCAGAAAAAAAAAAACAAAACAAAACAAAAAAAAAAGAAAACAAACAACAACAAAAACAACAACAAACAACAACAAAAAGATACTCAAAACACTTTGGCTAGTTCCCCGTCACACTACCCCAGACTCCTTCCCCAGGTCCTGCATAGACACTCTGTGCTGATCCTGCCGTACCATCTGCACCTCTTCCCGCCACGCTACCTGGCAGCCACAAACATAATTTTCCTGTCCTTTGGCACGTCGCAAGACTGCACTCTCTACACCCTCACATCTTGCCAGTTCATTCAGGGATCTGCTCAACAGTCACTTCTTTAATGAGGAGTTCCTGGTCGGTAAGGTCTGAACTGCCCAGTTCACCTCCAGTCACAATGCTTTACTTTTCTCATACCATCTGGCAGCTCTTTGAGTTCCATCTAAAGTTATTTGAAATCATCACTGTCTGGTGTGGATCTGCTTCTAACATGGGATTCTGCAAACAGAAACGAGACTACGAGAACAGCATTTCTGCCTGCTCAGTTGCCATGGTTTCCCAGCACTTATAGACAGGGTGTGTGTTCACACATCTGTAAACACACAAAGAAACACCTGAAGTTGAAACAGCTCTTGGTGATCTGGATTAATTTGACCAGCTTTCAGTTCCTCTAGAGTAGTGGCGGTTAGTTACCATTTTTAGGTCAGACATGTTTCCTCTGAAATGGAAACATCAGGCTTCTTTTCAGAAAGAAGATATACACACAAAATTCTGTATGAACCTACTAAAAATATCTCATCATTTCCAGGTTAGAACCCATGTGATCCAATCCATGAGTTAAAAATGAAAGAAAGCAATATAAATCCACAAATCACCCACATAGCTGTTGTAAAGTAGTAAAATAAAGTGGCCGGATGAGGGAAGCCTCTGGCATGGTGGTGCATGACTATAGTGCCAGCAGTTTCAAAACTGAGGCCAGCACAGGCTACATAGCAAAGTTCCTGGACAGCCTGCACCATACAACCAGATACTTTCAAACCAACAACAGAAAGTTAAAAGATGAAAGAATACACCAATGCACTTGCCAGGTGTGGTGGCGCACACCTTTAGTCCCAGCACTCAGGAGGCAGAGGCAGGTGGATCTCAGTGAGTTTGAGGCCAGAATGGTCTACAGAGCTAGTTCCAGGACACCCAGGGTTACACAGAGAAACCCTGTTTCAAAAACTCAACACAAAAAACAACAACAAACCCAAAACTATATGTACGTCATTAACATGTAACTAACACAAATCTCTGATGTGAGGAAGAGCTTTGCATTGCTCCTGTAAAGACTAACACGGACTACATCATACTACAGTTATTCTGCTTTTTTGTGGGTTTTGAGAAGGCTGCTTGCTGACAGACAGGGCAGGAGGAGTTAGGATCAGGAAAAGAGATCCACTAAACAAAGCCCCATGTTTCCTCTTTCTCCACACACAGGTGCCAATGACTAAGTTAACATGCAAAATAAGCCAACTGGGCAAAGGAATTCTGTAAGCACTAAAAAAGTTTAACTGCTTCTTCGTCACATTTGTAAAGCCCTTAAATAGCAATGCTATTTCTTTCTGGAAGTTCTGGTTTTGTTTTAAGGACCTAAATTTGGCAATTACTAGCCAGTCTGTCCAAAGGAAATATGTAATTACAGGCACACAAGTCACATCAAACTCTATTTCCTTTTTGATAGTTTTAACAATGAGAGAAATATAAAAATCACTTTCATCATTTAAAAAGTATCCACCCTCCCATTTTCCCATTCCATTTATAACATATGAGGAATATCAGTAAGGAAAAACATACACTGATGAACGCACTCATTATTTCTCTCTAAGCATGCTTAAGGCATTTTAATAACCACCGACTGATGATTCGGTGAGGAATCTGACATCTGCTGGGATTTGAAGGGCGTATGAACTAGGATTTTAATTTCCCGCTTAAATCCCTTCATTCGTCACAAGCAATCCAGTGTTGCCATTTCATGCTTCTTAAGAACAAGTTATTCTGTGTAATTGACTGCCTGGTTTGCTGCTCCTAAGCAGCATTAATCCTCTAGCAATTATCATCTTTCGTAAAGTCATCTCAATGCTTTAAAAAAGGAAGTTCAACAAATTGTTTTTGAAAACCATTTTCATCATTTTTGTATCATTTGCAGTTTAATACTTAAAGGGTTCATATCAATGTTCAAAACACATCTAGCTATGATTATAACTGTGTGGGGTTTTTGTTGTTGTTGTTTCTTTTCTTTAAGACATACCTCTAGCTGTCCTGGAACTCAGACCTCAAATTAAGAGCAATCTGCCTGCCTCTGCCTGAGTGCTGGGGTTAAAGGTGTGTGCCTCCACACCTAGCACTGTGACCCTCAGTTGTGAGAGACAGTTCTAGAGACCTATATGTGATATGATAGTGGCCTAGCTGAGTCTGTTTTCAAACCGTGCCCCCGAAACACTGCTTTGCAGCATATTAAGAAACCTGCATCCAACTGATATGTAAAATAAGATTGTTTCTAAATTAAATAAACAAATTAAAAAAAAAAGAAATTTGCATACAAATTAGTTTGGCAGAGAGCTCAGTAAGCTTCCCCAAGCCTTTAACATGCTGGATTCTGTTTTCTATTCCACTGGTCTATATGTCTAAGGTTTATGCCAGTGCTATGCTGTTTCGTTACTGTGTTTTTGTGATATAATTCAAGATTAGTTATTGGCATATTTCCGTCACTGCTCTGTCTGCTAAGAACTATCTGGATTTTTTTTTTTGGGGGGTGCTTCCATGTGGTTTTAGGATTGTTCTGTACCTCTGTGAAGAGCACCAGTAGAATTCTGATGGGGGATGGCACTGCATCTACTGATCATTTTTGATAATATTTTCACAAAACTAATTCTACCTATCCATGAGTATGCAAAGTGATTCTATGCCTTTTTCTTCCATTTCTTAAGTTCTCACTGCAGGAATCTGTTAGCCCTTTTATTGTTAAGTTTATTCCCAGGGTATGTGGGTTTGTCTGGCAGGCTTATTATTGGAATACATAAAAGTCACTAAAATGCTACTGATTTCTGTATGCCAATTTTGCTGAGTATTTATCAGGTCTAGTAGTTTTCTGATGGAGCTTTCAATGTGTTTTCAGTATAGGATCATGTCATCTGCAAACAAGGCAATTTGGTTTCTTCCTCTTGTCTTATCACTCTGGCTAAGACTTCAAGAAAGAGACTGAATGAGTAGGAAGAACGAGCATCCTGTTTCCTTGCAGAGTTTAGGAGACATACACACACCCCATTCTCCTGACTTAGTATAAGGTTGGCTGTCAGTCTGTCATATACAGCCTTTTATTATGTTCAGGCATGCTCCTTCTATTCCAAGTTTATTCCGAGTTTTTATCATGAAAGGATCTTGAACTTTGTTGAAGGTTTTTTGTTTGTTTTGTTGGTTGGGTTTTTATGTGTGTGTGATTGAGATGCCTGTGTGCTTTCTATCCTTGAGTCTATTTATGGGATATATTACACATTTGTAGATGGTGGACCAATCTTGCACCAATGGAAGGAACTACCTTGCCATGGGAATGATCTTCTTAATATGTTTTTAATTTCAATTTTCAAACATTTTATTGGAAATTTTTATATCTATGTTTATCAGGGAAATGGTCTGCCGTTTCCCTAATTTGTCATGTCCTGGTCTAATTTTGGTACTGCCTTACAGTTTCTGTTGTTATGATGAAATGCTGTAACCAAAAGCAACATAGGGAGGAAAGCATTTATTTTGCTTATATTTCCATATCATATTCATCACTGAAGGCAGTCAAGGCAGGAACTCAAACAAGGCAGAGATCTGTGGGCAGGAGATAGTACAGAGGCCATGGAGGTTTCTAGTTGTTCTTCACGGCTTGCCCAGCCTGCTTCCTTGCAGAACTCAGCAGGGGTAGCACCACCTACAATGGGCTGGGCACTCTCACAATAATCACTAATAAGAAAATGCCCTCCAGGCTTGCCTGCAGCCCAGTCTTATGGAGGCATCTTCTCATTTGGGGTCACTTCCCTGCAGATGACTCCAGCTTGTGTCAAGTTGACATCAAACTAGCACATTATCAGAACAATGCTGGCTTCGTAGGATGAGTTTGGTTACTATTCTTCCTCTTTCTGCTTTATGGAATAATCTGAGAAGAATTTGGTGGTGTAACTAACTGTCCAGTCCTGGGAGTGGTTAGACAGGAAGAAGCAGATAATACCAAGTGATGACAAACGAGTGAGCAACTTTTCGATGCTGCTGGATGAAATATAAGCTAGCACAACTACTTAGGAAAAACCACTCCACAGTCTCTACTAAAACTGTTTACATATACACATTTCCTGGCTCAGTAATTCCTAGACAAATGCTGCACAAGAATGTATGCGTGTGTTCACTACACGGCATACAAAAATGTATGTGTTTGTACTACTTATGAAAGCAAGTAAAGAATCAACTCATGTCTGCCAATAATAGGATGTATGAATCGGTAGCTATATTTGTGCAAGGATAAACTAGATAGCAAAGGGAATGAATGAACCACAGTTGCACATAACAACACCGAAGGGAAAAGGGAAAAATCGAAAAGTTATATTGCACAGTTTAATGAGTACAAAGCTCCATCAGAAATGACAGTGGACTGAGAGGGGAGGGTCGTGACCGAAGGGGAGGGTCACGACCGACTGGCAAGAAGCACCGTGAGTGAGGCATAGGGGTCAAGTCTTCATCCATGACCTGAGAGTTACAGAGAAAGTCACTTTGTGAATAGCCAGCATTATAACCCTGATTTTATTAGCATACACTGTACTTATGTGCTACCTAGACTTATGAAACTTGATTACAAGCTGGAGTCATTTTAGAAGTGAGACCCGCAACTGAGATGGGCAAGCCTCAGTGCATTTTCCTGACTGATGACTGTTCTAGGAGAGCCCACCTTACTGTGGGTGCTGCCACCCCTGGGCTGGTGATCCTGGGTGTTCTAAGAAAGCAGGCTGAAGAAGCCGTGAGGAGAAGCCAGTAAGCAGCATCCCTCCGTCACTTCTGCTCCAGGTCCGTGTCCTTTTGAGTTCTTGCCCTAACTTTCTTCAGTGATGAACTGTGATATGGAAGTGTAATAAAGCTTTTCCTTCTTAAGCTGCCTCTGGTCATGGTGTTTCTCATAGTAACAGAAAACTTAGCAGTGTATACATTTGAAAAGATGCTGTTAAGGTCTGCTGAGGCTCAGAGGCCAAAGCATTGGCTGCTCTTCCAGAGGACCTGGGTTCCATTCCCAACACCCACACAACATCTCACAACCATCTTAAGCTCAGTTTCAGAGGTCCAATGCCTTCTTCTTGCTTCTGTGGGCAGCGGGCACACATACGTATAAGAGGGCAAACACCAATACTGAAACTAGTAATAATAAAAAGGAAGATGCTAAGAGAGCAAATACATTTTACTCAATTTATATTCTCTCTGAAATCTCTACATGTAGTTTAAAGGAATGGTCAGTCCTTTTCTCTTGCTGTTCCAAATCAAGTACTTAAAAACAGGACCTAATTCTAGAAGAGATTTTTTAAAAAAATCATAATTGTTGTGGCCTAGCATATATGTGAAGAAGAAAATGACATATCCAACTAATAGTAAAAAAAAAAAAAAAAAAAAGAAGCACATATTTGGTGATAATAATAAAATGTTTTAAAATAATTATAAAAAGTTTTGGGGATCCAATGCCCTCTTCTAGCATGCAGGGGTAAGCCAGGATAGTCAATTTACTATGAGAATTATGCTCAGAAGCAATACAGTCTGGAAAATTTTAACTTTTTCATCAAAAATTATTAAAGTTTTTGTGATTAAAACACAATCTTTAGCCACCCATAGAGGCCAGAAGATGGCATTGGACCCTAGAAACTGAAGTTACACATGGTTGTGAACTGACATGTAGGTGCTGGGACCTGAAACCAGGTCCTCTAGAAGAGCAGCCAAAATCCCAATTAGAAAGTGGTTAGTGAGGCCTGGAGAGATGGCTCAGCAGTTAAGAGCACTGCATGATCTTCCAGAGGACCCAGGTTCAATTCCCAGCACCCACACACCAGCTTACAACTATCTGTAACTCCAGTTCCAGGGGATCTGACACTCTTACACAGACACACTAACTACTGCACTAGTGGACACATCTTCCCTGGAAGGTTGGTATTGTTTATAGGGTTCATAGCTAGGGAAAACAGTTGAGAAGTTTTCTCTCCCAATAGTCCAGAGGCACAGCGCCTTCAGGTACTGTGAAGATAGCCAGCAGGGAGGAAGCTACCAGCTCAGTTCCAGCTTGATTGCTCTATGTCCTACAACCGAAGTATGTGGTGTTGCACATCCAGCAGTAGGGTCTTACTATCCAGCTCCGGTAGGCAAGCAAAGACAAGGACAACAGCCTGTATCACTCTGGAGGCCTCTAAAGTCCTTAGAGCCTTTTGGTTGTCTTCTCTGTCATCTTAGTACCTTGTCTATCTTTATGCAACAATAAATCTAATTCGTATTTTGGTCAAAGTCATTAGTTTAAAAATATGTTGGCCCCAATCAGAGATAGACATCTCTAGAGTCATGCTGAAGACAGTGTTTCAGACAGATGTTTTATGTAATGCATCCCAAAATGAGCAAGGCAAATGTTCTGTGGAGTGCTTAGAAAATGCTGCTGCAGGATTTCGATCTTTAAAATTCTAACGTACCAAGTTAGTCTCTGAAAGATTAAATAAAAGATAAAGTGTTTCTTGTGCCTCTCAACTTAATAAGGGTTGGCAATCTTTCTCTTTCCTAGTGCTGGTACCCAGCCCAGGGCCTCACCCATCCTAGGCAAGGGTTCTCCCTGCCAGTTCTACTCCAAGCTTGGAATCCTTTCCTGAAGAAACGTTTTTCATCCTAAAAAAAAAAATCAATGTTCCACTTCGGGAAATACTGCTCAAGGGTGATGAGAAAACTTCAGCCAACATTTTTTGAGGCAAGAGATTATTTTGTTAGCTTCAACCCCACTTTACTACTCTGACCATTCGATCAATTTAAAACTCTACATGTTATCCAAAGGAGAATCAAAACATCAGATAAAGCAATATCTTACCACAAAGCTATACAGCACCCATTAAGATTTAATGCCTTTATCAGGGAAACCAGGGATGTTCAGCTGTAAGAATCATGCTCAGAAGAAATTCAACCTGGACACTTTACATTTTTTCATCAAAATGGCAAAATTTTAAAGTTTTTATGATTACAATACAATCTTAGCTACCCAGAAAATGCACTCGTATGCAGTATTTCATTTTCCAGTGATATTTAGTGAAATATTGCTACTGTATTAGGAATGGGTTGTCTCTGAGTACTATATACAAGGCATACTATCACAGTAGAATGGCTTTCAAACCTTAAGGTTTGTATATTGTCAAAAGACTGTCACATATTTAAGTTCACTTGATTTAAAAAAAAAAAAAAAGGCCTTTGAATTAAAAAAGACAAGACCTATTAAGTAAACAAAATACCACCATTTTAAGACTTAATTTCATACAGGAAGATGACAACTTTTACATGTACAAACTGTGTTTAAGTGCTTGTTTAAATTGACTGGGCAGCACACCCCCCACAGCAGCACCAGGGCCACTAATCCTCCACACTGTCTGTTAGGCTAGTAGGTCTTAAGATGTTGTTGAGATAACTGGCTTCCATTAGCAAGTCTGTGATTGGCAGGATGATAAAGTCTTTTCACTCACAGGCCAGCTATTTCCTTTTCTTTAGAGGAGGGCATTCCTGATGATGTATCTTTTAACCACAGTCTCTTATTGAGTCCCAATTCTCCTGCCTTCAGCTTTGATATGGTTCTAACTTTCCTTTTGTATCAACTCATACTTGTCATCAACTCCTCTATTCAGTGCAGCAAATATCAGGAGTTTGACCTCAGGGCAGAGTCCGGGTGGGCAGGTAAAATTCGACCACTGGACCTACTTCCTAATCTTTCATACCCAGCAATTCATGAAGCAGTATCAAATTCAAACTTAAAACCAGAAGCACGACCCCTTATACATGGTATGAAAAGAGCTGCTTGCCTCTCTAAGTACGCTTGAAAAGAACTGTCAGCCACCCTATTAAGGCAGAAATGGATCACAGACCAGAGAGGAAAGAGAAGGAAAAGTGAAGAAACTCAACTGAAATGTAAATAAAGGTGCTAGCGCCCTTCATGTTCGGCGAGAAACTCCTTCACAAGAGTGTAAAGACACTATCACCTCTATTTATGAAGTCAGATGTCAAGTACCACCAAACTTCAAGGCATCTGGATTTTTAAAAAAGCAGTAACATTGGACAGAACGAACTTGGCTGATCTCATGCAAGACTTTTGTTTTTCAAGATCAATTTTGGTTTTTTTTGACTATTCTCATATTTTACATTTCACAATGTGATTTCAAATTAATTTTAAAAGCAAATGTGGTGAAATACAGCTACCTTTTTGAATTGATTAACTCTAAACCACTGTACTCATAAATTTAACTTATGGCCAAAATGGCAGAACAGCCAAATGCCAGAATTAGCTGTTTCCTCTCATTTTAGAGTATAAAAGTCTAGGGATAGTGAACTATCAAATTTCAACATTAATAAAGAACAAAATTTAAGTTTCTTTTAAGACTAGAAAACTTAACTAATTAAAAATGGGTTCATCTCTTCCATTTCATACTGACTACCACACGGTACATTGGTATTTAATGCTTCACAGCTACCCCTGTACAGTGGGCATTTTAGCAATCCCCTATACATATAGGAGTCATTATTATACATATTCACAGATAGTATCTAAAATCCAAATGAAATCCTCTCAAACAGCTTACAATTAAAAGAGGAAGTCAACCAGGACTTCATAGCTTCTAAGTGCACATATTTTTAAAGTATATTCCATCATGACTCAAGATGTTAATATTTATAAGTGTACTTTAATAATACAATCCCCTAGGGAGATGCATGCCTTACAAAATAGCCATTTCTTTTCTTTTCTTTTCTTTTTTTTCTTGAGGCAAGGATTTTTTGTGTAGCATTGGCTGTCCTAGAACTCGCTCTGTAGGCCAGGCTGACCTCAAACTCACAGAGATCTGTCCGCCTCTGCCTCCCAAGTGCTATGACTAAAGGTGTGTGCCACCATCGTCTGGTTTATAAAGTGGCCACATCTATGCTGTCTAAAATGACTCTGAAAGAACACAGTAATGGGTCAAATATATCCACACAAACAAAAATACAGATGTTTGTTGTTTTGTTTGAATTCATATAATGCAAAGGGCAGCAACAAGAGAGGCCTGTTTCTGGTAGTGGTGGTTTTGTTTGTAAAGGAGGGTGCATCACCTCACTCCCATGCCTGTTTTTCTGATGATGATGTTGTTGCTGCTGCTCTATCAGCTGAGCTACATATTCACCCCCTCAGGACAGACAACACAACTTCAGTTCCATAAACTAGGTGGTCTTATTCACAATCCCACAGACTCTGAACTAGCTGATGCACAAACTGGTTAACACCATCTAAATTCCATGAAACAGACAATCTCTGAACAGATTACTCACATCAGGTAATTTCTTCTGGGTTGGAGAAGATTACTAAATGGCTGTAAACTGCCTGAGAAATGAACACTCAAAGCTACAGACTCTGCTTCAATCATCTTCCTCCAAGAACAAAGGCAACAGAAGTCCCCTGAAAGAACCTACTGCTACAGAATCTCTTCCAGCAAAGCTGAGCAAAGCTGAGCCAGACTTCCCAACTTAGCACAACTAGCTGTCTATAGCTCTACACTACTAAAGCTTGATTGTATGCAGAAAAAGTTAGTGCCTCAAGAAAGTGCTTTCTCAGTATCCTTGGAAACCTGACTTAAACAGCACTCATTTCCATGGGACTCACAGGCTTACACAGGTCCCGGTCTTCTCCAAAGGATGTTTAAACGCCACAAAAGGAAACTGCCTTATACTATTTTGTATCAACTTCAATCACACTTCCTCACCAAGTAATGAATACACAGGCGCCAATAAATACTTAACTCTACTTTGGCTGTACATGAATATCAAAAAGAGCTCTGATTCCAAACATTTATTGAAATTGGAGTTCCTTAAATGCCCAAGTTGGTCTTACTATAGATGCCAGTGTGGTAAGGTTCTGCTCATAACCAGGGTGGAGTTTCACCACAGGTCACCTCCATCCCCAAGAGGAATGAGCTTCATTAAGGGACTGGTCCCAGAGCCTTTGTTTTAATCCAGTCCCCACATGGTTTCTTGCCAAGAACAGCAGTCACTCCTGCTGTCAATCTAGCACCCCTGAACTCTCTAAGGGATTGCCCCTGCCTCCACACCCTCCGACTCCCCAGCTTTCCTAAAGCCTTAATCCTAGGATTAAGAAAGAAAAAGAAAAAGGAGAAGACAGAGGAAGAAAGGACTAAGAAGAAATAACAAGAGGAGATAAAAAAAAAAAAAAGAAAGAAAGAAAATAAAGACTACAACAGAGTAGAAACGTCAAAACTGAAAAGTGAATAAAAGGCAGAAGAGCTCACATTTGTCACTAAACTCAGAATATTCTTACCAAAGAAAATATATAAGAATGAATAGTTATTTTTTAAAACCTAATTTTATACCTTTTTCTGGGGACATACAAAAATTTGCAAATATCAAACGTTAATAAAAGTCTAAACAAGGGGTGACTTTCTAGTAATAATTAATTTACATTTAACTTGAGTTCTAACAATGTTACTACTACTTATTTCTGTATATGACCATGAAATTATTAAAAAATGTTTTCAAGAAATGAATAAATTAAATTCTCATTATGAGAACACAAGTTCAGAGATGCAACAGGGGCACAGCAATCAAAAAAAGCATCTTCCAAAGGTGGGGCTTTCAGGGCAAACAAGCATTGTGGTTCCATTAAGAATAAATTAATGAGGAAATAGAACAGTAAGTGGAAAGCACATCTTACTTGTCTGAGGTCGATGAACGCCAGCTGCAGGGTGTCCCCTTGAAATCCGGGCACAGGCTCAGAGCTGGCAAACACTATGTTAAAAATTTAGAAAATAAGAGGGAATCAGGAAAAGACTGAAAAATATGAAAGACTTTAATTGCTACATTTCAAACGAAGACCACTTACAACCTTCAATTTGTATTGACTATGCTCTCCCATACCCATTACTACAAACATTTTACTAATATAAAACTTCCAGACTGCCATTTAATCTGTAACCTTTAATCACAGTCAATTCAGGAAGGCTGTCCCCCACAAGTTCAGGAGTAGTGATCCTCTGTAATCAAAGTGAAGCTGCCCATCTCTTTTGGCCTTAGGTAAACAGTCACATTGGCACTTTGAAACCACTGATTCCATGGTTGTCAATGAATCTCAAGATGTCTGCTTAGTTGCCAGCTTGCACTATAAAAAAAAATCACCTCTACCCAACAGCAATGAGAGGCAGACGCCAAGGCAGGCAGTGAGCTTTTACGTACAGACCACAGGGAAAGCATTCTCGTAGCAAAGTCAGGATAAATTCCAGAACGGCTGCTCATGTCTCTTAGTTTTCATCAAGGAATTTTTGTTTTCAAAGTGAAAGAATTTTTTGTTTGTGTGTTTGTTTGTTTGTTTGTTTGGGTGGTTTTTGGTTTTTTGAGACAGGGCTTCTCTGTGAAACAGTCCCGGCTGTCCTGGAACTCATACTATAGACCGGGCTGGCCTAGAACTCATATAGATCCACCTGCCTCTGCCTCCTGAGTGCTGGGATTACAGGTGTATACCAACACCACCTGGCATGAAAGAATAGCTTAGATAAGATTTTTTAAATTCATGGTATTTTTCAATAATTTTATGTTTTAAGAATTATAATCCTAACAGTCAGGCCTGAGTCAGGTCCACAACCCCAGCTGCTTAGGCAGCTGAAGACAATTCAAGGCCTGAGGTCAAAGTCAGCCTAGGCGCAACCTAGGAAGACCCTGTCTCATATTAAATTAAAAAAAAAAAAAAAATGGGGGGACTAACACAGCTCAGTGGCAGAGAGTTTGCACAGCAAGCACAATGCCCTCGGTTCAATTCCAGCACCAAAAACAAAGCATTCACTTTGTTTTAAATGAAAGATGATTAGCTTGTGTGTGTGTGTGTGTGTGTGTGTGTGTGTGTGTGTGTGTGTGTGTGTGTGCGCTTGGGCATGACTGTATGACTATGGATAAGCTGGTGTGTGTGTGTGCTCATGGGTACTGGAGATCAATGTTGATTGTCTTCTTTATTCATGCTATACTTTATTTCTGAGACAGGGTCTCCAGTGAGGCTGGAGACCATCAATTTGTTGAGAACGGCTGACCAGCAAGTCCCCCGATCCCCACCTCCACATCTCTGCCTCTGCAGCTCTAGGATTACAGGAACCTGCTACAAACCTGTTTTTTTTTTTTGGGGGGGGGGTAGGGGGTAGGGGGTGTGATGGAGAGCTAAATTTAGGTTGTTACTCTTGGCTAAGACTTTCTTTACTGAGCTGTCTCCCAGATCCAAGACTACCATTTAAATTTTTTAGAAATTTATTTAAGTGTATGGGAGTTTTGCATGAATATAGGTCTATGCACCATGTGTGCCTGGTGCCCACTCAGACCAGAAGAGGGTGTTGGATCCCCTGGAACTGGAGGTACACACAGTTGTGAGTCACCAAGTGGGTGCTGGCACCTGAACCTAGGCCTGCCCACAGAGCAGCCAGTGCTCTTAACTACCGGATCCACATCTCCAGCTCCATTGTTAAAAAAAAAAAAAAATTGTGTGTTCATGCATATATGTTCATACACACATGCCATGGCCTACGTGTGGAAGGTAGAGAGCAACTTCCAGAGTTCACATTCTCTCCTTCCTTGTCCCATCTGGGTCCCAAGGATGGAACTCAGGTTGTCAGGTGTGGCACCAACTGCCTTCACCTGGTGAGTCATCTCGCCTGCTCAACCCCACCATTTCATACAAGTGTCTCTGATTGTCCCTCCCACTAATATCTCAGCTTTCTTAGGAACACTGGAGAATGTCTACATGTGAACTAACCAAGCTGGTATTTTAGGAGTTATTTATAATTCTGCCTATGTACTTCTCAGAATAACAAAACTAAGTCTTACGTTTAGTGCATTTTGTATGAAACGATAGTTTAGCAACACAAATAATTAAAAACAAACAAAAACTTAACTCAGCCGAATTTACCTCTCCTTCCTCTTTGGGTTCCTGCTTTCTTATGATAATAATGTCACCTCAAGTATCAACTTTCTGCTTCAGCACTTTGTGGAGTGGACTAGTCTTTTATTATTTTTTTTTTTAACAGACTACTACCGAAATCTTTTCATAATTCTCTGGAACATCACTAAAATTTTCATTTCTCTTTGTATTTAAGGCTCAGAATTACCTGGTTTATTCTGTCTAGCTTTTCTAAACATTCCGCATTCTTTCTTATAGTTTTAGCATCAATCTCCACTTCTTGCTTTCTCCCTCATCTCTCTTGTTAATATTACTCCTTCGTTCTTCTGGAGCTGGTAAGTCAGCTGACCTGCTACTGGAGGTAGGGTCACCATTACGAGGAAGCCTGACAGAGGCAAGGCCTCTCCACAAATCACAGCTCACTCAAGAGTCTCTCTCTCTCTCTCTCTCTCTCCCTCTCCCTCTCTCTGCCCCTGTCTCTCTTTCCCAAACCTTCCTTTTCTCTTTTTTCTCGATAGTGTTTTCATATATTGTTCAGATTGGGTTCAAATTTGTGTGTTCAAGTGATCCTCCTGCCTTGGCCACCCAAGCAACTGGATGTACTGTAGTGCAAATGAACCTAGCTAATTAGTGGATGTTAAATCACTTTGATATGTACCTTTCGAATAAAATTAACTCCCCCCCCAACACACACATTTCCTGGTTCTTTGCCAGGGTCCAGGTAAATAAATGAATCAGATGATTAGACTCACCTTTCTTGAGCTCTCTAGTACCAGAAGACAAGGTTTTGCTTTGTTTTTTAATAATTTTATTTATCCTTATTTTGTTTTTACTGGTGTTTGTCTGCATGTGTATCTGTGTGCAGGTGTCAGAAGCTCTAGAACTGGAGTTACAGACAGTCCTGAGCTGCCATGTGGGTGCTGGGAGTTGAACCCAGGTCCTCTGAAAGAGCAATCAGTGTTCTTAACCACTGAGCCATCTCTCCAGCCCCAGAAGAAAGGCTTTTAATGAAAAGATCTAGCCACTTTTCACTTGATAGCTAATTTACTCTGGTCAATGGTACTTTCCACAATGAAAATGGCATGCATCATACAATGGCAACTGTACCTCTCCTTACTATGTCCCAGATAGCCAAGTGTCTCTATCCCCATTAGATCTGAATTGAAGAATGATACGAAAACTTGTAACAGCTTGTCAAAAATAAGGCCTTCTAGAGGGTGAAGAGAGCCCACAGGTTAGGAGCACTGTTATTACAGAGGGCCGAGGTTCAGTTCACATGGTGTCTCACAACCATCTCTAACTCCAATTCCAGGCATCTGCCCCTCCCCACTATTCTCCATGATACAGGCATGTGCATGGTGTACATACATACATGCAGACAAAATACTTCTACATACACCAAAAATAAAAATCTGTTTTAAAATGAGCATCTTCTTATAATAATAATAATAATAATAACAACAACAACTCTAAGCTCACATAAGGCCTTCCTATAAGACACATGCAGTTTGTGCCACCATCTCTGACTTCAGAACTTTTCTATAGTGAGAACAATCTGGACAGGGGAAAGAGACCAATGGTGGAGCAGTCTCCTGGAGTGTACAAGGCCACGGTAAGATTCCCAGCACCATAAGTTAAAAATATAAAGAGTGAATCTGTCTTTTTTTCTTCCCCTCAATTCCTGTTTAAGACATGATAGTTAACAGTTCATAGGCTTGGCATCAATTCCAAGTGTGTAGTGTCAAAATTATAATATAAATTTGTATAGCATTTTATAGATCACAAAACACTTTCTCAGATGCCATCTGCTTTGATCATTATAACAATTTATTTTGGCAAACAGGGCACACAGATGATAGCTTATAAAATCTTCCAAGCAGAGAGATACCCACTTTGAATATCCCCAGCAATCAGCTCAGCTGAAAAGATGCCCAGCTTTTTGTTTTATAGCAGAGAAAAATTAAAAGTGAAGTGACTTGCTCAGGACCACACAGCTAAATCTGGCATCTGACACTTGATCCACTGATCCAGAGTCTGATTAAGTGTTCAGTCTCTCATTATTGTTTCCTTTTCTCCCAGGAATTTAACCAATACAGACAAAGCAGCAGTTTATAACTCTCAAGGTTTTTTTCTCAAATATCTTCTAGGTACAGAAGGTGATTTAGCAATCTCAAGTCACACAACACAGAGAACATTTGTGTTAATAGGCTACTCAGTTTACTGGCAGATTCCCACAGTCAACCCTACAGTCTCGCCTGTGTCTCAGCTATCATCATTTCTTGCTTGGATTATAAACGCTCCAGTATGCTCTACTGGCTGCTTCTCTTTCCTCTTCTTCCAGTGATTACTGTCAGATGTAATTGTTACTCGGGCATTTCAAAGTTGAGCACCCTTTAATGGTTCACCATCACTCTCGTAGTAAAACAAGACTTTTAAAAGTGGCCTTTGCCTACCTCTCTGGCCTGATCTCTTAAGACTTTCCTTAAACTCTTTCCAAACAAGGTTGCCTACACTTCCTCACACACACCAGCCTCTTTTCATAATGCCTTTGATCCTCCTGCCTGGGGCATTCTTTTCCCCTTCCACCTGTGTAACTCTTACTTATCCTTCAATTCAATCATCACCTTCTGTGGAAGACGTCCATTATCCCCGGAGATTGTCAGTTGCTTCCTCTGTGTTCTCATTGTAACTTCCTGCATGAATCCCACCTCAGTGCCCATTCTGCTGCCTTCTAATTGTTTATCTGTCTGGGTTTTCCCATGAAACCATGAACTCCCCAGTTGTAAGAATTACACTTTTCGTCCCTAATTCCTACCACCTAAATAATAAACGTGCACTGAAAGTTTAGTAAGTGAACAGAGAAAAAGGAAACAAGCAATAAATTCTACAGGGCACAGCCGGTAGTTAACATGTTATCTAGCTTGTTGAGTAGCTCTAGAATGGCATGGTTCAACAGAATCTCCTGTGATGATGGAAAGGGTCTATAACTATGCTATAGAATTAACAGTTCTATCTCATATTAATTTAATAGCCACATGCGGCTATTGGGTAATGTAAACACAAAACACTGTGTACTTATTTATGGTATTTATATCTGAGTGACTGAGTGGGTGAAAATATTCCTAACTCATTCTTCAACAAAACTGAAATTTTGAGCTCTTCTATTGAAAAGAACACTCCTGGCAAGCAGATATTTCTTTCTTTATGTATCCAGTGTCTGGCTTCAGGAAATGGTAAGCAAATGTTTGCTGAATGGAGGAATACACAGTAACAGACAATTCTTTGTCATCAATACTGACTCATGACCCCATGAAGGGTCTCTACTATGGACCTTTGGTACTCAGTTATGCCTTTAAAGATGTCTTCAAGACATATAATGCTTTTGCTCTTCAAAAATATTTTAGTATAGCTTCTAAGCTTTTAAAAAAGTACTGGGTCGCCTTGACCAGCCTTAATACAAGGCAAGGTGCTTCATCTTACTACAACTTGATCTGCCATGTTTTGTCAATACCTGTGGGAGGCCTGTCCTTTTCTGAATACAATCGGGGAGGAATGGCTGAAGGGGTTGGGGTGGGGGTGAGGACAGCTGGACTGGGAGGGGAGGAAGGAAAGGAAGCTGTAGTTGGAACGTAAAATAAAGAAATAAATGTTTAAAAATTTAAGAAGGCTATTCTGAATATCCTGTTTTGTCATCTTCAACTAGGCAGTGGTGGCACACACCTTTAATCTCAGCACTTGGAAGGCAGATGGAGAGGAAGGCAGATCTCTGAGTTCAGGGCCAACCTGGTCTACAAAGCCACTTCCCGGACTACACAGAGAAACCCTGTCTTGAAAAACAAACAAACAAAAAAATCCAGGTGGTGGTGTCCCAAGCCTTTCATCTGTGCACTCAGAGGCAGAGGCAGGGGGATCTCTGTGAGTTTGGGGCCAGCCTGGTCTACAGAGTGAGTTCCTGGATAGGCTCCAAAGATACACAGAGAAACCCTGACTTGAAAAAAAAAAAAAAAAGAAAAGAAAAGAAAAGAAAAGAAAAGAAAAAAGAAAGAAAGAAAGAAAGAAAGAAAAACAACAACAAATACCAAACATAATTTTTTGACTTCATTTATTTACTTTGTTTTGTTTTGAGACAGGGTATAACCCTGTCTGTCTTGGCCCTACTTCGTCTACCTCCAGAGTGCTGGGATTAAAGGCATGCTCTACCACTGCTGGCTATTTTACATTTGTTTGTGCATTCGTGTGTGTGTGTGTGTGTGTGTGTGTGTGTGTGTGTGTGTGTGAGAGAGAGAGAGAGAGAGAGAGAGAGAGAGAGAGAGAGAGAGGAAAGAGAGAGACAGAGTGAGACAGAGAGAAGAGAGGGACAGAGAGAAGGGAGAGATACACAGAGAGAGACAGAGAGACAGTGAGACAGAGAAGAGAGAGACAGAGAGACTGAGAAAGAGAGAAAGAGAGAGAGAGAGAGGCATATGCACATGTGTAAACCAGAGGACAATTTGCAGGTCAACTTGACAACCCCAGTTTATTCTCTTTTTCTCTCTTTTTAAAATTTTGTCAAAAACTTCTTTAACATTTTATTTATTTATTTGTGTGTAAGCACATGTGTATATGCACAAACTTCTCATTAAATCTGAAATTAAAATAGCTAGTTGGAACTCAAATTTTGGGTAGGTCACGTACCTGTGTGGATGCATTTTAAGAAGGACCGACTAAGGGCACCATCTAGTGGTTCCCCTGATGACGCAGAGAAGCTGCTGTGGGCTGTCAGGAGTCAGCATTCTTGCAGCTGACTTGTATTAGATTACAAGTGGTTGGCAGCAGAGATGCAAACCTTAAACATATTTACTGTTTCATTTCGACACAAAGTAATATCTAGTCCTCGCCACTTCTTGGAAGTAAACCTCAGCAAAACACCTGCAATCAAACAGCTGGGACACTATTCATATACCATCCTTCTGTTTTTCTTTCAATACTCTTATTTGGAGACATAGATCTACACCAAGGCTAAAACAAGGCCATGAGATCATGGCCTTCACCGGCAACAACAAAAATCTACAAAGATTTTTACTGCTAGTGAGCGTTGCTTGCTTGCTTTGTTCTATTTAGCTTTTAGGTATGTTAAGCCTTTATCCAAAATGATGAACAGCCTGGAGATTTGTCAATGACTAACCATCAAAACCGATGTCAAGCTGGGCACTGTGTTGGCACACCTGTAATCTCAGGAGGACTGAAAGTTTGAGGCCAGTCTGACAATTTAGTGAGGTTCTGTCTCAAAGCAGAAAGAGCTTTTGCTGACCGAGCTCAAAGCTCTGGTCCAACCCCCAGAACCAACAGGCACCAGTGTTATTGATACTGTGCTTTCCTTCCTTTCTTTCTCTTTCTTTTTTTGTTGTTTTGTTTTACAAGACAGGTTTTCTTTGTGTAGCCCTGACTGTTCTAGAACCAGCTCTGTAGACCAGCTGCGTCTGTCTCCCAAAGGCTGGGATTAAAGGCATATACCATCACCGCCTGGTTTGATACAGTGTTTTTCTAATACCTGTGGATTTCAGATATTTAACTCTTAGCAGATCATAACGTCATGAGATATGTGTGTAGAATGCATAAAAGATTTAAATACATATCTAGACCTAGTCTAGAATTATTTTAAATATGGAGTAGAATGTGGTTTCCTGATGCTTTAGAAACATCTTGTATTTTGTCAGTAGCGTGAAGGGTTTCCAAGACACTTTTATAATAATTTAGTAAGAAGATTTATCTTTTCTCCAATATACTTCTCTCTGCAAGGTACCTACGTTGATGCATAACACATTAATAAACATAAAAAAGTGCAGGCAGATTTAGACTATCAGCCTATGACAAGCATGGCAAATCACCTTCAAGCAAGAACTTTATCTTGTTCTATAATAGATTCAGATGGTCAGTGTGGATCTTATAGGAACTAAGCTCTGTATTTCCCAAGTACACATTCCTAGTTATCTTCCTTTCTTTAAACATGTAGTTATACTAGTCCCGTGGTTATAACCAAGATAAGCAAACATGCCCACTACAGTCATGCACTGACCCTTCTTGATACTTTAAATAGTTCATATCTAAGTATGTCTGTTTTCTCAAGTTATCCTTTTTTTTTTTTACAGAATTCAACAATTTTTAATATTTGTTAATGAGGTCACTGACACCTCACTGGGCTTCAGTGTCACACTGACTCAGCATATCAGCTCAATACTGCTCACTCTTCACTTGCCTTAAAATTCAGGGCCTCTCATTCTTAGAAGTAGGATAATCTGGGAGATCCTAAACTCTAAATCCTGTGTTTTAGGGGAAAGTCTGGGGCTTTCTGATACCCGAATGAGGCAGAGTTCAAACTGGAATTGAGAAGCCCACCTGAGCAACACAGCAAGACCATTAAAGAGAGGGAGTGAGGCACTCCAAACACACACAAGTCCTTCATACGTTCACGAGATTCCACATTCCTGGGTCCAAATTTATAATCAAGTTTGACCCAGTATTGGTGTAAAAAGTAGAAAGAAAAAAAAAAAAAAAAAAAAAAAAAAAACCAGAACAAGTTCCAAAGAAAAATGACCAAATAGGGAGGGAAAATAATTTCACAAGGAAACAAAGAAATCCTGGCTGCTTAGCTCAGAACAAATAAAAGGTCACTTATCCACAGTTACCCAGGTTATCACGTTTTGGAAGGGTGTAACCGTCAAAGCGTGAAGTGGGTTTGAAGTACGGCGGAGCCAGGCGGCCTTCAGTCTTTACAAGGCAGAGCTCCAGAAGTGACAGCATAGGCCACAGAGACTTCCTAGTTTATCAGTTTCTTCCTTTCTTCAACAAATAAACATTTGCAGACATTTCACAATGAACATGGTTCTCCTAAAATTTCACTGGGGGTAGAATTTAATTAATCTTCTCTATATGGCTAAATAGCTCTCCCTTCACACCCTCCCCTAATAACAGGATATATTCTTCGGGTCTCTTTCATGGTGTGAGTTTCTAATGCAATTCATCTTACTTATATCATATTCAATTAATTCACTAATTTCATATATTTCCTCTTCCAAAAATGTCTGCAATCAATTTTCTCCTTTTTATTTCCACTTCCTAATATCGGTTTCTGTTTATCTTTGAAAAGGAAAAGCTTAAGCCTTTTAGCACACCTTCCTGCTTTCAGCCTCTCCCTTGATCCAATTTAATCTCCAAATGACACTAAGGTTAACTTCTTATGACACAGATTTCATCAAGTCTTGATTTTTTTCCAAGTTAAAAATAAATTTATTTTGCAACAATATTGTTTAAGATGGAATATATTATGCTAATTAAATTAAGCCAGAAATATAAAGATAAATGTCAGGACTGGGGAGCTGCTCAGTCAGGAAAGTACTGCCTTGCATGCATGAGGACCTGAGTCTGGATATCCACCAGCCATGCAAAGAGCCAGGTGTGGCAGCACACATCTGTAATCCCAGCTCTGGGAACAGGGGGATAGGCACATCCCTGCTCACTCAACCAGCCTAGCTAAATGAGTAACTTGCAGGTTCAATGAGAGGCCCTGACTCAAAAAATAAGGTAGAGAGTGATTGAAGAAAATAAACATAGACCTGTGGCCTCTGTGTGCAATTATACACACATGCCTAGATATCTGTACATACACTTATGTCACATACATTCTCAATCTGTCTCTACACACACACACACACACACACACACACACACACACACCAGTACCTCTATGAGCTGTCTGGATCATGTAGGGCCTCCCTCAGGAACAAAGGAAACAGAATGACAGAGCTGGTGGCTAAAAGTGCCTGTCTGCTCATCTAAAGCTTCTGGCTTTCTACCCCTCGACAGTCTACACTGTGAGTCCCCATTCTTGTGTGTGCCATAATCTCCTTTATTTTTACTCTGCCCCTGTGAGGAGAGACTACCTGAGAACAATAACCAAGGGTTTCACTTCCATCTGAAGTAGACATATAAACTGCTTTTTATGAAACAAAATTGTCCCTATTTTAAACATTTATGGCTTGATCATGGCTTACCTTACAGAGGCATTACATTCTGCTGCATTGTTATGATGGGTCTCCCAGGAAGTGTTAGCAAGGCTGCGTGGCCTGTCTCAATCACTCACGGAAAGAAGATGCTTAATTGGAGCCTAGATTTCCATTATCCCCAAGCCCCTCGTCTCCATCTGTATCTCTACCATGAGTCCTATTTGTTGTCTTTCCCTGGTTATTCATGTACATCTTCTATGTGCAAAGAAAGGCAGCATATAGTCTTGATTTAAAAGTGTCTGTAAGGCTGAAGAGATGGCTCAGTGGTGAAGGCACTTGCCACCACACCTGGCAACAGAGGTTGATCCCTGAGACCCACACAGAAGAGGACAGAACTAACACCCATGAGTTCACCACCACCCTCTCTCTGTCTCTGTCTCTCTCTCTCTCTCTCATACACAAACACACACACAATAATTTACCAAAAAAATAACAAAAAAGGAAAAAAGAAACTTAACCAAGAAAAACATTTGAAGTAATGATTACAGCAGTTCTGCATGGTAAGTTTTAAAGAGCAGAGCCAACGGAAAGCAAAATCAGAAAAGGAGTAGAAATGAGGCCGAGCTGCCATCTCTTCCTTCAACATCTCTGGTGCTGAGATTCAGCCCAACAGAGTAAGATTGGCCCCTCTGGCACCTGACACCAGACTGCACTTCCTTTCTTGGTCTTCTCTGGGAGAATAAAAAGGTGCTCTTAGTACTGCCCAAAAGAATGACTAGAAGGGTTAGAGTGTCCCAGAGAGGGGGTGAGCCAATGCCTGGTGGGGGCATAGTGCGTGCTTTTCTATAGTTCTCCATAGGGAAGCAAGAGAGCCCCGATGCAATGATGTCATTCAGCAATATCTGTAACCAAACCCAACAAGAGGTCTAACTACCAATTCCTATTAAAGTTCTGTTACATTTATTTATTTTGTGTATGTATACAAAGGTAAGCATGGGCCTAAACCACAGCACACATGTAGAGGTCAGAGGGCAATTTGTGGGAGTTAGTTTCCTTCTTCTACCATGTGGGTTCTGGGGGTGAACTCGGGTCATTAAGCTCGTTAGAAAGGATCTTTGCCTAATGAATGAGCCAGTTGGCCAAACACCTAGTTATTCTGAAACCAGACCAAAGACAAAATAATACAAAATGAATCAAGCAATATGTGTGTAAAATATTGACATAAGCAATATCTGGCTGCAATGGTCTCAAAACACACCTTCTTAAAGAAATCAGTTTAAGTTGGGGTGCTGTTCAGTGGTAGCACGTGCATTTAGAATTGTGCCAGATCCAGGTTTAACTCCCAGCACCAGAAAAGGTGGTGGGAAATGTAATGTTGGGGTAGAAGGGTCCAAGAGGGGGGAGGGTACAGGGGGGCTGGTGTGAGGGTGGAAGGGTACGAGCAGAAGGAGAAGGCAGGAAGGAAGGGGGGCTGGATGTGGGGGTGGTTAGGGGTGGTCTACCAAAACTCCTATGCGTGAAAAACGCTCTAAGACAATCTGCTACTTCGTATACTAAACAAAACCAAACTAAATATAAAAGAGAAGGGATGGAGAGATAAAGGGGGAAAGGAAGGGTGGAGAGGAGCAAATAATCTGTAAAAGAAAAAGAACTGATCTGAGATTATAAAAATTTAAAAGGTATATTTTGGGGGTCAAATACTTTTATAAATATAAAATAAATATTTTACAAATGAGAATTTTTACTTTGAGAAAAATAAAACTTTTCTCGTAAAGTTAGGATCACTGTCTAAGAAAAAACAGACTTTTTCCCCCTTAGAAAAATATACTACACAGAAGGCACACAAATATTTTATATTTGTTGCAGGGGGGAAAAGAACCAACATGTTATTTGTTTTAGTTGAAGGCTGCTGACATTTATTTTTTTAGTCTTTCAAACATTGTATTTGTTATTGTAAACCCCGCCCCTGGAAATTTTTCTGCAATCTTTCTGTTGTTCCGCTGACTTTCGGTTGTCACTGGAGGTGTCAGCCTCCTTTGTCAACCGGGGACGTTCATCATTTAATAAGGGAACCATTCAACTGAGACTACTGCCTGAAAATGACTCAAAGTTCTCTAGCTAGCTAGTTAGGGCCAGAGGGCTGGTAAAACCCACATCTGAGGCATGTATAACAAGGCTAACAACACGAGTCCAAAAGCTCATTAGCTAATGTTAGCACTAGACCACAGATGCAGACTCTGTGACATCAACAAAATGCAGCCGCAGCTATCAAGGCTGGAAAACATTTTAGGAATGAGGAGCAAAACTGTAGAAGTACCACTTGGTGCATAAGATCTTAAGATTATCCAAGCAATAACCCACATGTTCAGGAAAAGTAAAAATGACAAACTTGAGGTTGTTTCATTCATTTGCAGCAGGCATTAGGAGAGTCCCAGAGAGGAGGCAAGAATGACCAGAGGGAACAGATCATTTCTTGATCTAGATCACCACTCCAGCTGAGACACTTTTCTTCCAGAGAAGGAGTTAGCTTTACTTCTACATCTGTCAAAAGTGTAGCTGAATTGGGTCTTCTTCCTTGTGAAGCTGTCCTACAACTTTCCATAATATTTAAGTGTAGGCTTCTACAGAAAGTACAAGAATCAGGCCAATATGTACTCACATTCACACTGTATGACGTCTAAGTTAAACTGCTGAACGGCCCCCATGCTGATGTGTTTTAATTCACTGTCCAGTAGCATCTGCATTAAGGATGTTGACAGATGCTGGCAAGCTGACATGCAAGCTGTCTGGGCAACTTTCCCCTGTGTAAAACAAACAAACCAAACCAAAAGTAAATAAGCAAGCATGGAAATACACCATAAAATAGCACAAGATTGTACACCAGGCACTCTTTTTGTTGGTACAACACTGACTGGCGGCCTCTCTGCTTCTGTTCTACAGGACTGTGCATTGGTATCCAAAGAACTAAAATTCACCTTTCTCAGGATACAATATTATTAGAGTGCTAATCGCACAGAGCAAAATTGTACATTCTGAAAACTTATTTCAGGTCTCTTGAAATAATGTGACACTTTTAGATGCACATGAAAATATGGTATTACATTAAATCACCATACTGACAAAACAGTTTATTCATATAATGCCCCCTAAGTTTTCCTTTGTGTGTTTAACTAAGATAGAACAAAAGAAGTCAACTGTGTAATGTCAGCTGCTGTTGTCACTGCTGCTTAAACTGTACCTATAAATCAAAACATACTGAGTCAGAGCCCTTACTCGCCCTCGGCAGACCGCTTCAGCTACCAGTGGGGGAAAGCGGCTTGCTCATCACTTTGAATTCAGCTTCAATTCTACTCAATCAAATTCGTGCTGCATGTAATTATAGAAACTAATACTCATGGCTTTCTCTCAGTGTGATACATGATTCACTCTAAGCTCCAGAAGTTCTATATCGACTTTCATTGACAGTCTTACTTGAATTTTCTTAAAATACCAGTTTCTTTTTTTTTTATTGTTTGCCATACAGATTACACAGTTGAATCACAGTTAGTATATTTTGTTTTGTTTTGAGACAAGGTATCACTATGTAGCTCTGGCTGGCCTGAAATTCACTATATAAACCTGGCTGGCCTTAAACACTTAGACATCTGCCCATCTCTGCTTCCTGAGCATTGAGATTAAAGGTGTGTGATACCACACCATAACTCACTGCTTTAAGCAGCACTTACCTTTGAAGCAGATGTCTAACAGTATAAACTCATTTATGTACAAGTTTTCCAGTTTGACCCTTATAGAGTGGCCTTCAAATGATTTTACGATTAGGTGATGGGCTGGTTCCCGTGATGGGAATAAAGATTAGGATTATGGTTAGGAAAAGAATGATTGTCATGGGACATGCCATGTATTGCCTCATTTCAACTAACAAGTATTTACCCAGTGATGTTTGATAATTGTGCTTTCTTCCTTCTAATCACAAAAGCAAATAGAGCAACAAAACCATAAAAACCATCTACCAAACATACATGCTACAATATACTAATGTTTGTATAGAGTTGATATGAAAGGTCATAAGGAAAATAAATAAATAAAGAATGTTTGTTCTTTAAATTACACATTAAAAATCAGACTAGGACCAAACTGCTTATGGATGGGTCCCTGGCATTTAGACACTATGCATAGCAAAAAACTGAGCATCTGACAAGCAGTGTCAATTTTTCAATAAAAAACTTCAGAGATAAAAGCCAATGCAAACAATATATTTGACAGATACTGATGAAGTGCCAAAAAAAGGAATGCAACAAACAATGAAAAACCCAGCATGCTCAAAAGGCCCCCAAACCCAAGAGGAATTATCTGAGAGACATGCAGCTCCATTCTCCAAGCAGAATAATATCAATATGAATGGGAGGGGAATAAAGGCAGAAAAAAGATAAATCAATGGCATGCCATTTAATTTCGGTGTCATAGGCTTGCAAACCCATCATGAAAATGTTATTTTAATTTGACGTACATTTTTAGCTTAATGTACTTTTTCATCAATTCGGCACAAAAATGTACTAGCTGAAAAAGCAGATTAATAAACTGTCAAAAAATTACTGAACTCACTGTATATATAAACATTCCATATATTTTAAGTGGTATTATTTTAACATAGGTTCAGAGGAAAAAAATAACCATATATAGTACTGGCGCCAAAAATGATAACAAGAGTATAAGCTATTCCATAAATCTGTGGAAGCAGGCAATAGAAATACAAATGCAAGTTTGCTTTGTAGTTAAATATCTATCTATTAAGGTAAAATCTTAATATTAAATTCCTTTTGATTAGACATCGAATACAGGCTTATTGTTCTAAAAGATAAAAGTTTTAAAGACTTAAAAAGTACAAAATTTTGTAAATTTTTTAGCTAAAATTATTCCTTTTTATACATTAAAATTTAAGTTAATACTATCAAAGGTTCAGGTTGTTGTAAATTTTAAAAGCTTATACTTGATGGTTATACACTATTCTCTAGATGTCCAATTTGTAATTTCAGAATGTACAGAATCATTCTTAAATTTTATCTACTATTTTGTATGGAAAAAGTTTATTGTCTTCAATATTTACACACTCAAAAACATATTTGCAACTAATGTCTCAGACCTAAGACTCTTGTCCCGCTTTTAATAACCTAATCACTCCCTGAATGCTATTTTAATGCTATTTTAACTAGTAACATTGACTCCCTGAACACTATTATAACTAGTAATATTGACTAACTGAACACTATTTAACTAGTAACATTGACTCTCTGAACACTATTATAACTAGTAGCTTTGACTCACAATAATGCATTATCCTAAAACAAAAAACTTAAACACTTTCATGGTTGTCTTTAAAAACTAGCTTTTAATAGACATGAACAAGATAACAAAGCCAAAATAATCAACAAAACAGTGCACATTTAATACATTTTAAGCAATCAAACATTTCCTGCCCTCATCTGAAAAATTACTTGCAACATTACTTCCATTTTCTTTCTCTTTAACAACACAAAGTTCAATAAGTAAAAACACCTGCCAAACTATGAAAAAGGTAACTACATTTTTCACCCTGCTTTAACATTTTTTTTCTGAAAAGCAACTTGCCAAAAGAGAAACCTCTTAGACAAACTTCTTATATTTCAAAGAGACTTGTAAAAGAGAATCTGCTGACATATTAGATCCTTTTTGCATTACCCCAAAGCTTTTCTTCTTAGAACAATTGTGGCAAAGAGACATTTGGCTCCTTGGAAATTCCCACAGGGTCAACCACATGCACCCTTCCATGGCACCTTCACAGGGCTGCTTTCTGGACGGGCGTCTCAAAAGCAGCTTTCATCGTTTGCTTGTGTGTCAGTCAATATGATTTATGGACTGCATTCACCAAAGGCAGAGCATATAGAATGAGAAATATGACTACAATCTGCTAATTTGTTTTGTATTGAGCCATTTAAGAGTCAAAGACCTGATGTCAGTCGGAGACCAGCAACACAATTAACTAGCTGGTGACAGATTCATCCATCCTCCCTGCCAGGCTACGCCAATCAAAGACAGCATGAGGCGACATTTAGTGAAATCAGTAAGAAAACTCATTCTCCGAGTAACCCGTGTAAGAGCTTGATTGACACTTTCTGAATTTCGTTTGTGGAACACAACCACTTTTTACCCAAGTTTCCTACTGCAAGCTGTGAAATGAGGCTTTCCATGCCAATCACAGAACAATGAGCCACTAACCACCAACCTCAGTCGAAAGAAATCAAGAAAACACATCTGTTTGTGTGTCAAGCCAAATTTCCAAAATAATTTACTATTGTAGATTAGGCTACAGATACTGTTTCTTTTGAAATATAAAATAACATGGCAATACAAATACAACACATTTTATTAGATTATGGCTCAAACTGTTTTGGTTTCAAAGTAATGTTTGCATAGGTCTAAGATCATAGTGGGTGAAATATTGAAAACTTAAAAACTAATTTGGCACTTTAAATTTTCATTTGAAGTTTGTATTTGTCTTACCATTCTCTAATTTCACAAATATAATAAGAAAGTTTTAATTTCAACATTAATGATTTGAAAGCATTTTTTCAAGGCTGCTTTCATTCTCACAAATTTATCTGATGCAAAAATACCCTCTTGAAATCACATCCATTCTTTCTACAATAATCTCCTCTTCCTTAACAACCCTAGAAGGATCCACTTCCCTTTTTTATAACTACACACACGCACAAATTAATCTTGAAGAATGAACTATTTTTTTTAATTACATAAAAATAAGAAGAGACAAATATACTGCACACCGTGCTATTCTTTAAATTAGTGTCAAGTTTTGTTTTCAAAGGCTGGGAGAAAAAAGAAACCAACGGAGCAGAGGATCTGAACCACAGCTAATACTGCTAAGTGAACCTACTCATTCTGGCCTTGCTCTTTAAAGCCACTTAAGTTCAAACAGCAAATTTCTATTATATACAAATACTTGGTTTGATATAGAAACTTGTGTTATGAGACTGTAAAGTAAGCTTTTCAGGAAGAAAAAGAAAGGAAAAGTGTTTCTGATAAAGAGCCACAATACATAGTATTTTAAAATATAGAGGCTAAGAGAATCAGGTAGACTAAATATTAAAATTGGAAATAAAAAAGTTTAATTAAAATATAAGATCATTCAAAAGGAAACATTTTACTTCAAGACCTCTATAACTCTTCCTTCTGTATGTGTATTAACCAATGAGGTGGCCAGGCAGTGTTGGGTTGGCCCAGACCTTCAATCCAGCACTCTAGAGGCAGAGGCAGGGAGAGGTCTGAGTTCGAGGCCAGTCTGGTCTACAGAGTGAGTTACAAGACAGCCAGGGCTACACAGAGAAACCCTGTCAACAACCCCCCCCCAAAAAAAAACCCCAAGAAACACTGACCTGAAGTTTTGCTGCATGAAAGTATATCTTGCTCAACTGTAAAAATGTTATTAGATGAAAAGGCCCTGGACACATTGAATTGTCTCAAATTCCTAATAATATAGAATGGATTAGTTATAAAGGTTTAAATATCGAGATGACTTTCTTTAGTGAGTTTTAATAATGACTTTAATACTACCTTGAAGACAGACTTTTGAGATTGTGCCAAAACACCCACAGTTTATCAAAATACATGCATCTAACACACCCAGTACCCTCAACACTGGCACAGTTCTGTGTGTCTCTTACATTTTCTGTCTTCATTTATTTTTATCCCAATCCCCACAATCAACTACAAACTCTCAACTTCTCTTCTTAGGCTTAAAACACAAAACAAAACATTCTTACTTCTATTCTAATTAATTCTCACCATTCACAAAAACTTGAGAGCATATATTCTTGCTCTTTGGGGGGGGGGGTAAACATGATTATCTTAAAATTGAAACAAATTTTCCCAAAGTGACTACCTGTAATACACACACGTTTCTACTTCTCTTAAAGCCTCCACATCCTAGTCATGGCTCATCCAACTTTGATAACACACATATTTTTAAACAGTCTTCCGAATAAGGACTTGAATGGCAGGCCACATCCACACTTTTGGCTTTCTGGCGGGCATCCTTGCTGCTGTCATAGCAGTCCCGGAGAGATAGCAGTCCCGGAGAGAGAAGGCAAGCAAGCATTAAGTACGCCTTGACAGGTCAGGGTTTAGAAGACATCCCTCCTATTCCAAGCTACAAATTACTGGACTACAAAACAAATATTTAAATGGGGGAATACTGGTTTTTGTTTTTATCTGGGGGGATTATATTTTTGTTGTTTTATTTATTTATTTTAGGTAAGGTCACCTGTAGTGTTGGCTGTCCTCAAACCTACTACATAGCTAAGGAAGGTCTGAACTCCTGATCTTCTACCTCCCAAGTGCTGGGATTACAAGCATGAATCACCCTGCCAAGCCTTAAATAGGGAATTTAACTTGATTAATTACTAAGGTCCTTTGACAAATATTTTCAAAAACAAACCAAATGAAAGATGTTAAAGATTCACTTAATTTTCCCCTGCAGTTGACATTTAGTAGTATGGCCAATCAGGAAATTTAGGTTGAAAACTAAAACACACAAGAAACCATTATCAAAGCAGAAACTCTGAGAACTGGGCCATGTCCATATTTCTTTGTGTAAGCATACAACTCAGTGTTCCAGGAACATATAAGCAATAGAAAATCAATATTTTATACTGCTACTACAATTTAGAATTTCCAAAGACATTGCCAGCATCATTAACAGGTTATATTGTAGAGGTTAACTCCCACATGATCATCGGTAAATAGACTAATGTCAGCCCAAGGCAGCTTATTAATACATGTAGTAGCTGGTATAGGCATAGCCATAACTGAAAATGTAATACAAGCTATGTGTTTTGGTGCACGACTACAATACCAGTACTTGGTAGGTAGAGGCAGGAAAATCTGGAGTTCAAGAACAACCTCAGCTAGCTAATAAGTTCTAAGCAAGCCTTGACTATGTGAAAGCCTGTCTCAAAATTGTAAAACAAATGAGACACACAATTGTCATTCGAAGATTTCTATTTAGGTTTCAACCTTTCCTTCCCCCTCTTCATTAACTTACCTTCCTTTTCCCTAAGGCCCTATGACTTGCCCTCCCACTGCTCTTAATTTCTTTCTTTTTGGTTTCTAAAAACAGGGTTTTACACAGCCCACACTAACCTTGAACTCAGTATGTAGTTGAGGATGACCTTGAACTTTAGATCCTCTTACCTCCACCTATGTTGGGGATTCAGGCATATACCACCATGCTCACCAAGTTTCAATGTTTTAAGAATTTCCTGAAAGGCTGTTACAAGTAGGGCTCACTTACTGAGGAACACAGTCAATGAGATATTCTCTGAAATGTATGTGGCACAAATTCTCTAGTTATCAGGGGGTGAAAGCTGAAGGGTCAGCCACTAGAGTTCTTACTCTACCAATACTCAGACCAAAGGGGCATCCTCAGACTGCCCTCTGTCTCCACAAATCTCTCCTAAGCTATACCTTTTGGGGCTATTCTTGTAAGCATATTTTATAACCTAAATAACTAATAGAATTTCCTCTTTGTATTTTTTTCAGGAACAATTTGTAATCCCCAACAAGGAAAAATTCTCTTGACCACTTCAAACATTCTTTCTAAAGTATCTGTATTTGAAATAGCTAATAAGATGTTTTCCATGTAATGGAAAACTATAGATTGAGGAAATTGATTAAGTATCATTTCCAACTGCTTTTGTACAAAATATTGGCACAGGGTGGGCTATTTAACATTCCCTGTGGGAGAACCTTTCATTGATATCTCTTAGCAGGCTGAGAATTATTATAAGTAGGCACTGTGAAGGCAAATTTTTCTTTTTCTTGAAAGATATAGTGAAGAAATGATCTTTTAAATCAGTAAATATAAGAGGCCATCCTTTAGGCAATAGAGAAGGCAACGGAATTCCAGACTATAGAGAGTCCATTGGCTGAATCACTTTATTAACAGCTCTTAGATCTGTTACCATCCTCCATTTTCCAGATTTCTTTTTAACAATAAATACAGGAGAATCCTAAGGGTTGGTTGATTCTTCAATATACTAAGCATTTAGTTGCCCCTGTACCAGCTTTTCTAAAGCCTGTAGCTTCCCCGTTATTAAAGGCCATTGTGTAACCCATACAGGTTTGTTTGTCAGCCATTTTAAAAGTAGGGCTGTTGGTACCATTGAAAGATTAGCGGCTATCCTGCCTGCCTGTTCTTGTACAACCTGAATGGTTGGTGACTGTTCTTTATAATAGTTTGTAATATTTTCCCCAGGAACATACATTAATTTATGTTTTTTTTCCTAAGATTGGGGAAATGTTAATCTGAGTACTCCATTGCTGTAACAAATCACATCCCCAGAGTTCACTGCTATGTTAGCCACATATGACTTTAATTTTCCTCTCTGTCCTTCTGGCCCTACATATTCGACCCATCTTGCACTCTATTTTACCTGAGATAAAGTTCCAGTCTCCAAAAACTGAACATTTATCTCCTGAAGAGGCCAACTTGGACACCAAGGTTCTGGTACAATAATTGTTACATCCGAACTTATGTCTACCAGATCTTCAATGACATCACTTATTCATATTTTTAATTTTGGTCTTTGTTCATTTATAAAGTTTGCCAAAATACTCACTTTATGGTTTTTCTTAAGTGTTTTGTTCTTTATTCAATAGCTAGTATGGTTTCTTACAATAGCCATTAGGCTCTTTAATCACTCTGGGAAAGAGTCCTCCATGATGACAAGAAACAAATGACTCCAGCTTCCTGTAGCTGCAGCTTTGCAGCCACCAGCAAATGGCTTTTTCATGAATTCACACCCCAAAAGTTAGACGCCAGATGTAGCACAAATTGTCTTTCAACTTAATAATAAAAACTCAGAGTCAGCTACCAGGGGTGAAAGCTGAAGGATCAGAGAAGCAGAGCAGCAACCACTGGAGTTCTTACCTCTACCAGCGCTCAGACCAAAGGGGCGATCCTGTCCCTCGGAGTCACTCCCTAGTCTGTCTCCACCTCCCTAGTGCTGGGATTAGAGGGTGTGACTCCCAAGTACTGGGATTAAAAGTGTGAGCCACCACTGCCTGGCTCTGTTTCTCATTTAGACTGGATCAATCTCATGTAGCACAGGGCGGTCTTGAACTCACAGAGATCCACCTGCCTCTGCCTCCCAAGTGCTGGGATTAAAGGTGTGCACCACCATTGCCTTTCATCTATGGCTAACTAGTGTGGGTAGCTCTCAAACTCTGATCTTCAGGCAAGCTTTACTTGTTAGATCACAAATAAAATATCACCACAGTACGATAAGGTGAAAATCACACCAGTAAACTATGCAATCAGAGCCCCACCTTCTCCATAATCGATGTGGCTTTGGTGCAGTTAACATGAAGTGACTCCCAGTAAGATCTAAGATTCTTGGTTTTCAATTACATTTTACAGTATTGGGGGGAAAAAAAAGTCTTTAATCCCAGCACTAGGGAGACAAAGGCAGGTGAATCTCTGGAATTCCAGGCCTGCCAGGGCTAAATAGTAAGACTCTGTCTGTCTAACAAAAGAGCAAACAGGCCAGGTAGTGGTAGAGCACACCTCCAATCCCAGCTCTTGGGAGGCAGCAGCAGATGACCTCTGAGTTCAAGCCTAGTCTACAGAGTGAGTTCCAGGACAGCCAAAGCTACACAAAGAAACACTGTCTCAAATGGGAAGGAGGCAGAAAACTTATATTACATAATAGGATCCCCAAATTAGAGATTCTCAAAATCCTGGCATGTGCTTATTCCAGATGACAAGAGCTTTCCAGACAGGTAGCAACAGTAGTCCAAATGCTAGATTAGGGGAATAGTGCTAATGTTGGACACCACCAGTTACTAGCAGCCACGCAAATCTAAATGTCTAACATTGGGTATTAAAAGAGTAAAAGGAGGATTGGACAAGCCCTCCATCGGGGCAAGATATACATGCAGGCAAAACACCCATATGCATAAAACAATAAATAAGTGAAATGTATTAAAAGAAGAATGAATATGTAGTAAAACAACAAATAAAACGAAAACATAAAAAAAAGTTGGGCCTGGTGACATAGGTCTAGAATCCTAGTTATTCAGAGGCTAAACAGGAGGCTCAAGGCCTGTCTGGGCAAGTTGGCAAGACTGTGTCTCCAAACAGAAAATCAACAGAGTGTTTCATAAGCATGAGCAATCCCTAATTTCAATTACCAATAAACACACACTCACACTGACACACACACTCAGACACACACACATACTCTCCTACATATACATAGTGCATGCAAACCCAAGTCAGGTAGGGTAATCAAAGTAATGTACTTTTGTTCCCCCTAAGAACAGCCTTCGGGATGATGAGGACTAAGCCACATGACCTCAGTGACTATGGCAGTTTCAATAGGAATTGCATGAGCAATTGAAGGAAACACAGGCTGTGGGGGAGAGATCCCTTCACACACTAAGGAAATAATGAAGATGCACAGGGATTGAGATGGAAACAGTTTCATGCCCATCTTGTACTTTCTATAAACTTTATAAAACAGTGGGAAATGATCAAATAACAAAATAACCTTCTCAGAGACAGAAGCTCAAGGAGAAGATTGTAGCCACCAACAAATGGCCAGCTCACCATTCCTGATTATACTGAAATAGCTACATGATCTTAGTGTGCTTAGAATTTGTTATGTGTCTTCCAGGGATGGCACATAGAGACATTCAGAATGGTTCAGCATTTGACATACAGCCACTAACTAAACTAGGCTGTCTCCAACCCCTAGTAATAGGATTATCTTTGTATCAAGAAGATTGACACAAAATCTGCATGTGGTGTGTGCCCAGTTAGACTTTGAGGGATTCAAGCTATGACAAAAGTCCTTATGAGACTGTCTAAAACAAAGAGGCAGCCATCAAGGCCAAGGGTAGAGCATGCTTCCCTACTGGGGATGAGAAAATCATTGAAAAGTGAAAGTATTGAAGGCACAAACATGGTCAGGAAGAAAAAATAAATATGAATGAAGTCTTTATACAATAAAACTCAAGGCACATTTGAAAAAGAAAAACTATGTTATGTTCATGAGGTGTTGCAAGTTTATAAAATGCTTCAAATACCAACACATGGCTCATTCACGTTCTTCACATAAAGGACAATGCATGAAGTATGCACAGGTTTGAAATGCATTTCCTATTTAGGTATGTTTCTTGACATGGGGTCTCACTCTACCCATGGCTGACCTGCAGAAAGAACTTAATGCAATCCATGTCATCACGATTTCTCTTACAGTTCACTAAAAATGCTTACCAAATTCTCTGTATTAAATACTAAGGGACTACAATGACATGTAGACACATTTCTCACAAGGGGACAAAATTATCATGAGAGAAAGAAGAGTCTACAAACAGCACACATGGAAGGCAAAATATGCAAAGGATGGGTAGAGGGAGGAAGTAACTTCATGTAATGTGATCGGCAAAAGTTGTGTGAAAGAGGCCACACTGGAGAGAACTCTGGGAAAAGATCCAGGCATTTTATAGCTGTAAGTGAAGCTAAGATAGACAGATTCAGGACACAATAAATATGCCAGTTTGGATAAAGTATGAGTTGAGCAATGTTCAGAAAGCATATTTTTGCTAGCCCATGGAATTTTTGATTTAGCCCAATTAAAAACTCCTACGTTTAGAATGGCAAGTAAGATTAGTCCATGCCACAGAAAAGACAATCTCTGCTTGTGGGTTGCACAAACAGGTAAGGCAAGAGAGCTGGTTCAGACCAATCAGGAAGCAGGGACAGCATAAAAGAGAGAATACATGATGGAAACATTTAAAGTTTACTAAATTAGACTGTCTCCATAATAAGCAATTTCAGTATCTAAACATGTATTAGCTCTTATCTGGCTGTCAGGGACATACAACTAGAGATAGAAAGGATAAATATAGTAAAAATAAATAAAATCTTCAATAATGCCATTTTTAAAAGTTAAGGTTAAGGTGATTCAGAAGAGCATTCCTGGGCTGGAATGGGAAAGAAATATTTGCAATTGCTCATGATCACATGGTTCAGGTAAGTTGTGCTGTGTAACAGTTTCCTCCAAGATTGAAACATTCCCTCTGCAGACAAGCTCCTTAGTCAGGAAGAAAACAACTCACTATAGCTTCAGGTAGTCCCTGAAACTGTAAGATTCACTAGGCCCCTCCCTGCAAGAGCAGACAAGCTAAGCACTGACAGTCACTGGCAGATGCCAACCGGCAGAGGAGTAAGTAAGCGTTTCAGAGGTTCCAAGCTGCAAAGACACAGAGACCAGAACAGCTGTTTAGAAGAAGCAGAAACTAGCTGAGCTGCCTGGAAGAGGTTAGACCAACTGAGTCACTTAGTCTCTCTAACTTGTTGAGCTGCCCAAGGCTGTGCAATGTGTTCCAGATTCCCAGCTCTTGTGAGCTGTCACCCATGCTGGTGTGAGCTTTGGTGATGCAGCTGTCTTTGAGTCACTTATGATCCTGTAAGGAACTCTTTATCCATATTCCTGTAAGTAACCCCAATAAAATTCATTGGTTTACTGTTGAACTTTGGTGGTGTCCTGTGATGGCTAACATTATACTGACGATTAACTTTATGTTTAAAATTTAAAATCTAAAGTCAGGTGGTGGTGATACAAACCTTTAATCCCAGCACTTGGGAAACAGAAGCAGATGGATCTCTGTTGAGTTCGAGGCCTGCCTTGTCTACAAAGCTGAGTTCCAGAACAGCTAGGACTATTATACAAAGAAACCCTATCTCAAAAAAACAAAACAAAAATCACCGTGCTTACAAGAATAAAGCAAAATTAGACTGAAAACTGTTCATGACTGTTAAGGGTTAATTTTTTACTGTTCTGCCTGCTTCTGTAAACAAAAACTTGTTTTTCATGAGAGGACCCTCTGCTCTGCTCACACCTAAACAGAATCTAACTTTGTGTTCTTTGCCTTTGTAAAGAGGTGTCTGGATGCTGCATTCAGGAATCCTGAGTCTTGGATAGACCTCGCAGTGTATGAATGAAAGCTCTTCTTTGTTAAAATGTATTCACGGTCAGACTGGTGAATGTCTGAACCATCCCAGACCTACAATGATGCATACATACTGTGGTCTGTGGTGGCTTCCTCTGGAGTGAGTAGATGCTACTGTGTGTTGTGTCACCCAGGAAAAGCTCTGTCACATAACACATGGACTCAGGGATCACACAGACTCATAAACAGCATGGACTCACGGATCACACAAGGTTATGAATACCATGGTCTCATGTATCCCATGGGCTCGTGAACTGCTTTGACTTGGCTAATTCCCACAAGTGTAGTGTGGTATATTGTTGTAGAAAAAAGAGCATTCAGGAAAAGTATGAAGTCTTCAAAGTAGATGGTGCTAACAGTTAATAGTTTCTGAGAATTGATTAGATGCCAGGCATTCTTTTAAACATCGTGTGTGTCCCATTTCATTCAATCCTCACAAAAGAACCATGCCAGGCATATTCTCATTAGCGTCAGTTTACAGGGCAAAGGCCTCAGAGAAGTTCCTAAAGCACTGCCTTGCCTGTAGATATTTCCAATTGCCTTTCATAATAAATTCCAGAAAATCCTGTGTTACCAAAACAGCTAACATTACCTTCAAACACAGTGCAAATACATTAAGGGCAATGTCAAAATAATTATAAGTTAAATACTTATTTTTCTCTGGGAAAAATAAGCCTGCAGGAAGTTCATCATTTTCTAATTTACATGCTGACTTTAGCTTGTATCTACTTACCGACATGGCTGCATAATCATTGGTGTTTGCCTTGGTCTGAGAAGGAAGTAAGCAAGGCAATCAAATGGAAAAGGGAAATGTATCCTAATCACAACAGAAGCAATATCCAAAGAGCAAAACTAAATACACAATAAAACAAGCAGAATCTGTGCTGCTATTATGGAAAGGCATTTGTTACCACATGTGGTGGCCATTTCATTGTGAAGAGTTATAGATGAGTTTTTACATACACACTAATCACATGTGTTTTTCTCTGAACATTTTTACATAGAACTAAGCTCGCCTGCCAACATTAACATAATGAGTTTTCGCAGTTACTAAATGTGTGCTGAACTGGCAAACTTAACAAAAACCAGTTCTCTACATAGGATTCTTGCTCCAGAGCAGTGGTTCTTAAACGTTAAACAATAATAATGTTAAGAATATTTTAAACAATGATAATGTTAATAATCAAGCAATAAGTTAAAAAAATGCGGAGTTTAAGCTACAGAAATTACGTTAGGTCTACAACATGCACTGAACCTGAACATTTAACAAGCAGCTCTTTCCACTGATGATTCTAATTCAGGAAGAAGTAAAATGTCTATTTCCTTGTAAAGAACAGAACATTTAGGAGAACATGAGTTTCTAAGGGTGCTCTGAAAGGGTAAGTCACTATACTCCAGCACAATTCGTGTAGCTTAAACTGAATTCCTTAATTATCTTGTGGACAATTAAATATATTTTGTTCACTAAGGGGTGAATAGTAAGCCAAAGTAAAAACCAAATTACTGGTCATAATTTAACTGCATATGTGTCCCTGCTGGCTTCTTCTTTTAAAATGTCAATGATTAACAAAATGCCAATTTCTTAAATAAAAGGATTGAATTAAAACATTGCTTATATATTTTTTTAAAATTACCTCCTTTGTTTTTCTTATTTTTTTTCTTTTGGAGACAAGGTCTATGTGGCATAGTCATCAGATAAATTTTCTCCAGTTTACAATCCTCCTGAGTGCTGGGACCACAGGTGTGTAGCATCATTACATTTCACAAATCAATGCATGATATTTAGGTGTCATTAAAAACTTTCCGGTGAAAGGTACTGACTCAGAAATGTGGTTCAGGGTTACATTAGCACAGTGGAGCTCAGACCCTGCTTATTACTGGAAATTGAGCTTCTAGCAGAGATGAGACTGGAAATGTCCATCAAATACACGAGTGTAAACTCAGGCCAACTCAAACACCTCAGCTAAGCAACCAAATGAAGCTTGTACTTAGTGAGCTGACAGCTGTGGTAGCTACGAAATTCATTCTTCAAACAGATTGGGCTTGACTCTAGATAACCACTAAATCCTTCCTAGATTTGACTTTCAATAATTTTATTTTGATTCGTATAATTATACCATCATATTTACTTACTTAATTTTTCACAGTATATATAGATATAAGAGCCATAGAATCAGTTAAAATTTAGAAACTTTGTTAAGAAAAGTCAGTCAACAGCAAGACAATACTATAAATCATGGGAGGTATACAACTTTCATCATAGTTCATATTATAATACTTTTATATGATTTGGGGAGGATCTGAAACAGGGTTTCTCTGTGTAGCTCTGGCTGTCCTGGAACTCTCTTTGTAGACCAGGCTGGCCTCAAACTCAGAGGTCCACCTGCTTCTGCCTCTCAAGTGCTAGGATTAAAAGTGTGCACCAACACTGTATAGCTATGAATTATATTCAGTGAATCACAAAAATATTATTCATGAGAAGTCCACATTTAAAAATTAACATTAATAAGAAAACTGGGCTGTAAATACACACACACACACACTTTAGTATAATTCTTTCTGGTCACATAAAAGATAATAAAAGCCAATGATCCTACTCTTGATTCTAAAGTTCATTGTACAGTTTCCAGTCATGAGAACAGGTGTAACTCACAAAGCCTGAACCAACAAAAGGAAAAGAAAGTTCTGAGTCTACTTCCCAGCACCCAGATGACGACTCACAGCTGCTGTCACTCCAGCTCCGGCGACTCCTGCACTCTTGGCTAGTCTCTGCCTGCACTGCCCGTATGTGATGCACTTCACACACATAATACACTCATACACATAAAAACATCAAGATGGTAGACAGCATACTTGTTTCACTTTCTAATATACAAGCAAAATCGAAAGCACCAAACTGCTTTTTAAAAGACTAAATTGTTGCAGCAGAGAAAATAAAGACACACTGGGAAAATCAGGAAATGCTTTCTGGAAGACAGAAGGTGATGGAGCACAGCAGGGACAGACGCTGTGCACTGCACATGACCAGAGAACTGCAGTACAGCCGGGAGCCAGCTGCACAGGCACAGAGAAGGCAGATCGAGAGCAATGGGGATGAATGGAGAGCAGGGAAAACAACCTGGAGAACAATTTGGGGACAGCTGAAGTTGTAGAAACAGAGAGAACAAAGGCAGGGGGAGATGGAAAGGAAAGAGAATGGTAGGCATGGGGGGGGGGGCAGGAAATAACACGTAATTTGTGGAGCCTGTAAAATGAAAATGTGCATTCCTTTATTCAAAATCTAAGCACTTGAAGCTAACAACAGCAGAGTATCCAATCCCACTCAGAAGCCTCCCAGCTGGGGAACCCTGCAACTGCACAGCGCACGTGCAGAAGAAAGTGGCTCCAGGGCTGCCCTTACAGAGACCCATGTTTGGTTCCTAGTTCCCACTGTAACTCCAGCTCCAAGCGATCAGATAGCCTCTTCTGTCCTCTGTGGGTACCCACACACAAATGCACACACATAACACCTAAATAAAAAAAAAATCACAAATCTTTAAAAAAGAAATCAGCTCTAAAAAGATGAGATCATAACTCCACAACTAGCTTCATTCCTGCACGTTTTAAGGAGAAGAGCCTAAGCAAAATGCTAAACAAACAAAAAGTATACATAAATACCACAGTAAGATTCCTACTTAGGGGAAAAAGCTTAGCAAATGCATGTATGTAAACTCTGTCTCTCTCTCTCTCTCTCTCTCTCTCTCTCTCTCTCTCTCTCACACACACACACACACACACATACACACACTGTATTTATATGCAGCAGTAAAGGAAAACCATGTCAACTCTGCAAGTTTTCTTTGCTAAAAACAAAACAGAAACTACAGGATTTTCAGTATGGGGTTAAAGCTTCCTCCATGGAAGTTTGTGAATAAGAAGATCCAAGGGACATAAGGACATACTATATTCCAAAGACAGACACAGAAGAGCATCATGCACCATGAAAGGGGAGGCAGAGAAGCTGAAAAGAATAGGAAACACAGAGGCTCCGCAAAGATGCAACCCTGCCTTTCTGGAGATGAGGACCCAAAGCCAAAAGCACAAGGTAAGCCAGGCATTCTAGTGAACACTAGCAGTCCTGGTTGCAGGACAAGCCCACAGTTCCACATGTCTTAAACCCAATGGTCAGGTGAGCAGATGGGGAAATTTGGTGTGACGGTGACAGCACAGCAGGTAAAGAATACATTTTTGTCTCTGTAGTTGTATGAAAGAAAATGGCCCACAAAGAGAATGGCACTATTAGAAGATATAGCCTTGTTGGAGGAAGTATATCTCTGTGGGGGCGGGCTTTGAGGTCTCTTTTGCTCAAGCTTCCCTCAGTGTGACAGTCAGCTTCCTGTTGCCTGCAAGATGAAGCACTCAGCACCACGTCTGCCTGCACATCACCATGCTTCCCAGTCATGATAATGGACTGAACCTCTGAAAATATAAGTGAGCCATCCTCAATTAAATGTTTCCTTATCAGTGTTGTCTTGGTCATGGGGTCTCTTCATAGCAATAAAACCCCTAAGACAGTCACTCTCGTAACTTGGGGTATTATTTGCACTGGATAAGGGGATAATGGTGAGATGAGTATGATTTAATACCTGACACATGTACAACTATGTCATAATGAAACCCATTACTTATAGAATAAATATAAAGGGTGTTTTTTCCTTCCTATGTGCTTCCTTAAACTATTCTATTCAACTATTTACAACAAAAGAACTGATGTTGGAAACATTGGGGCTGCTTTTTGTTGTTGCTTTTTCATTTGAAACAAAGGAAATGGCTAGTAGCATTTCTTTAGGTTCCATGTTAAACACTTTATTTCTAAATTTATCCATAACTTATGTAATAGGATGTATTGGTTAGTTTTCTGTCAACTTGAAACAAGTTAGAATCATATGGGATAAATAGAAAGATGGATAAATAAAATGATTTAAAATATCTATTTTTTCTTATACTATGTAAACTAGAAAAAAAACTATTGATTACATTGACTTCTACATGAACTCCTATTAAAGGTCATTTCTATTTAAACCTATACACCGTTGATTTTGGGGTTGTTTTGCTTTTAACAGAAAGCTATAGTAATTTTAGTTAAAAAGCACAATGAATTAAAACCTCAGCTAATTTCAGCTAGATTCTTTATCAAATGATTTAGAATAATGAAAATAATGTGCAAACTATGAGGTTGTTTTAAACAAGGAAGCACCTAAAAATTAAATTCTAAATTGTATTTTAGAAAGCGAACTTACAATATAATATCTGAGATTGTTTATACTTACAGGCAAATGAGTAAACACTTGAAAAATGCTTCTCAAAAAGTTAATAAGATCCATTAAATAGCCACTTGCTCTTCCGTCCGACTCAGCCATTGTCCAGTCATAATCAGCCAGCTGAACAAATTCATCAATTTTTTGATTGAGTTTGGTGTATATTTCTCCTTCTGCTGCATGTCGAGCATCCTGAGGGGTCAAAATTATGGCAGTAAGAAACAGTTAAAGAAGGTGTCCTTAACTTTTTAAATTTTAAGTTTTTGTTGTTGTTGTTGTTTTTATTGAGAATACAGAAAAAGTGCTTTTCTGACATGGCAGAGCCAATCTGTCTAGTGTCGTGTCTACTTTCCTTCCCAATTCTACTGTCAACCTTTGGTCTTAAGAGACCATCTTCCTCTCCTCCCCTCCCCTCCTCTCCTCTTTCCTTTCTCTTTTCCTTTCCTACTGCAGTGATAAACCACCCTGCAAAACCAACTTAAGGGAGAATGTGCTTATTCCAGTTCGTACACATGAATGCCTGCTGCTGCTCACCAACCTTTCTTTACTTACATAATCCCAGATCCCAGCCAGAGGAAGGAGCCGCCCACAGTGCCTTCCCTCCTTCCTCCATTAACACAGACAAGGTAAGCCCCCATGGGCATGCCCAGTGGCACATCTGCAGGATGATTCCAGATTGGTCCATCTGACAATGCTACCCATTATAGGACTGGTTATTTTGTAGCATATGAGCCCCTGACTTGTCTTCTAACAGCTTACAAGAATGCCTCTCAGAAGCCAGAAAGCTGAGGTTGCTTAGAATGCAGAGACCACACAGATTCACTACAGGAAAGTTAATTGGAGGTCACAGAGAAATGGGGGCTGCTTTCAGAATCTTCCTCCCATTACAAATAATAAATTGAAGTCCCTTATAAAATGGTATAGTATTCACTTATAACTTATGTACATTCTCTATATATTTTATCATCTCTTTATTATTTATAATTCCTAATACAGTATAAATACATGCAAATTGACTCCAAATTGAGTATAGACACATGCAAATCAACTCCAGCTATATTTCCATGGATATCTTACACAGAGAAGGGCACCCGTAAGGGTCAAGTGTAGGCGCTAGCCTAGATGAGTGTAGCACTCAGACCTCATCTGAAGGACTTCTTTATGCAGCAGATGCAGTTAACACAGAAACTTACAACGTGCAGAGAAAAAGTGTCTGAGGGAGTGTTCAACAATAAATAAGACATCTATATGGTGATATATTGTTTACGATATAATAAAGCCACTGGAGATCAAAATGCAAAGCCAGCCACAGCCATAGAGTCAGGTGGTGGTGACACACCCCTTTCATCCCAGCAGCCATACTAGCTAGCCGTAGAGCCAGGCAGTGGTGGCGCACACCTTTAATCCCAGGACTTGGGAGACAGGCATATGGATCTGTTAGTTCAAGGCCACACTGAGCTACAGGAAATTGATCCACTCCTAAAGCGAAACGGCTCACACAAAGGTAAACTCAGCACTTGGGATCACATGCCTTTCTTTAATCCCAGCACTAGGGAGGTGGAGACAGGAATATAAGGCAATTCAGAGGATTGCAGTCTGAGGCTTGGAGGAGAGAATATTGCCTCCGAGGATTGCACTCCATGGGATCATGGAGACAGGATCACCCATTTTGGTCAGAGATAGAGGTAAGAACTAGTGGCTGGCTACTTTGCTTCTCTGGTCTTCAACATAAACCCTAATATCAGTCCCTAGGTTTTTATTATTTATGCTACACATCCATATCACACTCCCTTTCCTCAGAGCTCAAGGACCATCTTGGAAGAAGGGGCAGAAAGATTTAAGATCAGAGTTTGGGAGAAGATGAGCACAACTTTGTCTCTTGGATACAACAGGCCCACTGCACACACGGGCTCAGAGCAGCTGTGACTCCCTTCACAAGATCTGTACAAGACCAGGCCACTCGGCACTCCAGTGCGGAGTGGAGGCACTCATTCGCCCCCACCCCTAACTGAGGAGCTATGGACAATTGATGGCTGCTAGAAGAAAGAATACATTTCCTTAAAGGTGTTGTCACTGGTGGGTTCCCATTATGCTTCAGTAGGTAACCCCACACCCCTGAGTTTATGGACAGCACACCCTAGATATGGTGGGATATGAATAAAAATAAAAGGAAGACATAAGCTGAGAGGGAAACTTATATGAGAGGTGTCAGGGGAAGGAGTAGAGGGTAAATATGACCAAATTTCATTGTATGCATGTTTTAAATTATTGATGAATTAATAAAAAATATTTTAAAAGAATTTAGAATGCAAATAAGAAATAAATAAATGAAATAAATGCAAAAATATAATATTGAGCCCTTACCAGTTTTTTGTTTATATGCCCTTAGAAACCTCTTTCAAATGGATAATACACAGAAAGACAAATATGAATGATTAAGATGTACCATCTGTAACTTTCTGTGTGTTTGTGGTGACCTCTTCACGTTCCACACCACTAACCATTTCTATTCTCTGCCACACTTGGCAGAGTAAGGAAAGCCATGCCCTTGTAGCTTCTCCATCGGTGGGCTTCACAGTAGGGCTGGGACAGGAATTGCAACAAGGATTTTCTTTGCTCCCTATTCATCCCCCAGCCTGTTATTTCCATTTTTTTAACCATATAGTTTTACTGTAGTAAAACAAAGAAGGTTATTAGCTCACATTCTCTTATGAGATTAAAATATTAACCAAAATATTTTTGGTCAAAGAACTAGATACCTAGACATTTTGAAGCTATGAGGGAAAAAATGTTTTAATCTGAGGGCAGAAAATGTATAATGACAATAAAATCACTTTCTACTCAAATGAAGTAACTGTGTTTTCTGGGTCTGGGCACAGTGATGCACACCTTTAGTCCCACACTAGAGAGGCAGAGGGAAGCATGTGTGTGAAGCCAACTTGTCTGCATAGTGAGTTGTAGACCAGTTAGGGCGACACAGTGAGTCTATAACCTGTCTACACAGTGAGTTCCAGGCCAGCTAGGGCGACACAGTGAGTCTCAAATAAAAACAGTGTGTGTTTTCTGGACTTGATGTTTGGAGAAAAAGTGATCCAGATTATGCTAGTTTGTTTCATTTTGTTTTTTGAAAAGGAACTAAACATTCATCTTTGTGGTCACTGCTGCTATCAAGAACTTTGGGACTAGCCTACTTCTCTAGGGTAACATCCAGAAGTTCTACTTTTCCTATAGACTGGGTTAAAACAAACTTTCCTCAAGTCCTCTTTTAAATTACGGGAGGAACATGTTAGGACAGTATGAATGCCTTCCACAGACTATGATAGCAAGCAAAGAACTCTAAGTTAAAAACTTTAGTGACTACGCTGGGTAAGGAAAAGCTAGCGCTTCTGATCAGGAACAGTAAAGACATCTGAAAGGACTCTGCTGAGCACTAGGGTCTAAGTATTTTATAATCCAGACAAAGAAAATCACTGGGCAGTACACGTGCCCTTGACCCAGCACAAACGGACACATTACTCTTAATTAAAATGTAAAGATCCAGTTTATAAAAGTATAATCTAGCCTTCCTTTGCTTGTTACAGAAATAGTGCCCTCTAGGGGCAGAAATGTATCCAGCATGATGTGCCCACCTTTACTTCAGTGTATGAAATGCTCTCTTACCACTATCCATGTTTCTCAACCAAAGGTGGGAACAGAACCACCCGAGGAGCTGTTCAACCTAACAGGTTCCTTCCAGACGGTAAGCACACGTGTCCTGAATAAAAGCTGAGCAGTAACAGCTAAACACTGTTAGTAAACAGCTACAAATTTCTATTATCTGTTGTTCCTTCTTTTAAAAGTCCTCAAATATGCTTTGGAAAACCACAGCTATGGGTTTGGGCAGGGCTGAACCCAGACCCAGCTCCAAGGATGGGTCCTGATGAGGTCAAGTTGATTCTTGCCAGCAAAGAATCCTGTAACAGCTAGGGCATAAAGTTTGGAGCTGTGACCAGGTAGCCATTTTACTATCAGGAGAGTTTAGAAGAGCCACGTGGTTACCATGTAAATAGACTGTGTACACTGTAGAGTGTGGAGATGAAGCCAAATTTACATAGATTAGAGGTAACAGAGGAAGGGTTGTGGGTCCCTGAGGGCCCCTGAGCAGCCAACTTCATCCTCATCTGAAATCTGCCCTATCCTTGGACCTTCCAGTCACAATGGGCAAAAATCTTTCCCATTATTATAATTTTAATAAGCCTTGATTTGTTGCCCAAATTAGTCTTCAATTCCTAGGCTCAAACAATCCTCCTGCCTAAGTGTCCCACACCTTTAATCCCAGCACTCCAAGGCAGAGGGAGGCAGATCTCTCAGCTGGAGGCCAGCCTGGTCTACAAAATGAGTTCCAGGACAGCTAGAGCTACACAGAGAAACCTTGTCTTAACAAACAACAAAAAACAAATCCAAAAGAAAGAAAGAAAAGAGGTTATAAAAAAACACATGAAATTAATCTTGTATTCTGCTTAACACACCATTAATTATTGACTCGCTCAGCACATTCCCTGACCTCACACAAACAGAATTCTTTTCATGATGCCATAAGGAAGGTTTGAATCTATTTTTCTCCAGATCAGAACCAAGAGGGATGGAAAGCAAACCTCCTACTTCATTTTTAATTTCCAAATACACACAATCAGGTACACTTATTAAACTATGAAACATTAATGGAAATGCAGTTAGTTTAATTCAGTACTATCACATATTATCAAAACATGAACAAACTATATTATAGAGAATTAATACTTTATATTTTAGTATTTCAGTAAGATGCTTAAATTGCCAAGAGGAACACACAACTGACCTTCATTACTGGCAATGATTATATTCTCAGTGTTTAAAATACAATGAAAATTACCTTTATTTTCTTAAACTTTTCTTAGCAATAATTGAGCAAAAACTTTTGGTCAGATTTTCTATACCTTAAAAGTAGAAAGTCCATAAAGTCTTGTGGTGTGAACCGTTTCTTGAGAAATATTTGTAATGTTAGTTATAAAGTCCTCCAGGTATTTGCAAGCCTGTTCCAGGTGTGTTGTGTTTATGATGATCTGCACCAACTAAAACACATGAAAGCACAGTAAATACAGACCACACCCACACAGGACCATCTGATCCCTATAAAGACACAGTCATTACTTCCAGTGTGCCTGTGCATAATTCCAGCATACAGGATACAACTGGTTATTTGATTCAAACGTCTACCCTAAATACTTCTTGTGAGAATTAATGTTGTTTTAAAAATATGTATATTCTAGGAGTCCACAGCCAATTATTTTGAAATAACTTCCCATAGCAATCTGTAGATCCCATGCACTTAACAAGCACAAAATGAGGGTTGTGACTGTCTATGTAAAAGGCTTAAGTCTATGCCCTCCATATCTCCAGTTGTCTACTATTCCCAACTAAGCTCTTCCCTCGTATTTCCTTTTTAAAAGAATTTTTAAATTTAAATGTGTGTCTTGTTTGCATGTGTGTTTGTACAGCATGTGCATGCCAGAAGAGGGCATAGGATCCCCTGGATCTGGAGCTACAGATGTTGTAAGCTTCCATGTGGGTACTGAGAATTGAACCCCGGTCCTCTGGCAGAACAGGCTGTGCTCGTAACCACTGAGCCATCCCTCTAACTAGCTCCTCCCTCACATTTTTTAATTGGACTGATGCTTTCACTTTTTTTAGTCTACTTACATTTAATAAATTTTAAATGCAAAGCTACAGGTGACATTTCACAAAAACTTACATTTTCTGTTATTATATGTGTAGGGGTGTTTTGCCTGCATGGGTTTCTGTGCAACACATGTGTGCCTGGGGCCCACAGAGGTCAGAAGAAGGTATCAGGTCCCCTGACACTGAGTTGTAGATGTTATGAGAGGCCATGTATGTGGAGCAGTGTGTGCTCCTCCTCTGAGCCATCTCTCCAGGCCCAGTTTTTACAAACAATAAAATATCTGGTTCTTATTTCTTCTTACCTCTGTCAAACCTATATGAGGTTTCCTAATAAGGTTCAGTAAACAGCTACTCAGAATTCTGGTCAGGAGCAGATTTGTTGATTTCCTAAGCATATCATCTATTTCTGTTGAGCTGAAAACAAATGTTAACATTGATAAAACTTTCCAAGAACACAATTAGTTAATGTTCTCAATAATGTAATGTAACGTACTAAAGTAATTTTTTCTAAGTGTTATCTTTTATATCATATATAAATCATATATATATATATATATAGCCTATATAAACTCATTGAGCTACAAACTACAATTTAATTTTAAAAAGGGTCATTTCCCCTAAAGCAGAATGCTCACTTATGACATAATTTAAATGTACCAAGTCAATAAAGATAAAAATCATAAGATATTTTGAACTATGCATTATTATAATTCCACTGTAAAGCAGCCACTTTGTAAGGTACTTTATATACAATTAGCTGAAAGTTACTTTTAAAATACAAACTGAGGGGTATAGCTCAGCGGTAAGATGCTTGCCTGGCAACATGAGGCCATACAATGCCAGAGTAGAGTGTGATGCACTCTGCAGCACCTCTGGTCCCTGCTTGCTAATTCCAGGTAGCACTCCTACCCAGAGCTGTGACAACCAAAAACGTCCCCAGGTATTACCAATTGTACAGGGTTACTGTTTTCAGCAGGGAAAACCAAAATTACCCCATTGGAATTCCTGCCTTAAACATGAGTAAGATTTTATCAGCCTTTCTATAAAGCTAATCCCAAGATGTTAAATGCCTATACTCTCTCCAGATTTAACAGAATGTTAATGAAGTATGAATTTCTGTATTTCAAGAATCAGCATTTAGAGTAGACATAAGTATCTGTAAGAACATTCAAATCATATACATTACCAATTTTGCAAAATATTAAAGCAACCAGTGTTTCGGATTTAGCTCTGTAGTTGTAAGAGTAATTTGTGGCACTGGAGCGGAATGGAGTGAGAGCTAAATACTTAAGGATACAAGGCCATTACTTATGAAATTTTCTTTCAAATGTCTTTTCAAATAGACAAAGGGGCTGGAGAGAGGGCTCAGCAGTTAAGGTCAGTTAAGGACTCCAGTTCGATTCCCAGCACCCACATTGTGGCTCATAACCAGATGTCACTCCAGGGGATCTGATGCCCTCCTCTGGTCTTCTTGGACACCAGGGCACACACATAATGCAAAGACATACACGCAGGTGAAACACCCACACCCACGGAATAAAATGCTCTAATAACAAACAGGCAAATGGTATGTGGCAAAATATCTACTAATGTTAAATCTAGATGCCGAGGGCAAAGAACTTCCCACTGTATCATCTGTGCCATATGTGTCTCAACCCTAAAATAACAAAAAGTTCAGTGAGACAGTTACAGCAACCTAACCTTAATACAACTCAAATACAGACGCCTTTCCAATCCAATGACAGGTCACTGAAGAGTTAGGGTTTGGAAATAAAATGCTAACACTTTCTGAAAGCGTACGTCAAGGCAGGTTTCAGGCCAGTAAGCTTACCTTCGGTGTAGTGACTCCGAAAATTTAAGGCTGGCATAAATAAATTCTTTAACTTGAATATAAATGAGAGGCACTGACTGGGACATGGGAAACTTCTTTGGGAAAGATTGCTGTAAGAGAGAAAGTTAATACTGTTTTCAAGATTTTTTTTGTTTTAAACAACATTCTAGTCTCTTATGAAGGTAAAAAATTAAGATGATTTCACAATTGAATGTAAATAATTGCATAAAAATTTATGGTTATATTTCTACATTATATATATATATGTATATATATATATATATTTTAAACTTTCATCTATTTAGTTAGTTAGTTAGCTGTTTTTAGACAGGATCTCACTAAGTAGCTTGGCTGGCCTTGAACATGTGGTTCTCCTGATTTTGCTTCCCAAGGGCTAGGATTACAGGAATGTCCTGCCATGTCTAGCCTATTTTGAATTTTATCATTTATTTATTTGTTTATTTATTTAAGACACAGCCATTGCCTTCTTCCAGAAGAAATCTACAAGCAGCTACTACCTTCACATATCTTGTACTTAATCAAAATAAATGTTGCACGCGTGTGTGTGTGTGTGTGTGTGTGTGTGAGAGAGAGAGAGAGAGAGAGAGAGATGGAGAGAGAGAGAAAGAGAGAGAGAGAGAGAGATGGAGAGAGAGAGAAAGTGTACTTGCGCACATGCACTTGTATATGGAGGCCAGAGGTCAATGTCAAGCATCTTCCTCTGTTGCTTTCCACCTTCTTTTCTGAAATAGTTTCAGCTTCTGCTGCACTTGCCTTCCAGTGCTGGGGTTACAAACGCCATAGGTAATGTCCAGCTTTGGCTTTTATGTAGGTGATGGGAATCTAAACACAGGTATTAATACTTGTGCAGCAAGCACGTCTCCCCTGCCTAATACACTTCTTTTTAAAAGCCATAATAAGATCTTTCACAGTGACAAGTATGTCAAAGATAATCTCTCCCTAGAGCATGCTTGTGCTGGCTAGTTTTAATGTTCACTTGGCACAAACTAGAGTCATTTTGGAAGAGAGAACCTCTGTAAAGGCAATGCCTCCCCATCAAAAGGGCCCGTGGGTATAGTGCATTCCTTCATTGATGACTGATGGGGGAGGGCCCAGATCACTGGAGGTACTGCCACTCCTGGGTTGGTGAGTCTGAATTCTACAAGGAGCAGGCTGAACAAGCTATGAGAAGCAAGTCAGTGGGCAGCTCCCCCCATGGCCACAGCATCAGCTACTGCCTCCAGGTTCCCGTCCTGCTTGAGTTCCTGCCCTGACTTCTTTCAATAATGGACTGTGAAGTGGATGTATCAGTGAATTATGGTCATAGCGTTTTACCACTGCAATAGGAGCCCTAATTAAGGCAGTACTCTTATTACTACAATCTACCTAGCATCTAATACAGCTGCTTTGTAATGCACAACACAAGTATCACTTGCCCTGGGAATCTTCCTCACATTTGCACAACTGTTTCTAGTGTTCGCATATCCCCAAAAAAGTTCCTAGTTAACTTACTCAAAAAAGTAATAGTAGCAGTAACACTAACAAAATCTATAAAGGTTAAAATATAATTGTTTTTTCAAATGGCATCAACAAACTTCCCCCAGAGAAGTCATTCTCAACATACAATGTTAATTTTATATAGTAATAAGTATGATGATTTGGTTTTTTTCTTAATCCTTAAGTTGAAAAACTAGCTTGTACCTTTTCAAGGTCTGGATCTTGAAAGGGAAATTTACTGATGACAACTTTATATTCTTCTTCACTGCCGATAGGGATCGGGCTGTAATTATCTTCTTCAAAAATGTCCCTGTTAAACCAAAAAGGTCATTAGACTGTATAGAATGGTGTCTTTACAAAAACAAAAACAGCTCCTTCAGTTTTGCTTGTTTTGTCAATTAAAAGTCACAACAGGAAAAACACTAATCATCCAGAATCCTAAAATCCAGGATCAGATAGGCCTTGTCTCTCACAGTTCCTTTCCAGAGTCCTGGTTCTAGTTTTACATCCTCGAAGAACTTCACTTTAACTCTGCTGTGTGGTGATATTTTGTTTATGATCTAATAAAGTGTGCCTGAAGATCAGAGTGCAAAGTCAGCCACACAAGTTAGCCATAGGGGCAGTCAGTGGGGCACATGCCTTTAATCCCAACTGCCACACAAGTTAGCCATAGAGGTCAGACAGGGGTGGCACACACCATTAATCCTAGCAGATGGATCTCTGTTAGTTCAAGGCCACCCTCAGCTACATGAGATTGATCGTGTCTGAAAGAGAAACAGAGTTCACACAAAGGCGATCCCAGCACTTGGAGTGACACGCCTTTAACCTCAGGTCTAAGGAGACGGAGACAGGAAGGGATATGGGTGTGTGGAGAGAGGAATATGAGGTGGGAGGAGACAGGAGCTCAGCGCAGTCAGCAGCAGTCGCTCTGAGGAGCAGGCAGTCGAGGACAGGATCTCCCCTTTGGTCTGAGCACTGGTAGATGTAAGAACTCGAGTGGCAGCCGCTCTGCTCGTCTGACCCTTCAGCTTTCACCCCCTCACCCACAGCTGACTCCCGAGTTTTTATTATTAAGAACAAATAGAACTTGTGCTATACTGCTGTCTAGGCTGTCTCTCAAGATGGAGCAAAGGCAAAGGGAAATGCTGGGCAAAATCTATGAAGTACCAGATGGGAACATACGATTCTGAGAACTGACACACAGTAGGGTGCCGGCAGTTCCCAATGTTTACTTCAAAGGAAGAGAATGTTTATTGCAGAGAGAGGAAATGTGACAACAATTTACCAATTGGCTTATTGACTTAGTGGTGACAAAGAAAAAATAAACAAATACAAATACTTAATCATGGTGAGATGTTCCCTAGGCAAGACAGGGTGATGCTGGAGGCACTGCATTGACTCTCTCACTCGACTTCGCGAAATACAGAGTTTTCTCTCTTCCTATCTTTCTTTTTTCTTTATTTCTCTTTTTCTTCACTTTTTGACATGGAGTTCCTCTATGTAGCCCTAGCTGTCCTGGAATTAGCCCTGTAGACCAGGCTGGCCTCGAACTCACGGAGATACTCCTGCCTCTGTCTCCCAAGTGCTGGGATTAAAGGTGTGCGCCACCACCACACCCAGATAACATTACTGATTTCTTCTCCCTTAGTGTTCTATGTGATGCCTGATGTTACAATAAGGAGGTCACAGAGAGGATGACTGCTGACATTATGATCATTATGAAATTGTCAATATTTCCTTGCCCTTTTATTCCTTTCAATAATACAAAAGATTATATCAATAAAATGAATTTTTTAAAAATGTAAGATAATGGACAGTTTGGTTTTGTTATCCCTAATGCATAGCTATATTAAAATATGTACTATATAAATACATTTATGCATTAAATGTTTGTATGAATATATTACTTCGCATTTGTCTATTAAAAATAAAAATACACAGCCAGGTGGTGATAGTATATGCCTTAAATCCAAGCACTTGGGAGGCAGAGGCAGGTGGGGTTCTGTGAGTTCAAGGCCAGCCTGATCTACAAAGTGAGTTCCAAGGCAACCAGGGATACACAAAGAAACCCTGTCTCAAAATAAACAAACAAACTCTATAAAGATTTTTTAAAAAAATTAATGTTCATAACTCAAATTACACATAGACAAAATACTACACTATTAATCAGATGATAAATTCTATCGTGGAAGTAGCCAAATTGTAATTATCAGTACTGGTGAAAATTTACTTCACCCATCTTACTGTTACGTGTCAGTTCAGGACCTGTAAGATATCTGAAGATACTAGTCAGTAGTAAGTAAATCCTACTACTTAAAATTTTAGGCAAAAACCATCACATAGGATGGTGTTAAAGGTAGAAATTAAAATGTATTTGGGAGTTACACATTATGTCTGAAATGTTATTTGTTTTCTTCCACAATTACTATGGATGATGATGTCTATTCTATCTCTATTTGAACAAACATTTTCGCTTCCCAGTGAGAAAAAATATTTCACAGCCCCTAGTTTTGGGGAGCAATGATCCTGCTAAAAGTCTTAAGACAATCAATCAGAGTTAGAAAAACTACTAAAGAAGTCTTCAAATATACAACATGAACTCTAGATTTTACATGTATAAAGATATATCACACAAGCTGGGCATTGGGGGAGCTCACCTTTAATCCCAGCACTCAGGAGGCAGAGGCAGGCGGATCTCTGTGAGTTTGAGACCAGCCTGGTTTACAGAGTTCCAGGATAGTGCCCAAAGCCACAGAGAAACACTGTCTTGAAAAACCAAAAAAAAAAAAAAAAAAGCTATATATCACACTAAATACTACCTCTATTTAAAATACTTGATATAAAAGAACTGATGGTAGCTATACACAAATATTGTCAATTACCCATCTGTGTCAGGACCCTGACAAAGAAAACTTCTAAATCTTATTTAGCTCCCTTACAACTCCAGCCAGAAGGCAGATGCAGAAGGTGATGGTTCCAACAGTATGACTATATTTAATGCTATGGTACTGTAAACTTACACATGGTTCAGTTAAAATTGAGTGCATTTTACTATAACAGAAACTGGATTCAAGCATTCTTATTACTATATACAAAACCATTATACCAAGGCACCACTGTCTGGACCCACCTGAAAATACCAGCCCATTTCTTAAGCAATGTTTCATTGTATTGATCTCTTATTTCAAATAAAAGGTCAAAAAGCCGGTTGACTGGAAAACCATACCCCTAAGACACAGAGAAAAGAAAGGTAAGTCAAATATGTTTAAACGTTCATTGACTACCTTCAGTAAGGTGTCATCACTACAATCTGAATTTCTTTTCTCGCATCATATACTACAGTTTCCCACACCATCAAGAACTTAGCCATTCCCTCACACCTACCACACCATACATCTGTCTCTACTATTTTACACACCAACTACCTTCCTGGCATGTGACATTTGCTCAGAAAAGTGTCAACAAATAAAGCAAACACTTTTGACTTGGTAAGAAGCAAACAGAACTATACATGTGCTGGTGTTACCTTCTCTAGTATTATTTTATCAGCTTTGTCTTAAATGATAAAACACTGGTTTCTTCTTTTTAAAGACAGGAACGATGACAATGTCAATGACTACGAATACCACTCGGTATGAAGTTGGGAGGAGGATGGGGAAGAAACGTCAAAGGAGTTGAAATGCGGGAGTCGGGGTATAATTCTCTAAATACATTATATTCATGCACGACATCACCAAAGAATGAAACCAAAGTGTGTTAAAACATTATTTTCTTAGGAAATGGAAGGGCTTTATGCATATGTGTTTTGCATGCATGTATGTCTGTATACTACACACAGGGGCTGGAGAAGGGCACCAGATCCCTGCAACTGGAGTTACAAATGGTTTTAAGCTGCCGTGTGGGTGCTGAGAAATCTAACCCAGGTCTTCTCCAAGAGCAACAAATGCCCTTAATCTCTGAGCCATCTCTCCAGCCCTACATAATTTTTTTTTAAAGTAAAAGTTCTTTAAGGTACTAAAAGTATCCATTTAAAAAAACTAAAATTTATGAAACATTCTTTCATTTTTATGAAAAGAAATCCTGACTCTTCAGTTAGAAGATATAAACTTAAAACATATCATTCATTAATGTAGTGTAAAATGTACCTAATAATGAACCTATCAGTTTCCAGCCTCAGCACTCAAGAGGTGGAGGCAGGAAACCAGGAATTCAAGCCAGCCTGGGCTACATAACAAGATCAGGTCTCTACAAAGGGAGAGAGGAAGGGAGGGAGGAAGGGAGGGAGGGAGGGAGGGAGGGTGAGCTTTCAAAGGTTAACATAAACAACACTAATGCTTTTCCAATGTTTCCATTACTTAAACCTCCTTTAACTTTCATTTGATTCTCTGTAGTGTTCCTTGGAATCTATCAAATACTCTGGACTCATTTATTTCAATACACTGGTCCCAGAATTGTTTGTAATGGTCTTACAAAGACATAAGGAGTTTGCACTACAATAAACCCATGCTCCTACTTAGAATGGAATAAATCCTGCATACTCAGCAGGATGCCAACAGAGCTAAACTTTGTGCTTAGTGATCCCATCTTTATTTTGTTATGAACCTAACAAGCAATTGACAGTCCAATGACAACATAAAGAACAGTGGTATCAAAAGCACTCAGGAAGCTTCAAATCATTATGGAAAGCAAAGCACCCTGGAGTTACTCACAGTGGAGCTCCTAAAATTAAGAAAGCCCCAAATAGAGCACATTCTTCATGGAGGGATACTCCCTTAACCTAGAGGCAGGAGGGAGGGCCTAGTCCCTACTCCAAATGACTTGACAGATTTTGTTGATCCCTCCTGGAAGGCATCACCCTCCCTGTAGAATGGGGGAGGAGGAATGGGATGGGAGGGTGGTCTGGGGGCATGGGAGGGAGGGAAGGAGAGGGAACTGGGATAGATATGTAAAATAAGAAAAAAATTAACAAAACAAAAAACCAAAACTTACAAAATTAAAAAAAAAAATAAACAACCAAGACATTCCATATTAGTCTCGTGACTCAAATAGGCCATTCAAATTAATATACATGAGGTAATAAGATTATTTACAAAGAAGCTTCTGGAGTATTTTCCTTGGATTAAGAAAACAACTATTCAAAGACTCTTATGATAAAACAAATAGTTCATACCACCATTTCTCAGAGCACACAAATCATACTCAGATGTGTATGTCACATGTGTATAGGTACCCAGAAGCCATTGGCATCAGATTCCCTAGAGGAATGTTTACAGGTGACACTTGACACCGATGCTGGGACCCAAACTCATGTCCTCTAGAAGAGCAGTATGGACTCTTAACTGATGGTGGATCTCTCAAGCCCCCAAAGCATTTTTTTTTTTTAATTTTTGAAATTACAGGTTTAAAAAATGCTCTAAGAGGAAGAAAAAGAATGAGAATAATGAGAATGCTGCACAGTAACATAACTGGGAATAATGCAAAATCACATGCACTGGGAATGCTGCAGAGTTACATGTGCTAGGGGACATTACATACTAACATGCACTGGGAATGCGGCACAGTTACACGTGCTAGGGGACATTACATAGTAACATAGTGGGAATGCTGCATAGCTACACATACTAGGGGATAGTCACATGTACTGGGGAATACTGCATAGTCACTTATCCTGGGGAATTGTTGTGGAATATTTAACTAGGCAAAGATGTGTTGCATTTTTTTTTTTTAAACAATGTAAAGATGTGTTGCTTTGTCTACCTAAGGCACCACATTGGTCTTATAAAAAGCTGAAGAGCCAATAACTAGGCAATAGAGGGATAGACAGGACTAGTGGGCAGAGAGCATAAGTAGGAGGAGGAATCTACACTTAAGAGAGAAGAGCAAATGCAATAGACTTTTGGGGGACCACCAACTAGCACCCAAATCATGACACAGAGACTTAAGGTTAGTTATGAATGCTCGGCCTTGTCTTATGCTTGTCCCACTGGCTCTTATAATTTAAATTAACCTGTTTCTTTTCATCTACATTTTGCCCTGGGCTTTTTAATCTTTCTTTTTGTATGTCCGACTCCATGTCTGTCTGGCTGGCTGCTGGCTGCTGGCTGGCTGGCCCCGGGTGTATCCCTCTCTTTCTTCCTTGTTCTTCTTCCTCCATCCCTCACCCAGATTCCTCCTACTTATTCTCTCTGCAGGTCAACCCACCTAACCCTCTACTGCCAACTATTGGCTGTTCAGCTTCTTATTAGACCAGTCAGGTACCTTAAGCAGGCAAAGAAACACATCTTTACATCGTTAACAAACGGAGCATAAACAATGTAACTCATCTTTGCCTAGTTAAAGTAATCCACAATAGGGAATAATGCGTACTCACATGACTGGGGAATGCTGCATAGTTACATATCCTGGGAAATACTGCATAATAATATGTACTGGGAAATATTGCATACCTAGTCACATATACTGGGGAGCACTGTATAGTCACATATACTTGGAAACACTGCATAGCCATGTCCTTTTGGAAGCCTGATGTATACACACATTTGTTCTGAGAAAGGTGCTAACAGAGAAACTTTGATTTCATTTAACATTTCTGAAATATTTTTAAACTACAGATACCTTTAATTTTTTTATTATATTCACTTATTTACTTGTGTGCCAGGGGTACATAGATGGTGGTCAGAGGACAACTTGTGGGAATCAGTTCTCTCCTTCCATTATGGGGGTCCCGGGGACGGAACTCAGGTCATTGGATGTGGTAGCAGTGGCCTTTACTGCTTGTTGAGCCATCTCACCAAACCGAAGTTCATGTTGCTGTTGTTGGTAATTACCCTACCCTGACCCTGAGATCTCCCTAAGTAGCCTAAGCTGGATCAAACTCAAGATCCTCCTAATACAACAACCTCCTGAAGACAGAGGTTATAGACATGCACCACCATGTCTGGCATCCTTTTTATAAGTTTCAAAAAGACTACATTCTTACTGAAATGGCTCATGTATTAAAAGGTGCTTGTGTCTCCTGAACTCTGCCCAAGCTTCAAAACTACAAAGGAAATGTTGCATATAGTTTTGGATAGGAGAATAGCAATCTATAAGTAAACATTTTCCACTACTGATTCACTGCCACTAATCTACAATATAATAAAATACAGTCTATATGTTTTATGTCCTTGCACACTCGAAATCATCACCAACTGTATTTTAGGTTACCTGCAAAGTGTCTGCAAAAATGACGATGAGATTCTTCAACTCCAGAACAAGGTCAGGGTCAGTGCAGTAAGACTATAGGGATGCACAGGGACACATGGAAAACCAGAAACAAGAAGTTAAAACTAAAAATTAAAAACCTAACACTTTGTCCTTTAATGTGGGAGACTGAAAATAAAACTAAAATCTGGGTTCACCAGATCCAAGGAGCTGGTCTCTCCTCAGTTACATGTGTAAGAGACCGTAACATGATATGTAAAAGTTCATGTGAAAGAAAGGATACTGTGTTTTGTGAATCTTTAGACTTTCGAGAAACTAGTTGCAAACTCTAACAGTGGTCCTCATATACACCATACATTTCTACTTTCATTATTTATATATTCTCCATTTTACAAAAGACTATATATATATATATATATATATATATATATATATATATAATTTCCTTTCCAATATAATAATGGCAATTTAAGTGTTTCTTAGTAATCAACTGAAAAAATTAATACTTTTAAAAGGACAATAATCCACTGCCTCTTAATAACACTTAAGATTTTGAAAGTGAGCCAAGCAGTCATGGTACACGCCTTTAATCCAAGCACTAAAGAGGCAGAGGCAGGAATATGGCATAACTGTATACACTTAGAGCCAATTTCAATATAAACCATGTTAAAATGCATCATTCTTAGACAGGGGCAGAACACCTCCTAGTACACACGAGGCCCTAGACTTTGTTCCCAGCGCCCCCTAAATACTTTATTCACTAAAATATTTTTAAAGTTTTATTGCCAATGTATCACAAATCTATACTACTAATAAACAAAATGTATTTATAATCTAAATATGATAAAATTCCCCTTTCACCTCTTTTAAATTTTAATTACCAATTATGGTATCTGATTACAAAATTTTAAATATAAGGCTACTTTACTGAAGATAAACTACTATAAGTATATATGAAGTTTACATGGACCAATTATGAACCTAATAATGTTTATAGCTCTAGCATGTTAGTTATTTCCAAAAAAGGCATTAGGAAAATAGTTGGTCATTTAATTTTAACCCATTCTTTAAAAAATCTCTTATTACATGAAGGTTTATTATTTGAAGTGAGTTCAAACTGTAAAAACTGTAGATTTCAAAAATCTACACACATTCTGAAACAAGCTCTACTGAGTTTTATGGTAGAGTTGGTTTTGGAAACAAAACATGTGGAACAATTAAAACCCCTTTCTTCACAGTGCTGCCCGGTCGTCTAATGACGAGGTCAGCTGAGACTAATGGGGCTAGCCTAATTCTTCATTTTCTGTAAGGCTCAAATAAAAGTGTCTTCAGAAGCCCCAGGCAGCTGCAGAACTGAAGCCTGATATACCCAGGCAGAAGCCTTGATGGTATTACTTACAAATCTGAGCACTAACCCAAAAAGGGAGGGCAATAAAGATGCAGTTTTCCACATTATACAAATCAAATTAATTGTAATTATTAACATGAATGATCTGACTTACTGAGTGAGCTCGAAGGACAGCAATTATCTTTGAGAGGGCCATGTTCCACAGTTCGTCAGTGTATGCCCTGGTCACTAATCCTTGGGTCACATGTAAAATGTGATCCTCCACCACAAAGAACCTAAAATGGCAATTACCAAAACAGCATGTGTTTATGGAAAAAGGGAGAAAGCGCAAGTAGAAAATAATTATTTCTGACATTCAACAAGCTTTAATAAAATTAGTAATAGTTTCTTCCATATTAGATACATACCCTACAATTTGAGTGAAATATCTTCTATAGCCATCAACTGTTTCATGCTTAAAATGAAAAATAAAAATCAATTTAAACCAATAAATACAGTAACATAAAAGTTTCAAGTCATTATAACTTGATTAATAAATATTTATTGAGAGCCTACTAAGTTCTGCTTATTAACTAGGTACCAGGGATATACTTGAAAATAACAAAAAGTCTTTTCTCTCATGGATTGTACATTCAAAAACTTTTATTTTTGTGTATGTGAGTATATGATGTATATCTGTGTGGACACGCATCACACATGTCAGAAGACAATAGTATGGGGTCAGCTGTCTCCTTCCACCTTCACTTGGGCTCCAAGAACCAAAGAAAAGTTAGATCAGCAGGCAAGCAGCTCTACCCACAGGCCCACTGCACCATCCTGCTGCCTGAACCATCCTGCCCACTGAGCCATCCTACCTCCTGAGCCATCCTACCTCCTGAGCCATCCTACCTCCTGAGCCACCCTACCCACTGAGCTATCCTACCTACTGAGCCATCTTGCAGGCCCTCATGGAATGTAAACTCAAAAGGAGAGAGCTATTAAATAAGTTGAATGGTAAATAGGATTTCATTTGCTTTCACTTGAGCTAATACCTCACCGCCCTACCTAGTCTCAGATTCCAGGCTTGCCCACTGTGATCTATTCTCACACAGCTATCAGGTGACAGAGTTCAAGTAGCTACAAGAACATTATACCTCTACTGAAACCTTTTTGTTTGTTGTTTTGAGGCAGGATTTCTCTGTAAAAGCCTTGGCTGTCCTAGAACTCACTCTGTAGACCAGGCTGGCCTTGAACTCACAGAGTTCTGCTTCTGCCTCCCAAATGCTGGGATTAAAAGTGTGTGCCACCACCATCAGGCCCAGAACCTTCTAAGTGCTGCCCATAATACTTTTATACCATTTATAATCAAAATCAAATACCTTAAAAATGGGCTGGGGTGGAACTAGGGAGATGGTTATGGCTAAAGACTTGCTAGGCAACCGTGAGAACCAGAACTAATGTAAATGCTCAATGAAGGTGGCAGCCTACCAGGAAGTCTATCTAGCCTCAGCAGGAAGAAGCAGGGGATCCCCAGAGTAAGCTAAATATTGTCTGTGGGCCCTGGGTTTGATTAGATACCCTCCCTCATAGTAAAGTGAAAGAGAGACTGAATTTCCCCACATTAACCTCCAGCCTGCACAAACACTAGCACATACATACACACACACACCACACACACACACACACACACACACACACACACACACACGAAACTACATACAAACACATGAGGATGTGAAAAAGATATGGGCTGGGATAATAACCCAGCTGGTAAAGTGGCTGTTTTACAAGCCCTTCCCCAGAACCTCTGTTTCAAAAGCCAGGTGCTGGGGCTGGAGGGATGGCATAGCAGTAAACAGTGCTCACTGGGCTGCCAGAATATCCAAGTTCAGTTTCCGGTATACATGGAAGATGGCTCACAACCAGCTAGAACCCACCCACACATACATACACATATAAGTGTAACTACAAATTAAATAAAATCTAAACACAAATAAATAAAGACAGGTAATATAACACATGCTTATAGTTCCAGTGCTAGAGAGACAGAGACTGGTAGATTCCCTGGGGCTCACTTGCCAGCTAGCCAAATTAGTCAATTTGGCAAGCTCCACACCAACAGAAGGCTGTATCTTAAACAAAACAAAAAAAAAAAAAAATCCAATACAAAGGGGTCGTTTCTGTACACAAAAACAACAAAAATAAATTCAGCAGGTCATATTTATGTATGTGTAACAATAAAACCCAAAGAAAATGAGGCTACTGATTTGAGCAGTTGGGGAGAGACTTGAGAGGGGTTGAGTGGAGGAAAGAAAAGTGATACAATTATATTTTAATTTAAAATTTTATTTTTCTAAAATACAATGTGGACAGCACTTAGGGAAGAGTCAAGACAGTCCTCTGACCACCACACAGTCATCCACCACACAAGCCTGTGCACACGTGATCACACATGATCATTCACAGACACTGACAGAATTTAAACAAAAACATAAAGGAAAACTGACCATCTGACTTTATCCATAAATTTGATTATATGAACTATCTTAAGTTCCAAGTAAGTTCTAGATGATGGTTGGTTTTACTTGTTAACACAGTCTGGAGCTCAGTGGGGTGTTATCAGATTAAGTTAGTTCATGGGCATTTCTGTGAGGATTTGCCTTGATTACTTCGTTTTAGGAAGACCTAATCTAAAAGTGGGCAGCACCATTTTCTGCACTGTAGGCCTGGGTTTTCATTTGTTTATTCACTGACTCAATCATTCATTCATTCATTCATTTGTTCGTTTGTTCATTTATCTATTCATTTTCAAAGAGAGAGTGGAGTACAGCATGCCTGGACCTTACAGTTCTTCTTCCGACTGTGGATTTAATGTGACCAGTTCTCTCCAGCTCCTGATGCTTCCTGCTTCAATGGACAGTAACCTGGACTTGAGCTAACAAGAATCTCCCCCCCTAGCAGATCTTTGTCAAGTTATTTTATCGCAGCAACTGGAAACTAAGTCAGTGTATTCCATAAATGTGTTAAGTCGTCCAACATCAGGGTCTCTTTCATCAGTTGAAGGGAGTGAGGATCATTAATACTTTTTGTTAATTATTTGTATTACATGTATTTATGTGTGCTATTTATATACATGGAGAACAGTTTTCAGGAATCTATTCTTTGCTTCCACCCTGTGGATCCCAGGCACTGGAATTGGAATTGCATTGGAAGCAGGTGCCCTTAACCTCTGAGCCATCTCACCTGCCTTGTTAATACTTTTTAACTTAAAAACAACATGCAAGTGCTGACCAGACAGTTCAGCAGATAGTTCAGCCACTTGCCACTAAGTCTACAATATGAGTTCAATCACCAGGAATCATGTGGAGGGAACCAACTCCTTCAAGTTGTCCCCTGACCTCAGAAATGTACCGTAGCAATCATACACACACGGGGATAGGGGGTTATTTATCTTCCTTTTATGGTTATGAGGGTTTGCTTGAGTGCATATCTGTTTATCGCATGCATGTGATGCCAAGGACAGAAGGTGGCATCAGATCCCCTGGGACTGGAGCCACAGAGAATTATGAGCCACCATGTGGGTGCTAAAAATTGAACCTGGGTCCTCTGGAAGAGTAAACAATACTCTTAACCACTGAGCCATCTCTCCAGCCCCTGCAATACTTTTTAATACATGATAAAAAGTGGAAAGGGATAGGAGAATTGTTCAGTGACAGAGTATTAATTGCCTAATGTTTGTGATGAGCTCAGTTCAGTCCCTAACACTGCAAAAAGAAAATGTACTCTATACAATATAAATTTTTGATACTTTCTGATGGTTGTTATGTAACATAGTATTGTAATAAAAAAAATTCAAGCACTACATATATGCTTGAGTAAAATGTGCTTTTTCAATTGGAGAAATGGGGTTCTCTATATCCTGCATCTTACTGGAATTCTGCCTAGTTGGTTTATAAACTATGGACTATGTTCATTTCTCCTTGGAGTCATGGCAATCTGTTTTGAATGTTTTGAGTTAATGTTATCAAATGCTTATAGATCTACAATAATCAACACTAAGATGGATATACATTATTTCATTATTGTTTTTTTTTTTTTTTTTTTTTTTTAACCTCACTAAATGGTTTCTACTCTTCAAGAAGTTACTCCATAAACCATGTGTAATGAGATAGTCCTTCTGTGGCTCTGACCATGCCCATTGAGGGGTGGAGCCATGGGCGGAAGTGACCTGTGGAAGGAGGTCGGAGGAACAGCTGGGAAAAAATCTCTTGCTGGCGGGACTCGGACAGGAGAGCATTGGGTGGAATTTCCTGGTGTTCATTTGTCAGAGTCCCGCCAGCAAAAGAGCTCCCCCCCCCTTCCTCCGACCTCCTTCCACAGTTCACTTCCGCCCATGGCTCCACCCCCCAATGGGCGTGGTCCGTGCCACAGAAGGACTATCTCACTACACTCATGTTTCATCCTAAGTCATCGCCCACAATCAATGTTCTTACTGCTCTGGACAATTCAAATGCTGCAGAATAGACAACATGCACTGACTCTGTCGTTACATCTCTGTGTTACTGCTGGGTATTTTAATTCTGTCTTCCCTTAAAGTCCACAGTACCACACAGATGATGTCCTACAATCAGTACACATTTATCAACATCTTTGCTGATTTTCCCTTCTTACATCTCAGTCTTCCACTTGGTAGTGCTTTCCTCTGGCCTTTCCCTTTCAAAAGTCTTTGGCAACGGTGTCTCGGGGCAAACTCCAGTTTTCTTTGAAAATAACCTGCTTGCCTTTCTTTCACTAGATATTGAACCCTAGACTGACAGTGACTTTCCTTCAGAACCAAGGATGTTCCAGTCTTAGTGGAGCATCTCATGGCCTCTAACGTTTAGGATCTATTTCATTTTGACCCTGCCTGTTGGTGTTGTGCTTGGGATTGAACTCAAGACTTTGTGTGTAGAGCCAGCACCCTATCACTGTGTTCTGACAAAATTATGTGCTGTATAATTGCCAATCGAGATACAAAGATATGCACATATTTCTAGATATCTCTCACACAGCTCCCTCATGCCTCTTTGTAGTGAACTACCCTGCCAGACTCCCAGTCTTCAGCAATCACTGACCCCATTTTGTCCTATAGTTTTACCTTTTTAAAAATTTCAATTACATAAACCACACTATACCAATTTCATATATCTGAATGTTTTCACATAAAATGGTGCTTTAAAAATGTATCCATATTGTATGTTCCTCTATATATCCAAGCACAATAATAATGACTATTCATAATTATGTAATTTGTCTACTAATGAGTTCATACACATTGAGGATGGTTTTTGATTTTGGTATTTATAAATAAAACTACTATAAACAGTTATATATAAGCCATGTGTTTTTATTTCTCATGAGTGATTATCTAGGAGACTGTAGAATTGTACAATAACTTACTGTTACAAATTGTTAAACCATTTCCTAGTAATGATATTATTTTTGTACCCACCATGAGTATAAGAGAATTCCAGGTGCTGAGTTCCACACCCTTACCAGCGCCTGATGCCATCAAGCTTTTAATGTAAGGCATCCCATAAGTACATAGCAGTAATTCACTGTAGCTTTTGTTTACATTTTCCTGATGAAAAATTATACATACTGAACAACTTTCTCATGTATGCATAGCATCTGTGTATCTGTAACAAAATGTCTACTTAAATCTCTTTTGTTTGTTCTTAAAGCTGGATTATTTGTCATTAATTGTTGAGACAGGTTTTTAGATGGCTTTCTATCTTAGTAATCTTAATAATGAATGGGCTTTAAAACCCCAGAAGCCCCAGGTTACAAGAAAGGAGATCTCTTACATGGCATCTGCTTTAAATGCTCTAGGTTTAACCCTGTATCATTCAAAACTCATGCATTCCCATCCCATAGATCCTTTTAGGATAAAAGTTACACCCAATGCCTCATTAAAATGTAGGGTTTCTGACTTCATTTAGGGTATAATCATATAGTTTGAGGCATTTTTTCATGTGTAGTATCTTTGAGCTTTTACCAACACATTTAGTCATGTAAATGTCACCACAGCCAAAGCTGTTGGCTGAATTATAATTTTCCTGCCAGATGCCCAGTACATTTAAGAAGAAAACTAATTTAAAAAGAAAGTCTATCCAGAGGCTAGAAAAATGGCTTAGTGGTTAAGAGCCCTAGCTCTCTTACAGAGGACCAAGGTTAAGTTCCCCACACCCCCACACAGGCTGACAACCACCCGTAATTCCACTTCCAGGGGATCTAATGCTCTCCTGGCCTCTGCAGGTAGCCCTAATCACATATACAAACCCACCCCAGCCACATACACACAATTAAAAAATAAAAACACAAAGGAAAAGTCTCTCCACGGTCTCCAGTTGCTTTGTGCAGTGTGACAAAGAATCTTAGCACACAGCTTACCACAGCGTCAGAAACAAATTACTACTCCCTAACGTTTGGCTTGCTGATGTTTTTAATGCAATGTCTATCTTCCCTAACCGAATGTAAACTCAGGAGAGAAGAGACTGACCCAGTTTTGCTCACTATTGTACAGTTGGCACCTAATCAATTACTAGAAATGGTAGGTGATCAATAAATATTTACATATGAATAAGCAGTGATACATGCTCTGAAAATTAAAGCCAGGTACGGGCTGACAGTATCAGTCCCACTGCACAGGAAGCTCACACTCACCACACTCGACTGTGGCTGCAGAACCAGGCGTGCTTGCTTCTTCCTTTGCTTCCGGTAATAATTTTCAAATGTTTCTTCATCACCCTAAAGAGCACCAGGTGAATGATGGTCATGACCCAACCTCCCTCCTTCCCTTGCCCTCCCAGCTGAGAGAGCCTTCTTCGTCCTCTGGGGAATCATGTTAACTTTCCAAACTGGAACGTAAATGACAAATGGCATTTCACAAAGATGGTAAGAAAAAGAGTTTGGCATTATAGCTTTAAAAACTAGCAACTTTATTTCAAAGTTACCTAAAATAGAGTTTAAGAAACATTTTCCTAATTTGCCACTTGAACAAGCTTTTCACTGACCAAACTGAAAATATGGTACCCAATGAGAGATGTTAAATAAATAAATAAGTAAAAAGAAACAGCTGTCAAAAAAACTATGACCTGGCCTCTCCCTCCATGCCGGCCACACCCTATCAGTGTGTCCGATTCACTGTCCTCTCCCACACGCTCTTCCTGGTGGGCAGTTCCCAGTTGACATTCTCTATGACATTTTTACTCATCTCTCTTCCCAGTTGACATTCTCTATGACATTTTTACTCATCTCTTGGTACTCCTGAACAGTAAGTCCTTAAAAAAGCTTTTCCTAGCGCTCCTACTCTTTCCCTTTATTTTCAGTTACTCTGTAACAATTCACACCCACCACCACATCCAACAAATAAACAGATGATGTTAAATGGGAATACAGATACATCTCCATACTGTCTGCTAAGTAAGAATCTTCTCAGAATCAAAAAAAAGTTGGGAGTCACATTCTCATCTTCATTTAAAACTCCAAAGGAAAACCAAGGGAAATTTAACAATAGAAAACTTTTCAATGAAAAAAAAAAAAAAAAAGATTTATTTAAGTAGCTACAAAACCATTACTTTTCTAAAAGTCATCTAAAATAAACTCATAATGCAGAAAAAAAATCTTAAGTATCTCCTATTGTTCTTGTGCTACAGCTACCAAGAACTTCAAAATAATTGTTACTGATTATGCAATTCTAATACATTAACTGAATTTTTTTTTAACTAAGAGTTTGAACAAATGCAGAGGATATGACAATCAGCATAATGTACAACCTCATTTAAATAACATCAAGCGTCATTTACTTAAGATACATGGATAATTCTCATGTATACAGTTGACATGTATCCCTTTACTTTTGAATTCCTGCTAGCAACACATGACCCTTTTACAATTTTACCCGATTTAATATATATTTGTCCAAATGTTATATTTTCTAATATAAAATGTTTTAGTGCTTATTTTCTTTTTTGAGCCTAAAAGAGTCTTGATGTTAAAATTATTACTTCATTTCAGGTATAAATTATTCTAATTAGTACGTAACTGATTCAAACAGCATAAACATAGGTTATGTTCTAATAATGAGTAAATAGAAAATAAATTTGCATTGAAAATTAGTATCTTTTAAATGTTTATATAATAGAATATTTCTGTTTTGTTTGTCCATTGGGGGGGTTAACATTTTATTATTAATTCAATGCAATATTTAATGTTTATTGTTATTAGGAGTCCTAAGTTCTCTACTCGTTTGTTCTTTTTCTTTTAAACAAAGCTTTGTTATGTGGCCCTGGCTAGTCCCCAACTTACAGAAGTTCTCTTGCCTTGGCCTTCTGGGTGCTGAGGGTACAAACATGCACTACCATGCTCTGGTAGAACTGGGCACTTTAACAAGGACTTTACTACAATACCCTTCCACGTGTAACTCTGCACTGTGACTTAGAGAATATAATGTTTAAAGGGATCCCTTTACAGGAGATCATAAAACCAGAAGCCTATCCACTAAAAAGACCTCCAGAAAATCAGAGTGGTAAAGCCAGGTGTTGGTGGCGCCCACCTTTGATCCTAGCACTCAGGAGGCAGAGGGACACCGATCTCTGAGTTGAAGGCCAGCCTGGTCTACAGAGTGAGTTCCAGGACAGTCAAGGCCACACAGAGAAACCCTGTCTCAAAAAACAAAACAAAAAACAACCAAACAAGGAATGGCTAAAAATATTCTTGAAGAAAATCCCACAAATACGCAGGCCACAGCACAGAAATCCATAAGAAATGTTATGAAACAAGACAGAATGATTTCTCCCAAAGTCCTAATGCCTCAAAAAACCAATGCAAAGATCTGAATGGATGAAATGCCAGAGCGCATGAGAGTGTGTTTTATACCTCAATAAGGGTTAAAACAAGCAGACAGGGAAGCGATGAAGGTAAACTTGGAGCCCAGCAAATCAGCAAGGTGAATGAAAGATTCATCAAAGAAACAGAAATCCAGGAAAAGAACCAACTATAAATGCAGGGAATGAAAAGCTCACTAAATCAAATAACTCATTGCAAAGTGCCACCAACAGACCAGACCAACAGGGCAGAGAACATCAGGGACTGAAGAGACTAAAATGACAGGACAGAGAACAGGGACTGAGATAAGGTTGAGGAAACTTCAAACAGCAAGAAAGAAAGGAAAAAAAAGTAAGTATGACCAGAGCTTTCAAGAATTCTAAGACATGATCAGAAGAACAAGCCTAAACATCCACGGTGAAAAAGGAAATGAGCTGCAACCAAAGGCATAGAAAACACTTTTAAGGAAATTACTGCCAAGTGGAATTCCAAATCTAGGGAAATATATGGATACCCAAGCACAGGAGAACTAGAAGGACTAATCAGACCTGACCAAAAGAGAATCCATCCATGCCACAGTACAGATGAAATACCAAGACTACAGGCCAAGAAAGAACAATGAAAGTTACAAAAGAAAAAATGCCAACTCAGATACAAAATCAAACCCACAGAGTTACATCAGAGCTCTCAGCAAAAGCCCTAAAAGTCAAGGAGTATGGAATCATCTACTTCAAGCCCTCAGAGTAAATGGCTGTTAACCAACACTCTACATCCAGCAAAAGCATCTTCGAAAACTGAGAGAAACATACAAGATAATCACAAACCATGACCTATAACCTAGCACTGCAGGAGATACTTAAAGCAATCACACATGCAAGAGAAATAGATAAGCCTATGAGACCCACAAAAGAGTCAAATATATCCAAGTCAGTAAAGCAGAGAGCCACTAGGGTGAACCAGGGAGAAAGAAAAAACAGACATTTTTCAAAATGGCTGGTCTTTTTAAAAGACAGATCCCCTTAAATAGCCCAGGCTTTCTTCCAACTTATGATCCTCCTCCTCAAGCTAGAATTATAAGTTACACCAGGTCCAGCAGTTAAGTCCTTTTAGGGGGAGGTGGCGTTGGTTGTGAGCCTAGCTTTTGACAGCTCCTTGTAATGGGAGATACCAAGCCTGAACTGGTCACTCTGTAACCAGCAAGGTTCCCGAGACTAGGACATCAACACAGCCACGAGACCTTCAACCTACAACCTGCCCTGCCTGCAAGACATCCTGGGAAAATGGATCAGAACTTGTGCCAACCAGTGATTGGTCCAACGTGAGGCCCGTGCCACCGGAGGGGCTCCTGCCTGACACGCCTGGATGGCCAGGAACCAGAGACTGGGCAGCTCAGAGAACAAGATAGAACCAAACATGACCTCTGGAGGAAAAAAAGAATCAGGAAAAAGAAAAGAAAAGAAAAAAGATCAATGAAATGATTCACTCTATTCTGCCACACTCATAGATCGGTGTCTAGCCCAATTGTCATCAGAGAGACTTCAGCAACTAACGGAAGCAGATGCAGAGACCCACAGCTAAACACTGCACAGAGCCAGGGGAACCCTACAGAACAGGGGGAGGAAGGATTGTAGGAGCCAGAGGGGTCTAGGACACCAGGAGACCACGACCCACAGAACCAGTTAAGCAGGGTTCATGGGAGCTCAAGACACTGAAGCAACAGTCATGGGTCTGGGCTAGGCCCTCTGTATATATGTGTTATGGTTGTGTAGCTTTGTGTTCTTTGGGACCCCCAACAATAGAAGTCTGGGGTAGGAGAGGGGAGTCTCTGACTCTTTTGCCTGTGCTCTGGACCCTTTCCTCCTACTGGGTTGCCTCATCCAGCCTTAATATAAGGATTTGTGTCCAGTCTTATTGTAACTTGTTAGGCCAAGTTTGGTAGATATCACTGGGAGGCTTGCTTTTTCTTTTTCTTTTTTTTTTTTTTTTCTTTTTTGGAGAGAAATAGAGAAGGAGTTGCTCTGAGGAGAGGGCAGGTTCGGGAGTTCAGGAAGAGACAGGAGGGGAAACTGTGGTCAGGATATAAGAGAGAATAAAATTTAAAAGAAAGAAAGAAATGGGATTTAAAAAAAAATTCAAATAAATCTTTCGGAAAAGGACAAACCACAAAAATCAATATACTAAAAAAGTATTATATAACATAATTCAGCTTGGGTTATAATAAAAGACATGGAATATAAAACATCAGTCAGGCTTGGTGGCACAGATCTGTGAGCCCAGCTACTCAAGAGGCTGAGACAGAAGGATCACAAGTTCAAGGTCAACCTGGACAACTTAGTGAGACCCTGTCTCAAAATAAAAGTAAAGAGAGTTAAGGGGCTAAGGATGCATCTTGGGTGGCAGAGGGATTGCCTAGCATTCACCAGGCCCCAAATTCACTAGGACTGCATAAACCAGCCAGTGGAGGAGAGGAGAATCAAGTTCAAGGTCATCCTTGGCCAACAGTAAGTTCAAGGCCAGGCTGGGCTAAATAAGAACCTGTCAAAAATGAGAGACAGGGAAAGGAAGGAAAGAGAGGAAGAAAGGGAGAAGGGTGAAGAGAGAGATGGGAGAAAAGGAGGGATGGAAAAATTAAGTACTACCAAACACAAAACAATTCTCCACCAAACTCAACATGATCAGAAGGCAGTCAAAAAATTAAGCCACAGTATAGCAAACTTAGATGGTCAATGTCAATGAGACGTGGCAAAAATACTCACCAAAGCAGAGTAAATGTGTAAGCATCGGTAAACAGGAGAAAAGTCAACAAGATCTTGAACAGTTAAGACCTGAAAAATAAATCTATTTTTAAAAATGATAGGTTAAACTATTACATAATACAAAGTGAAAAACAGATACCGATTCACAGACTGTTATCATATTGATTTAATTCTCCCATAGCAGGCATAAACTATAAACAGCCCCATTTCATTTGACGTTGGTGTTTTTTTTAGCTTATTCCTATATGCTTAACTATTGCTGTCTATCAATTACGTAGTCCATTGTTTCAGATCACTCACTGCCCATTACAGACTGATGGACATAAATCAAGTTACACATGGAAAACACAGTACTTTATAAAGCAAAAGGCAGAAAGGAACCCATTACCTCCTCTTCATTCTCGGCCTCCTCTTCCAGTACATGTTTCAATACAATGTCACTCTTCTCGTCTAGAATTCTGTCATTATTTACATGTGTATTTTTCCCAAACCTCGCATTGTTTTGCTTCTGAAGAGCGGCACTGAAGCTTTTCTGCTGTTGTGCCTATTGTTAGGAAAACAAGGTCCAAATTATTTCAAAATTGATCCTAGTCAAAAGCAACATTCACCCACTCCTCCATTTACCCAACTACCTACTTAAACATTTGATACAGGCTCCTGCTATGTAACCAGGCTGACCTGGATCTCACTATGTCTCTCAGCTTGGCCACAAACTTGAGGTCTTCCCATTTCAGCTTCTCAAGCACTAGGTTCATAGTTGTGTTTCACCAAGTGCAGTGCTCCAAGATAACTATTCATAACATATTCCTTTTCCTAAGCTGTTTCCTATGTGTGTCGGGGCTGGGGGAAGCATGTGTATGTGAGATCAAGCTCAAGCTTCATTCCTTGGGATTGTGACTGACTGACTGAATGAGATGAGATCTCTCACTGACACCTGGGGCTGACCAAGGGATCCCAAATCTGCTTCTCCAGGACTGAGATTGCAAGCACATACCAAGTCTGGCTCTTCTATGTGGGTTCTGGGAGTCAAACTCATGCTTGAGAGGCAGGTGCTTTACCAACTGAGCCATCTCTCCCAAAGCCAGCCATTTATTATTGAAATGCAAATATAGGATCTGTAGCAATGTCCTCTTTTTTATTCTGGATTTGTACTTTCTTCTCTTTCAAATTCTCTCATAAAGGAGTATCAATTTTATTTGGAAATATTAAGATCCAATTTCTAGCTTGGCTAATTTTCCACATGCACCTTATCTTTAATTGTGCTTGTTTGTTTTTTTCATTTGTTTGTTTTTTGTTTTTGTTTTTTTCGAGACAGGATTTCAATATGGAGCCCTAGCTGTCCTGGAACTAACTTTGTAGTCCAGGCCGTCCTTCAACTCACAGAGATCCACCTGCCTCAGTCTCCCAAGTTCTGGAATTAAAGGTGTGCACCCAGCTATTCTGCTTGTTTCTGGTCTTATTACTGAACTGCAGGTTTTAATTCAAACTGAATTTTAATATATTTTCAAAAGGAGCAGTTTATGGGGGGTGAAAAGAAGGCTCAGTAGTTAAGAGTACTGCTGCTCTTGCAGAGGGCCTGAGCTCAGTGCCCAGCATCCATTCTGGGCAGAGGGCCTGAGCTCAGTGCCCAGCATCCATTCTGGGCAGGTCACAACCATCTATAATGGAGTCCTCAGGGATCCAACACCTCTAGCTGCCTCTGGCACCTACCTATACACACACACACCCACACACACATCACCCAGACACTCCCACATACACATAATAAAATAATAAAGATCAACCTTTACAAAGGAACAGTTTAGGACCTTAGCATAAAACTTTGCACTTCTGTGGCTGACACTTATTTGGAAGGCAGATCTGACTGCTAGAAAACATGAGTGCAAAACCATGTGAAAGCAAGGATGGACTGCTGGGAGTTTGGCTGGTGAATGACTGAAAAAGTCAAGTTAAACTGATTTACCTAAAATTTTAAAAATATCTGTAACTCCAAAGAAAATACTGAAAAAACGAAACTCCATTCTAAAGGAAGATCAGGGATGACGAAAACGATGAGCCTAAACACAAATGAGCATGCCAAGAGGTAAGCATACTTTACATCCTGGACACCAGGAGTATTGACTTGGATGTCAAACTCACGTGCTTCATGGCTGTTTCACCTATCTTGTCCGAATGCTTTCGAATGCTTTCCAGGAAGTCCTTGAGGTCAGACATGGAGATTTCTTTGATGTCTTCCCGAAGTTTAGGGAGTGTGTCTATCATTAGCTGACAGAATCGGTACTGACTAACCCGGGGGAAGTACACGTTCTCCAACTGCTCCATCGTTTTCAGGGCAGAATAATACCTGTGAGAGGTTAACAGGGAACTGTAAAAAGTCCATGCCAATTAACTTTACAAAAGACCCAAATAATGAATCAGCCTGATGCTCCCCTCAAAGAGGAGACTCAAGCTGGGCCTCCTAGCACACACAAGGACCCGGGTTCCAACTGTAGCACCAGGGAGAAAATAAAATTAACTTTTATCTCCATTACTAAACACAACTGTGTATATTATACACACATTGGCAGCTAACATTCATGGCTTCTACTAGTATAACCTTCCTTACTTAATACCATCTAAATCTATAGCACGAGGAACACTATCATAGTTGTTGCAATGTCTTAACTGTAAATAAATTTACAAATCACAACACAATACTAAATTTTTCACTGTGCAATTTCTTAATATTTTTCCTACCATAACACTCAATGGTACTATCAAAAACTACAGCACATGTTTCATTCTAAATAAATGCAAATTTTATTTAACATTTTTTAGAAAATTTCATATGACTAATTAGAAATTTCATTAAGTTCCTCAAAAGTCAGATGAAAATCACTTATTGAATGATTTCTTTCAATTAAACTAATACTTTCTGATTGCTCACTACTTATTAGGCACTATGGACATGCCATGTGTACAGTAAACCAGAGTTTGTGGCCTAGAGAAACTAAAAAAGACTTTCATGGGCTTATTCTTTATTTCAACCCTCTGAGGTATAAGCTATTGGCAGCCAATACTATTTATATGCTATGATGAAAAAACTGGACAGTGTAATTTGGTCAAGATGTCATAGGGAAGAGGTTCTGGGACTCAGAGTATGAACACATAAACATAACTTTCCAAGATCACAGGACAACTAGAAAATACTGTAAACTGAAAGATAATGGAAAAAAGAATATATCAAACCTTGTGACAAGGCATTGCTCATGTCTGTCACATCAGTGTAGCAGAATATTTGTGTATACTGTAAAGATGTGTCCCTGCCTAAGACTCCTTTTGATTGGTTTAATAAAAAGCTGAATGGCCAACAGCTAGGCAGGATTTCCGGGGAGAAAGAGGAAGGGGAGGAGGAATGTAGGTGTGAGGATTTTGCCTGCAGACTACAAGTCTGCTGAGGAGAAGTAACCAAGACATGTGGCAGAACGTAGATTTAAAAACTATGAATTAAGTTGTAAGAGCTAGTTGGGAACAAGCCTAAGCTACAGCCAAGATTTCATAATTAATAGTAAATCTCCAGATCATTCTTTGCAGGCTGGAGGTCCAAAGAAAGTCTAACAAGAAAGTTTGGGACATATCAGTATTTGGAAGCCTGAGGCAGAATGGTCATAACTTCAAGTGTTATAGTGGGCTATACACATTTATTTTTTAAATATTCATGGCCCCACAGCAATAATCAGAAAAAAAGGACCAAAGAAAACAGAAATTAAAAGTGGAAATCCCAGGGATAGTGGTGGTGCACACCTTTAATACCAGCACTTGAGAGGCAGAGGCAGGCGGGGATCTGTGAATTCCAGGCCAGCCTGGTCTACAGAGTGAGTCCCAAGACAGCCAGGGCTACACAGAGAAACTATGTCTGGAAAACCCCAAAACCAAACAAACAAACAAACAAAAAATAAACCACCAATGTGTCCTAAGATGCAAGACTGACCTGAACTTTTCCTGAACAGCAAAGAACAGCTGGAAGGCAGCACCTCCAGAAGGGTGGGCCCACACCTTTAACCCAACACTGGAGAAGCTGCGGGGGGGGGGGGGGGGGGGGGGAAACCACTGCAAGTCTGAGTCTATACAATGAGCCTGAGCTACAGATGAGACCTGTTTCTAAAATAATGATTACTGGATTTTATTAATAAAATAAAATGGACAAAAAAAACCCACATAAGAATGATATTTGGGGCATTGTGGAGAAAATCTGATTATAACTATTAGATTATATTACTGAAAAAAAGAGATAAAACTAGAAGACAGTAACAGCCACTTAAAGACACTTTACATGCTTTTATACTTGAAAGTGTAAAGACTAAAACAGCTGGTGGTGAGTTAAAGCCTTTGCCCCATGAGAAGAGGAGGTCAATGCAGTGAAAGGGAAATAATCCCTGGTGGGCTTGAGGGGGTGCAAGTTGATTGGTTTTTTTGTTTGTTTGTTTGTTTGTTTTTTGCTTTTGTTTTTTGCAATAAACACGTAAAACTGCTTGAAGTTTAAGATATGAGAATGCATAACACAAAAAGAAAACAAACTAACAGTATATAAACAAAAGACTTTTCTGGCTTATTTATGTTTAATAAGGGAAAATTACTATTCTACAAATTAATACAAATAGGCAAACCAACTGAAAATCAAGGTGTAGCATGATAAAGTGAGACATTCCCTGACTACGGGTTTGTATATTACATGCTATAATTGATTATAAATAACTAAAAATCATTTCCCCTAATCCACGTGTGTCTTGCTTATTTTGGCTTTTCAATCTTACTTTGGAGCTGCCCATTTTTTAACACCTTGAACATCATCTCATCACTGTTCCTGTGGCAATTAATAGGCCACTTCATTTTGCTTTTCATGTCATGCTGTCGCCTGCATTATGAAGCTGAAGTTGAAGTACACTGCCCTGGCTGACAACTCATAACCACCTGTGCCCCGCCTGCAGCCCGCATCCTGCAATCGGCCCTGCATTATAGTAAAGTAGGTAAGTTAACAAAACTCTGACTCCTTTTGAGGTGTCTACTTTTCCTTTGTCAGTACTCTTCTCGGTCTTCCGTGTCGCTTATAAAGGACAAGGATTCATAAATATGTGGCTACCGTTTGCTTTACTGAGTGACAACGATAAGCACGTTGAATGAGAAGGGTTAGCGTTAAGAGTGAAAGCAAAATCCAGACCCACTGTGATTCACAGGGCTGGCCTGTGCTCCCAGATAAGGACCCTCACTTAAGACAACGGAGAAGCGCACTCACCTTTTCATGCTCACCTGTTCTTTCAGCTTGCTGTACATTTCCAGCACTGCATTAAAGACAACGTTTTCGCTTTAGAAGAAAGTGCGTTCAACACAACAAACTCATTAGTCTTCTCTACACTACGAAGTGGCGAGCTGATGTTCTCAAATAAAATGTTGTATGTGTTATGAATTTTAACATAGTGAACATTAAACACATTGACGTATTAAAGCTGAAACACTCATATACACTGATGCCCGCAATGAGACAGGAACCTACTGATTATTCAGAAACTACTACTGTGTCTTTTCAGAAGTGGAGTCAGAAGTTTCTAATTTAGTTTAGAAAGAAAACTAACTGAGTGACAGTGAGATTCAGCTGACTCGACATAAATAGCATGACTGTAATATAACTAACTACACAAGGAAAAAGAAACTGTCAATGCTAACAGCACAGTGAGTTATAACATCAGTGGAAACAGACCCAGCAAAGAATCTTTACTCATCTCAACCCTTCCACAAAGCCCCAGAAATACAGTTATCCAATAAAATAATAAACCTGGAACTGTATAATTCCAAAATCTTCCACAATGCTTGACGCATGGGGAGATGTATGGGTTGTTCATCAGAAAGTGCAAACTCGGGGAGGGAGGCTCAGTGGCAATGAAGAGTGCATATTCACAGCTCAGAGCCACTGAGGCGTGTGCTGAACCCAGCTCTCTGCCATTCATCCCGCCAGCACCCACTCTCAGGCTCACTGTCTAAAGTGGCAAATGACAAGGAATGCAGTGAAGAAGTGTCTTCATGGCTGATCCAGTGTACCTAATGGCAGCACAGGCACCACAGAACCCCATTCAGAGTGTTTCTCAACCCTAAAACCTTTAGAAAATTGGCATTTTAGTTATCCAAAGTTAATATGCAAATATCCCTAGTCTACTATGTACTCAACTGAGTGCACGTGTAGGAATTCTAAGAAAAGCTATTCTCATTAGTGAGAAAACAATATATTTATCTTAGCCAATAAAAACTGCTGTGTAGCTGGGCGGTGGTGGTGCACACCTTTAATCCCAGCACTTGGGAGGCAGAGGCAGGCGGATCTCTGTGAGGTGGAGACCCAGCCTGGTCTACAGAGCGAGTTCCAGGACAGGCTCCAAGACCACAGAGAAACCCTGTCTTGAAAAACAAAAACAAAACAAAAAACAAAAACAAAACAAAACAAAACAAAAAACCCTTCTGTGTAGTGGCACCTTGCTTTGCCAGTGCCCTTTGGTGGTGGTCCCACCCTACGGGCGTGGACTCCGCTGTGCAGATGTGACCCCTTATAAGGTAGAGGAGGAGCTGGCTCACAATCTATTGGGTTGCCATGAGAGCATGAGAAGGGCAGAGCCTGCATCTTCTGGAGCAAGAAGATCATGACAGTTTTTACTATTATTTGTGTATGCGCTTAATACCTAATTACCATTCATCTTGGGTCTGGTGGACTCATTTAAACCCGCCTTCACTGTTGTCAATGTTGACAGTATCATTTTTATTCTAAGTTAAATTTCTGTCACATAAATAGAATATATACATGGTATTTCATTTCCCTGGATATGGTAGGTTAGGTTTCTTCCTAAAGAGGAAATAAAAGTTAAACCAGACCCTGAGATGGATTTCACTGACAATGTGAAGAAAAAGAAACAGCTTTGTTGGGCTGGAGAGATGGCTCAGAGGTTAAGAGCACTGGCTGCACTTCCAGAGGTCCAGAGTTTGATTCCCAGCACCCACATGATGGCTCACAACCATCTAAAATGAGATCTGGTGCCCTCTACTGGTGTGCAGGCATGCATGCCAGCAGAATACTCACTGTATATGATAAATAAATAAATCTTTAAAAAAAAAAAAGCAAATTTATCTATTTAAAAAAAAAAAAGAAAGAAATAGCTTTGTTTGAACAGGATGCATCCACCTTAAAACATAGTAAGTCCAAGTAAAGAAAACACTGTTCTTGAGAACTTATGTAATATCCCAATGAGCCAGACCAGGAACTAAGTGTTTCCAAAAAACATCAGGAGAGGCAAAAGTGGGGAAGCCTAGTGTTTATAATGTTTCCTTACCTTATCTGCAAAATGAGATTGTGAACAAAGCAAAATCAACCTGTTAAGTGACAAACAGAAAACAATGGGAAAACTAGAGGTAAAAAAAAAAAAGTTAGACAGATTAGATAAAGATTGGAAAAACATAACTAAAAGACACTCTCCCTGAGGGAAAACAGACAAACATGGAGGTGGGGTTTTGGTGGGGAGGTGACCCAAATGGCAGCTAGGCAGAGAAGAAATGCAAAGATGCTTAGGGAATGGGTTGAAATGGAAACAGTTACTTTCTAAAGTTCATGGAAATCCAGAGAAGGAGTAAACATGAAAGGCAACCACGGGCATCACTAGGGAGTAATCACAACAATCTGGAATTCCCATGGTGAAGATGAGTATGCAGTATTATCGAACTATAATTGTACCACACCAAACATACAATAAATGCATATTTATGCATATAAATGACTCACCTGGGAGGCATAATTGCAATTTCTCTACTACGGTTGTAATATTTCTCTGCTGGATTCTACATCGAATAATATCTTCTGTTTGTACTATCACCTTAGAAAATAAAGGTGTTGATAATCTTAAAGTTACATGGCATCCATATATACTGAGTTATTTCTCTCCCTCTTTCTATCCACCCACCCATCTATCCACTCACCCCTATCATCCACCCTTTTCCTACCTCTTTTCCAGCATCTTGAAACCTTCGGTTGGTATCAGTCACTTGCACCTTAAAAATAGTTTCGCCTTAGTTAGACAAACGTGCATAAAGCTGCCCTGATGTAACTGCTCACCCTTGTAATCAGATCATGCTTCATGAGAAACTCAGAACAAAGAAATGCAAATTCAAATTAACTCTACAGCTTGAACTTGAACTTTTGATTGAAAAAGACTTTTGTTAACTTCAATTGGTTATGACAGTTCTTTTTAACAGATTCTGTGGCAAACTTCTCAAATTTACTCAGGATTTTTGAACTTTACTTGCTTTTCTGAGTCTGTCAAACAATTCAAATCACTGACCCAATTGACCACTGGTCCCTTTTTGATAACTTCAATGAGGTCTATGTGCCATTCACTGTCTTTAGGAAATGGCGATTGCATTTTACGGTAATTAAACATTCATATTTTCTGAATGCAAACCCTGGGAGGTTGATTAACATCAAACACAGAAATCTCAACCCACAGCAGCATGTTCAAGCTGCAGGTGCAGCCAAAGCTCAACTTGGATTTTCCCACATATTAAGTGACTCATTAGGTCATCGTATGAGGAAGCACATGCTCGTTTATTAAAAATCTCATTAGCTGCAGAACAGAGATGCTCAGTGACCTCACTGATGGTATGCTTGGTCTCTTGTTATCTGAATATCCTCTACATGATGGCCTTCCTAATCGGAATCTTTGGATTCTGCCTGATAAGCACTTTAATTGAAAAGACAATTCCTATGATTAAATATTTTATATTCTGACAGAACAAATCTAGGCCTACTTTAATAGATAATGCCTCCAATAGGACAGAATATGTGAGCAACTTTCTTTACTATATTTTTCAATATAATGAATAACAGCATGAAATCATTTATAGTAAATTTTTATGACTCTAGAGGATAGCTCTTTTTTCTTGGTATTTCAAAACAGGGACTCTCTGTGTTGCCCTGTAGACCAGGCTAGCCTTGAACTCAGAGATCCGTCTGCCTCTGGGATTAAAGGCACATACCACTACTGCCCAGGGAGAATAACTTTCTAACACTATTGTATCATTGTTTTTTAAAAATCCTAAAACTGTAAACAGGACTTTCCCTGTTTGCATGTCTAGCACATTTCCTGCATGTAAAGACAGCCTATTAGGTAAATGCATCCCTGTCATTAGTGCTGACAACTGTGTGGAGCACCGGGAACATTTTTAATTATGTGTACCATTTACTTCCTGAAAGTGCACTCAATGACCAAGGTACTACAGTGTTACATAACTTAATGAGAGCAAAGGCAAAGAGAAGTTGAACATTATTTCCTACCTTCAGTTTTTCTGCGTCAGCCCTTACTTTAAGGAGTTCTGTAATAGCATCTACAAAGCCCTGATGATGGAAATTACACATCTTTTCAATTTCCTTGTCATGGTTGCGGATACAAGCATCTAGCTTTTCCATAAACTTCTTGTGTGCGTTTGGTTGATCATCATACACAGACCTGTATGTAAAGGAAAACTAAAGTTAACACCTCAGTTCACCACGTTTCTCCTATCAAGCATAGTCTTTGCAGCAACTACAGATTTAATCTCCAAGTAAAAAAAGTAGACAGTTATTACCTTCATTAGAAATAATTTTAAGAGAAAATATTTCATTTCTTTTTGAGTATGTTATTATTCAAAGACTGGGAAGCCCTCTAAATATATTCAAAAAGTGTCCAGAAATAGAAGTCTTGAGGTTTGGGAGACATGGGTCAAATATTAGTCTTTAACACACTAAGGCTGGAAACTGCATCACTGGTGTGAGTAAGAAACACATGAAGAAACTCAAGACTTTTACAGCATTTACTATTTGTCAGAACATGTCCTAATAGCTGTCTAGTAACTCTTTCATCTTCACAAAAAGCCTATAAAGTGGATATTGTTATTACCCTTGCTTTTGGACACATTATTCACTATAACTTTTTGGATACATTATTCACCATAAATTTCACAATGCAAGATTTATGACTGGAATATGCATCCTAGCCCTCTGGTTCCAAAAGTTACATCCTCAAGCACAGAATCATATTGTGGTTACCATATCATTTGCAAACACTGTACAAAGTTCAGCTCATACTAACTCCGCAGAGAGGGTGATGCGCCAACCCCTTTACTATGCATTAGGCTCTGGGAGTGAACACTCTGTCAGGCCATAACAGTAAAATTTATGGAAGTGGGGGCCTTAACTTTCTAGAGGCTGAAAACCAAGGTCAGCAAGGTAGGCAGTGAGCCAGATCCACATAGGTGATTAGTCCCATTTACATGACGGTACCCTTAGTAAAGGCTCTGGATTCAAGGCATGAGTGACTTCACTAACTGACAACAGAGGAAGACTGCCCACACAATGCCACTAGGGAAAGACAAATGGACACTCATCCCTTCATCCCTGGACCTCTTTACCCTGCCCTATGTGTCTTTCCCACTGCTAACTGTAGAAGTATCCATTTGTTATACCAAGCAGAACTGTGAGCACAGCACCTCTGATAGAGTCCAGCAGACGTGTCCACATAGTTTTGAACCTGGAGATGGTTGCACCTCCCCAGCCTCTGTCTCTTGTTTAAGGTTCAGTGCAAGTTCTGTTTTTCCCACCAGGTCTTTGTGGGTCATTTCTATGTGAAGTACTGTTTTCCTCTGAGGGACAGATAAAGTTGTAGTCCTTGATAATTACTCTGACATGTACTCATACACGGCTCTGTATTGTAACTTGAATGTTTACATATGTTATATATTTTGTTTCCCCCGACACACCAAAGCCCCTGAGGGAAGCTTCAGGCCTCGGGTTTTAGTGAGTTACGTTCTACTAGTAGCAGAGGCGATACAGAATGGTAATTAGAAACCTGAGCTCTCTGAGTGCTTGGCTAGAATGAGACTCTGGTCTTGGTCACCTTCTTTTTTCATTCATATACTCTTGACTCTACACAAACATCTTCCAAATGTGTATTTCCACCTCTAACCTTTCCTCAAGCTTCAGACTCATATCTCCCCAAATGAACGTGTGGTGAGCATTTATCTTCAGTTTATTCAAAAGTGAATTCTTTATCTAGTTCCCCCAAACCTGCTCTCCCCATAATCTTCCTCATCTTAGTAAAAATCCACTTAACCAGTTTCTCATACAAAAACCCTGAAACCTGGCCCTTTTTCTCCCCCTTCTAACCAGAAACACTTTGGCACAGGCATATCCAGTCTGTGGCTCAGGATAGTGATGAATGCAGCCCAACATATTTGTAAATGACAACATGGGATCACAGTGTCAAAAGGCTGCAGGGCTGGTGGGAAGATCAGCAGGTAAAGTTGCTGGCTGCCAGGCCTGACAACGTGAGTTGGATCCCCAGGACCCAAATGGAGGAAGGATAGGACCAATTCCCAAGAATTGTCTTCTGACCTCCCAGCCTATGCCATGGAACATGGCACACACACACACACACACACACACACACACACACACACACACACCATGTGTACTTATATACATGCATACACTCATATATACATGCATGCATGCATACATACCTGGCCCAATAAATAAATAAATGTGGGGGGTTGTTTTTTTTTAAAGTTGGCCACCTGATCTAGAAAACCATCACATTCTCTCATATCATCCGAGACTAAGGCAGCAACATATCTTACTTTAAATTATTGCCAGCGGCCTCCTAACTGGTATGACTTTACCTTGCCTCCACCTTCTGTATCTTCCCAACACGGTAGCCACATGATGTCCAAAGGGAATGGTCTAATTAAAATAGAGGACCTCATACCCAAATCACTTTTCTCTTGCAAGGGCCCTGCAAAGCGCTATATAATTTTTACTGCACATTTCGTCACCGGCCTCACTTCCTACTGTCTAATCTCCATTTTACTAATTCTGTGCCAGCAACACTGGTCTCTTCATTGAGTCTTTGTTTTCCTTTTTCAAAAAACATTTATCTATATATGTCTTTTTTAGGTACAAGTGCTCTATCTGCATGCATGCCAGAGATGGCTTCAATCCCAAGTAGTCCTGGGAACTGAACTCGGGACCTTCGGAAGAGCAGCCAGTTCTCTTAACCGCTGGGCCATCTCTCCAGCTCCAACCTCATGAATTCTTGAACATATCAAGTACATTCCTGTCCTGTGCTCTGCAAATGTGTGTTCCAGTACGTTCTATCTCCCTCACCTCCTTCGGGTCTTTGATCCTTTTCTGGAGGAAAGGGTGGGGGAGAAGAGGGAAGTAGTGGGTGAAGGGAAGTACAGGAGGGACAGAGTGGGAGAGGGTGATAGGTCACCCCAGTCTATCAGAGGCTGCACTGGGTCTAATTGAAAAATATTACACCCTATGGAACCCTTTGTTACAAGCACCCAAAACAGTTGGCCACCATTTTTATTCAAGGTTCATGGGCTATGGATGAAGCACTTGAGTTCAGTGCTGTGTGGTATATCGTCAGTCTGATGTAGGGGTGCTCACAATTCAGACTCCCAGGGCTGGGGTGAGGAGGGGTGTGGCTCAGCCATGAAAGCACAAGGACTGGCATTCAGGTCCCCAGAACCCAGGTAAGCAGTCAGGAGGGCTGCTTATGTCTTAGTGATAGTGGTAATAAAATTACCAACTGGGTGCTTACTACACAGTGCTTCTCACGCAGGGCCTCATTAAATACTCCATACACCTCCACAGCACACTCCGGCCAGCAGCCGTTTTCAATGCAATGAGGAGGATTAACACAGAAGTCTAAATTTACATACAAAACACGGCCAAGACTAAACCCCAAAGCTACCCGACGCAGTATAATTTAAAAATACTGCGTTAAGAGACTTTCAAAGAGGGCCGTGAGAGCGGGTGGAGTGCGGATGAGCAGCACCATCGGGCAGCCACATAGATCACCTCTGGAGACCAGCAATGGGGGCTGACTCAGCACGGGATCCCTGGTGGGCACTGCTGCACCCACCCATCAGGTGAAATCAACCGATGAGCAGGAAGAGGGGATGGGAACTACTGGGGCGTAGCTAATTGTTAGGCGGCAGCAGATTACAAATGCAACAAACTGAGGAGCAAGACTAAAGAGGGAACACCAGGTCCCTCCTGGGCTTCTCTGAAAAAAACTCACTTTACCTTGAAGGAGCATCCTTACTCTTTGAAAGTGATTTGCGGGGCAGGATAAAGAACAAGTCAGTATTACTCTTTAACCCAAAGCTGGTTACTATGTGGGCGTAATATATTAGCGTAAGTTACATTACTGTTCTAAAATTTTCAGTGACACACAGCTTTAACGAAACTATTTTTAAGAGATTTTCCCCAGGATTTCCAATATCTACTGGGAAGCCTAACCAAGCTCCCACAAACACACCCGTGTTCATAAATACAACAGACTAGCAAGACAGGACCCGAGAAGGCTGATAAATGCTATGCTACTCCACATTCACTATGGTGGTACTTTTTTTTTTTTTAACAAGCAAAATGCCTTTTTAAAAAGACTATTTTTATGTGTGTAGTTTTGTGCGCATGTATGTTTGTGCACCATGGGAATGCAGAGCCCCTGGAGCCCAGAAGAGGGCGTCACACTCCCTGAGTCTCAAGTTACAATTATGAGCTACCATGTGAGGGCTAGGTACCGAACCCTGAGCCATCTCTCCAGCCCACTGAGGTGGTACCTTGGTGGTCCATACGCTGATAGTGTTGTCAAAGTCAAGAATTCAGTCAAGGAACAGGAAGGCGGCAGACAGTGGCCAGAGGCCTGCCCACTGCCTCCGGCCAACCGGCACCACCACGAGGCGCAAATACATGGTGGAGAAATGGGAGAGAAAGAAAAGCAGAGTGGTTCGTGTGCTGTGGAGAGAGACAGAGCCGGCTGTGAGCAACAGGCTGATGGGAGTGTCCTGTGCTACCAACCGATGCCGGTGCCTCTGCTGCCTCCGAGGGCCATGTCTGGGTGCACAGCCCTACTGCAACCAGGGTCTGTGTTGCTGTCCACGACCGTGTTACCACCAAAGGCAATGAGGATGCCCGTGGTCTACACTGCTGCCTAAATCCGTGTTGATGTCTGAGGGCCATGCTGAGCAGGCCCACCACTCGCTCGATGGCCCTGGGAGAGCTGGCCCCGCCTCTCACCAGCGAGAGGCAGGAGAGCTGGTTCCGCCCCTTGCCCGCACCACTCTGGGGGAAGCTGACCCTGCCCCTTGCCAGGAGGTGAGGTGGTGGGATGGGAGCAGAATTGGTCTAGATGGGAGAGCTAGCCCTGCTCTCCACTTGAGAGGGTGGTCCTAGTGGAAGGCCCAGGCTAACCAACCCAGCTACCAACCAGGCCCACAGCCAAGGTTTTGAGTTGGCACTCCCCAGTATCTACCCCGTGGATGAGCTGGGGGAGCTCACGAAGGGGCTGGTCCTGCGGAACCATAACTGCCTCCACGTCTAAGTTAGGAACCTCCCTGAGGGTCCAGTATTGTCCGTGTACCAGAAGCCAGGGGCCTTGAACCTGACCAACAGCTCAGGGCAAGTAAAGCTGTCTGGGCAAAAGGGTATACTGTTCAATACACCAAAGGTCCCAATGCCACAAATAAGTGATGGCGGGCCTGCCAAAACAGAGGAGCAAGTTGTTTTGTTTGTTTTGCTGTTTTGTTTGTTTGTTTTGCTGTTGTTTGGGTTTGGGGGTTATTTTGTTTTTTACCATTTTTTTTTCTTTTTTTGGGGGGGACGCTACAAGGGTGGAAAGCAGACATGGAAGGACCAGGAAATGAGTGGGGTTGCGGTGCATGATGTGAAACTTCCAAAGAATCACTTTTTAAAAACATGTTTAAAAAGATCCAGTCACCTTTCCAAATGCTTAGCACAATAAAGTCTTCTGGCAAGAGCCTATGCCACACAACAACAGTACAACAGAAACACGAGACCCCTACATTGAAGACTGTATCCCCATATTTTAATTTTAGCAACCAGGAATGCACAAAAAGTCTTAGACATGGCTAATCTTTTTAGTACAGACACAATCCATCTTCATCTCATATCTCACACACCAAAGCCAAGTGTTCAGTTATAAGCTATTCTATAATATCTGATTATCTACTGTTATTAGGCTCTTGGATATTTAAGCAGAATTATCTCTTTCACAGACGTCTTTTTTTTTTTTAATTATTTGTATAGGACTCCACCTAGTGGTTGAAAATATTAAAAAAACAAGAAAATTAAAAGAGAAATTCTAAAGTTTAGAAGCATCTGAAGTTTAGAGAAAGAGGATTCTGGAAAAGTATTGATGCTGGTACATCAGGAAGGTTCTACAAGCTAAAATGGGTGAAGTGAAATGAATGCTTTTATTATTAACTGTAATCTGGTAAGTCTAGTGACTTCAGTGTTCTGATAGATGTGTAAATTGCATTCTGTAACTGAAACAAGTTAGTAATATGTTATAGTTTTATTTTGGTAAAGAAAAAGTCTTTCTGGTGGAGAAAAAAATTTAAGTCCCAAGAAATGTAAAAAAAGGACTCTCATCTCCAGTAATCAGATTTCTTTTCATCAAAAAGCACATTATCCTCATACGATTTTCTATACTTTTTCTTTTACTATGTCTTCATTATAAAAAGCAAGTCCAACACAATATCCGGGAAGAAAACATAACGTATTGGCTCCCAAAACATAATATTTTTCCTAAAACATTTAAGCTTTGAGAAAAAAAAATTATATAATCCCAAAGCATTTAATCCTCTATTCCACATATACCTATTTTTACTGAAATAACTATAGTGTCTTTTATAATTAAAAGGCCTTTTCCCCTCTATCCCATAATGCTTCATTCTCTAATGGGATGTGTGAGATGCATAGCCAAGAAAGCCCAGGTCCAAGCCAATGTCTGCAAATGTTATTATGCAGAAGGATACTATGGCAGCCACCAGCATTAAAAAAATGCATTTTTATTAAAACATAACTGCTTTAAAAAAAAAAAAAGCCTAGCAAGGAAAAGGACTCCCGTGCTAGCAACCCTGAAAAAGTACTCTCAGGCATCTCCAGGCACTATGGCCAACTTTCACTTCCTGATGTCAAACCTTTCTGAGAAAAAATGTACTGCTTTGTCTCTGACTATGGGAGTCACCAACTCTCTTGAGACCCTTCAAATATCAGCTACAAGGGTGCTTCTGCTGCCACTCAAGTGACACAGTAGGTTTAATCTGCATCTCCAGCAATAAAAACTGCCTTCACATCCTTCAAGTCCAGGCATTCCTGCTGGCTCCTCATCAGTTCTTCAGATGCCAAGTCAAGCTTAATTTCCAGATTATCATTCTTACTTTATTTCTAATACAAATTTAATATTTCATATTGATGAAATTACTTATCTTTCCTCTTTAAATAATTGCACATCTAAATTAAATTCTCAGGTTCTGAATAACACTCTTTCTTATTAATATCATAAAATGTCTGCTTTATATTAAATATATTTAACAAAATAACTAACCACGATATGACTACTAGATTTTGACAAACAACATTTTTCAAATGCTGCTATGAAGGCAATTTTAAATGTAACTACAAAAAAACTGATTATAAATTTCCAAAATCTATTAGAAAACCACTCTATCCAATATAAATTGTTTGACACCAGCTTCAAAACAGACTCAGAAAAAAATTCTATTACATGATAAATTTATAAACTCACCAAGCTGCCATTAACAATCACATGGCAACTGAAAAGACTTTAGATGTTTCCTTAAACAAAGGACCGCATCCTTCCAGAAGGAACATAAGCATCCAGTCAGTATATGAGCACAGTCGCAAGGCAAAAGTTGTCTGCAATGCACAGAGACCACTTTCCCTGATAAAGCTACCAGTCCCCGTGCATGCGTATGTGAATGGGGGGGAGGAGGGGCTACACTGTGATAGTCTATTTGCTACAACACAAGTGACCATTTTGTTTCTGGGTACATTTTTCATTCTTGGCTATCACAGGTTAAGAATATAATCCAGTCTTTCAGATGCAGTTCAGAATCCCCAAGACCCTGCAGCTGGAGCCTGAGATGGACCCGAAAACTACAAACCATTTTAGGTATACTTAAGGCTCTGGACTTTCAGAACCACTATGTATGAAACCATGGTGAGGTAAATAAAGCATTACTCAAAGACAATGAAGGAGATGCCATGTGGGAGAAAGGCTCTTTATTCATAAAAAAAAAAAATCACATGATTTGAAGTTATTTTCTTCCAAACAAATAACAGATTCCACCTAACTTAAATGAGTAAAACATTTGCTCAAGAAACTACTTAATTTTGGAGAAAATTCCATTTCAAGGATGCCTTAGCCTACATAAGCTTCAATACGTAGCTTCCATTTATTTCCAGTTCTAGCTCAAGACAATTCCTTCAGGATTGCACAGTAACACTAGATAAGTCTCCAATAACATGGAACTCCCCCAGGCCTTCTATTGTTTTAGTCAAACATCACATCAAATTTATTTAGTGTATAATACTATTTATGATTTATCAAATCTTGCCTGAGGATTCAGAAAGCAAAGTCATCCACAAGCTCTAAAAGCCAGAAAGCCAGGCAGCAGTGGTACACACCTTTAACCCCACCACTTGGTAGGGAGAGGTAGCCGGATCTCTGTTAGTTCAAGGCTACACTGGGCTATAAGCAACATATCCAGTCCTAAAGACCAACAGTTCACACAAAGATGGTCTCAGCACTTGGGGTCATTTGCCTTTAATCCCAGAACTCCTGAGAGGTATTAAAGACAGGGATAAGGTCTCAGAGCTGGCATTCATTCCCCAGCCACATTGAGGGTAGGAAATTTAGTCTCAGGATTCTCCAGCCACGTTGAGGAGAGCATAGACGTCTAGGATTTCAGTCTGAGGTTTGGTGGAGCCAGAATCACCTGTCAGTCTGAGCTAGAGTGAGAGCTAGTGGCTGTCTGCTTTGCTTTTCTGATCTTCAGCTTGAAGCTTGAATCCCAATACTAGTCACTGGGTCTTTTATTTTTTGTTCAACATGTTTGTTTTTGTTTTTCAAGGCAGGGTTTCTCTGTGTAACCGCTCTGGCCGTGCTGGAACTCACTCTGTAGACTAGCTGGCCTTGAACTCAGAGATCCATCGGCCCCAGCCTCTGCCTATGCCTCTGACCCTTCCCCACCCCCCACCCCAGAGCTGGGATTAAAGGCATGCACCACCACCACCACCCAGACTATTTAGTGTATTGTTATAGTCTCAGTTCTTTGAGAACTGATGCAGTCTTTATAGTCAATTCACAAATGTGAGGCTACAAAGTGTAAATTTTTAGTAACAAGAATCAGTCACTAGAGGGCACTCTTCGTCAGCAATCTTACTACTGCATCAATGTACATGAATCTCACGTTCAACATAATTGACATCTGAGTAGTATAAAACCAAAATAAAAATAAGATTTTTCCTTTGTTTTGTTTTTTTGTTTTCAACACAGGGTCTCTCTATGTATCCCTGGCTGTCCTGGAGTTTGCTCTGTAGATAAGACTGACCTCAAACTCATATAAATCCACCTGCCTCTGTCTCCTGAATGCTGGGATTAAAGGTATATACCATGCCCGGCTATTTTTCTTTTTAAAGCTATCTTATCTTGTTATTCATTACTTTAAAGTAAATACTTAAAATAGTGAAACAGAACTATAAATACAATAAAAAATTCTCCAGTCTCAAGCTTCTATGAGTGACCAGCATGGTATAGGATAAACCTTTATCTATTACACACTACCTGACATTTAGTAAGCATTAGGTACTGGAAGAACACACATAAAAATAATCTTATCGCAGCTGGGATACAATATATGAGAGAAGAATAAATAAAAGTAATTTTATATTAAAGCCAGTATTTGAGTTTTAAAAAAATATGTAAGACGCATGTGTACTATTGATACCAAAAGCTGATACAAACTCAACACTAACTCTTTAATTAAATGAACTGAATTATCAAACTGTGCTCCATTTTCTATATCTACATTAAAGACCTACAGATTACTTTATGATTTATTCATGTTGTGTGCAGATGATGCTAAAATCACAAACTAGTAAAATAGCCAAGCTTTCTAACAGAACTGTGGGCAGTGCAATCTATCTTTACATATTTACTGTGATGTGTATGCACGCACGCACACATGCGCCTGTGCATGGTACACAAGAGGAGGCCAGAGAACCATCTAAGGGAGTTGGCTCTCTCCTTCCGACATGTGCATTCCAGGGACTGCACTCAGGTCAGCAAGCTTGGCAGCAAGCTCCTCATCCAGCTAAGCTATCTCGTCAGCCAATTTGTGCAATGATAACATAATTCTAGGAAGCATCACATGATCTAGAAATAAGACTCTAAAGCCAAGGTGAAATGGGTAGACTACAGGGAATAGTGTTCCGAATACTCCAGATTACGACGCTGACAATAATGCCAGCAAGATTTCATATGCTTTCCTCCCAAACCAACTGTGATATTGTACTACTACAAGATAATAACAATAACTAATAATAACAACAAAGATCAAGACATCCTAAGACTGGCTGGGTATCCACACCAAGGGTACCCTCTGGCTTCACAGCAATTGAGTGGTCCTAAGAACTTTAGAGAAGGGGCTATAAGACAGAAGATCAAATTTCTTTTGTCAGAGAATCCTGGAAAAGATTCCTTGTTTACAAAACACAATTCTGTGTATATTTGCCCACAAAATAGCTTATCTACTTTGCTATGTGTAATCTTAAAATGCTTTATAAAGGGCTAGTGACACAGTTCAGAAGTTAAGAGCCTTTTTTTGCTCTTACAGAGGACCCAGGTTGGACTCCCAGCACCCACATGATAGCTCACAACCACCCATTACTCCAGTTCTACAAAATCCAAGACCCTTTTCTGTACTTTGCAGCATCAAGAACATACATGGTGCACATAGAAACACACACATAAATCAAATTAATAAATCTAATAAAATAAATATAACCCTTTATAAGATAATGGCAAGTTCAGTTGAAATTCGAAACATTGAAAAATGTTTGTATAATAGTTAACGCACCACACCCCCTTTAAGAGTAAAGGCGCTGGGGACTGGACCTCTGGTTTTGTCCATCTGTAGTACTGAATAGGGACACACATTGTAAGGGATTATTACTTGCCTTGTATTCCACTGTGTGGGGTTCCTGTGATTTGTTCACACTACCAGTATCCCATCCGTGTAGAGGAAACATTAGTTAACATTAGTTAACATTGCTTCCTGTAATGAGTTGACACTCATGGGTCTGGCATTAGCAGTCTCTCTAAGGCTGGGTAATAGCTCGCATACTCACTAATGAACATCCTCTATGGGAGAGCTGATGGTGTAATCAGCCAACACACACTTCCAATAGACTTCCTCCTTCCTGTTTTCACATTCCTGACCAAAGAGCTGTCCCTTCCTGTAGACTTTCCGACTACTTGGTAAAATACAAAGGGTGGGAAATGGAAGTACCCAACACGTATCATTTTATTTGTCCTCTAAAATAAACAATTGCTAGCATCATTTGTAATTTTAAAATCTGGCAACAATTAAGTAAACTAATGCATGTGGACAGAGATGGCTTCCCTAGAAAGTTTAGTTCTGTATAGGGCAGATCTAAGGTGCATTTTGCCAATGGCTTAAGAGCTGCACTTTAATGCTTTGCCAAAATCCCTCACAGGAACATTAGTTTACAATTAAGAAGAAATGTGCTTTACGAAATGTGCAATTAAGAAAGAGTTGGCTTCTCAGCAACACAGCAAAAAGAACATATAAAACCAGAGCAAAATAAGAAAAAGTCACTTTGTGATGCGAAAAATTACAAATGTAGTAATATATTTTTCAAAACAAAAATGTAACACTGATATTTACATACCCCAAAACAGAGACAAAAATTTTCACAGAACAAAGACTAGACTCTTGGTGGTACACACCTTTAATCCCAGCACTTGGGAGGCAGAGTCAGGTATGCGTTTAAGGCCAGCCTGATCTACAGAGCGAGTGCCAAGACAGGCTCCAAAGCAATACAGGGAAACACTGTCTCAAAAAATGAAATAAAATAAAATAAAAAGACAACAAGACTAGGCCCTCTTAACACAAACAGCAAAACTTCTCTGAAACAGTAATAAGGAAAGATCCCAATATATAGACACAGCTAGGGCAAAACCACAAATAAAATCACTGGAGAAAAACCTATAGCACTTCTCACGTGAGCAGATGTGAGTGGAGTGGGGGAGTCCGGGAGTGGGGAAAAGAGGGATGGGAATGTAAAAAATAATAACTTTTTTAAAAACTACACCACCAAATGATGGGGGATGTCATTCTGTAAATATGTTTCTCTTATTGGTTAATGAATAAAGCACTGTTGGCCAATAGGAAGGCAAGATAGGTGGGACTAGGAGAGGTGGAGGATTCTGGGAAATGTAGTGGAGTTGCAATGTGATCTCAGGAAGAAAGGATTATGAGTTAATATTTAAGACAGAACTAGCCAATAAGAAACACTAGTGAACGGCTAAGAGTTACATAATTACAATGTCTCTGGGTTATTTTGCAACTGACATGGCTCTGGGATCAAGCTGGTGGGAAAGTGCTTGTAACAACTAAATAATTCTATCAGTTAAGCAGAAGGTTCAAATTCGCACAATCACAAAGAGATGAAGCACTCATCCAATGGTCAATTGTTTGTCTGGAAAGCACAGCAACCTGAGTAGGATGTACACTCATACCACAAGGACATTTGTTCAACCATGTTCATAACAGCATTATTCCTAATAGTCAGAACCTAGAAGCAAACCAAAGAATGGATAAGAAAAATGTGGTTACATTTATACAATGGAGTATTACTGAGAGGTTAAAAAAAAAAATGACAACATGAAATTTGAAGGCAAATGGTCAGAACTAGAAAAAGCCATCCTGAGTGAGGTAACCCAGACCCAGAAAGACAAATACAACATGTACTCACTCATAAGTGGATATCAGACATAAAGCAAAAGACAACCAGCCTACAGGATGTGACCCCAGAGAAGCTAGTAACAAAGAGGACCCTAAGAGATACACACGAATCCAACCTAGGAAGGGGAAAAAAGACAAGATCTCCTGAGTAAATGGGGAGCATGGGGGGGGGAGGGGGGGGGAAAATGTCAAAAAAAAAATTGGTTACACAAGACACTGAGGATCAATTTTTGTCAGAGTTGGGGACCAAAAAGAAAAAAAGAAAAAAGCCAGCATGTGAATGAACACTTGCCAATACAGTTAGAGACCCTATCATGGAAAGTAGACCAACAACCAAGGCTGTTCTCTGCCCTCCACATGCACATGCTCACAAACACACAAAATGCACACATAAATCAACAACAGACAAGCCACTAGCCCAAGTGTGTATGTTTGGGGGAGGAGGGTGGTCAGTGACTGAAGTTGCAACTGCCCAAAACTAGAACTGACAAGAAAAATACCATCCAGCTGGTGGGGCACACCTTTAATTCCAGCACTTGGGAGGCAGAGGCAGGCAGATCTCTGTGAGTTCAAGGCCCGCCTGGTCTACAGAGCTAGTTCTAGGATAAGCTCCAGGCTCCAAAGCCACAGAGAAACCCTCTCTCAGGTTTCTCTCTCCCCTGAGAGAGAGAGAGAGAGAGAGAGAGAGAGAGAGAGAGAGAGAGAGGTACCATCCAAAACAGAGCATATTATTAAATTATAATTGTACTTAACTCCAAAGTATTTTATAAACTTGAACAGATGGATGATTTAATAAAATACAACTAGCTGACCATCTAGGGGCAGAAAGTCTAGAACAGATTTGACTACTGACTGCAGAAAAAACAGAAAGAAGGATAAGAAGCCTCCATGAAAGCATCAGGCTGGAACTGCTCTTCTCCAGGTCTCACTCTGTAGAGGTCAGGGTTAGACCACTATGCAAAGCCCAGGAACTGAAGGAGAGCTTCAGTGGCTCCATGAAGCAGACACTGCACTGCCTCAAAGCTGTCCCAAGGCAGCAAGCAGACCAGCCTCACCTTACCAAACAAAATATCCAGCACACCAGCTCCCACAGCACAGGAGGCCCAGATCACCACCACGAAGCTACTCTGCAGTAGCAAGAATGTTTCCTTAGTGGAAAATCAGGCATCAGTTCAGCCACTGCTGAATTGAGAAAAAAAAAAAAAAATCAGAGGACTACACCCAAAGGTGCAGAAAAACAGAACAAAAGTCAGCCTTCTGTTAAACACTCCCCTAGCCCCAAAGTCAGAGCTGTCCTGGGGAGAGACGCTACAAGCATCCCCAGCAGTTAGGGGACAGAAAGGATTCTGACATTCTTCAGGCAAGGCAGCTCCAATCCAAAGTGCTCAGGACTAAAGGTCTGCTATCTTCTTCCTTCAGATGTTGAGAAACTTGCACATACATAAGACAGCACATCTTAAGGGGAGGAGACGTGAAATGCATTTAGACTTAATATACCTCCTACACAGAGCTGAACCACAATTTGACACACTATTTTTGGTAACTGAACATAAAACAACCCATGGTGTGGGATTTCCCCGCTTGTGGCATTATGGTGGTGCTCAAAAAATCTCAGACTCCGGACATCTTGGAGACAGATTTCTTAGATTAGAAAAACTCAACCTGTACTGTGTTCAATTTGTGCCTTAGACTTAATAGTCAGAAAAGAGAAGAAAAACAAAGAAAATAAAAAAGAAACATCAGATTTAAGAAGAAAGTAAAAGATTTTCTAAATGCATTATTTATTGTGGGGTTGAGTCTGAATACCCCCCACAGGTCAACGTTTTGAACACCCCAGCTGCAGTGTCATCTTTGGAGGCTGTGGGGCCTCTCAGAGGCGGAGTCTGGGGCTGGTGAGATGGCTCAGTGGGTAAGGCACTTGCTGCAGAATCCTGACAACCTGGTTCCATCCCTGAAGCCACGTAAAGGTAGGAGGGACCCGACAAGTTTTTCTCAGACCTCTACACTTTGCACCCACCTCCCACAAATGCAATTTTAATAGGGGTGGGTCCTAATCGATCTTCTAAGGGGATGCCTAATTCCCCCCTCACTTTCTGGTCCTGCAGGATGGGAGGAGCCTGTACACACTCCTACTACAATGGACTGAGGGGCTCTGCCTTGCCTTCCCTGCCTAATATCCTAAAATCCTTGAAGCAGTGAGGCAAAATCAATCTTTCCTGCCAGTAGTTGTTTCCAATACTTTGGCTACAGCACCACAAAACCAACACACACACACTCTCTCTCTCTCTCTCTCTCTCTCTCTCTCTCTCTCTCTCACACACACACACACACACACACACACACACACACACACACACAAAGCCTGTGGATATTTAAATGAAAAATGTCTGCCACTGGCCCCTGTATTTGAGCATTTGATCCCCTGGGTTGATGGTATTGTTAGGGGAGGTTAGGGAACCTTTAGGAGGTGTTGCCTCATAGTTGGAGATTTCTTGTCCCGCCCACCAGTTCCCAAAAACCACTGAACATTAATTATAATTGTTTGGCCAATGGCTCAGACTTCTTACTGGCTAGAGCTACATATAAATTAACCCATTTCTAATATTCTATATTTTGCAACAATGGTTCATGGCTTGTTACCTCACATCTTGCTTCGAGGCTGCTACATGGCATCTCCCTGACTTGCTCCGCATCTTCGTTTGGATTCCCCCCCCCCCTGCTTAGCTATATTCTGCCTGGCCATTGGTCAAAACAGCTTTATTTATGAACCAATAAAAACAACACATATTCACAGCACTCAGAAGGACATCTCACATCAGAGCCTTACTGGCAGAAGTACACCACTGGGGGGTGGGCTTATGGGGGGAACAACCTTGTCCAACTTGCTCTTCTCTTTGTTTCCTGTGTGGGATCGCCCAGCCTCCTGCTCTTGCAGCCAATCCATGCCTTCCCCACTATGAGGACTCTATCCTTCTGGAACCATAAGCTAAAACAAACCTTCCTTTCTTCCTTAAGTTGCTCTAGGTCATATTTTACTACAGGAACACAAAAACTATTATAAAGTTCAACAAAATCAATGGAGGAAACAACAATTTAACTGTGAATGATAAAAGTTTAAATAAGATAATAGTCAAAAAGATGGCATCTGGGGCTAAGGGTGTAGCTCAGTGCTAGAGTATTTGCGGAGATTGCATAAGGCACTGGGCGGTAAGAAGGGCTGTAGGCACAAAGATGACCAGTGTTTGTAGAGGGAGGGAGGGAGTGTGTGTGTGTGTGTGTGTGTGTGTGTGTGTGTGAGAGAGAGAGAGAGAGAGAGAGAGAGAGAGAGAGAGAGACTTAGCTGTCACTACACAGAAATATCTGAAATAATTATAGTGAAGGGTTTATCCTGGCTCACTCTGGGAGGTCACTGCCTTGGGCTGTGGCAAGGCAGAGCACATGGCGGAGCAAATCTGGTCTCCTCATCAGCCAGAAAGCAAAAGAGGAAGAGGTTGGGGTCCCACAGCACCCTTCTAGGGCATGTCCCCAGTGACCCAAGGACTTCTCATTACACCCCATATGATAGCTATTCTTGGTTGTGAACATGACTACATCCGGAATTAACTAAAACCCAAATGCCTCAGCACATCTGTGAGGGATTTTTTCTTAATTAAATCATTTGAAGTGGGAAGGGTCACTTCTAATCTAGATCTTTGGGATGGGAAGACCCACCTTTAATTTGGGCTCGCCCTCTCCTTACACCCTTGTTCTCGCTAGCAAGTCCATTCCTTTGCTGCTTACAGCCTACTTCTTCAGGATTCCAGAGCATAATGAGGACTAGTAACACATCTGTCCTCGTGGACTAAATAAACTACTGGATTCTTGGACCTCCCATTGGTAGACAACCATTGTTGGACTAGCTGGACCACAGCCCATAAGCCATTCTAATAAATCCCCTTTTTCCCTATATATAGATTCATTCTGTAAGTTCTGTGCTTCTAGAGAACCCTAACACACTCCACCTCCTAAAGGTTTTACCACTTTCCAATAGAACCACCCTAGGAATAAAGCCTTTAACAAATAAACTAAACCACAGTAATATGTGCTTATTGTGTATGTATAAAACCAATTACAAGACATAAGAAAAGGCTCAATTAAAATAACAAAAAATCAAATACAGTCATAATGCTACTTAATGATGGGACTATGTTCTTCCTATTTCTCCCTCCCTCTCCTCTCCACTCCCCTCTCTCCCTCCCTCATTTGCTTGCTTCCTTTTCTTTTCTTTTTTGGTGGTACTAGGGACCAAACTCATGGCTTCAGTGAATATTAAACAAATACCCTATCATTGAGTTGTATCCCCAATTCACTGGCTATGTTCTAAGAAATGCGTTGTGAGAGAGTTTGTCATGGAGTGAACACTGCAGAGTGTATTTATACAAAATCAAGTGGCACAGCCTGCCACACATCTAGCTACATAGTATATAGTATATACTATTTTTAATTTCTTTTATTGTTTTCTTTTTTACTTTTTGGTTGAAAAATAAGACACAGAAACATAACCCAATGGGAGACCACCTGCTTAGCAAGCAGGAGGCCTTAGTTCAGTACCAACTATCACACACACACAAAAAGAAAGCTCGCCTACAGGAGCCTAGGCGACCTAGAACCACATAGCACTGTCATTCACCTCCACATCTTGCCCCACTGGAAGGTCTTGGGGGCAATGCTATACACAGAGCTGTGATCTCCTGTAACAACAATGCCTTCGCCTCCTAGGACCTGACGCTATCTTACAGCTAACTTTACACAGAAAAAGCAAAATCTAAATTGGTGACTTGAGTGCTAGCTCAAGGGTTATGAGTGCTTATTGCTCATCCAGAGGACCCAGGATCAGCTCCCAGTACCACAGATGCCTCACAACTGCCTGTAACTCCAGTTCCTGGGGATCCAACACCCTCTTCAGGCTCCTGCACGTACCTTTATTCATGTGGTACACTAAACTAAGGCAGAGGCAAACACATACACATAAATAAAAATAAAACTTTTTAAAGAATAAAATAATTTGAATATAATAATAATAAACCACTAATAGCCTCTTTAAAAAGTATACAGTTGGCCAAGTGGTAGTGGTTCATGCCTTTACTCCCAGCACTCAGGAGGCAGAGGCAAGCAGATCTCTGTGAGTTCAAGGACAGTCTGGTCTACAGAGTGAGTTCCAGGACAGCCAGGGCTGCTACACGAAAAATCCTGTCTTGAAAAAAAGCATATAATTGTACAACCTTTACTTTTGTATGACCAGCAGTATAGCAGATCTCTTTACCACAGCTTCACCACAAATATGACATTGATACACTGCGCTATGACATTATCACAACAATGAAATTACTATCTAACGGGAAGTTTCCAACTCCATTACAATCTTATGGGACTACCATCATATTTGAAACCTGTCATTGACCAAAATGTCTCTACAAGGCACATAACTACAACTATACACTTAATCTTAAGAGTTCTAAAATGTATTCATGAAATACTCTCAAATCGTATTATGTTCTTGGATAGACAGTCTTAAAATTACCAAGATGTATCTCCAACTAATCTATAAATTTATCTTGATCATAATAAAATACTTTCAAGGTTTTTTTTTTAAGAGCTAGGCAAGTTGATTACAAAGTTCACTTGAAGAATAAACTAGAATTACCAGGAAACCCCTTTAAAAGAAAAAGTGAGTAACAAGATAGAGATAGCCCAATCAGATATAACAATCAGCAAAACCTCCTTAATTAGCAGGGAACAGACATAAAAACATTAAAAGAATAGAGAAACCAGATGCAGTACCACTATGAAGAAAATTCAGTACCCAATAGCAACAACATCTAGAGTCGATGTGGGGTGGGGGGAGGATCTACTTTTAAAATAATTCGTATTAAGCTATCTGGATTGCATATAAAAAGGGATATAGAGCCATTTCTTATACCTTATCCCAAAATATGCAATAAGAATCAGATGTAAAAGAAAAAAATCATTCAAGTACCAAAAGAAAATACAGGTAAAGCCCCTTATAAGAACACAGACTTTTATACTATGACAAAATTCCAGAAGCACAAAGGAAAAAATTTAATTTCATTTTATTAAAAAAAAAACTTTTACATAAGGTAAAAAAATTAACTATAGGCAAACAATAAAAAATGTTCCCAACTAATGGTACATAAGGCTTTTTTGGTTTGTTTGGTTTTGTTTATAGTTTCTCTTTAATATTTATTAAATTTTCCTTTGACAATTTCATATACATGTACATATATGTGTATGCATACTTACATGTATATGTATGTATAAAATGTTTTCTATGTGTACATATATATTGCATTTTTATTTCCCTGTTTGTGATAGTTTGAAAGAAAACAGCTCCCATAGGGAGTGGCACTATTAGGAGGTGTGGCTTTGTTGGAGTAGGTGTGGTCTTGTTGGAGAAAGTGTGTCACTGTGGAGGTAAGTTTTGAGGTTTCATATATGTTCAAGCCACATCAAGTGTCCCAGACTACTTCCTATTGCCTGTGCAAGATTTACAACTCTCCAGCACCATGTCTACCTGCATACTGCCACGTCTCGCCCACCATGGTGATAATGGACTGAACCTTTGAACCGTAAGGCAGCTATTTAAATGTTTTCCTTTATAGGAGTTGCCTTGGTCATGGTGTGTCTTCACAGTAACAGAAACCCTACCTAAGGCACTGCTATGCCCTCTCCTCCTTTTAGGTCCCTTTCCCACATCCATGCCTTTTTGCTTTGTTTTATGACCCTCTAACTTTACCCAGGACTGTCTCTGTGGCCACAGGTTTGGAACTACCATTGAAGCCTGGTTGGCTTACCATTTGGTACACCACGCAAGGTATTGACTGTCCTTCTCCGAGAATCTACCAGTAGCCAATACTACAGCAAGGCCATCCCATCCATGACTGGCTGCTGCTGATGTGCCCAGACTGTGTGTCATGCCCTCAAGGCAGCATCTCCATCTCTTCTCCCTAACCTCAGGCTCTGACAGTCTTTCTCATCCATCTTCCACAATAATTCCTGGACTTTAGAATGGGCAGTATACATGCCTTATTTAAGGATGAACACTAAACTATCCATCATTCTAAACATCATGAACACTCATCTTCACCAGCAGTCACTATAGAGAAGGCTGTCTGATTAAGGATGGGAGGAGCACTTAGACTGCACCCTGGAAGCCTGTCAATTTAGCTAAGCCACTGTAGTGAAGTTCCCGGGGAAAAGTTTTACTAAATGAGGTGACCCAGGCCAAGAGAACAAACCTATGTGTCTCTCTGATAAATGGATCCTAGCTTTGAATCTTTAGTATGCATTAAACTTGGAGTGCCTGTAAAAGCTAAAAATAAATAAAACTAAAAGGGCCTACTTTCTAGTGGGGGTAGGGGCATGTTCAAAGAGAGAGTGGCCAGTAGAACATAGGTGACTTGAAAATAGAGTCAACACTGAGGGTGGACAGGCTTGATTAAAGATGGAAGCTGAGAGGCAGGGAGAAGAGGGGACAGGGAAACAGGGCTAGGTGAACTGAAGGGTATGAAAAAGCCATACATAACCCACTACTTTGCAAGCATAATTTAAAAATGAGTAAAAAAAAAATTTAAAGAGAGATAGCCTGTCTGCATGTCCAGATAACACTGTTCCTAGAAGCCATTGTTTATCAAAGAAAAACTCCAGTACTAGATATGGGGTGCCTCTCTATATGGTTGGGGAGGCCCGAAAGGACCCCAAAACAACAGAGGCTACTTCCATTCCTCCTGATTGCCCACCAGACCTAGACAATAAGACCATGCTGCTTAGGTACAAGCTATGCAGACTGCAAGCTGGGGCTGAGCTGGAGGATTCCTCTCTGCCAACTGGTGCAATACGGACTGCTAGTGAAGATAAGACATCAGTGGTCTCTACCAGAGCCCCACAAACTACAGTGCCAACCTGCCAGGCAAAATGTTCCTAACAGTGCTATGGGGTAACCAACTGCTCTCAGCTTGGATTTGAAGCCTGCTCCACAGGAGTGTGGTGGCCACACACGAGAGTTTCTGAAAAGCTCTGAAAGTGTCACCAGGGTTTGGGGGTTTTTTGGAGAGGGCTGTTTCTTTATTTTTAAATATCAAATTGGGTCCTTTTCCCCCTCAAAATTATGGAACCAGTAACAAGACCAAACACCAACAGAGATTTTATTCTTGATCAAGAATGGGAGACATGGGAAACACACTTGAAAGTCGGTTTCTTGGCATGCTGGGAGTCAGGAGAAACATAGGATAAAAGAAATAAAGAGAAAGGGTTGGCTAGAAGAAGGAAAGGACAATCATGTTATTTCTGAGAAAGAGCAAAAATTTTTTAAGAATCTGGTTAAAGATTTTACATCCACCAAGGGCCCAGGTGTGGTGTCTGAATCAGTAAACTGTTTGTTTGCTACATTTATAAATGGTGTGCATGTGTGTGGGGGGGGGGGTGTACGTGTGTGGTGTGTGTGGTGTGTGTGTGGTGTGTGTGTGTGTGTGTGTGTGTGTGTGTGTGTGTCTGTGTGTGTACATCTGTGTGGATTCCAGAGATCAATATTGTGTGTCTTCCTTAACTGCTCTCTACCTTAGTTTTTGAGAGGGTACCTCTCCTGAACCTGGAGTTGAACAATTTTGTAATCTAAACTCAAGTCCCCAGGCTTATATGACAAGCACTTCACTGAGCCATCTGTCCAACCCCTGGACCAGTAAGTTCTTTCTCTCTGTGACTCTTAAAACATCTCTTGACTAAAGTTACTGAAACAAATTTATAATCAGAAAGGTTTTTACCTCTCACTGTGTCTGTAAAATGACTTCTCTTTACAGGGCACTGATAATTTATTTCATAAAGTCCCAGTTTAAAGGAGCACTGTTCTAGTTGGCTTACTGATACAAGTGTTAAAACAATGATATGAACAAGTGGAAGGTTGTAAGGAGGTCATGTTCAGCAAAGTACACCTTCAATCCTAGCACTCAGGAGGCTGAAGCGGGAGGCAATGTAGAAGTTCAGAACTAGCCTGGACCACAACTATCACAAAAAAAGGAAAAGTAAGTAAGTAACTTACTTAGTGGACTATTCAAAATTCCAAGAAAAATAAGGAAATTGGACTTTACCTACATTAAATGTGCTGGCTGTAAAAAAAAAAAAAATCAAAAACTCTTCCTACAGACTTAACTCAGAAATGTTTAAAGGCTCAATGTTACATGACAGTAGAACTCTGGCAAACAACCCTAGTTTGATAATTTATAAAACTGGCTATTTCTTATTTTTTTGATCATTTCATTCAACTAAGATTTTCCAAACAATTTACTTGCTGGCAAAATAAGTTAGCATTACTCTAGTAATATTAAGATGATGAAAAAGGCAAGTTTATGCTCAAATAAACTGAGTCACTACCTTTTTATTTATCTAAAGATAATCATCAAGATCTTCAGGGAACTTTAAAAGCTAGATATTTAATTAATAATCATTCAGCCATCTGGTTAAGTACAACAGAATAATAGAAGACTGTCTAAGGCCATACCACCCTGAAAGGCCTCTCATCTGATCTCAGGAGCTAAGCAGGGTTGGGCCTGGTTAGTACTTGGATGGGAGAATACTAGAAGACTGGCTACAAAGCACAACTAAATTATATGCTTTTGTTTCTCCTTTTTATATGTCCTGAAGAGGCCTTATTTATATGTAGGACAATCAATACAAGTGTTCATTTCTCCACGTTGTGAAAATGGTGAAGGATATCTGTATCTACAGGAGGTCTTGTGCTCATGAGTCTGATTGTAGTATTGCCCCAGTAGTTTTGATATGAGACATATTCATTGGTCCAAATTATAACCCACAGTTTAAAATCATACTAGGATCTCAACTCTCAGAGCACTGATGGAAGAGAACTATAGTGAATTCCAGGCTGGTCTGAGCTACATAGTAAGTTTGAGGAGAAAAAAAATGTAGATGAATTCCCATTTTTTTTTTCCTCTTTCACACTCTAAAACCTTACAGAAAAGTCCACAAAGGTTTTGCTTATATGGATTACAGCTAACACTATTACTGCATTAAAAATTAAAATGAGGACCAGAAGATAGCTCAGTAGGTAAAAGTGCTTGCTGCACAAGCCTGACAGGCTGAGTACAACCCTGGAATCCAGATAAAGCTCTGTGACTTCCACATGCACATCATAGCATGTGCCCATGCCAAGCACATGCACAAGCACACAAACACACACACACACACACACACACACAGAGGGGCATATCATATACACACACAAACATAGTATGTCACACCTAAGTTTTAAAAAATTAAATCCTTGTGAGGACATGCTAACACACACTATAATTCCAGCATTCAGGAGACGGAAACAGAATAATTACTTGAGCTCAAGAAGCTGGAGACCATTCTCAGTAATACAGTGAGATCCCACTCATCAAAGGGAAAGAACGAGAGGATGAAGGGCCGGAAGGAGATGAAATGAGATAGAAAAAAAACTTGGATCATTGGATCATTCTATTCTGAAAAGTAAGAACTGCCATGACAGGCTCTGTACAAGATGGAAAGCCAGGACCAGGAATACAATTCCAAGGAAATCAGAAGGCCTGGGAACCACAATGACCCCTATAAGTCCAAAAGTATAGGATTCCAGAAGCTCTAGTATCCAAAGACAAAAGACCCATGCCCAGTGCAGGAAGAGAGAACCCAGGGTCTGCAGAGACGGCTCAGTGGGTAAGAGCACTGGCTTCTCTTCCCAGGTTCAATTCCCAGCACCACATGGTGACTCATCATCGTCTGTAACTCCTGCTCCCAGAGATCTGACACCCTCAGCACCAGGCTCACAGATAGTGTAGACATGCAGGAAGGAAAAACACTCATACTAATAAAGTTAAAATAATTTCAAGAGAGAGACAAAGAGAGAGAACTCAGCTTTCCTCTGCTACTTCATTCTGCTAGACCCTGCTCAGATCATGAGATGAGGTACATCCATATTGATGAAGTGAAAAGAACTGAGGAAGGCCATTGCAGGAATTACAACCCTACATATAATCTAGTTCTTAAACAAGAAAAAAAAAATCTGAAGTAACACCAACATCCCATAAAAGCTATCCAGTAGACACCTGCAGAGTCACTAGATTACTCTCTAGCGTGCATCAAGATGTTTGAATATTTCCCCCAACCAATCTAAATGTAGGGTACACTAGCATTTCATCGGTTTTGAAGTAAAACAATTGTTTTAGTGGCGTAAGCCTGTAATCCCCGCAGTTGGGAAACAGAAGCAGAACATGCTACAAATTCAGGACCAGCCTCATCTATTTAGCAAGTTCAATACAACCAGACTACACAGCTATTTAGTCCCAAATTCCCCCCCAAAAAAAAATCTCCTAATCTTACTTAGACAATATACAATTGAAAAATTAACCAGGAATGGTGGCACAGACCTTTAATCTCAACAGGAAGAGGTAGACCTCTATGAGTTCGAGGCCAGCCTGGTCTACATAGTAAATTCTAGGACAGCCAGGGCGATATAGTGACACAGTCTCAAAAAAATTTTAAACCTACTGACCTCTACAGGCCTGTGCTATGGGATGATGGCCAGTTCTGGTGTCTCAATCAATCATAGGGTCCAACAAAGGGAGTTAGTTTCCAGCCTCCTGAAGACCAGGAGTCACACAACAAAATAAGGACTCATTTTCCATTCCACCTTTATTGGTTTAAGCAACCACCAAAAACAAAGGTAATTTTCTGAGCTGTGGCAAATAAATCAATTGCTTCATGAACAACTTAAGGCATGGCTGTCCTTCTATGAGATTGGAGAGGTCCTTCAGGAGAATCTAGATGTCACCAAATTTTCTTGGAGTCTGATTCATATTTTTTACTAGTATATATGTAAAGTTTGGTGAAAAGATTCATGTAAGTAAATTGAAAGTACTAACGAGGCCTTCCCATATCATGTCAGAACTTTGTATAATAAAAACACATAACCTGTCTATTGAGTGCTTGGAGTTAGTGAGACAGCAGAGAACATATGGGCAAGGTCTCTCATATTTTGAGCTTTCTGGGAACCTAAACACTCCTTCCCATTCTACAGATATGGAAACAAGGCCAAGAGAATTAAATAAATTTTGAAGTCATCAGGGGCAGGTGTATGGGAAAGAAACAAAATACACCAGATGAATTGGCCCCCTGAAGTAGTGAATTTGCAGCTCGAACTGACTTCACTTTATCTACACTTACGTCGAGAAACCAGGGCTCCATTTTCAGGAAGTGTGTCCTGAAGAATGACCATTGACAAGGCACACTTCGACTCTAATTCCCTAAATGAATAAGTTCATTCATACTAACTGCAAAGACGAGACCTTAATTCTTGAAGAGTGTCTAACCTTACTGTTAATGGTTCTGTACCCGTACCAGCTAATATTCTATTGGGACAGCAAGTACTCCGTCTGGTATGGAATATTCGTTACCTGGTACTATTCCTAAAGAGAGTGGGTTAGGATCCATTTTAAAATACACTGAAAATGTAATACAAAATTAACAAGATGCGTGTCAATAAGTAAAAGCTTCCTGTCCCAAGAGCATCGTCACCCCAGCGTGAACCCAAGCAAGCCATCAGCTCCTCCCCTGCAGCCCACGCTCGCGTCTGGCCCGAGGAGAAAGGTGCTGCAACGGGGGGGGGGGAGAAAGGTGCTGGCGTCTCCCGCTCAATTTCAATTCTCCCACGCCCGGAGCAGTCAGTGCGCCTGGGTTTTCTCCAGAGCGCAACTTGGCACCCGGGTCAGTCACGCCGGCCGCCGGCAGATGACCTTCGTCCCCAGCACAGAGCCGACAGCCTGGCCGCAGACACAGCGCTTGGGGTCAGGGACTCGGCGCCTCTGGGCTCCAGGCTGGGGCGGCTCCCCGGGTTAGAGACACCCCAGCAGCCACACCCACAGGCGACGCGGTGACAGGTGCCCCGGCCCTCCGGGTCCCGCAGCCCACGAGCGCCCGCCCCCGCGCGCACCACCTGTCGGGCCGACGCGCGCGCACCCGGCTGCAGACGCCCCGCCCGGCTCCTAAGCAGTCCCTGGCCGGGGCGGCCCGAAAGTGCAGCAGATGAAAGCTTTACCGGAGGGTGGGCCCTACGCAGGCGGTGTCGGTGCTTTCGATCTCCTGCAAGATCCGCTCGTGCTCCGGGACCGTGCCCAGAGCCTCGCCGCTCTCCGCCATCTTGGCTGGAAGCGGAGGCACCGGCCGGGCGCGGCGCCGCGCGGACCACAGGCGCAAGCGGCAGGTGGCGCAAGCGCGGCGCGGCTCTGCGGGGCGGGGCTCTGCGGGGAAGGGCGGGGCTCGCTCGGGTGGGGCGCAGAGGGTGGGGCCCGCCCCTGGGGAGGTAGCGCTGACCGTGGGGGAACAGGCCACCGCCCCCAGCTTTCCTCGCGAGCCGGCCCTGGTTATCTAGACGCATCTGTTAGGGTAACGCTTGCCAGAGCCTCAGCTGCGCGCGGCAGGTACCGAAGCAAGGCGGAGGTGACCCTTAGTCACACTCTGTAAAAGAAGCTACCAGAGCGCCTGATGGGCTTTAAATAGTGGGGAGTCAGAGAGAGGCAAATGCTCTCGCCAAAATCAAAACTGAGTGTGGGTCGTTAAGATTTATTTTAGGAACGAACAAAAATTCTATATCACGAGTGTCCTGAATAGATCGTGTCCTTTGCCTGATGCAAGTTGACTGAGGTTAGTCGTATTGGACATAAACTATTCAACGTCAGGGGGAAAAGGAGAACAAGACAAAGGCACTTGCTGTCAGGATAAAAAGAGCCCTAAGGCAATGTCTCATTTAGTGGCAAAACTGTTGAACCCAAGTGCTCCCAGATAGTGGTAGCTGGGATGGGGTGGGGGAAAAAACCGGGCGCGGGGATGAGGGGAAAAGGGAGAGGGAGATTACTTGACAAAGAAGTGGAAAGAAATGTCAGGTGGCTTGAGCAAAGGAATCCATGCAGAAAAAGAGTCTTGCTTAACAACCTGTATCTAGGACATCATGTAAACCAGTTTGTCATGATCAAAGCAAATGCTGGAAGTTTAATCAGGAAAGAGTTCATACCTACCCTGAGGGACAACTATTTTCTGGTTCCCATTAATCCAGGAGCTTTGAGTTTCCCTCTGAGTCAGGCAGGCCAGCTGCCAGACTCACTCCCTTCCCTGGGCCTTTCTCCTTCCTCCTCCCCATAGGAAACCCTGGGAGATGGAATGAAGAAATAGTTAAGAACTTGGGCTCTGAAGGCGAGTGTCCCAAACCACATTCCTTGATTGGCATCACTTCCCAGCTCATGACACTAGGCAAAGCCTAATCTTTTTCTTTCTCAGTTTCCCCATCTATAAATACCAATAACAGCAGTGTCTACCTTCACTGCTATCCTAGGTTATATTAATTACTGTTATTTCTGTGACTAATTACCACGAAAGCCAGAGCTTACAATGACGCAAGTGTACTCTCTTAGGAGTCTCACTGAGTTACAATCAAGATGCCAGCACACCTGCATTTCTTTCCAGACTCAGGAAAGAATGTGTCCCTTTACTTTTCCAGCTTCTAAATGCTATTACATCCTTTGCTTGTGGCTTTCTCACTATTTGGCTCTGGTAGCCTGGAACTCACTCTGTAGACCAGGCTGGCTTTGAACTCACAGAGATCTGACTGCCGCTGCCTCTCACATGCTGGGATTAGAAGCATGAGCCACCATGTCCAGCTTTTTATTTTTTTTAAGAATTATTTATGTGTACTATTTATCTCTCTGTGTATGTGTGTGTGTGTGTGTGTGTGCAAGGTACACGTGCATCGGTACACCTTGCACAGTGCTCACTGAGAACAGAAAAGAGTGTCAGATCCCCTGCCACTGGAATTACAGTTGCTACCACCACGTGAGTGCTAAGAACCAAAGCCAGGTCCTTTGCTAGAGCAGCAAGTGCTCTTTCTTAACTGCTAACGTCATCTCATTTCACATACAGGAGTGTTCAGTGCAGGGTAGCCTGGGAAACCAGAGAATCTGCTACACCTGACAGCACATTTCACCAGAAACAGAGCCCATTGCTAGTCCAAGTGAAGCCCGGAGCCTCTCTTCCCACTGTCTTGACGGTACAAGAGAATACAGCCTTTTCTGAGAAATCCCATCTCCTTGTGCTTCCAGAATATGAATATGAATGACAAAAATTTAGGATGGGTTAGAAAGAAATGGTCCAAGCAGGTTTAAGCAAAAGGCAGAAGGTAGCTGCCCTGCGACTGATACCAATTAGAAATGTAAACTATGAAATTATTTGCTTTTTTGTTTTTGTTCTGTTTTGTGTTAGTTGTTTGTTTGTTTTCTGAGACGGGGTTTCTCTGTGTAGTTCTGGCTGTCCTGGGCCTCACTCTGTAGACCAGACTGGCCTCGAACTCAGAGATCTGCCTGTTTCTGCCTCCAGGGTGGTAGAATTAAAGGCATGTGCCACTGCTGCCTGGCTTAAACTATAAAATTATTAGTAGTTTCTTCAAAGTTGTTTGTGTGTGTGTGTGTGTGTGTGTGTTGACATAAATGTCCCATAATGTTGTTATATTTAGTCGTCTTGATAAAAACCTGTGGTACAGTTAGAAGATCACCTGCAACTTTCTGATGCCCATGTTTTTCAAGAGCTCCAGTGTGAGAGACAGCATTTATGAACTTCTGTCAGAGGCTATAAATCTCATAGCTATTCATACAGATGGGTCCTTATTAAAAATAAGTTAGACTTTCCTCCGCTGACCACTTCTCCAACTACTGAAGCAACTCCTGTCTGGTATTAGCACTCCCTACCTGCTGGCTCCACTCTTGAAAAGGGAGAAGGAACCAGAAAACTAAATTACAAAAGAATGAGGACAAATTTTCTCTTTCTTGAAAAAAAGTAAAAGTCTAGTTCCTACTACAGCAAATTACAGAGCATCTTGGTTCAGAAAGTAAGCATGTGCAGAATGCATTGCTCTGTAGAGTAAAGCCAGGTTATGAATGCAAGCAGACCCAGCATGTTGGACTGGACAGCTTGCTATTAGCAGCTGCCTCCTGCTGAGGTATTCCTCTCCTAAGCATTGGCTACACAGACCTTTTCCCTTTCCTTCCCTTGACACCATCTCTCCAATCCCAGTTCCAGATGCTCCCCTGGGGAAGCAGGGCTGCTTGAAGCCACCTCTTACTGGGCCCCTTTCTGCCCCTGCTAGAGAAACTGCCTTACCTTCAGAACTATGCTTTCTTCTTCATAATTCAGGGCAGAAGGAAGTCAGTCCACTGACCACTTCTCCTTTGAAAGCAGCTTTTGTTTGCTTCCTCTCCATGCTTTTAACAGTTCTGCTAGTGCTTAAAGGGTTTTGCTTTATTTCTTGCTTACTTTGTTTTGTTTATGTTGGGGTTTTTTTTTTTTTTGCTAAGAATTTAAAACTAAATGTGATTATAACTATGTTTTCTGTCTTTGATTTTGTTTTGGTTGTTTGGTTGGTCTGTCGGTTGGTTGGGTATTTGTTTTTTATTAAATTAAGAGCCTTGAAAATATCACCATAAGCATACTAGGCAAGTGTCACACTCTTGACAATATAACAGAATTTGCATGCTAGGAACAGAGGCCTTGGCAAAGCTCCCCACCACCCACCACTCCCAACTCCTAGGAGATGACCGGTAACCCGTCTCAAAGCTAAACTTGTTTATATATTTCCTAAACTTTGCTTCACTTTTCTGTAAGTTGTAAGACTGTCCTGGGAAAGCTGGAGAGAAAGTAGGAAGTTTGGGTTTTGTTTTCTCCCTGGTTTCGCCAAACTATAATGAACCCAGTTTCTTTTACTGATTCGTGGTCTCTCCTGGTTCCGTGTGTGTGTGTGTGTGTGTGTGTGTGTGTGTGTGTGTGTGTGTGTGTTCAAGAGAGAGAAGAGTTTGTGTGTGTGAAAGAGAATGTATGTGTCTGTGAGAGTGTGTGTGCGTAGAATTTGTGTGTATGAGTGTGTGACAGTGTGTGTGTATATTTGTGTGAGAGTGTGTGTATATGTGTGTGGGTAGAGAGTTTGTATGTATAGAGTGTGAGTGTGTGAAGAATGTGTGTATATGTGTGTGTGGAGAGAGAAAGTGAGTGTGAGTGTGTGTGTATGTGTGTGAGAGAGAGTGTGTGTGTATGTGTGTGAGAGAGAGTGTGTGTGTATGTGTGTGTGAGAGAGAGTGTGTGGGTATGTGTGTGTGAGAGAGAGAGACAGAGTTCACGTGAGTGTAGCTTCAGTCATGTGAAAGTCATAGGACAGCCTGAACCTTGCACCTTGTTTAGAGACAGAGCCTCTTTGTCTTTCGCTGTTGTGTACACCAGTCAGCTGGCTTGGGAGCTTCCAGGGTGGCTCCTGTCTCTACCTCCCATCTCACAACAGGACCACTGAGATTACAGGGCCACACTACTGGGCCCAGCTTTACATCTGTTTGGAGGACTTGAATGTAGAGCCTTAAGCTTGCCCAGTAAACCCTTTACTCCCTACCTATCTTCCCAGATCAGCTCCTGGGTCGTTTTATCTTTTCCCTCCCAGCACTGGGGAGCAAACCTAGGTCCTCCCATAGTTATCATTTCTTCCTGTGTATAAGGAACCTGAGAGTCTAGCTACAACCATAGACCTGAGTTGTCTGGCAACACTGCCCCTGAGCTACATCCTCAGCCCACTATCTTATCTGCACACTTTAATCACAGGCAAATATAAGGAATATGGGGAAAAGGGTGGCGAGCCTGTCCAAGGGTACATGGATCCATTAGTCTGCTGTAAGGGGGGGTGCAGATGGTAGGGCACACGGGAAGATTTCACGTGCACACTGAGTTGTTTGGGCAATGGATAGTAACTGCTGGAGACCCACCCAAAAATCTCTCCTCAGGGAGGAGAAAGATAAACCAAGAAGCTATGCCAGGAAGACTGTCATAGTGGGATCTCATTCTCTGTCCAGCAAGAAATTAACCAGCCAAGTACAGATTTGATGTGGGAAACCTGTAGTCATTAAAATCATGCACTTTAACCACCCATCTCTAGACTAACAGCCAGGCTTAAGAAAAGACCGCCTTTAGGAGGGAAATACAGAAGCAGGTGACCTAATGGAGCATTTTAACTACTTGGGGTCAAATTCCAAGTGACCTTTTAGTAGATGTTAGGCTTCAGGAACTTCTTGTCTAAATCTCAATTTCTTCAAGTGCAGAATAGGCACGATAAGGGTCCCTAGTGCACCAAATAGTGTGTGGATTAGAGATAATGTATGTATAATGTTCAGTTTAGAGTTCTATCAACATTGGCACTGAAGACTAAAATTGCCAAGCATTTGTCAGTAATTTGTCAGCATCTGTCACTATATAGGACAACAATTTAACTTCCTCTTCAATAACATAGAAAGCAAGCACTAATCGTTCTTTTTCCTAATCATGGTTACAGTCACATGGCTGGACATCAGGGCTCCAGGTCATGTTCCTTGATATTTCTGAAAGTTCAGTCAGTGGAAACCACATAAAATCTGTTTCCTGCTGTCCCAGAGGAGGAAAATGGAATATGTCTTTGTCTTAACCTCATGGTTCCAGAACCACTTCAGCAGGCCCTCTGGGTTTAGTATTAGGAAGGCACACATCTCTTCTCTTCCTGTCCTGGGGGTCAGTGCCCATCCCTTGAGGCACAAACCATGGTGGTAAACAAACCAAGACATCTTGGCTCCACTCCTAGACTATGGTCCTAAAGCAGACACCAGGACAACACTCAATGCCCAGGCTGAGCCTTGTGTGTGTGTAACAGTTGTTATGTGGGTGAATCAAATGCACCTAGGTCCAGGTAAGCCTAATGCTATAAAAACCTGTTCCATGAGGGTAGGTATATTCCTACTAAAAACCCCTTCCTGCAGTGGAGAACCCTTTAATATACACATGATCTTTATGCTCTCAAGATTTGCTAAACTTGACAGGTGATGGTGCATGCCTTTAATCCCAACAGCAGGAGGCGGAGGCAGACAAATCTCTGTGAGTTCAAGGCCAGCCTGGTCTACAGGGTGAGTTCCAGGACAGCACAGAGAAACCCTGTCTTGTGGGGAACAAAAGATTTGTTAATGCCATTCTGCTGCGTCTTAAAGATATGTGATTATAATATAATTGTAATGTATAAAGGATTATAACAAAATGTAAACCCTACTGGCTCTAATAAATTAAGAGTTCCAGCTGGCTTCTAGATAATTCCAAATAGCCAGTCTCAAGGATGACTCTCCAGCTTCCACTTTCTGAGTACAGTGCCCCCAAGTGACCATGCCTTGTAAGTGCATGAGAATAAACAGCATAGAGACAGGCTGGATCCCTGCTGCAAACCCTGGCACAGGAACCCACACTCCCATTAAGCTCAGGACCCCATCATGGAGAACAATAGAAGGAAATCTGGCCTTACAGCCAAATAAAATCAGTTTTTCATGAAATATGGGCCGGTTCTCAAAGGAGTTCAAAAGTAATCAGCCCCAAGTTTGGTTCATTCATCAACTGTTTTTATTGCATGGTTTTTGTTATTATTGTTGTGGTTTCTGCAGTGCTGGGCAAGTGCTTGACCACTGAGTCACATCCCCAACCCTACAGCAATGGTTGGCTACACAGCTCACTCCAGTCAAGGACCCCAGCCTGCCAACGTACTGCAAATGCAGTATGCCACTGTCATTATCCTCTCTCTGTCTCTCTTTATCTCCTCCCTCCCTTTTTAAAGGGCTACATGTGTAAGTGTTCTACCTGAATATATGTATGTCTGTTTACCAAGTGTGTGGCTGGTACCCAAGGAAGCCAGCAGAGGGCATTAGATCCCCTGGAACTGAACTTACAGCAGGTTGGGAACTACCATCAGCACTGGTCATTGAACCTGGGGCCCCTGTTAGAGCATCCAGTGCTCTCAACCACTGAGCCATCTTTCCAGGCCCCCCCCTCTTTATTTCCTTCTGAATGCTTATTACTTACTTCCTTATTTATTAAAGTTCTATGTATTGAACCCAGGGCCACACATGCAAGTACTTAGCTACTGAGTTGTACCTAGGGTTTGTTCATTTGTTTGTTTGTTGAGGAGGGAAGGTCTCATTTCCCCCAGGTTGGCCTCAAACGTATTACATAGCAGAGCATCCCCCAGCACACCCAGTCTTACCCAGTGCTGAGAATAGAGCGCAGAGCTTCATGTATGCTGGGCAAGCTCTTCCAACAGAGTTATTTCCATGACCTATGAGATTTTCTTCTGAACAATTTTCCTGAATTCCATCTTACACCCATAAAATGTAGTACAATATACAACTCTGATTAGAGAATAAATGAGATCATAATATTGCTCTACTATTAAATATAAGTGAACATGATTTTTTTTTTTTTAATGGAACACCTCTGCCCTGAATGTTACATAGCCAAAACAAAGTTTTCATTACTGCAAGCCTTTTTGAGTGCTGGGACACACAGATATAAGTGAAACGTCTTTATATGTATGAGTGTTTGATCTGCATGTATGTCTGTGCACCAAGTCAGAAGAGGGCATTGGATACCGTGGGACTAGACTTACTGACGATGTGGGTGCTGGGAATCAAACCTGTGTCTTTTGGAAGAGCAGCCAGTGCTCTTAACCTCTGAGGCATGTCTCCAGCCCAGCAACTCCTTTTAAAACAGTAACTTGGGAGCTGAAAAGAGAGCCCAGTGGTTAAAAGCACTTGCTGCTCTCCCAGAAGAACTGAGATCAGTTCCCAGCACCCACATCGGGCAGCTCACAAACTGCCTGTAACTCCAGCTCTCGGGGGTCTGATACCTTTTTTGGCCTCTGTGGGTACCCACACTCATGTGGTATACACAGATACACACATCAACACCTAAATAAAAACCAATCTTAAAAAAAGAAAATACAAACTTCAGAAATATGAGGAAACCAAAGTCTTTCTGAACTTGATAATGAGGTAAAGAGGTTTTTATTGGGCTCAGTGGTCAGTTCAGAATATCAAGATGCTAACATTCACGTTGCCCAGTTGTGTGACTAAAATTGTTTAAGAACTACAAAATTCTTTTTAAAATTCCTCATTACTTGGGTTTGGAGAGATAGCCGGGTTCTATTTCCGGCACCCACATAGCAGCTCAAACCACTGTCTGTAACTCCAGGAGAATTGGATGCCCCCTTCTGACCTCTGCAAGCACCAGGAATATTCATGGTGTGCAGACATACATGCAAACAAAACATTCATCCACATAAAAATGAAAGTATTTTTAAAAAACTTCCATGACTTAATAGTTCCCAACTACTCAGAGTTTCAAGATGTTGTGAGTTCTTGCTTATTGTGACTCTAAATTACATATTAAAAATAAACTGTAAAGGTGGCAGAGGTGTATATATTGGAATATATGCCTCAGATGCAAATAGTTGCAATGCCTAGAATTTGCTAAGCATTTGCTATGTGCCAAGCAAGCATTGTGCTAAGCTCCATAGTCAATAACCTCTTGCAATAGGCGGCATTGCACTTTCTGTCTCATAGTTCCAGAAGCCAAAGCCAAAATCATATAAGGAATGAATGCTTAAAACCAAGATCTTTACCAAAATCAACAAAATAATGGAATGAAATAAAGTAGGAATCTTACAATTCTGAAAACACAAATAGCAAGAGCATCTGAAGTTGAACTTAATTAACTTTTTAATGTTAAGATTTGAGGATATAAAAAAAGATTTGAGGATATATCTAATTTGGAGCAAAAAAAATTTAAAAAAATAAAACCCTCTTTTTTCCTTCTCTGAAAGCATATTTGTTATCTTTATTCCTAAAAACATTCAAGTCAAAGAAATACGATATCCTGTTTGCTCTCAATCTGGTAAAACTTCACGCTCAGCTTTTGGAAATGTGCCCAGGGGAGTCTGTGAATACAAGTGTGAAACAATTATGCTATCGCAAAACAATTACAAAAATTTCTTCTGGTACGTCATCCCGTACAATTCCCTTTTCCTCCTATTTTTTCCCAGCCTTCTGCGGGTCCTTTTGTGGCTATGCCCCCACCACCACCCCTCCACCTCCCACTGACTTTGCCATGCCCACAGTTTGTCCTGACTTTCTTATCAGGGAGACTCTGTTCCAGCCACAAAACATAGGTTGACTTCTGAACCACATCGGTTCAGACCTATTTTCAGAGTCTGTGCTATACAGCTGAGAACACACCTGCAGGACCTCAGGAGGGTTAAGGAACCCCAGGCAACATCCGGCCATGCTGGGTGTGTCTAGTGGTTGAGGCCTAGTGTCAGGAAGTTCTAGTGTGAATGTGGTAAATAGATGTGCCAACATTTCCATTGCCCTCTCCTAAACCATAGGTGCTATCACTAGTTTGTTAGGATCATCCTCAAGATGATTCAGGAGCCATTGGCACAAATGATATGAGCGTTGAGATCTGTTGACCTTCCTTGCTCAAGACTATCAAGGCTGCTTAGGAAAACAGGTACTGAGTTTTCTGAACGTGGCTAAGAGGTTAAGCCTCACAGGGACAGCCATTGAGCTTCCTGTATGTGGGGAGTCGGGGGTGGAATGTCCCCTAGAAGGAGGAACTGGCATGGAATCAGGTAGGTCTAAGCTAAACAGAGGGACAGGAGTAAAAATCAAGGCAGCCGAACAGAATGAAAACATCCTGTGGATGTAAGTTAAGTGTCTGGGTGTAGCATGGTGCAAACGGTGTGCCCAAAACAAAAGGACACAGACAGCAAAACCAATGCAAGGCCCCACCTGGTGGTGAGCTGCACCCTGCAGGTTTATTGCCTGCTAGCAAGCAGATGCTCAATGCCCAGAGCTAACCTGTGCTAGGACAATGCCTGAGTGGCAGCGGGTTTTCCTCCCCATCTCTCCCTTTTCTCTTCAGTCACCATCCATGTGGCTGCCATGGTTTTGGTTCTGTTGCAGTGATAAAATACTTTCACGGGAAACAACTCTGGAAAAGGACTTTGCTGAGCTTACAATTCCAGGTTACATTGTATCATATGGGACGGATAGTTACAGTGGCAGGAGCTTGAAGCAGCCAGCCATGCCCACAGTCAAGAACCAAGAGAAATGAATGTATGACTGCTACTAGTGCTCAGCTAGCTTTCTTTATTCTCTTTTTTTCTTCTTCTTCTTGTAGCCCCAGCTGTCCTGGAACTCACTCTGTAGACCAGGCTGGCCTCAAACTCAGAGGTCCACCCGCACCCCTGGCTCCTTGAGTGCTGAGATTAAAGGCATGCACCACCACCACTGGGCACTTTCTTTATTCTTGTATAGTCCAGGGCCCCAAACCAGGGGATAGAACCACGTACTTTTAGGCTGGGTACATCCCACCTCAATCAAGACAGTCGCACAGACACAGCACCCGCTAGTCTACATAGTCCCTTACTGAGACTCTCTTCTTCTCAGGCAATTCTCCATTCTGTCAAATTGACAATTAAAACTAACCATCATTATGGCTAATATGAGATTCTACTTTCCCACTCTGGATTTGTACAGCTATAATGGGCATTTGGCAGGTTACTCAAATCCTGGGATAGCATAGTGTCTCAGCTCTCAAACTCTCTTCTTCAAACAGTACAGCAGCCAATGGCACCATATTTCACATATAGAATGAAAATTAATGTAGGGCCTCAGAACTGTGTGGTTCTTGGCCATTCTTCCAAAAAGGAAGGAAGATGCTGGCCCAAGGGCCTACCGAGGGCAGCAGGAAGGGGAGTAGCTTGCTCCGGGAACAGCTTGAAATCAAGAAGTGGGAGGAATACACAGGTCATCTGTGATTCCTGTCTGCCAGTTTCCTGGTCTCAAGGACCCTCTCATGACTCCCCAGATAGACAGGCTCATTCTCCCAGGTGACGTGGCGGGGGAAGTGAATATGACAGGGATGTTTTCTTGCTTTGCAAAGAAGAGAAACTGAGGCATCCCTAAGTGACACTGGTGGGGACCGTGTGAGCCCCTATGCTGCTCTTCAACAGGACATCTCAAATTCCTGCCTGAAAAATAAAGAGGCAGGGAGAAGATGGTGGCAGAGTTTAGGATGTTTGCAGAGAATGCTTCCATTCCCCCCACGGCAGGGAAGATGAGTAGGAGAATTCTCGGGTACTTCCCTGCCCCGGTTCCCACACACAGATATTTCCTCAGGAAGGTGTCACAGATCCCTAGCCTGATCACCTCAGAGCCCCACCCTTCCCTCGCTGTTCATTCCAGGACCTCACAGCAAGGTTTTTTTTTTTTTTTTTTTTTTTTTTGTCTCTTCCAGGCAATCTACTCCATTTAAGTCCTTCCTCTCTGCCTGTAGAGTGTGTAATTTTAAAAGTTTACCCCCCCCCAGTGCTGGGGTTATAGGCATCTGCCACTATGATGAGACTTACTTCTTCCTTTCATTGAGATATTGACATTTTCTCTTGGCTGTCTCTTTTATTTTGTCTCACAAGGATGGACATACTCTGTAGATTTGGCCCAGGACTGTGATACTAGAGATAAAGTGGACAAGCCCAGGGGTTGGAGGTCAAGGACTCTCAGTAGCACTAGCAGCAGAGACCTCAGTAACTGTGTTTCACTTACACTTCTAAACTAGCCACTGAGCAAAGGCACACATTTCACAAGGCGCTGGCTGGTACGGTCAGTATGAGCCACATGGAGAAAGCTCTTTTGCGTCTACAACTATACGCTGCCAATCCAAGTACCAGGCAGTAAGATACAGTAGTTTTCTCTGTGCCCAACACTGCCCTGAACTCTTTAAAGAGATTCAAACTTTGTAAGAAGAAAAAAAAAAGTAAACATATAGCAGAAATGTGTGCAAGCTTAAGCAGTAGATTTTCTAAGATAAAGACATTAAAGATGTTCTCCCTCTTAATCTATAAACATTAGCCAACAAATATTTACTGTCACTGTCACATGCAGCAATTGGCATCTTGTTCCCACACTGAGTATCAAATACAGGCAATTAGAGATGATGAAATGTTTAAAGCTACACAGAGACATTATTTTTCATTTTAATCCCAGGCTTGAACTGTGCCAGTGACTGCCCACATTATCAAAGAGGCTATTTTTAGGTCTTACAGGGAAATAAAAAGCATTTAGCTAACAGGCCACTCAAGAGAACAATACAAAACAAGCATTCTACTGTGTTTTTCTGTAACCCGGATATAAATCGGCTCTGATGATATGTCTAATTTTTCTGTTTTTTTTTTCCACTGAGATATTTTAGAGAAAACAATTGAATAAAAATGGAATAGCTATTAGGAGATGATACCAGGTCACTTTTAATTACTTAAAAGTCTTACATTTGTTTTGACAGTGGAACCAGTATTTATCCCTAATGCACGAATGGACTTTGAGAGCCCATTCCCTATGAAGGGATACTCTCTCAGCCTAGATACATGGAGGAGGGCCTAGGCCCTACCCCAAATGATGTGACAGACTTTGATGATCCTCCAAGGAAGGCCTTATCCTCCCTGGGGAGTGGATGGGGGTGGGATGGGGGCCTTGGTGAGGGGCACGGGAGGATAGAAGGGACAGGGAACTGGGATTGATATGTAAAATAAGATTGTTTCTAAATTAAATAAATAAAATTTTAAAAAATCAAAAGAGAAAGCAGACTGAGCAAACCATGTTAAGCAAGCCAGTAGGCAGTGTCTCCACATGACCTCTGTGTCAGCTCCTGGATTCAGGTTCCAGCCCCGCTTGAGTTCCTGTCCTGACTTCCTTCAATGACAGACTATGATGTGCAGTGTAACCAAATAAACCTATTCCTCCACAAAAAAGGAAGTCTTACACTTTCAGTCTTATGGTCATGGGTCAGGAAACAAATACAATACAAAGAAAATGTAGATTAATTCACACACACACACACACACACACACACACACACACACACACACACATTTGCTTTTCGAGACAGGGTTTCTCTGTGGCTTTGGAGCCTGTCCTGGAACTAGCTCTTGTAGATCAGACAGGTCTTGAACTCACAGATCCTCCGGTCTCTGCTTCCCAAGTACTGGGATTAAAGGCATGAGCCACCACCCAGATTAATTCTTATAATACCTTAAACGATATGAAAACTTTGATATTAAGTATGTAGAGAACTATGATTGTTTTTCAAAAGGTATTTTTATTCTGTTATGTTTAAAAAATATACAAGAAGCCACACATGTTTAATCCCAGCACTCAGGAGGCAGAGGTGAGTGCCTCCGTGAGACCCAGGCCAGCCTGATCTACAAAGCAAGTTCCAAGACAGCCAGAGCTACTCAGAGAAACCCCATCTCAAAAGTCAAAACAAAAAAGGAGGAGGGCGGGGGTTGCAAGGAAGGTTACACAGACCATTTTAGAGCCACTGAAAACCTATAGAATTTAAAGAGTTGTGCATGTTTATAATCCTAGGGCTCAAGAGGCTGAGGTAAAAGGATGGCTGTGAATCTGAGGCCAGCTTAGGCTACAGAGTGAGACTGTCTCAGGGTACCAAAAAACAAAATGGAAAAGAGAGAAATGAAGTTAAAATAACTAAACTGCAAAATATAAAGGCAACCTACCTTAACGTAGCTTCAATGGGCAGCTCAAAAGACTGTATCTCAGCCAGGACATTCTCATAGGCTTGTTCTGTGTCTTCTTCCAACATGATCCTGCATGCTCCTGACTTCCCGGCTGTACACATTCCCTTTTATATTGGAATGATCGTAATTTATACAATAAGTGGAAGTCTTCTCTGATCGCCCAAAGAAGCAACAAAAAGCAAGTTCACTGTCTGGCCTCATGCTATCAATGTCCTTGCTTCTAAGAATGCTGCACAGCTGTTACTGTCTCGTCTCTACTTACAACATTTTACTTATTATTAACCTTGACACAGTTCAGAAAGCTCCTGCCCACGGCCTGCTCTCTTTATCCACTTATTGCTCACAGACAGCAACTCTGAGATGGAACCAGAGCCATAACCCTGCAAAATTAATCCTATATACTTGATTTGCCGTGGCACATTTTAATATTTCTTTTGCTAATAGATAGTATTACTTGCAATAACATTTATGTTAACATATGTAGTGCAAAATCCATGCTATTCATGGAAACTCTGCCCTTGCTACTGAACCCCAGGAGGCAACTTGTCTACGAAGAAGGTGATGTCTCCGAGAATATGGTTTTGAGGTCTCTGGGATAATTCCTTGGTACTTCTCTATTCTACTCTCTGCATGATAATTGTCTCCCTTCTAGAAGCATTGGATCTTTCCCCCTCCTGTTCTAGTGCAGATGCTCTTAGAGATGCCTAGAGTTTAATCTTGCTCCTACGCTTACTGCTCACTGTGGGTGAGTGGGCCGGATCCTTTCTGCAAAATTAGTTTTAATAAGGGAAAGAAAGTATGTGAAGATGCCAAGATTTTTAGGAGGCTGGTTGCCACACAGAGGGAGGAAGAGAGCTGGAACTATATGTTCAAAAATTCCCCTGGAAAGTGAAGCCAACAGATATGAAGGAGTAAACGTGTCTTTGTACTTGAGCTTCCCTGGGTTTCTCCTCCAGCTTGGAGAAGGTGGGTATTTAAAGAGGTGGAGAGTGATGCTCTTCCATATGAAGCTATTAGTTTTAAATTTTATTATATTTTTAATTGCTCTGAAAAATTGAGGTTCTTTCTCATAAAATAAATAAAGCCAAGTGGTGATGACACACACCTTTAATCCCAGCACTCAGGAGGCAGAGGCAGGTGGATCTCTGTGAGTTTGAGGCCAGCCTGGTCTACATAGCAAGTTCCAGGTCATCCAAGGCTACACAGAGAAACCCTGTCTTGAAAATCAACAAAAACAATGACATAGTAATAATAGTAATAATAATAGTTGTCCTCGTTAGCTTTATGTCAAGTTGACACAAGCTAGGGTCATTTGGGAAGAGGGACTCTCAATTGAGAAAATGCCTCCTCAAAATTGTCCTATAGGCAAGTCTATTGAGCATTTTCTTGATTAATGATTAATGTGGGAGGACCTAGCTCACAGACTGCAGTACCACCCCGGGTAGGGCCGTGAGAGCAGGCTAAGCAAAGCCATGGGGAACAAGTCAGTAAGCAGCATCCTCCACGGCCTCTGCTTCTGTTTCTGCCTCCAGGTTCCAACCTGGAGGTCTGGCACTGACTTCCCTCAGTGTTGGAGTGTGAGCTGAGTGCAAACTGAAATAACACCCCCATATTTGCTTTTCAAGGTGTCTTATCAAGCAATAGAAAACCTAACTAATGGAAACCTAGTACAGTAGAAACTTTGGAACCTATGAGGGTGACTTTACTGAGGACTCCTAGTAACGAAGATACAGACCCCTGTACCCAGGCTGGCTCCCCGTGGCGAGACTGGGACATCTACCCAGCCACAAAACCTTCAACCTACCACCTGTCCTGGCCGCAAGATGTGTTAGGGCAAGATGTGCGGCTCAGAGCTTATGAGAGTAGACAATAAATGACTGGGCTAACTTGAGGCCCATGCCTGCACAAGAGGGAGCTAGCTATGCTTGACACTGCCTGGATGGCCAGAGACTTTGGGTAGAACCAAACCCAACTGGAAAAGAAAAGTAATGAAATGACTGCTAAGGATATTCTGCTATACTCATAGATAGGTGCCTAAACCAATCGTCATCAGAGAAGCTTCTTCAGGAAGCTGATGGTAGCAGATGTAGAGACCCATAGTCAAACATTAGGTAGACCTCAGGGAACCCCACAGAAGAGGGAGGGGGAAGGATTGTAGAAGCTGGAGGGGTGAGGTCACCAGGAGAACACAGCCCACATAACTAAGTAGAGTTCATAGGGGCTTCCAGAGACTGAACCTGCCTGCATCTGCACTGGGTTCTGCATGTATGTTAATGGTTGTTAACTTGGCGTTTTTTGTGAGATTCCTAATAGTGGGAGTGGCGGTGCTCCTGACTCTCTTGTCTGCTCTTGGGAGTTTTTCCTCCTACTGGGTTGCCTCATCCAGCCTTGATGTGAAGATTTGTGCCTCATCTTATCGCATCTTGTTAGGCCATGTTCAGTTGCTACCCCTGGAGGCCTGCTCTTTTCTGAAGGGAAATGGAGGAACAGTGGATCTGGGGGAGAGGGGAGGTGGTGGTGGGGACTGAGAGGAGTAGAGAGAGGGAAGGCTACAATTGGGATGTATTGTATGAGAGAGAATAAATAAAAAAGAAACAGTTGCCGGGCAGTGGTGATGCACACCTTTAACCCTAGCACTTGGGAGGCAGAGGCAGGTGGATATCTGTGAGTTCAAGGCCAGCCTGGTCTACAGAGCGAGTGCCAGGACAGGCTCCAAAGCTACACAGAGAAACCCTGTCTTTAAAAAAAAAAGACAAAACAAAACAAAAAGCAAAACTACAGTTAATACATGATATAATCACGAAGCATTTATAATAGATTATACAGAATGTCACTCCGGACCCCATGCATACCAGTGCCAGGGTATCATTGCAGGCACTATTACTATTACTATCCATGGACTAATGGTGATTTCTGCTGGCCAATGACATACGAGCTGGAGCAATAGAAACACTGAATTCTGATTTGGACTTCATGAGACCTCACATATTTTATGGTATCTGAGTATGCATTTTTCACCTGCATGTTTATCTGTGTAGCATGACCAGTACCTGTGGAAGCCAGAAGAGGGCACTGGATCCCTTAGAACTGGGGTAAGAAAAGGTTGTAGCCACCATGAAGGTTCTGGAAATGGGATTCCAATAAGTCTTTTGGAAGAACAGCAAGTGCTGTTAACCTCGAGCCAGCTCTCTAGCCCCACGACCTCACTTATTTCTCAGTCAGCCCTCTTGGATCTTTTCAGTCATCAGAGAAAAACACTTCCAGAGAGATACATGAAATAGAGCCGTCCCCACCTTCCACACCGTGGAAGCTGCCCACACAGACCCAGGCTAGATCAGCCAGGCCCACAAGAACAAAGATGAATGCTGTTCTCAGCCAGAGGGATGACCAGCAATAGCAACCTGATTCAGCGCTCTTCCCAACACCACCAGTAGCTCCAGCCCAACCCTGATTTCCTTCCACAGAAGGACGGAACATGCCCTTAGTTTGGCCCTTAGTATACAGTAACAGTGTCCTCTGGAGACTTAACAGAAAACAATAGTCCTCTATCATCTGTTAACATCATCTACATGCAAGGCTTTTGACATGAACTAGATGATAAGACTATTCATGAACAGGCTATTATCAGATTTATATTTGCCTACCCCCTTTAGATGCTCAGGAAATGCCCATCAAATTAAAATGAATATAAAAACTAGAAGTTACTTTTGCTCTGTAGGGGAGTGTTAGTCTACATGATGCAAACATCTGACAATTTCAAAATAAACCTATTGAAACGTGAAAATGCATTATGACAAGAAGCCATTCTCACCATTCATGAACATAATAGATCAAATATAAAATACATGGATAATGACACAAACACACACCTGAGAGGACAATGCTGTGGAATATTAGTTGAAGATGTGTTACATTCATTTATGCTGTGGAATATTAGTTTAAATGATGTAAATGATGTTAAATGATGTAAAGATGTATTGCATTCTTTTATGTTGCATTTGTTCAGCTCTGTAAAGTGATGTTACTTTGTCTCTCTAAAACACCTGTTTGGCTTAATAAAGAACCAATAGCTAGGCAGGAGAGAAAAATAGGTGGGGCCGGCAGGCAAAGAGAATAAATAGGAGAAATCTAGACTTGAAAAGAAGAGAGAAGAGCAAGAAAAGGAGAGGAAGACACCTGGAGCTAGACACACAGACACACAGCCAGTCATAGAGTAAGAAGGAAAGAAAGATTTATAGAATAAAGAAAAAAGCCCAGAGGTAAAACCTAGTAAAGAGAAGTGATAATTTAAGCTAGAAAAACTGGCTAGAAACAAGTCAAGGTAAGGCTGGGCTTCATAAGTAAGAATAGGTCTCTATGTACGGCAGGCCCTGAAAAAGTAAAAACAACAACTATAGGAAGGATCCTGCCTGAAGGGTGCATGGTATTGAAATTGCTTCTTCTCCCAAGGATAGCCAGAATTTTTGTTTTGACCTGCCATGATGGAGTAGGCCTGCATCCCAGCACTTGGAAGGCAGAAGCAGAAGTCTGAGGCCAGCTTGGGTATATAGCAAGACCTTGTCTACAAAAACAGTTACCTAACGTTTTCAAAAATTGAAGAGTTCTGAGAAGAAACAATGAACAACCACATGTCCTGCATTTGGTTGCTACACTTTGCAACACTTACTAGAGGGGATTTATAGGACAGAGGCATATGTCCTTAATACAGAACCCTATTGACTTAAATAGAGTACTTAGGGAAACAGTGTCACACAGTTTATTTAACAAGCCAGTACACTGTAGCAACACTGGGCCTGCTGTCCAGAGCCACCACTCCCTTCCAGAGCAGCCAGCCCCACCCAAAGAGTCCTGGTCTTCTAGGCTGGCGATGCACTCACCACTCCCCTCCTGAGTCCTCCCTACCGGTTCTCCTCTCCCACTCCTCCCTTCCCCTGCCCCTCCCACTTTGTAAAGTGAATGTTCTCTCCACCTTTTACTTTCCTCCACTCTACAGAAGACATAAGCAATGACTTCCTGTTTCCACCAGCTCAGCCAGCGTCTTCCTTTTATTTAGAACTTTCTTTGAGTTCCACTTCCTGTCAGTGCAGGCTGGAGTGTACTCTCTCTCTCCCTCCCCCCCTCTCTCTCTCTCTCTCTCTCTCTCTCTCTCACACACACACACACACACACACACACACACACACACACACACACACTAGCAGAGGCTCTCTCCTCCCACAAGTCAGTCAGAAAAAACAACCTTCTATGTGAGTGAGGCACTGATGGCAAAGTCACCAACTAAGAGAAGGGAGCAAACGGAAAGTTTTCACCAGCCATATTCCAAGACGTCCATTAAGAATGGTGTGGGCTGAGGACTATTATAGACCTTCACTGTTTATTACATTTTCTTTATTTTTGTTTGTTTGTTTGTTTGTTTTTCAAGACAGGGTTTCTCTGTGTAGCTTTGAAGCCTGTCCTGGCACTCGCTCTGTAGACCGGGCTGGCCTCTAACTCATAAAGATCTGCCTGCCTCTGCCTCCTCAGTGCTGGGAATAAGGGCAGCATGAGCCACCACAGCCTGGCTTTCTTTACTCTTTTGTTTGATTGTTTGTTTTGTTTTGTTTTTGGAGACAGGGTTTCTCTTTGTAGCTCTGGCTGTCCTGAACCAGGCTGGCCTCCCTAGTCCTGAGATTAAAGGTGTGTGCACCAACACGAGCCTTGCAGATTCTTTTTCATTTTTTTTAAAGATTTTTCAAAAGTTTACTTGTTTATGAATTTTATGAATATGAGTGCTTTGTCTGCCTGTATACCTGCACACTAGAAGAGAGCATTGGATCCCATTATAGATGGCTGTAAGCCACCATTTGGCATCTGGGAGTTGAACTCAGGACCTTTGGAAGAGCAGCCCCTGTTCTCAGCCACTGAGCCATCTCTCCAGCCCCAGCATTTATATCAATTTATTAAAAATCTTAATTTTTATTGAGAATAGATTCTTTTCATACAATATATTCTGATCATGTTTTCTCCTCCCCCAACCCCTTCCTGATCCTCCCCACCCACCCAAACACCCAAATCCACACACCCTTCCTTTCTCCCTGTCATTAGAAAAGAACAGGCAAACAAAAAAAAAGAAAGAAAGAAAGAAAGAAAAACAAAAACAAAAAACAAAAAAACAGACCAGGACTAAAAAAATAGTGTGTGTGGAGGGGAGGAGACCAAAGAAAAAGCAGAAAAGAGAAGAAACACATACAAAGGAATGCACACACACAAATCCCCTAAAAACACAAAATCAAAACCAAAATATATAAGACAAAGATCTGTAAGGCAAAACAGAAAAAAAGCCCAGACAAATCACTGTGGGACAAAGCCCCTGCAGAAACACCACTGAGCTTGTTTTGTGTGGACCATTTTCCTCTGGATATGGGCCCACTCTTAAGTATAGTTTGTGTGCTCAGTGAGACTCTGTCTCCACATTTGACCTCTCTTAGCTACGGAGCAGACTCGATGCTTCCTAGGATGAAGCCTGGTACTTGAGGGAAGCTGAAGCCGTCCTATGATCAGGGTGTGAGTCTCTTGAGTGGTGTCTGTTCCTCAGGCTGCTTTGGGTTTTTCTTCCTTCTTACTCTGCTAGAAGCCCTCAGTCCTCTGAATCTAAAAATTAACCTTAAAAAAAAAAAAGCTTCTTCAAATAAAATCACATTGTCCCTTGGTGCCCATCAGGACTAGACACGGCTGCCGTCATGGCTGTCACAGGCACAGGTGGTGCACCAACCTTAGGACTGGGGGCATCTAAGGACTGGGGACAAAGCAAGGGAGTCCCAGAAGGAAGAAGGGTCCCCAAAGGTGACCTAGCTTTAAAAATTTTCACCTGGCATTCAGCTCTACTTGGTCTTGTGGGATCTAAGTTTTTTTCTGTATAATTCTGATCTTTATATGTTTTTAAGGGTCCATTAAAAAAAAAAAAAAGCAGAAACAGCCACTTTACAAATAAAAGTCTATCCAAAAGCTGGTGTTGATACGATGTTTGCTGAATAAATGACAAACATTAGCTTCCCTATTCCCAAAACAATAATCACCAGTTCTACTCAAAATTACCCCATGTATTATGATGAGGAAACAAACTTTGTGGAATTGTAAGGAAAAAAACAAAACAAAACAACAAAAACAAAAGCAAATGCACAAATAATGAATGAATACAGGAAGATTTTTAGGTAAATTTCAAATATATGTTTGTGTATTGGTGGAAATAACAAGATCAAAACCATGCACAATAGCATTAAAACACACCAGATACCTGTGGACATGATATAGTACTTGACTAAGATTGGGATACTTTGCGTCATAACTGAAAGAGTTAAGAGAGTCCTAAAACAATAAGAAACGACAAGGTCCCTTCAGGAGGACCCAGTGAGAGCTTTAAGTCCAGCTGACCACACAAGCAGGATTTTAGAGTCCTGAATCTAGAACGACTTTTAGCTCTTGCAGTTTACGTTCCTAGACTCATTTGGTATGTGGGTGCATAGTCTGGCTTTAAGAATAGGGATCATGCTGCAGGCAACCGCAGCTGTTCATATGACACAAAACATCATCTGTCACTTTTAACATGCTACCACACCATGCCCTGGACACCATACCCTGACACACAAAACTCTGTTCTTCTCTGCTTCCTTCCCATAAAACTCAGCGTATGATTTCTGTTTGTTTGTTTGTTTGTTTTGTTTTGTTTTTCAAGACAGGGTTTCTCTGTGTAACAGCCCTGGCTGTCCTGGAACTTGCTCTGAAGAGTAGGTTGACTCTACACACAAGGATCCACCTGCCTCTGCCTCCCTTGCACTGGGTTTAAAGGCATGAGTCACTCATCACCACCCAGCCAGTATATGAACTTGTAATACCATGAATACACACTGGACAGGCCCTCTCCTATCTACCTGGCATCTTCCCTAGCTAACGAGAAGGCACCCCTGGGCCAGTATCATTTCAAAAGCTAGTCTAGCTGACCTCCACACCTCTCCACCTCCTCCTTCCTTGTCTATCTCTTTTAATCTTCAGAGACATCAGGTATTTGTGTCCCTACATGCTTTTACTGTCTTCTATCCAAATAATCACCATTACACACAGGTCTGTGTAAATGTTTGAACACACCTTCCCTAAAAATCTTAGGGTTGTGTTGTTTTTCCTTTTGCTTTGTTTTGTTTTTAATAGTGGGACCATTCTTTGTAATTTTTAAATTTTTATTTATTTGTTTGTTTGTTTTGGTTTTTGAGACAGGGTTTCTCTGTATTATTTTGGAGCCCGTCCTGGAACTCACTCTGTAGACCAGGCTGGCCTCAAACTCAGAGATCTGCCTGCCTCTGCCATCCAAGTGCTGGGATTAAAGGCATGGGCCAGGATTCAAGCATTCTTTGAAGTGGTAATCTGAATGAAATGCCTGTGGCACTTTTCAGAATGATCGCAGAGCACCCTGGCTGACTATTCTGCCTCTACCCCTACCCCACCCCCAACCGTCACCCCTACCCCCTCCCAACCTTGGTGCCTGCTGTCCTCTGTTGTTCTACTCCCCCCCCCCGCCCCCGCCTCCTAGATCTCACGTGGGTCTGCTCTGCTTCCCAAAACTTCGCCTGACGTCCAGTTGGCTCGCTCTTTCCAAACTCATCTTTCCTAGACACCAGCACGCTCTCCCCACCCTACCCCACCCCCCGACTTCTTCTGCTTTGTTTTCGACACTTGAGGTTCTCCAGATTGGGACACACTGGTGACTTTGCCCAACTATCTCACCACCTGTCTTCCCTCTTAGAATGTTAGATACATGAAGGTGAAGTTTTGTTTCTTTTCTCTTCACTGATGATGTCTCCAGACCGTACACACTGGTACACATGCGCCCGGCAAGTAGAGGCCCTTCAGCAAACATTTGTTGGATGGATAAGTGAAGAGACAGACGAGAAGAGAAAAATACATGCCTAGATGGTTTCCCCTGAAGACAAGAAATGAACGGTAAAAAAAAAAAAAAAAAAAAAAAAAAAAGAAAAGAAAAGAAAGGATAGAAGCATCTGAAAGGGCAGCTCAGGTGCGCATTGATGAACGAATCCTAAGTACCATGTGGATAAGCGCAGAGCAGCATAGATATTATTCCACCTGAGAAAGGACGTAAATCCTCCTTTGGGGAATCATGCTAAAGAAAATGAGTAGTCACAAAAAGGGAAATCCTGCCCCTTCCCACCTAGATGGGGCACCCAAAGGCAAACTCATAGAGACAGAAAGCAAGACATGTCCGAGGTGAGGGGAAAGGATAGCACAGGAAGCTGCTTAAAGGAGGTACAAGCCTGATTTTTTTTTTTTTTTTTTTCAAGAGGAAAACTTCTAGAGATCTGTTGCAAAACAACTGCACTTAACCCTCTGAACCGCATACTCCGAATTGGTTAAGTGAGGGTTTGGGGGAGGGTTGGTTTTGTTTTCCTGTTTTGTTTTGTTTTTCGAGACAGGGTTTCTCTGTATTGCTTTGGAGACCATCGTGGAACTAGCTCTGTGACCAGGCTGTCCTTGAACTCAGAGATCCACCTGCTTCCACGCATGCGCCACCAACACCCGGCTGAGGATTTTGTTTTTTTTTTTTTTTAGGCCTAGAGAGCTCAAATGAGAAAGAGTGGGCATAGAGGATGGGTCGCTGGGCCTGCAAGCTACTGAGGAGCTAATCTGGATACTACAGGGGTTCACAGCCAAGTCACATCCAAAGAAGCTAGTGGACACAGGGATCTTTAGGCTGAAGGGAGGACTCGTCCTCCTGGGAAGCACACGTGCCTGCAGAGGTAACCACAAGGATGCTAGCCTTGGAGGTCGGGCCATGGTACTGCTGTTTCAGCAGTCAGCAGAGTGACTAGCTCAAGTCAGATGCTCAATAAATATTTGTTCAATAAATAATCTTGACACAGAAGCACAGTGCTTTGTAAGAAATGGATAACTAATAAATATTTAATTGTGATATCACAGTTTGCCTTACAAATGCTATCTAAAATAAAATAGTTAAAAGCTGCATGGTACTGATATGATTTCATCATTAGGAAATCTTTCAAGATATTAATTGGGGTTTTTAGGATCCACATAGCATTGTTACTTTTAGGAGTGCCAGTCCACTATGTGGCTTGTTACTCAGAAGTCTGTTCTTTAAGCGAAGAGCTATGGCATAAAAATTTGTTTCCCCAGAGCCATTATATATTTTCATATCTTCTTCTGAGAATTGAGGATATAATATTTTATTACAAGAGTTTGGTGATGGTTCAATGGGTCTGTTTTCCCAATCAGTTATATGCCTACAGTTCTTTAAAGAATAAAATACTTCAAAAAAAAAAAAAAGTCACATAGTATGCCCAAACTGCATACAATCTTACACGTAAGCCAAAATAAGTAAAATTTCTAAGTAATAAGAATTTTGTATATTTTTACTCCGAATGTCTGACATAATTCCCCAGATTTTTCTGTTCATATAATCACAGAAGAACATGCACAGGGACACTGTGACCCATGAATCTCTGCAAATGCTCTCCTATTCTTGCTAGTCCAGCCCGCTTGCTCCCTGGGGTAGGCTGTGGTTTTGTGTGTCTCTGAGCCTCTACACACGCAACTTCCTTTGCCTGGCCGCCTTCTCCCAAACAGCTTTTCTTACCTGTGATGTGGTAACAGCAATGCACCTTCCCCTTATAGTTCTAAGATGACCCAGCTTTCAAGTGTTCAATTAGAGATGCATCTAAGAGAGGGGGTTAGGCTACAATAGGCATCAGTACCAGCTGTAATTACTCGTCGTTTTGTTGTTGTTTAAAGAGGGTTTGTTTTTATTTATGTGTGTGCTAGTGTGTGCCAGGTGTGTTGGTGAGCCTGAGGAGGCCAGAAGAGTCCCTGCATCCAGAGCTGCTCGGAGTGGTGAACCACCAGATATGGATGCTAGAAACTCAACTTTGACCCTGTAGAATGGCAGGATGTGCTCTTGACCACCAAGCCATCTCTCCAGCCCCTTACCCTTGTTCACAGAGGATTGGTTGGTGTCAGCCTTAGTCGGCTGTCTCCACACATCTTCAGGCACTCAGCAGGCACACTTTGAACCACTGGGTGGTGGACGACTGGGCCAGAATGATGACTCAGCATCAACTCATGACAAACATGAGTAGTGTTTGCTCCTCAATTAAGTTGATACTTTTTCTAATCTGAAATGTCCAAATTAATTATGACAATTCTTTTGTCTATTTCCATGCAAATCTGGGTTTCCTTAAAAGATGACTCAAGACTGGAGTCATGGTCTGGGGTTAAGAGCACTTGCTGCTCTTGCAGAAGACTGGGACAAGAGTTCCCAGCACCCCTATAACCCAGCTCCAGGGGATCTATAGCCTTCCTCTGGCCTATACAGGCACCCCACACACATGTGCACACACAGGCACAAATACATATGTGTACACACAGCCCCCCCACACCCACACTCACCACATATAAATAATAAAATAAAACGTTTTTTAAAAAAGACAGCTCATAACTTTTCTACCAAATCCTCCTCTCTTTCTAAATTCTCAGTAAAATAATTGCCAGAGTAGAAATAGTTTCACCAAATAAACATTTAAGCTTTATACAGATTTAGTTTGTTTTAGGGTCTCATTGAACTAGCCAATGCATACGCCAGCAGAAGTCGTCTATGGTCGCAGAGCTTGGTTACAGCACCACCTAGTGGTCATGTTTTAGCACTTTTAAAATGTTTCTAGAATTTACTTTTTTATATATATTTAACTTATCTTTTTATTTTTATTTTACATATCGATCCCAGTTCCCTCTCCCTCTCTCCCTTCCTCCCTCCCTCTTTCTCTTTCGCCCACCTTCTCATGCTCAGTGTTTTAGTTGTGGGTGTTTGTTTCTGTTTCCATCAGCTACTAGACGAGAGCTCCATGATGGTGGGTTAGTCATCAATCTCATTATCAGGAAAGGGCACTCATGGTAGCCTGTCCACCATTGCTCAAATTGATAGGTGGGGTCAGTCTTGTGGATCTATGGACATTTCTCTAGGTTCAGTTTTCTCTTCAAACCTATAATGGCCCTGTCTCCGGCCCCCCCCCCCAGAGGAGTAGACAAGAGAGAATTTACTTTTTTGAGAATTTCATACATGCATATAATGCAGTGGTTCTCAACCTTCCTAATGCTGTGACCCTTTCACATAGTTCCTCATGTTGTGCTGACCCCAACCATAAAATTATTTATGTTGCTACTTCATAACTATAATTTTGCTGTGCAAATATCTGTGTTTTCAGTGGCCTTAGGCAACCCCTATAAAGGGGTTGTTTCATCTGTTCATGTATTTCTTTTATGAATGAGTGTTTCGTGTGTGTGTGTGTGTGTGTGTGTGTGCTGGGAATCACACCAGTGTCCTCTGCAAGGACAAAAAGTACTTTTGATGACTGAGCCATCTCTCTAGCCCTGTATTTATTTATATTTGAGAAGAGTCCCATTTCTCTCAGACTGGCAGAACTTGCTATGTAGCCCAGGCTAGCCTGGAATTTTTGAGAATCTTCCTGCCTCAGGCTCCTAAGACTTGGATTACCGGCATGCCCACCATGGTCCACTCATTTTACTGTTTACATTTGCAATAGTCATGAATCACTCCATACCTTTCTAGTGTTTTAAGTTTTAAGCAGCAGCTCTCTGCATCGTTAATCCTCCCTCTGCCTACATTAGATCTCACCAACAGAGCGGGAATTTAGGGCATGCTGCAAGACTTACAACACAAAGTGCCAAATACCTCCCTTCCTCCCATAAGATCAGAGGGACCCCTGCAAGGAGGCAGAGGGCAGGACACCTGTTTCTTTGGGCCCTTTGCCCAGGGCCAAGGTACCCTCCCTTTGCACACTTTCTTCTAAACAATCATCCTCTCCCATCTTTTGAAACCAAACAATTCTGTCAAAAATAGAGTTTCAGGCATTAAATCAGGAAATGGTACTAAACAAACGGAAATGTTTTGCTTTTAATACCAAAGCCATTTGTTTACGTTTAGAAATCGTTTCCATCCAGAGCCCCTTATTGAAAAGAAGCACAGGTCATCAATCAAAAGGAGACTTTATAGATAAGGAACAAGCCCTGACCTAACAATTGCAGTGAACGCCAACAGCTCTCCTTGGCAGTTTTGCTGAGTCATTTTTCAGGAAACGGGCTGCCCACGGAGATTTCTACGGGAGAAACAATCAACGCTATTTTCATATTAATAACCTCCAGTTGCCTTATTGTTCTCAAAACTTTTGTTAATAAATGTTTTCCTGTTGGGTGGAAAAAAAAACATTAATCAGAACACAAAGCCTAACCAGGTTTATTTTTATGCATTTGGAATTCTTTTCTTCAGTAAGTGATATTTAATATAATTAAATAAGACTTAGTAATTGTAAAATACCCTCATTCAGAGAATATAACATCAGGAAATATTTTTTCAGATTTTTTTTTTTTTTTTTGCAGTGGCCTTGCTACCATTCAACTACAACCAACTCCACCCTGAATTTTAAATACACATGTGTCTACATCTATATCTATCTTTAGGTAGGTAGAGAGCTAGATAGATGTTGATATGCTATAACATACTAAATATATTCCTTAGGGTGACGGTAAACTATCATTTTGAATTCCAATTTCCTTCAAGGCCCATATTTCCAATCCTTAGTCTATAGCCCCTTCTGCTTAATTCCCATAGTTTTTTATTTATGGGGATTTATTTTTTGCTTTATATTTTATTTTGTTTCTTATAACCCTGCATAGCTGTGGATGGTGTGGACTCCTGATCCTCCTGCCTCCACCACCAGCTCAGGCTTTCAACAGCCACTTCTGAAGTAAGAGACAATTGGTGTGACCTCCTAGGGGTACAGACTGTCTATATAGGGCCCCTCAGGAACTCCCCAACAGCACCAGTGAAGCCATACTGTCCCTGGAGGCTTCCCTTCGAGCTTGCCCACAGGCAGCTCATGAATGAGGGGTTTCAACAAGGGGGAGAAGTTACCTGCCCACGGGCTGAGGATGCAGAAGGTGAATCTGATGCCTGTGTGGTCCTGCGTTCTATCAGCGTAAATAAGTACTGAGTTTGTTGTCTGATTTAGCACAAATACAGCTTCCATAGCCTGCCCAGGAGACAAGAAAGCTCATTTCGCAGGCACACTGCAGGTTTCCTACTAGGCACTGAGCAGCATTCAGATGGGAAGCTGGGTACCCACCTCAGTGTGGACTTCTCAGCCAGACATGGTAACACACATCTGTAATCCCAGCATCTAAGAGGCTGAGGTGGAGAATTGAAAATCTGAGGCCAGTCTGAGCTGCACACACACGCACACACACAGACAGATCTGTGTGAGCACAAACGTGCACAAACTAGAGCGTCTGTGTATTGTGACTGTTCTATATATTAGAGACTTTGGTCTTGAAGTACCTGGGTTCAAATCCTACTTCTGCTACTTACTGGCTGTGTGGACTTAAGTATATATCTCTGTGCTTAGGTTTCTTTTTCTACTTACCAGACAAGCCCCCATCCCAAAAATTGTCGAGAGATTCAACAAACTAATGATGCTACAGTCTTTAAATCAGCATCGGGAAAAGCAATACACCATGAGAGTATTAGCTAGTCTACGCCATTGCTTAATAAGTGAGCACTATGTACCATTGAAGATAGCTTTATCAAAAGAGCTGCATGAGCATGTGTGTGTGTGTGTGTGTGTGTGTGTGTGTAAAAACAAAACTTGCAGGAATAAGTTATCCCCTTTGACCATGTGGGCTGCTAGAATCAAACTTAAGTGTTGAGGCTTAGCAGCAAGCAGGCTTAGCACACACATGTGCATACAAATGCATCCCCAATGCTGGGGTTTCAGAGGCACATCTCGGAGCCAGGCTTTACATAGTGCAGGGGATCTGAACTCACATGCTGGCATGGCAACACTTTACTGACTGACCCATCTCCTGTTCTGAGGAGCATTTTTATTTTTTGTTCAGTTTGTAGAATGAGTTCTTTGTTTTTGTTTTTTTGTTTTGTTTTTTCTCAAATAAGTACCATGGATATTTTTTTTAAAGCCGGGGTTTTGAAAAGCTCAGTGACCCGTAAAAACATTAGGAGACTGCAGATTTCAGGTACTTATTTCCTATGTGCTGTTCTCTGGTTTGCAAATTTAATCATCTCAAAATAAAACTACATACTTAAGACTTTGGAGGTACAGTGACCTATATTTCCAGCATTCCAAGGGCTGAGGCAGGAGGATCACCACAAGTTCAAGACTAGCTTGAACTACACAAGTCTCTGTCACAAAATAAAAAAAAGTAAAACAATAATTGAAAACTCCACTGTGTTCCAAGTCCTTGAGAACCCCAGAGGTTAACAGAGAAAGTTGTCCATTGTTTGAGCTTGATGGAGAGGGCTGAGGTTTGGCTGCAGTCAACATCAGGGATGCACATGCTCACACTAGCTGGAAGGCTTTACCTCTAAATCCAAAGCAGAATCTGCCACAGACATGCCTGATGCTCTCTCTGTTCATGTCTACCCTATAGGACACTGCTTCCCTGGCTCATTGCATGGCTACAACTTGGAACCATCCTTTTAAAAACTGCTTTTTTTTTTTTTACCCAAACAGTAATTTGAATAATGATGGCTTTCATTATGACATCTTTAAACACGTGTATAATATATTTTGACCGTATTCACCCATCCATTACCCAGTGCTGTGCCCTTTCCCATTCTCACTAATCTTTCTTCTCAATTACCTCTTCCCCCTTCTAGCGTGTGTGTGTGTGTGTGTGTGTGTGTGTGTGTGTGTGTGTGTGTGTTCTCCCAATCACTTTCATTAGAGTTCTTTGTAGAAGTATGGATAAGAACTGCTTACAGGAGCATGGACCCCTTACCAATGCCTACACCACTTAAGAAAATATCTCTCCCTCCCTAGTCAACCATTAACTGCATAGAAATCCTCAGTGGGTAGGGGCTGTCCCAGGCGCCTCTCACTCCGTGCCAGAATGTTGATGGGTCCATTCTTGTGGAGATCGTGTGCCTCGGCTGTTGTGAGTTCAAGAGAACGACAGATATGTCATACCCAGAATTCAGAGTTTCACAACTCTCTCTGCCCACACACTTCCTCTGGCTCCTGTATTCTTTTCACCCTATCTTCCCTACTGTCCCCTGAGCCTTAGAGGAAATGATATAGATGTCTCTTTTATGGCTGGGCATTCAATGGTCACTGCTTCTCTGTACATGAGTCTCTATGGTTATTGCTAATGGCTGTAAATAGACTCCTCTCTGGCTAAAGCTGACACCAGGACTATTGGGAAGGCACAACCACAGGGCCATCCCTTCTCTCGGGAGTTTTCATTTTGCAACCCAGAGGTGACACCTATTTGCTCTGCCAGACTTCTGGAACTTATTCTTGGGAACACAGGATAGGATTAGCATTAGAAAGATAGCCACAAATTGGGGGGTCAGGGAATCAGTAGAAAAAGGATCTGGTTAGCAGTCCCTTGAGTGTTTCCTGGGTTGCTTTGACATTCTCTCAACAGCCACTTCAGGACCCCACTATGGCAGAAGGCTGGGTCCTCATGTGGCTTTCATCATAACTCCCTGGCTTCTCTTTAGCTTGTTTTATACATGTAGTGGTTTCCCAAAGAATTTAAAAATTCTTTCTTAAATTTTCTTTTCTCCTTGCCCTAGATTCCTGTGTGCTCGTGTTTCCTGTGTACAAATCCTAAATCTAGATTTCAAAGTTGCACTTCTCACTTTAGCTCCAACTTCATTACCAAACGCCTATGTAATATTCCCACTGTGATACCTCACCCCACCAGAGAAGTCTAAAGCTGAGTTCATTAACTTTCCTCCGTTTGCGACGCCCTCTCGGAACACACACCTGTTAATAATCATCTCTCCAACACGGACATTCTCACTGGTCTCTTGTTCTCCAGGAAGGTCTTTGCCAAGCACTGATCTCCAGCTGTGACCTGAGCACCTCTGGGCATCAGTCCATTGGACCACCAGCTCTCTCTCTGTCTCTCTCTCTCTGTCTCTCTGTCTCTGTCTCTCTCTCACACACACACACAAAGACTTCTTATTAATTAAGAAAGCTTGACCTATGCCTTAGGCTTGTCCCACTAGCTCTTATAACAAATTATTTCATTTATATTAATCTACATTTTGTCTCAAGGCCTTTTACCTCTTTTCCATCCTGCCCCTCCTGTTTTCTCTCCATGTCCTCTGGTGTCTTCTCTTTGTCTCTCTCTGCCCAGAAGTCCTGCCTAATCTCTTCTTGCCTAGCTATTTGCCATTCAGCTCTTTATTAAACCAATCAAAGGGCACCTTGGCAACGATACATCTTTACAGCGTACAAAAAGATTATTCCACAACAGTAGATGCAATTCCTGTTATTTGGTCTGGGCTTCTAGACATCTGCTTATTCAATGAACTCCTCTGTGTTCAAGGCTCAACATGCACAGCCCTGCCCTCACCTCAGAGCCACTATAGGTTCCAAATTATACAAGAAAGTTTTAAATCAGACTTAGATGCTGTATATGGAATACTAAACTAAGGTAATTTTCTTCCTTCCTCCATTTTTTGTTTGTTTTTGTTTCTTTGTTGTTTTGATTTTTAGAGACAGGGTTTCTCTATGTAGTTCTGTCTGTCCTGGAACTCACAGAGATCCACCTGTCTCTGCCTCTGCCTCCTGAGTGCTGGGATTAAAGGTGTTCCCAGCTAAATTTTTCATCTCTGGGCGTTCTTAGCTTTGAGGGTACATGGGTGTCTTTGTGAATGCGTGTTGATAGCATTAATGAATTAATGAAGTAAAATAGAATCCGTCTCAGCGGTGAGTTGCTTCTTCTTTCCACACCCACTCTTTTGTCTTTTGGTCAGTGGTTGGTTGTTTGCCTGGAGGTTGTGTGGTCGATTTGGTTTTCTGTTTTGTTTTGTTTTTGAACAGGTCTCACTGTAGCTCAGGTTGGTTTAGAATATGATCCTTTTGCTTCAGCCCTGTGCATGCTGGAAGTACAGACATGCATCACCTCACTAGGTTTTACTCCCTATAATCGCTTCAAATTTCCCATTGCCTACTATCTCTTTCTCTGCCACTACTCAGACATATTGACACAGCAAACAGCCTGTGTGACAAAACTTTTGGGAGTAGGCTTGGTTTGCAGCCCCTGACACAATCTGGTCCCTTACAAGGACTGCAATTGTAGAGTAAGACTTAGAGGAGTGACTGAGGTGAAGTCCTTCGTTCCAAACACATGATGATAGAAATAAGTTTCCACTAATACGGGCTTCTATGGAACCGCAGTTCAATGGGTGATCTGTATGCTTCCTCTTTACTTCTAAACACACGTGTCCCTTTGTTTCTCAGGAAGTGATCATCATGTAGCCATGGGAATCAACGAGTGCAGAGGAAATGTTGCTGGGGAATAATGGAGCCAACTAGCTCAACTTCACCGAAGTTGGTCACACCCTAAAACAATTAAAGAACAGGCATCCAAAGGCTCTAGAAGGAAATGTGATGTTTTGACAGTAACTTTTGTCGTAAGTAAATGACTTCCAAAGTGCTAAAGCATTTGTAAAATGTGAACTAAGGCTGTTGCTCATCCCTCATTGCTTCATCTCAGTAGCCATGCTTAATGCTCGCTTGCCATAGTATCCCCATCCTATCAATAAACTCTGAGTTTACATGACTTTCCAAAGACAAATGTGACACTCCAATGGATGGCCCCACACCCAGAAGGACATACAAACAGCACATATTTTATTTGATGGCTTACTAAATAAATAAATACACACATACGTACATACAAGGACATGAAGTTTGGAGGGTATAGAGATGGGGGATTTGGGAGGAGTTAAGAAGTTGGGGAGAATATGATCAATCTACCTCCTATGAAATTCTTAAGTAATTGTGCGTGGGTGTGGGTGTGTGCACATGCAAGTGCGAGTGTGTGTTGTTTTGTTTCATTTTGTTTGTTTTTTTTTTTAAACAGGGTTTCTCTCTGTGTAGCTCTGGCTGTCCTGGAACTCCATCTGTAGACGAAGCTGTCCTCACAAAGATCTGCCTGCTTCTGCCTCCTGAGTGCTGGAATTAAAGGCATGCCCTGCCACCACTTGAAGGAACATGTTCTTCCCACCAATCAGAAGCCATGTCCATGTGTCCCGTCCTGAGTTTCACAGGACGAAAATCTTGCAATTAACTAACTTTCCACACCTATATCAATTCTCTCTTCATAACCAGGCTTACAATTAATAGCCTCGGAGGTAGAAGTAAAATTTAATTTTTAAGATTGTTTTTGAAGGCTGAGAAATGGCTTAACAGCTAAGAGTATGTACTGCTCTCAAGAGAACCCCCGAGTTCAGTTCTGTATTGGGTAGCTCTACTTCCAGCTCCAGATGATCCAGTACCATCTTCTGGCTTCTGTGAGCACCTGTACTCCTGTGCACACCACGGTGAGCATGAATACATATAGTAAAAATAAAAACAAGCCATAAAATCGAATTATAGGAAAATGAAAGCCTCATTTACTTTGAAGTCAATATCAAATTGCCAAATTCTGATTCTTTAAAAGATCCTCTTACTCTCCTTCTGTTGTAGCAGAGTTGCTAACGGTCCGCTAAGTCTTTGTAGAGATCTGAAGTTTGTGTTCCACAGACACTTGTCTGATGATGAAGCAGATGATGCTGCTGGCTCAGTAAATGGAACTGGGCATGACAACAGTGTTTTCATCCTCAGGACCTTAACATAGTGACATTTATCTTTAGTGCAAACTCAAACTTTCAATCTCACTGCTTTATACCACATTTTCTAATCAATACAAATTATGCTATTATCTGCAGACTCTCACACGCACCATTCCAGATGGGACTAAGGCGGGCTAGGGCTTGTGCGGAGACTCCACAGTCATCAGAAATCCAGGTTGCATCTGTCCTTCTACTTTCTATCCCAACAGCAGCTTCAAATCCCAAGGTTACCTCAACATGAAAACCTATGCTGCTAGAACCCAGTCACAAAGTCATTTGTCCATACAGCAGGAAGGAGAGTAGGGAAGGACAGAAAGGATGTCAGTATAGACTGACTTTTCTTTCCCACCGGCCAGTTACAAAGTAATCAACATGGCGACTCCATATTATATATAAATGCTCAGCCAATAGCACAGGCTTGTTACTGGCTAACACTTACATTTGAATTAACCCATATTTCTTGTCAATGCTTTGCCATGTGGCTTGGGATCTTTTCTTAGTGTGGGATGCCCATCTTGCTTCTCTTTACATCTCCAGACTCCCGACTCTGCCCTTCTTCCCATCATTCTCAGTTCAGATCTCCCGCCTAAGTTTATGCGTTTGTCTATTGGCCAGTCAGCTTCTTTATTAAACCAATCACATATATTCACACATTTAAAGGAATATCCCACAATGTAAAATAACTATATGCCCCTCTTCCAAGAATTTTCTAGCCAGCAACTCTCTTTATGTCATCGGGCAGGGTTTGGTCACTGGATTGTACCTATCTGGGAAAGATGACTTTATGTGATCTAAGGACAAGTGGAAAGTATAGGGGAGATGTGTGTGGCCACTGTGACAAGAGTGGAGCTGAGGGACAGAAAGCCTAAACAAGCTGGGCAGTGGTGGTGCACACCTTTGATACCAGCACTCAAGAGGCAGAGGCAGGTGGATCTCTGTGAGTTTGAGGCCAGCCTGGTCTACAGAGTGAGTTCCAGGACAGCCAAGGCCACACAGAGAAACCCTGTCTCAGAAAACCAAAACAAAACAAAACAAAAACACCCAAACAAACAAACAACAAAACAGAAAAGCCTAAACAAAAGAACAAAGGTTTCAAAATGTAAATGAGAGAGGCTGGGTTTGTCTCAGGTATGGGGTTTACCAGATGGAGGGGGAGCAGGGAGGCCAGGTAAAAGGATGGAGGTGTAAGGAAGATGAAAAGTGATCATTTTCTGACTCCATTTGGAGGGGTGAGCCAGCCGGACTTGTTAATGGATTGGAATACAAAGAGAAAATGAAGTCAAGGGTGATAGCAAGAGTTTGTTTACTTGCTTGAGGACTGAAAGACTGGAGTTGACACTCTCTAAGAAGGGATTAGTGTGGGAAGAATGAGCTCAGGTTGGGAATGTGTATTAGACACCTAAGTGGATGTCTTGCATTGGATATGTAGTCTAGAACACAGAGACTCCGTACAGGCGGGAAGTAAACATGTTTAGAAGCCATAGATATGGAGATAACATGGGAAGCGCTGGATTGAATGAAACGCAAAAGTCGTGGGTATAGGTCAGTAATAGAAATGTGCTAAGAACTGAATCTTGGGGTCCTTACTCCATCTTATAGTAACTTGGAGAGGAAAAGGATGGGAGGTTCTGGGGAGTGTAGCTCAATGGGAGACTACATGCTCACCATGAAGGAGTCTTAGAGGTGATCTCCAGCACCAAAAAAGGAAGAGAGCAAAAAGAATATTGCAAGGGAAATAAGATTCAGGGACCCTATATAGGCTGAAGATGATTATTCAGGGAGAAATCACTTACATCAGAAGCAGATGACCGCCTTGGGTTCCCACTCCAAGGATGCTCTCGGATGCTCTCTCCAACACATCCAGGAAGTCAGCAGGAAAGCTGGGGTCCCAGACCCAAGCCCTAGCCCCCACAGGTCATGTCTGCACCTGTCCCCATGCCCAGATGGGCGTGGTCAATGCAACGGATGCGGGCCAGGTGGACATCTCACTACAAGAAAGGAAAGAGAGAAGGAGGAAGGAGGAGGAGATGAAGAAGAAGAAAATCTGAATAAAAGAATACAGACAAGAAAAATGAGAAGCAGTTAGTAAGAGGGAAGTCAGGATGAGCTAGAAGCTGTAAGTGGGAAGGAAGCCTACTGAATGGGAGTGAGTGCCTTCAGCACTGGTCACGCCAGTTGGCCAGGGCCTGTGCTGTGGCTATCTGACAAGAGAGGTTTCTGTAGATGAGGGGAATAAAAGGAGACAAGGAGGGGGCTTTTTGTTTTTGTAATTTTACTGAAAAGGGGAGATAAGAACTGGGGAGGCAAGCTAGAGGAGAAAGTGGGTTAAGAGAGTCACTGCTGTGTTTAGGGTTTTTATTTTTTTGTTTTGTTTTGTTTTGTTTTGTTTTGTTTTTGGTGAGAGATACTTGTGTGGTACTGGCAAAGACTGGCAATGCAGGAGAGTGGGAGGGGCTATGGCATCATGCTTGATTGGCTAGGAAGAGGGTAAAGTTTTGAGGGGAAAAAAAGATGATATAAAATACCCCTCTCAGTAGAGCAATGAATGAAGGGCCTAATATACAGCCAGAAGGGCTCACCAGAGTTAATGATCAAGAATAGAAGCCAGGCATAGTGGTTCATGCGTGTAAGCTCCACCCTAGGGAGATGGAGGCAGCTGGAGCATAGAGTTTGAAACTGGCCTCACCTACATGAGAACCCGTCAATGAAAGGAAGGAGAGACAGAGACACAGAGAAGGAACAAAAGACAAAAAAAAAAAAAAAAAAAAAAAAAAAAAAATTCCAACAGAACCAGACCAGCTTGGCTGCCAGCCATGCTCCAGCTTTGTTCAGCTATGGGAATGGGGGCAGGGGAGGAAGGTCCACCTGAACAAAGGTTAGGTACAGTTCAATAAAGTGAGCAGGGTCAGGCAGCCAAGGGAATGACTTGAGCTAGGCAAGGAGTAACTGTGAGTGAGTGCGGCAGTAGGGTTGAGGCAATGGAGGTCGGTTCTGAAGGTGACAGAGTGTTGGCACCTAGAATACGTATGTGTCCCCTAAATAATCCCTCCCATTCCCAAATCTACCCCTTACTGATATCCTATCAGTGTGAGTCCAAACTTTATTTAAAATGAAACATGGCAGCCTTCCTCCAAGACTTCCCACTGCAGACCTGAAGGGTGAAGTCATGTTCCTGGACTCATGACGTTGGTAAACTTCCTGCCATTTCTTAATCGGCAAAGTCAAGATTCCAGTAGGCTTCCTGGAAATTCCATGGGTAACAAGGCCAAGCCTTCCTGATTGCAGCTACCTCCTCGGTGGGGAATGGAGCAATAGCTTAAACTTCCTTAGGCAGGCTTTTTGTTTTTTAAATTATTATTTTTTTTCTTTTTTTAAATTTATTATTTTTTCTTATTTTACATATCTATCCCAGTTCTCTCTCCCTCCCTCCCATGCCCCCTGGTCCCCTCTCATCCTAGTATCCCCCCTCCACAACTCCACAGGGAGGGTGAGGCCTTCCAGGAGGGATCATCAAAATCTGTCAAGTCATTTGGAGTGGGGTCTAGGCCCTCCCTCCTCTTAGGCAGGCTTTTTAAACAGAATGGAGAGAGAACCCAAAAGTTACAAAGTGGCTTCAAACCAAGCATCCCAGTGGAGGCGTTGAGTAGGATGCCTGGTCTGGTTTATCCAGCCAATAGCATTGTATAATGGACATCCCCAAACCTCCAGAGGGTCCAAAGAGCGTTGGTAGAAATCGTGCTTACTCCCTCTCTCTCTCTCTCTCTCTCTCTCTCTCTCTCTCTCTCTCTCTCTCTCTCTCTCTGTCTGAGCACAGGAAACCCAGGTTTTCTTTAAGTATCTAAAATGATGTCTCAGTACCAAGTTTTTACAGCCTGTCTTCTCTAAAGTGTCCAGCAGGATCTCAGAGTTTTTAAACCTTGCTTTTTTCTTCATCAGGTTAATTCCTAGGATTTGTGAAACGTCTTTTTTTTTTTTTTTTTTTTTTAAGAATCTCCAAGTAATATGTAAAGTACTCATATCCAGGAATTCTGAACAAATGGACATTTCCTTACTTGATTAGGAGGAATAAAATGAGAAAGTAGGTTGTTTGGCTTTTGTGAAATCAAAGACAGCTGTTCCTGTCAAGTTTTAAAGTGTTGGATACAGTCAACTGTCCAATCCTTAAAAAGCCATCACTCTGCCTAAGCCCAGGTCCTGGAAATCATTGAACATGGATGATAAAGACCTGGCCTCAGAGAATAAACTGCAGTCAGGATTCTTCCCTGGGAGTTAAAGGGAAAAGCCCTAATGGCTCTTTAATGGCGGTTTGGATTTAAGCACTGAACTGTCTCTCTAGTATTTGAAGGGATTACGTTTGGAGTTCATTGTGTTGACTGTCTTTTGAAAGATTAGATAGTTTAGTTAGGCTCCTCCTGGCCATGTAAATGTCTCCTCGTTTATTGACTGTCTGCAGTCTTTATCAAAGACCGAACACAATCGACAGCTTGTAAACAGAGATCCCATTATCTGTGTGCTACTGATAAGATTTACTGAGAGTTGAAAAAAAATTTTTTTCTTTTTATGATTGACTGGCCAGTTAAAGATACCAATACAGTACAGAAAAGGATGACAAATGAGCATGAAGTCAGCCAATGAACTTGCCCTTTTGTTTGTGGGCTACAATCTATTTTGCACCTGTAGATTGTAGAAATAATTCCACGAATAGCACTCAGTTAAAAACACGCAAGTCCATTTGAACATGGCATGCGTGTTTCTACTGCTGTTTCAATGGCCTGCAGAAGGGTTTACGCTTTCCCAGGACCACATGTTAAATCTTTTGGGACACAAATGGACAAGTTCTGTGGATATGTATGTACTTTGGGAACATGGTAAAAATTTGCTAGGGAATTCAGACCTGAACTGGTTTTTGTTTTGTTTTGGTTTACTTTGGTGTGCTTTGGTTTTGGTGCTGAAGAGCAAATCAAGTTCTTTCTGTATGTTTGGCAAGCACTACATGCCAACATGTAGGTCTGCGTTTTAAAATGCTATCATCAAAATGGAAATTCGGAAAGGTACTCAATGGGTATTTTGGATCCTCAGGGTCAACATTATATTGTATTGATTATGATTTTGGTGGTCTCTGTTGAGGGGTGAGGGTTCTGTGCCATTTAGCTTCCCTCCCTGAGTGACGGAGGGGAGAAAGTATACCTTCCTTCTGGACCCTTCATGGCAAGGATTCAGGGAAACATGGCTTATACAGCTTCACAGCTCAATCAAAGCAAGAGGGGACTTAGGGGCAGGAAGTTCAGGAAGAGAGCTAGTGTTCAAGAGAAAGCAGCAAAATAGATCGGAAATTAGGCAGTTTAGCCTGAGAGAGATCGAAAGGATCCCGTGTCCTTGGCTTTGATTGCTTCCATATAGAACACAAGTTGCACAGTACAAAACACAAAACCATTGCCATGAAGTTCCTACTCACCTCAGCTCTGAGCTCCCAGCTTTGATGAACAGGGCCCAGAAGCACCTGCCCCTCTCCATAGCAGTGGCCGGCCTTGAAACTTCCTGTTGCCTGCTTTCTCGCCTCCTGACAGGAAACTGTCCTGAACCCTGCAAGTTCACACATCAGCTCGCTGTGATCCTTTCAAACTCCTTCATCCAAGTATTAGTATGTTCATGGATTCCCAGGAATTTCTGTGTGTTCAACCTCCCAAAACTGTAAATTCCTCCAGGGCTGGACTTAATCTTGTGCTTTTGTTTGTTTGGTTTTTTGTTTTGTTTTGTTTTGTTTTGTTTTTTTAGGTAAGGTCTCACTATGTAGTCCTGGTTGGCTTGAAACTCAATATGTAATCTAGGCTGGCCTTGAATTTACAGAGACCTGCTGGGATTAAAGGTGTGCATCACCAGCCTAGCTCAGTCTTAATACTTTAAAAATAACAAACCAGACTTTGGCATATAATACATGCTTAATGCACAGAGCAGGAAGAGGAAGGCCCATTTCTAGCCTTGGCTCATACACCTCATCCTCTCATCAACACAAAGTTCTTACACCCTCCAGGGTCCAGTATACTTCCTTGGCACCCAAATGAGAACTGCACACTTGAACACTTAGCAGACATATGTCATGTCTCCTTTGTGGTTTTACACCTATAACCTATGTATCCTAACCAGAGTCAGAGTCCCACAGCCATGGGCTGAGTCTGCTTCAAGTCTCCTGCTTCATCCACGATTCCTCGTGATGTCCTCTTACAGGATTGTCACCTACCAAGTGTCTGTTGTTTGGGGGGGGGGGTTGGCCACGTCTGTAACCAGCAGCACATTCTGGATAATCCAGGCACAAACAGAAGCCAAACCATAAGGAGCAGCAGGCAGACAGTCCATAAATCTGCAACCACTTCCAAAGAAAAGGCAAAGCAAGCCCACTAAATGTTTACCAGGGGCAGGCAGAGGACAATGGCTGCACTTGAGCTGGGACATGTTAAGAAGGAACAGATGTCCAGTTGTTGCCGGAGCAAACCAGGCAAAAGGGGCAAAGCATCAATAAGAATTGGTTAAGCATCGATGATGCATTTGGATTCATTCTGCTTCCTGACCATTTTATTGAGATGTATTTCATACACTGTGTACCTCATCTGATTACAGAACATGCTCCCGTGGACCATGTAGATACACAGTGTAGCCAATAGCCCATGTGACTGTATGCTCTGCTCATCACCTCCACCCCCAATTAGCAATCTCACCTGTAACTGAACAACCGTTGACCTACTTTCCAATTTCCCGACTATTCCTGTTCTGAGAACTTGATATGAAATGGAATAAAACATGACTCCTTATGTCTAACTTTTTTTTTTTTTTTTGGTTCAGCATATTCTTAAGGCTGATGCATATTGTAGCCTATAGCAAAATTCATTCTCTTTTATAATTAGATAATATTCCATCATATGGACGTATCATGTTCCATATATCTACTTATCAGTGGATGGGTATTTTGGATAGATTCAAATATTTACTAGCATGTATTAGTTACACAGAACCATGGCATTTTCATACACATATGCAAAGTATTTTGACACTCAGCCTCCCACATACTCTCCCTCAAGTCCTTTCCTCTTTTCAAATAGTTAGGATGACTTTTCTTGTTTTCATTTTAAAAGTGGGTCTCATGTAGCCAAGGCTGCCCTCTGAAGCTGGCCTTGAACCTCTGATCCTCCTGCCTTTACTTTCTGAGTGTTGGAGCTACAGGAGTATACATACCACATCAGACTACCAGAGTTGATTCTTAACAAATGGTATTTCATTTGTTCTTTCCAATACTCCTGAAAAGAAGGTGTGTGTGTGCTTCCATATACAGGTAAGACCCAGGTAGCTGATTCAACCCCGACAATAGGAGTGAGTTCGGGTCTGCCTGAATCCAAGCTTCCATATTCCGTCACCACCTATTACTTAGCAAGCCTCGTCTATAAAGACAGATCAGGACTCAAAGAGATAACTGCTGCCCCTCTCCCATGTTTCAGGAAATTTAACAGTGACTAAAAGTATTCTGGCAGTTCTGGATATAAATAATGGCAAACACACTAGCTTTGGGATAGACAGTCATGTCCACTTAGTAACTGAGTCACAAAGGCCAAGCTGTGAAATTTCTTTATGCCTCTGCTCCCTGCCATGTAAAAGCAAGTGCAAACAATCACCTCCTACAAGACTGTGGTACGGTATTAGGGCAGGTATGTGAGGCGCCTGACTCGGAATAGGCAGCTACAGTGTTGTAGCTACCACACTCATTCTGTTGTCAGTGGAAGTAAAAATGAGTCTCACACAGGTACTCACACACACACACCACACACACCACACTCACACTCCCCCCCCCATAGACAGGAGCCTGGGAACGCCAGCTCTGGGTATGTGGTGGTGGGAAATCCAGGCAGAAATCTCCAGTGGTGGACAGACAGAGATAAGAGGCAGGAACTCCGGTCAGAGGTCAGGGATAGAGATATGGATTCCGGGGTTATCTGCATGAAGGTGAAGTGTTAAATTCACTAATCCGGAATAAGACCACTACCATAGTTTAAAGCCAAATTTGAAGCAAGCTTTAATTAAATACTGGCCAGGTAGATGGGCTCTGGTCAGGTCCACACCCAGGTTCCCAGGAAATGACCCAGATTCAAGTACAGCAAGGGCTTAAGAAGGAAACCCAGTAATTCATTGCATCAGGCCCAAGCAAATATCCTGACGTATTTCCGGCCTGTGTACCTCCTGTTCACATGTGATCAAGCACTCCCAGTGTAGGTGGGTCAAACAAACTGGTTTAGGGGAATGAAAGCATGTGGCCGCCAGCATTTCAGGATCTATCTGTCCTTGGGCAAGGGGCTTGGGGGTCAGAGGCATGTTTGCTTCATGGATCTCTAAGGCATAGTAACTTTGGCTCTCACAGGAGGTTGGTACTGTGAGAGTGTTTCAGGTAAAACCATGTAGAAAATAAAGAAATTAATCCAATGTCCAAACCCTGCAATATCCTCAATGAAGGCCACAGGAAAGAATGAGAAGGAACAGAAGACAGAAACAAGTGTGTGAGGGGCTGTGGTTGGACAAGAAAAGCATTTAACTCTGAACACCGAGGAGAAAAGCTATTTGAGACAGAGACGAGGTATGAGAGGAAACCGGAAAGGTAGACTGTAAGAAGGATGGGGTTAATGAGGACTGAGATGAGCCAACACATTCAGCATCCAGTCAGTCCACGTGGCCTCAATGTTGAGCAGGTATCCATCCCATCCACTGGGGCTTGGAAAATGTTTGAGCAACTCTGCTCTGTGTAAGCACGGCAATAAATGGCCAGTCTTTTTTTGTCTGTTTGTTTATTTTTATTTTACTTTTTGAGACATGGTTTCTTTGTGTAGCTTTGGAGCCTGTCCTGGCACTCTTTCTGTAGATCAGGCTGGCCTCAAACTCACAGAGATCCATCAGCCTCTGCCTCCCGAGTGCTGGGAATAAAGGTGTGCACCGCCACCACCTGTAAGTAGCCTGTCTTAAAAATGTAGATTCCGGGGGCAAGAGGGATGGCTCAGAAGTTAAGAGCACTGTCTGCTCTTCCAGAGGTTCTGAGTTCAATCTCAGCAACCACATGGTGTCTCTCAACCACCTATAGTGAGATCCGATGCCTTCTTCTGGCATGCAGGCATGTATGCAGATAAATCACTATATACATACTAAATAAATAAATGTAGATTCCAGAATGTAAATTTCAACAATATGATTTCATATTCCATGATGCTGTTACCCTGTCCCAAGCTGCTACTTATCAAGTTTTAATAAAATACCTCCTTCCTCAAATCACAACAGCCTGAAAATGCCATTAAAACAACATTCTTTTTCCTAACTACCTGTTTGTCTAAGAGTAGACTTAATTTACCAAAACAGCTTATCCCAGCAGGTTCAGTACAGAGCTAAGAGAGAGCACCTGTTGTCTGTTAGGACAGACACTAAACTTGGAAACTCTCTTTATAAAAGGCACTAGCATTCCCACAATTATTTGCTATTTTGGAAAATATATCTATTTTCACAAGATATCTGTGTTAATGTGTAATAATCTTACTGTTGCTATTTTAAAACAGGTTAATAATCAGTATTAAAAAATTAAAATATAAATTCTGAGCCCACTCACTTCCCTGGTCCCATCGTCAATACCATAGACTCTGGTTCAGTAGGAATGACATTAGCTATGGAAGTGTTTGTATTATCTTGATTTCTTGGTATTACTGTGCTGGAGTACTCAGACTGTACTTTATTAAGACGTTGTCTCTTGTAGCCGAGGCTGGCCTCAAACTCACTGTATAGCCAATGATGACCCTGAATTCCTGACCCTCTTACTTTGTGCCCCCATATATTTGGGTTACAGGCTTATCCACCATGGCCAGCTTATATGGTGCTGGGGATCAAACCCCAGCTTTCTGTGTACCATGCAAGTCATCCACCAATGGAGCTTCATCAACAGTCTTCAGAATGCACTTTAGATTGTAGCTTCCTATCCCTGTGGTCCCTACCATGCCCTGGATTACAAACAGAAAAGAGAAAGAAATGCATTGTTTTAGGGGCTGGGGAGAGAGTCCCTCTGACATCCTAGGCATCTTATTTTCACCTATATACATCTCAGAGCTGGTCATTTGACCTCTCCAGAGACAAGTGCTCTGAGTGAATCCCCCAGAGTGTCTTGGCCTCCATTCTGGCCAATGCATTTAACTATGTTTGAAGTCCATGTTTCCTTTGGTAAAGCTTTTCCCATTATAGTCATCCATCAGAGGATTTATAACCCTCAAGGTAAAGTTCTCGGCAACAGGCCTGAAGGATGATCTCCACCACAGCCACGGTAAGAGCACTTCAGGTGCATTAATGCCCCAGGCCCTGGATTTATTGCAACACAGTAAAGTGTGTCTTTAGAAAAGACACTTAGTTCCTGCAGCCTTTCCCAGAAAGAGATTAGAAGTCAAATGATTTGAGAGGGAGTCAAAGAATGCCATCTTTTTAATTAGTGTGTTAAACACAGGAACACCTAATACAAATATTTGGCTATGTGGTCAAGCAGTGGCTCTAAGGTCGCCAGCTGAAATTTATGGGGAACTCTAGGGGCCCACACAACCATCTTCTTGGTTATGACTTCTGAATTGCTCTTCATTGCCAATACCACTGCATTTGGACATAAATAAAATTTGCTGAATTAGGGCACATCCCCCGCTAAAATGTTTACTCTTCCCTTGAAATGAGTTGTGGTCATGGAAGCCTTTTTGTTTTGTTGGCAGGAGCTGCTTTACACAAGATTAGCCCTCTTAACATAGCCTAATGACTCACTAACTTAAAATGTTTTCTGGGCAGGTGCTGGGCGTCAATGTGGTGGGGGAGGAGGGGAAACCTATTTCAGAATGTCTTAGGGTAGTATGATGCCAGACAGCCTACTCTGCTATAATGTCTATTTTGCACATGGTTTTACCAAACATTGGAGTGGAAAAGTCAATCATGCCCTCTGCTCTGCTCTAGCCCTGGCTCACAAATAAGATGTGGTGTTTTATTCTAGGAGGCTCAGTATTCCATGGACTGGGCCATCTGCCACCAATGTGCCAAGTTTGTTTGCCAACTGAAATGAAAGGCAGTTGTGTTGTGATAGGAAAAAAAAATCCCCAGGGCCTGGATTGGTCACAGAAGACATAAGCAGCAGAGAAGGGAAAAACAGTCTAGAGTCAATGCCAGGTATATAATTAAAGGACTACACACCTGTAATCCCAGCCCCAGCACTCAGAAGGCTGAGGCCAACCTGGGTGACAGAACTTATCTTAAAAAGTAAAAAAGAAGTAATACCAATTATTTAGGGTTTTTTTTTTTCAAAACAAAACCTTAGGGCTAAGATTTAGAGGAAACTTGTACATTTCATATTCTGATCACTTTTTGGTAGACTGACATCTCTCAGTAAGATTTCATTCAGGACTGTCTTTAAATACTATATTAAATAGACCCTGAATGCCTCCTTTTTACAATGTTTTTCTCTTACCATCACCCCAATGACTACTGCCATGACTGCATAATAACTGAAAAGGACTTTGTAAAAACATTCTAGAATAATCCCTAGACATCTTGTGCTCAAATTCACCTTGGCATGACCAGAGCCTAATCCTGTGTATGGCCTACTTCATTACATTGTTTTAATTTTATTTACTAGTACCCCCCCCTCTCTCTCTCGTGTGTGTGTGTGTGTGTGTGTGTGTGTGTGTGTGTGTGTGATATGCAGGCACCATAGAGTACATGTGGAGGCTGGAAGTCAGTTCTATTCCTCAACCACAGGATGTGGGAATTGAACTTAGGTCTTCTTGTTAATTCAGCAAGCACTTTCAGTCACTGAGCTATCTTGATGGCCCAGGTAATAGATGTATTAAATGATGGTTAAACGCAGGGACAAAGGGAATAGAGAAATCTATTTAATGTATTATTTACATGTGTAGCTCTTCCATACAAGTATGTTGGTTACTGTCACTAATGGTGCAATGGCCTGAATATGAGTAGGATCTCTCAAAGGTCCATGCCTTAGAAGTTTGAATCCCCAGGTATCCTAGTTAGCTTTAACTGTCAACTTGATACAACCTAGCATTACCTGAGAAGTCAGTCTCAACGGAAGGATTGCCTGTATCAGTCCTATGTTGAGATAAAAATAACCTTTTTTCTAAGTTAAAATAACATAATTTCAATATAGTGGTCCAGAGTGAACTAATACAGTGGATATGAGCTATCAGATAGCTTTCCCCTGAGGGGGGCTGAGGTACTGAGCAACTATGTAGCATGGGACAATCAGAAATGAGACAAGTGGACAGAGAAGGTTCAGGTTCCCAAGGAGCTGCTGGGATTTATCATGAGGCTCCCAAGCACCTCATGGACTTATAAAAGTGTGAGTAAAATTCCAGGGCATTTTCCAAATGGAAATCACAGTATTGCCGTTCCCCCACTGCACCCCCATACTTCCTCTCTCCCCACTGCCCCCCCCCATGTAGCCCAGGCTGGCCTTGAACTCACTCTGTAACCAGACCTTGAATTTCTGATTCTCCTGCTTTTACCTCCCAAACGCAGAGATAACTGGCCTGGGTCACTCTGCACAGTTCATGCAGTGCAGGGGACTGAACTCAGGGCTTCAAGCATGCTAGGCAAGCAGCAAGCACTCTCCCAGGTGCATGAGCGAGAGACACCCCACCCCCACGTCATTGATGTTCACACACTCTCTCTCTCCAAGCCACAGAAACTGCTCTCTTTCTATTTGGCCTCCTGTCTAGTTTCAGGCCTGTGAAAAGCGACTGTGTATCTTAGCAGAGAATACTTGTGATAGCTTACTTTGAGAACCCCAGGGGGATTTGGTGTAACTCAGAGGGAGTCAGAGAGGTGGCAGCATTGGCCCTGAGTCATACAGTTTAAACAACTTGTTTACTTTTCCAAACTCCAACAGGTATGCCAGCTGCTTTCTCAAAGTGATACAATTTTCATCATTGGAAAAAGACACTTTCTTAGATCATTTTCTCACAATAATGGTTGTAAATTAAAAACACCCTAATCTTCATCAATAGGGAAATGGTTAAAAAGCCTAAGGATGGTTTTTATTTAAAAAAAAAAAAAAAAGATTAAAAAAATGATGCTGATAAATCTGTCCACAAAGCCATAATGTTAACAAGAAAAGCAGATTGAAAGAAATATATGTCACTAATTGGTTGTTGTTTTTCTGTAGTACTGGGGTTGAACCCAAGACCCTAAGTATGCAAGGCAAACCCTCCCACTGAGCTATGTGCCCAGCCCTTACTTTACTGGTTTTGAAACATCAAAGTTACATTTCTGAATATTCACAATCGTTCACATATAAAACCAGTAACAGCAAAGGCAAAACCAAAGGCAAAGTTGTCAAAACAGCTCCTAACTTCCTCACTGTGGCTAGTTTTCATAGTACCACTTGCTATGTGGGCTGCTGGGGGAGAAAAGCCCTTAGTGATATCCAGGGTCAAACCCTGAATGCTACAATACGCACCTTCTTCCTGGCGGGATAGGTCCCCTGGTATGAAAGTTGCAGGGACAACCAATTACTTGGGCTTGGATTTGAGGCCAGCTCCTGCTTGGTACTGTACACTTAGTCAAAAGCCTACGGTTAGGAAGGTCATAGGCCCTAGAGACCCTTCTACCGTTGTCTTACTAAATGCCATGTTACCAAAGCGCTTTCTAAATATTTAGCTTTATTCCCACGGATTAGTGCTGCTCTCAATCTTGGCCAAAGAAACTTCTACAATGGTCAGCAATTACCCCTCCTTGCCCTTCAATAGCCCCAGCAAAGCCCAGCAAATGTTCCTGACTTCCTCTTCCCCAATTCAGCACAAGAAAGACAAGCACTCAACTATCCAATTGCTCTGGCCAATTTAAATAACTTTTTCTTTTCTTTTCATGTTAACTACACTGAATACAATATTTACTTCTTCTTCTTCCTTTTTTTTTTTTTTTTTAACTTCTCCTTTGGACTTGTTTTGTTCTTTTTGTTGTCGTCTTTTAAAATTAACACTTCATTCTCAGAGATCCCCTTGCCCTGAGAAGCCTCCTCTGGGTGCCTGCCCGCCCGCTCCCTCCCCCCCACCCGTGCCCGTCCTCCCCACAGCCCTCTTACTGTGTTCTCTGCAAACACTAGCTTCCTAGAAAACCATCTCATACAGCTCTGGTGATTTGGACATCAAACCATTTCCTCCTGAGCTCTAATTTCATTTTCAAGTTCTCGGTCCTTGGTTACTCGGTGCCTTGGCTCGTTCCAGAAAGAAAACGAAAATGACCTGAGCAACCCCCACCCTTGATCGCAAAAGTTCTGGAAATCATTCGCTCAAGAGTGATCAATTCCTGCAGGCGAATTATTCCTCTGTTTTTTAAAGAAATAAACTAGCCAGACTCTCCTCTACTTTCCTTTAAAAAAAAAAAAAAAAGTTTTGTTTCGTTTTTTTCTCTCTGGCCCTCTTAAATATCCCAAACAAGAAACTTTAATAAACAAAAAAAGGTGAAGTGGCTGTATCTAATATTTATTGTGTTCCCAAAACAAACTAAGCTCGTGGCAGCATTGGGCATTTAATAGTTTTATGACGATCGCTGGGCCTGGCTTCAGGGAAACTAGTCACTTCTGTTAGTACTTTTTTTTTTTTCCCTATTGTGTACCCAGATTTCTCAGCCCCCGTTTTGAATATTCACACACCAATTCTCTAATCTTTCTTGTTAACACCTTGTAGGTTGGCCCTTGATTATTCCGCTGGGTGATTAGCGCCCCTACAATAAGTGTTAATCTCTTTTAAAATGCCTCAAAGCTCTGCCCTTTCCTAAGCGTTGCTGCCCGGATCAGGGTATTGCAGAGAGGATATCCCTATTGTAAGCCCTATCTACGAGACATTTCCCCTGCACACCACCAGCTCAGGAAAGGCCTGCTTCAAATCTTGTGGCACAGTTAAAATATAGTATTGCAAGCCCAGGTTGCACACACCACATTCTGTAGACTCCTGCTGTATGCACTGCTAAAGGCAGAGCCTGGTGTAGTAATACTAGTGAATAGACCTCTAGAGGGCGCCCTCGGCAGTTCTGTCCAGGGAGAGAAGGTTCCAGGTCGTGAGAGCTCTGTAGCCTCCTCTAAAGCAGCCAGAGCAGCTGCCAATGCTCTGCGGACCAGTGTGAGACCACCAGCAGCTTTCTGTAGCCAGTTTTCTCCTAGACAATGAGTGTATATGAAGTAGTAAGTGAACTAAGTTGGCTCCTACAATGAATGGTCCTTCCTATTTCAAAGTGAGGTGTGGCTTTGTCTTAAATGCAGCCCAGAGCAGCGGTTCTCAACCTGTGGGCAGGTGGTCAACTTACATTAGACCATGGCAGTTTCAACACGTTTAAAAGTTTGCAATAAAGAATGTCTTCTGTATTCCCCTTCTGCCCCCTTCTACATGCAGTCAATATAAAAAGTACTCAAGTCTTACCGTGTGTGACATTATTGCAACTAATTTCATTATTTCTCTTTACAGCACACACCTTTAAAGTGAGATGTGCTTTTGTATCATTCTTCCCATTCACCCTCTCTTTGGCGTACACACAGCAAACATTCCCAACCCATTTTACAGGCTAGAAAGTGGAGGTCCAAAGAGACTGAAGCTACCAGCCAGCGAGTGAAGTTAAGAATTTAAGTTCACTAAGCCTAGGATGTGGAGCAATGCCTTTAATGCCAAGACTCATGAGGCAAAGGGAGGGGGAACCTCAGAGATCAAGGCCAGCCTGGTCTACAGTGAGTTTCAGAACAGGCAGGGCTACACAGAGACTCTATCTGGAAAAACCAATAGCTAAACAAACAAAAAAACAAATAAAAATAAAGTTGAACTAGGCCCTACATATTCAGGAAACAGTTGTGAAGCTTGGGCTACCTGAGGTGTCCCTGGCAGTAGGACCAGGATCTGTCCCTGGTGCATGAGCTAGCTTGTGGGAGCCCATTCCCAATGAGGGAATGCCATGCTCAGCCTTAACATAGAGGGGAGGGGGCTTGGTCCTGCCCCAACTTATTATGCTAAACTGTGTCGACTCCCCATGAGAGCCTTTGTCTGTTGGGAAAAGTGGATGAGGAAGCCTGGGGGAGGGGTAAGGGGAATCGGGTAGAAGGGTGGAAGGGAGAATATTGGTTGGAATGTAAAATAAAATTTAAAAATGCATTAATTAAAAAAAATAACAAAATGAAATAGTTTAATGTCGCATCACCCAACTTCCTCAGTCAAGTGCATCCCCGGCTAATGTCTGTAGAGCTCCTTCTCCAACATGCAATCATAATTGGTGTGAGTCACAGCATCAGGACAAGGGCTAGAAACCTATTAGCATGCAGCACCACTGCACGGAGCCGAGAGCATGCGTCTGTCCATCCCTAGACAAGACAAGTGGGGGGGGGGAACCCCAGAACCAGGCACCGTAGTGGCAACTAGTAGTGAGTCATGGAGCTGGAGCGCAGAAGTGAGAATTCCAAAGACTGAGTCAGGGACAGGTGTGAGTTAGCGTGTAGTTTTGGTATTCTTCACCTGCACACTCACCTGATCAGGTGGATCAATGAATGGACCCCCAAGTATGGCTACTGGAAATGGAGGGTACTTATTAAAATCAGGCCCACCAAAAGTGAGACCATGGAAGGCTCATACAAGCAAGCTTCATGGGGATTCTGACCATGTGGGGGATGCAGAAACTGCTTAATAAATGGTAGTATCAAGAGTACTATAAAATTGTAGGTCATTTCAAGTCAATAAATATTACAATTATATAATACTTATTCTTCCAAAATGACTTCCAATTCAAGGCAAATATTCGTTAAAAGCCATGTGCTAATTCTGTTATAAAAAAATTAAAATCCAATAAGCTTAAATTTTGTTCTCAACAAAATATCATGGAGAGAAATTAATGCAACCAATTTTCAAATCCCATGAGAACAGAGTGGACGATCTGATTAAGAACTCTGGCAGGCTGAGAAGGGGGAATTACACAGCACACACAACTGAGGATCAGATCAGCCCTGGCTAATTGTAGCGAAGCTTCTTGTCCCACATCCTTGAGCTTTCTGAAAGGTCAGGAAACAGGTGCTCAGTGCCATTGTTCTTGGCTCCACTCCTCCACTGAAAGATTCTCATTAAATCAAGACACTGAGGAAAGCAAGGAGAGGTCAGGCCCAGGTTCAGCAGCACTTAAAGGGTCCGGTGGGGAGGGATCAGGAAGAAAGGAGGCTGCCAAGGCTGTGGAGAGGTCAGTGAGAAAGGGCCAGAGGGAACAGGTTCTAGCAACAGGTACCCCACCTGAGCCAGCTCTCATCCTGCCTCTCTGGGAAGTTCTTTTGGGAACCCCTCCCTCCACCAGCTAGAGGATATTCATTGGCACTGCCCCAGCCTTCCGGAAACAGCCACATGGAGCAGTAGAAATCAAGCCCAGAACAAGCCCTCACTCTCTCAAGCCATGCAGCCAGTTTTCTTCACTGACATGTATTGGCAGAGCTAGGCCTGACTAGGTGTTGGGGTTCAGAAGTAACCAAGGGAGTCCTCGTTTTCGTGGAGGAAGAACGGATAAGTAAAAACATGTGTAATAAAATGCCAGGATGGGAGAGATACCATGAAGCAAACAATGTAGGTCAATGAATAGAGTGGCAGGATAGTAGGGTACCATTGTAGTAGATGAGGAAGAGGTTAGGTTTGAGCAAAGGCTTAACTAAAAGGAGGGGTAAGCCATATAGGTCTGTGTTGTAGCAGAATTGTAGCAAACAACCAACAGGAGCCAGGGCTCCGAAGACACATGGAGCTTAGTGTACTAGGCATCACTGAGAGCCAAATCAAAGGCAACTGCAAGGATCCCAGGAAGTAGAGCGCGGTGGTACATGCCTGTAATCCCAGCGCTCAGGAGGTAGAAGCAGGAGGATCAAACGTTTAAAGTCAGCCTGCGCTGCATGGAAAATTTCAGGCCAGCCTCAGCTAAAACTATAGCTTCATTATAAGAAATTGTTTGTCTTTAGTTTCTAGGGAAATGTTACAGAAGCCTAGAGTTGGGCCAACAGAAGGGAAAGCAGTAGCTTGGAATATGGCTATGTTGTCTAGCACATGATCATCAGTATATATATTTTTGTACTGTTTAGAGGTTTGCTTGTTTGTTTGAGACAGAGTCTTACTATATAGCACAGACAGGATTGGAATTTGCTATGTAGACCAGGTTAGCCTGGAAACCACAGAGATCCACCTGCCTCTGACTACCCAGTGCTATTACTAAAGGCATGAGCCACCACACCCTGCTCATTTGGAGTTTTGTGACAGCTTTAATGTAGTCCCAGCTAGCCTTGAATGTAATATGTGGCAAAGATAACCTGAAACTCCAGGCTCTCCTGTTTCTACCTCCCAAGTGCTAGAATTACACAAATATGCCACCACACACAGCTTAATTTTTATTTTGTATATTTATTTATTTTGGAAAGGTATTGTGCCCTGGCATCTTTGTGGAGATCAGAGGATAACTTGGTGGGATCTGGCTCTCTTTCTAGCATGTGGATTCTGGGGACTGAACTCAGGTCATCAGACCTGAGGCAGGCCCCCTTACCTACTGAGCCAACTCACTGGCCCAATGTTTATTTTTAAATAGCACTCCCCCCCCCCAACACACACAAAACCACAGAAAATGAGTTATCTTTTAAACATGGAAATCTTTGTTATAAAATTTTGAGTGGCAATTTATTTTTATAAACACACACACACACACACACACACACACACACACACACACTACTTGAAGTCTTACAAAAATCCAGTGAAGGACTAGGGACTCGGGCCAGTTGGTAGAGTGATTCTTTAACATTCCCAAGGACCAGGAGGGTACATGACTATAAGCCCTACACACAGAAAGTGGACAAAGTCCTCTGCTGCTTAGCAAGTTCAAGGCCAGCCTGACACAACCCTGTCTCAACATAAATAAATTATCTGCAAAGCTGACAAAATGGTGCTATTGGGGAAAACAAGGCAGCATTAAAAAGGATGGATAACGTCACAGAAGTCACACTGCCAGCACCCCGCCTGCGAAGCTTCAGCTGTTCTCAGTGGCCCCTTCCTGCCTCCAACACAACACCATGTGGGATAGCCATACACCCTACCAAGTCCACTGCCAAGTGGGGTGTAGGCTTAGCCACTGGACCACAGCTTCTGTATGCTGATCCTGAGGATCACCTCCGTGATGCTGGTCTCTTATTAATTTCAGCCCCAGCTAACCAGCCCCAATTGTCTCAGGAAAGCAAAGGTTTCAGTTATAAAGATTCCTAATGCAAATATATTATATGGTTGGCCCCGATAGAGCCCTTGCTTCTATCTGAAACTTCACCACCCAGGCCTCCACCAACTGCATCTCTCACAACATTCTCATCTTCCGGGTTCCTGCACAGAACAGCAGACTAAGGTCTAAGGACTCAATGACTTTTCCACTCCCTCCACCACCCTCCAAAATGCACCATGGTCAGGCTCTTCACATTCCAGGCACCTATCTCTGTCTTAGTTTGTTTCTCTGTTGCAGTCACTAGCATTGGCTTACGGGTCATACTCCATCATTGTGAAAAGTCAGGGCAGAAGCTCAAGGCAGGTACTGAAACAGAAACCATGAAGGAGCACTGACTGACTTGCTCCCCCTGCACATGCTCAGCCTGTCTTTTTATATCCCCCAGGACCATCCACATGGAGCTGGACCCTCCTACACCAGTCATCAATCAAGACAGAGTCCCAGAGACTTGCTCACAGGCCAAGCTGACAGAGTCGGTTCTGCAACTGAGGTTTATTCTTCCCAAGTGTGTCAATTGGACAGCCAAGATTAGCCATCATAACTATGGTGTCATCAAAGTCTACTGTACTCACTCAAAGAGAAGGGAAAGTTCTGGTAAGAGTGAGGAAGGGGCCTGTTCGTTAGGATGTGTGGTCTTCTCCATGAACTATTTCTTAAACTAAATTTGGTGTTGCATTACAGCCCAACTGAACTTTAAAGGTATGGAATAGAAAAAAACAAAAACAAAAACAAAACAAAAACTTAAACATAGGAAGAACATGTGTAAATGTCAAGTTACCAGTAGCCCTTCCTAGTCAACTCGCAGCCCTGGGGACAGAAGCTGAGGCTGTGCACATGCTAAAAAAGTGCTGCCACCGAGATGCAGGCAGGCCCTGGGCTTTTGAGACAGGGTCTCACTCTGTAGCACAGGCTGGCCTCAAGCATGTGATCCTCCTGGCTCTCTGAGTACTGGACTTACAAACATGGGGCTGCAGAAGCTAGGGCATGCTTATGGGGCTTGAAAGTTGGCCACCAGGAGACCCAGGAGGGCCCTGTGATGGAGGGCCTGGCCTGAGAACAAGCCTCAAGGGATGAAGAGACCTGTGTTCCCGCTCTAAGGCGAGCAAAGAGAAAAAACTGTCCCTGTGGGTCACCCCAGGCCTTCCATTCACACCAGGGAGGACCATCTGCTTTGCTTATGTATCCATTCAAATGTTAATCTCACCCAGAAACACTTTCACAGACATCCCAGAACTGGGTGTGGTCTAGTGGACACATGAAATGACTGGAAGCTTCTTTTTTTTTTTTTTTTTTTAATGATTTGGATTCCATTTCAGGACACAATCCAAATATCATATTTAGAGGTCTCTCCTTTGTGTGTGACTTCCCCATGGGACCAGGAACCCAATCTTTGTCCTATCTGCATTAGTACCTCTCTGCACTGATAATATGGTTACCAATGGCTACCGAGTTTCACTTCTCACAGGCCCCCACCACAAGAGAGGAACTGTTCTTACATTCTGTGGTTCACACTCAAAAGTCCTAGAGAAAGATTTTGACAGACTTGACTTGTCACGAGTGGCTCCCACTGAATCAAGCAGAGATAAGTAAGGGAGGAGGGGTCGCACCACAGCAGGCTTGGGGTCCCATCCTTGAGAAGCAGAGGAAGGGCCAGCACTAAAGAGCAATGACATCAGTTGGAGCTTACTTATCGTCACAGTCAGTGCCCACCCAGCTCAGCTCATCAACCCCACCTCCCTCTCTCTCTCTCCTTTCTCTCTCTCTCTCCCTCTCTCTCTCTCTCCTTTCTCTCTCTCTGAGACAGGGTTTCTCTGTGTAGCCCTGGCTGTCCTGGAACTCTCTCTGTAGACCAGGCTGGCCTCGAACTCTCAGAGATCCTCCTGCCTCTGCCTCCCGAGTGCCAGGATTAAAGGTGTGCGTCACCACGGCCCGGCTCATCTACCTTATTTCAAAGATGAGGAAACTTGGGTCCATAAGTAAATGGCATTCCCAAGGCCCCCACCCAGCCTCTGGGGAAAGAGAAGTGGAGTCTGGGCTCACGGGTACCGGTCTCAGGCACTCTCCTCTGCATCCCTGAGCACTGCCTTGACTTTGGTTTTGATTCCAACATGGCTCTGGCAGGCCTTGCCCTTCTCCCTGATTCCCTCTGCTAAAAACCACTGGATTACATCCTAAAGCTAGCCACCGAAGTCTATTCCCTTATTTGGCCACCCCCCCCCCCAGGTAGACTACCAAGGGCCAGCTGTCAAAGTATTGCACTCCTGCAATCAAAAGCCCCCTCTGGCTGGCCTAAATAACATGCCCAATTAAAATTAAACACCTCATCCTAACACAGGGTTTCCATTTCACCTTTATAAACCACCATTTGCCTATGGGTTACACCTGTCTCCTCTCTAGCCAGAGGCAGTCTTTTGTCTCCCCCAGGACAAATATCTCTGTCCCCTTTCCTTTGGTCCCTTCCCCGTCTCCCTTATCCTCTATCGCCTGTTTTTGTCTCCTAGTCCCTGCCCTCTCCCCCACTGGGGCAAATAAATCTCCCTTATACTGAGAACTTGGTCTTGGGGCTCCTGAGACCATACTTTTTCTTTCACCAATGATTTTTATTGGGGTTACTTACAGAAACAGAAAGACAGCTGCATCACCAAGGCCCACCCCCAGCATGAGTGATGGCTCACAGAAACGCAATGCACAATCTGTAGGGAGCTCATTGTGTTGAAGAGTGTGCTTTCCAAGTGGCTGGTTGGTTGGAGCCTCTTCCAGGCAACTCAATTTAGCTGAGCTCTGCTTCTTTTGGCAGCCTGGCCTTGTCTGACAGCGACAATCTGCAGGCTTTACTGCATATGTATTCTTAGGGAGGGAGGGACGTAGTGAATGTGGTCAGTTTCGGGAACTTCCTGGAACTGTGTACTTCATATTACTTAACCAGCTTCCCTGCAGGATGGAAAGGGCTTTACAAAAGACTGGCATGTGAAGTCCTAACACCCAAACTGACTGTTGTGTTCCTCTGAGACTGAAATATTCCAACTTGCAGGGAAGTTATTTAAGATAGGAAGTAAACAATGCAAAAAATCACTTCAGGAAGTTCTGGGAGCCTACCAGATTTACTAGGCCCCTCCCTCCCTCCCTCCCTGAGAGGAAGCAGTAAAGACCACACCGAGCATCACTCTCAGAGGAGCCCAGCTTCAAAGGAGACTGGGAGACCAGACAAGCATCCTGAAAGCAGCAGAAACCAGCCCACAGCAGCTGAGGCACCTGGATCGAACACTTCTCAAACTGTTGAGTAGTCTGTAGGCTGTGAGGTATGTTCCAGGTTTTCAGCTTTTATGAACTCTCATCCATGCAGGGGGGGGGGGGGCGTTGGCAGTGCAGCTGTCTTTGAGTCATTTCTGACCCTATAAGTCCTCACCAACATTTCTGTAAAACAAGACAATTCATTGGTTCACCAAGTTGGATTTTGGTGGTACGTGTTCTTTGGTTTGTTGTGGGCTCTCTATCTGAGATGAGAAGGTAGGTGTGTGTGTGTGTGTGCGCGCGCGCATGTGTGTGCGTGCGTGCACACGCGCGCTATGTCTCCCTGCCCAAAAAAAAAAAAAACTTGTCACATAATATTGACTGCAGAGACACAAACCTTTCTCATTTATTTCTCCAATAGCAGGATTTCAGGATTAGAATGCAAATTATTTTATTTAGCAAGTAAGTGGGAGAGGAGAGAGAAAAGATTATCCTGCTGCAGGTTTATCAGACACCTAGAATACCATCACTACTAAGACCCTACATTTCCACTAAAAAGAAAGAAGCAATCCACACATAGCAACAAAGCAAGTTGCATACAGAATATTAAATAGAACACTGTGCTAGAAAGAAAAAAGGGACAAATTGTATAAGCCTGTTTATATGAGAGATAATGGCATTAGCAATACCAGCCTGACTGTGAACTGTCTCATCAGAGCTGATTGGGACTGCAGAATGTTTTGCTTTCTTCATGTTACTTTCCTATAGTCCTTGAATTTTATTAATAATTTTTATTGATTACCAAAAACATTATGCTAAGTGGAAGAAGTCAAACACAAAGAAACACATTGTGTGATGTGTGATGAAATCTCCAGAAAACTAGCCAGAAAGTAGAGCAGTGATTAGCAGGAACTGGTGTGAGGGAAGATGGGGTGTGAATGCTTCACACATATGGGGTGATCATGACTAAAGAGGATCATTCCATATGATGAATTTACTAAGTACCATCATATTGTACAGTTAATAATAGCTCATTTTATGTTATAAGACTTATGCCTCAATTCAAAAAAGTGTTTGGAGCTGGAGAGATGGCTCAGTGGATAAAACATTTGCTACACAAACTTGATGCATTAATTAAATAAAATTAACCTTGGGTCAGGAGGCTGAGTTAGCTATTAGGTGATAGAAAGTAATCCTAGAGCCTCAGAGGGCATCTGGGAGAGAGTAGAGGAATAGAGAGGAATTTGGAGTCATGCTCCTTCTGGAAGAGGCCAGCAAGGAAAGAAGGTCAGCTAGTTGCTACTCAACCTTTCTGAGCTGGCAAATTTCCACCCCAGTCTTTGAATCTCGAGTCTTTTTAATAAATAGAACAGTGGAGATTTAGTTAAAGCTACCTTTAGCAGCAGGGACACAACCAGTGCCTTGGAACAGGATTCCCACCAGTTGCGGCCAGAGTGGCTGGGCCATTGCCAGAGAATCAGGCGGGTATCTGCAGAGTCACAATTGCTGGCTGAAATAGCAGTAGATTAAGGTGCAACCATTGTGCAGAAGTTAACACAAGTAGAACATGAGTTCAGATCATCAGCACCCGTATAAAAAGCCTGGCACACAGACTTGTGCCTATAAACCCACCACATCAGAAGCAGACATAAGAGGGTCCCTGGGATGAGTCAGGTCTAGCTGTATTGCTTAGCGCGCGCGCACACACACACACACACACACACACACACACACACACACGGGGAGAGAGAGAGAGAGAGAGAGAGAGAGAGAGAGAGAGAGAGAGAAGTACAGAGTATTTTTCTGCAATGTGGAACCCTGAGGAGTCACAAACTCTCCCTCCACTATGGGTTTGACCACAGCTGGCCTCAACTATACCTTCAGGTTCTAACACTGTGATTCTAGACACATTTACTCCCTACAGTGATGTAATACTTAATCTAAGATTGGGAAAAAGGAAATGTTTTCGACAGATGCATCGCATTGGTGACCTTACACCAAGAAGACAGGAGAAAGAAACTGCAGCTTTCATAGATTCTAAGTGTATAGAGTCATCCAAACCCAATCACAGCTGGACGGTGGCGGTGCACACCTTTAGTCCCAGCACTCGAGAGGCAGAGATAGGCAGCTTTCTGTGAATTCAAGTCCTCCAAAGCTACAGAGAAACCCCGTCTTAAAAAAACCAAAATAATAGTAATAAAGAAACGTGTTGGGTGTCTCTAGAACACACCATGCCTTATAAATAGGTCTTATATTTTAAAACTCAGTGGTTGGGAGGAAAACTTGAAAGTGCAATTTGCCCAAGAACTCATGTCCCGTACACAGAAAGATGGTGTTGAAACTTGAGTTTATTTATAGTTCATAGTCCATGTTCCTCCCATTTATCTATTCTTTTCCCAAAAACAAAACAAAACGGGATTCAAGGAAAAGGAGTGAGAAGTAGGAGCAATAAAATGCTACAGCAAAAGCAAAGATGGTCTGGAGGTTCGCCCGTAGACAGATTCCCAGAACCCTGGGGTGGAGCTGAGGCAGCAAATCAGGCTTCCAGGCCAGGAGAGCTACCAGCAAGTTCCAGGCCAGGAGGGCTACCAGCAAGTCCAGGCCAGGAGGGCTACATAGCAAGTCCAGGCTAGCTTATACATAGCAAGTTCATGCTTCAAAAGAGTCTGAAAATACATGAAAAAAAAATCACAAAAGCAAGCTAGAAAGTGAAAGGAAATAACAAATATCCAGGTAGTCCCAGCCCTCGAGAATGGTCCTCCGTGGCGGGTTCCCATCCTGATCCTCCCGTCTCCCTTCTTGATAGCAATGAAAACTATGTTCTTTCAACATTATATGCAATAAACAAGTCCCACTGTATTTAAAGGGTCTCAGACACATGTTTCCACAAAGGAATTCTAAAAGTTATTGTAGAGTTGGTGCATATTAGTTCTTTTTTTTTTTTTTTACTATATCAAAGGAGCTAGACCAGAAAAGGAAGTAACCCTAAAATTAGATAAATTAGAAATAAAGATTTGTTGTAAAGAATAAGTGAGGTGTGGGTAAAATAATAAGCAAAGCAAATGTGCAAGTAACCAAAATGAAGACTCAGATGAGCACAAATAACTAACGAGGGGGAGAAGCTGAAACCAACTGTGGTCCTCCCTGAAGATGCTTGATAAGGGAAATGCAAAGTTGTAGGAAGTGGGGGGGAAGTGAGAAAGGACAGCAGATCACTCACTGGTAAACAGTAACCTGGCAGGAGCCAGGCGCCAGCTCACGGACAGAGTCTACAGTGTGCAAGGCCCAGCACTTTGCATGCACCAAAGAAAAGAAATGGCAAAGGTAAGGCGGTCAGAGCCTAGAGGAGGCAGCTCCATCCTGACCCTGAAAGAAAATGCTTGGGAGATACTGAAAACTCTTCCAAGAACCAGTTTTCAGTTAAACTCAGAGTCAAGAAATCTCTCTCTCTCTCTCTCTCTCTCTCTCTCTCTCTCTATCTATCTATCTATCTATCTATCTACTCGCGCACGCGCACACACACACACACACACACACACACAGAGGGGCTTGTACATGTACATTCCAGACAAACTCTCTACCACTGAGCTATACACATCTCTAGCTGTCAGAAAAAGAAGACTGCTCTGCCGGGAACTGAACCTGGTGTGAGAGCACCAAATCCTACTATCACTAGGCCATCAGAGGACATGGTGGGTTTCTTTGGCTTGGCCTGCTTGTCTGCTTTCTCCCTCCCTCCCTCCCTCCCTCCTTCCTTCCCTCCCTCCCTCCCTCCTTTCCTCTCTCCCTCCTTCTCTTCCTCCTTCCCTCTCTTCCTCCTTCCCTCCCTCCCTCTTTCCCTCCCTCCCTCTCTCATTCCTTCCCTCTCTCCCTCCCTCCTTCCTTCCCTCCCTCCCTCCCTCCTTTCCTCTCTCCCTCCCTCTCTTCCTCCTTCCCTCTCTCATTCCTTCCCTCTTTCCCTCCCTCCCTCTCTCATTCCTTCCCTCCCTCCCTCCCTCCTTCCCTCTCTCCCTCCCTCTCTTCCTCCTTCCCTCTCTCCCTCTTTCCCTCCCTCCCTCTCTCATTCCTTCCCTCTCTCCCTCCCTCCTTCCTTCCCTCCCTCCCTCCTTTCCTCTCTCCCTCCTTCTCTTCCTCCTTCCCTCCCTCCCTCCTTCCCTCTCTCCCTCTTTCCCTCCCTCCCTCTCTCATTCCTTCCCTCCCTCCCTCCCTCCTTCCCTCCCTCCCTTGCTCATTCCCTCCCTCCTTCCTTTCCTCTCTCCCTCTCTCCCTCCCTCTCTTCCTCCTTCCCTCCCTCCCTCTCTCATTCCTTCCCTCCCTCCCTCCCTCCCTCGCTCATTCCCTCCCTCCTTCCTTCCCTCTCTCCCTCTCTCCCTCCCTCTTTCCTCCTTCCCTCCCTTTTACCCCTTCTTCTCTCCCTCCTTCCCTAACTTATGTACTCTTTTTTGCACAGGGCACCGCACATCCTGAATAAACTATCACTGGCTCCATCCCATCCCACATTTTACCTTTTACTTTGGGGCAGAGTCTCAGGAAATTGCCCAGGCTGGCTTTGAGCTTGTGTCCTCCTGCCTCAGCATTCCAAGTGGCTGGGCTCACAGGCCTATGCCCCCAGGCCCAGCTGTCAAGTAGGATCAGAACAAGAACAAACAGAAGGTACAGAAGATAAAGGACAAGAAAATGTCATGGACCAGCCCAGAGGAGAGCAGGTTCTAGAAGCTAAACCTGATCAAGCTGGCTGCTTGCGTACGGTGTCCTTTCTGGAACATTGCCATTTTGCTAAGGTTAATAATAATAATAATAATAATAATAATAATAATAATAATAGTGTCTGTTTTCAGAGAGTGTGTAAGAAGTCCTGGTTTCAGGACTGACCATTTGGTATTGGATAACCAATTAGGAGCTCATCCTTGGGAAACACTAAAATTTTCTCTGTCTCTCTGTTTCTGTCTCTCTCTGCCTCTCTTTCTGCCTCTCTCTCTCTCCCTCTCTCTCACTCTCTCTCTTTCTCCCCTCTCTCTCTGTTTTTGAAACAGGATTTCTCTGTGTAACAGCCCTAACTGTCCTGGAACTCACTTTGTAAACTTGAACTCACAAGTGCTGGAATTAAAGGTGTGCTTCATAATACCCAGCTAATTATCCCACTCTCAGCAGTCAATAATGGCCTGTAGTTCTCTGTCTAAGGGTGGGTTCTGATGAGATTTCCCCCATACACTCATTAACTTGTCTATTGGTGTTGTCCTTGTCCAGGTTTGGTTTAAGCAACCATTTGAGTTACCCCAGGTAAAGCATCCCTGTCATTTCTGAGATTGTGATCTCACAGCAGATGTCCTGGTCCTCTGACCTTTACAATGTTTCTGTTACCTTTCCTGGAATGTTCCTTGAACTTACAGGAGTTGTATCATAGATGTATCCACTGGGGTTGGGCACCCCATGGTCAGTTGTTACCATTGTTTTGTTTGTTTGTTTTCTGTATTTTAACCAGTGGTAGCTTTCTATAGTGATGAGAGGTGACAGCTACCTACACCTATCTGAGTGTAACAGAAAACATTTAGCTAAGATTATTTGCTTGTTTGGTGGCAGAGGCGGGCACAAGCATGTGGGGTCAGAGTACAACCTCTTCCCATCACCCTTCCCCTTCCATCTTGTCCTTGAGCAAAGCCACTCTTGCTTCTGCAGCTGCACTGTTATGAGAGCATCTGGCCATTCTCTTCCCCACCTTCCCTGTCACCCCAGGAGTGCTGAGGTTACAGACAGAGCCACTGCCTCCTGCTTCTTAAATAGGTTCCAGGAATTGAACTCAGACCCGCAGGCTTCCGCAGCAAGTACTTTTACCCTATAAGCCACCTCCCCAGGACTCCAAATGATTGTTAAAGACATTCAACCTTGCTAACAGCAAAAGGAAGCTGGGCGGTAGTGGTGCACGCCTTTAGTCCCAGCATTCCAGAGTCAGAAGCAGGCGAATCTCTGAGTTCCAGGCCAGCCTGGTCTAGAAAGCTACACAGAGAAACCTTGTCTCGAAAAACAAAAGACAAAAAACAAAAACAAAAAGAAAGAAAGAAAGACAAATTAAACTAAACTCCGTAAAATTGGATAATACCAACATTGCTAGGTGTTTCAGGAAACACGACCTCTTGGACTTCTGGGTGGATTGCAAAAGGGTACACGGGCACCCAATTTAGCAATGCTTATTAAAATTTGAAATGTACATACCCCCACCCCCCAAGTCAGGGTTTCTCCATGTATGTAGCCCTGGCCATTCTCAAACAACAGTGACACTTCCAAAGAAATCCTGACACATGAACAAAAAGACCTTTGCACAGGAATGTTCAATATTGAACGATCTGTTAAGTCAAAAAACAACCCCCAAAATCCAAAACTGAAATAGTCCAAGTCTAATGCAGCAAACTAAGTAAATAAGTTATAGCACATTATACTTTGAAACATCTCTAAGCTACAGCAGCACAAAATAGTGAGATAAATATATCCACACTGATATTTTAATCAATCTAAGATGTACTGTTAAGGAAAACATGTTAAGGAAGAGCATGTGTGTAACTCATTTCTAGCTTTTGCTGATGTTATTGTTGTTGTTTGTTTTTGTTTGTTTTTTGAGACAGGATTTCTCCGAGTATTCCTGGCTGTCCTGAAAAGTGCTCTGTAGATGAGGCTGGCCTTGAAGAGCTGGGATTAAAGGCATGAGCCACCACCACCCTGGTTTCATTTTAGCTTTTTAAAAACAGTAAGATTTTTTTAAACATGTATTACAACAGTATATGATAATTGTTGTTTGGTATTGAAGCCTTGAATTTTATTTTCTCTTCCTCCCTTCCTCCTTCCCTCCTTCCCTCTCTTCTCTCTGTTCCTCCTTCGTTCCTTTCTTTCTTGTGCTGGCAACTAAGCCTAGGGCCTTAGATGAGCTGGGCAAGCTCTCTATTACTGAGCCACTCCAGCAACATAAATTTTTAAATTATACATTTCTGTTCTTAGGTCAGTGTCTGGGTTAATAAAACACATTTACCACTTTTGTAATTAGAAAAGACGATTTTTAATTATCGGTCTACAGGAAGTGCTGATCTCTGCACTCAGCATTTACAACTGTCAAGAAGGCTCTCGACAAATGTCCCAAGCCTTTCTCCAGACAAGGGCACACTCAATTCTGCACTGGGAATCTGTTCTCTGTGCTGACTGAGGTGGGACGGGATCTACCCTATTACCATTAGGGAGAAGCTGAGACCCAGGATCCAGGAGCAAACGCTGAGAAGAGTAGCCAAAGCTCACTCCAAAGAGCCAGGCAGAGATGTAAAACCAGTGTACTGCTGACCTCCACGTGTGCACGCACACGCATGTGCACACACCGCAAGCACACACACCAACTGTGGTGGCTTATGCCTGCAATCTTACTACTCAGGAGCCCCAGGAAGGAAAAGTATCAAGAGTTCAAAGCCAACTTGGGCAACATAGTAAATTCTAAGCCAGCCTGGGCTATTACATAAAACCCTGCCTCTAAGAAACAAACATCAACCAAAACAACTGAAAGAAAAAAAGAAGCCAAAAGAAGCCATAAAGTAGGAGGCTTGTTTAAATATCCTATTTTAGATGGTTTCAGATTTTTTTTTTTTTTTTTTTTTTTTTTTGAGCAGGGTTTCTCTGTGTAGCTTTGGGCCTGTCATGGAACCCACTATGTAGACCACTCTGGTCTTGAACTCACAGAAATCTTCCCGTCTCTGCCTCCCAAGTGCTGGGATTAAAGGTGTGTGATACTACCACCCAGATGGTTTCTGGGTGGTTTCAGATTTTTAAAAAGAAAAAAAATTACCTTCCTAAACTATATATATATATATATATATATATATACATATATATATATATATATATTTTTTTTTTTTTTTTTTTTTTTAGGTGTAACTTCAATTTCTTTCCGGTCATAGGCCTCTGAAATTTGTCATACTTCCTCCATGCAAATATTTGTTAAGACTGCCTCATCATATCAGATCAGCTAGAGGACTTTTACAGAATCCAGCTCTTCCTTTGACATCTGCTTTTGGGAAATGAACTTCATGTTGGACAGTTGCTACCAGGCAGAACCCTCAAACCCCAGAAGTGTAAAGCTTATGCCACCATTTCCATCCCCCGAAAAGCTTTGTGTAGGGAATCTCCAGGGCAGTCAGCCATTTCCCTCTACAGCAAGGCTGGGTGAGAACTCCTTTTTAGGCAAAGCATTAAAAGGAGTTGGCTAAGCAGAGAAGAAAAAAAAGAAAAAGAAAAAAAAAAAAAAAAAAAAAAACCCTGGTCAACAGGGTGGAGACAGCCCTGGGGAACAGTATTACTTCACTGTTGCACTGGCTTCCTGTGGCTGCCAATAGAGGCAGCATCTGGCAGGCAGCCTACCAAAGGGAGGAGGGAATTCGGAGGAAGAAAATAACCCTGGGTATGATGGCTCACACTTTTAATCCCAGCACTGGGGAGGCTGAGGTGGGAGGATTGTTGCAAATCCTATACCAGTAGCTTGGTCTATGTACCAAGTTCCAGGCCAGCCAGTTAAAAAGTGAGACCCTGTCTCAAAGAAAAGACTAAAAGCAGAAGAAAATAACAATGAGTCCTCAAATGTGAAAATGTAGCCAGCCCAGGGCCAGAACTGTCTGCAAGTCTTGCTATTCCGTGGGACTTGGCACACAGCATCCTTCCAGGCTTCAGATACCCATCTGGGGGGAGCATTTTAGTGGTGCTTTTCACACGTTCTTTGACGTATATAATTTATTCAGTATCAGGGGATTAGAGAGCTGGGTGTGCTGGCCACCAGTCTGTAGTCGTAACACTTGAGAATTTGGGGACAGGAAGATTCTGAGCTCAAGGCCAGCCTAGATCTGAACATAAACTAAGTGAGTTTTAAGGCAGCCTGAGCTACATAGTAGGACACTCTCTTAACCCAAACAAAATAATCTTAGCATTCAGAAAGTAGAGGAGGCTAGAGGATCAGAAATTCAAGGTTATCTTCAGTTACATGCAGGTTTCCAGGTCAGCCTGAGCTACATAAGACCCTAGCTACACACACACACACACACACACACACACACACACACACACACACACACGTTATGAGACAGGTGTGATTATCACCTCCATATTTCACTTGGAAAAATGAAAGCCCAGAGAAGTGACATCGGGGAGCCAGTATCAAATCGGGGTGACAGGTCCCACAACCCTTCACAGTATTTATTCATCACTGATTCTCTCATGTGAAAATCAAGAACTCGAGGTAAAGGCTTTGCCCGCCCAACTGACACTGTGGATTGGAGAGATCTTGCCTCCTCCCCGGTAAGTAGTATTTTGGGTTTGCCTTCCTTGCACCCAACCAGGCAAATGACAGCAATTCTAAAGGGAGATAAATATAAAAACAAGAAGTGAAACACAGCAGACACCTGAACCCCGAGCATTGCTGCAAGCAGAGAGCCTGCAGAGCCACGGGACACAACAGAAATACTTGTGTCCTGTTTAGATAGGTTTTGTTTTGCTACACGGCTGCATATGCAGCAAAGTGATAGCAAGTCCTGAGGGTCCAGTGCTCCTTTGATGAGTTAAACACACAAAGGCCTACATTTTGATGCAATCTGATAGCATGCAGTTAAGTCCCAGACAAACTGCCACTGGGAGGAAGCGATAAACACAACTTCCTGCACAAAGCCGCCTGAGATAACACTTTCCATGGACTGGAACGGGAAAGAGAGAGAGAGAGAGAGAGAGAGAGAGAGAGAGAGAGAGAGAGCAGGACATGATTGCTGCAGAATTTAAAAGGAATCATCCCGTCCCTAATAAATAACTTCTTTTTTGATGTGGTCCCAGCAACATCTAAATAAAACCGACGATGACCAAGTGACCCTGTGGTAATGCCACACTATGACTTGATTCTGACTTAGTGCTTGGCAAAAACCGACGGTGACCAAGTGACCCTGTGGTAATGCCACACTATGACTTGATTCTGACTTAGTGCTTGGCAAAGTCACTCGAGATTACTCTCTTATTGATATCAAAGCCCTGAGTCCTCAGGTAACTTCTTGGCCCCACAAACTGCACTGATATATAACAAGAATTCAGATGGAAAGAACTGAGGCTGCCGTAACTGGCAAGGTGCTGTTCTTCATTGAGCCACTAAAGAGGCCCATTCAGTCTAAATAAACACACATCGGAGTAAATGCCAACTTGCCTAGCTTCTGATAGCTGTTTCCACAATGCCAAAATAGGGTCAAAGGGGCGATTTCATTGAGTATTTGTGTAGGTTGTGTCATATATAAACAACCAATAAAAGTCAGGTGTGGTGGCACACGCCTAGAATCCTGATTTCTGGAGGCTGAAACAGGAGGATCCAAGTTCAAGGCTAACCTGGGACACATTGCAAGACCATGTCTCAAAAATAACCAGTAAGTTGGGACTTCTCTGCTAACACATCCATTCATTCCCTCACTCACTAATGCAACAAATTTTTTCATTTAATTTTACCTCAGACCTAGTACTTTTTTCATGTGTGCAGTATATATGTACATGTGTATATCTGTGCTCACAAGTGCAAGAGAGAGAGAGTGTGTGTACATATGCACATGTTTGTGCACAAGTGTGAATGCCACAGATCAACCTCAGGAGTCCTTTAGATGTCATCTACCTTGTTTTTTGAAACCAAGTCTTGCATTGGCCTAGGGCTCACCAAGTAGGCTAAACTAGCTGACCAGTGAGGCCCAGAGATCTGCCTGTCTCTCTCTTTCCTTATTACAAATAGGCCACTACATCGGGCTCTTTTATTTGGGTGCTAGAGGTCAAATTCAGGCTACTAAGTAACTTCTTTCTCCACCAGACAGAAAATCTTCACTGAATCGCTACTATGTACCAGGAAATAGTGGTACACACAGGAAAAAAAACAAAAGACTTAGAATTTTCCAGCATACCTAGGGAAACAAACAGGGTAAATTCACAAATAAATGTATGATGCAAACACTATTTGGTACTTTGAGGAGAAAAAGATTGAGTGATCTGCTTCTAATGAGGGAAGTCAGTGAAGACCTAGCCTTTGCAATGACGAGGCCTGGATCATCCAGGCAAACTAAGAGAGAAGGAAAGCTCCAGCAAAGAACTATGACAGATAACAGACAGCTTTGAGGAATTAAAATGTCACCAGGCTGGAAAGTAAGAAGAAGCCAGACTGCACAGGACTTGTAGACCACATGTAGGAGTTGGGTTTTAGTCTTAACACCTGGTGAATAGTCCACTAATTCTTTATTTTTTAAAAATTTGTGGTGTGTGTGTGTTGATGTTCTTACACAAATCCGTGCACGTGTATGTAGAGGTCAGAAACTGACACGGTCTTCCTTGACCACTCTCCACCATGTATATTAAGGTCTAGTTTTTTTCACTTGAACCCAGAGCTTGCCAATTCAGTTCATGTGGCTAGCCAGCCTGCTCCCTGTCTCTGCCTCCTGGGTGCTCGAATGACAGGCAGGCCATCATACTACCAGCATGTGCATGTGTGTGGGGACCCAAACTCCAGCCTTCACATCACATGGCAAACGCTTTCCACTGAGCCACCTTCCCAGATGCTTTCCACTGACTCTGCTTTATGGGCTCCCTGGTGTTGAAGCTCCAAACTAATGCAGCAGCTTTAACATCCTCCAGGAGAAACTGAAATCAGATTCCTACAGGAATTTGGGGCATCAAAGAGTTCCACTAAGTTCAGTCTATTTGGCTAGACTTCTGATGGTAATAAAATTAGGGCTATAAAAAAATTAAGGATTTGGATCACATGCCATATTATTTTAATGTGGTTCTTGTATCTAGATAGGGTTCTTGTATCTAGATAGGACTTTGGTAATCATATGAGCCCATTCTTTCCCATTTTATAAGGGAAGTGATGGAGGGCTTGAGAGCCACACTGGTTTATCTCCCGATTCTGAGCAGTCTCCTCCATAAAATGGCTGTCCCCGAAGAACAAACATCAGGGCTCCTTCTAAGGCCAGGGCTCAGAATCTGTGTCCAGGTTGCTAAGAGGGCCTCTGGTCCATCCCTGCCTCTCAGACTCTCACTGATGCCTCCTATGCCCCCTTCATTCCCCTCAACCTCCCCCACCACCACACACATCATCTGATCCAGCCTCCCTGGGTCTCCTTCATAGGGTTTCCACATTACACTTCTGAGACTCCTCTGTTGAAGGCATTGTGGCAGGAAAGTGTGCCAATGTTGACAGCCTCACGGAGGACCGAGAACCTGAGTGTCCGGGTTCTGCAAGCCCTGCCATTTGAGCTTTCTTTGTGAATTGCTATTACTCTAAAACCAAGACTCCTGTATCTCTGAGAACATATTCTGTGTCAGGCCCTTGGGCAATCTGAGCCTCACCTCGATATGGAACAAAGTAAGCAAAAGTCTGAGCCTACAGAACCCTTTGGGCACTACTATTACTACTCAGATTGTGTTCCACATGTGTACTGGGGGTGTGTGCACACATATGAATATGCACATGTGGAGGCCGGGGGTCAACCTCAGCTGGCATTCCTTAGGTGCTGCCCACCCTGTATTTTGAGACAGAGCCTTTCACTTGGCCTGGAACTTGCTGATTAGGCTGGGTGGTCACTGAGTTCCCGGGCCATCTTTCTCTGCTTGTCCAGCATGCACTGCCATGCCCCATTTGTTCCATGGTTCTGGGGATTGGCCTGAGGCCCTGCTACTTGCATGGCCATCTCCACAGACCCCTGTAGCAGTGCTCTGATCCCAGTAGTTATCCCATTGACTTTACTGCCTCTGGGCCTCCACTTCCCTTTAGATGATGCTCAGGCCTCACATGGTCACACGCTGATATCCACAAGTCAAAGCATTTGGAATCTCAACAGAAGTTACCTTTAATACCAAACTCTCTAAAACAGAAAGGCAAGGAGAGGGAGGGGGAGAGTGAAAAGAGGAAAGGAGGGGGAAGGAAGAAAGGAAGGAGAAAGAAAGGGAAGGAGGAAGGGAAGGAGAAATGAAGGGAGGAAGAGAGGAGGGAGGAAAAAGAATGGGAAGGAGGAGAGAAAGGAAGGAGGAAAAGAGATGAGGGGGAATAAAAAAAGAAAGAAAGAAAAGTAGTTAATGAACAGAAGCTCAGGAAGGAAGGCTGGGAAAGCTGTACTTTCCAAACCATAATTACAATATGTTGAGTTTTTGCTATGAAATGATGCTTATTTGGCTTTCAAAACACAGCCCAGCAGAGACCACCCAGAGGACTCAGGTTGAATTCCCAGCACCCACATGGCAGCTCAAGACTGTAACTCCAGTTCCAAGGGATCTGACACCTTCATACCAATGCACATAAAGCAAAGTTAGATAAATTATTCTTTTAAAAAAAAGAAAGATGAGCTGTTATCAGTAAGGTTTTCCCGCTGGTCTGGTCCCACCAGCCCCAATTAACACACACAGACTCTGTATTAGATATAATGCTGTTGGACTTGTTTCTCTATCTTAAGTATTAACCCATTTCTATTAATCTAAGTATTTCCACGTGGTCTTATCTTACCAGAGAGTGAGGCTAGTGTCTGCTCTCTCCGGTCTCTACGTGCTGACTCCTCCCTACTCCTTCCTCGAATCCTCCTTGTCTCCTAGTCCCGCCTATTTTGCTTTCCTATTGGTCAACAGTGCTTTATTTATTAACCAGTATAAGAAACATATTTACAGAATGACATCTCCCATCAAATTCAGCAGAACTAGATGGCCCAACGGGCTTTCCTAGCTAGTATTCTGCAGATGCTTCTAATTCATTACTGCCTCCATGGAAACAGCTTTTCACATCTGTGGAATATTTCTGTGTGAATATATATTGCTGTGATATATATGCGGTGAATATATATTGCTGGTTTAATAGAGAAGCTGACTGGTCAATAGCTGGACAAAGTAAGGTTGGGGGAGAGCCAAACAGACAATTCTGGGAAGAAGGGCAGAGTCTGAGAAGTAGTGAGACGCAGAGAGAAGCAAGATGGACATGCCGTGCTGAGAAGGTAACCAGCCACATGACAAAGAATAGATAAAAATATGGGTTAATTTGCCTGTTGGCAGTGGCACACGCCTTTAATCCCAGAAATTGGGAGGCAGAGGCAGGTGGATCTCTGTGAGTTCAAGACCAGCCTGGTCTACAAGAGCTAGTTCCAGAACAGGCTCCAGAGCTACACAGCGAAACTCTATCTCAAAAAAACCAAATAAATATATATATAATGTGTTAATATATAACATATATATGCTAATTTAATTATATATTAATATGGCATATTGATATATAATTATATGTATAATATACAAAACATATATTACATATATGTTAATTCAAATGTAAGAGTTAGCTAGTAACAAGCCTGAGCTATCGGCCAAGCATTTGTAATTAATATTAAGTCTCCATGGTGAGCGGGAAAGAAAAGTCTGACTACACACATCTTGTTATGACTGGGTGTGGTGCTCACCCTCAGGAGACTAAGCACAAGTTCAAGGCTGGCCTCAGCAATATAACAAGACTGCTTCAAACAGCCTGAATGACGTCAGGCATGGTGGCACATGCCTTAAATCCCAGCACTCAGTAGGCAGAGGCAGGTGGATCTCTGTGAGTTCCAGGACAGCCAAGGCTACACAGAGAAACCTTGTCTGAAAAAACCAATTGAGAGAGCATATAATGGGCTAACATTTGCCTAAGAGATGATTTGTGGCACCAACTTTGAGCAGCACATCCTGGGAAATGCTATCCGGAGGAGTCTAGTTCTAATACTTCCTGTGGCCAGCTGCAGGATTGTCAGTCTTCCCAGACTCCGCCCACTCAACGTAAATCACAACATCCTCTGAAGATCAAATACTTCCTACAACTAGAGTGCAAGCATTCTGGAGAGTGCCACTTCCCTGAAACTTTCTCTTCACATCACAATGTTTTGCTTTCCCAACCACTGTCAATGGTTTTGTTCCAAGCTTCATCCACCCATCAATTCTCCAAAAGGAAGAGGTGGGGAGGGGGGAAGCTATTGTGTAATGTAAAAATTTTGGCAAATATTATGAAAACATATTCTTGAAACATCTGTCATTTGGGAGAAACAAAGTAAAATGTATGAATTGTTCTGTTTCATGATTTGTGGCTACAGGGAGGTATTTTGGGCAAATCTATATAAAACAAGTACTGAAACACTCAACTGGAAAAGATGGGGAAAAAAAAAACTCCATTAGAAAAACAAATCTTGAGCGGGGGCAGTGGTGGACACCTGCCTCTGCCTCCTGCATACTAGGATTAAAGGCAATCTCTGAGTACTCAAGGCCAGCCTGGTCCATAGAGTGAGTTCCAGGACAGGCTCCCTCACTAGTGAAACCTGAGGAGTCTTATCTGCAGTCACCTCTGGCCTTCCTCCGGCCTTTGGCATTCCTCCTCAATGGAACCATACTCACCTCATCAGTCCTCCTCGGATCTATTTGCATACACTCCAAATCCTGAAGTCCCCTCCTGGCACTCGCCTTTTCAGCCTTCAGAACAGCTTGTCTAAGTCGCCTTTCCACCTGGAAGCCCATCCCTGCCCTCATCCAACTTGTTTATTCTTCTCGCTCCACAACAAGACAGCCCTGAGTGTTTTCACGTGTCACTTACATATTATATTCTTCAGCTGATACACTGTATGGTGAGAACGGCATTCGGGTCCTCTAACTCAAGTATGTTCAGGTTCACCCCTAGAAGTTTAGACTCTTGAGGCTCTCTCCACTGCTTTTAGGACACATAGTTCATACAAACCGACCCTGTTTGCCTGCTGCACCAGAGCAACTCTGCTACTTTGCTCTCAGTGTTTCCGTCACAGGGACAACTTTCGGTTCCTTAAAAGTACAGTGCTCTGCAGCCTTGAGGCCCCCACTCTGGCCATTTCTGCCTGTCGCTCAATCCACTGCCTTTGCCAAACACACTCCTGTGCATCCTTCTCGACTCAGAACAAACCTCAGGTCCAAAAATACAACAACCTCACCAGAGCAGACCTGGTCAGCAGCATTGTTCATGCTCTCCCCGCCCTCCACACTTGCTTCCATTGATCTGATTTCATAAGTACGCCAGGGTCTTAGTGTTTCTATTGCTGTGATGTAACACCATGACCAACACAACTTGGGCAGGAAAGGGTTTATTGGGCTTATACTTCCACATCACTATTCATCACTGAAGGAAGTCAGGACAGGAACTCAAATAGGACAGGAACCCAGAGGCAGGAGCTGAGGCACAGCCATGGAGAGGTGCTGCTTCCTGGCTTGCTCCACACGGCTTGCTTAATATGCTTTCCTACAAAACCCAGGACCAGCAACCTGGGGGTGGCCTCACCCACAGTGGGATGAGCCCTCTCCCATCAATCACTAATTAAGAAAATGTCCTATGGGCTTCCCTACAGCATGATCATATGAAGGCAATTTCTTAATTGAGGCTCCCTCCTCTTAGATGACTCCAGCTTATGTCAAGTTGACATAAAGCTATTATACAGGACTATAAGGGCTATATAATCATTTGAGTGAAGATTGGCTGAGTTGTTATGGCACATGGATAGCATAGGAGCTGCTTAACAAATTTTGAACGGAAAGGAGGAGGGAGGGAAACGGGAAGGGAGGGAGGATGGAAAGAAGGAAGGAAGGAACAGGCAAGGAGGAAAGAGCAAGGAAAGTGGTAAGCAAAGAGGAAAATAAATAACCACTGACAAAATCTAGATGGTCCAAAGCCTAGTGGTATTGGTGACAAAGCACAGTTGCTTCCTAATATCTTCAAGGTATGCTGTTTTTCTCAAAGCCTGCAATTTTCATATCCCCTATCTTTTCTACTTGTATGGAACCCCAAATGACTGACCCAAGGGCTTCACCGAATGGGACTTTAGTGTTTCTCTTGTGACTAAGGTCTTGAGATCCGCCTGAAGCAGTTGCCTAAGAAAGAGGCCTCACACACCCCTTGTAGCTACTTTACCTGTCACTCTTGCTGCCTGACTTTCTTCCTCAACAGCCCGGTGCTGCCCCTGCCCCCACGGGGCCCACATTTCCAGGCAGGAAGAGGCGGAAGTGTAAAGGACAGGACACATGTGCCAATTGCACTCATCTGTTTTGTTAAGGAAACAATGGCTTTCCTGGAAGTGCCCCACGCAGGAAACTTACACTTATCTCTCAGAGGCCAGACCTGGACTGTGAACATTCCAGATTTAGGAGGTTGGGGGAGATACTTGTTCTTGAAAGGGTGTCAGCAATCCTGAGCACAACTGGAGTTCTGTCAATGAGCAAGAGAAGCCAGTTGCCAGGGTCTGCTACACTGCTGCCTGAGACAAGCGCATCAACTAGATTCCAAAGCTCTGGCTCATCTCAGAAGCCTACAGGGAAATAGTCATTTCTCAAACATGGATTTTTTTATTACAAAGATGCAGGATGCAGGTTCTCTCTCTCTCTCTCTCTCTCTCTCTCTCTCTCTCTCTCTCTCTCTCTCTGTGTGTGTGTGTGTGTGTGTGTGTGTGTGTGGTACTAAGCCAGGCAAAAGTGGAAGTATCCCATCAAATCAAAGGATGGTACATATGTAATTTATTTCTATTTAAACCAAACACAAAAGAAACTTTCTGCCTAGCAATATTGCTTTCTGTTACTGTGCACAGTTTGATTTAAGGATCCCCTTTCAGAAAGGTAACACTGCAGATAGACCCATGTCTATCACCATGAACAAAACTCAAGTCCAAATGGATCAAAGACCTCAACATAACTCCAGCCACACTGAACCTCTTAGAAGAGAAAGTGGGAGGTACCCTTGAATGAATTGGTACAGGAGACCACTTCCTGAACATAACACCAGTAGCACAGACACTTAGATCATCAATTAATAAATGGGACCTCTTCAAACTGAGAAGCTTCTGTGAGGCAAAGGACACAGTTGACTAGACCAAACGGCAGCCCACGACTGGGAAAAGATCTTCACCAACCCCACATCTGACAGAGGGCTGATCTCCAAAATATACAAAGAACCCAAGAAACTAGTTACCAAAACACCAAATAACCCTATTAAAAAGTGGAGTACAGAACTGAATAGAGAATTCTCAATAGAGGAATCCAAAATGGCTGAAAGTCACTTAAGAAAGTGTTCAACATCCTTAGCCATCAGGGAAATGCAAATCAAAACAACTCTGAGATACCATCTTACTCCTGTCAGAATGGCTAAAATTAGAAACAGCAAGGACAACTTATGCTGGAGAGGAAGTGGAGAAAGAGGAACACTCCTCCACTGCTGGTGGGAGTGCAAACTTGTACAGCCATTTTGGAGATCAGTATGGTGGTTCCTCAGGAAAATGGTAATAAGTCTATCACAAGACCCGGAAATCCACTTTTAGGCATATACCCAAATGACCCACATTCATGCAACAAAGACATCTGTTCAACTATGTTCATAGCAAGCAGCATTATTTGTAATAGCAAGAACCTGGAAGCAACCTAGATGCCCCTCAACTGAAGAATGGATAAAGAAGATGTGGTACATTTACACAATGGAATACTACTCAGTGGAAAAAGATAATGGAATCTTGACATTCCCAGACAAATGGATGAACTTGAAGAAACCATCCTGAGTGAGGTAACCCAGTCACAAAAAGACAAACACAGGATGTACTCACTCATATATGGATTTTAGACTTAGAGCAAAGGATCTTCAGCCTATAATTCACAATGCCAGAGAAACTAGGATACAAGGAAGAACCTAAGAGATTCATACAAGGTCCCTCACAGAAAGGGAAAGGAACAAGATCTCCAGAGCATATTGGGAGTGGGGGGGGATAGTGACTGGAGAGGGAGTTAGGAGAAAGAGAAGGGGAGGAGAGGAAAACACGTGGAACCAGGAAGATTGAGTAGGGGGACGAATAGAGGAGAGCAAAAAAAGAGATACCATAATAGAGGGAGCCATTAAAAGGTTTAAAGAGAAAACTGACTCTAGAGAAATGTCCAGAGACCTACAAGGAAGACCCCAAATAACAATCTGAGCAACAGTGGAAAGGCTACCTTAAATGCCCTTCCCTGATAATGAGATTGATGACTATCTTATATGCCATCCTAGAGTCCTCATCTAGTAGCTGATGGAAACAGAAGCAGACACCCACAATTAAACACTGAGCCGGACTCCTGGAATCCAGTTGCAGACAGGGAGGAGTGATGAGCAAAGGGATCAAGACCAGGCTACAGAAACCCACAGAGACAGCTGACCTGAACAAGGGGGAGCTAAATGATCCCCAGACTGATAGCTGGGAAACCAGCATTGGACCAACTCAGACCCCCTGAACATGGGTCTCAGTTAGAAGGCTTGGGCAGTCTAAGGGACCTCTGACAGTGGAACCAGGATGTATCCCATCAGCCAACTATGTGTTGAGTTAGGAAGTCACAGAGCAATATAACAAGGATTCAGACTGCAAAAGAATAGGCCCAGCAAAATGATCAGTAAAGCTCTCGCCATGTGAACCTGATGACCTGAGTTCCATGCCTGGAACTTACATACAGGGAAGGGAAAAACTGACTTCACAAGTGTATCCTCTGATCTCTACACACATACACACACACACACTCATACACACACACACACATATACACACATTCAAACACACACTCATACTCACACACACACTCATATACTCACACACACTCATACACACTCCTACATACTCACACACACTCACACACACATACACACACATTCAAACACACACTCACACACTCATATACTCTCACACACACACTCAAACACATATACACACATACACTTATACACACACATTCAAACACACACTCACACACATACTCACACTCTTATTCTCACACTCATACTCATACACACACACTCATATATTCTCACACATACTCATACATCCACTCACATACACACTCATACACACACATACACATACACACACACATACACACACATACCCATACATACACACACCCATCTACCCTACGATAATGATAAGGAATGGACTGGAATAGAGCTCAATGATAGAATGCTTCCCTAGAGTATATGAAAAGTCCTTGGTTGAGTTCTTAGCACATCACCCTAAAAAAAAAAAGAGGTGCAATAATCTATGAAGGGAAAGTTCTTCTCAGCAAGGAAATTATACATTTGCAAGCAAACACGAGGCCAAGGCCAATAAGGGATTAAGCAAAGATGCTAGAAAACAGGACACGCCTTCATAGGAAGAGTTTGTTCTGAGCTGGTATCCATTCATCAACATTTACTGGCCAACCCTTATGTGCCAGGAATTCCAGTGGAGGCCAGTGATCTTCTTGTGTGTGGTGGGGGATTGGATATTTTGCGAGATAAAACTTTGTAGAACACATAAGCATTTTATAAAGAAAGGGATTATGGTCTGGAGAGACTAAATCCCTCTCTGTTGTTGCCGGTTGAACTGGGTGAATCTGAAATGTCCCCCACCATTTCATGCTTTGAATGCTTACTCCCTAGTTGATAGAGCAAGTGTGGAGCCATGTGGAACTTCTAGGAGATGGGGCCTCGCTGGTGGTAGACTAATAGAGCTGGGCCTTTGAAGGCCACAGTTAGCCCCTATTTCCTGTTGCACTCTCTGCTTCCTGGTTCACCATGACGTGAATAGCCTCCTCTAATACTCCCACTGCCATGAAATGGATTTGCCTTCTCTCCATCCTAATGGACTGAAATCCTCTCAAACCCATGAGCCAAAATGAGCATTTCCTTCAGTTATTTCCATCAATCACAACAGTACAATCTGATCTACAGAAGGAGTTCCAAGGCAACCTCCAAAGCAATACAGAGAAACCCTGTCTCAAAAAAAGAAAGAAAGAAAGAAAGAGTCCATCACCTACCAGGGTAGTTCTTCCGTTGCAAAATGGATAGGTTTCTGCATTGTTGCTATTGTTTTGTTTGATTTTTAAAACTGAATTAGCACATACAAAGTCAAACCATGAAAAAATCATCTCTGACCCTCAGATGTGTGTTAGCTTTGTTTCTTTGGCTGGGGTATTAATTTTCTCTCTATCTTATTTTCGGTGCCTGAGATTCTCCCATCTCTTGTACTCTGTTGGGTGAGGCTTGCCTCTGAGCTTCCTGTTCACGGTCCTAAATTCTTCATTTCCAGGTTTTCCTCAGTTTGGGTTTCCCTTATTGATTCTAGTTTCACTTTCAGATCTTGAACTATTTTATTCATTTCCTTCCACTGTTGGTGTTTTCTTAGATTTCTTTAAGGGATTTATTCATTTCCTCTTTAAGGACCTCTATCGTATTCATGGTCTATCTTAAGGTCTTTGTCTTGTGCTTCAGCTCTGTTGCAATACTCAGGGCCTGCTGTGGTAGGCTTGCTGAGTTCTGGTGGAGGCATATGTTCCTAGCTGCTATTGGTTATTTTCACACTGTAGGCGTCTAGGTTTGGGAAGATTGGAATTCTAAGTGCTAATATCTAGTCTTGTCTTTGTTGGGTGGACACTTTGTTCCTTGGTGTTTGTTGCCCTCTCTGGTTCTTAGAGGTGTGGTGGCTGTGTATTGCCTGGTAAGAAATTCTTCTGGGTCCTGATTGTTATGGCCACTGAAGATCCTAGGTAAAATATTTTATAGGTATTGGGAGCTGATGTTATGAATGGGGATGGGCTGGTGGGGGAATCCACAGGAGGAAGGAAAGTAGGGTGTTCCACCAGGATCTGCTTAGTTCCCTGGGAGTGAGGAGGGGCCACAACAGGTAGTCTGCTACTGAGCTGGGGATGAGATTGGGAGAATGGATCTGAAGGAGAGGAGAGAGAGTGAAGGTCTGTGAAGCTCACCCACCTGCTTAGCTCGCCTCATTTCTTCTCTAGCAGGTTTAGCCAGGGCTCTCAGGGAACTCCTGCAGAAGTTGGTGGCTGGGATGACGGGACGATCGGAGATTGGAGGAGGAGGTCTGTGAGACCAGCTGGAGATGAGGGCAAGGGGGGGGGGTACAGAACTGATCTGAACAGAGGTGGGGTGAAACTAGGGAATTAGATTTGGAGGACTGGAAGGAGAGGTAGAGATCTGAAATAAGGCTACCTGCTTGCTTGGCTGGTGTAGCCTTTGGATTCCCAGGGAGTGCCTGCTGGAGTTGGGGACTGTGGTAAGGCAATGACTGATGAGAAGAACTATGCATTTCACTGGAGATGAAGATAGTGAGGCAGGCCAAGCTGCAGCAGGTGGTCTGCTACAGAGCTGGGGGCAAAGGGGGATTTGATTTGGAGGAGCGAAGAGCTGTGGTTATCCTGCCTGCTCCTCTGACCTGAGTGGCAGGTGAGTTCCCAGGGAATGCCCCATAGTGCTGTAGGCCCAGACAATGGGATGGGTAGGAGAAGGAAGGTGGATGGAGGTCTGCAAGATCTATTGAAGATGGGGGTCAGTGAGGAAGGGGAGAGCGAAGTGAGCTTTCTGCTACAGAGCTGAGGATAAAATTGGGGGACTGGATTTGAAGGGGAGAGGGAGAGATGAAGGTCGGTCTGCAATTAGCCTACCTGTTCCCTTTTGCTCCTTCTCATAACATATGTCTCTTGATGTACAGAATGAAATGATGACTATAGTCAAATCAACTATTTATGGTTTCATAGTGTGTGTGTGTGTGTGTGTGTGTGTGTGTGTGTGTGTGTTTAAAAAAACAAAACAAAACTAGAAAACCTACCTGGATGGTGGTGCTCACCTTTAATCCCAGCACTCGGGAGGCAGAGGCAAGCAGATCTCTCTGAGTTTGAAGCTAGCCTGGTATACAAAGAGAGTTCAGGACAGTCAGAACTGTTACATAGAGAAACCCTGTCTCAAACAAACAAACAAAAAAACAAAAATTTAATTTAATTAAAAAATTTAAAAAATAAAAAACCTAAAAGCCTACTCTTTGAGAAAATACCAGCATGCAATGGGACATTTCCAACTTTAGTTCTCATTGTTGCACTCAGCTCTCTAGACTGTAACTGCAACTTTGTATCCTTCGCAAGCCTCTGACTTGTCACCTGTAAAATGCCAGTAATGACAGGACCTCCCTCACAGGCTGGTTGTGAAATTAAATGAAAGAACATCTATAAAGTGCTTAAAATAGTAAATGGTAAGTCCAAGGCAAATATGAGTTTTATTGCTATGAGTTCGGTGACTATATCTTATAAAAAAAAAAAAACCAATTTATGGGGCGGTAGGAGAAAACGTGTAGGCGCCTCAGATTAAAAGACGAAATAAAACACAATGCTAGCTAAGAGTTACAAATCCATTATTTTACTTGGACCCAAACTGAAAAAAAAAATTTGTGGCTATACTTGTGATCTTAGGGCCACAGATGTTGATGCTTGAATGTGTTCTGTTGGTTTTTCTGTAGGCAGAGACTTTATCGGAACCACCAGCTCCAACATAAATGCACAGAGACTTAGTATTAATTATAAACACTCAGCCAATAGCTCAGGCTGGTTATTAGCTAACTCTTACCCACTCACCCCCCTTTCCGTTGGTTTTCTGAGACAGGGTTTCTTTGTGTAGCCTTAGCTGTCCTGGAACTCATTCTGTAGACCAGGCTGACCTCAAACTCACAGAGATCCACCTGCCTCTGCCTCCTAAATGCTGAGATTAAAGGCGTGCACCAACACTATCTGGCCAAATTAGCCCATGTTTTATTAATTTACATTTTGTCATGCGGTGTTTCCTCTCTTTCGTCTTGCACCTCCTGTTTCCTCTCTCTGTCTTGCTGGTGACTCAGCTCTGACTCCTCCCTTCTTCCCAGGCCTTAGTCTGGCTCTCCCGCCTAACCTCATCCTGTCCAGCTACTGGCCAGTCAGCTTCTTTCTTAAACCAACCACAGCCACATATATTTACACAGTATAAAGGAATGTTCCACAGTTTCCCATTACTGTAACAAGATAGCAGAAGTAAAGAAATTAGAAGGAGGAAAAGATTATTTTGACTCATAGTTTCAGAGATTTCAGCTTTACGCTGAGGCAGAAGCATGTGGCAGCCACACATAATGGAGAGGAGAAGAAAGGGTTGGGGTCCCAATAACTCCTCCCAGGGGCATGCCCCTAATGACCTAACTTCCTACAATGAGGCCCCGCCTCCTAAAGTCCCACCACTTACCAGTGGTGCCACAAGCAGTCAAGTCATTAGTGTGTGTGTCTTTGGGGGACATAAAAGATCCAAACCACAGCCAAGAGCTACCGCCTCCTCTCCAACGTTCTACAAGATGATATTCTCTATGTTGTTAAAGTGACAGATTATCTAAGAGTTTCCGAAATTCTGCGATGCCCCAACTCCTGTCTGTCTCAGTCCTTTCTGATCACTGTCCTTTCTTAAGTACAGTGAGGAGAATAGCAGGTCAAAAATCATTGTAAAATTTTTAAACTAGCTAGCCGGTGGTGGCGCACACCTTTAATCCCAGTACTCAGGAGGCAGAGGCAGGCAGATCTCTGTGAGTTTGAGGCCAGCCTGGTCTACGGATCAAGTTCCAGGACCAACTCCAAAACTACACAGATAAACGCTGTCTTGAAAAAACAAAGACAAGGGCTAGAGAGATAGCTCAGCCATTAAAGGCTAGGCTCACAACCAAAAATATAAGAAAACAAAAACAAACAGATTTTTAAGCTATATCTTTCTGTGAGCATTTCTGCCGATCACTGAGGTTGTCAGGTAAGAGGCCATGGCTGGTTTGGGGCTTTTGACATGAGTACAAATCATGGGTTACTTAGTAAGAAAAAAAGAAAGATTCCTGACTGTCAGTCACACATATTGAGAGCAGCTGGCATTTAAAAAAAGAAACTAACTCTAGTTTAGGTTGAATAGTTCCAACCTAGAGGAGACTGAAGAAGTTTTTCTCAGTGTTAGGATCAAACTCAGGACCTCGCCCAAGCTAGGCAAGCACTCTACCAGTGAACTACATCGCAAACCCCACCCTGCCCTGGCCCTTTGTTTCCTTTGAGAAGGATCTCACTCCACTGCACAAGCTGACCTTGAATTCAAAACTTGTGAGTCTCTTGACTCTGCGTCTAGTGTTGGAACTATAAGTATGTTCTAACCACACCAGGCTTAGGTGTGTTTTAATAGTAGCCTGGTACTTCTGCTGTGGGTCAGGAGACATACCTGGCTGAATGCAACTTTTCATCCAAACAGACATACATAAGAAGATGGTTATATGTACAGGCTATCGTTCAAGGCTCACTTTACAACTTCTTAGATGACCTTGAGTAGCGCAGCTGACGGCGTCCCTCTGCATAAAAGTGAGGTAAGCAGCCTGCTGTGTAGAACAAAGCAATGTGAGAAAAGGGCGCAGGACAACGCCTGCACATATTCATTCGCACCAAGGGAAAGCTATTAATACCCTGTATGCAAAAATGAAAACAGTGAGTGTGTTTCGTACGGAAATCTTCTGGGTTTATTCTTTGAGGGCTACCCAGGTGGTAGGTGCTTTCTTCATCACTGCAAGTGGACTAAACTTAACTCCAGAAATGAAGTCTAAGAAGTAAGCCAGCTGGAAATTGTCACCAATTCCCATTCTTGCCAGTTAGGTGCCTGTAGGAAACCTCGCAAGTCTCGCTCCGCACCATTGTCAAGCGTGTGCCTTGAACCATCATGCATGCTTCCTATGCTGCAGGCTTTCCAGTCTCGGTGTCATCAAAACCTCAAGGCACCAGGAGCTCTGCCTTCGGAGCCCACCTACCTAAGGCTTGGTGGGTGAGCAGAGGAAGCCGGTGAGGAGGAAGGAGCCCTTTCCGCGGGGCTCTGCAGTCCTGGCAGGGACCACAGTGTAGTGAGTGAGGCCTATGCTTGGATCTGAGCTCAGATCAGTCCTCCTCATTAGTTGCTCCAGAGTCTCTCACAACCATGATATCCTTTCTTCTAAAATAAAATTAAAAAATAAATAAAGCTTCACTTTTTCTTTGAAACCCATAGAGATATGCAGGAGAAAAGACAATAGAAAGGAAGTAGGTCTGGTTAAAATTATAACAAGCAATGTTTTGTAGTTAAGAACATGGCCTTTGGGGCAGGCCTCAGTGGTTAAGAAAACAGGGTGTTCTTGCAGAGGACCATGGTTCGGTTCCCAGTGCTCCCAACTGCCTGGAACTCCTGTTCCAGGAGATTCAACACCCTCTGGTCTCCAAAAGTATCTGTACCTGCATATACAAGATGAACATAAACTCATGCAGACACACACACAAATAAATAATTGATTTTTTTTAAAGCATGAGCCTTATACACAGGTACCCGCCCTGAGCTAGGGACACAGCCTAAACGGATTTAAACTGTCAGTTTTCCTTGTCACTAATATGGGGCTTAGAGTGCCACCAAGCAGAGTTGTTGAGCAAATGAAGTGACAATCCATGGGCAAAGCTTTTAGCCCAATGTCTAGGACATAGTAAACGTTCAATAAGTGGTAATTAATGTTTCTGTGCTTTCAGAAGGCTAGGAGAAAGCATATAAACTGTTGAAACTGTGACAACTAATAATACCAGATAATGAACATAGGTGTCTATTGTGTTCTTTATACTCTCTGTTCATCTAAAACTCTTTGTAAAATTTTTAAGTTAGAAAGCAAGAGATCCATAATTCTCTTCAACTCCACCATTCAAGACTTGATCTGATGCCAGGCAGTAGTGGTGCACATCTTTAATCCCAGCACTCAGGAGGCAGAGGTAGGCAAATCTCTATATAAGTTCGAGGCCAGTGTGGTCTACAAAGCTACACAGAGAAATCCTGTCTCAAAAAATACAAAAAACAAACAAATAAACAAAAAAACTTTATCTGTGTCCTCACGAAGTATTTGTGAGGAAAATACTTGTCTAGGCTGGTGAGAGGGCTCAGCAGGTTAATAAGCACTTGCCACCACGTCTGAGGATCTGAGTTTGACTCTACATAGTGGAAGAAGAGAACAGATTTCCAAAAATTGCCCTCTGGCCTTTACATGTATGCTCCTGTGGCGTGAATGCTCCTCACCTACCCTACACACAAAATAAATAACTGTCATTTTAAAAAGAAAGTATTATGAAAAAAAATAAATATTGCTCAAATTGTTGGCCAGGACTTTGGGTATTACCAGTGCATGGGATGCTAGAGTCTCTACCCTCAGAAACTTCTAGTCCAGCTGGATTAAATACAACATCACACAGACACCAGAACTTGCATAGATTGCTTAAAACAAGGCTCTGATAGTGTTGACAATGAAAGACATGTAGGGACAACTCGTTTGAAGGACTGAAACCAAAGGCCTGAGAAGAGCTCAGTTACAGAAAGATGGAGAGCACCCATGGGTTGGTGACTAAAGAGCTAGCTAACTAGAGAGGCTGGGGCTGCAGCTCAGCTGGTGGAATGCTTGACTCATACCCACAAGCAGCCCTGACTTGTCCCCAGCACTTCAGGCCCTGTGCCTGTAATCCCAACATTTGGGGAAGTACAGATAAGAGGATCAGAGAAACCTCAGTGATTTGAGGCCTCAGTTACATGAGACCTGGTACCACCACCACCCCCCAAAAAAAAGAGAGAAGAGGAGCACTTCAGGACCCCGTTTGTTCTCAAGCCTGAAGGGGGAGTGGCAGGCCCAGGAATCTACCGGAGTGTGCTTTGATCACAGAGAACAGACTGAAGGGGGCATGTTTGTGTATGAATGGATTTCTTTACACGGATACACAAGGAATCAATGTAGTAGGAGCCTCTGGGTGTGGGAACTGGAGAGATAGATAAGGTTGGAGAGAGGCTTAATGTTCATGGTGTGAGCTTTACGACAAGTAAAGGGTGGTTTTGATTATTTTTGTGCACACATACTCTGGCCACGTGCATTTATTTAACCTAAGTCAGTGGCATACTCTTCCCCCTTCCCCCACTGGCTGTGCAAGGCCCAGATTTTAGACCAGCTTCCACCTTCCTAGAGGCAGAAGATTTTATAGCATCTGTTATTAATTTGTTCTTTGGTGTCTGTTGGTCACTCACCCTTTCACCCAGGCTGGCCTTGGACTCCTGACAGTTCTCCTGACTCGGCTCCTCAAATGCTGGGGTTACAGGCATCAGCCACCACACCATACTTACTGCATTGGTTCAGAGTGCTTCCGAGAGCTCAGCCGGAGCTCCTTCATCCTCCCAGTTAACCTGTGGGAAGACAGCAGTAGCATGTGGCTCCCTGTGAGTCAGGAAGCTCTATTGGGCCTTCTCTTGAGGATGCAGCAGGGAATCTAGCATCACAACCAGGAAGCAGGAAGACCCCCACCAGCCAGATGGATGCATAGCTCGTGCAGGTGCTAACCTCAGATTCTCCAAGGTTGTCATTACACCCTGCTGGCAGCACAGGGGGTTTCTTAATGGAGTCTCTTCTATTGAGGTCTGAGGTCAGGGGTCAGCTTGGGAGGCTGAATAGTTGCCTGGTGGCCCTAGGCCAGGTATAACTGCTAAATCTCAATCAGCCAGGGAGGAGAGCCGGAGGTAGCCAGCCATATGACACAGCAGGTAAGGGCCTTTGGAGACTAGTGCTCTGTTCAATGCCAAACTCTTAGGCTTTTTTCTCAAGCGAGGAATCTGCCCCCTCTGGCCACTAGCTCTACACCACAGAGGAGCCAGGCAGCCTTGCCCCCCACAGCCCTCTTTTCCTTAGACATTTTGAGTGTTGTGTTGATGGATTTTTCTATTGAAATAAAAAATTTTATATCATTGTATGAGGAAAAAAAATCCCTCTCTTAAACCCAAAAAAATTTAAACCATATGTCAAAAGTATATGCTCATGTGTTTGTGTGTGTGCGTGCACACACACACACACACTAGCACGCACACACACTCTCACCATTGAGTTATATAGCACGTGACATATTTCAGCCTACACCAGTGTTTCTGGTGATCACTGGACTTCATCCCCCTTCTGCCTTTAGAAGTACCACCTTCTAGAAGGCCCAAGAAGGAGGGATTCCAGGGAATGCTGGAGTTTTCAAAGTCTGTAAAGACCATGGCTCTTGAGGCACTGACCATGACCAAATGCCCAGGAATGTGTTCAGGCGTGCACGGGTGACTGCTTCCTGGAGGGAGCTCTAAGGTGCACGCAGGGCTTTCCAAGGGCTTACAGAGGAGTTGCTGCAGGCTCCAGTGTGGGTACAGCATCTGGTCAGTGCTGAAGAAGGGACCTTGTGGGAACCCCATCTTGAGGAAAGAACACTGCTTCATGAAGGCCCTCGACAGCAAGTTTCATCTGTTCTTTGTGACTTGGTCTATGGCTTTTCCTTCTTCCTCTTTCTCATCTTGTTCAACACAATTATTTGACGGCAACTTGTGTGAAGATTGTTTGTGGCCTGCAAGAACGAGGCTAACAATAACTGCAGCGATTTGCTGGTGGTGGGACTGCGGGTTATATTTTGGTGCTTCCTCATTTCTCTCCTTTCTGATGCACACTTACTTTTGACTTTTGCAGTGGGGGAGGATGCGGTGGTCCCTTTCAATTTTGTGTGGGGGTTTTTGTTTTGTTTTCTGCCACCAAATAATTTTTGGTTTTATATTGAAAATACAAAATGAACCTCAGACAGAATTTAGAAAAGTTAAGATGTAGGTACTACCAAGGCTTTGGATTGTACCAAGGCTTTGTTTGTTTGTTTGTTTGTTGTTTTGTTTTCTTCCCTCTCATGTTCCCAAAGGACTCAAAAATTCACCCTTTTCTCAATTCTGTAGCCCTTGTTCCTTGCCCCCCACCTCCTGCCTCCAACACCTGCCGGCTGGGTCACCCCTTGAACTATACTCTTCAGTTCAGCTGCCCTCAGTAAATTAACTTTCTAAACTGGGAAAGCAATACTCCACACCGCTAAGCAGAGTCAGTTCCGCTAAGACAGATGGAAACAGACATGGGACCACATTCACTTGGTGATTTGCATAGGGCCAGACACTGAAAGCCAGAGCCTCAGAACCCAGCCAATGCATTCTTACAACTCCTGAAAAGCCACCCTCCCCTTAGCCTCGGGCCTCAATCAGTGACCCTCCACCCCTTAAGGACTATTGCTAACTGAACCGGGGCTAAGTATACCCAAGAGTCATGCTGCCTTGGCTCAAATCTTCATGCTGCCTCTTCAGCTCTTGAGACTTGAATAAATCACTAAACCTCTGAACCCTCTCTAAGTAGTGGCGACAACATAAATGGGGTGAGATTGGACCCATGGCCCTGAGTGTACCACACACGTGAGCTGTCTTTAACGACAGTGAGTGTGCCATTCCTTCTCGGGGGCTCAATACACACAAGTTTCTCACACTCAGATCTCTGCTTCAGTGAAGAAGTATTTACAATAATATTTTGTATTTAGTGGGCTAAATAAAATACACAATCAAACTAAAAGAAGAAGAAGTACTTACTTACATCTGTGGGTGTAATGACACACATTTTTAGCCCCAGTGCTCTGGAGTTTGAGTCATGAGGATGACTTGAGCCCAGGAGTTCAAGGCCAGCCTAGGCAGTACAGTAAGACCCCAGATAACAAACAAAGCATGCATTTTATTTGAGGGTGATTAGGAGAGCTTTGTCTGGATTTTGTCCAAGGTGTCACAGACATCAGCAAAAAAAAAAAAAAAAAAAAAAAAGAATTCCCTGGTTAATTGTTAAGCTCCCCTTGAACGGTTGCTCAGAACAGCTCTGTGTGTAGAATAAGTGAGAGGAGAAGGGAGAGAAAAGGGGAGCGAGGATGGAGCAGTGCAAAAAGAGATCTTGTTGCAAGGAGCCATCCATGAGGAAGGGGCCCCTAGAGGAAGTCAGTATTCGGTCTTCTCAAATGATGTCGTAGACAAAGCTGGGGAGTAAAGCCATGCTTGGTTATTTGAGAAACGTAAATGTACATCTAGAATATGGGTCTTAACTAGAGGTGGTTTTGTTCCCCAGGGGACATGTTACAACACCGTAACTTTATGACCCTGGGAGACCGAGAGAGCGGCTCCTGGCATCGCTGGGCAGAAAATCAGCATCCTACCTACAAGAGAGCTGTCTGGCCCCGAACACCACCGGTGTGGGAGGTGATGACGTCCACTGAGGTGCTTTCAGGGTTTTCAGATAGGTTTGTTCCTGACAACAGACACCGTTTTCAGGCTCAAGTCGTGATGGCATCTCTTCCTGCTGTCGCTTTCAGGACCCCTGCTCGCTCACCTGATGGCCTCAAGTCTTGCATTTGGGGAAAGGAAGCAAAATGAAGGACAGCAGTAGCTACCCAAATCAGATGACCATGTGACGGCAGAAAACATTTCAGGCCCAGAAGCCACCTAATGTTTAAATAAGTCACTTTCCACTCATCGAGTCACTTCAGCAGTGCCCCTCCCCCACGAGCCACCAAAACAACCAACAAAAAGTGTATCACGACATTAATCAGACAGGGTTTTCTTGGCTTGGTTAATGCTTCTCACTAATCAAACACCAGAGGAATTCGGTTGCTGCCTGTTGGCCCTGGTAACTCGACACCACTATGCTGTGTTTAAATTGATAAATTTGTCTAAAAGAATGCCTGCTTCCCTTTACTGTATGACTCCTTTGGTGGGGGGGTGTCTTTTTCTAAAAGGAGGAGCTTGGTTTCCAAGAACCTAGGGTTCAAGGCAAGGGAGGCCTGCTTGGAGGAACTGAATCTCTCATGTGAATATATAGCCCCAGACTCAGGCCCCTGGAGGACGTAAGGCCATGTCCCTTCTTAGAAGCTGCCTCCCTACTCACGTCAGCTAGGAGAGGAAGTGGAAAGGTCTTTCCATGAAGCCAAGAGCATGGGGTGGGGGTGGGGAGGCAGTAGGATGTGTTCTCCAAATATACCCCCCTCTCAGAACTCCTTGACTTTGATACCTAATGGAGGGCTGAGACGCCCCATGCAGAGACAAATGGCATTCCAGAAAATCAATGACCACTAATCAGGAGTTTCAGAAAAGCAATAGGGCAGCATTTGTAAGATCCATTGCAGATGTGTAGCAAGGGTGGAAGGCGTAGTTTAAGAACAGGACATATGCTGGGCGGTGGTGGTGCAAGCCTTTAATCCCAGCACTCAGGAGGCAGAGGCAGGTGGATCTCTGAGTTTGAGGCCAGCCTGGTGGTCTATAGAGGGGGTACCAGAACAGAGAAGCCCTGTCTCAAAAAACCAAAACCAAACAAAGAAAAAAACAGAACTTAAGCTGGGTGGTGGTGGGTGGCCCACACCTCTGATTCCAGCACTCTGTAAGGCAGAGAGGCAAGCAGGCCTCTGTGTGTTTGAGGACAGCCTGGCCTGCGTAGTAGGTTCCAAAACAGCTGGAGCTACATAGTTGAGCAACGTTCATAACAATTGTGTGTCAGTGAGATGGCTCACCTGGTAAAGAGCAATTGATACCGAACCTGACCAATGAGTTCAATCCTTGGAACATGCAGGACGGTGGAAGCGGAAAAGCCACTTCCAAAGCTTATCCTCTGACCTCCACACTGAACTGTGGCATGCACATGCTCACATATGCTCACAAATATGCATGCATTTTGCACACACACACAAATAAAAAGTGTAATAAAAATGTTCTAAAGGAACTGAGCCTTTGAAAGGAGTTGGCACCGAGGTCAGCCTTACTGTCTCAATGGCACTCCACTATGCCCTTCTGAGCACTGTCGGCCATGATGCAAGACGATGTCTCTCTTTGGATCATTTGATCCTTACAACAGCCTGAGGCCAGTTCGCTTATCCATCCCTGAAGTGAAAATGAGCGGAAGTCTTTGGAGACAGGAATTAGAAAGAATGCCGTCAAAATGCATGGCAGGCAAGGTGGGTTCCACAGGCCTATGTGACTTAAAGAAAAGCTGCAGGAGAGAATTTAAGAAACCCAAGCCAGTAAAGGAGGGAGTGGCAGGAGAGATCTGAGCAGCTTGATGGAAGGACCATCTTCAGGGATCTAGTCTTTGGACAGTGGGATGCAGCTACTTGTGGAATAATGGATCTCTGTGAGCATTTACTAACAGCAAATCAAGGGGTTGCTACCTCTTCGGTTCTGGTCCCTTTGTTTTAAGTCAATGGAGAAATTTCTGCATTTGATACTTACAAGTATTAAGTCCATTTAAATGTTGATGTAATCCCACAGACAAGGATCAGGAATTCAAGGTCCTCTCTAGCTATATGTGGGGTTCAAAGCCAGACCCTGTATCAAATATATAAATGTAGATAGATAAATTTTCACATCATCCTTGCACCAGGGCCATGTTCATCTTCTCTGTTAGTCTAATTTTTGTATATGTGATGTTGAATCCAGCAATCCATTACTTGATAGCAAAGAGGAAACATTTCTCGGTCTTAATGGTTCTCCTCATGAGACCCCACGCATGAGTTGATCTCAAATTGCTAGAAACAAAATAAGTGGTTCTCCCAGCCCAGTGTCCCCAGTAGCCGGGACCCCGGGAACATGCCGTTTCTCCTGACCTCCAGTTTGTTCACAGGAAATGCAGCTAGAGAGTAGGAACACTGGTTCGTCTCACTGTTTTTTTTTGTTTGTTTGTTTGTTTTGTTTTGTTTTGTTTTTTATGATTACTTTCTGTTTACGATGAGTCATACTGGTTTCTCACAGTAATTATGTAAAGTTCTCTCTGAAGACGAATTTATTTTGTAGGTTATATGGTGTAAAGAGAACTGGTTAAATGGGAGTGGGGGAGATTAAAAAGTAACCTAAGGGAGAAAGGGGTTTATTTCCCCAGGGGTTTTTTTCCCCTTACATTTCCAGGTTCTAGTCCATAATTGCGGAAAAGTCAAGGGAGGGACGTCCACAGTCAAGGACGAAGGGAGAGAAATAAATGCACCCAACCTCTCTTGCTGGTTGCCCTCAGTTTGATTTCTCCACTCTCAGCCGTCCCCCTGCCTAGAGAATGGTGCCACCCACACTGTGCTTGGCCTTCTCACATTAGTTAACTGAGATACCCTCCCACAGACATGCCCATAGGCCAACACAATGTGGACAATCCCCACTGAGACTCCTCCCTCCCAGCTACATGAAGCTGACAATGAGAATCATGCATTACCATTAGGTGGTGTGGTGGTTTGCATGAAAATGGCCCCCATGACTCATGAGGAGTGGCGTTATTGGGGGGGTGGGCTCTCTGGAGTAGATGTGGTATTGTTGGAGGAAGCATGTCACTGGGGGGGGGGCATCAAGCCGGGTCCCTGTCTCTTCCTGCTGCCTGTGGATCCAGCTGTAGATCTGTAAATCTTCCTCTGCCTCCCCACCATGCTTCCTGCCATGACGGTCATGGACTAAACCTCTGAGCTGTAAGCCAGCCCCAAAAAATGTTTCCCTTTGAAGGGTTGCCGTGACTGTGGCGTCTCATCACAGCAATAAAATCCTGAGACGCAGGGGTAGTTTGAAAGGTAGTATATGACCTTTGTCCTCCAACGGCCTCCTCACTCATTCACAGGTCTGAGGTGTATGCCACGGAGTTTATGCTTACAACTAAGAATTCCAATTAAGCTACCATGAGCTGTTCATCTCACAGGTCAACCTGACTGTACAAGAATTTGGGGAGCCTTAGAAAATTGGGCCCTTGAGGAAGGGAGATCCTAGAGAGCTGAAGGCCTTGGAAAGGACCTCAAAGAGATGAGAGGGAGCCCTGAAGGGCGCCTGCCACTTTCCCATTTTGATCTAGATCGTGCCTGCCAGGATTTGAACCAATCAACTGGCATTTGTAAATAATAGCATTTAGTTTTGTTGTCAAGTTCGTTTCAAACACTGCTAGTTACAAACTCATCATCACCCAATGTTTAGACGTGTCTTGTTCATGTATGTACAAATGTCTGTATGTATACATTCATGGAGACCAAAGAACAGCTTTGAGGGTCATCTTCAGGGACACCATTCATCTCCTTTGTGACAGAGCCTCTCAGGAACCTGGAGCATACCAGTTAGGCTGGCCAGAAACCAGTTGGCCCCACCACCCCAGCAGTGGGACTCCAAGTGCAGGCCTCCACACTTACTTTTTTATGTGAATGTTGGGGATCATAGCCAAAAACCTGAACCGCAAAGCAAGTACTTTAGTAACTGAGCCATCTCTTATCCAGACTGACGACTATTAACATTTTGAACTTAATTTCATGATCCAACTCTTGTTTTGGAGGGATCCAACTAAGGTTGTTGTTTGTTTTATTGTGGGGTACGTATGTGTGTGTGGCATTGTGTATACCCAGGTGTGTATCCATGGAAGCTAGGGGTCGGTGTCAGGTGTCTGCCTCCGACACCCTGTACCTTATTGTGTTTTGTTTTTGTTTTTATGGGTTTTCAAGACAGGGTTTCTCTGTAGCTTTGGAGCCTGTCCTAGAACTCGCTATGTAGACCAGGCTGGCCTTGAACTCACAGAGATTTACCTGTCTCTGCCTCCCAAGTGCTGGGATTAAAGGCATGGGCCACCACTGCTAGGCTTACCTTGTTTTTTAAGGCAGTGTCTTGGTTAGTCAGGATTGCTATTGCTGGAGGAAAGGGTTCATTTAGCTTACATTTCCACAGCACTGTTCATCATCAAAGGAAGTCAGGACAGAAACTCAAATACAGCAGGAACCTGGAGACAGGAGCTGATGCAGAGGCCATGGAGAAGTGCTGCTTACTGACTTGCTTCCAAGGCTTTCTCAGCCTGCTGTCTTGGAGAACCGAGAACCACCAGCCCAGGGATGGCACCGCCCACCTTGGGCTGGGCTCTCCCCCATCAATCACTGAGTAAGACAATGTCTTATAGGCTGACCTACAGCCCGATCTTCTCAATAGAGTCCCTCCTTTCAAGTGACTTGTGTCGAGTTCACATAAAACTACCCAGGCCAGACAGGATTTTTTCACTAACGAAAGTTCACTAACTGACTAGACTGGATGCCCAGGAAACCCTGAGATTCTCCTGGCTCCTCCTCCCAGGTGTGCGCCAACTGCCTCGTGTCACATGTAGTCCAATATTTTTCTACTGTGACCATAAAACACCGTGCCCAAGACAGAAAAGAAAGGTTTATTGGAGCTTATCGGCCCAGAAGGGTGATATTATGGCAGGAAGCATTCAGGCAGACATGAAGGCTAGAACAGCAAGCTTAGAGCGCATATCTTAAACCACAAGCAGGAAGCAGGAAGCAGGAAACACACAGGAAATGCCACAAGGCCTTTAAGCTCTCAAAGCCCGCCCCCCAGTGACACAATTCCTCCAACAAAACCACACCTCCTAAATCTCCCAAACAGCAGCATCAACTGGAGACCAAGTATTCAAACACCCAATCTTATGGGAACATTCTCACGCAGACCCCCAGACACGGGTGCTGAGGGATGAACCTAGGTACAAGTACATCAGGCACTTTAGCCACTGAGCCTTTTCCTCCGCCACAAGCCATCTCTGAAAACAGTGTTAGCAGTGAAGCCCTTGGGAAGCTGTGGGGCATCAAATGAACAAGATCTTAGATATTGCTCGGGTCTGCCTGTAGGCAGAAGTTTCTGTCCCACAAGACACTCTCAAGTAACCACACAGAGGCTTGATACTAATTATAAATGCTCAGCCAATAGCTAACTTTTACTTTTTGTTTGTTTGTTTTGTTTTTCGAGTCAGGGTTTCTCTGTGTAGCTTTGGAGCCTGTCCTGGAACGTGCTCAGTAGACCAGGCTGTCCTCAAACTCACAGAGATTCACCTGCTCCATATTTCTTCCCATCCAAGTACTAACCAGGCCCGACTCTGCTTAGCTTCCGAGATCAGACAGATTTGGACGCGTTCAGGGTATGGCTGTAGACCCCATATTTCTTATCTATGCTTTCCCACGTGGCTTGGTACCTTTTCTCAGAACAGCATATCCATCTTGATTCTCTCTGCATCTACTCAATACTCCTGAGACTCAGCCCACGATTTTTCCCAGCATCCTCCTAGTCTGGCTCTCATGCCCAATCTTTTCCTGTCCAGCTATCAGTAAATCGGCTCTTTATTAACAATGAGAGCAACACGTTTTCAGAGTGTACAGAAGGGTTATTCCACAGCATCTGCCCCATTGAACATTACTTACATGCTGAGATCCTGACTGTAATGTGTATTGGAAGGTGTTGAAGGTAATCTGGTGTTGAAGGTGGAGTTCTGGAGGTGGAAATAATGCTCTGTGCCTTTCTCTCTCTCTCTCTCTCTCTCTCTCTCTCTCTCTCTCTCTCTTCCTTCCCCCACCCCCTTCCCTTCCCCAATAAAACTTCCTTCTCTTGTAATTTCTGCCTGATGGCATGTTTGTTTCCCACCATGGGATCAGCCTCGTATACCATGTATCTCATGTACAGTATAAAATTAGTCACGTATGTATCAGAGAGGGGCCTCTGCCTAGCACTGGATGCATCAGCTTCCTCAGAGTTCCCACTCTCTAGGACCGTGAGAAATGTAGTCAGTCTACATGGTATTAGAACAGAACAAGCCGACTAATACAAACTGAAAATGTGGCACCCACACAGAGTCACACCTACACCAGCTCTGCTGACTGCCATGGGAAGGGAGGGGTCTGCTCAGTGGCAGCTCCCTCCACTGCTGGTCTGCACCACACTCTGCCTTACAGAAGCCTCAGGCCCCTCCCAAAGTTTTCTTCTCTTCTTTGTTTCTTTTATATCTGATTTTCCTTCCTAAAGATGGAGTAGGGCCTGAGAAATGGCTGAGGGGTTAGCTGCACTTCCTCCCCTCCCAAAGGACTTGAATTTGGTTCCCAGAATCCACATCAGGTAGCTCATAACCGCCTGTCACTCCAACTCAGAGGATCTGACACACAGGCAAACACACACACACACACACACACACACACACACACACACACACACAGCATTTAAAATAAATCTTTTTTTTTAAAAAAAGACTCTTTGAAATACAGCTAGTTTCAACCCAATAGTCAAAAAGCCCTATTGATCCTTTAGAAGTCATCGTAATGCTACAAATAACAATGATGGCAATAGCTCACATTTGCTCAGTGCTTAGTCTATGTGAGGCCTTTCATTAAAGGCTTCATAGGCACTGGTCCCTTTAACACCCACAGCAGTATTTCGGGGCTATTGCTATGAGCACTGTGGTAGTATGAATGAAAACCGTCCCCATAGGCCCGATGGGAGTCCACTATTATGAGGGGTGGCCTCCTTGGAGTAGATGTGGCCTTGTTTGAGGAAGTATGTCAATAGGGGTGGGTTTTGAGGTTTCAAACGTTCAAGCCAGGCCCAGTGTGTCTGTCTCTTCCTGCTGCTGGTGCCGATCCAGATGCAGAACTCTCAGCTGCTTCTCCAGCACCATGTCTGTCTGCATGCCACCCCACCATGCTAAAATCTAAACTAACCCTCTGAACTGTGAGATGCCCCCATTGAAATGTTTTTTTTTTTTTTTTTTTTTTTTTTGGTAAAAATTGCTGTGGTCATGGTGTCTCTTCACAGCAATAGAAACCCTAACAAAGACAAGAACCATTTTAGAGATGCGATGGTAGGGGCCTGGGGATGTGAAGATCTGATCATGCTAGAGAGGTCTTGGGCAGAGCTAGGAAGGTCTGACCTCACTAGATCACAGATGGAGATGTTATGTCTTACCAGCTAACCTCCTCTCTATCCCTCCATCACCTGAATCGAGGCAATCTCCAATCCTTAGGAGCTTCATGGGAGTTAGGTAAAATAAGATGCTGGGAGCCAGAAAGATGGCTCAACAGGTAAACCCTGACAACTTGAGCTGAATCAGAAGGCTTGCAGATGAAAACTGACTCCTGCAAGTTGTTTTCTGACCACAACACATAAACACACACTCACACACATAGACACACACACTCACACACGCACACACACACAGGCACACACAGACAGACACATATACCACAAACACCACAAACACAAGAGGAGTCAGGAAGATTGAATGGAGATGAATAGAGGAGAGCAAGACACATCAATAGAGGCAACCATTATAGGTTTAAAGAGAAATCTGGCACTAGGGAAATGTCCAGGGATCCACAACGATGATCACAACTAGGATTCTAAGCAATAGTGGAGAGCCTACCTTAAATGCCCTTCCCCTATAATGAGATTGATGACTGCCTTAAATGCCATCCTAGAGCCTTCATCCAGTAGCTGTTGGAGACAGAAGCAGAGATCCACAGCTAAGCACTGGGCCAAACTCCTGGAATCCAGTTTCAGAGAGGGAGAAGTAATGAGCAAAGGGGTCAAGGCTATACTGGGAAAGCCCACAGAAACAGCTGACCTGAGCAAGTGGGAGCTCATGAACTCCAGTCTGACAGATGAGGAACCAACATAGGACCTAACCAGGCCCCCTGATCGTGGGTGTCAGCTAGGAGAACTGGGCAGTCTATGGAGCCTCTGACAGTGGAACCAGGATGTATCTATCCTTAGTGCACGAACAGACTTCAAGAGCCCATTTCCCATGGAGGGATACCCTCTTAGCCTAGAGACACTAGGGAGGGCCTAGGCTCTGCCCCAAATGACTTGACAGACTTTGATGATCTGTCATCGAAGGCCTCACCTTCCCTGGGGAGGTGGATGGGGGATGGGATGGGGAGGTCAATGGGGGGCAAGGGGGATGGGAGGAAGAGGGAACTGGGATTGCTATGTAAAAATGAGAAAACAAATATGAAAGAGAGAGAGAAAGAAAGAAACAAAAAGTGAGAGAGAAAGAAAGGAAGGAAGGAAGGAAGGAAGGAAGGAAGAAGAAAGGAAGGAAAAGGCGAAAGAAGTGAGATGCTGAGCTGGGGTCATACTTTGGTCCCCAAGCCTGATCCTAGCACTCAGGAGGTGGAAGCAGGAAAATCAGCCTCAGTCTCAGCTACACCATGACTTAAAGTCAGCCTGGACTACACAAATCTCTGTCAAAACAAAAGCAAACGCAAAAACAAAACAAAAAAGCCCAGGAAACTTGTTGACACAAATGGCCCTTGCCTCTTGCCATGTTCCTATGTCACCATCAAGCAAGCCTTCACCTGAGGACGTCCCTCAGTCTTATACTCTGGGACCCAGGTGACCACCTGTTCTTATGTGAAAAGACTGAGCATACTCAGGCAAAATGATGTTGAAAACCGCAAAAATGAAAGACGCGTCTCAGTTTCCAAATGTGCTGTAAACAATCTGTGGCTATTCCCCCAGGTTCTGAGTAGTTAGCACAGAATAGAAAGATACTTACAAACCCCACACACTTAGCTGAACCCATGTGTTTCAAGCCATGCCCCACAAAGCTGTGCTTCCTGGGGACCTTCCCTGAAAGCTGTTGACTTCTCCAGCCAGCTGCAGCAAAAGTCCCAGGTCCCCTCTCTTCCCTCCACAGTGTGTGGCTCAGCTAGCTTCTCTTATACCAGCTTGGTGACATTTTTGGATGAGAATGAGGGTAATGTGACAGCAAAAGCACTTGGGAGGTAGAGGAGAGAGGATTAAACTCAAGGTCATTCTGGGCTGTATAGGGTGTTCAAAGCCTGCTTCTGCTACATGGCTCAAAACTAACAGACGAAAGAATGCCAGACTGTTTAAGAAAGGTCAGCATTTGAGGATCTGGTGATGTGGCTCAGTGCTAGAGTGCTTGCCTTGCCTAGCATGCAAAAGGCCAAAAGAGTTTGGTCCCTACCTAGTAAAGGAAGAGGAGGGAGAAAGGGAGAGAAGAAGGGGGAGAGGGAGGGAAGGAGGGAGGGAAGGGGAGAGGGAGAGAGGGAGGGAGGGAGGAAGGGAGGGAGGGAGGGGAAGAGAGGGAGGGAGAGAGGGAAGGAGGGAGAGAAGGAGGGAGGGAGGGGGAGAGGGAGAGAGGGAGGGAGGGAGGGGGAGAGGAGAGGGAAGGAGGGAGGGAAAGAATGCCCAGGCTTTGGGACCCTGCTGCCACTTGCCTTCTTGTTCAGAGGGAGAGAATTCACAAGCAAGCAGAAGCCAGGTGGCCAGCAGCCTAGGGGAACAGTCACTGCCAGCCATCTCACTTTCTCCTTTCTCTGAGGACGCAAAGCTCTCTTCGAGCCCATCAAGTCTTCTCGCTGACGGTATTGAGTGGGTGCTGGGTCAGGAAGTCAATAACAGCTTGAACAGTGTCCTGTTGCATCCCTGGAAATGCAGGGCACAGGGGGACAACTTGCTCATCTGATCAGTGGAGAACTGAGGTCCACAAGTGGCATTAATACTTATATTTTGGAGGATTCAAGTTTGAAGAGCCATTGAGGGGCTTATCCTGAGCCAAACAGTGTTGACTTACAAAGTCTATGAGTTTTCTGCCTTGGCATCTCTTGAATTATTTTTTCTCTTGGGACCTCATTCCCCTTCTTTTAAGGAACTAGCTCTCTTATGCTCCAATTCCATGTAGATCTGTTAATCAGAAATTGCCAGTAAGCACCAGAGCTGGGATTTGAACCCAAGGAATCTGACTCCAGAACTCGTTTCCATAGAAACGGCCCTAGCCTGCTTCCTGATGCCCAAACGTGGTGTTTCCTGTTTGCACATCATTTGAGATTTATTGTTCTAAACGGCGGGATGCACAATAGAACTCCTTGGCCGTTTGAATGTACAAATATAAAGAAGATGTTAGTTAAGATGTAAGATTATGGAAAATAAAAGTTCTTATCTCATAATGGGACTAGCTTCGTTTTAGTTTTAGGTTCTGTTTATCAAGAGGACACTAACCTAATTGTCTTGGGAATATCAGTTATGAATCAAGAAGTATATTATGACTTAATTGTTCATTACACAAAAATGATCCGGCCCCCTCGTTTGTTGCATGCTTTCCCTCTATCTAGAAGGATATTTAACTAAGCAATCAGGGATATTACCTAGCACAGCTGAAGCAAGAGCAGCCAAATAAGCCCTGTAATAACACTTCGAAGCCTCAGCAAGGTTGGCTAGGAATAAGCACACAGCACTTAGCTGTCCCTTTGGATGTGTTTGCAGATACATTTGCGATTTCATGCCCAGTTTTCAATGTTAAGCATTAATCTGAAATGGGCACTGAAACATCAATAAAGTCTACATTTTGTCCCTTTTAATGAAAATGCCAGATACAGATTTAATGCAAAACTAAATATTTGGCTCAATATGTTCTACTCCAGTAAATTAGCTAGTGTTTGTCATCTTTTTTAAAACAGCGGGGGTTTTTTAATGCCCCATTTCACATGGTTTTGTTAGGGGCAGATAGAAAGCTGATAAACAACCCATTTGTTCAATTATGGTAGCCCCTCGTCACACCACTGAAGTTCATCCTCAGAGCTCATTTCCTTTACAAACTGTCTTGGGAGCTGAAGTGGGTCAACCCCTTTTAATCATTTGACTGAAGTGCAGTCCTGGCAAGGCTACTTTCTCATATGTCCCAGACAAGTGCTGGATGGCGGCTCCTGAAATGACTCAGGCAACCCAAGAGTGAGGGTGTACCAGCCCACCCCTCCTGTATGTTCTTCAGATGCATTAGCCACTGTGAGCTGGAGGCCAGCCAGGGCACATAAGGATGTCTGGGCAGGCTACGTAACAGAACATTTTCTCTAAAACACAAAATAACAACAATGGAAATAATAATAAAGCATTACCCTTCCATGTCCTTGAGAGAGCCATGTAACTACTTTCAATTTGGAAACTGAGGTCCGAAGATGAAGACTTACAGCCTGTAGGGGATAGACCTCAGATTTTCACACACTCCTGTTTTCCCGTCCAAGTATTAAGCAGGCCTAATGCTGCTTAACTTCCGAGATCAGAAGAGTTCAGGATAGCGTGGCTGTAGACCACACTCCACTTAAGATAGCCCAGAACCAGATATTGGCAAGCTCTGGACTTACCACATGGCTGGAGTCCATAGTCCTGAGTTCCAGTCCTGTGTACTTAACAGGATATTAGGTAATACAAATCCTGCTTTTTCTTCTAATCCTCTTGCTTCCACTCCCCAAGCACTAGAATTACAGGTGTGCTTAATGCATTGCTGGGGATGGGACTCAGGCTTCAAATGGTACTAGGCAAACACTCCGCCAGTGGAGCCACAGCCTCACCCGTGAATCCTGCTTTCTGAAAATGACTTTTCAAAAAACTGCACACTCACTAACACAAACAGCACGTTTTCCAAACCTGCTCAATCAATGTGCACCAAAGTTCCTTGCCACTCAGAGAGCCAGCTAGCTAGCTGGTTACTGCTATGGACAACTAACAGGAACAACAGATATAAAAGCTGTTTGAAGAGGTAACAATACCATTGGGACATGGAAGGATGGTACCCAAAGTCCCACTCTTAAAACCCATAGGACAGACCCGGGCCTGGACTTTTCATAAGAAGCACAGGAATAATTTCTTACCACAAGGGGGGCTAGAAAAGAACAGGTTCCCATCTAGCCCTACTGTGTGACAGCAGTGTCACCTATGGAGCTGGCCTTACCCACACTATCAAAGCCATTTGTAACTACAGAGACCAAGAGGAGATTTGGCACTAACTTTAGACAGGTTAGGAGGGGCACATCAGAATGAGAGCCATTGGCTGTTCTAGAGACTAATAGGCATTTTATTTTTATATAAAGTTTCATATTTGCATTCTATTCATTTAAGCATCCTCTCTCAGCCTCTGCTAAGCCCCAGCCATTTTTCTTTCTGTCATAAAGCAACTTTATTTCTTCATAAATGTCTGATGTTTATAGCCAGGGAGAAGTAGAAGGAAACTCAAGTGTCCAACACTCCTCCCTGGGCTAGCCCTAAGTCCTCAGTAGCAGCACACAGGCTTCAAGAACTTTACTGGGGACCAAAGATGTTGACATCATGAAGGTCAAACTGTTACCAGCTGTTCAAAGTTACCTAGGACTCCATATTTGCAGGGCCATCTGTGGACATCCAAAGACATCATCTGCATTTCGAAGCTCTAAAAAAAAAAAAAAAAAAAAAAAAAAGACTTCTACTAAGTTACTCATGGTGGCCGTGGACTCTAGGAACATTCCCAGTGATTCTGGTATCATCCCAAAGAAATATGTTTTCCTAGAGCAATGCCTTTTGATCCAAAAGACTTGGGAGAGTCCCAGGGGGAAAAACAAAATACTATAATTCTAGACCTGTTTTCCAAACTGTTTACACTGAAGATTAATTCTAAAAGAAATAATGGGCTCCTATAACTAAACAAATTTTTAGAGGCATTGTGTTAGATGAAATTAAATGTACTCTGTTCTAATGGAGCTCTCAAAGCCTTTAAGGTAGTAATGTGCCGTATAGCTATCCAAAAGAGAAAAATGTGCCAAATTTCTCATGTTTATTTCGCCCGGGAATCTTTTATTTCCCATGCCACATTCTCTGAATCTAGTCTATCTCTAATGTTTTAAGCTATGAAGTCTTGAGACCCGTAAAACGACTCAGAGAAGCCTGACAACCTGGCCTGGTTTTTCCCAGCCTCCCAACCAGCCAGCCCCCTCTACTGTAACCTGACCTGTTCCGTTGATGTGGCTAAATTAACTGATTCCTGGAACCCACATGTAAAGTGTTTGCACTGTGAGCTTGAGGACCTGAGTTTGATTTGGTTAGTTTGGTTGGTTGGTTTGGTTTCTTGATACAGAGTTTCTCTGTGTTGCTTTGGAGCCTTTCCTGGAACTTACTCTGTAGACCAGGCTGACTTTGAACGCATAGAGATTCACCTGCCTCTGCCTCACCAGTGCTGGGGCTAAAGGCTTGTGCCACTAATGCCTGGAGACGAGGACCTGAGTTTGAATCCCCATCATCTATGTAAAAAACTAGACACAGTGACATTCTCCTGAGATCCTAGCTCTGGGTAGCAGAGATAACAGGGTCCCAGGTGCTTGCTAAGCAACTAGTCTTGCCTAATCAGTGAGCCCCAAATTCAGTAAGAGACCCTATCCCTAAAAGTAATAATGTTGGCCAGGCAGGCGATTGGTGGCACATGCCTTTAATCCCAGCACTCAGGAGGCAGATGCAGGTGGATCTCTGAGTTTGAAGCCAGACTGGTCTACAAAGGGAGTTCCAGGACAGCCTTGGCTACAGAGAGAAACCCTGTTTTGAAAAACAAATAAAAAATTATAGGGGAAGATATCTGACATTGACCTCCAGCCTATACACACATACACCTGCACACATATTAAAATGTATACACACATACATAAATGAATAAAAACTGGTTAGAATTACACAAATCTCCAGGCATCCAGACTCAAGAAGGAAATCCTATGTGTTTGCAATGCCTTTCTGTAGGCCTCTGTCTTACTTTTCTTTGTGGGGTGGGGGCTGGGGGTTGTTTTATTTTTCTCTGCCTCCTAGGTGCTGGGACTGAAGATATGCACCACCACACCCTTAGTTACTTCTCTATTCCTGTGATAAAATACCCCAGCCAAGGCAATTTGTAAAGAAAGCACTTACTTGGGTTTAAGACTTTAGAGTGTAACTGGGTGTGGTGACAGAAGCCTTCAGTCCCAGAGGCAGAGGTGGTGGATGTCTGTGATGAGTCCCAGGACAGCTAGGTCTACATAGTGAGTTCAGGACATCCAGAGCTGCATAGTGAGACCATGTCTCAAGAAAATAAAACAAAAGTTTCACAAGATTAGTTTTCAAAATGAAGTAACGAAGGCCTGGATAAAGGAACCGCTGAGAGCTCTAGAGGTGGGAAGCACGTGGCGCTGGCGGGAGTCTGGAAACCTCAAAGCATGTCCATAGTGACACACCTCCTCGAACAAGGCCAAATCTAGTTCTTTCCAAATAGCCACCAACAGGAAACCGGGTATTTAAATGTCAGAGGCTTATGGGGGACATCTTGCTCAAAGTACCACAGACTACTTGGTGCCCATGAGAAGGGTTGGAAGAGTGAGCCTGAGACATTCCTCCCCAAGGTGGAACCGCTCCGAAGCATCTGCCAAGGTGCGGAAATGGAGAAGGCAAATCTGATTCATCCTCAGGTATGAAGACAAGATAGTGCTTGTGGACCTTGACAGGGAGGTGGGAACTGTACCCAGGGATGGACTGGGTTCACTTGCTGCTGGATGAGGGGCTGAAGGTCCTCCACCAATACAAAAGATTGTTCAGTTGAAATGGAGATGGGGCCGGACCTCTGCCTGGACTCTGGATCCAGAATTCTACAGGAGATAGATGTTATCTGCCACTGGGTATCCGGGAGGGTTGAAATACTGTAACATCCTCCCTGGACATAAACTTTGTATCTCAGAGAAAGGGTCAAGTCAAGGCAGAGCAGGCGCTGCTGCTAGGAAGAACCGGGACTACCTTAGCTGCATAGTGGTAGCAGGGGGCACTGGTTTCAGAGGGTCCAGGGTCTACACCATCTTGTTATTTGACACAATTCTATCTTTATTATTTCAAAAGCACTTCAACAGAAAATATCTGTGTGTCTTTGCTGTATCCAGAGTTTTGACAGTAGATCATTAGATGGAAAATGAGAAGCACAAGCAACAACAACAACAAAAGTAAATTAATTAGGCTGGGTGATGGTGGCCCACACCTTTAACCTCAGCACTCAGGAGGCAGAGGCAGACAGGTGGATCTCTGTGAGTTCGAGGCCAGCCTGCTCTACAGAGCTAGTTCCAAGCCACCCAAGGCTACACAAAGATGCCCTGTCTGGTCCGGAAAAAAACAAAATAAATAAATATATGCTTGTTCATGTATATTCATAGCATCACTATTCATAAAATGGCTAAGAGCAAGAAACAACTAAAAGTTCTATCAATCCAGAAATGGATAAGCAAAGTTTATGTACTCCCAGGATGGAGTATTACCAAGCCATCAAAAGTAGTGAAGTTATTACTATCTACTTAGATGCTACAATGTGAGCAATCTTGAAAGTTCAAGGCCAGAGTAAGTAGAAGTGGGGGCAGGGGGATTTGCCAGGGGCTGAAGGGAATGCCGAATGGAAAGTGACTGCTTGGTGGGATTTATTTTGCAGCTGTGATTACATGCATAGGGTTCCTACAAGTAGAGCCCCTCAACATCCTGTCATGGAAGGGGTAGGAGCTTGAGGGGGCTGCCCCCTCCCCTGAGGCTTATTACCAGTTAGTTACTGATGGGCAAGGAAGAGACTGTCTTTCTTACTAGTGTAGCCACTAGTAAAGTGCCAATGCTTTTTATGAATGACCTCACCAAATGAAACTCATTGGTCATGGGGGGAAGACATGAGGACAGAAGAGGCCAAAGGGAGGGGACCAGTGAGAGTGAGATGGGACCAAGAGTGGGTAATGGGAATGCAGTACGACTAAATACATTATGTACACGTATGTCAACATGAAGCAATTATTACGTATAATCAATATACACTAGTAAAGCATTAAATAAAAATAGTCTCATTCGTGGTACAGTTTTTATGCTTAGATAAACTAGTTCAAGTATTGTGAGGGATGGGCTGTAGTTTAGTGACAGACATCTTGCCTAGCATGCATGAGGCTGGGTTCAGTCCCCAGGAGCACAGAAACCCAGGATGGTGTTGGCACATGTAGCTCCAATAAGGGGAGGTAGAGGGAAGAAAATCATCCTGAGCTAGAAGCCTAAACTTTGTCCTTGACCAAAATCAGGTAAAAACATCACACTTACAGGCTGGAGAGGTGGCTCAGAGGTTAAGAGCACTGGGTGCTCTTCCAGAGGACCTGAATTCAATTCCCAGCACCCACATGGCTACTCACAATTGTCTGTAATTCCAGTCCTAGGGAACCTGATACCTTTACACCAATGCACACAAAATAAATTATTTTTGTTTAAAATATAACTAAAAATTTACTTACTCAAAAATATTTATGTGGTTATTGTTAATGTGGTACTTACAAATAAAAGTTTCCTTGAAAACCAAAATGCTATGCAGATAAAAATGTATTTTGGTACCTTATGTTCAGACAGGATAGTTAACAATGAATACTATATACCAAGAATTGGAGACTTAAATTCCCTGGTCACCGTTAACACTATGTATTTAATGCCTGAAATAACATCTCAACAACAGGCAGCTGCTTCTGGCAAAATGGTGTTCTGGTGAGTTTAAAGACCTTAATGAGATCAAGTAATTGCTTGGTGAAGCTAACAATTTTACCTTCATTTAACTGACCACCATCATACTGCATCGAAGCTGCCTCATTCCCTTCCTCCTACCTAACATCAAGTCATTATGGGAGGCAGGTGTCTAAGAAACCACTTCCTCTGGACAGCTGAACCTATCTATACTCAGGGAACATTTTTTAGACATTAATTGAATTAGCCTGGTCTAATTTACAATTAATGGAAAGTGTGTCATAATGTGTGAGTTTCCACTGGAAGCAAAGGAAAACAGAAACTTTACCCAAACACACTCTTTATTTCCTGCAATTTGTGAAAATAGTTTCAGAAATTGTTGAAAAACATTTGGGTTTCCTGCTTCCACTTGCTAAATGGTGATGCTGGTAAGATATAGTAGTAACAGGCGCCCCAAATGGTGTCTTTTCTTTTTTTAAGTAAACTGACATTTTTTTAATAAAACTCTTGATTGAAATTGAGAAGTGTGAATCCGTCCTTGAATAAAATGGCCAAGTTGGAAAGGAAAGACGGCCAATAAAAACCACAGAAGCACTTCCTCTTAAAACGTATGCTGTAAAAATGGGGAAGGCTCTTTGGATGCTTACTTAGGCTTCTACAGACTTCTGTGTCCTCTTCCCACCATTCAAAAACCTGGGACTCTCTCCAGCATTAGGACCTGGGAGTAACTGCTGTGTTCCAGGAGCCATTTAAGAGAAGTGTGTTTCCTGTGGCCAAACAATGGGAAATAAAATGATGATGCAGGCCTTAGGGAGGGAGAAAATGCCTCTCTTATCTTTTGAGGAAGACACACAGCTTTCACTTTCATTCTGTTGTACAATGTTTATTAAAAGCTCACTACATGCCAAATACAGAGCTAGATGCTGGTGACTTAGAAGGAAGCCTCTCTACTGTAATGTTGAGAGTTCTCTGCAAAACATGTGTGGATGGATGACAGCAAAGAAATGTACTAAGCGGTTTGGAACATGGAAGAACTTGGACCGGAGGCAGACAAGTTTTGAATGCTCTGAAAGATAATATCATGCATATCAGTGGAATTTCACACAGCTGTAAAGGAAGATAAAAACATAATGTGCAAGAAGATGGACACAACTGGAAATTGTTAAGTTAATGAGCCAGATTCAGAAAAATATCCAAAAAACAACTTTTTCCCCCCCATATACAGAGAACCTAGACATAAAAGTGTGCAGCACTAGGGAGGCAGAGGCAGGAGGATCTCTAGTTCAAGGCCAGCCTGATAGAGTTCCAGGACAGTCAGGGCTATGTAATAAAGAGACCCTGTTTCAGAGGGAGGGGGAATGTGAAAGAGGGTGTATGTGGGGGGGGGGGGAAGAAACTAGCCAGTAGGTAGTATAAAGAGAGGAAGGGATGCTAAAGAGGTGGGCAATAGAGAGAATAAAGGGTATAAATGTGGTTAAAAAAAAAAAAAAAAAAAGGAAGAGTAACTCAAGGACGGAAGAGAAGGGGCCGGAAGGATGGTATCCAGAGGAGCAGAGTGGGGAAGAGGATGATGAACACACGGCGACGTTGACACACATATTTGAAGATCGCACGATAAAACCTAGGACTTTGTATACTAACTTAAAATACTCATTCTAATAAGTTTAGAGCACGATCATGTATTTTATTATGGTCATTTCCCCCAGAAAACAAGAAAATGGTGTTCCTTTTGGTTGAGTCACCAGGTAGAATAATGTGCTGCACCCACAAAAATTCCCTATCCCTATATTTTAATTCTAGACAAATGATTTTTAAAAGTGAACAACAAAAACCCTACCCCACTACAGTTGCCTTCTAAATAGAGCCATGCCAGCCATGTGGTGGTTCATACCTGTAATCCCAGCATGTGACAGGTGAAGGCGGGAAGAGCAGCAGTTCAAGGTCATCCTGGGCTACAAGTAATCAAGTATCAAAAAAAGAAAGAAAAGAAAAGAAAAGCAAGACACAAGCAAAGAAGGCTGAGCAGATTGAGAGTTCCGCCGTAGGTAGTAATGGCTGATACCTGTAAATTCACTTCTCTGTGACAGTTTCTTTACCTGGAAGACAATGAAGCTGATAACAGGAACAACCTCATAATGATGTCATAAGGACAGAAACACTGAAAGATGTTACATGATATTTCGGCCCAGCTGTTGGTTGGCCTTTCATGCCAACACTTGGGAGACAGAGGCAGGTAGATCTCTGTGAGTTCAAGGCCAGCCTGGACTACAGAGTGAGTTCCAGGACAGCCAGAGCTGCACACTGAGGCTCTGTCAATAATAATAACAGTACTATTAATAATAATCCCTACAGCATATGTAATGTATGTTCATCTGCTTGTTGATCCCACAGTTTCCAATGCTTACTGTGTTTCTGGGTAGAAAGTACAGCCCCGAATAAAACAGATAAAAATCCTGATTCTCAGTTAATATCTTCTGAAGAGAAGAAATAACTCAGTAAAACATACCAGGCATGGCAGCTCCTGATTATAATCCCAACACAGGGGATTAGGAGGTGAAGCCTACTCTCATCTATGTAGCCTGCCAGGATCTCTCTCTCTCTCCCCCCCCTTACAAACACGCACTTACACTCACACACACACTCTCTCTCTCCCTCCCTTACAAACACTAATGCACTTACACTCATACACACACACACACACACACACACATTCTCTCTCCCTCCCCACCCCCCTCACACACACTGTTAATTTGCTGGTGCTAGGGATTGGATCTAGGGCCTCAATGTACCACTGAGGTAGGTACACCTCTAGCCTTCTTTCTACTTTTTATTTTTGTGACAAGTTCTCACTAAGCTGCCCAGGGTAGCTTGGGATTTATTCTGTAAGCCAGAAAGGCCATGAACTTTCAACCTCCCTGCCTCAGTCTCCTGAAAATGTGTCCTATTGTAGTAAATGAAGTAGAGAAAAGGGAGACTATGGGGAATGGAGAGAGAAGAGGATTTTGTGGCTATACATAGGGTGGCTGGGTCCGGGGTGCATGTGAGGAGACAGTAAGCGGTTACCCAGGAAAAGGATGCTCCAGGGAGAGGGACTGCAGATGCAAAAGTGAAGAGCATCCTACATCCTGAAATCCCAAAACCTCCAATGATGGAAGTCATGCAGGTTCCCTCCCCTTCCCCACCTCCAGATCTGAATTCCAGATCTGATTTTTTTTTTCTTTTTCTTTTGTTTGTTTGTTTTGTTCTGTTTTTTCAAGGCAGGGTTTCTCTATGTAACAGTCCTGGAACTCACTTTGTAGACCAGGCTGGCCTCAAACTCATAGAGATCCACCTGCCTCTGCCTCCCAAGTGTTGGGATTAAAGGTATGCAGCACCAACCGCCCGGCCAGACCTGAATTCTTGGTCAAGCCTCTTTATGGGCCAGCATCCCATTTCGTTTTGTCAAATAGGAGCCCTGGCTGAGTCTGCCCTCATCCTCTCCAAGGCATCCATCCATGTGTCCCAAGGGTGCCAAGTGCCTTGACCCTGGGTTCTGCTACTGTTGATGTTCCTGTGAGGTCCTGGTTCTGCTTATCTTTATTCCTCACACACCTGAAGCCCTGTAGCCACAGGGTTAGAAGCTGGATAACACTCCTACGAACTTCAAGAAAACATTGTTCTTTACACTGACATCTAAAGAGTGGAGATTATTCATTTTCTGTTCTTAATGGGAAAATAAACTACGTAAGTATCAAGCTTCATGGGTGTGGGAGAATGAAAAAGGGCAAAAAAGGAAGTGTGGGGGGAAATGGAGGATATAATTAAGGTATAAAATATATAAAAAATATAAAGGTTGAGACAGGCCCAACAGGGCTCTCTCCCTGCAAGTTATTTGTGAATACTGGGAGGAGACCCTCTACTGTTAACTTGCTTTACTGTGCTTGCTCATCTGCATATCTTAAGGGTTTGTTTTCTAATTGTTGCGTCGTTTTTTGTAACAATAATCACCCCTTTCAAATTAAAAGCGATCCTAAAGAAGGATTAGAAATAACACCTTGACTAATCTTTCTACGACGGAAAGCAGCCCTCACTGGTTTTCATATGGAAAAATCACCCTAAATTATCAATGACCCCCTCCTTCTCCTAGAAAATTAAAAAGAACGATGAATTGTGCAGGACCATTGGCAGCCCCGAAAAGCTCGCGGTGGCCGCCGCCGGATGCTCCAAAGTCATGATCCTCCGCAGACAGGAAACGTCAGCTCCCAAGTTCTCCTTCCTACAGCGTCTCAGTCTGAAGAGATTTGTGTGTGTCCAACTTCTGAAGACTGCTGGGCTTGCCTAGACTCCTGGGTTTGCTGGCCATGGCATTTGCTGGGATCCAGGTACGAATGCCTGCTTTCAAGAGCGGCATCCAAAGGGGCTGGAAGCTAGAATTCATGTCGCCAGGAAGCAAGGTAGAGGACGCCTACCTGCCTGCCTGCCTCCATGAGGATTACTACAGACATCTCTGAGGCTGCTGCTCGGTGGATCTTGAAGTTCTGATAAGGAATCTACCAAGTGCTTCATGTTTAGATTAGTAATATCAAAACAAACAAACCTCAGGGAACAAACTTATGCTGCTGCTGGGCACTTACAGGGTCCACCAGGGATTTAAAAACAAAAAACCCTCAATGGATGAAAAGTAAATGCTAGTAGAGTCTGTGATTATTTTGGCCACAAAATGACAAGCATATGATGGCATCCAGGGTGGCTGGTGTTCCACATTCTGTCTGGTGTTTTAGATGTAAAAACCTCCAGTCACAGAATCATTGGATCACAAATCACTGGATTTTAAAAAAATCATTTTCACAAGGCAGTATGGCCAGAGTGGAAATTCTGGTGTTTTCTTGAATCCTTGTCCTGTCCACATTTTAACCAAGCCGAATAGTCACAGCGATAAAACCACAAATGAAAGAGCTTGTCAGAAATGTTGAAAGAGAATAGGTACTTTCACTATCAGTGATGGTTTCTGCTTTTCCCACAAGATGTCTTATCAGCTTTTGCCCTGAGAAAAACCATGAAAAGAAAAAAGAAACATTATGCAATAGTTCTCTAAATAAAATAGTACGCAACAGGCTAGTCATCCTTAAAAGTGATGTTGTGTAAAGAGTCAAAGTACATCATCTAGCAAAATCAATACCCTATTAAGTTAGGTAGGATTCTGGATATCAAAGAGCAATGAACTGAATAACTTAAACTATAAGTACACGACCCAGGGGATTAATCACACACTGTCACAGTGAAATTAGGACAATTCTTCCAATCATTAACGTTTTGCTTACAGAAATGTGCTTTTCTGTTTGTCTTTCTGCTAAATGATAACCGTTTTTCAAGTTGAATCTCCTGATAAAGAGTTAAAAAACAAGACAGGAGCTGTGCCATAAAGGTCATCCATGCCGCTTCAACATGAAATAGCCCAAGGGCAAACAAATGAAAAATGTCTGGATTGTTGTAAGAGTTTGTAAATATCCATTGGCAGCTTGTAACAGAGAGCTTTATAAAAAGTTAATGCTAACCTGTGTCCTGAGAATGTTGTACTTCCTCCACCACTCAGTTCTTAAGGACATGTTTAGAGTCAGAATGTGAACAACTTGAAGGGAACCTGGGCTAGCTTCCAGTTGGAAAGCAGCATGCTTTCAGCAAATTGTCCACTTTAAAACAAGATTTCACCCCTTAGCTTTGCTAGTGTCAATCAATACAGAAGCAGCTGTCCCTCTGCCTAATGGTCATGATACAGTTCCTCCCGAGAGTAAACATTACCCAGAGGTTATCTCCAGCAATGAAACACCGAGGTTTTGGGATCAGTTTAATTCCACACAAATGTCTCATTCTCCAGAACTTAAATATAGACAGTCCCACCTTCGGAGCAGACTATGGCCTTTGAAACTTGGATGTAATTTGTTAGGCAGGTCTGGAGCGTGGAGCCTGCAGTCGACTGGAAACAAGGCTCTCCCACCGGCAGGCTCCTTTGGGCTCTGACACTAAGATGTGAGGACAGTGCCAAACATGAGCTGAGATGGGCCCCGGGACCTGGAGTTGTGTAGCTCAATGGACATTCTCTCGGAGTTCTGAGACCAAGAACTAAAATTCCAACTTCCAGGCCTCCCCATGCCCTCCCTCTGCCTAAGGACCAGAGCTCAGTATTTTCTGGAAACCTAATTCACCTGCAATTCCATGGCCCTTCTTGGACTCTAATGAGGCAGGGTGTGAGGACCTATCTTCACCTGGATGTCCATATACAGGGAACAAACAACAGCTTTCCCTGGACAGATTCTGTCACGGGCTCGTTACTGTACAACTGAGACTCCACGGAGGCCAACAGGTCTCTGAGGGAGGGCTGCTAGCCTGGATGCAGGCTAGTACCCACCCAGGGGCATGTCTACCTGCTCAGCACTGTTCCTCCCTCTTCCCACAATTACCCACCCAGGACCCTCAGATTCCTGACTCCCCTGATGCTTCACTGATTCTGCTTGCTGTCCCCAACTCAACACTGACAGGAGTTACCAACAGGAAGCGTGTGTGCAGGGAGGAGGCAGAGTGCTGATCCCATGGGTCTCTCTCACACCCACCTCAGGGCAGCCAGAGCAGCTGCTCTCAGATTCTCTCTAGGCCACTGGCTTTAACATTCCCAGATCCTCTAAATCTCCTGTTCCTCCAAACCCTGCACAGAGCACAGGAGCTGGGCTCCCACCAGGGTGAAGGTGACGCACTGTTGACTCATGCTGGTCAAGGACAGTGGCCTCACTCACCAATCGATGGTGCTCCAACCGGCCCTGCTTGGTACCCTGGTCCAAAACAATCCCCCCCCCAAGCTAACACCCCCTAGAAAAATTCAAATTCACACTCCAGGACATGGACACCCCACCACCCATGGGGCCCCAACCCTCCACTCCCAGTCCTGTGCCAAGCGTGTACACACACACACACACACACACATGCACACACGCGCACGCGCGCGCACACACACACACGCACGCACACACACGCACACACACACGCGCGCACGCACGCACACACACCAAAGCAATTCAAGTTGTGTTTTTAGTTTTTTTGTTGTTTGTTTTTTGGTCTTTTTTCTAACCAAAGAATAAGAATTCCAACAGTGTCATGAAAGTTAACTCATCAAATAAAAAATTTTTTAAAAAATTAAACATCATTTTGGCAGGGTTTTTTTACAGTGAATAATTCTATATACATGCTATAGACATTGTTTCTATAAAACACACTATCTACAATCACTTACATTTAATTGTCCTGCTGTTTCTAGTTCACAAGGGATTGATTACGTTCAGCCACAAATGAATCAGTTTTCCTGCCTGTAGGGACTGAGCCATCCCTGAAGAGAGGTACTGACAGAGCAAAACAAGATTTTGAGAACCTTATCAGCTATCTTGCTTCTAAGAACACACTCCTGGAGCCACGTGCTCTGGAATGGCTTAGGCGTTAAGGCAGCAATGTGAGATGTCACGCAAAAGTCGAGTGTGCCCTTTGAACCTGCTCCAAGGAGCCACAAGCATGGACCCCCTTTCTAACTGTACCCCTGAAGTTGAGTGTATAGCCACAGATTTAGGAGAAGTCATTCAGGAGCAGCCTATAAAACCTTTAAAGTTATAATTTAAATTTTAAACAAAAAAGTTCAAATTACTTCTCATAAATAGAAATTATTCACTTTTTAAAAATGGGGATACATTTAGTTACTTTATCAAAACAACTTAAAGCTGGTATATACACCATCTATAAGTCAAAATTTAAAGTTTCAATATATGTTTGTTAATTAGCCAGCACACCAAATAGAAGATACTCTTTTTCTCTCCCATAGTTTTCCAGTTTGTCTGTAGCAGAACATTCTCGAAAGTCTGGTCTCTGACTGCATCTCCGGCGGTGACCGTCATCCAGCATTAAAGTAGCCTTTGTCACCTTCAATGTCCACCTCCTGGTCGGAATCCTCTGAAATCTCTGAGTCGGGGTCTTCCTGCGAGGCTGGGGACGGTGAACATTGAGAACTATCCAAAGGGGCACCTTTATTCTGTTCACTGGGAGAGTGTTGGCCCTGGTCACAGGAAGTGTCCAAATTGTCCAACTCATCCTTTTTATTGCTTTGAGGGTTCTCCTGAATGAGGAGGGGAATGAAAATGCAGACAGTGAGATCAAAGACGTAAAAAACAAAATGGATTTCTCCCCAGCCTTTGGCATGCTTACAAAGTTTAGTTGATAAACTGTTTTCGTCTAAAGTCTCTTTCCTAAGAAGATAAACTTGTGATTCTTTTCCCCATTGGAAAGAAAAGGAACAAAGTCACATGGGAGAGAGATTAGACATGACACAGACCCATGATCCCATCAAGGTCTTCAGTTTGTAAGGAAAAAAACAAAAAACAAAACAAACAAAAAAAAAACAAACAAAAAACCTTAGTTAATCCAGACTGCACAGTCCTCAACCTTTAAATACTGCCCAAAACAGGGTCTCCTAGCATTTTAAAAAGAACAAATGTTAATGGCTGGTTTGTTGTACCAAAGCCTACCCACCCCCAAGAAAAGAAAAAAGAAAAAACATATACTAAATTAAGAAGCTGTGAAATTATACATTCATTCCTTTTCCATTTATCTTTTTAAGTAAATTTATGAGCACATACACACATAACTATGTACCAAGTTACAAAATCACAGACTCAAATAATATTGTTGAAGAAGTTGCAATTTGCTTAAAAATCTGGGTAAAATTTTCTGGGGAAAAGTATTTCCCACACTTCACAGAAAGCACTGTTTTAAAAGTTCTTGGGAAACTAGCTCCATGCCTTTGAGTAGGAACCAAGCCCAGTCAGTGAGTGTTTAGGCCTATGGGTGTCTAATTTGGATGTAAACATCATATAGAAACATTGTAATTCTCCAGTGACCAAATTTGTAAAAGTTGTACATGTTTAGTGATGAAAGGGGATCCTCAAATAATTTAGGAATAATACAACTACAGGAAGTCTTTTGTTGTTTCAAAAATGTTCTTCCGGGTAGCATCTTTTTTTTCCAAGTGCAATGATACAACTTAAAAATCTACATTAAATTTCCCCACTTATTCATCATCTGTTACTTAAGGCACTGCCAGGTGAGCCATTCAGAGGTTGTCAGATAACTTTGAAAACATCCAATCTGGGACCTCAGGACCAAATCCTTAGCTCTAAGTCAGAGGGTTGCTCTGGAAGATGAGTTAGCCTTTATTTATTATTTTTTTTTTTTTAGTATCACGTTTCTTAACAAAGCTATTGGGACACTTCTTAGGAAGCTTAAGCTATTTTCCAAATGGGCGTGTTTATTTCTTTACATGTTTCACATTCATTTTTAAGAGCTGGCAAAAGATGGATAATAATTTTTAAACTCTTTGATATTTAATTCTTCCTTTTCAAAAAGTGCAAACAAGACTTAAAGGTGTTTGTGTCTTTATATTTACCCTTGAGTCCTGCCTGGTTTTATTATGGCTATGTAAATAAAAGAAACAATTTTCTCCCAAAGATAACTACTTAAGTCATTTACTGTCAATTACTTTATCTTTCCTGCGTTAATGAGATAAACAACATATGGGGTTTATAAAACAATTAGCCAGGCAGTTTACTGGCCAGTGTGTGAAACCCTGGCGTAATTGATATAGGGACTGCATTAGGTGCTTTTAGCATTAATGCCACCTGAGCAACTCATCCTGAATTTCAGCAGGACTATTTGCCTTTTTAATCAAGGTGAAGAGGTTAAACAGTCTCTTCAAATGACTTTTGCATACAACCCACAACAGGTCTCCGCACTTAGATAACATGATACAAACATTTATTTCCATAGAAACAGAGCCATGTCAATACCTGTTTCAGTCGCCTCCATTTAGCTCGTCGATTCTGAAACCAGGTTTTGACCTACAGAAAGAAAAGAAAGTTTACAGAAAGTCGCAAATCCCAAGAGACTTGGGGAGGAAGGAAGAAGGGACTGGTGCTATGGTGAGGACCAGCCCTGCAGTTGGGTAAGGGCAGAACATGCCCAGGGTGCCAGTGGTTTCTTCAGCCCTAAAAGCCTGCTGGGGACCCAGTGAGCTGACCTGTCTCTCGCTGAGTTGCAACATCTTGGCCAGACGCTTCCTCTCAGGTGGGGAGAGGTATTTCTGAGTCTCGAACTTCTTCTCCAGTTCGATGGTCTGGTCGTTGGAGAACCTCACTTGACCGCCCTTCCTTTTGTGCAGAGGCCGCTGAAGGAAAGGGCTCCAGAGCAAGGGCTTGCCTGTGGGCCAGGAGAAAGGCGGTAACCAGGGCGCTAGAGCCTACCTGGTCCCAGGTGACACGGGGGCGGGGGAAGGGGGGGAGAGCGGCAAAAAGCACACATGTTCCCATCACATACTTTCTCAGGTGTATGGATGGAATGACTCAACAGTCCCTACCAATGCACACAAAGTCAGTTAGACTGTTTAGCACGCAGACCACCCCTGAACACTGAAGACACTGCACTACCTGACCACCTCACCTGTGGCTAAATGCAAACATATCTCCTCAGCTCCAAAGAATCCCTGCCTGGCTTAAAACAATCTTCTTTAACCGACCCGCTCTTGTATGTACAAAACTTTTTTGCAAAGGATGCAATGTGCGCATTTAGGGGGAGAAGCGGGCTTGTTACGCCCCAAGGCCCGGTTACACTGAAGCTCTCGCAGGGTGCTTGTGTTTGGCCTCGAGTGGGGCCTCCAATCGTGGCTGGAGCACACCTCGGCCTCCTCTGATTTCACACTCGGCCTGCGGGGGCGGCCAGTTAAAGCCACCCCGCGGGCTATGGCAACATTTCCGTCAATGTGTTTCCTGTTGGTCTGTCTCAAAAAGAAAAAAAAAAAAAAAGCTTCCTTCTGCTCAGGCCCAGCAGAAACCCAAGGAAACCAGGGCGATCTTTGTGAAAACGTTTGCCCCAGGACCGTTCATGCCCCACAGGGAGATTGTGGGGAGCGGCCACACACCCTGAAGGCTAAAATTTAAAAATCAAATAGTGATAACCTTTTAAGTAAAAAATTGTTAACACCCACACCCCAAATCCCGGTAGCTAGCGGTGAGAAGAGGAGCGCTGTAGGCTATGTCATAAAATTCTGACATTAAAATGCTAATTAATTAAAATGTTAATTGTCTTCAAGGTCCCCAGTGAAACCGCCTAAGTGTTAACTTTAAAGCCTGGGGAGCCCTCCCCCTTACTCCTTCTAGGGAATCAGGCTGCGCGGGCCGGGCGATGAGGGACTCGGGCCCTGAACCTAGTCACCGTTGCTTATTTATTTCTTAGGAACATTGTAGGGACAAGCCCCGAAAATCTCATGCAGTCAGTGTGTCTGTGTCGCTCTTCCTAACTGTTCGGGGTCTGCACCTTCCTACTCCAAAGTGGTGACGCGTCGGTATGTCCGCCCCTCGGTCTACAGGCCTACACCTAAACATTTTGAAAGCTGGCATTGTTTTTTCGAGATTTTGCTTGCGTCAGGCTTCAGACTGGTGCAAAACAGCCTCCAAAGGGGGGGGGGCTAGGCAGAGAGGAAGCAACTGGTTATTTTAGCTGCCATAAAGTCACATCCCACACAGAGGAAATGAACAATATCAGAAAAACGGATCCTGGCTATCAGACGTCGAGTGTTTCCTGAATTTGTCTGTATTGAGGATGTCGATAAAATAATCAGCAGCGTGCACTACTCCGGGGGAAGGGTCTGCTTCATGCAGCCAGGAAAACACTTAACAGCTTCAGAAACCAGATTTTCTCCTATCGAGAGCTCAAGATTTCCTGTATGAACGGAAAGGGTCAGGCTCCTTCACTGCACAAGCTTGTTGAACCAAACCCAGCCCAGGAACCTCCCGGGCGGACAGCTATCCCTGCGCTGCAGGGGCCAGGCTCGGGGCGCCCCGACGTCCTCTTCCCGGAGACGCCCGCTAAGAGGGCCCCACCCGGGCCGACACGCGTGGCCAGGGCTTGCCCACCATTACTACCCTGGGCGTCCCAGACCTTCTCCCGACTACGCTCGCCCTGACGTCTGCAAGGTGCAGGGAAAGCAATCAGAGTCGCCGAGCGTCCCAGCTCCAGCAGCGCGTCCCCGGGCGGGGCCCGCGCCTCCTGTGCCCGCGCGCACCCGCCAGTCGCTCGCTCAGGGCTCTCGCCGCAACTTTCTCCCGCGTCTCCCGTCCGCCCCCGCCGCCTCCCGCGCGCTGCCTGCCACCCGCCGGGTGCGCCTTCCTCACGGACGCCCGCTCTCGAGCCCCGCCAACCCCGGCCGCCTTACCCAGGGGGTCGTGGCGGAGCAGGGCGTGCGTGTAGTCGTTCATCGTCCGCGGGAAGGGGTACAGAGGACTTCCGAAGCCGCCGGGGCCGTAGGCGGCGGCCAGCGCGGCGGCGGGGTGGTGCGAGAAGGCTGGGTGGACCGGCGTGGGCTCGTACACCGGGGTCCGGTAGGAGGACACGAGGCTAGTGAAGGAGGAGTTGGGGGATGGCAGCGTGGGGGTGGGCGCGGCGGGTCCGCGACCCAGGATGTCGTCGATGTAGAAGGGCGTCGGGTGCGCGGGCTGCAGCAGCGGCGTGGGTGCATACAGCGGTACTCCCACGGCGGGCGCAGCCGCGGGCCCCGGGTGCGGGAACTGCATGGCTGCGCCGCAGCCCCTCGGAGAGAGCTGCCGGCCCGCGCCACCGCGCTACATTTATTTGCGCTCCGCGCTCCCGGCGATAGGCTCGGGCAGCCACGGGGTGGGGCCGCGCTCGGGCCCCTTCCTGCCGCTAGGCCCTGCGGCCAATGGCGCGGGCCGCGGACTCGCCTCCGCCCCTGCCCCGACCCGCCCCCGCCCGCCCTGCTCCCGCCCCCGAGACGCTCGGGCTGTGGAGCTCCAGGGACCTTGCTCCCGGGTGTCCCGCCGCCGCCAGCGCTCCAGGCCGACTGCGACCGTCGAAGAGGTGAGAGAGCACAAGGCTTGTATCAGGAACGCGGATCCCAGCGGGAAGGCACCACTGCCAAAACTCGGGCAGCCTCTGGCCGCTGGAGGAGCGATGGGACTCTGCGGGCTAGGAGGTCGCCGGCAGGATGGCACTTCCCGCAGCCAGAGCAACTTCCCGGGAGGCTACGCTCCTTGGGGTAACGGTGGCACTGTCTAGTGCCTGGGCCGTCTGCTGCTCAGAGCTCCAAGAAGACCCTAGCCTTTGACTGCGTCCCAGACGGGTTCTGAGTAAGACTGCAGGTGCTCCGTATTCTACCTGGAACCCCCGAACTCAGCCACCTCCCTCGATGCTTGGCAGAATCTGCTCCAGACAAGAATCAAGGCAAGACCTGAATCATACAGCACCCGGCAGATGCTGTGCAGTATTCTTCGATCCAGTGGAAGGGCGGGGGGCTGCTCCTGGACCTCTGTCTTGGGGCCCTGAAGGCAGCTGTGCGCCTGGCTCCGAGGTTTTACACATGTTTTCTATTGAAAGTCGTCGCGCGTTGCTCAGTGTGGCCTCGGGCACTGGGGCTTCACTCGCCTCCGGGGCAAAGGGGCATTTTCTTGATTGACGCCCTCCTGCGGTGACCACACCTTGAGTTGGGCAGTTTCTGCGCAGTTTTTTTTTTTTTTTTTAATAGAAAAACTCCCTGACTTTTTTCTATTGAGATTTTAAATTTTTACCCTTTAGGATTCCATCTAAAGCTGCTCCGGGACTGATCCGGGCAAAAGAGGAAAAAACTGGGTAGCTGGAGGGCTTGGGTTCAAGTTCCACTTCACACATTTTTCTTGAGCAACTACTGTGTGTCATTAACAAACGAGAGAGGCAGTCCCTGTCCTCATGGAAGCAGGAAGCAAATTGAACCCATTAACATATGCTAGGGAGAAATCATGCGTAATGGTCAGAAACCTTAGGGGACAGCGCCTAGTTTGGGGAAAAGGAGAAAGGGAAGGGAAAGTCTTCCCAAAGGAAATGATGTTTGAAAGATAAGTAGGTGTCAACAAGCCTAGGGTGTGAGTCCAAGATTGGACAGCATGTGAGTAGGTTACCTAATGCAGCCTCGGTCAGTTTGCCATGGGCTTTTCTCATCTAAAACGTTTGGGACTTGCCATAAAGCTTCCTAACTGCTTGAGGATGGAGTCATGGACAGCTTTCAGAATAATGACAGACACAAGCTACAAGCACAGACAAACCAGTGAGAGTAGATTGCTATTGTTTGAGTTAAAACCTTGGGAGCTAGAAAGAATATATCTCTGTGTGTTCGCTCTGTTATGTGAATGTGAACGATGATAGAAGATAGCAACAGGGTTAATGTTGACTCCCCATGAAGAGGGGGACAGGGCTGAAAGGGAATAATAGATAGATACTTGAGAATACCTGGAGAATTGAACAATGTGACACTTCTGGTGAGCTCAAAGACATCTTGTGCCAGACACTGTAGGGACATAACAGACAGCTTGAAGGGCCTTCTGTTGGGCAACTTGGGGTGACTTAAGCTTCAAAAATACATCATCAAGGTGCTACCCTGGCAACCTGAGTTTTGATCCACAGAACCCATGGTGGAAGGAAGAACCAGTCCCTCCATCATTTGCCTGCCATGACAACATTGTATACAACAATAATGAAGTTTAGAAAGTATGATAAAATCATGACAATTTTCTTTTGGTGTTTCAAGACAGGGTTTCTCTGTGCAACAGCCCTAGCTATCCTGGAACTAGCTCTGGCCTCAAACTCATAGAGATCCTCCTGCCTCTGCCTCCCTAGTGCTGGTATGAGAGGTGTGTGCCACCAACGCCCGGCAAATTATGACGGTTCTGAGTCCATTGAGTTCAAGTGAAATAAAGGAGTGGTGGATGGGAAAACTGGAGGAATGCCAGGACAAATATAAAATATTTGAGGCTGGTGAGATGGATGGCTCAGCCTATGAGAGATTGCCTCCCTGTGCTGTATACCTGAAGGCCTGACCTCACACTCCAGACCCCACAAGAAACAAAAGAAAGAAAATATGGAGAGAGAGCCCCTCCACTGGAGCGCATGGCATGAGTGCCCACAACACACATCATACGAAATAGCGATTAGAAAACGTTTCATACAGCAAGTTTATTGATTCAGGAGATGAAATAGGAGGAAAGACTCAAGAGACACGTAACTATTTAGTGAAACCCAAGATAAGGATTATGATAGTCTGATAAGGTCTCAGAGAATTCTTGGGACTTGGGGTCAAAGGAGAAGAAATAAAAATGACTTATACGTAGATGGCAGTATTTCGCTGGTGCTCTGTTAGGTATGATTTCGGTCTTGTGAGTTACATACTGGGAAATCCACTACTAAGAGATTCAAACTAAAGAATTTAAGGATGTGGATCATAATATCTGTAACCTTCAAGTAGATCAGTATATACATTGTACTCACACATATGTACACAAGTATAAATATGTGTGTGTGTGTGTACATATAAAGAAGATGATAAACCGCATAAAAAGTATTAGTGAGTTTAGGTGCAGAGCATATGGGTCTTTGTTGTGTTATAGTTTTAACTTCACTGTGGCTTTGAAAGTTTTCAGTATAAAAACTAGAAAAGAATAAGTAGTTTTGTATATTAAAAAACCTAAAGCACTGTGTCATAGAGATGGCTCAGTGGATAAAGACACTCACCTCCAAGCCTGAGGACCTGAGTATCATCAATGGGACCTGGTGAAGAGAGGGCTGATCCACAAGGTATCTCTCTGACCACACATGCACTGGCTGTGGCACTCAGGAGCCCACACACATGCATACACAAACTTAAAAGAGACTAGGAAAATGGCTTAATAGTTAAAAGTCTTTTGCAAAGGACCCAGGATCCATCCCAGATTCTCTCTTCTGGTCGCTGAGGGCACCTGCATGCACATGGTGCTCATAAATTCAATCAGGCAAATTAGTGACTTTTTTAGCGTGGGGCTAGAGAGACAGCTCATTGGTTAAGAGCACTTGCTGCTTTCCCAGAGGATCCAAGTTCAGTTCCTAGCACCTATGTCTGGAAGCTCGCAACTGCTTGTAGCTCTAGTACCTCTAGTAATCCAACACCCTCTTCTGGCCTCTGTGGGCACACCCAACATGCAGCATTCATTCCCACGAAGTTGGGTATTACTAGGGGTTGAAGCCAGAGCCTTTCCAAAAGTAGGCAGATACTCATCAGCTGGCCTATGCCTTCTGCTCCTTTTAATTTAATTTTTTTTGAGACAGGATCTCATGTAGCCCAGGCTGATCTCCAACTGGATAAATAGCCAAGGACAGTCTTGAACTTCCATCCCTCTGTCTACACTTCCCAGTGTGCTGGGGTTCCCCGGCATGTGCTACTCCTAGTTTATGCAGTACTAAGAACCAAACACAGAGCTTCATGCACATTAGGGGAAAAACAAAAAACAAAAACTATCAACTGAGCCATAGCTGCAGCCTTCCCTCTTTTATTGGGAGGCAGGATCTTGCTAAATTGTCCAGGATGAATGTGCCTCAGTGTCTCAAATAATTAGGGTTATGGGCCTGAACCACCACACCTGGTACCACTCAATTTTAAAGGTTTTGTTTGTTTGCTTTGGTTTGGTTTTTAGTCATTCATTAGGGCCTATGTACAATAGTATCATGTCTTTGGAGACATTTGGGGGAGATTCTTACAGAATCTGCACCTCCACAGGTGACTCTTTTCCTACCATTCTTATTACCAGGCCGGATGGAAATGTCCCTGTTTTAGATTCCAGAAAGACAAGGACTCTAGGGACCAAGTAAGGACTGGTATTATCTGAAGTCCAAATGTGTCTTTAAAACTTGTATTTGAATACCCCCCCCCAAATTGGGACCTCAGGGAACTAGCAGGGAACTAGTCTTCTTCGTGAAATACCTCCCCAGCCTTTTGTTTGTTCGCCTACTCAGGAACGTATGGGTTTATGGTGCCAGTTCAGTCTATGCTTGATGCAGCTACCAGCCCAAAAGATGTAAATCTGTAACCCTTCTGAAAGTAAGTATTGAGATGCTGGGGAAATAAGCACCAGTGCAGGAGTGTTAAGTAATTGCGGGTTAAAGGTGCATCCGTCCTTCCCCTGCTGCAGCCACAGACCCTGGGAAGTGGGTGGAGGACCTCAGAGGCATTGATTCTGACATTCCAACCCAGCTACATAATCCTCACCAGCAAACCGGAGCACTTAATTCTGCTAAACTATATAACACTGCCTTTTCAGAACCCAATAGATCCATGTCCACTTTGCTGTAGTTAAAAGAAAAAAAAAATTACAACCACATTTGTGAATGTCACATTTCTTGAACTACATAATTTTAATATCACTTGTGTAGGGTTTATAGTTTGTTTTATTGTTTTAAAAGTCATTTGGGGCTCCAAAAGAACTCAATTTTTCCAAAGTTGTCCTTATGATTTTTTTTTCACACAGTCAGAACTAATAAAACAAAACTGCTGTAGCTATTTAATTCAAAATCTCTTGGAGTTTCAATATTTTCTCTCTGCTGGATACTAAAACCAATAAGGCTACATGAGATTTTAATTATATGCCGAATTAAACAAGACTTGCCAAAAATTTGGTGCCATTTATTTTAGTCATTGTTATTGTGCAGGGGAACAAATCTTGCAAAAGGAAAAAGTAGTTCTGGCCTCTCATTTGACAAACGAGAGCTTAGGTAAACTTCTGCAACTTGCTTTCAATAATTAAGTATATGTAGAGTTAAAATTTCTAATTAGCTGTGCTTGCATGGGTTGGTAGATTTCTCTGTCACGACTTGATTCTGTCTGAATTTACATTGGAAGTTATGTTACCTTCAATTGTTGGGATGAGTAATTTATTAAACCATATGTCAAGTGATTCTGTCTTATTTACTATTTGACCAAAGCGAAGTAGAGTTTTAGGCTTTTTAAAAACTAATATATCAAATAGAAATGTCTAGTCCATGTCATGAATGGGTATCAAAACCCAGAAATAGCAGAGGTGACGCACACTGTGCCTGCCATCTTCCCTTTCCGCATTTCTAAACTACCACATGCACTGCACAGCACTCTACTGTGGAGAAAGTTTACTGCACACGGACTATATAATTTATGGTACTTATTTGTTTGTTTGGCTTTTTTTTTTTTTTCTTGCATCAGGGTTTCTCTGTGTAACAGCCCTGGCTGTCCTGGAACTCACTCTGTAGACCAGGCTGGCCTTGAACTCACAGAGATCTGCCTGCCTCTGCCTCTGCCTCTGGAGTTAAAAGCCTGTGCCACCATTGCCCAGCTTATGGTACAGTTTAAAAAGTGATGACTGAACCAGGGGCTGGAGAGATGGCTGGGCGATTAAGAGCACTGACTGCTGCTCTTCCAGAGGACCTGGGGTTCAATTCTCAGCACCCACATAGTGGCTCACAACTCCAGTTCCACGGAACCGACAGCCTTACACAGTCATACATGCAGGCAAAACACCAATGCACATAAAACAAAAAATGAATTTTAATAAGTGATGAACTGAATAATCAGAGCATCAGATTTTTTAAATGGGTGCAAGAGCTGAAGTTGCATTTCCCCAGAAAATTAGACACAGGTAGCCAGTAAGCATGTGAAGAGAAGTTCAACATCATTAGTCACCAGGGAAATGCAAATCAAAACCACAACGAGACACCACTTTGCACAGGATAGCTATGAGAAGGTTTACAAAGACAAAACTGTTGCTGGGGATGTAGTATTTGGAATCCGCCTGTTTTGGTGGCAGCAGTGTAAAATGAAATGGGAAAACACTCATATAGATAAAACCAACTTGCTATGAGGGTCCCTTGTCTCTACTGGAATTACAAGTAGGCTGTCATGCCCACCTAGCATTTATGCAGGCTCCAGGAATCGGAACTCAGGTGCTTGCTCCGAAAGTGTTTTAACCACTGGGCTATCTTCCCAGCCCAAGGGGGAAAATTAGGAATCAGTTGTGTTGTACAATATGTAAATTATTTCACTAAAGGAGTATCTCACATTTGTAGTTGTTGCAATGAGGAAATGATGTCATCTGGAAGCCTTATGTGTGTAACCTGGAGTTTCAGCAAGGGTTACAACATCCGAAGTGATATCTTAACAGATAATCTGAGTGTGAGGCTGGACAGCCAGACTCCTAGGCGACAGCACTGGAGAAGGTAGCAGAAACGAGGGGCCAGGGTTCTTGCTCTCTGAATCATGGACTCTTCAGATCAGCACGCTAATGTGCCCCTGGATCCCTGGTCTCTTCATTTTCTTTCTTTCTTTCTTTCTTTCTTTCTTTCTTTCTTTCTTTTTTTTTTCAGAGAAAGATGGACTTCATTGCCAAATAACAAAATATCTGCATGGAAAAACACAAGTCAAGATTCTGGTCTTGATTTTTAAGATTTCATGGAGTCATTTGTGAGACTATAGGGACTGGCTTCTCCTATCCTTGACTCTAAGGACTCTGTTCTTAGAAAAGAAAGAAGACCACCAGTGTGGAGAGGCCAGGCCAGAAGGAAGTCATAGGATTGTGTCCTTTAGGGTTCCTGGTGTGTGTCTGTCTGTCTGTGTTTGTGTGAGTGAGTAAGAGTGACCTACAGACAGATGTGTGTATGTGTGTGTGACAGAGAGACAGGGGCATGTGTGTGTGTGTGTGTGTGTGAGAGAGAGAGAGAGATAGAGATAGAGAGAGAGAGAGACAGACAGACAGACAGACAGGAAGATCAATTCAAGAAGTTGGGAGGAAGGCCTGCGGGGCTCTGAGGGGTGGGGTTGCCTTCTGAAAGCGGGAGCTTCTGGGTGCAGCCGCAGTGAGCTCACCCTCTGCCCGCCCACTGGGTCTGGAGGGATGGCATTGCTGTCAAGCAATGTCTGACTTTCGGGGGTCACCTTTCTCTCAGCTGTGAAATGAACTTGAAACATGACATTATTTTAAACCCGCTCAGTAACAGATTTCGGGATTATTAGAAGAGGTGGGAAAAGGTTACTCACACTGAGGTTGGACCTAAAAGGGAATTCCTAGCTGCAATCACAGGTCTCACACGAAACTGGAAATGTTTAGGAGATAGAAACTGAACGATGGTAGGATACATGAGAAGACGAAATGGGAAGTGGCTGTATGAAGCCCCCACTCTGTGCTTTCCAGATCTTGAATCTGCACACAGTAGGGAATTAATAGCTATTGTGTAGTAGGTTCAAAGCTAAGGTCATTAGGCTTTCGAACAAAGTGTCTTTACCCACTGCTCCATCTTGCTGGCAGACACAGATGTCACTGCCATTGACGGACACAGCTGTGACGACGTAGTTATCCTTGGGCTCTCCCAGTCTTCTGGGCCAGAACAGGCATCCGACCCTCTGGAACTGGAGGTGTGAGCTACCATGTGGGTTCTGGAAACTGAACCTAGGTCCTCTGCAAGAGCAAGTGTTCTTAGCCACTGAGCCATCTCTCCGGGCCCCTCTTTTTGCTTGTTTGTTTTGCTTTGCTTTGTTTTGTTTTGAAACAGTCTCACTTTGTAGCCCTGGCTGATCTGGCTTCAAACTCACAGAGATCCATCTGTCTCTTCCTCCGATGTCGATGTGTGTCGATGTGCGATGTGCTATGATTAAAGGAATGTGCCACAATACCCAATATGTTATTTAATATGTATCTTTAAGATTTACTTATTTTAGTCCATGGTGGTGGCCCACGCCTATAATCCCAGCACTCAGGAGGTAGAGGTAGGCAGATCTCCGTGAGTTCTAGGTCAGCCTGGTCTACATATCTACACAGAGAAACCCTGTCTTGAAAAAAAAAAAGATTTATTTTTATTGTATGTGTATAGGTGTTCTTTGGGCATGTATGCCTGTGTACCATGTGGTTGCATTGCCTGTGGAGGCCAAAAGGGGGCATCATATTCCCTGCAACTGGAATTATAAGTGGGTGTTAGCCACCAAGTGGGTGCTGGGAGTTCTCTTAACTGCTGAGCCCTATCTACACACACACACACACACACACACACACACACACACACACACACACACACCATGGCATGAGTGGTTCTCTCCCTCTGCCATACGCTCCTAGTAATCTAACCAATGTTCTTTACCTTGAGCCATCATGCTGGCTACACCCTTGTTTTTCTAATAGTGCTACCTTCCAAATGCCTTCACTTCTTATACATTTTCCATTGGTTGTATTGTTCTTTTCTTTTTTTCTTCTTCTTTTTTCTTGTTCCTTTTTTTTTTTTTTTTTTTTTTTTTTTTTTGTATTGCTTTGGAGCCTGTCCTGGAACTTGCTCTGTAGATCAGCCAGGCTGGCCTCGAACTTACAGAGATCTGCCTGCCTCTGCTTCCGAGTGCTGAAATTAAAGGTGTGCTCCACCACTGCCTGGCCTCCAACCTTTATATACATATATGGAGCTAAGGGCCAAGCCTCTATCACTGAGCTAAGTTTCCAGCCCTTGTTTATTTATTTACTTATTTGAGATTGTATTTTTTAAAAGAAGAATATGAGACAGCCCCATCATTTGTCTTTACAGGGAATTCAGGAAAAGGTTGTTAAACTTATCAGCTCATATAGTACTAATAATTTTTTAAAAATCAGATTCTTAAAAAGAGAGCTTAAGGGGATTGGAGCGATGGTTTAGGAGCACTGGCTGCTCTTGGTAGAGGACCTGGGTTCCCAGCACCCACATGGAGGCTCACAAACACCTGTAACCCCAGTTCCTGGGGATCCAATAAGGTCTTTCAGCTTCCAAGGACACTACACATACAAGATTCATGGGCATCTGTGCAGGCAAAACTCACATAAAATTTTTTTAAAAGGTAGCTTTTTTTTAAAACTGTGTTAATTTTGATTTAGCCAGTTACCTTGTCTGCAATTTAATGTGGAATTAAGGGAAAAGTGTCCCAAATGAGCCCACCATCAGCTAAACAAAACCTCTTGCCACAGAGACTAGGGATGTAGTTTTAGGTGGCAGAGTGCTTGCCTAACATGGATGAAACCCTGATTCAGTGCCCAAATAATCTCAGCACTCAGAGGTCAAGGAAGGGGGTTAAAAGTTCAGGTAGGGGCCCTGAGAGATAGCACAGAGGTTAAGAGGCTGCTCTTCCAGAGGTCCTGAGTTCATTCCCAGGAAACACATGGTGGCTTCCAACCACCTATAATGGGATCTGATGCCCTCTTCTGGTTTAAAGGTGTACCTGAAGATAGAATACTCACATACATAAAATAAATAATTCCTAAACAAACAAAGCTCAAGGTAATCCTTGACTACATGGAAGTCAGCCTGGGAAGTCAGCCTGGGCCACACAAGACCATCTCAAACAACTATTGGCCTCTTAGCTGGTTTACCAGGAGAAGGCATTAGTAGCAGAGTTTAACTTCCCTTCCAAGCAAAAAATCCTAAATAAGATGAGGTTAGACCTAACACGATATCAAATAGGATACTTAACCTTCTTGGATCTTCTCACTGAGAAGTATACCTGGAAGACACAGAAGCAGACTAAAGTTTGGAAAGGAACCGGAAGGTGCGATCAAGGGGAAATTATAAGTGGCACCATTAGAAAAACAGGGGTGTGGCCAGCAAGATGGCTCAAAGTAAATCACATTGGTTAGAGTACTAGGAACCTCATGGTAGAGGAAGAGAACCACTCATGCAAATTGTCCTCTGGCTTCTACATGTTCCATGTGCAGGAGTGCACCGATGTAATAACAGTACCCTACAAAATCTTGCTGTTACAGACAGCTCTGTTCTGCTTTATTATAGTCTCATATAAAGTATACATTCAAGTCAGCATGCAGACAACAGCAGATTTTCTCTCCCAATGAACTTACAAGAAGTTTCTGTCTTCGGGTCTAGACAGTTTCATTGTAGTGCGTGCTGACATGAATTTCTTCTGAGTTCATCATGTTTAGAGTTCAATAAACTTCTTGGCTGTATAGATTCAAAAGTTCTAACAAATTTGAGGTAGTTTTTGGGCATCATTGCTTCAAACATCCTTCTGTACCCCTCCCTTTGACCCCCCCCCCCCGGGGCTAGTTTTGCAAATGCCTGTATGCTTGGTGCACCACAGATCTCTCAACGGCTAACCCGGAACAGTCAGAACTTCTCATCATTATTCCGTTGCTTGTTCACATTGACCACCGGAGCCGAGTGATGCTTGTGACTACTTTTATGGCTCCTTTTCATAGTTTTCTCACTTATATTCTCGACTTGTGGAGAGTTTCCTGTATTGCTGTGGCTCTTTGAGAACATCAGAGTTGATTTTACGTTATTTTTCTAGTACTAAACTCCAGGCTGCCCTGAGTTTTGGATATTCTAGAATGGGATGACTAGAGATAACAATAGTTTGTGAGACATCCATGGTGACTCCCACTTGTAAGCCTAGTAGTGGCGAAGTAGAGGCAGGGTGACAAGACATTGAAGGTCATCTTTGGCTACATGGCAAGTTGAAAGCCAGCCTGAGTACATGAGACTGTCTCTTTAAAAGTGGGGCAGGGAGCAGTGAAACAGCTCGTGGGTGAAGGCATTTGCCACCCACCATTGCACACCTGAGGGCTTGCTCACTTCTGGGAACCCACATAAAGGTGGGAGGGAGCCAACTGACCTCCACGTGCAAATGTGACACGTGCACCCCTACACACACACACACACACACACACACACACACACACACAATTAAATTCAGAGGAAGAATCTTAGGGAAATTTTATATGGCTCGGAGGTTAAGAGCACTGGCTGCTCTTCTAGAGGTCCTGAGTTCAATTCCCAGCAACTACATGGTGGCGCACAAGTAATCATCTGTAATGAGCTCTGGCGCCCTCTTCTGGCGTGCAGGCATACATGGAGGCAGAATGTTGTACACATAATAAATAAATCTTAAGAAATCTTATTTCAAGCTAGAAATTAGGAAGTTTTTTTTTTTCCGTGAGAAATGCCTGGAGACAGGTATGTCCAACCTAGCTTAAACATTATACAATGTATACATAAACCCAAAACATTTATACTTGTTTAAAAATTTGAAAACAGCTGGGCAGTGGTGGCACACGCCTTTAATCTCAGCACTTAGGAGGCAGAGGCAGGTAGATATCTTAGTTTGAGGCCAGCCTGGTCTACAAAGAGTTCCAGGACAAGCTCCAAAGCTACCTGGAGGAACCAGTCTTGAAAAACCAAAGTAAAATAAAGAAAGAAAAGAAAAAAAAAATTCCCCAGGAAAAGATAATGTAAATCCAACCTGTGCTTCCTCAGTTTGTACTTCTCTGTGAATGGGTGACATTTATTTCTCTCCATGTGTCAGGCTGTTTTTCATTTTGTTTTTAGATGGGTGGTTTGAGTATCATAATATACTAAACCCAAGCCAGATTCTCCACTCAAACTTTGTGTATGTCACTTGCTATGGATGTTGGGACTTAGTGACTTTTCCAAACTGTCAACAGGTGCTTCCTTGAGGGGGCTGGAGAGCTGGCTTAGCCTTAAGAGCACTTGCTGCTCACAAGAGAACCAGGGTTCAGGCCCCAGCACCCATGTTGGGCAGCTCACAACCTCTCCAGCTCCAGGGGATTTAACGCCTTCTTCTGGCCACCAAAGACACCTCATTCATATGCATTTGCACACACACACACACACACACACACACACACACACACACACACAAAGGTAAATCTTTAATGCTAATGCGAGCAGTTTCCTTGAAGACCAGACACAGATTAACTGTTGGGTTACACTTAACAGGGCCACTTCAATCTACTTTTGTCTCACTTCCTCCTTGCACAGAGCCTACAGACCAGGCTGAAGTAGATTCTGCCTTCTGGAGCTGTTGTGTGCCACTTTCTAAATTCCTGGTGTATGTAGGTTGGCTTTTTGAGATCCTCTTTTGAACAACTTCATTTCCTGATAAAATCCTCTCCACTGCTTCCCCTCAGGCTACATGCATGTCTTTTTTTATTTTATTTTATTTATTTATTTATTTATTTTTGAGATAGGGTTTCTCTGTGTGGCCCTAGCAGTCCTGGAACTTGCTTTGTAGACCGGGCTGGCCTTGAACCCAGAGAACTACCTGCCTCTGCCCACCAAGTGCTGGAATTAAAGGCGTGTGCCACCACCGCCCAGCTGCATATCTTTATCTAAACTGTAACTGTTTGGCCCAGGTGGCCTTGGGTTGTTCATCTGTGCTGTACTAAGTGAGAACTGTTCCCCACTTTCCACTCTGAAGAAACAAGTGTCTTGTGTCTGTCCTTCAGGTTGTCCAGGTAGGTTTTGACCATGACTCCTCTCCACTTCTTAGGAACTAGAAACCACCAGGACCCTACCTTCTCCTAGTGTGTGCTATGGGTTAGCGTCTGGACTGTATCCATTGGCTAGGCCTACTGGCCAGTGAGCTCCCAGGACCCACCTGTCTCCACCTGCTCCCACTTTACCCAGCTCTAGAGCTAACCGGCCTGTTGCAAGGCCCTGCGTAATTTTGAGGTGGGTGCTAGAGATCCACACTCAAATTCTCATGCTTGTACAGTACCCATTTTACCAGAGGAGCCATCTCCTTAGGGCCTGTGGCTCAACTTCTTAACTGTTGTAGACTCTTCAAGATGGAATGGGAAAAGGCCAAGTACTGCTTGGTTTGCCCTGACTCGGCAAGTGCTTGGTGGCTATAAACCTTTGTTTCCAGAGTTTGGACAAAGTGCTAAATCTTTCCCTTGATTTTTCAAAGCCCTTATCTACTAAGGCACCCTTGTTTGCTTGGCTTTGACATGGTTTTACTATGTAGCCTAGGCTAGGTTTGAATTTATGCTCCTTCTGCCTCAGCCTCCTGGGTTCAAGAATTATGAACCCTTGTCACTATGCCATTTTCGCTGACCTCACTCTCGAGTGCCTGGCACTGCACATGAAGATTTGTAGAGCTAATTTGTGGCTCTGGCTATTAATTTTGGTATTATTTGCTTGTCAGGCAGTTATATTGGTTTTACTACCATGCCCAGAGAACTTCACAATGACAAGCTGCACTTCACGTTGTGTAGGGAGGGTCCTTTTCCTATTATCATATAGAGAAGGTATATGTCCTTGGAGTGCACTGGAAGGCCCCTTTCTTCCTTGAAGGTGACTATATAGAAGCTTGTTTTAGGAGTTTTAAAGCTGTTTGCTTACCTTTATAAATACTATGCCACATAAGAAATTATGGGCAAGCAGGTAAAGGAAACAAATTTCTGGCCTGGAGAGATAGCTCACAGTTTAAGAGCTCTAGCTGCCTACATGGTGGCCCACAATTGTCCTAACTCCAGTTCCAGGTCCTCTTTGGCCTCCAAGCACACCAAACATGAAGGTAGACCACAGGCATACAGAACATCCATACACACACACACAAATACATACACACACACACACACTTAAAAGAATTAAAAAAAAAAATTTACCAATTATAGATTTACCAAGAGCATGCTAGAAAATATCCATAGATTAGATTGATTGACATTTGTTTGCAGAGAAATTTATCCATTGTTTTTATTAAAATAACAGTCTGTCTCTACAATGGGTTGGGGGGCATAAGAAACATAATTTCTTGAAGTAGCTTATTTTCTTAATTTCCTATTAAGATTTAGTTCTTAGCTACAAAGTCAAATCTCTAAAGCCATAGTGACACATGCCTGTAACTCCAGCCCTTGGAAGGATGACAGAGGGTTGTCCTGGGTTCTAGGATAGTTTAGGCTGCATAGTGAGTCCCAAAGCCAGCTTGAGCTGCATAGTGATATTGTCTCAAAAATATAAAAGTTACGTCCCTTTAAAATGCACACACTAAACTTGATGTGACCACATTTACTCTGCATTTGTGACTTCTAAGTGCTTGCGCTGGTTCTTCAACTTGAAATGGCCCAACTTCCAGAAATATAATTGAACAAGGGTTAAGATTTCAACAGAGGGAATGTATGTACATGTTTTATTATATACAAAGAATAAAGTTTTAAAAGATAGACAAAATAGAAGTTATAATCGTAATTGATAGTCTAAAAAATACTCTTGTCATTTCTCAGAGACATAGGCCTTAGGGTGGAACCTCAAAGGAATAAAACCAGAACTCTCGACAGGTCTCCTGTCCAGGAGGCTGAGAGTGAACCGTGGAAGCCAGTGTTAGTCTTGGGAAGGAATGAGACACTCACACATTGAAGCAGGAGCAATTGAGTAGTACTGAAGGAAGAGTACTTCCAGGGTCTGGTTTATTATTGGCAATGACTGTAATCACTGAAACCACATTTCTAGATGAAACCCTGGGTGCCTCATAATAAGGAAACTTTTCTGTAAGTCTACACATGGTTTAATGACAGGATGAGAGAGAGGTGATCTGAGAAGACAAAACAGAAAAGGCAGGTTAGGGGTAAGAAAATACATACAGAACTCAGGCCTCGCAAGACAGGAAAAGAGATGACATTCACCTATTTAAGTCCAAGCCTGGAAGAACAATATCCATATATTTGATATTTAATAATATACAAGAAAACACATTACAGAAGAGCTACTTTATATAAGCTAGAAACACACATTATGTAAATCTCAAATAAAACCAAATCCACTACATGCTTGAACTATAAGGATTATAAAAAAGGACTCTCAATTCAACTACAGTTATTGTGATGTCTTGACATAGTCTATCCCATTGTAATCTGTACATAAGTTCAAATTATGAAGTTTCAGGTTTTACTTTTTAAAAAAAAGAAAACCTTGGCCCTCAGATTAACTAGAGATTTATTGAGGCTCGAAGTGGCAATCTGCTTTTTGTGGCAGAGTGCTCTGAGGTCTCTTCCGCTTTAGACTTTTCCATTGGGTTAATGCCTCTGTTTTCTTTGTCCTTTCCATGTGGCTTTTTATGCTGTGGATTTAAGAGGAAAAATAAAGTCACAATAACATAACATTTGCTAGACATTGTAACATTTTATTGCGAAGTTCTATACATTACAGGCAAGAATTTCCAGGTGATGGTGGTGCACAACTTTAGTCCCAGCACTCTGGAAGCAGAGGCAGGAGGATCTCTGTGAGTTCGAGACCAGCCTGGTCTACAAGAGCTAGTCCCAGGACAGCCTCTAAGGCCACAGAGAAACTCTGTCTCAAAAAACCAAAAAAAAAGAAGTTTAAATTAGAAAACCACAAAAGCAAAGGCGTGTGCCACCACCACCTGGCAAGAAATACTACTTTTTTTGCACTACTTTCTAAAACATAATTATAAAATTTCCCTTAAGACAGTGGTTCTCAAGAGCAAGTAATTCTGCCCCCTAGTGGACATATGCCAATGTCCTGAGACATTTTAGAATAGCATAAACTCCTAGCTCTGGTAAGAAAGAACAGGGCAGCTGGCCACAACACAGAATTACCCGGATTAAAATGTCAATAGTGCTGTTTATAGAGAGGAAGATTTGTCACCATGAAGAAAAGACCATTCTACTCTAGGTAGAAACGCTAACACAGTGACTATGAAGCATCTCCAGTCTTCCGTTTATTTTCTACTGAAAATGTGTTTCATGCTGGGCAGTAATGGCGGATGACTTTAATCCCAGAACCTGAGAGGCAAAGGCAGGTGGATCTCCAAATTCAAGGCCAGCCTGATCTGCAGAGAAACCCTGTCTCAAGAAACAAAAACAACAAAACAAACAAACAAACAAAAAAACGAGAGAGAGAATTTCATACTATGCATCTGGGGACTCTATACCTCTCTGCAAGCCCCCTACTTCTGAAAGAAATTAAAATACTACATACTCAATTATGAATGTTTATAATTTATAAAGCTTTAGACTCTAGAGATGTCCTATGGACTCTAGAGATGACTTACCATGTGTAAGGCCCAGAATTCTAACCCTAACACCAAAAAGCAAAGGCAATAAACAATAAAGTCTAAAGAATCGGACAGTCAGTGAGATCAGTGGTATAATGAATGACTAGCTGTGCCAGGCCAAAAACAAGGGTTAAAAGATTATGGGGGTGAAACTGCCTTGAGATACATGAAAGGATTTGAGGGAATCTGCACAAATATAGGTGGGTGGTGCTGCATACCTTTAGTTCCAGCTCTCATGAGGAGGAGGCAGGTAGATCTCTGAGTTAGAGGCCACCCTGGTCTACAGAGTGATAACCAGGACAGCCAGCTATACGACACAATGAAATACTGCCTTGAAAGACCAAAACACACACACACACACACACACACACACACACACACACACACACACACACACACACACCAGCATTTCAACTATAAAATTCAATATTGCATGTCTTACATAAGGAAATTTTTACTTTATCTATGGTCATATCTTCAAAATACAGGGAAAGATGCCAGGAAGTTTTTTGTTGTTTTTGCTTTGTTCTTTTCTGTTTTGCTTTTAAAACAATCTTATCCCAGTTCCCTCCTGTCCTCTCACTTTCCCCAACATCTCCCTTTCCCAGGGAATCATCAAAGTCTGTTACATCATTTGGGGCAGGACCGGGGCCCTCCCCCATGTATCTAGGCTGAGAGTTATCTCTCCCTAGGGAATGGGCTCCAAAAAGCCAGTTCATGCACTAGGGATAAATACTGGCTCCACTGCCAATGGCCCTATAGATTACCCAAGCCCCCAACCGACACCCACACTCAGGGGGCCTAATTCAGCCTAATCCAGCTGTCAGTCTGGAGTCAGTGAGCTCCCACTTGCTCAGGGAAGAGCCTCCTGTGGGCAAGCTCAATCACTAGTACAATTTCTAGTCCCAAACTTTTAAGTCCTTTAACCTTCAAAGTATGATGGACAGAGATGGATACCAGGACCTACTGGGTAAAGGTACAAGTAAGAGAAATAACTGTTCTTACAGTAAGACTCAGAAATGAGACAGAAATAATAGTCAAAGGTTACTTGCTAAAGTTATACATGAGGTCAAATTTTACCTATATGTATTCTATAGAAGATTCTTTCATCAATATCAGATTATGTGCACAATTTAAATAAAAATTAACAAGCCATTTGAAAGGAATGACTACATTTTGTTGTTGTTCTACACCAAGTATATTGGGGTTTTTTCGTTGTTGTTTTTTAGACACAGAGTTTCTTTGTGGCTTTGGAGGTTGTCCTGGAACTCTTATAGACCAGGCTGGTCTCAAACTCACAGAGATCCACCTGCCTCTGCCTCCCAAGTGCTTGGATTAAAGGTGTACACTGCCACCACCAAAACCAGGCTATGTTTTGTTTTTAAAGACAGGTCTTTGTAGGGAGTTTGGTTTTTCTGCCCGCCGCCTGGTCTTGTCCCGCCGCTGCACCAGCCCCAAATAATGCACAGAGACTCTGTATTTGATACAATGCTATTGGCCAGGTGCTAGTTTCTTATCGGCTAGGTCTGTCTTAATTATTAACCCATTTCTATGTATTTCCACCTGGTCTTACCAGGGAGAGGTGGCTGGCAGTTCTTCCTTCTCCAGACTCTCCATTTTGGCCCCTCCTTCCTACTTCCTCTTTCCTCCTTGTCTCCTAGTCCCTCCTATCTTCCTTTCCTATTGGCCAACAGTGCTTTATTTATTAACCAGTATGAGAAACATATACAGAATGACATCTCCCATCAGGTCTTGCTTTGTTAGCCTAGGCTAACTCCTCAGCCTCACAAGTGTGGGGACTTCAGGCGTGTATCATCGTGCCTGTCTAAGTCAGGCACGACTCCTTTATACTAAACAGTAAACACTGTATGAGTGACAACAGGCGAGGAAGGAAGGTGAGTGAGATACATTGCCAAATACCTGGAAAAATGGAACACCGCCATTTGAAGAGCAATCCACACTGGTATGTACAAATGTCTCTTGACTTAAAAGTTCTTCAGTACATTGTTCCAGAACCTCCTTCTCGTCATCTATGTCCTAAAATAAAAAGCTAGATGAGTGGGTAAAGTCCATGGTACGGGATGGTCACGCAGAGCAGGGTACCATGGGACATACTGTACAACCCCAGCACTCAGGAGGAAGAGGCAAGAGGATTGTTTTAAGTTTGAGGCAGCCTGGTCTATGTACCAAGGTACAGGACAGGCAGGAAAGAAAACAAAAATCATCATAAAAGCCAGGCAGTGGCAGCACATGCCTTTAATTTTAGGAGGCAGAGGCAAGTCTACAGAGTGAGCACTAGCACAGCCAGGGCTATACAGAGAAACTGTCTCAAAAAAACATTATAAAAGCAATTTCTTCTTTGAATGATTTCATATGCATTATATGAAAGTTAAACTTTGATAATTAGTAAGAAGTCTACAAAACATAGTCTATTTGCTTGTACTTATTCTCCACTTTGACTTTTCTATACTTGTTATTAACTACCGACCACAAATTGTAGGCTTCATTGCCCTGCCTCTAATTGCAGCTTCATCTTCATAACCCGAGACAAAAGAATTCTGTTTGTTCGTTCACAAGATGCACTAGAGTGGTACCCATCACACAGGGTTACTGAAAGGGTTGAGTTAGCATACATGTAAACTTAGAACAACAGTGTCTGGTATGGAATGGCAGTTTAAATGCTGGCTTAGAAATTATTATCTGCTAGCCTAAAAATAAAAATCAGATTAACAGCAAGTCAGCAATTCTCAGAGGACTGGAGTGAAAACTAGCAGTCATTACATAAAACCAACCACTACATCAACAGTTTATAGTGCTGGGGTGATGACTCAGAGGGTCAGGCATTTGCTCTTCAAATGCAAGGATCAGATTTTGGACCACCAACCCCCACCTAATATCTCGTGGGTGTGGCAGCCCACCTGTACTCCCAGCACTTAGGAGAGCTGGTAACTAGTAGCTGTGGGTTCAAGTGAGAGATCTTATCTCAGTATACTCAGGAAGACACCCAAAATCAACCTCCCGGCTCCACACGAATGCACACATGCTGTATGAACACCCCCGTGCATACATGTGCCCCCACACATGCAAAAACAAGTTCATGGGAAAATTCTACAATTATGTTTTAAATTTTACCTGCCCGGCCTCTTTGTTGCTTTCTGAGCAGTTCAGCATCATTAAGGGGTTACGCTGTTTCTTTTGCAGTTGGTCAAGGAGCTGTTCCCGTGGTTCAGTTCTCACCAGTGTTGATGGATATAAATAGTTTTTCCTCTCTGGTGTCAGACCTTTATAGCAGATATTAGAAAAGCAGGGGAAAATTAAGTATGAAATGTAACTTTTAAAATAATGTTAAATGTATACTTTCAAGTGAGTTGTCTTCCAAAACCAAAAATGATTTCCATACATCTTTACCTGCCAGTCACATACTGGTTGAAACTAGTATTTTATTTTATTTTTTTTTCAAGTAGTAATGTTTTCTTGGGGTTTGTTTGTCTTAAATAAGACTGGCTTTCTCCTACTTCTAGGCTTCATTCAAGCCCAGTCTCTGCTGGAAAGCCATCTATTTTTCTTTTTAAAATTTATTTATTTATATTTTATATATGAGTGTTCTGTATGTAGGCCTGCATGCCAGAGGAGGGTGTCAGATCCTATTATAGATAGTTGTGAGTTACCATGTGGGTGCTCAGGTCATCTGGAAGAGCACCCAATGCTCTTAAATGCTGAACCATCTCTCCAACCCTGTATTGGATCTTTAATAGATCTGACAATTTGCAAAAGTCACCTTACCTACAAAAATATGAAGTTTCCATTTCTAAGAATGTACAAAATATTAGGCTTAAAGATGAATTGGGGGGTGTTGAGGGGCAAGGGAGAGAGGGAGAGGGAATTGGAATCCATATGTAAAATAAGAAAAAAGTAATAAAAAAATCATGAGAAAAAAAAAAGAATTTGGGTATTCTGAGAAATGGTGACATATTGAAATTAAGTTTTACCAATGTGATTACTTCAAAAAGAGTAGCCATTTCTTTATAAATTTGGTATAGTGACTGGCTCCTAAGGCACATTTCTTTATAAGGGAGTTGCCTTTTCACTTAACATTCCATTTTCATGATAATTAACAATAAATCTGAAAGGTTGAAGAAACTAAACCAATGTTCTCATACAAACTCTTTATAATTACTTCTTTAAAAGGAAGCTTTGAAATGTAGTTTATGGCCGGGCCTTGGTGGTGCAAGCGTTTAATCCCAGCACTCAGGAGGCAGGTTAATGTCTGTGAGTTCCAGGCCAGCCTGGTCTACAGAGCTAGTTTCAGAACAGGTTCCAAAGCAATACAGAGAAACCCTGTCTCAAAAAACAAAACAAAAAACAAAAAACAACAACAATAAAAAAAAAAAAAAGGGAAAAAAAAGAACAAAAAGAAAAAAAGATATGTAATTTATGTCACAAAAATCATTCAAAAAAAAAGTGTGCCAATCAATGACTTTACAATCCAATGAAGAATCTATTATTAATCTGTGTAAATCAGTTTACCAATCATGGTAGTTTACCAATCTTTGGCATTTTTGATCTCTGAAAATGGTGATTTCTTTTTTTGTTTGTTTGTTTTGTTTTTTCAAAACTGGGTTTCTCTGTGTAGCTCTGGCTGTCCTAGAACTCACTATGTAGTTCTACCTGCCTCTGACTACCAAGTGCTGGGATTAAAGGTGTGTGCAGCTACCACCTCACCTTAAAAATGGCGATTTCTAAATGATGCCAGTCAATGACAAAATAAGAGGGACACAGACACAGTGACTTTGTATTAAGCAACTTAGCTTTTCTATCCTTTGTGGGTATTAAAACATCCTTGTAGACACAGCCAGGTCAATTTTGTTTTTAAAATGCGTTTTGGTTTGGTTTTTTGAAACAGGAGCTCTTGTAGCCCAGGCTAGCCTCAGTTTACTATGTAGCCAAAGATGACCTTGAATTCTGAGGGTCCTGTTTATACCTCCTGAGTACTGTTATTATAAGCGTGTGTCACCACACCTAACAATTGATTTTTCTCTTTCATCAGGAGCCCAAGATGGTCTTCAAGTGACAAATTTCTTTCTTCAGATTCCTGAGGAAAATAGATTGTAAACTGCCATAAACACTCAGACAACTGGCTTTGTTTGTAGGCATGATTTTAAGCCACAGCAGGCTTAAAAGTGACTTTTCTTAGCAAAGTCAGTTGTCTGAATGCTTACAGAATTTTCTATTGTGCCCAAATTTCTAGAAATAACATACCATCAACAAAAAACAAGCTAAGACTGAATTAAAACTATTTTGGTGTTCTAAACGTTCTATATTTAAGTTTATTAAAGGGAGATAGTAAATTCCTGTCAGGCAAAGGCAGGGCTCAGTTTCAAAAAGTATCTAACACTGTATACAGTTGAATTCAATTTCAAGAACTTTAACGATTCTATTCCTTTTAAAATACCCAATGAGGGTAAAAGAGAGGTGTCAGTGATTAAGAGCATATATCACTCTTCCAGAGGACCAGAACCAGTTCCCACCAACACACTGGGTACCTCACACCTACATCTTATTCCAACAATGGAGGGATCCCTTTTCCCAGCTTCCAGGGGCACTACACTCAAGTGCATACCCAACTACCCCTGTCCCACATAAGTAAAATAAATCTCAAAAAGTAAAAGTAAAATACCTGTTGGGACATCTAGTTTCAGATCCTGTTGCAGAAAGCAATTAAGTTTTGTCAAACCAGTTTTTATAGTTTCATCAAGCTCTAGACTTCCTGCTTTTAATTTTTCGTCATCTGAAGTTATCTGAATGGTGAAGGAGGTGTGCTGGTTCTCAATGGCAGCTGCATGCACACTCTGTTTTTCGGTGATCTCTGAACTTGAAGCCTCACAACATCCATTTACAAACTGTAAAGGATACAGACAAGCTTTCATTACTAAAGTTGGAAGCACTTTAATCCATACACCATTTTTAATTATCTAGAAATGGTCCATAAAATAGGTTTTAAAAACACACATAAAAGTAGAGAGAACCCTATGTTCACTGCCATCGTGGGTTCTGGGGCCAGAGGCACTCTGGCTTGCTAGGCCATCTCTCCCACTACCCATTCTTAACATACTCCACTATACAGATTTAAGGAAGGTCTGACTTAAAACTAGACTGAAGGATGTCTGGTTTGCTCTGTAGTTTATTCTTTTATTGTTATTATTATTATTATTATTATTATTACTTGAAAAACTTTTAAGAAACTAGGTTTTAAGCTGGACAAGGTGATACACACCTTTAATTATAGCACACAGGAGGAGACAGAAGGATAACTTTGAAGTCATCCTGGGCTAAATAATGAGTTCAAAGGCAGAAGGAGAGAGGAAGAGAGGGAAAGAGGAAAGGGCTTGTGTGGGGGCAAAACTAGGCCTTTCCCCATGTCTCAAGTTCTGGACCTGGTCACCGTCTCTATAGCAGGTTTCCTTTTGTTCATATCCTTTTCTGAGACAGTCTTAAGACTCTGTGGCACAGCCTGGACTCAATCCAACTCAGAGTCCCCCTGGCCTTTGGCTTCCAAGTGATGCTATCACAGGTGTGAACCATCAGGTCCATCTTCTACGCAGCCTCAGTTTGATTCCAGAAATCTATGTAAAAGTGGAAGGTGTTGTGTCCCTGATCTCCATATATGTGCCACGGCATACATGTCCACACATACACATCATGTACACAAACACAATAATAATCATTTTTGGGGGTGGAGAGACGCTTAGGAGTTAAGAACACTTGTTTATCCATAGGATTCCTTAGATTTCCAACACCTGTGACTCCAGCTCCAGGGGTCAGACACTTTCTTTTGTCCTGCAAAGGTGTTCTTTTGTGCACAATCGCGCACGCACCCCAAAGGCAATAACCCCCCCCCCCCCCGCAATCCCTCACCCAGACATGGTGTCTCTGTGTAATAGCTCCAGCTGTCCCGGAACTCGATTTTCAGACCAGGTTGGCCTCGAACACACTCTACCTGCCTCTGCCTCCTGACTGAGATTAAAGGCATGCACCACTATGTCCAGCTCACATAAGGATTTAAAATAAATCCTAAGTCAAGAATATTTTCATACCTAATAATAGCTATTCTCCCCAAAGTTGGGTCCAGATACATATTACCTACCTCCATTAAGTCCTGAAGTTCCTCCTTCCTCTTGCTTAAGCAGGATGCCCACTGCTCAGAAAAATAAACTGTGCTTGTGTTCAAAGATTCACACTTCCGTGTGGTCTCCTGAGATACAGTTTCCAGGTTGCTGCTGAGTGAATCACAGTGCTTTACAGATTCTTCAACCAACTGTGTGCCTTCTTGACTGAAATGTCTGAGTTCTTGTACTAATCCATCAGAATCAGCAATTAGTTTTTTACTTTGAATTGTTGTTTTGTTGATTATATCTGCAGACTTCCTATAGAAAAACAAAATCAAAAAACCAGAATAACCGTAAGTTCAAGGCCACCCTGGTCTACAAGTCATGGTCCAGAACAATGGAGTTACAGAGTTTTAAAAAAAAAAAAAAAACAACCCTAAATCCTCTAGTTGTCTGAAATCAATTATCACTCTAGAGAGCCAAGAAACCACAAGTTGAATGAGAAAGGCAACCAACAGATGCCAATAACAAGAACACTTGTTTCAGAGTTATCTGGCAAACATTGCAAACATTTTATGGGAGTCTTTGTAAAAGTGCCTCAAAAAACAATCAAAAGCCTTGAGTCTGTGATTTCAGCATTTGGGAAACTGAGGCAGAATTGCTCTACAGTCAAGGCAATCCTGAGCTACAAAGTGATGTCCTGTCTCAAGAACAGGATGGTAGAGAGGAAAGAATACACTTATATACATATATACACAAATATAGTGTCAACAAGTCACACATTCACTTGCAAGTAAACCAGAACTGTTTGTACTACTTGAAGTTTTTTTTTTGTTTTTTTGTTTTCCTATTGAAAAGTCACTCCAGGCTTACAGAAAACTTCAAACGAAGTTAAAAGTGTCTTACTGCTCTGTATTTTGTTGAATATTGTTCAGCGGTTTCTGGACATTTTCGCACTTTCTCTCCAAAGCACAGAATCTCTCTGTCCAAGTACTGATTAACTGGGAAAGCTCCTGTAAGAAAGATTGAGGAAGGTAAGATTTGAAATGGTCATATTTAAATGTTTATTTTCTGAATATGAATGATAACATGATCATACAGGTGAGAATTTAGAACTTGTTTGGTCATCCTGCCTTAGCCACTGAGCGCTGGGATTACAAATACCACACTTAGCTGAACTGTATAAATTCTTTCTGTTGTTATTGTTGTCCTTACGAGACAGGGCTTCTCTGTGAGGCCCTGAATGTCCTAGTGTTGACACTGTAGACCAGGCTGGCCTCAAACTCGGAGATCCTGCCTCTGCCTCCAAGGGTGGGATTAAAGACATGTGCCACCACCACCTAGCTCAACTATATAAACTCTTGACAAAAGATTTTTAATTTCACCTCTCACACACAGAGAAAAGCCCTGAAAGGACTATTAAAGGAACATTTTAGGACTTTTTCAAAAAGAGTAAAGAATTTTTTTTTTTAAGATTTATTTATTTATTATGTATACAGTGTTCTGTTTGCATGTATCCCTGAAGGTCAGAAGAGGGCATCAGATCTCATTATGGATGGTTGTGAGCCATCATGTGGTTGCTGGGAATTGAACTCAAGACCTCTGGAAGAGCAGCCAGTGCTCTTAACCTCTGAGGCATCTCTCCAGCCCCAAGTAAAGAAATTTTTTTTTCTTTGTCTTTTTGGAGAAAGGGTCTCACTAAGTTTGAATAACTGAAGAGTCTGGTTCCGGGGTAATAAGCTCACTACCAAAACTTCATTGTTATTTGTTACAACTCTGGGCCTAAGAATAACAGATGCTGGAGCTTGGTGTGGTGCAACATGCTGTAGAACTCAGTAGGCAGCAACAGGATGACCAATGATACAGCAATGAGAGAAGACAGGGCTTAGCCTATCAGAGATAGTAGCTTTCCATGTCACCCTAGGGGGGGAAACATGCAATATTTTTACTTAAAATGCTACAGCAACCTTATAGGTATGTTTTCTATTCCTTTCCTCTTGCTGGGAAGGGACCATTTTGTTTGTCAGGATGTTGTTTAGCAGAGAGTTCCAGGCGCAGCAAATACTCAAATATTCTCAATTTACACAGATTACCCTGAGAAATAACAGTAGCTATGGTTCCTCAGGTTCTATATTAGTTTTTTTTTTTTTTTTTTTTGCAACATTCAAACCACATGACAGGTTATTAAGTTCATCAAGCCACTAAAAATGTCACTTAAGAGATACCTGCAAATGGGTTTCCTTTATTGTCTTTAGGTCTTCGTTTAGGTTTCCACAAAGCTTCTGTGATTCAACCAAGGAAGAAACTGTATTTTCTTGGAGTTCATGTAGATTGCTACACAATACGCTCAGAAAACTGTCCATTTCTCTTTTTTGATCTTCTATCTTTGAAGAAAAGAAATGTTAATTTCTATCCCATCTAGCCACCTATCCAATTTGAGGCACTAAGAAGACACATGTGTACCTTTTCAGCCACTGTCAATGAGGTCCTGAAAATACGCTGCAGCTGCCTATTGATGCTCACGATGGAGGCCACACCAGGGGCTAAGATGCTCTTCAGGGAGCCGAGGAGATCAGCCTCAAGTTCATGCTAGTTTTTAAAACAAATGCATCTTTAAGAATGTTTTCATTTCCATTAACCTGGCTGCTAGATCTCTCAGATACTTAGCAACCAAACACTGACATTCAAAACTCAAAACTGACATTCTTTATAACCTAAAGAGACATAGCTGTGTATCCATAATAAATTCTTCCTAAATCATTTAGTCCTGTTCCACTAAAACAATGTTCACTAAGTGTATAATAAATGCTGAATTAATTTTCTCTTTTTGTTTGTTGAATCTCTTGTGACACAGGCTGACCTTAAACTCACTGTGTAGCCGAGGATGCTCTTGAACTCCTGTTCCTCCTGCCTCCACACTATCAGGATCACAGGTATGCACCACCATGCCTGCCTTTATAGTCAATTAACAGTCTAATAGAGAGTTCAGAAGAGGAGAAAAATGACAGTAAAGCGTTAAGATTCTAGCACTCCAGTTTGATCCCCATCATGAGAAAACAACAAAATCTATAGATATATTTAAGCATGATTTTTCTTTTCTTTTCTTTTTTTTTTTTTTTTTTTTGAGACAGGGTTTCTCTGTGTCACAGCTCCCCCTGCATCTGCCTCCCGAGTGCTGGGATAGAAGGTGTGTACCACCCCTGATAGCCTTTCTTTCCTTCCTTCTCTTCTTTCTTTCTCTCATCCTTCCTTCCTTTCTGAAACATAATGATTTCTAAACAGCTTTAGGTTATTGACAAAAAAGCTAAGCCAAAAAGTCACTAGAGTAGGCCTTTAGGCAGCTAGAAAGACAGCTCAGTAGTTAAAGCCTGTGCTGCCTTTGCAGAAGCCCAGCACCCACTTTTAGATGGCTGTAACTATGGCTTCAGGGGATCCAATGTCCTCTTCTGGACTCCACAGGTACCTGCACTCATTTGCATATATATACCCTTGTACCCCACATAAACAAACAACAAAAAAAAGGGAAGCTTTGGAGCAAAACACTGTAGATCATGCCTGAGACCCTGACACCCAAGAGGCAAAAGTAGGATGATTAGCATCAGACCTAAAGCAGCCTGGACTAAATATTGAGTTCTAGGCCAACCTGAGACACAATAAGACCCTGACTCAAAACACTGGAGAAGGCAGGAGACCAAGCTTTCAGCTAGAAGTATTTAATTGTGAAGATCCTATGACTTAGAAACTATTTTATCAGAACTTGTGTGCTCTTGCTCTTGAAAAGGAACAGGGCAACAAATAAATACAAAACCTAAGCAGAAATGAGTTAGTAGAGCCGAAGTGACATGCTTGTAGTATAATCATCAGGATCTGAGTTTGTACCCCCAGAATCCACATTGCACAAACAAACAAACAAACAAACAAACAAGATGAGTGTAGCATGGGAAAGCAGACAGGATCCCTGGGACTAAGCCAGTTAAAGGTTACTTCCAAGCCTGACACCGAAATTCCATCTCCAGAACCCATGTAAAGGTTGAAGAAGAGAACAGACTCCACAGTATCCTCTGAACCCCATGTGCATGGTCATGGCCACATACACATGATAATAACAAATCAAATCTTTAAAAAAAATAGCACCTTAAGAGAGGTATCTAAGATTATTTTCTGGACTCCTTATCTACCTGTGCATATGTATATACACACACACTCACACACACACTTTCTGAACTCCTGATCTACCTGTGCATATGTATACACACACACACACAAACAAACAAAAGGAAAAGGGAGAAAGAAAGAAATGAAGAGAAATGAGTCAAGCAGTTTTAAAAAAGGGGGGGAGGCTATATTGGTTTTGAAAGCATGCTGGCTTCAGTGGATTCTGTAAGAACAGTGGTCATCTCTTTCTTTGATTAAAGTAGAGGTTCTCCCCACCCCCATTTGTTTGAGACAGTCTCACTATGTAGTCCTGGCTTTCCTGGAACTCTTTGTGTAGACCAGGCTGGCTTCAAACTGAAGAGATCCACATACAATATTTATTTTGGGTTAAGAGAGGAGCCCATAATTCAGACTGAGCTGGCAGTCTCTATATAACCTATACTGGCCTCAAATTCATGATCCTCCTGCCTCAACCTCCCATACTGCTGTGTACCATTATGCCTGGCAGAATGAGTGACTACAGAACTATGGAGAAAGGCTTTCAAGTGAGGCCTTGTGGGGTTTAATCACATAGAGCTAACGTAAAGAATAATTATTGTATGATCCTCGATTCTATGTGTGTTGCTATTACACTTTATCTCATACTGCTATTACCACCACATATTATTTACATTTTAAAATTAGTTGCTCATGAACCAGCAAGAAGGCTCAATGGCAAGCCTGATTGATTACCTTTGATCCACAGAACCTACAGTGGAAGGACTCTGAAATTTTGTTCCTTGAGCTCACACATGTTATAGCATGCATGCACCCTCAATCAAGCCCACAAGCCCACACTAATAAATTAAAAAAAAAAAAAAAAAAAAGGGGGGGGGCTTCTTATGTTGGGCCATTTGTGCTAAATAAGAAACCAGCTACTTGTTATCTCCTGTTGGGTTAAGCTGACTCTAGTTCTGGTGAAGAGAATGATTACCAATTTCTAAGCAAAATAACAGATCTCAGATCTCCTGAACACACTTCAGCTGCTCTTTGAGACTAGAAGGCTTATTAGTAACTGCTACTCTTTTGTTTGTGCAGGGTCTCATGTAGCTTTGAACTCACTAAAAACTAAGGATGGCTCTGAATTCCTGATCCTTTTGCCTCCATCTTTCAAATGCTAAGATTACAAACATGTGAATGACAATGGATTAATTATTCCTATTCTCAACTACACCAAATGAGTGAAAACACTTTCAAAGTTCAGTCATATTTCCTGGAAAGCAGTCTTTCTGTGAGGGAGAAACAGAAGCAAAAACCCTGTAAAGTGTAAGCTAAGAGCAGTTAATGCCATTTCTGATGGCCTGTCACCCTTTGAAAACATTAAAAGATTTACTAACGATCAATCCTTGCAGCACAGTTTTACTCTGTGCTGCTAACGACTGCTCCTCCAATATCCTATCAGAGATCTGGGTGACACGAGCTGACACGTTTTGTGGAATAGACATGAGAGTTCCAAGCGCTGTCGTGGTAACGGTGTCTAATGCAGAGACACTAGAAGACATGAGATTACCTACAAAGAGAGAGAGAAAGAGATGTGAACTTTGGCATAAATATATTTAAATGCAGTTAAGACCACTTTCAATAATTCAAAAATCAATGTTTACTATGTAATTTCTAATAACTACATTAAAGAATTGTCTTACTACACAATAAGATTTAAATATTGTTCTATAAGCCCTGGCATATTAAGAGCACATCATTCTCCAGTATACCTTAGAATAATATTAAAATTAGAATGCACTTAATTCTACTCAATCATACTTCAGCTTTCCAAGTACTAGGATTGAAGGCATGAGCCACCCGGGTTTAAGACTTAGAATATTCAGCCAGGCAGTGGTGGTTCATGTCTTTAATCTCAGTACTCAGAAGAAAGAGGCAGGTGGAGCTCTGTGAGTTCAAGGCCAGCCTGGTCTACAGAGCGAGTTCCAGGACATCCAGGACTACACAGAGAAACCCTGTCTCAAAAACAAAACAACAACAAAAAAAAAAAAAAAAAAAAAAAAAAAAGAATTAGAATATTCTAAAATTAGTATCAGTTTTATAGTAAACAGGAATCTATAAAAAAGAGATAACTACACCTTATTAGAGTGAAACTCACTTATAGCCTCAGCATGTTAGAGGTGGAGATAGGGGGATCTGGTTCAGCTACACAGTTCAAGGTCACCCCAAGCTACATGGTAAGAGGCAAGTTAAACTGGATTATATGAGACTTTTATCTCAAAAGAAAATACAAAAAACAACACACACACACATGTTCTGACAATACAGCAAATTATTAAGATACACCTTCCCACAAGAAAAAAAGTTGCATGATAATTTATTCAAAGGAAATATCAGGAAGGGGGTTGGGTAAACACCTGCCACCAAGCCTAAGGACCAGAGTTCAAACCCTGGGATCTTCATGGAAGTATAGAAAAGTGCATGTTAAGGCAAAAGTATATACACACACACACACACACACACACACACACACACACACACACTAAACAAACAAAAAAATTGTTTTGTTTTTTTTAATTTTGTGTGTATTTGTATCTGTGCACTGAAAGATTCAAGAGAGGATGTCAGATGTCCTGGAACTGGAGTTAAAGACAGTTGTGAGCTGCCATGTGGGTGCTAGGAATTAAACTACTCTCTCTACAAAAATTTAAAAGTAACATTTCTAGGAAGGGATCCAAGAAACTAAATAGTAATAACCTCAAAGAAATGAGTCAGGCTCAGTAGTAAATTTTATTTCTAATAATATGCTAATTTGATAAATTTTAACTTCAGACCGTCTAAAATCAACAACGAACCTCTACAATTTGTTGCAAAGAAAGCAAAAACATTAATCTCTTGACTAAACAGCTAACATGTTCAATGGGACAGCTCAGGTGACACTGTCACGTGAGCTGTCTTATTTGTTTAAAATAGCACTGAATGTCACTGTGAGGTGTGTTGGCTCACAGCTGTAACCCCAGCACTCAAACGAGGCAGGGGGATCACAAATGCAAAGCCAGCTTGGGCTACAAAGTAAGTTTAATTTGCTCAACTTAATGAACCTCAAGATAGACAGATGGATTTTTAAAATAAAGTAAGCCAGGCCTGGTGCTACATGCCTTTAATCCCAGCACTCAGGAGGCAGAGATAGGGGGATCTGAGTTCAAGGATATCCAGAGCTACACAGAGAAACCCGTATCAAAAAAAAAAAAAAAAAAAAAAAAAAAAAAAAAAAGGGAAGCATATATATCTGAAAGACTTAGAATGAGCTGGAGATTTAGCTCAGTTGCAGAGCAGGTGTGGTAGCACAGGTCTATGATCCCAGTACTCAAGTGGGAGACTGGAGGATTACATGTTCAAAGTCATCCTCCGTTACACACCAACTTCAGGACTGGCCCAGGGTACCTGTGACCCTGCCTTAAAAACAAACAAAAGACCAGAGTTTAGTGGCACTCTTACTGTAATCTTTAGTGCTTAAGTAGAGATGGAAGGATTTAGTTAGAAACCAGCTGGTCTAGTGGTGGTGAAGGAAGGCAGAGGAGGGAGGAGAAATGGGAGACTGGGCAGAGAAGGAGGCAGGGGGATGGGAAAGAGAGGGAGGAGAGAAGGGAGAAAGAGAATGTGAGAGCAAGTGAATGAGCTAGCCTGGACTCAACAGAGCCAGCCCACCCAGTAAGGGGGAGGCTAGAGAGATGTTAAGAGTATACACTGCTGTACCACAAGTGCAGTGTCCCCACACCCACATCAGGTGGCTCATATTCCAGTGGAGGGATCCCTACGCCTCTAGCCTCCATGAGTACATGCACCCTAAGGGTAACACTTGTTCCAGTGGAGGGAACCCTACGCCTCTAGCCTCCATGAGTACATGCACCCTAAGGGTAACACTTGTTCCAGTGGAGGGAACCCTACGCCTCTAGCCTCCATGAGTACATGCACCCTAAGGATAACACTTGTTCCAGTGGAGGGAACCCTACGCCTCTAGCCTCCATGAGTACATGCACCCTAAGGATAACACTTGAGGTTGTCCTCTGGCTTCTATATTCTTATACCTGCACATCCACAAGACACACCCACAGAAATGCTTGAACTTACCAAACAGTGTCTTATGATCTTCTAGCATGGCCTTTTGTTTTGTGCTGCCATCTTTAATTAATTCTTCCATATTATTAAACAGACTGTTGAGGTTTTTGCCAAAAATAACCTGAGCTTCAGCATTGTGTTTATCAATTGCTCTCTTACGGTCGAGTTTTGAATGGAGACCAGATACATCCTTGGTGGTTTCTTTAACTGTGCTAAGCAACTGTATATTTAAAAAACAAAAAACAAAAAAGGTAACATAAAAACAGTCTAATCAGCTGGGCATTGATGGCAAATGCCTTTAGTTCCAGCACTGGCCAGGGAGGCAAAGGTAGGTGGATCTCTATGAGTTTGAGGCCATCCTGGTCTACAGAGCTAGTTGCAGGACAGGCTCCAAATCAATATACAGAAACCCTGTCTCGAAAAACAACAAAAAACCCATGAGTCTAATCAATGTGCCTGCATTCCATAAGGCTCTCTCCCTAGTGAGAACCAGATACTAAAGACCCAGGTGCTTGGTCCCCACCAAGCCTCTCTCCCCTCCCCATGCTCCAATCCCCCTCCCCAAGCCAGCCATCTGTGCAGAAAACTGATTAGCAAATTTATTTCAGTAATTATGTTTGACACAAACTTTTTTCCTTTTGCTTTATTTACTGTCTCCTCAAAAGCATGCCTAATGAAACACGTAATGTTTTCATTCCAGTTATAAAAAGAAACATAGGTCAAATAGTGAAATATTGTTTCATAACTGGACATAAATAACATTTGGAACAAAAAATTAAAATCTTATAACTGAAACTTAGCAAGCAAGGATACTTCTACCCACCCTTCAATGTTTTCAATACAAAGGACAAACCTTGCTGGCGGCATCATGTAGCTTCTCCTCAGTTCTTTCCAGGGCTGAAGAGACATATTCCTCTTCAACAAGCTGTAATTTTGTTTCTTCCAAATGTTTCTGAGTGGTTTCAAGTTCCTGTGTCTTAGTTTGCAGGTCAGATTTACACTGGTCAAGTTCATTTTTATTATCCACAAATAACTCTGTAACCTACACATAACACATTAAACAATTCTTTAAGAGTCAGAAAAATGCTGGTGGTTGGTGAAACACTTGGGTAGTTAACAATATTGGAAAAACAAAATAAATTATTCAGATGCAAAAACTGTGATAATTTGTCAGACTGGTCAGAACATTTTTTTTTTTAAATGACATCTGGTGTCTTCCAGAAAGCTTATTCAAAACTTAAATAGCAGGTCTAATATGGTGGTGTTGATTCTCCAGGCTCCTTCCAGGACTTCGGTGGATTGCCCTTATAGGTGCAACATGAGGGTCCGGTTGCTTGTCTACCTGTCCAGTGTCTCCCAGTTTCTGAAATCCTTAACTTGAAAGCTTCTACCCCCAGCTCCGCATAAAACAAGGGCTGGTGATGCATTGCTATAATCGCAGGTAGAGGCAGAACAAGCTCAGTCATTGTTGGCTATAACTTCGTTGCTCTTCTGAGGAAGGGTCTTTTTATGTAGCCCTGGCTAGCCTGGAACTTAATACAGGACTAGGTTGGCCTTAAATCATAAAGATCCACCTGCCTCTGCCTCCTTTGTAACTTAGAAGCATGTGTTTGAAGCTACCTAAACTACATGTCTCAAAATAAAACTAAAAACTGAGTGTACCAGGAATCCTAGGCCTGTAGCATGCTTTGGCGGTCTGTACAATATGTATACGCTATAGTGTTTACATAACAATGAAATCATTTAAAATACACTTCTCAAAAACATAACCCAGTCATTAAGCAGTCTGACTTATTTCCTCTAAAGTTGTATTAATAAATATCAAAATAGAAGCTTTTTCAATACTAACTAAGGTAAAAATATAATACAACTTCAGTTTAAGAATCAAAAAAAAAAAAGGGTCTGGAGAAATGGCTCTGTGGTTAAGAACAGTGACTGCTCGTCCAGAGGTCCTGAGTTCAATTCCCAGCACCCATATGATTGGTCACAACCATCTGTAATGAGATCCTCTTCTGGCATGCAGGCATACATACAGACAGAACACTGTAAACATAGTAAGTAAGTAAATCTACCAAAAGAGTCAAAAAGAAAAGAAATTCTTTCAAAAGAGGAGAAAAAGCCCCACACATTCTAAGTGTCTTTCAGTATTTCCTTTCCCAGGACCTCACACACCACCCGGAATGCCTACCTTACTGAGCTCCTCCTCAAGGACACCGATCTTTTCAGACAATTCAACAATCTGTTCCTCCTGAACTGTTAATTTTCCATTCATGGCTCTAAAACAGTTTAATACAAATTAACAGTTACTGCTTTGTTCTAAATCCTACAAAATTTAATTGTACAACAAAATACAACCTATTATATAAACTCATCTCCATACTTCTCACCCTCATACGATACCCATGTGGTGATAAATATTAAGTGCAAAACACAACGAACAAATGCATCCTCTTTTTTGAAGATTTACTTATATGTGGTTAATGGATGAGTGTTTTGCCTACATGTAAATCTTCAAGAAATGGGTAAGATAAATGATGAAATTCACCTAGAAGACTGAGTCACAGTATGTATACAGAACAGTATCAAACCTCAGTATATACAGGGGATGCCACACACACAGTTATACTAGATATATTTGGTATACTGTAAACACCACTGGTACTGGGCCTTGTGAGATTCACTAGGGCAGAATTTCTCAGCGTCAGCAGGACAGGTACTTTGTACAAGATCTTTGCTGTGAGCTAATGTGGTAGAATATTATTTTCAGGTGTGTTGCTTTTGTTTATGCTGCATTTGTTTAACTCTGTGAAGCTGTGATCCGTTGCCTGTCTAAAACACCTGATGGCCCTAATAAAGAGTTCAATGGCCAATAATGAGGCAGGAACAAGGATAGGCAAGGCTGGCAGGCAAAGAAGATAAACTGAAGGACAACCAAGGAGGAGAGCAAGAGGACAAGGAGAGGAAGAAATCAGTGGCCAGCTGTCCAGCCATCCAGAGTAAGTGTGCAAGTAAGGTATACAGAAATAGAGAAAGATAAAAGCCCAGGCACAAAAGTAGTCAGGACAATTTAAGAAACTCTAGAGGAAACAAGCCAACCTATGGCCAGGCAGGCATTCATAACTAAGAATTAGCCTCTGTGTGTGATTTACTTGGTAGACGGGAGGCAGGCTCCCCAAAAAGACTAAGAAACAAACAGAAGAAAAAATAAATTTTAGCAACAAGCTATCATGCACATTTGAGAATATTTGGTAACATCACTGATTCCTATCTACTAGATGCCAGCAGTATTCTCCACCCACACAAATGAGACCACAAAGGAGCTGGATGAGGTCTGGGGTTGAATAGAAATGTAGAACTATTTTTGCTTAATCTTTGTGCACTCTACAACATTTATGTTACTGGGTTCAGATCTGTGCAAAGGTGTGTTTAAATGGTGCTGCTATGAAATAGCAATCACAATGTTTGCTTCAGGATGCCAAGATGACTTGATATCCTGCTGCAAGAATTCCAGAAGGGAAGGAATAGATTTTTTTTTTTTTAAATAAAAACAGGACTGTACTATCTTAAACATATGTTTGCTTATTAGAACATATTAAGATGTGTTTATTTGCCACTAGCATAGAACATTTTATGCATTTTTATAACTACATTCTTATGTTCATATTTTTACTGCAAGTGGATAAGCTAGTGTTGATACTGAGATGAAAATGCTTATCAAGAGCTAGATTTTAATTCTACTGAGCTAGACAGACTTTTATTACCACCTCTCCCCTTACTGAGCATGACTGTCTAGAAAAGGTGATGCTTCAATGCTCATCTGGCTGGCTTTCCACCAAAAGAAGCCCCTGGTTGGTTGGTTGGTTGGTTGGTTGGTTGGTTGGTTGGTTGGTTGTTGAGATAGGGTTTCTCTGTGTAGCCCTGGCTGTAGACCGAGATGGCCCTCAAACTCAGAGATCCACCTGCCTCTGCCTCCCAAGTGCTGGTATTGAAGGTGTGTGCCACCACTGCCAGGCTAGAGCCTAAAGTGCAAGAAATTATCACAGCTATCAGGTTGGACTTGGCCCTGGGGAACAAGTGACAGAACCAAATCCATGAAAACAGCCTAAACTTTTGGAATGTGGAACATGAATTCTTAAACAGAGACCAAATTTTTTTTTGTAATCTTTGTTAAATACATTCTATGAAAACCCTCAAGGTTTGTTTTAATGAATGGATGAAAAGTCACATGGATCTGTTACTACTACATCTTATTAATATATTTGACAGTGCTATAAATTATAACAATAAAATTGAAAGGTTTTAGTGGCAATACTGATTTTTTAAACCAGAAAACACCATATTGACTACTTACTACAGTAAGAAAAATAAATGCAAAAAAGGGGGGGAGGGGAAGAAAGAAAGAGAGAAAGAAAAAGGAATCAATCAACAAAATTCATGTGAAGAAATTCAGTGAAAGAGTGAGTGAGCACTTGGCTCAAGAGCTCAAACTTCCCATGATCTTCTGGGTGGTTAAGATTACCCAGCACCCCTTGCTCAAGGTTAACAGAAGGTTCTGGGGGAGAATTCTAGAAGGTTTAATATACCTGACTGTGATTTGATTTATAACTCAAGAAGAAAATCCAGGTGGCCTGGAGTCTAGAGAGCTTAATTCAGATCCTAATGCACTGCAAGTGTATTTTAAAGTGTTTTCTCTGGGAACTTCCACATCATGGCATCTTAACAAAGGGCTCAGGGACTGTGGCAGCAGAAGCCATGTGTGGAGAAGACTTGGATCGTAGCCCTAGGCTGTGGGGACACTGTCTTGTTCTCAGACTCAGACACCAGCAGAATCAGTCAGGCTCACTCAGGAATGGGGTGTCTCCCCAGACCCATGGAATATGCACCAATTGTATCAGGAAGATTTTTAAGCCTTAGGATGGAGTGATGGAATTAACCAAAAGAATACTAAAAAGGTAAAATGCATTGGAAAATGTCAGGTTTTAAGAATCTTTATGTTTTCTCATGACAAATTTTTCAAACTAATTTCCATTAAAAAAAAAAAAAAAAAAGTAACAAAAAGCCTGCCATGTTGCAACTTCAGTTTTTAAGTTCTACTTCCTGCTACCTTTTGTCTGCATTTTAAATCTTCTCGGGCCTATTTAATTTTATAGACCTGAATGACATTCTGTTTCTCACCTTCCATCTGCCTAAGTAAGTATTAAAGCATGTTGTATAATACTCATCCAATAAAGTCTTTGATTAAAACCAATAGAGGCCTGGATATTGCTGACTATCCTCTAGGGGGCAATGAACCTCCTTCCTGAAAGCCAGGAGTCTGCACTAACTGCCAGTGAACTTCAGCTTCCCTCTCACTACACACGAGGAGCCAGGCGCTTAAATGAAAGTCTACACAGTGAATGGTGAAACCTACCCTAATTGTTAACAGTGGCCACAGTAATCTCTAACCAGAGGACTGGGCGAGTGTTCTCAGAAGGATCAAAGCACTTTTCCCTACAAACTTCAACTCAGGAAAACTTGTGATAGAGGCCCAGACACAATTCCAGGTACTACTTCACACTCCAGTCAATTCATAGGACCCTAAGCTCCCATCCCCAATTATAATCCATATTTTAACACCAGTTAAAATTCACTGGACAGAGCCGGGCCGGACGCTGGTGGTACATGCCTTTAGTTCCAGCACTGGGGAGGCAGAGACAGGCGGATCTCTGTGAGTTTGAGGCCAGACTGAGCTACAGAGTGAGTTCCAGGACAGGCTCCAAACCCTGTCTCGAAAAACAAACAAACAAACAAACAAACAAACAAACAAAAAAAATTCACTGGACAGTTGAGGAAACAATCACAAATAACAGAAATCAGTACAAGAAAGTAAAAAGAATCCCAAAATGTGGTGATAGTGTATACCTTTAAACACAGCACTCAGGAGGCAGAAGCAGGTGGATCTCTAAGCTAAGAGGCCAGCCTGGTCTATAAAACAATTTCCAGGACAGTCAGGACTATTACAGAAAATGAAGTATGATGAACACTTCTTAAAGATGGGCTGGCTTTCAACTCAGAGGTCTGTCTGTGGGTGAGTGCTGGGATTAAAGGGATGTAACACCACACCTGGCTGAAGCAATGGTTTTTTTAAACACAAAACTTGAAGGCCTTCCGACCCACTTTAATGGGTCACACTGATTTCTTGAGTGTTAGGAAATTTCAGAATGACTGGGTTGGTGGTTTAGCTCAAGTCTAGAACTTTTAGAGGGTAAGTTTTCATAGTGAGAAGAGAAGATGAATATGACTTTAAAGAGGCAAAGTCACATGTATACATATATACTGCAGTGATGGTTATACAAATGTATACATGTGTCACAATGGTATAGAACCATACATACACAAGGTACCAATGCCAATCTCCTGTGCTTGCTATCGAATCATGGTTACATAAAGAAATATTGGTGGAAATTGGGTAAATAATACATGGGGAGCCAGGTGTTATGAGCCACACCTGTAATTTTAGTTCTCAGAAAACTGAAGTAGGATTGCTACAAGTTCAAGGCCAGCCTGACCTATCTAGTGAGGACCGCATAGCAAAACCCTATTTTTAAAAAACAATGAAAGGGCTGAGGATGTGACCCAAATGGTGAAATACTTGTGTAGCATCCAAAACCCTGGACTTGATCCCCAGGGTTCCATAAAACTGAGCATGGTGGCACAAGCCAGTGTCCCAGCACTTTGGAGGTGGAGGCAGGAGGATCAGAAGTTAAAGGTCACCCTTGATTCACAAAGAGCTAGAGACCCTGCCTAAGTAAATCATCATTATGCATGGGGCTTCTGTACACTTAGAACTTTTCACATAAACCAATGATCATTTTAAGAAGCTAAAGGACTTTCTAACAGTGTTTGATAACAATTTGTGTGTGTGTGTTGTGTGTGTGAGTTTAAACATTTATTTGTTGAGGGCGATGGTGCGTGTGCTACAGCACACATATGAAGGGCAGGTGACAACTTCTGGCTCTGGAGGACTGGTTCCCTCCTTCCACCCTGTGGGTTTAAGGACTTGGGTCTCAGGTCTGGTAGCAAGCACCTTTACCTGATGACTCATCTCACAGATCATAGCTTTACTCTTGAGGCTAGTCTTGCTATGTAGCCCTGACTGGCATCAAACTCTCATTCTTTCCATCTCTGCCTCCTGTGGCATGCCACATTTAAAAACAAAACAAAACAACAACAACAACAACAAAAAACTTTATTTTCTTTATTTTGGGTGTGTGTGAGTGTGTGTATGTGCGTGTGAACAAAAGTGCATACATGTACATGGGCAAATATGGCATATGTGGAGGTCAAAGGTCAACTTGTGAAAACCGGCTCTTCCCTTCCACAATGTGGGTTGCAGACATCAAACTGAAGTCAGACTCTGCAGCAAGTACCTTTACACATAGCCACCTCACTGGCCAGTAACTACTTTTTAACATCAAACCAAGAGAAACATTTATTAGCATTAGACACCATTTCGTTATTGCTTCATGACTTAAGTTATACTTCAAAGTACCTGTTATCTGAAATTATTGGTTTTAGAAATGGGTATATTAGCATACCTCTGTAATTCTAGTAACTGTGAAGCTGAAGCAGGATTCAGAGAGCTCCAGACCAGCCAGGGCTGTATATATATAGTCAAATCATCTCCAAAACAAAATGTAAGAGGCTAGGGAGATGTCTGCTCATCTGGGAAACTGAGTTCAGTTCCCAGCACCACCTAGCAGCTCACCCCTGGTTATAACTCCATCTCCAGATCTGGGGCCCTCTTCGAGGCACCTGAATGGGGGTATACATAGGCATACATACAGACCAGGCATATGCTTAAAATAAGTAAACTTATAAAAAATAAAACATGACTTATCAACTGCACAATCAAAGGCTTACCTAAAAGTTTCTTCAGAGATGTACACCCCATTTTTCTCACGGACTGCAGCAAGATCTCTCTTTAGACGCTCTATCTCTTCTGTATACTCCTACACAAGAACATACAATACAGTTTTCAAGTTAGTTGTTTATGTTCTATTATTATTGGAGAGAATATGCCATCCTTAGTCTCCGCCTTTGAAACGCTGAGATCACATGTGCACACCCTACCCCAGCTACAACTATAGCTTTAAATCCATGCTAATTTTTCTAGAAATATTCTTTCAATAACCTTAACGTGTCTTTAATATGTTCATTATAAACTTCCTATCCACCTTTGATCTCTACTGCTGTGATAAAATACTGTGAACAAAAGAACTTTGAGAAAGTGTTCACTTAAGCTTACAAAGCTCAGGTCATACTCCATCACTGGGGGAAGTCAGGGCAGGAACTCAAGCAGAGGCCATGGAGAGTGCTGCTTACTAGCTTTGCTCCTCATGGTTTCTCGACCCTCTTTCTTATATACCCAGAGGTGGTATGGTCCACAGTGAGCTGAGCCCTCCTACACCATCACTCATGAACTAAAAAAAAAAAAACCCCTACAAGTCTGCCTACAAGCCAATTTGGTTCAGGCATTTTATCAATAGAGGTTCCCTCTGCTTGTGACTCTAGCTTTGTCAAGATGACAAAAGCTAATCAGGCAAATCTGAGAATCATATACAAGTACAGTTAGTAGCATGAATAAATGAATGGGATAGAACAGAGTCCAGAAATAAGCCCACTTAAATCTGGAAAACCTGATATACTAGACAACACCAAAGATGAGAAGCTGTACAACAAAGCAGAAAAATGCGTGTGCCAACCTCATATATTCAGAAAACTTTATATAGAACAAAGTAACTAAAAAAAAAAAACTGAGAATCTAAGGGCTGGAGAGATGGCTCAGCAGTTAAGGGCACTGGCGGTTCTTCCAGAGGACCAAGGCTCCATTACCAGCACACACGTGGCTCACAGACACCTCCAACTCTAGCTCCAGGGGAGCTGACACCCTCTTCTTACTTCCACTGGCCCTGCATACATGAGATAAACACACTTGCAGGGGGAACACCCCACACATTAAAAGCAAACAATCTAAAAGACAACTCTAAAACACCACTAAAAGACATAGAAACATTAGAAAATAGTGCTAAGGACATAAACGTTTCACCAAAAAGAACACCTGAGCTGGATGGCGGTGGCACACACCTTTTACCCAGCACTCAGGAGGCAGAGGCTGGCTGATCTGAGTTTGAGGCCAACCTGGTCTACAGAACTTGTTCCAGTAACTACACAGAGAAAACCTGTCTTGAAATACAAAACCAACCAAACAGACAAATAAACAAAAAGGACAAATTAAATCAAGTAAGCAAGTACAAGAAAAGGTGTTCAACATTATCGGTCATTAGGGAAATATAAGTTAAAGCCAAGCAATACAACTAACACCCACCACACATTTTCAGAATAGCTGCAAAGAAAAATAGCTGTATCACCAAATGCTGATGAGGATGTGGAAAAACCACTTATGTTGCTAGTCAGAAGGCAAAATTTACAGCCATTCTAAAGAATGGTTTGGTAGAGCCCACCATAGTGGTGCACGCCTGTAAATCCAGTACTCAGGAAGCAGAAGTATTAAGAGTTCCAGGACAGCCTGAACTAGAGACTCCACTCCACCCTATCTTTAGTCATTCCTTAAAAACTGAAGCATTCAGTTACCATATATCACAGTAAATTCACTTTCTGACAATTACCACAAGAAAAGAAAGTGTAATTCCAGGATCTTGGCTGCTAAAAGCATTTGCCACAGAATCCTGACAGCCTGAGTTCGGTCCCTAGGACCCACAGTTAGGGTTGGAGTTAGGGTTTGGGTCATGGTTAGGGTTAAGAAGAAGAGACTCCTAGAAGCTGTCACTTGACTTTCACATGGCATGCACATGGATGGACATGGTTATAGTTACTAATAAAAGTTCTAAGTGAAAATGTGTGGTGGTGTGGATGAGAATGGCCCCATAGGCTCATATATTTGAATGCTTGGTCCCCAGATGGAGCCTTAGGAAGGAGTAAGAGGCACGGCCTTGTTGGAGGAGGTATGTCAGTGGGGGTAGGCTCTGAAGCTTCAAAAGCCCATGCCAGGCTCAGTCTTGCTCTCTTGGCCTCCGTCTTTGAGATCAGATGTGAGCTCTTAGCTGCCACTCCTATGCGATGGCTGCCTACTACCATGCTCTCCACCAGGATGATCATGGACTACACCCTCTGAAACCGTCAGTAAGTCCAATCAAATGCTTTATTTTATAGGTTGCCTTGGTCATGGTTGTCTCATCACATCAATTAGAATAGCAAAAGACATGTATGTTTACACAAATGACTATGAATTAATATAAATAGCACTTTCATTTGAAACAGAAAAAAATTGAAGTTATTCAATAAATCATTCAAGATGGTCAAACAAATTACACAAACAGTTCAGACACCATAAAATACTCAGCACTAAAGAGACCTGTCGAGATACAGGACAATTTAGGTGAGAACTCAAGAAAATAATACAAAACTTAAAAGGACAACTCTAGAAGTTTATGCACTATATACAATTCCCTTCAGTAATACATCTGAAACTACAGGAGTCTGCAGAACAGAGTAGTAAGTACAGGAATTAGAGCTGAGAAGAGAGGAAGAAATTCTATGAGTGTCTTATAGCATTTTGGGAAATAATCTATTGGCTGATGTATGTTTAAACAAAGTATAGTATTACCCACATAATGGAATATTATTCAGCAATATAAAGAAAAACTACTGGCACACATCAACAACAGCATAAATAAAATCTCAAATGTTATGCCAAGAGATAGAAGCAAAGGCTAAATAGTATATGATTCTCCATCTAGGAAATGTATAGGAAAGTCAAATCTATCTATTGAAAGTGCATTGATTAAAAAAACAAAAAGTGCGCTGATAATCCAGGCATGGTGGTTCATACCTGTAATCACAGCAGGAGGGTAAAAGGAAGCAAATGTCAGGCCAGCCTTGTCTACAAACTAAGATTCTGCTCAAGAACAAAACAAAAAGACAGACAGACAGACAGAAAGCCTACCTGTGGCCACTTAGTTACAAAGAAGGGAAACTATAATGTTATTTTTTTCCCTAAAAGTGGATTCCTAAAAGTTGGACAACTACATTAATGTATTAAAATCGTTGAAATGTTGACAAGCGGTAAATGTCACGTTGAGTAAATTTCACCTCAAAGATGAAACAAAATATGTAATTGTTAGCATAAATGCTGTCAAGTATGTTATAAAACTGGGAATGTCAACATATTAGTGTTAGAAGAACAGTGTAACATTGCAGGCATTATATAAAATGCCTACCACAGGGTCTCCAGAACCATCATGGACAGAACCCTTTTGCTTGGTCAGTGAGACCTTCACTCAATAACAAATGCGTACAACAAGCAATGTAACAAATCTTGATTAACAGTGAAACTTTGCTATTCTTAGCCAGGCCTAATGGGATACCCCATTAATCCCAGCACTTGGGAGACAGGCAAATGGTCTCTGTGAGTTCAAGACCAGCTTGGTTTATAAGAGCTAGTTCTAGGACAGCCTCCAAAGCCACAGAGAAAACCCTGTATCGAAAAACCAAAAAAACAAAACAAACAAAAATAAGTGATCTGTTGCAATTCCATATTTCAGACACGCCAAGCATGATTACATTATTCCATACAAATTCATAATTACCTTAATGAGAGCTTTTTTGGTTAGTTTCTGGTTAACTTCAGGCTTATTCATTATGTTCTTTGCTCTGTGAGCATATTCCAATGTACTCAACGTTTCCTGTCATGAAAAGGAAAGGTCAATTACTGAAGGCATGAGGATGAAGATACTTCTGTTATTTAAAATGCACATGGGAGGGAGAGGCTTTTGGTGATATACTGTCTTTGAGTCATTTCTGCTTTTGTAAGTAATTCTTCACCCATATTACTGTAAGTAACCCCAATAAAACCCATTAGTTCACCAATGTGAGCTCTGGAAATGTCTTTGCTTTGGTCTGGCATACATTCTGTCTAAGGCGAGTAGACATTTGTCTATGGGATTCCGGGAACAGTATCACACAACACCAATAACCATATAATTAAATAGTGTGCACACATAAAAAAAAAATGAAGTGTTCATATATAGTACAATTTTAACATAGTACAATAATCTATCATAATGAAAATAGTATGCTAAGTATAAAAGGTCGATGCCCCAAAAAAAGACCTGACTCAGTCTAAGTTCTCAATGAACCCCTACACAGCGCCCATCACTAATGACCTTCAGCACTCTTCTTCTTAATGTGCTAAGTGTATGTATACATGACTGTATACTCCGTGTGGGTGGGTCTAGTGCCTGAGGCAGCCAGAAGTCACATCTGGAGTTACAGGTGGCTCTGAGTCACCATGTGGGTGCTGGAATTCTAATCCTGGTCCTCTGGAAGAGCAGCCAAAGCTCTTATTCATTGAGATATTGTTCCAGCCCCAGCAATTTTTTTCTTTTTAAATGTAGGAAGGGTTAACAAAATGACTCCACCAACCCAAATGACCTGAGCTTCATCCCTGGAGCCCATTTGGTAGGTAGAAGGGGAGAACTGACCCCCATCTGTATACCCCCACACACATACACACACAAGTAAACAAATGAATGTAAAAAACGTTTTTTTTTTTTTTTTTTTTTTTTTTTATCTAGAAGGTAGTGGCACACACCTTAAATCCCAGTACTTAGGAGACAGAGGTAGGTGCATCTGAGTTCAAAGCCAGCCTGGTCTACAGAGCGAGTAACAGGACAGCCAGGGCTATGCAGAGAAACCCTGACTCAAAACACAAAAACAGAAACAAAAAACTTTGTTTATAAATTATGAAGCCAATTTAATATTAATAGCACATGCCTATCATCACAGCACTCTGGAAGCTGAGGCAGGGAGAGCAGGAAAGACACAACAAATCCTATATCAAAAGAAAACTAGCAAAAAAAAAAAAAAAGAAAGAAAAAAGAAAAAGGAACCGTATTGGAAGTCCTAACTGGCTTTTTATTGTAGTGGCATTCTCTAGGGTATGTTCACATACGATGTCCAGATTCTTATATGTTATAGAATAGAATGAAACCAGGGAATGAACTTTAAATATATGACTGTTAAGAAAGGCTTACAGTTCCTACATTTGCTGCTTTCTCTAAGGGCTTACCTCAAGATTGAGAGATGCCGGGGAAATAGTTGCAATTATAGAAGTTCTTGTGCGCCCCCCAAGAGAATCTTGCAAGATTCTAGTTAATTTGGATTCTCGATAAGGAATATGAGGTGTTCTTTCCACAAGAGCAGTTATAACTCTTCCCAAAGTCAACAGGGACTGGTTGATATTTCCAGCTTCCCGGGCCCTCTTGTCAACTGCACCAGAACGCCCAATATTTTCACTTCCTGCAAGATCAACCTTCAATTTTAAAAAGAAAATGTCAATGTATTGTGTTTAGATTCAATGATTTGTATTCTTTTATATCTTTTATTGTATATAATGTACAAATGGCTAGCAAAGTAAATTTTCCATAACAAATTTCTTCTTTTACTCCAAAGCCATTAATGAAGTTTACTATAAAAATACTGTATGTAAGTGAATTCCCAAGCTCTCTAAGAAGTAATCAAGAAAAGTACAGTGGCATTAAGGCAAGATGCTTACCAAATTCAACTTTCCAATTTTAACAAGCTCTTCTCCATCAATGGTAGTTTCCTTCATATGTATTGTAACAGAAAAAACTGAATGGGAGCGACTAGAAAACAAGATCAAGTTGGCCACTCATTACAATGTAAAACATTATATGTTCCCTAAGAAATACTGAAAACAGGCAAAGATCTAAATAAATGCACAAGGGAAGACAAAGATATCAGTCAGAAAATAAAACTTGGAATGACAAAGTCTCTAGCTGCTACCTACAATACTGATCCCTAATAAGAAGCTATATCAAAACTACCCTAGAACTTTTATTTTTAGGGCTGGAGATGTAGAGCCTGTATCTAGTACACACCACCAGTTCTTGGGTTACATCCGCAGCAACACACACACACACACACACACACACACACACACACACACACACACACACACCACAAAGAATTTTCAGGGATCTCTGAAAAGGAGGAGTGTCTCAGAGCAGATGGATTCCATCCAGAACCTTGCTGCATTTACAATGACATTAGCAGTGGAGAATATAGTAACTTTTCATTTTTTTCTTTGTACTTTTAAAAATCTTTATGCAGAGATTTGGACATATGAGCGGTAGGGCACACACCACATGGAGTTGGTTCTTTCCTTCTACCTTTAGGTGGATTGACTTTCAGGAAAAACCCAGGAACTAGTTTTTCATGACAAGCATCTTAACCCACTGAGCCATCTCAGCTCTATCCACCAGTTTTGAAGATTGTGGAATTAATGCAATTAAGCCTAAATATCAACTGCCTTGGGAAAGTGGAGTTTTTTTTTTTTTTTTTATTATTTATAAAAAGTGATCTTTATTTAATGTGAAAGAAAAAAATGTATAACCAGACATGATGGTAAATGTATTTAAAGAAATTTGTTCCTGTCTCTCTTTTCATGAATGCCAGAGTTATTGACTATCTATGTGTCTACATTCAAGTAAAATCAGTTTAAAACAAAGATCTGATCTCAATTTCTATAGCTCAAGTGATTAAGTGCTTGTCTAACATATGCCCTGGATTTAATTCCCAGTACAACCAAAAAAAAAAAAAAAAAAAAAAAAACCCAAAAAAACAAAAAACAAAAAAACAAAGCTCCACAAAAGAATGAAAAACAGTGCCTCAGAGGCCACTTTTAAAAAGTAGTTTAGGAGCTGGGCTGTGAGGGTGCAATTCTTTAGTCCCAGCACTCAGGAGCAGAGGCAGGAGGATCTCTGTTGAGTTCGAAGCCAGCCTGGTCTAAACAGCAAGTTCTAGGACAGCCAGGACTGTCACACAGGGCAAGCATGTCTCAAAAGGCTGACCCCAACCCCGCCCCCCAAAAAGCCTTTGCTCCTTCTGCAATAATTTAACTTATCTTTGTTTTCCTTCCACAATCTTTCAATATTGCTATATCAAGAACTCCCCTTACAGCACCAAATCTATGCTATGACGCAGTTCCCTAACCCGACCTGACTTAATGCCTCCAAATTATTCATAAAGCAAAGGCAATGCTCCCTACCTGGAGTAAGCGTTCATCAGGGTTGCTGCAGTTGTCCGTTTTGCTGCCCCCTTCTCCAAAATTTGGTATACTTCATCTTTATTGTGTACTGTGATTTCTTCTAAACCTTTGATTATCACTCCCCTCTGATCAAATATCAAAAGAATATCTATTACTTTATAAAGAAAAAGTAAACCAACTTTTAAAAGACCCAGACGTTAAAATTCAGACACTTTCTTCTCAGACTGAGTTACCTTGTTCCGAGGATCGTCAAACATCTGTAGCCTCTCAGACACATCGGTAGATGGACTAAGAAGGTCAAAAAGTTCTTCATTGTAGATTTCCAACAGCGACACTTTGACTGAAAATTCAGTGCCATTATCAGTAAGTTTCTCAAAAATTTGATGAAGAGTACGTGGAATTATACCAGCCAAAGGATCCTGAAATTATATTAACAAGAATTAAAATAAACTCAAAATGCCATTTACTACAACAGTTAAAACATGACAAAGGTTCCGAGCCCGCTGAAGAGTTGCCATTCTCAAGGCCCATCCTCCCGAACTAAAGTTTATGGACATGAAGTCACCACTGAAGTTCAATGGTGGCTGATGTATATGGAATACTATGGGGCTTTGACCACTTTATGGAACTTGTGACTGATGAGTGTGTGGAGATGGCAACAGAGTAACATTGGCATGGTGGTCATAGGAGGAATCAGCATCATCATGTTAGAAGCCTTGGAAAGAGCCTGAGTTATAGTATAAGGCCTTGGATCAAAAAGCCAAAATAATGGTAATATTAGCAGCAGCAGCAGCAGCAGCAGTAGCAATGTTAAACTATCACCTAAAGCACAATAGCAATGGTTCTGGCAATTTGGATATATCAAAGCGTAAAATGTAAAGTCCTTCATTTAAGTAACAAAGACCAGTATAATAAAATTGAGGCAGAAACCATATTACAGAATATTGTTACATTCCTTATATTGTTAGTTATTATTATAAAAAATTTATCATGCCAAATTTATGAATTAGATGCTATCATAGGTACACACGTAAGAAAAGACACGGTATACATACTATTTACTATTTTAGGTACCCACTACTAGTTTTGAAACACTAAACCATTTCCTTATAGATAAAACAGGGTGGTAGGGGGAGAGACTATATTCTGCTCCTGCTGTTCTAGAGTCTAAGTAGGAACTCCACACATACACACTTTTTTATTTTTTAAGACAGGGCTTCTCTGGGACTCACTCTGTAGACCAGGCTGGGAGGCAAGAGATGTTCCTGCTTCTGCCTCGAGTGTGCTGGGATCAAAGGCATATACCACTACCACCCAGCAAGTAGACCCCCTCTTTTTATCACTTAATGTGTTGGTCTATCTCTCCCACTGAGACCATATTTTTCTAATACGTCAGTAATTTTACTCAAGCATTACTGATTGTGCATTAGTACAATAAAGAACTTAGGTTTATGGTTGACATGGTTCACTGATCTTCTATAAGGTTTTAGTTGGCCACATTTTTGCCACACTCAAGACAAAAGGACATTATAAATGATAAATACCTCCTCCCAGGTATATGCTTCATTAGGTGACCTTTCACCTTCCATTGTAAAAGTTTTTCCAGTGCCAGTCTGGCCATATCTGTCAAAATTTCAAAAAAGTATTAAATCAAAAACAAAGACACGCATCTAAACCCATCAACTTGAAAATTAGTTGTTTTGCTTACGCAAAGATGGTGCAGTTATAGCCCATAATGACTTCATCTAGAATGGGACAAACAACACTCCGGTAAACATCAATTTGTTTCGTAGATGCTCCAAACACCTAATTTAAAAAAAAAAAGAGAAAAGCTCTGAAAATGTATCATTCATGGTAATAATTTTGCCCACTAGAAACTAGTTCAACAAACTTGAAGCCAAGGTTCAGAAGTATACCATTTTCCATAGGAGTACTTCACATTAGTGAGTAACTGAAAAAGGAAGGCAGAAGACAGTAAGTACCATATCAAAAGTGTATGTTTTCCTTGAGGTCTTGTCGGTCAATCCTGCAGTTCGTACACTAACTTCTTTCCGTGCATGATCACATTCTACCACTGAGTGGGCGTTAGCTTTCCGTTCTGCCAGATTAAATGGTCTGTAAAAAGAAATAAAGTTAAAGTTAAGAACTTTTAGTTACCAAGTTAAATAATAGCGCTTTCCTTAACTACATTAGTCAGGAAATATGTGAGTAGTGGAACACTCCTCTAATCCCAGCACTCGGGAGGCAGAGGTAGGCAGATCTCTGAGTTCAAGGTCATCCTGGTCCACAGAGTGAGTTCCAGGACAGCCAGAATGACAGAGGAACCTTATGTTGAAAAAGAAAGAAAGAAAGAAAGGAAGGAAGGAAGGAAGGAAGGAAGGAAGGAAGGAAGGAAGGAAGGAAGAAAGAAAGAAAGGAGAAAAACATATATAGTATGAAGTTGTTCATAAGGATTAAATAAAGAAGAAATGACACTATAAAGCAGATAGAAGCAAAGGCCTCAGTTCTCCAGAAATAAAATTAGTTTTCAACGATAGGTAAAACATATTTCTAACAATTCCTTCTTTCTCCCTCATCCTTTACCTTTTTGAGACGGTCTCAGATAGCCCAGGCAGGCTTTAAAATCCCTCTGTAGCAGTGGCTGGCCTTGAACTTGTGATCTTCCTGTCTCTACCCACCAAGTACTAAGATTATAAGTGTGTGCCACCATGCTGGGTTTATGAGGCAGTAGAGACCAAAACCCAAGGCTTTGTGCATGCTAGGTAAGCACTCTTCCAAATGAGCTGTATCCTTAGCTCCAATTCTAATCATTTTTTTAAAAACAGAGACTAACATAATTTAAGATGTAAGAATATCCTTTTCAGGATTTTAATTCTCACTTTATTTATTTTGAGGCAAAGTCTCTCTGTGGCCCTGACTGTCCTTGAACTCAAAGAGATCCTCCTGCCTCTGCCTCCCAAGTGCTGGGATTAAAGACATAAGCTACTATACCCAGCTCATATGTCCAATATCTCCATTATTATATGATATAATAGAAAGAACATCAAATTTGTAGGCAAAGTATAAGCCTTCCAGAGTCTATCTGGCACAAAATAAAAGTATAAAAAATTAATGACTCAAGAATGGTTGTCAAGGGCTGGAGAGATGGCTCAGCGATTAAGGGCACTGACTGCTCTTCCAGAGGTCCTGAGTTCAATTCCCAGAAACCACATGTTGACTCACAACCATCTGTAATGAGATCTGGTGCCCTCTTTCTGACAGGCAGGCATACATACAAGCAGAGCATTATATACATAATAAATAAATTTTTTAAAAAAAAGAATGGTTGTCAAAGGCCTGGAGTCTGAGGCAGGAGGAGCTCAAACTCAAGAGCTGTCTGAGCTACAGGTGAGTTTAAGGGAAACTTTGGAAATTTAGTAAGAGTTTTTGGTTTTTTTAAGACTGCAGATATAGTCAAATAGCAGAGTGTTTTCATTGCACATGTGTAGCCTTCAGTCCAATGCCCAGCAACACTGTTAAGAGAAGTATTATGCTAACTCACTGCATTAGTTTCTCAACCTGCTGTTAACAGCAACACTATTCTCATTTTTCAAATGATGAAACAAGTGCTACACTGCCCAAGCAGGAGAGATCAACGTCTTCATTCTAAGAAAATGCCGAGGCTTAAGCACTATTTCATAGGGCTCAGAAGATAGTGCAGTGGACACAGTACTTGTGGTCCAAGCGTGAACGCAGAGTTTGGATCCCAAAATCACTTGGAAGCCAAGCTGCCTGAGATGTCTGAGAAGACATGATGAGAAAATACAACAGTAACTTGATATTTTCTAAATATTAGTAAAAAGCTTCTCTTTCTCCCCTATTCTGCAGTTTTGTTCTCTGAGCCTTATTGGGATACTTGCCTGTACCTTGCCTCCAGCTTGTTTTGATTGTTTATTTGGTTAGTTGTTTTGTTTCTTTTCTCTTCTATCCATGCCAGTGCTATCTGTCACTGGAGGTGGGAGTGGGGTGTGTCCAAATTGCTTTCTATTTCTATAAAGTTTTGCTTTCTCAAAAAAAAAAAAAAAACAAATAAAAATAAAATAAAATAAAATAAAACCAAGTATATACAAGCCTCCTGTAATCTCAGAATTTGGAAGCAAGGTACAGGCCAGCTGTGAGGGTGGGGAGAATAGGATTATAAAATTCTCAAGATGTACTTTAGAGTCTGTCAGTTCTACATAAAAGCATACTTCCAAGCTACTACTTTCCTGCCCAGCCTTCTCTAACTGAAAATTTCAAGGGTCCTGCTGATCCTAACAAACTCAATAAATCTGGGGCCTCAATACAGATACATAAAACTTCCAGCCAAAATGATAAGGGAGGAAAATACTAAAGATTTTTCATAAATTTTTAAAGTCCTGTATCATTTCACAGATATTCATCATATATTTATTATATGATAAAAGTAGGAATAAATGAGTGAACAAAACAAAATCCAGAAAACAAACTGTGAGCTAGAGAGATTGCTCAGCAGCTCAAAGCCCATAGTGCACCCACCCTACAGCTCCAGCTCCAGACAATCCAACAGCCTCTTGTGAATTCCAGGGACACTACTGAACTCCCATGTATAAATCTACACACAGACACACTCAAGACAGGCACACACAGAGACATCACACACACACACACACACACACACACACACACACACACACACACACTTAAAAATAAGTCTTTTTAAAAAAGGTGTTATGGCTGTAACTCAGTTAATGAGTGCATGCTCACCTAATATGCCCAGCCCTAGATCTGATCTCCAGCACCACATAGACGTGTGATACACATCCATGATCCCAGAACTCAGGAAGTGGAGGCAGAAAGATAAGGTGTTTAAGAACGAGGCCACTCGGTACATTAAACCCTGTCTCAAAAGAAAAAACTAAAGAAAACATACAACCAAATCCTCCTCCAGAAACTTTTAACATAGTCGGAAGAGACATTACCAAATAAATATATTAGGTATTGATAAATTAGAACTAAAAAAAAAAAAAAAAATGAAAAAAAAATGGGGCTGGAGATGGCTCAGTGGTTAATGCACTGGCTGCTCTTTCATAGGACCCAGGTTCATCCCTGCACCCACATGGCAGCTCATAACTGTCTGTAGCTCCAGTTCCAGGAGATATGATACTTTCACACCAATGCACATAAAATAAAATTCAATAAATTACTAAAGAAGAAGCCGGGTGGTGGTGGCGCTCGCCTTTAGTCCCAGCATGGGGGTGAGGGGTAGAGGCAGGTAGATCTCTGAGTTCCAGTCCAGCCTGGTCTACAGAGCGAGTGCCAGGACAGGGCAGACTCCAAAGCAATACAGAGAAACCCTGTCTCGAAAAGACAAAAGAACAAGAAGGGGGGGGGGGGGACCCATGGACATCCTAACACTACAACTTAAACAAATTAATCTCAAGGCCAGAGGCAGAAAAAAAAGAGAAAAATAGAGAGATAAAATTGAAAACTAGAGAAAAACAATGAAGATCAATAAATTGACAAGCCCTAGCTAGGCATACTAAGAAAAAAAAAAAAAGCTTAAATTACTAAAATTAGAGGTGAGAGTGCTGATAATACTATTGATTTTACAAAAATAATAAGTGTAGGTTATATCAACAATTGTACACCAACAATTGTTACTCAGCTGAAGAAATTCCTCAAAATACAAAATTTAAAACTTAAAGCCAAATCAGAGGTGAGGGGTGGGAGTGGAGGGCGGGAAATGGGAGGTAGAAGGGGGGGTGATGGGGAGGGTATGTATCACTTCCCAACAGTCCTGCTTCCTCATCTCCATCTTCTGAGAGGCAATAAATAGCAGGGCCAAGAAGTTCCAGGAGTTACACACTCCAGAAGTAACTGGCTAAGAGAAGGCAGCCCAGATCAAGGCTGTGCCCCCTTACTGGGGAGCATCACTCCAGAAAGCTCAGATGTACTCCTTGAAGACAGACTACTAGGGGAAGACGCACCCTAGACCAATGCAGGGGAGAGACCCTCACCAAAAGTAGCTAGGCACAAACTGGGAGGTAAAGTCCATGATTCTCTGTCCTGCAAAGACGAGAAGTCAAACTCCCTAATCCCACAAGAGAAGACAAAGGCTGAGTTGTGGGCCTCTGTCTGTGTGGTGCTCCTACATGACAACAGCAGTCCTACTATCAACTCTTAAAGTCCCATGTAATCCTGGCTTTCTCTAATAAAGCTAGTTTACCCAGACAGAGGAAAGGACAGAGGGAGAGGGAAGAGGAAGGAGACTGAACCCTGAACCTGGTGGTTTCAAAGTTAATTCTACCAAATAATTAAAGAGCTATTAAATTAATTTTCATGCCCTCTGAGAAAAAAAAGTAAGGGAGGTGTGGTGATCTGAATGAAAATGACCCCTATAGGCCCATAGGGAGTGGCACTATGAGGAGGTGTGACCCTGTTGGAGGAAGGATGTCACTGGGAGTGGGCTTTGAGGCTTCAAATGCTCAGGACAAACCCAGTGTCACACTCTCTTCCGGCTCTAGCTAAACCAGATGCAGAACTCTCTACTATCTCTCCAGCTTGTCTGCCAGCATGTCACCATGCTTGCCATTATAATGACAATGGGCTAACCCTCTGAACCGTAAGCCATACCCAATCAAATGTTTTCCTATGTAAGAATTGTCTCTTCACAGCAATAGAATCCTATCTAAGACAGGAGGGGACAGCTTCCCACTCACTCATTACGAAACTACTTTCCTCTCTTTCTTTGTGTGACTTTTTAAGAACGTTCATCCTGATGTCAAAACTACATAAAGGCCCAAGAAAACTACAGATCATTATCACTATTCTCTATGAATTCAAAACTACAGATCCATGATGGTGGATTCTGGTGTACTGCTTGGGGGCAAGAAGTCAACAAAACACTAGCAAACTGAATTTAGAAGCATAGATTGTGTACATGATCAATGCAAGCATGATTTGACTTAAAAAAGTTAATCAGTGTACGACACAAAGACAATCAAAAAAACAAACTTTCGTTTTAATTGATGCAAAAACAGTATTTGACAAAATTTAAAATCACTTCATGTTAAAAACGCTCAATGAAGAGGCTGGAAAGATAGTGCAGCAGTTAAGAGCACTGGCTGCTTGCTCTTCCAGAGGTCCTGAGTTCAATTCCCAGCAACTACATGGTGGCTTACAACCATCTATAATGAATCTGGTGCCCTCTTCTGGCCTGCAGGCATACATGCAAGGTAAAACACTATTTAAAAAAATATTTTTTTAAATGTTCAAAAAAAAAAAAAAATAGTTCAATAAAAGTGAAATGTTAAAAATTCACAGATGAGCCGGGCAGTGGTGACACATAGAATTAATCCCAGCACTTGGGAGGCAGAGGCCAGCCTGGTCTACAAAGTGAGTTCCAGACCCACCAGGACCATCCCACAGAGAAACCCTGTCTGGTGAGGTGCACATTCACAGAAGAGATGGCTCAATACTTATGAGAACTTGCTGTTTTTCCAGAGGACCTGAGTTCAGTTTCCAGAACCCATGTCTGTTGCTTACAACTGCCTGTAACTTCAAGTGATCCAATGCTCTCTTCTACACTCTGCAGGCAGATACATGGTGTACATTCACACAGACACTCTTCTGGCCTGAAGCACCCACACTCAAGACACACACACAGACACACACTTAAAATTCAATCTTTTTTTTTTGTTTGTTTGTTTTTGGTTTTTCGAGACAGGGTTTCTCTGTATTGCTTTGGAGCCTGTCCTGGCACTCGCTCTGTAGACCAGTCTGGCCTCAAACTCAGAGTGCTGGGATTAAAGGGAAATTGAATCTTTTTAAAGAAGGAAAAGAAACACCCTCAGCAAATAAACTCGATGATCAAAGATTAAAAGCTTTTCCTTTAAGAACAAGGGTAAGGGACCAGAACAATGAGTCAGTGGTTAAGGTCATTTGCTGCTCTTCCAGAGGACCTCAGTTTATCTCCTAGTGTTAAAAAATTAAGTTTGGGGTCACACAGAGATGACCACTCCCGTTCAAGAGTCTGGACAAGGCAAAACTTTACTTCTAACAAGAGGATGTGTTGCACTGTACTTGGAAAAGTAAACACAGAGACAGGAAGTTGTTGTGTCATTTTTCCCCCATTGGCTGGGGTCTGACCTTACAGCCTTTCAAGAATGGCTAGTTTTATAAGAATCAGCTGAACTGGGCAATGGTGACACACACCTTTAGTCCCAGCACTCAGGAAGCACAAGCAGGAGATCTCTTGAGTTGAAGGCCAGCCTGGTCTGTAGAGTGAGTTCCAGGACAGCCAGAGCTACACAGAGAAACCCTATCTAGAAAGACAAACAAAAAGTCTGATAATAGGAAATGAAAGGGGAAGGGACAGCCACTTTAATACAAGATCGTAGCAGCACTTTTGAATACACAAAAGCTTGTGGGGGATATACTGGGGAGAGAAAAAGATGTGACTCCTTGTCCTAAACAAAAGTACTACAGTATTTTATAAAAAAGACTCATTGTTACACCAGCACCATCAGGGCTCACAACTGCCTGTGACTGCAGCTCCAGGAGATCCAACACCCTCTCTTCCTGCCTCCAACAGGTACACAGGGTACATGGCATTCACTCATACAGACAGTGGGACAGACAGACACACACATCTATGCACAAGTAATAAGAATCTTTTTTAAAAGAGAAGAAAAAAACCAGAGTGAACCAAAGACAACCCTCACCACTTCTGTTCAACATAGCAATCAAGCATGAGAACATGAGTAATTAGGCAAGAAAAAGAGTAGACTGACAAACTGGAAAGGAAGAAATACAACCGTCTCTAATTATTTCTGTTCTCAGGTAGTATGAATGTTCTCACATACGTTTTTCTTTTGAGCATGTGTGCATGTGTTGCACAAGTTAGGTAAATACTTCCCTGTAAGGAGTAGGTTTTCCGCAGAGCCTGCCCCAATTAATGCACAGAGACTCTGTCTGTATTTGATATAATGCTGTTGGCCAGGTACTTGTTTCTTATCGGCTAGCTCTGTCTTAAGTATTAACCCATTTCTGTTAATCTAATATTTCCACGTGGTCTTACCAGAGAGATGGCTGGCGTCCAGCTCTCTCCAGACTCTCCATCTTGACTCCTCCTAACTACTTTTTCTTCCCCCCTTGTCTCCTAGTCCCGCCTATCTTCCTTTCCTATTGGCCAACAGTGCTTTATTCATTAACCAGTATGAGAAACATATATACAGAATGACATCTCCCATCACTTCCCCACAGAGATATATCCCCAATTCCAGGTTTTTCCTTTTAAGAAACAGGATCATGCTAGACATCTAGACTGATCTTCCACTCCTGGGCTTAGGCAATCCTTTTGCCTGGGCCTCTTAAGTAGCTGGGAGAGAACCTTAATGATTACACACACACATACAAGTTAAGACAAGTAAATAAACTCAGGACTAACAGGGGAGGAAAGGGAATCACCTAGAGTAGTGGGGGAAGAAAACAAACAAGCACAGGCTACACTATACTCATAGCAGCACTGGGAGGTAAATAAAGCATGGCACTCACACTCATTGCTACTTCTGCCATGCTGAAAAGCTGAGCAGGGCAAAACCAACAGTCAAATCCGCTGCCTTGGTCCTAGCCAAGCCTGCTTAACCCTTTAAAACATTTGGTCAGAAAAGGATTTCAGATACACAATAAGGACAGATTCAGACCAAAAAACAAAAACAAAAAACACTTTAAACAGAAAACAGTGTATTTGATAAGTGTGCATGGGCTTGGGAGAGAGAGGATAGAAGATAGAGTTGGCAGGTGGATCTCTGAGTTCAAGGCCTGCCTGGTCTACAAAGTGAGTTCCAGGACAGTGCTGGGATTAAAGGTGAGCGCCACCAATGCCCAGCTAACATAAAAATATATTGACATCAAAATCTGAGTCTAAGGATATGTTGCTTTGGAAAAAAAGTTCTGGTTTTGTTTCCACAGAAGATGAGAAGCTGTGGATTCCTTCCAGGCTAATATAGTTTGGTCAAGTAAGACCCCCCTGAGAGTGATGGCCCAGGCGATCCAACATCTAAAATAGCTACAAGGCAACTGACTGAGATGACACAGCCTCACAGGCTACTACAGCCAAGATTAAACCATAATTCTAAATTCTCTCAGGATCCCCATAGTATTACCAGTGCCCCTAATCAGTAGGAAGTAGTATAAAAAACTAAACCCAAATTCCCAAAATACTGCTTATGTTTGTTTTCATTTAAAGGGGGTAAGTTATAAATAGTTAATGGTCATAGTCAATCTCTAAAGAAAGGGGGGGATATGATATAAAAATGAATACTTTAAATTGGTATGGATTTTTGGTTTATTGATACAAATTTAAGGTCAACTTTCATATACTACATGTATGTCTCTATTCTTGTGTAAGGTATTGTGTTTATGCGGCTCATTAAAAAATGTAATGTATAGGGCTGGAGAGATGGCTCAGAGGTTAAGAGCACTAGCTGCTCTTCAAGAGGTCCTGAATTCAATTCCCAGCAAGGACATGGTGCCTCACAACCATCTATAATGAGATCTGGTGCCCTCTTCTGGCATGGAGGCAGAACATTGTATACATAATAAATAATCTTTAAAAAAAAAAGTAATATATAGTTAATAAATACAAATTACTAGTCATCTATAATAGTCAAACTTATAGTCATGTTAGGTTTTCTAGATATACAGAGATATATTTCAGATGAACAGGTAATCTTCAAACACTTCAAAGACCTATAGAATATGGCATTTAAAATGTTTTAAAAACTTACGACTTTTCTCAATGGTGAGACACATCTGCTCCTGGCAGCACCAATTACTTCAAAAGGGTGATGGGCATTGAAGAAACTCCTTACGGAGTTTGCTTTCAATGTGGCAAAGCTAGTCATTTGGAAAGGAAACTGCTCTTGCCTGGGTGGGAGAGAAACTCCAGCTACAATATACTTTGTATTTTAAACTAAAAAGAAACAAAAAAACTTTAAAATTAAAGAGTCATTGAGGTAGGTCAATGGGAAATGGTACATCCCACCAAATCTGTCAACCTGAGTTCAATTCCAGGGTCCCAAAGGGTAAGTAAGAGATAGAACCAACTACTGAGAGCTGTTCTTGTACCACTACAGTCTATATGGTGGTACATGTACAGAGGCTTGTGCTTGAACACACAGAACACATGTAATTAAAAACACACAGGACAAAAACCTTTTAATTACAAATTAAAAGTAGAGGCAGAAGGGATAGTTCAGAATCTAAGAGTGCTTACTGCTCTTCCCAAAGACCTGAGTGTACTTCCAAATACCCATGTCTAGTGGCTCATGACAGCCAATAACTCCACCTCCAAGTAACCCAATGCCTCCTGTGGCTTTTGCAGGCAGGCACAATTCACATAATGAAAATAAATATTTGTATTAAAAAGTCTACACACCACCCAACACACACTCTATGGCATGTGAATGCTGGCACTTACATACACATCATACTACATATAATAATAAGACTTATAATTAACATGTAAAAATCAATTGCACTTATATATACTAGCAGTAAGCAGTCTAAAAGAAAATTACAAAATTAATTGAATTTGAAATATCAAAAATAAATTAATTTAGTCAGGTAATTAAAAGATTTGTAAAATGGAAATTACAAACATTACTGAAACCAGTTATGGCAAATCTCAACACTTGGGAAGCTAAGGCGGAAAGATCAACGCTGGAGGGTAACCTAGGCTTCATGAGCCTGTTTCAAAGATACCAAAAACAAAACCTTGCAAAACTCACACTTCTTGATTTTAAAACTTATTCTAAAGCTTTAATTAATCAAAACTACATGGGACTGACTGACATAGACAGACAGACATTAGACCAGTGGAATAGAATGCTCACAAATAAATGCTGTTGTATATGGGCAAGTGATTTTTTAGGCAAGTGTGCTAAAATCATTCAGTAGGAAAAGAAGTCTTTCTAACAAATGGTACTATGAAAACTTGGTATCCACATACAAAATAAAGAAGCCGAATGCTTGCCTAACAACACACACACACACACACACACACACACACACACACACACACACACCCCAACTCAAAGTGGACCAAAAACTGAAATTTAGAGAAGGAATAAAAAATAAATAAAGCCCAACAACATTGGCTTTAACAATGACTCCTTGGATAAGACACACAGGCAACAGCATCAAAAACAGGCATGGTGGCTCACATATGTGACCCCATAATTCAGAAGGCTAAAGCAATAGGACTGCATTGAGTTCAAATCCAGCCTGGACAGGCAATTGAGTTTGAAGCTAGCCAGAAAGATGTACTGAGATCCTACCACCAAACACAGAAACTAACACCCAACAGCCCGAGAAAGCCTCACATATTGCTTATCAAAGTTTAATGACAGATTTGCACCAGAAACACTACTTGATAGAGAAAGACTAACCAGACCAGAAAAAGAAAAACCTATGTATTGCTTTGGAGCCTGTCTTGGAACTTGGTCTGTAAACCAGGCTGGCTTCGGACTCAGAGATCCACCTGCCTCTGCCTCCCAAGTGCTGGGACTAAAGGCATGCACCACCAACACCAGGCTTGACAAAGTTATTATTGTACATGACATACACAATAAAACATTTTTCCCTGGTAAAAAATGTAAAAGAAATCTCTTAAGGCAAAGCTTAAAGTGTAAGAAGACAATAAGGACACATGAGATGTTTTATTTATCAATTTGAGTGATAAATAAAAAAGTATGTTTGTTACAGTGGTCTTTTGTTTTTGTTTTTTTGGGACAGAGCACTCGGGAGGCAAGAGGATCTCTGAGTTCTAGGCTAGTCTAGTCTACAAAGTGAGTTCCAGGACAGCCAGGGCTGTTACAGAAAAACTCTGTCTCGAAAAACTAGAAAGAAAAGAAAAGAAAGGAGAAATAAATACATTGCACCACAGACATTAATGCTTGTGAGCTTCATAAGTCCACTTCACTTTACAGCTTAGCTTTCAATGCTTAAATTCAGTGGTGTCTACTTGGCTAATTAGAAGTGAATAAACTATTACATCTAGAATAAAGAAAACTAGCAATTACTCTTTCCGAGGAGAAAATAACCCCAAGGCAAGCGCCAAACTACCTGAAAAGTAGATATGAAGCTTTATTCCCAAACTGACAACTTGGAATGGAGTAGGCTAGAGCAATGACACCTAAATCCCTGCCGATAGGGGTTTTTAAAAGGGAACGCACTTTGCAATGAAGAGCAACCATCCAATTCTTTGTGTATGCAGCTGTATTCTAGCCAACACCAACCTTCTTTCCTCTCAGAAACAAACCCTAATTTAGATCTCAACCTGGTACCATTTTTACCGAACAAAACACGGGGAGCCTAGAAACGGGTATTGAGATTCCTTCCGAAAATGCGAACAAATCGCTCTTGCGAACGGAGCAGGAGGGAGCCCAAGGGCGAAGCCTCCACGTCTGGACTCGTACCAGCCTCTCCCTACCTGCATCTCACCACCACCTGGATGTTCTTGCCCTTGTCCTCTTTCTTCTTGGAAGAAGAACTCGGCTGGGACGCCATGACGCTCGTGCCAGAAACCTGCCGGCGCGGCGGTGACTCCGACGCTGCGGGGGCCTGGGCGCCCGCTTCCTCTCGTGCGGTGCTGCCGCGGCCTGTAGGACCGAGACGCGCAGCTCGGCGTCTCCGCGATGCACGCAGGCCTCTGGCCGTGGCCACCGTCCCGCAAAGCCAGGCGGACGGAACCTCCCAGCTGGTCTCTGCACCAAAACCAGCAACGATTCGGCGCCTCAATTTGAAAAAAAGAGTCGAGTTACGGAGCCAATAGCGGCGCGGCGCGGCGCGCAAGGCACCATGGGACGCCGTGTCGTCGGCGCGGCCACTCTGGGGCGTGGCTGAAGGGAAAATGGCGAGGGCTAGCGAGTGGTGCGCTCTGCGGAGCGTGGTGCCGGGCTGCCGGGACCAGGGACGCCTACGCCGCTGTGCTCGTCCCGGCCTGCCCACCTTCCGAGGAGGCCTCTCGCTTTCCGTAGAGGGCGTGTGTAGAGGTGGCGGCCGGGGGACCTGAGAGGGCGATTCCTCCGTCGCATTGCGCGCCCGGAGCTGCGATTCTGTTTCACGGAATCTGAAATGCCCTTCAGCCTCCTTCCTGTGCAACTCGCGGGTGCAGGGGAGAGCGCCCATGTACCTTCCAATTACCTGCTTCCACCATCCAGACACCTCGTCCTCTCGGTTAATCGTAGTCAACTACGGATAAACTACCGTTTCCCGGAGACTCACTGGCATCTCAAAATGCCCCACAAAGTGGACATACCGCAACTTTTATTTTTTCGAGACAGGGTTTCTCTGTGTACTCCTGGCTGTCCAGGAACTTGGTCTGTAGAACCTCCTCAGTGCTTAAGGCGTGCTCCACCACCGTCTGGCGGGTTTCCTTGTTCTTAAACGGAGATAATAAAGGTATTTATTATATTATCTGAAGCTCAGATCTGTTGCTTACTAGATGCTTTACAAACACACACCCCTCCAGAACTGCCCAGAGTACAAATTCTCACCTCTGCCTTGAAAGCAAGGCCAGGAAACATGTTTATATAGGTTGAGCCATACGATATCACGACTATAAAATACCTTTTCCAGGAAGACAGCTCTCCACAGCAGAATCAGCCTATTCCTGTACCATCGTCCTGTGAAAGCATTTAGGAGGCACTGAGAATTGAACCTAAGGCTTTGTGTACACTAGGCAAGTACTCTACAACTAAGTGACATTCAGAGTTCTTAAATGCTATTTTGAGTATGTGAAAATTTTCATTTTTTCAGGGTGCCTGCCCCACTGTTAATTTTTAGAGGATTAAAATAACATGTAAAATACCTAGCAAGTAATAGTTTTTAAAAAGAAAATTTTCTTTCTCCTTAGTAAATACAGGAACTCTTTTAGGTTGTCACAGGAATTCAAGAAAATAAAATTTTAAAATACAGATGAGGGGTTCAGTAGTATAGCATTAGGTTAGTATGCATAAGATCCTGCTTTTGATCCCCAGCACTGCAAAAAGAAAAATTGTTTTAAGGCTGGGTATTTTGGCCCATTCGGCACACACCCATAATCTCAGCACTTGAGGGGTGGAGGCAATAGAATTACTGGTTTGGAACCCTGATACAAAACAAGCAGAAAAACAATAAAAGTACGAGAAATTCAATTGTCTCACTTCCTGTGTTTCCTGAGTCCAGGTTTTGCTATGGAGCACAAACTAGCCTCAAACCCCTAGCAGTGCCCACTCCTCACCCCACCTCTCAGGGTTCAGACTACAGAGCTTCCAATAATGGATATAGCTACCAGTTATCTAGGGCACACTATACTATAGGGTTTGCTCATATCACATCAATATTCAGAACAACCCTCTGGAATGGAGCTAGTATTTTATTATTTCACAGTAATAAACCAATGGGTCATGTAAGCATAGTGTCTGGCCATACAGCTATTAACCATCAGGAAGAAAGTTGAGAGTTATGTCTGACCTCAAATTCCAGACTGTTAACTACTGTTTGCCCCACCTAATTTTTTTGTTTGCTCACTGCACATGTATTGACTTTCACAGTATTCTTATTTGCTGCTTACTGTGGGCTAGGCAATGCAAACAAGTTGAATTATTGCCTGGACCTCAACATAAACTAATGGAGATGGCCAGGCTCCTGTGAATAATTCTAAGAGTTTTGTTGCATTAAGCAGGTGGCTTCTCTGAAATGCTCGTATACACTGTCCTTGTAGACCTCAAACTAATGAGGCTACTGATCAACATTTCTCTCTTGAAAGTCTGCACAGGACTGTGGACATGGCTTAGATGACCAGTGGAAGTATTTTAAGTGTGGTTAACATTCATACTACCAATGTAACATCACAGCCTGTGGTTTTGGCCTAGCAGTTCTCAGTCAAAAGAGTTTTGTATTTTTTCAAAGGTATGTGTGTGTGTGTGCCATATATGCTAGTGCCCAAAGAGACTAGTAGAGGTGGTCATTGCATTCCCCAAAGCAAGAGTTACCCACAGCTATGAGCTACTTGACATGGGTGCTGGGAACCAAGCCCAGGTCCTCTGGAAGAGCAGTAAACATTCATCATTCATAACCAATGAACCAACTCTCTAGCTTCTTTTTATACTTCTCTCTCTCTCTCTCTTTCTCTTTTTCTCTCTGTCTCTCTCTCTCTCTCTCTGAGTCAAGGTCTCACATACCCCAGGCTCTTCTTGACTCTCTTAAGTAGCCAAAGACGGCCTTGAACTCCTGATCCTTTGCCTCCAGTTCCTGCATATTGGAATTACAGTAGCTCAGAATTTTTCTTTTTGTTGGCACTGGGGAGATGGCTCAGTGGCTAAAAGCATTAGCAGCTCTTCTAAAGGACCCAGGTTCCATTTCCAGGACCTGCTTAGTGGCTCACAACCCTCTCAGACTCCAATGCCAAGGGACATGATTTTCTCTTCTGACTTCTGCAGTCACCAGGCATGGACATACATGCAGACAAGAAACACATACATATTTTTAAAAATATCTTTTTAAGTCTTTCTTGTATTGTGTTGTGGGTGTGGGTGGTATGGCACATATGTATCTGTTTATGTGGCCATATACACATTCAGAAGCCAGAAGTTCACAGCAGTTATCTTACCCAATTGCTCTCCACATTTAAAATTTTTTTCCTAAATATCTATGAATGTTTAACATGTTACAGAAATGTAATGAAACCTGTACCAAGCATTCTACAGGTGGTTAGAGTAATATTGAAGAGCACTATAACAGCATTGTCCTGTTACAAACCTATCTGCTAATTGTTTTCTCCAAACAATGACATTATCTGGAATCCAGAGAGCTTCATTTCAGCTTCTAAGTGAATGAACGCATTTGTTTCCATTAGCAACACCATGCATATGCTTTGCTTGTGTATTCCATTTGAATTGTGATTGATAACAGGGCAGTTATAATTAGTGAAACGAGTCAAAATCAACTTTGTAGTCTAAACAGTGAAAAGCTTGTAACAGCAGTTTTTCTTGCCTCAATGCTTCAAAACCCCCAGAAGCAATTATTATCAATTTTTGGGGAAAAAAAAAATCAATATTGCCAGGCAGTGGTGGCTTATGCCTTTAATTCCAGCACCTGGGAGGCAGAGGCAGGAGGCTCTTTGTGAGTTTGAGGCCAGCCTGGTTTACAAGAGGTAGTTCCAGGACAGCCTCCAAAGCCACAGAGAAAACCCTGTCTCAAAAATAAATAAATAAATAAATAAATAAATAAATACAAAAAAAAAACCAAAACAAAAAACTTAATACTGATATATTTCCAGCTTTGTGAGGAATTTATGTACACTGTTACATTTTGTTTCATCAGTTTAAAATGTTATTTTTTGACTTACAGATAATGAGGATTTGATTCCTGAGTTTATCATCCTTTATACTCTCTGCCCAGAATACTCAATATTACTGTGTTAGGTTTTGTTTTGTTTTCTTTTCTTTTTTTTCTCTCTCTCTCTTTCGAGATGTGGATGTCTCTGTGTAGCTTTAGAGCCTGTCCATGAACTCACTCTGTAGACCGTGCTGGGCTTGAACTCAGAGATCCACCTGACTCTGCTTGCTGAGTACTGGGACTAAAGGTCTGCACCACCACCACCTGTCTATTATTTTTATTAAATCAGTATTCTGTGTTTGGGTTATTTTGCCTATTCATGGCTGAGCATTTCATTCTAGTGGCTGAGTTAGAGATCTTACAATCGTGTCTAAATGCAATTCTATTTTCATCCATTGGATCACGCATTTGGAGAATCCTTTCAGCCTGGCAATTCATTTCCTTCAGTTCTCGGAAATGCTTTTGAATAATTCATCAAATAGTCTACTCATTTGCTCTGTTCTTGCTTCTGGAATTCTTATGTATTAGATTTCCACTTCCCAGCATGCACTACTATTGTATTGATATATTTTTTTCAAGTTGTCTGTATGTATATTTAAAATCAGTGTAATCACAATTGAGTAGTTTTGCATCCTGGATTAACATAACTGAAACATTCTTCCAAGACCTTAAAAACTGCTCCTAAGCCTCGTTCTTATTTGTATGATCTTTAAGAGTAATGTCTGTGAACAAATGAGGGTGCCATTCTTGATTATAAGCATGTGTTTTTAGCTGCTGGAGTCATTAATATTAGCTTCTGTTATGTCTATGAGTATGAATACTGAAGAGAACATCAGTAAGTATGTCTGCATGCATTTGTAAACTATGGAGAAAGCACAGTTCATGAACTGCATATAGCCTTGTAAATAATAGTTAAAAATGCTTACATAGTGTAGGAATGTAGTTCAGTTGGTTGAGTGCTTATCTAGTTTACACAAAGCCTTGGGTTTAATCCCCAGTACCACATAAACTCAGGCATGGTGGTGTGTACCCATAATCCCACTGAGGAGGTAGAGGCAAGATGATTAGAAGTTCAATTATATCCTTGACTACATAGTAAGTTCAAGGTTCAAAGATACACGAGACTGTCTTTAAAAAAAAATATATAGAGTCTTCAAAATCTAGATTTTGATTACTGTTTTGTGTTTTCAAATACCTGGAACATACACCAGACTTCCTCCTGATTCAAACACTTTCTCCACCCACCCATCCCTTACCCCCGAGACTGTATTAGAACTCACTTTGTGTACTACGCTGGCCTCAAACTCACAGAGATCCATCTACCCGTGTCTCCTGAGTGCTGGCAGGCTTTCCAAACACTTTCTATTGGTGTTTTCCACATGTGTTTCTCCCTCAACTGTTCTCAAATTGTGTTTAAATTGCTGTGACAAAGTTAATGCCATTTCCTCATTGGGACCTTCTCCAGCCACTTTTCCTAAGATAGCTCCCCCAAACTCTCTCAGGGCCCCTTTTATTCCTTTCCATACACAGCAAAAGAATAGGCAGAGGCAGGCAGATCTCTGTGAGTTAGAGACCAGTCTGGCCTACAAGAGCTAGTTCCAGGGCAGCCTCCAAAGCCTGTCTTGAAAAAATTTTTTCTTCTGTTCTCCATTCTTTCTGTTTTAAGACAGGGTTTCATGTAGCTCAGGCTGGCCTAGAACTTGCTTCATAGCCAAGGATAGCCTTGAACTGCTGAATCTCCTGCCTCCTCCATTTATGTGTGTTCATTTTATGCAGTATTCTATACATATTACTTTCTTGCGTATTTTACTGTTAGTGGGCATTCATATTGTTTCCAGTTTGGGACTATAGCTAATTTTGTTGTTATGAATATTATAATACATGTATTTTCATGCACATTTGTTCATTTTTGTTGGGCTTATTTATAGATAAAAATGAAATTAATGGCCATATTAAAGCAGTTTTAGTGGGCACTACTCAACAGGTTTTCATGGCCTTTTGTCTGTCTTCATACTGATATCATATTGTCTTAACCACTTTAGCTTAATAATGTTATTAGTAATGCTTGGCCTAAATGCTTCATATTCCTTTTCAAAAAGCCTTGGGTAATGGCTCATACCTACGATGCACTTAGGAAGCTGAAGTAGGAGAAATGAGTTCAAGGTCAAGCTGGGCTTCATAGTATCTCTGGTCACCTGGAATGGAAACAAACAGACCCTATGTGCTACTTCCACCGCCCACTATATACCTGACTTCTCGTGTCCTCCTCCAGGTTCTAGCCTGGTAAGTGTGAGCCTCTCTCCCCATCAAGGAAGCTTCTCTTTGCAACAGACAGAGAGCACTACAAAAACCCACAAGCAATCAAAAGGCAGAGTGGTGGAGCCCAGTCCCAATACATCTACAATACAACTCCTGCACTAAAGGCTCAGGGGACATTGAGGAAGAGGGGTGGAAAGATTGTAAGAGGCAGGGGTCATGGACTTTGTGAGAAATTGTGCCTGCTAGTGACATCAGAAGCCATACCTGTGAAGTCTCACCAACAGGATGACCCAAATGTCAACTAGACATGGATGACACCAACAAACATGCCAGACTGCAGGGGGAAAGGCCCAGGGAGCAGGAGAGGTCATCTTCCCCAGGGAAGAGCATACCAGTTAGTTGTCCAGTGCTAAATGGTCAGCCCTGAAAACATACACACAAGTAACAACACTGTGTGGACCCAACAGGCTATATTTAGGAATACATACAGATACATATGCAATAACAATTGATGAAAAAGGACCATCACTATGAAGGAGAGGTGGGAGGGAAATATGGGAAGGTTTTGAAAAGAGGAAGGGAAAGGGAGAGATTTAATTAAAATATAACCTTAAAATCAAATGAAAGAAAAATGCAGATTCTTCAAGAATAGCTTAGAGCCAGGTGGTGGTGTATGCTTTTAGTCCCAGAACGCAGGAGGCAGAGGCAGGCAGATCTCTGAGAGTTCAAGGACAGCCAAAGCCACAGGGGAACCCTGCCTCAAAACAAAACAGTGGCTTAAAAAACTAGATACATCATTCTCAACTACACAGTGTCTTCAAAACCAGCCTACATACAGGAGGCCCTAGCTCAAAAAAAAAAGCAAAACAAGGCAAAATAAATAAATAAATAAATAAACAAACAAACAAAAAATTGGAGGTGGGAGAACATGGCATAATCCTAGCACTGAGAGACAAGTTTAAGGCAACATAGTTCAATCCCAATCGTGCAATTCCGTTTCTTAAAGAAATGAGGCAGCCAGATGGTGGTGGCATACAGCTTTAATCCCAGCACCTGGGAGGCAGAGGCAGGTAGATCTCTGTGAGTTCAAGGCCAGTCTGGTCTACAGAGTGAGGTCCAGTTCTTCCAGAGCTGCTATACAAAGAAACTCTGTTTTGACACCCCCACCAAAAAAAGGGGTGGGGGGAGAGGCAAAGGCAAGCATATGTCTGTGAATTCGAGGACAGCCAGGGCTACTCATGGAGACATTGTCTCCAAAGAAACAAAACAAAAAAATGTTGGCATGGATCTTTTTCTCTCCTTACATCCCTGTATAATTGCTTATAAAACATTGGTCATGGCTTTTTTTAACCCATAGCTACTCTTCCCTCTCTTTCATATTGTAATTTATTTGTCAAATCAGGTCTTAGCTAGTCGTGGTGGCATGTATCTATAGTCTTCCCACTTGAGGTCACTGTTTTGAAGCTACTTAGGATTACCTAGCAAGACCCTGGCTCAACAACAATAGAATAATTAATTAATTATCCAATTAACAATCAGATAATTATTCCTGGAATGTCTTCAACATTCTAAACTTGCTAACTGTATTATTGCAATGGTGATTTAACATGTTGCCCACCCCCACCACTGTCCTTATTTCCTGTCAATGGAATTGAATCAATAGGCTTGAGTCCATCCAACAGCAGTTTACTAAGCACTGTACTTGTTGCCAGGTATAATACAACAGTGACTTCAGGTATCATTCAGAATACTTGTTCCAAGCAAAAGAAGTTAATATTCAAACAAGAATCTCCAGAGAGCAGCTAACTACTCTGGCAGCTCAGATCAGAGAGAGACTATTCCCAATGCACTAAGCCAGGAATGGGAATGAAGGAGAGTTTTGTGAAGACGATGGCATTTAACTGGACTTGGAAGTCGTTTGAGCACTGACAGAATTTTAATCAACTGGCTGTGAGAACTGGAGTTACTGGCTAGTGAGAGTGGGGGTTGGTAATGTGATGTAGTAGGTTGGGTGTTGATGCCTACCAACATATTACACCCTAGAGGTTGGGAAGATGGCTCTGGGTGAAACCTCTGTCCTGCAAGCATGAGGGTGGGATCCAGAGTACCTACACAAAAGACACCCAAGGTCAACTTCTGGCCTTCCCGTATACATGCACATGTATCTGTGCACGCATGTCACACATGTGTGAACATGTACTCTAACATGCATACCACACACATACACATGATAGTCACATTTAAATTCTAGAAGCCTATGAATGTTTAATTATTTGAAAAATACATCTTAGTAGGTGTGCTTAAATTCAAAAAGAGGAGATAACATGATTTTAGAATAACCAGATGGACTCTGAGTCCAATGACAAATGTTCTTATGAGAGATAGAAAAGGAAGAGATACACAGAGGAGATGGAAGTGTGAAGACAGATGTGTACTGGCGTGACATAGCTGACAGCCAAGCATATAGGCAACTACAGGGACTGGAAGAGATGAGGAATGGATTCTTCCCTATATACTATAGGAACCACAACTCTGCCATACATTAATTTTAACTTCTGACTAGGAAAGTTTCTGTTGTGTGAAGCCACCAGTTTTGTGGTTCCTTGTTCTAACAGCCATAAAGAACTGACTTAGCAAGTTGGGGCTAGAATGCTGTATGATGGAATTGTCTTTTACTGCCATAGCCCTATGAAAACTCTAGACAAAGAAACATCATGGCTTTTCCTTCTCTGGGACCCCTCTCCACATACTCTCAAATTTCTCTCACACTTTTCGCTTTCCTGTAAAATTTTAAAAGCTCATTACTTCTTTACACAATCCCTGAAGAGTTCATATTTTCAATCTTCATCGGTGTGAGATAAGGAACTTGGAGTCACTGTCTCAGGTTGCCCTTTAGTGACTGTTGAGTGTCCCGAACTTTAGGACCCTGAGTCAAATTTACAGCTGAGCCGAGAAAGGTTCCATTGTACTAAAAAAACCCTGGAACAATAGGGTCTCTTGTAGCTCAGACTGGCCTCAAACTCACTTTGCAGCTGAGGGTGACTTTGAACACCTCTTTCTACTCTAACTCTCAAGAATTAGAATCACAGGTGTGCACCAGCCCCACCCAGGCTAAAATTACAACTCCTTTGACCAATTGTTGGCAAGTTATTGAATCTCCCTTGACACACCTCCTCATCTCAGTGAGGAATACCCTTTTGGAGGGGAAGTAAAGCAAAGATTAATGAAAGTTACATATAATACCAAATCTACAATAAATTTCAAACTGCGTTGGTTTCTTTCCATCCACAGCCTTTATTGAACCTACTAATATTGCACTTTCTTATATGGTACCTCTATTTCCACCAGATATAGTTTATCACTATGCTAATGAAGTTTAAACTGACTTTAGGACCCCTCATTTGTACTTGGCTAGAGGCATTCAAGACAAGCCAGGCCTATGGAGACTTGTTCTCAAAAACTAAATAGAGGCTGGTGAGATGGGTCAGAGGAGAAAGGAGATTATTACTAAGCCTGAGGATAAAAGTTGGATCCTTATAACCTACCTGGTAGGAGGAGAAAACTGACCCCTTCAGGTTGTCCTGTCTTCCACATGGGTGCTGTGGCAAATATGTGTCTACATGTGTGCATACACACACACACACACACACACACACACACACACACACACACAGGAATAAGTGAAAAGGAAAAAATTGTCCTTATTTGTCCTAAATTGATAAGTTTGTCCTAAAATGACAAAACCAGAAAGCAAATTGCACTACAGAGTAAGATACAAAAGATGAAGCTTTGAAATGGTGCAAGTACAATTAATGGTAATAAAATTCCTAAGGTCAAAAGTCAGTGTGCTGATATAAACCTAAAATCTAGTCCTGTTTGAAATGGAGAGGCTCTCAAGAAGCTGGCCTATGATTGGCAACATTCACAAACAAAACATTGCCTTAAGGACATTGATCTAATCAAAGTAAAGACTTACATTGTCTGCTTAAGTTCATCAGGCTTTTTGCTACTTGGGAAACTGTTAACAAAAATCAGGATTTATAAAAAAAAAAAAAAAGTTCATTTGTTTTTGTCAAAGTGATTATCTAAATGTTTCACAAAGGCTAAAAGTAGGGGGCTGGAGAGATGGCTCAGCAGTTGGGAGCACTAACTTCTCTTTCAGAGGTCCTGAGTTCAATTCCCAGCAAATACAGCATCTATATCTGATGCCCTCTTCTTGCATAAAGGAGTATGTGCAGATGGAGCCTTCGTATACATTAAGTAAATAAATAAATCTTAAAAATAAATAGCTAAAACTAAAGTTTTGAAACTGGTAAAGTTGTACTTTTGGTTGTTCAAGAACCAAATCTCAAATGCTTAGGCAGAAGAGGGAAAAAAAGGGCTAAATGGACAATCGATATGATACTTTAGTCCTTAATCGCCAATGCCAGCTAGGACCCAGGGGACAAGAAGTCTTTTCTAAAGGGCTCTTGACTTCAGGAGTCTCCCTACCTTTTGATTGGAGAGACCATGGAGACTCCAGATCAATACACAACCTACAAAACAAATAGTTAAAGGTGGAAGGAAATCTTATGCTACCTAATGTAGGAGCTGGGAACCAACCTAGGTCCTCTGCCAGAGTATCAAGCATTCTCAACTGCTCAGCCATGTCTCCAAGCCTCCAAGCCTTTTCTCTTCCTTCCTTCCTTCCTTTCTTCCTTCCTTCCTTCCTTTCTTCCTCCCTTCCTCCTTCTCTCCCTTCTTCCCTTCAGTCCTTCCTTTCTTTCTTTTTGGAGAAGAGGTATATGTAGACTAGGCTGACCTTGAACTTGTTTTGCAACCAAGGACCTGAAAACCTTGATCCTCCTGCCTCTGTCTCAAGTGCTGGAATCACAGGCATGTGTTAACAAGCCCAGCTCAACTTCAGCCCTTTTGAAGATCTTTGCAGTAGGCTCTAAGCAGATGTGTCCACATCTTCAGCTGCGATCAAGTTACAGGTCCTGTCACCAGGGTTAACATTGTGCTTCTCACAGAAGCCCAAGCAGCCTGTTACTGAGTTACTTACAGATCTCTGTTTCTTCTTTGGATGAAACCTAGTTCCATCATACACCTTCATAAATCTCCAGACCTTCCTAATGCAATAGCAAAGTTTGTGTGTGTGTGTGTGTGTGTGTGTGTGTGTGTGTGTTTCATTTCTGAATTCTATGATGTAATCTTACAAGCTGTCTCTTTCTATTCCCTCAGGATTATATAGGACTCAACTCACTTCGGGAATTTATCATAACAGGGCAGTGGTGGCACACACCTTTGATCTCAGCACATGGGAGGCAGAGGCAGGCAGATCTTTGTGATTTCAAGGCCAACCTGGTCTACTGAGCAAGTTCCAGGACAGACAGCTTTGGCTATACAGAGAAACCCTGTCTCAAAAAACAAAACAAAACAAACAAACAATAAAAAGAAAAAACTTATTGTCTACCTGTTCCTCAATGGAAACATATATATATAGGGAGACCAGCGGTCACAGTGGGTGTCTTCCTCAGTTATGCTTCTGTTTTTCTGTTTGTTTTGAAACAAAATTAGACACTGACTGTGGAGCTTGCTGTATGGGCTATATTAGCTGGAGAGCCAGTTCCAGAGATCTACCGTCTCTCAGCCTTGATGTGTCTGGACTGGCTGGCCAGTGGGCCCCAGGTATGGATCTTAATCCTTCTCCCACCCTTGCACTCTGGCAGCGCCTGGTTTCAGACATGCACCATGCCTGATGGCTTTTCACATGGGTGCTGGGGATTTGAACTCAGTTCCTTACAAGTTGGACAAGTGCTTTAGCTACTCAGCCATCTCTTCAGTCTCTCACAATGTAGCCTTGGACTCAGAGATCCACCTGCCTCTCTGTCTCAGTGCTGGGGTTAAAGGTGTGCACCACCAGGCTTACCCCTGGGCAGAACTCTTAAATTTGCTAGACTTAGGTTACCACCTTAAGTTATGACCCTCATCTTTACTTCTTTACCTCAACATTACTGGTGTTCTATGCTGGATCTAGGGTTTTCTCATCCTAACAGTCACTGTTAAACTCCTTTGCTATCATCCTAGAATCACTCTGGGATACTATCTGTCCTTATTTCTCTACCTGAACATTCTTAGAAGAACTACTGTGGTGGCATTATACTACTCATTGTTATTTTGTTCTCACTCCCTTGTCTAAGGAACAACTTCTCCTCCTTCACAAGTGTGTCTCCTTTACCCTTGTTGGGGAATATATATATATATCCTAAAGGAGAGCGATCTTCCCATAACACACGGAACTTGTCTTAGGGTAATTTTTCTCCTGCTGTTCAGCTTTCCTGGCAAAGCTTTCAAATCTGACTTCCTTGCTGTGTTGTCTGTCTCCCCCATCCCCCTTTTGATTGTTCTCTTCCCCTCTGTCCCCCCACCCCAGCCATAAACAGGACTAGCTAGCTGTCTGGTCTGACTAGCAGAGAAACCTCTGCTAGAGCCCTCTGTACCAGGCTTTTTCTTTTAGGCCACCAAATCATGACATGGAGACTTATTAGTTATGAATGTTCAGCCCAGTTTAGGCTTGTTTCTAGCTAGCTCTTTTAACTTAGATTAACCTGTTTGTCTTTATCTACATTTTGCCTTGGAGCTGTTTACCTTTTCTTTCTTTATATCTTACTTTCACTACTTCTTGCCTTTGGCTTGTGGCTGCCTAATTTCTTACCTTGGGCTGCCCCTTGTTCTCTCGTCCTTCTCTTGTTCTTCTCTTGTCTATTCATGCAATGTGAAGTTTTAGTCCTTAAAAGCTATATAGGATAACAAAGGAATGTAGGTTAATAGTTACCTATAAATATCAAACTTATAGTCATGTTAGTTAGGTTTTCGAGGTATACAGAGATATGTTTCAAATACACAGGTAACTGTCAAACACTTCAAAGACTTATAGAATATGGCATTTAGAATGTTTTAATAACTTAGACTTTTCTTGACATGAGCCTCGTCTGTTCCTGTTGGCACAAATCTACTTCTAAAGATGATGATGGGCATTGAAGATACCCCATAAGGAGTTTGCTTTCTTTGTGACACAATCTGTCCTTTAGGGCAAGAAACTGCCCTTGCCCTCAACTGCTGACAGCACCCTGTCCACACTGGACAAGCAGGACACAAAGAAAAGTGACTGCTGAACTTTGCCAAGATGATAGGACAGTCCTTCAAATTTTTCTGCTTCTGAAAAAGGTCTGTAGATATTCCAGGCCTGTAGGCCAAAGATGGTTACCCCAACATTGTAGAGGAAGCTTGGGCTGTTTCTGCCATTTCTTACATTTTGTTGGAAGTCACTTGCTTGTACTTCCTGCTTACTCAGGTAATATTATTTTCCTTCTCAGGTCTTTGATGGGGTTGAAGACGGGACAGTTACAATTCCCCTGAATCTTGGCAAAAGACATATTAGGTACAAAACTTTGGACTCTCCAGAAGAGGACAGCTATTGAAGTAATCTCTATAATTTTGCCAATTACTTATAAACTAGACATTTGGAATGTATTTCTTACTTAATAATTGTTCTTGTTGTATTTCACTTTTGTTAAAGTTGTTAGCTTTCTATCTGGACAACACTTGATAATAATTCTTATTGTACATAGTTTTGTTATGTTAGGGTTAGAACCTTCCCTTCTTAATTAGACAAAAAGGGGTAATGTTATGGAAATTCTATTACTGCTCTGTTAGTCAAATGAAAGGTGCATTTTTGATCCAGAGGTGGGGTTTTCATTGGGAATGGATGTAACTGACAGAAAAGACAGGTCCGAGGGATGCATAGGCCCTTTCAAACGAGAACAGCTGTGGTGTAGGCAAGCAGAGGCTGGTGATTCAGTTTAGATTCCCATTTTGTCTTGTTATATTTGTACATGAATGTTGCTTGATAATAAAAGATAATCTTTTGACACCCTTTATCAGGAATGGACTGTTATTGTCAGTCCTATATACTTTATGCAATCAAAATTTCTCTTTATGGAGTGCCAATATTGGTGTTTCTGGATGGAAGCCATATGATAAACAGTTTGTTGATACTTCCTATACTGATCTGTCAACTTATGCTGAGACAACAATGCTAAACTAACTAAGCTCTTTTGTTGTTGTTGTGGTTGTTTTGTTTTCTCAAGATAGGGTTTCTCTGTGTAGCTTTGAAGCCTGACCTGGCACTTGCTCTATAAACCAGGCTGACCTCAAACTCACAGAGATCTGCCTCTAGAGTGCTGGGATTAAAGACATGTGCCACCATCACCCAACATAACTAAACTTCTTAATGATTCTTTTTGGCCTTTTAATAATACCAAAGGTAAATATTTAACAGTAGAAGAGACCATCGGCATTCTGATAAATGTAACATGTGGGCCCCTGACCCAGACATGCTGGGTGGAGGGAGACCTGACTCTGGAATTCTCTTCTGACCTCCCCATGTTTACCTTAGGAAACATACATCCCCGCTCCCAGAGGGGAGGAGGAGAAATGTTAAAAACAAACAAACAAACACCCAAAAAAACTAACTGTAGTTCCATCTACAACCAAGTGTGACCCACTTTTCGCTTGATTTTTGGAGACCTGAACAGTCGGGCACCTCACAATTGGTCCTCTACCCAGAAATCTGTATTAATGTATACTTCCCTGGTTGGTGCCAGGCCAAAAGATTTCATTGGGGCCTCTGGGATCCTTCCATTCTGGCCAGCTGTTGACATGACTAGGTCCTGTGGCCAGCCACTGGAGTAAGCCTTAAGGAGACAGACTACTACTTTCTACATTGTGTCAATCAGCGCTATTCTTTTGCACTGGGGGAGGGGAGTGGACTGCTGTACAAACGCTGGTCGCCATCACTGATGCCCAGGTCGCTGGCATCTCAGACTCTCTATCCACTGATGCTTTTTACAACCTACATTCTTTTCTGAAGAAGGCACTCTTGCTTTCATACACTTGTTCCAAAATGTAGCAAAAACCAAGTTTCAAATGCCTGATATTCTTGTCAGGGTTGGTTGAAGAAAAAAGGCACTCCAAGATGAAATTTTAGGGCCTATATGGCAGCAGAAAGGTTCAGCATCTCTAATGGACTGAACCCCCAATAGCCATACAAAGGTGTATATATATTGTTACCCAAAGTATTTCCTCATACCAAGGTTCCTAATCTAGTTTACATGTCTTACTTAAGGACAGCATCACATGCCCTCAGGACTTCAGTCCTTTATTATGTATCATTTGCAATACAGAATAATACAAGAGCCTCAGGTGTGCCTGAGTGTCTTGTGATCAAAGTAATGGGATGGCTGCAATGCCTCTTCAGCAAAACAATTCTACAAATCACAGAAAATAATCACTGTTTTCCACAAGGATCTTCAAGGCCAAAGTACTTCTTAAAAACAACTGTTCATTTCTAATGTCTACCCCAGATATGTTGATTCTTGCTACATTCCTACAACATATTCCAAAGTTTGGATCCCTAGCCACAAACAATTGAGTTTTAGAACAGACAACTAATTGATAACTCTGGCCAATACTCAGATTTTCCTACTTTTTTGTTTGCTTGTTTGTTTTGTTTTATGTTTTTTGAGACAGGGTTCTCTATATTGTTTGGAACCTGTCCTGGAACTAGCTCTGTAGACCAGGCTGGCCTCGAACTCACAGAGATCCACCTGCCTCTGCCTCCCAAGTGCTGGGATTAAAGGCGTGCACCACCAATGCCAGGCTCCTACTCCATTCTTAATGAGAATTTCAACTATAGAGATGAATATTAAAATTATCTCCTATCTATAATCTAGAAGGCCCCAGTAGTCACTCTAGAGGCACCATGAAGCCTCAACTTCCCAGCAGGAGTGGAATCCAAATCCATTACGTCTCTGGTAGTGTTGGGTCTTTCCAGTGTATTTGCTTTCAAAAAAAAAAAAAAAATTGTGTGTATGTTCATTGTGCCACAGAAGAATGTGTATGGAGGTCAGAGGACAGCTTTGTGGAATCAGTTATCTCCTTTTACCTTTACACGGATCCCAGGGATTGAACTCAGGTCAGCAGGCTGATAGCAAGCACCTTTACCCACAGAACCATCTTGCTGGCCCTTGTAGTATACCCTCTCTCTTCCTCTTCTTTTTGGTGACAGGGTCTCCTGTATACTGGGTTCAAACTCAGCAAATTGCCAAAGATTATCTTGAATTTCTGATCCACTCATCTCTGCTTCCTAAGTGTTTGGATTACAGGTATGCACCATCACACAAGGCTTTATTGACGTGTTAGGGTTTCCTGCATGCTAGGGATACGCTATACTGACTATACTGACTAAGCTATGTTTTCAGCCTCTGCAATGTATTTCTTTTCTTTCTTTTTTGTTTGTTTTTTGAGACAGTGTTTCTCTGTGTAGCTTTGGAGTCTGTCCTGAAACTAGCTCTGTAGACCAGGCTGGCCTCGAACTCACCTGCCTCTGTCTCTGCCTCTAGAGACATGTACTAGCACTGCCAGGCTTGCAATATATTTCAATAAATGTTCTGCTTGCTCACTCTGGTCTTGGTAAAATCTTTTTGCCCATCTGTATCTCCAGGCCTCCACAATGGTCTTAAAATACACAGTGTATCTCAGAGAGTACCCACTTCCACTGTGTTTGTATTTGTAGCAATAATAGGAGTCAGAACCTTGTGTTTGGCTACAGTGTTTAAAGTAGTTAATCTGAGGATATACCTCCTCCCCACCCCCCACCCCCTGCGCGTGCACCGATCTTGACCTGCCTTTAAATTCCTATTCATCACCACTATAAGGCTATCTTTGGATGCAAAGCACCAAGACAGCGCCAGGGAGAAAAGTCATGTCTTTAAAAAGTAATGACCTTTTGGCGCTGGACTGGTTTTCATATCTAGCTCCAGACCAGCTAGGGCTGCGTAGTGAGAACCGGTCTCAGGAAAAAGAAGTAATAACCTAAGTCCACTGGCAGTATAATTGGCAGCACTAGATAGCAATGGTTTCCCACTCTGGGCTGGTGCGTGGAGCACACTGGTAACCCCAGCTCTTGGGAGGACGGAAGCTCAAGGTCATCCTCAGTCACTAGTGAACTAGAAGAGGCCTGCCTAGCGTCCTGAGACCCCGTCTCAAAAACAAGTTTCCTCTTCTGGATCCGAAAGTCTACAGACGCCTTGTTTTGCTGAGGCCTGCCCTGGCTCGTGGATCACCCCACCCCCCCCCCCCCGAGATCTGAATTGTCCTTATTCCCTAACCCGACAGGTCTCCAAGCGCCGCTGCTTCCGCAGCCCACGTTCCTTCCGCGCTCTAGAGGGAGCCCGCGGGCCCAGCTTCGGCAGCGGATACGTTTCGGAGGGGTAGCGGCCTGGGAGGACTTCGTTCCAACACCTGCTGGGCCGCGATCCTGCCTGGGGACCCAGCGCCGAGTGCGTCCTCCCCACGACACAGCCAGGCAACCCTCGGCTTCAGCGGGGCGCCGGGGAGGAGCCGGGCTGGGACCCTGCGGGCCCACGAGGGGTTAGGTGCTGGCCCTCTGAGGTTGGGGGACCAGAACCGCGACCCACCTGCCAGCCAGCCGCCGCAGAGGCTGCGGCCGTCCCCTCCCGCCCGGCTGCGCGTAAAACCCGGAGCGGAGGCCGGTCCCCGGCTCCCCAGAGGCGGCGCGGCGCGGCCGACTGGGCATGCGCAATGCGCAGGGCCGGCTCCCAGCGCCAAAAGGAAGCGTTCGCCGAGATCGCAGCGGCTGCGCCGGGGTATGCGGAACGGGCTCGCGTGGCTGCTGCACCCCGCGCTCACCAGCACCTTGCGCTCCATCCTCGGCGCCCGCCCGCCGCCCGCCGCGAAGCGACAGTGTGGGTAAGCGCCCCGAGCGCCCGGGCCCACGCGGCCCGCGGGTCACCGTGGCGGTGCCGTGTGCTGCTGCAAAGTGGTGATTCAGCACTTAGCGCCGCCGCCGCCCCTCACGCTGCCAGTCCGGCCCGCCGGGTGCGTGGACGTCCGCGCCGAGGCCGCCCCCGGGCACCGGGAAGGGTCGGGCCTGGCGGGGAGGGAGGACCGGGACGGTGCCCTGGGATCGCTGGGCGGACGCCACCAGTGTAGGGGGGCTCGGGGCTGCCCGAGACTGCCCGGCCGCTCCCGGAGCCGCGCACTCCGGCTGTCCTCCGTGAGCGGCCGGCCACCTGAGGCGGGCCCCGGTGCCAGAGGTGAGGGGATCCGGTGAGTCGTGGGAGAACGCTCCTCACCCTGCAGCGCTGTCCCCGAGGGGACCGAGTTTCCTGGACCAGGGCAATGAGCGTTGGGTACTGTAAAAGTTTGTCTGCCTTGTTGGGGCTGAGCAGACAAGGGGGATTTGGGAGCCCGAAGATACCTTGGGATCCCACACAGCATCTGCCCGGTTTCACACCCCAAACAACACGGGTTCAGAGAGATTTTAGTGGTTTCTCTTACAATTGCAGAGATTATGGCAAAGCCAGGCTTAGGATGCACGTCCTGTGTCCCGTCGTCCCCCCCTCCCCCAGTTAGTGGCGTGCTCCCTCCACTTTTACCCCGCTCTGTGTATACTACAAAATTTCAGTCTCGTAATAAAGGTGTAAGGTGTTTTCTTTACTGTGAATCGAGAGAGATAGGCAGTATTATCTTGCTCTACTTAGGTCATTATTTGAAGCCTACCTGATTTTTCTGGTAGTTAGGACCTGCCGAATGCTGTGATGGGCTTTGTGTGATCTGCCTTCCAAGCACCTCTGATTTGGAACCATTTGACAAGCGATGAGCTTGACAGTGGACAGTCAGGAACAGAGAGGCAGAGGTGGGTTAGGGGATCTGGACTGATCTTTGAAGTCATGGAATCTGGCCATGTGTGGATGTAATCCAGGCCAGGTGTACTGCTAGTTTGTTGGGGATAGTGAACAGATTAGTTGGAGCTTGGGGGAATTTCCCTGGGGCAATTAAAAAGGCACATATGCTGTACAATGCCACCTTGGGCCTCGAATTGTAGTTGGGATCCCCGCGACCCGGAATCTTTGAATAATAGTGAATATTAGGGTTTCAAATTAGATCGTGTTGCACGGGTGTGTAATCCCAGTTACTTGGGAGGCTGAGGCGAGGATTGCAATTCAAGGCCTGCAGAGGGAGTTCCAGGTCTGCCTGGGCAACCCAGGGAGATGCTCTTTAAAATAAAATAATATAAAACAGGACTGGGGATGTAGCTCAATGGCAGAGCTCTTACTTGAGCATGGGCCCTAGTACCCCTCTGGGGGGGGCAGTGTTCTCATGGAACTGGGAGTGTAGGAGATTTGAATGGAGTAAAGCTCTCTGTAGGATGTAACGGAGTAGAGACAGAAGGCAGAGAAATGTGCCTGCTAGGTCTAGTCTTTCCTGCTTGGACTTATGAAGGTAGCAGGGTTATTAGGACAGGCAAGTGGCAGTGAGGAATTTATGGAACTTGTGTTCCCTTCCATTATTTCCCGCTACACTATAAAGTCCATTACAGTGTGGGGGAAAAAAAAATCCCTGGGAGAAGAGGGTGTGGTAAGCATGGGTTTGGTACCTTCTTAGCCTTCCAGGTGCTGGAATTATGGGCATGTACTACTACCATACATGGCTTCTAGAATTTAAAAACTTATATATGTGTGTGTGTGTGTATGCATATATATTTCATACTGTTGTTTTGGAATTCTCGTCTCAACTTATATATTATAGACAATATATAATATTATATTATAGACAACTTTCAGATTTTTTTTTTTTTTTTTTTTTTTGTAAATAAAGACAGGACTTCATGTCCAAGGTAGCCTCGAACTCTCGAACTCCTTACTTAGCTAAGGATGAACTCCTGCCTCCATCTCCAGGTTCTGGAATTACCTGTATGTACCACCATACCTGATTTATGTGGTGTTAGGGAATGAAGGAACCTGGGCTAGTTGGGTTTTACCAAACAAATCTGTTCCCAGCCTTATTTGTACTTGTAAGACAAGGTCTTACTACATAGCCCTGACTGGTGTGGAACTTGTAACTTTTATATAATCCTGGGCTTGCCTCAAATTTGTGGTGATCTTTGTGCATGGAGGCATGGCAGTGTGTAGGCAGATGTGATGCTGGCTACATCTTGATCAGAAGGCAGCAGGAAGTGGACTGAGGTACTGGGAATGGCTTGGGCATATGAGACCTCCAAACTTACCCCTACAGTGACATACTTCCTCCAACAAGGTCATAACTACCCCACCAAGGCCACACCTCTTAATAGTGCCACTCCCTATGAGCTTATGGGGCCGATTACATTGAAACTACCCACACAGTGGTTCACAACTACCCATAACTCATTTTCCAGGTAATCTGATGCTCTCTTTAGGCCTTTAAGAGCATCAAGCACCCAGATAGTACAAATACATACAGGCAAAGCATACACACTATAAAATGAATAAATTGAATGAAAATTAAATATAATATGCACCATTCTGCCAGTCCTAATTATTTTTAAACATTTTTTTATTTTATGTGTATGAGTGTTTTACTTGTATGTTCAAGTGCACTGTGTGTATGCCCACAGAGGCCAGAAGAGGGCACCAGATCTCATGGAACTGTAGTTGTGGGTGGTTATAAGCTGCTATATGGTTGCTAGGAAACAGACTTGGATCCTTTGCAAGAGCAGCAAGTATCCTAACTGCAGAGCCTTCTTTCTAGTCTCTCTCTCTCTCTCTCTCTCTCTCTCTCTCTCTCTCTCTCTCTCTCTCTCTCTCTCTCTCTGTCTGTGTGTGTGTGTGTAAGTGAATGTGTGAGCTTGTGCCAGAAGAGGGGGTCAGATTCCCTAGAGCTAGAGTTATAGACAGGTAGTTTGTGAGCTGCCAGACACAGAACTTAGGTTTTTGGAATAGCAGCAAATGCTTTTAACTAATGAGCCATCTTGTCAGCCCTTGGTTTATTTATTTTTGAGACAGGGCCTCTTGTAGGCCAGGCTATGTTTTTCTTGCCTCGTCCTCCCAAGTGGGGATTAATGATAAGGCATGCACCACTGTGCCCAGCCTTTGTGTATTTTACTTATAGTTAGACTTTCATTGATGAAATCCAGGGCATTGATAAATCACAGCTTCAAGTTAAGGATCTCAGAGAAGGAAATTCAGAAGGCTCAAAACTTAATGAAGTCAGCTAGCTATCTGGAAATGCTATACATAAAATCGAGTGACTGAAACTATGGAAAAGTGAGCTCTAATCAAACTGATTAGAGCATAGTTTTAGGAAGGCGAGTATTAATGTCTGAAACTACCATATGTTCCAATTATTTTATTTAAAAGTGTTACTGTATGTGTATGAGTATTTTGCCTGCATGTACATATGTATATAACATGCCTGCCGGTATTGGGGTCAGATCACCTAAAACTGGAATTACAGCCGATTGTGAGCTACCATGTGGGTGCTGGGAATTGGGTCCTCCGGAAGAGCAGCCAGTGCTTTTAACCACTGAGCCGCCATCTTTTTAGCTCTACATTCAGATCTTTTTTTTTTTTTTTTATTTTGAGAATAATTTAATACATTAATCTCAAGATACAACTGTATTCTAAGACCATTATTGTAAAGGAACGGATCCTTGCAAGACCAAAATAACCCATATACCATGATGTTGGTTTAACCTTTCTTTTTTATCTCCTCCTTCTTTCAACAAATGTGCACTGCGATGTTCCAACAGAAAGGCCGATGCCATGAACACGAAAGCTGTGATTTGCAAGGTACCAACCATATCTAGAACCCAGGAAGGCCAATCAGACAGAGTGAGCATCTCATTAATTAATTAATTCTAATTAAACAATCAGGTGACGTCACAACACTTTGGGGTGCAGCACTGAAAATGTCCATTAAGTTTCTTTTTTCTTGATGATCAGAGGTCCCACGTTGTCTCCAGTCTCTTCATTATGTTTTATGTGAGCCCCATCACAGAACGGAAACTTTTTGGACCTCCAGCAGCGGCAGTACACAGCCTTATCTCCCAGGTCCTCCATGTCGAAAGCGTGCACAACCTTGGGGTTGTCTTTCTGGATCTGAAGGTTCACCGTAGCTTTGTTACGATTATCTTTAACGTAGAAGTTTTTGTAAGCCAGGTAACCGAGAGCAGCTGTCCCAGCAGCAAATGTCACGGCTGCAATCCACTCAGCTCACACTGAGGAGTCGCAGCTGGGACCCATGGTGCCGGCAGCGGGAAGGCCGTGGCCAGACCGCGCGGGCGAGCGCTGGGGGTTACGTTCAGATCCTAAGGAAGTTAGTTTTACTGTACATAGCAAAAAGAATGCTTTCACAGAGTTAGTCACCCGGAAGAACAGGTGAGAGCCTGTTACAACTGGTCAGGTTATAATGCCTATGCCAGTGTTCAAGCATTTGTTTCCTGATCTAAACTCTCAACAAAGAGATGTGTAAGATACTTCATTTAAAAAGAAGTCCAGTGAGATGGCGTAGTAGGTAAAGGTGCCAGTTGCCAAGCCTGACCACATGAATTTGATCTCCAGAGCCCACATGGTAGAAGGAGTTGTCCTCTGACTTCCACACAAGTGCTTGGTACACACATACATGTACATTTCTGCACACAAAATAAATAAAGTAAGCTTCTTAAAGTTTTTAAACAAAGAATGAGTAAACAAAAACTGGTTTTCCGAATAGCTGTACTGGAAATTGGGACTCTGGAATTATCTTAACTATTGGGGACCTAGAAATACTCTATTCTCGGTAATCACTTGGGACATGGCATCAGTCAACCTTGCTGTTGGCTCTTCTCTGAGTTTCTACATGCTTAGGAAACAGTCGTGTACCACTCTGGATTGACTTGACTATTAAGCTGTTCAGACCTTTTAGGGCTTGGGGGCATAGCTCAGTCAGTGGTCAAGTACTTGCATGTAACACACAAAGCCTTAGGAAACAATTCAGGCTTTTAAACCATTTCTAACCAGACAAATGCCTGTTAATAGTTTAGAAAGACAGGTTATCTTCAACATCAGCCTGCAAAATAAAAAGTTGTATTCTGCCCATCTGCCTAGAAGTCAGGGTACATAGCAGTCTCACCAGAGTGTGGGGTAAGACTGGGGAGTCTTTGAATGAGTTTCATGAAAATTGCTTCTCTTTCTATTTTATTGCTTGTGTTTTAGATTTCTTAGGCACACACCCAGAAAATCAGCTTACCTTCCAGCCAGGCTGCTAAGGCTAGGAGACTTTCTTTCCAAAGTGGTAGGTCTCCTAGGTGCTTTGGGCTCTGGAACCTTGACTAGGGCCTTCAGTTGGCTTTTCTTCAATCTGCCCTTACTGTTTTCTGCTTGTTTGGCCGTTATTTGTGCTCATTAATTGAGTATCTATATTGTTTTGATTGTCCACTATGCTTAGCATTGTGAGAGTTGCAGAGATAATCGGTCATAAATCCTGTTCCCAAGGAGCTTTCAGTCATAAATAATGGATAATTATATTCCTTTCTTTGCTTCTGTTATTTTATTAAACATCTCCACTTTTATGCTTTGTTGCTGCTTCCAATTATTTTTAAAATATTTGGGTTTTTTTTTCTTTCTTTCTTTCTTAAAATCACATGTCTGAGAGTTGGAGAGATGGCTCAGCAGTTAAGAGCACTGACTGATCTTCCAAAGGACCTGGGTATAATTCCCAACATCAACATGGCAGCTCATAACTGTCTGTAACTCCAGTTCCAGAAAATCTAATACCCTCACAGACATACATGCATGACAAACACCAATGCATATAAAATAAAAATAAATAAATCATTTAAAAAATATTGTATCAGGCCAGGCGTTGGTGGTGCATGCCTTTAATTCTAGCACTTGGGAGGCAGAGGCAGGCAGATCTCTGTGAGTTTGAGACCAGCCTGGTCTATAGAGCTAGTTCCAGGACAGTGTCCAAAGCCATAGAAAAACCCTGTCTCGAAAAACAAAAAACAAAAAACAAAACAAACAAGCAAAAAAAAAAAAGGAAAGAAAACAAAAATTGCATCTGGGCCTTTGGAGAGACAGCTCAGTGGTTAAGAGCAATGACTGATCTTCCAGAGGTCCCAAGTTCGACCAAGTTCGATTCCCAGCAACCACATGGTGGCTCACAACCAGCTATAATGGGATCCAGTGCCCACTTGTGGGTTGCAGATGGATATGCAGACAAAGCACCCATATACATAAATAAGTAAATCTTAAAAAAAAAAGAAAAAAGAAAAAAGAAAAAAAAGAAAAGATTGCATCTGTTTCCTTCTTTTCAAAGTAGAACACAAAAATCTTTTTAAATTTTTGTGTATATGTGGTTGTGTATGTGTTGAAGTCAGAGGACAGATATGTCCACCTTTGTATGGGAGTTCCAGAAATTGAACTGAGGTCCTCATAATATATATATATATATATATATATATATATATATATAATATATATATATAATTTTTTTTTTTTTTTGAGACAGGGTCTCATTGTGTAGCTCTGGCTGTCCTGTACCTCACTATGTTGACTAGACTGGCCTTGAATTCACAGAAATCCTCCTGCTCCAGGCTCCCAAGTGCTGCCACCATGCTCAGTATTTTTGTTTTTAACTGTATGTATATATGTGTGTATGTACATGTCAGTGCAGTGTCTTTGGAAGCCAGAAAAGGATGTTGGGACCCCTTGGAGCTGGAGTTACATGTGGTTGTGAGCCACTGTGTCCTGGTGGCGTGTCTCTAATCTCAGTACTTCAGAGGCAGAGGGATGAGGATGGGGAGTCTGAGGGTAGCCTGAAATACAAGTGATACTCTGTCTCCAAGTAAATAAATTAAATTAAAACTTTACCCTTTTTTAATGAACTGCTTCTCTTCTTTGTCTATTAAAAGTGTATCTGAAGCCGGGCGTTGGTGGCCCACACCTTTAGTCCCAGCACTGGGTGGGGGGGGCAGAGGCAGGAGGATCTCTGTGAGTTTGAGGACAGCCTGGTCTACAGAGTGAGTTCCAGGACAGGCTCCAAAGCTACACAGAGAAACCATGCCCTGAAAAACCAAAAAAAAAAAAAAGTATCTGCCTTAAAAAAAAGATATGGGTTCCTTTCCTCCTTCCTTCCTTTCTTTTAGATATTGTCTAATTCTATACCTTAGTCTGACCTAGAGCTTACCATGTAGCTCAGTCTTGTAGGTAGATTTTTCTGTCCTGCCCGCCAGCTCCCAAATAGCCACATGGAGACTTACTATGAAATTATGAAAGTGCAGCAGATGGCTTAGGCTTGCTTCTAACTACCTCTTATAACTTAAGCTAACCATCTCTGTTAGTGTTTGTGCTGCCCCAGGCTTGTTTATCCTGCTGTCCTGCTTCCTCCCAGTGATCTCTGTGCCTGGAAATCCTGCCTAGCTATTGGCTGTTCAGGTTTTTATTAAACCAATTATAGTGACGCTTCTTCACAGTGTACAAAAGATTATTCCAGAACATTTCCCCCTTTTTGTTTAAATAAAAAGGAAAGGTTTTAATGCTAAATAATATAGTAAAATTATATACAATAAGAATAATTTTAAAGTAGGAATTACATTCACAATGTCCAGTCCACTTGTATTTGGCAAATTCAGAGAAAGTACTGTATTATTTATCTTACCTTAGTTTAAGGTTTTATACCGAAACCACTTTCTACCATAACTTGTATTACCATCCTAAACAGTGTGTTTTTTAGACTTTAAAACATCTTAGATAAACAACTTAAGCTCCTAAGTTTCTCAACCTTAAAAGCTTTACATCTCTTATGTAAGTTTCTTTTCTGAATTTGGTAACAAGGAAAACTGTAAAACTATATCTGGTCTTCAACCCCATCAAAGATCTGAGAAGGATATAATATTATTACCCGAGTAAATAGGAAGTGTAGAGCAAACAACTTCCACAAGTATAGAAATGACAAACATCTGGCTGCCTGGACAGTTACTCAAGGTTCCTCTGCAACCTTGGGCCATCCATCCTCAGCTTACAAGCTGAAAATATCTGGCAGACTTTTCTGTGAAGCAGGATTTTGAAGGACCATCCTACCTTGTCTTGGCAAAATTTGGTAGTTGCTTTCTTTTGTGTCCTGCTTGTCCACTTTAGACAGCACACTGTCAGCAGTTGGGGCAAGGACAGTTTCTTGCCCAGTGGCTTACTTTTGGGTTTTTTGTTCAGTGGCTAGTTTGCCACAAAGAAAGCAAACTCCACATGGAAGTTCTTCAGTGGCCATCATCTTCTCTGAAGTCGATTGGTGCTGCCAGGAGCAGACATGTCTCACTATCATGAAAAGCCTTATGCCACTGAAACATTTAAAATTCCATATTCTATAGGTCTTTGAAGTGTTTGAAGACCATCTTCTTTCTATTTTAAAAACATCTATGTATGGTCTTGAAAACATACCTAACATGGCTATAAGTTTGATATAGATGACTATTAACCTGCATTTATTATCCTAAATAGCTTTCAAAGATTAATACTTTACATAACATTTTAAAATGAGCTGCATAGGTACAGTACCTTAAATAAGAATAGGAACATAGTATAGTATAACAAAAATAACCTTAAATTTGTATCAGTATACAAAAATCCATACCATTGTAAAATATTTGAGACTAGTAGTTGTTTAAATGTAGGCTCAACAGCTGGATGGTGGTGGCACATACCTTTAATCCCAGCATTTGGAAGGCAAAGGCAGGTGGATCTCTGTGAATTCCAAGATAGCGAAGGCTACACAGGGAAACCCTGTCTCAAAAGACAAAACAAAACAAAAACCCAACAAAACAAAAAACAAAAAAACAAAACAAAAAGTAGTCTCAAAAATTTACCCTTTTATCTCATCATTTCTATACTATATCCCCCCTCTTTTTCTTCAGAAAGGAGATCCTTGTTTAGCATTTTTCCCGACCATAACCAATAACAAGTTGTAATCAACTCCTCTAAGTGATGACAAACATCTATTGAATGATCAGAAGCTATCCACCCCACCTCTTGGGAATGTGAATGTCATTTGTACTGTTTACCCTCAGCTGATAGAGATCAGGAAGGGTTTCACTGAGATCATAGGGTATGAATAAATTCTAAAATTTGGATGAATGGGGTATAGTTGATAGATTTATGCATAGAAGACATGGGATTAGCAAAGGCTAAAAGAAATAGGAAAACTCATAATATTGAGAAACAGATTTTTATCCCATAGGAAGTAAAAGTATGTCACTTTCAGTGATGGCATGATATACAGAAGCTAATCCCTTTGGTTTTTAGAAACACAATTTGAACCCTAGTAGGTAGAGGGCTTGCCTATCATGCTTGAGGTCCTGGTTTGATCCTGGTACTGGGTGGGGTGGGGTCAAGGATGGATGGATATGAATGGAGCTGGGTGCAGTAGCACATACCTGTAGTCCCAGCTACTTTGATGGATGAGGTATGAGGATAACTTGTTCAGGAATTCTAGGCTGTGGTGGGCTACACAAATTTGTAAGTGACAAGGATAAGACTCATTAGATGACTCATGAAAGAAGATCCAGCAGCCTCTAATGATGGTTTGGGCGTGTAGGGGTGGAGCCCAAGGTCTTAGAATTAATTACTTTAAAATGAGTACTGCATGAGCCTAGACTAGGAGGGACAGTCAGAGCAGAGAAAATACCAGGGAATTGAGCTGCAGGCTGTGGGAAGAAGGCCATCCAGGTGAGATGTTGGTCCTGTCTGGCAGGTGGCTGGTTTTCCCAAGGCATGCCAAGAGAGCAGGTCGGTCAGGTCCGGCGGCAGAGCACAGTGGCAGTCTTATAGGCCTTCAGGAAGTTGGATGACTCAGGGCTTCTCAGGATAGTGGATGGGACTGACAGTCCTTAATCACATAGGAAGGGAAATGACGGTCTAGTTCATTTGTAGGTAGTAGGTGAAGGGCTCAGTTAAAAGGTCAAAATTAGGTTGGTGAGCTGTGGTCTCTTAAATTCCTTCTGCTTAAGGACCAGAAATGGATGTAGGAGACCCCAAATAAGACTAACCTCAGATGTAAGTGACATAGATCCAGCTGTTAGCTTCTTGCTGTTCTTGGAAGTGGTTTTGTTTTTGTGCCCCAGACACAGGGTTTCTGTCCTAGAACTCACTCTGTAGATCAGGCCGGCCTCGAACTCAGTGATCCACCTGCCTCTGCCACCACCACAGCCCAGCTGTTCTTGGTAATGTTTTAGTGGCCACAGGAATTCTGCAAAAGAGTAGTACTATTAATTTTCCTTTTCTGTATGAGAAGAGGGATGCTCAACGGGGTTAAGTTCAGTAATACACAGTAAGTGGCTTGGCCAGATGTGAATTCAGTTGGGCTCATTCAGGAACCTTGGGGATTAGCTACCACTACATCACTTCACTGAAGGTAGCTTGGCATCTCTAGTGGAGATAGAGAAGCCAGAAAAGGAGCTAGTTTTGGAAAGGATATGCAAAGTGGTGTTAAGTCTAAAGCAGTCCATAGTCAAGGGGAGACTTACTAGAACCATTTGAAGTATGACTGGACTTAGGCTAGAATGTCTAAGCTGTTTTCTTAGATTGGATGTGGAGTTGAGAATATGGACATGTGTGTCTATACTGAAAATATTTATGTAGAGATGTAGATGGTACATGACCCCGTGAAATGCTGGCATTTAGAGATACAGAGGAAACACATTTGGAGAGCTTGGAAATTCAAAGAACAGAAGTTGATATGGTCGAGTGGTTATATGTGTTAGTCAAAAAGGTTTCAGGGAGAAATGGGATGTTGAGAAAAAATAAAAGACCATTTTGTTGGCCACTGGCAAACAGTAAAGGATGGAAGCCAAGTTTCGTGGGGTCCAACACAACTATTCTGAAAAACAAAACCTGAAGTGTTAAGTTTGGAAAAATCAGACACATGGGAAAAAGCAGGCCTAAGCAAAAACAAGGAGAATAAAGGTGTGTGTAAGTGGGTTAAAGGGAGAAGCTAGTGGAAAAGAAAAGCCTAGGAAAAAGAGTGGGAAAAGTGGGAGGGGTGGGTAGGAGGGTAGAAGGAAAACATTAGTATTATATACTAATAACAATGAGGAAAGGTTGCTGGGCGGTGACTCAAGCCTGTAACCCCAGCAATTAGGAGTGGAGGAAGGTGTTTGAATGTAGACCAGCCTATCAGAGAGCGAGGGAGGAGAGGGAGTGGATAGCGAGGCCTTTCTAAGTTCTGCCCCTTTTCTCATGCTGTATCCCAGCAGCCAGGGTGTTTCTATGGGATGCTACCAGTCCTGGCTCCTGCAGTGGGCATTGTTCTTGCTCAGCTCAGCCTTGTAGGATACCTGGTTTTGGGACATGAGAACAAGGGAACAAGGGAAGGACAAGGATCGCCTCTAGTCTATCCCACGTGTAGGTGGCTACTAAGTATTTGTAATGTGTCTGTCTAGAGTCCTGGCATGCCCCATGCTGGGTGATTCCAGTTCTGGGTGTTCTGAATTAGAAGATTTTTATTCATTCATTCATTCACTCACTCACTCACTCACTCACTCACTCACTCACTCACTCACTCACTCACTTAGTTTTAGTAAGTCAGAGAGTTCTTATGTAGTTCTTCCTGGCGTTGTACTTATTGTGTACCCCAGGCTAACTCCAAACCTGATGTCTTCCTGCCTCAACCTTCCCAGCACTGGGCTAATAGGTGTGAGCCACCACACATAGCTTTTACTGGAACATTTCCAGGAGTGTTTTCACATGGTTCTTGCTTACCTGTTGGTGCTGGCTCCTCAGCCACGCAGTTGTCTGTCATTGGCAGCTGCTTTTCTGCTCCCTCTTGATTTTACCTGGCTCTGGAACCTCCTCCTGACTTGTCTGAGGCGAATGTTCACGATGTTGGAAAGTTCCTGAGTCGGGGATGCCGTGGTATTTAGTCCCCAAAGTCACTGAGCGCACAATTTGGGTCTGAGGCTCTTGGCTCTCGAGCTGGTCACTGTCTTCTTCACAGTGCTCCTATGCAGAGGCAGGTAGCTTTTCTTTGGGACTGATGGAAGAATCCGTGCGATTCTAAATGAGCATCTTCCCTAGAGGAAGGAGGAAGAGAGGCACAGGTGACATTTACAAGGTTGTGCAATTTGTGTCGGCCTGTAAAGTTTGGGCTCAGTAGTCAGTCCCCAGAATACAGTGCCTCAGGCCCACAGGCTTTGGGGAAAAGCTGGACCTATCTTCATGTTGTTGAATAGGAAAAAGGAGAAATAAGAGGCACAAGAAAGCCCACAGTCTTGAAAGACTGGCTTTTCACCACAGCAGCGCTAGAGTGAACCTACAGTCAAGTACTGTGCCACTGAGCAACGTCCCCAGCTGAGAAATAAGTTTCTCAGTTCTATTGTTCTCAATGGTGACTATAGTTAATAACAATAATGTATTGTATGTTTCAAAATTGCTAAGAAAGTAAATTTTTTTAACCTGAAAATAATAAATATGTGAGGTAACATATTAACTTAATGTGGTCATCCCACAGTGTGTCCATATATGAAAACACTTCCTTGTACCTAGAGGAACAGGAAAGCAAGCGGGAAGGAAGAAGAAAGTTAACATTGGCACACCACTGCCACGCAAACGCCAGGCCTTTCAGACGTGTCAGTGGCGCCAGGGGTCTTAAAGGAATCGTTCCGCTCTTTTATTGTGGCTCTTCTTAGTCTTTGACAGGAATAGTTCCACAGTCTTTGCTTACCTTTTACGACCATGGCTCTGGAGTTTACACGCCTTGTAGAATGTCCCCCGTTCGAGTTTACATACTTCTCCTGTGTTTTAGGTGTGGGCTTTCCAGCTCCTGAGAGTCTACCACAGGGCTGATATCAGTGCTCTCACTGTGTGCTAGCAAATGGCATCTGGAGTTCATTGGTCTCTTTACTGATACTCTTACTGGGTTTGTTTTTCTGGAGACAGGGTTTCTCTGTATAACCCTGGCTGTCCTGGGACATGCTCTGTAGACCAGACTGACCTCGAACTCAGAGATCTGTCTGCCTTGCCTCCCTAGTGCTGGAATTAAAGGTGCCTGGCTTACTTTTACCAACTGAACAGTTCATCCTAGCTAGCCTTATTTCTTACTTGTTATAAAGTTAGTTTTTCCCTTTGCTATCTTTTGGGGAAATACTTTAAAACTATTTAAATACATTTTTTTGTTTGTTTTTAGGTTTTTGGAGGCAATTGTTACTTTTATTTATTCGTTTTTGTAGCTCAGGCTGTGTCTGTGTCCACTTTGAGTGCCTGTGTGGAGGCCAAAAGTTGATGTTGAACATGGTCCTTAATTGCTCTCACTTAATGTGGAAATTCCTGATTCAGCTAGAATGTCTGGCCATCGAGCTCTGGGAATGCCCCTGGCCTTGCCCCTTGCCTCTACACCCCAGCATTAGAGTTACAGATGAGTGCCACCACGCCTGGCTTTTATGTGGGTGCTTACACAGCAGGCACTTTACCTACTAACCCTTCTCCTCAGCCCCTGGTCTTGATGTATGTCCCTCTTGTCTCAGCCTCCTGAGTGCTACTAGTGCCAGAATGTGCCATCCATGCTGTGCTTTGTTCTTCATGTTTATCTTTCAGCATACATTTATGGTGTGCTGCTTTACACAGTGCTTTTCTTGTGTGTACGTGCGTGCATATGTGTGCATGTATAGTGTGGAGGCTGGAGATCAACATAAGATATATTCCTCCGTCGCTATTCACCTTACTTTTTGAGATGGGATGTCTTTCTGAATCTGAGGAGCGCACACTTGCTTCCCAAGATTGGCTGGGCAATGAGCTCCAGGGACCCTCCTCTACCTCTCCTATACTAGGATTCTGGGTGCAAACATTTTATCAAATGAGATGTCTCTCCAGGTGCACTTAGAGGTTTCTGTCAAGGCCTTTTTGTTTTCTGAAGCAGGGGCTTTTGTAGCCCTGGCTAGTGCCGGTCTTGCCATGTATTAGAGGGTGACCTTGAGCTCCTGAGCCTCTTGTCTCTGCCTCTTGAGTCACCAAGCCTGGTTAGCTTTAATTCATTATTGTTACTATTTAATGTAATCTTACTGTTTTAAATATGGGCTTTGGGAGTCTGGATGCTAGTTTCTATCCATTGAATATCTATCTAATCATTCTGTTAGTTATTATTTTTTGGACCCCAAGATGTTTCAGGTTTATTTGTTGTTACCTTCTTATTCTAGTCATTGAATTAACCATTTCTCCAAGGAGTCACAGCTGTTTTTAGTGGAGAGGCCAAAGTTGGGAGGCAAGTTTATGGTGCTATGTATATATAGTCTTTGCTACTTAGGAAGGGAAGAATCAGGGCCCCAGGTCATCTCATTGGTCAGGACAAAGGTAGGAGGTTTATGTATACAAATAAATAGTTATCTTATATGTGGACGAGTAAATGTACCTGTATATGTTTATTCATGTATATGTATTATGTATTCAAGTCTGTAAATAGAAACACATACACATAAAGACATGTTCACATCCGTATTTATTTCTGTATCTGCCTGTATATTGAAAGCTGCAAGATCACACAGATGGCCCCAGTGAATTACAAGGTTAATTTTGGCTTTTATTCTTTGCATATATATTCGTGACTCTTCCCTGCTGTGAGGACCCTGGTTCTCATTGACCTACGTATTTCTTATTTACTGTACCCCACCTCAGCATGACCAACGCCTGTCTCATCCCTGCTGCCACATCCTTGCCTGTGAAGTTGTTCCTCCGGCTCTTGTCACTCCACACTGCCAGGAACGATTGCCCTGTTTATTTATAACCGTTGAGCTTTGGCAGACATTTGTAACTGTTGTTGCAGGTTCTCCTTGGGTACACCTCTGCACCTCACTCAAGTTTTGTCTCCTGTTGGGCTGCAAAGATGGGGGTGCTGCCCTTGTTCCACCGAGGATGCAGCTATTAGAAGGCTCAAGTTCCTTATTTTAAATAAGGCTGTGGTGGCGCACACCTTTAGTCCTAGCACTCAGAAGGCAGAAGCTGATGGATCTCTGTGAGATCAAGGCCAGCTTGGTCTACAGGGCAAGTTCCACATAGCAAGGGTTACACAGAGAAACCCTTTCTTGAAAAATCAACAACAATGAGAGAGAGAGAGAGAGAGAGAGAAGAAAAAGGAAAAGTTGAAATAGAGCTCAGGATAAGTCCTAACTCTGTGTGTTCCCTATTTACATAATTCAGGGTGCAGGCTGAAGAAAGATGGGTATCCTTGAAACATCAGTATCTTGCTTTTTCCTTTGTTAATTTGCCTTGTTGTGACATGGACAGTCCTAGTTAGCAAAAACAAGTTCATTTGGAACTGTAAGTTTTCAAAGATTGCGTTCTGTAAAGTACACAGAGTAAAGACCTGCTATCCCGTTACGCACAGGCACCCATCCTTCGAGAACTGTATATAGTCTATTGGTAAATTAGATTATCAATGTGGTTAAGACATGGTGCTTGATGTCTAAAGATTTGGATTTGATTCCCAGTCCTTCTGTCTAAAGCCTGTATGCCTTTAGCCAAATAACTCCCCTGAGGTCTCATTTCCCAGGCTCCATCTAATTGGTTCATTGAATGTGTGTCCCTTAAAAAGCGTATGTGCTGTACAAGACCCTGACTGAACACTATGGGGAAAGGCCAGCAGTCCAGTACACACTTCTAAGGGCTCAGTGCACCTTTTTAAGGTGCACCCCTGTGTTTGTGCCCCAGACTGCCCATTGTTGAACAAGGTTCCTGTGGATCTTTTGTCTCTTTCCTTCAAAGTCAGTTCTCTTCCTTTTCTTTTAAGCCTTTTCTGGTTCAGATGGATGTAGGTAGGTAGATTGGAGTTTATGATGGTTTATGCATTTTGATGAGGCTGTCTCCTGGCCGTAAGTGTATAGGATTGGATGTAATAACTCTCATCCATTGTTTTGGGGGTGATAAAGTGGAGCTCTAAAGGAGTCTTCCATCCTCAGGGTTGTTGACATTGTGAGCCAGATGGTCCTTTACTGTGGAGCTGTGCTGTGCTGTGCACTGCAGGATGCTTGCAGCACCCCTGGCCTCAGTACTCTTCATTTGTGACAGTCAAAAATGTCTCCAAACATTGCCAAATGTCCCCTGGGAGCAGGGGTGAAATTGTCAACTACTGAAAACTATAAGTAAATATTGCCTCCCTAATAGCAATTATACAGGAATAGTTAGTTATCTGCTTTCTTGGTAGTCTTCCCGATGATGTCTTGACCTCTGGAGGTGACAGTATGCAATTGGAATTTTCACGAGCCTGCATTAAGAATGCCAGTAATAACACAGTGGTTATTGAGGCAGCCTCTTTGCATCTCACTCTTACAGGACCACAATAACAGAGATGATTCTAATAAGGCTGCCATTTGTTGATGCCTTGTATGTGCCCGGCAATGCCCTAATGAAGTTTAGTTAAATGTATTTTACTGGAGAAAACAAGTGAAATCTTCCCATCTGATGCAGCATGTCCCTGTCAATTTAATAACCGAAATGAACATTTTGACACCCCCCCCCCACTCCCGACAGGGTTTTTCTGTGTTGCCTTGGCTTTTCTGGAATTTCTCTGTAGACCAGACTGGCCTCGAACTCACAGAGATCTGCCTGCCTCTGCCTCCCAAGTGCTGTGATCAGAGGTGTGTGCCACCAATGCCTGGCAAAACATTTTGACTCTTGATGAGAAAGTCCAATTCCAAAAGAGTCCAGTAGTATCCCAGATCAGAGGAACAAAGAGATCATCTGTTAATGATGAAATAGGACTACTAAGCCATGCTAAGAGTGGTCAGTGGGTTTTTCTTAAATAGCATTATCTGAAGTGAGCAGATTTTCTTGTGTCCCAACCAGGGTGTACGTAGTGTTCAAATGAGCCCTCAAGAGATATCCTCTGTACAGAATGGGAGCATTTATGATTTGCTTTCCTTGGAGGGCTGCTCTGACAGAATTAGACACAGGCCAATAACTGATTTGGATTAATCTTTAGAAACTGTGACATCGATCTTTAAGCTACTTTTGCTGTTTTGGGTTCATAGAACATCTGTAAGAAAGGTAATCCATGTATATGTCTTAAATGTGAATTTAAATAAATATACCTTTATATGATACTCTCTTAAAAGTAAATAATCTGTATATATATATATATATATATGTTTTGTTTTTTGAGACAGGGTTTCTCTGTGTAGATCTAGCTGTCTTGGAACTTGCTCTGTAACCCAGGCTGGCCTTGAACTCTAAGAGATCTACCTACCTCTGCGTCCTGAGTGAGTGCTGGGATAAAAAGTAATGTACTACAATGCCTAGTCCCCTTCGTCCCCTCAAGATCTTGCTCTGTGTCCTGGGCTGGCCTTAAATTCATGATCCTCCTGCATCAGCCTTCCAAGTGCTGGGGTTTCAGGCCTGTATCACCATACCAATCACACACCAGGCTCAGTAGGTTTCCTATTTCTTGTGTTCAAGACAGCGTCAACAGAAGTAATTGTCACAGGAATTAGGCTATTATTTCTTAGCCTTCTTGGATTAGAATATTGTTAAGGTTTTCAGGGTGACTTTTGATGATTAATATTTATGTTAGTAATTGATTTTTATTTTACTGTGTTTTATGAAAGGAGTTTTGATTGTAATATAATAGGTGTTTAGCATGATGTGGTTTTACAAACTGAACATACCTGTATAACCAGCACATGACCAGGAAGACTTCTTTGTAATCTTTTTAGTTACTGTGCCTCCCCAAGGCAATGGCCTTCCAGATGAACACATAGTTTGGTTTGTTTTTATGCTTGATATATATGCAAGTATATAGCATTTATTCCTGTATCCAGCCTCTTTCACTTGACCTCCTGTTAGTGAGGCTCATTCTTTTTCTGTCCTGTTTTGTTTTCTCATTGATATATGTTAATTCGCTTCTGTGATTGAACCACAGTATCTCTGTCTCTGTCTCTCTTTTCTTGAGACAAGGTTTCTCTGTGTAACAGCCCTGACTGTCCTGAAACTCACTCTGTAGACCAGGTTGGCCTTAAACTCATAGAGATCCCCTGCTTCTGCTTCCAGAGTGCTTGGATTAAAGCATTGTGCCACCACCCCTGGCCATGCTATATCTTCTTATAGTCACTGGACATATCATATTTAGTTTGGACTATTATAGATAGCGCTACTATGCTAATGCTATGGAAATAAGATGCACTTATTTTTAGTATATCTGATACTAGAATTGTTAGATCACATTGTTAGTCAACATTATTATATAGTGACTGTTTTTGGCTATTTTTCTTTTTCTTTTTTTAGCCAGGGTCTCACCCTGGAGTCCAAGCCAGTCTTGAATTTGTGGTAATTGCCCTGTCCCATATTCTGGAGGGTTGAGATTGTAGGGGTGAACCACCATGCTTGTAGTAATAGTTTTTGAAGATGACTGTGGATTTGTGTCCCTGTATCTGTGTATGAGTCAGGTACCTATGTAGCTTCTCTGATACTTGATATTTGTGGTCCATTCCGGTAGCTATGCAGTGGAATTTTAGAGAGTCTATGGGAAGAATTAGCTAAAAGTTTGGAGTTCCTTGTAGCATTAATTTACCACATCAACCCCATACCATCACCAAAGCCTTCCTGTAACCCCTTTCTTTATGCAGTAGAGCACCCTGTTGGGACAAGCATAAATCTGCACTTACAATCAGCAAACACTCCCGGAGACGATGTCTGGAGATGGTCATCTCAGTCCCAGGGGCTCCTGCCTCTCTGGAATTCCAGTTTTGGTCTCCAGTGCTTCCACAGCCCTTCAACATATGCAGAAGCGTGATTTTGTTATTTATTGTGTCTTTTTCTAGTTGAAGCTATGTCGGTTTGTCATGACCCACTTTGTCCTCTGCAGGGGTGAGAGTTACCATTGGATTCTTGGTAGTTTTCCATGAGCACAGTCCTGTTCGCTGGTGGTTTTTCTCCCCTTCTATGTGTTTTGTTTCTTTTTCCTTGCTTTCTTGGACTGTGTACACCAAGGACAGGGTTGAACAGAAGTGGCACCTTGTTCTGGGGCCTCGGGTACTACATTATTTCAGGGTTACTCGAGATCATTGCTCTTGTTTTTTGTAAATGTGCTTTTTTAGAGAATCTTTTTTTTTTTTTTTAAACCTTTTAGTATGTATATGTGTGAATCTGAGTGAGTTACAGGTGTTTCGGAGCCATCTGACATCAATACTGGCATCTGAACTCATGTCCTTTTAACTACTGAGCCAGCTCTCCACCCCTTGTTGACTTCCCTTTAAAATTCGTTTTAGGCCTGCCAGTGGCAATGCATGCCTTTAATCCCAGCACTTGTGAGGCAGAGGCAGGTGAAGGTCTGTGAGTTTGAGGTCAGCCTGTTCTACAGAGTGAGTTCCAGGGCAGCCAGGGCTACACAGAGAAAACCTATCTTGAAAAGCTAAAAAAAAAAAAAAAAAAAAAAAAAAAAAAGTCATTATTGGTTTCATGTAAATATTCTTTACCAAGATGATTATGACTCTTCTTTTTTTCCTGTTTGTGTGGTTTTATGTATACTTTTGAAAAACAAGTCACATATAAACTGATTATATAATTGTTTTCATATTGCAATGTCTCTGCTGTTTCTTTAAAAAACATACTTTATATATAGCAATACAATTTACATACTAAACAACTATAATATAATTACTTTAAGTAGTATTGAACAGAAGAAAAAGGAAAAATTTCAGGTTAAAAAACCATATCCCAAAAGTAAATTTAAAAATAATAATTTTTTTGCTAGTAGATGGCGGTGCACACTTTTAATCCCAGCACCTGAGATGCAGAGAGAGGCAGATCTCTGTGAGTTCGAGGCCAGTCTGGTCTACAGAGCAAGTTCCAGGACAGGCTTCAAAACAATACAGAGAAACCCTGTCTCAAAAAAACAAATAATAATAACAGATTTTTCCCTAAGTGGGTTAATGTAATAAATGTATTCAGTGACTAGTCATGCCTAATTCCTGTTGCACAAATGGTCAGTGGAATTAGAAAGAGAGCCCAACTTTCACAATCACTGTCTCAAAGCAATACCAAATGTTGGATTCTTTTGGAATATAAAATGGTTCTTACTGCTTCAGTACACACAAACTGAATTCACAGATCTACCATGGAAATAAAAGAAAACTATGCTGGCGTTGAAACTAGGAAAAAAAAATAGCTTCATGCGTTCTTTGTGACTCGTGTGTCCTTTGCCTTTTTCTTTCATGAGATAGCGTCTCATGTGTCCCAGGTTTCTTGGAACTCACTGTATATCAGATGACGAATTTGAACTTCTGATTGTCCTGAATGCTGGGATTACAGGCGTCCTGTCTGTTGGTGCTGGAACTGAACCCAAGGCTTAATGCTTCGTAGGCAAGCGTTCTTCCAACTGGGCTACATCCCCAGCCGCATTTTCCTTTTTGTGGGACATGGATTGTGAGGCCGGTTTTCATCTTAGGGACTCCATTGGCAGACTGTTCTAGGATCCTTCTGCTGCCTGCCTGTTTTATATAGGGAAGGAGAAAAATTCTGAACTTTGCTTGGAGCACTTGTTTTATTATTTGGCATAAGAAAGGATAATGGGGTCAAGGAAGGACTGTGAGGGTAGTAGCTGGAGCCAAGGAAAGTCATGTATGATTGCTCTAGGTGCCACCTGCCACCCTGCCCTTCCCACGCTTCCTCTTTGTCTGCAGTTCCTGCTTTACCACAAGTCAGCTACCTGCCTGACTGCAGTTGGGTAGGTTACTTAATCACCAGGTTTTGTTTCTTCTTGGGGTTGAGGAAGGTGACCATCCCAGCAGCTATGAACCCCTGTAAGGAGAATGAGAGGATTAAATGGGAGTAATTGTTAGGATTAGGTTTGTTCAGTGCTATCTCACATTTTATAATAACCGAAGACAGACTGTGCAGAGGGTACTGGTGATGAAGACCCTTGCCCCCACCTGTTAAAAAGGTCTGCGCTAGGAGTTGTAAGTGCAGGCGGCATAAAGACGAAGTTTGGCACATTCACATAAGCTATTATAGAGTCCCTGAGAGGCATCCCCCTTGACAGCTCACATTAGGAATTAACAGCTCCTGATAAGCAGGCACCTGAACTACACATTCAGTAAAGAACTGATATTTAGAGTGCTGTTGCTATAGGGTTCCTTTAAATTCAGCCACCCTGATTCACTTAAGGTTTTAGTTGTTGATCATGAAGTCTTTTTTCGAGGCGGCCAGGGCATAGAGTTCGGCTTCTGCCTAGAACAAGGGCACAGTTTCCAACTGTGGAAGATGTGAGTTAGCCTACAGGATCTCAGTCTGTGCCCACTTTCACAAGCTAGCTTCTTTATGAACTGAAGAGAGCCTGCCCCTAAGCAGGAGAGCCATGCGTAGATGGTGCCCTGAGACATGGTGCTGCTTTTTTAGATCCAGTAACACTTGGTAACTGTCCTCATAATGTAAGGTGGTATGTTAAGGCATTGTAGGCTTCCTCATACTACCAGGGAGACTCTGCTCTGCTTCCAGTGGGAAGCAGGGAGTCTGGCTGTGTCTCAGACAAGGTGCTTCCCTCTGTACCCCTCCTCCACAGGCAGGGGTGTTGGAAGATCTGGTTTCCATTTACAGTTGGGGAGTGGATGGGTGGATTCCAGGAAGGGAGGTTTTGATTTATAAACGTAACTATTAGCATGATCACTTACCTGTCCAGGTTTACAGGTCATTATTTCTAAATTGGTTTTAATTCAACTCTTGTGGAGTACAACTGGGGTGGGAAGGAAGCAAGTAGCAAAGTATTATTAAACAGACTGTGGAACACTTAACAACACTGGAGTAATACTGTAAAAGGTCATCTGCATAAAAGGCTATTTACATAGTAAGATTTTAGAAGCAGTAAAATCACATTCAATTTAAGAGATGTTAGATACTTCATAAGACATAAATCTGTTGGTTTCCAGCATTGTAAATCACAGCCTTCCTTCTGTGGAACACCCCAATCAACTCCCCAAACAGCATACTCTGGGGGCTAGCGAGATGACCTAGCAGGTAAAGGGGCTCACTCCCAAGAACCTGAGCTGACTCCCTCGAGCTGTCTTCTAACTTCTACACACAAAAAATAAATAAAAATGTTATAAAGAAATAAAATTCTTAAGATTAAAAAAATCTAAATTCTTAAAAACTGGGTATAGGGATTTGGAAATGACTGAATTTATTTATTTATTTTTGTTTTTTTTAAGACAGGGTTTCTCTGTATTGCTTTGGAGCCTGTCTTGGAACTAGCTCTGTAGACCAGGCTGGTCTTGAACTCACAGAGATCCACCAGCTTCTGCCTCCCTAGTGCTGGGATCAAAGACATGTGCCACCAACACCTGGCACTGGAAATGACTTTCTATTATGCAGATTTGTTTTGGAAAACATCAAATCCAGGCCCTCACATGCTTTACTTCATGATTTTTTGTTTGTTTTTTCGAGACGGGGGTTTTTCTATGTAACCTTCAATGTCCTAGGACTCACAGAGATCCACCTGCCTCTGCCTCCTAAGTGCTTCAATTAAAGGTGTGCGCCACCACCACCTGGCTGTAATTTGTTTATGTTTGGTCTTGGTTTTGCAGTGCTGGGAATGGAACCAGAGCCTGGCACATGCCAACCACTGAGCTCCATCCTCAGCCCGTGGACTTTCAGGTGGAGGTTCTAGTTACATTGCACTTTGAAGAACATCAGGCTCCTGGGTTTTAGCTGTAGTCGCCTGCTTTTTTCTGTTAAGAAGCCCGACTTCCTTCTTCCCCTCTACTCTGATTGTTCCTGCCTCTCTCTTCCCCTAAACTGGGCTAGGTACTCCTCTTTCCTTACTTCATTATGCTGCCGGACCAGCTGGTCACCAGCTTAAAAGATAATTACTTTCCTGTCTGGGTAGTGCTGGTCTATGTCCTGCAGGGCGAAGGCTCTGGCGTCCTTATCTTTGTTGTGGATGGATGCACACCCATGTGGTGCCCAGGTCTGGACCCTCATGGGCCTCCTGAAATGATAGTTGGATATGGGCGTTTGGCAGAGGCCCATTCCAGCAGGGTGTGAGTTAGTTGTGGTGGTAAGTTTTTGGGGAATAATTTTGGGGAATGATTTGCCCTCCCTGAGCTTCCTCCTGGGAGTCTGTTAAATAGCAGAATGTGGCTGGGTGTCTGTGGTGGGCTCTGATATTTTATATCCCATCAAGCACCCAGGAGGAGCCAGCACTTCCAGTACTCCAATTCCAAAGGTCATTTGGTTGGCTTTTGTGAGTATAGTCGTTTTAAATTCTGAAGAGATCACAAAGGAAATCATTTCTAAACATGCCTGTTTATCAGAATGCTGGGTGATGACAGTTCTGTACCTTAGGAAGTTTCCAACATATGGTAATGTCCCTAAAGTTGACAGCAGTTTTATTGCTCCTACAGTTTTGACTTTGACAAGTTTAAAAATACCAAATAAATGTCTGGGAAAGCATGTGAGTTAGCATTTGCTCCTCATCTAAAACACTGGGTGCTTGCTTATTGAAGATGAGGGAGGCTTATGCTAATGAGGAAGCCAGATAGAGAGACATGTGATCTCCTGAGTATAAATATAAGTCCACAGACAGGCAAGCTGTTGATAACTCCATCATCAGAGGAGGCGTTCCCAGTCATTTCCCAGTTCTCCAGAAGGTAAGGATCAACTCTATGTAGAGAGGGTTGATACACTGTCTGGAAATGAGTCCTTTTCAGAATGTTGCTTATGTTTCCTTTTTTTTTTCCTTTTTTACTTCCTCGGAAAGCAGTGGTATTTGATATGCAGCATTGCCAGTTGGGAAAGTTTTAGCTATTCTTGATTCTATGTACAAATGTCTAAAAGTAGTTGCATTGGTTTTTATGTATAACTTAGAGGATAAGTTTGTCTCCTGTCAGCTACACAGGGTTATGAATCAGGTACAACTTCAGTGTTCAAATGCTTACAAGCCATGTCTGTGACAGATTCCAGTCATTTAGAAATAGTATTTGCTGGGCCTGCAACAGTCAGTCCTGGTAGTCTGTGTTCCTGCTTCCTACTTTCTGTTTTACTGTGTGTGCAGTTTGAAATATGATCTTGCCACATAACCCAGACTGCCTTCTAACCCTTGTTCATCCTGCTTTGGTCTTCTTGTTATTAGGATTAGAAGTGCCTGGCACAAGTTAAACATTTTTTTTTTCTATAAAATTTAAACCTGGAAGTTGAAAACCTGCAAGAAGTACAGTATATATTGTTATAGTTGAATTAGCTATTTTTATACAATGAGGTGGGTTTTGTTTTTATTTTTTTTAGAGACAGGATACCAAGCAGGTTGGCCTCAGATTCCAAACAGAGCAGAGTTCCTTATGTATCTGAGAATGACCTCCAACTCATGTTCCTGCTGTGGCCATTTTCCAGAGGCTGGGTTTACAGGCTTAAATGCCTCCTCACCTGGCTTCCAACTGTTTTAACCCCCAGAGGATTACACAGTTTGTACTATCAAAGGAGCTGAACCTCACCTGCTCAAAACTGGTGTGCATTGAGGGAAGGTCGTGAGTCATCATTGTCATATTTCCAGTCATTTGTAGTCTTTGGGTCTCCTAAAGTGTACTGAACTGCCTGGGGCAAGCTCACAAGCAGAAGCTGCGTGTACATGATGGGAATGTACATAAAAATCCTGTAGGTTTAGCACCCACCCAGGGAAAAGCTTCATCAGAAGCATGGACCCTTCCTGTAGTGGAGCCTTGCTGAGAGGTGCCTCATTATCACATCTATTTGTTTGTTTGTTTTGTGACAGTGTCTTATTATGTAGCCCTGGCTGGCCTGGAACTCCATATGTAGACCAGGCTAGCCTCAGAGTCACAGAGATCTGCATGCCCATGCTTCCCAAGTACTAAGATTAAGGGAATGCATGGCTGTGCATGTCTCCCTTTTTCCTTCCCCCATCCCTCTTCCTTTTTCTTTGGGGTGGTTATTTGGTAGCTTTTGACATCTACTTAGAGTATTGTCTCCGCTATTATATGTCTTTCTCCTGTTTTGATACACAGTCTTGCTATATAGCCCAGGCTGACCTGGGACTTGCTGTGCAATCAAGGATTGCCTCAAATTCAGTATCCTCCTGCCTCACCCTCTCAACTACTGAGAGACTACCTGCCTTGTAACTAATTTAACATTATGCTGCCGCTAAGTTGGAACTCAGTCCCCCACAACCCGCACCCATAGTGCTGGGCATTGCATGATAGGGAAGGCACCATGACCTAGCCACACTCCTAACCCTTCCTTGGATTCTTTTTGTTTAGGCTTTTCTGAGATTGAGTGGTGAGTGCTGTGTGTGTGTTCGCGCCTGTGCGTGCGTGCGTGCGTGTGTGTGTGTGTGTGTGTGTGTGTGTGTGTGTGTGTGTGTGTGTGTTGGTATGTAACCACTGCTGATCTTCTGAAGATCCAGCCTCAGTGTGTTGACTTTATAGGTGTATACCACCAATGTAGTGAAGGCATCTGCTACTTCTGGTTTGTTTTGTTTTTCAAGACAGGATTTCTTTGTAGCTTCCTGGAACTCCCTCTGTTGTAGAACAGGCTGGTTTCGAACTCACAGAGGTCTGCCTGGCTCTGTCCCTAGAGTGCTGGGATTAAAGGCATGCCACTACCACCTGGCTGCATTTGCTACTCCTAAACAAATTTGTCACTTAAGAATCCCTAGGCTGTTGTCTAAGCTTGTGCCCTTATTTGAAGTCTTAAACACAGTTTCTCAGTATCCTGAGGTGTGTTTTTGTCACAAACACTGGTTTTTAGACTTTACATTCATATTTTAATCTTTCTTTAACAATAAAGTTGCCTTATAGCTACTGACATATGAAATAGTTGTTAGTGATGGCGTTTCACCTGGACATGGTAGAACATGCTGGTACCTGCTTGAAATTCCAGTACTTGGAAATAAAGACCAACAGATCAACAGATTAGGAATTCAATGTCATCATCAGCTACATTTTCTAGTTTGAGGTCAGTCTGTTAAACACACACACACACACACACACACAAAACCCCATTCCCAAAACAGGCATCTCACTTTCAAATTAATGCCCTCGATTTTCTCTAAAATGTCCCAAAGTGTGTGTGTGTGTGTGTGTGTGCGCGCGCGCGTGTGTGCACATGTGTAGAAGCTAGAGGCTGATCATTTCCACCTTATTTTATTCACTTGTGTGTATGTGAGAGGCTAAACATATGCTTTGGCTGGCATGTAGAGTCAGAGGACAACTTGCAGAGGTTCCAGGGATTGAGCTTAGGTCGGTTTGGTGTCCAGCATTCTTGTCTGCTGAACCATCTGTCCAGCTCCCACCCAAGCTTACTCACTGAGGCCAGGTCTCTAGGTCAAACCCAGAGTTCCCACTATGATTGGTTTTTGTAGCCAGCTTGCTCTGAGAGCCTCTGACTCTACCTTAGAGCCTGGGATGATAGGAGTGTTACCTCGTCCACCTGCATTTCTATGGACTCTGAGACTCTGAACTTGGGCTCTCATGCTTATGTAGCAGGTGTTTCCCAGCTCTTTCCCACACCCTTGTCTTGAGGTGCTAACACAATGTTTTTTCCAGAATAATGGTTGCTGGTCATGGAGTCAGGGTATCCGCCTGTCTCTGCGCCCACAGTGCTATGGTTAGAGTGAGCTGCAGCATCCAGCTTTTACATTGGTGCCTCATGCTTGTGCAATAGGCATTTTATAGATTTGAGACCTCTTCCTGGTCCCAGTTTTGCATTTCATATTTTCTTTAAGAAATTTTATTTTTAATCTATCTGTGTTTTGTCTATATGCATATCTGTGCACCAAATACATACCTGGCTCCTGCAGAGGCTGGAAGGTCATTGGATCCCCTGGGACTAGAATTTTTTTTTTTTTTTGAGACAGGGTTTCTCTGTAGCTTTGGAAGCTGTCCTGGAACTAGCTCTTGTAGACCAGGCTGGCCTTGAACTCACAGAGATCCACCTGCCCCTGCCTTCTGAGTGTTGGGACTAAAGTCGTGTGCCACCATCACCCAGCAGGGCTAGAATTCTAATAGGCTGTTGTGAGCTGCCATGTCAGTGCTGGGATGGAATCCCTAGGTCTTCTGGAAGAGCAACCAGTACTTTTAATCTCTGAGCCATCTCTCCAGCCCCTACTTTGTTTTTAAAGAAAGTATTTGTACTCTAAACAGGGCAAAGTCGTTATTAGCCCTGCCTGTATAAGGCATGATATGGCTTAAAATTTTTTGTTGCTTTTTGTGTGTGCTTGGTCTGCATGTTTTTGTGTATCACTTGTACACTTGTGCCTGGTGCCTGTGGAGGCCAGGAGACGGTTTATCACCTGAAACTGGAGTTACAGATGGTTGTGAGCCATCAGATGGCTTCTGGGAACCCAATCTGGGTTTTCTGCAAGACCAGCAACTTTTCTTAACCACTAAGCTGTCTCTCTAGACCTATATTATGTGATTTTTTTTTTTAAAAAACAAGTATTATGCATTTAGTATTACTTGTAGTATTGATCTTTAACATTCCAAATATCAATGGAGCACGGTGGTGCACACCTATAATCTTAGTTCTTGGTGACTGAGGCAAGAGGATAGTGAATTTGAGGATAACTTGGGCTGTGTAAGAGAACCCATCTTACCAGAACAAAGCAAAACTCAGCCAAACAAAGTCAGTATCATTTCTGGAAAAAAAAAAAGTGTGTGTGTGTGTGTGTGTGTGTGTGTGTGTGTGTGTGTGTGTGACTGTGTTAATAGCAGATCTCTTTGATTTACCAGCTTTTACTCTGATTACATATGTAATTACATATAATTTCACAGAGGAAGGCATTCTGTTAAAAGTCAGGCTAGACTTTTCTCCTAATGCCTTGAGGTTCGCTCCTCATTCTCACATGTATGTGTAGTGTGCATGTGTGTATGCATGCTTGGCATATGTGTGGGCGTGTGTGTGTGTGTGTGTGTGTGTGTGTGTGTGTGTGTATGGAGGGGTACATGGAAGCCTGAGTTTGTCAGGAATTTTCCTTGGCTCTTCTGCCATTTTAATTGGAGTGATGAGTTCTCTTCATCAACCCAGTTTCCCATGTGACTAGTCTTGCTAACCAGTTTGATCTGGGGAATCTCCAATCTCCACCTTCAGAGGCTGGAATTACAGGTGAGCCACCTCACCTTCCTGACATTGACGTGGGTTCTGAGGCTCTGAACTCATGTCCTCATGCTTATTTATGTGGCAAGTGCTTAGCACTGAGTCATCTCACAAAACTACTTCTTGAGGTTTTAGCACAGTATTTTATCCAAATAATTCCATGCCTATTTATGCTCCCTGTGGTTTATCTTTAGGTCTGGCTATTGGCTTTTTTTTTTTTAATTGTTTTAATATGGATGGTCTAGTTCAGCGCCTTATGCATACTAGATCAGTGCTCTACCTCTGAACTATGTCAGCAGCCCTGGCTATCATCAGTCTTCAACGATCTACCCTTGTCTTCTAAGAAGCAAGGTACCAGCGTAAGCTCGTTTCTCCACTGTAATTTCAGATAGGTTTTCCTGCTTTACTCTATTCCTATATGTACTGGCCAATATTTGAGGTTTAATGTTTTGTCTCTTAAGCAGTTCCTCGTTAGACTAAAGTACCACCTATCCTACTGTAAAAAACAAAACCAAACTATGCACACTCCAGAGTGTGGAATTTCTTCATTGTACCAACCCCCAACAAACACCCTATAGAATCCCATTTGCTGGTGGTTCTTTTTCTAACACTGTCTCTAGCCTTCCTGGAGAAGAAGGGAAGGCCTGCTAGAGAAAGCCCTTTGCTTGTTTGGATGGTGCTGGAGATTGAGCCTAGAGCCTCACACATGCTAAGCTCTGCCATGGAGCTATAGCCCCAGCTCAAGAAAACCTTTGAAGGACAAGACTGCTCCTTCATAGGAGTTAGCACTTCAGCAGATTACAAAAATCACTTGGGGGCTTTCTGACTTTTCATTTGTTTCATGGCCTGGCTTTTGTTGCAGCCATAGGCAGCTTGTTTGTCTTGTTTTCCAGTATTTCACCGCATTATTCTTCATGGAGGCTATTCTGTGTGCTGTGAGCACACATGTGTGAGACTCAGATGATTGTTTAGCCTTATCTTAGACTCCATCATGGCTGATTCAGTATAGATTCTTACACAATCTCTCACCTTACTCTCTAGCAGATACCTTTGCAATGTATGTGAACTTAGTTATTGGTGATTGCGAGCCCGGTTGTAGGAGCTCACTGACCAGCTCATGGTCCAGCCATCCTGTCAGGTCTCCACTGAAGTGCTTATCTAGATACAGAAGTGTTTCCATAGAACAACACTGTTAGTGCCTCTCTGTAGTGTGAGGGCTAAGGTGGAGAGGAGGGATGGCTACACCCTCTAAATAGCCTATAAAGCATTCCTTCAGGGCTCAGTGGGAAAGCAAGCTTAGCCGAGTGTGTGAATCCAGCCCTCAGCAGGAGAAGCTGCAACAACAGAAGCTGCAGCCAAGGGTTTCGGTTTGTTTTCTGTTGTTTTGGGTGATATTATATGAATTTGCTTGATGTTTTTTCTTTTTTTAAAGAGCAGTCACTATACAACAGATACCTTTTTCTTTCCAGTTTCCAAAAAAAGACTTACAGCAAAATGAATAACCCAGCCATCCAGAGAATAGAAGACCAGATTGTCAAGTCTCCTGAAGACAAACGAGAATATCGTGGACTGGAGCTGGCCAATGGCATCAAAGTGCTCCTCATCAGTGATCCCACCACGGACAAGTCATCAGCGGCACTCGATGTGCACATAGGTACAATTTAGTCTTGTGGGTGATCCAGTGGCAACAGCATTTGATAGAGGGTGCCATGAGTGTAAGGACCCAATAGTTACCACATTTATGCTTTTTCTTACATTTTTATTATTTTTTGTTTGTTTTGGTTTTGTGACAAGATCTCACTCTGTAGCCTAGGCAACCTGAAATTCATGCTGGTCTCTAATTTGACATAATCCTGCCTCTCAAGTTATAGACATAAGCCATCATGTCTGTTTGTGGTGTTTTGAGACATGGTCTTGCCATGAGCTCAGGTTGGCCTAGAACACATTTAATAGAGTCCTTGTGTGTTTCCAGCTTAGGTGATATAACAGCAAAGAAATTGATTCTATCCTTCAAGCCAGTTCTTTCTTTCTCTGGCATATTGAACTTCATATTTTATAGATTCTTATGTATGCATTTCTTGTACATATAATGTCACTTTAGTCCTATTATCTGTAACACACATATTTAATGGGAAAAGAGTTCTTTTTAACAGTGGTTTCTTCTTTAATAAAAGCTTTAATTCAGTGACATTTTAGAATTGGGGGAATAAGGTAATAATGAGCAAATAACTACTACTTACCTTAATGCCGTACTTTGCAAATATCTAATTTTGTTGCTTTTCTTTTTTCCAGACAGGTTCTCTATTATGTAGCCTTGGCTGTTCTGGAACTCACTATGTAGACCAGGCTGCTGATACCTAATTTTTATCTAGAGGGCTAAGATAGGAATATATAAAAGATATAACTGAAGCAAGAGAAGTAAAGTATCCTGCTTAAAATTTCACAACTATGCTGAGTGTAGTGGCTCACATTTTTAACACTAGCAAGTGGGGGTTGGAGGCAGGAGGATTACTGCTAGCTTGAGACTGGTGTGGGGGTACATAGAGAAACTTTATTTTGAAACAACAGCAAACAGAAAATTAGAAATAAGAAAATTTTGTAATTGTGGAGCTGCTGCTCCTCCAACTAGGCTCCCCAGGGACATCCCATGGTTGACCTGTGCTGCCTGCTAAGTGATGTAACAGCCCTGGCTGTCCTGGAATTTACTGTGTAGATCAGGCTAGCCTCAAAGTCATAGAGAGCCAGCCGCCAGTCTGCCTCCCAAGTGCTGAGATTAAAGGCATGTGCCACTGCCTGGCTCAGCCTGGTTCTTCTTGTTTACTCTCTAAGTAATGCCATTTCAGAACAGCCACACTCTCTCGGTGTGTGTTACGTTGAGAATTCCTGTTTACTAGCCGTTATCAATAAAGAGTGATTAATTACATGTGTTTCCATTAATTACATATGTTTTTTCTCTTGCAGGTTCGTTGTCAGACCCTCCAAATATTGCTGGCTTAAGTCATTTTTGTGAACACATGCTGTTTTTGGGAACAAAGAAATATCCTAAAGAAAATGAATACAGCCAGTTTCTCAGTGAACATGCTGGGAGTTCTAATGCCTTTACTAGTGGAGAGCATACCAATTACTATTTCGATGTTTCGCATGAACACTTAGAAGGAGCCCTGGACAGGTAACACTGAATGCCTTGCCAAATGTTGAATTTTGTACAGTTACTCACATTAATAAAAGTAGTAATTACTGTTTTTCAAAGATGACATCACCTTTTTATAGTTTAACAAAGCTATTGTAGGGCCGATGAGGTGGCCATTGGTGGCCCTTGCCACTAAGTTTGTTGACCTGAGTTTGATATAGGATCCACATGATGGAAGGAGACTAAAGTCGTCCTCTGACCTCCACTTGCATTCCTCTCCTCCTCCCTGCCCAAGATAAATAAAAAGTCCCAAGATAATTAAATAAAGTATATATTTTTTCAAAAAGATATTTTGTAGCCAGGATTAGTGGCAAAAGCCTCTATTCCCACTCTGAGGCAGAGATAGTTGGTGTGAGAGCCAGGCCATCCAGGGCTACATAGTGAGATCCTGTCTTTAGAAGACATAGCCAGGCGGTGGTGGCGCAAGCCTTTGGTCCCAGCACTGGGGAGGCAGAGGCAGGCAGATCTCTCTGTTTGAGACCAGCCTGATCTACAAGAGCTAGTTCCAGGACAGCCTCCAAAGCCACAGAGAAACCCTGTCTTGAAAAAAACAAAACAAAAAAAGAAAGAAAACAAAACAAAAAACTATGTTTATAAAGCAGGAAAAGTTAATGAGAGATGCCACACATTTACTTCATGGTAGAAAGAAAATAATGATACAACTATAAACTGGCCTTTAGGACTATAAAAATATTATATTGACTTGTAAAATTCTTACTAGCCCTTCTCATTCTAACTGGACTCTCATCATTAACAGATGGTAAAGAATAACCTATGACAGGGCCTGGAGAGATGGCTCAGTGATAAGAATACTTGTTCTTCCAGAACATCCGGGTTTGTCCCAGCACCCACTTGGTGGCTCATAGCCATCTATAACTCTAATTCCAGGAGATCTGATGCCTTCTTCTCCCCTCCTCTGGTCCCAGACACACATAGTGCACATGTATACATGCAAGGAAAACACTTAAAAACACTAAAAGATCTTAAGAGTAAAAGGATAATTTGTGACTGTCACAGATCTCTTTTAAAACCCACCTAGTGTTCCAGATGTTATGTCTTAGATATTCTCTTTCACTGGTGTCACACTTCTCAGGGATACCTACTTAGTAGGTATAGAGTTAAAAACAAAACAAAGCACGATCCTGTGTGTGAGTGTGTGCATGCCATGGTTTTGTGTTAACGTGTTCCTCTGCAGGCATGTAGATGCCACAGAGTGCATGTGGAGTTTAGACAACCTTGCATGTCATGCTTGGCTTGCACCATTTGAAGTAGTCTCTCATCATTTGCTACCGTAGACAACACCAGGCTAGCTGTCTGCCTGCCAGCTCCCCTGAGGAGTGCTAGATTACAGACTCAGGGCACTGCATTTGGCTCCAAATTCAGGTCTTCAGCCTTGCACTGCAAAGGGCTTTACTCTCTGAGCCATCTCCCCAGCTCAGACACAGTCCAGCCAACCTGCTATTTCAACCTTTAAGGCATCTTGAGAGTATTGTATGGAGCAGGACAGTGTAATTCCTTTTAATTAAAATTTTTAAATGAGCCAGGTGTGGCGCACACCTTTAATCCCAGCACTTGGGAGGCAGAGGCAGGCAGATCTCTGAGTTTGAGGCCAGCCTGGTCTACACAATGAGTTCCAGGACAGCCAAGACTGTTAAACAGGGAAACCCTGTCTCAAAAAAACAAAGTAAAATGAAGTAACTTTTTAATTTACTTACTTAGTGTGTATGTGCAGTAATGCATATGTCACAGGATTCATGTAGAAGTCAGGACAGCGTGTGAGAGTTCTTATCTCCTTCCACTATATGGACCCAGGGGTTGAACTCAGGTCACCAGGCTTAGTGGCAGACACCATCTTGCTGGTCCCAATATAACTTTTTTTTTTAAGTAAATACATTCTTTTTCACATTTATTTATGTATATATTTTGTGTTTATGGGTGAGGTTTTTGTGGGTTTTTTTTTTTTTTGTTGTTGTTGTTTTGTTTTGTTTTCCTGTGTGTACACCAGAAGAGGGCATCAGATCCCATGGACTATAGTTATAGGTGGTTGTGAACCACCATCTGGGTGCTGGGAATTGAACTCAGGACTTCTACAAGAGTAGTCCTATGGACTCAAGAAAGGTATATTGGTTGCTTATGTAACATACCATGTTATTTGTTGAATTGATGCTTATTAAAAATTCATAGCCTATTTACTATTTTATAAAAGCTCGTAATCATGACTTAGACAGTTGTGGCATACTTGAGGTCTTTCATTGCACTGTTTTTTTTTCCTAGTAATTAAAGTTTTTCTAGAATTTGAATCACACCTTTTAAAATTCAGTCACTCACTTTGTTTGTCCTGAGGTGCTTGAGTTTTAATGAGATTCATACTGCGTTCTATATACATTTAAGATTTTTAAGACATTTAAAAAATTATCATTAAGTGTGTATGTGAGTGTTCATTATAGTGTGTGTGCTTGTGAGATGTGTGCATGATAAAGTGTGATGTGTTTGTGACGTGTGTGTGTGTGTGTGTGTGTGTGTGTGTGTGTGTTGGAGGATAGAGTTTGTGCACATGCCTTGATGCATATACGGAGGTCAGGGGGATTTTTCTCTTGCTACTGTGCATTCCTGAGACCAAACTTAGACTGTCAGGCTTGCATGGCAAGCACTTTTATTTGCTGAGATATTTCATTGGCTATACATTAAGGCTTGACAGAGTTATTAACTGCTTTTCCCCCTTTGAGGAAGTTTAAGTTTCATAAGAGATGTCAGACTGCAAAATGTAGGCTATAGCTGTCTCTTAAAGCCATTTTTGACCTTTTAACATTAATATACTTATATTTTCACTAATTTTAGCATCTCTGAAAAGATCAACACTTCTTATTTTACATATGTCCAATATTGTATTTTTCTTTTTTTTTTTCTTTTGGTTTTTCAAGACAGGGTTTCTCTGTATTGCTTTGGAGCCTGTTCTGGAACTTGCTCTGTAGACCAGGCTGGCCTAGAATTCACAGAGATCTGCCCGCCTCTGCCTCCTGAGTGCTGGGACTAAAGGCGTGGACCACCAACACCTGACTAATAGTGTATTTTTCTATTACTTAGAACTTCTTTTATATTCCTTTTTCTTAGAGCAATGGTACTTACTCCTTCCTTCCTTCCTTCCTTCCTTCCTTCCTTCCTTCCTTCCTTCCTTCCTTCCTTTTCTCTTTTTTTAAAATGAGACAGGTCTCACTATGTCCCTGGCTGACCTGGAACTCAGAGATCCACTTGCCTCTGCCTCCCAAGTTTTAGGGTTAGAGGTGTGTACCACCAGGGGATGTATGTGTGTGTGTGTGTGTGTGTGTGTGTGTGTGTGTGTGTGTGTGTGTGTGTGTATATATATATATATATATATATATATATATATATATATATATAAAATTTTTTTTCTGGGTCTTGTGCATTCTAGGCCAGCATTCTGTTACTGAGCTGTGTCCTCAACCCCAATTTCTTCTGGTCTTATGTAATTCATATTAACTATCTAACAGTTTGAAAACTATTTTAAAAGCTGTCCTTTCAAAATCATAGCTCTCAAGTTGGTAATTCTGTCTACACCCTTAGGTTTGCCCAGTTTTTCCTGTGTCCCTTGTTTGATGCAAGTTGTAAAGACAGAGAGGTGAATGCAGTTGACTCCGAACACGAGAAGAATGTGATGAATGATGCCTGGAGACTCTTCCAGTTGGAAAAAGCTACTGGGAATCCCAAGCATCCCTTCAGCAAATTTGGGACAGGTTTGTCAACATCATGCATCAGCCGCTGTACTCCTGGATCTCACTGAGTCTCATGGGTTCCCTGCATAGGATTTTCGTAACTTCTCATTTCATTTTGAATCCCTTTCAAGTAGGAGTAAACATATTTCAGGAGTAGAACAGTCAACCAGGGCTTCAAGCATGCTAGGCAGACATTCCAAATTAAGCCACACCCCTACTCTTTGTTTTTGTTTTTGAAACTGGGTCTTGCCTTGTAGCCCACCTAGCCTCAAACTTAAAATCCTCCTGTGGTAACTTTCTTACTGCTAGAATTGTAAGCAATTACCCAGCAAGGCTACTGTGCTTTTAAAAAACAATGATATTATTTAGTATATGTATAAATTTATGTTTATTTTATGATTTAGTTTAAATTTAGATCCCATTTTTTTAGACATGCAATAACTTCCAGAGAAATTGACATAACTACGGAATTAGGTGTTTGTAGAAGTTAATTAGAAAGGTAGGCATAGTGGCTTCCTAACTACACTCTTACAGAAGCCTCCCTGTCTCCCTCCCTCTCTCCTTCCCTCTCTCCCTCCCTCTCTCTCTCTCTCTGTTCTTTCCTTTCTTTCTTTTAGATGGGTCTTTTGTATCACAGGCTGATGTTATCACACTGTGTGGAGGAGGATAGGTTATCTTGAACTCTTGATCTCCCAAGTGCTGGGATTACAGACCTGACCACCCCCATTATTTCTTTTTAAATCTGAATCCTTGGTTGGTATCCACGTGGCTTCTCCCCCCCCCCCCATACCTTTGGTTTTAGTTCTATTGATTTTAATAAATTAGAAGCCTTTGTTCTTCCATGTTTGGTTTTGGTATTTGATTATGGCTTCTTGTTTTCCCTGTCCATGGAAATTAAAATGAGAGCAGTTGAGTATTTTCACAAGCAGTTTTCGAACAGGAAGGAGAAAATGTAGTTGTGGTTTTTCTCCAGTGATGTGTTTATCCAGTCATAACCCCATAGACACTGAGAGCAACTGGGTGTGGCCACCTGGGAAGGAGATGGAAGAGGAAGGGAGAGAGGGCGGCTCTGTGGACCAGAAGAAGTGGGAGGACTTTTGGGTGGGGCTGTGTTTCTGCTGTGGGTGACACTTTCTTAATTGTGTGTATGTTAAATTGTTACATAATCTTCCATAACAAGTTCCAATATTATAAAGGAGGCCATGTTTACTTTGTCAGTTGGTAAGTTATTTTTTTATTCCCCAGAAGGTAAAGGGCATTGTCTACACTAGCCGGGTCAACAGGTGGGGAGGCAAAGCAAACCCAGGATTTCCCAGGAGTCAAATCAGGCATGGTTTCTCAGCATCATGGTCTCCTTCCCACTGCTGGTTTTATTGAATGCTGTGTTAACAAGCACTTTCTTTACCTAGAGTGCTTATTTATTTGTTTGTTTTTGTTTAGTGTTTTGAAACACGGTCTCCTGAGAAACCCATGCCTTTCTCAGCCTCCTGAGGGCTGTGATGGCAGTTGTGTGTGTTACTCAGGTAGCCCACAGTGGCCTCAGACTCCCTCTGCAGTCCAGGGTGGCCTTTCAAGTGCAATGGTTGCTGCATACACCACTACATATGGCCTCCTCTGCCCGTAGTTTGATCAGGCTATTTTGTTTTTCTACCACGGAGTTGTGTGGGGTCTTTGTAAATTTTGGGTGTTAATTCATTATCAAATCTGCTATATGCAGATTTTTTACCAGTCTTTTCTTTCTGTTGGGTTTTTTCTTTTTTTGCTCTTCTATGCAAAGATTCATTAGATTGATGTAGTTTCATTTATGTAGCTTGAATTTATGATATGATGTGATATCAAAAAAGTCATTGGCATGGCAGTAGTAAATTTTTCTCTGTTGTTCTAGAAATCTTTTGTTAAATCTTTATCTGTTTTGATCCTAACTCTTCTTTTGTGTTCACACAAAATGGCAGGTGTTGAATCAGATTCATTTTTTAAAGGGTTTATAGATATATTTATTCATGGTATTACTGGACTATTAGTACAGAGACTAGAATACAAAGAAATCAATATTTTAAAGGAATCAATATATTTTTAAACTTTTGTTTTGTTTTTTTGACATAGAGTTTCTCTACATAATCTTGGCTGTCCTAGAACTCATTATGTAGACCAGGCTGGCCTTAAACTCACAGAGATCTACTTGCCCCTGCCTCCCAAATGCTGGGACCTTAAGTCGTATACCACCATTCCTGGTGGAATAATTGATTTTAAATATAACATTAGGTGGATGGATCATTTTGATCATTTTTTATGTGTATATCTGTGTGTTCTATGTTTGCCGTGTGTGTGTGAGTGTTTGTGGAAGCCAGAAAAGGGTGTCAGGTCTCTGGAACTGGAATTATAGGCAGTTGTGAGTCACCTGATGTGGGTGTTGGAAACAGAACTTGGGTTCTCCTTAAGAGCTATATACGTTCTTAACTGCTGGCCATTTCTTCAGCCCCCAAATCTGATTAAATTCACAAAGAAATGTAAAACTAGTTCTAGAGCTTTCATTCTGAATATAATTAGAACCGGAGTTCTAGTGTATTGCATTCTCAAACCAGCTAGATGGGCCAGCAAGATGGTTTAGCCCGGCAAGCCACTTCCTGCCAAGGCTGATCTGAGCTTGATCTCTGGGACCACATGGTAGAATAAGTAGCTCCTGCAAATTGTCCTTTGACCACATGCACACCCACACAGTATATACTCATAAGACACATAAATAAAATCAGCTGTTATTTTGTTGTACTTGGACAAAGCATAATCAGTTTTGTTTTTAATTAACTAGGCAGATAGGTAGGATTTTTATAACAGCTCTTTAATAGGATAGAAACCAGTGAGAGGAAAAAGCATCAATGCCAGATATATACAAAGTGGAGACCGTCAGTCATGGGCATGCCGATTCTACTGATTCCTAATCATGGGCACACTAGTTCTACTCTGTGAGTTCTAATTCTAGCAACAAACCAGTTAGCAGTAGCTTACATGCCTTTGTGCTCCAGATCAAAACCAATAGTAGCTCTGCTACTAGGGTTTCTGGGTTCAGTCAATGAACAGCTTAACCATCATGCTCTTGGTAATAATCCAAGAACATGGTTTCTACATTGCAGAATTATTGACAATGGAGGCCTTCCCACAGCTGAAAGCAGCCATACAATTTGAGGATCGGATTTCTACTTATATAATGCAACCATTTATAAATATTTATGATATCCAATGTAATATTGTGCAGATGTTAATTCCTGCCCCTATGTTAGGGTAAGGTTTCAATTACAAGGCCTTCCAAAGCTTTTGCCTTAACTTCCACTCTAGGCATTACTTTTTTTTTTTTTTTTTAACTTTTGAAACATGATCTCACTCTGTTGCCTTGGCTGGTCTGCAACTTGCTCCATAGACCAAACAGGCTTAAAATTAAAAGCAATCCTCCTGGGGCTAGAGAGAGGGCTCAGTGATTGAGAGCACCGGCTGTTCTTCTGAAGGGTTCGATTCCTAGCACCCACATGGCAACTGTCTGTAAGTCTAGTTCCAGGGGATCTGATACCTTCACACAGACATACATGCAGGCACATAAAATAAATAAATATTAAGAGAGAGATCCTCCTGCCTCTGCTCCTTAGTGCTGGGATTAAAGGCTTTGTGTCGCTACCACTCAAGCCTCGTTACCATGTTTGATTGGCCAAGGCTGAGTGTAAATTTTTAGAAGTCAAGACAGAGGTAACACAGAATGCAGTATACTTGGCTGTAGTAGGAAGTTGAAATGAATACAGCGCTAAAGAAGAATGTAAACAAGTAAACACAAGTAAACACACACCAAGAAACGTACAGCCCTTGCTACCCCTCGATGAGAGGAATTATGAAGAGCCAGGAACAAGCATTTGTCCGTTTCTCCTTTGTCCCTTTAATGTACCAGTTCAGGCCATGTTTTAATCACAGAGTAGGTCATGCCTAGAGGCAGCAAAACAATGACAGACAGCACAAGACTCTGCAGGAGCCCAGGTCCTCTGACAGTCCCCAAACTGGAAAGGACTTCTTCAGTCTCGAGATGGAGGAGAAAAGGCGAATTTCCATGTACTTTCACCCCGAGCAGGCTGCAGGGCCTCCAGTGAGAGGTTCCTGATAAGTCCTTGTACCTTCTGTCCATTCGGATAGCCCAGAAGTTAAATGACATTTTTATTCACTCTTCTGCATTTTGCCAGAACTAAATGGGCAACACCTTCACGACTGCAAATACCACTTTTGAGTCCACTGGTGTCCACAGAGGTTGGGAGCTGTGTTTCTTTCATAATCTGTGACCAGCAGATAATCAGTACCAGGTTTATGCACTAGCTGACAAATGCCCACATTCCCTCAGGCTGCTGTGAGCCAAAGGTCTGTCCCATCCCTGCTGTCACAGATATTTGGGTCAAAGCCACTTTCCAAAAGCTGCTTAGAATAAAGTATTCTATCAATACAGGCTTGTAGCAAGGAAGCATTCTGAGGATCGTTTATAAAAACATATGGTGGTGTGTGATGGTGTACCCTGTAATTGCTGCTTTTGGGAAGTGGAGGCCAGAAGATCAGGAGTTCAAGGTCATCCTCAGCTACATAGTGAGTTTAAGGCCAGCCTGAGCCACATGGTACCCTATCACAAACAAAGGTAGGGTACTGCTCTGACACGGTGGGAGGAATATGTGTAATCCATAGGATTAGATCTTCCCTTCAGTGGTCACTCAGTGCTTTATCTGAATTCCTTACAAAATTCAATGGAAATGGTCAGTGACGTGCCAGCTGTCATCTGCAGCCTAAAGCAGACTCCCAACAGCATCAGCTCCTACCAGCGGGGCCAATCAGAGGCAAGCAGAGCTTGCTCTGGCTTAGTGTTGGCTTCTTGCCCTTGACTTTTTGGCGTGACAGTGTAACATGAAAAATAAAAGGCCCGGAGACTGATATTGGGGTTCAGACTTCAAGCTGAAGATTAGAAAAGCAAAATGGCAGGCACTAGCTCTTACTACTGCCTCAGGCTGAATGGGCTGACCCTGCTGCCTGTCCTCAGTGTGGCTGGAGAATCCTGAGACTGAATGTCTTCCTATCTTCAGTGTGGCTGGAGAATGAATGCTTCATCTGAGTCCTTGATCCTGTTTTATATAGCCCTCATAAATCCTGGGATTAAGTTCGTGTGATTCCAAGTGCTGAGATCACCTTTGTGTGAGCTGTTTCTCTTTAGGACTGGATCAATTTTGTGTAGCTCAGTGTGGCCTTGAACTAACAGAGATCCATCTACTTCTTAATCCTGAGTCTTAGGATTAAAGGTGTGTGCCACCACTTCCTAGCTCTAAGGCTGCTGGAATTAAAGGTGTGTTTCACCACTGCCTGACCTCTATAGCTTGTGGCTGACTTTGCTTTCTGAATCCTCAGGCAAGCTTTAATAAATCATAAACAATATATCACCACAGGACAACTTTGTAATAGATAGTGATATTCATCCATTGGGCATACGGTGATTGTTTATCTGTGGAGTAGTGAGTATTGATCCTCTATGCCTTTCCTCCCTAATTGTGATTCTCTTAATTCTGTTATTCATTCTCCATTCATTAGCTTGTAGATACAATGAGTAGGAAAATCCCCTTTTCTACTGTTTGTTGGGCCAGTGGTACAGTTATTGAGCAGGATAAATGCTTCATTCATTCTGTTCATTTACCAATTTTCCAGATAATGTGATGGTTCTCTGCCATCCTTCAGAGATAACTAAGTTATGTTTTGAGTATCAAAATCCATTTGTGGATATAAAAATACTGATATATCTAACTGACTCAATGGTTACTATTGTGTAAGCTTTTCCACAGGCTTTGCATATACTTTGTTCCCCTTTGCCTTCCCCCCCCCCCCAGTAGTTAAACATTTTATTCAGAAGCAAAGTACACTGGAAGGGAGCATTGGGACCATCAGGCCGAAGCTGCTCAAGGTCATTTATTTCTTTAAAAAGCACTTTCCTTCCTTCCTTCCCTCCCTTCCTCCCTCCTTCCTTCCCTCCCTCCCTCCCTCCTTCCTTCCTTCCTTTTTTTGTCCTTTTGAAACAGAGTTTCTTTGTATAGTTCTAACTGTTCTGGAACTTGCTCTGTTGACTAGACTGGCCTCAGATGTGGAGATCTGCCTGCCTCTGCCTCCTGAGTGCTTGGATTAAAGGCATGTACCACCACATCCTGGCTTTTAAAAAAATTCTTATTTATTTATTATTCCTTTTTTTTTTTTTTTTTTTTAAAGGATGCTGGGTATAAAACTCAGCCCCATGCCTGTTCAACAAATTATCCACTATTGAGTGACACTCTTTACCTCCATGTTTCTTTCAGGGATATGTAGCTATGGAAAACTAGAAATTTTACTAAAAAATGAGAACCGAATCAATCAAGGGTGGATGTATTTTGTGATAGCACTTAGAAGATTCTCCTGAAGTCTTCTTTTTAGAACACATGTCTTATACTTAGATATACTTAGCTACCTGCAACAGAATTGTTCTTTTTCTTTTTTTTTAAAGATTTATTTATCATGTGTATTTAGTATTCTGCTGGCATGCATGCCTACACACCAGAAGAGGGCACCAGATCTCATTATAGATGGTGTGAGCCATCATGTGGGTGCTGGGAATCTTAAAGCAGGACCTCTGGAAGTGCAGCCAGTGCTCTTAACCTCTGAGCCATCTCTCCAGCCTCCAGAATTGCTCTTTTAAATTTTCCAGGAAAATTCATATTTGAAAAAAAAAAAAACTGTAGTATCTTCCAGAATTTCTAGAATATCAAGAAGATGTAAAAAATATTTTACTTTTTTGTTTTATTTTGTTTTTTTGAGACAGGGTTTCTCTGTATTGTTTTGGAACCTGTCGTGGAACTAGCTCTGTAGACCAGGCTGGCCTTGAACTCATAGAGATTCGGCTGCCTCTGCTTCCTGAGTGCTAGGATTAAAGGTGTGCATCACCAACGCCCAGCTTACTTTATTATTTATTATTTAATGTGTATAAGTGTTTTATCTGCATGTGTGTATATAATACATGTTTGCCTGGAAATCAGAAAAGGGTGTGAGACCCCCTGAAACTGGAGTTACAGATGGTTGTAAGCCACCATGTGGTCTGGGAACTGAACCCAGATCCTTTTGAACCATCTCTCCAGCCCTCAAGAACGGGCTTTAAAAAAAAGGTCTATAATGTTCCAACTAACTGGAATTAATTCATCTTTAGCATAATACTCTAAACCACGGGTCTTCAGATCACGTAGGGCTGTTGTGGCTGTGCTGTAGGTTTGGCCTTTGCTTGAGCACCTTTACTATTACACAGGTAGTTCAAGACACCTATAGTTTCTTTTTTTTAAATCAATTTTTATTTATTTATCTTCATGTATATAGGTATTTTACTTACATGCATATCTGTGCATCATATGTATGTCTGGTACCCACAGAGGCCAGAAGAGGGTGTCAGATTTCCCAGGACTGAAGTTACAGATAGCTGTGAGCTGCCATGTGGCTGCTGGGAATTGAGTCCAAGTCCTCTGGAAGAGCAGCCTGTGTTATCTCTCTAGTAATGAGATACTTATAATTTCTAAGACAGATATCTAAAATATCATACTGATTCCTTTTCACAATAGAAAAAAATGGTCTCAAAATATATGGGAAAAGTCAATTTTATTTTCTTGAAAATTAGAATTTGGATTACTGGTACTGTTTATAGACTTTTGTTTCTGGTCTTAAATACAATTTCAAGTAGTTGTTACAGTGAAAATATGCAGTGCATTTAATGGCTTTTCTAATTTTCAAAGCCCTCTTCACGTACACAACACATTCTTTTCCTTGTGTTGATACTGTACCATGCACATGCTAGACAAGCATTTTCCATGCTGAGCTACATCCCCAGCCTCATCCTGTCTCTCAGGCTCCTAGGTTGTCTGTCTCACAGTGGGGAGTGAAGGAGTCAGGTATAACTCTGCCCTTGACCACTGGCCATGTCTCCATGTCATCGGGTTTGCAGACCCCTTTGGGATGTTTGGAGGCTTTTTCAAAGTTACTTAACTTTCAGCTGATGGAGTCAGGCAGAACAAGAATTCCTGAATGTTGCCTGGTGGTGGTAGTGCACACCTTTAATCCCAGCACTGGAAGGAGTCACAGACCGAGGATCTCTGTGGGTTTGAGGCCAGCCTGGTCTACAGAGCAAATTCCAAGATAGGTTCCAAAGTTAGACCGAGAAACCCTGAGAAACCCTGTCAAACAAACAAACAAACAAACAAACAAAACATAGAAACAAACAAACAAACAACAAAAAAAAAAGAATTCCTGAATGTCCTAAATGCCAGCCAAGGCAGGATTTCTCCCATCAGACCTTGGGTGAAAGGGTCACAATCAACATCCTGATGTCCTCAGTCTAGAGCTAGGGCTTGCTTTAATATTGACAGAGCCAGGTAGGATTTCTGAACTGAGTGGTAGCATTTTAATTTGGTACAAATGACCCAGCTGAATTAGCACTGATTTAGGGCATTGTGTGTCTGAAGAGTGAACTGTTTGTTGTTAACTCAGCTGTATTCACATTGTTCCCTACATGTGGGATTTTGGGTGGGAAACGGTCACCAGGACTGAATTCAGCTTTCTTCTCTACTTTTCAAGCTCTAGTGTTTACTTTCTCTCATTTGGAATACATGCATCTTTTTGTGTGATACATACACTTCCCTGTAGCAGCAGCCCCTAGTTTACAAGGTCTTTATTACAGAATGTCACTGATTTTGATATGCGGAGAGCTCACACTGGCATACCATGTGCATCACTTGCGAGCTATAAAAATGACACTGCATCCTATTTTTCCCAATTTAGATGAAACCCAGGAGAATTCACATCACAAATTTAATGCTTTTTCTCAAAATAGTAAATTTGTTCTTTTCTTTCCACAAGTGTAACTTGGTAAATTCCAAAAAGATTCCCCCAGTGAGTCTGTTCAATTAATTATAGGATGCACAGGGAATTGAAAACCAAAGCAAATGTGACTGGAAGCCAGTGGATCTCATTTTATCTAAAAATGGCCATAATGCCTATCTCCTGAAGATTTTAACAAGGTTTTTATTCATTTGCTGTTGAGACAAAGTCTTTTTAACCCAGACTGACCTCAAACTCACTATGTAGCAGTCTGACCTGCAATCCTTCTGCCTCAGCCTTCTAACTATTAGGATTATAAGCATATGCCACCAAGCATAGCTTTCATATAACATTTTTAGTTCTTTATGGAAAATTCTGAAAAACATTACTAGTTAGCCAGATGTGGTTTTGACCCAAGCACTCAGAGAAAAAGGCAGGCAGCTTGGTCTAATGTATCAAATGAGCCTGGGCTACAAAGAGACCCTGCCTCAAACAAACAAATAAAAGTAATAATCTGTTTTTACTGTTTTGCCCTGCCCCTGTTCATTCACACTGTGTTCAAACATGAAACATGTTAGTTTCTTAAGGTTCATCTTATAGTTTCTTAAGTGTCAGTAACAAGGAAACTGTTAAGTTCCCAAATGGTGCCTTATCTAAGAAATACCTTTCATTCGTTTTTAGGAAACAAATACACTCTAGAGACTCGACCCAACCAAGAAGGCATCGATGTAAGGCAAGAACTCCTGAAATTTCATTCCACATATTATTCGTCCAATCTGATGGCTATTTGTGTTTTAGGTCGAGGTAAGAACTCTTCAAAAAATTCATAGTTAGGGAATGGTTTTTGATTTTTTTTTTTTTTTTTTTTTTTTTTTTTGTCCATTTTGACTTTTTACAAAGTATTAGAAGAGTATGAGGTATAGGTGTTTATCTGCTCATAGTCTTTTGAAGATGATCTGCAGATGAGAACTTTACTTAAGCTTGCTGTCTTCCAAAAAGAACGTGTGAATTACTGATAGGTTTTCTATCAGTAATATCTATCATAATAAGGAAAGGATACATGGTAGAAGACTGACAGAATTGATCTTATAGTAGTTAAAAATTCTGCAAATAGAATGAAAATGTAAAAGACAATAGATGGGAGGAAGTATTTGTAAGCACCAAAGATTTATTTTTAAGGTGGGGATTATTGATAATATGTTTTTCTTTCAAACTGCTGTGTTTTTGCTTTGTTTTAAGCAGTGCTGGGTTTGGATGTGGCTGCTATTGTATATTGCTGGTGGTAAATGGGACTTTTAGTTGCCCTAGTCTTTCTGAAGGGCAATTTCTTTTTATGGTTATTTGAGGCATTGTCTCACTGTGTAGACCAGGCTGGCTTTGAATTTGATAGTCCTTCTGCTCCTGCCTACTAAGCGTTGCAATTATAGGTAGGAGTCTGGCCCAAAATTAAAATAGTTATATTTGGGTTGGATACAAGACATAATGAAAAAACAGAATGCTAAAAATGTATGAATGTAGTGCAGCAGTTAGAACTCACACTCTATAGTGTTCAGTAGACTTTGATGGCCAGATATACCACCTACTTAACTCTGTGGACTTGGCGCTTGTGAAATGGAGATGGGGGCTGGAGAGGCTGTCTTCTGACCCATTGTGTATGCGCACATGTAAGTAAATGTAACCTAAAAAAACTTTGTCGTACTGCTTACTAAAGATATATAGCCTAAGTTACTGGATATGTAGAACCCAGTCCTGGAAAATGGGTACCTAAAAGCTACGTTGTATCTCAGATAAAAATGTATGATGTCTGCCAAGATTTGTGATAAATACTAATTATTTTAACTTTGGCACAGTGGCTGTAACTCTATCTACTGCTAGCTATCTCAGACAGCCATTTCAACTCCTCACTTATCCACCCTGCTTCTCTAGTGGCGCCCTGGGCGCTCAGGCCACAGCCTGGTGGGAACCTTGTCCCCACAGGCACCTTTAACTAAAGGTAGCTTTAACTAAAACTCAAGGTTCATAATGCTGGGGTGAAAACCTGCTATCTCGGAGAGGCTGGGTTTTAATTAGCTAACCTTCCCTCTTTGTTGACCTCTCCAAAGGCCCATGCTTCCCCACTTAGCCACTCCAGAAAAGGCTGTGCCTCTCCAAACCCCACCCTACTACTTCCTGTGTCTCTCTGGCTCTCCCAGACATCCTCTGAGGCTCTAGGATTACTTTCTGTCAACTAGTTGCTAACTCTGCCTCCTGACCCAAGCTTAATTTTATTTAATTAACACAAATGCAAACTCAGGGTTCACAGTATGATGGAATATCCCCCAACAGCTAATGGCACTAACTGAATTAAACTTGAGCTCTGCCCTCAGTGTTTTTGATTTAATAGAAGTGATAGAGTAAGTATCTTAAAAAAAAAAAAAAAAAAAAAAAAAAAAATCAGATGTTTCATTTTCCTGGCCAGTACACATCACTTCCAACCTAACTGGCTTCTGCATTGAGCTCAGTAGAGTTGAGGGTGGATTCTGGGTGATGTGTCCTTGCATTACAGAGATGTGAGGAAGAAACACTGTCTTTTACTGGATAAATAAAGGATTCACTTTTTCTTTGGGGACGAAAGGACAAAAACATTGTCTTTGTTATAGGAGTTCTTCTGGTTGTAGCAGCACCAAATGTCCAAACATTTGGCAAATAAGTAACGATCAAGTATAGACAATGAGAGGTTACGAAGCCCTGATGTCACAGTTAAGAGGCTCAGCTCCCTGGGCCCTGGTGCTCTCAGCTTAGGAAAGCCAGACTGTGCAGTGTTACTCAGGTGCCTTGCCTTTTAGAAAGTTCCATTGGTGGTGCTGGAGAGATGGCTCAGTACTTGTTTCTCTTGCAGGGAACCTGAGCTTGGTTCCCAGCACTCACATGGATGGCTTAGAACCATCTGTAGATCCAATTCCAAGAGATCTTGACACATTCTACTGACTTCCATAGGCCACAGGTATGCGTGTGTTGCACATGCATACATGCAGGCAAACACTCATAAAATAATAATTTTTTAAAAAAAAATCTCCATGTGGTTTTTGTGTGTTAAGGGTAGAAATACAGAGAGTTGTAGCATATCTGGTAAAACTTATCTGAAGTACTTCACTGTCATTAATACTTGATGTTGACAAAACAGTTGGCAGTCCTCCATGCCTCAAGTTTTATGTTCTATCAGTGCATAAAGATGTCTCCTGGCGTTTTGTTTTCTTCCACTCTTAAAAATAAGTAGCCCAGACTGGTCTATAATTCAAAAAACTCCAAAGTTGGCCTTCCTTTGGAATGTTAGGTGTGTGCCTCCATGCCTGGCCATCTGACAGCTCTTGCATCAAATACATTTCACCCATTCTCCAGTTCACTTGTCATATAACAATTAATCCCTGGTCTGCCTTTTGTCTGACTGTGCACATTTTCCTAAGTACAGCTAAGTAGTTGGTTGTGATAGTGTATACCTTTAGTCCCCATGCTTATAAGGTATAGACAGATGGATCTCTGTGAATTCCAGGCCAGCTTGGTCTACAAAGTAGATTCCAAGCCATCCAGGAACATAGCTAAGTGCTCTGTTGCCTCTGATATTTGTTTGGGATTTGTTGCAAGGTTACATATATGGACAATATATATGCAATCTATTATGAAAACTGTCTGGACATTTGCATCTGCACAGCAGAAGTGACTGTGAGAGACACAGCTGTCAGTGTTCCGCAGAAGCTTTTTGCAGTGTAGGCGGTGAGTCTGACCGCTTCATCTTGATCAGATTCAGGGCCTTTTTATTTTATGTTTTCCAGGTTTTTCTTTTAAAACTGGAAGACATTTCAGAAGTCCTAAGGCCTGAAATCCTATCTGTACTTCAGGTTCTGGCCGGTTAAATTCTGTTCTTTGTCTTCGTTTCTTGTAGAATCTTTAGATGACCTGACTAATCTGGTGGTGAAGTTATTTTCTGAAGTAGAGAATAAAAATGTCCCTTTGCCTGAATTTCCCGAGCATCCTTTCCAAGAAGAACATCTTAAAGTACGTGCCCAGAATTCTGTTATTTTTCATTTGTGGGTATCATGGAATCAAATCAATTTTATATGTAGTAGGGACATGTATCAATTAAAAATGCACAAATATGTTTTGATCTTGGCATGCTACGAGTAGTTTGTGTAGCTGTGACCTTGGCAGGCTATTAAAAATGTTGTCAGTGCCAGAAGGCAAGTATCCAAATCTGTCTCAGGGTCCAGGGCACCTAGGGCACCAAGCCCAGATCACTTAGCCCATGTAATAAATATGTCCTGAAAGAGAACCAGACTCACTTAGTTCTTTGTGGTCATTTCTTTGCAGTCTGGCAGCTTATTAACCAAAAATCAGCATTCTTCATTATTACTAAGTATTTCACTCTGTAGAAGTTGTATATAGCAAATATTTTGTGATTTGTCTTTTTTTTTTTTTTTTCCCAGCAACTTTATAAAATAGTACCCATTAAGGATATTAGGAATCTTTATGTGACGTTCCCCATACCAGACCTTCAGCAGTACTACAAATCTAATCCTGGTCATTATCTTGGTCATCTAATTGGGCATGAAGGTCCTGGGAGCCTGTTGTCAGAACTCAAGTCAAAGGGTAAGTGTCTTTGGGCAGTGCTCTGAATGTAGTCCCCCCCATCTTTCACTGGGCCCCTCATTGTCACCTAGGAAGGGTTTTAGATGACACCGTTGGTGGTCTTAAGTAAAGTGGTCATTGTTACTGTGTCTTTGCTTTGTTTGGGGCTCCTTTTCACAAACCTATTTTACCCTTGATTATTAATTGACTAGTGAAGGTGAGCTATTTCATAAGTTATCATCATGTACGTTGGAATTGAACCTTTGCACCTGCTAGGCAGGTACTCTACCCCTGAGCCATATACTCAGCTATGCTTTAAGTGGTAAAGAGGTGAAGAAAGTCACAGTTCAGCTGAGTGCAGTGGCACATCCCTGTAAACCCACCTGTCAGGAGGCCGAGGCAGGAAGGTCACCGATTAGAGGCCAGCCTATCTCAAAATTTGAAAGAAAAGCCTGTGATGGATTTTCCCCCTAAGTATTTATGTGTACATATTGCTTATTTACCTGCTTTGATCCATCAGATCAGAAAGGTGTAGGATCTAGAAAGAAGATGGTTTCCAAAGCCCTCTCAGGACTTACTGTTGCTACTGTATACATGTAAGCACTTGTGCAATTGCTGGTGGAGGTTGATGTGCTTCCAGAGCTTCCTGAGCTAAGTCTTTCCTTGCAGGGTCCACTTTAATTTCTTCAATTATATGATATGGATAGTCCTTGGATGAAGTAGTGGTGGTGCATACCTGAAATCCAGCAAGTCTAAGGCTAATCTTAGCTACACAGGGAGTTCCAAAGTGTGCGTGTGTGGTGTTCAGGATTGAAATCAAAGTGTCCATAGGTGTGAAGTAAACACTGTACCACTGAGCTATGTCCCTTGTGAAAGAAACCAGGGTTGGCATACTGTCCCATCACTGGAAGCACTGGCTGCACAAGCCAGATGACCTGAGTTTGATCCCTGTATCCCGTGTGGAGGTGGAAGAGCCGACTTCCACATCATGTTCTGGCATGTGTGTACCACATACACATACACCGTGCACATAAGAATACAATTTTAAAAAAAGAAAAACCACACTTTTAACTTAATTGCCTTTTTCTTTGAATATTGCAGGCTGGGTTAATACCCTGGTTGGTGGACAGAAGGAAGGAGCCCGGGGTTTTATGTTTTTCATCATTAATGTGGACTTAACTGAAGAAGGGTTATGTAAGTACTGATTGGATTTATTTTTTAATTTCTCATGCCATAGGTCTGTTTCATGTTGAGAAGCTGTAAACACTTTAGTTCATATGCTTTCTCCATCGTATTCTCTATGTGTTAACTTGGCCTTTGTTTGTGATGATTCTTACCCCTTAACAATTGATTTTATGTTATATTGGTAGAATGTATACTTGTCTATTTTGTCATTTATCTGTGAGCCCAGAGGGTTGTGTGTGGGATAAATAAACCCAGACTCAGGGAGGCGAGGACTCCATTTTCTGAAAGGGACCATCTCCACTTGCCCGATTCCCTTAGGAGTGATCCATGCTTGAAGGATTCAAGGACTGAATGGTTTTTAAGTGTGCCCCTTTTTTCCAGTACATGTTGAAGATATAATTTTGCACATGTTTCAATACATTCAGAAGCTACGTGCAGAAGGACCTCAAGAATGGGTTTTCCAAGAGTGCAAGGTACTTTTGTTTCACCAAAATTTTTCTTAAGGAATCTATTTTTCAAAACCAAATATATGTGAACTAATTTAACCTTAAGGCCCATTTAAACTTTTGGGGTTTTTTTTCCCTAATTAAAGTCTAAAATGTTGCAATGCATAGTTGTATTAGTTAAGGCTTAGATATAGAAGTCTAATTTGTTCGCTGGGGCCCTGTTTAGGGGTTGAGATATTACATAGCCTCTGTAGGAGGAGAACTAGCATTTTTCAGGGTTTGTGTTACTTCCTGCCCGAAGCTGCATGAAATCAGTTTTTAAATCTAGTGAGAAAGCTCTACAGTGAACTCTAAAAGAAACAATAAATTGTTTCATGTGCAATAATTGTGTTCCTTAAAGTTATTTTATCATATGTGTAGAAAAGCCTCCATTCCCTCACACACACTCCCTTTTGAGACAAGGTCTCACTATGTAAACCAGCTGCTTTGAACCCACAGAGCTCTCTCTACCTGTGCCTCTTCCTCCCGAGTGCTGGGATTAAAGGCTGTATCTGGCCTTTTTTTTTTTTTTTTTTTTTTTTTTCCTTTCCCCAATATATATAACGCAGAAAGTGTTTGTCTTTCAATTCTTTTAATTCATCGTTATTTATTATTGTTATTATTATTTTCTGAACAGGGTTTCTCTGAATAGCCCTGGCTGTCCTGAAACTTTCTCTATAGACCAGACTAGCCTCAAACTCAGAGATCCACCTGCCTCTGCCTCCTAAGTTCAAGGACTAAACCACTACCACCCAGCTGTCTTTCAAATTTTCAAAGACTTCTTCTAAAGTCTAAAAAAATACTTTATATATAAAGACCTATCACAATTCTGACATGAATTTTGGATTGGGTTACTTTTTCCCACTGATGCTGGGGATCAAGTACTATACTTTGTGTGGGTTAAGCTAGCACCCTACCACTGAACTATATCTCCAGCCTAAAGAATATGCTGCTATACACAGTCAAAATGTATAATTATTGCTTGTGGAAATTATGACAATAATTTCTAACATGCAGCATTTCTTTGAATCATCATCTGTGGAATTTTTGGATTCACAGGTTGTACACAGTTCTCTGATGCCTTGACCAGTTGGCTCAGTGATTTAAGGTGTAGAACCTTTGGGTTTTTTGTTTTGTTTTGTTTTGTTTTAATTTTTAAAGCATCATCTTACTGCTGTGCCTTCTAGGCTGGCTTTAAACTTCTGATCCTCCTGTTTCAACCTCCTAAAGTGCTAGGATTCCAAAACTGTGCTGTCATGCCTAGATGTGGCTCCTCTCAGTTTACCTTCATTTAGAATTGTTTATTTATTTTTATTTATGCCTATGTTGATAATTTTTAAGTAATTTTTTCCATGTCTTATACATTCCTAAATCAAGTACTGCCAGTTTTTCATAAGTGTAATGATGATAAAATTGGAAGTACAAAGACTGTATAGTTCAAACAAAACACTAAAAATGTATTTCTGAATAATAATCGGCTTTTGTCTAATTGATTAACTTTCTGTTTTAGGACTTGAATGCTGTTGCTTTTAGGTTTAAAGATAAAGAGAGACCACGAGGCTATACATCCAAGATTGCAGGAAAACTGCATGTAAGTTGATTTTCCTGTGTACGGTGGTGTGTAGGATCTTTTAAGTCCTCCGTGTGTTACTATAGTACTACACAAATGATACAGTTGGGGCTCATAAAACCAGACAGTTTAGCACAGGGCAACCTTTGACAACAAGATCTGTTTAGAATATTACAGTTCCTTTTCCTAAAAACTTCCCTCTATAGTATTTTCATTATGTGGGCGTTTTGCTTATTGGCTGCATTTTTCATTCCTACAGCATGTGTCAGCTGCTCCTGTCCCTTCTCCCATTTCCCTTGCCACTGCTTTCGTCTGAGCTACTGTCATTTGCTACTTTGCTGCTTGCATGGTTTTCCATTTTGTTCTCCACAGTAGTTTTCTAGCGTCAGTGATTTTTTTTTTTTTTTTTAAGTCATACATCTTTAAAATTCTTTATTTTGTGGCGTTGGGGTCACACTCAAGGCCACATACATGCCAGGTAAGCACTATAAGCCTCCAGCCCCACCGTGGGGTTCAGAAAACTAAATGCAGATTGTTTTCTCCCAATGCTTAAAATTCACCAACAGTTTTCCCTGAGAGTTACCATCAAATCCAGACCGCCCTTGGCCTTTGCAGGAATCTGAGAGGTGCCATCTTTGCCGCGTTCCTAGCCGCTCTCCAGCCTCCCCTTCCGTGCCCGTTTTGCTGCGGCTGTACTAACTTTCTCACTTTCACACATTCATCGTACCCCTTTCTTTTTGTGGCATTGGAGATTGAATGCATGGCCTCTCATAGGCTAGGTGGGGCCTGCACCACAGAGCTGCACCCCAGGCCTCTTTCTTTGCACTTGTATTTTTCTCATTTTGAAACATTGTCGCTGAGTTGCTCTAACTGATCTTGAGCTTGCTTTGTAGCTCTGGCAGGCCTAGAACAGCATTCCTCCTGCGCAGCCTGTCTTCCGCAGGCCTTCAGTGTCAGGCCTGGCTGGCTCTTCCTTTGGTTTTTCTTTTTAGGACCTTTGAACTTGCTATTGTCTGTACATGGAGTGCGTCCCTCTGGTGTTTGTTTTTCCTTATCATAGATGGCTTTTGGGAAGACCTTCCTTGGCTTCCCAAATGATGCCTCTGCCTCTGCCGCTCTTATTTCCTTCACAGTTCCTATCATTATTATTCCACCGTTTGTTTATTGTGCCAATTAGAGTACATGTTCCCTGGAGAGTAAGGACTTCATGTGTCTTTCTACCCTTATGCCCTCAGTCCCTGAAGTAGTAGCTAGCACAGAAAAGGAGTTCAGTACAATTTCTGTGATGAGCCTGGTGGTGGTGGTGTCCCATGCCTTTAGTGTCAGCACTTGGGAGGTAGAGGCAGGCAGATCTCTGTGAGTTCGAGGCCAGCCTCGAGCAAGTTCCAGGTAATGCTCCGAAGCTACAGAGAAACCCTGTCTCAAAACACCAAAAAAAAAAAAAAAAAAAAAAAGATGAATCCAGTTTGTCTCAGTGCCAGAGACCTTTTTTTGGGTGGTGGGAAGAGATGGACATGATATGAGGGTGAATTAGGATGGCTGCCAGCAGCCTTTAATTGAGAAAAGATCACACTTTTATACCCTATAGTTGCACATAGGATTTAACAGGAGACAAGGGGCATGTGAGCTGAGTGTAATTTAAGATCAAGAGTTGAGGAATACAGCATTGACCTTGACAGTAGGCGCCAGTCTTATGTTAATGAAAGGCCACATGTTTCTCTTGCTAGAGATAAGAAAAATGATATCAAGCAGGAACTTTCCTCAAGCCCCCAAGGGAATGGAGGCCCTTGTCTAAATGCATGACCTTGGAAAAGGACTTCTGCATTACGTGTAGTCTACTGCATGGGCCTGTTCCCCTCAGCGCTCCTGCAAGGGAAGGTCCTCATGTCTTACTCTTTCCCATTATACTGAACTCCTGCCCTTCATGGCCTCAGGCTCTGGATCTGAACGGTTCATCCTTGGGATCAGGTGTGTCTAGTAAATCTCTAACTTTCCTGGTCTTGGTGTAATTAGGAGTGTATACTGGAATTCCTGGTTCCACAGTAGCAGGGATTTTTCCCAAAGAATTATTTTATTTTATCCAGAGAAGCTACCATTGTACACATTTCCATCCTTTACCAAAGCCCGCACAAAATTTCCCAAAAGAAAAGGCATTAGTAGTGAGAATCATTAGCAAATATCAATTTTTAACCAGAAATATATGTTTCCTCAAAACAAATATGAGAGCCAGGTCTGGTGGCTCATGTTTGTAGGAGGCTGAGGTAGGATGTTGAGTTCCAGGCTAGCCTGGGCTATAGACTCTACTTCCCCACCTCACGGAAAAAAGTGTCTCAGTAATATAAATATATGAAGGCTGACAGTATATTTGTCAGAATTATCACATTTTAGGACTTAAGGATGTGGCAGGTTTGGGTCAGGAACAGCTGAGGAAGCATAGGCCCTGGTTTAGTCTCCAGCACTGGACAAGAGAAAGATGCATCAGGGAACAGAGTAACACGCAGGGCCTCAGAGTGCTTGCTAATGGAATGGAACAAATTGAAGGAAAGGGACCTATGCATCAATAAACTTAACTTATTAGAAATCTGCTTACATTAACAAACACTGTGATAGCCTTCCCATGTTAACTATCTGTGCTTCCCCTCTTCACAGTATTATCCCCTAAATGGAGTGCTTACAGCTGAGTATTTGCTGGAAGAATTTAGACCTGACTTGATAGACATGGTTCTTGATAAGCTCAGACCAGAAAATGTCCGGTGAGTCATCTGCAGATTTTACTATTACGTACTAAACTTCTCTCGTGATTGTGAATAAAACACTTTTATTTCTACTTATCTATTTTTGAGACAGGCTCTCATTATGCAAGCTTGGCGACCTGAATTTGATCCCAAGGTAGAAGAAAAAACTGACCCCACAAAGTTGTTCTCTGACCATGCATGCATAACATAGCATGTGTACCCACATACACGGCATTCACTCACATGCACACACACCCTTGAAAAATCATGATTTAAATAGTAGTGTTTGCTTGTCAGTACCAATGTTTTTTAGGAGTGAACATGCTGGAGCCTGTGCTTTACTTTTGATTAAATTGCATGTTTCTAAATTTGATATCTTGTGCAATTAGACTTCTCTTTTTCTCCTTACCACAACTTTAAAGAAAATTGTTTTTCCTGTAGAGGCTTAGATCCTTTGATTGCTGTCATCATAACTGAGGCAGGTCACTAAGGAAGTGCAGAACAGCCTGGGATAATCTTGCCGACTGCCTGGCAAGAACTGTATTGCTTAATTATTTTTTAAATCCCACTGAGACAAGTTTAAGATTGACAGCAGCAAAGGAAATCCCTGGAATGAGAAGAATGTCAGAGGTCATTGGATGCAGCCCACCAGTCTGCTAGCTTACCCTGTACCACTTACATAATTACCTGCCTCAGTCTAAGTTCCTCTAATGATGGGAGCTCATTAAGTATTGAGGTAGAGAAATTTCTTTTCAGTGTTGATAATATTTGCTGGGCCATGGTTATTACCTGTTTTACATCATCATCATCATCATAACTCTCCTCCTTATACCTTTGATGTGTTTATCATATTCTACCTTGGTGCATCAGGAGTACCTTTGCTGTGTGCCTACCTTGACTCATAAATGGTCCTATTCATTTGGGAGTTGTTATTAATGATGAATCCACTCAAGTCCTGTCTTCTGGTCTCTTTCATAGTCTTAACCATTGACTGTAGAATTCTCTCAGTAGTCTGTGCCTAACCCACTGGCTTATGGTCACCTAGCCTGAGCTTTTGCTTTTTCTGTATTTGGTTCACTGCACCATTTAAGATCCATGGTGTTTTCCAAAGATAATTTAGTAAGAGTGGCACCGTGTCTTTTAACATGAGTTAGCTTGGCACAATTTGCTTTAAGCTATGTGTCCTATTGAGTATTTTCAGAACTCAAGCTGGTGTGGTAAGGGCTCAAGAAAAGTTGACTGAATGTTCCTTAAGCTTTTAGTGTAACATGAATAATCCAAACTTACAGACAGTTTTGGTGATATTAATTGATTATGATCTAATAAATCTTGCCTGGAGACCAGAAAAGCAAATTGACCAAGCACCAGAGAGCTCTCACCTCTACCAGTGTTCAGACTGAAGGGGTGATCCACTGAACCTCAGACTGCATCTCCAGACTGCACTGCTCCTCACCAGATCTCAGACTGCTGCCTGAGACTGCACTGTGCTCCTTATATTGTCTCTAGTGCTGGGATTAAAGGTGTGAGCTCTGCTACTCTTTTAGACTGATTCATGTCATGTAGACTGAGAGTCATGTAGCACAGAGTGGCCTTGAACTCATAGAGATCCTTCTGCCTCTGTCTCCTGAGTCCTGGGATTAAATGTGTGTGCCACTACTGCCCAGCTTCTATGGCCGTGGCTAGCTTTGCATTCTGGTCTCAAGGCAAGCTTTATTAGTTCATAACTAACATATCACCACAGTTTAGCCTCCTTTTTCTTCCTTACTTACTTAAAGTAATTCCTCCTTAGTTTCAGAAACAACATATAGCAGCTGGATTGAGGGCTCGGTGATTGAGAAGATACACAACACACAGACAGACATGTATACAGTGGTACACACACACACACACACACACACACACACACGCATGATTCACCATTTTTCATAAGTCAGGTTTTTCTTATCACTTGTCTTTTGCTGGTATTTGATCTTGTTTTATCAATAGAATTTTGGTTTGTTTATTTTGCACTTTTTTCTTTTGTGTTTATCATTTAAAAACCTAAGAGGTTAAGGGTGTAGCTTAGTGGTGGTGCATGTGCAAGGTTCTGGGTTTAATACTGGCATCTAAAACAAACAAAAATCTAATTTGTTATGAAACTGTAGGATTCTACTAGTGAAAGAATAAAGTTAATCTAATTTGAATCTCCTTTGTAGAAAAACAATGAAACTGAGGCCCGGAGAGGCTAAATGACTGACTAATTTAGATCTTCACAGAGATTTTGGCAAGATCTCAAAGGACATGAGTCAGAGTATCTACCAAAGCCAGGTTTCTACTTGTCAGCCTTGTGCCCTAAGAGTAACTGAATCCGTCCAGATTACCTGTGACACCTCTTTCCATCCTTCAGCTATTGTCTTCTTTTTCTCTCAGGCATTATTTGTAAAAGTCTCATGGGAAGTCATTCCCTGGAAACCACCCTTCTCTTAATATCTGTAGTGAGGAAGCCCTTTGTTTCCAGGTGGACTTCATCCAACTCTTGCACTCCTAAACATGTTTTCGCTAACATGAAGTCATCAGTAGGCCTGCAGTCTAGCCTCCCCTTTTATTAAACATTGGTTTCTTTTCTTATCCAATATAATCTGAATGCAGTTTCCCCATCCCTCTACTTCTCCCAGTTTCCGCCCACCTCCTCTCCCATCCAGATCCACTCCCTTTCTGTCTGTCCTTAGAAAAGAACAGGCTTCTAGGAGATACCAACAGGACTTAACAAAATAAAATATAATAAGGGAAAATGAAAACCATTGTATTGAAGTTGGATAAGACAAGCCAACAGAAAAAGAAAAGAGCCCCAAGAGAAGGCACAAGAATCAGAGACCCCCTCGTTTACACACTCAGGGGTGTGGCTGTGGGTCTCCGTGTTTGTTCCCATCTGCTGCAGGAGGGAGCCTCTCTGACGGTGGCTGAGTAAGGCGTGTGTCTATGAGGATAGTAGTTGGTTTTACTCTGGGTCTCTGGGCTGTCTAGACTCTGGTTCTTGGTCACTTGAGCAGTGTCAGGTACAGGTTCTGTCTTACGAAGCAGGCCTTAAGTCAAATCAGTTAGTCACTCCCACAAGCTTTGTACCACCATGGTCCTAGTGTATTTTACAGGCAGGACAGATTGTAGACCAATGGTTTTGTGGTTGGGTTGGTGTTCACATTCTCTTTTTTTTTTTTTTTTTTTTTTTTTTTTTCTCTTTTTTTCTTTTTTTTTTTTTTTTTTGTAGCCTGCAGTGTGACTTTCCATGTCATAAACACTAGAACATGGGGTGAGGGCTTTATGTGTATGGTGATATATTATTTATGATTTATTAAAGCTTGCCTGAGGATTCAGAAGAAAATTGCTTTCTAAATCCTTAGGCAAGCTTTAATAAATCATAAACTGTATGTCTCCACACAATGTAGGCACCAGTTCTGTCTCTTTGTGTTCAATGAGTTGTATGGGTGTTGTCTTCAACAATGGGTCCTTGTTATCACTTTGTGGAGAGCAACCTATTGTCTTGGCAATAACCTCAATTGTTTGGAGATTTCCATGAGACCCTTTCAGACAACTCAATTGGATGAAACCCAGTCTCAGGACTGAAAGCTTTTTTTAGTAATAAAAGATGGCTAGGAGGGATTCTATGCCCCTCATTATTGTAGACAATGAAATATCACGTTCATATATTATAGGAAGTTCCCATACTGCTCCTCAAATGCTCTTGAATTCTGCCTTTTCCCTCACTGTCCCCCTCCATCCCATCTCCCCTCTGCCTTCCAACCTGGCCCTCCCATTCTCACATCCGTCATTGGGGGTGGGCATGTGCTTTCCATGGCGTGCTTATGGAGGTCAGAGGACAACTTTGTGGAGTCAGTTCTCTCCTTCTACTTGAGACAGGGTTTCTCTGTGTATCCCTAGCTATCCTCGGTTATTGTGAAGCTCTATAGCCCAGGCTGGACTCGAACTCAGAGATCCTCCTGCCTCTGCCTCCCGAGTGCTGGAATTAAAGGTGTGCATTACCACCTCCCAGCTCTCCTTCTACTTTGATGTGGGTTCCAGGGATCAAATCCAGTCATGTTCTGCAGTGCATGCCTCTTAACTGCTGAGCTGTCTTGCAGGCCCCTGGGGAGGTTCTTGACTTGTCAGCATACATCATTTCCTTGTGGACCTTGTGACAGAACTCTTTCATCTCTGAAACTCTGATTCTTGTGCTTTTGTGGAATGTTTCTTCTTATTTAACTTGTTTTCCAGAATTGGTAGTGGTCAATGACAGGTAGACCAGTCTAGATTGGCAGATAGGTGAGTTGAGTTGATTAGCTTGTCTATTTCAAAGCAGGTTGATAAGACCAAGTACAGTTGTTCTGTAGCGTGAATAAGGGATAGAAGGTAATTCAGACAACTATCCATTGTTATTTGGAATAGAAATCATGATTCTGCATCTGGAAAAATGGCTTGCTAGAACCCAGGTAAGTGACAGGTAGCCATGTTGAACCGCTTAAGAGTTCCAGCCTTGGAAGACAGAGGCAGCGAATCCCTGGGCAATGTAGCTAGGGAGACTAACAGTATTGGTTAGCTCTGAGTTTGATTGAGAGACCCTACCTTTGTGAACAATGTGGAAGAACATTGAGGACGATTTAGCATCATCAATCTCAGACTGCCATGTGCATGCACCCACACACACATGCACAACACATACATGATACATGCAAATGGGAAAGAAAAGGAGATTCTGAAAGTGAATGGTATTGAGCAGAGGGATGTTTTGATGGTAGCATCAGGCGTTCAGCTTGAGGGCAGCACTCAGAGGCTCCACCAAATGTCTCAGGACAGATGGACGGAAGGAGGGAAGTGCTGACATAAACCTAGTTATTTGACTTTGACAGTAAAGAAGCTGAACTAACTGATTCATGCCAGTCCAGCCAAGCTAATTGGCTAGAATCCCTCAATCCAAAAGGTTCAAATTAGGCTTTGTCCCAGTGAAAGTTGACTGTGCTGCTGGACATGTAATGATTCCATTGGGACAGGTAAGAGAAGTGTCTGTGATGTTGCTCGCCAGGAAAAGCTTACAGAATTTTATTGATGGGAGATTTTTCGTACTCCTCTCCTTATTCCTCGTGATGCTTGACATCTAACTCACAACATATTTCATGATGGCCAGTGCTCTGCTGTTGACCTACATCTTCAGCCCAATGATTCTTAAAATATTCTTTGCCTGTGGACATTTTACTTCTACCATCCCTCCTTTCATTAGTTACTTTTCCATTGCTGTGCTAAAATGCCATGGCCAAGGCAGCCTATTAAAGGAGGATTAGTATGGCTTATGGTTCCAGAGGCATAAGATACTGTCATGGTAGGGAACCATGGCAGCAAGCGGCAGGCATGCCAGCGGGAGCAAGACGCTGGGAGCTCACATCTTGAACTGCATCTGTGGAGCAGAGAGCGAGAACTAGAAATGGCATGATGTTTTTATTTATTTATTTATAGCTGAGATAGCCATGAAGAGCAAGCTTGTAAGCAGTGTCCCTCCAAGATTCTTCCATCCCTGCCCAGGTCCCTGCCCTGACATCCCTCAGTGGAGGACTGACCTGCAAGGTGAAATAACCCTTTCTTCCCCAGAGTGCTTTTGGCCCTGGTGTTTACCACGGCAACAGAAAGCAAACAAGGATAAGGCCCAACACATTCTTGGACATAATTTACATTTTCATGAGTCAGGGTCCTGTACATAATTTACAGGCTTGTTTCTGTTTGTTTTTTCCATCTGTCTCTAGGGTGGCAATAGTTTCCAAATCATTTGAAGGGAAAACTGACCGCACAGAGCAATGGTATGGAACCCAGTACAAGCAAGAAGCTATACCAGAGGAAGTCATTCAGGTAGGCTCCCGTCACCTGGGAGTGAGTAAGCCCGACATGTGGGGACCCGGAGAGTCAACATAGGTTCCGGAGTGTGGAGAGTGGTGGCCCACTGCTGTCCTTACCGTCCCCGGAAGGCACGAGATAAGGCAGCAGGGGCCATGGGGCCATGGAGGACCGGCACAGCTGTGGAGAGCCGGCCATGGAGGACCGGCACAGCTGTGGAGAGCCGGCAGTGCTGGTGCAGTCCTGGCTGGCACACACTGTCCTTACTTTTCGGTAGCGCTGTATTTTTCCCTGTTTGCCAACGTAAGGGAATTGTGACTTATTTCCAAACAGTTGTGCTTAGATTGCATTCTACTACATTTGTCAGATTTTTGAGGTTCTGCTTAGTTACATAGAATCTTTTTCTCTCTTTCCCTGTTGACTGTGGACCCTTGAGTTTGTGTCTATTACTCAAAAGTACCAGAAAAGCTTACAAGTAATAAACTTTTTTTTTTTCAGTGATAACACAGGAAAAGAAATATTTTCTAATTTTTTATCTATTGTGTTTGCACAAAATGTATGTGGAGGTCAGAGGATAACCCTGTATGGCCAGTTCTCTCCTTCTAGTTCCAAATGGGTTCCCGAGATGGAGCTCAGGTATGCAGACTGCCGTGGCCAGCGTACCTGATGGGGTGTGACTAAATCCATATTCCTAAACAGAAGGACAGACATCTTTTTTAGTCAGTGCTGGGCTGCAATAAACTGAGGACAAAGGGAGCAGTCCGTTTACCAAATTCTGGCTATAACAGCCAGAGAATTTTTTTTTTTTTTTAATTTATCTGGAAGTTCAGCAGTGAGATGGCTTGCTGTGTGTTTCCAAGCCCTCCGCTCAGCCTTTCTGGAGACAAGCTGCTGCTTAAAAACCCTGTGCTCCACACCGATGCTCTGCCCATGCCAAAGATACTATGTGTTGACACCAAAATTGAACTGCACCGTCTACAAAGCTGTGGCATGTTAGCTAGGTGACAAGTGATGGGATCCAGAACCGATGGCACTTGCCTGCCCCTTTGAATTTTCAGTAATAAAAAGCCTTTTAGTTGTGAGCCTGAGCCTTTCACAGCTGAGCAGTCCCTGCAGCTGATAACATGTTGTAAATTAGGGATCAACTGTCAATGGCCTGTGATCTGTCCTGCTGGCACCAATTAGAAAGTTAGAACCAGTTCATGTGTGAACCTTAAATCTTTTCATTGTTTTATGGGCTCACTAGGCACTTTGCATGTCTTCTAAAAGAAATGTGGGTCAGACCTTAAGAAGCCCTGAAAGGATGGGCTGGTGACAGTGCTCAAGGGGGGATAAAATCACTTGCTGCCAAGGCTGATGACTCAAGTTCAATCCCCAGAGCCTGCATGCACCCATGGTGTGTGGAAGGAGATAATTGATTCCTACAGGTTGTCCTCTGACCTCTACAATAGGCACTGTGGTGTGTGCAGCTGCATACACAATCAGTAAGTGGAAAAAGCTAGGAGTAACAAAGTGGAAGAGGCCCAGCTAGCCTGCCCTTCAGGCTCTAACTGGAGGCAACAGCAATTGAGAATGTGGATTTGATTATCCCTGTGTAGATAGGTGGTTATCTTTTAAAGAGCAATATGATCCTATCAGTTTCTCTGTGTTCCACACAGATTTTTCTTTAAACAGCTGAGTAGACGCTCCAGAGAGGGGTCAGGGACAGGTGGGGTGGGAGGGGGGGGGGAGAGACATATAGATGAATGTAAAGTCTTTCTTAGTACCAGAAAGAGAAACTCAAGTTGCAAGAAAATCCATCAGAAACTGCTGATTCTGGTTGTAGCCCCTTCATATATGAGGGAGAATGCTCCTCCCTGTTTGCTCACATCGAGCAGAGATACCTTTTTGTTGTTGTTGTTTGTAGTTGGGGTCTCCCTGTATAGCCCTTGAGAAATCAGCCAGGCTGGTATCTTGCTAGGGATCTTTCTGCCTCTGCTTTTTGATAACACTTATTGCTATAGACCGAACCTGGGTATAACCTCAGCCCAAAGACAGTAGTTTTAACTCTTGGGTTCTGTTAATAATTGCTTTTGTATGTGTGTATTTTATTATTCATCTAGAAATGGCAAAATGCTGAACTGAATGGGAAATTTAAACTTCCAACAAAGAATGAATTTATTCCTACAAATTTTGAGATTTTGTCATTAGAAAAAGATGCAACATCCTACCCTGCTCTCATTAAGGTAATGTGTTGAGTCTGTGGTCTATTTGTTTATGATGAGGGTTTCCTTTTAGGGTACCCAACTCTTGGGGGGGGGGAAGTGGGCAAGTGTTCCTTTTGCCTTAGCCACAGAGTCAATGGTTTTAAATTTAAAGGTCAGACCTATTACATGGAGAAATAGAGGTAATTTCTTCTGTTTGATACTTTGTTGATTTAGGATTTGTCACATCCTATGAAATGATAGAAATGCTATAAAAGAATACAAGAAATTAAAAATGCAACAGCAAACAAAACTACCAAACAATAGAATATAGAGGATTGCTTTTTTGCAGAAAAAAAAGGTCAGGGCTCTAATGGACTAGAAAGTAGTGACCAAGTAGGGAGCCAGAGTCTTACAATTGAATCTTGGGGGTAGAGTACCATCGAGTCTGTCATTTTCTGTCAGTTAGGCAGACTAATTCTGATTAGAGCAGGACTATACGAGGGTGAAGCCCAGCCAGCAGGGTTATAGATCACTCTAGAGGCTGGCTGACACATCCATCCAAAAGATGCCCTGGGTTTCTTGGGCTCCCGGTGTGTAGAAAGATGACGCCAGTGTTTCCCATCTGTCTCCTGCATCATGTTCTCATCACCCCACTCATTGGCTGTAAAGGCTGGCTGCTTTCTGCCACAGGGGTTGGCAAGCTTCTCTGTTCTGCTTGTGAACCTGGTGCTTCAAGGTTGTGGGGCAGCAGCAACTTCAGAATCCTTTGACCCTCAGCTTCATGGGTGCTCCGAGCAGATACTTTTGTGAAATGCACCTCTGTTTCCCTAACCAAACTGTCTCTCTGTCACAGGATACAGCCATGAGTAAGCTGTGGTTCAAGCAAGATGATAAATTTTTCTTGCCGAAAGCTTGTCTCAACTTTGAGTTTTTCAGGTATGTAGTTGAGTCCAATTTAGGAAAACAACAATTACATTTTTGTTGAGATTTCTCTTCTTAAGCATGCATTCTTGAAATAATAAGGATTAGATTTCTCCTAGACAAGAAAAGACTGCTAAGAAGTGCTTAGAATCAAAGTTAATTATTCCTTGCATTAATGAGTGCTCCCTTTAGCTGAGTTGATTTATGGTAGCTCTTATTAGGAGGCTCTTATTATCCTTTGGGATTTGGGAATCTAGAAAAGCTATAGATTTATGGAGAAGGTTCGTTAAGGAAAGAATTAATGATTGGAATGTTTTCATTGGTTAATTTTTTTTTTTAATTCCTGAAACTTGCCCAGGGATGTGTGTGTACAAATAAACAAATAAATAAATAAATATGTGTGTGTGCATGTGCTCACATGCACATATATGCATGTGTGAATAAATACACATATTTGTGTGAGTAAATGAACACATGAATGTGTTTATACACACACACTCAAAGAGGAGGGAGATGGGGTTTTGGTTTTTGAGATAATATCTCAAAAACATAACTCATGTAACGATGTTTGCCTTTTAGAGAGGTCCATGCATGGATCCTTCTAACAATTACAGAAGTGACCTTCACTTTCTGGTATATCCTTAAGAGGAGCAAAGCCCAGAGAATGCCTCGACTCTCCTCATTACACACCTTGAACTAGGATTACCAAACTGCAGTTTTCACGTTTCTGATCCTCAGACATGTGTGCATCTCATGGTTAAATGTCAGTGGATTTAAACTGCTAAATCTTAGAATGCCTTAGAATAATGTGAACTAACACAGTCTGACTATTCTCCTGCCTTGGGATTACAGATGTCCACTACCAAACCTGACTTAGACTGTAATTTTACATTTCTGAACTAGATGTTCTCTTAAAAATGAGTTTATCACTGGGCAGTGGTGACACACACCTTTAATCCCAGCACTCAGCAGGCAGATGCAGACTGATCTCTGTGAATTTGAGGCCAGCCTGGTCTGTAGAGCAAGTTTCAGGGTAGCCAGGGGTACACTTTGACTTGAATAACTGGAAGAGAGGGAGGGAGGGAGGAATTGTATGTGTGTGTGTTGTGTCTTTTTCATCTTTTCAGAAGTAGGATTAAATCATGTATACTTTATATATACATTAAATCATGTATACTTAAAAATCACAGTTTTTAAGACCCTGTGAACAATATGTACATTTTTAATATCTGATTATAATGTATTTGGGCCAGAATTTACATATTTCAGTGGAATCAATGTCTCTTAAAGGTTAAACTTTTGGCCTATTTCAGTACCCTGTACACACAGTCATATGACTTGGTATTTTAGGACATTTGTCATTCTTTTCTAAGCTTGAATCAGATGGTATTGAACCACCAACCCTGGCACTACTAACTTTCAGACCCACCTGATGTCATGGCCTTATTTTGTTTTGATGGGCTGGCATCCTCACCGCCACCTCCCCCATAAGCCACTGTATGTGGTGTTGGTATGTGGGTGTAGGTGGGGGGGGTTGGGGTTGTGGGTGTGGGTGTATAATGCCTTAAGTGTAAAGCTCCTCATTGCCTAAAGAGCATTTGTCATCGTATGCAATACTGTAAGAGAATTAAAACAAGGTCAGAGAGATGACTCAGCAGGTAAAGGTGTTGCCACTAAGCCTGATAATCTGAGTTCGATCCTGATCCTAGGACTCATATGGTAGGAGAGAACCAGCTACCCCAGGTTGACTTCTGAATTTTATATGTGCCATATAATAGGTAATAGATGTGTGCACAGGTAGATGAATACGTTTTTTAAAAGAGAGAATTAAATGGCAGCATCCATTTAGATATTTTTCTCTTTGACTTTATTTCCTGCTTCCCCGTCCCCATAACCGTATCACCACCTGGCATATCAGCCTTTAGCTTATTGCTTGTCTCTGCCAGTTAAGCTATAAGCCCCGCACACTCCTCCTCTGCTCTCAGTTCCTAGAGAGCACTGTAGTAAGTGTGTTGTGATGCATACTGTTGAGTGCACGGCTCTTTCCTTGGTGTGGATAAAGGTAAGCGGTGTTGTATAGTCAACTAAGCAGGCTGACTTGTGTTTGAATCCTACTCTGCTGCTGGGGAAAATAGCTTCCTGTCTGAGAGAGGAAAGTTGATATCTGGTTTTATTTACCTGTTATATGCTGCAATTGCTTCTCTTTTCATACACTCTCACATAGGTATTCTCATACTGTAATTTTTTTAAAATCCTAGCTGCTTTATTAATGTTTGTTCCAGTAATGCTCTAGTTCTCTTGATTAGGGGTAAGCTAATATTTTCACGGTTCTTTTAAATCTTTCTCTTTTAAGGCCATACAGTTAGAGCACACAGGTTTCTCCGTTACATCTTCCTGTACCTTACGAGAGTAGCTTGCTTGGAGAGAGAAGACATGCCGATGCTGAATCAACTCACCAGTTATACCTCCTCTCAGCTGCTGAAGGCAGCCATGCACTTCAAACATTCACTTTCTCACCTGCCTTTCCTTCCTAGCTGGTTAATTCTCTATGCCAGATGTTCTCAACCTGTGGCTTGTGAGCCTTTCACAGGGGTCACATCTCTGACATTCTGTATATCAGATATTTACATCACGATTCATAACAATAGTAAAATTAGTTATGAAGTGGCAACAATGTAATTTTATGGTTGGGGTCGCCACAGCATGAGGATGTGTATTAAAGGGTCACATGCAGTATTAGGATGGTAAAGGGTCACACGCAGTATTAAGAAGTCTGAAGACCGCTGGCCTCATACCATCCAAGATAACCAGTTCTTTCCTCTCTGCCACCAATGCACACATGTAGCGTACTTGTGACATCTTCCCTCTTAGACAGATTCAAGGATTCAACCATGTCCTCAGAAATTATATAAGCTAATGTTCGGTTTCTTCGCCTGTCTCGAAAGGCCGCAGCACATTGGGAAGTAGTTCATCAGCTCTTTGACTGTCAACATTTTCTTCCAGCCCATTTGCTTATGTGGACCCCTTGCACTGTAACATGGCCTATTTGTACCTTGAGCTTCTCAAAGACTCACTCAACGAGTATGCATATGCAGCAGAGCTAGCGGGCCTGAGCTATGACCTCCAAAATACCATCTATGGGATGTATGTAAGTACCCATGCCTCAGCCTTCCACTCAGCATTTTTATATTAATTTGATGGAAGCGTTTTTAATTGTGGGTATGAGTTTAATTTATTTTAAAAATCTCCATGGCTTATCATATTTTCTCTTCATTTAATTTTTACGTTAGCTTTTATTCTAACATTCCACTGTGTACCGTTCATAGTATGCAGAGGTTTGTTTTTTGTTTTTTGGTTTTTTTTTTTTTTTTAAACATCTTTCATCAGAATGTCACATTTTTCTCCTCAAACAAAATTGTGCCCAATCTAGGTTTAGCTCTCACCCATTCTGTATCTGAGATCTTGAGAGGTTCAGAAAACAAAATGAAGTCATCTCTTTGTAAGAGTGTGAGGTTGGCCTACCCTGTTTCCTCAGAAGGCAGAGCACGAGGCTGCATATCCATACTCTTCGGTCATATCTCTTCATTGTCATGCCACCGTGTGAGGTATCAAAGCATTTTTCTGTTTTTCTTTTTGTTAGTCGCTACATTTATGCTGATCCTCTCCATTGCAACATGACATACCTGTTTATCAGGTTATTGAAGGATGATTTAAAAGAGTATACATATGCAGCACGCCTGTCAGGTTTGAGCTATGCCATTGCATCAGGAATGAATGCAATACTTGTAAGTAAAATGCAAAACAAAGAAAAGGCAGCACCCTGTTAGAGCTTTCTGTTGAGCTTGGGAAACTATTAATACCTGCATCTGTAAACAGGAAGGCTGGTGGTTTTCTTCCTGTGCCTTTTCAGTGACTGGAAGATTCAAATTAGTACTAGCTCACTAATAAGTGACTGGGAGAACTTAGTGCATCTTGTGAACATGTATGTGTGCTACATGTATGTGCATGTTCTGTTTGAGATGTTTAACATACTAATCCTAGAAGCATGTTTTTGTCCTAGTATATCTGAGTTCTTTTCTATTCATAAGTAAAAGCTATTTGTTATTATTGTGGTGTTTGAATTACATAAGCATCTCTTATTTCTAGAGACACTAGTAGAAAGTTCCTGTGTTCACATCCCCCTGGCAGCTTATTTTGTGGCATGTTTCATTAACTGTTTTACATGTGTTGTTCCTACATCTTACCCTGGATGATATCTCAGTTTCGAATCCATTTAATGGCACACATCCATTCTTACTGGTCTCGAAAGCACATGTTTAGTAAAAACTGAAATGGGCATATGTCCCAAAACTTAAATTTTCATTTATTTTGCAGAAGTGCTCTTCTTTTTACCGTTATTTTCCAAGTTGCTCTTGTTTAATGTATAAGAATACGTATAGTCTAAGCATTTTCAGAATCTACAGATTGAGACTTAGAGATCAAAATTAGCCACAAGTATTAAAGCAGCAGTTTGTTTTGTTTCTGGCTAATGGCTTTTAGCAGCTGTTAGCATTTATTTGTGATAAAGCAGGCTTTCTGATAGTTGTGGATCCTATGGTACACAGCCTGCTTCCTGTGGCCAAGGACTTTATTCCAGCTGTGGGTCTTGCCTGTCATTCCTCGCAGGGATGTTCTCCTCGAAGTGTATCCTGTGTTGCTCCAGGTGCTGCACACAGATATGTAATTACAGCCTTTCCCCTCCTTGCTTTCTGAATGTGAGGCTTTCAGAGGCTGGTAAAGTAAGAGATTCTAAGGCAAATCCTCATAGTATATACACTATATTTTCCCTACAAATCTGTGTGCTATTGGCATCTAGAACCTCAGTAGAACTTATAAAATAAGCAGGAAATTAAGATCATGATTCCTTAATAGATAACACTAAATGAGAGCAGTGTCGGGCTGTGAAATATAAAATTAGGGCTGCCTGATTATTTCCAAAGATGATTTTTCCCCCCCTTAGAGGAGGCAGGTAGTTGAGACAAGGTCTTGCTGTGCGTTCCTGACTAACCTGGAACTGGCTGAGTAAACCAAACTGGCCTCAGACATGGAGATGCCTGACCTCCTAGTTACATTGAGCCAGAGCTGACTATTTAAATACTTCTAAACAGTTTTGGGATGTGTCCAGCAGCTAGGTAACAGCCCCTGTGATTTCTTCCTTCTTACTACATTCATAAAAGTATTAATTCTGGAACTGGAGAGATGACTCAAAGGTTAAGAGCACTGGCTGCCCTTCCAGAGGTTCTGAGTTCAATTCCCAGCTACCACATGGTGTCTCACATCCATCTATAATGAAATCTGGTGCCCTATTCTGGCATGCAGGCAGAACACATCATAAACAAATCTTTTTTTTTTTTTTTTTTTTTTTAAGTATTCTACTATTCATCAGAGTCTTTAAAGGAAAATTTAGGAGCTTTGGGTGTCACTCCATGGAGGAGTGTATACTTAGCATGGTCCAGAGTTCAGTCTCCAAACCAAAAAAGAAAACAATAAAATTTAAAGCACATTCTGTAATTAAATTTGATGCAACGAGAACATGAATGTTGTGGTGTGGTAGGTATCACTGCCACTTGGGATCAGGTGAGTTTACCTACTGTTGACTTTATTTAGGAAAGGGTGTTGTCTCATAAGAAGATGACTAGTGCTAAATTGAGCTTATAATGTTTAATATACCTAGTATTGGGATTTTGAAAGTGTTTTTAAAATCAAGCTTAAGATGAAGCTGTTGAATGTTTTGTAAAGTTTTAATACCTTTTTAACTCTTTCTGTAGCTCTCAGTGAAAGGTTACAATGACAAACAGCCAATTTTGCTAAAGAAGATTACTGAAAAAATGGCTACTTTTGAGATTGATAAAAAAAGATTTGAAATTATTAAAGAGGCGGTAAGTTTTGTAACATGTTTCTATAATTTTTATTAATACAGTTGCATTACCATATTATAAAAATTGCTAATAATGGAGAGAGGATTGGGGAAAAAGCATTTATAGTCCTGAGTCATCGCCTTTGCTGTATTCTGCTTAGAAAGCTGAGCCCACTAGTATACACCTGACTGTCAGCTTCCAAACCTACTAGAATTGTAGAACTAACTCTGGGGGAAGCCCCAGTGGCAGTGAGAGACTTTAGTTTTCCCTCCAACCTTCATTTCAGACAAGCACATGGTTGGGGAAACAGAGGTCTGCCCACCAGAAGAGCTTTCTTACTTTGTAGTGCACCCTTTAGGGTTGATGTGTCATCCATTTAGATCCATGTCAAGATTAATGGAAGTACAAAATGGAGAGCTACTTTCAACAAGACCTTCATTTATATGCCATAATAAACTGTCAGTTTTCAGTTGAGTATACAATAGCTACTACCCATGTTACTTGCTTATGGAGACGTTGGAGTTGTGCCATATCCAAGGATCCCTGGGAATTACTTTCTGAGGCATGCAAGACATCCCATAGTGAAGGCATTTAGATACGCATCAGATGCCAGAGGTTAAGATGCTGCCTGGACAAGCAAAATGCGTGCCAGTTAGTTTAAGAATCAGAAAAGGGTAGTTACTGTTCCTGATTATATAGAAGAGAAAGAAGTAGATATCCTTGCATTCCAGTTACACATAATTTATGTAGAATAAGTTGGACTATAGCTGATCTTTAATTGACTTTGAAAATTAATGAACCCATGCTTCCCTTCTCTAGTATATGCGATCTCTTAATAATTTCCGGGCTGAGCAGCCTCACCAGCATGCCATGTACTACCTCCGCCTGCTGATGACTGAAGTGGCCTGGACTAAAGATGAGTTGAAAGAAGCCCTAGAAGGTGAGATTCCACCTACTTCATTTCCTACCCTGATTCTAGTCATTCCGTTGTCTAAGGGCTAGGTAGCAAGAGCCTCAGAGCTTCATGTGGTTCAGTGGCATTTACCAACTACCTCCACACCCAGCCCTGCCAGTAGGTGAAACAGCCATCAATTAGAAGGGTTCCTGGGTTGGGGACTAGGGTTGGGAAGCATAAGTAGAAACATCATTTCCATAAAGATGGGGTAGGTGAGTGTTACGCTACGGAGCTAGAGAAGGGGTTGCCAAGGCAGCACAGTGGGAGTGGGTGTTCTAGTTCTGCAGAAACAACTTCAGGCTCGTGTGTGTGTGTGTGTGTGTGTGTGTGTGTGTGTGTGTGTGTGTGTGAGAGAGAGAGAGAGAGAGAGAGAGAGAGTGAGAGAGAGAGACCTTTAAAATTAAGACAGTAGCTCATAATTTTATATTGAAAAATAACATCTGTGAAATACCTGACCCATCATGGGTTTAAGTAATTAACTTAATTAGTTCCTAAAGAAGGGCCAGTACGTGTAAAAGGAATGTGAAAAGTAGGAAAATTACTACTGGCACACTGTATGATTGCCACAGGCAGTGTCCATCTGCAGATACTGACATTAGTACAAATTTGAGGGGAATAGAGCTAGTGAGATTGCTCGATGGGTAAAGGGTCTCACCGCCATGCCTGATGACTTGAGTTGGATTCCTCAGTACCCATGTGGTGGGGAGAGAGAATTGATTTCTCTATGTTGTTCTCTGACCCCTATGTTCATTATTGGTACCACTTCCATGAGTAGACTGACACACATACTGAATAAATTTAAAAAATAATAGTACAATAAAAAAAATTTTTAAATATTTGAGGGAAAACTGCCTCAAACGTTCTCCCAAACACATTAATTCTAATAGGAAAATTTGGTTTGGGCTTTGATAGGCTTTGGAAGTAGACACTTTCAAATAGCTTGTTGAACATACATGAATCACTCCATTATTACCTAAAGAGTAAAAAAAAGCACATTTACAATGAAAACACCTGGCAGACACCACCACAACCAGGTAACTTGTGATAACATACCCAGCACCATGACACACCCACCTCAGCAGTCTGATGCACGTTGCCTCTGTGTTGCTGCTTCTTCGTGCTGGTGCATAAATGTAGTTTGATCTTGAGAAGACACTAGATGAATAAAGGAGCTCTGAGGAACTGTCTCCAGTGAGAGGACAGTAAGGATGTATGGCAGCTAATTGCAATGTAGGATTATAGATTAGTTCTGGTCTATCTACATAGCAAATTCCAGACCAGCCAGGGCTACACAGTAAGACCATGTCTCAAAAACCAAACAACAAAAAAACTAAGACCAAAATCCAATCAGAGCCTGTATTTGGGTTAACAGTATTATTGTATTAGCTGGATAGTGGGTGGAGTGCTTGCCTACCATAAACAAAGCCTTGGATTTGCTGTATAGGACCTTGAAAAACACACAGTGTGTATCAGTATTGATTGCTTAGGTTCTGATAATCATAGTGTGGTTATTGACAATATAAACAAAACTGGGTGAAGGGTGAAATACACTCATATTTTTGCAAGTCTTGTATATATCTGAAATTACTTCAAATGCAAAGTGTTGTTTGTATGCAGGTCTCACTATTTCTTACTTATCTGCAGATGTTACCCTCCCCCGACTTAAGGCCTTCATACCTCAACTACTGTCACGGCTGCACATTGAAGCCCTTCTCCATGGAAACATAACAAAGCAGGTGCGAGGTGAAGTTTTAGCAGTCTTTTATGGATCACTGTAAACAATTATTTCCCCTGTTCTGTCTCAAGACTCACCCAGCACAATGCTAAGCACATAAGAATTAATCCGCTGTCTCTGTGGGAGAAGGAAGTAAGGACATGTGAGAAATAGAAGTGCTCACTGCTGCTGCCTGGCCTTTGCAATCAGAAAAGGAATGGGAACAATTATCCCTACTCTGTGTAGACTCACATAATGTAGACATCAGGCAGCCTGTGTACAAGCCCTGACACTGGTGTGTACTAGATATGTAATCTAATGGAAAGGCCTTACCTCCCCTGTGCAAGTGAGAGTGATAGCAACACCTACACCTTGGCTTACCCAAGAAGAGCCCCATGGCAGTCTGCCTCAAGGGCCCTTACTCCCAACACTCCATACAGCCTCCAAAACAGTGTGCAAGGGCAGGTGCTTGCTCGGCTCAGTTTAACTCACAGTATACTCTTCTGTGTATCTCTTCTGTTTGGCTTCTGTGCTCAAGATTACTGACATGGGACTAACTTTTCCTTACCAGTACCTCCATCTTTAGAAAAGCCTTTATTCCCTGCCATCAGTAAGTTTCTTTTCACTACTACCGTATTGATTGACAAACTCAATTTTTATCCATTTGCATAGGAGTAGATAAATTTAGTAATTAAAAATATATTTTATGATCATCTAAGCTATTTTATAAGTATGTTTCATTATAGTAATGGGCTATCCAGTATTCTGTTTTGATTTTCACAGACAGGATATACTTTTTTTTCCCGTTTTATAATATGCTGTGATATTTCTCTTCCTTCAGGCTGCATTAGGAATTATGCAGATGGTAGAGGACACCCTTATTGAGCATGCTCACACCAAGCCTCTCCTTCCGAGTCAGCTAGTTCGCTACAGAGAAGTCCAGCTTCCTGACAGTAAGTGAGATGTTAAAACTTTGAGTACTAATGTGCTTGTTACAATGCGTTGAATACACTTGGAAAATAATATATGCTTTCATGTCAGAGATCTACAGGAATTCTCTGTAATTTATAGAAATAGGATTACAAGTAGGTAGTTTTGCCATAGAATTCTCTGATTGGTGAGCCATGTGCAGTCATTTTGAGGAGATTGATATAGAACTCACTAGTACTTGAATATAGAGGAGTTAGAGAATAAAGGTGGCCTAGCACTCAGGAGGCAGAAGCAGACAGATCTGTGTGAGTTGGAGGCCAGTGTGGGCTACAAAGAGAGTTCCAGGACAGCTAGGACTATTACACAGAGAAACCCTGTCTCAAGAAAACAACCAATGAGATAGGAACTATGAAGGCTGGAAAGGTAGCTCATCAGGTAAGGTCATGTGCTGTTTGTTCCTGGAAAGGACTTGACTTTGGTTTCCAACACCATGTTGGGGGGCTTAAAATTTGCTGTAACTCCAGTTCCAGGGGATCTGATGCCCTCTGGCCTTCACAGGTACCTGCACTCATGTAGCCAGGGCTACATGGTGAGAATCTTGTCTAAAAGAGGGAAAGCTGGCTGGATGTGGTTTAGCTGGTAGAGTGCTTGCCCAGCACACACAAAGCCTTTGATTTGATCCTGGCATAGGATACAAGTGGGCATGGTGGTGCATTTGTAATCTCAGCACTTGGGAATTAGAAACAGGAGAGTGAGAAATCAAGACGGTAAGTTAGAAACCAGCCTGGGGTAAATGAAACTGTGCGTCAGAAATAAAAATTGAGGAAAACTAAGAAGCAGCTGAAACCATGGCACTCATTGGAAGTCCGTCGGAATCATTGACAGGAGTAGTTTTAGAATAGCCACAAGTATAGATAACAACATATTCCTTACATGTATATTTTTCTAAGGGGGTAACATTTGTAAGTACTTGTATTTATATGTTGGGACTTACAGTGTCAGATTATAGTTACATTAACAGTGGCTTCTTGTGATATAAGAACTTAGTAAACATTGTTTGAATGTGGAAAACTCTAATGGGAAACATACTAGACCAGGAATGAGGGCATGGATTCTCTGGCCATACTTCATTGTTGGTGGCCCCGTGCATACGTCATCTATGTCCCCTGCTCACAGCTCTTTTACCTACTTAAATGGTGTCCCTCCCCCCCCCCCCCCACTTCTCAGGAACCTGTGTCTGAATTCTGGTCCTCTTCCCTGGCCTGTCATACTCCTCTATTTTAGTCGGTTTTGCATGACTATGACAAAATACCCCATCTACAATAAAGGGAACAGTTCATTTTGAATCATAGTTTTGAAAGTTTCAGGTCATGGGTAGTTGACCATTTGCTTTTGTACCTATAGCAAAGCAGAATATCACAGTAGGAGGGCAGAGTGAAGGAGTTCCTCACCTCATGGCAGCCAGGAGATAAAGGGGAGGAGAGGCCAGGGTCTCTGTGTCCCTTTCAAGCACAATTTCCAAAGATTTAACTTCTTTTTTACCACCTTCCATTAGCATCTAAGGCTGGAGAGCATGCTGTAGGGCTAGGGATGCAGCTCAGCGGGAGGGCATCTGTCCACCATGTGCAAGGGACTTGGGCCAAACTATAACAGCCAGTAAACTTCCTTTGACATCCTGAGCTGGAATAACCACCTGTGAGTTTTTCTGAACACTTTGAAGCTCTCAGCACTTTTATTCCTTCATGTAGATTAAAGGGCAACACCATTTTATGAGATTATACATTCCTTTAAAGCCAGGGGTTCTGCTTTGAGTAGCCACTAAACAACTCAAATATGTTATTACTTCACGCCATCTCTGTCGAGCACAGCTAGTTCTGTTGTCGTGCCTGGCCAGTCATCACAAAATAGGTGATGGTTTTCAGGTGCAGTTTCTAGTGTGATCCTCGGTCAGGGCACACACAGTAGAGAGGAAGAATTAGGAGCTGCTGAGTAAGAGCCGTTCCATTGGGCTGAGCACAGAGCTCTGAGGTTGAGCACATATTTAATGGTGGGTGGGGGTGGTCCTGGGTTCAAGCCTCAAACCAAATGGAAAAAGAAACTACAGCATTTACTGCCACTCAAGGTGATCCAGTCTAGAACAGAATTTCAAAGTGGAGTTTTTCAGGCCCCTTCCTTTCCTCTCTTAGGACCCTGTCTTTTGCCTCCTGGTTACTCTGTTAAATTCCCTCAAACTCAGAAATAGCACAGTTTATATCTCATTTTCAAAATGAAAGTGTTAGAAAATCCTTCTGATGTAGCCGACTGCAGATGTGAATGTTTAAGTAACCCCTCGCCTGATGGGCTTGGGAGGCATCTGCAGCTGGAAAACAGCATCTTCTGCTCTGTGAAGGAAGAAATGTTTTGAGATCTATGAGAAGAAGGAAAGATGGCTCCAAGAGCCCACAAGTCCTTCCCTCTTCTGAGGAGGAAGATCACTGTCAATTTATATCAGGAAATGGGTTCTAAAGCCAGGCAGCTGGCCCATGCCTGGAACCCTGGCACTGGGTGGTAGAGACAGAAGAAGCAAGAGACCATAGCCAGCTTCTGTCACCTAGCAAAATGAAGACCAGGCTGGGCCACGTGTGACCCTGTCTCAAAAACAAACAAACATTTTTTTTTTTTTTTGAGATAGGAAAATTGCGTGTTGAGTGGGCAGGCATAAAGAGGGTATGTGGAGCACACGTGTAATCTCAGTGCTCATGAGGCAGAGGCAGAAGGATTCCAAGGCCAGCCTGGCTGCAGTAATTTGCTTTCTGTTGCTATGATAAAACACCAACCAAAACCAACCTCAGCTTCCAGGTTACAGTTCATCAACCAGGGAAGCCAAGACAGGAGCTGGAGCAGGTGCTTGAAGCAGAAACCGTGGAGGAAGGGGCCCGCTTCCTGGCTTTTTTCTCATGGCTTACTCGGCTTCCTGTCTGGGTGTGTGTATATGCATGTGTGTATGCGCGCGCGCGCATGTGGTGTGTGTTTGTTTTTTAAGACAAGGTCTCTCAATGAGCCTTTTCTGGTCTGGAACTCACTAGGTAAACCAAGCTGGCCTCGGGGTCATAAAGATCAGTCTACCTCTTATCTCCGGAGTGCTGGGATTACAGGCGTGCACCACCACACCTGGCTTAGCTGCTTTTCTTATGCAGTCCAGGATTTATGCATACCCAAGCATGGCACCACCCACAGTGGGCTACAGTGGACCAGGACTGACTGTACTCTCCCCTGTAGATTACCCATCACGAAAAAATGCCCTGTGGACATGTCCACAGATCGGTCTGGTGGAGACAGTTCCTGAAGTGAGATTCCCTCTTCCCGAGTATGTCTAGATTTATATCCAACTGATGAAAACTAACCAGCACAATGGGTTATATAATAACAAATTCAAGGCCAGCCTCGGGTACATGGTGAGACTTTGTCTGAAAAACACTAAAACAAAAAAATACTAAAGTAAGTAAGTATACCATTAGCCTTATTACATTACAGATAATTCTTTTCTTTTTGAAACTTCTTAGGAGGATGGTTTGTTTATCAGCAGAGGAATGAAGTTCACAATAACTGTGGCATCGAGATCTACTACCAGACAGACATGCAGAGTACCTCAGAGAACATGTTCCTGGAGCTTTTCTGTCAGATTATCTCTGAGCCTTGCTTCAACACCCTGCGCACCAAGGAGCAGCTGGGTGAGAAGGCAGTGGGTTCCCGGGATACAGGAGACAGAAATGAACAGCTTTTATTTTCAGCAGACATTTCCCACCTCATCCTCCTCTTCTTACTCCATTGGCTCCTCCTCTTCCTTTCTTTCTCATGGCGAGGAGAGCGAACGCAGTCTCCTCTATACCGACTAGGCATGTCCTTAGCCCTAGTGTTAAAGCGATTCTTAATGAGGTGATGCTGGATTTCCAATGGTTTCCATAAAGACGAAATCTTAGGTTTTAGGGAGGGAAGAAAGAGTGCTAAAAGACAGTTCTAAGCCATTCTGAGAGGAAACATAAGACCCAATCAAAAAAACCAAACAACTAGAACAAAGAGAAGTTTAGTTCAAAGAAACCCCCATACAAACTTGGAAGAAACATTTAAAAAGGATAGGCTTCTCTCTCCACATAACCCTGTCAGTGTAGAGTAACCCCACGCTAGGTGCTGAGCATGGCAAAGGGACACGTTAAGGAGCTCACAGTGGTGGCCTATAGAGGCGTGACTATGTTTCAGTGTGGTGAGTGTTCCTGTAAGAGTGTTCAAACAGCAAAGCTCCTGAAGAGAGCAACATCCCCAGAGGCCCCAGGTCCCAGACTGTCTTGGGTGGGAGATCTGTGCAGGGCTGCTGAAGGAAAAAGCCAAGAGCTAAATGGAGAAAAGGGTTGGAGTGATGACTGTGAGGGCAAGGTGACTGGCGCCCTGTGCGGACTGCTGCTTCCTCACAGCAGGGCTCGATGACACGATGACACAGTGGCTGCTGCAGTCCCGTGTGCACAGGAGCTGCTCGCCGTCTGTGGCTGCCTGTTGTGCCTCGCACACTGTCGATAACTAAGGAGCGGAGCCCCCGCATCTCCAAGCTCTCTTAGACCAGTATCTACAGCCTGACCACCCAGGTGCTGTGCCTGAGTGGTGGGCAGATGAGAATGCCACAGACCTGTACATGTTCTGAAGCGTTTAGCTCGGTCTCCTGCTCTGGTGTCACAGCCACAGACCGTGATTGTTGCCCCGCCCCCAGGCCACAATGGGTGCCTAGTGGCGCTTGCTGAGCCCGCCACCAGTTATACACTGGAATTCCATTCCAGAAGGCGGCTTTCTATGACTGCAAAGGCTACTACCTGTCATCTTCTAGGCCCAGTGATACACATGAGACAGGAAAGACCACCAAGGTGGGCTAGGACAAGATCTTTGTCCTGAAATAGCGGTACCCAGGTTTGCTTCAGATACCAGCTAAAGGAGCTTGCCCATGTGCCAGAGCATGGAACTGTTGACTGCTCACAATGAAGAGGCTGACTAAGATACTTTGAGTGCACCTGCTGCATGCTCAGTGGCAAGTGTTAGATGCTGAAAGCCACCAGAGGTACGCAATTTGCTGGCACCAAGGAGGCCAGATGCTGCTCTAACATGCTGGTGCATCACATTGCAAGCATCCAGTGGGAAGCCTGTGACTGCCAAGAAGAACGGGCAGTTGACTGTCCCATCAGCAATACTGACCTCTTCCCCACAAACCTGATGCGGTCCTCTCCCTGTTCCATAGAAAATACGGTGTTACTGGTTGCCACAGAGTCACAGGTACCTTGGACACCAGCCACTGTAACTGAAGGCCTGTGCCCAGATGGTTGATCCTGGCCTTGCTCAGCTGAGACTGAGTGCTAGCAGCTCCCCCAGACCCTGCCATAAACAGGTGTTCAGGACCCCAGTGTGGTTCCCCATAAGGTATCACCCACCTCTGATAGTTTCAGAGAAAAAAAATCCACATGGCCTTTACTTCTTCTGGCTACAAAAGCCTTGTCTACATCTAGAACTTTGCCGTGGTGATTTTGATGTTGTAGGCTTCACTACTGAATTTGAGCAGGAAGATGTAGGTAGAGTGGCTTTGAACTAGAAATAACAAAGTAAACTAATGTCGGTCTTCAAAAGATGGGAGGCGAGAGGTAGAAAATGTATTGGGTGACGGGTACGTATAAGGATGTTGATAGATCTGTGACCTTCAGTTTGTCCTGTCCTAGAGAGTCAGGTGATCCAGAGTTGGTTCAGGAATAGATTATCAAGTAAATGCATTGTAGAGCCAGGGTCATGTGAGAACTCAGATGGTAAAGCAGCGGGAGTTAGGGGTTGGCGGGGGCATGAAGTGAGCCCAGCGGTTTGTAGGGATAGGGATAAGGAGTTTAGACAGTTGACTGAGCAAGTCACAGAATGTGAATTTGAAGGAATTGAAGGTCAGCCATATGCCTCAACTGAGCCCTTCAGCTCTGTCCCAAGGAAGAAGACCATGTCTTAAATGGTCGTATTTCTAAAGATGTGAATGAGCTAAAGTAGATTTCCTTTTCTCTGAAAGACTAAAAGTGATCTGAGTCTAGTGTCAAGATCCTGACTGGCTGTGTGTGTGTGTGTGTGTGTGTGTGTGTGTGTGTGTGTGTGTGTGTGTGTGTGTGTGTGTACTTCAGGCTATATTGTCTTCAGTGGACCTCGCCGAGCCAATGGCATCCAGGGCTTGCGATTCATCATCCAGTCAGAGAAGCCACCTCACTACCTGGAGAGCAGGGTGGAAGCCTTCTTACTTACCATGGAGAAGGCCATAGAGGACATGACAGAGGAGGCCTTCCAGAAGCACATCCAAGCACTAGCCATCCGTCGACTCGACAAACCAAAGAAACTCTCCGCAGAGTGTGCTAAATACTGGGGGGAAATCATCTCTCAGCAGTACAATTATGACAGAGGTAAGGTAAAAAGAGCTTCATTATCACATGTGGGTATAAAATTTAGGAGTATCAAAGCCATTCTATATGGCATTCATTTTGTGGGGTTTCAGTAGTGATTTAGCAACAGGATAGGTCTGCACTTATTTTTCTTTAAAAAAAAAAATGTGGTGTTTTTTTTTTTTTTTATTTAATATAAAAACAGTTTCCTGCTAGGAACTCCCTTCTCCAAAACTAAAGCTGGTCTCTATGTTTCACATTAATTTCACTGTTTCTTTTCTGTCAGCATAGCCTGACTGTGAACACTGATACATGAATATCTATTTTCCATACGTGACTGGGGGTGGGGGGATGCAGACTAAATGTTCATACAGCAAGAGCTATCCCTGCAGTTCAGGAATCTCCAAAGACTCCACTTTCAGATGTAAAACAGCTGTGCATTGGAGGGTCCTGTGTGTCCGATTCCATTCCCCTTTCATTACAAAAGAGGTTAAGCAATGGAGCCGAAGCATACTAGAAGTCAGGAGACAGGTTTCATTCCTGGCATCACCACGCTGACAGCCTTGACTGGCTGCTGTTGTTGCCTTACTGTCCTCACCTGTGGGGCTTTTTATTTGAGTGTTTGCTTTTTTGTTCTGTTTTGTTTTGTTTTACTGAGACAAGGTCTCACTATATAGCTTTGACTGGTCTGGAGCTTGCTGGCCTCAGGCTCAGAGATCTGAATTCTGCCCGCCTTGGCATTCCAAGTGCTGGAATTAAAGGCATGCAATACCGCACCTGACCTTTACCTGTGCTTTTTCTAGCAGTTGGATCTACTACTAATGTTGAACATTTACCTTGTGCCTGGCATCATTTGTCATGTCACCTTCTTGGTTGTGATTATAACTTACCAAACTAAATGGTTACTTTCAGTCTCCAGATAAGGCAACTAAGGTTTAGAAAACTCAAAGTGACTGGGTCCAGATCTAGCTTCCCACTGGGGCGAATGGAACCTGGTTCCCAAGCCAGGTCTTAACTCCTATAGCACAGTCAATTTCTTGGGGTCTATCTCCTCCCTACTTAGATAGCAGATGGTGGCTTTAAAATGTGGATACCGGGCCGGGCAAGGGTGTCAGCACTTGGGAGTCAGGGGTAAGCAGATCTATATGAATTCGAGGCCAGCCTGGTCTTCAGAGAGAGGGCCAGGACAGCCAAGGCTACACAGAGAAACCCTATGTTGAAATCCCCCCCCCCAAAAAAAGGATGCCTGGAACGGGCTGGAGAGAAGAGCAACATATGTCTTAGCCTGAGCTTGATCCCTGGAACCCACAGGTAGAAGGAGAGACCCAGCCAAAAGCTGTGCTGTGACTTTCACAGACACATAAATGAAAATAAAAGTCTTTAAAATCGAGGATTCTCAACAGGCTTAGAGTGAAATGTATTGTCTTCCAGTGCGGTATTTTAGATTGTTTAACGTGAAAACATTAATGAATTACTGCTTGCTTACCTTTTCAGATAACATAGAGGTTGCATATTTAAAGACACTTACCAAGGACGACATCATCAAATTCTACAAGGTCAGTGATTGTGTTATCTAAACTTTATTCTATTTCCTAATTAGTAATTATGTGTTCAGTATGTATATGTGTGGGTGTGTGAATGTTGAAGTCAAGGCAGCGTGCAGAAGTAGGTTCTCTCCTACCATGTGGGTCCCAGGTTGTCAGGCTTGGAAGCAAGCACCTTTTCCCGCTTGAGCCACTCATTGGCTCCTAAGTCTTGGTTGATAATGAACTACTTGCTGTACTGTGTATTTGACCTATTAGATGCACTTCGGAGGCTGCAATGGCTCTTGTGGTTTCCAAGCCCCATTTCCAGGCTCCTTTTCTGTCTTCTGCCATGCTGTTTAAATGGTGTTGCCGAGCTTCTCAGTGGGCAGGGAGAGCAAAGGAAACAACACACTGGTCAGCGTGGTTTCCAAACCAACAGTGACCAGTGCTCCAGAGTTTTCAGGGTCTGTGCTTCCTGAGAAGGCTACAGAGAAAGGAGAGGCACTGCCGTTAGTGTCTTCCAGCACAGCTTTAAGAGAATCTTTGCTCCATCGAAGTCTCTCTCTCTCTTATACACTTTATAAGTCAGGGTTACCATTGCTCTGATGAAACACCCTGGCCAAAGCATCCTGAAGAGGAAAGGGTTTGTTAGGCTTATGCTTCCACAGCACTGTTCATCACTGAAGGACGTCAGGGCAGGAACTCAAACAGGGCAGGAGCTGATGCAGAGGCCATGGAGAGATGCAGCCTACTGGTTTGTTCCCATGGCTTGCTCAGCCTGCTTTCTTCTAGAACCCAGGACCAGCCGCCCAGGGATGGCCCCACCACCACTGGGCTCAGCCGTCACCAATGAATCACTAATTGAGAAAATGCTCTACAGGCTTCCGTGCAGTTGGATCTTATTGTTCTCAGTCGAGGGTTCCTCCTCTCAGGATGACTACAGCTTGTGTCAAGTTGACATAAAACTAGGCAATACAACATGTCAAATGAAGACTTTCACAATGTATGCCACAGTAGAGTTGTACTTACTTGAAGTGTTGCTTATTCTTTGTGATCTGTTGGAATCTCTAATTTACATAAAGTACTTCAATGCCTCATTTAGGATAAAGAAAAAATTATAGTCTGCGATTACCTTCGCACCATGGAACTGCTGCCCATGTCCTAGCCACTTAGCCTGGATCATGTTTGTGATTATGTACTGTCTGGTGAGGAACTATGCTCAGCCATGCTCGTGTCTTTCGGGGGGAGATGTCTGTAGTGCCACTCTCCGGTGCTCTGTTGTGGAGGCTCTTGATGTTCTCTTAAGGATGGGCGTGTGAAGAGCGAGGGCTACCTAATTACATTCCTACTGTACTAGGGCTTTCCATGCCCCTTCTCCATCACCAAAGGAGCTGTGGCAGGAGAGTCAAGAAAAGAAAACAGGGCCGGGCAGTGGTGGCATATTCCTTAAATCCCAGCATCAGGGAGACAGACAGGAGGGAGGATCTCTGTGAGTTCAAGACCAGCCTGGTCTACAAGAGCTAGTTTTAAGACAGTTCCAAAGCCACACGAGAAACCTTGTCTTAACCAAAAGAAAAGACCCTGACTTGGAAGTTTCATAAAGGAAACTGATTAGTTTATACTGTCCACAGTCAATAATGTCTCTTCCCCCTCGTGTGTAAAACCACAAAAGCTGCTCTTTTCTGTGTGTGGGAAAAAGTATTAATGAAGTCACATCACCCTAACGATACAGAAGGGGGAATATGGAGCTGGAAAGGGAACTTAATGGTAAAGTGAACCCTGTACAAGCGAGAGGACCTGAGTTCAGGCCCGGCATCTGTGCAGTGAGCTGGCTGTGGCATCTGTGCAGTGAGCTGGCTGTGGCATGTGTGCCTGAGCTGGCTGTGGCATCTGTGTAGTGAGCTGGCTGTGGCATCTGTGCAGTGAGCTGGCTGTGGCATCTGTGCAGTGAGCTGGCTGTGGCATCTGTGCAGTGAGCTGGCTGTGGCATCTGTGCAGTGAGCTGGCTGTGGCATGTGTGCCTGAGCTGGCTGTGGCATCTGTGCAGTGAGCTGGCTGTGGCATCTGTGTAGTGAGCTGGCTGTGGCATCTGTGTAGTAAGCTGGCTGTGGCATCTGTGTAGTGAGCTGGCTGTGGCATCTGTGTAGTGAGCTGGCTGTGGCATCTGTGTAGTGAGCTGGCTGTGGCATCTGTGTAGTAAGCTGGCTGTGGCATCTGTGTAGTAAGCTGGCTGTGGCATGTGTGCCTGAGCTGGCTGTGGCATCTGTGTAGTGAGCTGGCTGTGGCATCTGTGTAGTAAGCTGGCTGTGGCATCTGTGTAGTAAGCTGGCTGTGGCATCTGTGCAGTGAGCTGGCTGTGGCATCTGTGCAGTGAGCTGGCTGTGGCATCTGTGTAGTAAGCTGGCTGTGGCATCTGTGTAGTGAGCTGGCTGTGGCATGTGTGCCTGAGCTGGCTGTGGCATCTGTGTAGTAAGCTGGCTGTGGCATCTGTGTAGTGAGCTGGCTGTGGCATCTGTGTAGTAAGCTGGCTGTGGCATGTGTGCCTGAGCTGGCTGTGGCATGTGTGCCCAAGTCCCACACCCACAAAAGGAGACTGTGTCTCCAAACACACAAGATTTCTTTTTTTATTATGTTGAGGGGGTATTTCCTCATGATTGAAGGTGCTCACAGAGGCCAGAAGGGATCACTGGACCCTCCGGAGCTGGGGTTACAGGCAGTTATGAGCAGCCTGATGTTGTACTGAGAACAACTCAGCTCCTCTGAGTTCCTCTTAAACACTGAGCCATCTCTCAAGCCCTTGTTTTGTTTTTTAAGACAAGGACTCATTCTATAGCCTACGCTGACCTTGAACTCATAAAACAATCCTGCCTCTGCCTCTTCAGGGCTGTGGGATAATAGCCATGTTTACACCTGTTTAGAATACGTGTTTTGAGTGCTGATGTTTGAGCCATTTAGGAGGTAGAGATGGATGGCCAAACTCATCACTTCTGTTGCCTTGTGTGGAGGAAAGCCTTGCACCTAAACTACACTAGTTCCCTTTCAATAATAGCCTTTGAATATGTGCATGTGTAAAAGGCAAAACCCTGGCCTGACATGTGATCGAAAGTGGCCTTTGTGTGGTGAGTGCAGACTCGGATGTGGGTGTGTCCAATGAGGCTGTGCAGCTGTCTAATATGCTGTCTTACTTAGGTCCCCCTTGGTCCTTAGTTCGTTCTGCAGGGCAGCAGCAGGAGCATGTAGGGTCTCTGCCTACAGACTAGGACCCAGGTACCCCACCCCCACCCCAAACTGGTGGATCTATGGCTTCAGCCAAGTCACCTAAGCTTTGAAGCATCAGTCTCCTGATCTAGAAGATAGAGCTTCATTTGAATGAGGTACACAATTGCCACTTTGTGACATTAAACAGTCTCGGGCTTTTGACAATGTTAAATCAGAGTGTGTTCTCGTTCTAAATGTTAGGAAGTTAGTTCTAGCTGTGTTTCCTTACTACCTGCTGGCTGTTTAACTTTGTGAGGACAAATACTTGTTCTCAATTGCTTACTGGTGAGGGTGGTCACATTCAGTGATTGTCTGGCTTCTGAGAGTATCATACTAAAGTATTACTAGTCACCTGTTCCCAAGGCGACATCCCAGTGTAACCTACAGTAATGCCTCCAGGAGGAATGAAATATTGCTTCTCTCTACATATGCTGTTGTTTATTTAAAATTACAATACCTGCTTGGGTTTCAAAATGGTGATCATGAGAGTATTTGTACCAACTTTGCTAAATGCAGAAGAATCTTGTCTTACTGCCCTCCAGCTAGCATTCTGCAAGGTACTAATAAGCCCCACTAGTAAATACTGAAATAGGTTTGCAATCCCAGGCATATATTAACTATGAGTTTGAGCAAATCGATTAATTCCCTTGGTCTTGGTTTCCTCATCTATAAAATGGGAATAACTCTTGGCAGTGCTAGGGGTGGGTATAGCCCAGAGGAAGAACATCTGCCTGGCATGAATGAGGTTCCTGGTTCAATTCCAAGCACCACGGAAAAAGAAAATTAAGTCTTGCCTGCCTCCTTGAATCTTTTACAGTAAAATCACTTGAGAGGAAAGAAAAGAAAGCTTCTTTTCGTGTATAACTTGGTTGATTCTTCAGAGCCTCAGAGAGTCCTTTGTCCTAAGTTTCCTAACAGCATAAGAAAGTGACCTTTTTCTTTGTGCTTAGGAAATGTTGGCCGTGGACGCACCAAGGAGACATAAAGTATCCGTCCATGTTCTTGCCAGGGAGATGGATTCTTGTAAGTATTGGTTACTGACCTTTTAAAAATTCCATTTTTCATCTGATGTTGAGCCATATGATTGATGGTTGTCCCTCCCATAGTCACTCACCTTACAGAGCACCAGAAAGTGAAAGCATAAACAAGACAGCATGTGTTCCATGGACGCAGAAGTTCAGGGGAGGGGGGTGGAGAGGTAGAGAACTCATCATCTCCAAAAGTGGCTGTCAGAGCCTTAGAGTCTAATCAAGTTGACCTGAGCTCTAGAGCTGCTGAGGCCAAGGCTATAGGGACTCAGTGGTGTCAGCGTGGAGCGGGTGCTTGGGACATCAACTCGGGCCTTGGAACAAGCAGCTTGGGAGGACCTGAGAAGTGTTAAGGGCCTGGTGTGGCCTATTTTTCTCAAATGACCTATAGTCTATCTTAGTTTTTTTTTTTTTTGAAAATTCTTCATGTTGCAAGTATGGAGTAAATAGTAAGCTGTGGTTTCCTTGCAGGTCCCGTTGTTGGAGAGTTCCCATCTCAGAATGATATAAACTTGTCAGAAGCACCAGCCTTGCCACAAGTAAGAAACGTTAGGCATTGTCTGAGTTCTTCTCCTTAAAGCAGCTTGTTCACCAGACCACGTGAAAACCTGGAGGTTCGGGTCGCTAGTGTCAAAGCTACTTCATCCAGGTCTTCTCGAATGTCCCATCACTCAGCCTCTGCCCATTGCCTCTGTTGTCTTTTGTTTGGGGGTCATGTAACGCAGGCTGGCCTAAAACTCATGTGTAGATGAAGCTGGCTTGAACTCCTAATCCCCCTGCCTCAACCTCACAAGTACTGGGTCATTCTGTACCAAGCCACCTCCAGCCATAGCTTTCCCAGATTTGACTACTGGAATGAAAGTGTGTGGCCCTTCCTATAGTGCCTCTTCAAAGTCTAGCATTTACCTGAAGGGTGAGAAAATGGGCAGTGTCATCAGACTTTTGCTGAGTGGTTAAGTCAGCCTATGTAAGCCCAGGTGAAAGCCAAGAGTCCTCTTCTGGCCCAGAGTCCCATGTACCATGGGCTCTGCAGACTCGTCCATGACCCCTCTGGCCCGGTTGCAGTATGGGTATCTCGTGGTAAACACCACCTCCTCCCCGACACCGCAGCCCCCGCCAAAAGCTGCTGTTGTTCAGTCTTATTTTTGAATGAAACACTAAAGAAAATTGTTTTGTTTTTTCCTTTTCAGCCTGAAGTGGTTCATAACATGACAGAGTTCAAGCGTGGCCTGCCCCTGTTTCCCCTCGTGAAGCCACATATTAACTTCATGGCTGCAAAGCTCTGAAGAGAGTGGATACGTTCCTGTGTCTTCCGGGGCCGGGGGAGCAATCTTAGCCACTTGAGTAGTTTCTGGCTTGCTATTAGAGAGACAAACAGAAAAGAGTTATCAGACGTTATTATGTAGAAATGTTAAAAACCCAAAGTAATAAAATTATAAAATCTTATAGATGTAGAATATTTTTAAAATACATGCCTCTTAAATATCCTAATTTTTTTCCCTTTTTAGTCCTAAGAGAAAACACCTTATATTAACTGTTTAATCTGAAGAAGGATATCCTAATAGAGTCCTTCTTCCTTATTCTGTAAAATACTCACTTGTCTGAAGAAAAGAAGAGCTTTTTTCTAAAAGGCTTCAAAACATTTAGAAAGGACTACCTTTTTAAGAACCGATCCTCAAATCTGTTTTCTATTTGATAGTTTCCTGTAAATTGACAGAAAACATTACATTTGGCAGATAATGCACAAAGCAATGTCATTTTCTTTTATTAGTGAAATTGCTGATTATCTAAGGCATGGTTTTAATGTTTTTATAAAATTTGGGTATGTTTTTTAATCTTCTTAGTCAAATGCTGGAAAGCCCCAGAGCACTCGATTTACAGTGCTAGAAACACAGGTCAGCCTTCCACCAAGCTCGGGATTTCTCAGGATTCCTGTGGGTTCTTTCTCTCTCATTGAATTCTGTTTCTGTTTTTCGTAGTTGGTTTGTAGTGTCCCATCAGCAGATGTGCGCTGCTGTGTAGAGTGTGAGACACACTATGCTAATCAGCTGTTGTGACCCCCCCCCCCATAATTTCCATCAGTGTGTGAACTAAATCGTTTGCCCCTTTGAGGGACTTAAAAGGCAGCAAATACAACGCCACCTCTTTGGAGATGCAAGCAGCTGCATTCTTGCATAGCAGTCTCCAAAAGACTCAATTCCCCTGCTGCTTCCAGTCTCATCTTGCCTTAAGTGTTATTTTTTTGAATATATGAATATAAACATACAGATGATGACTGGGGTGGACTTTTAAAGAATATTTTTTTCACAAGATACTATTTTAGGTGAAAATGTTCCTGTAGATTTAACAGCTGTTTTAAAATACTTGCTCTTATTAACACTTGCTTCAAGAACAAGCGTGGCTGTTTTCACCCACGGGCAATAGTGATAGAAAGCGCCCCTGTTTGTCCACCAACTCAGGCAGAGTGCAGAACGGCGTTTCCAAGTGATATCTGACTGCCCCGTATGACTTGATTTGCCAGGATTTTCTGCTGTAGTCTTGGCTCCTCACAGCTTAAGTTTTCATATTTGCCATTTTCCAAACAACGTGACCTTGGGTGGCTGTGGAGGCCACCCTCCCCGTGGTGCTGCGACTATCTTTTATCCATGTGTTTTAGAGCCTCCCGATGAGAAACCTGTCTTTGTCCATCCCATCAGAAGGTGTGAGTCATCATTTCCTTCTTGTCTAAGCAATTGGCCAAGCAGCCAAGGCTGACTTTGAACTCCTGATCCTCCTGCCTCCACTTCTCAAGTGCCGGGATTAGGCGTGCGTCACCCCGCCCAACGTGACTATGCAGCTTTTCATCGAACTGCAAAATATATACAAGACACATCTAAAATTAGTCCTGAGTATTTGACTCCATCAACTGTAAAAGCAAATAACAGTCTGCTACCTTTTCTGTCAATGATTACATGCCGTTGAGTAACTTAGCTCTTTTTTAAAAGATGGATGCAGTTAAAACCATGCCTTTTGTATGAGAAAAGGCACTTGAAGAGATGGGAAAACAATCCCGTGTTGCTTCCGTGAACCTGTCCGTGGTGTTCAGTGTGCTCCAGAGCTCCTGTGTCACTTGGCATCCTGACAGGTTCATCTCAGTGGGTCCAGGTTGTGGTCCATGAACAAGGACAGACTAACCAGAGACTGCCATGTACTCAAGCTTAGCAAGCGAGATTTGTGAAAAAGTCATGAGTTACCAGAGATGTAAAAAGTCTTTAATCAGTTGGCGTGTAAAAGCATGTGACTCTGCCAGTATGGTAGGTCCTAGGGTTACCCTGTTTACAATAAATCTCCTGAACCGAAACTGCCTGTGTTAGATCACTTTATAGTTTGTGTGAAATCGTGCCCACCCTCAGCACCATGATCTGACAGGATTTCTTGTTTCTGTTACTCTGTTGCAGAAAGCAATGGATTACTGTATATTTGTGTGCATACACATGTATGTGCATATGTTGGTGTCTTGTTTGCTAAAGTAGCTCAGTTTCAGACTCTTACAAGTAGAAAACTTTTGTAAAATAGGAGCCTTGTTGTGAGAGACCAAACTGTTGTTGAGCCATGTCACTGACACAAAAGCAAGTCACCCAGACAGATGAAAAGAAATGAAGGTTTGATTATCCATCATCAAAGAGTGAGCTCATAGTGAAAGCCCTTCTCCCCAGGGCACACACTCAATTAGAGCAGGAAATTATATCATTTTACATTAACATTCTAGGAGATACAGAAGGGAACCCTTCTCTACTCGATTGGTATTATTTATCATAGTATCAGAATAGAGAGAAAAACAGCATGCGACCATTTCGGTAAATTAATGAGAGTGTTTTAGGAAGCTAATGATGAAAGTGTCAGCAAAGTGTGCCCACCTCCGCCCCACTAGGGAACTTTATGAAATCGACACAGCTAGCATTTACTGAAGGACAGGCCCTTCTCCTGAGGCCTTCATGAGAACACCTCTTCTCGTCCCTCTTGTGTCCGAGATCCTAGGCAGTGCAGCAAGGTGTCAGCGCTGGGAAATGTAAAACATGGTCACAAGCCCAAAATCACAAGGAATCTTCAAAGCTGCTATTAACAAGATACGAGGATAAGAAGAAGGCCAACAAACCAATGTTTCAACATGTAAATGTTTCAGTAACTCAAAGAATGAAAATGTAAGGGTAGCGCTACCAGAACATGGAAAGGTACATACTAAAACTGTCACCAGCTACAGCGGGTGTACAACCAAGTCACGACTGCAGGCTGACAGAGCATGGAGGTCACAGGAAGTTTTCAAACTAGGGAAGCATGGAAATGTTATTCTTAGAGCTCATGGTAAGACCCTGTCTCCAAAAATTGCAAAAGGAGTTGATGTGGCAGCTCATGCCCAACAGAGTTAGAGGCAGGCAGACCTCTTGAGTTTGAGGACAGCCTGGTCTGTGGAGTGAGTTCCAAACTAGCCAGGACTATACATTGAGATCCTGTTTCTAAGAGGGCACGGTGGGGACAAAATGAGATGCTTTTCTCTGAGGGCTGACCCGGAATTCAGACTGGCCTCGATCCTTGAACACTCCTACCTCCTCCCTCCTAGTGTTCAGATGACAAGCCTGGGCTGCCATGTGGCTAACATGTATGTTCTCAAAGAGGAGTTGAGGGTTCCTTTATGTAGGGTCCTTAATGGTTGGCACATACAAAGATGAGCATAGCCAGTTTTTCTAAAGCTCATATGGATGTTTCTGGAGATGCTGATACACATTGGAGGTGAGAAACACAAATCCTGGAGTTTGTCCCCAGCTGGGTCTGGCTGTGTCTGCCTGTAATCCCAGCAACAGGGAAATGGGAGACACGACTGTGTAGGAAGAATCTATCTTTAAGAAGCAAACAAGGGGCTGGAGAGATGGCTTAGCGGTTAAGGGCACTGACAGCTCTTTCAAAGGACCCAAGTTCAATTCACTTCACCCACATGGTGGCTTAAAACTGTAACTACCCGTCTAGGGAACCCAACATCCTCACACAGATATTCATGCAGGCAAAACACCAATAGACATAAAACATTTAAAATTTTTTTAAAAAGCAAACAAAAGCACAAGGAATCTACTCTGAATTTTGTGGCACAAGTGAGTGCATGTGAATATGTAACACGGCCTCACGGAGGCCGGAGAGACACTTCAGCGTCTTCACCAAGAGTGAATTCGTCTGTCTCCATCTCTGGGGACTCTGAGATCAACTGTGAAATTTTAATTATTTTTAATTCTTTAATGTTTTAACGTAATGGTGTGAGTGCACGTGTGTCTTTCAGAAGTCTGGTGCCATTCTTCTCCTCAGGTGCTTTCCAACTTGTTTTTAAGAACTATTTTGGTTTTTTGAGACAGGGTTTTTCTGTGGCTTTGGAGCATGACCTGGAACTCGCTCTGTAGAACAGGCTGGTCTCGAACTCACAGAGATCCACTTGCCTCTGCCTCCTGAGTGCTGGGACTAAAGGCCTGCACCATCAATGAATGCCCTTACTGACCTGGGACTTCCAGGTTAAGTCATGCTGTTTGGCCAGCAAGCTCCATCACACCTAGCTTTAAAAAAAAAAAAAAAAAAAAATCTGTGTGTGAGGAGTTACGACACTAGTGTGGAGATCAGACATAACCCAAGAGTGGTCGGTCCTCTTTCCATCATGAGAGTCCCAGGGAATGATCACAGGTCTTGGACTTGTCAGCAAGTTATGGTGCCAGCCACTTTTTTTTTTTTTTTTTTTTTTTTTGAGGTCTCGCTGTTTATCCTAAGCTAGTCTCGAACTCACAGATATTTGCCTGTCTCTGCCTCCTAAGTGCTGTGATTAAAGGTTTGTGTCACCATACCTCTCTTTTTTTGTTGTTGTTTTTGGATGTTGGTCTTATTTTAGTCATTCTGATTGAACTAGCCTGGGGAGGAGTGCAAATCCAACACTGTCCACCAGATGGAGACAAATACTTCCGTGAAAAGTGCTCCACACAAAACCTGGTTTCAATGCCAACTCCAATCTATGTAATATACCAATCAGGTCAAAAATGTAGCAAGAACCGAGTATGCACATCCATAATCCCAGAATTTATGAGGTTGAGGCAGGAGGGTTGCAAGTTTTAGTCTAGCTGGAATTACATAGCAAAACCTAGTCAAAAAAAAAAAAAAAAGGTAGGTGAAATTTCTTTTTTCTTTCTTTCCTTTCTTTTTTTTGTTTGTTTGCTTGCTTTTCGAGACAGGGTATCTCCGTAGCTTTGGAGCCTGTCCTGGAATTAGCTCTGTGGACCAGGCTGGTCTCAAACTCACAGAGATCCACCTGCCTCTGTCTTCCAAGTGCTGGGATTAAAGGCGTCTGCCACCACTGCCTGGCTGATGAAATTATTCTTGATCCTGTTGTTTGCCCTCCATAGAAATTATTGTCATCCTTGAAAAAAAAAGAAGCTGACTTTAAAATAATGCATTGCTACAAATGTATTGTAATTATTCTAATTACATGAAATTGTATCTACAGATACTATTTCCTTGTTCAGCTGTCAAAAAAGCTGACCAGAAAAACTCACTTCAAAATTGGGATCCTGGCTCTGGAGAGATGACTCAGTGGCTAAGAACTCTGGCTGCTCTTCCAAAGGTCCTGAATTTCATTTCCCAGCAACCATATGGTAGCTCACAAACCATCTATAATGAGACCTAGTGTCCTCTTTTTGAAAAAAAAAAAAAAATATATATATATATACACATACACACATATATATGTAGGTGTGTATATACATATATATATATAACATATATATTACTATATATGTAATGGGGACCCTGCGTGTCACCTCCCCCCCAAGCCCTGGGTCTTGCTCATTCCGTAGGCTTAGCACATGCTCTCATTTTACCTCCATGCCTTACTTATTAAGGTACCCATCCCCACTCCCTCTCCAGGCTGTTAGGTAACTTGATCTGTCTGACCCTTTGCTCCCTTGTAGGTAAGTGGAGATGGATAATGGGATTTAGGGGAAAGCCACTCCAAAGCCTCTGCTCAAGAACTTTTACTCCCGTGCCCCTCCCTCCTGCCCTCTACCCCATCCTCCTGAGGTGCAGCAGCCATCACTGTCCCTGAGATAGATGACAAGTGTGAGGTCAAAGGCCACCACTAAGGATGGCAGAAAGGCTCGGGGTCCTTTCTTGGTGACCACTCTAAGCAGTGACTATGTCTATGGGGATTACGGAGGTATGAACTAGGTTTTGAGAGCCACTGTTGGACAGGCTTACGTTTGAGGATAAAATTATTGCTACTTGATCCTTCATGATGTTAGCGTGTTGGGTTGGACTCCCGTGTAGGGCATGCATGCAGAGTGGGGTGTGTCTTGTGGAGCGCCGACCTGGGACGGAAAGCAAGAAGCAGAGCCATCAAGGGTCTGAGCTGCGCATGCCTCATAGCACAGGCCCAAGAGAGGGGCGTGCCTTCCAGAAGCATCTGAGCCTGTTTGGTACATTACAACCCACCCCAACCCCACCCCTGTAAGCTAACAGATGGAAAGAAACTACATATTTCAACCCCCGGTGGAAACCAACCATACCTTTTAATTTATGGTAGGCCAACAGGAGGTGGCCAGGACTAGGGAGGAGTGGCCCAGAGGGTGAGACAAGGGACACAAGGGACACAAGGGACACAAGCACATGCGAATATACACTACACACAGACATCATACACACCACACACGTCTCTCTCTCACACACACACAATCACCTAGCATCACCCAACCACGAACCCTGGAGTGACAGATGGCCTTCTCATCTGACTCTCTGCTACTGTTTGCCCCGAGCTCTGGGGTCTCCAGACACAAGCACAGGCTTTCCCTAAGCCCGCCACACTGTGCAGGCCTCTACCCCCCCCCCCCGGAAGTGTCCCTGTCCCGTGCTTTGCTTCTGCCTCCCCACTCACTCAAGCTCCTCCCCCGGAGTGTTTGCTCAAACTTAACACCAACCTCAGGTGGTTTCTTTTATTTATTTATTTGTTTATTTTCTTTTCTCCCTTTGGGGGTGGTGAAAGTTGAGTTTCTGACCTTTGAACCTTGATTTCCAATTAAGTGTATTGTCAAATATTAACACAACTGGTGGGTTAGCTTCAGGACAGAAGTTCTATTTATTTTGAGATACGATATCATTGTGTAGCCCTGGCTGACCTGGAACCCTGTGTACAGATCAGGCTGGCCTTGAACACACAGCAACCAACCTGCCTTCACCTCCCAGATGCTGGGATTAAAGGCATGCACCACCACATCGGGATATTTGTTTACTTTTTAAACTTTTTTTTTTTTCATGTTGGGGAGGGAACACTTGTGATGGAGGTCAAAGGAGGACTTTCCACCATGTGGATCCCAAGGACAGAAGACACATAGCTTGACGTGTCCCGTTGATTATAGACTGAATTTCTTTGTGGGCAGAACTATTCAAAACAAAGGGGGGGGGGGAACAACAACCCTAAGCTGTTCCTTTATTCCACCTATCTCAACCTGTGATTACATCAGGGGAGGAGCCAGATCAAGTCTCACAGATCGTTTCTATGACCAAATGCACAGGCAGCAGACAGAAACAAACAAACCAGACAGCAGAAAACCGTGTCTAGTGGTCTGTATGTGTGTAGTGACACACTACATGTGTGTAGTGGTGCACATGTCACCCCAGCATGCAGGGTCCTCCCAGACACTAACCAGGAAACTGAGTGTCCTAGGGTCACTGTCTCCAGTCCCTTTCCCTCCTTACCTACTCGGTATCCTGAGAGTGCTTCAGCCTCCTCCCGATCCCCAGGCTGTCAGCATCTTCCACTTGAGCCCAGCATTACTCCTTGATGCCAAGCTTTGTACAGCTCCCCTGACCATGCTGCCACCAGACAACTTTATCTAAAACCACCACCTGACCCCATGGCTCCTCCCACCCCCATGGTCTCAGCTAGCTGAAGTTTACATAAAATCTGCCACATGGCTGAGACTAGCCTTGAGGTATTGATCCTCTGCATCTGCCTCTCACAGGCTGTGATACCATGCCTGACTCACAAGGGGGCCTTTTTTTTTTTTTTTTAACCTACATATTTTCTAGGAGTTTCTCATTTTATGCTAATGAATGAACCCTATTAAAATATTTTAAAGGTTTATTGTATGTGTATGAGCACTTGCCTGCATGTATATATGTGCACCACTTGCATGTGGTGGTGACAGATCCCTGGAACTTGGATTATAGATGGTCCTGAGATGTCATGCAGATGCTGGAAAGCAAACCCAGGTCCTCTGTAAGAGCAGTAAGTGGTCCTAATGGAAAGGAGAGCTTCATTGTATTAGCAAGGCCCCTCCATTCATTTGGTGCTTGGCGCTGAACACAAGGACTCACGTGGTAAGCAAGCGCTCCTTCCTCCACTGAGCTACAGTACCCAGCCCACCTCTAGTACTGGCATTTTCCTCCTTCTATCCCCAGTATTCCAGCTCTTATTTTCACATCATGTGTATTCTATTACCTTTTTCTCCCTCCTTTAAAGCCTTTTTTCTCCCCTTTCCAAGTTCTGCTCACACTCACTTTCATATAAATACACAAACTCCCAAATTAGAAGTTGGGATACATATGAGTGGTGGTGCACACCTTTAGTCCCAGCACTCAGGAAGCAGAGGCAGGCAGATCTCTTGAGTTTGAGGCCAGTGTGGTCTACAGAGTGAGTTCCAGAATAGTCAGGGCCACATAGACACCCTTCTCTAAAAAACATGATAAAAAGGATACATTGATGATGGGAGATGTCATTCTGTAAATATTTTCTTATTGGTTAATGAATAAAGCACTGTTGGCAAATAGGAAGGTAAGGTAGGCGGGACTAGGAGACAAGGAGGATTCTGGGAGAAGTAGTAAAGAGGAGTCAAGATGTAGGATGTGAGAGAAGAGGTCCGGACCCTCTCTCCGGTCAGATAAGATCATGTGAAAATACTTAGATTAATAGAAATGAGTTGATATTTGAAACAGTGCCAGCCAATAAGAAACGCCAGTAACTAGCCAACGGTTTCATAATTAATACAGCATCTCTGTGTGTTATTTTGGGACTGACAAGGCTCTGGGACCAAGTGTTAGTCTGCTGCACCTGGATTTTCTCCCTTAGTATATTTTCAGGCCAGTGAGATGGCTCAGAGGGTAAAAACACTCAGTTGACAAGCCTGGCAACAAAGTTCGATCCCCATGAGTTTGATGTCCAACTCCCAAAAGTTGTCCTCTGACCTCCACACTTACACCTCCCAAAACAATAAAATATTTTCTAGCTACATCTGTTTTCCTACAAGTTTTATAGTTTTCATCTTTCTTTAGAGTTGAGTAAAATTCCCTTGTGTATACCTACCAAATTTTCATTATCCACTGATCTGTTGATGGACATCTAGGCTGATTCCATTTACTTGCTATTGTGAATAGAGTAGCAATGAACATGAGTGTCCAAGTGTCTCTATGGCAGAATATAGACTCCTTTGGGTATGTGCCTGGGAATGACAGATAGAGCTGGGTGATATGGAAGTTCTAATTTTAGTTTTTTGAAAAACCTTCATTTGATAATAGTTTGCTTGTGCTCTAACAAATAAAGCTTGCCTGGAGATCAGAGTGCAGAGCTAGCTACTAGTTAACCATAGAGGCCAAACATTAAAGGTATACACCTTTAATTCCAGCACCGGGGAGGAAGAAACAGCGATATGATTGGGTGGAGAGAGGAATATAAGGCAGACAAAGGTAAAGACTCACCCCCTTTTCAGGCTGAGGAGGTGGCTAGTTAAGAAGTGGCTCCTTGTTCTCTCTGATCTTTGAGCATTTATTTACCCCTATATCTGACTCTGGGTTTTTATTATTAAGACCACTTAGAATTCGAGTTACACCTCCACTGATTTTCATAGTGCTGTGAAATCCATTTTGGGGGAACAGTCTCATGCAAAGTAGCTGACCTAGAACTCACTTTACAGCCAAAGATGACCTTGAATTTCTGGCCTTCCTGGTGGAGTTTCAGGTACTTGCTATCTTGTCTGGTTTCCATAGTGCTGGGGATTGAACCCATGGCTCCAGGCTTGCTAGACAAGCCCTCTACCAACACAGCCACATTCCCAGCCTATGTTTAAAGATCTAATTCCAGCCAAAAGGGAGGACCCCTTACATCCTAATCAACTCTTGCAATAGCATTAGGATTAGGGATTAACACAAACATCCCAAAGTCAGAATTCACTAACTGTACCAGCTCACAGATTGTCTATTCCTCCAACTTCGGACAAGTGGAACTATTTCTTTCTTGCCTATCTGTTGGACTTTACCCATAAGACTACTTGATGCCATCTATTTGGAAAGCTATTGGTTGTGCAATTTTCAATATAGTCATGTGACTACCCATTGATTTCTCTTTCAATGAGGGTTGGTGGATGCTGTCTTTCACGGAACTGGCTGCTCCCTTCATTCTCTCCTTTTGCTCTCCCTTTATTTATGATAGGGTCTTACTCTACAGGCTAGACTGGCCTGGAACTCATGTTTCCCAGGCTGGGATAACTGATGTGAGGCACCACTCCTGGCCAAGGCCCATTTCCTCTACACTGAGGTTGAAAGTGGAGAACTGTTTGTGAGATTCCTCATGTATTTATCAAAACCTGGTGACCTGAATTTGACCCTCAGAACCACATGGTAGAAGGAAACTACTGATTCCAACATGTTGCCCTCTGACCTGCATGTGCAAGCCATGGTACACATGTAACACACACACACACACACCACAAAGGAAAAATGCTGTGGGTAGGACTGATGTACTCTCTTCCGTTTCCAATAATAGAAGCTTGCATCTTTTCTCATTTTCTTTGTTAACCACGAGAGCGGGTTGCTTTATCTTTTCAGAAGACCCAATTTCTCCATTACTTTCCTGTATTGCTTTTGTATGATTTTTTTCTTTTGCTTGTTTTGGGCTTATATTCTTGTTGTTTGGTTTTGGTTTTGTTTCTTTGTAGACAGGATTTATGTATCCTGAGCTGGTCTCAAAGCGCTATGTAGATGAGGTATGAATTTTGTCTCCCAGGTGCTGAGATAAACTGTGCCACCATGTCCAATTTGTGTCCTAGTGGGGATCGAACCCCTGGTGGTTCTGTGCATACTAAGCAAAGATTACATCATCAACCCTCTCTCCTACACTCCTCCCCCTGCCCTCCCCCACCATACTCTCTCACATTCCCCCCTCCTTCCCAGGCCTGTTTTGTTTTCTTTTTTCAAGTCTCTGTTTTCTTACATGTGCTTTTCAGTGTTACAGATCCATCCCCTGCCTCTGTGGTTTTATTTTTGTTTTTTGTTTGTTTTGCTTTTTCAATAAACTGTATTTTTATTTAGTTTAAAATATTAAGGTTTCTTTTGAGACTTCTTTGACCCATGTGCTATTTAGTAATATGTTGGGCTTTCTTATTGTTGTTGTTGTTTTGGTGTTTGCATTTTTGAGATGGTGAGCCTAGGATAATCTTGGACTTTGTGGGCTCAAAATATCCTCCTGCCTCTGCTTGGAAGTAGCTAGAGGCTACTTGGAAGATTCCCAGTTAGGTTTCACTGTAGCCTGAGAGTATATGTCTGTTTGCTTTCAGATAGGGTCTTGTTAATAGCCCAAGCTGGCTTCCAGCTCACAATCCTGGTGTTTCTACCTGTTGAGTGCTGGGATGAGAGGCGTATGCCATGCCAGCTGCTGAGGTCCGTTTTGTAGGACTTTTCTTCTTAAACTTGTTAAAGGGTGACTTCAGTGAAGGTTTTACCTGAATTTGAGAATAATGTTTGCCCGCACTTGTCAGATTGGTGCTCTGCAAATGTCAACAGATCTCGCTGACTAATGATGCTGACTGGGTTGCACTTGGCCTTGTGCGTTTTCTATTGGATTGGTCAATCACTGTTAGGCGGACACTAAAGCATTCAGCTCTAATGGACTCAAGTTTTTTTTGCGTTTTCATCTGTTCTCTCAGATATTTTGACTCCCTGCTGTTCAGCTTGGTCGTATTAATGGCTATTAGGTCTTTTGGGATAATAGACTACAATTGTTTTACTCCTCCTTGCCCCTGATTATTTTCCTTGCGCCAGTGTGCTCTGCCGCTAGCATCTTGCTCCATTTAAGCCCCAAAATCTCCCATCCTCTGGGAGGCAGATGGACATCTTCGGCCTCTGAGGCTGCCGTACACAAGGTGCTGCTGGCCCACAGAGCAGCAGCCAGGAACTAGCAAGGAAGGGTCACATATCCATTCTGAAACAATGCCCTCCGTTGCTTTTGGTCGTCTTCACAGTTTAGTCACGAACCTCGCAAAACCGTCGTTTCCTGTTCCACTAAAGTCTTCGTACTCGGCAACAACACCGGTTGCACCTTGGCTATAGAGTCTAATATCTTTTTTTTATTTTCAGTAGACTTTTTCTTTGCAAAAACATTTCCTCTGATCCAATATCTCCTGTAGCTCCGGCAAACTCTGGGTGGACCCAGAGTACCCCTGGAGCTGGAGCTGAGATCAGAGAAGCCCCGGGGGGAGTCACGAAGCCGGGATCCTCGCGCCCCAACCACCACGGTTAAGGATTCTGATTCGTTACCAAACGGCCACCCAGACAGGAATTGCAATTTGAGCTTCTACCAGAAATCAGAAAAAGGTAAAGGTAGCCTAAAAGTCACACCCAAATTATCCGCTATCATCCAGGACATCAAGCAAGCAGCGGTCAGGGGGGCCTGGCTCCTCCCACCTAGACACTCACTGCTTCCCTTATTTTCAGGACAGCCTCATGGCCTGCAGGGATGACTGAGGCCCTGAGTCCAGAGCTTTGCTGAGTCGCCACTCCGGAGAGGAAACCTCCAATGGTCGGCCAGAGCAGTGTGAATCACACTTGAAGTAAGTCCTTGTTCTTCACCTGACCTGTTCACTCCGGACTTGTGTGTATGCCTGCATGTGTGTCCGCTCGTGTGACTGTGCACATGTGTGTGGAGGCCAGAGGTCATCCTTGGGTGTTGTTTGTTGGGAGCTGTCTCTCTCATTGAGACAGCCTTCCACAGGGGCCCGGAGCTCACCAATAAGGATAGGCAGGCAGGCCAGCAACCCTGGGGATTGTCCTGGCTCTGCCTCTCCAGCCCTGGGGTAACAAGGTGTATTACCAAACCTGACTTTTTAGGTGCCTTCTGGGCATCAAACTCGAGTCCTCAATTTGCTGACTGAACTCTTCTCCCGTCCTGCTCTTCAGAGCTTTTAAGAACTCAACAAGTGAACAAGATTCCTTTACTTCTTGCTGACTTAGTCGTTCTTTATCTTTCAGATTCATAAATAATTGTATGAGTGACTGTGTATGAATGTATATAAGCGTGTGTATAAATGTGTGTGTGTATGAATGAATGAATGTGTATGTATGAATGTGTGTGAGTGCGTATGTGAGTGCATGTGTGTACTTCAGTACTCTTAGAGGCTAGAAGAGGATGTTAAGATTCCCGTGAGCTGTAGTTACAGGCAGTTAGGAGCTTCTGGTCCAGAAAAGCAACATGCTTTCTTAAGCCTGCCTTTCTCTGCAGTGTCTTGCCCCAGGATCCTCAGTAGTAGGACTACAGGACGAGGTACCAAGGCTGCTCACCCCTTTAGGTTTCCTCGTGTTTTCTAGAAAGCTAACCTACATCAGGTTCTGCTTCCAAAACTGCACTGCTATTTCTCCTGGCAGGCCTATTGATTTTGAGTTTGACCTGTATTAATCTCTGTACCGTTGTTAGTGAGGCTTCAGTTGGGGAGTGGAGGTAAATGTCCACATTCATTTTTTGATGACTAGTGGGAAACATCTCAAACCTCTTAGGCACATTAATTCACTGTTTAATCTGCTGTCCTGGTACGCTGAGGCCAATGCTCCTCAGATTTATCACTTGTGAGCTGAAGGTAAGAGCTCAGGTGGCCCTTCAACTTATGCTGTTACTATGTCTACCACAAATTCAACCTCTCTCTCATACTTGATAAATCGTAAAACACGGTGTCTTTCACACAGTGGCATTAAACCTGTGCCAGTCAGAGTGAGATCTTACTCCCTCTTACATTTTTGTTAATGTATTTGTGTTTTACACACATTAGGGAAAACCCAACCTTAAAAGCTAAGAGGAAAGCATGAAAAATATATAATTTATTGGAGGCTTATGAAAATGAATCTACATAGGGCCTTTTCTCCCCTTGTTTCACATATCATTCTCATATAACTTATATTTCTAGCCCAAACAAGTATAGTCAATACAAATTAAGGTCAGTACCCCACCCCAGTACCCTGCTGAATGTGTTTCACCTGGACATGTGCATGTATGTGAAGGTCAGAGGTCCATATATGGCATCTTCTGTAACCGCTGTCCACCTTAACTTTAAAGATTGGACCATCTCACTAGAGCTAGCAATCTGGCTAGGTTGGGATCCTCCTGCCTCAGCCTCTCCGGCGCTGGAATCACGAACATACCCGGCTTTTTTCTTGGGTGTCAGGGATCCATACTCAGGCCCTCTTGCTACTGAAACAAGTGTTTACTGACTGAGCATCTCCACCTCTCCTCATACCCAGCCTTGGATTTTGTTTGTTTCTAAGGTCTTGCTATATAGTCCTTAGTACACAGACATAAAGATAACCCTTAATGTCATCTCTCTTGCCAGCTTTAGTCTCTCTCTCTTTTTTTTTTTTTAAACAATTAAATGTTTTGTTTTGTTTTGAGACCGTGTAGCCCTGGCTGTCCCTGTTACAGCTAGACCAAGGTGAGCTGAGTATGCTCTTACTAGTTGAATGTTGTTCTCCTCTTCACCCCCCCCCCCATACCTATCTACTCACATCTCTTTACCACAAACATTGACTCGTAAAAATTATAGCCAGGTGCACACTTCACATTCCAGCACTTGAGAAGTAAAGGGAGGAGGGTTAGAAGTTCAAAATTAGCTTCAGTTAGATAGTAAGCTTCGGCCCAGACTGGGTTACACAAGACCCTGTCTCAAAAACTAATTATTTGGCTGGGTCACACCAGTTAATCCCAGCACTTGAAGGCAAGAGGCAGGTAGAGTTCCATGAATTTGAAACCAGCCTGGTCTGCACAGTGAGTTCCAGGACAGCCAAAGCTACATATACAACAAGACCCTGTCTCAAAAAAAAAAAAAAAAAAAAAAAAAAAAAAGCAACAACAACAAAATATTAGTTGACATTAATATTTAACCAAAACTCCAAACAAATGTTATTTAAGGTAATTCTTTCAGGAAGGTAGTTCTTTTTTCTTGGAATTTCTCTGATAGTGTTAATGAGAGCTACAGAAGTAAACCTTCCTGATAATTTTATAATCATAGCTCATTCACTGATCCCAATTTCAAAGGAGGAAATCCATGTGTTTGCTGGCCTCCCAAATATTATGCATTTGATCCCTAAAATAACTGCATGCAGGATGCATGCTGGGTCATCCTTAGCAGCTTCAGGAACTCAGCCTTTTTCTCCGCCATCATTGGCTAGAGGAACCTGTGGCCTGACCTCTAATGTCTCAAGGTAACAGCCAGAGCAAAGAAATACATTGACCAACTCCCACGCCAGCCTTGAGATGAGCAGGCTGGCAATGGCTTTGCCCACTGGTCCTCCCAGGTCCTGGAGGCTTAACAGTGTCAGGAAGAGAAGGCAAGGAATACAGAGATGGGGGAGGGGTGGGAGGTCAAGACATTCCATGCGTGGACTTGCTAGTGCCTGGCTAATGCTAACCAGCATGGAAAAGTAAGGGGTAGCGAGTACTTCCAACGCTGTCTGTCCTTGAATGCAGAAAGCTGAGCAACCCTGGCTCAAGAGAGGAGACACACACTGTCTCCACTCCCCAAAGGGCACATGAGGAGAAAAGCTGGCATCGGCCTTCAGCTGCTCGGAGCACCCAAAGGGCCCTCCAGTGGATCTTCCTGCTCCCGCCCACCTCGGTCCTGCAAGTGGTGCTGCTGTTGCTGGCAAGACCCAAACCCCCATCTTGCTGCTTGCTCCTGTCTTGCTCTCTCCCGCTGGTTTTCATGTTTTACAGAGTCTCTTCTCTTTCCCACAGAGGCCAATCAGAACCTGAGCCCAGCAGGCGAGGAAAGGCTCCAGCATGGCAGGGTGCATGGTCAGGAGATGTTCACTCCTCCAGGCCGTGGAGACTCAGACTGAAAGATTCCAGAGGCCCACAGGTTAGGCCGCTTGGAGCTTGCAATGCAGGGGCTCCCAGCACCAGCCAGCTGCAGGCGCCAACAAAGAACCCCGCTGGACCCTGGAGCTCCATGTCCTCTATACCCAAGCTACAGTGGAGCACCTGACTTGCCCAGGCATGCCAATCCTCACTTCGTGTTGGTCTTCAAAGTCATTCAGATTCCTCTTGGAAACCTTGAAGCAGCGACTTCTTCCCGTGCGGTTGAACCTGAACTGCCTAAAGAAGCTAAGATTGGGCCCCTGGTGGTCTTTGCCCGTTCTTAGACGATAAGGCTGGAGCTGGGTCCTTGGGCAGAACCACTAGCCAGCACATGTGTGTGCTGCCCAATGGGGATGGATTTCCTTTTGGACATATCTCTAAGCTGGTTTGTCTGGAGCTCTCACACTTGTGCTACCATGTGGGCGGAGGGAGAGGACCACAGGGATGGCTGGCTGTAGCTGTGCCAGGCAGGGAGGCCTCACAGCTGCGCTCCATGGAGCAACCCAGGCCCCGCTAACCCGAATCCATGTGTCATCAAGGCTAGCTGTCCCACAAGAAGGGGATTCCTGTTGTAACATGTGCTGGTGGGAGGGCCGTTGTTCACAGGGGAGATGGAGGGAGGCGATGAAGGGGAGGGCTGTCTTATTTCTAAGTCAGGCTGGCTTGGATCTGGTGGGCATAGAGTCGTGCTGCTGTCCTCCATCCATCTCCTTGTCCTTGGGATCTGTGTTGCTCCCCTGAGGACTCTAAGAGGGACAATGAAAGACTGGTGGCAGGGCTGGAACCATACCCCTTGAGGTTAGCAGACAGCTGGAGTTGTACCTGACTGACTGGGGGAGGTGTGCTGTTGTTGGTCATATCACCCGAGGGTGGCATCTTCCGGTGCCAGGGCAGCTCAGAGTTAAAAAAGAGCACAGGAGAAGACATAGGAGGCCATTGTCTTGTTGAATTTCCAGCCCGTTAAGAAGTCCTGTCTGTAACCTTGAATGCAGACAGAGACACCCCTGCCCTCCTCATACTGCTTAAGTTCCTCATCTTGGTGGCCCACATTTATCAATGGGTCCATCACAGTGTTCTCCTCCCTGGGACTGAGAATGAATGAGTTGGCCTTTGAATGTAGTCTTCTCACCATAGCCACATAGGATGAATGTCTCCTGCTCAGCCCCTCTCTGGCAGTTCCCTGAACCTCTGTAGGTCAAAAGGCAGGAGCACACCTACCGTAGCATTGAAGTCCCAGGCTCAGTGCAGCTACTTTAGGAGAATGCCAAACTGCCCCACAAAGCATCCAGCTTGTTGTAAAAGACAGATTGGCTGTTGAAGCCACAGTTTGCAATCTTGATGTTCATGCCAGCATCAGAGGGTTTGTCTATCTTTAAGTCTATAAGGACAATGCACTTCTGGTGACAGCATGCACATTAGACACTACTTTGTTGGAATTTGCTTCAGGCCTCTGTTTTCTCTCCCACTGCTATGAGGCACTAGGTACCCAAATACCCTCCCTTCTGCTAAGCGGGTTTTATAACAAGGCTGTTTTTCCGGTGTCTGTCACTTCAAATATTCCACTCTGTTGGGATTATTGGAGTCTTCATGCATCCTTACTTGATGGGGTGTTCTCGGCCCATGAGGCGTTCCTGGCCCGGAACTGTGTTGACTTTACCTCAGCCGGGTTATATTTGCCGAGGATCTTCAGAAGCACAGCTGCCTGTGTGGTCTCTCTTCAGCAGATATGACCCATGGAACCTGCAGCTTGTCGGGGACTTCCTGCTGGACCTCAGAGTTAAGGCACCCCAGAGCCAGCTTAGATTTGAGAGAAGTATGCACTTGTTTCAAGTCGAGTCACCTCAGGAGAACACCCAGAGTCCGCCTGGTGATTTATCTTTAGGGTAGAAATAAAGCACAATGCTCGATGAAAAGTAAAGGCAAAGGAAAAGGTGATTGAAAGAAAAAGTAAAAAGAAGTAAACTAGGAACAGATAAGAGGCCCAGTAAAGTAGTCCCACTCAGGGACTCACAGGTGATTGGGATTCTAAAATAATGGCTTCATCCAAGGTCACAGGAAAAGTGACCCTAATCAGGGTTCTCAAATAGCCCTTTTTCCTCTCAAGAAAAGTATTTATAGTCTCTCAAAGGGCTTTTGTTTTTACGTGGGTTCTGATTACCAATGTTTATCTTATTAGAAGTGACAACCTGTAGGACTCGTCCAATGTCCTTCTCATTCCAAGCTTGCAGCGGTGACACGGTTCAGAGCAGCTGCGCTTAAAAGGATGGGTTTCAAAGTGATGCCACAACTTAACTAGCATTTCGACAAAGTGACACAGTAAGTTACTTTACTATCAGGCTAGGCAGAGAGGGGATGACCGTAGCGTGCCCAGTTTCTTTGGAGTAGATTCCTCCTTCCCGAGAGAGCTTTAGAGCTCTCTGGGCCAGTCTCAGCATCTTGAAATGAAGCTGGTTACAAAGGAGTAGGCCTGTAGCCCCAGCTACTCAGAGACTGAAGCAGGAGGATCGCTTGGGCCCCAGAGCTCACGGCTAGTCTGGGCAACGTGGTAAGACCCTGTGCCTAACAGTCAGTAGAAACAGCGTCCATGAACTGAGACACGGCACCTTTTTCTTTCTTCGACTCCACAGTGTGTTTTGTTCCAAGTGTCTCTCACTCAGCTCAGTATGGGATAGTGCATCCAAGCACTGGACCCATCCCCAGGGACCGCTTGATTACCGTCAGGAACATTTTATCTTAGTGTAATACTGATACAGAGAAGTGGCATCTGTCAGTACAGAGTTTGGTGACTACTCCCAAATCGGACTCACCTATTTAACTAGCATCTGCTGGGTCAAGTGTGACACTACAATATGGTATCCCAAGATCTCTTTTTCCAGTCACTCTTTCTGCAGTGGGTTCTCTCTTCCTCAGTAGGCACATAGACTCACAAATTGAATCTCGTGTGGCTCATTTGTTCAGTATTTGGGGAGGCCTACGTACTGTTTAATATTGTGAGCCCCAGTTGTGTGACCATAAGTCTGTTTGTTGGTCACTTGAATCGTTCTCAGCTTGTAAATGTTAAACACAGCTCTAAACATTCTTATGAAGATTTGGGGGACCAACCTGTCCTGCTGAACATGTAAGTTTGGGAAAAAATTGCTGCTGTGGGAGGTATGGACACTTTAGTCTCAGCGCAAATGAAAGTGGTTTGTGCTAAGTGACACAGCCATCTCTGTCCTGGGTCCGCTCTGATGACGTCTAAAGTTCTGATGGCGTTTTAAAGCCTTCACCTTGCTGTAGTACCGAAGCAGCGCTTAGGCTCGTGGCTTGCATTTCTCTGATGCCTAGTGACTGTGAAGAACAGCATTTTGGGGACCCGTTGGCCATCCCCTCTTTTGAGAAGCACCAGTTCATACCTGGCCCTCATTTCTCTGGCAAATGGCTTTCATTTTTCATGTTGGCTTCTACTTTCTATACGTTGCAGGAGACACAAGGCTACTACATGCAGCCTGAGGACGTCTTCAGATGAGCCAAGGAGTGTTTAGTATGGTTTAGCCACACTCTGCTCAGGTGAAACGAGAACTCTTTACAGCCCAGGCAGGCCTTGAGTTTGCATGTCCCCTATCTCAGCCTCCCAAGCAGCCGAGGCCACCATTCCTATGAGACAAAGTCAGGTTGTTGACTTAAACCCTAGAAGCAGAACTTCAGGATAAGGTAATATGAACCCAAGCCTGAAGTTTATTAAGGAACGGGTTTTTAATATAGATGGATGTCAGTATGGACATTAAGAGAGAGGGAAGGAGAAACATAGAAGAAAAGGACAGTAGAATATGTCCTGGAGTGGGTGCAGACTTGTAAAGAGTCACATGTAATTGGTGTGTGTGTGTGTGTGTGTGTGTGAGAGAGAGAGAGAGAGAGAGAGAGAGACCTTGTTGGCCTCCCAAGTTTCATTGGTCAAAGGATTTAAAAGATTAGGTGGGGATGTTTTCGTACACTTATTATCTAAGCCAGTGGTTCTCAACATATGGGTCATAATCCCTCTGGCAAACCTCTATCTCTAAAACAATGTTCACATTGCAATTCCTAACAGTAGCAAAATTATAGTTATAAAGTAGTGTAGTGACCAGAATCATATTATGGCTGGGGGTCATCATGACACGAGGAACTGTATTAAAGGGTCCCAGCATCAGGAAGGTTGAAAACTACTGATGAGGAGTTTTCTTTTAGAAATTAGGTTTACCGTGAGCTTTTTTTTTTTTTTTTTTTTTCTGGGAAAATTACTTCACAGTGCACTGTGCAGGTTTACAGGCTGATAAACTACAGGTCAAGTTGGGCGTGTCAGCACACATACCTGTAGTCTCAGGTGGAGGCAAGGGGATCAGGAGTTCAAGGTCATCCTCAGCTGCATATCAAGTTAGAGCTACCCTGGTCTATATGAAGCTCCGTGTCAACAAAACAGCCAAAGCCTCAAAGGACCCTTACTATACACAGTACACAAAGGTGACAAGGAAGGAGGGTGACGTTTGACTGGGAGTGTGGTCCTACTCTTGTTTGTGAGATTCTCAGCAGTGGGGTGAGGAGCTCTGTTTCCTCCCTGTATCCCCCATCTTTCCCTGCCTCTGCTGGCTGCGAATTCTTCGTTGGATATGGCTCTGCATGCGTTTCCTCTCTTCTCTGCATTCTGCTGTTAATCTCTGTTAGTTCCCCCAAATCATCCCTCCCCATAGTGGACTTCTTGTCACTTGAAGGTGGCAGGCACCTTCCCACCTTGAATTCTATACTGGCTCTTGTTACTGCCGGGGACAGGCCTTCTCAGGCATCCACATAATTCTCCCCTGCCCCAGTTCTTACAGGTCTTATACTGTCCCTGTCCTTCAGTTCTTTTATCTTTTGGAGACAGGGTCTTACTCTGTAAGGCTGGTCTCAGACTTTCACAACCCTCCTTCAGCGTCCTGAGTGCTAGGATTATAGGCATGAGTCACCATGCCCGGCCAAATCACTCTATTTTGGGACAGGATCTCGTGTAGCACAGGCTAGCCCTGAAGTCCTGATCCTTCTGCCTCTGCTGACCCAGTAAATTGTAGGTGTGTGTGCGTCACCATGCCTCCCATCATTTTCTAAAAAAAAAAAAAAAAAAAAAAGTACTAAGAAATATTCAACTTTGCATAATTATTGTAAGAATGTTTTACTCCTACATCCTCAGTATTGACACTATTTTCACTTAACTGTCTTTGTAAGGCATCATCAAATAAAAGGTATGCCGTAGAGAATTTGGACCTTGGATTTTCTTCCCTTTTTTGATGGTGGTGGGTCTTCTGCTTCTCTTCCTTCTCTTCCTCCTCCTCTTATGTAGCCAAGGCCAGCTTTAAAAACTCACTATCAAGCCCAAACTGTCCTTAAGTCCCCAATCTCCCTGCCTCTACCTTTCTCAAATCAAATGCGGGGGGGGGGGGGGTTTAATAGGCATGTTCTACCTCGCCCAGCCGTCATGGCTTTGTTCTGTATTTCCTCAACCCTGGCGTTTATGCTGACGGTGATTCATTGTAGGCTTGTAAGCCAGGTGACATCAACCGTCTTTCTGGGGTGGGTTTGGGGCTGGAGAATGACATGGGCTCAGCCTATCATTCAAAGACTAAGTCTTGAAACTCCAACAAGAAACTGAAGCCTGATGCCCAGTTAACGTTCTCTGGTTGACAGTCGCTCTGTGCACGCTGTTGTCATCTGTACCGGAGGACACGCTGCTCTGAGGACAGCAAAGCCTCTACCCCTGGACCCTTGCACCATCTCACTGCTCCTGCTTTGGCTAACTCTGGTCTCTATATTTGTCCTGAAATAAAACGTTTCTGTACATAACAGCTTTCAAAGAGCCCTGGGATTGCTTTTAGTGACTTACAGACCCCTAAGGTGTTTTTGGAAAGTCCTTTATATTTGTAATTTGCTCAGAAGTGAGGCAGTCCAGAGCTGGAGATGAAGCTCAGTGGCAGAGTGCTTGTTTAGCGTACTCAAGACTTCGAGTTCAATCCTCAGTACTACAAGAACAAAATAAAACTGGCTTTTAGGCAGTGAGGGCAATCATGTGGCTATATCCCTCACCTTAAATAACTATAATCGTTTTTCCCTAACCTCTTTGTAGATGATGGACAGATTTAGCAGTATGGGGGGGACTCCTGCTCTCCAGGTAGTATACAGACAAGCAAGATTCATTAAAATGCCTCTGACACCGGGGATGTGACTCAGTGGTAGAGCACTTGCCTAGCAAATGCAAGGCCCAGGTTCAATCCCCTGTTCCAGAAAAAAGAAAAGTCCCTGACTCCCCAGCATGCTTTAGAAGGGAAAGGGTAAAAGGACAAAATGGACAAATTTTTGATTTGTGAACAGGCATAACCAATCACTAGGGGTAAAAGCTGCCAGCAGAATTTAGAAACAGTGAACTCAGCTTCCTAAGGTCCATTAGATCCATAAACACAAAAGAGCAAAGCAAACTCCCATCCCTCAGTCCTTTGACCAACTGAACGAACGAGGGGGAATGCTAGATGAGCTTGGGCGCTCAGAGCCGCAAATGACTGACCTTAAGAGCCACGCCCATGGGGGAAAATCATACTGAAATAGCAAGTGTTGGTGGAGATCAGCAAAGGAGGGAAAGAAAGCGATATCAAGTCAAGGGACCCATCGCTACAGGATGAAAATGTGTAAATGGTTACTAAGAAATGAAGTCAGGCTGAGCAGTGGTGGGTATGCCTTTAATCCCAGCACTCAGGAGGCAGAGGCAAGTGAGTCCAAGGCCAGCCTGGTCTACACAGCTAGTACTAGGACAAGGCTCCAAAGCTACAGAGAAACCTGTCTCAATAAATAAATAAATGAAGCCAAGAGTTGGAGAGACAGCACAGTGCTAAAGTGCTTGCTGTGCAAGTGTGAGGGCCTGAGTTTGCATCTGTCACTACATAAAAAGCTGGGGGTGGTACCTGCATCTGTCATCTTAGTGCGGGGAGGTAAAGATATCAGGATCCGGGAAGGGCAGCCAGTCTCCCTGAATGGATGGACTCCAGGTTCAGTGAGAGACCCTGTCTCAACAAATAAGGTCAAAGGCCAGTAAGAAGGTTTAGCTGCTAAAGGACTCGCCACACAAGCCTGATGACCTGACTAAAATCCCCCGAACACACTAAACAGTGGAAGGAGGGGCTGGAGAGATGGATCTGTGGTTAAGAGCACGGGCTGTTCTTCCAGAGGTCCTGAGTTCAATTCCCAGCACCCACATGGCAGCTCACAAACCATCTGAAACGAGATCTGATGCCTTCTTCTGGCCTGCAGGCAGACATGCACTGTTTACATAATAAATAAATCTTTAAACAGTGGAAGGAGAGAACCAGTCTCATGGGTTGTACTCGGCTCTACACACTTCCCATGGCATATGTGATCCACAGGCATCATCTACATCCAGCTAAGTTAATTCATACAGTACAGCACAATAGAGAAAGACACCTCATGCTTACCTCTTGCCCCACACATGCATACACAGATATGAGGACACACACACACACACACGTACACACATACATACACCTCCCCCACCACATCCACCCACCCACCCCCACACACACACACAAAGTTTAAAATAAGAGAAAAAAGTTAACAAAAATAAAACTTGTTTAAAACAACAACAAAGAGAGAGAGAGAGAGAGAGAGAGAGAATATCAGTGAAGATAAATCCCTTGGTGTAGTGCCCTAAGAAGCTGGGTGAATTGATGAATTGATAGGAGATCCTAGAAAAGACTCTAAAACAATTTACCTTTCCACCCAGTTTGGAAGACATTGGATGTGTAAGATAAGGATGGTGTACTGGTTACTTTCCTATTGCTGTGATAGAACTCCGCCACTAAGACAATTTGTAGAAGGAACCACTGGTGCTTGTGGTTCTAGCAGGGTAAAGAAGCCATCACTTTGGCACGGGGGAAGCATGGCAGTGGGCAGGTGACTGGAGCAGCAGCTGAAAGCTGAGAGAGAATTTGAAATGGCAGGAATGTTTTAAACTCTCAGAGTTGGCCTCCAGTGACACACTTCCTCCAGCAATGCCACGCCACCTAAGCCTTCCTAACAGCACCTTCAGTTGGAGACCAAGAGTTCAAATGCCCATGACCATTTCACCACCACAGTCAGCAGAGGTGATGGCTTTGCCTCTTCAAGTTGAAGAATGGTAAGTGCTGGGCACGGTGGCATACGTCTGTAATCCAGCACTTGGCAGACTGAAGCAGGAGGATTGCCACAATCCCAAGACCAGCCTCAGCTACGTAGGAAGACATTGTCATATAAAAACAAAACAAAAATAGGGCTAACAAGATGGCTCGTTTGGGTAAAGGCGCTTGCTGCCAAGCCTGATGGTTAAGTGTGATCCCTGAGACCCACACAACAGGAGAAAACCAACTCTTACAAGTGGTTTTCTGACTTCCACACACAGAGCACAGATGTATGCAAACACACACACACACACACACACACTTAATAACACTAGTTGATGGTGGATATATATATATATATATATATATGTTGATGAATAAAACACTAATTGGCCAGTAGTCAGGAAGTATTCATAGGGCTACCAGACCAGGAGAAGGCTGGGGAGAGGAAGGCAGAGGAGCCACCAGAGAGAGACGCCATGAAGAGGCAGAAGGAATGACATGCCAGGGCATTACCAGGTAAACCAAGAGCATGTGGGAATACTTAGTTTAATAGAAATGAATTAATAATTAAGAGAGAGCTAGCCAGTAAGAAGCCCTAGCCATCGGCCAAACAGTTTATAAATTAATATCAGTGTGTGTTTATTTGGTGCTAACCCGCTGCAGGACCAGGCGGAACAGAAACTTTTGTCCTTCTACAATTACTAATATAAAAGAATGTGGAGCACACCTTTAATCCCAGCACTTGGGAGGCAGAGGCAGGCTGCTCTCAGCAAGTTCCAGAATATCTAGGAATGTTATATAGAGAATCCGTGTCTCAGAGAGGGAGAGAGAGAGAGAGAGAGAGAGAGAGAGAGAGAGAGAGAGAGAGAGAGAGAGAGAGAAGAGAATGGTAAGAGGATCTACATCTTTTGGTCTGACCCCCAACTAGACCATATACACATCCTGGTAAAATGGCTCAAAATGCATTTCTGGGATTCCCTGCTATGTAACAGTGCCCAGCATTGTGCTTCTGCATACAAAGTCCCAAGAAGAGATGCACTTAAACTGAGAGAATATAGAAATGCAGGGTTGACAGACAAAAGCAAAATTTTGACAAGAGAGGCTGTGTCTACTTCACAGTGCTAGTTATGTCTATCTGGCTGGGACCACTTCCCCCATGCATCAGAAGGCATAGGAATCTACCCTTCTGCCTATATAGATCGGAGACACCAGCCTTGTCTGCAGAGTGGGTTCCACGACAGTCAGTGCTACACAGAGAAACCCCATCTCTCAAAACAAACAAACAAAAAACTGTTCTGTCTCCAATAGGACAGAGGTTCTAGATGCTCTGGGACAGATTTCTTAAGGAAGATGTACACACAGCTGGCAAGTCAGGCTGATGCCAGCAACCCCTGGATGCTACAGATGGTTTCTGACATGAATGGACACCCGGAGTTAGCCTTGCATGTGCTAAGTTGTAGATATAAATGCCCCAAATATTCTAAAGGGACCAGAAGAGAAAATGGCCACGGAGTCATTTTAGACTTTGGGTGCTGTCAGGAGGCACGGTGACCAGCTGGTGATACAAGCACTGAGAATTCACCAAGACAGAAAAAGAGCAGAAAGGGAATTTATTAGAGACACCGAAATTCAGCTGCTGTGGGCAAAATGGTGTTGAGAAACTGTCGTGGATGTAGAGGCATTTGAAAGGGCTGCTGTTACACGGTGGATTTTCTATGCAAGCCCTCAGGCAGGGTTCCGCCATCGTGGTGCCCAGGAATACATGCCATTGGGGTTTATTGTTAACAATGACAGCACGATTGTGAGGCAGGCAATAATGGCCACTCCCTGCGTTAGAAATGACTGGGCGCTGGCACCCAAGTGAAACTGGAATCCACACAAGGAGCACACTCCACAGCACTTCGTGTCCAGCAGAGCCACAGAGTACTCATTTACAGAGAGTTGGAATGAGAGACACAGGGGCCCGCACTCAGCATGAGGAGGGGAGGGCTCGGCCAGATAATCTCCTCTGCTTTTCCAATGGTTTGCTGGAGAGAAGACACACCATCGCTGTCTCAGTGGGAGGGTGCTGATATGACTAAATAGTCCCTGTGGCGAGACAATGGGAGACTGACCACAACATAGCCTCAACTTCTCTTTTTCCTCTCCCAGGATCAGGGCTTCAACTGATGGTGCTGGCGGCAGACACCATGGCCATGGCAACTCTTATAATGAAAACATTTCATTGGGGTGGCGGCTTACAGTTTCAGAGGTTCAGTCCATTGTCATCATGGTGAGGAGCGTGGCAGTGTGCAGGCAGACATGGTGCTGGCTACATCTTGATCAGAAGGCAACAGGAAGAGAGAGGACACACTTCCTTAACAAGGCCACACAACCTGATACCGCCTCTCCCTTTAGGGGCCATTTTCTTCCAAGCCACCTCCTTTTCCAAGCTCAAAATTAACAGTAGCATTGTTTTGTTTCGTTTGAAGCAGGGTCTCATGATGTAGACCAGGCTGGCTTCAAACTCCCAGAGGTCAACCTGCCTCGGCCTTCCAGGTGCTAGAATTAAAGGTGTGCTCCACCACATCTGGCTGTAACTGTTTACATCTTATGCTGCCATCTCTTCATCTGGAAATCAAGGCTATGGGAGGAAAGAGCTCTGTGTTCCAACACTGTAAATGTGCCTGGGGGAGGTAGGCCCGCGATTCTTTCCTGACTAGGAACACTTAGTTCCCACTCTTAGTACACTGGCTGTGAGAGCCACAGCAAAAGCAAGACCAGGGAACACTGTGATGACCCACATTCTCATTCCGCGAATATTGTGATACATTATGAATGAGACCTTCTGAAGTACAGCTTGAGCATGTAGTTAAATAATTCATTCTTAGACTGGAGACATTTTGAATGATGACCCCTAATGGAATAATATTATGAATTGCAAATTGGAACATGAAATTAAATATGAGATTTCATTCTTTTCTGTCATATTTAGAATTTTTTTTTTTTTTGGAAAAAAAAAATCAATGACTTTCTATGGAATGCAGAACTCCTGAACCCCTCAGGTAGCTGTGTGTGTGTGTGTGTGTGTGTGTGTGTGTGTGAATAAGTCAGTTTTTTTTTTTTAGAGAGTACAGGAGAAAAAGAATTGTGTTGTGGGATTTTTCTCACCTACTCAGACCTGACCCTCTGTAGATATTTTAGTCTATTGAGTTTGTGGTAACATAAATATCATAGACTTTGTGGACTAACTGACAAACACTTATTTTTTAGTTCTGGAAGTGAGGGGTTTCAAGAGATCCAGAGATCCCGCATTTGATGAAGACGCCACTTCCTGGCCTCTGTTCTCCGTGTCCTGGTCAGAGAGCAGAGCCACACAGCCATCTCCAGCTTCTCCATCAAGTGCACCCATCCCAAACATCCGTCCCATTGAGAGTTAGGGTTTCTGCTTAAGAATTTGGAAGCTGGGCAGTGGTGGTGCATGCCTTTAATGCCAGCACTCAGGAGGCAGAGACAGGCAAATATCTGTGAGTCTGAGGCCAGCCTGGTCTACAGAGGAATTTCCAGGACAAGCAGTGCTACACAGAGAAACCTTGTTTCAAAAAACCAAAGCAAAACAAAAAAAGAATTTGGGGAGGTCAGGTGTGGTGACACATAACTTTAATCCCGGCACTCAGGAGGCAAAGGCAGGCAGGTCTTTGGGAGTTCAAGGCCAGCTCTGGTCTCCATTGTGAATGCCAGTACAGCCAGGGCTACGTAGAAAGACCCTGTCTCAATAACAAGAAGAATTTGGGAGACGTGGAGAACCATGGTGGCCCTGCACTGGCTCCTGAAGCTCATTACTTTCCTAATTGTGCTTCTCTATCTGACATTTTCTCCAATTCTGGTGCAGGGGTCTACACTATGACCTCATTTCTCTGCATAGACCTGTGACGAGTTGCTGCTTTTTCTTTCTCTTTTCTCTCTGTCTCTCTCTCTTCTTCCCTCCCTCCCTCCTTCTCTCTCTTTCTCTTTAGGTAGGGTCTCTTGTAGCCTAGGTTGGTCTCAGGTTTGCTATGCAGCCAAGGACGACCATGAACTCCCGATCTTTCAGCCACCACTTCCCAAGTGCTAGGATTGCTTGTTTTCATTGTCATAAATCTTGATATTCTCATTTGCCCAGTTTTCACACATGGTCAGGATGATCTCCAAACTCACTATATGTGGGGCCAGGTCCTTTATGTCGTTTTCATTAATTTTATTTTGTGTGTGTGTTTGCATGTGCCTCTGTGAATGTATGCACGTGTATGCACAGACGCTCTTGTAGGTCAGAAGGAGGAAACAGGTTCCTTGTATCTGAAGCTACAGGTATTTGTGAGCTGCTACGATGGGTGCCCGGTTTCCATCTCCAGTCCTCACAAGTGAGCAGCAAATGCTCTTAACCACTGAGCCGTCTCTTCAGCCTCCTCCACTTTTTTTTTTTTTTTTCCTTTTGTGAGACTAGGGTTAATAGAGTCTCTTTGTATAGCTTTGGAACCTGTCCTGGAACTCTTTTTTTGTTGTTTCTTTGGATTTTTTTTTTTTTCTTTTCTTTTTTGAGACAGGGTTTCTCTGTGTAACAGCCCTGGCTTGAACTCAAGAGCTCCACCTGCCTCTACCTCCTGAGTGCTGGAATTAAAGGCATGTGCTCAACACCGCCTGGCTCTCCACTCAATTCTTAAACTCTGATTTATTTAGAGTATCAAAAACAACCAATTAAGGTAAGGGCTCTGAGGATGAACCAAAGGTAAATCACAAAGTAAGTGGTGTTTATTCAAAGGGAAGAGAAGGACAGACTGGGCGAGCACATCATGAATCTGCAGATGCCTGTTCTACTTCACTCAGCTTGACAGTGTGTCATCTTTCCACTGGGACAAGATGCAAACGCCAGCTTGGTGGCAAGAGGGAGCATGTGATTTGGAATGAGCAGTGGGAAGTCTGGGCTTGTTAGCAGTCTGTGAAAGCAGCAAAGGTAGAAGGCACAGCTGTGCTGTCCTCAGGCCGTAGCTCCGGCTAGAAACTAAATAGGAAAGCAGCAGCAGTGCTGGATAGGAAAGCAGTGCTAGAATGAGACGCCTAGATAATTTTGCCTGTGTTTCTGGATGAATAGGAAATGAAACGCTTATGCAGGAGGCCTGGGGCTGGCCCAGGAGAGTGCAAAAGCCAAGGACATCCAGGATTACATAGAGAAACCCTGTCTAAAAACAAAACAAAAACAAACAAATGAAAAGCACACAAAACATCCACATACAATATTCACATATACACACATGGTGTGTGTGTGTGTGTGTGTGTGAGATGAGCATTCTTCCCGCCAGCCTGGGCCCACTGCCATGTCAGAGCCCCCAAATAAACACACAGAAGCTATATTAGTTATAAAGCTATTGGCCGTTGGCTGTTTCTTATTGGCTACCTCTGTCTTTTTTGTTTGTTGTTTGTTTGGTTTTTCGAGACAGGTATTCTCTGTATTGTTTTGGAGCCTATCCTGGAACTAGCTCTGTAGACCAAGCTGGCTTCGAACTCACAGAGATCCACCTGCCTCTGCCTCCTGAGTGCTGGTTTTAAAGGTGTGCACCATCAACGCCTGGCTAGCTCTGTCTTAATATTTAACCCATTCCTATTAACCAATATATTTCCATGTGGTCTTATCTTATCGGACCTGCAACTCCTTTGCCTGCCACATGATGACTGCTCAGAGATCGATTTCCTGCCTGTCCCTTGCTTACATCCTGATTCTGCTTGACTTCCTGTCTGGCCAGTCAGCCAATCAGTGTTTTATTCAATAATCAATAGGAGAAACATATACAGAAGAACATTCCCCATCACAGTGGAAAATGGGTGTCCTTGTCTTGCTCTGATTTTAGATGAATTTCTTTCTGTTTTTCCCATTCAGTATACATTCTTTTGTTCATTACATGGGAGAGAAATTCCACAAGAAAATGAAACTTTGAAAAAGAGAAGAGAGTCAACAACTCGAATAAAGTCCGCAGTGGAAAGCATCTTCAGTGGACTTGACTGAGCAGGAGATTATTGTTATTAGAGTTTTTCTTGTTCTACCAGATCCCACTGCCCAAATAAACACACAGAGACTTATATTAATTATAAAACTGTTTGCCAATGGCTTAGGCTTCTTATTGGCTAGCTCTGTCTGAATTGTTAACCCATAACTACTAATCTATGTATTTCTACATGGCCTTATCTTTCCAAAGAATTCCTGGCGTGTCCTACCTTCGCAGTCTCTACATGGTGCCCCTCTGCAGTCTCTCTCTGCTTACCTTTCCCAGAATTCTCCTTGTCTCCTAGTCCTGCCTATCTTCCTGCCTCTATTGGTTAAATGGTGTTTTATTCATCAGCCAATAAGAGAAACATATATACAGAAGGACATCCCCCATCAGGAGACAGCATCAGCGACAAAGCAGAGGAAATGCCACATTCAAATGCCAATAAAGAAAAATAGCATGATAACAACTTCTAAGAATGCTGGGATTGATCAAGAGAGAAACCCTATAGGTCAGGGAATAGGAGTCATATTCTCCCAGCACTTGAAACAAGAGGATTGCTGTGACTTTAAGACTAGCCTGGGGCACATAGGAAGTTCCAGGCCAGCCTGGGCTACAGAGTAAGATCCTGTTGGGAGAGGAGAGTGTGAAAGGTTAAGAATTGACAAGGTAGATGTAGGAACTGAGATGAAACAATGTATCACCCACCCAGCTCTTTGCCTAGCACTAGAGAGGAACACCTTTAAAAGTAAAAATCTTACCAGTGTGGTGGTCCATGATTTTAATCTCAGCTCTTGGGAGACAGAGGTAGGTAGATTACAGTTAGTCACAGAACAACTTGGTCTACATGACATACTGAGTTTCAGTCCAGCCAGGGCTACACAATCATACTCAGCCTCAATAAACAAATACCTTTCTCATTTGTATTTTTTCAAAAGACTTATAGATCTGATATAGAAATTGCGTAGTGACTTAAAGAATTGAGTTAGAGGCTGGAGAGATGGCTCAGCAGTTAAGGGCACTGGTTACTCCTCCAGAAGAACCAGGTTTGGTTCCCAGAACCCAAACAGAACCATCTATAACTACAATTCCAGGGGGAATCTGATGCCCCCTGCTGGTCTCCATGGGCACTGCACACACATGGTGCATAAACACACACTCAGTCAAAACACCCATACACATAATTTTGTTTTTGTTTTTTTGTTTTTCGAGACATGGTTTCTCTGTATTGTTTTGGAGTCTGTCCTGGAACTAACTCTGTTGACCAGGGTGGCCTCAAACTCACAGAGATCCACTTGCTTCTGCATCCCGAGTGCTGGGATTAAAGGTGTGTGCCACCAATGCCCGGAAAATTTAATTTTTTAATCTTTTTTTTTATTCATCTAGTTATTTTACATCCCAGCCCCAATCTCCTCCCATCCTCCTCTCTGAGTCTCTTTCCCCCAATCCTCTTCTCACCCCGCAATCTCCTCCTCTTCTGTCTTCATCTAGGAAAGGGTAGGTCTCCTATGAGTATCAATAAAACATGGCATATCAAGTTGCGGTAAGACTAAGCCCCTCCTCATGTATTAAGGCCGGGCAAGGCAACCCAGTTAGTAGAGTCCTTTAAAAAAAAAAAAATCAAATTAATCATCAGTAAATATTTTGGCCTTTGTGCTTCTCTTTCTTAGTCTCTCTTTTTTAAAAAATGTTCAAATGTGGAAAAGGTCAGGGGTCATGGGAGGGAGGGAAGGAGAGGGAACTGGGATCGATATGTAAAATAAGAAAAAAAATGGAGATGTTCAGATGTATTTATTATTGCCATTATTAATGTGTATTTGCATATGAATGTGCGAGTGGCAGTCAGGACCACTCTCAGGAATGGAGTCCCTCTTCCCGCCACCATTCAGGTTGTCAGACTTGAGGGAACAGACGCTTTTACCCACCGAGCTGTTCACCCCTCTTTCTCGGTCTCTTGCTCTTCATTCCTGTAGAAATACGTCTTTGGGAAGAACTCTAACCACAGTGCTTGGTATTCTGAAGCTGAGGAGAGGGTGACTGGGTAAGGGCCAATGTGGTTCTAGGGATCGCTCTGGTGGGTGGAGCCAGACTTTAACATGCAGATTTGAGTAGTTTATTGATTGAGATATTTGCATTGTTTTTAGTTTCCGTGGAGTTTGTTTAGTTGTTGTGTTTTTTTTTTTTCTATTATGTCTGGAATTTGTTATATAGATCAGACTGACCTCCAACTTGCTACAGTCTTCTGCCCCAACCTCCAAATGCTAGGATTACAGCCCTGAACTACCACACTATGTGACCCAGGCTGGCCATCAATTCTATTCTGTTCTGTCTCAGCCTCTAGTGCCAAGAAGACTAGCTGTTTGTTAGGCAGTGTCCTAGAGATGCATGCACGTTATTAAAAAAAGAATCTCAACAAGCCAGGCATGGTGGCTCACACCTGTAATCCCAGGACTAGGGAGACAGAGGCAGGTTGATCTCTAGGGGTTCCAGGCCCGAATCTCAAAACAAAAACAGACAAACGAACATATAAAAGCCAAAAGAAGTGAACATCTCCAATACTACAAAAAAGGAAATTGGACGAGTATAACTGTTCCAACTGTTCAGTTGTCAGTGACTTTTCCTGGTATTATTGTGGTTTGAGGCTCCAAATAAACCCAGGAGGACGCAAGAGGTTACTGCAGGGCAAGATTTAACAGAGGACAGCACAAAAGAAGCAGAGAAGGGGATGGAGCTAGTCTTTAAGGACCCAGAACACTTGCGAGCTGAACTGTGACTCCTGAATGTCCGTTGAAGCAAGTATTTAAGCACAAAATTCACCAACACTTGTTGCCAAGTTACAGTTATAATTTTCACCAACCAGGTTTTAGAGAGTAGGGACTAACTTGAATGTTCCATCATTGTCAACTGATACACAATTACAATGCAAGCCTTTCAGTCCAACCAATCAGATTCATTTGTTCGTTCTGAGGTGAGGAACAGCAATGTTTCTAAAGAACGAAAGATGCATAACAACCATTTCTGTGATTTAAGGAGGAGTTGGGTCAGCCACAAACTGACCTGCTTCTATTAATCTACATTTTGTTACGTGGCTTTTACCTTTCTTCAGTATGGCACATGCAAATTGCTCCAAGTCTGCTGGAAAATGGTTTGCCTAGTTTCCTCCTACCAGTTTCTCTTTCTCTCTCTGCCCCGAAGCCCTGCCTATTCTCTCCTGCCTAGCTATTGGCCATTTAGGTTTTTGTTAAACCAATCAGAAGGTGCTTTAGGCAGAGACACATCTTTACAGTGTAAACAAATATCCCACAACAGTGCAGGGAATAAAGGCATGCACCACCACAAAACCAATACATTTTGTTTTCGTTTTAAGCTTGGTAAATTTGAATTTTGAAATAACATCAGGCTTAAAAATAACCCTATACAACCAGGTAGTGGTGACGCGCGCCTTTAATCCCAGCACCTGGGAGGCAGAGGCAGGTGGATCTCTGTGAGTTCGAGTCCAGCCTGGTCTACGGAGCCAGTTCCAGGACAGGCTCCAAAGCCACAGAGAAATCCTGTCTCGAAAAACCAAAACCAATCAACCAACCAAACAAAAAACACTCTATACAAACAGCACCAACTATTCCTGTGTGCCCTTTCCATAGCTTCCCCACATGTTAACAAGGCAGAGGCTCAGAATACCACAAACAGGAAGTTAGTGTTGACACAATGCTATGAAGCAATCTAGTGATCTTGTTTAAAGGCTTCCAGTTATCTCACTAATGCTGTTCTTTTGGCTCAAGATTGATCCAACATCATACCATAGGCTGCATTTGGTTTTTATGACCCCTTAATGTTCTGTGGTTTAGGAGAGTTCTTTGGGTTTGCTTTTCCTCCTTGGTCTTTGTGACCTTGACACTTCCAATGAGCACTATCCAGTGATTTACACGTTCCCTCGTGGTTAAATTCAGGTTGTACATTCACAAAACAGCCACAGGAGGCTGGAGAGATGACTCCGTGACTGAAAGTGGAGGCTGCTGTTTTAGAAGACCCGAATTTGGTTCCCAGCACCCACATCTAACAGCTCACAACCGCCTGCAACTCCGGTTCCAGGGATCCTGCATCCTCTTCTATCTTCTTTACACACACACACACAGGCATACATCCAAACATAAATAAATCTTTTTTTTAAATGCCACAGACAAGATGCTGTCCTCCCTCACTGTCATCTCAGGAGGTATATGACTGATGTCACATGACCGATGTTAACTTTGTTTAGTTGTTTAAGGTGGCGTTTGGCAGATTTTCCACTGTAAAGATACTATTTTCCTCTTTGCAGTTTTTCTTTTGTTTGTTTTTGAAACAGGGTTTCACTGTGTTTCAGGCTGCATTGCAACTCACCTTATAGCCCAGGTCAGCCTGTAACTTGCAATTCCCAGGCCTTAGCCTTTCAAGGCTTTTTTTTTTTTTTTTTTTTTTTTTTTTTAAACAACTAATAAGTATCTTGTGGAAGGCACTTTAAGTCCATGTAAATACCCTGTTGGTTAGAATATCAAAGTGTTGTTAAGCCAAAGGGACTTGGTGCTGCCTGCTAGCCCATCGCTGGTGTAACAGGAAGTTGAGCTTATTGCAGGTAGAGCTAGCTATAGTTAGGCACCTGTCTTGACCTAGTGTTACTTGCCGTCAGGGTCTAGGCCAGGTGTTTCCAGATTCTTGCTTCTTATCCAAGGAATTAAAACAAAAGTTTACACTAATTTGCAAAAGTATTGAGGAAACGTATTCACGAGTGAAACCACAGTAGAGATCAGCAAAGAAAAATGCCCAGTCGACATAAGAAGGTATACCCAGTGAGAAAGTGCTCAAGTGTTGTGGAATAGAATATTTACTTAACTATGTAGAGATGTGGTGTTGCGTTTGCTTATGTTGCAGAATATTTGTTTAACAATGTAAAGAAAGATGTGTTACATTTGCTGATGCTGCATTTGTTTGTCTATGTAAAGATGTGTTGCCCCAATTATTGTTTGGGGCTTCCTTTCATGTGGTTCCAGGGGAGGAACCTGGTTTATATGGGTCATAGTGCAGGTAATTTTTCCTCACTGTGCATGTGCCTAAAGCTAGTGCAGGCTGGATTAGTCCCATGGTTCCCCAGTGTGTTTCAGGATGTGTTTGAGTAGAAACATGCCATTACTGGGGAAAATAGTTAAGGGAAGTAACCTATTTCCATTATTTAAAGCAACACACATCGATCGAGCCTGATGCAGGTGGGAGTGGCTCTCAGGTCGCCAACAGGTCATTAGATGCCTTATCCTAAGAATGTGCCAGTTATATGTGGTGACATCCTCAGGCTGCCAAATGCATTATTGGGAGGAACATATGCATGTCCTGAACCAAGTGGATCCCTAGACTGATAAGACCCCACCCCCTTGCTCATCCTCACCAGGACATGCCATGAGCATCAAGTGATCCACCCCAACTTCCTCACTGGATTAAGCAACAACATAAAAGACATAACTGTTATACACACCACACCTCCCATATAGCAAGAACAAAGCAAACATCCCCACAAAAAAACAACATTCCAGCAGGAAGCCAGGAATCCCAGCCACTCCCCAGCCACCTCCCACCTTACATACTAACAGAAAAGGTTCAGATGGTGAGCGTCTCCCACGTTGGGTTGAGGTTGGCCAATAAATCAACCATCCCAGGAAGGTTGTGACTACATTGTCTGTCACATCCTCCAACAGCATTATTGACACCCACTTCATCGATGATAAAGCTGAGGTGAGAGAGGGAAAGAGTATCTCAAAGAGACAAATTAGTAAATTGCAGATCCCAGAATGGAGCTCCAAAGCTTAAATGGGCTTCCCAACCTTGCACCAGATTTACAGTATCAAATGAGCCAATGCCTGCCAAACCATCTCTGGTCACTCTGGGAAGACAAAGGCACATCCTTGTGCTGTCATTTGGCTGTTTTGTTTGTTTTGTTTTTGTTTGTTTTAACACAAATTCACTGTGAAATGTATTGAAGATTCCAAATGATATCAATGTGTAGTTTAACAAATGACTGAAGGTAAGCTCTCTTGTAGTCATTTTTCTCAGGATAAGCATCAAATCATAGCCGGGTGGTGGTCACACAGGCCTTTAATACCAGTGCTTGGGAGACTGAGGCAGGTGAATTTCTGAGTTGGAAGCCAGCCTGGTCTACAGAGCGAGTTCCAGGACAGCCAGGGCTACACACACAGACACAGAAACCCTGACTCTGAAAACAAACTAAAGGATCAGCCCATTGATACAGAGCCCACCATGTACTTCTTCCTCCTCCTGATTCTTGGCTAGGACGTTTTAGGATGTCAGTGGAATAGGATGTTCATGGACATTTGATCGTATCTAATAAGATGCAGGTCTGCCATGCATGGTCGTGAGGACCTGCACTTCCACCACTCAGGACACAGAGACAGAAACATCATTCTTTGGACAGCCTTGGGTAAGTTAGGGAGACACTATTTTGGAGTAGGTACAGTTGAGAGATCCCTTCCAAGGCTTGCATGTAGGTCAGGGACTATCTCCTGTACCTCCAAAGTACTGAGGTTACAGGTGTATGCCACCATACATGGCCAAATTACACATCTCTTTATAGCCATTTATACATTATGATTCTGCCTAATACATTGTCTCTTTTAAGCATATTCTTTCTTTATCTTTCCTTCTTCTTTGTTTGTTTCATGGGTGATTTTGTTTGTTTGGCAGTATCTTGCCAGCTCTGGCAGGTCTGGAACTTGCTATGTAGTTCAGGCTGGCTTCAAATGCAAAACCTTCTTCCTGCCTCAGGGGAGCTGGGATTACAGGTATACGCTATTTCACACCGATAACTATTTTCAGATACATAGATCTTGCTCAGCAATCCAATCTTGCATCTTTAAAAATAGCTTCCTCTCATGTTTTCTCCTGGCTTTTCAGATCTCCCAGTGGTCTCTTACTAGAGCTCTAGCTTTTCTGTCTAATGAATTCTATTGTGAAACCTCTACCATATACTTCTCCCCTTAATGCTACCGTTGACCCAGTTCAATGCCCACTAATAACTTTTCCCCTACCTCATTGAAATATTCTCTCCAAAGCAAATGGATGGGGCTGCAAGTATTTCTTGTTCCCTACTCCCGATGGTACCTCCTGCTCAGAGATGGTCTGGAGTTACACTCCAGGTGTTATTCCCTTCAGTCCTAAAGGCCCATCTTTCACTGTTGTTGTCATGGCTCCAATACGCCTGGGAATGCCAGTATCATATATGTAGGAAATCTGGCCACAGGAAGGAGCTGCCTTGAGCTCAGTGTGCTGATTGATGCAGACATGACACTACCCCAACTCCTCAGAGATCACAAACTCTGTGAATACCTGAAACACGGCTTCGGTAAGATTGCAGAGATGAGAGCATTTGGGAGCACAGTGAGAGCAGCGACATTTTCATTGAGATGGTCAACGAAACGAGGCAAATCTGAGAACAGTTAAGTGACAATCCAGGGCACCTGTGTACGCGGGGTACTGACCCTCACCGTGCTTGCCATCCTAGGCCCAGTCAAATTGCTATTTGTCTTCAGTGAAGTGGATTTTAGGCCAAGGTTGGTTAAGTTTCATCCTTGGCAACAGGTCATTTGAAAATAACCCCCAATTAGAATTACCTTACATTGTTATTGTTTGAGACAGGGCCTCACTATGGAGCCAAGGCTGACCTGAACTTGAAGATCCTCCTACTTCAGCTGACCTAGTGCTTAGATGGTTGGTATATACCTCCCTACCCACCTAGAATGACTTTTTTCTCCATGCTAACTTCTTATCTGAATCTGAGAGTGGAGAGGGGCAACTTTCATAAGAACCAGGGGACATTTTAGAAGGTCATGGAATGTACCAAGGCCTTTTCTCTTTGGCCACCAACCAGTTCCAAATCATGACACAGAGACTTTTTATTAGTTATGAATGCTCAGCCTAGCTTAGACTTGTTTTTGGTTAGCTCTTTTAACTTAAATTAACCTATCTTTCCTCAGATTTTTTTTTTTTTTTTTTTTTTTTTTTATGCCTTACTTTCCTGTTTCCTACAGTGTCTGGCTGGTGACTGCTTGATATCTGGCCCAGGTGTGTTCTTCTTTTTCTCCCTTGTTTTCTTCTTCTCCTCCCTTCTTCTCCAGCCTAGATTTCTCCTCCTATTTATTTTATCTGACCACCAAGCCTGCCTATCCTTCTTCTGCTTAGCTATCTGCTTTTTATTAGACTAATCAGGTGCCTTAGGCAGGCAAGGTGAAACAAATGTAACACATCTTTCCATAGTTAGACAAAGGCAGTAGAAACAAATGTAACACATCTTTCCATAGTTAGACAAAGGCAGTAGAAACAAATGTAACACATCTTTACATAGTTAGACAAAGGCAGTAGAAACAAATGTAACACACATTTACACAGTTAAAATAATATTCCACAACAATGAAATGAATGCTAACAAGAGCAAAACAAACAAACAAACAAACCAATGAGAGAACAGCAGCAGATAGATGTTGACTGCACGGAGGAGCCACAAACAGAAAGTTTGCCATGGCTGGATGATTGCCAGGCTGAGCCAAGGGCTGGTGGTCAGACACCTCTGAGCTCTTGCTTTTTGGTTTTCAAGTTTATTAATGATTTTTTTATTTTTATTTTTTGAGACAGGGTTTCTCTGTGTAGTCCTGGCTGTCCTGGAACCCATTCTGTAGACCAGGCTGGCCTTGAACTCAGAGATCCACCTGCCTCTGCCTTCCAAATGCTGGAATTAAAGGTGTGCACCACCAACGTCCAGCTTCTTCTTCTTCTTCTTCTTCTTCTTCTTCTTCTTCTTCTTCTTCTTCTTCTTCTTCTTCTTCTTCTTTTCTTCTTCTTGTCCTCCTCCTCCTCCTTCTTCTTCCTCCTCTTCCTCCTCCTCCTTCTTCTTTCTTCCCTTTTTTCTCCTCCTCCTCTTCCTTCTTCTTCTGAGAATTCATGTGTGTGTGTGTGTGTGTGTGTGTGTGTGTGTGTGTGTGTGTGTGTGTGATGTATCTGGAGGCCAAAGATTGATGTCAGTGTCTTCTGTTGCTCTCCACCTTCTTTTTAGAGACAGTGTCTCTTGGTGAAATGGAAGCTCACAGATTTGGCTAGACTGTCTAGCCATCCATCTCTAGGGACTCTCTTGTCACTGTCTCTCCAGCACTGGAATTAGAAGGGCATATACCTCTGTGTCTTGGTTTCCACATGGGTTCTGTGAATCCAAACTCAGGTCCTTGTATTTACCCAGAAGCCCTTTATCAATTGACCCAAACCCTTAGGCCTGGGCTCTTGCACATTAAGAAATTCAGTGGCTCCCTGAGGCATACTGTCTGGGGGCCAAGTTTTTCCATGAACACTTTTATCATGCCTCTTTGGTGCTTACTATTTTCAGTGAGAAAGTGAATTGCTGTCCCGACTAACAGTGGTGGTTCAGGACCAAGGACAGCAACCTGCCAGCCTCACTAGGAAACAGCATCAGCTAGTTTTGGCTAGTTTTGGTGTGGCTTGGTGACTTCCAGGAGGACAGGGAATTTCCTGTGGAAGGCCCTGGTCAAAGCAAGGCCAGGTAACAAAGAAGGAGCTGCCATTTTTGGCACCTCCCGAGTTTGTGTTGCTTTCCATTTCAGAGCCATTATACTGTCAAAACCAGGTTCTTACTTCATACCAGCTAGGCACCTGGATTCAAGACACAAAACTTTCATCTTTATCATCCCCTTAATATAGCAAGAAATCTTTAGCTGTCCCTATGAGACAGGCACACTGAGAAAAAGGACACAAAGCAGCTGCTGGCTTTAACATGCCACCATTGTCCAAACAAAACGTTACATAAGAGAGCAAGGAAAAAAAGGGATATTTAACCTTCAGCAGTTATAAGGATCAAGGATTTTACAGCAAAGTTTCTCCCAGGGCTTGTGGATGTCAGCAGCCCCTGGGGGGGGGGAATCCAACAGACTTGGAGTGGGGGGGGGTGGGGCTATTCCAGTGCCTGCAGGGATTTCTGTCCACAGAATAAGGCTGAATATAGGAGGAAGCCTGACAAAGACTGGCCTGTGCCAGCCAGCACTCAGGGGAGGCTATTTGGGGATCTTAGCCAGCACTCAGGGGAGGCTATTTGGGGATCTTAGAGTCCATTTGCTTCCTCTGTGAGAACCACTGTATGGATCACCAACTCCTCCCCATGGGGAAGGTGGCCGGGGTGTGGTGCCCATGTGTTTTGAGATGATAATATGCACAGCTCTCAACTCAGTAAGAGTAGGGTGGGGCCCAAGGTTCAGCAACTCTAACATGTCCAGAACTGCCAGGCTGAGTTTCCTTTCTCAGCACTTGGCTACTGCATTTTCCTCCTATAAATGGCATCTGTACAGAGTATTGAACACTCTGGCAGGACTGAGGCTGGCTAGACCTGCCTGCTACGAGACTGGCTTCTTGTTTCCACCCTGTGATCTGTGATTCCCTCCTAGTTCTGGTCCAAACTCTTCAGCCAGCTCAGGAGGCTGTCGTCCCAGCTCTCAGCAACCCCTACCCAAACACACACTCCATTTCAGACAGCCTGCCTTGGTCTCTGATGATGCAAGCCAGAAAGTCTAAATGACATGGTCTCTATGCCTGTTTCCTTAATGTCTTAGGGTTTCTACTGCTGTGATAAAACATGACAAAAAACAAGTTGTGGGGAGGAAAGGGTTTATTTCATCTTACACTCCATCATCCAGGAAAGTTAGAACAGGGACTCCAGCAGGGCAGGGACCTGGAGGCAGACTGATGCTGAGCCCACAGGAGAGTAATTATTGGCTTGCTTTCCATGGCTTACTCAGCCTGCTTTCTTAAAAGCCCAGGAGTGGCACCACCCAGAAGGAGGCACCACCCTACATCAACCATCAACTAAGAAAACACCCCGTTGTTAAATTGAGATCTAACACCCATAGGCCAACCTGGTGGGGGCGTTGCCTTAATCGAAGTTCCCTCTCCCCAAACAGCTCTAACTTGGATTAAGCTGATGCAAAACCAGCCAGCACACCAAGCTAGGAAAGAAAGTCATCCCTAATTCAATCCCCAGGACCATGGAGGGGTAAAAGCTTTCAGCTAAGAGTGTGGTTTTTAAAACCTTTTTATTTATTCTTTGATAATTTCATCTATGTATGCACCTCTATCAAACCCACTCCCATTTCTCCCAACTCGTCCCAGACTCCCCAACACCCTCTTTCTACCCCTTCCTCTTCCTACCGTCATCTCCTCCTTCTCTTCAAACTCCTATTTATCTTTGTCTTTTATAATTCAATGAGTCAGATTAGGGCTGCCAGAATGCACATAGGAGGGGGCATGGGCAACCTACCAGTCATCAGAGCCACAAAGAAAACCCACTCTCTTCAACAGCCAAGAGCAACCAATGTTTCCTTAGCTAGGGGTGTGGCCTCAAGAGCCACTCACCCATCTCTGCTGGAAACTGAGTTGCCCGTGTGCAGGTAACCACAACTGCTCATAAATGCAATGAGCACATTAACAGAGTTTCACAGCACGCTTAGCCATCCCCTGGCTTTCTCATTCCTTCTTCCTCTCTTTCACAATGTTCTCTGAGCCCCACGGGGAGGTTGACGTAGACATCCTTCTAAGGACCGAGTAGTCACAATCGCCTATGGGTCCGCACTACCTGCTACTCATGATAAGATGAAGTCTTTCTGGTCAAGGCGGAGAGCAGCACTAAGCTAAGGATGTAAACACAAATATTTAGAGGGCACCTTCACAACATGGCTGTTTAGCAAAACAACTGTAGCAGACTCTCATCCCTGGGGCCTAAGACCTCCCCAGACCGGATTTTGAGCAGGTTTACAGTACCAGGCATGCTTTCCCTCTGCTGGGGCAGGCCTCCAAGCCAATAAGAAAGTGGTTGGCATAACAGCTATGCCACTATCACAGCAGCGGGCCCGTTTCCTGCTAAGTCAGGGTTGTAGCCAGCATGCCCTGTCTCAGCAGAGGCTTCCAGCACTATGAAAGCTATCCAGCATGACGGGAGCTTCTCAGGCAGTTCCAGACTGATGTCTCCATGTGTAGCAGCCAGTGTATGTGGTAATTTCAGCAATAGGGATTTTTTTTTATAAAGTTATTTTCTTTTTACAATTTATTATTTTTATTTTATGTGCACTCGTGTCTGTCTGTGTGAGGATATCAGGTCACCTGGAACTGGAGTTACAGTTGTGAGCTGCTATGTGGGTGCTGGGAATTGAACCCAGGTCCTCTGGAAGAGCTGTCAGTGCTCTTAACTGCAGCAATAGGGTCTTACCATACAGTTAATGTGAGCAACCAAGAGAAATGGCTGCCCCCCTGGTGTTTTGGAAGACAGGGTATCTCCCCAGACAGAAGCTTGCCAATAAGCCAGTAAGTTAGAGGGCCCAGGGATCCACCTGTAATAGCCTCCCCTCATTAGAATTGCAAATGTGAACATGTATGTCTACATGCATGTGGTTACCTGTGGAGGCCAGAAGATAGCAGAGTCCCCTGAAGCTGGAGTTAGAGGGCAGTTGTGAGACACTCAGCTTGCATGGAACCAAACTCTGGTGTTTGCAGGAGCAGCCAGTGCTCTTAACCCCCAGCTGTTTCTCCAGCCCCATGCTCGGCTTATTTTATGTGGGCTCTAGGGGCACGAAGGGACATGAACTCAGGTCCTTGTACCCGTGCCACAGGCATTCTTCCAAACTGAGCCACTTCCCTAGCTTCTTAAAAAAATATTTCCAAACTAAAACTTTTAAAATCAAGTGTAAGAGCGGAATAAAGACATTTGAGAGCATGTGGAGTTCACTGCTTTCCTCTGCTTCAGAGGGTGTATACCACCCACTAACCATCAAATCGAGGATGGCCACAGAGAAGGTGCTGTCTGCCAGATGTGCTGCAGGTGGACTGAGTGTGGGGGGGAGGCTGCCCTGAAGGGCACAGCTGGAAGAGCACTGCTGTTGTGTCTGAGTGTGCTCATTAGCAGTGCACTGAGAGGCTGCAATCATGTTAAAGGAGGCAGGCTCTGCCATGCAGAGAGGAGCAGCCAGCCCCCAACCCTGCCCGGGTTCCAGGTACACACAGGCAACTGTAGATTTTGTTAATTCGCTGGTGTGGCTCAAATCTTAAATACGCTCTCCCCATCCCCGGAGGCTCGTGTATTCAGATTCACATATTTTCTCTGAATGGGAGACAACAGCCACTAGAATGTCATGTGATAGCTTCCTCTAAAGGAAGACAGCTCAAAAAACAAAAAACAAAAGGAAGACAGCAGGAGATGGCCAGAGTCAAAGCCATGTGCCCCCAGAAAACGCCCTCTTTTGACAGAGTGGGTGTGGTCATTCCAGGTGCTAGAAAAATCACCCAAGAGGGGAAAAAGGGTTCTACGACTCCCCCTGCTGCTTTACACAATCTGCATTTTGGAGGGCTTTTTTTTTTTATGAATGAATGTCTTTTTATACTAGTTTCAATGTCTCCATTAAGGAAAGGTAAGGGTTAGGGGAGGGCTGGTGAGATGGTCCAGGGGCCAAGAGTTCTTGCTTCTCAAGCAGGAGAGCCTGAATGAAAATCTCCAGAAACACACAGAAAAAGTGAGGCATGTGTTAGGAGTCTTTCTCTGTCCCCCAGCCAGCTCCCAAATCACAACACAGAGACTTATTATTAATTATGAAAGCTTGGCTGATAGCTTAGGGTTGTTTCTAACTAGCTCTTATAACTTAAATTAATCCATTTCTATTAATCTGCATGCTGCCATGAGACTCATGGCTGGGTCCTCTCCTTCTGCATGTCTTCTTGGTCTCCATCTCTCTGCATTTCATTTCTTCTTCTTCCCAACATCCTCTGTGCCTGGAAATCCTGCCTAGCTATTGGCCATTCACCTTTTTTATTTAACCAATCAGAGTGACACTTCTTCACAGTGTACAAAAGATTATTTTACAACAGGCATGGTCAATCCAGGTAAGAAACTAGGTGGTCAGGCAATAGTGATGCAGCACTCAGGTGGCAGAGGCAGGTGGATCTGTGAGTTCCAGGCCAGCCTGGTTTACAGAGTTTCACGACAGTCAGGACTGTTTCACAGAGAAACCCTGTCTTGAAAAAAACAAACACCCAAAACAAAACCAAACAAACAAAAATCTTTCTGTCTCTGTGTCCAAGGCGCCTTTGTCTTGTCTCTCTAGCATGATGGAAATGAAGTGCAGTGACTTTTGAGTCTATCATACACTGGTCTCCCCTAAGCCTAGAAAATGACAGTAGTTTGCACCCAAGTTGTTCTACCCTAGTTTATTTTCACATTGGTGACTTATTCTGTCTATAGGAGGTTATAGAGGAATGAATGTTCACATGTGCTAAAAACAAAGGGAATAAAATCTTTGATTACACGGGTGAGCAGCTGTGTCCTGTATTTTTCAATACATTATATTTGAGCATCCTTTAAAACAGAAGGGGCTGGGGCTGGAGAGATAGCACAGAGGTTAAGAGCACTGGCTGCTCTTTCAGAGGTCCTGAGTTCAATTCCCAGCAACCACATGGTGGCTCACAACCATCTATAATGAGATCTGGTGCCCTCTTCTTGCGTGCAGGGATACGTCCAGACAGAACACTGTATGCATAAATAAAATCTTAAAAAAGAAACAAAAACCAAAAAACCCAGAAGGGGCTGAGTGATGGCTCAGTAGTTAAGGATTAGTGCTGCTCTGGAAGAGGCCCAAGGTCAGTTCCCAACACTCACAAGTTGTTGTGGAATATTTAGCTATGTAAAGATGTGTTACATTTGTTTATGCTCTGGAATATTCCCTTAACTGAATAAAGGTGTGTTACATTTGTTTTTGTGTGTTACATTTGTTTCACCTTGCCTGCTTAAGGTACTTGCTTGGTCTAATACAAGTCCAATGGCCAATAACTCAGCAGGAGAGGGATAGGTGGGGCTAGCAGGCAGAGAGGATAAATAGGGGGAGAAATCTAGGCTCGAAAAGAATGAAAAAGAGAGAAGGAGAATCCGAGGGAGAAAGAGAGAACACGTTCAGGGCCAGCCAGGCAGCCACCAGCCAGGAGACAGAGAGTAAGACACACAAAAAGAAAGGTAAACAGCCCCAAGGCAGAGTGTAGATAAAGAGAAACAGGTTAAGTTAAGGGGGGGGGCAGGGGGGGGGCGGCAGAAACGAGCCTAAGCTAAGCTGAGCATTCATAACTAATAAAAACTCTTTGTGTCATGATTTGGGAGCTGGTTGGTGGCCTAAAAGAAAAAGCCTAGTACAACAACCTCTTGTAACTTGAGTTCCAGGTGCTCCAATACCCTTTTGTAGACTCTGTAGGCACCTGCATCCTGCATTCACATGTATATGCCCCCCCCCCACAATTTTAAAAATTAAAGGAGAGAGAAAGGCACATGTCTTTAATTCTAGTACTCGGGAGGCAGAGGCAGGACGATCTCTGTGAGTTGGAAGCCAGGCTGGTCTACAAAGCTAGTTCCAGGACAGGCTCCAAAGCTATAGAGAAACCCTGTCTAAAAAAAAAAAAAAAAAAAAAAAAAAAAAAAAAAAAAAAAAAAGAATTAATTACTATAAGGGGACATTGCTATCTCTACAGTGGCTAGAGAGATATGGGAGGGAGGGCAGGCTAATTTTTATGGTACTCAGGATTAAACCCAAGTCCTTGACAAATGCTAGACACACACTCTACCACATGCTACATTCCCAGCCCTTACTCAGCCTTGAACCTGCCACGTAGCCCAGGCTGGCTTTGAATTCACAAAAATCATCCTGCCTCAATTTCCTGAGTGCTGGGATTGGTCTGATGCCATCTTGCTTAGTGGAACCTGTTTTAGGGAGATGTTCAATATGGCATAGGTTGTAGTTATATACAGAATGTACTAAGAAATCAACTGAGTTATTAGCCTCTAAAGATTTGTATTTACCACATATAACTCAAAAGGAATGCCATCTTCCCAGCAAGAGGCTCAGCAGACAAAGGCCCCTTAGTGCCAAGCCTGATGACCTCTGTTCAATCCCTGGGGTCCACGTGGTAGAGGTAGAGAATCAACTCCTACAGACAGTTATCTGAGCTTCACATCCTCTCTCCATCTCTTTCTCTCTATCATATATGCACATACATGCACATACATCCACACTCACACAATCAATCAATCATCAATGCAATTTTTAAAAGGACAAATTTAAAAGTGGGTGTAGAAATGTTTGTCATCTGAACTTTGGGAGGTAGAAGAAGAGGACCAGCAGTCCAAGGTTAGCTTTGTCTATCTTGGAGCTTTCGTTCAAGGCCTGTTTGAGCTACCTGAGGCTCTGTCTCAGAAAAGCAACAACAGTAACAACCTCCACATCAATTTAAAATAAGGGACATGGGCTGGTGGGATGGCTCAGTGGATTAAAAACACTTTCTATACAAGCCAAATAAACAAAATCCTCAGGGACTACAGTGCAAGGAGAGGACAGACCTCCCAGAGCTCTGATATACAACATGTTCAATGGCATGACTACACCCACCCACACACACACACACACACACACACACACACACACACACACACACACTACCACCACCAAACCAGACTTAAAATGTATGTGATAAATGCTAAAGCCTTGAGAAATACTTAATAAATTATGTGTTAATAAAAACACATAAAGAGAAATGATGCAAGGCCTTCAAGGCATTACTTTTTTTTTGTTTTCTCTGCAGCTTTGGAGGCTGTTCTGGAACTCGCTCTGTAGACCAGGCTGGCCTTGAACTCACAGAGATCCACCTGCCCCTGCCTCTCGAGTATTGGGATTAAAGGTGTGCGCCACCACTGCCTGGCCCAAGGCTTTTCTTTTCATGTCTTAAATCATCTACTAGGAACTGGAGAGATGGCTCAGTGGTTAAGAGCTGGGAACCCACTTCAGGAAGCTCTAGGGGATCCGATGCCTCTGGCCTCCACTGTCTCCTACACTCACATGTACACACCCTACACACTGACAGACATAAGTAAAAATAAAATGAAAGCAAATGTTAACTTTTAAAAACCTCATCTTCTAAGTGTTGGAACAATGAAGAGCTGGAAGTCAACAGGGGACGCACACTCTGTGCATTGTCCTCTGGGCAAAGAGCAGTTGGAGCTGTCCCTCTTCTGTCCCAGAGACTCTTGCATTTTGTTCTTGAGGAACAATGAACCGTGCAACTTTCACAAAGATGGACGCTCTTTTCAGAATATTTTTTTAATTATTTTATTTTATTTTAAAGATTTATTTTTATTATGTATACAGAGACTGCAGGCCAGAAGAAGGCACCAGAACTCATTGCAGATGGTTGTGAACCACCATGTGGTTGTTGGGAATTGAACTCAGGACCTCTGGAAGAGCAGTCACTGCTCTTAACCCCTAAGCCATCTCCCTAGCCCCAGAATATTTTTAACTTTATCCTTTTGTTTCTTTTTTCCCCTTCAATTTCTTTTAATTTAAAAACAATCTTATTTTCCCTCTCCCTGTCCCACCCACTCCTCAGGGAGGGTTAGGCCTCCCTCGGGGGATCATCAAAGCCTGTCACATCATTTGGAGCAGGACCTAGGCCGTCCCCCGTGTGTCTAGGATGAGAGTGTGACTCTCCATAGGGAGTGAGCTCCCAAAGGCCATTCATGTATTAAGGAAAAATGCTGGATCTACAGCCAGAGGCTCCCTAGACTGCCCAAGTCCCCCAACTGACACCCAAGTTCAGGGGGCCTGGTTTGGTCGCATGCTGGTTCTCCAGCTGTCAGACTGGGGTCCATGAGCTCCCAGAGATTCACAGCTAAGCACTGAGCCAAACTCCTGGAATCCAGTTGTATAGAATATCCTTTTAAGCTGCAGTGATAACTCCAGCTTTCATCAGGGCAGTGCAGGATGCTGGAAGTCACATAATGAGCACACTCTCTCTGTTACACTTTGCACCTGATCTACCCACAACAGGTTCATGTGTTTGGTCCCCAGCACTATTTTTGGAGCTTTTGGAGCCTTTAAGACATGTGTAGGCCACTGTGGGCCAGCCTTTGAGGGCCTTCCTCTAGTCCTCTGCTTCCCAGTTCAAAGATGGAGTCGTGCCCCTATCCCTAACTGAGCTGTCTCACATACCACCTGTTCAGTGAAGCAAAACAAAAGCCGTCCCTCTTGAGTTGGTTTAGTGAGGTATTTTTTCTCATAGTTGTGAGAAAAGGCCCGGTCTCAAAATATTAAAAACAGAACAACAAACAAAATAAATATAAGTAAGGGTTTTGTGAGTTCCATACCAGCCAGAGCTACACAGTGAGACTTGGTAGAAAGCTCTGGAGACTGGAGATGAGGGAGAGTGCTAGATCTGAGCAGGAAGTAGAGGAAGGCTTCTGTCCTTTGTATCCTAACCCCACAGCTGGCCTTCATTTCTTATCAACCCAGGCTGTGAGTTTCTTCAGGCCCAAGTAGAACTCTCAGTTCCACTGGGTACATAGAAGGCTCTTTTCAGTCAAGGGTAGTATTTGGCATCCTAATAAAAAAATAGAATAATAATAAAAACAATGCTTTATGTGTATGGATGTTTGTCCACGTTTGTCTTGTAGCACATTTGGTCCCAGATGCCCATGGAGGTTAGAAAGGGTGTCAGATTTTTCAGAAGTGGAGGTATAGCAGTTATGAGCCGTGTGGGTGCTGGGAATCAAACCTGTTTCTCGGAAGAGTAGGGAGTACTGCAGAGTCATCTCTCCAGTCCAGGTTAGTTTTGTTTTGTTTTTTGTTTTTGAGACAGGGTTTTTATGCTGTCCTGGAACTCTCTGTAGACCGGATTGGCCTTGAACTCAGAAATCTGCTCCCTCCCAAGTGCTGGGATTAAAGGTGTATGCCACCACAATCTGGCTCCAGTCACTGAACATTTTTGTGTATTTGAGTACCTTTTTTTTTTTTCCCCCCATAAATCAAGGACCCAATGAGCTTTTCTGGCTTCCACAGATACCTGCACAAAAACAGTGACCATACAGACAGCAGGTACACACACATAAAAATACTTAAGACATACAACAATCTGGGCATTGTTGCACACCTTTAATCCCAGCATCTGTGAGTTCCAGGCCAGCCTGGTCTACCAAGTTCAAGGACAAGAGCCAGAGTGGTTTCAGAGAAATCCTGTCTCCAAAAATCAAAACATTAAAAAAAAAAATTGTTTTTGAGATAGGATTTCTCTGTATTGTCTTGGAGCCAGACCTAGAACTCACTCTATAGACCAGGCTGGCCTTGAACTCACAGAGATTCACCTGCCTCTGCCTCTCCAGTACTGGGATTAAAGGCATGCACCACCAACACCCCCAAAAATGTACTGTTTTTTGAAGTGCTTTATTTGGGCCATTTGCAAGAGGTTACACTGAGGATCCTAGTGTGGGCTTCTGGGAACCTGAAAGTATACACACTGGGTGTAAAGTGGTCAGCATTTTGCCACTGGAGACAAAATGCCCACACATTTTAGGCTTTTCCTTTGATGCTACCAGTACTGAATTGGGCAAGCTGAGGGGCAGGTATTGGTCTAGAGATTTTGAGGTGGTTTTCAGGGGCTGAAACAGGCCCTGACTGCTGTGGTTCCATCAATTCTGCCACAAGTGTAAGGCAGCTCACTGAAATGAATGGGGCACAGCTTCGAGCCTCCTACCCATGTCCAAACCTCTCTAGGAGACAGTGACTGACTGGCTGAGCACCGAGCCTAATCACGACAGCATGCCCCAGATCCTGAGGGTCTGTGAGCCACTGAGCAGATTCCGTTTATTTCGGAATGACTGAAGGGTAGTAAAATGGCTGACAGTGTTCGTTAAGACAGCGTTCATCCAAGGTGTCCAAGAGAGGTAGGTAGTGCACAGGTGGCTTGATCCTCCCCATGCTTCCCAGTGTTAGAAAAATATCAGTATTTTGAAGGAACCTGGGCAAAGCTCATTAATAGGCATGCTGATAAATGTTGTATCTTTCACAATTATGAGATATGAAGTAGTTTTATATCATTAAAAAACAAACAAACAAAACTGCTGAAGGGTTGGAGAGATGGCTCAGTGGTTAAGAGAATGGTTAAAAGAACTCTTCCAGAGGACCAGGGTTCTACTCCCAGCACCCATATAGCTCACAACCATTGGTTAACTCCAGCTCCATGGTATTTGATTCCCTCTTCTGGGCTTTGCAGGAACTAGGCAAACACGAAGTGCATACCCACACACACACATACAGGCAAAGCAACTGTACACATAAAACAAAAATTAGCTGGATATGGTGACCTGCATCTTTAGTCCCAGCACTCAGGAGGTATAGGCAGTTCAAGACAAGCCTGGTCTACATAGTGAGCTTCAGGTTAGTCAAGGTTACATATTGAGACCATGTCTCATCACCCCTCTCCTGACTTTGTGCTCTGGTTGTATAAACCCGTGATTGCAGCACTCAGGAAGCTGAGGCAGTATTGAGAGCTGGAGACCAGTGTAGGCTACAAAATGAGACCCTTTCTCTAAGAAGGAAACCCCAAACAGTTGCTTTAGTCCTGTGGGTGTAGCTCAACTGTACAGCACTGGCTTATGATGTATGAGGCCCTGATTTTGGTCCCTAGCGCCCACCCTCCCCACCCAAGAAAAAGCAGCTAAACGTTAACGGAAAGAAGCCAGGACGCAAAGGAAGTCAGGACACAGGGCCCTGGGAGAAGGTGCAGGTGGCAAAGTGTTGCTGTGAAAGCATGAGTGACTGAGGTCACAGCCCCTGCACCCCACAAAAAGCCAGGTATGATGTGTGGTTGTAACCCCAGTGGGTCTTTCTAGGCCTTTCTGGCCAGCCGGTCTAGTCAACCAATTAAGTGAGAGACCCTGTCTCAAAACAATAAAGCGGAGAAGCAATTGAAGGCACATGATTTCCACCCCTGGCTTCTCCATAGTGACCTCTGACCTCCACATAGAGTGTCCCCCCACATTAGCACCAAGGAGCACTTTCATAAAGAAAGGAATGCTTTCCCACAGTTTCACACGATGTTTATGTGCTTATTCCAGAAGCAGAAATTCCAGTGTTGGGATTAAGTAGTAAATCAAACTAAAAAAAAAAAAAAAAAAGAGAGAGAGAGAGAGATCCACTACACCCTCTAAAAGCAGGTATATCCACCATTTTACTCCAGGCCAGTACCTGGTGCATGCAGGTGGTCAAAAATTATCTACTGCCTTTGGTAGTTATCTTAGCCACTTATGCTTAAAAACTTCATGAGCCTGAACAGAATGACAGACAGTCTAGCCTATTTGCTGGTCTGTAAGGTTTCAATAAAGATCAGATGCAAGCCCTCCCTTCCTGTGTTCAGGATGGCAGTCTGGAGGCAGCAAGCGGCCCAAGGTGAGCTATGGACAGATTGTCACTACGAACCTATTTGAACTGATTTTCTTGCATATTAAGCTTTGTTACAGAAAGACTTTACTTAATCCTCACAAATAACCCAGGAGATAAATATGTTTTTACAGTTTTCATTCCATTCATAAAGAAACCTAGGGTCTAAAAGGGAACTCACATTTATCAGCTAGAACATGCACCCAAGGGAATCCAACCGCTTCTGACTAATCTGTATCTCAGACATGAGCAATAGTGACATAGACCCAACAAGATCATTTACTATGATGCAAGTGCCTTTGGCTTATGTAATCTAGAATATTCTAACCTACATCGGAAATGTTTGAAATTTTTGTTTTTATGACTTATTTTTATGTATATGAATGTTTTATCTGCCTGTATACCTGGTACCTGTAGAGACCAGAAAAGGGCATCAGAGTCTCCTAGAACCAGAGTTAGTTGTGAACCACGTGGGTGTTGGGAATGGAATCATGTCCTCTGCAAGTGCAATACTCTTGATCACAGAGCCTTCTCTCCAGTCCCCATGTCAGAAACACTTGTCCTAGCATTTCAAGCTGTTTTTTGGTACATGCCTATAATCAAAGTCTTTGGGAAGTAGAGATTGAGCATGAAGACTCAAGGTCAGCCTCAGATACACAGCAAGTTCGGTGCTAGTCAGGGCTACATGAAATTGTTTTCCAAAATCCAAAAAAAAAAAAAACATGTAAAGTTCCTAGTATTTCAGGGGAAGTTCCATGGAGCTCTAAGGCTGGCAGAAAGGGATACATCATTAGAATATATTTTGAAATTAGGTAAGCTTAATTATAAACTTTTTTGAGTTAGGGTCTTACAAAGCCTAAACTGGCTATGTAGTAAAGGACAATGTTGAATTGACCTCTGTCTCTGAGTGCTGGGATTACAGGCATGTGACTACACCTGGTTTACACTAGGCCAGCAAGCGAGTGTAAAACTTCACAGCTGGTCCGATGGCTTTGGCACATCTGATGCCCTGACATCAATCCCCCAGACCCACATGGTAGAAGGTCAGATTTGACTCTCAAAGTTGTCCTCTGACCTCCCTACAAGCCATAGCACGCACAACCACACATATAAGGTGAATAAAAGTATTAGAATAACCTTAAAAGGGGGCGAGAGAGGAGGTTCCAGGGCTTACAAGTCTTTACTGCATGAGACCCAGGTTCAGTTCTCAGCATCCATGTGTAGTAGGTCACAACTACCTGAACTTCAGTCCCAGGAGATTGGGTGTCCTGTTCTGGACTCCATGAACATTGCATGCGCACGCACACACAAACACACACACAGAACATTTAATTAAAAATATTCAAAGCCAAAAAAAAACCCAAAACTTCAAATTACTTTTATAGTAAGTCTCATGAAGATCTTGGTAACTGAAAATTCAAAAAAGTTATATAGGTACAGGATTAATCTTACGGTTGGTTCAACAAACAAAGTACACTAGAGAGCATAAAAATTCTTTATTCAACCTAATCCAGCCAGTTTTGAGTTTTCTATATTAAAAACAAGATATTAAAAAAATTACAGCAGAATTAGCAAGGCAGTGACTAATGAAGTCACTAGATTTAATTATATATTCTTCGATCATTTGGTAAGTATGTAATGAACAATATTTTCAGCCACTTGGAGTTAACTTCTACAATAGAATTTTACTAATCATTGAATTTTATAAAAAGAGGTTTAAACATTGACATGTCTAGAAACAAGAGAAAAACAATATGAAAATAAACTGGAGAATAGTGTACTCATATATTCCCAAAGTCTCTGTCTCTCTTCTCTACTGCCCTTTTATTACTGTCCTGTCCTAGAACACAGACGGGCACTTTTTAGGAGCAATTGAGGCCTAAAGTACTTCTGTCCTTTCACAGCTAATTCTAGAAACTGTCTAAGTGTGACTTGAATTTTAGAGATGAAAATAACAGTGGCCAAGTAGCCACTTTGCTTTGTAGGTTATATAGTACAATTACTAAAACTTGAATTAGTATTTTAAAGCTGTTGGCTGGGCGTTGGTGGTGCACACCTAATATCCTAGCACTCTGGAGGCAGAGGCAGGCGGATCTCTGTGAGCTCAAGGCCAGCCTGCTCTACAGAGTGAATTCCAGGACAGCCAGGGCTACACAGAGAAATCCTGTCTCTAAAAACAACAAAAAGCTATCTGCCCATGCTCTTTGTTACCATATGGTTGGTGGCCACTGTCCAGAGAGGACTCACAAGGGGCGTTTTCTTTAAACCACTCAGTTATAAGGCTGGCATTTGCTCTGGTCCACAGGCACTTGTGGTTCCTTCCCCATAGCTCTCCAAACTTCTACCTCCTGCCAAGGTGCTTCCTTGGTCTGCATGGGCCTTGATAACAATCAATCCCATCATGGACATTAATGTAGTACATAGGGAACTGAGTGCTTGCATAACTGTGTAAATGCTGCTCAATTCAACAAATTTATCAAAGAAGTTTCTAATATATCTTTTCACACTGGAAATTATAGAAGCCAGTATATTTCATAATTATAGCTAGATATCTAAGTTATTTTTATATATAACCAGAGCTCATATTTTTTCTTCAAAACAATAGCAGTGTTAGGATTAACACAGCCAAATTGTCCCTTACACTGTAGATAATTACAACTCTGGATGTTCAGTCATTCACACTGACACCATAAAACTCAAAACTGAGATATCCAACCTACAGAGACACCAGTCTTTACTAAAATTATATTTTATTTACAACTAACATAGCTCAGCCTGTATTTGTTACACTCCAAAAGTATCTACTTCTCAGTAAGGGGGACCATTTATTATCACGCATCAGATACTGTGAACAGTATTTTTAAACTTATTTTTCATTTTAATCAATGAAAATAACTAAAAGGACACTCAGACTGCTGAACATTAAAATGGTCACTATTAAACATGACCTAAATAACTGCACTTGAACAATGAAAACTAGTTAAATAAAGACTATTAAGGAGTTATCCCCCTGAATATGACAATTAGAATCTCAGAAGAGGACTGGTGATGGAGCTCAGTTGGTAGTATTTACCTAGTATGCAGAAGGCCCTGGATTCAATCCTCAGCATTGCATAAAAACAGCAGGTATGATGGCGCTTGCCTGTGATTGGGAGGATCAGGAGCTCAAGGTTATCTTCAGATATATAGGAAGTTTGAAGCTAGCCTATGTGAGAGACCCTGACTCAAAAACAAAACACCATAAAAAAAAATATCAGTATTGGCTATCCTAGAAATGGATGTAGCCAAAACCAAAACCAAGATTCATTAAAGATTTGTTTTCTTTATTACTTCAATGACTGAGATTCACAATATGCTCAAGATCTCACTTTGGTTCACTTACTATTTGTCTATTAGACTGCATACTCTTAGAGTTGGGACCAAATTTGTCTTGTTCACCATTGTATCTCACAGCACCCTGAAGTGGCTAAATAAATGTGAAGTGAATAACAAATACCTGAATAACTAAACCAATGAAAAAAAACAGTAATTTTTTTTTGCAAGTTATTCTCTGATTAAATTACTAACTGGCAGCTCCAAGTACTAAAAATACAACTTTAAAAACATTTAAGTGATATAAGGTCCTTCTCTCCTATCCCTACCCTCTCCTTCCCTCCCACCTTTTCTAAACAACCCCCCAGACACACACACAGACACTCACGACAACGACGACTAGATGGATTATGAACTATGAGATGTCAACATTGCATAAATAAAGTTTAATAGTGAAAAAGTGATCTGGAAGCCCTGGAAACTGACCCTACACATCTGAGATGTCACATGGGTTAAGGAAAAGGCAACAGAATCCGTGTTGTTCAGATGATCATTTCAATGCTCACATACATTTTTTTGGTCTGTTATTTATTAAGAACTAATTTACGCTTCCTCATATTAACACAGGCTCCTGTTTAGCACATAATCAAAGTATGCCAGTGAGAAAAGTCCTCACAGTACCTTCATTTGAGTTGTTATTCCTAAGAAAACACTGAACATGAGTATATACAAAAGAGGCATCAGAATAAAACAGCATGTCCATTTTAATATTTGTACAGTTTTATCTTTACATTTTTGTCTGGAAAAATATGAACAAACCCAGGTATACCATGCTAAGATAATGGTTCAGCCAAAGGCTGTCAAAGCAGTACATACAAATGACCAGGTTGAATCGTATCCTTAGTTCTGTGATTACTGAGAGGATCCCCTGCCTTGCGTGCTTTATTACATTTCTTTAAAAGATAGGAGCAGTAGGTTATCACAAGTCTCCTCTAGTGCGTTAATGATGGAATCAGAACAACACAATAGACTCCTCAGGATGAGAGGCCTCAGAACAACCAGAAGTCAGTTTTATGCTTCTTCTTGCTCTGGATAATTTAGGATTTTGCGGTGTGCCTGACGTAAATATTGCTGCTGTTTGAAGTAAACCTTAAATGCTCCTTTTATGGCAACAAAAGCAATTCCACCCTAAAATAAAAAGGGAAATTAATTTTTTTGTAACGCAGGCTTAGAGAAACAAGAAAGAGAACTCACATAGATTATGAAGGACACAGGCTTTGACGCCAAGTAAGTCCTGATAACTGCAAAGAAAATATCCTTTTCTATGAGGGGCTGAGACTGGGAAAGAAGTAGACACTTCAAGTCGCAGAGAGAGAGTGAGTTTCCTTCACCTGGCATCACTCGAGTTGTTTTCTTCCCACGAGTTCTATATTCATTCGAGAGAAAGGAGAATGCCAGAGCACCATGTGGACTGTGACCAGCGAGGGCAAGGGGGATGACAGGACACAGCATGAGCCAGTTTCATCTCATTTGTTTATTTATGATGCTGGTACTGGGGAGTGAGCCCAGAGCATATTCCAGAAGAGAAGGTACCTACAGAAAGGGTCCAGAGGCCAGATTGGCAACAGTAGGACCTCCCTTTTCATTTCCCTTGAGCTAAGATGACAGTGGGGATAATGAAGAGACAGGGCAGGGGAACTACATAGAGCCCCTACAGAACCTCCTTCTCCCTTTAAAAACAAATACAGTTCATTCTCTTCTGTATACTGCTTGAGACAAGTAATATTAAATCCATCTTACCAAGATTGTCCTTTGTAAATTTGAGTTAACACTACTGAACATCAGTTTACCAACTATTGTCGCAATAGTAGGAAAGACAAGGGCTCCACACAAAATTCGGGTAGCAGAGACATGATCAGCTAAAGGATTAGCTTCAGCTGGAATTCGAGGAACAGGACAACCAATCCCTGGAAGGGGAAGCATTAAGTTAGCACTAAATTTTAGAATAGCTAAAAAAAAAAAAAAAGCTTTAAGTTTGAAACATGAGCTCCCCACCCCCAAAACAAACCACCATCACCACTAACAACAACAACAACAAAAAACATGAGATGGTTTTTCTAAAGGTCAATTCAACATGTACTTTACAAAGCCACAATTCAGTTCCTTACCTGGAAATATACTGTTCAAAATTTGTAGTTTATTTGAGTATTTGCGCCAGAGTCTAAGCACATAGTCCTCCCAGCGAATCATTTTGCCCAGTATCAGCATGACAGGAATAGTAGGAAGTCCAATCAAAAGGAATAAAGGGTCAGCTCGCTCCATAACATCCAGCCCTTCTTTATGGCCTACAACCTGTAAAGCAGACAGCATTTGCTATGGTTATTTTCTTTTTCTTGTTTTTTTTGAGACAGGGTTTCTCTGTGGCTTTGGAGGCTGTCCTGGAACTAGCTCTTGTAGACCAAGCTGATCTTGAACTCACAGAGATCCTCCTGCCTCTGCTTCCTGAGTGCTGGGTTTAAAGGCATGTGCCACCAACGCCTGGTTCTACAGTTATTTTCTTATCTAAAGCTGTGGTACATTTTTTTTTTTTTTTGAGACATGGTTTCCCTGTGTATCCCTGGCTGTCCTGGAACTTGTTCTGTAGACCAGGTTGGTCTCAACCTCAGAGATCTCTCTGCCTCCCCGAGTGCTGGGATTAAAGGCGTACGCCACCACTGCATGGCTGCAGTGGTATATATATTTAAGTGGTAGGCATTCAGTTCATTTTGTTAAGGAATGCTTAGTTACAGAAGTTAAAAAAAAAAAAATAAATAAAGCCTGAAAGTTGATTTGTTTGTAAGAAGTAATACTGGGGATTGATGACTCAGTGGTTAAGAACACTTGCTGCTCTTACAGCACACCCAGGTTAGATTCCCAGCTTCCATATGGTAGTTCACAGCCACCTGTAACTACAGTTCCAGGAATGTGATGAGCTGTTGTGGCCTCTGTTGTGCTCACCTCTAATCCCAGTATTTGGAACATAGAGGCAGGCAGATCTCTGTTACTTTGAGACTAGGTGGGTCTACATAGCTCTAAGTTAGCCAGGTAAGCCCATCTCAAAAAAAAAAAAAAAAACACCCAAAATCACAATTTAGCTGGGTGCTGGTGGCACATGACTTTAATCCTGGCATTTGGAAGATAGATGTAGGTGGATCTCTATGAATTAGAGGCCAACCTGGTCTACAAAGCAAGTTTCAGGGCAGCTAGGGTTGTTACAGAGAAACCCTGTCTTGAACAACAAAAACCAAAAAACCCCACCATTTATCCATGGAGGGTGGTGGATAAAATTCCCAAGCTATTCCATTTTATGTTGGAATAAAATAATGTTACAAAAATGGCTGGACTACACTGATCACATCTCAGTAGAGTTGTGAAGGGACATTTGAGTTTTGTTGTTACTTAATTTTTTGATAAGTCTCACTGTGTAGCTCTGGCTGTCCTAGAACCCACTAAGCACTAAGCAGACCAGGCTGGCCTCAAACTCAAAAAGATCCACTTGCTTCTGCTTCCCAAGTGCCGGGGTTAAAGGAGTACATGGCCTTTCAGTGTAGCAGCCATCTTCCAGTAATTTACCAAAATGACAAACAGGAAGGGAGAGATGAAAGGCACCTATGTGTTCTCTAGACTGTGTAGAAAACATGGAGGTGTTCCTCTGGCCACATAACATGCAAATCTATAGGAAGGGTGATACTGTGAACATCAAAGAAATGGGCAGTCAAAAAGGAATGCCCCATTAAAGTGGAAGTTTACTATGTCACTTAGTATGCTGTGGGCATCACTGTAAACAAGGAAAAGATTCTTGCCAAGAGAATCAAAGTGTGCATTGAGCATATTAAGTATTCTAAGGACACCTGAAACAGGTGAAGGCAAACAACCAGGAAGAGAAAGGCACCTGGGTTCAGCTCAACCTAGAGAAGCACACTTTTCGAGAACTAATGGAAAGGAGCCTGAGATGCTGGAGTCCATATTCTATGAATTTGTGACTTAAAAGACAAAAATGGAGAATCTACTAGTCTCTAAGTAGATTTCTTTGGGGAAGGGGAAGAATCACCAGCATGTAGGGGGGACATCTGTCATTTATGTCCATTCCTCTTCCTCAATTTGTCAGTGAGCTCTGGGACTGGGGTAATTTTAGGTGCTATTTGTCCTCTAGAAGATGTCTGTGTCCTGTGCTTCCTTTTAGGTAGGCACAGCTGAGCAAGGAGTGGGACTCACTTCAAAAGACAGCCTAAAAACACAGCTAGCAGCTGAGGCTCTAGTTCAGTGGCCACTGCATTTTGCTTGTGTAAGGCTTAACTGTAATGGCACACTGCCTGTTAATTCCTAACTACTTGCTACTTAGGAGTTCAAACGATCTCGCCTCAAATTAAAAAGAAAGAAAGAAAGAAAATATTTCAATGTTTACGGAGGTTATTTTCTTTCACACTAGAGGCAGGGCCTAATGTGCCTTTGCTATCTGAAACAGGACACAGAAATCAGTAATCTACGAAAAAGTTTATCTATGTCACAACATTGTTTTTAGGGTTTACATGCATCAGTGCTTAAAAGGCATTCATTTTAGTGCTGGGGAAGTTAATAACATGCTGTCTTTTCAATAAAAAGTGTAAAGGGAGTGTGGGGGAAGATGTGTAGTGGATAAAAACACTTGCACAGAGACCTAAGTGACCTGAGCTTGACCACAGGATTACACACAAGGTGACAGGAAAGCTGACTTCCAAGAGTTGTCCTCTGACCTCCACACAGAATGAGTTTATACATAACGTATATACACACAAATGAAAATGCCTTTTAAAATCTAAAAATGCAAGTGAAATTTCACTTTCACAGTTCTTTACATATTTTGGATATGAGTCTCCTGTTTAATGTACAGGTAGCAACAATCTTTTCTCATTCTGAGTGTTATGGAATATTTGTACACTGATTGATTTAATAAAGAGCTGAACAGCCAATAGCTAGACAGGAGGTATAGGCAGAACTTGAGTTGCAGGCAGAAAGAAAAGTAGAAGAGGAATCGAGGCATGCAGGAGAGATGCCAGGAGATGAAGAACAAGCAAGACATGAAGGAGGAGAGGTAGCAGCCACAAGCCACATGGCAGCATGTAGAGTGACAGAAATGGATTATTTTAAATTATAAGAACTAGTTAGGAACTAGCTTAAGCCATAGGCCAAGCTTTCATGATTAATAAGAAATTTCAGCGTCATGATTTGGGAGTTGGCTAGCAAGACAGAGAAAGATTTGTTACACTGAAGGCTATTTTCATCCTGGTGATTGCTTCTTCTGCTGTCAGAAATGTTGTAATTTAATGTAACTCAGTTTGTCAATTTCTGTGCTGCTAGAATAATTCTGAGAAAATTCTTGTCCATGCCTCTAAGAGTTTCACCTATGTTTTTTCCTCAGGTCTTTGATCCGCTCTGGTTTTGGTACAGATAGGAATTTAGTTCTACTCTCCTTCAAGTGTTTACCCAGTACTATTTATTGAAAAGCTTGATTTTTCTCCTCAATGTATGCTTTTGTTTTGAGACATGATCTCATATATCCCAAGCTAGCTGTCTCAAACTCACTATGTAGCTGAGCCTGACCTCAAGCTCATCTTCCTGCCTTTACTCCCTACAGTTACAGACACTGGACATCATGCCTGAACCGATGCATGTTTTTGACACTATTGTTGAAAATTAGGTGGATATAGCTGTATTAACTCCTATGTTTTTTATTCTATTCCATTGGTCTACATGTCTGTTGTTACTAAGGCTCTGTAGTAAGTCTGAGATCAGTTTGCTTTTGTTTTTAAGCTAGAGTCTTACCACGTAACCCTTAATGGCTTGTAACTCACAGAATGCTGGAGAGCATAGTGATATTGTTTGCTTTTGTTTTGGGGGACAGGATTTCTGTGTAGACTTCGCTGTCCTGAAATTCACTCTATAGACCAGGTTGGCCTCCAACTCTGCTTCTGCTTCACCCATGCTGGGATTAAATACATACACCACCACTGCCCAGCAACAGACATTTATGCAATATTAATCCTGCATATATTTTATGTGTATGCCTGAATGTGTGTGTGTGAGCTACATGCGTGCCCAGTGCTTGCAGAAGAGGGATGGACCCCTTGAAACTAAAGTTACAAATAGCTGTGAGATACCAAGTGGGTGCTGGGAATTTAACCCAGATCCTTTGAAGGAGTAGCATTATTAACCATTGAGCCATCTCTCTAGACCTTAATGTCTTCTTCAATACCACAAAATTAGGTTTATTTTTAAAATATTCTATTTTAAGCTATTGTGAATGGAGTTTCTCTAATTCCTAAATGGACTTCTCAAAGGAAGAAATACAAATGACTAATACATATTAATATCTGAAAAGGTGTCCAACATCTTAGACATCAGGCATGCCAATCAAAACTGCTCTGAGATTCCAACCCATCCCAGTCAGATGACTAATTTTGAGAAAACAAAAGCTGGCCAGGGAGGACGTGGGAAAAAGGAATCCTGATACTTAAACTCGGGTAGCTACTGTAGAAGTCAGCATGGAAATTCCTCAAAAAAAGCTACACTATTCTTGGTGATATACCCAAACAATATCAACAGGCAGATATCCATAACAGATCGATAAATGGATAAAGAAAAGGTGGTACACATGGATTTAGTTAACATACAAAAAAAATGACATTTACAAGAAAATAGACAAAACCTGGCAATTGTTATATTAAGCAAAATAAACCAGACAAGAGAAAACCATGTACTTTCTATCCTATGCAGAATCTAGATTTAAACTTATGTGTATATTTTACATATGTTTTTGTTGTGAAACTAAAAAGGGGACTGTGGGAAGGTCTTATAAGAATGTAGAAGATGGGAAAGGAGGTAAATGAACCAGTATGAGGGGAAGGGAAATGTAGTGGGAAACTGTGATTAAGAAAGAACAAATTATGACATCACTTCATCTGATCTAAAGGTGGCAAAGGGAGGTGGATCTCTGCATTCAAGGCCAGCCTGGTCTACAAAGCAAGTTCTAGGACAGCCAGGGCTATACATCAGAGATACCCTGTCTTAAAACACAAACAGTACTCTCACTCCCCTGCACTCCAAAAGAAAACCTCAGCATTTGGGAGGCAGTGATATAGAACTCAGTGAGTTCAAGATCAGCTAGGACAACATAGTGGGACCCTGTCTCAAAACAAACAAAAACCCAACAAACACAAAAAGCAAGTGAAGAATCTCATTCAAATCCCATAATTAAAAGACTGGAGACACAGAGAAGTAATGGGAAAGGAATAGTGATCTGGCTGGTAATTTATAAGAAAGAACCCCAGAGATGATCACAGAGAAGCTGAAAGAAACTTAACTTTAAGGCCCTGGGAGATGGCAAGTCCCAGGGCATGATATGCATGTAGCTCAGTTGATGCACCATATAAACTGGGCACAGTGGCCGTATTAGCTATTTTTACTTGTGATTTAACACCCAACAAGAGAGAGGGTGAGAACACAGCTGAGCACAGTGGGGAAGGGGTGCTGACAGGAGACTGAGGCAGCCCCAGCTCATTTTCTCCTTTTATGAAGTACAGAACCTCACCTCATGCAATGGTGTTGCCCACACTGAGGGTGTGCTCCCACCTCAATTAACCTAATCTAGATAATCCCTCATGCAAGTGTCCAGGTTTGTATTTTTAGTGACTAGTTCCTGTCAAGTCCTCAATCAACCCTAAGCATTAGAGTAGCGTAAGGCTATAATCCTACCACTTGGTAAAGTGGAGGCAAGAAGTTCAGAAGTTCAAAGTCAACCTTGGGAAATAAGTCAAATTAAAGGAAGCCTGGGTGATGGGAGATGCCATTCTGTAAATGTTTCTCATACTGGTTAATGAATAAAGCACTGTTGGCCAATAAGAAAGAGAGGAGGGACTAGGAGACAAGGAAGAAAGAGGAAGTAGTAGGGAGGAGTCAACATGGAGAGCCTGGAGAGAGCAGGACGCTAGCCAGCTCTCCGGTAAGATGAGACTACGTGAAAATACATAGATTAACAGAAATGGGTTAATACTTAAGGCAGAGCTAGCCGATAAGAAACAAGTAATGGGCCAACATTATATCAAATACAGTGTCTTGGTGTGTTCATTGGGGCCGGCACAGTGGCGGGACAAGACCAGCAGCGGGAGGAAAAAACCTTACTTACAGGGCATATGATAACCTGTCCATTCATGTGTTGTTAATGTTAATTGCGAGTGTGACATGAACTACTTTGCTCCCCGCCCCTCCAAAAAACAACTAAATACTGTTGGTTTATTGAGGCATATTTATTATCAAATATATACAGATAACTGCTTGTAAAGATGCTGTAAAAATGAGTAAATAGAAGTGTAAGTAATGGAATAGCCAAAACAATGTTAAGCAACAGCAGTAATATATATTCTTGTGTTACTTCTGACTTTGAAGCTACATTTATAGGATTTTTTACCATGAAAACTTTGCTTACATACTCAAATATGCATGTTTAAGTAGGTAAAAAATATCTCCCTGGCTGGGCAGTGGTGGTCCACACCTTTAGTAAAAGCACTTGGGAGGCAGAGGAGGTGGATCTCTGTGAGTTCAAGACCAGCCTGGTTTACAAGAGCTAGTTCCAGGACAGCTTCCAAAGCTACACAGAATAGTAACCCTGTCTCAGCGCCCCCAAAGATATCGTCCCAATACTCTTAATTCACACAGTACCTATCTACTGTTCCAGCTAATCACTCATTCCTGGAATATATGTTTCAAATAAGGCAGTCAATGAAAGGTAATTTCTAAACAATTAATACATAATACATATTTGTAACTTTTATTATATTGATACTTCCAGTCTATAAATCCAAATCCTACAAATTTCAAGCACCAGCTCAAGGCTTTTCTTATAATTAGCAATCGAGTGCTCCCTTTTCCTGAATTAGTTCTGTATTCAATTAATATTTACAAAATTATATAATTATTCCCCTAGTATTTCATTTATGTACACCTTGCTTGAAGCCAAACACTGAGACCTATCTAAAAATAAAAACAAAATGGTTAACAAACTGCTGTAATTTTATACAAGAATGCTATATAGATCTTGATAGGTAAAAAGATCAAGATTCATTATGAGAAAGAAACTGTGGCTATAACATGAAATTAGCTATAGTGGCTACCAGAGGAGGTGATTGGGGATTTAGGCAAACGAAGGACAGGAGAACTTTTCACTAGACCACTCTGTCTAACACTTTGTCTACTGTGTGTATGTATGGGGTAGGGCATGCCACAGCTCGTGTAGAGTTCAAAGACAACTTCTTTTGGGAGTCAATTCTCTGAGCCCTTTCTAACATGTGAGTGCTGGGAGATTGAACTTGGATCATTACATTTTGCAGCAAGCATCTCTATCCACTAAGGCATCTCGTCGGCTTTAGTCTAGTTTTTATGTAACTTATTCTTTAATCATGATAGTATCATTACTCATTTAAAACAATACACTTAAAAAAACTCCTGGCAAATGTTTAATAGACCTTCACATCAAAAGTAGTGTCACTGAATAGAGGAGAATGGTGAACCTGCATCACTGTCACTGCTCCATAAGTCACAGCTGTCCAATAGATAGATCCAACCATTATTCCTGCTGCAGCAAAAGGGCAAGCTTTTGAGATCAGTCTATCTGCAAGATCCAAGACATAAACGACTGGACCTACAATATGAAGAGAGAAAAGTTTCAATACAAGGTGGTTTTTAGAATGACTTCTTCAATATTTTCTATAGGTCTAAAACACCTGCATCAAATTAGATGTTCTAAAAATAGTTGTTGAATGGATAGATAGTAATGGGTGTGTGTGTATGCATGCTTACTGTCGAGTGTGTGTCACATACATCAGGATGCCTGTGGAGGCCAGATGTGTCAGATCACCTGAAGCTGGAGTTACTTGTAACTAACTGTGAGCCACTTACTTGACATGGGTGCTGGGAACTGAACTTGGGGTCTCTAGAAAAGCAAGCAGTATCATGCTCTTAATTATGGAGCCATCTCTCTAGCCTCTAGTTAGAATTCTGATGAGAATTCAGATTTGAATAGTTTAGAATTTCTCAACCATTTGCATGAATGAATTCTAGGCTGTTCAAACTTTATTACTGATTCTGAAATTAGAGCTTTAAACACAGCTGCTCCCAATGAAGGAAACAAACATATCTCTCAATCACATTGGCTACTGCAGAATAAAAGGCTATTTTAGCTTTTTTTCCCTCCAAATTGTTCCTAGGAACCACCAACTCCTAGAGTACCTGGTTTAAAGAAAAAAAAAGTAACATTTCTAACTTTAGTCATTGTGTCTATAAAGATAGCCATGCTATTTTCTTTCTTTCTTTTTTTAAGGATCAATTTATTTAATGTACATGAGGTTTTTTTTTTTTTTTGCCTGCATCTCTGTGCAGCATATTTATGCCTGGTGATACACAGAAGGGTATTGGGTCTTCTGAAATCAGAATTACATACGGCTATGAGTCTCTATATAGGTAGGTGCTGAAAATTGAACCCAGATTCTCTGTAGCAAGTGTTCTTAACTAGTGAGTCATCTCTTTAGTCTACTGGTATTTTCTTATAGTACACGAGTCAATTTATTTTACTTGATTTTAAATACACTATATTTAGTTGAAAATTATTTTCTAACAAGCTTTTAAAAAACGATTATGAAGACAGTATTTATGGTATTTCAACAGCTACATGTGCCAATTGCCAATTATATGCTTAGTATTTTGGAAGTATTCTGCTTGCCATTAAGTCCAAGTTAATTTAACTCTAGAATTTTCAGAGAAGTGGAAAGGTTTTAAATCTGTTCAAAGTAAATCCAACCTCAATGTCTGCAATTAAGCAAAGATATATGTAACTTGTTGGCTAAGTAATTGTATTTAATGAATACCTCTCCATATTAACTGTTTTATAGACATTTTCTTAGAAATGTGTGAGTTCTATCCCTTGCTTTCTTGAGGCCTATTTTCTAAAGAATGCTAAACACAAAAGCAGTTACCATTATTGTACAAAGAAATTAACAAAGTAATTTGAAAATAGAATACTTAAACATACAAGGAAAAAAAAGTCTTAAAAAGTCTCGGTCAATACTCCCCACTGACTTCTAGAGCCAGCCGCTGTAAAGAGAAAGATGACTTTGTGAAGGAAAGATTCCATAGAGGGCAGCATTGGAAGCCAGAAACCGCAGCACATAATAAATAAAAGCTCTACATTTGAGCTTTCTTGTGACTGATAAATCTGTAATTAGAAAACTCAAGCCTCAAGAGCTACATACAAATCTCTCCTAAGCATGTTCCTACTGGGCACACTGGAAGCCAACCATTCAACTGTAAACCCATGCATCTCCTCACTAACTCAAGCTCATAGCTCTGGAAGTTCTCTTCCCACTCTCCTTCATCATGTCCCCCAATTAATGGCTTAATTTTATCAAACATTATTTCACTTATCTTAAAAATAAACTTAATTTTTTAAAAATTACAATGTGTGTATATGCAGGATGTGGGCAGGTGCTTTGAGAAGCCAGAGGACACCGTCAGGAACTGGTTCCTTCTATATACCATGTGGGTCCAAGGACCAAACTCATATCAGCAGGCTTAGGGCAATTGTCCTTATCTGCTGAATCTTTTTTACCAATCCCTTAAAATCTTTTTATTATTGTCAAAGCAGAGCCTCACTATGTAGCTCAAGGTGGCCTGGAACTCACTAAGCTGACTGGGCTGGCCTTGAAATTACAAAGATTCACCTGCCTCATCTTCCCAGTGCTGGGACTAAAGATGTGCACCAGCATTCTAAAATTTGATCCTTCTGGGCCTACTACTCCATTTCCTTGCTTCTTTTGAACAAAATACTCAAAATAATTGTCTAATTTCCCCACAAACCTATTCTGCCCAAGCTGTTCATGGACATCACTAATCCCCACATATCTAAATCCAGTGGTCAAATCTCAGCACCATTTACTGTCCTATCAGCTGTATAAGACATTTTTTCCCCAACATATGGTTGGTTCTTACATTTCCACAACATATCTTATCACTCACTCTTCAGTTTCCTCTGCTGACTTCTTTTCTACTTCCATAATGTTCCCTATGCCGATCTATACTACTTCTTACTTACTTTGTTATATCTCCTTCTCCTAAAGCATTTTCATCACATAACAATACTTTACTTATCAAATCTATTTCAATTTACTAGAATAATGGAGAACTACAGCCCCATAGCCAAATCTAACCAGCTGTCTATTTTTGTGACTGAAGTTTTATTGGAAAATGGCCAGATGCAAAGTCTAAAACATATTATTTATATAGGTCTTTAGAGAAGAGATTTGCTTATTCCTGTCTTGAATGAAACATGGCTCAAAAGGGAAAAAGTTGTGATTTTGTTTACTGATGTATCCCAAATTCCTATGATTCTCAAGTATTTGTTTAACTGAATTATCTTATATTTTTGGTTGTGAGCCTAGCCTTTAATGGTTGAGCCATCCAGTCCTGTTAGTGAAATGAAGTGATATATAAAAGTCATACATACTTGGATGGAAACATAATTCATAAAAGGCAGCCCACAATTATTTTCATTAGATTCCGAAGGACAACCTAGATGTCTGAATGTTTTTCTGACAGACTGCAGAAAATCATACCAAAATATACTAGACATTCTTGAGGAATCATTCGGTGTGAATTTTTATAAGGAAGTATAAGTAAATCCTCATACTTCCTTTTGGAAATTTTATGTCTGTCCCGTGGGTTATATGTAAAACATATGCCTGGTAAAATTAAGGAATGGGTTGAATTACTTATTATAGATTTTTCAGACAAAATTCTTGTCTTGGCTTTTACCTTAATTTTTACTTTGCTCAAATATTTCATTACTTCCAGGGAGACTAGACCAAGATTAGTTTTAATATTTGGAAGGGAGAATAAATACTAGCATTAAACATACCATTATGATAAAGTGCCAGCCAAGAGTTAAAGATTATCTAACTAAGTATTCTGTTAAAAACAATCACCTAAGGGACCAGAGAGATGGCTCAGAGGTTAAGAGCACTGGCTGCTCTTCCAGAGGACCCTGGTTCAATTTTCAGCATCCACATGCAGCTTAACAACTGCCTTGCAGCTATAGTTCAGGGGACCTGACAGCCTCACACAGACACATATATAAGCAAAACACCAATGCACATAAAAATTAAAAAAGCAATCATTAAAAAAAAAAAAAAAAAAAAAAAAAACCTTAAACAATCATGAAAATCTTTTGAATGGTAAACCCCAACCCAGTGTGCCAACCACGAGATTTGATGCAGTTGCCTCATTAACTAGGATCATACATTTTAGAAATACAGCACCAGATTACAACACAAAGAGCTACAGAGTATGGAAGAAAACAAAATCTTAGCCCTTGGAAATTCCTACCCTAACAGGAGAAAACATAAATAACTGCTCATTATAAATTAACTAAGGGCATAAAAGTTTCAATATTTTAGAAAGACATTATTACTTTTTCAGCCCTGATTGATGACTAAACCCAGGGCTTCTTGCATGCTAAGTGTTTCTTCACTAAGCTACAGCCCCAGTTCCCCAGTCCACTTTACTGGATTTTAAATGGCGTGGTGGCCCTTACCACATATACTTTCAACAGTATTATATTTACATAATGGATAGCAATTGAATTTTTGAATAAACATCTTTTAGAAATCTAATAATTCAAAAGGTATTTAAAAAGCCTGTAAAAGGAAGCAAAGGAAGCTTTATTGTAAGTTCTTTTACACAATAAAGATTTTTTTTTTAAATAAAGACATAAACTATCCTAATATTCTGGGTAAACTCAAGTTTTTACATTTGAAACTTTTATTAGGCTATTCAAAAAAAAAAAAGTAATCAGCTTTGTCTTAAGACATTGTAAACGTAACTTTGCTAGAGCTGTGATTCAGTTTCAGGTTGAATTGGGTGTGTAGCCACAAACCTGCAAATCTTGTGCTTTCATCCTAAGGATTAAGGATTTCTTTTAAAGATGTACATGTGTGCGTGCGTGTATGCAAATCCTCTGGACCTTAAATCAGAAGTGGCTTTGAGTTGTCCAGTATGAGTTCTGGGATCCAAACTCAGATTCTCTTCAGCCAAGGGCAGCCAGATCCTGACCACTGAGCCATCTCTGCTTCAGTTTGAAGAGGAGTCTCACTATATAGCTATGGGTGTCCTCAAACTCACTATGTAGAGAAGGCTGGCTGTGAAGTCAGATCTGCCTATAGATGTTTACAGTGCTTTACAATATTGTTTTGCACTTACAATGGATGAAAGCACCTTAGGTTATTTTTTTTCCTTTGTGATTGTCTAACTGTATAGCTCAGGCCAGTCTTGAACATCCTATATAGCTTAAGGCGGCCCTGAAGTCACCTTCTTTACTATATTCCTTGCCTTTCATGAATAGCTGTCATTTCTCTCACACGTGACAACAAGCACACATATTCTATATTCACCTCATTTTCTTGTATTGGGAAAGTATTTCATTATCTACAATTCTATACTATGCATAGCACCTAACAAGAACAATGCATTTCCTCCAGACTCTCTTTCCTTTGGTCTGCCCCATAAACCAAGGTGGGTCTCCTCCATACTTCTTAGTTATAAGTAAGGGTAAAACTGTAAGTTTTTTAAAGAATAGCAAGGCATAAATTACAAACAACAATAACACTAGCTCAGAAACATATGGGTTATACTTTCTTTTTAAGTTAATCCCACTTTCAAAGACTTCTGCTTACTTTCACGTTCAGTAATTCCCATAAAAAGGAGTAGTTTTCCTGAAATATAACAATATAAACTGGATTTTGAAAACAAACTTAACTTTATTAGCTCAATGGTAGAGCACCTGCCTAGCATGAGAACGACCGAAAGTTCAGTGCCTAGAATAGCCAAAAAACACTTTTAATTTAATTTTCCTACTTTTGTTTCTTAATAGAAGAATTAAGGAATATTAGAACACCTACCAGTTTTTTTGTTTGTTTTTTTTTTTCCCTTAAACAGTCTCCACAGAATGATGCTCTAAAGTCTGCCCCTCCCCTCCTTTTTAAATGTGTATGCAATCTCAGGTGTAACCCTCAGAAACACCATCTACCTACCTCATCTGAGACAAGGGTATTTCACTGGCCTGATCAATTAACACTGACTGGCTGGACAATGGGCCCTAGGGACAATCCTGTTTCTGCCTCTCTAAACAGGGTTCCACATTCTGAGAACTGAACTTGGGTCCCCATGAATGCCAGACAAACACTTTACTAACTAAGCAGTATCCTAGCCCTGAGTCAGCTTTGTATTACAGCTCTTCTTTGGTTATATTCATAGTTAGGCATGAAAATATTTCTTCTCCTCTCCTCCCTCCTTCTTTCTAGGGTAGGTGAGGAGTAGGGTGATAGTCTGAGAAAGGGTCTCTGTTTAACAATCTTGCCTGTCCTGGATTTATTTTTAAATAAATGGTCTCATATCTTTGGTTTTTTTTTGTATTTTCCTTCTCTAAGTGTCAAAGATTTATTTTGCTAACAGTTTAAATTATTCTCAGCAAGTTTCCATACTTGCCTATTTGTGTTATATTTTTATTTGAGAAGAAAATGACTTCCAGCACCCAGGACGCAGAGGCAGGTGGATCTCTGAATTCAAGGGCAGGCTGGTCTTCAAAGCAATTTCCAGAATATTGGCTGCTCTAGCAGAGGGGCTGGGATCAGTTCCCAGGATTCACTTGGTGGTTTCTAACCACCAAACTTCAGCTTCAGGGGATCTAATGCCCTTTTGTGGCCTCCTTGGACACCAGGCATGCACACAGCACACACATGCATGCAGACAAAACACTCATACACATAAAAAAAAACAACAACCAACCAACCAATTAGAAAGCTGGATGTTGTGGTTCATAGCTATAATGGCGGCACTCTGGGAAGGATGAGGCTGGAGAATTATCATGAGTTCTAGGCCAGGCTGGGACACAGGGTGAGAGCTTGTGTCAAGTCCCCACCTCTTCAACCCTCTTCCCCAAAGCTTGAAATCATGGTTTATAATGTGACAGTAAATGTGTTGTTCTTAAAACAGTACTTACCCAACTTTGGAAAAACTATTAGGTATTCGGCATTGCACTGAGGACATGCCACTCTGGCGGTGCTGTTTCCTCTCTGCTTCTCATCCACCCAGCGTTGTAGACAAGCCTGATGAACCCACTTAGTAGATCCTCTGCATCTGCATGGTCTCACCCACTCAGCTGTTCTATCATCTTCATCGGTGGCAAAACACACCCAGCAACTTCTGTAAATTGAGAGACAAATGTTTACCTCTAGGGTTCCAGACTTCTGCACGTGAAGCTCTTAGCTAATGGGATGGAATTATTATGTGGCATTGTAGAATACAGAGTCCAAACAACCAATCTATTCCTAGTAGAACATTTTTTTCTTTTCTCTCTCTCTTTTTAAATATTCCACCACAGAATCTATTTTCTGAACTTTGTTTTTAACCCATCTTTTTTTTGTAGTCATCTTTCTAGTAATACTATCTAACTAGCAAATTAGACTAATGAATTCAAGTATCGGGTTTTATAAGACCTCAAGCATAAACTCACAAAACAATAAAGTACTAGTGATTTCATATATAGTTCCCTCACCTCTCAACCCAGGGACACAAACACATCGAGGTAGAATGTTCTGAGCCATATTCCCAGATGGGTTACATTTGTTTGTGCTGGAGTATTTGTTTAGTGATGCAAAGATGGGTTGTATTATTTTATGTTGCATTTGTTTAACTCTGTGAAACTGTGTTGCTTTGCCTGTCTAAAACACATCTAATAACGGGCTGAATGGCCAGTAGCTAGGCAGGAGAGGGATAGGTAGGGCTGCCAGGCAGAGAGAACAAACAGAAGGAGAAAAGAAGAGAAGAAGAAAAGGAGAGATGACAGCAGGGGCCAGCCACTCAGCTACAGAACAAGCCATGGATTAAGAAAAGATATGCAGAAATAGAGGAAGGTAAAAGCTCAGAGGCAAAAGGTAGACAGGAGAATTTAAGAAAAGCTAGCTACAAATAAGCCACACTGAGGCCTGACATTTATAAGAAAGAATAAAACTCTTGTGTATTTATTTGGGAGCTGGGTTGCAGGCCCCTCAAGAACGGAAGAAAAAAAAATAATAAAAAAGCAAATGAAACAAAGAACAAAGAAGGTTATAAGTTATTGGTATGGTGAATTCAAGACCCCAGGTTCAATCCCCGCAACTGGGAAGAGGGACAAAGAAGCATAGGAACAAGTGACTTTAGGGTGGCAATATGGTAACTCTGGATCAAAATGCTTCCAATATCACAGGCAAAATTACTTCTTTTTCTGAAAACAAGTAAAACCTTGGCGAAGAGATCTCTACTGTATAAATTAAGAGAGAAATCACATACACTGAAGCAGCCAGCCAAACAAGGCCCACAAGCCCCAAATGTCTCACTTTCCTGCTTTCTTTATCCCAGGGCATATGTCTGTATATATGTAAAGAAATGTGGGAAGGTGGGCATTGGTGGCACATACCTTTAATCCCAGCACTTGGGGGTCAGAGGCAGGCGGATCTCTGTTAAGTTTGAGGCTAGCCTGTCTACAGAGTTGAGTTCCAGGACAGGCTCCAAAGCAATACAAAGAAACCCTGTCTCGGAAAACTAAAAAGAAATATGGGAATGTGTGTACAGTATAACATACAAAAAGGAGAACAAGTAGGGCAAATATTAGGGTATAAGGAATGAATGAATGCAAGTAACCAGCACTGGTTTTCTAGTTTTGTCATGGACCAACCCCCAATGTTTTGGTGATAGATAAGTGTAGACAAAGTATTCAAAAGTGAAAGTGTACAATCCAACATAAAACTTCACAGTTATCAGAATGGCTATTATAACTAAATCTTCTATTGAGTAGCTAATTTAAACACATTTTTCTGACTGGACATAGTGGCCCAAAAAGTTGGCAGCTACCCTAGCAGCACAGCAGGACCCAGTCTCTAAAACTACCACCATTAAAGTAAAAACCTTTTTGTCTGAGACAGGCTCTTATGTGGATGAGACCCATGTATGCCTCCTGAGTGGTAGGATTAAAGGCATGTTATCACCAAGACTGGGCACTAAACATTTTTAAGGGCACTTTACAAAGTCTAATTTTTCTGCATAATTGTATTGAATTTCTAATTCCTTTTTCTTTTTGATTTTTTTTTTTTTTTTTGGGGAGACAATCTTATGTAGTTTAGGTTAGTTGAAACACTTTGCATTTGAGGACAATTTTGAACTTTTGTTCTGCCTGTCTTCATCACACTTAGGTTGGGGATGAATTCAGGCTTTGTGCATATTTGGCAAACTGTCTACCAACTAAGCTACATTCCCAGCTCTCTATACAAATTTAGTACTGATTTAACTCATAGAGAACCCCTTTTCCTCCACCAAAGTTTTTGTAAGTGGGAACAATTTCTAACTAAAGCTTGTTGCTTACTGTGTTTTCACTTAGACAACTGCTTTCCATCAGAACAACAACTGGCTTAATATGCAGAGTGGGAAAGGCTGACTATATAGTCATGTACTACAAACGGATGTGTTCACAGCCTTTGTAGAAAATGGTTTTCAATATGCACTTCAAGTAAAAACTTTTAATTAAACAGGAAAAGCTGGCAAGATACTTTAGTGGGCAAAAGAACTTGTGGCACAGACTGATCACCTGACCTTGGTATGTGGGACAGATGTTGTGAAAGAAGGGACCCCCACATATGCAAAGTAAGTTTTGTTTTGTTCCAAACCATGGCTTTCCTTGTAGGACCTCCCATACTTAGATCTGACTTAGTCTCTGGGATTCTGAGAAACCCACACCCACATTCTCAGACCTGTCTGCCTCTGCTTCCAGAGTGCTGGGATTAAAGGCATTTACCACCACTGCCCAGCCTACTTCTTTGCTCTTAATCTCATGCAAACCGAAGCCAATATTAAGATATCTTTCATAAAATCTTCAATTCTGCTTCATTAAAAAAAGTTACCATGGCAAAATATCCATATCATGAAACTTACCACTTTAATCGTTTTATGGGAACAATTCAATTAAAGTATATTTACATTATTGTGGATATTCACAGGATGACTAACATTTCTGCATAAACTACAATTGCTAAGTATATGAGCAAATAGGGTAGCTGAGATGTTGTTAGTATAAACACATTTAATTCAACAGGTAATTTTCTAAGTATACTTGTCTCGTTTCAAGTTGGATATATATTTTGACCAAAAAAGTGGGAATAATATCAAGATCTTCCTATCTGTACAGTTATATTATTTATGATTTATTAAAGCTTGCCTGAGGAACCAGAAAGCAAAGTCAGCCACAAGTCATAGAAGCCAGGAGGTGGTGGCACACACCTTTAATCCTAAGACTCAGGGTTAAGAGGTAGCTGGATCTCTCTAAATTCAAGGCCACCCAGGAATACACAAGATCAAACCAGTCTAAGAGTAAAAGATCACATGCCTTTAATCCCAGCTCTAGGGGGCTATAGAAGATAAAAGCAAGGTCTTCAGTAGTCAGTATCAGGCATTCCTTCTCCAGCCAAACTGAGGAGAGGCAGCAGTCTGAGGCTTGGTAAAGAGCTCCCGATCAGCCTTTTCAGCCTGAGCCAGAGGTGAGAGCTAGTGCATGGCTGCTTTGCTTTCTGAATCCTCAGGCAAGCTTTAATAAATCATAAATAATATATCACCACATATGTGAGTTATTTTGAGGGCAGAACACATAAGTGCTAAGTATAACTACATATATCTGAATAACTATCGGTGGATGTAGTTCAGCCTTAAAAAGCTTACCTAGCATGCATGAAGCTGTGGCTTCAAGTTCCAGCACAGTAAAAAACTGAGTATGGTGAAAGCAGGAATAGTTGTATAGTCATATTCCTCATAAATTAAATATAACCTTAGGTTTGTGAATTTTATAATGAAAAATTTCAAGCTTTCTAAAAAAAAAAAATTTCAAAGAGGGCAGAAAGAATGTAAGAACTGGGATGAGGAGGAGTGCTGTGAGTAAACTCACGAACCACAGGTAGCTGTGCTTACCTGTGTAAGACCTGCACAAGATGGGGGCCTAGCAACAGTGCATCCCGGAGGGACGAGGGATTGAGTCATGAAGCCCCTTGTCCCACCCAGTAACTTTGGACTTTGGCTGCTGGAGGAGCAGGGAGTAAATTTAGTGGTGTAGTCACTGATATTGCCCACACTCCTGTAAATAACCCAGGCCCATGCTTATGCAATCAATCCTAATTAAATACTGTGGAACACACACAGCACATGAGAACAGGACGGTGACCAGGGAGGGCCAGTAGCTGAGGGGGATGAACTAGGATGGAGGTGGGGAGCAAAATACATTTCCTATATACATTTCTGCAAAGGACACCCGGGATTCCCAAGTTTCTGTAAATTCTTCACTAGCACTCACTGGCTTATATGAGAAATCCCTAAAAAATATATGAAAAGCCAGGACAACATCTAGACGTAAGGATTTTTTCTAAAAGTCACCACGTGAAGGTGAATGCCATCAGAGCAGACAACTATGCCAATACCTTCTGGAGTCGATGTGGCAGGCAGTAATCTCTCTGGGCACATTTTAATGTGCCACACCTAGTCAAGTATGATAAACTCCGGTGTAAGGGAAACCTGATAAGGGATCAGGCTCCTAAACAACTGGAGAAACACAACAAGTTCATTAATTCTAACAACACAGCACTTGCTAAGTACCATGTCTTGTCCTAGGATTTAGGAAAAAACATGAGGAGTAACTTTTTGCCATCTCGGGTGGAGCTCTGTGTGCCCCCCCCCCCCCCGACCCAAACAGTTAGTGAGTGGCTGCTGAACAGGGAGGCCAGTTAGTCTACCTGGGGTTGCAAGCAACCGCAAACATGAATTAGTTTCAACAATTGGTCAGAGAAAGAAGCTGGTGCCTAGGAGGAAAAGGGGTTTTGGTCTCCCAAAAACTCACTGGTTGGAATTTAAACAGCAGAGGGCGGTGCAGTTGACTTCTCAAAGAGTTTTACTGGCTGGAGACCCCCAGGAACGGGCAACTGGTCCCAGGAAGAGCCAATACGTTTCTAGGAACTCAACGCTCCCCAAGCGTGCTACGCGTTCAATGTTGCATGCATGTGGCTGTTTTCCATAACCTCTACTCCAGTGTGACCGTTAAGGTTCCCTTGTGGATATTCTGACCTTACGGCTTGGGGGTGGGGATGGGACGGGGTTGGAAGGAGAAACGAAACCCAGGCTTTAAAAAAAAGAATGCCTATCCTTGCATTGTGGAGAGAGGCTTAAAAGTGCAGGGGGTCATTCCCCAGGGAGATAATCTGGTTCTTCCCATGGCACAGCTGCCAAACCCTTTACTACACTCTCGGGGGAGGAGGTGGGAAAGAGAAGCTGATTCTATGGGTCAACAATCGTGCCTCTTCACCTTAGAAACAGGCTTTCGGGGCGAAGAAGACCTCACTCCTTTAAGTTTCTAAGTCTAGGACCCAGACCGTTCGCCCAATCTTCCCTTTAGCGCCGTCTCCAAACTCGGAGCCTCTCTCCCGGCCCCCGGGCAGTGGAACTCTCGGCGGATGCCAGGATCCACGCTCTCGGGGCCTCGAGGCCAGCATGGGCAGGCCCAGGACGGAGGCCGGCGGTTCCCGGCCCACCCTGCTCCTACCTGTCCAGCATCTGTTGAAGGGCTTGGTCCGGCATCTTCCGCGGAGCCGGCGAGCTCGGCCCTCGCCCGCAGCCCCGCTCAGGGCCAGGCCCGGGGACAATAGCACTGAGAGGCGGCGGAGTAGGCCTCAGTCCCGCTGCGTCCGCGGCCCCGCCACACGGCCTCCCGGCGCGGCTCCGTAAGGCCCGCCGCAGCGGTGCGCGGCCGGCGGGCGTCCGCAGAGGGCGGCGGGGAGCGAGGGGGAGGAGCCTGGGGCCGGGAGGCGGCGGTCGCGGCCCGGGTTCCTGCCGGTCCGCCCGGGGTTCCGGTCCATGGACCGACGGGGCGCCGAGCTGCTGCCGGCGGAGGAGCTACCTCTGTGAGGTAAGAGTCACCGCCTCCGTGCGCGCCGGGGTCACGACGCAGGGGCGGCTCGGAGCAGCCTGGGAGATGTAGTCCTCGGACCGTCCCCGCTAGAGGCTGCACAGCCCGCTGGGACCCCCGCCGCCGCGCCCGCCGCCGCCGGGCCGGCGCCCTCCCGTTTCCTTCCTCCAGGGGGAAAAAATGTCCTTCGGGCCGCTGTCCGGGAAGCAGCAGCATGTGGCGCTCCGCTGTCAGTAGCAACAAGGTCAGCGCCCCTTCTCCGCGTCTTGCCCCCTCAGCTCTCGCGCTCAGGTGGGACGGAGCCAGGTGAGGGGAGGTGGCTTGGAGGGCCAGTTTCTGGGTCGGGTCGAGCACGCCCGGCCGCGGCGGCGGGAGGTCGGGCGCCCGGGGCAGCCTCGGCCGCGTCAGAGCCCATCTTCGGGGAGGGACCGGGCGACTTAGTGCGGGGCTGCTCCTGGGCGGGTGGGGAACGCGACCGTTCTCACCGGTGTGCGTGCGTGCCTGTGTGTTCTCATTGGTGCCTGTGTGTGAGTGTGTGTGTGTGTGTGTGTGTATGTGTGTGCGCGCGTTGGTGAATAAACAGCTCTTGCTTGCTCAGCTGTGGGTTGTCAGGGATGTTTGTCTCTTTTCTGCAGCTGGTCACCGTTAACCATTTCTAGTTTCCTTGACGCGTCTAAGCAGGTGGATCCGGGTGAGGGATCAAAAAGGGAGAAGTCACAAATCATCCCCGAGTCTTCTCTGACGCCGGAGGCATGGCTTTGAGGGAGGAAGGAGCTGTTGTTGACTTAAACAAATGCGTAATTTGGGCGACCTGTGGCGTTATTTAGTGCTGTGATTGGTGGGATGTTTGGTAATTTTCCATTACCTATGCTTACATCTTGCTACAAATATCAGGCCTGTAGGTGCCAGACTTGGGAAACCGAGGCAGGAGGATTACTTGGAATTTGAAGCTGCCTGATCTGTATAATGAATTCCAGAGCAGCTGGGACTATAGTCTTTACCAAACAAACAAACAAACCCCCAGCAGTCCTATAATCCCAGTCCTGGAGAGGTAGAGGCAGGAGGAGCAGGAGATCAAGGTCACCCTCCACTACTATTGAGATCAAGTCTCAAAAGAACAGAAACCTACAAGTGAATGTCTGGCAGATCTGGGAGGTTCTTCACAAGTTCAAAACCAGCTTGGATCACAGGGAGAGACCCTATCTTTAAAAACAATAACCATCAAACCCATCTTTTTTTTTTTTTTTTTTCTAATATGCAATACAAGTAAGACTCACCTTTTAGATCCTCCTGTCTAGGCCCCATTTTCGAATTATAGTCATGGTCCACCACACCGAGATCCGATGTGTTTTCAAAATTCTCATTTAAATTTTACAATCAGCTCTTATGTTTAAATCGATTTTTGCTCTCTAAATATATCTGTACGACTGTGTACATGGCTGGGATAAATAAAATAAAATGTAAGTTTATTTGGCCTCCAATTTCCGAAATATGCATTTTTATTTATTTATTTTGAGGCATAGTCTTATCATGCAGCCCTGGCTAGCCTAGAATTTATTATGTAGACTAAATTGGCCTTGGACTCAACAGAAATTTGCCTGCCTGTGTCTTTTGGGATTAAAGGCTGCCCTGACACACAGGCTATTTTTAACATTTGTGTGTGTGTGCGTGTGTGTATGTGTGTATGTGTGCAGAGGCCTGGGGTCAACTTTGGGTGGCTTCTATTTTTCTTCACCTTACTTTTTGAGACCCAGTCTGACATTGAACCCAGAGTTTGTTGGCCACCTAAACTCGCTGGCCAGAGAGCTCCAGGGATCGGCCTGTCCTTGTGTGTCATCATCTTTGTGTCCTCTCACACACATACGGGGGATCACAGATGCCACAGGCACACCTGGCTCTTATGTGGGTAGTAGGCGTCTCAATTCAGGTTTTCATAAGATATTTTAGGATATTATAACGTATATCCCTTCTCATGAAAGAGAAATAGGCCTACTCATGGAAGGAAAATTAGTAGTTTAATCAGGATATCTAATATGTAACTTTTTAAAAAGTTTTGTTTCATGTAAGCTTACCTCTATTATTTGTTTCTCTTTTAAGCAGTTAACCATGTTGGATTTAGATTAACAGAACAATCCATTTAGCTTTGTGATTTATCCTAAAGAGAATTCCCATTTCTCCTTAGAATTTTTATTATTGTTGTTGTTGTTGTTTTGTGTGTTTGATTGAGTGTCTTATATACTGGTCTGGCCCTGACCATAAGCCAAGGATAATCTTGATCCTAGTTTTCCTGCATCTCTGAAAAGCTAGGCCACCAGCTACTATGACCAGCTTTTCTGTTGTTGGTTTGTTTTTCTTTTTAATAATAATAAAAAATGATTTATTTTTAAAGTGTATGAGCATTTTGCCTGTATATTGTGCACTACATGCATGAAAGTGCCCACAGAGGTCAGAAAAGGGCATCAGATCTCCTGCGACTGGGGTCACAGATAAGTTATAAGCTAGCATGTGGGTGATTGGAGTCAACTGGATCCTCTAGATGAGTAGCAAGTTCTCTAAACAGCTGAGCCATTTCTCAGCTTCGGCCTCTCCTTTTAAGATAGGATCTTGGTATGTAGCCCTGGCTGGCATCTAACTAACTAGGTAGGGCAAGTTGGTTTCCATCTTGCTGAAACTCTTGTATCATTTCCTTATTTTGGGGATTAAAGGCGTGACTCATCATCATGCTTTTTTCTTTTCTTTTTTTTTTTAGATTGTTTCTCACTCTGTAGTCTAGTCTGGTCCCAATAGCCCACATTTTTTTTCAACTGGTAGCAATCCTCTTGCCACAGACTTCCCAAGTGCTAAGATCTACAGGGATGATCCATGATACCCTACTTTATAATTTGTATTTTACCCTAAATTGGAAATATGAATAGTTCTGTTGATAACAAATCCCATTTACATTAGCCTTACTATTTCAAAACTGGATTTTATGTTTATAAATATGTATTTTGTCAATTAAATTTATACATTTATTTTACATCCCTACCAAAGTTTCCCCTCCCTCTTCTCCTCCCGTCCCTTCTGGCCTTATGTCTTTGGGGGAAAATCAACACCCTGTCTGTTTCAAAACCCTTACTAGTAGAGGACAAATTCTGTTTTGGGGGCTGTGGGTGTACACTAGTAATAAGGCATTTGTTTAGCATGCCCAAGGCCCTGGAGAGAAAAAGAGAAGCTAAATGACACCCATTGTGAAAGACAGGCGTTCAGTAGATAGTAGTGCACATCACTAAACCTGTCCAACCCTCTGAGCCCCCACAGTGGAAGGAAAGAATTGATCGCTGCAAATTCTTCCCTGACTTCCACATTTGAACTGTGGGACATATGCAACCCTTTCCCCCAACTAATAAATGCTTTATAAAAGAAAAAAATGTCATTCATTTGTGGACTGATTTATGAAACTGGATGTTGTGGCTCACACTTGTAATCACAACATTAGGAAGTTGAGGCAGGAGGATTGTTGTTCCAGGTCAACCTGGATTACATATTTAGTTAGTGGCCAGCCTGAACTACAGAGTGAAACCCTGCTTCAAGACCAAGAAACAAACAAAGAAAAACTCAAAATCCCCAAATCAAAGAAGTGAGTGATAGGTAAATATAACTGAAATTTAAAACAAGAGTAAAAATTTTATTTTTATATTAGTATAGATCAAAAATCATGATTAACAAAATTTATAAAATAATGTTTTGCCTTTGACAAAGGTGACACATATAGCCTGAATTTCAGTATTGTCTGTCAACTTTGTTTTCTATGGCTCTTTAATTTTCCAGTAAAACTCAAGATATTTGTAACTACAAATACACTGGTTTTGAAGAAGTCATAGTTTGGAGCTAGGCACAGTAGCTCACTCCTGAGGATCTCAAGACTTGGGAGGCTGAAATGAGAGCATTATCTTGAATTCATGGTCTTCTTGGCTATATAATAGTACAGGACCCTACCTCTGAAATCAACAGGGGGAAGCCAGTAGAGTGCTTGCCTGGCATGAACTAAATAATATGTTTGATCCTTAACAGAACTTAAAAACAGACGGATTATACACACTTGTCATCCCAATACTTCTCTCAGTAGATGGACAGGAGGGTCAGAAGTTCAGGGTCATCCCCAGCTACATAGGGAAGTTCAAGGCCTGGCTGGTGTGAGAATCTGTCTCCAAAAGTGGTTAGAAACTTGTCTGGGCACATGCTGAACCTGACTACCTGAGTGGTGGACAGAAAGATGTCTTTCACCTTGTCCTCTGACCACCATAAGCATTGTCACATGTATGCCACCAAAGAACAATGTATGTATATTTCATACATAGTTAAATTTTTGGTGAATGGTAGCTAGTCAAGGAAGTAACCAGCATTAATTTTTTAGTATTAATTTATGGATGGGCAGTGGTGGCACATGCCTTTAATCCCAGCACTTAGGAGGCAGAGGCAGATGGATCTCTGTGATTTCCATGACAGCCTGGTCTACAGAGTTAATTCCAGGACAGCCAGGGTTGTTACATGGAGAAGCCCTGTCCCAAAAACCAAAAAGAAAAGAGAAAAAAGAAAAAAAAAAAAAAAAAAAAAAAAAGAGAAAGGAAAAGAAAAATCCAAAATAATAACAACTTGGTTATGAACTATTCTAAATATATTCAGAAGCTTTAAAGTAATATATGATTTAATATTCTTCTATCACACTTGTTTTGAACTGTCTGTTAAATGGGGTTATGATGGCTTTTCAGGGAAATAATATAACACATTAAGGTTCCCTCCAAATAATTGTCAATTAATTGCCAAGTTTGGTGATAAGCTGTTTTAGTATATGGAAAATTCTTTGTTAATTCCTTCAGCAGATGTGCCCAGAGAATTCATAATGTAAATGGGTACTGTAATAGCAAATTAAACTGTGATTGCCTGTTAGGAGGCCTGAAAATGTTTATGCTTAGCAAATGAAAAGGTACTCACACATGAAATACCAGACAATGATAATCCAGTAGTGTATGGAAAAGTCACTTGAATACCATAGAAATACAAAGGAACTCAAAAGTTTGTATAAGACCCGGGGGCGGGGGGGGGGGGCTGCCATGTTAAAGATAATATGAGATGAGATTTGGCTATACCTTATGTAAATAAAGAGGCAGAAAGGATCTTGGGTCTGGATTTTTTTTTTTTTTATTTTTTTTTTTTGGTTTTGTTTTTTGAGACAGGGTTTCTCTGTATTGCTTTGTATTCCTATCCTAGAACTAGTTCTGTAGACCAGGCTGGCCTCAAACTCAGAGATCAGCCTGCTTCTGCCTCGAAAGAGCTGGAACTAAAGGTGTGCATCATGAACACCTGGCTAGGCTTTGTTTTAATGTGAACATTTGTGTTTTAGTTTCTTCCCTCCTCTGAAGTTCTTGACTGTGAATTGACTAGTAGCTGTTTGTGTCTCTTGGAATTTACTCTTGGGGTTTGCCATTTCCAACACCCTCACAAACATTTGGAGTGGCCTCATTCACAGAGGCAGCTAGATATACTGTTGGAAGAGTTAAAAATGCCAGTGAACCTGAAATTGGAGGGGCCACAGAGAAGTAAAAATAGACTATAAAAAGGAGAAGATTGAGTTTAGAAGAACACAGGCTGCAGATACATGCTACCCAGAATTCAAACAATTTGGAGGTCATTTGCTGAAAAATTAGGAAAATCAAGCAACATTTTGATAATTGCTTGTTTTTTTGAGACAGGGTTTCTCTGTGTAGCTTTGTAGACCAAGCTGGATTCAAACTCACAGAGATATGCTTGTCTCTGCCTCCCGAGTGTTAGGATCAAAGGCGTGCATCACCATTGCCTGGCTATTTTGGGAATGTTTTTTAAGGCACACATCAAACATATGTGGGCTGGCAAGATGGCTCCCTGGGTCCATGCACTTGCCACTGAGCCTGACAACCTGAGTTCTGTTCCCAGAACTTACATTGTAGAAGGAGAGAACTGAGTCCTGCACATTGTCTTCTGACCTCCACATGGACACCTTAGTGCACACAAATTCATAAATAAGTTTTTAAATGTATGCTCTGGAAACCAAGTAAAATTTACTAATTTCTTATTTTCAGTCCCAGTTTGCTATTGAGAGGGAGAAAACAGGAGCCCACAATTAGGAGTAGGGGGAGGGCTTGTCTGCCTGCCTGCCTGCCTCCCTCCCTCCCTCCCACCCTTTCTCTCTCCCTCCGTCCTTCACTCTCTAGTTTTCTGTATATGGGAGTTTTGCCTGTATGTATGTCTGTGCACTATGTCTGTGCAATGCCTTTGGAGGCCAGAAGACTGCATTGAATCCTGGAGTTACATGTGGTTGTTAGCCACCAAGTGGGTACTGGGAATCCAACCTGGGTCCTCTGCTAGAGAAGTAAATGCTCTTAATTGCTGAGCCATCTCTCCAGCCCTGAAGGGTTCAGGTATATCTATAAAAACAAAAAACCTGTCAGGTATATCTATCAAAACAAAACAAAACAAAACATAGCCAACCTCATGCCAAATGCTGAAAAATTGAATTTTCCCCATAGAGATAAAACAAGGATGTATGCTCTTGAAACTTTTAATCAGCAGTGTGCCAGAGGCTCTAGTCAGGTCAATTAGGTAAGTAAAAAAAAAAAAAAAAAAACAAGTGGTATCTGTGCTGGTCAGTTATTGTCAACTTGACACAAACAGAGTCACTTGGACACAGAGAGCCTCAACTGAGAAAACTGGCCTGTGGGCATTTTCTCAATTGCCAATTGATGTGGGAGGGCCCACAGCCCACTGTGGGTGGTGCCATCCCAACAGGTAGGCATGGGTTGTATAAGAAAACAGGTTGAGCAAGCCATAGAGAGCAAGTCAGTAAGCAGCATTCTTCTATGGTCATTGCTTCAGTTCCTGCCTGCAGGGTTTGTATTTGAATTCGTTCTCTGACATCTCTTGATGATGTAAAGTGAAATATTTTCCTCCCCAAGTTGCTTCTGATCGTGGTTTCTATGAAAGTGGCAGAAACACACTAGGACAGGAATGGGTGCTGAGCCAGACCTGGCCAAGTTGCTTTTGTGGAGGATTGAGGAAGAGTTTAAAGCTTTGGGCTAGAAAAGGCTATTGAAGTCTCAAAACTTAGTGAGCTGTTGTGGGAGCTTGGAAGATAGCAATGTTGAGAGGGGAGCAGATGGGGATGGGGGTCCGGCTTGTGAGGTTTCAGAGCAAAGCGAGTCAGTGAGCAGCTTTCCTCCATGGTTCCTGTGTTTCTTGTTTGAGTTTGTTTCCTGGCTTCCCTTAATGAGGACTATGATTGGGACATGGAAGTCAAATAAACCTCTGGTTAGTATTTTATCACAGCAGTGGACAAGCAGACTAATACAGCCTCCATATTGGAAAGGAAGAAGAAAGACTATTTTATTTGCTGATGAAATGATCTTATGCTTAGAAAATTCTAAGGAGGTTCCCTCCTTTGAGTATGTCTTACTTCCTGTTGCTCTCTGTTAGGGGAAGCCCTCACCCACGCCCCTGCTGTGGGGTGTGTCTTTCCTTCTGGGAACCTCTCTCTTTCTTAGCCTTTGTGTTCAAACTATGTATTAAAACATCTTTAGTGAGGCCTGCCTCAGGAAACAGAGGCAGGTAGGTTTCTGTGAGTAAAATGCTGGCCTAGTCTATATATAGTAAGACCCTGTCTCAAAACAAAACACCGTGAAAACTAATGATAAAAATTCCAAGGAATCACACAAAACAAATGTTAGAACCAAAATGCAATTTAAACAAGGTTATAGGCTATAAGATCACTATGGAAGATTTACTGTATTTCTGTACATTAACAGTGGCTGATCTGGGAATAACAGCAATAAAATGTAATTTCATTTATAAAAGCATCAAAAGGATTAAAATAGGTCTGGGGATATAGCTCAATGGGTAAAACTCTTTCTTTCTCTCTTTCTTCCTTTTTCAAGACAGGGTTTCTCTGTGGCTGTGGAGACTGTCCTGGAACTAGTTCTTGTAGCCCTGGCTGGCCTTGAATTCACAGAGATCTGCCTGCCTCTGTCTACCGAGTGCTTGGACTAAAGGTATACGCCACTACTGCCCAGCTGGTAAAATACTTAACACTTGAAATTCCCCAGGTTCAATCCCCAGCACCACATAAACTTGGTGTGGTAGTGAATGCTGGTAATCCCAGCATTGGGGGATTGAGGCTCAGTGGGTAGAGGCACTACCTATACAACGGCCCATGAGTTTAATCCCTGGATGCTATGGTGGAAGGAGAGAACCAAGCTTTTTGTTTGTTTGTTTGTTTTTCAAGACAGGGTTTCTCAGTAGCTGTGGAGCCTGTCCTGGACTTGGTCTGTAGACCAGGCTGGCCTTGAATTCACAGAGATCCACCTGCCTCTGTCTCCCAAATGCTGGGATTAAAGGTGTGTGCCACCACTGCCCAGTGAGAACCAATTTTTTAAAAGTTGCTCTTGACCGCCTTATGTCCCCCATTGATTCATACTCATACAATGAGGATGATAAAATAAAAATAAAACACAAAGAAATCAATTTAACAAAAGTAAATAACATTTGAACACTAAAAAGTTAAAGATACAGTAATGAGAGTAAGGCTATATCTATCTCTCTGTCTATCTTTGCTTAATATGTTAAAGCTAGTGATTCTCCTTAACTAATCTATAATTCAGGGCAATTAATGTCCAAATTTCCTATTGTAGAAAGTGACAGATTGATCCTAAAGGTCTCATAGAAGTTTTGTTAATCTAGAAGAGCCAGAGGATTCCTGTAAAAGAAGAACCAGGGCTGACAGAGATGATTCAGTGGGTAAATGTGCTTGCTGTGATTTCTTACTACCTGAGCTTGATTCCCAGAACCCACTTGGAGGGAGAGCTCCAACTTCTCAGAGTTGTTTGTCACACATATATCCTGGCATACTTGTGCCCTCAACTGCAAAAAAAAAAAAAAAAAAAAAAGGTAAAAAATAAATTAAAAAAGGGAAAAAACAAGTTAGAAAATTAACATCCCTGACTTAAAAAATGCTTTTATTTCTTTGTCGTGGTGCTTGGGATAGAATTCAGAGCCGAGTACACATTAGGCAACATCCGACTGCTGAGCTGCCTCTCCAGCCTTACACTTACTGGTTTCATTTGTTTGTTTAAGATGGAATTCCTGTTGACCATGCTGGCCGGGAACTCTCCTCTCCTTAGTTATTTTCTTTATTTTGACTTCCAATTCTGTGTAGCCAAGGATGATTTTAAACTTCTGATCTTACTGCTTCTTTCTACTTTGAGTGCTGATACTACAGGCAGTTGCTAATACAGGCAGTTTATTTGATTATGGGTATTGAAGCCAGAGCTCTATGCATGCTAGGTACTCTGTGAACTGAGCTACACCCCCAACCCATATTTCTTATTTTTGTTTTATAAATTAAAAAAACTTATAGCTTATTTACTTTCTCTCATACTGTGTGTGTCTCTCTCTGTGTCTGTGTCTATGTGTGTCTGTCTGTCTGTCTGTCTCTCTCTCTCTCTCTCTCTGTGTGTGTGTGTGTGTGTGTGTGTGTGTGTGTGGGGTGCAACCTGTATGGAAGTCAGAGGACAACTTTTATAAGTTGGTTCTCTCCTTTGGTGATGTGGATCCTGGAGATCCTGAACTCAGGTTATCAAACTTGACAGCAATTGCCTTTACCTGCTAAACCATCTTATTGGCACCCATTTCCTAATTTTAAAGCTCATTAAAATGCTATGTTAATCAAGGCAGGTGGGTCTCTGAGTTTGAGGAGAGTCTGGTCTACAGAGCTAGTTCCAGGACAGACTTCAAAGCTACAGAGAAACCCTGTCTCCAAAAAATTGAAAAGGGGGGGGGGTGTTGTAGCAGTATAAAGGTAGACATTTAGATTAGTGGGCCAGGAAGTTTATAAATAAGTTCTGACATTCTTGATGGTCAGTTTATTTACAACAAGGGCACCAAAATAATGTAATAGGGGAATGTATATATTTAATCCATCACAGCTAGATAGCTATATGCAAACCTCACACCACTAACCAAAATTAACTAAACCCAAATGTAAGAGCTGAAATTATAACATACTTAGGAGAAAGCATAAGCATAAATGCCCAGAACCTGGGATTAAACTCTTTCCGTACACAGCACCAGTGACAGAAGGAAGGAAAAATTGTACTTAATCAAAATGAACAGCTCTTATGTTAGAAAGGAGGTATTTTAGTCCGATACTTTTGTGACTAGGAGGAACACCTGAGAGAGACTAGGTGTGGTAATCCATGGCTGTAATCCCAGCACTCGAGTCATAGAAGCAAGAGGATCAAGTATTCAGATATGGATCATCACACCTAGTCTTTGTAGTGGTCCATTTTTTTTAAAGTTTATTTTGTTTTATGTACATGTGTATTTTGCCTGTAGTATATAGGTATGTATACCATGTGTGTGGCTTGTGCACACAGAGGTCAGAAGAGCATTGGGTCCCCTTGAACTGGAGTTACAGATGGTTGTGAGTCACCACATCAGAATCAAACCTTGGGTCCTCTGCAAAAGCTGTTCACTGTTGAGCTACTCTGTAGCCTCTTATTTTTTTTTTTTTTAAAGAGTACTTTGATAGCTGTTGATACTTTATTGACTCAACATTTCCAGTAATAATAATTGTAACAATACCTTATTGTATACATAGAATGCTTAAGAAACAATGTATACTCTCATAGTTTTATCCTTAGAGCTGTAATTGAGATCAGGCTTCTAAAATCCTAAACAGATTTGTAAAGTTAGACAAGACAGAGTAACCTTACCATTTGATCTTCAGTGTGAATACCTTTGAGAGTGAATAAGAGTGTCATTTAGTATGCCAGTTTAACAGCACAAATAAACTCTACTGGAAAAGTCAGTGGATAGTTAGCTTGTCCATAACTGACAAAGGGTGCCTAGTTCAAGGAATAATAGTTTCTGTTTCTTCCTGTTGTCAAAAATCCACTAGGAGATTGCAACTCCAAACATAACCACATTAAAAAAAATTCATAAAACCAAAATTAGTATACGTTAGGCTACAGATTAATCCCAGCACAATAATTATAGGCGATTTTAATACTCTACTTTCTACAATGTACATGTCTTCCAGACAAAACAAAACAAACAAAAAAATGCCCCAAAACAAAACAAAAAAAACAGAAATATCAGATTGAAATGGCACAGAATACATCTTCTTTCCAGTCTTCCATAAGGTCCCTTTAAAATGGACTTGTGATGTTATTTGGAAGCTCTCAAGCTCTGAAGAGGTAGATCCTGCCTGGTGGAAGTAGTTTATGGAGGCGAATGGTCCAGTGAAGATGATTCCTGCCCCTACTTGTGGCTGTAGTCTCTGCTTCTTGTTTCTTTCACAGGCCTGCCATGAACTCTGCCATGCCTTCTCTGCCACGACTAACTAAAACTGATGAAAATATGAGCCAAATAAATCTTTCCTCCACCAAGTGCTTTCCGTTAGGTTATTTTGGTCACAATGTTGCAGAAGTAACTAACACAGAAAATTGGCCAGTCAATAACTGTGACTAAACCTGACCACGTGGTTCATAAGCCTTTGGGATTGTTTGTTTTGAACAGTTTGGTGATTCAGGCTAGAGAAGCCCTAGAATGATGAAAGAGTTTAATAGGCCCCTAGTTATTTTCTGTCTCTATCTGCTGAGTGTGCTTTAGACAGTGGGATCTCAGAGCAGCTGAGATAAGTTTGGGGTTTTCAATAAAGGCACAGGGTCCTTTGGGAGAAATGTTGAGTCCTAACTGCAGCAAGAAAAGTACCTGAGCCTGGAATATCCAGTCCCAAAGGGAAGCTGTTCTTGTTGGTTGTTGTGTTTGACATACATCCAAATCTAGGAAGGGTGATGCTAAGGACAGCTTGAGCTATATGGTCAGTTTAAGACCATGGATGCACAGGAAAGAGAAGTGTTCAAAAAAAGATGGGGCTAGGCTGGCAAGATGGGTCAGAGTTGCCAGGCCTGACAACTGAGTTCCATCCTCAGGAGCCATGATGTGAATGGAGAGGGCCTACTCACTCAAGTTTGTTCTTTGACTTTAACGTACATGCCTAGGCATGTTAGTGCCCATCTCTACAGAAAATAATAAGTTTAATAAAATCTTTAAAACAGTGTGGTAGCACTTACCTATAATCTCAGCACTGAAATAGTAGAGGCAGGAGGACCAGGAATTCAAGGACTGTCTTGATTATATTTTGTGGCTTACTTTGGGCTACCTGAGACTCCATAGCCAATAAACAAAAAATAAAACAAAGCACCCCACCTTTTTTAAAATGTCTTAATAAATATACTAAAATATATATTTGGCTCTAGGGCAGTTATGTACTACTGGGCTATGCCTCCAGTCCCTCTTGATTTTATTTAATAATTCATTTGTGGACTTAGTCAGTGCCACACATGCCTTTGAATGCAGCACTCAGGAGACAGAGTCAGGTAGATGTCAGCGAGTCTGAGGCCAGTCTGGTGTGCAAAGTGATTTCAAGGACAGGCTCCAAAGCTACAGAGAAATCCTGTCTCCACTGCCTGTCCCACCCCACCCCCAAAAAGAAAGAAAAACAGAACAAAACAAAAAAGTGTGTGTGTGTGTGTGTGTGTGTGTGTGTGTGTGTGTGTGTGGTGACATGTATGCTTGGGCAGGTGCCAGAGCAGGTCAGAGGCATAGGATCATCTGCAGCTGGAGCTATTGGAGGTTGTAAGACAGGTGAGGCAGAATCACTGGCCAGGACAATGGGATTCACCAATTAGACTAGACCAGCAAGCCCCAGGAATCCTTCCATCTCTGCAAACCCCATCATGCCTCGTTTTTTAAATGGGTATTTTGAACAGAGAAGCAAGTGATCTTAACTGTTGAGTCAGGTCTTCAGCATCTATTTATCATTTCTAAGCCTGAGTTTCCTTAAGACAAACAAGCCAGGCATTGGTGGGGCATGCCTTTAATACCAGCACTCAGGAGGCAGGCCGATCTCTGTGAGTTCCAGGCCAGCCTGATCTACAGAGCTAGTTCCAGGACAGGCTCCAAAACAATATAGAGAAACCCTGTCTCGAAAAAACAAAACAAGACAAAAACAAAACAAAAAACTAACAAAAAAACAAAACAAGACAAACAAACAGAAAGGGGTGGGAAGATGTCTCACAAATTAAAGACACTTGCTGCTAACCCTGATTATCTGAGTTCAGTCCCCAGGACTTGTGTGCCAGAGGGAGAGAACTAGCACTCCCCTCCTCTACATACACACACACTATAAACAAATAGTAAATAAATAAAAAAAAAAAAAACCAACCAACCAAACAAACAAAAACACCCAAGCAAAAGAATGATAGTTTTATTATTTAGGGTTATGTAAAATTAGCTCCCTAAGGCAGTGTTCTCAACCTTCCTACTGTTGCAGTCCTTTAATACAGTTCCTCATATGGTGACCCCCAACCATAACATTATTTTAGTTGCTATTTTATAACTTTGCTACTGTTACAAATTGTAATGTAAATATAATTGGTAATAGAGGTTTGCCAAAGGGGTTGTGACCCACAAGTTGAGAACTGCCCTGAGGCATAAGCAATTTGTTTGTTTGTTTGAGATAGGGTTTCTCTGCATAGCTTTGGCTGTCCTGGAACTCACTCTGTAGACCAGGCTGGCTTCAGACTCACAGATCTGCATCCTTTTTCTCCAGAATTCTGGGTTTATAGGCTATGCTACCACCATCCAGCAAGAAATTCTTACATAGTTCTGAGTGTTAGCTAGTATAAATATCATTAACAGATGATGAAGAAATTCTCAATACATGACAGTTTAAAACTAACAAATTTTAAAAAACTATTAAAAATATCTGAATCCTGTGGTGGTGGCAATCAGACTTCACCATATTCTGCCTCCAAAAGCAGGAAATAAAGGTCTGTAGGAAAAAACAGAACTATCTGCAGCCAGATGTGGTGGTACATATCTGTAATTCTAGAACTTGGAGGTAGAGGCAAATAGATGGATCTCTGTGAGTTTAAGGGCAGCTAAGACTACATAATAGGTCTCAAAAAACAAACAAATGAAAAGGTTCAGTCTGGTTAGATTCTATTAGGCTGACTCATGTGACTCCTGGTATTAGTGTTAAGTAGAAAGGCGACAAGGAATCTATTCTCAGTGTAGAATTCCTAGGTAATTGAGCTGTCTCTCAGGATTAATTTTGGATTTTGTATGTTAACCTTTACCGTATTAGTTTGTTAAAAGTGCTTTCATACAAACTGACATCATTTTTGATATTTAGATATAGCAGTTGTTAAAATTGTCCCCATTTTACTCTAGAGGAAGCTAACTAAGAAACTAAGAACATGAGTTTTATAGGTGTATTGTTTATGTACAAGTCCCAAAATTATAATCTGCAGCTGGCCTGGTTGCATAGGCTGGTTATCAAAGCGATTTGGGAAGCTGAGGCAAGAGGACCACAAGTTCAAGGCCCACCCTTGCCTACAGAGTGAGTTCAAGGCCAATTTGAGCAGGCCCAAATTCCTGGGCTAAAGTATTCTTCCTGCATCAGTCCTTTAGTACTTGGGAATACAGGGCACACAACTGCTCCCAGACATTTCTGTTGTGAGAGAGGGCAGTGGGCTGGACAGGCAGTAAGAGTGCTGCCTGTAGCCTGAATACTTGTTACTGTTATTACTTAGGAACAGGCAAGTGCCACTGTGCCTGGTAACAACTAAATTTGGTAAGCCCATGTCCTGTCCACATGTCACCTCTTACAATATTAAATTGATCCCCTGCTACTGTGATGACATCAGCATTTTGGCAGGTAGTTTGTTTTTTTCAAAAGTGGTAGCAGAAACAGTTGTTGTACTTACTTGTTTCTCAGATTCCCCAAGAAAATATCAGTCATAGAGTTCAGTGTGATGGCATATGCCTGTAATCCTAGCACTCAGGAGGCTGAGGCAGGAGGCTTGTGAATTTGAGGCTAGTTTGGGTCACATAATACAGTCTCAAACAACAACAAAGAAAAAAGTGAAAAAACACCTCTAGATTTGGGTTTATGGAGGTTAAAGCAAGACTGTAAGGAAGCCAGTATTAAATAATAGAAGATAAAGACAGTCTACATTGAATTGCACTACTAAATGAGTTACAGTGTGAATAACAACAACTTGATACACACCTTTAAGCCCTGCAGTCAGGAAGAGGCTGAGGTAGGTAGATCTCTGTGAGTTAGTTCAAGGGTAGTTTGGTCTGTATATTGAGACCCCCCCATCTCAAAACAAGCAAACAAAATTCACAAGTAAGTTAAGAGAATTGAATTTTCATTTCTTCTTGGAACTCTATAAACTGGAGATTAAATCCAGGGTGTCTCAACACTCTAGGGAAATCTATACCCTAACCCTAGATGTACTGAGTGGGAACTGTGTTTTATAATATTTCAAGCTTAAACTCGACTTTCCCATGGTGGGGACTCATGTAGTCATACATCCCAGTTGTGGATTCCCCTTAAGGATATAGCTCTATAATGAGGTTCATGCCCTTGGTGAGACCAGTAGGGGCTGGATTTCAGCCTGTGTGGCAGCCCACTTTCTGGTGCACAGGGTGTATTTACAACCTGTGAAAGGGAAGGTGAGTGCTCTGTACTGTCTTTTTTTTTTTTTTTTTTTACTACACAAGCTGTTAGCATTAAGTAAATTAATACAAGGGAAGGGCTTTGGTACAGCACAATTCCCCGTGTGAGAAAGGCACTGATTCTATACAGACACTACTTGGCTTCAAATGAGAGGATCCAAGGGCTACCTAGACAGACACTGACTGACCTTGTCCTTGTTGTGACAATTCTTATGACTCATCAGATTGTATAGAACCTGCTAATTGCTGGCTGCTAATGCAGAGGTTGTAGCAAAGACGTTTCCTTCATTACCTCTAGTCTGGACTAGCCTTTTCTCTCATCTATGAAGACAGTTTTCTTTTTACTTTTAGACAGGGTCTCATGTGGGCCATGTTGACCATGAGCTCACTAGAATTAAAGATGACAACTCAGTAGAGTTGAAGATGACCTTGAACTCCAGATCCTCTTGCCTCCACTCTATTGCTGGAATTATCAGGATGTGCCACTGCACTGAGCTTTGATGAGTCATCCTCTGGAAGACAGTCATGCTTATTTTAGGACAGCCAGAGAGAGAAACTCTCTTGACCATGGGTAGAATCTGGCTAAATTTCTCTCCGGTTTTCAGGCAAAGGGCATTCATACAGAAGTTGCTAAACCACCATTTGCCGTCTTTCCACACCTTTGAAGCACAAACTGTTTCTGTGGCTGTGTGGACAGAGGAGAAAAGGACCTGTTTGTATGAGTCACTAAACAAAAGATAGGGCTGGTGTCAACCTGAAATTAGGTCCTTGCCTTGCCAATAGTTTGTGAGTTTGAGTAGAGAAATCACCTGTGTTGCATCTTTTACTTCTGCTGTTAAAGATAGTAACAGTAGTTACCCCGAAGGTATTGCATGGGCCAAATGAAATGAATTAAAACAGATGTGGTGCTACACTCCTGCAATCCCAACCTTCAGAAGGCTGAGGCAAGAGGATGGGGAGATCAAATCTAGCTTGGGTTACACAGGAAATCCCAGGCCATCTAAACTACATAGTGAAACCTTGTCTCAAAAAATAAAGCAAAAAAGCATTGGTGGCACACACCTTTAATCCCAGCACACGGGAGGCAGAGGCAGGAGGATCTCTGTGAGTTCGAGGCCAGCCTGATCGACAGAGCTAGTTCCAGGACAGTGTCCAAAACAACAGAGAGAAACCCTGTCTCAAGAAACCAAAATAAATAAATTTAAAAGAAAAGGTGAAAAAGAAAGAAGAAAAGGGATTTTGTTTCTCCAGATCCTTCTGTCTCTACCTCCTGACTGTTGAGATTTCAGGCTTATACCACTATGCCTGGATATGTTTGTCTGGTTTTGTAAAAAATTCAATGTGTATGTGAGTGTATATCGTGTGTGGAGGGGGCGGTGGGAGGGGAAGAAACGGACCTGCAAAGGCCAGAGAAGAGTCAGATCCCCTGACGCTGGAGTCCCAGGCAGTTTTGCTCCCTGATGCAAGAGTCAAGAACCTCTGAGCCATTTCCCCAGCCCATTTGTGTGCTTTTGAGACAGTGCGTGAGTACTACAATGAGAATAAGACAATGAAAAAACCACACTGGAGAGAGTTAAGGGAATTTGTTTTTGTTACAAAGGACCGGGGTTCAGTTCCCAGCACACTTATCAGGCAGTCCACAACCACCTGTAACTCCAGTTCCAGGAGAGCCTTTGTCCTCACCTGGCATCCTCAGGTACCAGTGGTACACGTGTATATGTAGGAAACACTCACACACATACAGTTAAAAAAAAGAGTGGCACCAGCTTGTGACCCAAGCACTTTAGAAACAGGCAAGAAGACCAGGAATACAGACAGCCTCGGGCTACATAGCGAGTTTGAGGACAGTCTAAGTTGTGTGAAACTTGTCTGAACAAACAAAACAAATGAAAAGAGAGGATTAAAAAACAAAACAAAACAAAAAACAGAAAAAGAGAGAACATCAGACCATTATGGGAAGGGAACTCAACTTGCATTGAGTCAAATCTAAAAAAATATTATGTAACAATTCTTTAAGAGTGAAAATTTAGATGCTGATATCACTTCACATTTTTATAGATTTTATTCTTTGTGTGTGTGTGTGTGTGTGTGTGTGTGTGTGTATACAACTTCTGGAAGTTGGTTCTCTTCTTCTATCAAGTGAATTCCAGGGATTGAATTTAAGTCATCAGGCTAGGTAGGTAGTGCCTTTACCTGCTAAGTCATTTCCTGGCTCTACAATTAAAGAAAAATAAAACAAATGGTGCAGGGAATCAATCTCAGGACCTAGATCATGCTAGGGGAGTGCTCTACCATTAAATTGTACCCTTCTCCTCCTTACAAAATTTTAAACAATAAACTGGATGTAAAAATGTAGGGCCCTGCATGGACCCCCAGGCACCTTGAGCAAGTCTGAAGCTGTTGGCTGGAACATCTTGCCCCAGAGTTGTTGTTGGTACTCTTCCTGTTTTCTTGCCCCCTGGAGTTGTCACTGGTGCTCTTCCTGTTTTGCTAACACACATCTGGTAGGGAGGAGCTAAGCCTGTAAACCCTGTTATTTTCCACTGTGATGTGAGTCAGTATATAAGCCCACCCCATCCCCTCAACAAACATCCCGACATTCAGCATCCCGACATTGCAGTTTAACAAATGACCTGCTGTCTTGTCTATTATTTCAATCTCTAGGCCCTCACCTGATTTGTGGAACAAATCGAAGCACGGACGCTACCAAAAATACCTAATACCTTGAGCTTTTTCTTTTTTTTTTAAGCCTCAAAATGAACGCAGGGGAATAACTTAGCGGTAGAACACTTAACAGCGCTTGTATAAGGCCTTTGCCTCAAGCTCCATTGTGGCATAAGAAAACTGCTTATAAATGAAGATGAGGGCTGGGTAGATGGCTCAGTGGGTAAAACATTTGCTGTTGAAGTGTGAGGGATGTGAGTTCAAATCTCTAGAACTCACATAAAAGCCTGCTTATGTTTGCCTGATTTTGCACTTTTATAATCCCAGGGCTCTTAGTGTACAATAAGAGATGGAGTATTCCCTGAAGCTTGTGGGAGCTAATCTGCTATACAGTGGCAAACAGACAATCCTTCCTTGAACAAGGTCAGAAATAAGGACTGGGTTGGCCTTTGACTTCCACACACCATGGCATGTACAGCTTCATTCACACATGTACACCTCCTACACACACACACACACACACACACACACAACTGGAGAGGAGGCCTAGTGGTTAATGTGTTGTTCTTTTGCTATAATTATTGCCTGTGAAACACAAACACGAGACTCAGCGCCCACGTGGAGTTTATTGAGAGAGGGGAGAGAAGGGGGTAGCTGGTGGCCAACCAAAAGCAGGGGAGAGAGAGGAGAGAAAGACAGAAGGAGGAAAGAGAGCAAGGGAGAGGGAGAAAAGAGAGAGAGAGCAAGAGAGAGTCACGCTTGGTGCACTTGCTTTAAAAGGGAACTTGCGCATGTGTAACTGAGTCCCCTGGCAGCCAGGCAAAGCTTGAGCAGCCTGATAAGTCATGATGTAGATAAGACAAGGCCATGAGCATCCTGCTCATCATCGGGGTGGGGTCAGAAGACTGCTGGTTCCCAATATAATGGAACTGGGTACTCTTCCAGAGGCCCTGGCTTTGAGTCCCAGAACTCACATGGTGGTTCCCCACAGTCTATATGTGCAGCTGTCTGTACTGCAGGTCTAGGGAAGCAATGCCCTCTTCTGGCATCTGGTGCACAGGCATACATACAGGCAAAACATCTATACACATAAAATAGTAAAGTAATAATAGAAAAATTAAAAAAAGAAAGACCTGGTGGTACACATCTTAATCCCAGCACCAGGGTGGCAGAAGCAGGTGGATCTCTGTAAGTTCAAAGGCAGCCTAGTTCCAGGCCAACCAGGGCTACCTAGTGAAAATCTCTCTCTCTCTCTCTCTCTCTCTCTCTCTCTCTCTCTCTCTTTCTCTGTGTGTGTGTGTGTGTGTATTTATGTGTATGATAAAAGTGACTTGTGACTTAATCTTATTTGGCATGTCATGAGAAAAATTTCTATGAATTTTGGTTAATATCAGATCAAGGACTGTTTTATTTTTTGTTCTATATACTATTTATCCATTATCTTTATATTTCATCTCACCTATTTTTATTTTTAAGTTAGCAAACAAAGTAGGTTTTATTATGGAATTTTCATACGTGTGTGGTTATACTTTGCTCCAATTTGTCTCTCTCCTCTATCATATTGGATCGCATGTAGTCCTGGTGGCCTTGAACTCATAGCTGAGGTTGTCCTTTGAACTCCTGGTCCTTTAGCCTCCCCTCTCAAGTATTGGAACTACAGGCATGTGCCACCATACCAGACTCACTTTCATTTTCACAAGTTCTCTCTAGTAGAAGACTGAAGTGACAATATTTCTTCAGGATATGTTAACACATATCAAAACCTTAATATTCTGCCTATTAAATGAGTAGTTTCTTATTTAGAAATATGTTTCAAGGGGGCTGGAGGGGTAGTTCAGCCATTAAAGGCCAGGCTCACAACCATAAATATAAGAAATATGTTTCAAGTAACAATAGATTTGGAAAATCATAAAAACCTAGAAATAAATATCCTACAACAGGAGAAAGAGTAGATTAATTATATTAAATATTATATTATGCTCATTAAACATAATAGGGTTTGTTTTGCTTTGTGTTTTGTTTTTTTGAGACAGGGTTTCTTTGTATTATAGTCCTGGCTGCCCTGGAACTCGCTCTATAGACCAAGCTGGCTTTGAACTCACAAAGATTGGACTGCCTCTGCCTCCCAAGTGCTGGGATTAAAGGCTTATACCACTACCGCCTGGTTCTAAACATAGTAGTTTAAAATGCCTGTAATGGTAAGAGTTTGTCTTCATCTAATGTTAATTAAAAACATTCAGCCTTTATGAGGCAAAACATACCTTTTTTTTTTTTTTTTGTTTGGTCAACAAACTCTTGTCCAGCACCTATACAGTGCCAAGGTTACAGTGGCTCATTTACCCAGAACAGACATGTAAGCAAAGGATGAAGAATGCTGTCCTCGAAGTTATACCTGTGCTCCATGGAATGGGGCAATTCTGCCCCCATGGTCCGTGAACTTGTCACAGAATAGACATGAGTAGAAGCAGTTATCAAAAAGTAGAAAGGTAATCCAGGCTAAAGGCAGGGGCATGGTGACTGTGCTGCCATGGTTGGCATGGCTTGGAAGAAGAGTAGGAGAATACATCTTATTCTTTCAGAAACAGGATAGAGTGTTGTAAAGGCCTTACCATGGAAAACCCATATGTAAAAGATGATTCAAGATTTAAGTATGGAAGCCACATACTATATGAGAGATATACATATTACTATAGATAGTTAATGGACAGGGTTATATTTGCTGAAAATGAAGAGGAAGGGATGCAAGCAGAAATTTAGGAGGTAGAATGAACAAGTTTTAGTGAACAGACGCCCTCAGTGAGGAAGAAGAGGAAAGATAAAACCCTGAAATCCTGTCAAGATTTTTTTTTTCTCTTTTTGGTTTTTCAAGACAAGATTTCTCTGTATTGCTTTGGAACCTGTCCTGAAACTTGCTCTGTAGACCAGGCTGGCCTCGAACTCACCAAGATCCACCTGCTTCTGTCTCCCGAGTGCTGGAATTAAAGGCATGCACCACCAACGCCCAGCTTCAGAATCAACTATCTTATGTTCAAGTGTGAGGCTAGAGACTGCACCAATATAAAGTGGAGAACAACAACAACAAAAACAGTAGAAGGACAGAAGAAAAAAATAACTACAAAGACTACTAAAAGATGAAAATTGGTAGTTTCAGATAAACTTTTCTTCTGACTTGTAAGAAAGGGAAACAGAAAATTAAGACAGTTGTAAATGATGCTTAACATTTTCAGTTCTAAGTTCAATCAGCATAGTCATCAATTGGCATTTACTCTGAACCCTATGGGTGAGTAACATGGAACCAGATCCCACAAGAAATACTATCTTCTGCCTACATGAGCAAACTTAGCTCTTGGATTACTGCTTTCAGGAGCTATACATAATGACAGTTGATGTCAATAGGTTGTGAGATTCAGCTTGAAATTGTTATGTTAAAATAGGGACAATCATCGATGGATGGTGGTGACACATGCCTTTATTCCCAGCACTCAGGAGGCAGAGGCAGGTGGATCTCTGAGTTGGAGACCAAGCTGGTCTACAAGAGCTACTTCCAGGACAGCCTCCAAAATCACAGAGAAACCCTATCTTGAAAAACAAAACAAATAAGTAGGAACAATCATATACCAAGTTTAATAATAAAAAACATAATTGAAGGCTGTGTGTGGTAGTACCTGTAATCCCATCACTTGGGAGCTAGAGACAGAAGGATTGGGAATTCAAGAGCATCCTCAGCTACATAGCAAGTTCAAGGATAGCTTGGGCTAAATGACCTCCTGTTCCAAAAACCACCAAATATCTCCTACTATTATCCCCAAGAAGAATCTCTCTCTCTCTCTCTCTCTCTCTCTCTCTCTCTCTCTCTCTCTCTCTGTGTGTGTGTGTGTGTGTGTGTGTGCGTGTGCGTGTGCGTGTGCGTGTGTGTTGAGGCAGGGTTTCTCTGTGTAACAGTTCTGGCTGTCCTGGAACTTGCTTGGTAGACCAGGCTGGCCTCGAATTCTACCTGCCTCTGCCTCCCAAGTATTGGGATTAAAGGCATGCACCACTACCACCCGGTTCTGAATATATTTTTTTATGTTGAACAAAGAAGTCATTGTCCAATGCAGTTATGCTCCTAAGTTTTTAAGGTATTTACTAATTAATATATATTATCAAATATTATTTTGCAGTGAAAGAGTTTATTTTTATTTAACTACTATATCAATAATGCAAGGTAGACTTTCACCTTATCAGGTAAAAATAAGGTGAGTTGACTCAGGACATACAGGAGGGCTGTGCATGTGTGAATAAGGACATGCAGAAGCCAGTGGTCAAATTCAGGTGTCCTTCCTCAGGAACAGTCTGCTAGCTTTTTTTCTGAGATGGAGATGGGGAGGGCATGATGCAGTGACCCTCTGTGACCAAAATGGAAAGATGAGGAGGCCAAGAGCGTATAGTGTCTAGTTATCTCGGGCAATCTCCCATTCAAGTACTAATTAGGCTTTCTTAGGTCAGAAGAGATGTCAAAGACATGATAATATAACCATAGACTTTTAATTGATTCATTGTAGATTTCACATCATGTATTCCGATCCCATCCATCTCCCAGTCCCTTATTATTCACCTACCACCCTTGCAACCTCTCTACTTTTTTTTTTTTTTTTTTCTCCCCTTTTTTAAGGCTGTCTCTCTGCTTGGATTGGACTTGCCTATTAGGATAGTCTGGCCAGCTATAGAGGCCCAGGGACCCACCTGTTCCTACCCCAATTCCCCCATCTCCAGCTTTGGGTTTATAAGGGTGTGATGCTGCCATGCCTAGGTTTTTGTATTTTTTATTTTTAATGGGTTCTGGAGATCTAACTCAGGCTCCTTTACTCATTTATCAACTAAGGCATCTCCCCAGCCCATTTTTGTGTATAGAGCCCAGGTTGTTGCCTCAGCCTTACTAGTGCTGGGGTTATGAACAGGGCTTTGCTTATGCAGTAAAAAATGAAATACAAAGAAACCCTGAGCAGAGTGTGGTAGCACTGGAGAAGAAAAGATAGGAGAATTGGTGCTGTTTTGAAGCCTGCTTGATCTACTTTGCCAGTTCCAAGTCATCCAGGGGGCACTTAGGGATATGCTGTCTCAGTCAGTTCTGGTAGATAGAATGTCAAACATTGCGATTAAAACCTATTTTTAACCTCCAAGGTCAGTAGCACATTTAGTATTAAGGTACTTTTAAAATCCTGCATTAAAAGTGTTTTCTTTAATCAGGTGTGGTAGTACATATGTATGACCCCAGCCTTGGGGGTCAAGACCAGAGGGATCCAGGATAGCATGGGCTATATAGAGAGACCAGTGTCTCAAAGCAGAACAAAGCAGCTGGGGGTGGGGCTTTAGGTGTTTATCATTCTGTAGTAGTTCTCCATCTATTCCTTTTCTCCCACATCCGAATCTCTTTCTAGTAGGGTTCCTATTGCTGGCTACCCAGCCATTACCATCATAATACCATTTAAGGTAGCTTGGCTGGATCTATTTATTCTGAGTCCTACAATCTACTTTCTCTTTTAGTCTTGCTTCCTAAATCAAGTTGACAACCCAGTTTATTTTTCCTTCTTTTATTTCAACAACTCTTGATTTAGATTGGTTAGGAGGCTATAATATAATCCGGGCACAACCTCTCCCCCTTGGACTCTGTATTTACGAGGCTTCCTCCTTTTCTGGCTGAACGTGTTGAAGCCAGGCAGAGTACCTCGTGAAGGACTTCAGCCCCCACAGTTCTCTGTGTGCGCATGCTCACTCTTCTTACAGTTGTCAAAGTGCTTTTCCAGAGCGGTCACATAATCAACCCGAAAGAAGAAATAAATACTGTTCACTTTTCAATTTTTATCGATCCTTAAAAACTGGACACTTAAAGGTAACTGCTGCTATGGATTTATTACTTGAAATTGGGTTATCGCATGTAAAAGCCGATCTATTGTGTGTGGTGGGGGAGGGGAACAGGCATCTATTTCTCAGACTTTGCTATATATAAGCAAAAAAACCCTTCCAAATCAAATTATACAGTCAGTTACTTAAGGATACTGCATATTGACTTGGTAAATTTTATCTTAAACACGAACTTAGCTTTTGTTTAAAAGATCTTATTTATTAAAAGGTGGGTCTTGACCTTGACAGTGAATTTATACAGAAAGTGAAATTTGTATTATTTTTAAAGAGCATTGGGAAAAGGGAGTATTTTCTTATAACATTGAGAATTTAATGAGGAAGTATTACTATTAACGCCATTATAAAATATTCTGAGTCTAGGTTACTTTCTGGCTGGGGTGGTGGTGGTAAAGTACAGCATTTTTCCCCCACCAAAAGCATGCAGTTTAAGCTGAAGGCATTAGCAAAAATTGTTGATTGAATACAAACAACAAGAAAAGCTGGGTGATACTAAATATAATCCAACACATATTTCAGCCATGATGATATAGCTATTGTAAAGAAAATTCTAGTTCACCAAAACACTCACATCCAGAAGTATAATGGTCTACTGCAGCACTGTAAGGAGTATGAAAATGTCTCTGTGCCCATCCTCCTTGGCAGTGATGGAACTTTCTGCTGTCTGAATACAAGGTTCACTCTCTTCTCTGTGCTCTATTTATAATACTAATCAAAGTCATTGTTTTAGGTAGAGGGAACTGGGGAGCATTAAAGCAATCTAAAGTAAGCTTTATTGATAGTAGCAGGCAATCCCTGGTGCATGTTAAACTGGGCTGGGTTTTTTTTCTAGGGGAGGGGAAGAGGCAGGGAAGAGAAGACTAAAAAGGCAAGTGATGTGATTGAGAAGTGAAATGTTTCCCCAAACCCACTATGTTCTTTGTACACGAAACTTTGAAATGAAAGATGTATCTGTTAAGCATTTCAGTGATGGTTTTAATAAAAGAAGTTATTCCAACTTCTTGTCTGGTATCTTTTGTGTAATAGTTAAGAGAGATGATACCTCCATTTTAAAAATTGTTATCTTTAATAGTCTAAAGGCAGAGCTGTTATGCCCTTTTACAAATGTCCCAAGAAAGATGCTTCTCCAGTATGTGGGTTAATTAACAGTATTAAATATATTAATAACATATTTGCAATTGTACTGTCATCTAAAAATAATTATATGTTTGGTCATAGCTCCTTTAACATTTCAAAATATTTGTTTTCAAGGTCTCAGACCTGTGATATTCAGATATGTAAGGCAATTAACATATCCTGAGACAACCTAATTCAGTGAAAACTACACACTTAGAAATCTTTTAACTAAAAGTGATTACTGTTTTCATCCTTGAGTAAGAAAACAGGTTGTATGACAGAGGTGAATATAGCTCTTCTATGTGAAGTGGAAAATACCATACACTCCTTATATGGCTAAATGAAGCAGTGAGGGTAATGTACTATAATTACAATGTATGAGAATTTGGGACTTTGTACTCCTATTTTTAACGGTTGCTAGCATATGGTAATTCAGGGTCGTCAAACCATAGTCTTTCACTGTTAATACTAGTGATAAAAGAATGGATTCTAAATTTGCCAGTCTTGTGACTGAGGCAGCAGCAGGAGGATTCAAAAATGAAAATCTGGCAACCCCAGAATTATCTTGACTGTCTACTTAAATCTTAGATGCGTTTTTAAAGTCCCGCCCCCACTCCATCTCACAGACTCCCTCCCTCCTCCCTCTCTACCTCCCTCCCTCTGACCTCAAATCCAACCAGAAGCATTTCTCCACTCTGCAGAGAATTTCTCAGGCTCCCGTTGAGACTTGAAACACCAAGAAGCCAGGAAATCTCTTGGGCGGCAGAATTGGAGACGAGAAAATTGAAGAATAAGCAGAAACACCACAATCCTTAGAGTAATAAGAAGCAAACACGTCTAAACGTTTCAGTAGGTTTTCTTTTCGGTTTGTTTGTTTGTTTGTTTTTTTGAGTCAGGTTTCATTTATACCAGGCTGGACTCGAACTGGCTAAGAAGTCAAAGCTGACCTTGAATATTTGATCCTTCTGCCTCTACCTCCAGAGTACTAGGATTACAAGCATGCGCCACCACGCCCGGCGATTTGCCTCTGTTTAGAAACTGGGTTTTCTTTTATATTAAAACGTCTCCTAACAAAATGGAGTAGCTGCCGCTACTGGGAGGCCAGAGGATGATTGTGCAGCTGACTTCTTCCAACAAATGCCTAAGATTTGCTCTCATGGTTCGCTGCAGCCAAATGAAACAATTGTCCGCGGCAAGAAGGCAGTTTGCTAATCAAGACGGCTGTCTTCCTTTTTTTTTTTTTTTTTTTTTTTTAAGTGCTCCAGCTGGAGAAGGGGAAAGAGAGGGTCGTGTACCCACGTCTTTTTAACCTTGCTGAAGGACGCAGCACTATTTATTGACGTATGCAAATAACTGGGGGAGGGTGGTGCTTGGGAAAAAACAGGAACCAGAATCAGTTTCTCATCGCAGGGCGAACGCTCTGAGTTCCGGTGAAGGGGAAAGAGACGTGGCGAAATTGCTGTCTTTCTGTCTTATAAGCACATCTCTCACTAATAGAGAAAAGGGACCGAGACGTCAGAAGGGGTGAAGACGCTCTCATAGTGTTTTTAGAGACCTTGCTCGAGCCCTCCTATCTACCCCCCCTCCCGCCCCGCATCCCGACCTGCTCTTCTAAATGCGAGATTATGGATTTGCGTTGCAATTGGCTAGTGGCGGTGGCACTGGATTTTCGCAAGTAAAACACCCGCCCGCTTCAGTGAGGGCATTCATGATCACACTGACAATAACGCATCTCTCTTTCTTCCCGTTTCAGCTGCGCAAACCATGCAGGATGATTTACTGATGGACAAAAGCAAAACCCAGCCACAGTCTCAGCAGCAGCAGCAGCAGCGGCAGCAGCAGCAGCAACAGCTCCAGCCCGAGCCCGGCGCAGCCGAAGCCCCGTCCACGCCCCTCTCCTCAGAGACCCCTAAGCCCGAAGACAGTAGCGCAGTGCCGGCCCTCAGCCCCGCCTCGGCCCCTCCAGCCCCCAACGGCCCCGACAAAATGCAGATGGAGTCGCCGCTCCTGCCGGGCTTGAGTTTCCATCAGCCTCCTCAGCAGCCGCCGCCGCCGCAGGAGCCCGCGGCGCCCGGAGCGTCGCTGTCGCCGTCCTTTGGCAGCACCTGGTCCACGGGCACGACGAACGCAGTGGAGGACAGCTTCTTCCAGGGGATCACCCCGGTCAACGGGACCATGCTCTTCCAAAACTTCCCGCACCACGTCAACCCGGTCTTCGGAGGCACCTTCTCCCCGCAGATCGGCCTGGCGCAGACCCAGCACCACCAGCAGCCGCCGCCGCCCGCGCCGCAGCCTCCGCAGCCAGCGCAGCCCCCGCAGGCGCAGCCCTCTCAGCAACGCCGCTCGCCCGCCAGCCCCAGCCAGGCGCCCTATGCGCAGAGGAGCGCCGCCGCCTACGGCCACCAACCCATCATGACCAGCAAGCCGTCCTCGTCCTCTGCCGCTGCGGCCGCTGCTGCCGCGGCCGCCGCCTCCTCGGCCTCGTCCAGCTGGAACACGCACCAAAGCGTGAACGCCGCCTGGAGTGCCCCGTCCAACCCGTGGGGTGGCCTACAGGCTGGCCGGGACCCTCGCCGCGCTGTCGGCGTGGGCGTGGGCGTAGGTGTGGGGGTACCCTCCCCTCTTAACCCCATCTCGCCGCTCAAAAAGCCCTTCTCCAGCAATGTGATCGCGCCACCCAAGTTCCCTCGTGCGGCCCCGCTCACCTCCAAATCCTGGATGGAGGATAACGCTTTCCGGACCGATAATGGTAACAATCTGTTGCCTTTTCAGGTAATGCCCCTGTGCTCTTGCACACGCCTTCTTCCCACCCGTTTCTCCCCCTCTTTCCGGTTTTTAAACATCGGCCCACCCGCTGTTATTTAGAAGGGATGGCAAATTGCAGCTCCCCTAAAATCTTATGGTTCACTGTGACTATTCCACTCAATCTGGATGGGGGTGGGGTATGAGCTTGGGGGAACATTGTGCCTGCTTGCGGGTAGAAGAGGGCCTTTTTTTCTTCCAGTTCTTCTCCTCCTCCTCCGTGCTTGGTGCTTCTTATTTTGGCCTTTGACAAATGAAGCCGTATGTGAACAGCCAGGTGCAGGAGAAAGTAGACTGAGATTCCTATCATTTTAAGCAGCTTCACATTTTCAGGTTACGCAATCCTAGGCTCAAGGTGCTGGAAAGCCATCCACGCCCAAACCACCCTGGCTTTACTCTTAAAGCGGTTAACAGCCTTTGAGTGGTGCTATTTCAAATAGTTGCTTATGCTCAACCAAACTAATGTGAACACATGTGTTTATCTCTCACTAAGGCACTGCAATCACTAATAATCAGCATATTGCCCTGCCAGGAAAATTACGAGTGTGAGATTCCAATAAACACCCTAAACTGAAGTAGAAGAGTGGAAATTCAAGGGGTACTATTCCCATGCTCTCACTTAAAAGGATTTAGGTTGGTTTTTTTTTCCAAGAGAGAGACAATAGGACACGACCTTCAGAGCCATATTGCAATGGAGTCTATTTGCTAGCGAGCACTGAAATATTTAAAGCTGCAGTGTCCTTCACCAGTTGGGTTATTTAAGAAGACAATGCAGATCAATTACACCATTTGAAACTGGGCAAAGTGAAAGTCTTGCAACTTTAATGAAAAATGAGTCTTGTGCCTTGGTATTAAATGCCAATGAAAAGTCCAGGAAGTGCTCCCGACAGAAATATTGAATGGACAAAGTGCCCTTGATCCTGTTGCTTTCTCAGTCTGTAGCCACAGCAGTGGGCAGGGTCCTGGACATTTTGGATCAGAAAGGGTGCTGAGAGTGTGCGTTCATTGGGAGCCTTTGCTCTCTGATAGGCACTTACTTACCAGGCCCCTGTGAATTGATTTGTCCATATGCTTTTAGGCGCTGATATGAGAGAAAATCTGGGCGTGGTGGTGAAAGCTTATAGTTCCGGCACCAAGGCTGGGCTGTAGCTCAGCCTGGGTTACTGATATGATTTTGTCTCAAAAAAGGAAAGAACAAGAATCCTTTGACCCCCTACTGACAGATGATAGACTCACAATTTGACCAAGGAAGAATCTGGTACAGCTGGAGCCTTCAGTTTGCTCATCTTTACCTTTCAGATGTTTGGGGGTGGGTTCCTATCATGTCGAAGGAAATACCATCGTTGAAAACATGTCTCAAGCCTATAGCAAGAATTTTTGTTCATGACAACTCAGGGTCTATGGAATTTGGTTGTTTGGGTTTGGGGGCTTTTTCTTGGTGTTACACAGGCTGGTGCTGTGAGGTGTTGCTCCTGCTAAGCACACTCCCTGTGGAGTTATACTCTTATCCCTGAGAAGCTTCAGTGAGCAGAGGTCTCACAGTTTTAAAGGGTCTTACAGGAATGGTAGATTTTAGTTTTCTCAACAGGGTGTTATATAGCTTGTGCTTATCTCAGAATATGCTGTTTGCTGAGGATGACCTTGAACTCCCAACTCTCCTGCCTCCAACTTCCAGGTGCTAAGGTTATAGACTTATGCTATCATACTGATTTCTTTCCATTCTAACACTTATTTTAGTAAATGGAGATTCTTTGCAATGGCATGAATTCTGTTAGCTGAGAACAGTGAGTAGGACAGGAAGGAGATGCTGGAGTTGGCACTTGGAAGGAGAGGCCATGTGCCTTGACAGTTCCCACTCAGAAGATAATCTGGATTCCTTTTTAATGTTTAAAATAAAAATGTGTGTGTGTGTCTGCAAGAGCGAGTGCACTTGAGCTTGCATGCCTGGTTTATGTTTGGAGGTCAGAGGAAACCTTGTGGAGTCTGTTTTCTCCTTTACCTTTATGTGAATTCTGGGATCAAACTGATTGGCAGGATTTCAGTCTCCCTTAAATTCTTGTCTTGAATTCTCAGGAGTTTATTTAATTGGAATACAAAAGGTTTTTAAATTTTTATTTATTTTGAGACATGAGCTCTTTCTACTTGGCACAACTCAAGTGGTCCTCTTACCTCTGTCTCCCAGGCTAGTGAAACTACAGTTACGTGACGTCATATCTGGCACGATCAGTCTTTATTTATTAGCACCTAAAAAGGGGATTGGGCCTTATGTTGGTGAATACCTTTGATCCTAGCAGTTTGAGGATCTCTGCGTATACAGAGTGAGTTCCAGGACAGCCAAAGACACAGAGGAAAGCCTGTCTTGAAAAACAATAACAAAAAAGTCTGGGGGGTGGGGGTTGGAAAGTAATATAATCCAAAACGTCACCAATCATGGAGGGAGCAGAGATATAGCTCTGTTGGTAAAGTGTTTGTCATGAAAGCATATGAGGACTTGAATTTTGTTCTGTAGTGTCTGCATAAAAATCTGGGTGTTCTGGCCCATGCATATAACCCTAGCGCTGGGGAGTGAGGAGGGTCTTAAGGCTTGTTGGTCAGTGAGCTCCAGGTTCAGTGAGAGGGACTGTGTCAGAAACTAGTGAGATCCGTAGAGTAAGACACCAGACATTGATTGACCCCCGGCCTCTGCATATGTGTGCAAACACACACACACACACACACACACACACACACACACTCCCCGATACTGAGTAGTAGTAGTAGTGTGAGGATTGCCAATGTTTCTCAACAAACCATTGCATGATGCTAGTCAGACCAAAACACCTTTGTACTCTTTATTTTTTTATTTTTATTCTGTAATAGATAGATGATAGTACTATTGAATGGGCAAAAAACGATCGACTCATTTGGTTAAAATTAAACATTTTTTGGCCTCAAAAATTAATACTCTCTGTGTCTCATTTCTACTTCTTATTTAAAATGGTTCTTTAATTTTTTTGAAGATTTATTTTTATTCTTTATTCATATGTACGTGTTTGTGTGAGTATATGCCATGCATCTGTAGGTGCCAGCCTATACTAGAAGGCATCTGATTTCCTAAAGCTAGGATGATTGATTATGGTCAGTCATCCTCAGATGTAGCTGCCGGGAAGCGAACCTGGGTTCTCAGTTGTTAAGTGCTCCCACCTGCTGCACTTCTTCAGCTGGGCTTTAAGGTTTTGAAGTAGCATTGTATTGACAGTAGTTGGACCGAGTGCTGCATATACCTGTGTGCAGTCAAGAGGTTGAGGCAGGAAGATGCCTTGGCCTACGAGGTGAAAACCTCTGTTTGGTTTTGTTTTGCTTTGCTTTATTTTGAGACAGGGTCTCTCTCTCTACATTGATATTTCTGGCTGTTCTGGAATGCACTATATAGACTAGGCTGGCCTTGAACTCATAGAGCTCTGCCTGCCTCTGCCTCTGCCTCCAACTTCCCAGCATTGGGATTAAAGGTGTGTACTACAATGCCTGGCAAAAAACTTGTTTTTTTATTATTATTATTATTATTATTATTATTATTATTATTATTGTTGTTGTTGTTGTTTTTTTGTTTTTCAAGACAGGGTTTCTCTGTGTAGTTCTGGCTGTACTGGAACTTGTTTTGTAGACCAGGCTGACCTCAAACTCAGATCAGCCTGTTTTTGTCTCCCAACGGCTGGGATTTAAGGGCATTCCCCACCATAGCCTCACAAAAATCCTGCTATTTAAAAAATCTTTTTGATTCAGGATTCCTGTAATTTTAGCACCCAGGAGGCTGAGGCAGTAGGCTTACTGTGAGTGTGAGGCCATCCTGGGCTACAGAGTAAGATCTTACCTCAAAAGCAACAAACCAGAAGTATAACTAGAACTAGAGAAATAACTTGGTTGTGCTTTGGCTTGTAAATTTGCCAGGCTTGGTTTGTGTTAATAACTCTTTTTGTTTTATGTGTATGTGTGTTTAGCCTGCATGTATGTCATGTCCTTGTCCTAGAACTGGAGAAACAGATGCTTGTGGATTCTGGGAATTGAACCCAAGTCCTCTGGAATAGCAACTAGTGCTCTTAACCACCGAGCCCTTCTGTAGCCTCATGCCAAATATGTTTCAAAGTCAAAGTGTCTTGGTTCTTAATGGGTGTTAATTTAAACCATTTTTCTAGGATTGGATACATTTTGTTTCTTTAAATTGAGGAAGTTTTCTTTCTTTGTGTTTCGTTTTTTGAGATAGGGTTTTACTGTGTAGCCCTGGCTGGCCTGCAGCTCAAATGCTGGAGTTAAAGGCTTGCCTGATTTTTGTTTTGTTGTTTGGAGATAGTCTCACCACCATTAGCCAGGGTTGGCCTGGAATTTGCTATTTTCCTGCTTCCTCCTCCTCCTGAGGGCTTAGATTACAGGAAGCCATTTCTGGCCTAAACTGAAAAGTTTATTTCATGGAATACGTATATTTAAAAGATTTTAATTTTAATTGTGTGTGCATATGTACAGTACATTTGGTATCTGCAGGGATCAGATGCCAAATCCCCTGGAGCTGTAGTCACAGGTATTTATCTGTGAGTTGTCCACTCAGGTCCTCTTCAAGAGCAGTATGCTTTCTTAACCCCTGACCCTATTTTTCAGGTTTTAATTACTTTCTGGAATCCCACTTTATAGCTCAGGTTGGCCTTGAATTCAGAGCTTTCTGTCTCAGCTTCTAGAGTGGATTATAAAATGTGAGCCACCAGGTATGGCTCCTTTAATTTTTGTTCTTTCTAAACAGGTGCCTAGTGCTAAAAGAGACTTTGAACAGTATCTTTTATAGTGTATCCTTTTGTCTTTGTTGCTTCTGTCTGAGACAGGGTGTCTCATAGTTCAGGCTGGACACAAACTTGCTGATTCAGCCGTGGCTGCCCAGGACACTTCCGACTCAGCCTCCCGAGTGCCCAGCCTCAAGCACATCTGACTTAAAAACAGTAAGAAAGGTCCTTTCATTTGCTGTGCCACTTCACTCTCTTTTGTCATTGCCACCATCACAGTAGCCTCATGTGGTTTGTTTTGTAAAAGCCGCGTGCTTTCTGTTGGCTTCCTAAACCACACAGGCTTTCTTACTCCGATAGACTTGATTGGCTTTCCTGCCTTGAGGTGGCTGCTACATTAGGGATTACTTGTATCTAAAAGCTGTTTCATTTCTAGGCAGGTCCTGAGAAGTGAGTGACATCACTCAGGTAGGAGAACTCTAGCCACTTTTATTGCTACATGCCTGTTGCTTCCTGTAGTGCTAGTGTTGTCAGAATTTGTTGAACTTAGGCTCTCTTTGGACTCCAAAGGGATTTTGTAACAGAACGATCTTTTAGTGAGGCTTCAGTGTGTGTGTGTGTGTGTGTGTGATTTTGTAACAGAACGATCTTTTAGTGAGGCTTCAGTGTGTGTGTGTGTGTGTGTGTGTGTGTGTGTGTGTGTGTGTGTGTGTTTTATACTGGGGCATATATACAGGTGCAGTCACCCTTGTGTATGGATTTGGAGGCCAGAGGTGAGTTTCTGGTGTGTTTGTTGCTAGTCATTTTATTTTTTGAGACAGGGTCTTACTGAACATGACACTATCCCTGCTAGACTGGCTGGCCAGTGAACACACAGGATCTGCCTTTTCCTGCCTCTCTACATCCCCAGTGCTGGGATTTCAGGTAGAGGCTGCCATGCAGGTTCTGAGCTCCTAACCCTCCTCTTTTTATGTCTCAGTGTTGGTATTCAGGTACAGGGCTGCCCTTGGGTTTCTGACAGGGTGCATCTTCTGCTGCAGCCACTATGTTCCCTTTGGAAAGGGTGCTGCCCACCCCTCCCCCCTCTGTTCCTTTCTCTCTGTTTCTTGGCCCCCCCCCCCAATTCTTTTTTTTTTTTCTAATAAAAAATCTCACATGAACTCTGTTCCATGGTGTCATTTTCTCTTGAGCTGATTTTTTTTAATTACAACACTGAGCTCTGGGATTGCAGGTGTATACCCACCACTCCCAGTTTTTTGAGGTGTGTGAAGAGGAACAAGTTCTTGTCATCCAGTTCAGTCTATTCTCAAATGACTCTGCTTCAATCTGGGTTCTAGGCAGATGCAACCACTCCTGCTTTACTGAGGTCCACTATCAGGTTGGTGAATCTTAGCAGAACTCAAGTTTAGCAGTACTCAAGAACAGTGGAACCTTCCATGAGGGAACTACACATGTGCCACTCATGTAGTATGAGATAGGAGAGCCTGTGTGCTATTAAAGAGATATTCTGACTGTGTGGCAAGTTTAGATTTAAGCAGCATTGTTGTCCAAGGAAGTTTAGAAGGGACCTTTGCAAGCACTTAATCTCTGATCACTCTGGAAATCAGATTTCTAGCATGTGACTTACCCAAATTCAGGCCGGTAGTTTATGTCAATAGGGTTTAGAGTCAACTCTGCTTCACAAGTTGGAGGAAATTATGTGATATTTTTTGATCTATAAGGTGGAAATGATAATAATTTACTTTGAGTTGGGTTACAGTAATTGTTACTATAATGACAACCAGAATGTCTGTGTGAACATATCACAGTATGATATGGCTAATGTTCTCATTTAGTGCCATCAATTATTGTGTAATTTTTTTTTCTTTTCTGTTTGCTTAGGAATGTGTTTTCATATTAGGATGAGCTCATACAACACAATCTAAATATCTCAAACTGCCATATAATACCATGTATTTTTTTTCTATGTGATAATATTCTCAATTATCAGATCCTCTGGTGGTACAGTTGATAATTCAACATTTACCTGTGACCAGACCCTGTGTTAATCATTTCACAGATAGCTTCTCATTGAAACTCCTTTGAGGTGGAAGACTATTATCCTCATTATGCTGATTGGGAAATTCAGGGCCAGTACATTTGCATTGTTTGCTCAAGGTTTTATAGTTAGCAATTTACTAACTTGGAACTTGAGCCAGCACTCTGTTCAGTGGAGCGCACACCTTTCGTCCCAGCACTCACAGAGGCAGGTAGATCTCTGTGAGTTTGAGGCTAGCCTGCTCTACACAGTGAATTCCAGGACAACCAGGGATACATAGTAAGCCAGATTCTCTGCCTCCCGTTATGGTTAGTTGCTCTTACCCCTTCCTACTGCCTCTCTACATCAGCACATTGTAGATGAAGGTGCCTACACTGAATTTATACTTCACTTTATGAGAAACCTTGAAGATTCAAAGAAAAACTTGTAATCATGTGATTGAATTATATAACAAAAAAAAATGTTTTTAATTATGAAATAAATGTTTTAGTCAAAGTTGCATCGGAAATCAAAACTTTGACATTTTCCAAGAGATTTTAGTCATTAACTGTAATTAGTTGTTTAAATTTATTGCATTTTTTGTTTGAGCCAGGGTCTTGCTTTATTTTGTGCCCCTCTGGCTGGTCTGGAACTTTCTGTATAGTTCAGGCTGCCTGCTTCTGCCTGTAGAGTGCTGGAATTAAGAGACCTGGCACCATGTCTGATCCACACAACATTTTATTTATTTATTTATTTATTTATTTGTTTGTTTGTTTGTTTAGGGACAGGGTTTCTCTGTGGTTTTAGAGCCTGTCCTCGAACTAGCTCTTGTAGAACAGGCTGGTCTCAAACTCAGAGATCCGCTTGCCTCTGCCTCCTGAGTGCTGGGACTAAAGGCATGTACCACCACCACTGGCCTCCATACAATTTTTAAATATAATTTATTTTTATATATTTTATGTACATTGTTGTTTTGCCTATATGTATGCCCATGTGTGGATGTCAGATCTTGGAGTTACAGTTAACTGCTATGTGGGAGCTGGGAATTGAACCCAGGTCCTCTGGGAGAGCAGTCAGTGCTCTTAACCACAGAGCCATCTCTCCAGCCTGGTCCATACAATTTTTAAGAATAGTTTATTGAAAGCCAGACATGGTGGCTTATACCTTCAATCCCAGCACTGGGGAGGCAGAGGCAGATGCATCTCTGTGAGTTCAAGCCAGCTGGCTTTACATAGTGAGTTCCAGGATGGCCAGGGCTGTGTAAAGAGACTATCTTAAAAAGGATTAGTTTATTGAGTATACTGTAAAAGGGCAGCAGGTGGACAGTAACGAGGGTACCACCTGCAGCTGAGGATCTTTAAGGCTTTGTAGAAGTGGAAGAAAATTATAGTGGTGATACACATATCACACCTTAATCACTACTCACCAGTGCTATCCATATTAATTTATATATTTTTGGAAAAAAAATCAAATATTATTTTCCCATGTCTTTATTTCTCTCTTCTTGCCTTATTCCAACTTTTATATGGTTGTAGAAAATTGTATCTTTTCTGCTTAAATGTCAGTGTTAAAAGGAAGAAATTCCATGAGTGTGGGAATAAGGATGATATTAAAGGGCTGGGGATGTAACTTGATAGATGTATGCATACCTTGCATGTATGAGGCCTGGGTTCTGCCAGTATCTATCCTCCATTAAAAAAGCTTAAAAATAAAATGGGTGTGGTGGCACATGCCTTTAGTCCCAGCAATCTGGAGGCAGAGTTAGGCAGATTTCTGAGTTTAAGGCCAGCCTGCTCTACAAAGTTCTAGGACAACCATGGATACACAGAGAAACCCTGTTTTGAAAAAACCAAACAAGTTTCAAAATAAATATGCCAAATCAGAATTTTTATATAATGAACATTTGTGTTTCTTAAAATTTTCCCTCAACAACAACAACAAACCAAAAATCAAACAAATGGGGTTGAGAGATGGCTGTTGCTGAGGACCAGGGTTGGGTTGCCAGCACCCATGCCAGATGTCACCTAACCATCTATATAAATAGCTCCAGCTCCAGGGGATCTGACACCTTCGCCCTCTGTTGGCACCAGCAGTTATATGAGCAAACCTATACACAGACCCAAATACATATACATAATTAAAAAGACTAAACCAAAACAAAAAGCTCCCAAATATCTACCCCCCAAATTAACTATCTTTTCAGGAAGCAGTGTGAACTGTCTAGTTTATATTTGTCTTAAAATAAGGGAAGAATGAAAGATATTTAAAAGTGAAGGTTGTTGTTTAGTTTTGTTGAGACAGGTAATACAGTCTCATGTAGCCCAAGATGACCTAGAATTTCTCATCATCCTGCCTTTATCACCGAATGGTAAGATTGTAGGTGTGGTCCGCGGTGCCTGGTTTTCTAGAAGTTATTCCTAACTACTGCTCTAATGTAGAGCTAAAGAAGACCTAACCCATCCCAGACTGTTTCAGAACCTATTATTATGTGGTTGACAGCAAAGGCTCATTATCTGTATTCGATTTGAAAGGGGCTGGGCGAGGATGACATAGTTGGCACAGTGCTGGCCACTCAAACATGTATACCTGAGTTCAGTGTCCAGCACTTGATGTAAAAGCCAGGTATGACATTAACCTCCACATATCTGCAGACTTACTCTCACACAGGAATACACACACACACACACACACACACACACACACACACACACACACACACACACACTAAATCAAACTATTACTATGTAAAAATAAAAGGGGGGTTGGGCTAGGAAAGACTAGACTTTCTATGTCACTGAAATTCAGAATTTAAAATTTGTACTACATTAATTGCATGTTGAAAAATTTAACTTTGTATAAACTCTACAACTTTGCAGTGAGTTAGTGTAACAATATGATCTCTTGGGCACAATGTTTAAACTATCTGGCTTCTGACATTGACACAGTGTTTTACTTTGTATCCTTTCCTTCTGGCAGTTTGGAATGATTGAACCTTGACACAGTCATTGGTGATTAGGGTTAAGTCACTTACCAGTGACCCCATTCCTGTATCTCCGTAAAAGTGGAGAGAGGCTGACTTCTGGTTTGCTTTATGAGAGAATATGACTGCTTGAAAGATTAGATATTACTAGCTACTATAGGAGTTCTGTTATGCTTGGATACATGCTTATCTACTAAAATTGTAGTCAGAATTCAAGCTTAATAAGAGAACGGTTGCTGCTATTCCATATTCAGAGTAGTACTCTGATATTTGGAAGTAGAGAAGAACTAGAAAAATGAATCCAGCAGGGTTTTTGTATATTATGGTCACTTTTTGTTTTATTTTGTTTTTGTTTTTATGAGACAAAATAGGTTGGACTGACCTGGAACTCTAATGTATCCTAGCTCCTAGAAATCTCTTTAGGCCTGATCTGCCGTATCTCCCCTCCCCCTACCCTCTGCCTCTCTGTGTGTGTGTGTGTGTGTGTGTTTGGAGGCAGGAGTTGTGCATTCATGCACTCAAACACAAAATGATTGCCACAGAAGCCCTTTTCCACTGGGCTTACATCCCCAGTCCAGTGTCTTGTGTATCTTGGAAATCTAGACATGGTTCTGAAGGTTAGGGAATATAGACTTAAGTCACAAATATGAGATATGTAATTACTTGCTTCTGCTTAACAAAACTTGCCAATGAGTGTGTTAAGAGTTTTCCTTGCTCTGAGCATATTAATTGGTAATGAGGGAAATACGTAAATCTATAACCAGATTTTTTTGTCCCACCTGCCAGCTCTCATATAACCACCTGGAGACTTCTTACTAATTCTGAAAGCTCAGCCTATAGCTTAGGCTTGTTACTAACTACCTCTTACAACTTAACACATTTCTTTTTGTTCATCAGTGTTTTGCCACATGACTTGTGATTTTTCCCTCCCAGCTACTGGTGACTCTCCCTTATTTCCCAGCATCCTGCCTAGCTATTGGCCATTCAGCTTTTTATTGAACCAATCAGAATGACACATTTTCACAGTATTCAAAAAGATTATTTCACAGCATCCTTCCACTTTGTCTAAATAAAAAAGGATGGGTTTAACTTTCACACAATAAAACTATATATATAATAAGAACTTACCAGTAAGAATTAAATTCACAATGTTTAGTCATTTGTATTTGGCAATTTTGGAGAAAATACTTTTATTATTTATTTAATCTTGATGAGTCCAAAACTCTGTATCTAATTTACCTTCTATCATTATGAAGGAAAACTATAACTATGAGTATCTAGTCCTCAACTCCATCAGAGAACTAAGAAGATTAAACTACACAGGAAGTGCAGAACAAGCAAGTTACAAAACTGAAAGAAACAAACTGGACAGTTACCCAAGGTTCCTCTGTAGTATTGGGGCATCCATCTTCAGTCTATGGGCCTAGAATATCTGGACAGACTTTTCTGTGAAGCAGGAGTTTTAAGAGACTGTCTTATTCTGTCTTAGCAAAGTTTGGCAGTTACATTTTTATGTTCATATGGTTCAGTTCAGACAGCATATTGTCAGTAGTTGAGGCAAAGGCAGTTGCTTGCCCAAATGGCTAGTTTTGCCATAAATAAAGCAAGCTCTATATAGAGTTTCTTTAATGCCCATCATCCTGTTTTGAAGTAAATTGGTGCTGCCAGGCAGAGAGGTGTCTCATTATCATGAAAAGTAATTATGTTCTTAAAACATTTTAAGCACATGCCTTTAGTCCCAGCACTTGGAAGGCAGAGGCAGGCGGATCAACCTGGTCTACAAGAGCTAGTTCCAGGACAGCCTCCAAAGCCACAGAGAAATGGTGTCTAAAAAAGAAAACCAAAAAACAAATCAAACCAAACCAGACAAAACAAAACACATTATAAATGCCATGTTCTGTAGGTCTTTGAAGTGTTTGAAGATCATTTATCTAAAATATATCTCTGTGTGGCCTTGGAAGCATACCTAATATGACTATAAGTTTGATGGTTATAGATGGCTATTAACCTAAATAGTTTTCAAAAATGAAAAGTTTACATAATCTTTTTAAATGAACTGCATAGGTACAATTCCTTAAACTAGTAAAAACACATACAGTATATGAAAATAACCTTAATTTTGTATCAATATATGAAACTCCATACCCATGTAAGATATTTGAGACTAGTAGTTCTTTATTTTTTAATTGGAAAGTAGATATAATAATCTACCCTTTTAGCTTATCTTTCTATATACCCCCTTTTTCTTTTCAGAATGAGATCCCTGAATATAATCTCCTTTGTTTAGCTTTTTTCTGACCATTGCCAATAACAAATTGTAATCAACCCCCCCTAAACAATGATGAATATCCATAACCCACTGAATGACCAAAAAACCACCCACCCCATCTCTTGAGAATGTGAGCATTGTGTTCTGTAGACTGCTTCCTATTGTCTGGGGGCTCTGGAATCTTTGAGCAACCCTGAGAACAGTAGGATAATTGTCAAGACCTGGCTAGGCTAGTCTGAAGCTGGACCCTCTCAGCCAGCAGCCTTGAAGCTGTTTTGAATGCAGAGTTCTGAGGAAACTCTAAGAGGCTGGATCACCTGGGCCATCTGTTTTCATTGGTGTCTGGTCCCCGTGCTCTGAAAACAGAAACTTTCAAAGGTAACTCCCCCCCCCCCTCTGATTAACACAAGTATGACTGTGCATTATACATCACCCAGCCAAAGGTGATTTTTGTTTTATGTTTGAGCATGTATTTCACCTGTCTTATAGTTATTTTAGGTTTATTTCTTTATGTTTGTAGCCAGGATTTTTTTGGGGGGGGTGGGGTGGGGTGAGTCTTCTGTCAAATCTGAGCTCTATTGGAAGGAATCCACCGCCTTTTGTTTCCTGTAGAAGCAAAAGAATAACCTCTCTCCCAATGTAACACATTGTCTGACTTCCATTTTGAAGATAAGACATTTTTAAATGTATAAGTTGATTTAATTTAACAGTTTCCATAATCTAATGTCTCTCAGCAGCTATTTTTTTATATTAGCATTTAAAAATTCAAGGTTAACAAGACACTGTATGTGTGTTTTCTATCCTTATATGGCTTTTTTTTTTAAACCTTCTCTTTAAAAACTTTATTATTTTAAACTATTTTTTCTGTCACTATCTATACCTATATTTTTTCTTATGTCTATGCACCTTGTTAAACAGACTGTGACCTGTTTAGAGTTTCCTTTTCCATCTGAACCTGGTTTACTGCAGATCTATAACTTTTTCTGCCTGCATGAGCAAAACCTTAAACCTGCCATGTGACTCAGCTCAATGTGCACTGGCATCTCAAGCACTCAGGTGGCTGCCAGGAGACTGCTATGTCCAGCAGAAGTCACAAGACTCGGAAGCTGTATTTGGCTTTTTTTAAGCTTTTTCAGGTCTTATGTGGAGATATGTGTCTGGATGTTGGGTACCACTTGTAGTCAGACCATTTGTAGGGTCCCCAATAATGACACGGAGACTTACTATTGATTGTAAAAAGCTTGGCTGATAGCTTAGGCTTGTTATTAACTAGCTCTTATAACTTACATCAACCCATTTCCATTCATCTACATGTTGCTATATGACTCATAGCTTTTACCTCTTTTTATATGTCTGTTACCTCTTGTCCATTAGCGTCTTCTTTCTTTGAAGTGTCCTGTGTGAGTGAAAATCCTGACTTTCTATTGGTCATTCAGCTTTTTATTAAACAAATTAGAATGGCACATTTTCACGGTGTATAAAAAGATGATTCCACAACACTCAATTATCTGCCTGCTACAAATGTTGATTTTCATATTTTTTAGAGATACCAAGGCTCCAAGAGGAAGTTCTTATGAATACTTTATAGGAGGCTATGTCTCCTATAGGAGGCCCTATATGGTTGTAAGAAATAGAATTCAGGATAGAGCCTATAGTTTGACTCTTGACAAGTTAGACATCTTGAGGATTTAAGTAATGTAGTTATAAGTCAAGGGGCCATCCCAGGGAGTTATTATTGTGCTTGCAAGGTAGGCATACTCATGAATTTTCCACAAGTGCTGTTTATAGACTTCTGTGGGAGTCCAAATGATGTATTTTAACCTGTTACATGTGTATATGTGTGTGTGGGGGTGTGTGATGGTCTCATTGTGCAGCCCTGGCTGACTTGAAAATATGGAGTTCAGGTTGGCTTTGAAGTTGCCAATTTCAACTTGAGTTTTTTGAATACTGAGATTATAAGCAAGTACTACTAAGTATCATTTATATGTGCTGGATAAACAACCTTGTGTGAACTAATCTAATAGTTGAAGTAGGAAGGCACTCATGAACTAAAATATAACTTAGCACCTTGGAATAAAGCCTATTTGTCTTTCCCCAGAAGCACTATTACTTAATTCTCAGAAATAATATACATTATGGCATAAATCTCTGTGGGCAGATCTTAGTAGAGAGAAACAAAAATGGACTATTAATATCATTTGAGAGGATCATAGAATTAATATACACATGGGAGGAAACATGGTGAACTATGTATACATAAGGCTATTTATTGTAAAGGCAAACAGCTTCATTCTTTGAGCCTTCAAATTCATTTAAAGGGGAAGATCAGCAGAGCAAAGAAGTAAACTTCCTTTCTGTATAACTCAACATGTAGGTAACTATTGGTGGTGTTACAGTGTCAGCCAGTTCCTAGAAGTGCTAGCAACCCATCTTCACTACATGGCTGAAAATGTAAACCCTATTGGGTCAGTTTTGTCTTTTTTTTTTTTTTTTTTGGTAATGTATATATTTAACACTCTTGAAACCTTTTCTGCAAGGCATCCATAGAATATGTAAACATAGGTAAATATGTATAGTGTCATAAAGAGTATCTTATGGTTTGTAAAAATATAAAAAGTTACTGTTTGTAGACTAAGAACACTTGGTTTCTGGGTTGAGACTGTGATCATAAATTTGATGTGCTTTTTCCCCCCTTCAGGGTTAAACCCAGGGCCTTGTTCTTGGTATGTATACCCTCTACCTGAGTTACACCCTAAGCTTTGTGAGCAGGGGTTTTGCTTTGACTCTAAAGGACTTGGAGATGATGATCCTTCGGCCGTGGCCTCCGTATTGCTGAGATTGTAGATATATCGTGTTGTGCTCACCCCTCCTTTGGTCTTTGACACAGGGTCTTGCTGTATACCTGAGGGCTGGTTGGACAAGGCTCGAGAGTGCTGGGATCGCAGGCATGTGTGGCCACACTTAGCTGAAATGTTCACTTTCTCTTGTTGGTTGGTTTTTTTTTTTTTTTTTTTTTTTTTTTTGAGATAGGGTCTCACTATGTGTTACAGACTGTCCTTGAACTTCTGTATACCCACCTCTGCCTCCCGGGTGCTGGGACTAAAGGCATGTATCACTTTGTCCAGCCCAAATAATTTCATTCTTTTGGAGTTAATTTATTCAGTCACCGTGATCTTGTTTATTCTCGACTTCCCAAGTCACATTATTAATAATAGAACTGAGTAGAATTCGTGTCAGGATGACTCATCATAACACTGAGAAATGCTTAGAGGGCTGGTGAGACGGCTTAGTGGGTGAAGGAGCTTGCCATGAAAGCTGGATGAGCTAAATTCAATCCCCAGAACCCACTAAAAGGTGGAAGGAGAGAATCAGCTCCATAAAGTTGTTTCCTGACTTCCCATGTGGGCCATGGCAAGTGCCCTGCCTCTGCCTCTCATGCACACAGACACAATGGTAACCAATCAGATTGGGAAAAAATCCTAAGGAGGAAACTCTGGTTTAACAGTTTGACAAAAAGCAGGTGGTAGCAGGACGATTAGATAGCCATTGCAGCCTGTGAGACTGGGAAACAGATAAAAGAGCCAAAGACTTTGGATATTTTTTTAATTTAAATACACTAGAAATTTATTTTTTTATGTTTTTGGGGGTAGAAAGTTTGGTCATGACATTAGTTGGTTCCATGTCTTTGTGAGGCTCCTCCCTGTCTGCTTCATTGGCGGTGGGTGCCTTCTGTGTCCCTGTGTGCTTTGAGAGGAGACTTGGAATCTCACAGGTGTAGTGGGGCTGATGAAGGAGGGGGCATTTTAGAAGAAACAGCTTAGTGACCTGGCTGTCTGAGTTCCTGCTCATACTCCAGGTGTCCCAAGCCTTAGGTTTCAGATCAGCAGTTAAGAGACAATTAGTATATGTGGCCAGAAATTCCTCTCTCTCACAGTCTGGTGGAAATGTTTTTCTTCTTCTTTTTTTGTTTTTGTTTTTGCTTTTTTGAGTCAGGATTTCTCTGTGTGTAACAGCCCTGACTGTCCTGGAACTCTTTGTAAACTAGGATGCCCTTGAACTCACAGAGATCTTCCTGCCTCTGCCTCCCAAGTGCTGGGATTAAAGGCGTGTCTCACCACCCCCATACTGTTTTCTTCCTTCTTTAACAGAGACCCATAACCAAGATATGCAGAGGACTGAGGTGAGAAAGGATCAGTAAGGTTTATGAGATTTTGAGGGTAAGCTGAGGTAACTTCATCATTTGTTACAAATCTGCTTTTGTGTTTGTGTAGTAGACTCAGATAAATGATTAAGGAGGAGAGCTTTTGTGGCATTTTTGTTAAGGACAAAATGTACATTGACTTCCTTTTGGCATGTTTGCTAGAAGCATCACCCGTGTATTCTGTCTTCTGGGTATTGTAACACTTTGGTGCTCTTTTTCAGGTAGAGATAGCTAACACAGACTCACAGACCAAAGGCCAAGCACCCACATCACTCTTCTCACACGCATTATTTTATTATTTAATTCTTACACAGTCTTCTGAAGTAGCGATTACGATCCTTAAGACTCCCGGGGAAAGTTACTTAGTCTGTGAGCTAGCACTTAGCACCCTGAAATGAACAGCTTTGTCTCATTTTACTCTTGGTGAGGGCTCTCTGCCACATTAGAACTGGGTTACACAAGGGTGAGGGCCTTTTTACTGCAGTGTCCCCATAGGCTGTGACAGTAACGTGGGGCACTCTAAACATAGTCCTTCCTGCATGTGTTATTTTTTACATTTATAGACAGTTGATAATGTATTTATTGGTGAGTTTATTTATAGTTAACAATGTAAGAATAATTTAACTTTTGTAAACATTTCCTGGCTCACTAGGGCTCGACTAGTAGTGCTGAAGCTGAGCCATGTTCTGGTCTCATTCAGCTCCCAGACATGTATGTATTAAAATAGAAAATGATGAGGCTTAAAATAGAGTATGATATGCCCACAAAGAGTATATGTATGTATCAAAGAGAGAGGATAATTAAATTTGTGTTGGGGGCATGGAAAACCTTCATAGTTTTTTTTTTTTTTTTCAAGTTTTTAAAATGATTTTTGAAAGTAATTCATGTTTTCAATTTTAATCAATTTTAAAACGAGGAAAATTACTGACTGCTCTTAATTCTTTTCTTCCTTCCTTTTTTTTTTTTTTTTTTTTTTTTTTCTGGAGACAGGTTTCTCTGTGTAGCTTTGGAGCCTGTCCCGGAACTCATTCTGAAGACCAGGCTGGCCTCAAACTCACAGAGATCTGCCTGTCTCTGCCTCCCAGTTGCTGGGATTAAAGGCGGGAGCCACCACTGTCTAGCACTGCTTTTAATTCTAGTATCAAGACAGAAGTGTTCCAGTGTTCTGTGTTTTCCACCGGTTACCACATTTTATTGTTATTTTTAAACTAGTATATTTTAGTCAAAGGACAGTCTTGTGGAGTCAGTTCTTTTTCTCACCTTTATCTTTATGTGAGTTCCGGGATCTAACTCATCGCTAGCCTTGTGGGGAAAGCACCTTACATGCTCAGCCATCTTTTTTTGTTGTTTTGTTTTTCAAGATGGGGTTTCTCTGTGTAGCCCTGGTTGTCTGGGAACGAACTCTGTAGAACCTGGCTGGCCTTGCACTAACAGATCCATCCACCTCCCAATTAAAAGTGTGTGCCACTGCTGTCTGGCACACTGAGCCGTCTTACTGGCCTAGTTATTCCTCCATCCATCTACCCGCTCATCATCCATCTGTCTGTCCATCCTTCCGTCCATCTACCATCTTTCCTGTAGTTTTTTGAGACAGGGTGCTCACTATCTGTAGACCAGGCTGGCATTGAAGTCATAGAGGTCTGCCTATCTCTGCTTTCTTTGTCCTGGGACTAAAGGCATATGTAACTATGCCTGGCTTCCATTGTCTTTTTCATGTATATGTACAATGTCTTTGACATAGCAAAGGTAATTTGTGTACATATTTCAGCTCCTTTTTTTTAGCATTTCATATCATTAAATTTATAAAGATTTTGATAACTGCATACTATTTCCTACAATAATCAGTTGCAGTTACCCAAAGGTTCTATATTCAGAGGATTTAGATTATTTTCAAGTGTATTTTTATTTTTTTGTGTGCTGGGTCATGCTTTTCCCGAACTTGGCTTTTTAACAGTTACAGTGTGTCATAATGGCTCCAGCCATCTCAGTGTTTATTTAGAACTGAGTGGGCCTGTTCCATAGGTAGACAAGGAATGGGTTGGAGAGCTTACCAAGATACTTAATTAAGTAGCTGGAGGAGCTGGTGCATAAACAAGAAACTACTAGGATGGTGTGCTGAGTAGAGGAGAAGATTTGGAATAGAAGTTAGGTAAATGAGAGAGAAGGCTGGGGAAACAGGAAGGGCAGCTTACAGAGAGCATCACTTTCGATGTTCATGGCACTGGGGTCAAAGCATAGCAGCTTACACATGTGAAATAAGTTCTCTATCCCTGAGCTGCACCACAAATTTACACTGAAAAAAATTTACACTGTGGAAAAATTATGTATTTTTTGTGTGTGTTCATTTGCATTATGATACATGTGTGGAAGTCAGAGGAGAAGCTTGTGGAATCATTTGTCTCCTTGCACCTTGTGTAGGTTCTGGGGAATGAATTCAGGTCATCAGGCTTGCACTGTCAAGCAGCAAGCTCCTTTTTCCACTGAGCCATCTCCCCAGCCCACACGGAGAACTCTTTAGCTGGAAGTATAGCCACTGTAAGGATTTTAAGATGAATACCAGAGTGATCGATCACATTTTTATTTCAGAAAGATTACTCTTGGATATAGGTTGCCAGGAACTAGATACAGGTGAAAACTCAGTTAACTTGTGAGGACTTAAGTTGGTTGAAAGGAAGGAGTAGACCCAAGCAATAACTAGGAGAGCTATTTAGACATAGCAATAAAACAGAGGGGGATACCTACAATGGCTCCTGGGTTTCAGTAGTTGGAAAAATAATCCAGAGGTGAAAGTGCTTAATTGTGACCAATGAGAATGGTTGAGTCTGATAAATCAGTTGGATTTTAGAGTAGAGGAATTTCAGAAGGGAAAGCTGTCATGTTTGGAATGTCTGTCTACCCATGCTTTTGTTAGTGTTATATGTTAATACATTGAAGTTTCCCTTTGCTGTACAGATCACTTCATGGGCCCCTGGGTAAAACCTCTAAGAGAAGGAATAACCAGCATTCTAAGTTGGGAGTGGTTAGCCTGATTCTTTTTCATACCCTGTTAGTTGATTGATTAGTCAGTCATCTTGTTGCAGATTATAGCCTGGCATTGCAAAGAACTGTAAGTAATTGCTCAGCAATCGATCATGTGGGAAGGTCATAGAGAATAAAAGAAATGAAACCTAAAGCAAGGAATCAACATTCACTGGACTCAGGACAGGTTAAGTGAGGTTTATTCGGGAGAGTGCTCTTATACATGAAACAGATGACTGCCGAGGGTTCCCGCTCCACGGATGCCACACTGCTACCTGGATGCTTTCTGCAACCCAACCAGGAAGCAAGAGAGCAAGCTGGGGTCTGGGACCCCAGACCTAGCCTTCCTCTTCATGTCGGCATCTGTGACCATGGCCAAAAGGTGGATCTCTAACTACAATTCCCCTTTTAGTCTAAAGAAAAGATTTAGGCTTGATACAAAACTATATACAGAGACAGGAAATATCAAGTATGTTCTAGGAGAAGGAAATGTAAGGACATATACACTTAAGACCAGTGAAGCAACAAGAGCAAATGGCAATAAACTCACTGGGAGGTCAGTATTATTGGTTAGTCTGAACATTATTAATAAGATCTTAGCAAAATTTAGATTAGACCTAGGACTTTAGTTCTGTTGCATTAATGTATGGCTTAGTTTTCTTTCTGTCTGTGTGTTTATTTGTGAATGGCAGGGATTCATATAGTCCAGGCTGCTTCAAACTGACTGTAACTAAGTATGACTTTGAATTTCTGATCCTTCTACCTCTACTTCCCAAGTACTGGGGTTACAAGTGTACACTACGATGCCCAGCTTGTTGGATTGGATGCAACAGTTTAATGCCTTATCAGGCACTGCACTGTACATTCAAGGGGGGAAAGGGGAACTTACTAGGGAATGAAAGAAGCATATATATTTATTCATAGCTCATACATAGCCAAGGCTGGCCTCAAACTCACCTTGTAACTAAGAATGACTCCTCATCCTCCTAATCTGCCTCCCAGGTGTTAGAATTAGAGTTGTGTGCCACCATACCTGATTTTAAAAGCATTTTTATGTAAATCTAGGTCATGATTTTGTCAAAATTGTTAAATCTAGTTTAAATAGTTGGCTATTAACACTATAAAAATTCAACCTGAATATTTTGAACCATTCAGCAATGCTGATGAAAAATAGTATTTTGTGGTATTTGTTAAATTAAAATTTGCTTTGATTTTTGAACAGAATAAAGCAGACTTTGCTGCCACTTTTAGATTACACAGTTAAGCCTTAGATACATTTTTTTAAAAAGTTAAATTCTTTCAAAGGCATTTAGGCTTTAGCATGGTAAAGGCTGGGCCTTGATATGGCTATTGGTTTCATCATATTTTCACCTTCTGTCTTCAATATTCCAAAGAGATGAGTAAGTGACCATAAGATCACAGAATTAATGCCTTAGGGCTTACTTGTCCTTCTTACCCATTTTCCAGTATAGAGCATTTGCTTTCACCCATCAGCTCTGAAGTGATGCAGGACACAAAATGCTATTCCAGAGAAGCTATTTTAAGACAGATGAGTCATGCAGGTAAAACATAAGATTTTCTTTTCAAATACAATGAGGTATTTGATATTCTAATTTAAGCTGAGATTCTGTTAAATGTGAAACACAGAAAAAAAAATTGAAGGAGGAAAGCTATAGAAAAATCTCTTTATAGTGAATACATTCCTTCTGACTGTGGGGTGTAATGGGGATGAAGCAGATGAGGGGTTGCTGTAACACATTCTGTTACAGGGACATAAATAATAGAGAATGTATTGAATACATAGAGGTCAAAGGACAGAGAAAGAAGATTCAGCAAAGAGGACAAAGCTAAGTAAAAGGATGCTTCAGCTTTTGTTACAATAATTAAATATTTAAAAAGTCAGCCATTTTATATGGGCCAGGAAGCTAAGCAATTGCTCATTTTATATTCTTTTCTCTTTTCTTTTTGTTTAAGCAAGCTATAGGCAAACGAGCTCACATCAAGCATTTATACTAAGAAATTTCTTTTACAGAGTGTCACAAGTACATTCAAAACCCAGTTTTTAATCTCCTGTGGTGTGATCATAATATTCATGATGCTCCTAACACACTAGATGTTTGCTCTGAGCTATCAAAGGAAGAAACACAGTATATTCAGCATGATTTGCCTTGTATATGTTATCAGCGGTCTGGCCTGATGGCGTCTCACAGAAATCAATATTGTAAAAGAGTAAGCTAAGTGAAAGTGAAATGGGCAGGGTGTTTTAGTCTATCAGCCCATTTGTGCTGTAGTAATAAAGTACCGTAGACTGGTTAATGGATAGTCAACATACATGCACTTTGTCACAGTTCATAAAGGTTGTTACTTTGGTGTCTGGTGAGGGCTGCTCTGTTTCCAAGTGGGTTTCTTGCTACTGTGTCCTCAGATGGCAAAGGGACAGAAGGCAAAAAAGACCCACCCAGGTCCTTGTTACTGGTCCATTGATCATTTCTGAAGTGGTTCTACCTCTGGCATTCCCATAGTGAGGATTCAGCTTCAATATGGGCATTTTGGGGCATATTCAGACCATAGCAGATGAGATGGATATCATTTTGGGGTAAGTGAAATATTTGTGTTGCTTGAGAATACTATGTATTCAGTTGAAAACAAGTCGTTGGTATAGTTTTATGTGTACTTGGTTTGGGTGATAAAATTAGCTTTTTTAAAAGCTAGTCTTTTTGATGTGACAAATATGTGAAAACAATTTAGAAGGAGGAAAGAGGTATTTGGCTCATGGTTCCGGCCTATGATTGATTTGCTGCATTGCTATGGGCCTGCAGGAAGGAAGACAAGTGTGCATGGTGAGTAGTCCCTCACCTTGTTGTGGTGAAGGAGCAGGAAGAGGATGGATAGGAAGGGGTCAGGGAAAGTAAAGGACCTACCTGTTCCTAGGGCCCTGCTTCCTCCAAGGAGGCCTTATCTCCTAGAGTTTCCAGAGCTCCACCCCCTCCCCCCAAAGTAATGTCAGCAGCTGTGGGTCTTAGTTTTACCACAGGGGCCTGTAGAGAACATTTCACAGTCAAACTATCAGCTTCTCATAAATATGGCCTTTATTTCAGTAATTGTAGATTTTATATGTGGCTGCTAGCTAGAGGCAAATGGTAGGGTGTGATTCTTTCTGCCTTGGGAGACTAGGCTTTAGCTAATTCGCCACATTATTATACTCAGCTGCAGGCTGGGAGAGTTAGTCCTGATGCTTGACTTTAAAATGGTGCCCACTGAGCCCTGAGGCTGTAGGAAGGTGTGTTGGAGACATCTGTGTTTGTTTAATGTCTGATAGGAAACCTGAGTCACCTCTGCTTTGAACTGTTTGTGTATCAGGTATCAAATCATAAAAATAATGATTTTTATAGAGTGTTAAAGTGTGTGTCATGTTTCTGGCCTGTTCATGAGCGTGGTTGCTATAATTAGTGACCTTAGCTTAGGAATACAGGAATTCAATCAGGGTTACTAAAAAGTGTATTTGTCTGATGTAACACTGACCAAAGAAATAGACCATAGGCCTCATAGACAATATGTTAAAATTTTCTAGTAGCGTGGTCTACAGAGTGAGTTCCTGGACAGCCAGGACTACATGGAGAAACTCTTGTCTTGGAAAAAAAAAATAAATGAAGAAAAAGAAAAGAATAGAGTTCTTACTCAGCGGACAGTACCACCCCCTTAAAAAGTCCAAAAATAACTGAATATATACATTGTACTGCTGTATTCCTCCCCTCCCTTTCTCCCTATTCACTCTCTCTGAGTCCACACTCAATAAACATTTGACTTGAGACACTGATATGTTCTCACACAGACTATTAGTTGTGTATTAGTACATAGCGCTATTCCTTTTCATTCTAATGATTTTTTGGGTTTTGTTTAGGGCCACAGTGTGAGTATAGAGAAGGCTACATTCTAAACCTTTTTTTGTAGAAATGATTAACTGAGCCTTCCAAGTGCACTTTAAAGGTAGCTGCTGTGGTTAGAAAGCCTGTTATTTTCTTCATCTTTTCTGCCTACTAAAAGCTTCTCTGATGATGACTGAGCAAGGTACTGAACTATGGGCACAGTAGAATGTCATTAGGAGTCATTATTGCTATGTTGCTATGTTCCTTTAGCAGAACAATAGTATTTGGTTTTCACCGAGGCCCATGGCCTGTCCAGTCTCAGGTTCTTAGCCACCCTAGCTAGCAGTGTCAGGTATGGGTTCCATCTCAAGGAATGGGCTTTAAATCCAATCTGAGAGTGGCTGGTTACTCCCATGTTTGCTACTACTGAGCCTATCTCCCAGGCAAGTCACCACTGTAGGCCAGAGGGTGTGTAGATGGGTTGATGGTTATCCTTTTCCTATGGTAGATGCAGAGTACCTTCCAGTACTGTGAATGCAAGTCAGTACTGTGGAGCCTCTAGTTAGGCACCAGCTTGACTTCTTTGTATTTGATAAAATATTTAAGTGACATCTTCAGCAATGGAGCCTTACCGTGAATTTGTAGAGAGTAACTGATAAACAGCCTTGGTAATGGCTAAGCTTAGGAGTTTCCATGGGACCCCTTTAGCCTTCAGTCTAACAAGATGTAACCCCATTTCTGGCCCTGGAGGTTTCACTTGGTACGTGAGCATTCTACCTAGGGCATTGCTTCCCTGTGATTTTGTGACTTCCTTTAGAGTCCTTTTATTCTTCAAATGACCCTCAGTGTTAGTTGCCCCTCCCCATGCTCCCTCCCTTACCCTCTCTTCCAGCCCTTTGCCCATGTAATGCTCCCACTCGGTTTTCCCCATTATGTCTCAATAACAATATGTTCTAGTTTCTCTTTCCTAGAAGAGCCTCTCCTTTCCCCTAGTCCCTTACTAGGTACCTAACTGTGGTTATGCAGATTGTTGCATACATACTGAAGGCTTAAAAGCTAACATCCACATAAAAGAGGAATCATAATTACTGTGTCTTTGGGTTTGGGTTAACTCTCACTCAGGATGATTTTTTTTTCTAGTTCTACCCCACTTACCTGCATGTTTTATTTTTCTTAACAGCTGAATATTTTGTTGTGTAAATGTGTACCACATTTTAATTATCCAATCATCAGTTGATGTGCAAAGTGCAACTAGTACTGGGCATATAGCCAATATTGATTGGTTCTGCTAATATTTAATTCCAGTAGATTGTTTGTTGTTTGCTTGAGAGAAAATTTGGGTCTTTGGTCTCCTGCAGTCCACAGTGTTTTCAGATCTTCTAGGTCAGTGGTCCTCAACCTTTCTGATGCTGTAATTCTTCAATACAGTTCCTCATGTTGTGGTGACTTCCAGCCATAATCATTTTTGTTGCTACTTCATAATTGTAATTTTGTTAGTGTTATGAATCATAATATAAAAATCTGACATGCAGGATGTCTGATATGTGACCTATGTGAAAGGGATGTTCAACCCACAAAGGGATCTCAACCCACAAGTTGAGAACAGCTGCCCTAGGTAGAGGAGGGTGACCTGAATTTTTGATCCCCCTGCCTCCACCTCTTGAATGCTGAGATTTGAAGACTGTGCTAACATACCCAAGTTGTGGAGCTTGAACCAGGCATTTATGCATGTCAGGAAAGCACTGGAGCGGCTGAACTGCATTCCCAGCCCCAAAGGCCAAGGGTTTTTGTTGATTGGTTGTTGCTTTATTAAGTTTTATTGTCTGTGTTTGCTGGAGGTGGTGAGTGTGTGCCACAGCACACGCTCCCAGAACGACTTTGGAGTTGATCTGTTGATCTCTCCTTCCACCCTAACAAGGGCCCTGTGGGTTGACCTCAGATTGTCAGGCCTGTATCACAGGCACTTTACTGCTCGAACCCTCAATGGCCCTCAAGAGTTTCTGACAGCCCTGTTGCTGGTTTAATAACAAGAGGAAAGGTCTGGGATGCACTCAATGTGTGAAAAATAATGTCCAAGAAAATGCTGCAGTAAAATTCAGGTTTTATTTGAAAATGCCTCATGAGCTATAATCTACAAATAAAAGGTAGTAAGAGGAAATTGTATTACTTGTAGCCTGGTGTGCAGGAGATTGAGTCCCTAGGTCTACAGATTAGGGTTATGTATTCCTTTCTGATCCCTAAAGCTGAATACAAGGTGAAAAATTTAAAGGCTGCACTAAAATTAAACTCTTTTTAGTAGAACTATTTTGGAATTGTGCATATTCATGCCCAAAGTAACCCTTTGCTTTCTGGAGGATTCACTAAACTACACCCCTCTTGATTTTCAAGGACTTAGCAAGTGTTATTTATAAACGGGCCTTACCTTTTTTCGGCCTTCAGCCTATATGTCCTTTGAAGCATCTGCCCTTTTATTTCTTGAGGAACTGAGCACCCTTCTTGCCTCGGGTCTCTTCTGCGTTTGCTCCCATGATTCCCGAGCACACAGCTGTCACTGCATTTATCTCATTATATAATTGTTATCTGTTAACTGTGGGTGGATAGGGCTTCTTGTAGTTAGACTGTGCCTCGTTTGTTTTCCTCGTTAATGCTTGGCTCATTAAGATTGCCAGGAAACACATGTGAAACAAATGAGGCGGAATGGAGTCTTCAGAACCCTTGGCAAAATTTGTTAGCACTAATGTTCAAAAGTAATGAGGAAATTTCTTCTTTTGAAAATATTTTGTAAACAGGGTGTGGTAGCAAATGTTTGTAATCCAAGCCTTAGAGATAGACACGGGGAGGGTCAGAAGTTCAAGGTCATTCTCTGGTACAAGCAAGTTAGAAAGAGGCCAGAATGGCTCAAAAGAGACAGACTCCAGATAAATGAATAAATTCTGTGATGTGGTCACTTTACAAATTCTGACCAAATCTTGTTTTGTTTGACTTTATGATCTTTAAAGCACTTTACTGTTACTATATTGCTGCAGCTTTATTTTAAAGTAAGGTTTGTAATCTTTCAAAATCCAAATAGTTTTATTAATGTAGTTGCTTTATGTTTAGAGGCTTTACTATCGCTCTTAAATGTGGTAACATGTAAATGGAATGGAATATTGTTACTTTTCCTGAACTATTTACAAAGCAGTTGGTGTAGTTAAACCATCTTCAAGAATCCCTGATTTGTATTAAGGACTGAGTTTATTATCAGCATCTTTATTAGTAAGCAAAGAGACACTGCAGCATCATAGGACAGTTGTAATATATTGAGATAATGCAATTAAGTGGTCCATGCAGTACAGAGATGGCATTACATGACAGCTGTGACTTAGTTCTACAAGCCAGTGTGCTAGGCCCACAGAGAACTTGAGGGAGTCCACAGTCAGGGATGGAACTCAGGTGGTCAGGTCCAGAGGTATGGATCATTACTGGTGAGCCATCTCAGTTTTATTTGTAGTTAGATATAGAATTTTTGTTATTAATCTGTTTCCTTTACCTAGAAAAGAGGGCTTTGTAAAGGGAGTAGTAAGTAATGTTCTGTTGATTCCTGGGATCTAGTCCGTCAGTGTGGAATAAATTTATTTGGTAATTACCAGGTACTGTACATTAAATACACACTCATTAATATGAGTGACTTTTCCAATGGTGCCCAGGCAGTCGACAGTGACGAGCTGTACTTGAGATGTCAGTCTATACATTGGACAGACTATTGTTGGTCTCTGAGATACATCCCCAGAAGACTGCCAGTTAAGTTGGTAGTTTTTGCCTTCTGTCTTCTGTTTGCCTCAATCAGTGGTACAGATTCTAAATCCAAGATCAAGAGGATTAACAGGGGGCCACAGCAGAAGCGTTCACGTCGCGGCCCCTGTCAGATTCTGGTGAATCTGCGAATTCTGCTGTACATTTCTTCACCTTGCCCCCCAGGTCAGATAAGAATTGAAGTGAAAAGGAGGATGGTAGATTTAATGTATCATTTACACTCCCATGATGCTTCTAGGGAGACGGTGGAGCACGCCAAAACACTTGCTGGTCATATGTAGGGTCAGCAGAGTCACTGGAGGACAGACAGTATATCACTATAAAACAGGAATTTTTAGATTAAAAAATCAGAAGCACGAGAAGATGCTGCTTGTAGTTATATGCTAGTTATATAGGTTACTGAATGAGCACTTAAGACTTCATGCATCCTTAGAAATGTAAGTGGCTGGGAAGTCATTTGTCTGGCAGTGGGTGACTTTGGAATTTACTACTATCTGTTTTAGGTTCTGTCCTTTAGTAGCTCTTGAATGAAACAACTAATCAAAGCCTTGTCTTTGTTTTTTCAAAGTCATAAAGTCAAAGAAATTAGATCTGATGTCCCATTCCTAACCTGGATGATTATAGCTAGTGCCGTAGTGTCATAGTTTCTCTTAAAGCTTTAGAAAGTTTTAGGGCCGTTTGATTTGGTTTTGCTGTGTTTTGCTTTTGGTTGGGAGGACAGGGTTTTATGTAGCCCAGGCTGGTCTCAAATGACTGTGCAATTAGGCTGACCTGATCCTCTTGCCTCTACCTCCCAAACACTAGGCTTATAGGCAAGCGCCATTCTGTGTACTGTTATTTTTCTCATTTTGTAGTATTTTACCATTATCCTAGGCTGACCTCCCAACCTACAGTCTGCTTTAGCCTTTTAGTGTTAGAATTATAGGTGTTCACCATTAAGCCTGACTGGCTTGTGCAACTTTTTTTTTTCCTTGTAATTTTGTCAAAGTATAATTTGTACATTAAAAAAAAAATCTATCCTTTTAAAGTATAGAAAGCAGTAAAGCAGTAGGTTGTGCTGTAATTACAAAAGTGTGCCTCAATCATTGTTCAGTTCTAGAAGCATTGATGTCAGTTTGCATTTTGCCCTGATTACCTCAGTCCTAGCCATCAATGAACCTTCTTTGTATCTTTATGGATAATTTCCTATCCTGATCATCTCATACGAATGAAATTGTGTGGTGTGATTCTTTGAGATTGCCTTCTTTCACATACAGCATTTTCAAGGGTCATCCATATTACTGTAGGTATCAAGTAGTACTTCCTTTGTTTTTATTGGTGAGTAATAATGCAGTTTCAGGCTTACCTCAGTTTCTCTCCTGTTGATAGACATTTAGGTAGTTTCTGATTTTTAGAAAAGCTTCATAAAGTTGTTATAAGAATCTGTGTTCAAATTCTTGTGTGGATATGTGTTATAATTTACCTCAGGCAGCTAGGAGTGGACTGTGGGGTTGTATTAATTACTAAGTGCATGTTTATCTTTGGAAGAAACTGCCACACTGCTACTCCAGAGTGCCTATGCCTCTTTGAATCCACCAGCAGTTTATAGGATGCTGACTCGTCTGCATGGCATTTGAAAGTGTCAAGAGTATTTTCTTCTTTACAGCTTTGTTGTGAGTGTGTGTGTATGTATGCACATGCGCGCACGCTCATGCTTTTTTATTTTAAGTGAAAAATCTTGCAAAATAAAATTACTAGAGTGGAAAGTTAGAAACAAGAAGTAATTATTAAATATTTACCATGTGCTGTGCCCTGCTAGGTTTCAGAGAAGGAAATACAGTATGTGTTCACTTCCATGGGACTTAAAGTTTATTGAAGGTGGACAAAAATATAAGGAAAGCAGAAGCTATGATAGGTGTCAATGGAGGAAGGAGGGCCTCTGTGAGTTCTAGGACTGTCTGTCTGGACCAGTACAGCCATGGCTTCATAGTGAGATCCTATCTGAAGAGTTGGAGGGGTGGGAGAGGGAGGGAGAGGGGCTGGTTGCAGCTGCTACTCCAGTCAGATAGTCAAGGTGACTCAAGGTGTAAGAATTGCTGGAGACCAGCAGTGGGAGATGGCAGGGACAACCTAAAGAAACTTTGTATCAAATATATAATATATAATTGTATATATATTATATATATATATATCTGATATACAGTTTATATTCAGTTATAACATGCTATGTGTTAATTCCATATAGTCAGAATACTGAGGTGGATTGGGGTAGGGAGCAAAACTGTTCCTGGATTTGGTCCATGTTGTAGACAGTTTGACATAATCAGTAAAAAGGAAAAATATAGCCAGAGTTTTTTTTTAGGACCGCCAGCATATTTTTAATTATGAAAGCTCTACCTTAGCTTAGGCTTATCCCACTAGCTCTTATTACTTAAATTAACCCATATTTTTATTACTCTTATGTTCTACCTTGTGACTTTTACCTCTCTCCCATTCTGTGTGTCCAGCTTGTTCTAAGACTGCATGGCATCTCCTGTGGGTCTTAATTACCTCCTCTTCCTCTCGCTGCCTGGAAGCCCCACCTCTCTCTCCTGACTAGCCATTGGACATTCAGCTCAATCACATTGGTTAGCAGCCAGTGATTTGGAATGTCATCAGCTAATCACTTTCAAAAGTCAATACACAAAGTAAGCCAGGAAATGGGACAGATTTAATGTCTGAAGCCCCTTAAAGCCTGTCTTATACTGTAGTTCCTGATGGCCCTTTCTGTATCCTCCTTAGGCTCGATTTCTGCCTTTTGCTAGGCACAATGCCTAATGTACTCGCACTTTCCTCTTCCTGCTTCCTTTCTACAGGTGTCACTTCATGGCCTTGATTGGTATGGAACTCACTGTGTAGCCCAGGCTGATCTTGACTTTGTGAATGCTCTCCTGTCTTACCCTCTCAAGTTCTGAGATTACAAGCGTGTGCCACCATGCCTGGCTTTTTATTTTCTCCCTTCCTTCCTTCCCTTGCTTCCCATTTCCCTTTCTGCCTCTTTTGTAATGTTAGAAATTGAACCAAGGGCCTCATACATGCAGAACAGTACTGTATCATTGAATCATTGGGCCACACCCCATGATCTTTAATCATTTGACAAGTCTGTGTGCACTGCTTCAATATGAACTATTGACCACAGTGAGCAATGGCAGTCATTTGTACTTTTTGCACATTTGACCCACTAGATTCTCCCTGCAGAATCTGGCCTCAATATGTAGTTATTTCGGATGAGTAAGGGATTCAGTAAGAGTCAGTTTCGAGAGAGCTGATAAATAGAGCCTCTTTTCCTACTTTACAGTAAGAGCTGTGAAGAGAAATTAAGACCAGAGGGAGCAGGGAAGAGTAGGCAGAGATGTGCCTGAGTTGAGTCCTGGTCCTGTAATGAGCAGGCTTAAACCAGGAGGGACTTCTATCTTTTGTTTTGTTTGTTTGTCTTGTTGAATTGTTTTTGAAACAAGATCTTCTGCCTGGATTGGCCTGGAACTCCATTTGTAACTGAGGGTGACCTTGAATTCCTGAATTTTCCTCTACTTCTCAGTGGTGAAATGCTGGCAACTTGGAACACACTCCCATTTATGCAGTGCTGGGGGTCAAGCCTGGGGATTTGTGCATGGCATTCAGGCACTCTAAATCTCCAGCCTCCTTGATTTAAAACAAAAACCGTTTCAAAACTTAAGTTATCTTGGTTTGCTATTAGCAGCAAAAATAAAAAATGTACAGTGTGGTAAAAAGGTCAAGGTAATTGGAATTAGTCATCTTCAAGAAGAAAAAGATAGGAACTAATAATTTCTGAGTAGGCACTAATCTTATTCAGTTCTATATTTAGAATTGTTATATTGAAGACCTTTTAAAAACAAACAGTTTTAAAGGATCTTCAAACAGCGTATGGTGGCAAATGCCTTTGAAGCAGGAGGATCTCTGAGTTAGAAGCTAGCCTGCCTAGTCTACAGAAAGAGTTCCAGCCAGGGCTACAACAGAGGAACCCTGTTTCAACACCCCACCGCACCCCCAAAAAGGAAGAAAATGTCAAGTTTATAAGGACATTAAGTTAGGTAGAAGGAACAGTTGATGGCCAGTGAATAATTGGGGGAGTATGCGTTCACCTTTCCTAGCTACAGATTGGGGATGGTTAAAATAGGTTGTTGACTGAGGGGCTCCATACTTAAAAAGAAAAGAAACCTCTGTTTGGTTAAGCTTTTTTCCTCTTTCCCTACAAGGTCAAAGTTCCCTTTATTTATAAGAGGCTTTACTTTTGGGTCACATGTACCCAGTTGCTTGTCATTTCAGTCAACTGCAAATTAAACAAAAAACTTTCTGACAGATTATTACAGATATTAGTGGTAGTTGGTTTAGAAGCACAGATTCCTATATACCTACTTTGCAATCCATAGAAAATTTGTTACTACTTATGTAATTGTTTGCTGGTCTTATTTAGTAGCCAGCAATACATGTTTGATCGATTCCTTGTATTTTTTAATTGCATCCATGCCTGAAGTTACTTTATGCTGGGCTCTTATGTATTTATTGCCTCTGGTTTTTACTCAGGGCTAGGAAAGTCTATAAATCTTTGTTTCAGTATTAGTGATATTATTAATAGAAACCATGGGTTGAGGGACAGTTGTGCCCAAGTAGAGCAAGCATAGGAAAGATAAAGTTAAAGGACCAAATGGACAGAAGCTGGAGACATGGCTCAGTGGTTTTAAGAGCACTGGCTGCTCTTCCAGAGGACCTGGGTTCAATTCCCAGCACCCACATGGCAGCTCACAACTGTAACTCCAGTTTCAGGGGATCTGACACCTTCATACAGACATACATGCAGGCAAAACACCAATGCATGTGAAATAAACATAAATCATTTAAACAGGGATCAAAAGGCTGGGCGCTGGTGGCGTAAGCCTTTGATCCCAGCACTTGGGAGGCAGAGGCAGGAGGATCTTTGTGAGATCGAGGCCAGCCTGGTCTACAGAGTCAGTTCCAGGACAGACTCCAAAGCAATACAGAGAAACCTTGAACCCCCCCCCCCCCAAAAAAAAAGGGACCAAAAGAGCATACTGAGAAAATTAGGGAAGGAATGAAATCCCCAAGTCAGAAATGATTTCATAAATTGTACACTGAAATGATGACATAATTACTTTGTAGGAAAGATGTATTTATGATTGGATGGAGGAGGGGAAAGGCAAGACTATATATACCCTATTAAAAGGGAGCTGTCTCAGAAGCATAGTATTGGTCAAAGAAAGCAAACTACATTATATGCAAACTTTCATATTTAGAGAAAAGTAATACAGAACAGAGTGATAGAGATGCAATTCTTTGTGTCTGTGGTGAGTTGGTTTCAGGGTCTTCTGAGCAGATAGCCAAAATCTACATTCATAAAATGGTGCATTGGAATATAACCTGTGCATATCCTACTGAAACTTTCTTTTCTTAAAATATTTTTATTTCCTTAGGTTTTTTTTTGGGGGGGGGTTGTTGCTCATGGAGGTCAGAGAACAACTTATGGGAGCTGGTTCTCTCCTGACCATGTGAGTTCACAGGTCAGACTCAGGCTGTCAGGCTTGGTGTGTTAAGCTCCTTTACTTGCTTAGTCACCCCAGCTCTGGGTTACTTACAGTACCTACGGTGTAAATAGCTGTTATTGAGAAAATGGGGCTGTAAAAAGTCTGTATGTATTACAGTACAGCTGCCCTTTGTTCAAGCATTTATACTTTGCTTTCCAGTCTACAGATGTCAAATCCGTGCCAGCTTAGAAGGGCCAACTTTGTATTTTTAAACATTTGCAAAAATAGATGCCAAATATTTATAGTAATCTGAAAGAGAAGGTAGGACAGGAGACTTGAGATTTTTGTTGTTTTGTTTTTCCTTTTTTGTTGTGCTATGTGAGTGTGTTTGAGAAGACTAAATTCATCAATTAAGCCATACAGCAAATATCTACGTTAACAAGATAGGCCAAGACAGTTGCCATGCAGCCATGTGAGCCTAGTCCTGGAGAGACTAAGGAAAATCCAAGTGTGAGGCTGCTGGGTCTTACCTGTTGCTTGGTCTTGAAAGACAAGGCTAAGAACTCCAGGCTAGATTTTCAGAGCCGGCTTCCCTGCCTCCCTCCATTGGGCTTTGGGCTTGGGACCAAAGGGAGCTGGACCCCAATCCGTACTTCAGAGACCCCACCCACATTCCTAGTCAGTCCCCATTCCTGTCTGCTTGCCTGTCACCCACTTCCCCCATCCTGCCAAGCTGGGACTGCTCAGAGTTTCTGAAACCAGAGTTCCAGTTGGGACTTTGCTGCCCTACCTGCCATGCGGATCAGGATCAGCGTTAAGTCTAGCCTCTGAAACTCAGAATGACCCTGAGACTGGAAATCAACCTGACAGACTGGGGTAACATCGAAGACTGAACAGAAGCCAAATGTCTTAACCTTGAGGCTACACAATGAGACCTCTGTCTACAAACCAAAAATTAGTATGGTAGTAGCATAAAAACAGACAACATTGGTCAGTGATGTAGTCTTAATGACCTAGACATAAGTCCAAGCACGTGTGAACACTTCCTTTTGGATAAAGAAGCCAAAAATACACACTAGAGAAAACAGCATTTTCAACAAGTGGTACTGGTCAAACCTGATGGCTGCATGTAGGAGAATGAAAATAGATTCATGTCTTATCACCAGACACAAAACACAACTCCAAGTGGATCGAGGACCTCAGTCTAAGACCAGATACCCTGAACCTGATAGAAGAGAAAACAGGGGACAGGCTTGAACTCATTGGCATAGAAAAGGACTCTTTGCATAGGACCCTGATTACTCAGGCATTAAAACCAACAATTAATAAATGGAACCTCATGAAATAAAAGGCTTTTGTATGGCAAAGGGCATCATCATTCAAGCAAGGGGGCAGCCTACTAAGTGGGGAGAAAAATCTTTGCCAATTACCCATCTTTGCCACCTAATTTGAACAGTTGCATAAGCTCCATGTATCCCCAGGATGGCAGAGAACTGAAGACACTTGGTCCAGTGCATAGCATATTACAAGGTGCAGGGGTTTTATTACTTTATTTTTAGTTAGTGTGTGTGTCTTTGGGTGGGTGGGGAGGTGAATCGGCCTGTGGAGGCCAGAGAAGCACCTGAAGGAGTTGTTTCTCTCCTTTCATCATGTATGCCCTGGAGATCAAACTCAGGTCACCCTACTTGGCCCCAAACTCCATTACCCACCAGCCATCTTTCCGACCTGCCATGATTATTTTCATCATTTGGTTCCCAGATACTGTTGACACTTAAAGTCTTCTACTCTGTGTTTCTAGGAAAGGCAACACCCAAGTATAAAAAAGCCAGAAGAGCAGGAAGTAAGTGAGCTGGGACTGAGAGGCAGGGCCATGGATGGTTGAAGAGTGATCAAGGCTCTTTTTGAGGTTAATTACTTGTCACTTGAATGAGGTAATTGACCAAGGGCACATGAGTCAGGTGGCTTGTGTGGCAGAGATGAGGAGTCCTCTCTGGATGCTCTGGGTTAGGTTAAAGAGGGTGCAGAGTGTAGGATGTCACGTGGGTCTGATTGAATTTGTAACCTTTCACCACTGACTGTATCTGCCCAGGACTTACAATCACAAGAGGGGGACAAAATGCCTCCTTCCCAGAGACTGTTTCTTCATGCAAGGATCACATTGTGTAGCCCAGGCTACCCTCACATGCTCCATCCTCCTGCCTGAGCTTCCCAAGAAGAGGGCTTCCGTTACAGATGCACCTTACTTTTGCCTGCCTGCCCGCCTGCCCACCCTCCCGCCTCTTTTCCTTTTCTCCTTTGGGAGGAAACTAAACTTGGGGGGAAGCTTCATGAATAAGTTGCTTTTGCTTATCTGCTTGTCTTAGAGTTGTGTATTAGTTTGTGTGTTGTTGAGTGTGGGTGCACACACATGGTATGCTCATGTGGAGGTCAGAAGATAGTTTTTATAAGTTGGTTCTCGCCATGGGTCCCAGGATTGAACTGAGGACTTCAGGGTTACCCAGTAGCCAGTAATATCTGCTGCCACCCCAACCCCCCCCCCCAAGTCCCCCTGCCCTTTCGTGACAGGGTCTCACACTCAAAAGCTGAGTCTGCCTGGACTCCAGTCTGTTTGACATTGTGACTTCTGTGATTCGTGAATTGTAGTTTTTTCCATTGACCATTATTGCAAAGTTTTCAGTTTTTTCTTCTGATCTGCTTTCCAGTTAACCAGTTACTATGTTGACTACATAGGCCCCAAAGATGAGGCATACCGACCAGTGGGTGGGGCAGCTCAGGGCCCTGAATCAGAGTGTGAAGATGAGGGCACTGGTCAGCCCAGATAGGCCAAACCCAGGGTCCCAGAACCAGATGTGAAGGGGAGAGTGGGCGATAGTGACCCATGCTAGCTAGATCAGATCAAAGTGTCAGTGGAGAACGTGGCAGGGTGTTGTTGCCCTTTCCCCTGGTAAACTTTTCCTTTTTATTTTTTTTAGGACAGGGTTTCTTTGTGTGGCCCTGGCTGTCTTGGAACTCAGTCTGTAGACCAGGCTGGCCTGAAACTCGTGAGATCAGCCTGCCTTTATGCCTTCTCCCCGCCAAGTGCTGGGTTTAAATGTGCCCACCAACACCTCCTCGCTCCTGGTAAACTTTTCAAATTTAAGGGTACTCTTGCTGTCTGTGTGACCTACCCCTGTGTCCTGACTAAATTCTCCTGGAGAGCATAAGAATTGAGACTGCTTCTGGGCTTGACACCAGTGGGAGCCAGAGACCTCCCCACAGCACAGCTGTAAAGTGAAATCAAAAAGATGAATGCTATGCCACAAATACAAAGTGATGAGGCATGAATAGAATTAATTTTATGAGAAAATAAGTCTCTTAATGGATTGCAATTTTGTTCAGTTAAGAAGCATGTGCAAATTCTGTTACGCCTTTCACGTGTCATGTTTTCATCTGTTGAGCATTAATGAACCGTTGTTCAGTTTGTATCCATAAACTTCTTATAGATATTTAAATCTGTGTTCCAGTAGTGGGATGTGGCATTACAGAGGACATTTAGTGTTCCTGCTACTACTGTTGTACACACCATACAGGTAGCTGTTGTGTATTCTTGTGTGTGTGTCTATGTGCATGCACATGCTTCTATAGGCCAGAGTTGATGGTAGGTGTCCTTGTCCATCAGTCTCCACCTTACATTTGAGACAGGTTCTCAGACTGAATCTGAAGTTGCAGACTCAGCTAGACTGACTGGGTAGCGAGCCCCGTCTGCTTGTTCTGTATGAGTGGTGGATCTGACTAAGTTCTCTAGACATACTTTATCATCTCCTCTATCTCCAAAGTGCTGGGCTCAGCAGCAAGCACCTTTCCCCACTGGCCATCTTGCTGGCTTTTCTTATAAAATATCACTAAGCATGTTTGAACTGAAGTCCAGGAGAGAGCGACAGGAAGCACACTAGTGTAGAATCTAGTTTAACTTTGGATATTGGTCCTCAGGAGTTGTTCCCTCTCCCTCCCATCCTCCCATCTCCCCCCCCCCCCCTTCACTGTTCTTTTGAGGTAGGGTTTCTCACTGACCTAGCACTCTCTGAGCACGACAGAATAGCTGGCCATTGAGCCCCAGGGATCCTGTCTGTCTCCCCAAAATGTGCCACGACAACCTGTACTTTCATATAGGTTTGGGCGAGCTCCAATCCTCGTGCCTGCAAGGCTAGCACTTTGCCAACTAAGCCATCTCCCAAGCCCACGAACTTGTGTTTGAATCAGAGTGACCCATGATTTTGACATTTTGACTGATTTGAGGATCATTTCCATTTAGATAGTACATGACACACGTTCCTAAATACCTTTGCTCGTTTTCCCAATAGGTAGTCACTTAAACTCACAGAGCCTCTCCTGGCAGGGACTCACTGCCAGCGTGCAGCAAGGTCACCTCGTCAGTGATTACATGCACTGTTCTGCTTCTGTGACGCCACTGCTTACCGTCCTGTGTAGATGGGGCCAACATCTTTGGACAGAACTTTATACTCCTTAGGGAATTGGTTTTGAGTATAGTATAGATAGTTTTAATCTCTGCTAAACTCACTTTCCTTATGTATACAATGGATAGGCTCACCTAGAAAGATTACATTAAAGATTAAATGGAAAAACAAAACCAGCAAACTTCCCAGGCCAGAAAGATTCTTGGATGTCACCACATAACCTTTTCTTTTAGGGGAAATGGAGGAGGGTAAGGGTCTTGTGTAACCCAGACTAGCTGGCCTCTTGTGTCAGCCTCCAAACTGCTGGGATAATAGGCAAGTCCCACCACACTCCCAAACATCCTAAATGGACAGTTTTTATTGTTATCGTTTAACCTCCTCTTCACCATGACTTTTTATTTCTTGCTTTAAAAACTTGCCAAGTGGTGGTGGTGCATACCTTTAATCCCAGCACTTAGGAGGCAGACCTCTAAGTTTGAGGCCAAACTGATATACAGAGTGCATTCCAGGGCAACCAGGACTATACAGGGAAACCCTGTCTCAAAAAACCAAAACCAAACAAAAAAAAAAAACAAAAATTTGTTTTGTTGCATTTACTTATTTTAGGTGTGTGTGTACAGTATATGCCCCAGGTTGCATGTGGAAGCCAGAGGACAACATGTGAGGGTTGGCTCTCTACTTCCAATTATCTTAAGCTTATTTTTCTCTCTCCAACCTCTCTGCGTCAAAACAAAACAACAGTAACTATCCCAAGTATGGAATTTACTGGTCGTAAATATTAAAGTGATTTATTACAATTACAATGGAATTGTTGTCATGATTTCGCTTTTTCTGTTTTGAGACATGCCTGTGTGTATAGTTCAGACCGGCCTGGAACTTGCTACACAGGTGAAGCTGCTGGTCCTGTTGCCTCAGCCTCTTTATACAATAACCCTCTGTCTTTTTCGGAAAAGTGATTCTGATTTTACACTGAGTTCTCAGTTGTTCTCCAGCAGTGTGAGAAATCTGTGTTCACTGGTAGACAGGGAGTGGATAGTAGAAGGCAAAACTAATGGATCTGACCCATCTCGTTTGAGAGAAAGTCAGTCTGAAGGAATGGGGCATTTACATTACAGACTATTGGGGAAAGGATGTACTTTAATTATAGATACTTCTATTGAGAATATTGGCACTGTCATTATTCTTAATGTGTTTTTAGAGTTGTCGGTAACTTCCATTCATGCTGCCAGTCTACAGCTGAAGCAGAACAAATGTTCATTTTATGAAGTAACTTTTTATATTGTCTTGTTCTGTGTTTCTATTTTTAGGACCGGAGTAGGCCCTACGACACTTTTAACTTGCACTCCTTGGAGAACTCCTTAATGGATATGATAAGGACTGATCATGAGCCTCTGAAAGGTAAACACTACCCTCCCAGTGGCCCACCAATGAGTTTCGCTGATATAATGTGGAGGAATCATTTTGCAGGTTAGGAATGTTCATATGTCCATTCTTGCTTGGTGTTTTAAGCAAAATCAGCTTTTTAATAATTGTGATTTTTTTTCTTGTTGTTTTTATTTGCTTTTGTTTGTTTCGCTTCTGTAAAGCATTGTGGAATGTATTTAAAGTTGATTTTCTTTTTTAACATGGGTTCAGCTACCTGCAGTAGTCATAGATGGTAACCTTAATCTGTTTATCTGGAAGAAGTCTGTGTTGGGTAGCTGAGGTCATGGTTATAGCATGAAACCAGAAGCCGCATTTTCTGGGCTTTGTACATTTGGAATCCTTAGCTGAATCTGTAGAATTCATTTAAGTCCAGGTGTACCTCAAGAAGTATGCCATTCAGTAAATCAGTCTCCAAAACCCCTTCAGGAAGCTTCATAGATATCAGCTCCATTGTGTTAAAGTCTGACCCTTTCCTAGTGTAGGCGCATTGAAACACAGTGTATGTGCAACCAGAGGCTGTTTGCATAGTGTGGGCTACAGTACAAGGATGATACCTTTAAAGTATGTGCATGTTTTGAGTTCAGTATGAGGTAAAGCATTACAAGATCAGCAATAGTAGGACTTACAGAGACCATGTAAACACATAATTACAGATGGTTCTTTTTATAGGTCACTCAACACTTTAGAGACCCTATTATATTTTAAATACTGTAATGAACGTTGCTGGTATGGAAATAGCCACTCCATTTTGATTTAGGATTTTAATTAAAAACTGAACACTCTTGTCACAGGGATGACCATCTTGAGCAAATTCCGCATCTTTCTGATTCATGAGGACTTTTCTTTGGCATTCACTAGGTCCTTACCTAGGATGTTACCAACTGAACCTCTGGCATCCATTTCCTCCCCAGAAACCCTTTCACCATTTTCTTGTCATGCTCTTCATTTTCCTGCCGCTCTTCTTATTTTCCAGTGAAGAGAAGTAGTGATAGTTATATTTAGAGGTGTGAATTTTATTAAAAATTGATAATCACGGATTTTGTTTTTAGACTCTTTTAAGGTTGCATTTGTCAATTTTTTTCTACCATGAGTAGCCCCTCCTGATTATCCTACCACTTAACTCCTGTTCTTTTTTGTATATTTCCTGTATCTTGGTCTCTTCTTCTCTTCTTTTCTTTCCTGTTTTTTGTTTGTGGTTTTTTTTTGTTTTTTTTTTTTTTGAGACAGTCTTAGTATATCGTTCAGGCTGTCCTGGAACATATTATATATCCCAGGCTGACCTTGTAACTCAAGGCAATCCTCCTGCCCCATCCTTTTGAGTGCTAGGATTATATAGGGGACACCATTGTATTCTTTCAGTAAAAAATTAGGAAGGGATTTTAGAGTATACTCTCTGCATTAATTTTTTAGAGTCTTGTATGCACTGGCAATGCAGAAGCCATTTGTGCCACATCAAGTCAGCACTGGCATAGTGAAAGAACAGTGAAAGAGAGGAACCTCATTGTCATATAAATACTTTTCCACTTGTGGTGTCCTTTTTACATTTCAGGCCCCACTGTCTCTGCAGACTTCACTAGCAACTATGAAGTAAAAGACTGCTTCACCATACATGTATTATGGACTAATGAATTGGGAGACCTTTTAGTATATACTTTTTTTATAGTCTGAATACAGTGTAACTTCCCATTTTGTCACACTGTACAGACTACCTCCCTGAGGTCGGTGACATCACTATGTCCCTGTGGTCAATGACATCACTTGCACCTTTAAGAAAATATTTTGACACTGGGCATGGTGGCGCACATCATAATCTCAGCACTTGGGAAGCAGAGGCGGGAAGATGATACAAGCTCAAGGCCAGCCTGAGCTTATACATAACAAGTTCCCGGTCACTCAGAGCTAGATTTGTCTTAAAAAAAAAAAAAAAAAAACCAAGAACAAAGAAAGGAGAGAAGAGAAAATGTGTAAGGTACTTTTACCTTTACAATTAAAGAAAATTGTCAGAATAAAAATAGGTACCTAAAAAGTTGGGCTGGGGAGATAAGATAGCTCAGACTCCAGGCTGGAGAGATAGTTCAGTCTTCAGGCTGGAGAGATAGCTCAGTCTCCAGGCTGGAGAGATAGCTTAGTCTGAGTATTTGTCTTAGCCTGACCTCAACCTCCCAAACCCAGTTAAAAGAACTGAGAATGCTAGCATATGCTCACAAGTACTGTGTAGAGGCAGACCTAGCCTGTGTGATGAGTTCCAGGAATGAGAGACCCCGTCTCAAAAACAAAACAAAACAAAACAAAAACCCAACAACCTCACCCAAAACATGTGGACAGTACCTGAGGACACTCTGTCAATCTCCACATGTACACATACGTATCTGCACAATGAACATACATACACACATAAGTAATTTAGAGCATAAGAAATATTATGATGGTGTAGCCGTTAGTTTTTATTTTCTATAATAATAAATACCATGTTTCTCACTGATATTTAGAATCTATTGATAGAACTTACATTTAGACTTTCCAGTTTTTCTTTATCCTAGGTCATGCTGCTATACATTTTTCTTTACATAGCTTTTCTTAAGGCACATTCATAGTGATGATTTATTGGTCCAAAAATAGAAGCATCATGGTAGGCTAAGGCATTAGGGGCTGGAGGATACATTACAGTGCTTTGTTCTCTTCCATCTTAGTTTCTTTAGTTTCTTTCCTTCCTTAGTATCCTCCTTAGATCCCCAGTCTTAACTTTTCCCCTTATGAATGTGGAAACACTGTTTGTGGGGGTAGGGTAGGGTATGTGTGCATCTCAAAACTCAAGTACAGAGTTGGATTTTTGGGGTGCTTGTTTGCAGTGTTATTTTTTCATAGAACTTGGTTTTTCTTTATGAAAAAAAAAAATCTCACATTCTGCTTACTATACAAAAAAAAATTCAAATAATACATAGTGGGTCAAAAGAGAAAGTTAAAAAGCACACTGTAAGTGCAATGCCTAGAAAAGTAAAGTTAGTCATCTTTATTAAGAGCCTCCCAGACGTCCTACATTTTCCTTGTAAGCAAATGACATTTCAAAAGGCAGTCTTTGCAACAGACTGGATTTTAAGTTGTTTGTGTGCCCCTACGTGGCTATTGAACTGGATACATTGGCTTCTTTAAAGCCTCAAAATTAAGACAAAACACCTTATAGAACAGATCAGAAGATGAAATCCCTGGCACTAAGCACCGTGCAGATACTGCATAGGGTTTTCTGTGGAGGTGAGAGTGGTTTATTCCTTTACCTCCATAATAAATTAAGCCAAATCAGTACAGATTTATTTCTTGACCAGACTGCAGCTCAATGTTGACTGCAAATTGTCACAGTTGTTTTTGTTTCCCATAAGTAGTGATTATTGAAAGATAAGCCATCATTTTCAAAAGCCACATGTGGGGGAAAGAAAACTAGTCTAAGTCACTGACTCTCTAAAACTGTCCATCTGAATAACATAGCTGTCTTAGTCACTGTCCTATTTCTGTGAAGAGACACTATGACCAAGGCAACTTATAAAAGAAAGCATTTAATTGGGTGTAACACGAAAAAATAAATGACCCAATGACTGATATTTAGGTTCAAACTTCAAGCTGAATATCAGAAAAGCAAAGCAGCTGGCCACTAGCTTCTTACCTCTATCTGAAGCTGAATGGGCTGATCCTGTCTGTCCCCATGAGCTCTCACTAAGCCTCAGACTGTAACCTCTCCTCAGTGTGGCTGGAGAATGAATTCCTCTACTGAGACCGTACTTCTGTCTTATATACTTCCCTAATGTTGGGGTTAAAGGTGTGAGCTACAGTTGTCTTTTAGACTGATTCCCTCTTGGGTAGATCCAGTGGCCTTGGATTCAGAGATCCTTCTACCTCTTAATCCTGAATCCTAGGATTAAAGGTGTATATCATCATTGCCTGATCTCTATAGCTTGAGCCTGACTTTGCTTTTCTGAATCCTCAGGCAAGCTTTAATAAATCATAAATATCACTATGATTGGGAGTTTGCTTTCAGTTTCAGAGGGTGAGTCCATCAGCATCATGGTGGGCTGGCATGGGACTGGAGCAGTAGCTGGGCATTTAAACCACAAGTTGGAGGGTGGGAGGGGATAAAGAAAGAGAGGACAGAGAGACTGGGCTTGGTGTGGGCGTTTGAAACCTCAAAGCCCAGCCCTAGTGACACACCTTCTCCAACATGGCCACCTCCTAATTGTTTCCAAAATAGTTCCACCAACTGGCTACCTAGCATTTAAATATGACATAAATTACTTCATGATATACTTAAAATGGACATGGTATATATTCACAGTAGTAGTCATATAGAAGATATCAGTATCTATTATTTAAGAAATATTTAGTGAAAAATCATTTTATTCAAGCATTCTTTTAATTCAGGAAAATGAAGGCTAGTGTGAGAGCAGGAAGTTTCGGTAAATTGGATGTCACAGGTTTTCTGTTGTGTTTGTGCTCATGCTGGGCCAGTCTGATGAATCACAGAGGAATGGTTTCTGTGGGCTGCAAGTGTGTATAGCTCTATGGTAGAGTTCTATGCAGAAGCCCTTGGTGTGAGTCCCAGCACACATAGCCTGCAGGGAAAAAAAAAAAAAAAGCCTTCTTTTGCAGTCAGTGACTAATTCAGTTTGGTGGTGACAGAGTGACAGGATAAGAGCTTTGTGTTTTATACCTTGTATATCTTTTTTGGTTGACAGATGCCTCATATTGATGAGACAGGAAGGCTTGAGACAAATAGAAAGTTGTGAATACTGTTTCTTGTTTCTGAGCACAGAAGTCCTTGAATTAGTAGAGTTAGGAGTGGTGTAGGGAACTGATCTCTGCTCAAATTCAACCCTTCGCCTAACTGTATAAGGAAAGAGAAATAGGAGGAAAGAAAGGAAAAAACATTCATCATTGTACTCTCTTTGAATGAGACTGTCTCCTGACTTGAAAACCTGTGGTCATTAGGCTTGATTGACCAGTCACCTCCCGTGTTAGAATAAATAAGGAAATAGCAGCCATATGCTTTGGACAGGTTGGCTGATTGCTAGAAAGCAAGATTCCATCCTCTGTGTGGGGAAACACTGTATAGCAGGCAGCTAGACAGCAACGTGAAGGGAAGGGCATCCTTCATCTCCTGCATCGCACTCTGACACCAGGCTGCTAGTCTGATTGACTGGGGACCGTGCCTGATGAACTGTTTCTGTATACTGGAGTTTCTCTTCCTTTGTCATTCATGGAACTGAGATTTGAAAAATGAAAAGAGCAGGTGTTGGTTGAGAACTCAGATTGAAGGGCCTGCTTTTCAAAGATACCCTGAACAAGTCTGAGGCAAAAATAGCTCACTTTCTGGTAATAGTGCTTCAGCACACTTAAACTGGCAGAAACTTGGAAGATCCGAGTGCCACCCCTTTGCTGTTCTCTACTCGTCATGTTTAAATATAATATGACAGAGACTTACACAAAATTGGTTCCCTTTGGGAAATTTTAGGTTCCCTTGTTTTTTTTTTTTTTTTAGAAGAAATTTTCTTCTTCTTTTTTTTTTTTTTACTTGATCCTCCAGAAGAAAATATGCTATTTATTTTGTAACTTGAATCATTGCTTAGTTTTACTTCAATGTCAGCCTATGTCAGTTTGTCCTTTACTAAGTCAGTCGATTCTTAGGTGTGCTTGGAGCTCAGTCTGCCAAAGCATCTCAGTTTGATTCCCCACACTGAAAGTGAAGAAGGAGAAGACCCAACAGACTGCTGGAGACAGACACCAGGAAGGGGCTCTTCTTGTCTATTTATTTAAACTTTTTCCTGTCTGTGAGGCTTGCTCGGTCACTCAGGCTAGCTCTGCACCCCTGCTTGTAAGAGGTCACCCAGGCCAGCCCTGAGCCCCAGCACCCCTGCATGTAAGAGGTCCTCCTGTCCCACCTTCCTCTGTCTGCTACTTTGCCTGACTGAATCTAAGATACGTCACTTTCATCTAACAGTTATAAAAGGAAGATTATACCTGGGTACTAACATCTGAAATTCTAATTCAGTTGAGTTGCAGCCTTAACCAAGAAAATGAGTGCAAAGGATTTAAGAATTTATGGCAGTCGTGATGCAATGGCAAGCATGCCTGTGGCCCCAGTTGCTATGGAGGGTGTGACTGAAGCCTACAGTACAGCCTGTCCCTCCCAGGAGAAAGAGAAACAGAAGCAGAAAACAAACAACAACAATAAAAAACCCTTGTCCAAAATTGTCCGTGGACTTTAGTTCTGAGCTCACAGTTTTGTTTATGGGTTATTTGAAACAGAGCTATAACATTACACTATAGTACCAGATTTTACCATTGCCATAAAAAGTAATTTAGCTTTTAAAAAATAATATTTATATGTACATGAAGAGTTCACAGCACAACTTGTGTTGTTTTGAGAACAGGGTCTTGCTGTGGAGCCAAGCTGGTCTTAAACTCAAGATTCTGCAGCCTCACCTTGTGAGACCAGGTATTACAGGCATGTCCACCACACTCGACTTCACTGTTTCTCTAGGAGTGGATCTCTAAGTTTTTAGAGAAAATGGTAAAATTTGGACTATTTTCTTGAGCAAAGCACTGACATTCTCTTTGAAGCTGCTTTGACCTTTTGTTTAATCAGGTGATTAGATGAAGGTTTGTCAGTGTGCTGAAGAGCTGGCTTTGGTGCTGATTATAAGTTAATAGAAATCCAGTTTTTATTTTGAATACACAAAAGTATGGGTTTATTTGGGCTCTGAAATTTGAATAACTACAAGGCAGATTTTAAAAATATGAATGGGGTTTATGAAGATGTGATTTTTTTTCCCATCCTAAATAAACAAACATAATTCCATTCTCTACCCTGTGTCTCCATCTTCTAACTCCTACCTGTGACGTAGACAAAGTGGGGGTGTTCTGAGCTCCCCACTGCATCGTTTAATGTAGGAAGACCAAGGATGCCTTCCAGCCTTTGAAACCTTGTATTTTACACTGTACTTGAACGATAGCTAGCTGACAAGAACACTTTAAAAATAGCAGACTCACGGACAGGTGACAGATGTCACATTGGCAGCACCAGACTGCAGTAACAAAATCACCAGATGTCACACGCTTAGTCCTGTTTTCACAGCTGATCCAACAGCAGCATTTATTGGACAAAGGAAGCAAAAAGAAACGGCCTCCTCTGAATTTAGCATCAGGGATTCTTTTGCCACTACATGCTTTCTCTCTCTTCCAAAATCCTGTAATAAGTATTAAAGTTTAGGTGCATATTGCATTAAAGAAAAAAAAGTATAAAATGATCACAATCTTAGGAAGGAAGGCTTCATGCATATTCTTTTCATTGAAAAGTATAAGTAAAACTGTGTTTGTCTTTAATGACTTTATTTTTTATATATTCTAATCATAGTCAGTGAAAATAAATGGCACTTACTCTCTAAACCCCACTTTTTGAAGAGATAAACTAAAAAGTCATATTTAATTTTACCAAAAACATTATATTAGTAGGAAACCTAGATTATATCAGGTTATAAATTCTAGGGATTCAGAGCACCTTATTAGATTTACATTGATTTTTTAAAATTTTTTATTTTACATGTTGATCCCAGTTCCCCCTCCCTCCCTCTCTCCCTCCTCCTTAACCTCTTTCCCCCCTCACATGCACCCTGACCACCCTCCCCTACCATCCCCCACCCCTATTCCACATGTAGGGCTATGCCATCCAGGTGGGGTCATGTAAATCTATCAAGTTATTTGAAGTAGGGACTAGGACTTCTCTCCTGTCTCTAGGTTAAGGGAGTGTCTCTCCATGGGGGATGTCCAAAGATTCATTGAAAAAAATTAGGGAGAAGACCAGGAAAGGTTAAAAAACGCTGGTTTTTTTGTTTGTTTTTGTTTTTTAAGTAACACTGCCTGCCACCTATAAGACCCCATAGGAGCCTTCTGCTCTGCTTCTTAAGACAGACAGAGGTGCAAGTGCATGAGTGAGGATGGAGGACGATGACTAGGAAGTAGCCCACTTCCTTTCAAGGTCATCCTGTCAAGGTGAAATGTTCTAGATCTTCAAGAAAGAGCTGTGTAGCTGTGCCCAGTGTTCTGAGGCTGTGAGGGCAGCATTCCAGAAACATAGAAACCTTATTTGGTTTACAGGAAGTGAAGCTAAATGATAAGCAGCTAAGTTTGGGTTATTCAGTGTCCTTGACAACCTTCCCTTATTGTAATAATATTGAGGACCATTGGTCCTTTTTAAGGACCCATACTGTCCTCTGAATATTTATTGGCCAAAGATGGAAGAGGCCCTGTTTTTTATGTTTTAAGTAAGATCTTGCTTTGTAGCCCTGAGTGGCGTAGAATTCAGAGATCACCTGTGCACCATTGTCTCTTCCTTTTTGATGTTGTTTATGTTTTGAGATGGCCTCACTGTGCAGCTCAGGCTGATCTTGAACTTGGGATCTTTTTGCCTCTGCCTCCTACACATGGGTTATAGGTATGTGCTTCCATCTAACTAAAAGAGAATCAGCTTGCCTTAAGTTCTAATGGACAGTGAGTTTGAAGTCTCAATGGGATTTTATGTAGACTTTCCAGCAACTGGCTATTGTGGTTGACACCCCTAGAGTATGGATATCACTTTTAGTGTTCATGGACGTTAATTTTAAAGAACATTGATTTAATTAACTGAAACCAGAATGTAAACTCTCTCACTGAGTCTGGCCTTGTTCTGGTGACACATTTTTGTGAAGTAGTTTTCATTAAGGTGGTGAAAGGAGACAGTATTACAGATGGCAGAGACTTTGACTCTCAGAGACTCTGAAATGACCTAGGAATTAGAAAAGCATAGTAAGGCATGTGGGACAGCTACAAGTATGTTATGTCAAATAACTTCCAACAATGGGACACTTTAACTCCTAGTAATATGAAAACAGTTTTCTACAGAAATTGTATATTCAAGAGTGTTTCCTTTATTATTCCTTGACGATTTCATTTATTTTTCCCATTCTTACATACACACACACACCACACACATGCTCTCTTTCTCTCTCTCTCTCTCTCTCTCTCTCTCTCTCTCTCTCTCCAATACAAGTGGTTGAGTTTCATTAAGTTATTTTGTTTTTCTGTGGTCTCGAGCTTGGCAATGATGTTTGCCTCCAGTTCTTAGTAGCAGACTTTAATACCAAATGAAAACTGGCTCTTGTGCAATTGCATATAGAGAGAGCTGTATCTGTTGTAGGGGGAAAATCAGAAACCTTTATCTCCAGCTTTCCCTATGGTATTTTTCCCCAAATATGACTGACATTTATTTAAGCACTGGCTATAAAATAGAATGAACAATTTTAGGGCTGTAGGGATATCTAAATGGTAAAGCACTTGTCTTAAAATTAACATTTTTCTTAAAATTAACATTTTCATAACTCTCAAAGTGACTATACATGAAAACAGAGTCAAATACATAGACATTACTTACATCCTAGTTATTGTTTCAATATCTTTTCGTGTTTGATTTTTGAAACAGAGTTTTACTCTTTAACTATAGACTGATCCTGAATTTCCAACATTTCTCTTGTCTCCCAAGTTCTGTAATTAAGGGATGAGCCACCAAACCTGATTTTGATAACTGTTTTGTTGAATTGGTCAAGAAATCTTGCATAGTACATTTTCTTCCTACACAAGACTATTGGGTTTAATTTTTTACATCCATCTTTTTTGTCTCTAATGGAAAAAGCAGCAAATGCCTACATCTTTCATTCTGTACCCCTGCATCTTCCCATCTGTACTCCTGAGTCTCACTCTATCCACCAACTGGAATACCTCCCTCACCCCCAACCCCACCCCCGACATACACTTTTACTCTTTATCCCTATGGGCCATCAGTAGAAATGTCCGATTCTATTTATTATCTTATAGCTCAAGGGTTCAAACTTTGTGAAGGACTACAGAATGAATATGTTAGGGTTTTCTGGACATAGGCCTCTGTTACCTCTTTGCTGTGCTTTGGTTTTCCAGTCCATTAAAAATGTAAAAATGGTTCTTAACCTCAGAGGTATACACAAATAGGAAGCCAACCAATGTTGGCAGAAGTTTCAATTGTCATATTATTCATAAAGAATGAAACTCTGGAAAGTCACATTTGTCACAAGATCATAAGAGTACTTAGTGGTGGCATGGATAGTAGTGCATGTTTTTAATCCTAGTTCTTGAGGCAGATTTCTGTGAGCTAGAGGCCAGCCTGGTATACATGGTGAGCTCCAGATCAGCCAGGGCCACATAATCATAAAAGAAAATGAACACCATACAAACCAAATCCCTGAAAGAGAAGGAGTCGTAGGGCAACTTGAACTCTTAAATTCTTACATTATCAGTCTTTCCCTTACTTTATTTGCATAAAATTTACCATCTTTATTCCTTTTGCTACTTTGGTAATTATGTTGCATTTTTTGAGGCATTATGAAACTATCTTTTTTATTAATCTCTAAACTTCATGTTTATATACTTCTCTAAATTTCTTTTTTTATGCCTTAATTTTAAGGGCATAAATAAATGATTGTTTAAATAAAATGCTTATCTAGGAAATGGACTTGTTTAAATTTTATATGGGAGATGTACAAATTTCAGACTATAATGGAAGCTTCTTTTTGTTTGGTTGTATTTTGTGTTGAGACTTTGGCTTTGTTTTAAGACTTTTTCATGTCTGTGTTTTATGAATTGGTTTAAAAGTTGTTGCAAATGCTTTGGCCTTGATAGCACTGCTATAGATGAATCTGTAGTGTTTTGTAATATGTATATTTTGTAAGTATATTTGAAATAATTTAATTGAACAATTTTTGTATATTTATGCTTAATATAAAATTGCTTTCTTTTCCAGGACGCATGGGAATAAATTTCCACCATCCAGGAACAGATAACATTATGGCACTTAACAGTAAGTCTTCCTGTGAAACACTCCATAAAAAAGTATCAGTCAGGTTTGCAATACTGTTTCCTCTTTCACTGGGGGAGGGGGTAGTATAGATTACTGTTTTATACAGGCACTTTTCAGAGTGGGATTTCTGTACCAGTAGCATCAGCATTACTTGGGAACTTAACTAAAAATGCAAAATCTCAGGGTCTCCTACAGACCTACCTACAGACTTTAGGGATGGTTCCAGAAATTGTTTGTTAGCAGTCATGTAGGTGATTCTGAGTAAGGAAAAGCTTGAAAACAACTTGCTCCAAACCAACATTGGCAGAATGCAAGCCTGTGCACTGGCTTACTACCTGTGTTTGTAAATAAAGTTTTAAGTTAGTAATAGGAAATGTTCCCCAGCTCCTGTTCTCTACCATTAGGGTGAAGTAATGAAGGAGGTATAGGGAAAGAGAGAGTAGGGTAGAGAATGAATGAATAAATAATTTTTAAACATAACTCATAATATTCTCATTGTTGTAAATAGCCCATGGATATTTCAAGGTGGATAATCAGGGTTCTCCAATTGATGGAATTTGTATACTGTGGATGTTAGCAGCTTTGATGGTCTGAAGTAGCTTTGTTAATATAATTATGAGGTTACACAAACACACACACACACACACACACACACACACACACACACACACACACACACACACACATACACACATACACACACACACCCAGAATGTTGCTGAGTTCCTCAGTGGTTTGTAGAGTCAGAGGTAGTGACACACACCTATAATCCCCAGCACTTGGGAGGTAGAGGCAGTGGAGGATCAGGAGTTCAAGGTCACACCCCCTCTGTAGTGAGCTTGAGGCAGCTTAGGCTATTTGAGACTGTGTTATAAGAGCACTATGCCTGAATATTTCATATCACTCTTTACACACAACACAGTAATTATTTCCGTAAACATGTATATTTGTAGGTTAGAAAAGGATTAAAGAGGCTACAGCAGAGTTGAGAATTTACAACAGACACAGTAAGTTTATATAAACATGTGTATTTGTAGGCTAGAAAGGGGTTAAAGGACTCCAGAAGAGTTCAGGGGTTCTAACAGAGGAGTTCTAACCGAGCAGATAAAGATAGACACAGCCCTTGCTGGAGTTAGAGTCAATAGTAAGGACCCAGTTGGGCTGCTAGAGGCACACAGCCAAGCCACAAGGTCTCCGGGTTGGACAGGGCTGCAGAGGTGAGGTGTGAGACCATCAAGGCTTTGATGGTCTGGAGTAGCTTTGTTAATATAATTATGAGGTTACACACACACACACTGTGGGAGCCAGTGGACAACTGATGAAGGCGGAGAGGCTGCAGTGATAGTATGCTGCATCACCTTCGGGTGACAGCAGACATGAAGCCCCAGGGACAGCCAGGAGTTATGGGTCTCATGCTCAGATAGGTGTCCTCCTCTTTATGGAATCTAGGTGAAGGAATGTCACACCTTGTTCTGGTATGTTCCATAAATTGCTGGGCCTGGGTTCTTTCTCTGATTCAGTTTTGATATGTCAGTGTGCTCATACATTCCCAATCTTCTTTTTCAGTTTGTGGGTGGCACCTTTTTTGCTTTGGGAAGAGTGAGTTGTTTGTCAGTCTTCCTCCTGGGTGGTGCTGGGCAGATGTGGTGTCTGTGTGTACAGAGAGATGCAGAATTGCCTTGCTATGTTAGTTCTCAAATGGAGCCCACTGATGCCTGTAAAATGAAAGTCGTCCAGGGTGAGGCATAGCCCGAAGAACAGCGTGACCTCAAAAACAAAAGCCCCTAAGTCTCTGCCCAGGGTCAGTTTGCCTCGCGGGCATGTATAGAACAAACAACTTTGCAAGAGAACCTACACAGAATGGGTTTTTATCAGGAGGCCTGCACAAGCTGTTGCCTGTCAGAATTGCTGCTTTCTCCTCTGTCAAGTGAGTGGCACCAGTTTGTGACCTCTCATCCTCTCAGGTGTACAGGCCAATTCCTGGTCCACTTTGACATACCGAGTAAAAGTAGGGCTGTGATTACTAATCCCTTTCTCTTTGAGTAGGGGCTTTGGAATACCATTAGAATTTCTAAAGACGGGCTTTAGATTCTCTAAAATATATACACATTTAATCTAAAATATCACACATTGCCTTGGGTCTGACATTGCTGCTGGTACTGCTTGGTGACACAAGCCCTGATCGCTGCTATGCATGTTTCCTGTTTGGAGAGCCTTGACGACAATACAAATTCCAAAGTCTGAAAGTTATGTGCCTCTCATTTCTTATTTATGAAAGGAAGGACACATTACATTGAGCTTGTGTGTGTGTGTGTGTGTGTGTGTGTGTGTGTGTGTGTGTGTGTGTAGAAAGAGAGATTGAGAGAATTGATAATGTGCTTAGCTGAGCCTGATTAGTAACTACGAGGAGACTTGGTTAGATGATGGGAGTTAGACTTGACCATGAAGGAATAGTGTGGTGGTATTGTCTGCCTGAAGCAGTTGCTTGGAAATGACCTAATTTGACATGGTGTTAATTGTCCTCGGAAAGAGAGGGGCTGCAATTTTTTAATGCCTGGGTAGAAAATGAAACTAAAAGACATTTTTCTCTTCAAAAGGTTTTGATTATCTTTGGTTTATCAAATAAGAGATCTCATGAGATTTGTACACTGTACATGTGGCTTGCTTAGATCTCCCTTTTAGCATCAGTTGTGTCTCTTAGAGAAAGGAGCTTGATTAGGTAATGTTTTTAAAGAGTCTTTTTATTGTATGTGAATGATTTGTGTGGGGGTGGGTGGAGTGTATGTATGCCATGGCATAGGCGTGGAGGTCAGAAGGCTGTCTTGCCAATATCTGTGTCACATGTCAATGCGCAATGTAGATCATTGGAATGTGATGTCTGTCGGTCTTCACGTGCTTCTCTGGGTTGACAATAAACCATTAAAAACAGCAGCGGAGTTCCATTTACACTGATTAGTCAGTGCTCTTCCACAGTCGTCTCATCTTGACATGGTCATAATCCACTGTTGGTTTAACACACTGAGCCCAGCTCATCCAGTGACATGCATTTGTGCACGTGTGTGGACAGGTTTGTGTGTACAGTATTTATGTAGAGACCACATTGGCTTGGAAGTTGAGATTCTCCTAGTTCCACCTCCCAAATGCTGGGATTTTACCCATTTGCCACCATACATAGCTCCATTATTCCTGCCCTTCCTTTCCCACCCATCAAATAAACCAAACTTGGTTTCTTTGGGACAGTCTGACTAGCTCAGGCCAGGCTCAGACTCACTAGCCCCACTGTAACTCTGGGCATTCTGCTTCAGCCTACTAGGGCCACCATTGCAGATGTGTGCCCCATGCCCAGCAACACATAGGGATTTTTTTGCCTTCTTCTGTTTCCCCCTATCATTTGCCATCCCAAAGTTCTGGTCCTAAGAAGGTCAGTCCTTCCTCTTCCTCTCCTTTTATGTAGGAGTGATTGAAGTAGAATTAAAAATGACTAAAATTTATGGCGGCACTAAAATTTATCCCAGTACTTGGGAGGCAGAGGCAGGTGGATCTCTTAAGATGGAGGCCAGCCTGGTCTATACAGTGAGTTCAAGGCCAGCCAGGGCTACACAGAAAAACCCTGTCTCAAAAACAAACAAAACAGAACAGAAATCACTAAAGTTTTACTGATTCACAATTTTTGGCCATTGAAAGGAACTAAATTTAAGTTTGACTATTTTTTTTTTTTTTTAAAGAAAGGGAGTGCCTAAGAAATCAAAGAAGTGATTTTGTGGACGGTACACACGTGTCGTCCCTGCACTTGGGAGCTGAGGTAGAGGGAAAACAAGTTGAAGATCAGCCTTGGCCTCACAGTGAGACTGTTGAAAGGTTTGGGTGGAGGAACTGCGTGAACTGAGTTCCTCCTTTCTTACTCTGTACAAAGCCACCATTCACCGTGCCCTTCTTTCATCCCTCAGCTCACCCAAACCTAGATTTCCTCTGGAGATAGAGCCACACGCTCAGCTGTCTTGGCTGGATGGGAGGGGAGATGCCAGGGTGTGGGCATCTGCATCTGTCAGATCGTGTGGGTCTAGTGCATGTTATGCTTTTGTGAATCAGGGCTTCTCGGTGTAGCCCGGGGTGGCCTTGAACTCAGATCTGCCTGCCTTTGCCTCCTGAGTGCTGGGATTAAAGGTGTGCACCACCGTCTCCTGGCTCCTAGTTTCATTTAACCCTGGGAATCGCCACTGCTGGTATCATCTAGAAGACTGGAAATAAACTTAAAAGAGAAGGACACCAGCTGTGGAAAGGAGGAGGAATTGTCAGTAAGTCTATACACACTTAGGGTATAGGAAGAAATAGCCAGAACCTGTTTGTGTGTGTGTGTGTGTGTGTGTGTGTGTACACGTGCATATTTACATGTCTGTGTTTGTGCATGTATGTGTATGAACATGCCTATGGGGGCCAGAAAATAACCTTGGCTATCATTCCTCAGGCACTGTCCATCATTTTTTTGGAGATTTGTCATGCTAGCTTGGAGCTTGCTGGAGAAAGGAAGCTGTTTCTGGGCCAGTTAGCCCCAGGAATCTGTGTATGTCTGCCTCCTGAGCACTGGGGTTGTAAGAGTGCCACATGCTCAACTCACCTTCCACCCTACGGGTGTTCCCATGCTTGCAAGGCAAGCTCTTTGCTGGCTAGGCTCATCGCCCTAACCCCTGGTTGTCCTCTTTAAGACTGTAGCTCTAGGGACTAGAGTGCGGCTGAACGGATAGGACTGCTTCTCTTCAGAGGACCCTTTTCCTTTCCAGCACCCAAATTGATCGACCCATAGCAACTTGTAACTGCAGCCCCGGGGCATCCAGTGCCCTCTTCTGGCCTCTTAGGACACCTGGACATGTGTGATATCCACTAACACAGACACATATATAAAAAATAAAGTACAAAGATTGGTGGGTAGTTCGAGATGAGGCTTCTTTGTTTAGCTCTGGCAGTCCTGGAACTTGCTCTGTAGACCAGGCTGGCCTCAAACTCAGAGATCCACCTGCTTCTGCCTCTTTAGTTCTGGGATTAAAAGCATGTACCACCACTGCCCAATAAAATAAGTAAGTTTTTAAGACTATAAATCTAGTAAGAATTAGTAGACCTGTGTTTGGGCTGAATCCTGAGACACAACTAAAAAAGGAAATGCATTCCTTCAGTGTTATAGAATATGAAAGGATGGATGGTAGAAGGAACCCTCATTCACCAGTAAGACTGCTTGCCCAGTATTTTCAAAATGAAAGTAGTTTTGAAACAGTGTTCTTTCCTCTGGAGTGGGTAATATTACCCCTCGTTGTAATAATTATCCACTGAGCCGTCATCTTTATTTTTACTTCAGCAACACTGAGTTTGCAGACTACATCTTTCCCTGCCCGAAAAGGAGGGAGACCTGCGAGTTGCATCTGGCTTCCTCCGTGGTGGTATTTGTATCAGGCAGGTTCTTTCCGGACTCTTACAGTAGCTTGTGGTTTTGCTATTCTACGTTGTGGGTATACAGTTGCTTTAGCAGTTGTGGTCTTCCATAGGATTGTTGTCTAACTTGGTGATTTTTCCCTGTATCTTATTGATTCTCAGAAAGGGGCCTCCATAACTGGTCCAAGTCAACCAAGTGAAGGTCAGATTCATGTTCAAAGTTAGGATGCTCAGTGTCCACTTAAGAGGCATCGATGCCAAGGGTATGCAGCTTTTCCTTTACCCCTTTTCCAGCTGGCTTAGGGAAACTGGCGAATGTAAGGAAGTTGCTTGATGAGTACACAGAGGAGCAGTGTGCCTTAAGGGGGGTAGAGTCATTTTTTTGCAACAGTTCTCTCTCTGGCAAGCGTCTGAAAGCACAGGAACCCTGCCCACACAGTGTGTAGCTCTAACATAGCAATGGATGGCTATGTCTGGGGTCAGGCAAATCTTAGGTCACCTTACAAGCTTTATAACCTTAGGTCCTTGTCTTAACTCCTCTTTTTCTCTGATTTCTTCCCCTTGTAAAATGGAGATAATGATAATGATAATGAAAGTCACTGCAGCACAGTGACTGACTTGTAGATAAAGCTTATGTGAGCTGTCCTTGCCTCTGGTTCTTGCTCCAGCTGCCTGTTATAAGGAGATCCCTTAATATGCATGGTAGAGTTTCAAAACAGAAGCTGATCGTATATTGATTACTTTTATTTTTGAGGTGCTGTACTCAGGCTGGCCTTGGAATTTGCCCATGATCCTTCTGCTTCTGAGCTACTATTTTGGCTTTTTGTTGTTGCTTTTTGTTTGTTTTGCTTTTGTTCTTTGAGATAGGGTCTTATTTTGTAGCTCAGGCTAGCCTTGAACTCTCAGTGGTCAGTGTTCCTGCCTTCGCCTCTGGAGGGCTGGTACTATAGGCATGTATAGTACCAGCATTTAAAATGCCTAGCATTTAAAAGTTTTCATTGTCATTTTATTCTGATATTTCTAAGTTGTAATTAGTATTTGAAGTTAGAGATGAGTAGGATATCTGGAATGCCACGATCCCTGACAGGGAGATGATTTTTTTGTCCACACTCTTCCTCCTCACAATACCCCAGGCAGTTAGAAACCAAGAGTCCAGAGGGAAAACTGGACAGTTTGAAAACTTAAAGTGTTAATGTCTTAAAAGGGAGTGGGGAACTGGGAGAGAGTAATACATAAGAAGCTTGAAACACTGGTTTTATCACCCAGCACTATATATAATAAGAGATAAAACAACATAATAACCAGAAATATATTAAGCTGTTTAAGTTCCAGAGTCATTCACTGACTCTGGAAATCCTACACACAGCCCATGCACTGGGGCACCGTTGAAAATCCTACATGTAGCCCATGCACTGGGGCACCGTTGAAAATCCTACATGTAGCCCATGCATTGGGCCACTCAGAACCTTAGCAAAAGCTGTCCTCTATATCTCTCCCCTTAACTAATGTCTTGACACATTTTAGAATGCCTTTCTGTATTTATGTTGGAACTGAGAGCTGACGGTGCATTTGTTGAATCAAAAGAGAAAACATGAGCAATATTGGTGTGGATGTTTGCGTTGGGCAGACTCTGGGGTGGCTGCTTTGGCTCCTCGTCTCCCTCCTTGCCGGGCTTTGCTGAGTATGAGCTCCTTGGGGAGGCTCAGCTGAGAGGAAGTGGCGGAGAGGGAGCTGAGCACATGATGCATTTGTGCCAAAATAGAAAGAAAGCCAGCTTTGCTGGAGTTCCTAATGGAATTTTTCAAAAATGGAAGATACATTGTTGTTATTTCTGCTTATTCTGAGTGATATTAGTTTAAAAAAAAAAAAAAGCTTCTGTTTTATTGAGACAGGGTCTTGTTATATAGCTTTGGCTAGCTTGGAACTTGTGGCAATTCCCCTGTCTCAGCCTCCCAAGTGATAGGATTATAGGCTTGAGTGACCATACCTGATTCTGTGTTTGTGGGATTGTATGTGTGTTTGTATAGCATGGATATCTTCATCAGTCTCATCACATTTTTTGTTTCTCACGGAACATGGAGCTGAGCAATTCCTGTAGATTGGCTGGCCAGTGAGCAGTGAATCTGTGTCCTCCCTCTTTCTACTCTTCCTATCCCCCATCCCCACCCACTCCCTGGCACCAGAGTGACAGGGTTATAGACATGCACTGCTGTGTCTGAGTCTTACATGGGTCCTGGGGACTGAACTTAGGACCTCTTGTTTATATGGCAAGCACTTTAGGGAGTGAGTCCTCGCTCCAACTCTGTTCTGCCAGCTGCTTCCCAATAACCACAAAAGGACATAATATTAATTATAAATGCTCAGTCAATAGCTCTGGCTTGTTACTGCCTAGCTGTTAAAACTAAAATTAACCCATTTATGTTAATCTACATTCTGCTACGTGGCATTACCTCTGTTTCATCTTGCATCTCTTGTTTCTGTGTCTGGCTGTCAACTTCTTTGACTCCGCCCTCCTTCCCAGTGTCCTTAGTCCAGTTTTCCTACCTAACCTATCCTGTCCAGCTATTGGCCAATCAACTTCTTTATTAAACCAATCACAGCGACATATAGTCACACAGTGTAAAGGAATATTCCATAGGTTTATATAGCCTAAGCTGGTCTTAAACTTGCTATGTAGCTGAGGCTGACCTTAAATTTGCTAAGTCTCCTGACTCTACCTCCAGAGTGGTGGAATTCTAGTTGTGCACTATCACACCCAGAAAAGAAAATAATTTCATTATATGTATTTGTTTATTTTGAGACAGGATTTTGTTTTGTAGCCCCAGCTGACCTGAGCACTCCCAGATATCCACCTGCCTCTGCTTCTTGAGTATTAGGATTAAAGGCATGAGTCTTTCATTTCAGAGGGTAATATGATAATGAATTTTTATGAGATTCACTAACCAAAGTAATTTTTTTTTTAAATTTTGAAAATTTTGTAAACAAGATCTCCTCTGTTATTCTTTCTAAATCTGAGTAGACTTAGAAATTAAAATATAGGTATACAGGTGTATATGAATACATTATAAATAAATAGTAATTAATTACAAATAGTAATTAGAGAGATATATGATGTTTATTTAACATACATTTGAAATAGGTTTGGATGGATGCTCTGAAACAACATTGTAAGGGGCCTGAGAGTTTCCTTTTTATGCTACCAAGTTGGGAATCTAATAAAAGTTTTTAAATATGGGATCAGGCACAAAGGTTAAGAGGAGAGTCCGGAAACATGGCTGTAGGCTTCTCTAAGATAGCATAACAGAATAGCACCCATGGTCTTTACAAATGGATAAACTGGCATTAAGAAGCTGTGTGGGACTTGACCAAGGTGACAAGGTGGGGCCAGAAGCAGAACTTCCTGCCTCCAGGTTGAAGGGGCTTCTTTTTTCCTATAGTTGAGAGTCTCTCTCTCTCTCTCTCTCTCTCTCTCTCTCTCTCTCTCTCTCTCTCTCTCTCTCTCTCCTCTCTCCTCTCTCTCTCTCTCTCTCTCTCACACACACACACACACACACACTCTTACACACTTCAGTGTTTTTGGACAAGCATACAAATTCAGTACCTCTGTAAGAAGGCCCTTTCCTTTATTACCGGATGACCCTTACTCTTTTTTTCTTTTGGGAAATAGAAGGACAGTCTGGTCTATATAACTTGATATTGAACACTGTAAATAAGTTAAGTTTGAAGTTGTCCTGTAATTTGAATGGGTTTTGGAAGAGATTCCCTTATGTGTATGAAATCCCACAAGTACAGGAGTTGATTTTCTTCCTCATAGTAAAGACACAGGAACCAATGTGTTTCTTATTGTTCCCTGTGGACTTCCTGTTTGCTTTCTCCCCTTATGTAAGCAATGTAGCCTGGACTTCCTGTTTGTAACATTCAGCACACATGCAATTAACTTAAAAAAAAATCTCTGAGCTTATTGTATAAACATTTCAAATTTCAAAGAAGACGTCCCACAATGCCAATTATAACTCAGGGAAGAACAACACAGACATATTGTAGCTACAGCTCAGGGATGCAGCAGTAAGCCCATCATGAGCAAAACTCTGGTGTGATTCCCAGGACTGCAAAAGGGAAAGATGTGTGTGTGTGTGCATCTGTATGTTACACAAAGGAAGTCAACCGTTTTGCTTATATTGATGACTGGAAAGGAAAAATGCTTATTTTTGTCATGGGTATAATATATATTGTAGACATTTATAGGATACAATGTGATGTTTTGATGCATTGTTTAATAATTCAGAATAATTAATATATTCATCGTTTCACATGTTTATCATTCTTAGTGATGAAAATGTTCAAAATTCTGATTATTGCTGGGACTGATGGCACAGGCCTGTAATCCTAGACACTCAAGAGGTTGAGGAAGGAGGGTCGTAAGTTCAAGGAAGGTGGGCTACAGAGCAAGTTCAAGGCCACCCTGTGTAGGAGGGGGAACAGAGAGACACCAGAGGCTGGGGAGATGGCTCAGTTGGTAAGCTTCTGCCATATAGGTATGAGTTCAGTCTCCACCACTCACACAAAAACTTGTAATCTAGTACCAGCAAAGTGGAGAGATAATGGGATCTTACTTGGAGCTCACTGGCTAGCCAGCCTAGTCTAGTTGGCAAGCCCCATGCCTGTGAGAGTGCTGTCTCAGGAAATGGCGGATGGTAGGTACCCGAAGAAGAGCATCTTAGGCGGTACTCTGTCCTCCAAGTATATATATGCCCCCCCCACAATACACATACACATAATAACCAAATCAAGGGCTGCAGAGACGTCTCAGTTGGTAACATGCTTCCATACATGAGAACCCAAATGCAATCCCCAATACCCACATAAGGTGGAGAGCAACTGAGGAAGACACCTGAAGTCAACCTCTGTTTTCTACACAAGTGCACACACAGTAGCACATGTAAGCACACATACATGCATATACACATATATAAAGACTGGTTAAGATGCATAAAAGTTCTTATTCAACTTTTCTCAAACGAAGACATGCAGATTATAGCAAATAGAAGAAATTAAAAACAAATTAAAACTCAAAAACTGATTATTGCTTATCACTTGGGAATTGTAAATCCAAACCACAGAGAGGTGATATGTTGTTTCTGTTGGAATGCCTCTTTCTGAAAAGATGGTATTTGGGCAAGATGTGGAGAGAAGTTCCCTCCTGCCCATCCTGCCAAATGGTCAATATTAACTAGCATAGACATTAATACTACAACTCTAGTATGGGTGATCTTTTAAAATAAATTAAAAATAGAATTGTCATATGATCCAGCAATCAAACACCTGGGTAGAGATCCAAAGGAAATTACACCTTCATCCCCATGTTCATTAAATTACTATTTACAGTAGCCAGGTATTCATCAAAGGATGGGTGGAGTATGGATACATAGCAGAATGCCACTTACCCAAAAAGTGATGAAATCCTGGGACCAGTGAGCTGACTCAGCCATTAAAGTCTGGCACCCTAAGTTCAGTCCTGGATCTGCATGGCAGAAGGTGAAGCAGTTTCCTCAAATTGTCCTATGACCTACACACAAATACCTTGGCATCCATGTATGCACACACACACATACATACACAATAAATAATAAAAATATAAATGAAATCTTGTCACTAGCAACACTATGGATGAACATGGAAAACATGTTAAGTGAAATAAGTCACAGAAAGAAAAATACTGCATGAGCTCGCCCATTTGTGGTATATAATTTCAATATTGGTGTTTCTCCTTAGTGTGTACATTTCAACAAAGGGAGAAACCAGATTTTATTCAGGATGGGAGCCAGGCCAGGTATGGGGCAAATGAGGAGTTTCTTGTGGCTGGGGCTATTCCCAAATTCCCAAAGAAGTTATTTTTGGTAGCTTTCTTCTATGAAGGAACTCTTGTGCCTATATGAGAAATGCCTTGCTATTAGGCAGGAAACACAGAACACTTCACCAATGGGGCCAGCATTGGTGCTGTGGACTCCTGAACACAACAGTATCCTTATGTTCATCTACCCTTCTAATTCTCTATTTTGGGGCTTATAATTCTAGAATTACCAAGTATTGCCTTTCCCAAATCAAAAATTGAAGATTTTATAAAGTTTGAAGAGATCTCTAGATTTTTTGGCATAGTGTCTGGAGAAGATGGTTTGTTAAAAACAGAGCTCCCGTTTTTGTTTTGTTTTTGTCTCTTTGAGACAAGATTTTAGCACCATAACCCAGTCTGGTCTGGAACTCTTGATTCTCCTGCCTCAACTTAGTGGTGGGACAAAAGTATGCGCCATTACACTGGGTCAACTGCTAGCTATTTTAGTGCCTTACTCTGTAGTAAGCAAATTCTCAGGCCAATTAGATGCTGGATCAGACAGATAAAGGTCAGTCCCCAGTGCATGATGAGTCATCAGTAGACTGCCCTGTTCTCATCAGCAGACTGTTCTACAGAGTTCTCCTCGCAAAGTATCTTGGCAGTGCTAGCACTGTGCCTGTCACTCACTACTGAGGAAGATGGAGTAGAATCAGAGAAATGGGAAAGGAGTATAAAATACCCAAGTAAATTGTAATGTGTGAATGTAGTGGATAAATGATGTGCCGTTTCTATCTGCTATATTCATGTTATTTATGGAGATATGTATCTTCTCTGTTATTATTGTTTGCCCAGCTTTACAATCACTGGACTGGAAGTATTTTTTTCAGCCACTGTAACAAACATCACAGAAATAAGAGTAGCATTTTGGGTACAAATCTCACTCTGTTGCTCTTTGTGAGTTTACAATCTAATGAAGGGAATATGAACTTTTTGGTCTTAACCTAAGATCTTATGTGGAATTTTTCTGTGACTCATTTCTGGTAGAAGCTAAAAGACAACATTAGTTGTTTGAATATGAGAGAGAGAGAGAGAGAGAGAGAGAGAGAGAGAGGGAGAGAGAGTGTTTATTCAAGTGAGCATAGTTGTTTGAATATGAGAGAGAGAGAGAGAGAGAGAGAGAGAGAGAGAGGAGAGAGAGTGTTTATTCAAGTGAGCAAAGATTGTACTTGGGCCTTATACATGCTTGAAGTTCTCTACCGTCAGCTATATTCCTAGTTCATTGATTAGAACTTGATGTGTTGCCTATTCAAATGATGATTTTTTTTTTTTTTTAATATTTAGGCCAGGTGTGGTGGTACGTATCTTTAATCCTAGCTCTCTGGAGGCAGAGGCAGGGTGATCCCTCTGAATTTGAGGCCAGCCTGGTCTATGTAATAAGTTCTAGGAAAGCCAGGGCTACACAATAAGACCTTATCTCTGAAAACAAATAAAGAATGGTTGGAGGCTGGTGAGAGATAGTGCAGCAGTTACAAACAGTACTTGCTTTTAGAGGCCCAAGTTCTATTCCCAGCACCCACCATGTTAGGTGGCTCAGAGCTGCCTATATCCAGAGAACCTAAGGCCTCCATCATTTGAGGCCACCTAAACATACTTATATACACACATGCACACAAATAAAAAAAAATCCTGTAAAACTGCAGTTGCCAATTAAAGACATAGTGTTTGTTGGCCTGAGGGTGTAGATAAGTTGGTAGAGTGGGTGCCTAGAATATAGATGCCTTGCGTCTGAATGCCTGTAATCCTGGGTTTCATGAAGGCAGGTTCTAGGTTCCTCCACTACATGAGTTTGAGTCCAGCTGTGACTACATGAGGCTGTATTTCAAAATTTAAAAACAAAAATTGTTTGCACGGCTTGCTTTTTTTTGTTTGTTTGTTTGTTTTGATATACCCTAGACTGGTCCTGGAAGTTGCTGAGTAGCTAAGGATGACCTTGAATTCTTCATCATCCTGCTATCACCTTCCAGATGCTCGGATCACAGACTTATTTTGTCATACCCAGTAATCAAGGGAGGTTTGCTTTTTGTATATTTGAGACAGGATTATAGGGAAAATAATTACAGGCTGACCTGTGGTGACTTTGGTGTGTATGTTAAGTAACTTAAAATAAAACATGACAAATATGCAAGAAATGTAAATGTTAATATTGTTCACATACATACACATACAAGGAAAACACTCATCATACATGTAAAATATAAATAAATTTTTAAAAATGGTGATAATTAGTAATTAAGTTCAGGAACCAGGTATAGTGAAGAATGTCTTTAATCCCAGCACTCAGTAGATAAGGGTAGGTAGACAGTTTGAGTTCCAGGACAGTCAGGGGATACACAGAAAAAAACCTATATCCAAAAACAAATAAATAAATAAATAAAGTTCAAAGATCCTAAAAATCTCCCAAAGAAACTCAGAGCTGATTTAAAAAAAAAAAAAAAAAACAAAACAAAACAGCAAGAGAAGTATCTGGATAAAATCAACGGGCAGGGTAGGGTGTGGTGGAACACACCTTAAAATTCCAGCACTCAGGAAGGAGAGGCAGGAAGATCTGAGGTCCAGGCCAGTCTGGTCTGTATAGCAAGTTCCATCCAGGGCTGCACAGTGAGATTGTCAAAAAAAAAAAAAAAAAAAAAACCTCAAATACTAGGATAAACCCAACCAAAGGAAAGACAAGATGTCTATAATGAAAACTTTAGAACATGGAAGACCCTGAGGCAATCAAGATCACTCTTGTGGGGAAAGGCTCTTGCTGTGCAAACCTAGTGGCCTCAGTTGACCCTCTGGGTACAGGGAAATGCACACAGAGAGGACAGCTCTACATAGTCCTTCTCACTTTCACTCATGCACTGTGGTACCCTCTGCCTCCTAAGAATAATGCAGAAATCACATGAATTGGCAGACTTAGTATTGTGGAAATGACTGTATTACCAAACATGATCTACAGACTCAATGAAGTCATCCTAGGAATTCCAATGGCATTTTTCCCAGAACATGAAAAAAATTCTGGAATTGCTCTGAGCACAAAAGAAATTAATCATAAGCAGAGCGATGCTATAGGTACCACGGTGTTTCATCTCAAACCATATTACAGAAGTATACTAGGAAAAATGGATGGTACTGCCACAAAAACAATGTGTAGCTAGAATAATAGAATGGAGACTCAGGCCAACCGTGATGCATATTTGTCATCTCGGACCTCAGGAGGTCACGGCAGAAGGATTGCCATGGTTTGAAGGTAGCCTGAACTACTTAAACACAGGAACAAATAGGAAGCCAGGCATAATGGTGTTCTGTTGTCATCCCAGCATTCTGTAGGCTCAGGCAGAAGGAAGGCCTGGTCACCAGCCAACAAACCACATACAGCTATAGTCACCTAATCTTTGACAAGGATGTCAAGAATATACATGGGGGAAAAGGCGGCATCTTCAAAACATTGTGCTTGGGAAACTGGGTGTCCACATCTAAAAGGATATAACCAGACCCTTACCTATATATCTATATTATTCAAAATGGATCAAAGACCTTAATGTCTGACACTCTCAAACTGCTGTAGGAAAGCACAGGCACATACTTTGTGCAAAGGAAAACATAGGAAATAATCCTAAGAATTAACAGGCGGGATTTTATCAACAGAGTGAAGAGATAGCCTATAGGATAAGAAACATATTTGCCAGCTGTGCATCCAGCAGGGATTGATATCTAGAATCTGTACAAAATTAACAACAAAAAAACCCTCATCTAAATAATTAATGGGGGTAATGAATTGAATGGGCGTACCTTACCTCAAAGGAAGAACTGCCAATAAATAATTAGAAAAGTGTTCAACGTTCTTAGCCATAAGACAAATGCAAACTAAAACTGCCTTGATTTTATCTCACCCCAGTCAAAATGGCTATCATCAAGAAAACAAATGACAATAGCCTGATGTGATGACTCACACTTTTTAATTCTGTCACCTGAGAGGCACAGAGGTGGGAGGATCTCCATGAGTTTGAGGTCAGTCTGGGCTATGGAGTGAAACCGTGCCTCAAATAAAGGACAAATACAAAGGTGTGTACAAAAAAGAGAGAGAGAGAGAGAGAGAGAGACGTGTACAAACTCTTATATATTGCTGGTGGGAATGTAAATTTGTGTAGCCACTATGGAAATCAGTATGGAGGTTCCTGAAAACTAATACTTTTGTATGCATTGTCTAGCACTTAGCAGTAATACTCCTGAGTATATATTCAGAGGATTCTAAGTCAGCCTTCCACAGGTCTCATGTTTATTGCCGCCAGCCTAAGTGTCCATTAATAGATAGGAAAATAAGGGCATTACAGCACATACATGCCCTTAATCCCCACGCTGCAAGGCAGGCAGATCTCTAGAGTTAGAAGCCAACCTCAAATATAAATAGGGTGTTGCAGGACAACCTTGTGGAATGATGGAAACAATGACAAAAAAGGTTTGTCCATTGCAGGTTATAATAAGGTTGGGGGCATGAGGCGGTGCAGGGGGAGCTGATCTGGGTAAGGGAAAGGAAAGATGACAGAGGAGGAGGCGACAGAGAGCTAGAAAAAGAGGAAAGCAACAAGACCCCTGAGTGGTTTCAGTGATGTTGCTGCAAAGCCTGGTGTCTTCAAGGAATGCAGTCACTTCCCTTCCCATTACCCTGCACTACAAGTGAGTCTGCATTTTAACCCTTTCCAGTGTAAATGAGTTTTGTGGCATTTTTATGCTTCAAAAATAGATCAAATGCAGTTCTAGTTCTCATTTGTTTTTTAGAACTGGAGGTTTCAAATGTAATCTTTCCATTGTGGATGTCACTGTAGGTAGCTGGTGATAGATGAAGCTTCATGTTAGCTCTGCTAAACACTAGGCCTGAGCTGTGACAAAGCCAACCTTCAGAGTTCTTTCACTGTGGGCTGCCTTGGGCAGATCTAGAGCCTTGGTCTATCTCTGCTTTCTATTTTATAGATGTAAAATGTAGTAATTTCTCCTTTCTATGATATGATGAATGGTGAGATGTGGTAAATGGAGAGAGTAAGAGAAACTTCACTAAGAATCTTACAGAAACCAGGCTGGGGAGATGACTCAGGGGATTCAAACACTTGCCAAGCAGAGTGTGAGAGGACTGGAGTTTGGATCCCCAGGACTCAAAGAAGCCAAGCATGTGTGCTTGTAATCCCAGCACTTGGGGTAGAGACAGGATCCCCAGGGCAAGCTGGCCAGCTAGACTAGTCAGACTCATAAACTCTTGGTTCAGCAAGAGACCTTGCCTCAGTAAATAAAGGACTGAGCAATTGAGGACAAGAGGTCAGCCTTGGGACTTCATATGCATGTGTGCACACGCTTTCATACACGTGCATCCACACACATGTGAACTTGCACAATACAAAAATTCACAGAAATGGATTCTTTAAAGAATGACTAATGACATATAATTTCTATACATTTTCAGAGCATTTGTGAAGTGTGTGTGTGTGTGTGTGTGTGTGTGTGTGAAGTAGTTTGGAATGCCCGCCATATGCCACAACTTTTTGTTACTTAGCATATTTTCCCTGTGAGTGATGTCTGGTGGTAATATAAAGTTCAAATGAAGATTTACAAATTATTCTCAAGAAGCTCTTATCTGTGTCAGCTATAGATAGTAGGCCCTAATATACCCAATGAAATCCCTTACAAACTTGTGATGCTCAGTCCCAGCAGCTGTCATAGTCACTAGAGTTGTTGTGAACAGTGCTTTGGCTTAATGTTTCATGAAGACTCTCCCCTGTGTGTTAATAGTGAAGGTGGCCAGTGTCTTCAGATTAACATTCAAGAATACTTAGAAAATGTTTATGTGAACATTTTTTTTTTAATTTCTAAATTCACCATTTTGATATAAATACCCATGGTTTTCTTCTGTGTTTACATGCAGCCAGGAGCTATGGGCGGAGACGAGGTAATTTTTTTTTTTAATGAGATCTTTTGCTTGCCAAACTGTGAGTAAGTATGAGTATGTGCGTGTTTATGCCTGTGTGTATAAGACAGTAATTATTGTATGGTCTGATGTTCTAGCTTAATTATTTTAGAAAAGTAATTCTTTATTACTTTTATTATAATTATTGGTAATTTGTTCTTTTAATCATAATAAAGCTATAGCAAAGACAACTTCATCTGGGAGTTTTTTTAGTTTAAATTTTTGTGACTGAGCATGAGGAAATAAAGGCCAAGTGTATATATTTTTTTGACCCTATATTTCTGTGTTGTTTTCATATGATTTAGAGGGTAAATACTCATTTGGGGGAACAGCTTTTGATTTTACTAAGTTGTCTGGTGATTATCTTTTCTGTTGCATCCAAAGGCAAGCTTACATTTTAGGGCCCTTTCCAAGATCTTTACTATAATATTATAATCTGTGTGTGTGTTTCTTTAAAGAGGTGCCACAAATTTGCTTTAGTCCCTTAAAACCTAACCTAATTTAGTATAACTTTCATTTGTGTAATGCTGTACCCCTTGAGTATTTCCACATCTGTAACTATTTACAAATGGTTTGAAGAGTAGCAATAAGAAGCCTAGCCAATGGGAAAGGTGGGATTTAGGGCGAGTACCTGGGCTGTTCTCACAGCCTGTGACTTAGAGCTGGCTTCCTCATCTGCAAATTATGAGGCAATAGAACCAATCTTGTCCAGCTTCATAATGTCCAAAGTCTAGTTTTAAGAAAAGGTGTACATGTCCAACAAGCATTCCACAAATGTAAGATCTGTCTGCTGCTTGCTGTGTAACTTCAGGTTAAAGCTAGAGCCAGTATTAGAATCTGTCTCTTTGTTTTGTATTTGCTAATGTTTACCTTTTATCAGAATGTCTCTGACTTTGGTTGTTACAAAGAGAAAATACTAAATTGTTAGTATTATTTATTACACCTAAATATTAGATAAATGAATATTGGCTGGATTAATGTATGTATGATAAAACATTAATTATAACCATTTTACTTTGGGGAAATTAATTTTGTATATTTTTGGTGTAAATAACTTTTATTTTTATAAATTTTATCTATACAACATAACTGCTTTCCTTTAGAACAAGAAAAATTATAGATGATAGATAATTACTTTTTTGTCAGAATTTTTTTTCAAGCAAGGTAGTAAACATGATCACTTGCATTTAAAATAATATGGTGACAAACATTGGATAGTAATATTTTTATGGGTACCTTAATCATAAAGGTGAAGACCTTTGATCACATCTCCTGTCTTTATCTCATTTATTATATTGTATCACTATACCATTTTGCATAATACTTGTTTCATACTGGTAGAAGATGCAGACAGGAGTAGAGAATAAGCATTGTCTATAGGAAGTAGGAACCTCCTGACAGTAGACAGGAGGGATGGCCCTTTCCTCAGGCATGAATCGGTCACTTGTCAAGACTCGCCTCTGGTTTCTTAGGCTTGCCCTTCATCTCAATTGCTCTCATTTTTGCTACTCCATCTTTATGAAACATCACTTGATCTCTGTAATTCTCACTCGCCACTAGTGGTACTTGTGATCTATTCCTCCCTATCTCACCAGCCGCAGCAGCATCTCTTCCCACTCCATCTTCCTCTGCTCATTCTATGTGCTTTGCTCTCCTCTGGTCATTGCCAAGCACTGACCACTCATCCACTCTTCTAAATCTTACTTCACTAGTGTGAACCAAATTCAAGCCTTTTTTAATTTTTAAAAATGGTTGTGTGTATTGGCGTGCACGCATGTGTGTGTGTGCGCGCATGTGTGACATCCTATGTGGGCCTGGTACCTAGAGAGGCCAGAAGAGAGCATCTGATCCCCTGAAACTGGAGTTTGAGATGGTAACGAGCTTCTGGGAATCAAACCTGGGTCCTTGGCAAGAACAGCAAGTGATCTTAACTACTACTGAGCCATCTCTCTAACCCTGGCAAGAGTTATCCTTTCTAAGAAGCCCTGCCTGGTGGCCTCATAGGCAGTATTTTCTTCTGTGTTCTACTACCTTGTATTCTTCCTGTCTTTCGTTTGTACCCCGATTCTTCAGTTGAAGATAGTTTATTTGAGGATGATTGTGACTTGTGCCTAACACGACGCTCTGTGAATAGTCATATTAAATATGTATCAATTAGGATTATTTTGAAATAACACTCATCTATGCAGAAGAGTTTGCTTTATATTTCTTATTAGCTGGTGGAAATAATGTTATTTGCTTATAGTCCTGGCCACTCAGAAGGCTGAGGGTCACTTGACCTAGGAGTTTTAGGTTAGCCAAGGAGCATTATCTTTCAGGAATACTCTTCTTCTAACAAGTTTAATGTGTGCTCCCCTGTTAGATAGAGCCATGTAAGATCTTTGCTTGTACCCTTTCTCTTTTTCCTTCCTTCCTTCTTTCCTCCCCCGCCTTCATTTTTTTTTTTTTTTTTTTTTTTTTTTTTTTGTAGCCCTTAGCCTGGTATTCACTGTATAGCCCAAGGGTTTCTTCAGACTTACAGCAATGCTCTCTCTTCACTTTCTCCAGGGTTGAGCTTGTAGGCAGGCGCTAACGTTACTGGCAGCTTCCACATTTATTTAGTGTTGTAATTTTAAATTTGACATGGATATGTAATTTTCAGGGCCCACAAAGACATTTTTTTCTACAAATAGACAGATTAATTATGCCGTGGTGGGGGGGCTGGGTTGCTGCTGGTGACTGAACCCTAGTTTTCATACATGCTAAACATGTGTTCTACCATTGAGCTGTACGTCCAGGTCTACATCAGTATTCTTGATGTTTAATAAAACTTCTTGGTTATACAGCAGCAAGGAAAATCCAAAAATATCTATTTGAACAGTATAGATAAGCAAATACAAAGAGCCAAAGAGTGGTTGGAGTTACTATTGTAAATGTGTAGGTCATAAGCATGTATGTTCACTAATGGATAACTTAATTGATTCCATAGTTGTAAAGTTCAGTAAAGTTGGGTTCATGAGTTGATGTCATCTTTCTGTGGCAGGCCAAGTCCAAGAGGGCCTTGCAACTGTGCTGGTGAGACCATGGTACCAGCCTGGCATTCTGCTAGTGCAAGCTGAGTCTTCTGAGCTTGTCTATTGAAGATGCAAATAAATGGTTCTGGAGTGGAAAATAGACGAGTTGGATTTAATGTTTGTGATTGTAGTATCTTGATTGCTATTGGTCAGTATAGTAATGGGAAAATATGAACAGAGAGAGAGAGTGAGAGGTATCAGATTACTTGTTTTGCACTATTCTGAGAAATTGGTGTGGGAGGATCCAGAAGGAAGAATGAAAATGGAGTTCTGGGCCTTCCACTCTGTTTATTATGGCTACCTGGTTCTAGACTCCAGGCATGGTCTCTCACTTTGTTCAGAGCTTGCTCTAGATAGGGCAGAGGTGATAAATAAATGAGACAACCAGGGGTTGGTGAGGTGACTTGGTGGGTAAGTCTGGTGTGCTGAGTTCAATTCCCAGACCCTGCATGAAGATGGGAAAAGAGAAGCAACTGCACTGATTGTCCCGTCTTCACATGTGCACCATAACCAGGAGCCCGCAAAACACAGTAATGAAAATAAAGTAACTTTTTACAAGCCCAGGCGTGGTGCTGTAAGCTTGTAACTCTAGAACTTGGTGGGTAGAGGCAGAAGGATTAGGAGTTCGAGGGCAGCCTTGGCTACTTAGTGAATTCCAGGCCAGCCCGAGCTGTACGAAACTTTATCTCTCTGCTGTTCTGTTTTTTAGTCCCATGCTGGTACCATGGTTTTCCCACACAGCTGCTAGGCCCTCTGGGAGCTGGCCTGCCTCAGGAAAGAAGGAGTGGGCGGTTCCTATCTCAGTGGTGGAGGCCAGGTGACATTCAAAATGAAACACAAAGGACAAGGGGATGCCTGCCGCTGTTTGTTGAGATAGGGTCTTACTACTTGTTATAGGCTAGCTTCGAACTTAGGGCTTTCCGGTCTCCAGTCTCTAACCTAGAGTGTTAGGATTGCAGACATATACCACCATGCATGGCTTTTCATTTTTGAATTATGAAAAATTTCAAACTTATAAAAATAATGGAGTAGTTTAATTAGAGTTCTCCTCTGGCCTCTGCAGGCAGCAGTCATGCATGTATTGCCCATATATACATCCGGTAAAACACACATAAAAATAAAAATAAATGAATCTTTGTTTGAAAAGTGAAGGTAGGAGAAATGGCTTGTGCAAAAGGCTTTTTGCAGAGTAGTAATGCACGATACAGTATATGTATAAATCTTGAAAATATTACAGCGTTCCACTCATCGGAAATCCAGAATAGGAACGTCTGCTGAGATACTCAGAAGAATAGTATAGTTTAAAACTAAGTAGTTGAGGGAAGATGGAATGTGACTTGTAATTGGCTAAATGTTTGAATTTTTATGACGTATGAATTATATTTCAATAAAACTTGTCTTTAGAAGGACTAGAGGAAATGGTTTGGAGGGAGGTCTGCTTTTACTGGCCTTTTACTTCCCAAGTATGGAAGGAAATCATGGCAGGGCCTAGTGGTTGCATTTATGTTTCAAAAACACCACACTGCTGCTCGAAGAGGAACGGGAATGGACGAGGGTTGCCTAGTTAGAAGATGTCAAGATAACAAGGAATGGTGTGAGTTAGGTTAGCGCGATGGATGGCAGTGAGGCTGCAGAGAAATTAAGAATGATGGAGAGAAGCGGCAACAGAATTGGAAGGGTGATGTCATGCCCATGAATCAAATGTGGCAAGTAACTCGGAAGGTGACCTTGGTGGTGTTGGGTTTTTGGTGAAAGCTGTGGGGGGTGAATGGCAATGGCATGACTTGAAATGTCAGTGTGAGATAGAAGTTTAGGGGAGATAGTTTACTTGTAACGAGGATGTGTTGGCACACACCTTTAATCTTAACATATGCAGGAGGCAGAGACAGCGGCAGGCAGATCTGAGTTTGAGGACAGCAGTCTGTGAAGTATATTTCAGGCCAGCCAGGGCAATATAATAAGATCCTGCACCCAAAAAACAAAAAGTAATTAATAACAACTTGCTTACAAGTTTACGATGCCTAAGATATATCACTTTTTAGTATAAAATCAACTGTGTTTTTGTTGTGTAAGGTTTCTGTGCAGGGCATAGTGGCATGTGCCTGTAATCCTAGCACTGAGTGTGCTGAAGCAGGATCAAGAGTTTGAAACCACCCTGGGCTTCATAGTGAGGGCTGTCTGAAAACAAAGGAGCAGATGTAAGCATACAAACAAACACTGTGTTTAATAAAGAGCCTGGAGTCCCTGGAGATCCAGAAGCCTTTCATCTGGATCCGCCCTTACAAAGACAGACACAGATAGGGGATCTGACTTCTCCAAAGTTAAAGACTGGAGATTAAGCTGGAAACTATTTCAGTTTCCATGGAGATATTTTACTTATTTATTTTTAGGAAGCCATTTCTCATTATCGTTTCTGTTAAATTCTTAAACTGATTTCTACGCTGCTTGCAAGACTGAGCTGACAGGCATCTGAAAGTGGAAATATTGGACTAGCAGTGCTGCGGCGCAGCTGGGGTGGTGGCAGGGGCTTCAGCCAGAGCTCATGCTTGAACATCTTTAGAGGCACAGCATAGCCACTGGCTCTGGTTTTCCCATGATTTGCTGTAGGAGGCAGCTTCCTGGGGAGGAGCATCATGAAGAGAACTTCCCCTTGTCTGCTAGCACTTTGCAGGTTACCTGGTACTTTGATTCACAGGTCTTTTAGTTTTAGGTCATTGCCACATTCATATATTATCCATTCAGTCCCTGGATCAGACACTGGGATTATCTACCAGAAGGAGAGCATTTAGTCGAAAGTCACGTGGCTTAAGTTAGAACAGTCGAGAAGCCTTTTCTTTCCCTTCTGTTGAATGTTGTGTATATATTTTCTGTAGGAGTAGCTGGAGATTGTAACAGGTTTATATTATCTTCACATAGGAGTGTAATTCTCTTAAGACATAATGCTGATTGTATAAAGCATTTTGGTGTTGGGGAATGTTTCCCTTAAAGAAAAGGAATGTGTCAGAGGGGTGCTAGAGAGTGCGGCAGGAATGTAAGACATTCACGTGTATCATCTTAAGATTTTGGTTACTAATGACATGTCCAGTAACTAAAAGTTTAGCAATTTCCCTAGGATAGCTTTGTTTGTTTGTTTGTTTTGATACAGTGTCTCATGTAGCCCATCCCCAGCACATCCCAACCCAGCCACTATTATTTGTATTAAGGCAGTGTCTTGCTGGCCTCGGACATGAGATTTTCCTATTTCAGACTCCTAAGTGCTGGGATTTCAGGCATGTGCCAAACAGCCCGTCTGGGAGAATTTGTTTTGAACGTGGATATATTTCAACAAAATGACTGCATGGATAATAGCCTCAGGAAGGTTCAGTGGACTGCTCAGAATACCATGGCACTAACTTAGCCTGGTGTGAGTCTGGCAGTGAAAGCTTCACTGGCCTATTTGTGAACTAGTTCACAAATCACCCCTGCACATTAACAAAGTGCTAAATCACTATTAAGAGCCAAAGGCCTGGTGTTCAGTTCTCAGCACCCACAATCAGGAGTGGGACTACAGCTCTAGGGGATCCAGCATCCCCTTCTAGCATCCATAAGTACCTGCAGGAACATAGCAAACACACATAGAGATGCCCGGACATGTGCATTAGAAAGTAGATAGATGAACACCCTTCCGGAGCTTCCGACCAGAGCGGAAGGAAATAGAGCTGTCAGGCTGTGGAAACCTCTGTAGCCCACAGAAGTGCTCCTTCTGTTTTATTGTTTTGGAGACAGATATGTAGTCCTAGCTCTCCTGGAGCTCTCTATGTAAACCAGATTGACAATTTTTTTCTGCTGGGTCTTGAATCTGGGACTTTGTGCAAACTAAGCAAGTATTCTGACACAGAGCCATACCTTCAACCCTCCCTTTAACCCCCACAAGTTGTGTCTTTTAAGTGTTTCCTTTTTTTCTTTTACCCATTATCACTCCAGGCAGTCATGTTACATGAAGCTGACTGGAGAGTTTATGTTTCGGTCATGAGGCTGTGCTTTCCTTAACTTGGGTGCTTCCTACGTTCTGTACACTTCATGTAGATCTCTTTCAGTGAATGCCTGCTGCCTAGAGGTCACTTGGGGGTTCTTAAACTTTAGCATAGGAATCACTGGGGTGGTGGGAGGTGCAGGTTTTGAAGCCTGACCACCACAAAATTTAGGTTAGGGGATTTGGGGCCTGGGTTCTGGAACTCATAATCTTATTCTTACAGTTAGAAACATCATTTATGTGTTCACTATTTTCAGTTTTGTTCCCAAGGCTGCCTTCATTACTAAGGCCTGAAGCACTCTAAATGCTGTTAGTAAGGCAGAGGCTCGCTTTTAAAGCCTTAGAAAGTATCTTAACATCCCATAGCTGAGTTTGAAAACTGTCCAGAGTTTTACAGCTCTTGCTTTTTTATTTTCCTCTGGGGAAGCTGTGGTTATGTTGGTCACGAGAAACAAGGTTTGATTTGCTCAAGAATGTCTCGGATATCACTGCTGTGGTTGGAGACTTCCTCATTACCCATCTGGATAGTCACACTGATTTCTTCATAATCTCAACTCATCCCCCTCCTCCCTGGATTCAAATTGCTGGTGGAGGTCCCAGAAGCTACTGTAGGCTTGGGACAAAACATAGTTAGAGGCAGCTTAGAGAAGTCATCTGATACAACAACAAACAGAGTTTATGGGAGTGTAATTCTTTTCAGGGCATCATTGTAAACAGTGTAGATGTAGGAGGTCAAGGGCTTGCCTAACATGCCTGGAGACCTGGGTTCAGTTTCCAAGACGACATAAACCCAGTGTGGTAGTTCATCTCAGCACTTGGGAGGCACAGGCAGGACAAGCACAAGTTCAGGGTCAAGAACAGGTTAGATCCCACTATCCACATGGTAGCTCACAACCCTCTGTAACTCACTTTCCAGGGGATCTGGCCTCTGAGTATATCAGGTTCTCACATGGCATAAAAGCCTACATTCAGGCAAAACACCTGCACGTATTAAAAATAAAATTTTAAAAACTTAGGTCATCCTTAGTAAAGAGGTTGAGACCAGCCTAGAGTGTGTGAGACCCTGCCTTCTTTTTTGGGTGGAGTGTGGGGGGTGTTGAGATAGGATTTCTTCCTGTGTAGCTCTGGCTGTCTTGGAACTTGCTCTGTAGACCAGGCTGGTTTTGATATCAATAGAGACCTGCTTGCCTCTGCCTCCCAAGTGCTGGGATCCAATCTTTAAATTTTTTTTTTTTTTTTAAGGCCAGTGTTACAATGAAGTGTTGTATTTGGGAAAAGGAAAATCATCTTTAATACTAAGAATGGACTATAAATCTTGTGCAGGTGAAAGCAACAGTAGTTAGGTCGCACCTGGGGAATGGCCATATATGCTCACAGAAGTGTGTGTGTCTTTGTGCATACTGTTTTCGTTTCAGATAGTCTCATGCTACAGTCCAGGCTGGCCTGGAGGTCACTAAGTAATGCAGGCTAGCCTTGAACTCCTGATCCTCCTTCCTCATTCCCCCGAGTGCTGGGATTACTGGAGTAAGGCACCATCATGGCCAGCTTTGCACATGGTATTGCTCCCCCCTCCCCCCTCTCTGTCCCCCTTTCTCTTAAAGCACTGTTGAATTCTAGTAGAAATCTGTGAGGGCCATGAGACAAGGGAAGAGATAGTGGTTTGGATTTGGCTAGTGACTAGTGACAGACAGAGATTAAAGGAAAATTGTATTTTGAAGCTTGAATTGGTAGATCATAGTAAGAAATGGATTTCATATGGGTAAGGGGAGGGAGAGAGACAATATGAATTATCAAGGTAAATCCTAAATTTTGTGTTGAATCGGGTATGTACAAAGGCCTTTGTTTTTTCACTTACGTAGGTGATATGTAGTATGTGAGCCCATATGTGTGGATGTGCATGTGTGCATGTTCGTGGAAGCCAGAGGTTGGTGTTGGCTGACTTCTTTGATTATTCTCCACCTTGAACTTCACTTATTTAGGCAGGATCTCTCACTTGAGCCAAGAGCTTCCTGACTGCTTGTCCAGCCGGCCAGCCTGCCTCAGGGATTCCCTGCCTCTGCCTCCCACATGCTAAGATTACAGGTGAGCCACCATACCATAGGCTGAGGCTCTGACCTGCAGTCCTCATATTCATATGGTAGGCACTTTTACTCACTGGGCCTGTGTGTTAACATTTTAAGGAATGTAGATGGAAGTTTATATTCCGCATGGTCCCACCACCCTTCAGCCCCAAACAAGCACACACAGAGACGTATATTAGCTAGAAACTGTTTGGCCAATGGCTCAGGCTTCTTATTGGCAAGCTCTCTCTTAACTATCAACCCATACTTATTAATCTATATATTTTCTACATGGCCTTATCTTACTGGAGAATGGCCAGACCTGTTACTCCTTCTGTGGCTACATGGCATACCTCTATCGGCTTGTCTCCGCCTCCTCTCCCAGAATTCTCCTTGTCTGGTAGCCCCGCCTATACTCCCTGCCAGGCTACTGGCCAATCTGTGTGTTATTCATCAGCCAATAAGAGAAGTATACATACAGAAGGACATCCACCATCAGGAGTGCTGGAGAGGAGCAGATGTAAATGGAAGATGAGGAGCTTAGGTGAACGCATTTTCTCTATGGGTCTTTGGTCTTTTCATTCAAACTCCGGCTCCACAAAACTCTGCTGCAGACTGCCCTTTTGCATAGCACAGGAGGGACACAGTCACTCACTTCTCTCAGCACCTACTATTTCATAGTTACCTGTGTGCTTCCTGCTCCCTCGCTGGACTGGGGTTCCTTTGTCAGGAGGTACTTTGCTGCTCTTGAAAAGGGATGCATTTCTCCTCAAGTGGTTAACACTGAGTGAAAGGCTTCTGTTATCTTAGTTCTGGTTAATGCCAGAGTGAGTTAATGCGTCTGTATTGCAGAACAGCATTTTGTATTCTTGAGAGGGCAGTGCAGAACACACGAAGCTCTCCATTTCTGCCTCTTCTCCACCAGCTTTTGTCTTTTGCACGTCTCATAGTTCTTGCGTTGGAATTAAGAGGTGGGAGTAGACGTTCTGTAGGAATTGCTGGCTTGAACACGAGCCTGACACTGAGTAGGCATGAGGTTTGGAGTGTGGACTGCGTGGCAGGTTTACCTGGTGGCTGTCAGAAAATGTCTGTGGGAAGCTCATTTTGCCTGTAGTTGCTGCAGATCTTTCTTTTACTCCCAGTGATCCAAACAAACATCAGGAGATGAGAATTGACTGTCTGTTGTTTGTTCCTGCCAGGCTGAAAAAGGATAGGTGGCTCGGCGACACAAACTGAGTCTTTGTAGTTACACTGGGAAGAACTAATAAAAAAAACTCGTGGTGTCTCACTATCCCCACTCTTGGCCCTTTTATTTAGTAACTCCAAACTTCAAAACAGAACCTTCCTTACACCACTGAGTTGCTCATAACATAGCATGATTACATTAGCAATGTTTTTTTTTTTTTTTTTTTTTTTTTTTGTTTGTTTGTTTTTTTTTTTTTTTTTTTGCCTTTTGGTAAAAGAAGTATTCACCATTTTTCTAAGGCTATTTATATTCTGTTTTTGAATGTTGGCTATTGTTGTACAAAGCCTGGCTTTCAGGGAAATCAAGAGAACTGAATAAATGGGAGGGTGCTTTAGTGTGCTCGTGTGCTTGTTTCCCTAAAAGTGTGTGGGTTTATCTTAGACTTTTCTTCTTCCTTTGTTTGCCCTGCTGCTGCGCCTCCCTCCATCTCTCCCTTTCTTCTGTTCTCCCTCCTTTTTCTCCTCCTCCTTCCCCCTTTTCCTTATCTTCTCTCTCTTCCCTGTCCTCTCTTCCCACCTTCCTGCGAAGCTGGAGTGCTCAAGACAGTAGTGGAAAGTTTTACCAGGAACTCAGACTCAGACAAAATTGTTTTTTAATATGGGCTTTATTTTGAAATGCCAAATTGAAACTAATTGCCAGTCATGGTGGCTCACACCTTTAATCCCAGCATTTAGGAGGAAGGAGCAGTCAGATCTCTATGAATTTCAGGCTAGCCTGGTCTACGTATTGAGTTCCAGGATAGCCAGGGCTACACAGAAAGACCGTACCTCAAAAAATGAAAAGCTGTAAATTCCTTCCAGACTAATGTGGTTTGATCAAGCCAGACCTCCTAAAACAGAGTCACTATAGCCCTGGCTGGCCTGGAACTCATTATGTAGACCACGCTGGCCTTGAACTTACAGAGATCCTCCTGCTTCTGCCTTCCCAAGTGTTGGGATTAAATTCATGTGGTACCATGTTCTGTTTTTTGTTTTGTTGAATGATTTAAAATGCAGTTTAGAGTAATAGTATTAATAGAGTAATAGGAATAGTCATAGCCACATACACATGCTATACTTCCATGTCTTGATTTAGCATTTTTATTTACATATCCTGTTCAATATTGTTGCATGTGCTTATTTTCAAATTGTAGTATGTTTGCATGCTAGGGAAAGCATCATTGGCCTTGCTATTAGGAGAGACATCATTAGCTTCTGTTAGCTTCTATCATCAGGGCCAGTCCTTATAACTGTACCCCTGAGGTCAGTCACCATCAAGAGTAGATAAAGAAATGCATAGATTGTCCTGTGTACTTTCAAAGATGAAAGAACAAAAAATAGCCTATATATTCTTTTATTAACATAATATTTTTTTCTTTAAGAATTTTATGTATGTATAAAATGTATTTTGATTTTACCTCTTTTTTTTACTCCAGAGTCCCCAACAACGCTCCTCCCAACTTTATGTGGTTCCTTCCCCCCTCCCCCCCAGTAGAGTCTAGTACCGTCCATGTTCATAAGGTGTGGGTCTATTCACCTACCAGTGGACATATTCCCAAAGAAAGATGCTTCCCTCCCCACCCCACCCCCCAACTCATGCAACCATCAACTACCAACTGTTCCTCAGTTAGGGTTGATGCCTTGTGAGTGATTCTTCCTCTGAAGACATATACTTAGTAGCTTCGATGGGTTTTTGATGTTTCCTCCTTAGATATTATCTCAGTCATTTCAGTGTTGTATGCAAACATGGCTGTACTTAGTGATTTTCAGTTAAGTATTCTATTGGAAAAGGCTTACCTCAAGGTACATTATGTATTGTATGCTTCACTTGCTACAATGGGTTCTGATACGCATTGTTCTCTAGGAAAGCCATTTTGATTGTAGAAACTGCTACTTTGTTTCAGGTCGGTCTTCTCTCTTTCCCTTTGAAGACGCCTTCTTGGATGACAGCCATGGCGATCAGGCTTTATCTTCTGGCTTAAGTTCTCCCACTCGATGTCAAAATGGGGAACGAGTGGAACGCTACTCTAGAAAGGTGTTTGTTGGAGGTCTTCCTCCTGACATCGATGAAGGTACTATGCATGCATTAAGAACTTTACAAGAGCTAACTTTTGTGCATTGTGTTCAGACCCTGATTCTTCTCCAAGCCAACATCAGTAGACGCACATCGAATGTGTAAATGAAATTAAATGATGATAAAGCAAATTTAAAGAAATTACTCTAGTTCTCATAGGCTTTGGATATGCTGTGGAAATCTTCCTAATGCTGACTGGCTTGGTCAGTGCAACTCTAATACTAATCTAAATAGGTCATGGTTTCTTTAGCCATTTCATCATGTATGTTCATATGTGGGTGCTAAAATTAGTTTTAGACTTGCTACATTAAAGTTGTAGGTGGCCACAGCTTCATTTTCTTCTAGCTATCCACATATTTGTGTTAATATTGTCAGTCGATTAGATTTTCTTTAAGATGAATTTCTTACCGTTGCTGATGGAATGAGAATCAATACCCAGGGAGTCAAAACTGAAAAGAAAGATATAAAATAATTGAGCTTCAAGTTTTGTATACATCTTAGTAAAGAAGGCAGTATGGAGAGAGACATTGACTTTGAACCCTTTTACATCCTTGTTGCTCATCAATAGAATTATGTTTCTAAAGTAATCCTAGAGATTCCATACAAGTGGATTCTGTACAAATAATTATGTGTATATTTTTCAATTTACCTTTACTTATTTTAGGGGTGGTATGCATGCCACAGCATAGAGAACAATTTGTCTTGCTACCATTTGAGCCCCAGGGATTGAACTCAGGTCATCAGGCTTTATGGCATGGGCCTTTATGCACTGAGCCTTATCCCCTGTCCATGAAATTTTTTTTGAAACATTTTCTGCATCTTTACCTTTTTTCTAGAAACAGAGAAACATTTACGTTTTTATTTTTTGACTCTCCTGTTTTGCTTGACATAAAGATCACCTTGGCTAGCATTAGATTTTTCTTCCAAATTTCTTATTAGGATTATTAGCAGTAAAAGGAAAGGAATTAGAGTCAGAAACATTTTTCATGGTTAGAATCTGATAAGCAAATGTACTCCCTAGCAATTACATTTCTCTTTGCAGGTTTTCTTCTGTAGAGATACTATAGAAAAGCTCTAAAAATAAATGCAAAGGGAGAATGGGGTCCCTCAATACATTTTTAAAGTAAAAAGATATATTTTATGTTTTCTTATGATTGCAGGTTGTTTTTTGTTTGTTTGTTTTCTCATTTTGCTAAATTCCTTCTTTGTTTTGTAGATGAGATCACTGCCAGCTTTCGAAGGTTTGGACCTCTTGTGGTAGACTGGCCCCATAAAGCAGAGAGCAAGTCATACTTCCCTCCTAAAGGTAATGGACTCAGAATGTCAGCTTGTCAGAGGCCAAGCTGCCTGTGCCTGACAGCTCCTTATAAGACATTCTTACAAGTCTTGAAATAGCTGTTGGCCCCCTTTCCCTAAGTAAAACAACACTGGTCATCAATATGTATCATCTTCACTTGGAGACGCTTCCCTGGCCTGGAGCGCACCATGTTTTATTACCCTGGTTCTATTAACAGTGACAGTTTGTAAAATCTGTTATAGAGGAGTGTTTTGCTAAGCTCCTTATTTCATGAAGGGGAAAACCTAGGGTTTTGAGGAATGTCAGCAATGGTAAATTTTAGTTTTTATTTATATCCCTGTAGCCATGTGGTTTTGTTGTTGTTGGGTTTTGTTTGTTTGTTTACTTTTAAATACATCTTATAATCCCCAGAACTTGGGAAAGCTAGTGGTGTGCCCATTATCCATGGCTGTATGGTAAGAGGCTGGGCCTGTTGGGAGGTGGAGAACTAGTTAACAAGAGATCCTTCACAGCATCTTGCTTGTCTTAACTTGTGGGAGGTTCTCCCACGAAGCTCTGCAGGGACACAGTATATTGTCTTGCTCAGCATTTGTCATTTCTGTGGAGCTCAGGGAATAACTGTGCTGATGCTTGTTTTGGGGGTATTCTTACATTCAGATAATAGAGTACTTTGGGTTCAAGAGAATGTGTTTTGGGGATGCCATTCATCTTGGAAAACGGTCTATTACTGTGTAACATTACCCATCATGAGGTGATGAAGTCAGCATCCTGTCTTCCCTGTGCTGGAATGAAGCTCCAGCGTAAGTGATGGAAGGCAGCTGGCTTCCTGTTATATCCAGTTCGTTAGGTTTCATTCTCATTTACCCTATTCCTCACTCCAGTGAAAGAAAGTTACCACTAGAGAGTTGTTGCTTTTAATATCTTCTGTTAATTTATTTCAGGTTTTGATTTTTTTGGGGAGGGGAGTGGTTTTTAAGATGGGGCCTACTTTATGTTGTATTCCAGGCTGGCAATAAACTGAGGATATTCTTGCCTCCATCTCTCAAGTGCTAGAGTTACAGACATACACAACCATATCTATCTACTCTATGTTTTGAAGTTTGGCATATTTCCATCCGAAGAGATAAAAAGCATTATACTAATTATTTGAGTGGAAGAATGTGTTAGCCTCCAGTGATACATGCACTACACCATTTAAAGATGTGTATGTAAACATGTTTTCAGGCCAGCTATGGTTGTATACACTTGTGACCTAGCATTTCATCAGTGAGTGAATGTGTTCATGTGGTACATGTCATACAGTTTATAAAGGGACACACATGAAAGGTATTTCTAAGAGCGGTAGTTGTAAAAATCAGTCATACTGAGAAATTTATAAAACCATCCTGGCATAAAATTGTCAGACAATCATTGGAAAAATAAAAGGATACTAAACATGTATATGGTCATGTTCATATAATCATCCTAAATGTGTATCTTTGAGAGATAAACATTATGTATATTTTGCTAAATAGCCTCCTTATTAATATATAGGTTAGTGTGAAATTTTAATTTTTACATATGTGCATTATTATATTATGTATGCTGTTTTATTATATACATTTCCCCCAACAATATTAGCATCTTTTTGTAACAGACTTACATTATTATAGGTTAGCATAGTTTAGTTATTCAAGTCTATTGATGTATTTAAGTTGTTTTTGCTTATAATTAGGCTTCTATAAGTATTCTCATGTTTTCATATTTTTTTTTTTTTATTTTTCCCTTCTGGATTTTCTTTGCATGGAGAGGTGCAGGTTAATGAACCCAGGGCCTTTTGTACATTGGCCCTGACTTAGAGCTTAATCATTATCTCCTAGGGCGAATTTCTGTTCTCTTTGTTAGTAATTTGGTTTACAAAACTCAATCTTGTTGTGAGTTATGGAAATTATTCCTTTTTAATTTTAACCAATATATGGTTACAAATAACACTTTGGGGGAATTTCTTTTCTATTATTATATTGATTTTCTTATTTTGTGAAATGTATACTTTTCCCAACACCTGTTAGGTATTTGTTTTGTGTAAAAAACGTCTTTTATATTAATGATTTTTATTTTTAAATGGTCTGAAGTGACCCATGTTGAACTTGAACTTAACTATGTAGCTGGGGATGACCTTCAACTACAGACATGAACTACTGAACATGGTCTTATGAGGTTAAATTTAGGGTCCTATTGTCTTTTTCTCAGAGACTTAAAAATACAAATGTAACCAGGCATGGTAACACAGCATTTAATTCCAGCACTCAGGAGACAGAGGCAGGTGGATCTCTGTGGGTTCGAGGATTCAAAGAACTAAATTCTATGCTTATTAACAGTTCCTGCATGGTTTTTATGAATGATGATATTTCTATTAAACTGTAAGGTAATTTGTAATCCATACCAAGGGAGTAAAATTATTCTAGGCACCCAGAAGAAAAACTTGCTGTGGGCTGTGTGAAATCTGGAGATAGGTAGGAGAAGAAAGGCAGAAGCAATAGGTCACCATTTTTTGTTTTTAATCTCATTTAATCTCAATTTTTCAGGGTAGGCACCTGTCTTAGTTACTATTCTATTGCTGTGAGGAGACATCATGGCCAAGACAACTGGTAGAAGAAAGCGTTTAATTAGGGACTTGCCTACAGTTTCAGAGGGTTCATAATTATGGAGGGGAGCAGACAGTCAGGCAGGTAGGCACGGCACTGGAGTAAGCTGAGAGCTTACATCTGATACACAAACAGCAGGCATAGAGAGACTGGGCCTGGTGTGGGCTTTTGAAACCTCACAGCTCACCCCTGATGACACACCTTCAAGGCCACACCTACTCAACAGAGCCACACCTCCTAATTCTTTCCAAGCAGTTCCATTAGCTGGGTATTAAACATTTAAACATATGAGCTTGTGGGGGCCATTTTCATTCAAACCACATAACACCATATTATTTCCATATTAATAGAAGCAGAAATAAATTCAGAAGAGAGTAATTTGCTAAAGGCCATAGGTGGGACTGGGATTTGAGCCAAAACAGCATGATCTTAGAATTCAAACCCTAACCCTCCACCGTCCACCAGGCAGGGTCTCATGTATACCACATTGGACTTAAATTTTGCTATCCAGCCAAAAATGACCTTGAACTTCTCATCTTCCGGTGCTGCCTCCCAGGTGGTCTGCAGAGGTCTACCTTCCAGGTGCTAGGAATGATACTTTTTGTTTACGATGTTGGGGATGTAATCGAGGGCTTTATGTATCCTAGAAAAACACTCTACCAGTAGAGCTACATCTCCAGTACATACACCCTGCTTTGAAGGGAGGGGTACCTTTGAGACATGGTTTGGCTTTGACCTCTATAGGTATCTGAGGATGACCTTGAACTTCTTAAGTGCTGTGATTACAGGTACGTGCCAGCATGTTTGGCTATGAGCCCAAAGTTCTTAATTGTTTTAGTCTTATTTAGAAATAAGGATATTACAGAGGTGGACATGTTCAGGATGGTCTTTAAGGATGAGGGAAGTCAGAGCCTTAATCACATTTGAGTAATGTCCACGCCTTGATGGGTAACTATTTATCTTGCTAAATTTCATCTAAAAGATGAGGATAATGATTGTTTCTTCATGTGGTCTCTTATGCTTAAACAAGAAATTGCATATAGAATACTTTGCATAGTGCCCAGTTATAACTGAGGGTTCATTTGCTTGAGTAGAGGTGTGGTTTTTGTGGTTAGTTTGGTTTTTTGCTTGTTTTTGTTTTTGTATTGTTTTGTTTTAGTTTTTGAGACAGGGTTTCTCTGTGTAACAGCCCTGGCTGTTCTGGAAGTAGCTCTGTAGACCAGGCTGTCCTTGAACTCACAGAGATCTACCTGTCTCTCCTTCCCAAGTGCTGGGATTAAATGCGTGCACCACCACTGCTTCATGGTTAGTTTTATAGAGAAGTTATGAAAACCTAGGAAACTATCAGTGAGAAAATTACAAGGAAAGGGGGAGAAAGAGATCACTGGTTCTGGTGACGGAGTGATTGTGATGGCAGGGTGTGTTAAAATTCCTTCCAATAAATGGTATTCGGGTGACATTGTTGATCAGAGGGAAAACCAAGTTGGTGTGTTGATGATTTGACGTAGAGTTGGTCTATCCTTATATCTGATCTGAGAAGAATTTCCTAAAGGGCATTTGGTTTGTAGTGGGGCCTTTGGGAGCAGAGACAGGTTGGAGATGCATGAGTCTTGAGTCATCTTTTTGAGAAGGGGGAGGAAAATGAAGAAATAAGTAAATTTTTGTAGTAACAGTTACTAAGATGTTGAAATAGAGATGGCTGTGGCCTTCTTGTCAAATACCTGGTATTATAAATAATACCCAGTAAGTGTGATGGAGCAGTAGGACCAGAACAGAGTTTCAGCTTTCACTGCACAGCTGTTACTTTATTAGCAATAGGACTGATGGTGTCGAACTTATTATCAGCATCTTTTTGTTTCCTTGCAGGCTTTATGCATGTGTGCTTGTTTCTGCATGCGTGTGTGTGCATGTGTATGGCATATTTGTATGTATACAGAGCTGGAGGTGTATGGTGTGTTTGTATGTATACAGACCTGAGAGGTGTATGGCATATTTGTATGTATACAGAGCTGGGAGGCGTATGGCATATTTGTATGTACACAGACCTGAGGGGCGTATGACGTATTTATACGTATACAGAGCTGGGAGTATAGTAACAGCTGAGATTCATCCTTTGTTCACATTTTGATCTCTTCTCCCCTCAAATGTCTAATGGCTTTTGTTGGCTGCCTCACCTAGTCCTTGCCCAAATTTATTTGCTTGCTGGCAATTTAGATCATTAGTCATAATGCTTATGTTCATGTATTCATGCCTGTGTCCTTTTCGTTCAAGTTTTTTTTTTTTTTTTTTTTTTTTTTTTTTTTTTTTTTAAGGCTAAATTAGAAGCTACTTAACTAGAGATGAAAATCTTAATGACTCCGGATTTGATGTCACATGGCTTCCCAAAGCAATCTCTTTGTGAAGTTTATGCTAATTTGGACATCTGCAGCAAGTTTCCTCTTGAGTTCCAAGTCAGATAAACATCACATTGCTGCTGTGAGCTTACCTTTCGCTTTTTTGTTTGGCATATAATAGACCTCTGCAGAAGCCAGGGGCCACATTGTTAGGAATCACATGCCTGAAACATTTTCAATCCCTTTTTTCTCTAAGACCCGATTGGCCAAAACTTGGTCATCTTGTACCATCACTGCTTATCTTAGTAGAGTCTCATGAGGGAGCTGAGGGACCTTGAATACTCTAAGGACCCCATGCTCTTAAGTGCTTGCATCACAGATAGACACCACTTTTCCCAGCCCCACCATCCCCTGAACTAGACAGCAAAGCCCTCCTAGAGCAGTGGTCCTTCTTTTTGTCTAAACTTCCCCCAGTTTCTGAGTTGGGTACTCCCTTTCATCCTTCAGGTCTCTGCTCAGATGTCTGTATCTGAAGTAGCTACCCCGCCCCACAGCCTCCCACTCCCCTTAACCTCACATTTCTCTCTTACCTTCAGTTTACTTCTCTTTGAAGTACCTGTCCTCTTTTTCCAAGTGAGAGTGTAAGAGTGGGAGTCTTATTGGTTCAGTGCTCTGCACCAAGCACCTCCATGCCTGGCACATTTTCCTTCAACGCTTTTCAAATGAATGGACTATGGCTAGACGAGCTGTTGAACAAGCTCCATTACTTGCCCAGAGAGTAGAAGTCCATCAGGTTCTAGAAGTGAAAAGTTTCTTAAAGATATCTTAATCTAGCCCAACCTTTATTTAAAGAGACAGAGAGAGGCGAGTCATCTTCTCTTTAATGTGCATAGTTTTTTTTATATCAGACTGGCTTAGACCTGGAAGATCAGTAGTTGATATTATTTTACCTGGCAAATAAAGGAAACGATTTTTTTCCATTCATTTTTGCTTAACAGGGAAGATGTGCTTAGATTATAGTACCTGATAAATTATGTTCTTTCTAAGGCTATAATTCATATAGAATCTAGCAATTCAAAACACATGACTCAATGTACATTTTCATACCTGTTTGAAGACCAGAGTTGTCCTTGTCTTTTTCTGAGCCCTTGTGCTCCGTCATTCTCACATACACTGGACTATTTCCAAAGAGCTTTCTTCAGCTTGGAGCAGTTCTGAGTTACCTTCTGTCTCTATAGCTTAATGATAGGACTGCCTCCTTGGGTGATGCCTCACCATTTATGTTCCTGGATAAGCTGCATTGAAGTGAGGTTGGCTTGGGTTTTTGTTTGTTTGTTTGTTTGTTTTTGTTTTTGTTTTGTTTGGACTGGATAGATCACAGATACTGCAGTGCTGCTCAATGCAGGGAGGGATGTGGCTGTGAGCGACAAGAGGATCCTAAAAGGAACTTTGATGTGAGCTGACCGCCTGGACACTGTGGTAGGGGTGGAGGCAGCTGAGGTGGGGACTCTGGGAGCTAATTCTCCCTTGCTGTCTTCTACCATGAGTCAGCTCAGATGTTCCCATGTTTCTAGTTGAATTCCAGAGGGGCAGTCTGACTAGTCCAGTTTGTATTTTAAGACTTAGCTAGAACGGAAGTTATCCTCAAGGTAGAGCCCTAGATTCCTTGTCTGCTTAATAAAGGAACAGCTCGGTTTGCTTCCTTCAGCACAGGCTGCAAATGTTATATCTAGGAAGATAACTTGTCACAGCAAACTTAGTGATAGATGTTTAGTATAACCTCTCTCAGTGTTCCTGGAGAATGTCTTTTGTTCAAAGTTGCTGCCACTGAAGTTACAAAAAAGAAAAAAGAAAAAAAGGTCTCCCTGCCCTGGGCTTTCTATCCTGGTTCTGCAGGAAGCAGCTGTTCCTGAGACTGCTATCCTGTCACCTCTTGGGAGGGAGAATGGAGCCCGTGGAGTCATGTGGAGGATCTAGTGCTGGAGAGCAGCTCAACTGTTGTTGGCAGAGACTTCTGGGCAAACAAAGAACAACATCTAGTCTCAGAGATTGGGCAGGAGATGCCTCTGAAACCCCTCGAGATGCACCAATGATGGAGGAGGATGTGATCCACAGCTTCCTTGAGCAGCTGGTGCTAGCTTTGTCAAGCCAAGGCATAGGTCCAGGTCTAGGAATGGGTCCCCCGCATAATACAGGATGACCCAGGTGATGACTGCAGCATTAACCTAATTAATCTCTATCAGTGGAGTAACTGGGAGTCAGATACTTGGGTAAGAACCTGAAAGATCAGAGAACAGGGAATAGCTGCCAGTTGCGTCTACCTCTTAGGCTCCTGAGCTATTGGCCGAGCATTTATAATTCATATTCAGCCTCTGAGTCGGTAATTTGGGACCTGGTGGGAGGGAGAGAAAGGTCCAATTACAGTTGACTCCCTTCCATTGTCAGAAAAGCATGTGTGTCTTTTGTTTTGACATATATTTTTATTCTGTTTTATGTGTGGGAGTATTTTACCCACCTGTGTGTCTGTGCACGTATGCCCCAGGAGGCCAGACAGTTGTCAGCCACCATGGTGGGTGCTTAGAATCAAACCTGGGCTCTCTGAAAAGAGCAGCCAGTTCTCTATCGCAGAGCCATCTCTCTAGCCTTGTAGCGTGTGCTTCTGGGTGGCTGTCTCAGCTCGATCCTGGAGCTTTTTTGTGCTATCAGGCTGGCTTGCCTGCTGACCTTGAGACTAACTAAGGCGTGCAGTTGTTTATGTAATAGCGCCATGGTCTGTGAACCTGGCAGAAGGCAGGCCACGTGGATGTAGCTCTACTTTGAGCCAGCCAGCTAAAGAGATACTGTTTGAGGGACAAGAAAGGGGCAGACAGAGGACCTTAGTAGCTGTAGTAGGCTGGAGTGACGCACCTACTTCATTTTTTGTTAGCTCGTCTAAAATCTGACTCTGGAAAGAACGGTTTGCAAACGTCACATTTTTTTCCCTCTTGTAGATATTTTGAATGGAAACAAGTCTGTGTTCTTCTAGTCTCAGATTCCAAGGTTTTCCACCTTCTGGGTTATGTAAACTGCTCAGTTGTGAAGCCTAGTGACTTTAGCATGTAGTTACTCTTTCACACTCTATAATAAATACTTTGGCCGGGCAATGGTGACGCATGCCTTTAATCCCAGCACTTGGGAGGCAGAGGCAGGCGGGTCTCTGGGAGTTCAGTCTGGTCTACAAGAGCTAGTTCCAGAACAGCCTCCAAAACCACAGAGACACCCTGTCTGGAAAAACCAAAAATAAATACATAAATAAATAAATACTTTGAATAATCTTTTATTTTCCTTTCATAAATGTAGGTATTGGCTGGTAGTACTAACACTCTGGTGAATTTTGAATATATTTTAGTATCTTATTTACTTGCAGTTTTCATTCCAATGAGTGATTTTCTTGTGGAAACATGGAAATTGCAGTGTACTGTAATGAGATGGTTTTTGTCTTGTCCTGTTCAGACAGATGGAACAGCTTCTATTTTTACTTTTGAGATCATAATATATCCCCACTTAGACTGTTTTTATTAGACACCTGTCTTCTCTGCATTGTACTAAGGCCGAACTGTGAGTTTGTTTTTTTGTGAAGCTTTTATAGTCTGGGGAACCGTACAGGAAGAACAACAGCATTTGGAGCATATCAGCCACAGGACAGAGCATGGGCAACTACAGAAACAAGAGGCAGTGTGCATGAGGTCACAGTGGCACACGCTGTGCCCAGGCAGAGGTGCACTAGGAAAGGGCAGGCGCTTGCTCAATCCAGAGAGACTGCAGGCGCTCCCGCTGAGGACTTTGTTTGGAAGAGAGCCCATTTCAGAAACTGAAATGAAATGCAAACTTGGCAGGTGAAGGACAAAGGATGTTTTCGATTTGGTTTGGACTTGCTGGCAGGGTTTCGATGGGACCCAGGCTGAAAGTGTGACCAAGAAAGAGTATATTAAGTAAAAGGACTGGAAATGGGAAACTGGGGTTGGGGAGTGGGGAGGGGGCTCAGTTGCTAAAGTGCTTGCTGGGCAAGCATGAGGACCTGTCATCTGTCTGCAGAAACCACATAAAAAGGTCAGGCGTGGTGGCATTTGCTCGTTATCCCACACGGGAAAGGTGGACACAGGATCCTCAGGGCTTGCTGGGCAGCCCGCTTTGTGCAGTCGGCACATTTCAGGCCAGGAAGAAACCACCCACAGCTGACCTCCAGCTTGCAAGCATGTGTGCATGTGCATGTGCATGCACATAACACACAAGAATGGGGGGGGGGGTGGCGCAGCTTTGAGGAACTGATTAAAATTACCAAACACTGGCAGCGCACCTGGTTGTCTTCTGAATAGGGGTGAAGATAGGAAACTGTCACAGAGAGAAAATGTCTTGTCAGTCGAATCATGGACTAATCTGAGGATGTTAAACCCCAGAGGAGAGGAGAATTTAGAGAGTCAGTGCTTAGGCCTCAGGACACATGACTGAGAGGCATGGCTGCTGTAAACAGACCAAGAAGGGGACAAACATCAGGCATCTGGGTCAGGAAGGGGTGCCAACAAGTCCCCAACTGTATGACATTTAGCTCTGAGCAGTTTAATCTCTGAACTTCATGTATTCATCTGAGTCAGTGCCTCCAGTTTTTCAGATTAAATGAGACTGTGCACAAGTCTGAGGATGAATAGGTGTGAAATAATATGCACTCCACGAAAATGTAATACGTAGTAATAGTAAAATCGCCCGACTGGTTTGGTCAGTTCCTTCTGCACTCCCTGTCTGGTCTGTTTCCGAGGCTCGGGTGCTTTTTAGAACTGACAGTGACTTGAACGGACAGACTGGCAGACCTCACAAGGCCCCACAGAGCTTTTAAGCCTAACTCTCCAGGTTGCTGCCCTGGGCTGCAGAAAGTGCACTGCCAGTCTTCATTTTGGGGGGGGGGGGCTTCTTGGTCCCTTGTTTTCTTGTTCATTCCCAACTACTCCTACCCTTTCCCATTCAGCCAGCCCACAGAGAAGAAGTTATTAGTGTGGTCGGAAGCAGACAATGGGCTGGAGCCAGTGTGGGTCTCAGCTCTAGGTAGTAAATATAGTCAAAGAAATCTGGTTCTGACTGCCAGGGCCAGGCATGCATGTTTAGTGCTCCAGGAACGAGGGAGAGCAAAGCAAGTTCATTCGCAGAGCCAGCTGTTCACTTGAGTGTGGGCTACTTTCTTCCCCAGAGTCATCTCAGAGTTTTCACCTGTCAGGCATGAGATCTGCCTCTGTATTCAGAACGGGCTTCTTGTTGCTCTGTCATCTCATCTTTACTGAAAATAATAGCCCTTCTCTCTATGAAGTTCATTTTTTAAGAATATGTTTAAAAAACTGATAACTTTAGATTCTTAATTCACTGTTTCTTTTTTTTAAGGACTACACACACACACACACACACACACTTTCAATTTGTATGTATGTGTACCACATGTGTGTGCCTATGGAGGTCATTGGGTCCCCTGGAGCTGGAGTCACAGGTGACTATAAGCCACCCTAGGTGCTGGGAATAGAACTCCAGTCCTCTAAAGAGCAGCAATTGCTCTTAACTGCTGAGCCATCTCTCCACCCCCAATACACTGTTGCTTAGGTGAGATGCCCAGAGCACACAGGAGTTCAAATCATTTTGGAGTTCAGGTGTTCTAGTCCCACAGGAAAATGAATGGGAGTGGAGTTTCTTCAGTGACCCCGCAGCAGGCAGGGCTGGTGGGAAGATTCTCATACCCCAGTGTCTGTTCCCATTCATAATTCACTTGCTCCTCTACACGGATCTAAATATGGCCTGTCCATGCCATGGCCTGCTCTTTCCTGAACTTGGAAGAACGGTTCTTTCCAGCTACATCTGCCTTCCACTCTGTAAGATCTTTGGGTTGGAAAAATCTACTGCGGTGTTTCTTACTGGAACTCTGTAGGACATGCCCACAGCACCACACTTTCCGTGTTGATAGCCATTTACTTATATCCTTATAGACAGCCGATGTAAATCTTAGTTTTTCCAGGGCAGGGCCTTTCTTTGCTGTTATTCATCTTTGTAGAGCCAGTGCCTACCATCATGCTTTGCTCCTCCTAGATATTTTTGGTTCTCTTGAAATGAATCCAAAGACAAACCTCCTGAGGCAAACCAGGTAAGTCCTCTGACCTGAAATTCAAGGTCAGAGAGAATGTTTGAAACAGACGGCTTGTGTCATTTTTAAAGAAAATCTGAATGCAGGCAGCCCAGGCTGAGGTGCCCTTCAGATTGCTCTAGGAAGGTTGTGTGCAGTTGGGGAGCTTGGATTTTATGAGCTGAGAGTTCTCTGCCTACCCAAGGCTGGGGCCTATCTTTTCCAGGGTTGCTCTGACTTGACCAGATGCCCATATGTTTGTGGGCCACCATTTTATGAATACAAATCAGGACATAGCCCCACACACTGGAATTTTCTTCTCATTTATGGCTATTGTTTGAAGCATATAGATGACCAATAACATTTTAAAGGCAGGTACAGGTCTCTCCCACAGGGACCATTGCTTGAATTTAGGAAGTTTTCCTGGGCCGACAAGGCCTGGCAGCCATGGCCAATTAGTTGCTGAGGGTATCCAGCAGCTGCTGTAGGCTGCATGATAGTCCCAGTGAATGTTGGAGTTAAGAAGCAGACTAAAACTTTAGGGCCTACGAGTCTGCTGTCCTGAATTGGAGAGAGAGGCCCAGAGGAGGATGGCCACTTCCAGACCTACTAATGACAGAAAATGGAGAAGCTGTTGAATGTTGTCGTGGTCTTTGTATGTGACATTGGTCCAGAAACCTACAAAAGCAACTAAACAAATGAGTAGAAGGCTTGCCTGTTCTAAGGGGTGGCGTTGATGTCCTCATGGACTAGGAAGCCTCAGCAGAGCTTGAGTTCTGTCCTTGTGACAGGCATTACATCAGAGAGAAACAAAGCTAGTCTTTGTGCAGACTCAGTATGTATCTGAAGACAGCATCTTTCACCTTCATATTCTTAAAGACTTAGCAAGTTTATGTTGTTTATTTTCCTATGTGTTCAGCTCAAGCACCATGTAAATCAGTTTTTTGAAGAAGAGATTAAATAATTGCCTTACATCTCTATAAAGGCATTGTCTGTGAACAAGTAGTAAATAGTTTTTTGTAATTGTGTAGCAGCCACCAGCCTTAAAGCAGCCGGCTCTGACTGCCAGGCAGAACAGTGAACACTGGTATTCCTAGGTGTAGGACTCAGAAGCTTGTTGCTTATTCTCATGTAAAAGAAAAAAATATTACAGGCATGTCCTTAGTGACATTTTGTCTTGTTATTTTTAGATGAGGCAGTGTTGATAATGGGTAACAATGTCCTTAGTGACATTTTATCTTGTTATTTTTAGATGAGACAGTGTTGATAATGGGTAGCAAACTGAGAATGTTTCCAGATCTGGCTTAGGTTTTAGCTCCAAATTCAGCCCCTAGCTTTGACTCTGAGAATTCCTGTGAATTCCTCATCTGTGAAGCGGTGATAATGATGACTGAATTTACCCACGGAGCCTGTGGGATGAGATGAGTCAACAAATACGCTTCTTAGCCAAGCTCCCAGGATGTCTTAAACACCTGAGGCCTGGTAGTCACAGTAGTAAGCTTGGTAATAATTGCTATTTATATGGGGGATCAAATATTTAAAATTATAACATGAAAACATATTTAAGACCTTAGGAAGCTTTGTGCTTAAAAAGCAACCAAGAACATTTTAAAGGCAATTCTTAGTATGTTCTCAGGCATTAGAAGAAAAAGTCCTTTTAATTAAATTTACCCTTCAAAAACCTAGCCAAATAAAATGGCTTCCTGTTCTTCCTCCTTAAGGAAATTGTGCTGCTAATCCATGTTTGTCTAAAGTCCCTCTCTGTTTCAGCCCCTCCCCCCCCAAACCTATTTGGTACCAGTGGAAAGCTAGGGATTTCATTCTAACTATTCTGTATGGAATCCAGGGTTCTTGACAGTGGCAGTGGCCACAAGTTCCTCCAGAGCCACCTCTCATACTCCAGACTGCCTCTGAGCTGAGGCTTTCCCATTATTTGCCATGTCTTGGAAAGGCCCCACACACTTCAGTTGCCATTACTGAAGCTGGAGGCATTTTATGAACTTGTGTCTATTACTAGATCAGACCACAAGAGGCAATGGAGAGAGTTTTTGGCTAAAACAAAACAAAAAATTCAAACTAATAGAACCTGCCATCAAACTTATGGTTATATAAACAATATTTACAGTTATAATTTGCTTTTGTTAAAGGGTATGTATTAAAGCCAGCAAATACAACTACATCTGTCAATTCTCTCTTGGTAGAAATGGCTAATGACATTTTAAAGCAGGTACTAAGGCTTTTTCCCATATCTAGATTACTTCCATTTATTGACCAAATACTTTGTAAATGCCAAGTAGAAAATAGTACATATCATTTACTCACATTCTAATTTTTATGAGGCCATATAAAACAGCTCAACTTTAATTTTTCACACACCACAAATAATCAGAAATGGGGGCTGGTGAGGTGGCTCAGTGGTTAAGAACACTTGCTGTTCTTTCAGAGGACCCAAGTTCAATTCCCAGCACCCACATCAGGAGGCTCACAGCAGGAAGCTTGTCTGTAACTCTCATGTAGGGAATCCCCAACACCTCCTCAGGTACCTGCACCCATGTGTACCTACTCACACACATACACACATACCCATACATGGTTCAAAATGATAAAAGTGCATGAAACAAAGTCAGCACTTGTGTGATACTCGCATTACAAGGATCCTTTACACATGTTATCTCAGGTTAATATCACTGAAGATGAAAAGGACAAATGCTGTCTTCACTTTACATTTAAAAATTACCTGAAGAGACTCAGAAATGTTTATTATTAAAGTTTATGGTTCCACCACTTATGACCTCAAACCAGCCGCTTAATCACTCCATACAAGTCACTGAGCTGTGAAGCAGAATTAAAAATAGCACCTACTTCATAGGCCAGGAAGATGGGATGAGTGCATAATCACAGTCTTTGTTAGTGGGGGCTGCTGTATCATACACAGTCACTATTAACTGTTAGCCGTCATCACCAAACAGCTAGGAAATGTTAGGACTTAGATCCAGGCCTCCTGACTTCTAACCCAGAAATTTTTGTCCTTCTGGTGGCCAGTGGATGTGATGATGGTCGTAAAAGTAGTTCTCCTTTAAGAAAAAGGAGCTGAAGAGAAGGACCCCAGCTCGGTGAAGTAGGTGTTTGAGAGAAGCACTAATTATTTATCAGAATGTGGTCACTATGCGTTGTGTTCATACATCAATTTATCATCATGTGGTCCCCAAATGTATGTAATTATTACATGTCATTTTAAAACTATGTTGCAAGCAAGATGTAAAGGCCTGTGCTTGTCATCCCATCTCTCCAGAAGTGGAAACAGGAAGATGTCTAGTTTGAGGCTAACCAGAGTTACACATCCAGTTATAGGCCAGCCTGGTACAGTCAGACGCTGTCTCAGCAAGGAAATCACACACGCCATTACAAAGAAAAACAAAACAACCCCCACTCCCCACCCCCAGCTATATCCATGGAAATCCCTTCAGTCAATATTGATGTTTGCTGGTCAAAGTGAAGATAGTAAGTGGCTGTAATTACTCCCTGTGGATGGGACATCTATATCAAAATCCTCTCCCACCCCACCCCAGGGCTCAGAGAACATCCATCCAGGAAGACGGCTGGAAGAATGTAAAAGCCTAAGGGTGGAGAGGAATGCCATGAAAATGCTGTCTTTTGGGATACGTTGTGGCCATTGCAATCATGAACTCACCACAGGCTTTGGTTGCCTGCATATGATCAAGCCAGTCAAAATTCCAGCACAGACTGGGGAGGGTCTCACAAGGCCCCACCCCCAACCCAGGAGCTATTAGTAGTTGATAGTTGCTGGGGGTGGGGAATTCGTTTTTCTTCAGGAGTGTAGCCACGGGTAGTTTGTCAAGGCTTCAGTGGGTGACCACACACGTAGACAGGCCTAACTGGACTCAGTGGGTTATGTAAAACAAGAGAAGAAGAGGAGGGAGGGATGGAAGGAAGGGAGGAGGAAGAGAGGGAAGACAAGGAGAGGAGGAGGAGGGAACATAAGCTGGCTGGGGAGATGAAGGGAGGTGAACACAATTAAAACACATTATATACAAGTATGGAGTTTACAAAGAATGAATTTTTAAAAAATCCTTAAAAGCTTTAAGAGAAAAAAAAAAAAAACATTGACATTTGGAGATTGTAATTCTGCCAGGAGAATATTCCTTGGGGAAACAGCAGCAGTAGCTATAAATACGCATCCGCCTGCTGGGCTGTTTAAAAGCAGCTTTGGGGAGCTATAATTCACATGCTATACAGTTCATCAATTTCATATTGTTATTCAGTAGTTTTCTATGTATTAACAGACTTGTACAGCCATCAGTCACTAGGATCAATTTTAAAAGCTCTTTATGTCAAAAAGAAACTATTCCCCCTGACCTCTCTCTAGTTACAGGTAGCCATTATCTGTTTTTACTTTTTGTTGTTTGTTTTTTGTCTTGATGTGCCTTTTCTGCCTCCTGTCACTTACACAGTGTTTTCAGGACCCATCCCTGCTGTGCATGAGTCGAGGCCCTTGCTTGATGGGTGGAATTTTCTGACTGCTATTTGTAGCTTGCATCATTTTGAGTCTACCTGTATTCATTAGTGAAGATGAGGTCCATAGAGGTGTTTGAACTTGCTTCCTTGAACAGTTATAAAAATTAAACAAAGTAATATTAGAGCACCCAGCTATCACCATAGCCTGTGAATTAATTAAGCAAGATAATTGTCTGTGTGCACCAAACTTAGTGCTCAACTCAAGTGGGTCTCAAGTCCATTTGCCCCATTTGAATAGCCAGTGTTTCTTAATAGTGAATTTATTAATAACGAAGCAGTAGGTTTCTTCCTTTGTAACTCAGACTGGTCTGTAACTCCTTGTGTAGCTCAGGTTAGTGCACATGGCAACTCTCCTGCCTCAGCCTCCTGAGCCTGGGATTACAGCATTGAGACCCCACACTTGCTACAGATAATATTTTCATTACTGCTGTGAGGTTGAAGTACTGATTTCTTCCACCCTCTTGCTTTGTTTTTCCCAAGGCTATGCCTTCCTGCTGTTCCAGGAGGAGAGCTCAGTGCAAGCTTTGATAGATGCCTGCCTAGAAGAGGATGGGAAACTGTACCTATGTGTGTCAAGCCCCACCATCAAGGATAAACCGGTAAGTGATACGTAGCCAGCTGCTGCTTTCCCAGAGCACATATGAGGACGATTAACTGTTTCTCCTCCTTATCGTGAAAATGCTGCAGGTAGGAGCCTCTTACCTTGGTTAACCTTGCTATGTAGCGCTAGGACTGTCACTAGTGATGAGAAGTTAATTAAAAAGCACTCATATTTCATCTTGCACCTTTGGGACCACAGGTGAACAAATGTGTCCTTGATACCCATTTACAGCTTGGTGAGCTAACTCCTAGTTGGGAACCCTAAATTGAGGTGGTCAGTGCTCTTATTGGTTCTGGCAGCTCCTTTTTGTCATTATTTCAGATCAAGGACAGGAGGAATTTCTTCCTTTCTTCCTTTCTTTGTTTCTTTCTTTCTTTCTTTGTTTCTTTCTTTTGAATAGAGTAATTGGTAATGTTTATATGTTCTTGATACAACCCTATAAGCTGATTTGTATCCACAGCTACCTGGTAGGTGGGCCAGCAGGTCACACTCTAAATGGACAGTTTGAATAGGACAGGAGAAAGGTAGGACAGAGAACATGGCACTGAAACTGTAAACAAGTGGGCGGGATAAGTTCATATGTGCAGGCTTGGTGCTTAGAGTGGGAAATAGTGAAAGTAGGTGACGTGGAATGGGCGAGGACTGAAGCTCTACCTAGAGCCTAGGGCAGCCATCACAGACCTTCACCAGAGATGCTGGGGATCACTTGGTTGGCTATGTATATTCTTAGAAATGTGTCTGCAAAGAGTTGAGTTAGATGTAGAAATGCTGAGCTTGAGTCTTAACTTTATTGTTTAATATGTAAATATCTGCTTGATTCCGAGTAAGCCATCCTGTCCTTGGTGAGTTGTGGTTTTCTTAACTAGAACATGGAAAGAACGTTCAGCCTTCCCTGGGTTGTTGAGAGAAAAATAGATGTAGAAGTACTCCATCAAGAGCGGGTACTTGTGCAGAGATAACTCTCTGTCTGTCAGTCATTCATGGTGCGGTGATTCAGGACAGCATAGAGCTGAGCTGTGTGGCCACACCTGCGGGCAAGAACAGGGCTTCTGACGTGTTATAGAAGGATGCCACTGGGACCTGGTCACCTATCAGGAGGGGAATTAGTAGATAAGTAGAAGAGGAAATTACTATGGAATGGGGTTTTTGAGTCATGGCAGAAAAAGAAGTAAGGATTTTAGCCACTATGAAAGTATGTATCACTGTAACTGTTAAGTTTTGGGACCATTGCCAAGTTTGGATGACAGTAATGACAATGTTGAATACTGTGGCTGTACAGTAGGTGGCCACCTTTGTTGACTTTGGGCTTCATTTTAAAAGCGTGTGGTGGAGTGGGAGACAGGAGTTACTGATAGGAACAGCATGTAATCATCTGAATAATAAACTTAAAGTCACCCAAGTCCTTTAGAGTCATGCAAGATTAGAAAGTTCCTACCAAATTTGGCAATTTGTCTTAATACTGAATCTGCAGAGATGCCCTGCCCCTGGCATTCAGTGAGAAGTCAGAGAGAGGAAGGGTTATGGTAGAATTGGCCATGTACTGTGGAAGAGGATTAGAAATATATTTTATGTTTAAGAAGTCAAAGGGATAGAGGTACATGACCACACAATTATGTCCACAATAGAGAACAAAACTGTAGAACTGAGATGAGGAGATGGGATGGGCCCAGGGCTCAGAGTTCCACATCACTGGTTCTGTAGGGGAAGGGGGGAGATGATGTCTGGTAGGGAAGCCCTCACCTGGACAAGATGTCTCTTGAGAGGGGAGCAAACTGATGGTTGCAAACATTGGTGGGTGGAGATAACACCATTGCTTTTGAGTGTTTGGGTTGCTCTGGACTTTAGGGACTTTGAAAATAATTAATGCAATCTTCTCTACTGGACGTGTGTATGGGAAACTAACTTTTCTTTGTGTCTTCATATCCCAACTGATCACAGTTTACTTTTTCTGAGCTGGAGGAGTTGTTTTACTAAAGAGTGCTAAATTCTAATGCTGACTATTAAAAACACGTTTCTTTGACCCAGACATACTCGGGATTTCCAGCATTAATAGTTTGGATAAAACAGAGAGAAAGCCTCCCTGATGCTATCTCTAATTTGAATGGAGTACACTTCATGTTAGATTCCAGTTTTGCAGCCTTTCTTGGCATTAGCTCTCCCTCCACTATTCCCAGCTTCATTGAGTCATGCACATCCCAGCTCATTCTGTCTCCCTCAGAAAGTGACAACTAGAGTCAACCTTCTCCAATCTGTAAGGGCCTTAGAAGTAGGCAAGCTCAGTCTCAGGAGCTCATTCACTTCTCAGCTGGTTCCTGTTTGTTCCATGTCTTAGGCTAGCTAGTATTCATGTTCCACCCTTCAGGCTCCCAGTGCCCTGGCAGTGATGTTTAGTTCTTTCTAGCTCCTTATATTTCTCCTTGGAAATATATTAGGTTCCAAAAGTTACCTTGAAGATTTTTTTACCCTTTGTCCTTGTTTATTCCTTTCTCTCAGATCAAACCCCTCTTCCAGTTAAGTGGATCAAGTTACTCAGATTGATTTCCCAATGCAGAAGCCCATGGTGAAGTCTGCTCTCAGCTGTCTTGTCCGGGATTGTGCTTCTTTTTAACCTAAGTGAACCCCCAAACTGATGGGTTTTAGGCTGTATGAGATAGGTGGTTTTGCTCAGTGGTTTCCTTCCATTAAATGATTCACATGGACTGTTCCATGTATGGCTTTGGTCCTGAAAGATGGCAGAGAGAACTGTGTTTATAGCCTGATTGTTTTAACTCATTAGTCCCTGAGGAAGGAAGGAAGAAAGGAAGAAAGGAAGGAAGGAAGGAAGAAAGGAAGGAAGGAAGGAAGGGAGGAAGGAAGGAAGGAAGGAAGGCAGGCAGGCAGACAGGCAGGATTGGCAAGAGCAGCAGCTGTTGTAGCTTCAAGATCTAATTCCTTTTCTTCCTGCAGAGAGAGGATCTTCACCATCCATCAGTACATATACTCCAGCAGATGACAGTTGTTGAGGAACATTTGTTTATACTGTAAAGATGCGTGTCTGCCTTCTGATTGGTTTAATACAGAGCTAAATGGTCCATAGCCAGGCAGGAGAGACTAGGCAGGACTTTTGGGCAGAGAGAGTGGAGGAAGGGAGAGAGGGGATGGAGGTGAAGGGAGGGGAGTGGAGAAGGGAAGAGAGGACAGGAGAGGAGAGAGGAGAGGAGAAAGACTGGGAGGAGGAATCTAGACCCCAGGATTCACCTGGACATGGAGAAGAAACAGGAAGTGAGAGATAGAAGAAAGGTAACGCCACATGGCAGAACATAAGTTAATATAAATGGGTTAAATTAAGTTATAAGAGCTAGTTGAAAACAAGCTTAAGGTAAGGCTGAGCTATCATAATTAATAAGTCTCTGTGTTGTGCTGTCAGCCCAAAGACTACAGTGATGTCTGTGTACTGCCAATGAACTAGATGGGTGTTGCGAACAGTAGTCCCTTCCAGGAAGGTGATAAATATAAATAGACAGAACCTGAAGGTTCAAACAACAAACTATAGAGCAGGAGACCTGGATGCTAGATGGTGACTGGAGAGACAGAAGGAGACATTATGTAAGCATTGGTTTGTCTGGACACTGGGGTCCTACCATAGAACTCTGGCTGACCTGATATAAATAGACCAACCATCCTGACCCCAAATTCAGAGATCTGCCTGCCTCACCTCCCAAATGCTGGTTCTAAAGACATGTGCCACCATGTCCAGCAATGATCCTTGCTTCTAGAACAGATTGCTCCAAAGTTAATGGAACAGGAAACAGTTTGAAAGGAATTTAAACTGTATGTGTGTTTGTGTAGTTTTTTGGACTATTGCTCAGATAATGTGACCATCCACTTAAAAATTGAAGAACAAAAATCAGTGAAAGAATGATAGAGGCAGGAAACTGGAGTTAGATGCTGCCTACTGGTTCAGTGTTTAGATTGCACTTCAGTTGATTTATGTGTGCATGTGTGTGTGGGGGGGGGTGCACTGCTGGAGGCTGGAGGACAACTTTGCAGTTGGCTCTCTCCTTCCACTGTGTAGATCCTTCCGTGGCACTCTGGTCATCTGAGTGAGTGGTTAAGTGGCTTTACTTGCTAAACCATCTCACTGGTCCAATGATTTAGTTCTTAATTCTGTACAGCCTGTCATTCCAGTCTCTCTTGACCTGCTTATGTGCCCATCTGTGGAATTTCTAGCACTTTTAGTCACTCTTCCTTAGTTACAGAAAAGCAGTCCAGATTTTTTTTTTTTTTTTTTTTGGGCTTGGGAGTTAAGAGCTTCTCAGTCTACCTTCAATTTTTCCCCAACCTTACCTTTTTTGCTTTTCTTTTGACCTTCATATTTATTTACTTACTTACTTTTCCCTTTGTGTGTGTATGTGTGTGTGTAATGCATGCACATATGTAGTATGTTTTGATATGTGTGTGTTTGCATACATAAGGAGACATAAAATCAATATTGGAAATCTTTATTCATCACTCTTGAACTTATTCTTTGAAGCAGGGTGTCTCAGTCAAATCCAGTGCTCAATAACAAGGCTGGCTTGCTAGCCTGCTTACTCAGAGTCCTATGTCTCTACTTTCTGAGGCTGGAATTACAGACAAGCTGACATGCGTACCTGGGTCCTGTCCATCAGAACACCAGTCCTCTTGATTGTTTGGCAAGCACTTGAACTTAATCTTCTTCCCGATTTACCCTCATATTTTAGTCAAACTGAAATATTTTCGCTTCTGTCTCAAGGTCAAATTCATACCCTTACATCCAAAACTTTTTATCAACTGAATCATCTCTCCAGCCCTAAAGTGACTTATGGATTCCTTGTAAACTTATACCCACTAAGAGAAAGTAAGAGAAAATAATATGCTATTCATTTTCTAAAGTCACACTTAACCTTACTGCAATGATAAGCTATGCAAATTATCTAAAACAAATAGTTTTTTTTTTTAAAGGGCTTCTTAATCCAAAATAAATAGCTAATGTATCAAATGCTATGTATTTCATGGATCTTTTTTAAATTATTAATTTACTGTCTATAATGAATTATAATAAGTATAATAGTCATCAAAACAAATAAAAAACAAAGCCTCCCCAAAAATTAAATGGGGAAAAATAAGACTGTTATAGGGCATCTGGATTGACTGCTTCATCTTTCTGCTCATGGAAGACCTGCTAAGGTCATGTAATTCTCCACCTGCTGCCTACTAAGCCCTATTTTTAATTTTGGCTTGGCTCAGTTAAATCTGGGTTTGTAGCCATCTTAGAATAAATACATCCATGGCTAGGTCACATTGTCTTGTCCCACCTAGGAAGTCATTAACAGTTTTTACCTTGATTCCCTTATTCTTTGAATTCATAATCTTGATCATGATTTGGTGAGCACCTTCCAAGAGTTTCTCCAAAGAAGGAATTCCTTGGCTGGCATAAGAGAACAGTGCCTCCTGTTTTGCTCTTAGTTTCAGAACTTGCAAGTGGGTCCCGAGCTTCTTGGAGCTTGAGCCTTTGGATGCTCTATGCCCTTTCCAGGTAGGTAACACACCAGTTCTATGTGGCAAAGGTGCTACATAAAAGCCAGTGAACAAGACAGCCAATGCTTTCCTTAAGGGGTTGTTTGTATCCAGTGTTTACCTAAGTGCATTCTAAAGTCGACAGCTATCTTGAAAGTCTCAGGTACCAAAGACTCATAACAGCAATGGGTATCATTGACTGTGCATTTTACAGTAATTTTCTCCTTTAATAGTTCTATGTCCCCAAAACATTCAAGAAACATTCCACAAATCTATGAGCATTTGTAGAATAGTATTATACCCTACATTTTATATGCCTGCTTTGAAGATGACACTTGTGTAGAGTCCTGTGGAATTAGTGATCTGAAGCACGCTCAGAGAATAGGCTTCCTCCCAGGAAAAACTTAGGAACCTAAATGGGTTTTATTTTATGTGTACATGTGCTCTCTGTGAGTATGTTTGTGCAGATAAGTTTAGCACCCTGTTGATGTCAGAAAAGGACATCCTATACCCTTGACCTGGGGTGACAGGCAGTTGTTAGCTGTCTGATGTGGGTGCTGGGAACCAAGCTCAGGGCCTCTGCTGGAGCAGCAAATGCTCTTAACTACTGAGCCATTTCTCCAGACCTCCAACCTGAATGTTTGGAGTGAATTCCTCTCAAGAGTTTTAGTAATCAACATACTGTTAACAACAATTCTTTCTTAGTGCTGTGGAGCTGAAAATACACATGTATGTAGACATTGAACCAAAATTGTTTTGCTTGGGTACAAAATTGCTTGAAGCTACGAATCTGAAATTTAAAAATAGCCAAATAGCTCTAGTTTCATTGCTAGATCATTTTTGTGTGTGAAAGAGATCTACCTGCTAGTTTTGGCAATAGATCAAGGAATAATCTATTAGCCATTTCTTTTCGTGTTTTTGTTGGTGCTGGGGCATGCACAAAGGACCATAGTCATTCTAAGCAAGAACTTAACTAGTGAACCCTCAACCTCTATTGGCCATTTCTAATGTATAGAGGATAGGCAGATTTGAGTTTGGAGAGAAGGAAATGGTTGCTTACTAGAAGAGATACATTTTCAGTCCACTGGGAAACTGTGGCTCCAGTCAGTGGCCTAGAGGACAGGGACCTCACAGGCTTTTGACATAGTTAAAGTGGATTCAGATAAGCCTTGATTTCCATCCTGAAATGATTTTATTTTCATGATCATTAGATTCTTGGTCCCCTTAGATTTGGATAATTTGCATAGCATATGATTGTAGTAAGATTAAGTGTGACTTTAGAAAATAAAATGCATAGCATATTATTTTCTCTTAGTGGGTATTAGTTTACAAGAAATCCATAAGTCACTTAGGGGCTGGAGAGATGGTTCAGTGGTTGAGAGGATTGGCTGCTCTTTCAGAGGATTCACGGTCCAATCGCCGGCACCCACATGGCAGCTCACAACCATTTATAACTCCAATTCTAGGATACCCAATACCTTCTTCTGCCCTCTGTAGCATCCTACATGCAAGTGGTGCTAGTATATACACATAACATCATGTACATGAAATAAATAAGCAAATAGTTGTTTTAAAGGGCTTCCTAACTCAAAATTAATTCATATTAATATTTATGCCACCCTGGAAGAGAAAATATACAGCAAAGAGATGCATTTAAGTGTGCATAAGCGCTAATAGTTTCAAAGCCAGTCAGCTCTTTAAGTGACACTTGATGACGATGAGCACAAGGTGACTGTGATCACACGATTAACCTCTTACCTAGCGACATCAGAAATGGGCGCAGAGTAAGCCCAAGCCCTAGAGTACCCACTGGTAACCACACAGTGTATTCCCATGCCCCTGGACGTTGAATGAGTAACTTGTCTGGAAGGGCAGTAGCCATGCCAGGTGTGGTATACCTGCCTGTAATCCCAGCACTTGGGAGGCTCAACCAAGAGGATCCTGAGTTTGAGAACAAAGTGAACTACACAGTGAAACTCCCTCTCTCTCTCAAAAATGGGGACAGAGGGAAGAGCACCTTCACTCATCAAATCTTCATAGAGCATTTGTTGGGGCTGCATACTTTCCTGGGCAATTGGGTCCCACAGAGATGTATGAGCTCAGCCTCAAAGGACCCTAGCTCTCATGAAGGGAAATAGCTGTGTAGTGCCTGGTAAGTGAACTAAGGAGCGGCACGTACTCTGAGAGAAGCATTATGGAGAATATTTGAGATTGGGAAGTTATGGATGGAGAAGAATGTGCTGATGATATGAGTCAGTAGGGAAATTGTTCTTTACAGGAAAGCTTTCGCTAGTGTCTTCTGTGTGGCATTTAATTAATAATGGCTTTACTAACTCCAACATGGTGCATGGGTATGCATTACACAAATGTTTTGTAGTGTGGTTTCCTCTTTCTCTATTGATTCACTAAGCACCCTATGAAAGAGTAAACAAAATGCCATGCTTCGTTAGTAGCTGAAGGTCCCTAAGAGGCTATAAAGCCCTGTGTGGAGTAGACTCTACAGCTTAGTGAAAGTCATGGCACTCCTTTTGTACCTGGACTAAGCCTGGTAGGACACTTGGAGTATCCTGGGAGCACAAGAGAGAGAGAGAGAATTTCCCAGTATTATTTTTGGCTACCTATCCGGAAAGAACCCTGACTCTTTTGACGAGATTCTCTGGGGCCTTCTCTTGTCTGAGGATCAGGTAGAACAGTGGTTCTCAACCTTCCTAAGGCTGCAACCCTTTAATACAGTTCCTCATGTTATGCTGACCCCCAACCATAAAGTTATTTCATTGCTACTTCATAACTGCAATTTGCTACTGTCATAAATTGTAAATATCTGTTTTCTGATGGTCTTGGGTGACTCCTGTGAAAGGCTTGTTTGACCCCTAAAAGGGTCAAGATTCACCAGTTGAGAACTGCTGGGCTACAGGGTTTGACTGTGGCCCAAGAGCTATATATAGAACACAGAGCTCTTAATCAAAGCCAAGGACTGAGCATCTGTCAGGTTCTTTGCTCCTGAGAATTACTGGGGTTGCCTCCAGTCCTCTCCATCGGTGGTAGAGATGAGCACTTGAGAATAATAGATAGCAACCATTCCTGGAAATTGACTGATCTGTTTATTAGAATCTCATGAGATGAAAATTAGCTCAAAATGAAATGCCAAATGTGTGCTTTGAAAAGTTCAGTCCACAAATACTGCTGCTATGGCTGTTAGTTTTGGGTGTTTAATTATAAAACAAGCCCTTATATCATCAAAGAGGCAAAGATACTTACAAACTCTAAGCTTGCTCTTTCTGCCTCTGCTGGCACACTTCAGTGATTTCATGAGGACTGTGCTGCTTAAAATAGTATTGCTGACAGCTGACATGGGTCAGAGTCCACCACTACAGCTGACCCGTTACAGCTATATGTCAGGGGACCTGGCTTTAGCTGACTCATCCTGGCAGTGAGGATGAATTGGGATGCTGCAACTTGCTGTGGAGAGCATTCCAGATGGTTCTGCACTATTGTTTTTTCTGTTGTGAAAGGAAAGGACTGTAGAATTGGAGAAGAAAAATACTCTGTCTCAGAGTCCGAGTGAGAATTTGAAGGACATAGAAAAGAAATAACAGGAAATAAGAAAGGGGGTGGTAGATAGTATCTCGGTTCTGAGCAAAGCTTTATAGGAAAGAGAACCAATAGCCAGCTGGCTGGGGGTGGGGAAATATTAGCTCAGGTGCCTGCACAGACATCAGATTGCAGTGTTGACTTGTAGAATTGCCTTGGAATAAACAAATGGGAACAAGACACCTTGCAGTGGGGTATTTGAGTGGGGGTGGGGTGTTTTGGTAACCAGAAGGATGGAATATGGGGCAAGGTGTTCCAAATGAGTGCCCCCCAAATTATTGACCTATGAATATGGAAATATTGAATCTAAACAGAGAATTCTAGAAGGCATCTAAGAAGGCTAGATGATGCTTAAAACAAAACAAACAAAAAAAACCTTGAAGCTCTTTAGTCTGTGTTCTCCCTCTCTCTTCCTCCCTTCTCTCCTCCCTCCCTCCCTCTCCCCACTTTCTGCCTCTCCCTCTCTCTTTACTTCATTCAGGGGCTCTGTCCTGAAATGCTATTTAGACCATCAGGCTGGCTCAGACTCATACAGCTCTGCCTGTCTCTGCTTCCCAAGTGCTGGGATTAAAGGCATATGCCAGTATTTGAGGCTATTCTATGATTAAAGATAGAACAAAATCATGTTTACATTTTAATTTGGAAGGTTTTTGTTAATTTTCATTGAAAACTCATTTAGCCAGTGACTTTTATCATACCAGTCCAAAGAAGTGATTCATTTACATTTCTTAATGTTTTTCTTAGTAGTCAACCTGGTCATATTTCTATTAATCATCTTTGGTGTTATATGAATGAAATTTTGGTTTTTAATTTAGATCCATATTTAGTATTGTATTCTTTTTTAAAGAATTATTCATTATATATACATTGTTCTTCCTGCATTTATGACTGCATACCAGAAGAGGGCACCAGATCTCATTACAGATGGTTGTAAGCCACCAGGTTATTGCTGGGAATTGAACTCAATACCTCTGAGCCATGTCTCCAGACCCTAGTATTTTATTCTTTATTGATAGCAAAAATAACAAAAGTGATTTGGTAACATACATTTAATGAAGTTTAGGCTTAGGATATTCAATTATTGGACAGCTATCTAATGTTTAAATGTATTAACTAATTTACTATATTAAATTTTACTCTTAACTATTTAAAGTTGATTTCTGTAGAAGTAACCTTTTCTAAGCAATAACAGGAAATAAGGAAAAGACCTTGGCTCTCAGAAGTTTCTGCCACATTCTGGCCGGTTAGTCATTCACGATGCTTTGTGTTATAATTTGCTGTAGGGCAGTTTTGTCTAGATGTAGGTGTTGTGTTAAATTTTTTCATAGAAAAGTTTTTGATATGCTGTGTTTAACAGTGTTGCAGGTTTCTTGGCTGTAGACTTCCTTGGAGCTTTAATTAAGTACATGGACGAATGCCCTGAAACTCCAAGCAAAAGCTAATCTACAGCTTTTCCCAAACAGCAGTTGTCTGACATAATAGCAACCCCAAGGACTTACATTCTGCAGAACACATTGGGAGACCTCAGAAGGGGAATTTATGCTTTCACCAGTAACCGTGGGTTTTATTAGTGGTGCATTCCTCGAGACTTCTGAAACAGTCGTGTTCAAAGTTACTGCATGGCATAAATAAATGTTTATACCAGCAAGCTTTGTGTAAAACATTACTGATTCAGAAAATAAGAATTTAGAAAACATATAATCCAGCCAAACGTAGATTTCATGGTTCTCAGGAGAGCCTTCTTAGGAATGCATAATTCAAAAATGAAACCGAAGGAAAACAAGCTTTGCATTTTCTCTCGTTAAGTGCTTACCGAAGCATTGCTGCTCACAGGGAAGGGAGGCACGAGTCTGTGAAAGTAGCTTTTATTTCAGAGAGAGCAACCATTGTGAGAGGGAAGCCTTAGTCCACTGCCTCATCACTGTGGTAATGTGGAGAGTGTGCTAACGGTGGCCTGTGCCAACATTTCTTTAGTACTGTGGAGGTACCAGCTCTGAGCAGCTGTTTTCCTGGCAGCAGCTGGGAAATGTAGGTTTCATGAATAGGGGTGATCAGCCCTGTGTCCTAAGCCTCCTTCCTCTTTACTGTGTGTGTGTGTGTGTGTGTGTGTGTGTGTGTGTGTCTAACCTAAGCTGTAATGCCAAGAGTAGCGCAAAGGAAAAGGGTTGTGTGAGATGATGAAGTGGGGTTGTGGGGGTTATTGTGGGGGGGGGGAGACCATCAGTGGTGAAAGCTCTCAGCAGGAAGGTTCCAGGTAGCATCCAGCAATTACAGAAGCTGTAATATGTTTCCTGTAATTTTGATGAAATGAAACCAAATCTCTGTGGAAGCCACATGGGAATTATTTTCATTTGGAAACAAAGTGATGTGTTTCCAGTTGGATTCAGGGGTGCACAACTATAGTCTCAGCTACATGGCGGGGGAGGGTTTTAAGGTGGAGGATTATTTGGGTCCAGGACCTCTTGACACCAACCTGAGCAATACATTGAGACTGTAACTGAAGCAGAGAGAGGGTTGGGGGGCTGATGACCTTAACTAAATCAGTTAACAGTGTGGGTGTCCTAGAGATGCTGTACCCACTTTGTTAGGGTAGGAGAGGCTTCTGTGCTGAAGACTACTCCCTTTGCTTTAACTGGTAATGCTAGGATTTTTATCCTTCCAATGTCAGGAAATTATTGTGTTTATAATTAAAAATTAGTGAGGTGTCCTCATGAGGACATGAAACCACCTGTGTGAGAATCTCAAAGGCTCGGCCATTTAGCCCAGCCGACCACATTTAACAGGAAAGAAGCCATTTTCTTTTGTTTTGTTTGTTTTGTGCAGTAAGGTGGATCATGTTTTGGAGTGTTAACAGAATTGCTAACAGGTCCATTTTTCAGAGTCTGAGGGAGAAATTGAAATTTTTGTGGTGTCTTACTGATTAGTGAGAGCACCCCCCACGAAAAAAATTAGGGTAGGGTAAACTTGGTAGCAATTTTAGGACTGTGCAGATTGTTTCTAAGGAGCAAAGCCAGTTTTAGAGGAGCTGGAGGTGGACGACAGCAGAGTTGGCCAGGTGGGAGTGTCAGGCATGCAGAGCCAAGCCAGAGACCGGAAATGAACGCTGTGGGTACCGAAGTATGGCAGTTCACCTGTTTTGTGTCCTATCTTCATCTGGGAGGGGCAGAGGATTGGCATATTTATTCCTTAGGACAGACACCAGGTGCTGGTTCCCAGTGGCCACCCACTTGCCACACTGGTTGCTTTGGGGACAGTGTCACCCTTACTGTTTAGTTTATCGGTTTGTGTCAAGCTGTTCTTTGTAACTGTGTTGTGATTAAAAGGAATTTGTTTTAGGGAAAACTGATATGATAATTTATTAGTGTATGATAAAATAGGACAGAGTATGAGCAGAAAATTAAGAATCCAAATGACAAAGAAAGATGAGGGCAGGCAGTGAGGCGGCTCAGTAGGTGAAGATCTGTCTGACAATGTGAAACGCAAGCCTGATGGCCCGAATGGGGCCCTCAGGAGAGGGCTGGCCCCCAAAGCTGTTCTCTGACCTCTACTCATGCGTGCATACACATGCATCGCACACACAAACATGCACACTCCGATAAGAAGTTTAGGATGTTTAGAAAAAGATAAACTGCAGAGGGTTCTCTATCATCTGTAAAGTTTTATGGGCTGGTGAGATGGCAGAGCAGTTAAAGGTGCTTGGCACCACCTAAGCTCAAGGACTGCCACAGTAAGAGATCACCGACTCATACAACAAGCACAGGTTTCTTCCCCTGCCCTGTCTCCCTGTCTGTCTCTGTGTGTCTCCCTTTCTCTCTTGCATTCATAGTTGTGCATGCCCATGCAGGCGCACGAGCACGCTTGAGCATGTGCATGTGTATACACACACACACACACACACACACACACACACACACACAAAATTTGTCTTTGTTTAATCAATCTTGTGCAGGAAAATAAGTTTAATAATTAGACACCATTGTCTAAGTGTCAGTATTTGACACCTCTGAGATTGTTTGCTAACTTGAGTGTTAATCTGTTATGTCGGATTATTTGAAAGGTAAATATTTTAACTTGGGGCAGGGATGAGAATTAAAAATCCAGGCAAATAGGTAATTCTTAGAAAGTCTTCCTAATGTTTCTGCTCCCATTAGATGGATTCATTACGAAAAAACTAAATGGTGTATGGCCTGTGACAGGTTTCCAAGAGTCTGTGATGTGTTCAAATGAACTGGACTTGAACCCAGACTCTGCGGGAGACTGCCTTTAAACAACACAGGTGGTTTGTGCATGTGTCTAAGTGTTGAGTGGCCTCCCCAGGACAGCAGGGCACTTAATGCAGATCAGATTAAGTAATTAACTTGATTTTGGTTGGGTCTTGGATGTTGTAAAATGCACAAGCATTGGGTTTGTCTCGAGTCATCTTATTCTCATTTGGGGTTGATGGAAATGAAGTAAGGACCAAGTAAACAACTTTTTTTCAGGTGCAAATCCGACCGTGGAACCTAAGTGACAGTGACTTTGTAATGGATGGTTCTCAGCCTTTGGACCCCAGAAAAACTATCTTTGTTGGGGGAGTTCCACGACCCCTTCGAGCTGGTGAGTGGAAATAGAAACACCACAACAAAAGCGATGACAACCAAATCCCCCAATGTGTTATCTCTGCCTGGGTTCCCAGTCAGTCATCACAGCCTCCAAAGGGAAGTCTGCCATGCTGTTTCCACTGAGATGGCTTTTCTATGGTTAAGAATTTCCCCCAAAATGCTGTATATTCTTTTGGTGCAAGAGTCAATTTCATTAAACCATTTTGTGGAAAGGTTGAGCTCTATTTAGTTCTTTCCTATTTACCCACACATTTAAAATAACACTATTTGGCAATGTGCGTGCTCATTCGAGTTAGTGTTGCAGAGTTACCCCATTAGAAGCCTGCATCTGGGTTCTCCATCAGTGAGAGCTGAGCCAACTGTACCTGGGAATCAAGCTAGACCCTTGGGCCTCCCCAAGCAAGGCAGGGGCTGATTAGTTATTATAATTTCCAGAAATGAATTATGTAATGAGGCATTTTAAAAATTGAATTTACATAAGCTCCCTGTTCTATGGTGGTGGTTTTTTTTTTTGTTTTTTGTTTTTTGTTTTTTTTTTTTTTTTTTTTTTTTGTGGTACTGGGGCTTGAACCCAGAACCTCACACATTCTAGACAAGTACTTGTATCCCCAACCCACTTCCTACTTTTATTCTGGAACAGTCTGTGGAAGTTGCAGGGACTCACTCACTGTGTATGTCAGGCATACACTCAACCTGTCAAGTGGCTAAGATGGCAGGCCTGCACCACCTGGCCTTCCTCTGTTGTTGCTGTTGTTTTAATTTGTTTCCAAGGACAAAACAATCTCATGCTGCTGCCGAGGGTAAGCCAAATCATAAGGAGCTAGAGACTGGAAGTGGTGTTGAACTGATACCTCCACAGTTAAACCCAGTACAAGCCAGGAGCAGTGACACTCGACTGTAAGCTGAGCGACTCACTGAGTGAACACAAGGCCAGTCTAGGCTGCACAGAAAAATTCTGAAGGAGTCTCAACACTATTGAATTCTAACTCCAGTCCCCACACAACACACACACACACACACACACACACACACACACTCACTCACTCACTCTATGGCTCACACTTGTAACTTTAGCATTGGGAGGTTTGAAGCAGGGGCCCCTTACTTAAGTTTTGGGCTAACCTACTTAGTGAGCCCCTGTCTCACAAAGAAATGGGATAAAATCATAATTCTGTTTTGAAGAACTTTAAAAATAGTATGATTATGGCAATTTTATATTATCTCTAAAAGTCAGGGACCTCTGGGTCCTCCTTCTAATGAAAAGCTGTGCCAAAAGAAATCACTTGATAGAGTCTAGTGTTTAGGAACGGGTGATGGGCGTGGCATGCTATAGAACATGCATTGACACTTCTGACTGTCCCTGTGCAGGGCCAGAGAAGAAGAACCCTCATTGAGAGTTTCCACTGCACACGGATTTTACAGTTGGATAGTCACCGCTATACCTTGCAACTAACTACAGTGCAGTAGAAGTTGTTTTAATGTTTCATCTCTTTCACTCTTTATATGAGAACCTTTAAAAGACCTGAAGCTGGACATGGTGGCAGAGAAAGATGGATCTCTTGTTGCTGCAGGCCAGCTTTGTCTACATAGTGAGTTCCAAGTCAGGCAGAACTACACCGTAAGACCCTGTCTCAAAAGAAAAAAAATAAATGAATAAATAACAATTTAAAAAATTCCCCACAACCAGAAAATAATACAACTGATTTTTAACTTTTTAGGTCTTGTTTTTAAGGCACAGGAAATGTAGCTAATAAGCTGCACTGTACCCAATGTTCAGCTTCAGCAAGATGCTAAAAGTCCTAGAATCGGACAAAAATGATACACGGCTGCAATCCCTACACGTGGAAGAAGGCAGGTGGATCAAGAGTTCAGAGTTATCCTTAGCTGCATAGTGAATTCTAGGCAAGCCTGCATTACATAAGATCCTGCCTCGAAATGCGCCCCCCCCAAAAAAAAGGCATTTTAAAAAAAGAATTATATTGTTATCTAATCAGAAAAAGGATGTATATTCTTTGCCTAGAAAATATAATTAATAAATCTTGAATTTTTTAAGTTAGCTGTTTTGTCTTTAAATTGATTTGTTTGGGCTGATTTATAGGAGAGACCTAGTCAGTTGCTCTACTACAGTGTTACCTTCAGCCCACTTGCCAGCATTTCTGGGATGCAGCTGCTGGCTAGGAAGTGCACTAATAAATAAGCAGGGGCACGACATATTGAATGAACTAAGTGAGTGTCCCACTATCATGTTAAACAGGTCATTTTGTATGTAGAAAACTAAAGCTTTCAGAACAGAACACAAGAAATGTATTGACAGTTGAAGACTTAACCTGATTCTGAAACTTGGTCTTGAAATATTATAAAACATTTTTTTAAAAACTTTTTTTTTTATTGTGTATGTCTGTCAGAGCTTATGTTTATCACATGCATGCCAGTGCCTGTGGAGGCCAGAGGGCTTTGGATTCCCAGAAATGGGTTACAGGTGGTTGTGAACCATATGATGTGGGTTCTGGGAAAGCAAATGCTGGTCCTCTGCAAAAGCAGTAAATGGCTCTTAGCTCTACTGAGCTATGCTCCAGCCTAACACTGGCTTTCCTTTTCAAGCATCTCAGGACAGGGTTGTCCTTGGGCCTCACTCGGTAGGTGAGACTTTGGGTATTGGAATAAATTTTCTTTCCCTCAATCCTTGGCCAAAAACTTATTTAGCATGCCAGAGTGATTAGAAGACTGGAATGTTACCATCGATATTATTCCTGTAGATTGTCTAAAACAAAAAAAAAAAAAAAATTTTTTTTGTTTGTTTTACTTTTGACATTGTAATATGGGGACTGTCATCGCTAATATTTATTCAAAATGTAACCTTTACCCATCCAAATAGAAATGCCTCTAAAGAATTGTTGTCCTGACTGGGCTTAGAGTGTCTATTGAATTAAATATTCATACTCCTTGACAAACCCTTTTGCCTTTTGAGACAGGGTCTTCCAATGGAGCCCAATCTGTCATCAAGCTCATTACCTTCCTGCCACACATAAACCACCATGCCCAGGTCAAACCTTCCTTTTTAAAATTCGGGTTGGCAGGGGAAATCTCAGGCCTGAACAAATTTATCTGAGTAAGGAAAAGCAATGAAAAGTATATATCTGGATGAGTTTTCTCATCCCTCGGTTGTGGGTTCAGGTCAGATAGTGCACATTGCCTTCGCCTCTCACCCTTTTTCCAGCACTCCTGTGAGTAACAGCAGCAAGCTTAGGATGGTTTGGCCCAACCCTGATCTTTCTAAGATCTGGATGTCTCTTTCCCTTCAGGGGACCAAAAAAAAAAAAAAAAAAAAAAAAAAGCAGCAGCAGACTCACCCTGCCCCCCTGTGGCTAAAGTTGGCACATCCATTACACAGCCCACAAAAGAACTAGGCCGTTTGTCTGCATTTCTGTGGGTCACAGAGACAACCAAATGCTGATCTTTGCCCAAGTGATAACAAGCACCCTATTTTCCCGATGCCCACACAGAAAAAGCCCTATGGCATATCCCTGTGGCATTAGGGCGCAGCTTTCACTGTGGGGAGTGAGTCAGCATCAGGTACGGGCTGTGGGGAGAGCAGGTGCACACTGGCATGCCTCCCAGGACCCTCTGCTTCACTTGCTGGAGCCTTTCTCTCATTCCATCTTCTTGGCGTCGGTGTCTGACCTGAGGACGGCTAAAGTGACTTAAGTTTTGGGATCTCTTCTTCCCAGATTAATAGGCTTTAGATCCATGCTCTTCATTTGATGATTGCCTTCAACATTTGATCAGGCCGGGCCTTGCAGAGCAGCTTCATCTTGAGAGACTGCGGGTCTTGAGCTGCTAGAGCCTGTCGTTGCTTCTCTGGTGTTGGGTCTATTTTTTTTTTTTTTTTTTTTTTTTTTTTTTTTCCTCAGCCATTGCGCTGATAAGTCGCTCCTTTCTTTTTCTTTCTATTAATCCTGAAGTTTTGTTCTGTCCTTGCTCCCCAACCCTGTTGATCTATGATGGCTTTTACATCAAGGGAAAGATTTATTATAGTGTAAGAAATTTAAGCTGTGCGTGCTAGGCATGTTCTTTAGCACTGAGACAGGGCCAGCCCTGGGAGGCACAGACTTCTGATGATACATGCCACGTGTAGAGAGTATCTATCTCAGTGTTTCTCAGGATCATTTATGTCAGACATTTTTACAAACATGCCAGTAGTTCACATCACATCCTGATTTGTAATTAGGAAATGGTCTTATAACCATATCCCATTTTTGTTCTGTGAAGTAGTAGATGGCCAAAATTACTATATGTCCAGTTTCTCAGCAGTAAGCACTTTCTCATCCCAACCAAGGTCAGTATGAGGTGACCCAAATAAGCTCCAGGTTTGACATGCTTGTAGGCATAAGGACTTCATAATGTTTACCATGTGTTCCCCTCCCCCAACAAACTTTTGCCCATAGATGCCGCCAAACATTGCCATGTCCATGGCATACTGAGCCAACATAAAACCAAAGTTAGACTGGGGTGAATTGATGTTTATAAAGCAGGAACCAAGCCAGCTTCATTTAAAGCAAAGATTTACGAGCAGAGAGGGAAAAGACTAAGCAGTGTGCTTAGAGCTGCTCGTTCATGGGTAGAGTGTTTATCATGACCTCACAAGGCTGTAAGCAGTAAACTGTTTTAGAATTGAGGAGAAGAATTCAGATAGAGTGGCAGGAAGTGAAATTGGCAGTAAGTCCTCAGTCTCTTGTTCAGCTTCAGGCTCTTTGGTGGAAGCTGTTTTATCCAGTGGAGATCTGGTATATTTTCTCAGTAAAACAGCAGCTTGGTAGCAGTTTGATTTAATGAACTTAAATAAACTCTCCTTCTGACATCCTGCTTCGTGCCATCCATTTAAAACTGTTCTGGGCTTCTTCTGACACAAAATGTAAGTGAGTGAGCATGCCTCTTCTTGAGCCCTTATGAACCAGCTTAACAATAGTGGGAAACCTAGAAAGTTCATCATCCTTTGACATCTGAGGTGCTTCAGGCCCTTCCTGTCTGTTTTTTGTTTACTTCCTAAGAGAAGAATAGGACTGACTCCTAGAGCACAGTTTAGAATCTGTAACAATGAATGTGGTGATATTTCTCTTGGGAGTCCCCATTCCTCTGCCACCCTACCTGGCTCTCAGTGTCCCCAACTTAGACATTGCCTTCAGATAGACTGGCTTTAAAAGGTAGTTAAACGATAGGAACAGGACCCTGAGGTGGAGCAAAATGGGGAAATCATCAAGATTTTCCCTCTGGGGAACTAAGTCCTTGTCACGTCTCTGAAGACTCGGGAGCAGGTCCAAGGAGCCATGACTGGGGTCCAGATTCATCTCCAGCAGTGTGGTCAGCACAAGACAGAATTCGTGAGGGTGCTGTTTCTCACACAGCAGCTTCCCTCTCTTGTTGTGTGGCACAGCGGAGCTCAGCACGGAGGCAGGACCCAGAGGACTTGTTGCTACTGTGGTCTAAAATACAGTGTACACTTGCACGATTCTCTGAACCCTGTCAGCCTCTCACCTCTGTGGTGACTAGACAGACCCGAGACCAGGAGTGGTGGAGAGTAGAGACCCCACTGTCACCCATGTGGCCTCCGTGTGGGCTCCACACTCCTTCACCTGTGTGCCCAGTCCTCGAACCCTCGTCTCCTTTGGTTAAGTTTCTTACTATGCTCCAGGGAGTTGCCCTTTCCATTCTCTACAGAGAGAGGTTTAGACTGAGGACTCACTGCCTTAGGCTTACTTGATAACAGGACATACATCGATTAATTTCACAGCAAGATTATGGATTCATCTCTGCAGAGATAGATGAATCAATGAAGATTTAGTTGTCCAGGCGGTTAACTGATTGTCTTGGTTTTCTCTCTCCCCTCTAAGAAAGTAAAAATGGTAGCCTATTTTTCCCCCATTCTTACTTTCCTCCCATCAGAAGAAGGGGCCTATACAGGACTTTTCTATATTCACTAATGATACTCATTCTAGAGACTTCTAAACCTAGTCTCTAAAAGTAGCTATATGTTGCAACATTTGCCAGTAAACTTACATCCTCTATTTAAAAAATAGAAAAACTTGGGGCTGGAGAGATGGTTCAGCTGCTTATGAGGACCAGAGTTCAAATCCTAGCACCCACATTGGGTGGTTCACAAATGCTTGTTAACTCCAAATGCAAGGGTTTCAACACCTTCTTCCAGCCACTGCAGACACCGGACCACACACAAGTAAAACTAGATACTAAAAATTGGGGGAAAGCTCTCAGATTAGAAATTGGTAAGACTTAAAAGAGATTCTTCTCTGCTTCTGTTAGTCACTCATCCAGTCGTGGATGGATGAAGCTTGTTTTTATATGCCTTTATAGCTTTCAAATTACTGAAAAAGGATTACTTATGAAAGGTGACTACTTTTCTCAATATTGGAAACCCTGGTTGGTATTTAAGGGACATCACTCTAGTGTTTTAGCGTAGTATGAGTTCAGGAAGTACACCATGGGAAGACTTATGGATTGAGTAAATGATCAGCTATAAACTGTAGTTTGATTGCTTTTTATTTTTCTCCGAAAGTGACCATAACATAGACTTAGCATATAGATTTGTGAGGCTGAGTGGTGTCTCAGTTGGTAAAATGCTTGCCTAGCATGCACGAGGCCCTGAGTACAAGCCTCAGTACCACCGAAGCCCGCTGTGGTGGCACATGCCTGTGATCCCAGTGCAAAAAGAGGTGGAGGCAGGAGGATAAGGAATTCAGGGTCATCCTTAGTTACACGGCATTTGAAGCCAGCCTGGGCTACATGAGCCCAGAAATAAATAAATAAAATAATAATAATTAACCCCCACCTCCACCCCCCCCCCAAAAACCTATGAATTAGATGAAAATTTCTCAGTTTCCTTGGGAAAAAACTCTTCCTTTAGCCACTTTGGTTTCTTCTAGCCTTTTAACAAATTGCTTTTCACTTGAGCAAAACACTATTGCTCAAATATCTGGAGCCTTTTTGGTGACCAAGAAAATACTATAGGACTGGGGAGAGAAAGCTCATAAGGAAGGTAAGCTGAGACCCAGAGTTAGATGCATACATCTAACTGAGGAGGCAGGGCCAGGACGACCTTTGGGGCTCATTGGGCAGCCAGCCTAACCTAACAGTCAGGGTTCAGGGCACAGCATGAGACCCTGGACCAAGACCAAGACCAAGACCAAGGTGGACAGCTCTTGAGGAGTGACACCGAGGTTGACCTCTGTCTTCCACACTCATGTGAACATACATGTGCACTCTCTACTCATGAACATACACACATGTACATACAAGCAAAGAATGCTCACAAATGGAAATTGCCTATGATTTTCATAAAAGCACACGTGGGTGAGGCCCTGCTTCTTATCAGGAGTTAACTGCCAGTAATGTCAGTCATGGTCTAGGCTTTAGCATGTGACAGTGACTTTTCAGCGAGATTCACAAAATAATGGAATGTTTATGCTTATGGAAAGGGCCTTCTGGCGTCCCTAAGCTCCTTCGGAGACTGCTGTGGTATAACAAAGCTTGTGCCAACACTCTTAACTCCTCTTTAACCAGAGCTCCCAGTTTACAGTACTTGCTTCCTTTGTAATTCGGATACCTTTTTTGAGTCCTTATGTGGAAGACAACGCCATTTGGTTCCTTGCCAGCATTCTTTTCCTAGCCGCTCACCGGGCCTAGGGAGTGTTTTTTTTTCTTTTCCATTCTAGAGCAAACCTGGCCTTTGGAAAATTGGTGTCTCGTTTCTTGAGCCTGATTACTTACCTCACTAAGAGAATTCAATATTGGCTGTGTTTTACAATCCTCTCTTCAGTTTCCTGCTTCCTGATGAGATAGCATTGTCCATGTGAGGAAGAGGTTAGGCCATCAGAGGATGAAGTGTGTGGAACCCTGACCTCTGACATTCAGGGGACGGGTGCAGTTGTTGCATTGTGCAAGTGAATGACATTCCAGGTGCTGCCTGGAAACTGCAGCACGGTCCCCTTAACTTTAGTCAGTGGTGCTCCTGGCTGTTGGGACTCGATAATTTTGACCATAGTGGGACATTTGGGATGGCTTTCTGCTGCTTGGTCTTCCTAGCACTTACCATTGGGCTAGTTATTACTACTTATCTTCTCACTTCAAACTTACTGCTTTGTTTATAGGTTGTTCTTCCTTTTTTTTTTTTTTTTTTTTTTTTTTTTTTAATGGTCATTTAGGAAAAAATCAGTATCAGGTAGTCTAGTATAAAAAGAAACTTTGAAATGCAAAAATAGCTGTCACATGGGGACAGTTTTTCTTTTTGCCTTTGCAATTTCATTATGCCAGAATGAATAATACTTGGCGTTATTATCTATTTGTAGAACTCAGGGGCTATCCTGAAACACCATTTGAGCCCTGCAGAACCTTTGCCTGTCCCCTCCAGGGTGTGGCGCTGTTTGCTGCATTGCCTCTGGTCACTTTTCCCTGTTTTCTTCTTTCTAAATGCCACATGTAGGGTTTGAAAGTGTTTAGGTCACTCCCGAGGGGTGAGCCTGAGTCTTTGGATTTAGCGGTGGCCTGAAAAGAATGGCCCTAGGTGGAGATGGTGCTTTCAAGCAAACAGTTCCCTTCAGGCAGTTGGCAGCACAGGTAAGCGAATGTCCAGTGAATAGCTCTCATGCTAGACTGATGTGGCCGTTCTTCATGAACCCTCACGTGGGTTTTCTTTCCATAATTAGACACACGACCCGTCTTTTCCTGGGTGATTTGTTCCAAATGGTTACACATAGCCCTGTCTGTTCTCCTACAGTTGAGCTGGCAATGATAATGGACCGCTTGTACGGCGGCGTCTGCTACGCTGGCATTGACACGGACCCAGAGCTGAAGTACCCCAAAGGTGCCGGGCGCGTTGCGTTCTCCAATCAGCAGAGCTACATTGCAGCCATCAGTGCACGTTTTGTGCAGCTTCAACACAACGACATTGACAAACGGGTAAGCAACCGCTCAAAACGACTTCACTATGGGAAAGAAAGTAAGTTTGTTTTGTGCGGTCCTGGGCAGGGCAGTGTTGTGTGATCATAAGAGGGCACTGCATTAGGCTGTCAGTCCGCAGAGCTTGCCTGAAGAACAGAGGAGGACCCTTACTGTTGACTTTATGGGTGAACCTCCCGCCTTGCTTCTTTTTCTCTGGGGTGATGAAAATAAATCTACAGAATTTAGCATAGCAGGCTAGTAGCAATGTCTTAACAAGACTGAGAGCTGGCCACCTCTTTGACCCAGGCATTGCTCTTAAAACAAACAAATTGACATGTTCAGAAATACACATAAAAATTTTAACCTACCTTTATTTCTTAACATTACATGTGGTAGCAATCACAGGAACCAAATACTATTCCCTTCTGTCTCCTCTTCAGCTTCACATAATTTCACTTATGAAATGTGTATATGTACACAGACACACACAAACATGCACGTGTGCATGCATGTTATGTTACCTTTCATTTTGCTCATTAGTGTCGCCTGCTTGGGTTCTAGAGGCATCCAGTGAACTTTGTTTGATCTAAAGAGAGGTCGTGGGAGGTGGAGGGAGTCGGTGTGCTCTGTTGGCCTTGTGAGCACCTCTCCTTGTTGGAAGATTGGGAGAATGGAAGACAGGATGAGCAAAACTAGAAGCTAGGTTAAAACACACCAAGGAGGAAAACACCGAGTCTTCATTTTCTGCCATGAGTGACTGTTCTTGCTTCTAAATCCTTGAGGTACTGACCAGATTAGAATGAGCGGAAGTAGTCTCCTGTTTTGGAGCTTCACCACACCCTGCAGTCCTATTCCATTAGTTTTGTATAACAATGTTCTTAGCATCTCAGTGGGAATTTCTGTTGATGATGACGCATTTTTCATATTCAGCAAGATGTATTTTGCTAACATGTGTTCTGATAAAAATCACAAAAGCCAGGGGCTGGGGAGATGGCTTAGAGCTCTGTTGAGACCACTGGCTGCTCTTCCAGAGGTCCTGAGTTCAATTCCCAGCAACCACATGATGGCTCACAACCAATCACAACCAACACGCATCTGTAACAAGATCTGGTACATGCAGGCAGAACCCTGCATACATAATAAATAAATCTAAAAAAAAAAACAAAAATCACAAAAGCCAGCACTGAGAATAAATATTCTATGGTGCCTTGAGAATAGGTAGTAGTGGTTTCTTTGTTGAATTTTTTTTTTCATTTTTACCAAAGAACTTTTTAATTTTGAATAATTTCTGAGATATTTTAGACTCTTATGTTCTATAACTCTATTCAGGTTAGCTGTATAGAATTTCTTAGTTGTACCAGTGCCTTTTAATGAGACTTTTAAGAATAAAATAATTTAATATGAATTTTTATTTTAAATGATAATTACAGCTACAATGTAACCTAATACATTTAAACTCACATGAATTATGGTTTTTTTTTTAATCAAAGCCATTTTCCACTCCCATCCCTCCTATTGCTGCCCTAGTCCCTTCCAGAACTTTGCCCTCCCAACTTCACATGCTGTTTTTAAACTGAGTTCACTTAGTGAAGCACATAGATAGGTGCATGAATGGAGAACCATCTACTAGCCTTTCAGAGAGCATATCCCTGAGGAAAACTGACTTTCCCCTCCCCCAGGGGCTGTCAGTTGTCACAGTTGCTCTGGGGTGGGACTTCATGAGCTCTTCCCCATCCATGTTGGGAATTTGCCTGGTTGCCGCTCTTGTGCATGTGTTCATAGCTGCTGTGAATCCATGTGTATAGTGACCCTGTCAAGCTCAGTAAATACCGAGTCACTGCAGATGTCCACTACCTCTGGCACAGTCTTCCTGTCCTTCTGTGATGTCCCTAAGCTTTGGGGGTTGGTGTGTGATATAGATGTCCCATTTAGAGCTGAGCCCTACACAGTCTCATATTCTCTGCATGTTGACCAGTTATAGGTCTCTGTATTAATTATCATCTACTACAAAAAGCAGCTTCCCTGATGAGGACTGGTAGATACACTTCAGCAAGTATAAAGATGAGAATTTAAAAGCAAATTATTGCTATGTCTATTCAGCAGAATGCTAGTATTATATTCTTTGTTAGTGCTTATGAACTAGTCAGCCATGGGTTTTTGAACCAGTTAATGGTACAAGTTATGAGTTTTATTTTGTGCAATGAGCCTTAAATTCAATGAGAAAATGCCTGTTTAAGATATTCATGCCATAATTCTACCAGTGGGTATAACTTACCAGGCTAATTGTTATTATTGCTTATATAGTTCATAGCTGAGTAAAACTGTTTACTACTTTTCTCCTTTGGTAACATGCATAGACCCTTCTAAAATTATGAATCTAGCCAGTAGGGATGAGGCTTCCAGATCAGTACCAGCTGGCTTTCTCCATGCCCTATGACAAAAGTATGTGGTGTCAGTACTAACAGTGTCTGGGGGGGGCGGTGAAATTTTCAGTTGGTAATGGATTTTTCATATTCAACAAGATGTCTTGTTAACATGTACATCTGAGCAAATTAGAATAAATTTTCTATGGATTCCTAGAGAATAAGTAAGTGGTAGTGGTTTGTTAATTAAAATTAAAATTTTCAGAATTTTGAAACACTCTGAGTTAATGGAAACTCAGAAAAATGACAGAGATTCAACTTTATTCCTGGTTTTTAAGTACCCACACTTCCTCTTTCCTAACAGTAATTCTCACACAAGACTGAGGTGCACAGAGAGAGACCGTGTGTCTTGGACAGATCCCCAGACCATACTTATTGCTTGGTGCAGTCTGACTTGCGCAGTAAACGTTTTTGAATTCACACATGGTGCTCCCTGGAGAGCTCTTCTCCCCTGCTGCTGTGGCTGCCTGCTTATGCCTGCTCATTTGGATATCATATCCATTTGACTCAGGCTGCATTCCCATCCATCACTGGTAAACCTGGGCAATAAAATTTACCTAGAGAACTGTAGGTTCTCATTGTCATGAACATAGCTCTCGCTGTTCCCCTATGAGGGTGATAAATGAGGAAAGGGGAGAGGGTATTTATTCCAATAGTCATCTGAGTGGGAACACTGAAAGTCATTGAGCGTGGTGGCTGAGTCCTTAAATGGCTCTCTTCTCTGAGCCCACATCCTTTGTTTGCCCCTCCTTTTTTTTTTTTTTTTTTTTTTTTTTTTTTTGAGGGTTCAAGACAGAATTTCTCTGTATTGCTTTGGAACCCATCCTGGGTCTGTAGACCAGCCTGGCCTTGAACTCACAGAGATCCACCTACCTCTGGCTCCTCCAGAGTGCTGGGACTAAAGGCTTGCGCCACCAACGCCCAACATTTGCCCTGATTTCAAGTGGAGCCTACCTCCATCTTGAGTTGGGCTCTCCCCACTGATGACCTGTAAACACTGCAGTCTCTCCTCACCATTATGCTGCTTCTTGTCCTTGCATTGAACATTAACTACACAGTGCTTGTCTTTGGCATTGTGAGTCTGTTAGCTGCATCCTTCATACATTCATGCTTTTATTTCTGCTCATCTTCCTACTAAAATTTAAATTTGAGCTTTCTAGAGAGCTGCCACTATAAAAATAGACATTTGTATTTCCTTGAACAGTACTCTTACAGAGAATGTCTGTCCTAGGCACACCTTTCCTGAATACCTTTTACAGGGCTTTGCAATAATCTCAAAGTAAAGCCTATGAAACTTGTGCTAAAATTCAAGAGCCTGTGTCCATCAGTACCCATAATCCATTTGTGTTGCTATTGAAGATTATAAAGTGCTGCCTCTTCTTCTCTTGTGAGCGTGGAGTGCCTTTAAGCCCTGAATATTTTAAATCGCATCAGCCTTCATCTCCTTTGCTGTCTGAAGGGGTAAAGATGTAGATTCAGTGGAACCATGGCACATGGAAGCCACTTACTTTTTGTCGTCAGCCCTTACCCCTTGCATTGCTTACTCCATGAGAAGAATGATGGAGGACAGCTACAAAGCAGCTGTGCTTGGCCATTAGGTCCCACGGTGTGGAACCTTGGGGGTCTGTGGGGTTGTATGCTCTCATACATGCAGGTGCATAAGAAGAAATCAATACATTCTGTATCTCTTTTCTGTCCACTGAAATTTTTCACCAAAGGCATCGCTTGACAATCTATGCTTCTTTATTGTTATTGTTGCTAAGATTAAAATTTTAGATGTAGCAATTTATGAAGAAATGGCCTTTGTAGATTTACTTTTTTCTATGCATCTGAAGAGAATTGCTGATTTATCTACCCCCTTAAATCATGTCAGTATTCAGCATTTATTGAAATGTCAATCCTGCTTTCCTTTCACTCATCTATCAATCTTCTGATCTTTGAGGACAGGTGGTTCATAACAGTTTTATTGAGCCGTTTTATGTTATTCCTATACCTATAGGCCCCCCCATTTAAAGAATGCAATTGAAATGCTTTTAGTATATTTGTACTATTATGCACCTGTCACCAAGATCGGTTTTAGGCAGAGGTATTTCCACATCCAACTTAAACTTTCCTAAATTACCCTTCATGTACTACATGCTTGCTTTCCTTCCTTTTCCTGAGCCAGCCATAACTGATCTTGTTCTCCGTATCTTAGGGTCAACCCTACAATTACCTGGCTAATAGCCTTTCCTTCAGGCCTCACCATCATTGTGGTAATTTTAGGAATGTTTTGTTCATAGGCATTTGTAGCTCCTGCCACAGATCGTCATATTAACACTTTCCAGGCTGTTGCGTCCCTGAGACCGAGGGTGCTGAAAGTCTGTTTACTCTATGGCAGACCACACAGTCCATGTGGGCAATGACTGGGTCTTTCAGAGTAGCTATTGTGTACTCAGAATATGACATGCAATGTACAAACATTGAATATTTATCAATGATTCATCTATTGATTGAGTGCTGTTGAGAGGTAGTCTAAATGACCTTTGGCATATCTGTCTGTCCACCACATGACTCTTGCCCAGCTTTTCTTTTCTGCTTAGTTAAGATACTCATTTGCAGCTGGGTGGTGGAGGCAGATGCCTTTAATCTGAGCACTTGGGAGGTAGAGGCAGGTAGATCTCTGTGAGTTTGAGGCCAGTCTGGTCTACAGAGCTAGTTCCAGGACAGACTCCAAAGCTACACAGAGAAACCCTATCTCAGGAAATAAACAAACAAAAACAACAAATAGGTCCCATATTAAATTTTGTATTAGTTTAATGTAGTGGTTCTCAACTTCCTAAGGCTGCAACCCTTTAATATGGTTCCTCATGTTGTAGTGACCCCCAACCATAAAATTATTTTTGTTGCCACTTTCTAACTGCAGTTTTGCTACTGTTATAAATTATAATCTAAATATTTTTTGGAGATACAAGTTTGCCAAAAGGGTCTTGATCCACAGGTTCAGAACTACTAGTAAGTGCCTGTGCTCTTAGGGAGGCTAATTCAGGAAAGTTATGAATTCAAGACCAGCCTGGGCTGACATTAAAGGTGTGTGCCACCACCACCTGGCTAAAAGACATTTGTTTGGGGGCTGGAGAGCTGGCTTAGAGGTTAAGAGCACTGGCTGTTCTTCTAGAGGTCCTGAGTTCAATTCCCAGCACCCACATGGTGGCTCACAACCATCTGTAATGAGATCTGGTGCCCTCTTCTGGCCTGCAAGTGTACATGCACACAGAACACTGTGTACATAATAAATAAATCTTTAAAAAAAAAAAAAGACATTTGTTTGTTTTAGTGTCTGAAATAAATTTTCAGTAATGTCTGTCTCATGGAACAAGGGCACGTGGCGTTGCTGGGACAGCTCCAATTGTGTTTCTGGTTATAACTAGAGCATCAAGACTATAAAGTTGGAAGGTTTCCTACAGGGTTGTTTTGTTTTGTTGCTGTATGCCCCAGGCTGTCCTTGAACTCTGGCCCTCAGAATATAATAGGGATCAGCTGTGCCCACCCCATGTAAGTCTCTACTCTTTGGAGAGTCATTGCTCCATTTAAAAGTCCTAGCTTGAGAATTGACTTTCCTCCCTTGTGGTGTGACCTAAAGGAAGGTCAGAGGACTCTGGTAATACAGACATCAGTCTAAGCATCTCAGGTATTCCGGAGATAAAGGAAAGGGCAGGAGAATAGATAGATGGCCTGGGAACTCCCAGTCAACACAGATGTCCTGTATTATTGATGAACCTGGCCCACCTGACTTGTGCCTGCTGCATGTCCACAGCTGATTATTGTCGTTCCATGTACCTATGTATAAGGGAAATGCTTAGTTGAAGACAGCACTAGGAACATTTAACCTAGCCATCAGTCTACCAGCACTGTTTGGATGTTAGCCAGGACACATAGGTAGATATTTAATATTCCCTTTTCACTTTCTATTTAACAGACTGAGGGTTTTCTTTTCTGCCTTGATTAGAAAGAAATGCATTATTGTCAGTATCTTTTCTCTGATAAAGATTTTGAACCTTAAGTGGGGTGGAAATTAGTATTAAATTTTGCTTGTATTCCTTTTAATGGTAGTTTTGCGAGAAAGCTGAAATAGTCTAAAATACCTAATACATACATGCATACATACATACATGCATGCATACATACATACATACATGTAAAATCAGTTGAATCTTACTCCATCTAGCAAAAAAAATCTATTACTGGATTAATGGATTGATACTAGCAGTCTGTTTTTACCAAACTCTCTGCCCACTACCACAATTGGTTAGCACAACTTGGTCATGTCTCCTGGAAACGTCTGCATTGGGTTTATGAGACTTGAACAGTATCAGGCGGTGGACACTGGGTAGGCTTTGCCATTTCAGCTCATAAAAGCTTTTTTACTAGTGAAAAGGACATAGACCAGAATCAGCCAGTGTAAGGTCTTCACACTACTACTAACAGACTTTTTTGTGGTATGAGAGAGAGAGAGAGAGAGAGAGAGAGAGAGAGAGAGAGAGAGAGAGAGTGTGTGTGTGTGTGTGTGTGTGTGTCTACACAGTTGGCATCAGGTCATGTTCCTCAATCACTTGTCACCTGATTTATTGAGCCAGTGTCTTTTAGTAAATCTGGAGCTCACCAATCCCAGATTGCTCCAAACGGTGAAATTACAGGCAGTAGGCAGTTGCCATACCTGCCCAGCTTTTGTGTGGCTTCCTGAGATCCCAAATCCAGTCTTTACAGTTGTTCATCTTGCTATATTTCTTAAAAGAACAATGGTCGTGTGTGTGTGTGTGTGTGTGTGTGTGTGTGTGTGTGTGTGTGTGTGTGTGTATGAGGGTGGGCAAAGCAATGTCAATAACACTGTGTAACACTGATGACACACTGACTCTTGATACCGGTCGGTGTTTGAGATTTTCTGGGAATTGTTCATTAAAGGCTATAATTAGAATTTTGGGTGATAAAGGGAATCATGTATTTCACACAAGGGATAAATTTGCTGATTTTTTTTCTTCAGTTTTTAAGCAGGAGGAGGACTCTGGGAAGGCAGGTCTGTCCTACCCAGGGATGTTGCTGTGATTAGCCCCATTTCTACCATATCCTGAAGTGTGCTCTGTGAAACATGAGTCTCTAGGGATTTGTTTAAAATTTATCTTACGCTTAAAAATCTTATGCATCAAAAAAGTCTGAAAATGCTTGTTCAAAGAAGTTAGGTTTATAGTTTATTGAGGACATATTAGAATCTTACATGCTAACCTTCATTGAAACGATAAAAAATAAGCACGTTTTCACATAAATAATTTTCCTATTGTAAATTAAAATCTTAAATTAGCATCCAACATGTAATCATTTCACTGTGACATTTTTATACATACCCACAATTTTTATCATAGGTCTCTTCCAAGGTATACATGGAGAATAATGTTCTAGGAAAAATGCTAGGTTTTTAACTTTCTTTCCTCCTATGTTCAAATTACATGAAAGAGTCACACAATTTAATACACAGTTGATTATTTTTCCTTCCTCCATCTTATTTTTTTTTTTTTTCCTAAGCTTATTTCACTTGCCGTGGCCTTTCTAGCTGTAGGTGGTTTGGGTGAGACAAAGGTATCATGGGCATGTCTGTGATAATGACATTGAAGGTGTAGTTGATAGTCCTTTAGTATTTATGACTTCAGTGATATTAACCATCATATACAGGGCCTCTTGCAAGCCAGGTAAGTATTTCACTACTGAGCTGCGTTCCCGACCCCATAATTTATCTCTTGTCTTTGGTTACTTGACATTATCTAGTTCTTTCATTTTTAAAGCATCTAAAATGTCTCCATATTATTTTAATGAATTTACTCCTTGATAAATTCATGCATGTATGTAATGTGAGCTGCCCCACATGGGGTCCGGGCATCAAACTTGGGTCCTCTAGAAGCGCAGTGACGTTGTTCACCACTAAGTCAATCTCCCTAGCCCACACGTATCTAATGCATTGTGGTGGCTTTGCCCATTGTTACTCTTCCTCATGCCCTTCTCGCTCCCTGTGTCATCCCATGTCCCTCTGTCTGTACTCTTCTTGAGACCCAGAGGATCTCATACATCCCAGGCTAGTCTCAGTCTTGATGGGCAGCAGAGGATCTCATACATCCCAGGCTAGTCTCAGTCTTGATGGGCAGCAGAGGATCTCATACATCCCAGGCTAGTCTCAGTCTTGATGGGCAGCCAGCCAGAGCTGATCTTGAACTTCTGGTCCTTCCTGCCTCCACCTCCTTGTTGTTGAGATTACAGGCATGTGCCACCATACTTGGTTTATGTGCTGGGGTTCAAACTCGAACTCCTTGCATGCTATTCCAGCTGAGCTACATCCCCAACCCATAAAATGTCTTATTTAAGAAACTAAAATTTAGAATACCATTGACAAATAATATTTCCTCTACTACTTTAGCTTAATATTGAGGGCTAAAGAGACTGACTTTCAGTTAACCACGTTGGGACTTTTTTTTAATACTTTGGTTTAAAGAACATTGTAATAGCACATCATGTTTACTTTCGTGCTCTTTAAAATAACCCCTTTTCATTTATGCCATCTATTGCCCCTTCCTTTGCAGCCACCTTAAGTAGTTCACGTATTTAATCTTCTTTACTTCTCTCTCTTTACTGGAAACACATCGTGCCTGAATTTGCTGAAGAAGTAAAAGGCATTGCATTTTTGGCCATTTGGAGATTAAGATGACCCAGCAGCCATACAAAGTGAAGTGTTGATACTACAGTTTGTCTCTGGCCAGTCTCACTGCTGGAATATCTAAAATGACCCAGTTATAAAAGCTGTGGAGGCTCTGGGACTTGTTTTGGGTGATTTCTGCTGGGATCCTTGGTCTGGGCTCCTGTAACCTAGCCTGCATCTCATCACTTTTATTTACCCCTGCCTGACCTGGTTCCGAAGCTTCCTCACCTTTCTAAAGGAAATTGTTTTGTGTAGTCAAGTGGGATTTTAGAACCGCATGTGACCTTTCTACAAGGCTCTCTTTGCCTGACCCCGGCTTCTCCTCACTGTTATTCTAGGACTCGGGACTTGTGGTCATTCTTAGCACGAATAACTTGTAGTATGATTAACATGTTCTTCTTGCTGTCCTTCAGTGAAGGAAGCAGGTTGAGTCAGCTCAGCCAAAGCGTCCTCTGCCTAGATCCTGTAAGGGAGTGACACTGTGACAGTCACCAGTCACCACAGATGTCAAACAGATGTCTTCCTCTTTGTCCCCCACACGGTATAGTTTTTGTTCCTGGTCCTTGACTGAAGGATGGTTTGTATTCATGTCTCCATCCCATCCCAGGGCAGCATGAAGATGCCAGGCTGGAGGGCTCAGCTGTGTGCCTGTGAGCATTCTACTAGCTGCCCTCTCTGTCTTTCATGAAACGTGACTGCCACCATGCCGATGACTAAGTTCCTTCCCTGGGACCCATATGGGGAACGAGACAATCGGCTCCCACAAGGTGTTCGCTGTCCTCCGTGAGCATGCTGAGGCACACATGCACACAAGTGAATTTTTAAGATGTAATATTTTTAAAGAGGTGAGACCTCACAGATCTCCATACTCAATAAAACAATAGTGGAGATGTTGGCACAGGGCCCTGTTGTGTAATCATACGCTTTGAACAATGGGGATGACATCAGGATCATTTTAAACCTTTCATCTTCTAGTACCTTTATAAAGGATGATCCTTTATAAAGCAAAAGAAAATAAAATTCCATCTATTCCCTATAGATTTTTTTTTACAGTCTTCCCAGGGCATCTCTAAAATTAATAACTGTGAATCTGCTATATCTGGAAGGTTGTGGGTGTTTTTTGTTGCTAGCAAAAATCTATTTGCACATCACTCCTTTCATTTCCTAGGCATCTGCCATCTGCTTTTTAAGCCGCAGGATTTCAGCTCATAGACGGTTGAAACTAAGCATTACATTTAGCTATTCCTGATACAGTCTACTGGTAGGGAACCTGCATTAGCACCGGGGTGGGCAAGGTGGTTAGTGGGAGGGTTAATAAAGGTTTCTGTGGTTTTTAGGTCTGGATATAGTCTCTGATTCAAGCCAAGAAAACTGTGGATGCATTGTGTGAAAGGCTGTGGGCACTCCATTAAATGATTTTTCCAAGAAGACGTGTTGCTCTTGGTGGTAGGAAATGGCCTTCTGAGTGAGCTAGGGCCTTTCGTAGCATACCCCAGTCACATGAAGGCAGTCTGGAAGCAGGGAGTACTATACCTAATCCTTAACTTTGGGACGCTTTTCCGTTATTTTGAACTTTGGGTGTTAAACACTGTTCGTTTACCAACCCTCACACGGTGATGCATGTTCACCAGTCTGGACTTTTCCGTTGGGGGCTTTAGCAGACCCAGGTGTGAGTTCCAAATGATGGACCGCATCATTCTGGAAGGGACCCTGTCAAAGCCCTCAGGGTCCAGCTGTCAGAATTGGTTCATTTGAGGCAATAACTTCTGAATTTTTCAAACCTCAGGAAACTCCTTTCATTTTATTTTAAATTATATGTATGAGTGTGTATCTGGGTGGGGGGTATGCATATGAGTGTAGTGCCCATGGAGGCTGGAAGAGGAAGGCAGATCCCTTGGAGTTGAAGTCACAAGGGGCTGTGAGCCATCCTCTGGGGGTACTAGGAACTAAATTCAGATCCTCTGCAAGAGCATCAAGTGCTCTTACTGCAGAGCTGTCTCTTCTGCCCCCAGGAACTTACTTTTACATGGTAAACTTGGGGTTTCTTCCTTCTGGCCAGAGAGAGCATTCCAATGGTTCATTTTAGAAATACTTGTCTTGATTACATCACATCTCCGCAGTCCTTATAACTAATATCTTGACTATGAAGTGTTGAGTCATATCTATCTTGGCTGTGAGCTCTGGTTAGCTTATGTCTAGGCAGTTCTACTGCCTTTAGGTATTGAATATTTTGTGTTGGCCGGTTGTTTATGTTATTGTCAACTGATTTTCTGCATTTCTCTCATTGGCAGCTTCCACGTGTGAACCTGTCCAAGTTTTTTAAAACAAAAAAAAAAATTCACAGTCAGTGCTACCTCTCCAACTAATATATAATTCATCCCTGGAGCAATTAGAGAGACTATTTCTGACACAGTGTGTCAAGCTCATATTCACAGTATATTGGGAGGCCTTAAGCTGGAATTTATTTTATGCCTTTTTTTTTTCTTTTCTTTTCTTTTTTCTGAGACAAAGTCCCACTGTATAGCCTTAGCTAGACAGGCAGGCTTCGAACTCACAGAGATCTGCCTGCTTCTAAGAGTTTGTGCTTTCAGTCCTGGAAGTGCTGTGGCCATCTAAAGCCATGCTGCAGATGTCTCTACCCAGAGCTGTTGTCTCCTTTGGTAGCATCTCATGGGATCTCCCAGGGACTCGGGTCCCTCTGATAATGTCCTTTCCAAAGCAGGATGCTCAGATTGGGAAGAGCTGGTTTCTTCCCAAGAGCAGAGCTAGTTTCCCCTTCACTTGGTTAAAATATTGTCTCCTCCATAGAGTGCAGCTTTGCCTCAGCTCCTCATTTCTTCTTCCCTGACCTCTGAGCCCCTCGAGAGACAAAGAACACCCACTAACTCTATTACCCAGTAGTCATTCACCCCTGCAGTGTGATTGAGAGCCCTTCCCCTGAGGCCGGGTGCAAGTGAAGGGCCCCACTTCAGAGCTATGCTTCCCTTTGAGTGGACCCGCGCCTGCCTTGCACCCCCTTCTCTGGTGGTCACAGGCGTCCAGGTCCTCCTGGGGAACCTCTGTTGGATGGTGCTGTTGTCTCTGTCTCTTTCCTCTCAGAAGTGAGGGGGGCTCTGAAGAGTTTCCCATGGCCTGCCCCACCCTTGATGTCCGCCTCATCTTCCCACCTCTCTCCATCCCTGCAGGTGTACACCTTCGGGTGTCTTCCTCTATTGTTCTCCACCACCTTGAGACAAGGTCTCTGACTGAACCTAGAGCTCACTGTTTCTGCTACACTGGTTGGTACTGGTTGCCCAGAGAGCCCTCCCCTCACTCACCCACATCCACCTGTCAGTGCTGACTCACAGATACATGCCTGGCTTTTATGTGAGTGCTGGGCATCTGAACTCAAGTACTCATGCTTGTGCGGTGGGCGCTTCACCAACTGAGTTCATCCCTTCCGCCCCAGCCCACTTTCCTTCTTAAGATCTTTGGCAAATCTGACCTTCCTATCTCCAATTCATGCCAACGTAACCACATCTGCCTAACAAAGCTTGGACCTTGTATCTGTGATGTCAACTTTCCTTACCAGAGATGAGGCTTACGTTCATTTCTGTTTAGTTCCATCTCCTTACTTGGCCTCTTCTCCGTCTTGTCCTCTTGCTCTTTGCCATCTGTGGTCTTTGCTTTCAACTGGCTTCTGTCGAGACACCTGGACCATTCCTTCCTTGCTCCCGGATGGCAGATATCTGATTATCTTATTTGAGAGGTAGCTCTCAAGGGCGTACAGTCTCTGGCTGCCCTTAATAGAGCTTTTAGACATAAGGCACACTGCAGCTGACTTTGTCCAGGGCCTCACCTCAGTTCTGCACACCTGGTCCAGAGAGAGGGAATTCTGCACCTGCCCCTGCTCACTCTGGTGTCTGATCTGCCTCCAAGAGCTTACCAATTTTTCCACTTAATCTCGGAGGTCAGTGTTTTGGCTGTTAGAGACAAAGCAAGCATTGAGATCATTCTGTTTTTGTCTGACATTCTTTTTGCCTGTATAATTCTAGATTAACTAACAGCTACCTGCAGTCCCCTAGCTAAGTCTCTGCATCAGTCTCCTCCCCTGTTGGAATACATCACTACACCATAGGGACTTTCAGTGTCCTTTGGCCTGGTCACCCCATGTGGCTGTGGATTTAAATATGTCTGAATGTCATTCTGATGTCCTGTTCCTTTGCGTCTCCTTGAAGTAGAGGGGCCAGCTTGGTTGTGTGGTCAGCTCTGCCTAGGACTTTGGTATCTGGGCTTTGTGGGTAGCATAGATCTATAGCGTGGTTCCTACCACACTGCTATCATCGGTGTCACGGCTGAATTGAGGTGGCTGACAGAGAAACCCACTTCTTTCTGTTGCATTTCTTTGTCAAGAAAAGTAGAATTAATTTGAATAGTTACCTAACACACCAGACAGTAGTACAGAAAATGCAGAGAAAACTTTTATGTTATTAACTGAATTTACTTTTTTTTTTGTCTTGTTTGAGTGTACATGTTCATGTGTGAACTGTGTGTGTGTGTGTGTGTGTGTGAGACAGACAGAGAGAGAAAGTGTGTGGGGTGTGTGTGTGTGTGTGTGCAGAAGTTGATGTTGGGGTGTTAGTTACTCTCCACATTGTTTTTTGAGACAGTGTCTCATCAGCCCTGTACGTCACTAGTTGGCTAGACTTAACAGGCAGCAAGCTCTAGAGAGCCCCTGTCCCTTCTTCCATGTTGAGACGACTGACGCCTGGCTCTTACCAGGGCGCTGGGAATCACACTCAGGCCCTGTGCTTGTGTGGCACTCATTTTGTCAACTGAGCCACCAATCTAGCTCAGAAGCTGTGTTAGAGCAACGTTATTGTAGAGAAGAGCTGTGTCTCGTCCTCCATTGTTTAGTGATTTCAGTGAACCTATAAACATTAGGCTGGGTAAATCCATTTTGAACAAAATGACCGCACCCCGCTGCCCCCCCCCTCCCCGGTAGCGTCATGGGACAGCCTAAACATCAGTGTCCTTCATGGAGGGTTTCTCTTTTGTGCAAGCCTCTGCTGCTCAGGTCAACACCATACAGGTGCCCAGAGAGGCTTTGTAGTCAGCTCTGCTCACCCAAATTGAAGAATGTCAGAAGACATCTTCAGGAAAGCCTCTCTGAGGTCAGTGTCGTTCAAAAGCTGTATGTTTGTTTGGGAACAGATGCTCTATTTAGACTCATATTGAATGGCATTAATTAAGTAAAAATAAAAATGACAAGAATTCACAAACTTAAAGGGCACTTAGAAGGTGTTAGAAGTGACATCAGAGTGTGCAGGGTGACAGAAGGGTGAAGACTGCATTGTGCTGTGTCACCTGACCTGACGGGGGCCTCATGCCTCATGATTGCGAGGGGACAGAAGACATATGACATTTTAGCAAGGAGCTCGTGTGTGTGTGTGTGTGTGTGTGTGTGTGTGTGTGTGTGTGTATGTGTGTGTGTGTGTACATGTGCATGAGTGCATGCATTTTGAGGCAGGGATCTTGTAGCTCAGAATGACCTCAGCCCTTCACCTCCTGCCTCCATCTCCTACGTGCTGGGGTTGCAGGCATATATGTGACCATGCCTGGCACAGCACAATATTTACTTTTTCAGTATAAAAGGTCAAGGTGTCTAGCATCAGAAGGGAGAATTCAGCTTAAGGGGAAACAGCCGCAGCTGATAATAAGGCAGTAGCTGTGTCTGGTCTTCATGGCAGCTCTTGCAAAGATCTGACACAATCCTGCAGACCCCCTCACAAGAGCTGTCACTAAGCTCGGCTGGAAGCCATTTGGACAGCTAGAAGGGACATTCTGGTCACATTAACCTTTCAGATGTGCAGCACAGAAGTGACCTACATTATGTATCAAAGGACATTGTCCCAAAAGTGAAAAGGCAACTAACATGGTTGGAAAGACACTGTCCATTCTAGACCAGGCTGAACCCAGAATTATTTAAAAATTAATTTCTCAACTTAACAACAAAAGGGCAGCCCACTTAAAACGAGCAGATTTGAATAGGCCTTTGTGCCTATCCAAAGAGGACACAGACATGGCCTTGCTTGGGGTTGTGCGTGCCTGTCACAGACCTAAGAACACTCAGACAGTGGGTAATGAGTTCAAGCCACACAGTGGAAGCCTATCTTAAAAAAAAAAAAAAGGACAACAATACACAGGCAAAAAGAAACTGAATGTCCTTGGTTATTAAGTAAATGCCTATCTTAACCATGGTAGGGCCATATCCTACCACAAGGATGGTTATAACTCCACAAATGGAAAGTAAGTATCGGCACACATGAAGAGGATGGCCCTCTGATAACCTTGTGGGTTGGGGGTACAGAATGGTTTGTAGCTGCTGTGGAAAAGAACTTGGTAGTTCCTCAGAAACTAAGACATTGACTGGCTGGAGAGGTGGCTCAACATTTGAGAGCATTTTTCCTATAGTCATGAGGACCAGAGCTTGAATCCCAGAACCTGTGTAATAAGCTTCCCCACAAAAATGCCTGTAATTCCAGCTCCTCTGAAAGCTGAAACAGGAGGGTTGCCAGGACTTGTTGGCTTCCAGGTTTACAAAGAGGCCTCCTTCATACATGTACCTGCACGCACATAGACACCAATAACTAACACATAAGTAAATCTTTTCAAGTTAAAATCAAATTGCTGCCTGTCCAATTAAGTTCATCCCCAAGTCTCTGACTAGAACCAGCTGCCCTCACAAATGTACAAGCGTGCTCATTTCAAACCACACCAGTCACAGCAGACTAAAGACGGAAGCAACCCAACGACAGAATGTGAGAGTTGGGTAAAAATGTGTAATGAACTATCATTTCCCCATAAAGATATAAGTCTTCCTCCATGCTGCAGTGTGGATGATGGCGTGCTGGGGATGGAACCCAGAGCCCTGTGCGTGAAGCCTGGGGGAACCTCAGAACCTCACAGAGGTCACAGAAGTCAGATGGAGCAGACCTCAGTGTGTGATCCATTCTGTGCAATACCCAGAGTAGTTAAGCATAGAGAAGGAATAGAGAACGGTCCCAGAGAGCGGGTAAGTAGGTAATTAGTGTACACAGGGCTTCCTGTTGAGGTGTCAGAAGCATTTTGTAGCCTTAGGTAGGGTCTGCACACAGGGTTGATGTATTGAGTAGCATGGAATTGTTTACTTTAAAATTGTTGATTTGGCCAGATGTGGTGGCTCACACCTTTAATCCCAGCATTCTGAGGCAGGAGAGTCTCTGAGTTTAAGGCCAACCTGCTCTACATAGCAAGTTCTAGGCCAGTCAAAGCTACATAGTGAGACCCAGTGACACACCTCCAAAATAGTTCATCAACTAAGGATTAAGCATGCAGATATATTAGCCTGTGGGGGGGGGGGTCATTCTCATTCAAAGCACCACAAAAACAAAGCAAAACATGGTTGACTTGGGCAGATGGGCAGTAAGTAAAGTATTTGGTGTGCAAGCGTAAGGGCCAGAGTTCAGATCCCAGTACACACAGTCCTGAAATGCTCGCACTGGAGTGGAATAGGGAGGGCAGTAGGCTCAGCGAGCTTGCTGAGTCAGTGAGAAAGCCGTCTCAAGGAACTGCAGTGGAGAACAGGACACCCACCCCTCCTCTAGCTTCCTTGTACATTCGTGGGCATGTGTACCAGTACACGCAAGTGCTTGCAACACACACAGATTTTCGACTTTATGCAAGCAAGGGAAAAGAATGGCTGGATGTCATTAGGCATGACACTTCAGAGCGTGCCAAAAGCCAGTGTGAGGGGGTCTTCAGGCTGGGAAATACCTGTCCCAGTAGAGACCAACGTGGGAGGATGCTGGGTAGGGGAATCGGGAGCGTGAAGGCAGCCTGGGCTGTGGAAGTTACATTGTATATCAGAAAATAGGAGATGGGAGAGCGGCCAGCTTGAGCAGTTCGAGTCTGCATTGGGAAGTACAGAGGGGAACCGGGCTTACTGCAGGCTGTCTCGAACGGAGCCACTGCAGACAGCAGACAGCTTTTGACCAAGGAGAGGACCTTTGTGATAGACAGCTCAAGTGGCACATGTGTATGAAAGAACTTAACACCAATGCCGAGCACACCCAAGCAGAGTTTGATGGCCTGGCCTTAGGAAGCCAGAAGGGCTGCGGCTGCGGCGAGTGGGGCAGCGCTCTGGGTAGCTTGCTTCACTTACTCGTAGGGAATCTGTCAAGTAGGATGGGTTGTTGTTTCTTGTGTGGCCTGGCTGTGATCCCAGACAGGCTTGATTGCAGAGCCGTGCTAGTTTATGATGCAGAGATTAATAGAAGGGATGTTGCTTTTGAATCCCACTTGTTCAATCCTCAGCGTAAGGGGGTGGGGGAGGGGCAATAGAGACAGTTGTCCTTGTGTGGCCAAGATTAGAGTCCTCTGATGTGGGAATGTCTGGCCAGCAGGTAGACCTGTGGGCAGGAGCTCACAGTAGGAGTTAGACCATAGCGCCCCCCCCTGCTCCTCATCCCCCACTGCCCCTCCCTCCCTGCTTGGTGATGCCTCTGGGGTCAGACAGTTGACATGCCTTGCAAGACCACGCCCAGCCCAGCCGTGGGGGTGCTCCTCCCCAGCTCAGCCCCACCATAGTTGTGGGAAACCCTTGACCAGACTTTCCATCTGCATGCTTATTCCAGGGTCCAGGACACAGCATTCACAATCCAGTCTTTTTTAAACCCAGGCTCTGGGAAGGAGAATCACGGACAAGCAGACGTTTTCTTCTTTGGTTTTGAAAGGCTTTCTTGTCATGTAGCTTGGTTTCATTTGGGCCATTAAGGTTCCCTAAAGGGCTATGCTAAAACACCCTGTTCCAGCTTCAGTGATGGAGAGAGTAAGATGACAAAGCCTCAGCGTGGCCCCTGTCCCCGGGGTCCAGTATAGCACTGACTGAGACAGTTTCAAAAGCCTTGTCATCACAACGGAAACCCCAAGCCTCCCTGTGGCCCACCAGCTCCCAGCCAGGCCTTGTTCTGGCCCTGCTTCTCAGGCTTGTGACCTTTGTGTGAGGCATTCTTCCCCCTGGGAGGTTGTTTGCCCTGCACTGACTGTCCATCCTCAGGAGTTGAGGCTGCGTGCTGTGTGTGGGGTTGTGGGATCGTGTCCCTTACACATCGGGTAGCCAGTAGCACACACAGAGACGTGAAGAACTGACCAGAGAGCACACCGCCTCGGGTTTGCAGATGCGGCTACGGAAGCCTTGCTGAGCCCTCTTCCTGTGTCCTCTCCCGGCCCAGGTGGAAGTGAAACCCTACGTGCTGGATGACCAGATGTGTGACGAGTGCCAGGGCACGCGCTGCGGGGGGAAGTTCGCCCCGTTCTTCTGTGCCAACGTCACCTGTCTGCAGTACTACTGTGAGTACTGCTGGGCCAGCATCCACTCCAGAGCCGGCCGCGAATTCCACAAACCGCTGGTGAAGGAGGGAGGCGACCGCCCTCGGCACGTCCCGTTCCGCTGGAGCTGAGCCCCCCGGCCGACCCAGCTACAAGTACTGGAACAGACCACAAGGAGGAAGAGAGGGCACTGCCTCAGGGCTCACGGTGTTCTGGAAATCTGTGCATTCGTTCTCGATTTTTAAAGAAGAAATGGGTCTTTTTATTATTATTATTATTATTATTATTATTATTATTATTATTATCATTTACAGTCATATTACTGAACTCAGCGTCCAGTATAATGCAGAATTGCAGAGTGTGTAATGGTACCCATTTGCACTTTGACTCACAACTTGTCTGCTTGGTACCTTGATTTCTTACACCTGATCTGTCACCTCCACAGTACGTAGACTGCCATTCTCATCAGCGGCTGTCAGGTTGACGTCTGTGACTTTGTTTGATGTTGTGTTGTCGCTCTGATTGGTTTGGAACTGGAGCATGCACTTGTTTTCAGAAACGTAGACAGTCGCCCCTAGGACAAGACTTACCAAAGGTCACCCGTGTAAGTAGAGGCAGATGTAGCAAACACTTTACAATCAGCAATCAGTAGTGGGGGTCTCATAGAGTAAGGCTAGCCTGTCATGAAAATAAGCCTGTAGTTGCTCCGCACTTTGACATGTACGGATACCTCACAAGCTGGATCTTTACTTTCCCTTCATGTTTGACTTTTGTTTTTCCGAGGATTTGGGTTAGATCTTTTAGTGTTATGTAAATTTATGCTGCAATAGCTTTTGCTGCTATTAAAATGGTATTGTTGATACCATAATACTCTATTCAGGCTAAGGTATCAATTAAAAAACAAAAACAAGAACCCAACAACACACGTTTGTGGGTTAGGGATAGAGCCAGCTGCCGGAGGGAGATCAGAAGAGACCAGAGAGAGCCAGCGGAGGCCACCATTCCTGACTGCATGCTTACTTAATGCGGTTGCTGCATGCAATAAATTTTATATCCAATGTCTAGTATAAAACCTTCCCACAATGCACAAATTAAGAATCTATATAAGCTATAAAATACTCATTTTTTTTTTAAAGATTTTTTTTTCATTCAAAGAATTGGTATCGATGGGAGGAAGGCATGCCTCAGTGGGTAGAATGCTTGTGGACAGGAAGAGCCCATAACAGGACGACCATTAGTACAACCAATAGAAAACTTAGGTGTAGGATCCTCTTACAGCAAATCTGTGGATGGTAGATGAAGTACTTGCGGTGCTCTGTTATATATTGTGCAATTTATTTTATATAGTAAAGTGATTATGTCTAACTGTGATCAAATGTAACTGTTAAAAGCCTCTGTGTCAGACATTAATGAACTTGACCATTCATAACTGGTAATATTATTAAGTAACACATGAGCTCTGAGTTCTGACCTCCTAGTGCTCACACCACTCTACATAGCTTCAGACCTTGTCCAGAAAGCCAAAGAGCTCATCTTAGCGTACAACACTAAGAATACACACAGTATCTAGAAATAAGTTGTCAAGTTGACACGGAGGCACCTCTTTAAGAAAGCCACGTGAGGGTGATGCTAAAGACGTCTGTGCCAAGGAGATGGCCTGGGCAGACGCTGCCTTGTGTGTGACACTAACTGCTAGTTCCCTGGATTCACCTGTAAAGCTTGAATAGAACGAAGCCCCTGCCCGTGCTACCGTGGACACTCATTTAGCATGCACTCCTGGGCCGCGGAGATTATAGAAACACGCACGGTGATTGCAAGACTGTAAAGCTTTTTAAACCCCCCCCCCTTCCTTTGTTTTGAATTCTGGGGACAATCTGACTGGATGTGACACTGCAGAGTAGATTTAAGTCACTGTGTGTTTTGTGCTGTGATTTCCTCGTACTGTCTTGAAGTCAGTGTTGCTTGGTTCTTACTGTAGTTTGTTCTTTTTGTCTCTCCAGTGTTTAGTTGTGAATACTGGCTCTCCAGCTTCAGTTTGATTTCAAAAAGGAGAAACAAAATAGTTTTTTACCGAATTAAAAGAAGCCTGTTAGAACCCTCCCCTGTGGGGTATCCTCTGGGCCTTTTGGTAATAATTGCTTTTCTGCAGCCCAGATGTGGTTTTGTTTTGTTTTGTTCTTTTCTTTTTTTTTCTATGTTTGTGTTTCATTTTTTTCATCTGTATGGGAAATTTTGTTACGCACTACTACTTTTTATATTCTAGAACGTTTTTCAGAAGTTGGCTGATGATTTTCGTTTGTTTGTTTTTAAGGAAAAGCGCGCTTTCTGACTGACCTGATCTTTTGCAATACCTCAATTTTGAAATATAGGAAAGAAAATGATATTTTCTAAGTAAGTTTATTCAGAAAATATATATTAATTTAATTCTGCAAGAAAATGATTTAACAGATGGGTAACTTTATTTTTTTCATGCTTATTTGTGTTTTTTGAAAATGAAGAAGTTAGAGCTTTATAACTATAATATTAAAGGTCATATCTAACCTACAGAAATCTACCTAATTATGTGAAAGATGCAGATGTTTGGAAGAAGCACCCTTCTTTCATGTACTAAAGTAACCCTGAGCTCTAGAGAAGCTGGAAGACCGTGCAGCGTAAACTAACGCGGAGACCAGGTTGTAAGGGAGACTCCATTTGGTGCTGAGAGCTGTGACTAGGTGAACCGACTTTCCCTTCATTTGTATTTTATAATCAAGTGTTGATTGTACGACTGACCAGGATTGTGAAAGAGCTCTTCTGTTTGTATTTTTTTAAAGAGAACTTTTTTAGTTTATTAAATTATAACATGTTCCCTTTTGTTTTTGTAAATAAATGTGCCCCCCCCCAGTTCTTAATGTTATATTAAAAGAGAGGGTCCTTCAAAAAAATTATTTTTTAAATCACAGAGGTGTTCTGCCCTGCAGCTTGACTGGGAAGCCCCTGGTAACACAGGTCCTGCCGTGGCCTTCCTTGATGGGACACTTGAACTAAGTGGAGTTTTGAAGGCTGTAGCTAACCTCGACTCTTTGTTGTTACGTGCAATACTGTTTGTACTGTTTGTATAAAAAATAGAAAAAAAAAAGAAGAAAAAAGGCATAAATCTTTATTGCAGATTTATTTTCATTGCAGACTTTAGACATTGTGACTCACGGAACTCATTTTCTACTGTCAATATGTACCTTTTCCTCATGCTGGTATTTTTTCAATAGTAACGTAGCCTTTGTACTGAGACAAATTTTCATTGTTATTTTTAGAAAGATTTTTTGCTAAGAAAAAAAATTAAACATATTTACATATTTTTCATTTTATTTCGTATTTTCTTTAAGGAGTGCTTTCTCAATCACTACTGGAGTTGTTTCTGGGAGGGACTTTCATATCTGGTCAACGTCATAATATTATTTTGTATTTTTACTTGGAATAAATTAATTTTATGATGCTAATTCTTTAAAAGTTTATTTTTTTCATTTTCAGTTATTTTTGAAGCTAAAACCTTTGTAATATTGTTACTAAAGTGTCTAGTTTTTTGAAATGCAAAGCTTTATGTATTAATGCTGATGTGGTTTACAATAGTGGTAACGATGGAAACGGTTGGTTCTGTAAAGCGACTGGGACTGTAACGGACAATTGGGTAATAAACGACAGAGTGAGCAGAATGTGCGGGATCTTGGCAAGCCTTTTCCTTTATTACAGTGCTTTAGTGGGAGACTAGGGATGTCACAGTACCGGTCTCTCAGGATGTCACAGTGAGTTTATACAACACCAGATGCAGCAAAATCTGTGGCCTGATGATCAAGTCACCCCTCCTGAAATAGCATTGGGCGTGAAGCCATGCTTGGCCAGCAGTGTCCAGTGCTTTCCCTAAATGTCCTCATTATGTCGTCTGTGTGTGTGTGTGTGTGTGTGTCTGTCTGTCTGTCCGTCTGTGTCTGTCTGTCCGTCCGTCCACCACCAACTGCTGTCCAGATGTGAACTGGTGCCTTTCCCTCCCAAATATTTTACTCGCATGCACAGTGGTGACGTGTGTGAGAAGACACCACCTTGTATGTTGCATGACTTGAACGCCTCACCTGACGTGCCCCTGGAAGGGCTGGCGGCAGGCCCCGGGGAAGCATACTAGATGTCACACTGTTTGTGTTAGCTGCCTCTTCCTCCCTGTCTGTCCTCTGCTGTGACACCCCTTGTTTGCCTCTTCTCATGGTGACACTGGGCCACTCTGTGCATGACATGTCTGCCTTCCAGCTGCGGCTTCTTCAGCCCCCACTCCCTCCCCTCCCCCCCACCTCTAGCCCCACCCTCACTCAGCCCCTGGAGTGCACTGTGAAAGCAGCTGTTGCAAAGGCATCTGCAGTTACTGCAGAGACTTCTCAGTTTCAGAGCTGGTGTTGTGTAAACAGAACATCCAGGGACTCTCTAGATAGATGGTGCATTTCTGCTAGTTGTTGGTGGCCTCTTCTAGTCCTGTTGAAGTGGAGAGGAGGTTAATCAAGAACTGGGATAAGCATGTGTCCAGAGTTGGCTCTTGGGTTCGCTCTATGTATTCAGTTTTGTAAATAATATATAGATTAGATCAAGTTGTGATGTAAAATTTTAACTCAAATTGGGTCCTATTGGTTGGAATTTTACATTAACTACAAATAAATGATTAGGAACAGAAGAAATTGGAGAAATTCTTGTTTAAGTGGTATAAAGATTATGCTTAGATTTCTGCCTATATCTTGTGTTTTATAGCTTGTTAGTGAGGCATGGGCTAACGCAGTGTACTGCATTTATGCAAATAGCAAATAACTGCTAGTTTTCATTTTATCTATTATATTAGCAACAAAGTGGCATTTAACTGGGTAAAGCTCCTACCTAAATATTTGAGTATTGTGACATCTCAGCTTGCAAGGTTTGAATGAAAGGTTAGTCACAGAGTAGTGAAAAAAAAAGTGTCTTTTTGTTAAAACTGGCTTATTTGTACGAATCACTCCTCTAGTTGTATGCTGTGTCTGCTATCATTTTTTTTCTTTTATAATAACCAAACTTGTCAAACTCAGCTGCCATAGTGTTCCATTCCCACCACAGAGTATTTTATAATTGATGCTGTTGACTTAATACCCCAAAATGGGTCAAGGAGTGGATCATGAGTCTAGGGTGTTGACGTGTGTGATTTTAGTAGTTAATACATTGGGACCAGTAGAGAGCTTGGGTGCTCACCTGCTCCTGGACGGACATAGTGCTGTCGGGGTATACAATACTAGGGATTTGTGTTTTTGCTGTCAAAACAATGGACATGACTTTTAGAGTGTTCACAGCTAAGATCTCTGTATTTGTTTTTTCAACTAACAACTAATTTTAACTGTACTGTATCTTTTCCTACCTGTTCTCTTGGATTGTTTTTGCTGGTAACCCTTCCTCTGCCCTGGGGCTTGGATTAATACTGCTTGTAAGGATTCGCTACAGTGACTGAACGTGGAGCTCACGCAGCTATGGCTTAAACTGCTTAAACTTTGTAGTTTGGACTTTTTTTCTGTAATAACAACTTATTAAATCTAGTTGTACGAAGCACTGACACCTGTCATCTTTTGCTACGAAATCTCTCTCTGCGTGTTTGCTTTGTTTGCATGAAGGGAAATTCTGATTTGCTCCATTAGTTTGTTTGTTTGTTTTTTTTTTTTTTATAAACCAAAACAAAACCCCCATGTCTTCCAAACAGTTCACCTATTCCATGAAAATTCACTTTTTCTCAGACACAACACTTTGAAATTCACAAATAAATTTGAAGCTGTGAAGTATTTGTGGGCTCAGAAGATAGACAAGGGGGCTAGGGGTCCGTGCTGTTGATGACCCTCAGGCGAGCTCAATTTAGACTCTGCCACTGAGCTACCCCCACCACATGCCTTGGGTTTTAATGACCAACAGGTTGCTAGCCAAGTTACTTAATCAGAGCTGTTGTGAAAAGGTAAGTATTGACGCCATCTTATTTTTCACAATGATACCCGGGTCTCCTAACGAATTTTTTTTTTTTTTTTACAAAACGGGGCCCTGTAAAAATTCGTTTGCCTTCTGGCACACTTTCTCCGAGTGACAACCAGTCCTTGAAGGAAAAGGATGGGAAACCCTGCACAGGGCGGGCTGGGCACAGGGTTTGTGCACAGGTGGCTCTGAGCACAGGTGGTTCTGGGATGAAAGCCCGAGGTCGAGCATGCGTGCAGGAGCCCAGCCCGGGTGACACAGTGCTCTGGGCTCCCTGCTTCCCTCCGCCTCCGTGGAGCAACTCTCGGAATGGGAAGAAGGAAGGGGCCAGGACGGGCATCACAGGAGAAGGGGGAGCAGAAAGGTGAGAAGTCTGGGGTACGGAGGCCGCATGCGGCCCAACCCTCACCACCACCTTGGCTTCCTCCACCTGGCCTCGTGGGCGTGGACGTGGGTGCAGCCAAGCAGGTAAGTGCACTGCATGCACGCTGAGCCTACAGGGACCCCAGGACTCCCTGAGTGATGGCTGGCGCCACAGCAGGTGGCTGCCCAGCACGGGCTCCAATTATTGGGAAGAAGGGGCCTGCTCTCCAGAAGCATCCATCACCAGTGCACATCCCGCTTTACAAGAGGCCTGGTGTAGGTCTCCACACCCGCGACATGTTTCCAGGAAACACTGCCCTGTTTCTTAGCTGGGTGGTTGAACTAAGATTGTTGAGCATGGGGACCAGAGGAATTGTTGGGGGTTGCGTTGTATGTGTGACTTTTTCTGTCATTTGGTGACTGAGATCTGTGAATTAACTCCAGAAGATGAACAGAAGACAAACGTTAACCCACCGTGGAGGTGCAGTTGGTCTGCTCCCTGCGGGACTGGACAGATGGGCAGGGAAGCGCCTCCCCGGGCAAATCCGTGGGCTTGGTGGTCTGGTGCACTGTTTAATGCACCAGTCGGGTTGGGTACTGCTCACCTGAGGCACTTGGGCGGCCTCAGCCTCAGAGCTTCCCTCCTTTGGATAAAGGAAAACTCGAAAAAGCCTCTCTTGTCAGCTGTCGAGTTAATTGTCTTCAACTTAAATAGCATTCATAGCAAGCCTGGGTGTAGGAGTTGGGGCTGACCTCATATGACTTTCCCATGCTAAAAGTGCATCATCTACTACCAGGCCACACCCTCAGCGTAATGGGTAGCTTTGTGAGAAACTGCCAAATTGTCTTCAAAACTGAGTGCCTCTTACTGAACACCCACACCCCACAATGTACCTCCAACCCTCGAAATGCAGTCCGGTTGCTAGATCCTTTGCAGTCTTTCTCATGTGCTTTGGATTTTTACCGTTCTAAAGGTGTTTAATAGGTTTGTTCACATTTGTAATGTTCTGCCGCATAGTATAGACCATCATTTGGTATACTCACGTGCTCTCTGTGTGTTCATGGGTTTTTTTGTTTGGTTGGTTTTTTTGTTGGTGGTGGCTTTTTGTTTTGTTTTTTTTTTTTTTTTTTGTTTTGTTTTGTTTTTGTTTTGTTTTTGTTTGTTTTGAAGGACAGGGTCTTAACCCTAGCTGACCTGATACTGGTCTACATGAAGCCCAGACTGGCTTTGAACATGCAGCAGCTCAGCCTTCAGTGTTTGGAGGATAGGCAAGTGTGGCCACACTCTGAAATACAAACCACTTCTGACATCAGGTGTGTGGGCTAAACAGTTTGTAATGGACACCTGGATGCACACACTGAATTCTGCCACTGCCTGCGTGGAGCACCAGCTCTCACAGGTTGGGAGCCCAATCTCCTCCCCCCCTCCAACTTTAGGTGCCAATTGCTAATCTCTGCTACCCACCCACCGGCTTTAAGTGGGCTTCACACAGCCCACTTTCTGGGATAGTAGAGGCTATTGTGAAGGCAGCTGTGTTGGCTAACATCAATCTGACACACCAGGGAAGAAGGAATCTCAGCAACTCAGTCTCTGGCCAGGCTGGACATTTTCTTGGTTGCTAACTTAAGTAGGAGGGTCCAGACCACCATGGGCAGTCCTATGGAGCCTGGAGCAAGCTAGCTCTGTGTATGTGTGTGTGTGTTTGTGTGTGTGTGAAACTAGCTGAATGTAAGCCTGAGAGAAAGCTAGTAGAGGTGTGTGTTTCTACCTCAAGCTCCGGTTTGCCTGCCCTTGATGAGCTGTAACCTTAAAGATACATTGTTTTGATGATGGTGTTGATCATAATAGAAAGCAAAAACTAGGAGGAATGCAAGGAAAGGGATGCACATGGTGGCTATGGGGGAGGGGTGTGGAAGTGTCTGACAGGTGTCATGTCTAAGAAATCTTTGTTCAACCCACGGTCATTTCTCTTCCTCCTCTCATGTAGCCCAGGCTGGCTCTTAATTCACTAAGAAGCCAAGGATAACCTTAAGATTCTGACCTCCTGCTGAGTGCTGGGATTACAGGTGTTTGTCCCCAAGCTGAGGGTTAGAACCCTGGCTTCCTGCATGCTAGACTCCTTTTGCCAACTGAGCCACCCATGCTTTTGTCACAAGTTTTATTTTAGTTTAAAATATACGTTCACAGTTGAGCTAAATTTTGCACAGCATCATACACGTGTGTGAATTACATCTCTCTATATAGAGAGACATTTTTAAGCATATGGACCCAATTTTGGAGACTGCCCTTTCTCCATTAAAGAAAAACCAAGCAGTAAAGCAGAGAGTATTTGCAGGCAGCCTCCGGCTCCATCCCCCAGCTCCTGATTGCTGTAGCTCCTTTAAATTTCATGACCTGGGCATGCAGCTCTCTCTCCAGGATCCCCTTTCCTGTTTTTGCTGATTCTGATCTCTGCCTGTCTGTCCTTTCAGGCCCCTCTCTCTACAGCACTCCTCCAGGGCATTGAAGAGCTCTTCAAGTCTCTTTTTACTTTCTCAGGTAGAATCAGCTCTTTAAAAACTCTCACTGGGATTTTGAGTGGGATTGATTTGACTCTCTACATGTTTGGAACCCTAACAATACTGAGTTTTTTCTGAACAACTTGGTGTCTAGATTAAACCTTGGGCCCCAAAGTTGTGTATTTAATCAGTGAATGTGGTATGTATCTCCATTTCTCAAGGTCATGTTGTGTTGTCATCCTGTAATATTCAATATACGTCTTCACATGCTTTGTAAATTGAAGGGACCAGACCCTCACCCAGCCCTGCTTCAGCAGCCATGACAGGATGCAGAAAAGACCCAGCAAGATGTAGACCTTTGACTCAGCACAAATCTGACCTTGCCAGAAACTAAGCAACTGAGATGTGAAATCCCTGTTGCCACCTTGAGTTTGCTATGGTTTGTCCAGGTTTGATGTGAAATGTTCAGTCACCTGTGACTTCTCATGAACCAAATCACTGCCTGTCTTAGGACTCTTCAGTGCTGTGAAGAGGCCACGACCATGGCAAATCTTTTTTTTTTTTTAAACATATTGATCCCTGTTCCCTCTTCCTCCCCACCACTACCACCCCCCCCACTCTACATGTAGGGTGATGCCTTCCAGGAGGGATCAACAAAATCTGTGGAGTCACTTGGAGTAGGGACTAGGCCCTCCCTCCTGCCTCCATGGGGAATGTGCTCCCAAAGTCCTTTTGTGCACCAGGAATACATCCTGGTTCCACTGTCAGAGGTCCCTTAGACTGCACAGGCCTTCTGAGACCCACGTTCAGGGGGGTCTGAGTCAGTTCCATGCTGGATTCCCAGCTGTCAGTCTGGGGGCCCATTAGCTCCTCCTTGTTCAGGTCAGCTGTCTCTGTGTTTCTGAAGCCTGGTCTTGTCCTCTCTCTCTGCATCTGGATTCCAGTTTGGCTCAGTGTTTAGCTGGACCACAGCAAATCTTATAAAGAAAACATTACTTCAGGTTCAGTTCATGATCATGACAAGTACCAGACAGCGTGCAGGCAGACATGGGCCTGGGGCTGGGAGTGCTGCATCTTGTAGCCAACTGTGACACTGGGTGGTAACCTGAGTGTAGACCTCAAAGCCCACCCTCACAGTGACAAGGCCATAGCCACTCTAACAAAGCCACTCCCTGAGATTATGGGGCCAATTGCATTCAAACTACCATGCTTTCTGTTAAGTTTATTTTCCTTTTTGCAAGCAAGTTTTTACTGGAAGAGTTCTCCCACATTGATGAAACCATGCCAACTTTGGTTTTTATCTCCTTCCTCATCTACAGACATGTCCTGGCTTTGGCTGGCTGGGCCTTCAGGTCTTTTGCAATCAAGCATCTCTGCAGGTGATTATGCAGCTCCTTAAATGTGCCATCTTCCAAACTGAATCTCTTGACTTTCCCTTTTTGGGCTTGACTTACCCACCTACCTTCTGAGCATCTGTCCTTTCAGAAATGTCTTTTATCAGTCTGAAATTAATATGAATAGACGTCTCCCTATCTTCACCCCTCCCCAAACATTTTTGTTGTTTCCATTTCTCATTTGATGTTCGTCCTGTGGTGTAAGAACCTAAACAGCCAGTTTTATTTTTATTTTTTTTTTTAATATTTTTGTTATTCTGCTGGGATTAAAGGCGTGCATCAACACTGCCTGGCAGTACCCGGTTTTACGCTGAGTTACAAGGAGAACATACTGCCTTGACTGAGATACAGAGAAACATGAAAAGAGATGTGGCCAGAGGTGGGCAAGGGCCGTGATGTGTAGAACCCTTACAGCAAAGAGTTTGATGTGCTATGATGTCACAAGGATGGGAGAATCTGGCCACTAGTTAGACCAGCTAGAAGCCCACAAGAGTCGAGATGGTGAGTGTGCGGAGATGGCTGCCTTGAGCTGAGCTGAAGACACTGGAGTGGTTTGCAGCTAGATGTCACCTGAAGGGGTGCGGGGTGGAACTTGGGCTCCTAGGGGCAAGTGCCTCCACCCACCCAGCCATCTCTCTAGCCTAGAAGGAGGGTCCTGTCTCTTTTCTAAGTTACCAGTGCTTAGTATAACAAGCAAACATTCTCAAATGATCAGTATCAAAACTCAAGTTTTTATTGTATTAATTCACACTGAATTCTCTGACATTTGATGACAGACATCTCTGAAATTAATGTTACTTGATCCCACCGGTCCCAGTGTCCTGGGAAGTTGAGGTCTGAAGAAGGTACAAATCTAAATTGGTGGGCAATACTCAATATATGCATATAACAGAGTGTGTGTTCTTTCCTGTGAACTCTATTGCATTGGTTTTAGTCCTGTGTAGTCCTAGCTGTCCTGGAACTCACACTGTAGACCAGGCTGGCCTGGAACTCACAGAGATCCGCCTGCCTCTGCCTCCTGAGTGCTGGAACTAAAGGCGTGCCATGCTCTCTGCAAATACTAACCTGACCTGACCCAGCTTGGTTCTGAGATCAGATGACATTCAAGGGGTATGGTCCTACATTGTCACACCTTCAAATGGCTCCCCTGGAATATTTACATTTGACCAAGCCTCTATAAACCTGTTCAGTGGCAATGCAGACTATTCTCCTAGTCACCATCAAGTAAGCAGCTCTGCTTAAGACTAGGCTTTGCGGGTATTTATAAATGTCGGACATTACACCCAGAACCTCACATTTTAAAGACTTTCCTACAAGAAATAGTCAGTCAGTGTGTATAAAACCCCGAATGTAATCATCTATAGCTATTTAAAAGCTTCAACAACAAACACTGAATGGATTCTGTTGAGCTCATAACCCAGCTCAGCACCAACCCTGTATATACTACTCCATGTTTATCTCCCAGGCCAGCACATTTAAAAACATAGCCAGCACGTCGTCACTCACACAGCTGAGAGCAGGTGCTGTAACAGCATCACTGCCTCAGCTCAGTATCCTCCACCATTTCGGGAGCACCATACTAAGTTCTGGGTCACGTGTTTTCCTTTGTTTGAGAAACTAGAATGTGTGATTTCACATCTTACAACAAAAGGTTTTAAAAGTGATACTGTCCCCACAAAAGGACAGAATAACTTTGTTTCCCACCCTCTGAGAAAGTTTGCCAGTATGCAAATGTACTTTCTGATTAAACCTGCAAACTTTCAGTTGCCTAAACATTTCATGTTATGATAAAAAAAATTAATATATTGGTGTGAATTCTTCAATGGTAAAACTGCTCCCTGCTATTTTTTTAGAAGATATGCAAATAGCAAATAAATATTTATAAAAACACTGAAGTACACTGTATACTCTACATAAAATCATGAGTTCTCCTTTTGGTCTACTGTATTTGGATATAAACCTTAGATATGAAGAAGTATAGCTTTTCAAAAACCTATGTATCTGGGCTGGCTATTTAGTCTGCACTGTAAACAACACACAATTGCACAGACTTCACAATTTGTATTTATTCTCTTGTGGAATGCTAGGTTCAGTATTACAGCATGGTTGTCAAGGCTACTCAATTGTGACAAACTTCATATCTAAGTGCTGTAGAACTTTTAATAATTTTAAACAAAACTCTTGTTATTGTACAATTGAGGTCTGATGGTTTTTAAGTTGATGCCTAGGTATAGGACCAGACACAAACCTTAAGGATGTTTATTACCTGTACATATATACACAAATATATTCCACATGTGTGTGTATACACAGGCATGTATTAACTTATGTAGGGAATTTATAAAATTATATATACATACACATACATGCATATCTATATACAGCTACCCACCCTCACCACTGAGCTGTTTTAACACCATTAGCTGCATGCTCAGTTATTATTGCTGTCTGGTATAACTACATGATTTTAGTGCCTAAACCAGACACATTGGGTGTGGGATGGACACTTTGCGCATATAGATATGGGTATCCTTGTATGCTTGTGTATAAAGATAAAGAACTTCCTTCCTCCCTGTGTATCAATCATGCTCTTCTACAGTAAACAGCCTTCACCACAGGGTTTGCAATTTTAAGCAGTGTAAAATCTATGTCTGAAAAACTGTGTGTTCATAGTTACAAAATATATATTATATATATATGGTTGAAACCTACTGAGTACATATGTTCTTTGAATCTGGCTATATCCTAGCCATTAGATAGATAAATTAAACAAAAACTCACCCTCTAATAGGATGTTATTATAGCCTTAAATATACCAGTACCTGTATTTAGAATAGTTATACTTTAAAGTGAACAAAATGATGTTAATAAAGATTTGAAAAGCACTATATGCATCTGCTTTAAATATACAAAGGCTGCCACAGGGCCTGCTTCAATTCATTAACATTTAATTCATGTTCTAGGGATGACTAATATTAATGTCACTCTGAAATTCGGAAAAGTATGGCTCATTAAGGCTTTTATACAAAAGAAGCCCTATTTTTGTCAATTATAAAAACAAGTAATATTTTAAAGAAAACAAATGCACACAGACACCCCAGCACTGGTGGATGTCATCTGAAGGAAGTGGCTGGACGAGGCTGGCCCAGCAAGCACCTCCTGGGAGCACACGGAACCCTGGCCGCTTCCTGCCTGCAGCTATTCAGCATGTAAAATTTAAACCTTTTCACATTAACGTTTCAATTTAATACAGTGCAAATATTTGAGAATAACTTGTTCCCCAGTGAAACAAGAGCCAGCACTATGCTGAATAGTCTTCAGATCTATTTATACATTCAGTTAAAGTTCACCATAGACTTCAGGATTTGCTGAATATCAGCAGAATGTAACTGAACTGGCAGCAGTTGCATCCAGGGCGCAGCGGTTACTCGAGAGAACGCATGAAGGTCTCCAGGTTGTACTCGGAATCATATTGCTCAGCATCCCAGAGGTCACTCAGGTTTTCAAGAACCGATTTCATGCTCGCTTTTCCAGAAGTAGAGCTGTCTGCCTTTTCTGCTTTGCCATCCTAACAAAACATTGGCAGACAAAAATGAGCTTTTTGTTTATTTGAGACAGGGTCTCATTAGATAGCCTTGGCGGTCCAGGAACTCAACTCTGTAGACCAGGCTGGCCTAGAACTCAGAGATCCCCCTGCTTTTGCCTCCTGAGTGTTAGGATTAAAAGTGTGTACCACCTCTGCCTGTCTTAAAATGAGCTTATTCAGAATTACCTTTTTAAAAAACAGAAAAAAGGGGGCAGGCGGTGGTGGTGCAAGCCTTTAATCCCAGGACTCAGGAAGTAGAGGCAAGCGGATCTCTGAGAGTTCAAGGCCAGCCTGATCTATTATAGTGTGTTTCAGAACAGCTTGGGTTACACAGGGGAACCCTGTTATGAAAAACAGAGAGGGGGAGAAAGGGGCAGAGAGAGGTCAAAGGCTGTAGCTTGGGTAGACTGGGTGCCTGCTGTGCACCAGACCCTGAGTTCAGTGTCCAACACTGGGAAAAGAAGCCAGAGGCTAGAGTAGCTCAGGGGTAGAGTGTCCTTGCACACTATAAGCTCTGCCTGTGTTGAACCCCAGCAGCACAAAACTGGGCACAGTGGAGAATGCCCAGGAGGATCAAGAGCTCCAGGTCATCCTCAGCTGCACTGCAAGTTCATGGCTAATCTGAGATACCTAAGACCTTCTCTCTGTCAACCAGTCAATAAAATGAGAAGAGACAAGGGAGAGACTAGCACGAGAGGGAGGGAGGCAGGCAGGCAGGCAGGGTTTGCTATTTAGGCCTGGTTAGCCCTAAACTGCCTCAGCTTCCAGAGTCCTGGGATTATAGGCCTCAGCCACCATCCTCTGCTATGTTACATTTCCAGATTAGGTTGTTATCTAATAGATTAAGAGTTTAATCCCCCCACAGTAACATTCCTATCTGTTGACAGTCTGCTCTCAATATCTGTATCGTGTGTGTGTGTGTGTGGAGGGGGGGTTGGTGGTAAAATTTCATTTTCTCAACACCATGTAATATGTGTAGTTGCTCAGAATTTGCCTAAAGCTGCCAATTATTAGGATCTGAACCAGAAATACCCATACATGAGTTCCACTGACTCCAGAGATCACAAGATCACTCGAGAAGGAAGAAACCTTGAGACAAGACACTGACGACAACACAAAGACCCAGACATTAAACATCTGGTATGGAGGAATTTATGTGCCCCAAAGTTATCAAGTGGCTCATGAAATGGCTTAGTTGGCAAAGGCACTTGCAACCATGCCTGACAGTCCAAGTCGTGTCCCCAGGAGCCAGGAGGTAGAAGGAGAGGTAACTTTAGGACCTTGTTTTGACCCAAGTGTGCTGTGTATGTGCAATAAGTGCCCCACATATACTGAAGTAAATGTACTCTGTTCCACAGAGTGAATTCCAGGAGAGCCAAGAAACCCTGTCTCAGGAAAAAAAAAAAAAAAAGATCAACAGGTTGGAGCCTGGAGAGGTGGCTCAGTATTTAAGGGAGTTAAGGGGTATACTGCTCTTGTGGAGGAGGGCTGAAGCACCCACAATGAGCATCTCACAACCACCTTATAACTCCAGCCCCAGAGGATCCAATTCCCTCCCTATTCCGTCCTCCACGGGCCCTGTGCACATATGCACACACACTAACCTATAGAATTTAAAATAAGTGCTTTTACTTACTGATCTCACAAGACTGCACCACAGCAGCCTGGCAAACTCAGAGTATGTACATCCTCACAGGTCATGACAGACAACACCAAGATTCATTAAAGCTAAGTAAGTTCTTTACCTTATCCAGCGTAAACAAGTCAAGAAGCTGATCAGTCCCCATGCTCTGTAAGCTAGAATTCTCTTGGCTAATAACAGTATTTGCTATGTTCATCTTGAATTTCTGCAAGCCCATTATCTTCTCTTCCAGTGTCCCTCTGGTTATCAGCCGGTAGACATTAACCACACGTTTCTGAATAAGAAAAAGCGAATCAACTGTAATGAAAGCTGGTGAGCTCAGCTTTGTCACGCCAGCTCTTTTCATTATCTTAACTGTGACTGGAGTTTCTTTCTGGTATACGACCTAAACTGTTTTCAGGAACCATTGACCATCAGGGTAGACAGTGACCCTGGTGTCCTTAGCCAAGCTCAGAAAGTGGTGGTGGAAATGCTATCACAGAAGATGTGAACGACATATCCAAAGTCACAGCACTTCTTAATGTTAAAGCAAGAATTTGAACCCAGACTTCCTAGCTTTTAGTGAAGTATGAGATGACTTTTACCTGTCCAATACGATGGGCCCGGTCCATGGCCTGCAGATCCCGCATAGGGTTCCAGTCATGTTCCACAAACACCACAGTGTCAGCACCAGTCAGGTTAAGTCCTAGGCCACCAACGTGAGTTGTAAGTAAAAGAACATCAATGGATGGGTCATTGTTAAACCTACAAACATAAGTAACAAAAGATAGAGTTAGCACATTTCTTACTCAGGATCTTTTAATAAGCTAAAACTCTTTTTAGAAACCTATTGTCTTAATTTTCTATTGCTGTGATGAACACCATGACCAAGCAGCATGTAGCTGCTCTCAGATTATACAGTTCTTCCTCCTAGGAAGTCAGGGCAGAAGCTCAAGGCAGTACGGAATGAAGCAGAGGCCACGGGGCAGTGCTGCTCACTACCACGGGGCTTGCTCAGCCTGGTATTCTTGCAGCAGCCAGGACCACCAGCCCATAACAAGTTTGTCACTCCTGCATCAATTTAGGAAATGGAACAGGCTAGCCCAGGGCCAATTTGGTGGAGGCATTTTCTCAGTTGAGGTTTCTTCTTTCAAATAACTCTAGCTTGTGTCTCAAGTTAATATAAAGCAGTCAGCACAGATATTTGTTTTCCACTGAGATGACAGTAGCCTTTGAATATACTGTAATGGTTAAAACTCACTGTTAATTTGATGGGATTTGGGATTATCATGACAGTGAGTCACTAGCTTTGTCTCTGAGGGAGTTTCTAGATGAGGTTAATAGAGGTGGGATCACATGCCTGAACTATGGGAGGTTTTCTGGACTAAATGAAAAGGAAAAACCAAACAGATGACCCTGCATTCATTGTTCTCTGCTCCCGGACTGCAGACGCAAGGTGACTGATTACCTCAAGCGCCTGCCCCCTGACTTCTACAATGTCGGGTGTACACATTTTAGTGTAATATACAGTTTATATATACATATATGCATGTATGCAAATCTATAGTGGAAAGAATTCATCCTAAAGCTTATCAGAAATTTTATAAACAAAAATAAAGCCAAAAGCTGCATTTTATATCAGATACAGACTAAGTCATAAAAATACAGATGTTTGCATTTTAAAACCCAACTATGAACTTTTAAAATCTAGAGACAGATGAGTGGGAGTAGGTTACATCTCTCAGGGAAGGTAGAGGCAAACATTCAGGATACCTGCATTTTTAGGAAATACTCATAGTGACAATTATTACTAGGAAAAGGACCATTATTACTAACATTAAAAGTAGCAGCCACACTTCTGGGTAAGATGGCAAAAATAGGATAATAAATAGTAAGCCTCTCCTTCCTAGAAAACACAGTAACTCACCTAGAAAACCAGGTGAGAGCTTTGCGGAGGAGCTCACTGGATCAGCCTCACACCCTGTGCCCATGAGGCGGGTGTTCCCTCCACTCCTCAGATTCCACAACTTCAAGAGCAGCCAGCAGGAGGCTGAAGCTGAGTCTCTGAAACTCAATGTGAGCAAGCATCTATGCAGGAAATGAGGGCAATGCCATCACCCGATAATAAAACTGGCCAAATCTGAAACTGGGTAGACTGTAGGGAGCAGATGCTGACGGAGGCAGCCAGGATCCTTGCCAAAAGGGTAAATAAATAGCACAGGCTTGGGCACTTTCTGTCCCTTGGACTTATCTCCAGAACATGGAACTTGACAAGGAAATTTCCACAAACCCCACACTCTACCCTGAGGGCTTGGAAAAGATCAAGGAAGGGCTGGCCATTAAGCAGAATGCAACCTGAAAAGCCACTTGTTTTGAGTTCTCACAGACTTTTATATTGTGGAATATTATTTTAAGGCATGTTACATTTGTTTATGCTGTGGAACATTAGTTTAATGAGCAAAGATGTGTTGCATTCTTTTATGTTATATTTGTTTAACTCTGTGAAGCGGTGTTACTGTGTCTAAAACATCTGACTGGTCTAATAGAGAGCCGAATGGCCCATAGTGAGGCAGGAGAAAGGATAGGAACTGCCAGCAGAGAGAATAAGTAGGAGAACTATAGGAAGAGGAACAAGGGAACAGGGAGAGGACACCAGGGGTCAGCCACTGAGTAAGTGTGAAAGTAAGATACACAGAATTAAGAGGGAAAAGGCCAGAGGCAAAAAAAGGTAGACGGGATATTTTAAGTTAAAGAAAGGTGGCCAGAAATAAGCCAAGCTAAAAATAAGAATAACCCTGTGTGTGTATGTGTGTGATATTTATTTGGAAGTTGGGTGGCAGGCTCCCAAATGAGCAAAAGAGTAAAAATCTACATAATTTTGGCTTAAAATGGAGCCACAAACTGTACCTCCCCCATCAGCATAGTCTGCTACATGGAACAGGGAAGACAGGATTCAAAACCTATCTACCAAGGAAGAATGGTGTCTGATGCATTCTTCCGCTCCCATCCCCTCCTTCCCTCCAGGGTTCTCATGTATCCCAGGCTGGTCTCAAAGATTGCTTTGAACTCCAGATTCACTTCCCAAGTGCAGGAAGTTTTAGGTATGCCTGATTTGATTTTGCTACATATTTTAAAATCTAGTTTACTTAGCCTTTCTTTTAAAACAAAAACTTTATACTCTTATCTTGCTTTTCTTTTTGCATTGCTTAATTGGGTTTTATGTTTGTATGTTTCTTTTGACATTCTATTGTACATCCTATTTTCTTTACAGCCTACTTCCTTTCATTCCTTCCTTATACCCTATTGTTCCCTCTACATGTCTGTTTTACATGTGAATGTTTGGCTTGCGTGCATGTCTGGTACACCAGGAATCTGGGAGACAGTATTCGATTCCCCCTGGAACTGGAGTTGTGAGCCACCATGTGGATGCTGGGAATAGAAACTGGGTCTCTAAAAGAGCAGTAAGTACTCTTAACCACTGAACCACTCCCTCCGCATTTTATTTCTTTACTAATCTATATGCTCTGAGGATCCTAATAACCCAACATCATCCCCCCCCCCTTTCTATCTACCTTTCCCTGTTTTTTTTTTTTTTTCCTCCTTTTGATCAATACTAACCCACTATGATTAGTTAGCCTCTTCCCTTCCTAATGTTAGCAACTACTGCTGTTGTTTGTTATGCCCAACAGTCATTGAAGTTAAAAAAGATGATCTTTTTTAAATGACTAGTTCGTAGTCATGGTTGCTTCTGCAGTTAACACAGTTAAAGAGTGGTGCTGGTGATCATGTGGATGAAGTTTCCAGTTCACTGAGGAGGAATGACATCTCAGTCCCACTAGAAGCTAGTACTCTCTGAGCGCTGTAAATACATGAGCAGAAAGAATGCACTGGCAGGGGATGATAAAAGGGGGGAAAATCCAATGGAAAAACCCTAGATGTGCAAGTTCCAACAAAAGAAAATCAAGAATCATGAAAAAAGCAGTATGAACTCTGTGATAAGTAGCAATTCCACAAAAATGGATACCAAAGAGAATGAATTAGATGAAATCCAAAGACTCATGGGGAAAAATTATAAAAAGGAAACAGTTGAAATGAGGAAGCCAACATAGGATATGAAGTAGAATTCAAAAAAGAAATAGAAATACTGGAAGAGTGGGTTCCAAGGATTGAAATTAGGTCACCAGGTTTGTAGAGCAAATGCTTTTACCAGCTGAGCCATCTCATCAACCCCACATTGAAAATTCAGGAATGGAAAGTTAAGGCTAATGAAAGACTCAGTAAAAGTCCTCATAGAATGGGAAATTTGAAGTCAGAATATCAGGGAAGGACCAGAAGAAAAAAACGAGAGCATCCAGATCCTGAGAAAGATAATCAGGGTGTGAGTACCACCAAAGACCAGATTTACTCAGTATCAAGTTAATACTCAGTAAAAATCATGGCGGAAAGCTCCCCAAATCTAGGGAAAGAAATGAACACGCAGACTCAGGAGGTGTTTAGAATGCCAAACAGAGAACAAGAAGGGAAGCATCAAAACTGCAAGCAGCAGCACCATGGCACATAAATGAGCACTGGTGGACGAAGATATGGATCAGCCAACACAACAGTGAGTGACTTTAATGCCAGCCAGAAGAAAACAGACACGCCACTGAAAAAGAAAGAAAATTTAATCATCTGGAGTCCAATGAAAATGAGAACACACCAAAACCTCTGAAACACAATGAAAGCAGTTCCAGAGGGGAGTTTAAGAGCTACAGGTGCATGGGGTAAAAAATCCAGAGCTAACCAGATGACTGAACAAGTAAAGGCATGGCAGAACGATGGACTGACTCCACAAGTTGTCCTCTGATGTTCAGAATGCAGCACATTTAACCTCCAGCAACTCCACTAAAGAGTACATAGACAGCACTAATGTGACTCAGTGGTGGTAAAACTAAATAAACAAACAAACAAATAAATAAGGATACAAAATGGGGTGGGAATGGAATGAGAGAGTAGATCTGGGAGGAAGTAGGGAAGGGTTGAATGTGATAAAAATATAATAAAATATTTCAACAAGCAGGGCACGGTGGCACATGTCTTTAATCCCAGCACTCAGAAGATAGTTTGAGGCCAGCCTGCTTTACAGGGTGAGTTCCAGGACAGTCAGGAGGACTACCTACATAGTGAATCCTGTCTCAAACAATAAAATAAGAAAAAAGAAAATCCTATTCCTATTGCCCTTGGATAAGCTAGTGCCATCTTCAGGGGGGAAAAAAAAAATTAGAGGTGTCCTCATCATAGCTGATTTCAGTTACATCTCCACAGGAAAAATATATTGCAAGGGCACAGGCACTGAAAATAATGCAATAAACAAAAGATCTAGATGTAAACTCATGTAACTATAGCAAGCTAAATGTCAACAAAATGCCAAAAACACACATAGGAGTAAGAACAGCCCGTTTCCAACTGACAGAGCCGTGAAAACTGGGTCTCCACCTCTAGATCCCTGCACCTGTACACAAATCAATATATAGTGGTCAAAGACTATAACTTAAGAACTGAAAGAAGCAAAAAATAGGAAACTACTTCAACAGTCATAGTCAAGGACTTCCTAAAAAGGATTCCAATCACTCAGGAATAATGCTAAGAACTGACAAAAAGGGTCACATGTAATTAGAAATTTGTAAATCAGAGGAACACAATCAAATGAAGAGCCAGCTTACAGAATGGGGAAAAAAGTCTTTGCAAACTTTATAAAGGATTAATAGGTACTGTATACCAAAAATTCAAATACCCCACCAAAAATGGGCTAATGAAATGAACAGACAATTCTTAAAGATGCAATAGAATGGGTTATTAAATATAGGGAACAAAACAAAGACAGACATTTAGCATTACTATCTGTCAAGGAAACCAAATTTGAAACTACATGGGTTCTTAGAGCAGTCATTAAGACAACAAACCAGAGGCTGGGGTAACAGCTCAGTGGGAAAGTGCTTCCACAAGAGCACAGAGTTCAGATCCCTAGAACCTACATAAATGCCATGTGGACACGCAGCCTGCCTTTAATTCCAGCCTTGGAAGGTGGAGACGGAAATCCCTGGAGTAATTTGGTATCAAGACTAGCATTACCCATGAGCTCTGTGTTTGAGAAGACCCTGCCTAAAAGAATAGAATATTAGAATATCTGAGGTTTGGGACTAAACCTGGGAATCTGCAGTACACACATTATGCTTCCTAGATGAGTCGGTTTACTACTTGTTTTTAGCAGGTAAACAATAAATAGCTAGGACAGGGATCTCAGCTAAACCACCTATTTGCTTGCTTCCACCCTAAACCTTAAAAACAGTGAGGAATAAAGTAGTTATATATCACCAAGGTGTCTCTGTAGTTCTGTATCAAAAGGATATTTATTTGGACTGGATTACCCAGTAACACACTTACAGGTATTTACTCAATGAAAACATTTCTTGAAGCAAAGGCCTACATAAGTAATAACAAGTACACTAATCCTGACTTATATTAACAATTGAAGAGCTACTTACCGGGACACGATGGAGTGCCTCTGCCCAGGAGGTATGCTGCCATCCAGTCTCAAATAAGTGACAGAGGGCAGGTGAGGCTTGAGCAGGTCGTGTTCTACTATATCAAGCATGCTCTTGAGCTGACAGAAGATCAGTATTCTGTGCTGGGCCACTACAGACTCTGTGCCACTGTCTGAAGTGCTGCCATTTCCCAAGCCACAGTCCAACAGCAGCTGAGGGAAGAGACATTACATAGCTCTTCAATGGCAGTAGACAACAAATACTTGCTACTGCAAGTATTTTATGGAATGTAGTTGTAATTTATTCACCCATTAGTAGTTGGGTCTAAAACCAACCACCCAGCCTGTTTACCTGCTTCCTTAGTCTCTGGTACTCACTAGACCTTTAATAAAGGTTAATCCAAGGTAGAACAAAATGTCTTAAACAAAAGCTGTAAAGTAACTTCTTTAAATGAAAAGATAAAATATTTTAAAGGGGATCATGTGTGGTGACATACGCCTTTAATCTCAGTACTCAGACAAGCAGATCAAGTTTGAGGTCAGCCTGGTCTATATAGTAAATTCCAGGCCAGTCAGGACTACATAATGAGACCCTGTTTTTGTTTTTTTTTTTTGTTTGTTTGTTTATTTTTAAGCCATTCAAAAGCACACACTGTATGGTCCACTTACATGACATAGTTAAAGAAGTAAATCACAGAGAACAGTTCAACAACTGCAAAGGGAAGATGGTAACTGCTGGGCAGGCAGTGGTTCTGGGTTATATAGTACTTGGGGCCCAGATGGTAATGACTGCTGTAAAACACTGTGAATGTAATATCAGAATTGCACAGATTAAAAAAAAAAAAAAAAGGCATGATTTTTAAAAAGCTGTATTTAAAAAAATTAGCTCTGCTTGAATTTTACTGTACTTTAACTGCATGTGAAAAAAAAAAAAAAAATGGCCAAGTGGTATTGGAACACGCCTTTAATCCAGCACTCAGGAGGCAGAGGCCAGTTCTGGCCTACAGGAGGAGTTCCAGGACAGCTGGGGCTGTAGAGAAACCCTATCTTGAAAAACAAAAAAAACATTTTTTTTAGTAGTCCAAATTTAAAAATATAGTAAGTGGTAAATACATCAATGATCTTTGGGAACAGCAATTATTTTCTGATATCATAAATTAGGAACACATTATTTTACCACTAAAAAGCATACCTGTTTCAAGGCAGAGAGTTTAGGGGCATGTTGAATATCATGAAGTGAAGAATTCTGGACTGCCAGTTTTTCAGTAGTACTCTTGAATTCTGGGTGCTGAGGGGTTAAGACCAATGCTGGATGGTTGCATAGTTTACGTAAATATTGTAATGCCTTTAAAAGAGTAGAGAAAACAATTTATGTAACTCCAGTTTTTCATACCACAAGTTGTATGTTTGTATTCTTTCTTTGCTATTCCAATTGTCTAGAAAATGCCTACTCAAGTGTACAAGAACCAGTTCAGAGCTAGGGCAAGCTGCTTCAGTTCACACAGCACTTACCACACCTCAAGCATGAGGGCCAGACTTCAGATCCCAGAGCCCACCCAAAAAAAAAAAAAAAAAAAAAAAGCCCAGTAGGTATGGTGAACTGCCTGTAAGTCCTTGCATAGGAGGAGGACACAGAGGATCCCCTAGCCAGCTAAGTCTAAATGAACAGCAAGCTGTGAGGCTCAGAAAGTAGGGGCAATCTGGAAAGATACCCAGTGGGTGTGGTAGTGCATCTTTAGTCCCAACACTCAGGAAGCACAGGCAGTAGAAGCCAGCCTGGTCTACAGAGCGCCACCACCACCCAACATTCTTTAATTCTTAAAAGCCTGTAACCTCTACCTGGAATACGTGACCTGTAGCTTTAAGCTTTGGTTTCTCAGTTTCCTCTGAAAGTGCAGCTGAAGACACAGTCTCATCAACATCACACTTGGCACGAGACTTAGCAAAATCTTCATAAAGCTGAACCTGTGAGAACATTATACATTTTAAAAAGTATCCAGATATGTATCTAGTAAAGCCAAGAACAGTAAATTAAACCAGCCTTCATAAATGAAAGCAAATTATGATACTTATACCTCATTATTAGAAACCATACATTCCATCTGTGCATCTGTGTTTAACTACCTTTAAATTAAATTTACAGAAAATTTTTAAAAATGTGTTTAGCTGCAAAGTATTAAATACAAAAATACACACTCTCTAAATTTTTCTACCATTTAGGAAAATGTATTACCAGTAAAAAGGAACCAGATTCTTTACAAGTAAATGAGAAGTCTTTTTTTTTTTTTTTTTTTTTTAAACATGAGGCTATAAAAAAACAAAAACAAAAAAATTCTGTAAGTGGAGACTGGAGCGATGGCTCAGATGTTAAGAGCACTGACTGCTCTTCCAGAGGTCCTGAGTTCAAGTCCCAGTACACACACATGGTGTCTCACAACCATCTATATATAACGAAATCTGGTGCTCTCTTCAGGCATGCAGGCATACATAATAAATAATAAACAAAATCTTAAAAAAAAAAAAAACCTGTAAGTACATTCTAAGACCAGATTTTAAAAGCATGCTACTGCTAGTTCAAAGCATTACCTTGTATTGACTAACATAATGATGCAAAAGCAAAGAAAATTTATCAAAGAACAAAAACCCGTAAATACTACACAGAGCTAAAATGTCAATTCCCTCTAGAGTTCTCTTCCTCCAGATTTGTTCTGCTTTTATTTAAGGCAGGGTTTCTCTGTGTGGCCGACTGTCCTGAAACTCAGAGATCCTTCTGCCTCTGCCTCCTGGGTGCTGGAATTAAAGGCATGGTATGTACCTTCACTGCCTGGCCCTTCCCCCAGATTATTTAATGGTGTTTGCATTTACTATAGTACTAGCACTATGGTTTTTCCCTCAAAGAGCAAAAAGCATCCCATCACTCTTCAAACATTCCTTTCAAGGACCCCCCCCCCCACAGGGTCTATGTCCAGGCTGTCCCGGAACTCACTATGCAGACCAGATGGCTTCTAACTCAAGAGATTGACCCACCTCTGCCCCCTAAATGCCACTATGCCCAGTTTCCTTTCAAGAAATAGTAAACACTAGAGTTTTCTGAATGAAAGGACTGGTTACTGGAGAGCTGAGGCATAGAAGAACCAGCGCTCTTTGCCTCCAGAATAGCATCCTGCCCACTAAACCCAAGGTGAACAGATCACTGCTGGCTCATGGGTGATACACTACTAAGTTAAGATTTTGGATGAGTCTTAAGTCTTTGATTCATTTGACCTTACCAAAACAACTAATACTAAAACAGAATATAAAATAACCATCTGAGCAGAAAAATATGATAAATGGTTTCCATTTATAACCTTAGGGGAGTACAAGGAAAGAGTCGCAATAAATGGTCCTCTAATAATCTCTACATAAAGTCAGAATTAGGCAAAATTTATTTGGAACATGGATAGAAAATAACTAATACTTCAAACATAATAAAGTCCCATTGACCAAGACTTTACACTTAACAGTGAGGAGGTTAAGCAAGTTACTTCCTTTTTCTGAGTTTTACTGTATTTGCAAAAACAGGGACTATATAATATCTATAATGCTACCATAACGATGACCTAATAAAGATTGTTTTATAGTGGCACCCTCTGCCACTTTTTGCTTCTCATACTTTCAGTTACCAGTGATCTGAAAATACTAAATAAAGATTCCACAAATAATTTATATCATGAAATCACGTGCCACTCTGTGTGGTAAAACCCCATGCCATGAAAATCACCACCCTTTTGTAAGCACGTCACATATGGCACTTGCCCATCATCAGTAACATAGTCCCAATTCCAATATGGATCAACTGTCACTATTCTCTGTGATACCTGTGTTCAGGTAAGCCTTATTCTCTCAATAATAGCCCCCAAGTAAAAGAGCAGTGAGGCTACAAGTTTGGCTATGCCAAAGAGAAGTCATAAATGCTTTAAGTTAAATGTCTCAGTAAGAAAATGGCAGTGGGTTTATGTGGTAATTTGGAGCCACATTCCAGAGTATTATTTCCTCACACCTGGAGGAGAGAAGAGCACCGGTCTCAGTTTTAATCTACAGAATTCAGCTCACTGTCCTAATAGAAAATATGCTATCCCTTTGGAGGGAAACCCTCTAGTCTCCTCCACTGGAGTGAGATGTGTTAACAGCAAGATTTAAGGAATATGGCTAAAGTCACCACATAAACCCCAGAATAGTTTAATTTTCTATGTCATTCGATAAAACTAAAAGCTGTTGTGCTAATAATGTTCTATCAACCACGACAACGAGCACATTCCTAACCTGGAGAGGGCTAAGAGTACAGTAATAGTCTTGGATAATTTTAGGTGGAAGATCCTGCAAGACATCTTCTTTCATTCTTCTCAAAAGGAATGGCAGGACTTGGCGGTGCAGTGCATCCATTGCAAGAACACCTGTCAATAGTGAGAACACAGCTTTAAATATTTGGAGTAAATCACACAGCCATGAGGACTTACTGTTACTCTTTCTTACCAGCTTCTTGTTCTCGACTGGAGCTTCGTGCATCCCTACTCGCTAATATAGGTTTACCATATCGAGCAGCAAACTGGCGTTCAGTGCCCAAAAATCCAGGCATAAGGAAATCAAATAGTGACCACAACTCCAAAACGTTGTTCTGAACATAAAAAAAAAGAAATACCAATTATCTTTTCTTCAGTTTTGAATAAAATATCATTTCCCATTACATCTGGACCCTAATGCGCCCTCCCCCGACACGCTTTTCCTCCTCAGAAGCCACCTCATCCAACCCCAGCCCCGGCTCAGCATATATAGCTGCTCTTTCAAACATCTTTCAAAACCAAACTATTGAAGCAGGGAAAGGGAAAGAGATGGCCTTTCAGCTAGACAAAACCCCCAACCTTCTGATGTCTGTGGTAACCTAAACATAAACCGAAAAGTAGCTGGACATAGTGGCACATGCCTTTAATACCAGCATGCAGAAGACAGAGGCAGGTGGCTATCTGTAAGTTCAAGGCCAGGCTAGTTTACAGAGTGAGTTCCAGGACAGCCAGGCTACACAGAGAAACTATCTTGAAAAACCAAAAAAATTACTACTAATAATAAAACTTAAACGTATCCTTTCCTTCCCCCCCCCCTTTTTTTTTTTTACTTGTGAAGGTGACTTTATTTTGTTCACATTTTTTCATTTATTACACTGTCATACGTTTTAACATTAAAAAATGTTCTTCAGGGGGGCTGGAGAGATGGCTCAGAGATTAAGAGCATTGGCTGCTCTTCCAGAGGTCCTGAGTTCGATTCCCAGCAACCACATGGTGGCTCACAGCCATCTGTAATGAGATCTGGTGCCGCCTTCTGGCATGCAGGCATACATGGAGGCAGAATGTTGTTTACATAATAAATAGTGTTAAAAATTTTTTAAAAGAATGTTCTTCATGAATGGAAAACTGCACATTCAGCATTACCACCTACAAAATCAATTAAGTGGATTCAGACAATAACAACAACATATATTAATTTAATGATATTAATAATTCCAAGTATTTTTTTTCCTTCATTCTTCAATATTCTTTTGTCTCTGGACTGGGATCTCACAGACTCTTTTGGAGCTCTCTGTATAAAGTATGTTCCAAGATGAAAGTCACCCCAACCACAAGAAGCCCGTTCTTTTTAATCCAACAGGGGTTTTTAATTTCTCCCTTTATTATCAAGTTCAGATTCAGAGACGCTTCTTCCTGAAAACTATATGCCTGTTGCTACTTTTCCTAGATTTGGCTCTCTGGTTGACTTCCAAGTGCCAGACTATCTGGTTCAGTGCAACCTTAGGAATTTGGAAGACAAGGCTGCTTTTGGAGTCTGTGCCACCCCAAATGTATGAAGCCAATTTATGGTAGCATGACAATCAGAACTTTGTATTCTCTCCAGAGGTACTGAAGCTCATAGTGCACTGACATCAGTACACCTGCCCACCAGTAGCTGAACCTTGCAGCCAGGCCTCCCCTGCCCTCACTGTCCCCAGGATGCAGAAGCTGTGCTAGCACAGCAACCATCTCTCCTTCCTTTTAATGCCCTTTCAAACACACACATACAAAACCAACTTTGGGCTAGGGGGTTAATCCAGAGGTTACACTTGCTTGAAATCTTTGATGCCCTGGGTTTGATTCCCAACACAACAAAATGATGCCAATAAAAACCAAAAGTCCCTAGATAAGGTTAGAAAACACTGTAAATGAAAAGCTTGTCTCTGATGATTAAAATACACAGTGTTTGCTTAACTAGTCACATTCTAACCCATTCTAACCCTTAGAACAGTGGTTCTCAATCCTAATTCTTTGACCCTCTAATATAGGTCCTGATGTGGTAACCCCTCAACCATAAAATTATTTTGTTGCTACTGTCATGAACCCTAAGGTTCATACGTGAGATATCTGATATGTGAATTCCGCCAAGGGGAGAAGACCTAGATACAGGTTGAGAATCGCTGCCCTTAAACATAAATTCAAAATAAATTAGAAGCCAAATGTAGTGGTGGCACAACCCTTTGATCCCAGCATTCCTGAGGCAGAAGCAGAGAGATCTTCTGAGTTCGAAACCAGTCTACATAGGGAGTTCCAGGACAGTCACAGCTATGTAAAGGAACCCCAACTCCAAAGAGGAAACAAAGAATTATAAAGAATTGCTGTGCATGAGGCACATATCTGCACCCCAGTCCTTGGGAAACTGAGGCAGGTGAAGTAAATCTGAGGCTAGCTATACAAAACACTACATCAACTTTTAGAGCTGGAAAGTACCCTTCCATCAGCTGGAGAATGATCAAGGTGATCTTTCTACTAGAGATGGCCATCCAGATTAGACAAGAACATTTGCTGAATTTTTTACACTTCTACTGTGGGGTGATTTCATTTCTAAGTTGATGCTAGATTTTCAGTGCTAAATCAGATTGCTGAGTAATACTATAGAATTAGAATCAAATCTGTTTCATACATCAAACAAGTGTTATTTAAATAACCTAAAATTAGAGTTTAAGCATGATCTTTAATAAAACCTGACCAGTTTAAGAGGCAAGCAGATCTTTAATTTCAAAAAGGCCAGCTTGATCTACACATAGTGAGTTCTGGGCTAGTCACAGAGATGGAACACCTTGAGAGGTAGGTAGCTCAGTGGTAGAGAACACTTGCTGCTCTTGAAGAGGACCAAGATTCAGTTCCCAACACCTACATGTTGGCTTACAACAACACCCACTTTTGGTCTCTGCACTCACACACATAAAATTTTAAAATATATATAAATGTAAAATGTTTAAAAGATTCATTATGAAAGACCAGATGTGGTGATGCACACTTGTAATCCCAGCATTTAGGAAGCAGAGGCAGGGGGATTACAATGAATTTGAGACCAGAGAGGTCTATCTAGTCAGTTTCAGACCAGCCAAGGGCCACATAGTGAGATCCTGCCTTAAAAACAAGACAAAAACCGAAACCAAACAAAACCAACCCAAACCAAACCATACTTGCATGGTTTAACTACTGCCATATATACCAAAAGAACCTTTATAAATACAAGTTAACTACTAGAAATTTTGTGTTATCTTTATAAACTAAAAGACTACTTAATTTACCACTAAATGACATTCCACCTGGCAAATTTGTTGTTTTTGTTTTAAATAGAAAAAACAGTAAATAATTACCTGGATTGGTGTTCCAGAAAGAATAATCCTATAGTTAGCAGTCAGTTGTTTTACTGCTTTTGACAATTTAGTTTTCCCATTTTTTATGACATGGCCTTCATCAAGAATACAGTAGTTAAATTTAATATTTCTAAGGAAAGATAAATAAAAACTGTTATCTTTTCCTGTATATCAGGCATTATAGGCCCAATCTTAGAGGTAGATAATTAAGCATTTGTAATTTCAATATCAAATTTTTCTTATTTTTGCTAGAAACATCTCACAGAAATAGAGACTACATACAGAAAAATCTACAATTCTGATGTGAATGGAGCATGAATTTTATAAAGTATACTTACACACAAAGCCACACTTCAGTGGGAAACTATGTTCTAGCAACCTGGGAATCTATTCTGTGTTTTCTCCCAACTAAATGTTTAAATTTAATTTAGCATGCATTCACTGTAGAAACTGATGATTTGGTTGGCATTTTCACACATATACACCAAGTATGCTGTTCATATTCAGCACCCACATGTCCCCATCTTATTCCCCCCATTACCTATCAATATTAAATTTTTCTGAATATTTGAATTCTTACCTAAAAAAGTCAATGTCATTCCTCACAACATCATATGAAGCTACTATCAGATTATGCCTTTTTACTTGATGCTGTAACCTTTAAGAAAAAATAGGAAACAAAAATCTTTAACTTATTAATACAATTTCATTTCGTTTTTTTGTTCATTTTTGAGAGGCAGGGTCTCTCTGTGTAGCCCTGGCTTTCCTGGAATTCTCTATAGACCAGGCTAGCCTCAAACTGGCAGACCTGCCTGCCTTTGTCTCTAAAGGCATTCAGAACCACCATCATCTTAGTATAATATTAATAGTGTACATACAGCTGCTATTATAGTGGAATGTGCTTCAATTTGTCTGCTGAGCATTTGTGTTCATTCTGTACCTAATAGACCACACTCTTTAAGATGCAGACTTGCTATCTGGCTCAGAAAAAAATATGAGCACCTAACTCAAAATAAGACACTTTGTCAGCATCTCTGCTTTTGGGACACATCCCTTTCCCACTCAGGCTATGTGGAGCTTGTCAACCATACATCCTCATAATGAAATAAAGAATCAGAAATGAAATAAAGCATCAGAACCAGGTTAAACTATTCACAAGCAGTTGTCCTCTGAACATAATTCACAGCCAGTCAATCTTGTTCAGTACTGAGGAATCGCTGATGAAAGAGGAAGACCTACTTAGTTAGTATTGGAGTGGAGCTAGGAGAACTTGGGCCTGGGGCTGCCAGGGGTCATTTACCTATCAACTGTAGAATGGAGTCAAGAAATTACCAATTCAACAAATTACATTTGGGAAGGAAGAACAAGTAAGAGTACTTGTTTCTAAAGCGATAATCCAGGATTGGAATTTGAGGGAGTGAGCTGATACTCTGTTTACTCAAACAGTAGCTTGAGTTAAATTCCTATCACAAATTCATGAGACACTATAGGGATTGCTCAAGTGCAAATATCTGGACTGCTTATGTTCAAATTCTATTCTACTTAACAAACTTAAGTAATCTTGGACCCAGGACCTATGCTTTACAACAATCTCCAAACAGTATACCTTAGAGCAGTGGTTCTCAACCTTCCTAATGCTGTGACCCTTTAATACAGTTCCTCATGTAGTGGTGACCCCGACCATAAAATTATTTTGAGGCTACTTCACAACTGTAATTTTGCTACTGTTATGAGTCATAATGTAAATAACAGGTATGACATCCCCGCAAAGGGGTAGCAACCCACAGGTTGAAAACTATACTGCCTTAGAGGGTGATTGTGAGTACATGAATTGTTGACACAACAGTAGCCACTGTGGACCAAAGGTAAAAGAAAATAAAGTGGGAGAAAAGGAAACAGAAATATTTAGAAATTGGAAAAAAGAGCAGGAGGTGCTGTGGCCACAAAGCCCTCAAAAGAGCACAGAGTGGACAGGCTGGCTAATAGTTTCTCATATAAAATACCTAGAATGACAGTGGGTGGGACAGTGGCTCAAGTCCTTCATTCTGGTGAGCTTTACTGATATCTTCCTGAAGTGTCGCCTTCATTAAGTTGGGTTCCTATGGTTATAATCGGGGCTAACCATAATCCACTTCTGATAAATTTTGTATTTCCAAATTATTTACAATGTGAAACTTTTTGTTATACAGCTCTTACCTTATCCTTTCAGTGGGAGGGCCAGTATAATGCAATGGATTGAGATATTCTCTGGAGCAAAATTTACCTACTTCATCTACCCAATGCCCTGTTAATGTCGGTGGACAAACCACCAAGGATGGAAGTGGCATGCACTCAGCCAATTTCGATCTTGCATATTCCTGGGCCCTTTACAAAGGAAAAAATAATTAGGCAATTTGTTTACATTCATCAGAATTTACAACTTTTATTTTGAAATAATATCTTAAATTACCTCTGACAATGATCTCCTGCTAGAATGCAGATGGACTGTAATGTTTTTCCTAATCCCATGTCATCACACAGAATTCCATGAAGCTTATATTTATTAAGAAAGGCTAACCAATTCACACCATCCTAGAGGGTTGGGAAGAGAAAGAAAAATTATAAATGTAAAAAGGTAGCAAAATTTTTTTTCTTATAAAACATATTTGCATGGACCTAAATTTTTATAGTATCAAAAGAGAAATCAATACAGGACATTAAACTAACATTTTACAAAATCAAATAGAAAAGGAGACTTCATATTTACAAGATGGAGGATAAACTTACCTGCTGATATTTTCTTAGTTCAGCATTGATTGGTACTGGGATCTTGTAATTTTCTAGCTTTTTCCCATCTAATAATTGCTCTAAAAAGTGTCGCTCTTTTGCTTTCATTTGGATTAATTCTTCTGACATGTTTGGAGGGTCTGGAATGCCTGCCTGGAATGATTTTTAAAATGTATTAAAATTTAGTTTGGAGATGTGGCAAGCTGTTCATTTCTCAAGGGCCCCACTAGCATGAAAAAACCTTGATTTCAACCATGGCACTGCTTGAAACTTATCTATAATCATAGCAACTCAAGGGTTGGAAGCAGAATTCAAGTTCATGCTCACTACACAGAGTTTAAGGTCAGCCTGAGTTACATGAGATCTTGTCTCAAAAAGAAATACTAATACTTGTTCCACGGGTAGGGGTAGCCGGGGAACAATACATACACACGGGGGGGGGGGGGAGAGAAAGGGAGAGAGAGAAACATGGTCTCTCAATGTTGTCGAAAAACCTGGGTAGTCAATGCCGTTCGCTAAATTTCTCAACCTAAAATGTTATCAAAATAATTCAGTTTTACTAAAACAAACATACATACAGAAAAAAAATAGTATAAAGATTTGAGGGCAAAGATTTTGAAAGATGTTTCCCCCTTAAATAATTTGAGTACATCAGTATCCTTGACATACTGTGATGTTCATAGATATACCCTGACTGCATACAGCCTTATGTTTCAATATTGATATGATTCTGTGTGTGCGCATATACACACACTCATGAATGCATAAAGGCCAAAGGAAGATATCAGCTGTCCTACCCTGTCACTCTCCAGAATCTTCCCTTCACTGTCTCTCACTGAACCTAGGAGCCAGGCTGGGAGCCAGCAAGCCCAGTGATCCTCCTGTCCTGCTACTCAGGTTGACAGGCATCTGTGGCCATTATCATCTCAGGTCCTCATACTTTTGCAGCAAGCACTCTTATTACCCACTGAGTAATCTCCTCAGCCCATCATACTCTTGAGACAAATATTTATAGGCTGGGGTATAGCTAATTGGTAGAACACTTGCCTATCATATACAGGATCTATGTTTTATTCCTAGTACCATAAAAACAAAATATGTATGATTAACAACTCTGGATCATATAATTATTGTTCTTTTAAAACTAATTCTACCCATGGAGATATAAAATATGCATTAACACAGCAGGGTTGCTTTGTGTTTGCATGTTTGTTTGGGAGAAGGGATACATTATGATACTTCAACCTAAGTGAGTTACTTTAATAGGGATGGACATAAATTCAATCCTCTGACCCTCATAGCCACATGCACACACAGACAAAAATAAATGTTTAAAAACAGTTATTATTTGTAGTAGAAGTATTAGTATTGAGTTATAGAAAACACTAAATTCATGAGCCAAAAATCTCTTCAACTTACCTCAAGTGGCATCAGTCTAATTAATGTTGCAAAGCACTGAGTAGCCATGAATCTCACACTGTCTGTCTGATCACTCATTCTTCCTAATACAGGAACAACTAAAAGGACAATATATGGCACAATACCAACATCCAATTGTTCCATAACACCTGAGGTTAGCCATTAAGGAAATTTCAAAATACTTCCCAGTAGATGTCTTCACTACTAGTATACCAAGATTGTAACTTTAGCAGTTAAAAAAAAAAAAAAATTGACATTTTCAGACATGTACATAATACATCCTGACCATTTTGCTTTTTATTGTTTTCTGAGACAGGGGATCCTCTTGACCCTCTTGCCTCTACCTCTTCAGTACTGGGATTACAGATCTACATCATCCTGTCAGGCTCAAGATTATGATTCCTGCTAGTAATTATGTAACTATCATAATTAAAAAATATAAAATTGCAAACCAAACAGTACTGGCACCCATCTTTAATCCCAGCACTCAGGTGGCAGAGACAGGTAGATCTCTGGGAGTTTAAGGCCAGCACAGTCTACAGACCAAGTTCCAGGACTATGCAAAAACAAAACAAAACAAAACACCTGCTCAATAGAGACGAGAGAAGTCCTAGTCCCTACTTCAAATGACCTGACAGATCTACATGACCCCACCTGGATGGCATTGCCCTACATGTGGAATTGGGGTGGGGGTATGGGAGGGGAGGGTGGTTAGGGTGCATGTGAGGGGGCAGAGAGGGTAAGAGGGAGGGAGGAAGAGGGAACTGGGATTGACATGTAAAATAATAAATTAAATAAAAAAACACCTGTTCAAAAAAAATCAATCAATATAAATAAATAAATAACATAACATAACATAAAATTGGGGCTGTAGAGATGGCTCAGCATTTATGAACATTGGATGTTCTTCTGAAGGACCTGCGTTTGATACTCAAAACCCACACAGTACTTCACAACCAGTCCCAGGGAATCTGATATCCTCTTCTAGTCTCTATGGGTACAGGCACGTATACCAGCAGGCAAAGCACCCACACACATAAAATCAACCAACCTAGCTACCTATGTACCTACCTATCTACCCACCTACCTATCTGGGTGTATGTATTTTTAACTGTTAAAAATTTTATGTGTATGGTTATTTTGTTCACATATCTGTCTATGCTCCATATGTGTGCCTGGTACCCAAAGAGGTCAGACGAGGAAGTCATATTTCCTGGGACTGGAGTCATGGACAGCTTATGAGCTATCATATAGATACTAAGAATCAAAACCCAGGTCCTCTTTTGATCACCAAGTGTTCTTAACCACTGAGCAATCTCTGCAGCGTATGTATGTATGAAATATATTTTTTATAATTTTTTTTAAAATTTAAACTTGAAGCAAGCTTGTTTTACATGTCAATCCCAGTTCCCTCTCCCTTGCATCTTCCCCTGTCCCCCAAACCCCAATCCCATCCACTTTCTGCTCCCCAGGGAACGTGAGGCTTTCCATGGGGGATCTTCAAAGTCTGTCACATCATTTGGAGCAAGGCCTAGGCCCTCCCCCATGTGTGTAGGTTGAGAAAGTATCCCTCTATGTGGAATAGGCTATAAAATATTTTTGTTGAAGGGGAATAGAGAAAAGTAACAGTAAGGAAGTACAATTTAGTGTCATACAAAGATTAATCCAAATTTCCCACCAGAAGCATAAAAACCACCACCTAGATACACCGAACCTAATCCTGTGGCTGTGAAAATTCTGAACCAGGTTGAAAACAAACCAGTTTAACTTATATCATCATAATGAATTCATAATGAAATACTTCAAATAAGATGTAAAATGTCATTTGGAATAAAGCAGATGTGCATTTTGAAATGAGTGAACTTTTGAGTTAGCCTTCAATAAAATGAATAAAATTTCTCAGTTTGGCAAAATAAAGGATACAGGCAAGTGCTTCAATTGCACCTTCTTGTTTGATATTGTCATCAATTGCGCCCAGCCATGGAAGTACCTTCTCTAAAAACATATTCATCGTTTCCATGGTAGCTATTTTGCTCATGACACCTATGCAGCGAGCTGCCATGTGCCTCACTGCAGTACTGGGGTACTGAAGGCACATATACAGATGAGGCAAATGCTGCACCAGCTTTAAAAAAGAAGAAGTCAATTATAAGTTCAGGGTTCTTGATTTTGTTCTAGGTACCATATTTTAGTAGGTATTTCCATGTCCTGGCTTACCACAGCATTATGATCACAACAGCATCTCACTGTTAAATACCCATTGCATACAACATCCAGGCTAACAATGATAGCCAAGTACATGTTCAACACTGAGGCCCGCTTCACATTTCAGCTGAATACAGGGGGCTAAAGATGGAGTTCTTTATTAATATAAGATGTGGAGGTCTTTGAAATAGGGACTTGCTGTTGTCCAGACTTGCCTCAAACTTCTGTATACAAACAATACTTCTATCTAACCTCCCAAGAAAGTGGCAAACAGACACAGGCTACTCAGGCTTATTAGAAATGCTTAACAAGTAAAAGGACATATTTTTCTTCCTAACCAATATTGCCCTGATTCATCTTTATTTTAATGTTACACAGCTATAGAGAAATAAAGGTAAAATTGTTTGCAATACAATAAATTGCAAAGAGCTTTCCTAACGTAAGTATATGGAAGGATTTTTTATTTTTAAATAAAACCAAATAATTTTCTTCCCTCTGCAAACTATTTTGTTAAAAGTATAACAGTAAAAGCCAAACCAAAACCAAAGCCACACAACAGTGTCCCCTGGCCACTGACCAGCTTCATCTTAGCACATGACCTCCTGCTTGTCCTGAAGAAATCCTTCTGCCTGACCTGTTCCTTTTGTGGAGCTCTACCCACAGCCTACAACTTCCTTCCTTTTTACTTTCTCCTTCCCTTTAGAACCCTTTCTACAATGCTCCCCAAGTTTCCAAGGTGGGTTTTCTATCATTCCTGTAACCAATTTGTGAGTCCCATACAGAAGAATCTAGTTATACCATTTTTTTTTAAATAAGCACCCATATATATTAATTACCAAGGGATGAAGTGCAGAATCCATTGAAGCTGCTGCTATTTCAAAAACTTGCAGAGAATTTACCAATTCTTGAGCAGGACCATCACCTCTTTCCAAGAGGGACTTTCCATCTAGTCAAATAAAAGTTGTATCACTTTTTAAATAACTTTCAAAGTCTAGAGACCACAAAAAACATTAAATCCCTCAGCTAGTGTCAACAAAGCTTTTCATATTAAAAATGGAGTGACATTAAGTGCTCAAATACTGAACTTAAAGCAACTAAATAGATTTAAAATAATAATACATTTCCAAATCTATTTTTAAATATATAAAAAGGGAAAAGCATACAGAATAACATGAAAATTACCAGTCTTCCATTTTAAAAATTACCTACTGGTCTAAGATAGAGATAAGCAGTTTTCTTCTAAAAGGATCTCTGATACACACTGAAAACCCTGAACTGATTAATATGAATGCATACCAAAATTATTTAGGTCAATCACAGTCGTCAATGGGCCAACCATGGCATCCCAAAGATGTGGCAACTTCACTGCCATCTCAGCACCAAAATGCTTCACTATGGTTGTTAAGGCAAATTCAGCTCCTCTCCGCTGCACCAGGTAAGGCTTCTGACCCTAAAATCCAATGTCAATTGAAAGAAGAATTTTAGAAAAGAGCATTATGTATTTTTATTTTAATCAAGAGGATTTTAAAGTCACCATCTAAAAGCTGACAGTACTTTTGTTTGTCAATAAAACAATTACTAGATGCATTTATGACCACTGAAAATATTTTCTAATAATCAACTCCACACAGGCAAAAAACTCATAACTGGATTTTTTGTCTAAAATGAGAAATAAAAAGATACATGACTTCTAGAGGCAGTCACCAGTGGCATTTATTTTTAGTGTTCCCCGACTCTTAGAAACAGCAGTCTCAGAGATGAAACTCTCTCTCTCTCTCTCTCACACACACACACACACACACACACACACACACACACACACAAACACACACACACGTGCGTGCACGCACACTCACCCACACATTCTTTTTTAGTAGCTAACAGAACAGGATGGAAAATTCATATACATCATCACAAATAAGAAGCATCTTTATATCATATGTCATTACACTGATATAGCATCATAATCAGATGTGAAGGGATTTAACAGTGAAGTGACTGGCTGTTCACATGGAAAACTAGGTTTAGAACCTTACCCTGGCAAAACACATTTACTATAATACCTGGTTGACTAATTTTAGGTGTTAACATTTGGACACTTGTAAAATTTTTCTCAGAGTATCACCAGAATTGTTGGCATTGATAGGACAAAACAATTAGTCATCAGTACCATTTAATATGATTTGTAACCAATGCTTTGAGAGTGAGTTGGTTTACATTTATTGAATAGCTTATGCACCTATAATCAAAAGGAATAGCTACCAAACAAGTTAAGATAGTATAAATTACAAGAGAAATGAGAAATTTTAAAATTAAAATCTTCTGGTAATGTTGCTAAAAAACTTTAAAAAGTTATTAATTCACTTGGAAGCATAAAAATACAATTCTGAAAGCTAATAAGACAACTTTGTTCTTAATCTAGAAACTAAACATTCAGAGAGGAGGGAAAAAACTATTTACCTCATCAAGTTCAACCAGGACATTCCCACTACTTCCTGCAGGCAGATCTGCTATCTGAGCTTTGATTGCTTTGGGGATAGGACCTCGTCTGCTTGTGATAGCAAAAGCTGCTTTCTGATGCCTATAGAGTGTAATGATACCTCTGTGCTTGGTGACAGTATGGTGCATTCCATCTTTTTCTGAGTTGGATCCTAATAAAGAAAAAAGCCATTTAATCAAAATATAGGTGAGAACATGTTTCCTGCTCCTAAAGAGCTATAATATAATTTTAAATTGAGCAAGACTTCAAGTTTCATAAAGGATATTGTTGTTGTTGTTAGACTATGAAATGGTAACAAAACTGTCTACTTAAGATTTATACTGAATATAATAAAACTTATAGAATCAAAAACAATCGAAAGTAGCACAAGCGATGACAGTTTCTATGCATAAGAAACATTAAAAAATATTTCATATTCTTTCTAAATGTCCACAATCACTACAAATTCAGAAAAAAAATGACACTGCAAAGTATTGCCTCTTCACGTAGGAAGATGCAGATCCTACATTTTTAAATATTAAACATGGAACTTTCTTCCTTCTCATTTGTTTTTTAAAGCTATTTAAAGTTCTTTAAAGTTAAAATTTGTTTAATTTAGGTTTTCTAAAATCTTATTGATAAAAAAAAAAACATATAGGACTTAGTATTGTGATTACATTAGTGTTAGTATGATCTCTGAAATCTTAATGGAAGAGTTGTTTTCCATATGAATTTTCTACTAAAAATAAAAAACTTAGCTGGGAGGTGGTGGCACGCACCTTTAATCCCAGCACTCAGGAGATCTCTGTGAGTTCGAGGCCAGCCTAGTCTACAGAACAAGTTCCAATATAGGCTTTAATGCTCGAAAAATCATTAATTAAAAAAAAGGAAAATTTATTTGGTATTATTTATCAGACTTCACTTACAACTTACATCATAACACAGCACTAAATAAAAGAATCAAATTATTAACACTTGGGGGGCTGGAGAGATGCCTCAGAGGTTAAGAGTACTGGCTGCTCTTCCAGAGGACCTGAGTTCAATTCCCAGCAACCACATGGTGGCTCTCACAACCATCTATAATGTGATCTGGTGCCCTCTTCTGATGTGCAGACACACATGCAGGCAAAATACTGTGTATATATAATAAATAAATTTTTTAAAAAATTACTAATATTTGATACAACTAGCATTCTAGTGTAGTTATAATAAGCCGAACAATGACGTTCGACACAGATTTCAGCTGACTTATATCACTTCTTATGGAATGGTAATTTGCAACCAAGAGGGCTGATTAACTGGCAAATACACAGACTGATACAGCAATTTTGTTATAATCAATCTTTGTTCATGAAGAATAAGAAGTGGGGGAAATGGTTCTAAAAGGAACTGGATTTGTGCTTAAATAACACGAATAATCATTCTAATGGTAAAACAAGCTTAAATGGTCAATTATTCTCTATGCAAGTAAGAGGTTTAGATAGATACCTTTAGAATTTTCCTGGCCACTTTGTGTTGGTACTGGACATGTTACACAGGGAGTGAGGTATGGGTCCACACAAAGAGAGCTACAGAGGTTTTTAATAACCTTTGAATTAGGACACGGTGTCCTTGTTGTACACTGCTGAAGAAGCTTGGCTATGCACTGAGCAGCATAGCTCTGTCCTAGTGTGTTCTCTTCTTTTTTAATTGTTTCCATTAGTGGTTTTATGATAGGGTTTAATTTCTCTGGAAGCTGCTGCAAGCTCACAACTGCACATGCAGCGAAAGTGTGGACTCGCAACTGCAACACTTGCCACTCTTGGTTCGTCTCTGCAACTGTCATTTGGACCTGATGTCGTTTACTATCTAACTGCTGTAACACTTGAGGATTTAAATCAAAAGTTGATGTGACTTCATTAAAAACAGTAGTTACCTAATAAAAAAAAAAAAAGAAAACATAAAAACCATTAATTGCAACAACCCCAGATAGACTCTAAATTCCTAAATGGCAGTTTTCTCCTTTACTTACAAAAGTCCTATAGTATCAAGAATTTTTTAATATTTAATAAGCTAAATATCTAAAATAGCCCCAAAGTATAGATTAATCCATCTTAACAGTTGTAGTGAGATAGTCCTTCTGTGGCACTGACCACGCCAATTGGGGGGGGGGGGTGGAGCCATGGGTAGAAGTGACCTGTGGAAGGAGGTCTGAGGAAGGGCCAGGAAAAAGCTCTCTTGCTGGCGGGACTCGGATAGGAGAGCATCCGTTGGAACTTGCTGGTGTTCATCTGTCTAGGTTGTAAGTTATTTCTCCCTGAATAAACATCTATTCGGCCAATTTGTTTATCCCAATCCTTATTTAATAGCAATATCTGGTGCCAGAGGCGGGATTAGGATTTTTAGGGAACCTGGGTTTCACCCAGGCGGCAGCCGCCGCTCCCCTCCCCCACCATCCCCAATGGGCAGGGCCCCTTGCCTAACCAGGTGGACTCACCACAGCTTTGGGACATTTGCCTCTTCCTTACGGCAAAGGAGATCTTTGCCGCCAAAGCGGGCCTGAGAAGGCACTCATTTTTTGCACTTTGCATTCGCGCAGAGCTGCTTGGTACCCGCCCTGCTTGTGCGTTTTCCCATGGTTAGCCCTGTGGTCCCAGCAATTCCACAAGACTCCTTTTACTCATTTGTCTAACAAAATTTCGCTTGCCATAGTTTGTTAAGAGCTATTCTACAGGGACTAGGGTCAGAAGGATCGTCTGCTGCCGGTCGATATTTAGCGGTACACTTCCGGGCAGACCTGGGAGCAGAACCGGGATCAGACGGGTCCTTTGAGGCTGGTGGTACACCTCCAGGCGTAACTACCACAAGCTGAGATCTACAACTAAAAGCATCAAAGTTCCAGGACAGCAGAATTACACCTAAGGTAATTGTAATATCCTTTGCAATTTAAGCTGATATACTATCTGAGGTCAATTGTTCCCTAACTATGGCAGATAATTTTACAATGCAGGACTTTAGGAATTCTTTTACTTCATATATAGAAGGAATTTTAGCAGAAGAAAATTATGACTGGACCAATATGTACTTTTATTTTGTAATAGCAATGGGTTTCATCATTAACATGATATTCTTAAAGAAATGGTTTGAGATTGCAGCAAACAATAAGGAACTTGTACAAACCATAGGAGACTTAGTAACAAGGATTTGAAACATTGAAAATGATAGAATTCAAAGCATAGAAAGTATAGAAAGAAAGGTTCAGAATATTGAAGATGGCATTGGAGAGCTGACAGGTAGAATACAAACCAGAACAGAAACAATGCAATGCATTAACACGCTAGCAGAAACAGCTTGTTCCTGGTCGGAGGAAGCTACTAATATGTTTAAAAAACTGGAACATCAGATAGAAAGACTAGATGATAGAATCTCTTCCATGTCTGAGGATAATGGCAAGCTAGCAGAGAGAACATTGTTTCTGGAAGGCAGTTTACATTCCATTCAGATAATATCTAAGGATGAGAAGATTAAAAACATGGAATCATTTGTAGTTGGAGAAAGTAAGAAACTGACTGATACAATGAAGTCTCTAGAAAGTTATTTGATTCAAAAGTAAAGACACTCAAAGAAACAATGGTGAATAGATTTCAGGCTTTAGAAGACCTTCAGTCTAATACATCAGAAGAAGAACTACAGGTAACAGGGCAGGAAAAAGACTTAAAATTTTCCACACCATTTAGGGTCAGGGGAGCTTTCCCTTTGTCTATTAATGAAAAACCAGCAACAACAAAACACCCAAAAGGTGTCATTGCATATCAGTGGGAACCAATACGTATGAAAGATTTAAAAGGTATAAAGGAAGCAGTAGTCTCTTATGGCATGCACTCACCATATGTGAAGCAATTAGTAGAATCATGGGCAAGGAATAACAAGGTAACCCCTAAGGATTGGGATCAATTAATATCAGCTGTCCTTGAAAACTCCTCTCAATTAGAATGGAGGGCTTTATGGAGAGAGGAAGCAAAAGCTCTTGAACTTCAGGGCTTAAAGAAAGGTTATAAAGCTCCCCAAGATAAAATTCTTGGTGAGGGTCTTTATGCTGACTCAGAAACCCAAGCTGCCTATGATGAACATATCCTGTCTCTATGCAGTACAGCAGCTCTGAATGCTTGGGATAAGGTTCATGAATTAGGAGAGAGGATAGAACCCTATACCAAGATAAGGCAAGGACCTAGAGAACGCTTTAGTGTCTTTCTAGAAAGATTATCTAGGGCAGTACAATTAGAGGTAGCAGACATAGATTCTAGGCGAATACACATAGAAGCTTTAGCTTATGAGAATGCAAATCCTCAATGCAAACAGGTGCTTTGGCCTTTAAAAATGCAATCAGCACCCTTGGATGAATGGGTCCAATATACAGGCAACATTGAGTATAATGACAATAAGACTGAAGTATGGGTAGGAGAAGCCATATCTAAAGGTCAGAGAAGACATCAAGATAACAGTTCCTTACTATGGTGACTTAGAAGCTTGGGTAGGAAAAGCCATCTCCAAAGGTTTGAAGCGATATCAACATGTCAGATGTTATAACTGTGGTAAGATAAGACATCCCTAGAAATAACACTCCCAGAAATGAATCAAACAGAAGGCCTCAGCCTCCTGGGTTATGTAGAAGTGTGACAAAGGCAGACACTGGACAAATGAGTGTAGATCGACCAGAGACAAGCAAGGAAACCCTTTACCATCGGGAAACTCCTTGGGGGGGGCCTCTCGAAGGCCCCCACGTCACAAGTGGTCCGAACATTCCCAGTCACAGTGGAAGACAATCTCCCACAGGACAATTAGAAAATACCTATTATAAAAACTCATATTGCTCTGGATGACAAACTAATGACGGAAGTTGAATCAAACATGACAGAAGGAAATAAAAAACGTATATTTTGGCAAACCTCTATAAATAGTCAAAGGCCTAGATTGATAGTTAAGATGAATAAACTGTTTGACAGTTTACTGGACACAAGGACGGATGTAACTATCATATCGAATAAATCTTGGCCTCGAAGATGGCCTCTGCATGAGGTAAATGTTCAATTCTTACGGATTGAAACCTTGTCTCGGGTAAAACAAAGCATGAGATGGATTGAATGTATAGGACCAGAAGGACAGAGAGGAAGGTTGAGACCATATATGGCTGATGGAGTGATAAATTTATGGGGTCGTGATCTATTACAGCAATGGAATGCACCGATTAACATTCCTCCAGTATTAGATAAGAACCATAAATGACATTGTGGAAAAAATATTATAAAGTACTATACAAGACACATACCAAATATCCAGGCTGTACAAAAACAGAATACAAGTGCTGAACAGAGGAACCAAAAGCCCTACCTTTAAAATGGTTAACAGAGGAACCTGTCTGGGTAGGACAATGGCCTATGACCTCTGAGAAGTTAGAAGCTTTAGAAAGCCTGGTTCAGGAACAGCTAAATGCTGGACATATCGAGCCCTTGGAATTCTCCTGTATTTGTGATCAAAAAGAAATCTGGTAAATGGAGAATGCTTACAGACCTGAGAGCCATCAATAAAGTTATCCAGCCAATGGACTCTCTACAGCCTGGAATGCCCTTGCCTTCTTTGATACTCGAAGAATGGCCTATTATAGTTATTGATTTAAAGGATTGCTTCTTCACTATACCTTTACAAAAACAAGATAAAGAGAAATTTGCCTTTACGGTCCCTAATTACAATAATTCTCAACCGGTGAAGAGATATCAATGGAAGGTTTTGCCACAGGGAATGCTAAATAGTCCCACCCTGTGCCAATATTTTGTACAAAAACCGCTAGAAATAATTCGAAAACAGTTTCCACAATCCATAATCTATCATTACATGGATGATATATTGTTAGCTGACTCTAAAGGAGAAATATTAGAAAAAATGTTTGAGAATGTAAAGGAAGTTTTACCTCGCTGGGGATTACAAATTGCACCTGAAAAAAATACAAAAAGGAGAGTCTATCAACTACTTAGGATATAAAATAGGTCTACAGAAAATTAGACCACAAAAAGTACAGATCAGAAGAGATCGCTACCAGACTCTTAATGATCTTCAAAAATTACTAGGAGAGATTTCTCAACTGCAAGCCATTATTGTACTAGAAGGGCATGATTTGAAAAACTTGAAAATGGCCCTAAAAGGAGATAAGGACTTGAATAGTCCACGAATATTATCAGCTGAAGCTGAGAAGGAATTAGAATGGGTAGAAAAAAGGATACTAGAAGCACATGTGGACCGTGTGGATCCAAACCTAGACTGTATTCTGGTTATATTACCATCTAGAGAATATCCTTCAGGGATTTTGATGCAGAGAGAAGATATCATATTAGAATGGATATTCCTACCACATAAACAGAATAAAAAACTAAAAACATATATAGAAAAAATCTCTGACTTGATTATAAAAGGTAAATTAAGACTTCGTCAGCTAACAGGAAGGGACCCAGCAGAAATTATAGTACCTTTAACTAATGAGGAAATTTCCTCCTTATGGAAAGATAACGAATATTGGCAGAGAGTTTGCAGTAACTTTTTGGGAACAATTAGCAACAACTATCCCAAAACTGAGAGAATCAAATTCATAAAGAAAACGATTTGGATTCTTCCACGCATTGTAAGAAAAACACCTATTTCTGGAGTTCATACATTCTACACTAATGCAAACAAATCAGGTAAGGCAGAATATAAATCAGGAAAAATTAGCAAAGTGGTTCAAAGCCCTTACAATTCTGTACAAAAGGCAGAATTGTATGTCATTCTCATGGTACTTATGGATTTTACAGAACCCCTCAATATAGTTACTGGCTCTCAATATGCAGAGAGAGTCGTTTTACACATTGAGACTGCAAAATTTATTCCTGACAATACAGAATTAACTTCATTGTTTATACAGTTACAAGATACTATCAGAAAGAGGACTCATCCTATATATATAAAACACACATCAGATCTCATACGGGTCTGCCAGGTCCTCTAGCACAAGGCAATGATGAAATTGATCGTTTATTGATAGGAAGTGTGCTAGAAGCCTCAGAGTTTCATAAGAAACACCACATGAACAGCAAAGGTTTAAAAAAGGATTTTTCTATCACTTGGGAACAAGCCAAGGAAATAGTAAGGAAATGTCCTACTTGCTCATTCTATAACCAAACTCTTTTACCACCAGGCAGTAACCCTAAAGGTATAAATAGGAATGAAATATAACAAATGGATGTGTTTCATTTTGCAGAATTTGGAAAATTAAAATATGTACATCACACTATAGATACATTTTCAGGGTTTCAATGGGCTATTGCTCTGAGCTCTGAAAAGGCTGATTCTGTTATCACACACCTATTAGAGGTAATGGCCATTATGGGCATACCTGCACAAATAAAAACTGACAATGCTTCACCATATGTCTCCAGCAAATTGAAACAGTTTTTTGAGTATTATAACATAAAGCACATAACTGGTATACCACACAATCCTACAGGACAAGGAGTGGTTGAGAGATCCAATCGTACTTTAAAAGAAATGTTCCATAAACAGGCAGGAGGAACCAAGACACCAAAACACAGATTATATAATGCTTTATTAACATTAAACTTTATTAATGCTGATGAAAAAGGAAAAACAGCTGCAGAAAGACACTGGACAATAGAAAAAAAACTTCTGAACTAAATCAGCCAGTGTACTTCAAGGATGTATTGACCTCAGAATTGAAAGCAGGATATGTGTTACGGTGGGGTAGGGGTTTTGCATTTGTATCTACAGGAGAAGAAAAACTATGGATACCATCTAAGTTAATCAAGATCCGAGTTGGACAAGAAAACATCTTAATGAAGAGAAATGACAAGTCATCCAACAAATTAGGTCCCATGAAATGTGCGGAGACCTCTCAAAGGTAGGGGAAGTGTTCTGTTCTTGTTCTTACAGGAAAACAGAGAAAACCTATCATCAAACAGCCAAAAGACACTGAACATGTAGGTACCTACAGAAGAGAAGACGGCTCTTCAGAAACAATCACTTAATGAAGCGGAATCTGATATATGGTAAAAATATTTAATTGTAGTAAACTATTTCTATACAGAAATCTATTTCTCTCTACTATGTAGTATTCCTGAAGTCCCAATTCATGTAAACCAATGCTGGCTTTGGAGATGGATTTGGCTTTCATTCTCTAAATTCAAGCATGTTGTTAAGATTAAATTCATGGTTTCTGCCTTAAATCAAGAAGCCAATTGGTGTAAGGCAGAAGAAAACAAAATCTGGGGGCTCATTACTTATATGCAATTTTCTCTCTGAAATCCTAATTTTCTCACATACATTTTAATGCTTATTGTTGCCTTTCCCTAATGTATACCTTAAAACTTGAAAATTTTACTTTAATATTGATGTGTAACTTTTCCACAAGGAATAATAACAATTCCTAACAGCAGTCTTTGAACACTCTGGAAAGAAGATGGGGCCTCATGTCAACATTTCCACTTGACTCAACCTGATGCATCTGAACTACAAACCCTAAAACCAGTTTGAGACTGTTTTGCTCAAGACAACTCATGACTAGCTAGCTGTAATGGTGCACCTTCTTATTATACCCTGGCCAGTTTCAAATAGAACTACAGTCAAGCATTTTCTGCCACACAGTTGACTAGCTACATATGTCACAGCCGGTTCTGTTGAGAAATTTGGTTGCTCAAAGTTTTTTTCCTATAGGATCCATTGGAGCAATCATCGTCCCATTTCAGCAGGAAGTAACCTTAAGATAATGACGCCCCCTTTCCCTACCCTTAGAATTTTGGGATAATAGTCATCTTCTTTGGGTTGGTTTTAGTTTTTTAGGGTTGAGTATGGAAGGTGATGCTTACACTCGAGTTTATCTTTTAGACAGGAATAGGGAATGGTTGGGAAAGGTATGGTGTAGATGGGATATAGGTAGATTAGCCTATTTTCTTATATATTCTTATTTGTGGTAAGCTATGTAAAATTAAGTTTATATTTTGTTATATTGTGTGCAATCTTTCCACTTATGTTTTATGCACATTATTTTTACCATATTCTATGTATGTATACTTTTACTTATGTTCAAGACATTTCGTATATTGATACAATTTATGCACATTTATTCTTGCCATATTCTATGTATGTATACTTTTCTTGTATTCAAGACATTTTGTATATTGACACAATTTGGGATATTTATCATGCTGCCCTTTATAGTTCTACTTCTTGTCTTGACATTTCTACTCTACCTCTATTTTAGGGATTTATATGTATGTATATGTATATAGTTATATTGTTTAAGTATTTGTTCTTGCTTTACTCAGGGAAGTTTTAATCAGTTTTTTAGCTAAGTTCCTGAGTATTACAGATTATCTTCACTCATGTTTCCTGTACCTATGAGATTAGTCAGATATAGATGCTTAATCTTCAATCACTTCATAGACATGCAGAACATGGCATTTAAAGGTTTTAATATTAGTACTCCGTTGACATGAGACACTGTTGCTCCTGACAGCACTGTGCACTTTCCCGAAAATATGTTGGACATTGTTGTTGCTCCTGCTGGAGTTCATTCTTGCCTCAGCTAATGGCCTGTTGGGCAAAGAAGTGCCCCCACCTTGACCACTGATTTGGACATGCAGTCCTGTGTGCTTGCAGGAGACAAATATAGAAGACTGCTGGACCTTGCCAAGTCAGGGTAAGACAGCCATTCTACCTCCCTGCTGTTGTTGTGGCCTGTCAAGTTCTCTTGGCCTTAGCCAAAACTGGGTGTACCAACGTTGCTGTGAGACCTAGGGTGACTGTCCAGGTGGCTTGCTGTTTCTGTCCTTGCTGCACCTTTTGGAAGTTACCCGTCTGCACTTCCTATCTACCCTAGTATCATTATTTTCCTTCTCAGGTCTTGATGAGGTTGAACATTAAACTATCACAACTATTATTCCCTCTTCCTAGTTAGATATATTAGGTACTAGACTTACGTTTTCCAGCTTAGGACAACTCTATTATAAACTCCATTATGCCCTCACCCTAGGACTAGTATGTAGGTCATTTTGTTCTCGATTTTCCTTTTCTTAGAGCACACTTGTTATTCACTGTTTTGTATACAGTTTTGTATTAAGCCTAAATCTTTTCTTTAGACTAAAAGGGGAATTGTAGTGAGATAGTCCTTCTGTGGCACTGACCACGCCAATTGGGGGGTGGAGCCATGGGCGGAAGTGACCTGTGGAAGGAGGTCTGAGGAAGGGCCAGGAAAAGCTCTCTTGCTGGCGGGACTCGGACAGGAGAGCATCCGGTGGAACTTGCTGGTGTTCATCTGTCTAGGTTGTAAGTTATTTCTCCCTGAATAAACATCTATTTGGCCTATTTGTTTATCCTGATCCTTATTTAACAGCAATAACTTTACGGAAAGACACAGTCTCTTGAGAGAAATAAAATCACCATTAAGTATACCAAATTTCACCTAACTGGTAAAATATGAAAGATACAAACAAATACAAACTATTAATTTGAGGGATAACAAAATTCAGAAACTACTTCTCTGATCCACAAACAAAACAGATGTTAATAGCCACTGTAGAAAGCCCAATAGTACTATAACAGAGTACTACTTTATAAGCTTCATTAAAGGACTGCTCATCATTTTAACTTTATTAAGACATAATTCCTGTACCATAAATTAACTCATTGAATAATTCAGTGACTTCATTAAGCATTATGGCTCACCATATGAGAACACTCTCATCAATCCCAAAAGAAAACTCATAACCTATTACCAATCATTCCTCATTGCCCCCAGTTTATACAACCTATTTCCCTCTTATACAAATAGGTATATTTTGGCTATTTCATATGAATGAAATCTCAATATATGTAATGTTCTTCAGGTTCATCTATGTTGTAGCATAGGATATTTTCTACCAAGCAATATTTAACTTTCGTATATAATCTATCTCTCCTACATTTTATTTATCCATTTATCAGTTGATTAATATTTAGGCTCTTCCTGCCTTTTGAATAGTACAAATAATGTTGCTCTGAAATTTTATGTACATCAAGATTGTATAACAGCTTATATAAAAAATAGGCCAGGTGGTGGTGGCACATGCCTTTAATCCCAGCATTCAGAAGGTAAAAGCAGGTGTATTTCTGCGAGTTCAAGGCCAGCCTGATTTACAGATCAAGTTCTAGGACAGCCAAGGCTACAGAGAGAAAGGCTGTCTTCAAAAAAATAAATAAATACTCAAATAAGTAATAGTTGCTTTTGATGGGTGAGCACAATTACTGCGAACTTTCATAAACAAGTATAGTTTGATAATTATTGATCATAAAACAAGCATTGGAAAGCAGAACTTTTCTTTTCATGGGTATTAGTTGTGTTTAAGGGATCCGTTTCAAAAAGTAGCACATCATCCTCCTGCTTCAGCCTCCTAAATGCTGGAAGTGTAGATACTTGCCACCACATCCTACTAAGAACTTGTCCTTTAAGAGCTAGAAATAACTGATTCCATAATAGACAAAATAGAATTTTGTCTTTTTTTTTTAATCAGTATAAAATACAAAAGGTTTTTTAAAAGATTTTAAATTATAGCTCCATGACCATGCCAAATGGCTCATCACAAAAGAACAGAAATCATTACACTTACACTTTTCACTTTGCCTTGTCCATTTGCAATTATGTTCAAGACTTACATGAAATTATTACACTTAAAAATCTGATAACACTGTCCTAAGTACTATTCTATGTCAACCTTAACTGAGGAAAGACTTTCAATTAACCCCAAATTAATTGTCATTTAACTAATACTTATTTGCTAACAGTGGGTAAGACTTAATGTTTAACACCCCGCCCCCATGCCCAAACTGGAGACAAATGCAGGAGAAACACAAGTAAGGAACTGAGTCAATCCAACACTAAGAAAAGACAAGGGCCTGCGGCCACAGAGTCATCCAACACTAAGAAAAGACAAGGGTCTGCAGCCACAGAGTCAATCCAACACTAAGAAAAGACAAGGGCCTGCGGCCACAGAACTGCTTTACTCTCTCTTTTTTTTCCTCTCCTGTCTTTATTTTTTTAATTAATTTATTTTTTATATTCTAATCCCAGCCCCCCCCCCATATTCTCCTCCCATATGCTCCACAGAAAGGGTAAGGCCTCCCCTAGGAAGTCTACTAAGTCTGCCCAATCATCTCGTTGAGGCAGGACCAAGAACTGCTTTACTCTAATGGTGGAAGGCACCAGTAAAGACTTGGACTTAGCAGTTTAAGCATTTACTTTCTGTTTGTTTTAAACTGGATCTGGCTATGGGGGAACTTGCTATAGAGACCAAGTTGGCCTTTAACTCAGAGATTCATTTGCCTTTGCAAAGGTGGGTGCCACCATGACCAGCATTTTGACCAGCATTGTTATTTTGGAGGACAAGGTCTTACTATACTGTCCCAGATGGCCTCAAACTCCAAGGCTTAAGGGTTCTCCCAACCTCAGCCTACCGAGTCTCCCAAGTAGCTGAGACCACGGGCAGAGGACATTCTACCTAGTTTTAAAAGAATGGTTCATGAGTTACTGGTCTGTCTTTGCTTCAAGATAATGTGAGGAGGAAGTGAAAAGCAGGTTATTTTCCAAAGAATTGAAAAGGATTAATCACAGCTGAGCACAAAGGCATAAATGAAAGGTCAAGTTGTTTCTCTTGCAGAAGAACCAGGTTCAATTTCTAGCACCCACATGAGGCTCACAACTGTAACTACAACATCAGTCTCAGGGATGTGCCACCCTCTTCTGACCTCCTCATACACTAGGCATACATGTAGTGTACGGACATACATGCAGGCAGAACACCATACACATAAAATACTAAAATAAGCAAATCTTTAACTAAAAAATAAAAGAATAAAGGTTTAGAGCAGACACTACTGTGCAAGGATATGGGGGAAAATCCTGAGACTGGCTAAGATACAAGGACAGAGCAATGTTATCTCTATGGAATACTTTATATTTGGCAGGCAAGAAGAGAACAAGAATTCAACAAGGGTAGTGGCTCCTGTAAAAGTACCCTCCCATCAGACTGATAAAACAGAGAAATAGAATAGAGACTTCACTGGGAAATAAGGTGTCTTGGATTTAAACCTAGCAGTGACAGAAAAAAAAGAAGATAGGTGATAAATCTAAACATAAATAGAAAACTTAGACAAACATGGAAGGAAATGTTTTCAATCCTTAAAGTTAGGAAAGGGTTTAATAGATTGCAAGAACAAAGAACCACAAAAGCATTAACTAGTTAATAACATTTTCCAAAATGTAATATATCTGATCATCCAAAGGGTAAGAGAGACGGCTCAACAGGAAAAAAAGCCCTTTCCACAAAGCCTGATGACCTGAGTCTGAGTCCTGGAGCCATGCGACAGTGGGAGGAAAACACCAACTATCAAAAGTTATCCTCTGCCTCCCACACACACGTGGCATGCACAGAACGATTTTAATAAAATTCAAGGCAGCAGTAAGAAAATTAAGAAAGATGTAAGCCACACTTTACAAGAGAATACTCAGAAAGCATGTACTCAACACAGGCTATCCAGGATACCTAGAGCATCCTTACAACCCAACAGCAAACTGACAATTAAAAGGGGGCAAAGGACTCAAAGAATTTTCAAAAATAGAAGCATGAAATGGCCAACAAAGTATAAAAGTGTACAATGTATCCTTCATAAAGGAAATATGTAAATTAAAACCTTAATGACACAATTTCACAACCACTGAAGAGCTTAACAACAGGCTGAGTGTATCAAACACTGATGGTGATGTAGAAAAATGACAGCTGCAGGCAAAAACACCAAGACATATAAAATGAAAATAATTTTAAAATATATAAATACTGCCAAACATTATCTCTTACAGCTCAGCAACTCTACTCTATTTATCTAAGAAAAATGTAACTACAGTTACATAAAAATAATTTTAAAAAACGATTTATAGGATCTCTATTCACAACAGCAAAAGCTAGGAACAGGACATGTGTTCATCAAGAGGCAAATGGCTGGCACTAGCTGTAAACTCATCAATGAAAATAATTAATATGCATAACATAATGAACTCAAAACTTCCACGCCCCAAAATCCTTATGCTAAACAGTACATACAGTGTATGGTATCATTTATATAGAATTATAGAATGAGCAAATAATTCAGTAACAGCAGGGTAAGAATAATGGTTATTTGGGATGAAGGAGACGAAGGACAGACTTGGAAATAGTAAAAGTGCTGTGTTCTCTATCTTGATTGCATTTGTATCTGGCTTATGTATCTGTGAAAAATTCATAAATTGGTCCACTTTAAATTTGTGCCTTCATCTATCATGTTCAAATATCTAATTTACTTAGAAATGTTAGGAAAACATCAGATGAATTGGTGGCTGGAAAGACAGGAGATATTTAAGTACATGTGTGATATAATGAACTTGGTAAAAATGTTAACTGCAAAATCTAACCACTGGGTATGACTATTGCTATTCTGAGTACATGAGTAATTTTGTGTAACACTTGCTTCTATGTTTCAATATTTTTATCTTATACTCAAGAAGCCACAGAAGCAGTTTTTCCCATCTACCAAAATCTTATGATATACTGTAAGTGACAAAACTTCACAAGTTTTCCAGTAAGATGTATTAACTAGTTCTCTGTCCTTCTCTAATTTCAAGAAATTCAATACTATGAAATAACCTTTCTAAAGATGACAGGCTACCACGCCACAAACAGATTCAACACATTAGTATGCTTCTGTGATGACACATCATAGCAAATTTCTAACCTTTATTTCATGTTGTAAAATTAAGAAAGTTACTTCTTTACTCACCAGGTCATTAGCTTGATCTATTGTTAAAACATTGTTGTTTACTCTATTACCCACTTCAATATTTGCATCAGCTAATGATGATATAAACTGTTTACATTCATTCTGCATTCGTGTGAATGGAACAGCAATTTCATCATAATACAAATGTTCTGAAAGGATATCAAGTAATCGTGGCTGCACAGCTAGGGTAACAGCTTTACACTCCTAAAATACAACAGATAACAAGATTCAGGGAACACATAGAAACATAATGGTAGAGATGTTTAAATCTTGACTTCAGACAAACAAATGCTGTATTGCCAATGATTTTCAATCTAGAGTCTGTTGTTATCTTCCAGCATAGTTAGTTACACAAAGAAAAAGTATTACACCAAAACTACTCTGAAGTTTTAATGTGAATGACTACAGACATGCACATGTAACTACAATAATTGCATTTAATTTTAACCTAATTATTCTTAGTATACTCTGAATATATTCAATATATATATATATATATATGCATATAAATAAATAGATAAATAGAGCAGACATTTAGAAGTATATTACTATAAAAACCAGTCAGAAAACAATCTGGCATGCACTAAAAATATTATTCAAAATTTGATATTAGATATCTTTAACAGTTCAACCACAGCTTCACATGCTGTATTGTAAAAATGGATATAATTTAAAAGCTACTTACCTGCCCCCAAATTTAACTAACCCTTCCCACTCTCTCTGGTTGTTGCCTGCCCCAACAAGAGGGGGAATGGCCTCAGTGGTGAGCCATGAGGGGTTCTGTGAGATCTGGGTGATCAGCCTGGGCTTCACAGAGTAAATCCAGAGAAGCTCTGTGAGGGTCCAGAAACCGAACTGTCAACACTTGCTGCTGAGTCTGAGAGGCACAAAAACACAGCATCACTGCCTCTCCAGCACATGGGGTCCTCACAACAAAACAGATAAGCTTTGTTTCTCTCCAGAGGCAAAGTGGGGTCTCAATTGCAATAAAGCATGGTTCAATTACTTTAGACAAAGCTTTGACAAACTGCTAAGAGGCAGTAACAAGCAACTCTCACAGCAAGTGCAGACAGTTAAATTTCCAGAATTCCAGTCAATGGAATAAACAAGACCAGCAGGAAGTTTCTTTGATTTACAGAAACAAGTCTTACACAAAAATCATACATCTTACAGAAGCTTAAAATTAAGAGGCTAGAAGGGAATTTGGTTCATTTGGAAATGGAAATTTGAGTTTAAACGTGGAGATCTCCTTTTCTTGCAACCAAAACTTCTACTATCCATATAAACAGAGCTCCAAAACACAAAGCACTGAACATGTGCTGCAAGAAAGCAATGACCACCTGGGTTACACATTCAGGCTCGGGCTTGCTTCTTTCTATACACACGAGTCTCAACAGGGAGCTTTCACAGACTGTAGGGATGGACAGATACTAAATATGAGCACAATGTAGTAGTCTCAGATATATGAATGGGGTGCTAAAAAAAAAAAAAAAAAAGTTAGAAGTAAATGTAAAACAAATACTGTTCAATATTATATGGAATTCTTTCTCTTAACTATTAGATTTCTATAAAGAAATTGTATGTTATAAATAGTCCTAAATGCTAATGGAAGTTGATTTTACTACATTTGCCTTTTTTACTTAGGAATATACCTTACCTTTTGTAAAGAAGCCCATTCACAGATTACTAACGCAACACTAATTCTCTGTAAAGCAGATTTGGAGTTCAAATGGAATAGTAGTAACTGACCAAGTGATTCTGCTGGTTTAATTTCTTGGTTTATCATGTTTACACCTGGATCACAAATACAGCAGCACAGTGCTCCTAACAACCTAAAAGAGAGAAGAAGACCACACCATAAAATTTACTTGAGGGAAAACTTCTCTTACTAAATATCTTCCTCCTTATTTTCATGAATAGTTTGTTATTTTTGATACAGCGTCTAACATATCCCAGGCTGGCCTTCAACTCTGTTAGTGAGGGTGACTGAACCCCTGACCTCCCTCTCTCTCGGGTGACATTGCAGATGTGCGCCACCACACTTGTTTATGTGGTGTCTGGGATCAAACCCAGTCATTTGTGTATGCTACACCTCCAACCAAATTATTATCATTTCTTTTTAGAAGACAGGGTTTCTCTATGTAACAGCCTTGGATGTCCTGTAACTCTCTTTGTTGACCAAGCTAGCCTGAAACTCACAGAGATCCACCTACCTCTGCCTCCTGAGTGCTGAGATTAAAGGTGTATACTACCACCACCACCCAGCCATCTATTTTTAAAACTTCAGAAACTTAAAAATATTTATTTGCTTTAACTTTTTCTTAGATAACTAATATAAAGAACAACTGACAGACATGGGGGGGGGAGCCTTTTGGTTAAATTTTATAGCTATTAGCTAGAATTTTCAATCTATGGTACTTGACACTTGAATGAATACTCACTTAGCTGCCATCATCCTGGCCCTCATAACTACAAAATCTCTGGTAGCTGAGTCTTCCATGATGGTGTCTGCACCTGCAATATACTCCTGAAGCACTTCTTTATTCTGGATTTGGCCTTGCCGTACCTTACCACCTGTTTTTTCCTAGAGGAAAAACATGAAGGAAAACCAACAATTAAAGATTATTCAATAAAATTTAATTAGAAACAACAAAGCCAGTAAAATGTAGTTCTTTTCATAAAATTCTAAGGGCTAATAATTACTATCCAGTTTGTCAGAGTCTGAATAAAGAATTGATCCTGCCTAATGCTAATGAAGGCACCCTCAAAATTAAGCAATAAATACAAGTTTCTCAAACAGTTACTATATTGATAATAATGAACTGAACATTGAAATACCTTATGTTTCCTTATACTTACCTTGGCTTTTGCTTTTACTTCTAGCAACATATTTAAATCAATAGGTAAGTGAGAAGGCTGCATCATTAAGCAAAGCCAAGCACCCATCCATGGGCAAGCAGCTGCTACCACATACTGAACGGAAGCCTTGCTCAACAGTTCCATCCAAACCTAGGGAGTGAACAGGAGAATCAGAAACACGTTTTTCTATTAAGTGCTAACAAAATTTGAACATACTTCTAGGGAAAATAAACTGAAAGGAATATAATATAGCAAACACACTAACTTGAAAAGTCAACACAGAGGTTCACTTAGAAACACTGGTTAGGTTGATAGGTTTCTATACTATATGAAATAATGTAAAGGAAAGTTTGTGGTTTTGTTATTGTTTTTTCAAGAACACGGGGGTGGGGGGACATACGATTGTGCAGTGAGTAAAGGCACGGGCCACCATGCTTGACAATCTGAGTTTGGTTTCCAGAACTTACAAGTGAAAGGAGAGAACCAGCTCCTAAAAAGCTGTCATCTGTCCTACACATCCACCATCAAAATATAAGTTGTGTTTTTTTTTGTTTTGTTTTTTACGTCTTATATGTGTATTTTATGTGTGCTTTGTCTGCATGTATGTATATGTACCCCATGTGTGACCAATGCCCATGAAGGTCAGAAGAAAGTATCATATCCCTTGGAACTGGAGTTACAATGATTATAAGCTGATAGATTGATGTAGGTAATCAAATCCGGGTCTTCCTCAGCAACAAGAACTCTCAATCACTGAGCCCATCTCCAGCCCAGTAAATAAGGTTAAAACAAAACAAAACAAAAACCTATAGGAGTCAGGCATTGGTGGCACATGCTTTTAATCTCAGCACTTGGAAGGCAGAGGTAGGAAGATTTCTGAGTTAGAGGATAGCCTGGTCTACAGAGCAAGTTCCAGGATAGCCATGACTACACAGAGAAACCCTGTTTCAAAAAACAAAAACAAAAAGGAACATAGAGTTAGGTATGGGGGTACACATCTATAAAGCACTCAGGAGGGCTGAATTGAAAGAATCAAAGGTTCAGGGCCAGCCTGAGATACACAGATAGATCTATTCAACAAACCAAAACAAGAGAATATTTAATAGTTTATGAAAGACTTTATAAATCAAACATGCCAAGCATGCTCAACTTATTTTTGCAAGCCAAGGAATGAAAGAGGAAAGCAAGAGGGCCAGGAGTTTGAAGCCAACCCTACACAGCAAGCTCAAGCCAGCCATGGTTATGTGAGACCCTGTTGCAGAGACTCCCACAAGGTCCCTACACAAAGGAACAAATACCACTGACCTCCACAGAAAACCTATCCCTACACACACAAGCATTAGCTTAACAGGACATATAAGAAGAAGAAATGAAGAAAAATAACTAATCTGAATTTATATTTTATTCCATAAGAAGCCTAGTTTTCTGGATCATCTTGTAGATTAATAGACTCTTCAAATATCTTAATTGGCTTAATTTATTAAAACCCCTCACCAATAACATAGTGATTATTATTTTTAAATTATATCTACAAATTTATTAGGACAAGAAATACAGTTAGACTCATCATGTACCTTGTGAATGAGATCCAGAATTTCCTGGCTGCTTTCTAAAACACAAAATTGAAAAATATGTCGCAGCATATCAGACAGGATGGGTATAAGCCAAGATGAAGAGTTCTGAAAACAAAAACAGAATCAAATATATGGCATGTAGTTCCTGGACATTAGCTTTCATGAACTAAAAAATCAAATAATACAAACATTGTCATGAAAAGACTGAATGGGTTTATCAGAAAGATTTAACTGGTGATAAATTTTGATAAGACTTAGTCTGAAGAGAATGATGCTCCCAAATATTGTTTATAAATGTTTTCATTTAAATGGGGTTGGTTATAAATGGGTAATGATCACAGCCAATCTCTTTTTAAAGGAAAAGGGGAGAATATGATATTGAAACAAATACTTTGCATTGGTATGGATTTTGGTTTATTGATACAAATTTAAGGTCAATGTTGTTATATTGCATGTTTCTCCTCTTGTTTGGGTATCATATTTATATAGCTCATTTGAAAATGTAATGTATAATTAAATACCGATTACAGACAGTCAAAACTTATAAGCATGTTAGTTAGGTTTTCTAGATATACAGAGATATGTTTCAGATGGATGGATATTCTTCAAAACTTTTCAAAGACCTTCAGAATATGGCATTTAAAATGGTTTAGAGTTTTTCATGACAGTGAGGCACAACAACTCCTGGCAACACCAATTAGGTCAGAAAGGAAGACAAGCATCAAAGAAACGTGTTGTGGAGTTTGCCTTCAGCATGGCAGAAACAGCCATTTTGGGCAGGAAACTGTTCTTGCCTGGATGGTTTGACTTCATGCTGTATAAACTGGTCATAAAGGACCCACAGGAGAGTGACTGCTGAACATGCCAAACCAAGATGGGACGAACCTGAAGGGTTCTTTATGAAAGAGTCTGCTAGACATTCTGTAGGGCACAGGGAAAAATTACTGACAAACTGCCAATGCAGGTGACATTTTAAATTTTCCTGCTTTGCTGAGGAGTCTGCAGGACACTCTTAGTCTGTAGGTGGAAGGTGGATGCCCCAACATTACAGAAGAACTTTGGGTGACTGTCCACGCAGCGAGATGACTCTATCAATTCCAGATTTTATATATATTATCCTTCTGAGGTCTTTGATGGAGTTGAAGACAGATAGTTATGGTTATCAGTTTCCTTAGTTATGATAAAAGTTAAATAAGAACTTTAGACTCACAAAGATAGAATAGATGAATATTTTCTTTAAATTTTACCACATGTTAATAAACTAAATATTGTTACCTATAGTTCTTACTAGATTACTGTTTTGTTATATATAATTTCACTATGTTAAAATTAAAGCTTCCTTTATTTAGACAGAAAAGAGGAGATGATGGGGGTGTCCTTCTGTATATATGTTTCTCTTATTGGTTAATGAATAAAACACTGTTTGGCCAACAGCTAGAAAGGAAGGATAGGCAGGGTTTCGAGAGGACAGAGTGAGGAGTGAGGAGAAGGAGAGGGGGAGAGGTGGGGGGAGAGAGAAGGGGAGAGGGGAGAGACAGAGGAGGGGGGAGGAAGAGGGGCTGCTATAAGAGGCACCAGGAGCCACCAAAAGAGTAATGAGTCCAGGTCCAGGTCCAGGCATTCTCCAGTAAGCAAAGACCACGTGAAAATACATAGTTATGGGTTAATAATTAAGAGACAGCTAAGAAACTCTAGCAACAAGACAAAAAGTACATCATTATTACAGTGGCTTAAAAATTACACAATCCTATAATCACAGGGAAGTGGCAAGAAGACCCTGATTATCCTAACATGAAATTTTCTCCAAATAAACTGAAAGTACAGAATCAAACTGTAAGCAGCAGGATCATCGGCATACGCCACTCCTTTGTAAGGAAAATGGGAAATGCTCAGATTACTGCTGCTGGGCTAAAAGGTCAAAGCTTCAATTCTACATACTCATTAATCATGCCTTTCTTTCCTTACTGTCATCCAAATCACTGGCAACCTAAACAGTTACCAACTTCCATCTCTAGATGATGTTTGCACTGTATTTATAACAAATAAAATGTGATATAAAGTATATTTGATGTCTCATGGTACAAATGCTGATGAATATACCTTATAAATATTCAAGTCTGCCTGGGAGAAAAGAATTCATGGGTAGAGCACAGAGGATACCTTAGAGCAGTAAGACTATTCTTCGTAATTGTGCATATAAGACACAAGAGGTTTGGTCAAATCCATAGACTGTACAATACCAAGGGCAAAACTTAATGGAAAACTATAAATTTCAGTTGATGCAAATCCACTATTTTCCCATATAGGGTGTTCACAATGGGGGATACCATATACAGTGTGAGATTAAAGTATATGGGGAGCACTGTTCTTTTCCTTCAGTTTTCCCTCAAAACTGTTCTAAGAAAGCTATTCATGGTGGCACACACCTTTAATCTCAGTAGTCCTGATGCAGAGGTAAGCAGATCTCTTGAGTTTGAGGTCAGCCTGGGCTACATAATGAGCTCCAGGTCAGCCAGGTCTGTGTAGAAACAGCCTGTCTTAAAAAGAGGAGGAAGAGGAGGAAGATGATGATAGTTCCAAGGATATAGATCGGTGGTAGAATGATTGCTTTGCTTTGCAAATACTATGACAGACAAAGACAAGAAAATGTTCCTTATGATATGTTGCAACGAGATTATCACCATACAAAGGCAAAACCTAATGGAACACTAGTAATAAAAACTGGCCAGAATATGAGACACTTACTGTTGAAAAACAGACAAAATGATACATCTATTCTAAAAGACAACTTAGAAGTTTCTTACAAAACTGAACATAATCTTACAGTATAGTATGTGGGTTCCTTAATATCTGCCTACGTGAGGGGAAATATTAATCCATACAAAAACCTGTACTTTATAGAAGCCGTGTATATATATACTACCAAAACTTGAAAGTACCCAAGGTATCCTTTCAAAAGGTGAATGAATAAATTAGGACATAATGAATAATGAATAAATAAATAAATAAAGAATAATAATGATAATGAATAATAATAATAATAAAATGAATAATAATGAATAAATAAATAAATAAATTCAAAAGGTGAATGAATAAATTAAGACAATAGGAATGTAAGACACTTAAAAAAAAAGCTATCAAGACATGAGAGACACAAAGAAAACTTGAATGCATATTACAAAGTAGTAATGAAAAGGTTCCATACTGATGACTCCAACTACATGACATATGCAAAACTATGTAGACAGTGAAAGACCAGTGATTATGAGAGACTAGGAGGATGAGAAATGACTAGAAGAACAAAGATTACTTTCAGAGAAATGAAAACAATTCTCGATGATACTAATAATAGCAGACACATCTTTATATGTTTGTCAATAACATATCTTTCTCAGAATCTTCCAATTTTACGAAAGAAACAATAAAAAAAAACCCACAAAAATTGTGAGTAAATAGAAGAGATCATTATGAGGTGATATACTTAGATAGTGACATTACCCACTAAGTTACTATGCAATTACTCAAAGTGACTGCTGAGTGTATCAGACACTGACACAGGAACACATCTATCAGGAACATACTTAAACTCATTTCACATTCAGAAATTGGAAAGCAATTCAGTAGGTATGCAATCCATTTTCTATGACAAATTTAGGTAAACGCTGAAAGAGCTTGTATAACCTATGTGAATTTGGGAAAGTTTCTTAATTTTTGATCATCAGTGTTCTCATTTGCAAACCATAAATAGTAGCAGCCACAATACTTGCAATAGTTCAAAGCATTAAGTGAATCCCAATAATATTTCAGAGTACTGTTACCTTTTTTTGTTTTGGGTGGGAGGAAGTTGAGGCAGGGTTTCTCTGTGTAACAACCCTGGCTATCCTGGAACTTGCTTTGTAGACCACACTAGCCCCTCACAGAGATCTACCTGCCTCTGCCTCAGGGAGTGCTGGGATTAACACACAGCTATATTGTTACTTTAAAGTATCATTCGTACACCACAGAACACAAATAAGAATTCCATTAATAAAGTATGGTATAAGTATGTTTTACTCTCTGTACAATTATTCATATTTGTATAGACTTCATATCTGGAAAGTCCTTTCATTTATATCATCTCACTTTTTAACCATAAGAAAGGCCACACAAGAATGTGGTTTTTTTGTTTGTTTTGGATAATGTGTATGGGTGTTTGTCTGTTCACCACTTGTGTGCCTGGTGCCCATGGAGGCCAGAAGAGGGGGATGGAACACCTAAACTGGCAACACAGGCAGCTGTAAGCCACCATGTGGGTGCTGGGGAAAAAATCTCCAGGCCTTTGGAAGAGCAGCCAGTGCTTTTAACTGTTGAACCATCTCTCCAACCCCAGGTTTTTGTTTTTTAATTGGAATGCATTCTTTTAATGATTTGTTTCCATTTTTATGTGTATAAGTGTTTTGCCTACATATATGTATGTGCATCATGTGTATACTGTATAGACACTTAACTAAAGATGACAGGACCTCAGCTTCTTTCTAAGATCTCTATATTATTATAGACTGAAGGTGTCATGGCAGTGATAGAGGCTTTAGCAGCTGATTGCTGCTCATGTTCTGTCTGTTACCAAGCTAAGAATTCTGACCAATACCAACTGCTGCCACAGGTACAAGGACAGAGGAAGCAGATGAGAGAAATAAAATTAAAAATAATTGTAGGCTTTATTGGCAAATCAATTATCTTGAAGCCAAATGTGCTTAGAATATTTCTAATTTTAGGAAAATAATGAAATTCTATGCATTGTACATTACAGAGTCTGAGGCTACACTTGAATAAAATGTTATTTTATAAATAGGCACATGCACGGGAGAAAGACTATAAACAGCTATTCTGAATGGTTTACCACCAAATGAGTACTTTTACTAATTGACAAAACTTATAAAAAGCTTTGGATTTCGAAGCTTCAAGTAAGAAAATTTTTAAAAATTCAGGTAAGGGATCATGGAATTATATTAGTAAAGATTTTACACAGTACTATAAATTATCAGTAAGTAACTACCTGGTAATCTGTGAAGAAGACAATAAGAAAAGGCATCAGATGAGTAACTTCAAGGGTTCTTTAGATGTTACTGGGACTACAGATTTGTAATAAAGCTTTCACTACATAACAGTTTTGTCCAAACACAGTTCAGATTTAAATAGGGTTGCAGAAAGATAATTCAGCAGGTAAATGTGCTTGATGACCTGAGTTTAGTCCCCAGAACCAGGTAGAAGGAGAGAATCAACTCCTGCAAGTTTCCCTCTGACCTCCACATGTATGCCAGTCATCCATACACAAAGAGATACGCGAATTAATGTATGTAAAACAAAAATCAGAGGAGTGGGGAGAGAGCTCAGTGAAATGCTTATCTTGTAAGCACAAAAACCAGAATTTAATATCCAGAACCCACATTTTTAAGAAAGGGAAGGGGGAAAAAAACTGGGGCTGGGGAGATGACTCAGTGGTTAAGAGCATTTGCTGCACTTGCAGCTCCAGGAATCTGACGCCCTCTTCTGGACTCTAGGGTACTAGACACACTTGGTACACATATATAGATGCAAGTACTCATACATACACATAATAAAAACAAAAGCCGAACAGGGTAACTAGGGAGGCAAAAGCAGACAGATTTGGCAAATACCAGGCCAATGCAAGCCCTGTCTGAAATCAAAAGGGTGATGGGGTGATGGAGCCCAAGGAATGACAGACATAGAAAGCTATCCTCTGCCCATGCAGGCACGCGCACGCACGCACGCACGCACGCACGCACGCGCATACACACACACACACACACACACACTCTGAGCAAGTTACAGAAATTACAATAGCTTAGAGACACTAAAGATCTGACCTGTAGAGAAGGTAAACAGGAAGAGAGCTCACATTTAGAAAAGGATTTGGGTGAGCTATGTGTTCATGCAAGTGTGCGCCTGTTTGTAAACTTGTAGAAATGGTAAGCCATATGCAAAGATATCCTGATTAAGTGCACATGGTTATAGTTGGATAACAAAGGCAGACTGAGAAATGCTCTCAACTCTGGGATAGAAATAAGGAAATAGATTAACATCAGCTTGATACAAGCCAGATATCAAGATAAATGCAGGAGTTTACTGTAGCAGATAAGAACAAGATACTGAACAGTTTGAAAATAACTGAAACTATGGTTCCCCAAACTGTTTTTTGTTTTGTTTTGGAAATTTCTGCCTGTGTAACCCTGGTTGTCCTAAAACTCACTCAGCAGCCCAGGCTGGCATCAATCCCACAGATCCTCTATCTCCTAAGCACTTCCAAACTGTTCTAACAGTTAACTTGAATTCTTCTTTTTAATAATGACATGACCATATAGAAACAAGTACCAAAGAGAGGAAGATAATAATTTTGTAAATATGTAAATAGAAGTACATAAATTGGAAATAGATATGCTGGGAATGGTGCTTCTAATCCCAATGGAAGCTAAGGCAAAAAAGTTGAGGGCCAGACTGGATTATACAGCACAACCAAGTTTAAAACAAGACATAACAAAAGACATGTTTTGGGAGTTTTTGTTTTGATTTGTTTTTTGTTTTGTTTTGGGGAGGTATTTTTTGTTTTGGTTCTTTGAGACAGGGTTTCTCTGTGTAGCTTTAAAACCTCTACCTGCTTCTGACACAGAAGTGCTGGGATTAAAGGGGTGTGCCACAACCACCCAGATAAAAGATGACCATGTTTAAAAATAAAATTAAGTGTCTTAATTTCTTTTACTGTTGCTGTTATAAAAATACTCCGGCAGAGCAACTTAAAGGAGAATAAGTGTGAGCTCACAGTTGAAGGGACAGCGGCAAGCAAGAGCCTGAAGCAGCTGTTACACCACATCAATCAAGAAGCAGAGAACGTGGGAGCTGTTGCAAAGGACATGCATTTGATTTCCAGCATCCACATGGAGGGTAAACTACCTCCTAGGGCACCAGGCATGCATGTGGTGCACAGACATATCACTAATACACATAAAAATAAATCTAATGACAAAAAAAAACCCAAAAACCATAAACTCTAAAAGAAAGTGATTGGCCCAATTATCAACTCCAGTATGAAGGAGGCAAAGGCAGGCAAATATCTGTCAGCTGGAGCCCAGTCTGGTTAACATAAAGAGTTCCAGGCCAGCCAAAGCCACACAGTAAGTCTGTCTCAAAAAAATAAACAAAGAAGTGATTGACTCAAACACTTAACACTTTATTGGTATTTTTTTTCTGACATATTTTCTTCAATCTCCAGAATTATTTCAGAACTAGAAATGTTTAACAGAACTCATCAGCTCACCACTCACACACTAATATGACCTGAGTGAACTCTGAGGGAATCTCAGGTTGCTCTTTGACAGTAATTTTTTAGGGAAGACAATTTGGGATAGTCAGTCTTCAAGCAATTTGATTTCAATTTCAGCCTTCGTAACCTGGGGTGATTTCTGCCAATCACCCATCAACCATAAATAAAGACTAACAACATGCCTCCACAGGAACTGAATTTTCAATCAATAATCCACTTAACAAATATTATCGCCTATGTATTAAGCATTACTCCAACTTCTGAGAATTTAAAACTAAAACAAAACTCTAAAATACTTCTGACCACATACTGATGATAGTCTTGTGATTATATCATTACCATATACCTACTATGCCCAAGCATTCTGATTTTTTTTTTTGATATATAGCAAAGATGATCTGTCTTATAAAATTAATTTTGAGCTTGCTATTTACAATTATCAGTTCTTACCTGGTCCTGTGTTGATAACAATGTAAAGAGAGTTTCCAATGCTGCTCTTCGAACTGAAGATATAGTGTGATGCAAAAATGGCCAAACACGTGGGACTAAAACTGTGAGTGACTGCTGAATACTACCAAAGAAAACACAAATTAATCTTATTTCATTCTCAGTTGAAACTCCATAAATATGTTATCTAATACCAATGTTGTAGGAACCTGGTGATGCTAACCTGTCTCTTTAATAAATAAAAGATGATCCAATTTTCATGAATGTTCACTTAACATTCACTCAAAATGTTATTGTAATAACAAAAGAAATAGGGGAAATGCAGCCAATAAAGGGTAGAGATTTAATAATAGGTTTCTCTAAGGCATTAATGCTTTAATTACCCTTGCCAAGTTAGAACTTTCCAATATATTCTGCAATTTTAACTTTGTTCTTCCCAGAAAAATGGGAAATGTATTCTAGCTACACAATCAGGTTCCCATAACTGTTTTCCATTCCAAGGGATAACCTTAATGTGTAGCTATATAATCATAATTTCTATTCCTCTTTCAGATCTCAAATGAGCAATAGATTAAGAGAAAATAGTAGTTTTGAAATCCCGGCTTAGCATTTTCTAGATTAGGAAAACTCGTATTTCTTCCTTCTCAGGTAAGATTTTAAATGGAAGAACTAGGCTAACTTGAACCATAGCACTTCTGCCACATTCAGGAGTCATTTCTAAAAGGTACGTCAAATTCTTAAGTAATTCTTAAGTAGCATTTGAACTATATTCCTTAAAAGAAAAAAGGTAGAACAAAAAATCAACACCACCATCTCTGTCACCTCGTATGTCTCCCTGAGAGGGTCCCTTTAATGCTATTTTCATTACTTGCAGGTATACCTGAACTTTACTTCCTGCACTTATTTATTTTGTAAATTCATTTTTAAAGTTCCAATTTAATTAAATACATGCACAAGCAGACATGAGTAATTCTGAGCACATAAAAGCATCATAACAAAGACTTGTTAATAGACATGCAGCATTTCTTCTTGTAAACTAGAAAATATCTGCCAATTACCACACATATGGTACACTTTTTCTAATAAGGCCAATTTCGAAATAAAAACAGTGGAAAACTGTATTATTTCACATCAGAAATTGTATTATATTGTACAAGTTTCTTACATTATCCAGATTTTTTAATTATTTCATGATTTTTTTGTGTATGGGTGTTCTACCTGCATGTGTATGTCTGTGCATAACATGCATGCAGTGTCCGCAGAGACCAGAGAGCACTAGAAACCCTGGAGCAAAGTTACAGATGCTGCGAGTCCTAGTGTTGTGTGTGGGTGCCAGGATACTGAGCCTGAGTCCTCTGAAAGAACCAGCGCTCTTAACTCTGAGATTCCACCCTACATTATTTTGTTTTCTTGCTACCACCTAAATCTACAGCCTTTTTTTTTTTTTTTTTAAATGAAAGCTTTACTGAAACATATCCTCTATGTATTGTATACTGGCAATTTTCTGGTTACAGTAACATAGTGAAATAGTTTCAGCTAAGACTGGCTCACAACTAAAAATGTTCAGTATTTAACCCTTCAAAGAGATTTACTTACCTTCTGGTTTAAAGTAATTTAGAAGCCATGACTTTACACCTTTGGGAGAGTTGTCACATGAACTTACTTAATCCCTTTGAATTCTATTAACAGCAGAAGCTGTCAAGAGTGGGAAAACCCACATGTGACTACCACTGTCAGTTTCTGTCTTCTAATGCTTCTATGGGAACTCACTTGCTATTCCGACTTGCACAGTTATGCACTAAATACTACTAGTTGGTAATATATGAAGAACATGCTTTTCATACATGTTTGAATCTCACTAAAATACTCATCCATACAGCTTTAAAATCATAATCATATGAACATTCACTAAACAAACTCACTAGGCTAAGAACAGTAACTTCCCCATTTGTGAATTTTGAAAAAGCTGTATAACATCTCTTCTGCATTTTGGGGAATACTGTTAGTAGAAACAATAACAGCCATTCTGGCATGTTAAATTTTAGAAATCTATATTCTTGGCCATCACTGGAGATAACTATTTTTGTTTGGTTGGTCAGTTTTTGCAGGCAGGGTTTCTCTGCAACAGCTCTATCTGCTCTGGTACTCACTTTGTAGACCAGGCTGGCCTGGAATTCAGAGATATCAGCCTGCCTCTACCTCTCAAGTGCTAGATTAAAGGCGTATGCCACCCAGACCATGTGTGTCATGTCATGGTCTGTGTGTAAACCCTCCCTGGCTATTTTTTTAAAGATTTTTATTTTTTGAGTATTGGTGTATTCCCTGCATGTATATATGTGTGTATGTATGTATTTAACCCAGCTGTGGTAATTTTTTAAACTTATATTTATTTTTCTTTCATGTGCACTGTGGTGTGTTGTTATATCTACAGGGAACACAGGACTGAAATTGCAAGGTTGTGACTGCTGCTGCTTTGTGAGAACCAGTGAGGAAAGCCTGGACTAGAATTATGGTGCTGAGATTTCATGGGCTGCAGAACTGGCTAAGTGGGTAGAACATACATACATCATGTACTATATATACATACATCATACATACACACACCACACATACATTCATACATCACACTCACACACATCATACACACACACACACTTCCACATATATGAATGCATATATGTAGGTAAACATTCATATACATAAAATAAAAATAAGTGTTTAAAAGAAAAAAAAAAAGGCATGAGCCACCATAACCAGGCTCTAAGATGACTTTTTTGTTGTTTGTTTGGGATTTTTTGCATGTTTTTTGTTTGTTGTTGTTTTTCGAGACAGGGTTTTTCTGTATAACAGCTCTGGCTGTCCTAGGACTCACTTTGCAGGCCAGGTTGACCTAGAACTCAGAGATTCCCCTGACTCTGCCTCCCAAGTGCTGGCCTCAAAGCCAGCAAAATGACTGTTTTTTAAAATAAAGTACCTACTTTAGATCCACAAGCTAATGAACTAATACCCTAACACCCAAGATAAGGAGAACAACTATTTTAGATTTCTTGTGTGTATGCGGTGCTAGAGCTTGGGGCTTTTTATGTTATGCAGTCTCCCACTAAGCTCTGATCCTAGCCCCTAAAATAATCTTTATTGCCTCATAGTTCTAGTAGCTAGAATAAAGAAGGAAAAAAATTCCTGAGAGACAGTGATGTCCTCAATATACAACACTATTCTTAAAGGTGCCAGAATAGTCTTAAGTTTAACCAACTGGAAAGATATATAAAGGCTTATTATTCTATCACAATAATAAGAAATAATTACCTGCATTGCTGGACCTGAGGGTAAGTTAACATAGATGAAAGAAGAGTCATAATACTATTTGTTGAAGCTGTTAGATCATCTAATTCCAGAAGAGAATCCCATAAGGTATTTATAATGGAGGGTACCTGTAAGATCAGTTTTTATGAAAAGTTATTGTCTTCACAAAAAAATTCATAAATCCTACAGATTATATCCAAAGGGTCATTAATGACTCAACCGGATATATAATTCCAATGAATTTGGACAGTGTCAGCTTTAAGTATTGTCAAGGAAAAGACACTTCTTGCCATTAACAATTCTCTACCCTCTTTTTAGTGCCATTTGGCTCTACTTTTATGACTTTCTCCCCAAGCAGAGCTCTACTGGGCAGGGTAACTTCAAGGAATTTTAAGTGATATAAACAGTCATGAAAACCACAGTTTAATTTCTGATCTCACACTTTTAACTGCATATTCTGGATTTTATAAAATGGAACTGTAGCTAAAATTTAACAGTCTTCTAAAAATGAGGTGAGGTTAAAATGCTAAGAGATAAAATCAAAATTAAAACTTGACATCTCTAAACATAAGAAAAGAATTTAAGAAGAAATAGCTGTTTCTTTTTCAAGTAATTTCTGTTATTATGTATGTGAAAGGAATCAGACAATACACAACTCACTATTCCCAAAGACAAAGCATAATCAAGCTTCCATGCATCAGGAGAATTTTCATAAAAGGCATAGGAGATAAAATAACAAGATCTCAGTCTCAGAGTTTTTCCTACTATTCCACATCAAATGTAAACATGCACTATAGGAAGAAAATGCTGAAAAACTTTTAATATACCTTTTGTGTCTGAAGGTACACAAGGCTTTCTACTACAGGCACTAAGGATGCTGCAGCAACAGCTCTGACATCGTCATCAAGGTCCTGGAGTCCTTCGATTATTCGTGTTAAAACTTTAGGCAATAAAGTACTAATTACATCCTGCAAAATAGTACATTAAAACAAGCTAATTTTCTATGGTATAATTACTGTGTTAAAACATCTCTATTAACTTTCAACGTATATTCCAGTAGTTTTATATTTGAAAATAAGAACAGAAAGGTTAGCAGAAGTTTTCATAAATAATCCCACTAGAGAAAGATTCCAAATACTTTATTAAAAGCTATCTATCAAGTACTGAGGCTGGAAAGATGGCTTAGGGGTTAGGAGCACTGGCTGCTCTTCCAGAGGACCCAAGTTCAATTCTTAGCACCCACATGGCAGTTCATAACCATCTGTAACTCCAGTTCCAAAGGATCCAACACCCTCTTCTCAAACACACATGCAGGCAAAAAACACCAATGCACATAAAATAAAAAACAAATAAACAAACAAAAAAAAGCTATCAAGTAGTATAGAGGCTGGTCATGATGGTACACACCTTTAATCCTTTAATCCCAGTATCTGTGAGTTCTATGCCCGAGACTACATAATAAGACCGTATCAAACAAAACATGATTATTAGCTAGGTGGTGTATACCTTTAATTTCAGCACAGGGACAGAAGCAGGCAGGTCTCTGAGTTTGAGGCCAGTCTGAGTTACACAGAGAAACTGTTTTGAATAAGAAAAACAAAACAAAACAAAACATCAAATACATCGTTACTGGATGTAATTTAAACACCAGAACACTTCCTAGCAAGACTATATAACTGATGTATGTGAATAGTTCAAGTTCAAGGCCAGCCTGATCTATAGAGCAAGTTCCAGGACAGCCATGGCTATACAAAGACACCCTACCTCAAACAACAAAAGGAATTGGTCTTGTGGAACTGAGTAGTAAAACAGCTTGCTCTACAAGCATAGAGATCTGAGTTCAAAACCCCACAAAACGTGCCAGCTGTTGTGGAATGATCTTTCAGTACACTGAGTATGTATTCCTCTCATTGGTTAATAATAAAAGCTATTTGGCCACTATCCAGCATGTTAAGTTTAGGCAGAACAATCAAACTGAGAACTCATATGAGGAGGGACTGAATCAGGAGAGATGCCAGCCAACCACCAAACAAGTAGGGTGTGCAGAAAATGAGCCACGTGGCAAAACAGAAATATTGGTTAATTTCAATGTCAAAGCTCGAAATAAGCATGAGCTATTGCTTGAGCATTAATAACATAAGCCTCTAAGTAATTATTCGGAAAAGGCTAAGGAACAGGGAGGGACAAACTTCCATTTACAGCAGCACTGTTGGAGACAGACCAAGGGCTCTCAAGAAACTGCTGGCTAGACAGTAAAAGAGATGATATTCCAGTTCAGTAAGAAATCCTGTCATGGCCATTAGGAAGAATGACAGATTCTAATATAGTAATATATCTGTGGTAAGTCATTACACCAGAGATACTTTAATATCTGTGATCACTGATACACTATTCACAGTAGCCAAGATGCTCATCGACACATGAGTAAAAGAAAACGTGGTATATACACAAAATAGAAAAAACTTATTTGTCCATAAAAAAGAATGAAAGTGTGACAACCACAAAAAAACGGATAGACTTAAAAATAATTATATTAAGCAAAATAAGCCAGACTCTGATAGACAAGTATCAAATGTTTTCTCTCGAGGAAGGGGTACCCTTGAACTCATAAGACCACAGCAGTAGAAAGAGAACTATAAGAGAGAGAAGGACTAAGGAGAAACAAGAAAAGAAAATGAGCATTTGTGTCACAAAAGCAAAAGGAGGGATCATCAAGAGGTAGATGGGGTTTGAAGGAGATTAATAACAATAAAGAATACATACATACATACATACACACACACACAGAGAGAGAGAGAGAGAGAGAGAGAGAGAGAGAGAGAGAGAGAGAGAGAGATCAGGCTTCAAGAAAAGGACCACAGGTCCCATGTTGGACCAAGAAAATGACAAAAAGAAGCTCCTGAAACATCCCAAGAAGGCCAGACAAGGCTTTAGGTGGAGATAAAGAGTAGTAGAATAATCTCAGGAAGCTAAAAGCCAAGGCCAGAAGTAGGATTATAAAATCTGGCAAAAAGGAAACTGTTCCTGTTCCTTGTACTTGAGCTGATGGTGAGCCCCTTCCATTCCTATTTAAACATCTGGATTCCCTGAAGTAATATCTTTAATCACCTACAGCCAGAATAAAGTGTTAACCTGGAGCTTGTTATACTCTATAATCAAATTTTTTGAAATAATATGAAAATGTCAATTCTTTCATACATTAAGCAAATATTAATTTAAAATTTATAAAAACAAAAAAGAGGAACAAATTCTTCTCAAGAGAGGAGTCAGCTTATTAGTCAGAAAAGTGATAAATAATAAGTTGTTTTTTTTTTTTGGAGACAGGGTTTCTCTGTATAATAACCCTGGCTGTCCTGGAACTCACTCAGTAGACTAGGATAGTCTCAAACTCACAGAAATCTGCCTGACTCTCCCTCCTGAGTGCTGCTGGGATTCAAAAGGCATGCATGCACCACCATGACCAGCTTAAAAGTCATTTTTAAAAAGCTAGTCTTGCAGGATAAATGGTCTTCCCCAGGGAAGAATATATTAATTGGTTATCCAACATCCAATATCAAATGGTCAGCCCTAAAAACATACATCAAGTAACATTAATATTATGGACCAAGCAGATTTTACTTAGGAATATGTATGTATATACATATAGGCACGCATTAACAATTAATGAAAAACATGAGTTTGGAAGAGAGCAAGGAGGGGAATGTGGGAGGAGTTGGAAGGAAGAATGGGCAGGGAGAAATGCTGTAATTAATTACAATCTGGTTTTAAAGATTTATTACTTATTATGTATTATGTATACAGAATTCTGCTTGCATGCATGCCTGAATGCCAGAAAAGGGCATCAAATCTCATTACAGATGGTTAAATTAAAAACAATCTTATTTTACATATCAATCCTAGCTTCCTCTCCCTCCTGACCTCCCACTCCCCCCCCCCACAATCTCCCCATCCCACCCTCCATCCCATACTCCTCAGGGTAAATGAAGCCTCCCATTGGGGACCATCAAAGTCTGTCACATCACTTGTGGCAGGACCTAGGCCCTCCCCTTGTGTATCTTCATTCTATTTCTATAGAAGCTCTAAGGGGGGAAGGTTTTATCTGAAGAGTTGATAGGTGAGTTGCAAGAACTAAAAGGGCCAGGAAAAGCAAATAACAAAGCAGAAAGGATAAAGACATAGAAAGCTGGGCTTTTGAGCAGAAATCACAAGGTGATATTTTATTCCTGGCAGTTTAAAACAACAACAACAACAACAAAAACAACCTGTAAACTGCTAACAGCATCACCTATTTCTGTGATACTTTCTCAAGAAGGCAAGCTTGAACCTGGCATGATGACACACACCTGGAATCTCAGAACCCAAGAGGCAGAAGCAGAACCACTTCTGCAATTGTGAGGCCCAGCTGGATCTATACAAGTTCCAGGCCAGGTGGAGCTACACACCTAGATCATAAAACAAAGGAGCAAACAGACAATCAAGCATATCCCTTACAATAAACAAAACACCTAAGACTAGAAAATCCTTCACATGCACTTTCAAAACCTGAGTTATTTACCTGACGAACTGCCAGAGCGTATTTTATTCCCAGCAGACCACCATGTCTAACTTCCCACTGTTCTTGGGTCAGTAATTTCAGAAGCACATCCACAGTCTTATGAACTCCTGTTTCATTCATGTGCTTTAAAACCACACCTAATGTTTGAGCACAAGTTTCACGAACTGGTGCTACAACCTACAGAACAGAAAAAATTTCATATATGCAGAAAATTTACTCATGTAGCATTTACAATCTGGGCAAAGCTTCACTCAGATGATGATACTTACTTCATCAGAAACAAAGTCTCCAAATCTGTCCAAGGCAAAAACACAAAGGAGTCTAATGACTAAGTCCTCCAACCACTCCTGATGCTGCTGAATCATCTATTAAGATATAATCATTTTTAATAATAGGTAAAAATCAACTCTGTACTAGGAACATAATAGAAGTGTTAGGTTAAAAAAAATTACAATACTGGGACAGACTATCAGCTAAGTTTAAAAACAAAACAAACAAAAGAAACACACAAAACAATACTGAGACAGACTATCTTAGCAGAATAAACAGTTACCAAACGGTGGCAGAGTTCCATATACCATGTTTATATGCAACCATGTCCTCTTTACTGATTATATTCAGAGACTATATCAAAATTCATGGTTCTTATATTCATGGTTCTATTATGTTCCCTGTACTCTTAAGGAAACTAATTATAAGTTGAGCACCCAGGAAGCAGAGGCAGAGGCAGAGGCAGACAGATCTCTGTGAGCTCCAAACCAACCAGGGCTAAATAGTGAGACTGTTTCAAAGCACCCCCACATTGAAGCAAACAAAGAAAAAAGGATTACTTTAGATTACTATATATCAGGTATGCCAGTGTTTCTTCCTACAGACATGCTGCTCAGCCACCATTACCATTTAATTCGCCACCACTGTACTCTACCGCATTATATCCTGCTCAAATGCTCCTTTCTACAATTTCTCCACCCCAGTGTTTCTGAATATCTGTTCCCTAGACTTATTCATGACTGTAAACTTCTGTATTTCTAATTCTTCTTTAACCTTTTCACAGTACTTCCTCTTACCTTGCACTCCTGCTTCATGGTATATAACTTTTGTTACTTCCCCCTAAGTTGGAAAGAGTCTGACTACTAAAACTGAGTCATAATTTTAATATACTTACCTCTTCTAAGGTGCTGTCTCCCATTTTACCACCACTTTTCCCATGCGCTTTAAGAATTTCTCTAAGTCCAGTACCTGCCCCATGTCGAACCTAAAAAACACAGGAAGCAAGTATCAGAAGTCTAATGTTTAAAGAAACCAAGTTCAATTTTTCTTTAATATGAAAATGTTTCTCAGCACTGATGTTACAGGAACATCTATTAAAGCATAATTGTGTCTGACTGCCTTCCTGATTTCTTTACTTCCTTTAGACACTCTGTAACCCTGATTGATCTGAAAGCTGCTATGTATACAAGGATGGCCAAGAACTCAGAAAGATTGTCCTGTTTCTGCTTCCCTAGTGCTGAGATTAAAGGCATGTACCACCACACTTGGCTTACAATCATGTTTTTATTAATATGCATTTTTTACTAGAATATACAGAAATTAATATAAATGATACCTTACAAGACTGTGTTTTTCAACTGAGATAAATTACATTTTTTTCCCATAACTTTTGGTTACATGGAAGATTTTAAAAGTTGAGAAAGAAAATAGTTATTTTTCAACTCTAGCCAGGTAATTAACTACCTGGCTCTCATATCCACCCCCAGCCGTTAGCTACACTCAGAACTAAACAGAAAGGGAAAAGAAAGTTCTATATATTTTTTTTCTGTCTAGTCTAAACACTAATATTTTAGAAGTACATGCATTAAAAACAAAAAAAAAAAAAATGGTCAAGTGCCAAAAGAGGAGAATTCACACAAGATGCTTCCTTATAGCCCATGGATAAATCTCCATTCTCAGAGATGAGGATACTCTTACATGTTATCGGAAAAGGGGGGGGGGGGCATTGATACTGTAGTCATTTATTTAAAAATGCTAAGACTAACTTAACTTTTAACAAGTACTCATAGCAGGATTTTTCTCCTTTTCTTTTCCTCTCTTTTTCTTTCCATGCTGACAATAACACCCAGGCAGGGTCTCATACATGCTAAGCAAGTGCTATTCCGATGAGCTACATCCCTGGGCCCCAAAAAGCCTTGTTTGTTAATGCAAGGGCCAAATAAAGGTCTGAGATAACCAACTAGTAATTCAACCAAAGGCTTCATTTTCACCTTTTCTATATAGTGGGATATGTTTGAAATTTTTTTAAAGAAATACTTTGGAGGCTAAATTACTTCTGAAACTGGTTTGAAAACTACTACCTTGTCTACAGCCTATATCACTCTGGAAGTGCCTGATTTCAACTCAAAATTGTTTTTGTTTTGATGGCGGGAGTGATCTTAAGGTTTGAGCTCAGGGCCTTGTGTATGATAACATGGGCCTTGGTACAGCTAGAATGCACACCCAGGCACTGAAATTACTACTCTTGGCAAATCAAAACTGCCACTGCATGATATAGTGGTAAACACTTGTAATCCCAGAAACTCAGGAGGCTAAGTCAAGAATATTACAAGTTCAAGGCCAGACTAAACTACAATGAGACTGTCACCCTATTCCCCAAAAGCTGTCCATTTTCAATGAAAAATGATTTTTGTATTGTCTATGAGAAAAATACAAGTCTTTATGGTAGCCCAAAGAACAAAAAGAAATGAACAATTTGTTTTAGGACATAATTTAAAGGACGAGAGAGGTTTAAAAAAAAAAAATCTAAAAATTTCTACTTAGAAGTTGAACCTCATATGGTGGAGTACACTTTTAATCCTGGCACCCAGGAAGCAGAGGCAGAGCAATTTCTGTCAGTTCAAAGCCAGCAAATTACATGATGAGATCCTGTCTCAATCCTACCCCATCCTGCATGCACGCACGCACACACACACACACACGAGAGACAATAAAAACTATATAATATGACCTAAGTCCTAAGAGAGATGCAAGGGGAAAATAGGAATCTTAGCACACGTTCTATCCCTGGCATTGTTTCCTTCGTTAACACCAAAGAGCTCAGAGAAAGATGCTTTACCTCCCAGGAGGGATTAAACAGGTCATTGCAAAGTTCTTCACAGAAGCTTTCCAAAGGCCATTCATTTGTCTAAATAAGAAAGATATAATTAGTACTAGATCAAAGCTCTATGCTAAAATTTAAGAAATTCAATAAAGTGTGTTTGTTTGTAAAATTAGCAATAATAACAAAGCTTTAAATTTTTAAAATAAACGTTTTACTAATAAAGTGTTAAGACATTTACTAATAAATTTCTCTTGGTTAACAAATAACACAATATTCTCAATATATACATTTAAGAAACTATGAACAGGGGGTGGAGAGATGGCTCAGTAGTTAAAAACACTGACTGCTTTTGTAGAAAACCCAAGTTCAATTCCTAGCACTCACATTACCGCTCACAACTGTCTGTAACTCCAGTTCAAGGGGATCTGACAGCCTTTTCCGGATTCCATGGACACCATTAATAAAAGTGATGCACAGACACACATGCAGCAAAACATCCATACAAATAATAAAAATAATTGTTAAAATAAAAAGAAAGTTATAAACAATTTCAATATACCTCCTCAATTAAGGAAGAACTTTCTGGAACATTATCAATCAAGACTTTGGAATCATTTGCAGTCTGATTAATAACAACATTTGCTACTTTTCGTCTCTTCTCTTCTGGCTCTCCATCAGTGCTATCATTGCTAAAAAAGAAGTTAACAGTTTTAAAGTAAATTAAGGAAAATATGAATGATCAACAACACAATGAAGAAAAATCCAACATCTTCATGGATATATTAATTTTGCTTATGTGGTTTACTTAAAAACCTTATGTGTCAACTACGATAATGAACTCATTAATATTTTTGAACAAAATATATCCCACTATTCTCTAAGTTGTGAATCTTTTCTTTCAAACTGAATCTCAAGTCTAACATTCTTTTATCTCTATAACGAGTTCCTTTTAATTTTAAACCCTTCTAAACCAACAACTTAATCTAGCATGACATTTAACTTTTTTAGGCTTTTGCAACATAGAGAAAACTAATATGCCAAGTAATATGATATATGATTATTAGTCAAAAGAATATGATTAAATTAGGGCTGGAGAGATGGCTCAGAGGTTAAGAGCACTGGTTACTCTTCCAAAGGTCCTGAGTTCAATTCCCAGCAACCACATGGTGGCTCACAGCCATCTGTAATTGGGTCTGGTGCCCTCTTCTGGTGTTGAAGCAGACATGTAAACAGAGCATTGTAAACACAATAAATAAAAAAGAATATGATTAAATTATGTTGTAAGAAATGTTTTTAATTTAAAAGTATACAAAAACTGAACACTGATAAAAAGTATGCAGAAAATTTGAGTAAAGTACTGTTTTATAACTTGAAAAAAAATACAAAGGCTAACCAAAGGAGAAATATTAAAAGCAGAAAAAAAATGTAATATTACTTTTATTTAATCTGGGTATGGTAGCACACCTTTTACCCCAGCATCAATGAGCTCAAGGTCAGCCTAGCCAACAAACCAACAAAAACAAAAAAGACTACCTTTATATATCATTAAAAGAATTGAAAAGGCCAGGCATTGGTGGCAGACACAGGAGGATCTCTGTGAGTTCGAAGCAACATGGTCTACAAAAAATAGTTCCAAGACAACCAGACTGTTACACTGAGAAATCTTACCTCAAAAACCAAACCAAAACAAACAAAAATAATTGAAAAAGTAGGGTAGTTTAAAGTATAGATAGTCTTGCTCTCTGAATTTTTCTCCTCTTACATCATTTTTTGTTTGTTTTTCAAGACAGGGTTTCTTTGCATAGCCCTAGCTGTCCTGGAATTAGCTCTGTAGACCAGGGTGGCCTCAAACTCACAGAGGATCAGCCTGCCTCTGCCTCCCAATGCTAGGATTACAGGTGTGTGTGCAACAACAGGCCCAGATCTCAGTCTCTGCATCTTAACAGTGTGAGTTTTTGACCAACAGTCCTTAGATCTTTAAACTTGCATAATTCTACTTCTAGACATTTGCTTTTATGATTGCATTTGGAATGTATCTTCCTAGAAAGTTTCTTGTGGAAGGAGGTCGGAGAGAGAGCCGGGAAAAGCTCTCTTGCTGGCGTGACTTGGACAGGAGCACATCGGGTTGAATTTCCTGGTGTTCATCTGTCTAGGTTGTAAGTTATTTCTCCCTGAATAAACATCTATTTGGCCTATTTGTTTATCCAGATCCTTATTTAACAGCAATACAGATTTTTCAATTTTATTCTAAAATGCAGACAAATATCCAACTAGAAATGATTCAAACAGAATTGCACTCATCTGCTCACATGGGTAAATAATGTAGTTTTTAAATTAATTCATTGGATGAGCCAGTATGACTATATGGTAGGAATGAAACATATAATATGAAGAAAATAGCATGTCTTCCTAATCATTAATGTGGCACTGACCATGCCCATTGGGGGTGGAGCCATGGGCGGATGCGACCTGTTGAAGGAGGTCTGAGGAAGAAGGAAGAGCCAATGGAAAAGCTCTCTTGCTGGGTGACTCAGACAGGAGAGCATCGGGTTGAATTTCCTGGTGTTCATCTGTCTAGGTTGTAAGTTATTTCTCCCTGAATAAACATCTATTCGGCCTATTTGTTTCTCCTGATCCTTATTTAACAGCAATAGTTTCTTAAGAGCCAGCACCCTTATTTCAGATCTCTAGTCTAATCTCTGTGAAGGCCCTTCTAGACCATACAATTTCCAGCTTTTTCCATGTTCCACTTCTATGGTGGTAAGAATGGTCCCCACAGGCTCATATATTTGAATGCTTAGTCACCAATGAATGGCACTATTTGAGAAGGGTTTGGAGGTGTGACCTTGTTAGAGGAAGTGTGTCACTTATAGGTGGGGTTTGAGGTTCCAAAAGCCTGTGCCAGAGCACTCATATACATAAAATATATGAAAAAATCTTTTAAAAAAATAACCTCAAGCATAGATTTCTATCAAATGTATTTATTATTCATCTGTTTGTGTTTAACTCTCAAACACTTTATAGCTTCATCTGAATTTAACAGAAGTACAACAAAGACCTAATTTTATAATAGTTTTAATATTTGCTAATCTATAACTTACTCAAACATTTATTGCATTGGTTTAATAGACACAAGGGACCCACAAATATATAATTTAACAAGCACTTTCAGAGACCAATCTGAAAGATGTAGTTTTGAACTAGCTACCCTTTAAGGACAGATAACACTATTTATTTGTTTGTTTGTTTGGTTGGTTGGTTGGTTGGTTTTTCGAGACAGGGTTTCTCTGTATCGCTTTGGAGCCTGTCCTGGACCTAGCTCTGTACACCAGGCTGACCTCGAACTAACAGAGATCAGCTTACCTCTGCCTCCTAAGTGCTAGGATTAAAGGCACTCACCACCAATGCCTGGCAAGACAACACTTTTATTAATTCAAGTAAATAAGACAATTACTCTACTTCAGAATTCTTTTCTACAAAAAAGACTAACCAAGCAAGCCTAGATTATCACCAACTCTTTATTTTTAGCATAGCCCCTAACTGGAGAACAGGGGATAACACAATGACAATACTTTAATTTAAAGTCCATCATCTTGACTGGTGATCCTTAGATCACCTCTCTGAATTCATTCTCGTGTTCTCCATTTGACACACTTCAGCCATCCTTTCTACCCCATAGTGAAGGAATTTACACTCTTCCCTTATAGGTCTTCAGTCTTCCTGTAAGGCTAAAAATCACTAAGCAAAAAATAAAAACGACAAAAAAATTCTACTCCTATACATTTTTCTGCAGAAACAATCTCATTCCACAGTAACAGTAAATACTCTGTCCTGAGTAAACAATCCAAGCAGCACTATTCAGCTTAATAAATATCATCAAAATTTTCATCTGTAAATCAAGCACAATTACTATTTCAAGTGAATAAACAGAAAGATAACTACCTCTTCTCATTAGTTTCCACTGCATCCCTGGATCTTTGTTTTGCAAATAACTTGGCCATTCTTTTAGCTTTGTTCTTCTGTCTATTACTCATTCCTGCTCGGAATTCTGAATCTATCAATTCAGCTGCCTGAAGAGTCTAAAAGGGGGAAAAAAAGAGTTTAAACTGTCAGAAATTAAAATAAATACCTACAGTTTCAATCTTAGGAAAGAAATAGATACATAAATTTTAATATATAGAGATTAAGCATTCTTTTTGATAATATTATATTACTATGTTATATGGCTGTATCATGATTTCACTCAAGTGTGCTGGAACACTTAAAATCCAACACTTGCAAGGGTGGAGGAAGATGAAAAAGCCAGGGCTATCTAGAAAGGCCTTGTCTCAAAATCAAATGGCATGCCTTTAATCCCAGTAGAGGGTATATGTGAAATATGTGAGTTCAAGGTCAGCCTGGTCTATCTATTGAGTTCCAGGGCACCCAGAAACACATAAAAGGACCCTATCCCCCTAAAAAATAATCAATAAAAAATAAATAATAAAAAATATTTATTATCTAATTCTCAACAGACAAAGTCTTCTTATTTCATAATTATTTTTATACTACAGGTATGGCATAAATAAATAACCCTAACAAGGAGAGGGTTTCTGAAGAGCTGAAACTTCAAAATAATCATAATACCATCAAAAGCTTCTCAATAAAAGAAACCAATGCTTATCAAGTGTTGTGTGTGTGGGAGGAGGTATTTATTGCCTTAAGTGACTGACTGGTCCAGTATTCCACATCAGCTTAGCCACATGATCCTTTCTTCTTAGCCACTTCCTACTTCTTTAGATCTTTTTCTATTCATTGCACAATAAGCAAATAATAGGGTGCTTGTCTACTCAGGAGGCTGATGCAGGAGGACAATGAGTCCAGAAATTTTGACCTGAGCAACATAGGAATCCCAGCCCCCTGGAGGCAGAGGCAGAAGAGGCACAGAGAAACAGACACAGAAAGATATATATACTGTGTTTATATAATAAAAATTCATTTCTGAAGCCAGGCAATGGTAGGACACTCCTTTTATTCCAGTACTCTGGAGACAGGTGGCTCTCTATGAATTTGAGGCCAGCCTGGTCTACAGATTGAATTCAGGGGTGGGGGAGCAACAAAGAAATTCCTTTCTCTGTCATCTGTCTTAAGAATTCCCTGAAATTGTAACTTCACACTTGTAAGGGTTACAAGTATGGGTGCTGTGTTGAGGTCTTGAAACCAGGAACCACTGGCACATAACAATGCAGCTGTAACAAGCACATAGCAACAAAAACCTTTAAGAAATTGCCCTCAAGGGGCCTCAATATGCAAGATCAACCTGTTAGGACCAAAGCCTCCCGGACAAGACAAGTCCTTCTCTGTAGCTCAAGCTAGCCTAGAACTCATTATGCACCCCAAGCTGGCTTCTGCCTATAGTTAAGGGATTATAGACACATACCACTGTACCTGACCAGAAGCAGTAAATATTAATGGAGCCAAAGGGACCTAAAAGATTTTAGAGGATAGGAGAATGAATACTGAACTTCTTGAAATGTAATATTTCACTGGTGTGTGACACAGAGCCAGAGCCACAGCCTTTAGAGCTTCAAAAGACTGTGTCCAAAATGAAGTTAATGTGCTCCAGGTTCAATGGAGACCTTGTCTCTAAAACTAAAGTAACTGATCAAGAAAGACACTAGATGTTGACCTGACTTCTACATACAAGAACACCATGGAAAACTTCATGCATACACCCACATGAACACATACATATATATACTAAACATATAAATGTGTTCTTTTACAAATACTGATATACTAAGCTATACTAAATGGGGAATGGTCAATATGGCCTAAATGGATACACACAATATTTGGGTCTATAAAAATTTTTTGGTTTATTTGCATGACAAAATGAAGTAAACCCTTTGTTTTGTTATTTGCAATCAAATAACCCAATGTTTTACCTACAGATTGTTTGTTTACAAGAGCTGCTGAAGTTGGGGTGTAATCCAAATCTTCATCGTTGAAGAGTTCTTCAGTACTCATTCCAATGGCTTCTCCCATATTAAGTCCAAGTTTCTTCTGTAATAATTTCCGTTGACGTGCTATTCTCTCTTTAGGATCCACCTCACCTGTAAACAGAAAAGAAATATATTCCCTCCAAATCAGTTAAGGACATTTTTTCCTATGTGCAGATCAGACTCCCACTACATTAAGAAGCACAAACTGATATTTGCTAGATTGATTGCAAGTGGTGCCACATGTCTGTAATTCCAGCTCTCAGAAAGCTAAGGCAGCAAGCAGTAGGGGACCAATCTAAGTTACAGAGTTAAGTTGTCAACAGCAAAATATCAAACCCTTCAATGGAAAACAGTAAAACAGAATTATACCAAAATAAAAACTGAGGGGGCTGGAGAGATGGCTTCAGGTTTAAAAGCACTCCTCTTCCAGAGGAGCCACCTTTGATTCTTTGTACCCGCATGGCAGTTTATAACTGGTTGTAAATGCAGTTGTCGAGGATCCAATGCCCTTTTCTGGCCTTCTCAGTCACCAGTCATACATCCAGTGTACAGGCAAAACACCCATACACATATAAGACACATTTTTTTAATTTGATAAATAAGAGCCAGGTGTGTATCTTTAGTCTCAGAGTCCAAGAAGAAAGCAGACCTCTACGTTCCAAGCCAGCTAGGGCTACATAGTTAAAACTCTGTCTCTAAATAAATTAATTTTTTAAAAATTAAAACTTATGGGGCTGGAGAGGTGGCTCAGAGGTTAAGATCACTGGCTACTCTTACAAAGGTCCTTAATTCAATTCCTAGCAACCACATGGTGGCTTAAAACACTGGCTGCTCTTCCACAGGTCCTGAGTTCAGTTCCCATCAACCACATGGTGGCTTACAACCATTTATAGTGGGATCTGATGCCTTCTTCTGGCATAAAGTCAATAGGGCACTCACATACATAAAATTAATAGATAAATCTTTAAAAAATTAAAACTTGACTTTAAAACTGCTTTTATAAAGTTCAATATAAAAATACTTTCTCAAAAGCATCACTAGGAGGCAGGGGAAAATGGATCTCTATGAGTTTTGTCACCTTTGTCTATAGCAAGACCTTGACTCAAAAAAATCAAAACAGTAATTATCTCAGGGCAGCTAAGATGGCTCAATGGATAAAGGGGTTGTTGTAAGCCTGGTGAGCTGAATTTGATCCCTGGAGCCACATACTGAAAAAGAGAACTAACTCTTGCAAGCTGTCCTCTGACCTCCACAAGTGCACATCACACACACACACACGCATGCACGCACGCACGCATGCACGCACGCAAGCAAGCAAGCAAGCAAAATGTAATTTAAACAAAACCAACAGTAGAACTAAAGAGACAGTGCAGATTAGGATTATTTGCTGTTTTTCCAGAATTCTCAGTGTTCAGTGTCAATGGCTCGCAATCACTTGTAATTCCAGATCCAAGAGAACAAAACTAACTGTAAGTTTATGGGTCTTGATTTTAAAACTTGCTAAAATAGTCAAGTGTTACATGCGCTGAATTCCAGCACTTGGGAGGACTCAGAGGCAGGAGGATCTCTGTGAGTTCGAGGCCAGCCTAATCTACAGAGTGAGTTCCAGGATAGGCTCCAAAACAATACAGAGAAACCCTGTCTTGAAAGAACAAAACAAAAAAAAAGTTCACTTAAGCTGCTGGGATACCACACTCTGCCCCATTTTTAAGGGACAACCTATTTACTGAAATCCATTAAAAACATCAGAGGTTTTTCTACTCAAGGCCACAATCATCTTGAATAGGAAAACATTTATTTCCTTGTGCCCATCCCTTTTTGGTTTTTGAGGCAGAGTCTCCCTCCCTGTGTTACAGTCTAGACTCAAATGATCCTAAGGAGCTGGCATGCTAAGTAAGGAGCCAGCGCACTCAGCCATTTATTTACCTTTGTATCTAATATATTCTGTTAGCTTAAAGAGCCAAGGGCTGATTTTAATTTTAGGTTTTTACTTTGCACACAGGCACAAGATTCAACACTACTCAAAACATAAATATAATATAATAAAATAACCTTCAAATACCCAGAAGAGTAAAAACATTGCCACATTCTGTATTGGTTCTGATTAATCCAGCTTTAGAACAAGCACTGTTGGCTACTTTGTCCACCTATAACTCCCACATAAATAAAAATTTCAGTCAATACACATTTCACGATTCCTTATATATTAAACAGCACACGAAATTATAAATTAGCTTGTAAGCAACATTTCACACTTCTCCAGGACTACTACTAACCTGATTTTTCATCTTGGACCTCAAATTCTGCACCAGCAGACCCCAAAAGTGATGCACCATGCTGTAACAATCTGCATATATCAAATCTGTCAAAATTTAATCGATCTGTAGTAGATGAATCTTCCATAGAACTTTCTGTAGATTCTAGACAAGGTTTAAAAAATATTAAATTGACCATATAGTTAAAAGTGTAGAATGAAAGAACATGTCATAGCATTACTTGCAGTATTGGCTAATATTTAAGAAAAGCAAAGAAATAGAAGAGCCACTGTGATTTATCTACAATCACTCCTTAGTTATCTGTGAATCAATTATTAACTTGGTGGCTCCTCTTCTACAAACCATCAAAATGTTAAATGGGTATGTTTCCAACCATGAAAGCATCTCTGTGTTGACATATATGTTAAATATAATTTAATTTACTAAGGGTTTAAAAACCTCCAGAGTTAGTTTGATTTTATTATACTGTTAAATCAGAAGATAATAGTGCGCAAAATGTATTCATAAATAAGTGACAAACATTGTCTCTCCCTATGTTGGAGAAATACAAACTACTCATTCAATAGGTCTTGATTTTCATATTCTAATTGTTACCTCATGACAAACTATTGAAATTATAAATCCATTTGAGAACCAAGAATATCTTCAAAGTGTTCTACATTCTTGCCAAAAAAGGTCAGCTACTCATGTGCAACTATAACTGCTTACTAGCACAACAGTAAATCTGGCATTTTCAGTATTTACTATAAACTATAGTATAACTGCTTTAACATAAAATGACAATTGTGCCAATAAAGGACGCAGCCATGTGTACCAATTCGCTGCACAAATTGCGCCCAGTGCATACCCAAGGACAATGCCATTAAGAAGTTCTCCATTCAGAACATTGTAGAGTGTCTTTGATGCCTATGTGCTTCCCAAACTCTATATCAAACTGCCTTATTGTGATTACTGTGTGAGCTGTGCTATTCATAGCAAGGCAGTCAGCAATCAGTCTTGGGAAGCCCAAAAAGACCAAACACCCCACCACAATTTAGACCTGCTGATACAGCACCACAACCTCCACCAAAGCCCACATAAGAGGTGGCTTCATAAAGGCAGAAGAAAGAACGCCTCAAAAAATAAAATGGGACTTATATTTAAAAAAAAAAAAAAAAAACAACAAAAAACTAATGAATGTTTGCTAGCAATGTTAAGCACAATAATTTTAATGCTAGTTTAACTAGAACTGCATTGTATCTATCTACCAAGATAATATGGGAAAGAACTGAAAATAAAAGGTTCTGCCTTTACATTTAACAAAAGGCAAATTAACACAAATATTCAAAGTAACACATCAGAAAATAAAAGCAAAAACTATAAGATACGATTTATTCAAAAAACTAAAATGAATCTAGTTGCTCCTTACTGAATTCTCATTTAGGGAACATTTATTTTATCTTATGAAGTACCATACAATACTAGAATTAAAAAACAAACTCAACCAGCACTCAGAACATAGAGGCGAGTGGATCTCTGTGAGTTCTAGGCCAGCCTGGTCTACAAAGCAAGTTCCAGCACAGCCAGGGCTGTAACACAAAGAACCTCTGTTTCAAACACAAACACTCTTGGAAACTAAATTTGACAGAATTCATACCACTACATAACTGATAGTGTTGACAGAGTCTAAAACACAAAACTTAGATAAAATAATACACAATAAAAGTTCACTTAAGGAAAGGCGTTAGTGGCACAAGACTTTGATCCCAGCACTTGGGAGGCAGAGGCAGAGTTCAAGGCCAGCCTGGTCTACAGAGCAAGTTCCAGGGTAGGTTCCAAAGCAATACAAAGAAACCCTGTCTTGAAAAATCAAAAACAGTAAAAACAAAAACAAAAAAGTTCACTTAAGCTGCTGGGAAGTGGTGGCACATGCCTTTATTCCTCACACTCAGGAGGCAGAGGCAGACAGATATCTATGAATTTGAGGCCAGCCTGGTCTATAGAATATGCTCTAGGACAGCTAGGGCTAAACAGAGAAATGCTGTCTCAAAAAACCAAAAATAAAATAAATTAAAATAAAATCACTTAAATTATATGCTTTATATTGTCTCAAATCAAAGGCATATGGTTTGCTTTAAATTATCAGTATTATCAGTACAGGTAATCATAAAATAAGTACTACAATCTTTACTATACAACATTCAGAGAGAACAACAACAACAAAAACCACTAATTTGGGACAGCAATACAGCTCAGTAATAGAATTCTTGCCTGTCATCCACAAGGCCCTGGGTTTAACCCTCAACATCACAAAATCAAAACAACAAACAAGAAGACAAAAACCCTACACTGAGAGGGGACATGACCAAGGAGTTAGCTTGCCAAATATCCATATATAAATTACACTCAAGTTTAGAAAATAGCACACGATATGGTTTTTCAAACGACAGTGAAAAAATGGATTGTTTCCGATATTTACACCATATTCATTCTTGGAGATAATAAACTTAGTACCCTACAGGATTAAATATTTTAGAAACAAGAAAATATTGTTTATCCAGCAGTTTCTTTTAGTTTAGTGGCAAAAACTATCTTATTCAATATTCTTTCCTACCAAAGCTGAACCTGAAAATTTGAAAATTAAGCCTTTAAGTCAAAACTGAAATTATTAAACTACATATGTCACACTGTAGTTAATTCTACAGTTATGTTTTTTCAAACTACTTTTCTACTTTAAAGGCACCTTGTTTGGTTCTTGGCACTGGATTCCACTCGGGCACGTTTTTCACTATAGCTTCAACAGCTTGTCCTGCAGCAATCCGGGTATCCCAATTTGCACTCCTTAAATATATTAATACCTTAAAATTATAAAATAAAATAAATTACATATTAAAACAAAAGTTTGTTCTAGGTAACCAGAAAAATATTAATTTGTTATTAATTTATAATCTAGGGTCCTTCAAACACTATAATACACTAAGAACTATTAAACCAATTCATAAATTTTGATTATTCACAGAAACATTACTATCACTTTTTTTACTCTATGTGCATGTGTGGAGGTCAGAGGACAACTTGCAGAAGCTGGTTCTCTCCTTCCACTATCAGTGTTCCAGTAACTGAACTCAGACTATCAGGCTTGGCAACATCCTCCTTTACCCACTGAGACATTTCTCCTGCCTTCACTACCATCTTCAAATAGGGAAAGCGGAACCAGACATGATGGTGCACATCTTTAATCCCAGCACTTGGGAGGCAGAGGCAGATGTCTCTCTGTGAGTTTGAGGCCAGCCTGGTCTACCAGGCAAGTTCCAGGGCAGCCAGAGCTGTTACACAGAGAGACACTGTCTCAAAAAAGGAGGGAGTGGGGACTAAATATTTAAAGGTATTTTCAAAATAACATAGTTATTTAACATACTGAAAAAGAAATCTGGGCTGGCAAGATAGCTCAGTTAATAAGTTCCTAGCCATGCAGGCATGAAGACCTAAACTCAATAATCCCTAGAACCCAAGTAATAAACCAGGAAATATGGCCAGCATTTACAATCTCAGCATTGGAAGACAGAGAAGCAGATTCCTGGGGCTTACTTGACCAGCCAACATGGATTATGCTCCCAAGGAACAAAAGTCACAGCTGACCTCTGATATATACAGGACATGAGTGCACACTCTTTCTCTCCTCTCCTCTCTCTCCCCCTCCCTCCCTCCCTCTCTCTGTCTCTCACTCATACACATGCATACACACAGCCAAGTACATATCTTATTTATTCTCACTACTTAGCAACTCAGAGGCTAGGGCAGGAGAACTGCCAATGTCTTAAGCTATAGTGAGTTCCAGACCACCCTGAGCCACAGAGTAAGACACACACACACACACACACACACACACACACACACACACACACACACACGAGGAAAATCAAGTGTCATGCCTGACATGGTCATCCATGTCTTTAATGCCAGCATCTAGGAGGAGAGGCATGTGGATTTCTGGGAGTTCAAGACCAGCCTAGTCTACAAATCAAGTTTTAGGACAGCAGGCCAGTTATACAAAGAAACCCTGTCTTGAAAAAAAAAAAGGAAGGGAGAGAGGGAAGGAGGAATAGACCCAGAAACACATCTCCATACAATAAAAAAAAAGTATATAAATTTCCATTACAGTATTTTTCACAACATAAATGTCCACTGACTATCAGACAAGATGTAGTATACTGTATAACTACTGTCCATTCATATGCATAGAATTAATTATCATTTTACAATAAAGAATGAAATAATAAAACAGTACAATAAGAACACATTATTTTACATGAAGCATGTCATAAGAGACCACATACAGCACAGTTGTTTTGCACAAAATATTCAGAGACAACTCTACAAAGTTAGTTTAATAGCTGCTAGAGCTGAGTATGTACAGCAACTGCTGAAAGGGATGTGGTGTCCTTCTATATGATAAAAAACACTTTAAGATTAGATTTGTTATGCCAGACAGTGGTGGCACACAACATTAATCCCAGCACTCTGTAGGCAGAGGCAGGCAGATCTCTGTGACTTCAAGGCCAGTCTGGTCTACAGATTGAGTTCCAGGACAATCAGAGCTACACAGAGAAACCCTGTTTCAAAAACCCAAAAGGTAAGGGGATAAAGACTACCCCCTTGGAAGTCAGCTCTCCATTTCTTCCCTTGTAATAATAAGAAACACATATGCCTCTCCACTCACCTTACAGATGAGTATAATAATGCCTAGTATGTATCCTTTTCTACTCTAAGAGTGTAGGGTCTTTAGTTATCCATCAGTCTCTCCATCTATAGCTTGTAGAAATTCAGATGATGTTTGATACTATTAGCCCTCATGGTACCAATCACACAATACATATTTGCATGTGTTGAAAGGATGAAAGGGAACTTATAACTCTGACTCCTACGCATCAGGCATGGAGAAATAAATGAGAATGAAAGGAGAGGGTTAGAGTCTAGTCACTAGACTCTCTTGGGGCTTCCAATGTCTAGACAATCATATGCCCTCACCCTAACTGTTAACTAAATGGTTCTCAACCTTCCTAATGCTTTGACCCTTTTAACACAGTTCCTCATGTTGTAGTGACCCCAAACCATAAAATTGTTTTGTTGCTATTTCAGAACTGTAATTCTGCTACTATTATGTATCATAATGCAATTATCTGATATGCAGGATAATCTGATGTGAATCCACAACGGGTTAAGAAACACTGCTCTAACTCCTGCCATTTCCCTGCTTCTGCCATCCCCAAGTATTACTGCTTTATTGTGCATTTCAGGGAATTTAACACATGGAATTTGTCAAATATTAACGTATAGGTACATTTCAATATATCCACAGTTTAACAAAAATACAACATTACATAGGAAAAGACATGTACTAGGACTACAGAAACACTGACCCACCAAAACAGAAATTTCCCATTCCAAACAGCTCAACTAGCATCATATATTCAAGCAGTGCCCAAAAGCATTCATCCATTTGAAAACTACCAACTATCATATAATTACTAGTCATTAAGAACAAGTCAGACCACTAACAAACCAGATTAGCAACTTAGTTCATTCCCAAATTGGGTCAGATTCAAATTTGTTACACAAGGGAAAGGTTCAATATTAACAGATCCCTTAAACAATTCAAATTGATTTAAATAATTTTTCTTTCAAACAAATAGCAACTTTGAATAACAATTTGGAGAGCTAAAGATATTTAATGGAATTCAAAGAACACAAGGTTACTTAGGGTGATTTTACTGTTCTGTTGTTTCTCTGCCTATGGACAAGTCTTTATACTTATATTACATAAAAAACAATGAGTTCTTACCTTAGATAACAAATTATTTAGTTCATGAGGATGAAGCTTCACTACTTCTCCAAGTTGCTGTGCAGCAGCTTTTCTTGTAACTGGAGTAGTACCAGTATCCAATAAGATAAAAAGACGATCAAGTCTATAATAATAGCAAAAATACAACAGTTAATCTGGACCTGTTTTCCTCATAAGCTTGAAGCAGAAAATATATTAAACATCCCTGAAGCCAGACGGTGATGGCACATGCTTTTAGTCTCAGCACGGCAGGGGGAGTTCAAGGCCAGCCTGATCTATGGAGTGAGGACAGGCTCCAAAGATACACAGAGAAATTCTGTCTTGAAAAACAAAACAAAACAAAAACAAAAACAACAAATAAAAAACAAAACAAAAACAAGCAAACAAAAAAAAACCCTCTGAACAAAGCCCTGTGCTGGGAGACAAGTATCGTGGCATGTGCCTGTAAACCAGGACCTAAGAAAGGGCAGAAAGATCAAGAGTTACAGACACAGCTATGTAGCAAATTCAGGGCCAACCTGGGCTATGCAAAACCTTGTCTTGAAAGTTAAAAAAAAAAAAAAAATTAAATGATCTGTACCATGGCTATAAGATAGACTATCTTTGATCTCAAGGAAGGAGGAACAGGAGCCAGCAATAAACTGACCATGGTGGTCCGTGCCTATAATCCCAGCATTAGAAAGCTGAGGCAAGACTGTCACAAAGTCAAGGATAACAAAGACTATATAGTAAGTTCCAGTCCAGCCTGGGCTCTAGAGAAGACCTTGTCTCAAAAATACATAAAGAAATGAAATTTAAAAAGAGCTAGCCATTAAAAAGAATGCAACTTGCAAAGTAAATAATATGGCTTGGTTATAATTCAAGGTAAAAAGAAAACAATAGGATGACCAGGTACTTGGGAGGGAGGCAGAGACAGAGAGAGGCTGTAAGCTTGAGGCTAGCCTAGTCTACAAAAAAGTGCTCCCAACAAGCCAGGACTGCATAAAGAGACCTTGTCTTAATAAATAAATAATAAACTAATGAAAGAGGAAGGGAGGGGGAGGGGGGAGGGAGGGAGGGAGGGAGAACTAAGCGCAATCCTAACAGAAACATAAAGAAACTAGTAGTTAGGATATTGAAGAAAACCATACGTAGAAACAAAATATACATAGTGTAGTAATTAAGCAAAGCATCATGAGTGTTGAAAGAACTATGAGATTTTAAATCTTAGAAATGAAGATGTCAAGCAGAGCTGTGTGGTACATGCTTATAATCCCAGCACTTAGGAAAATGGGGCAAAATGATCTATTTGAGGGTGAGACCAGCCTGGGCTACAACTGAGATCAAGACCAATGTGGGCTACATGCCAAGACTTTGCTGTAACTCCCCATCCCATCCCACCTCCTACAAAGAAAAAACGGTATCATGGAAAGAAATGAAAAAAAGATGGCAAGCTCATCAGTGGTAGGGAAAGTATAGCTAGAAGAGCACAAAATGATAGTTGGAATGGACAGCTAACATTCAGGAGAAAGCTGGTAGGTAAGAGTCATCTGCACAGAGGTAATAAACATGGCAATTAATATATTCCTGAGTTTGTAACTCATATGGGATAATGACACAAACACAAACCCTAGTTCTGCCACTTATAAACAAGGTGTGCAATAAAACCACAATAGATTATGCCTAAACAGTAAAGGTGGACAAAGTCACAACTAACTAGCCTTTCTGAGTCACATGGTAGCCTTGCCACCACGCTAACCCACTTAAGTAAAGTTAGTACCATGTTTATGAGAGGAGGCTTCATATTTGGGATTTTTTTTTTTTTTTAAGTCTCCCTGTTAAATCCAACTAAATTTAACCTCCTACTTAAAGTCTTTATTTAACAAACTGCAACCTCACTTGGCCCAGATATACATTTTAAATCTTAAATTTTACGGAAGGCAAAACTGCCAAAAATTAAATATTTAAATAGCTTTATTATAAAGAAATAGTTGAAGGGGCTGGGAGAGAGCACATTGAGTAAGAGCACTTGGTGGGCAAGCATGAAGGCTGAATTTGAATCCCTAGCACCCATAATTTTAAAAAGCTGGGCATGGCCATGTATGTTCCCTGGAATCCCAGGGCTATGGGAGTCAGTGACAAGTGGGTTGCTGCGACTTGTTATCTGCTGGCCTAGCTGGTGGTTCCATGAGACTCTAGCTCAAAAGAATAGGTAGTGGAAGACAGAACAGGACACCTGTATTTTCCTATGGCCTCTGCAAACATGTACGCTACATAACTCACATAAGCCACACTGACACAGAGCTGAAGATCAAAATCTTTGCCACAGAGGTTTATATCTGTATTATTTAAAATATCACGGATGCTCTCATACAACGTGTGCAGTTCACATCAACTGAGGATTCAACTATGGAAAAAACACCCCCCACCCCCAAAAAGAAATAGACTGAATGAAGAAACCTCTGTCATTTGTGGTTTTGGTTTTGGTGGTGGTGGCAGTGGTGATGGTGGTTTGGTTCCCCAACAACCCAGAGACAGGGTTTCTCAGCATAGCCCTGGCTATCCTAGAACTTACTCTGTAGACCAGGCTGGCCTTGAACTCACAGATCACCTGCCTCTGCTTCCCGAGTGCTGGGATTAAAGCTGTGTGCCACCACTACCTGGCTTCTGTCATTTGTTGGGAGATCCTGCCACACTCACCTAAAATTTTACTTAGGCTCCTCTTATTTTGGAGTACAGAACTAGATTTTGTGTGTGTGTGTGTGTGTGTGTGTGTGTGTGTGTGTGTGTGTGTGTGTGTGTGTGTACATATGACAATTTAACATTCTTATAAAAGTTTTTAAAATTTTTAATCACTGATATGTTTATCATATCTTTATGTGATGCCAGTTTGTTAAATTGTGCCTCTGGAAAAACTACTCTAAAATTTATTATCTGTGATTTTTTTTTATTTTTATTTATTTATTTATTTTTTTAATATGATCGAAAGCAAGGCTAGTTGCAAAAGCAGCACTCTAAAGAGCCTTCAGCTGCTGGCTGAGGCTTTAGGATGGCACATAAGGAAGTCATCAGTCTCATTATCAGGGAAGGGCAGAGCCTTCATCCAGTAGCTGATGGAAAGAGAAGCAGACACTGAGCTGAACTCCTGGAATCCAGTTGCAAAGACTGAGGAGTGATAAGCAAAGGGGTCAAGACCAGGCTACAGAAACCCACAGAGACAGCTGACCTGAACAAGGAGGAGCTAATAATGGGCCCCCAGACTGATAGCTGGGAATCCAGCCTGGGACTGACTCAGACCCCCCTGAACGTGGGTCTCAGTTAGAAGGCCTGGGCAGTCTAAGGGACCTCTGACAGTGGAACCAGGATGTATCCCTGGCACACAAAAGGACTTCTGGGAGCACATTCCCCATGGAGGGATACTCCCTTAGTCTAGAAGCAGGACTTGACAGATTTTAATCATCCCTCCTGGAAGGTCTCACCCTCCCTGGGAGTGGATGGGGAATGGGGGGGAGGGGGGGAGGGTTGGCAGGCATAGGAGGATGGGAGGGTGTGGGAACTAGGATCGATATGTAAAATAAGAAAAAAATATAAAGTTAAAAAATTTAAAAAAAAAAGAAGAGCCATTACCAATATATTTGTAAATACATATACAGCAAAATACACTCTTAAGGAAAGCCTGGTACTTATAAGACCATGTCTTGATACCCTGATACTCTCCTAGCCTCAATTACCCTTTCCCCAGTAGCTGGTCACAATACCTGTATCATAAATCCATAAATCCACTCTCTCTACCTTCTACTAACTATGCAAAGATCTCTCTCTCTCTCTCTCTCTCTCTCTCTCTCTCTCTCTCTCTCTCTCTGTGTGTGTGTGTGTGTGTGTGTGTGTGGTTTCTTTTCTTTTTAACATTTTTTATTAATTTTTTTTTTTTACATTCCAATCCCAGTTCCCATCCTTCCACTCCCTCCCCACCTGCAAAGATCTCTTGATCTCTATTTTCCATATGTTACTTTAGAGCCAAACATCTTCAGCAAATGCTTAATTATTAAACACATTTATCCCTGGGGCTATAATGTGCTTGCCCAAGCATGAGGACCTGAGTGCAAACCCTAGACCCCACATTTTAAAAGGTAAGCATTGTGATGCACACTGCTAGGAAGGCAAAAGACAGGTGGGTGCCTGGGGCTCAGTGATCAATCAACCTACTCTTATCGGGAGTGTCAGCTCAGTGAGAAACTGTCTCCAAAAACAAGATGTTTATTATCTTAGGGATGTCAAAGATTGTCATTAGACCTCCACACAAATGTGTATACACATATATACACACCTGGTCATGTGAAATTTAATCCTGGAAAATATGAATTATAAACACTTGTAGGTCACCAATAAACCCTTAAGCTCCAATTCTAAGAGCATTTTTATGAATTCAAATTTTCTTGGTTCTTCTATGACTTTTGACCAGCAAGTATTTATTCTTAAATCCTTTCCTTCTCAAGTTTTCATTACCTTGGGAGTCTCCAAGTATTTCTTTACTTCACCTTCTATTCATACCACTCTTTCTGTGAAAGTTCAGAATCCAGACAATCTTTGGTTGCTCATCTCACCAGTTTCGTTTTTTAGGAAAGTACATACTATCATTTGTTTATAATCAGTACAAAGACACCAAATTAGCTCATCTACACACTTCCAATTGCCTTTAAGTATATATAATTCATACTAAATGTGATCTGGTTGTGAGAATAACTTCCTAAAGTATACTTTGATCAAATCACTACCTTATCCTCAAACTGTCAGTGACTCACCATCACCTACCAAATAGTAACACAAAACAAAGTAGTATAACCCAAATATAGGTTTTGGATTTCCACATATAAAATCTCCTCTCTTTCCCCTCTCTTTCTTCTCTTTCCTCTCCCTCTCCCCCTCTCTCCCCCCCCCTCTCAGACAGGGTTTCTCTGTGTAAGGTCTGGCTGTCCTGAACTCACTCTGTAGACCAGGTCAGCCTTGACTCACAGAGATTTGCCTGCTTCTGCCTTCTAAATGCTGGGATCAAAGGTGTGCACAACTACTGTCTAGCAAACTTAATTTTTTTATCTATTTTACTTTATAGATAGGGTCCTCATAGAGATTCGACTTGCCTGAACTCTCGATGCAGCTGAGGCAGGCCATGAAATCCTGATCTTTCTACCTCCACCGCTCAAGCGCTGGAATTACAGGTATGTGCCACCTAAGTATCGAATGCAGGGCTTTATACATTCAAGCACTCTAACAACTGAGCTATATCCAGTCTCAACAATGTCTTATAAACTGAACTTGGGGATACATGACTATAATCTTGAGTTCAAACTCAACCTGTGCTTTATAACCAAAATATTGTCTTGGTTCACCAATAAACCTTTATATTAGTTTATTTTTATTGCTGTCATAAAACACCATGACTGACAGATGTAGCAGTACTTATCCTGGGAAGCTCACAGGCCAATTAACCTGGCTTTATAGAATAGGGGTGGAGGATGATGACAAGAGACCCTGCCTCAAAAAAAGTAGAGGCACCTGGCAGTGTTGGCACATGCCTTTAATCCCAGCACTCAGGAGGCAGAGGCAAGCATTATGTGTATGAGTTCAAGGCCAGCCTGGTCTGTTACAAAGAGAAATCCTGCCTAGGAGAGAGAGAGAAAAAAAAAAAAAAGGTAGAGACAAGTACTGACCTGAGGAATAGTCCTCTGTTCACCACACTCCTAGCCATGGATCTTTGATTCCTCTCTAACCCAATGCTGACCTTATCTATCTCACTAAGTTCCTCTTGGTGCCCTCCCCCCTTTCTGCAACGCCTTTATCCCAATGCCATGTCCTATCTCTGCTCACCTATCAGTCAACTGCCCAGAGATCATTGTCTTCTTCAATTTATTTATTCTTCTTCTGGTTTATTTATTCTTACTTTTCCACCACAGAAGCAAACAAAATTGCCTCCTTGAATAGAGGAATAAACACACAAGAATACTTCTCTAGTATTATTGATCAAAGCACTTTTGGGAATTCCCTTCCTTATTTGAGACAGCAAATTAGAAACCACAAAAAAAAAGAAAAACAAAGGAATAAACAGAGAAGGTCTGACAAGAGGGCAGGCTGACCTGTTAATCTAGGGTAGCCAGCTATGAGACAAATAGGGTACTCATCAGGGCCAGGCCACAGTGAATAGTGTGAACTGGTAGAGGATGGGGGAAACCCATGAGATAAAATCAGTATTATATTAGATAGTAGGCACAACCCTTGATGAGGGAGGCTAGATGACAAGAGAAAAGATAAATTAAAGGACAAAAGGGTCTGAAACAGAGTACTTTTCTTCCCTCCCCTCTTCCTAAACATACCTCCCCCCATATGAGGGGATGTTTGTTATACTGTTAATTTACATGTATAGGTGTTTTACCTGTATACATCTATGCATCTTGTGTGTGCCTGGTGCCAGTGGAAGAAAGAAAAGGGTGTTGGGTCCCCTGGAACTGGAGTTTACAGAAGGTTGAGAGCTACCATGTGAGTACTAGGAATCCAACTCAGAACCTCTGTAAGAGCACACAGTAGTTTTAAACCCTAAGCATCTCTCCAACCCTGCTTTTTTTTTTTTTTTTTTTTTTTTTTTTTAATGAGATGGTTCAGGACAGTTTTTCTGTGAGCTCCAGCTGTCCTGAAACTTGCTCTACAGAACAGGCTGGCCTAGAGATCCACCTGACCTGCCTCTGCACCCCCGCCCTAAGTGCTGAGATCAAAGGCATGTGCCAACACCTCCCAGATCCATTGTCTGTTTTTAAGACAAGGCTTTGTGCTTGAGATCATCCTGTCTCAGCCTAGGATGAGTACTAGGATCACAGGTATCTGCCATACTTGGTTACCACAAAACTTTGGCCAGGTATGGTGGCACACACCTTTAACTCCAGCACTCAAAAAGGCAGAAGCAGGCAGAGTGAGTTGTGGGTCAGCCAGGGTTATTCAGTGAGACCCTCTCGTCTTAATTCTCAGAAGGATACACAGATGAAAGAAACAGATAACAAATGCAAAGTGGAACAGAAGGTATTGGAAACTACAGAGTTAATTTAAATAAAACTTAAGGTATTTCAGGCTAAAATGATGAGTCAGTGTTTAAGAGTTTTTGTGGCTTTTGCAGAGATCCTAGGTTCAGTTCTCAGCACTCACATTAAGTGGCTTACAACTATCTATAACTCCAGTCCCAGAGGATCTAAAACTCTTCTGGCCTCCATGGACACTGCACACATGAGAGTAATACATACACTCCGGCATATAAAGAGTAACAAACCTTTTTCAAAATAAGGAATTATATTTGACAATATTCACTGGTTTTGAATTTACTGATGCTAAGAAATGTAGTCTGTTTTCAATTCAGAAAAATACAGAAGACATGATTCATGTTTGTTTCACCAAACTGATTTCAAACAAGTGCCCTGAAAATTGCCTTAAAAGGGTAAAGGGTATACAGATGTTTGTGAAAGTTCTGCAAGTAACTGCATTGTAACCTCTCTCCTCTCTAGATGTTGACCATATAATTTTTAACAGTTGTCGGACAGGGGTGGCTCACATGACAGCTCCCACATAGCAGACAGATCACAACCACCTGTAACTGCAGTTCCTGGGATCTGATGCCCTTCATGAAGTCCTCACAGCCACTGCATGGGCAGAACATAGACACAGGGCACACACGTACATGTACACACATACACATACACACCCCTAAATAGTAAAATAAATCTTTAAAAAAAAAAAAAAAAAAAAAAGAAGCAATGAGCACACCTTTAGTCCCAGCAGTCAGGAGGCAGAGGCAGGTGGATCTCTGAGTGTTTGATTGAGGCCAGTCTGGTCTACAGAGCAAGTTCCATGACAGACTCCAAAGGAATACAGAGAAACCCTCTCGAAATGGAGGAGGAGAAGAAGGAGGAAAGAAAGAAAGAAAGATAGAAGCAAGAAACAATAACCAGTCAAGTTTGTCCATTTAGGCGTTTTTTGTTTGTTTTTTCCTTCAAACTTACAGAAAACCATCCCCCTGTCCTTGCCTCCAGAGTGCTGGGGTCAAAGGTGTGTTCCACCAAAGCCTGGCTGGTTTGGGTTTTTTGTTTGTTTGTTTGTTTAAGATAAGGTTTCACTATGTAGCTCTAGCTGCCTTGGAACTAGCTCTCTGGACCAGGCTGGCCTTCAACTCAGAGATCCACCTGCCTCTGCCTCCTGAGTGCTCGGATCAAGGGCATGCACCACCATCTCCTGGCTATTTTGTTATTTTTTTCACAATGTAATTAAATAAACTTTATAGCAATTGCCTGTGCTATTTAAGAAATGAGGAGAATAAGCCTGGCAGTGGTATTACAAGGCTTTTTAATCTTAGCACTTGGAAGACAGAGGCAGGCAGGCAGATCTGAGTTCAAGGACAACCAGAACCACACAGAGACATACTGTCTTAGAGAAAGAAAGGGGGGAAGGAGGGAGGGAGGAGAGAGAAAGAGAGAGGGAGGGAGGGAGAGATGCTGGTATGAATAGTGCACCAAGTACCTCATATCAAGTTATTTTCCATTTTAAGATGTACATCTTCCAATTCATAATGAGAGTAACATAAAACCATGTTGATGTTTCTTTGTAAACAAGAAAGCAGACTAACTTAAGATGCCATGTAGAACACTCAAAGAACAGGAAGACGTGAAACCACAAAATCAGGTGCAAGCACAGATGGACAGTGCTTTGGCTGTTATCATTCTAATACCCAGAACACAGATGTATCCATAAATAGAGCTAATGAGTAATGGTGAAAACCTGTAATCAAGTTACGTTATTCCCTTAAGCTATTCTGCACTCCACCCCCATCCAACAACTTATAGTCTCTTTCAAGACTTTATCTTAAAGATAAAAAATAGTTAGCTAAACTCTTTGGCATAAATACATGTGATTTCCAATTATATGAAATTACACCTTTTTAAATGGTTAAAGTGACAAATTTTGTTGTGGTACCACAATTAAAAACACAAACATGGCTGGGAGTGTTGCTCAATAGTAGGAGACTTACCTACCATGAATATGTAAGGCTCTGGATTTAATATTCAACACAGTAAATTTAACAAACTTTATAAAAGTACTTTGAGAAATAAACCAAATTAACAGGTTGAAGTTTACCACAGTGAAATGGAAAGTCTTCTATAATACCTCCTCCACTTTTTCCTGATTGTCTCTGAATTTTCTAAAGAATGGAATTTTTTAAATGTAATTTACAATAATACTTCCTGTCAAAATCTCTCTCTCTCGTTTTTCAAGACAAGGTTTCTCTGTGAAACAGTCCTAGCTGTCCTGGAACTCACTCTGTAGACCAAGTTGGCCTCAAACTCACAGAGATCCACCTGTCACTGCTTCCCGAGTACTGGGATTAAAGGTGTGAGCCGCCACTGCCTGGCCCAATTTTTCTTTTCTTTTGACAGAGGATTTCTCTGTATAGCCCTGGTTCCATAGACCAGGATGGCCTCAGACTCAGAGATCCCCTGCCTCCAGAGTGCTGGGACTAAAGGAGCGCATCACCACTGCCCAGCTCCCTGTCAATCTTATGAAGGCTAAAATAACATACTAAGGGAGGAGGAAGAGCAGGCATAGCATACTTGTATTGACCCATGTAAGTAATTATTTCCCCTGTCCTTAGCACTTTCCCACATCAAGGAACTTCCTTTTGTCAGCATGTAAGCTAAGCACTGAGAAAGCAAACTCAGAAGGTTGCAAGTCACCAGATCATGGGGGTGGGGATGGGGATTGGAGATAATACTTCCTCCTACTTGTAGAATAGGCCTATAGATACAATGTTTCCAAGTATTGGGCAGTGTAGTGAGAATTAACAAAACAGAGCAAAAGTTCTGTTACTATGTAACAATTTGTTAAAAGACATGTTTCCATTTTCCTTCCTGAATCTTTACTGGCTAAATCACTTTCAATTCATAGATGGGGGGGGGGGGAGGGGGTTAGAGGGAACACACGCTTCTAGAATAAATCCTCAATGTTGTCAAAATACTTTAGATTTAGCTTTTATACATAAATCAGAGAAAAATAATATAAACTACATTTTTAAACAAATCAAGAAAAAAAAACTTGCCTAATAAGAAAATATTACTATACCATCAACTCAATCAGTTATGGCATAAACAGACAACCATACCAAAAACAATCCTTTTTACAAATCTATATCAGGACTGTCAAGAAGTAAAGCACTTCTGCTTAGCTTGATAACCCGAGTTCAAAACCCCAGCCCCCATTCACATGGTGAAAGAGAACCCTCAAATTGCCCTTTATATAAGCGTATCTCACACATAAAATATTTTCTAACCTACATTAAGCAAGGCATGGTGGTACATGTCTGCAAGCCCTGCAGTCAGAAGGTTGAGAAGAAGGCCACCAACTGGAGTCTGGCTTGGGCTACATAAGCAAGACCCAATCTCAAAGGAAGGCAAACCTAGGTCAAACTTAGAACCTAACAGTTATAGAATCACTACGAGTGAATAAGCCTTAACAAACCCACCAAGGTAGCCTTTTCTGTAATTCCCACTAAGTAAAAGATAACAGAAAAATGTTTCACAAAGTAAGAGGATGGAATTCAAAGATTTAGCAAATATGACTGCAGGCAAAACCACAAACTCTTAAGTACTTTGATGGGGGAGTGTGGGGTGGTAAATGTTTAAAAATCACATAACAAGTTAATTTAGCTGACTTTCCAGAATCCACATTTTAACAGCAGATAAACAGTTAAATTATTTTAAATTCTAACATATATGTGTGTGTGTGTGTGTATATATATACATATATATACATATACATACATATACATACACACACACACACACACGTTCTCTCTTGCAAGCACCTAAAGAAGACATCATCTTCCAATGATATCTTGCTGAATTTTACAGAGAATTTCAAACTCTGCCCGAGTTTGCAATCTTAAAGACTCGGTCAAAAGCTCACACCTTGTCACAGTCTAAGTACATACAATAAAGACAATCCTTAGAACAATACAAGCACAATCAAAATTTTTGGTCATGTAAAATATAGGGTTAGATTATATACAGTTTACATCATAAAAAGCCATGTTATAATACCAGGACCTATTTGAAACTGTTACTTTTTATTTGTTTGTTGTTTCTTGAGACAGGGTTTCTCTGTGTTGTCCTGGCTGACTTAGAACTCACTCTGTAGACTAGGATGACCTGCCTCTGCCTCCCAAGTGCTGGGAGTAAAGGTGTATACCACCACCACTCAACTTGATGATTTGTTTTTAAAAGCATGATCCTGGGCTCTGCAGTTTAGAACACTGGCTCTTCTTCCAAAGTCCTGAGTTCATTTCCAGCAATCTCATGTTAGCTCTCACAACCACCTAGAATGGGATCTGATGCCCTCTTCTGGCATGCATGTATACAAAAACAGATAAAGCATTCATACATAAAATAAATCTTTAAAAAACAAAAAAGACACATCCTGCTCTTTCAGAGGACCTGAGTTAAATAGCCAGTACGCATGTCAGTACACTCACAATAAACTAACTCCAGCTCCAGGGAATTTGATGCCTCTGGCCTCCAAGGTCACCTGCACTCACATGCATCATACCCTATCCATATACAGGCACAAACATATACATAATTAAAACTAATAGTTTAAACTATAATATATATACCTTTATAAGCATATATAATATACTTATAAATATGCAATATGCAAATCTAAAGTAAATGTTTTTCTTCCCAGCAACAAGAACTGCGTAGCTAGGTGCCTGACCTGCCAGTGTACTATAAACCTAGTTCTCCAGAGGGACAGGCTGATAGTTGCAGGCTAGCCTGGGGTACTGTAATTCAGTTATAACCCAGTGGTAAAAGTATTTGCCTGGTATTCACAAGTCTCTTGAGTTCAATCCCCAGTATAACCAAACAACAAAAACCTACAGTTGAACTAGGAAACACTCACTGAGAAAGTGGCACATTCCAGTGGTATCAGTTATAGGAAATGGAAGTAATAGCTTGGGCACTACATTGGAACCCCTGTCTCCAAAAAGAAAAAAGAAAAAATGAAACCCTAAATAGTGTGAGTAAAGTAAAACTCAGGAAAAAGGCTTCCTGAATGAATAAAGTAATATATAGGCATTGAGGTACAACTAAGATTGTAATGAGAAGGACTTGAGATGGGAAGGTAAGTGTCCCAGGAATAAAGAATGGGAGGTAAAAACATTCTGGGGAAGGAAGATAAAAGTGAGAGAGGGATGTAAGTGCAGAAATACAAAAATGAAGCCAGAGATCTACAAGAAGTTTGGGAATTTGGACTTTATCCTAAGACGAAAGCTAGTAAATTTTAAGCAGAAAAATAATAGCATTAAAATTTGCATATGAGCAAATAACACATCTAAAGTGATGAATAAATTAGAGATCCTGGAGGGAATAAGAACAAGGAAAAGGCTGTTGTGAGCTGGCCACGTCAATCTGCTGCTTTACCTGCTGCTGCTGCAGGTGAAGGCATCTGACAGGTGGACCTCACAACCTGAGTTCTATCCCTGGGACCCAAGGAAGAAAGGAGAAAACTGACTCCAAAAGTTGTCTTCTGCCCTCCATATGTACACTCACAAAAATATTTTTTAAAAGATGTCTTTCAAAAAAATAGAAAGAATAAAAGAGAGATGCATTTATTTTTGCTTCCTACCTGTGGATGTTGTGTGGCCAGCTGTCTCATGATCACATAAGCCTTCCCCACCATGATCAACTTTACCCTCAAAATGAGCCAGAAGAAACCCCTTTTCTAAAGGAGAAAAAATAAAAAATGGAGGGGTTGCTGTTTCAGATGTCTTGAACTAAATGATAGAGCATAGATGACTGTGACAATTACAGAAAAACAAAGAGGCAGGATTGGACTTAGTGACTGGCAGAATAGAGGGAATGGAAAAGACAGAAAGTCAAAGATTATTCCAGATTTCAAGACAGAGGAAGGAACAATAGTACCAATATATCCCCTGTTAGAAATGTATACATAAAAGCTTTACAATAAAAGCTTTCTCTACAGTTATGCACATTGGCACTGACTGCAAAAATATTTTTAATTTGATTCTGGCATATGATTTCTATTTCTCAAACTATCTTCTGCCTATTTTACATAAAAAGTACTTAAATAAGCCTCCACTTCCACAACACCAACAAGAGAAAAATGAAGCCTAAATATTTAGCCCAGACATATGCTGAGTGCATAAGGTCATACCTGAAACTACACGGTTTGACTTCCAAATTGAGCCCACAAATATATTTTAAAGTCCAATACACCCCCCACACAAACAGACAATGTATCCCAAAGTGTTTGCTTGAACTGATATTAGTAAGCCAAGCACAGGGCAGCTTTTTATAAATTGTGGCAGGGAATAGGGAAAAAGACATACAGGAACAACAGAAAGCACTACTCTGTGAAACTAAACAATAAGGACAAAAGTCTTCAATGCCCACTCATTCTTCAAAAATTGGGTGTCCTAAACTAGGGTCCATAGATTAGTGTTAAGCAAAGAAGATGAGTCTTTTTAAGCACTGTCATTTTGCCTCTATAAAGTTTTCCAACATTGTACAAATATATACCTACCTTATGAAAGGAAGTACTAATTCCCTTAAACTAGAAAGGCCTGATGAGGCAAAGTGACAGACACTACAACTCTAGTCCCAGAACCAGAGGAAGGTGGATCCTTCAGAGTTCAAGGATAGCCTGGGCTACAAGAGACCCGGGGGGGGGCGCAGAGGATAAGTGTCATATTGTTTACATATCAACATATTTCTTGTGTATGCACTTACCCATTTACATAGAAGATAAATTATGATAGTTATCTGTACTTGCAGAAAAAAATGTCACTTATATTCTCTTAAAGCAGTTTTATAGGTGCTGAAATAAAAATCTTTCTCCCACAGAGTGGATGAATCTGCTTATGAAATAAAAATTAGATGTCCCGTACTACTGGTACCTAACAACCCCCTTCACTCAACTCCCATGGGCTTCTTCCACAGACTATTTCATCAGTTACATAGGGAGTTTGTGAGGGATGGGTTAGTCTTTTGTTTGAAGAGAAAACTTCAGCAGCACATACTGTACTCAAAAGAATGTGTTCAACTAATTGCGAAAAAGGAGTGAAAGCTGTTTATCTTCATCATTTATCTCCTTCAGTCCGTATGTCGAAAGGACTCAATCCTCATTTAAGTTACCTCATCATCCCTAAAGAACTGGGTAACTCTTTCTGACTAAACACAGACAGCCCAGCCTCTGCTTAAATGTCATCGAGACACCAAAAGCATTTCCAAGTTTCCCAATCCGTTCTATTATCAGAAGCTATACAAGTTAAGTGCTTAAGTTTTTTTTTTTTTTTTTTACAATTTTCTTGGACTTTTCCACAGTGGGCACAATTTTACAATAATTTAAGATCTGTCTCTCTTGGGGGAGGGGGAAATGCTAAAACAGTCATCTGGTTAAGACTACACGCTGATGACGGAATGCTTAATGCCGAACAAAAGGAGGAATTATACCGTAAGAAAAAAAACGAGAAGGGCTATACCCTTAACGCTGTAAACGTCTTAAATGTAGTATAACCAGATGGTCTCTTGGCTAACAGTATTTCAACCTCCCCCTCCTTCGACAGTTACCACCAAGTTTTGCCGTGAAATATGGTGGTTAAGGGACCAGACTTAGGTACGAAGGAAGAAAAGAGACTCGCCCAGAATTCAAAGAGGGAAGAGAAACCACGGGAGAAAAACGTGGGGAGGAAAAAAGCCAGCTCGAACGCGCCAAGGAGTCACGTTGAAGGAGGAAAAGCCTTTCTTGAGCCCACTTCCCCGAGTGACCCGAGTCCCAAGCGCCCGCCAGCCGAGGGGCGAACTCGGAAGTCCGGCCGAGGGAGAAGCGGCGCTGCTGCCCGCGCTGAGGCGCCGCGCCGGGAGCGGGAGCCGACAGCCTTGCCCACGCGCGCTCCCCGTTAGCGGGCCGGCGGCGACACCCACCTGGAGACCGCCATGGCCGGCGCCGGCGGTTCGGAACTCCCGGGGAGCTACACGCCGCGCCGCTGGGGCGCTCGTCTCCCGAGCAGAGCGGCGCAGGCCCGGGCCGTCGGGCGCGGGGCAGCAGGCGGCGCGGCGTGTAGCGGCCGGCACGGGCCTTCGGGCAGGGGCCGCCCACCCCAGCTCGTCCCCGACGCGGACGGGGTCCTTCCCACGGGCGGAGGCGGCGCCGCTCTGACCCGCAGCACTTCAAACCCGGTGCCCCCAGCCCCGCTCTCCGCTGACGCAAACGTCGGGACGCCGGACTCGGCGTCAGGGCGTCGGAAGTGACGTCATCGACACGTGGGGCGGCGCGCCGCCGGCCGCGCTTGCAGCGGGGTTGCTGAGCGGGGTCGGGACGGGAGTCCCAGTCTTGAGATTAGGGAGGGAAGTGAAGAGAGGTCTGTTTTCCAGAGCAGGAAGGTTAGCTAGCTAGAGTTCTGGAAGTTCAAGGCCTCGGAGTCTAAGTGCCTTCCATCCTGACCCTACCCCTCTAGGCTGTTCCCCAAAGACGAACGACCTCTGAAGGGAATTTGCGACTCCGTCCCGGGTCGCGGTGCTTAGGGCGGGGTGAAGTCAAGGGAGACCTGCAAAGGACTGGGTGGGGTGGTGCATGCCTATAATCTTATTACCCGGGAAGCTGAGGCAGAAGATTGTGAAATTGGAGGTCAGTCTGGGCTACATAGCGATTTCCAGGCCAAGAATTTGCAGTGGTTCCGCGAGGAAGAGGGGAGGGAGGCTTAAGCGTACACTAGTATTTACCAGAAGTTCTGTTACATGTTGAAAGGACTGCCCAAACACTCCTCTGTTTACTACTGGGGCCTCTTACCGCCTTAAAATTTATTTTTATGCCAGTAGTCAAACTAGTATTTCTCTAGTTTGAGCAAGCCTAGTTTATTGGCCACTGACCGATCAATCTTCAAAAGGTACATGTCGTGTCACTCCTCCGCTTATAAAACATGCCCATTGGCTTCTCATTACCTTTTTAGAAGTTATGTCTCAATCCTTGTGTCTGTCATCTGTAAGATGAGAAGCACTGTAGAAGGCTGTGAAAATAAAATGAGGTCATGTATTTAGAAAAACTCAAGAACTTAATGAACTAGAAAGTAGGTATGTATGGGAAAGGTAACTGCTAAAGTTCTATGCAGGAGGGTTACATTATCTCATACAATCACAAGGCAAGGCTGCAAATAATGTGACGTTTTCCCAGTTTGTTATTTGGTGGTGCTGGGGCTAGAACTCAGGACTTCACGTACTCTTGGTCAGTGCTTTAGCACTGACTTACATCCTCAGCCTGTAAAGAAGCTTTAATCTTCACTTTAAAGTGAAGAAAGTAAGCTCTAAAAATTTAAATAATCGTCTAGCTCCAAGACAGTAATAATATTTAATTTCCTGCCAGGCTGTGGTGACACACACCTTTAATCCTAGCATTCGGGAGGCAGAGGCAGGCAGATCTGTGGGAGTTCAAGGCCAGCCTGATCTACAGAATGAGTTCCAGGACAGTCAAGGCTACAACAGAGAAACCCTGTCTCGAAAACACAAAACAAAAATATTTCCATTATTCAGAGGACCTAGATTCACTTCCCAGCATCCACAGGGTGGCTCACAACCATCTGATGCCTTTTGACTTACATGAGCGTCAGACACACATGTGGTATGCATAGAATCCTGTAGGCAAAATCTCATAAGTGAAAAAAGGGTTTGGGAAAAAAGTCAACATAAATGCAGAAATGTTTTCCTAGTACATAAAACAGAATACTTGAGAAGAGAATGACAGAGACCTGAACTAGGTGATAAGGGAGAAACTAAGGTGTTTAAACTGATAACTATATGGCAAGAGTGGCTAGCTATGTAAAGCTCCTGGGAGTTCTCTAACTCATTCATACACCTAAGATTAGTCAATTCTGATGGGAAGGGTAAAGGGGCTTGTAAGTAAGAGGTGAAATGATCTGTTATAGAATATTATTTTAAGATGTCTTATATTTGTTTATGCTGTGGAACACTTGTTTAATGATGCAAAGATGTGTTGTATTTGTTTAACTCTGTGAACCTGTTTTACTTTGCCTGTCGAAAACACCTGATTGGCCTAATAAAAAGCTGAACAGCCAATAGCCAGGCAGGAGAGGAGTGGGAGAGACTTGGCAGGCAGAGAGAATAAAAAGGAGACGATCAAGGAGTAAGAAAAGGAGAAAAAGAAAACATCAGGAGCCAGCCACCCAGCTGCACAACCAGTAACAGAGTAAGAAAGAAAGAGAGATATATAGAATAGAGAAAGATAAAAGCCCAAAGTCAAAAGATAGACAGGATAATTTAAGAAAAGCTGGCTAGAAACAAGCCAAGCTAAGGCTGGGCATTTATAAGAAAGAATAAGACTCTGTATTTATTTGGAAGCTGGGTGGCAGGTCCCCCAAAAGACTAAAAGAGCCAAAAGAGTAAAAAGAAACAACTAACTACACTGATCTAATTTTCATTTTAGAAATCTTTGACTTTAATATCAAAGATACATGGGTCTATATTCTAAGCTTCTGAAAGAGGAAAGGGCTATTGTTATCAACTTTTTTTCCCCAAAAGTTATCAAAAAAAAATTTTTTTTTTTTGTGTTTGTGTAGCACGGGCCCACAGGAGTCAGAGTATCTGATCCTCCTGGAGCTGAAGTTACAGATGGTTAGGAGCCTGCTGATAATCAAACGCAGGTCCTCTGGAAGAGTAGTATGTGCTCTTAATTAGTGAGTCATGTCTCCAGCCCCTTCAACTAGTATTGATAATGTAATTGTCAAATGGATGTAGGACTGACTGTTTTTTCATTTGTTTGTTTTTCTTTCTTGTTTTTGGTTTTGATTTTCTTCAAGACTCTGTGTAGCCCTAGCTGTCCTGGAACTCACTCTGTAGACCAGGCTGGCCTCAAACTCAGAGATCCACCTGCCTCTGCTTCCAAGTGCTGGGATTGAAAGCTTGCACCACCACCACCCAGATAGACTGACTTATTTTTAAGTCCTTTCTCATCACACCTGACAGTTATGTGTTCAAAGAAGTTTTTCATCTTACTAAGCTTCAGTTCTACATCTGGGAAGTGAAGAAAATAATGGTACTCAGAGTTGGTGGAGACTAAATGAGTATGTTCAAACATTTAACCAAGTGTCTGCCGCAGTAAGCACTCAAAAAACAAGTTGATCTTTGGCGCTCACAGCAGTGCTGGTGATGGAATCCAGTGCATGCCAAACTCCTGTGGCACTGAGCTAAACCTCCATACCTGATTATTCCTTTTGTTTACTAAATTTCTGTGTCTTAATTCCTCAGCTGTGAAATGGGGATAATAACACTAGTACACAATTTTTGGCAGTATGATTGTCTAAATTACAGATTTGGGTATTGAAAAGTAATGTAGTATATAGAGCTTTTATAGTGCCACACCCCAGCAGCTTCTAGGTCAATGATCTTTAGTCAAATATAGTTATACTTTTGTGGTACACTGACTTTTAAAAGCATGACACTACTAGACCTATACATTATTTGAGGATCCATATATCCCCAATTTAAAGATAACAGCTGTAGAAACACTCTTTTCCTGTAGATTATCCCTTCAGGGTTATTAATTGAGGACCGGAAAGATGGCTCAGTGAGTAAAGACATTTGCCACCAAGCCTGACCTGAGTTCAATCCCTAAGACCCATGGAGTGGAAGTAGATAGAGTACCAGCTCCTGCCAGATCTGACCTTCACTCCTTGCCACTCACACACCTACACACAAAAAAATAAAGTAAAATAATGTATTTTTTTTAAAGAACATTTAGAAAAGGCTGGACTTGGTGGCCCACTCCTTCCATTCCAGCACTCCAGAGGCAGAAGGGTCTGTGAGCGCAAGGTCAACCTGGTCTACATAGCAAGTTCCAGGTCAGCCATTGCCACAGAGTAAAGCCCTGTTTCAAAAATATATAGAAACACAATACTATAACAACACTGTGTTACAGAAAATCTGGAAGTGGTCTGAATTCATAGTTTCATATCCATCTAAATACCTCTAATTTTACAATAGAGTCCAAAAAGAAGGAAAGTGAGTAAGTAGAATCTATGGCCAAATTATAAATTAAGAAAAATTCAAAATATTTTAATACTTTACTATATTTGCTTTAGATAAATTTCTACAAAATTAGAGTTAGAATTATCCCTTACTCCTCTCTAATCCCATGGTCCTCCTCTGTACCATGCCAGAAGTAACTGTCACTATGAAATTTGACTGTTTATAAATATATACATATCCAAAGTATAATTTTGCAAATTTTTCCTTTTTCTTTTTCAAAACAGGGTTTCTCTGTATAGCCCTGGCTGTCCTGGAACTCACTCTGTAGACCAGGCTGGCCTTGAACTAAGAGATCTGCCTGTCTCTGCCTCCTGAACACTGGGATTAAAGATTACAGCCACCACCTCCAGGCTATAAGTTATTTGCTCACTACTTTTTTAAAATTTGTGTTTGTGTATGTGTGGTGTGTGTGTCTCTCCCCTCTACCTATCCCCTGTATGCATATAGGTCCAAGAGCACCCCTGGATAAATTTGCTAAACTAATATATTTCTAGCACATGAAAATCAAGAACAGTTAATATTTAGGCCTTCCTAATTTTAATTAATATCCATGAAAGTACAGTAACCATACTTGGTGTGAGTTTTTACATATATGGATATTGACAAGTATATAATTATAACAAGTGGATTAGAAGAATTCACCCCACACTTATAACATGATCATTACCCCTGGAAGGAAGTTAAGTAAAGAAGAAAATGGAATGTGAAAGAAGTAATACAAATTACTTCTATTATCTTTTTATTTTTAATAAATAAATTTAAAGCTGGGTGGTGGTGGTGGTGGTGGTGGTGGTGGTGGTGGTGGTGGTGGTGGTGGTGCACACCTTTAATCCCAGCACTTGGGAGACAGAGGCAGGCAGATCTTAATGAGTTCAAGGCCAGCCTGGTCTACAAATCAGTTCCAGGACAGCCAGGACTGTTACACAGAGAAACCCTGTCTCAAGAAAACAAATAAATAAATAAATAAATTTACATATTATCTTTGTTTAAATTTGAGACAAAGTAGCATTAAATAGTGCAGACTGAACAAGCATTTAATCCCACACAGTTAGAGGAAGAGGCAGGCAGGTCTCTGTGAGTTTGAGGCCAGCCTGGTCTACAGAGCAAGTTTCAGGACAGCCAGGCAGAACTACACAAAGAAACCCTGTCTCAAAAAAAACAAAACAAAACAAAACGATAGCCCAAGCTGACCTCAAACTGAAATTTTAGGCATAAGCATTCCCAGCTTAATCACTGAAGTCATTAACAAACTTTACCTTCTTATAAACTGCTAAGAAAATGGTAACCGGGTCAGCAAGATGACTCAGCTGTTTAGTCCCAGAACCCAAGAACCCACATAAAAGTAGATGTGAACTCACCTTACAAAGTTGTCTTCTGACCTCCAGCACACTCTGTAGCACATATGCCATTCACATTGCAGACACACAGTAAGTTTAATTTTTAAGCATTTATTACTAAAGTGTGTAGCAAGCACTTTACCTGCTGAGCCATTTCACCAGCCAAATTACAAGGCTGTTTTGTTTTTTAGGTATGTATGTGTGTGCATGCACAGGTGTGCTTGAGAATGTATGTGTGTTGAGTGCAGGTGCCTGCAGAGGCCAGAAGAGGGTGTGGGATCCCCAGTAGCTGTAGTTACTGGTGGATTTGAGCAACTTATGGGGGGATTGGGAACCAAACTCAGGTCCTATGCAAGAGTAGTAAACACAACTGCTGAGCCATCTCTCAAGACCCGTCACTAGATGGGTGTGCACTATTCCTTCTTGGAGCAGTGCCTCTGACAAATCTGTGGATTGAGCTCATTAGTTTAGATAATTTTGGTGTAAGTAGACCACAAGGCCACAAGATGGCACTCTTTGGATGAAAAAAAAATCTTTTGCAACGTCATTTAGCTCTGGATTTTACCAGAGCAACAGAAAAACTGAGTACTTCTGGTGCTTTACCTGTGACGATATTTTTCTGAGAAAGAAATTCAGAAAGGGTTGCCATCTGTGAAATTCATTATCTACTGATAATTACAAAACTTTTGTTAGCGGTCCTATTTTGATGCTGTTAGTGTTTCTTAATGCCTTAGGTTCCAACTTTTTTTTTAAATTTTATTAAAAGTCTGACTAGTAAATATAATTAATGCCAAAATTAGATTAGGAAATAAATATTTTTCAGTACTGAGGGGAGACCCGAGGCCTTGTGCACACTAAGCAAGTCCTTCTACTACTGAACAACATCCCCATGGCCTAGAAAAATAAGTGCTTTAACACACACAACAAAGCGAAAACCACTTTTATTAATAGTGTATATATGGGAAGGGTGTGTGTCACTGTGCCTGAATGGAGATCACAGGACAACTCGATGGAGTCAGCCTTCTCTACCTTTACATGGGCCTCCCCAGCCCCTTGGCAATAAACTCTTTAACTAAAAATAAAATAAAAAAAAAATACCATATATCGTGGGGTGAATATAAAATCCCAAAGCTTAAAAATAACTTAGCTTAAAATACAAGCTCACAGGCAGATACACAATGAGCTCAAGGCCCTATTTCTAGATGGATCAGCAAGTGAAGGGGCTTGCTGCCAAGCCTGATCATCAGAGTTCAATCCTTTAATCCTTGAGACCCACACAGTGGGAGGACAGAATAGACTTCTGAAACTTGTCTTCTGTCCTCCACAAGTGTGCTGTAGTATTTGAGCACATATACAGCAAACAAATACATGAGAGAAAACTCCCTTTCATGTTATAAACTTTATCATAAAAAAACTTGCAAATTTAAAAAAAATCACACAGCAAAACTAACAAGACTAAAGTCTATGCCTCCACCACAGAAGCATTCAAGAACAGATTAGTACTTAATATTATACCATTTGAGTTTGTATTACTTTGTATTACTTTGATTTCAAAGAAAATAGCTCTGTTCAGAGCCTGTAAATTTTGAAAGGCATTTAGAACTAATTTATTGTACCTCCAAATAGTTAAAAAAAAAAAATACCCACCCTTGGATTACTGATGAAAATATAGAACTGAGGGATTGAGTGATATGAAAAACTAAAAATGATGGGGCCTTCAAGGTGCCTCAGTAGGTAAAGGCACTTGCCCACTGCAGACCTCAAGGCCCCACAAATGGAATTGGCTTCCTGGGACCCATGAAGTAGAGGGAGAGAAGAGAACTGGCTCCTGCAGGTTTTTCTCTGACTTACACACACACACACACACACACACACACACACACACACACACACACACCCCAAATAGCCTAGCTTGGAATGTAGCTCAGTCAGGCCAAGTGCTTGCTTAGTATTCACAAGGCCCTGGGCTCAATCCACAGTTACATCCATACTACACACACACACACACACACACACACACACACACACACACACAGTTGATTGATGCGTGGGAATGAGTAAGAACTCTAGAAAACACACTTAATCCCAAGAGAGGCAGCTGACAGCCAGTTGTTACCAAGTGAGAAGGCAGGTCCGATGTCGGCAGATCTGCTTTTGTTTCAAGAAAACAAGAACTTTGGGGTTTTATATGAAATTATTTCATCTTAAAATGCTGACAGCTAATCCAAATTGGAGGAAAGAGGGACGGAAGAGGAGAAAGAAACGGGGTAGAAGAGAAAGGAGCAAGGGAAGAGAGACTGGGTGGGGGCGGAGAATGAGTGCCCAGTGATGTCCAAGCTGAACAATGCACACGGCAGCGGCTGCCTGTTGGTGGCTCTTGCTTTATACACATTTTTTTTTTTCAGTTTCTTTTCCCAAAACTTCAACTTGTATTTAAGAACTTAATTCAAGTTGGTCATGGTGGAGCATCTGTATATCCAGAACTTAAGCTTTAATAAAGATATTTAGAAATAGATAAATGACAAAGCAGAATTCCCATCAATTCATAATTCTTTAAGTCCAGTTTTTATTAAAGATGATCATTACATATTAAAAATAAAAAAATTAAATTTAATCACACAGGAGATAAGGGCCCAAAGAACTGAGATACATGTCTACATTTTATCTGAATTTTAAAAGTGATCAAATGTAAAGGCTTGGGAATTTTTGTATTTGGAGATCTAGAGAGCAATGAACTTCTAAAATTCACTTCTGAATTTAGGTAGTTAATGAACTTTCAGGACAGTATGCTCAAAATTCAGTTAAAAAAGCAATGCTAAAGGAAAGAACTGAAAAGCAAATGCCCTGATACTCCATTCTTGGATTTATTTTTTTATGTATCAGGCTTCAAACCACATAGAAAGTGTGGTGCTGTCTCACCCAGAGTTCATAGCAATCCAGAAAAGGACATGGAGAGAAAAACTAGTCATCTTGTTGGCTGAAGAGCCAAGAAGACTTTGAACAGTTCAACCTGGTTCAGACTCTTATTCAGTTGCATTTTAATAGTAATGTGTTAATGTACACTGTCTCCCTCTTATAGGATAGATTGGCCCCTCTCTAGTCACTTCATTTCCCTATTCTCAGCTTCTCTCCCTCCTAGTCTACAGTTTTTTTTTTTGTTTTTTTTGTTTTGTTTTTGTTTTTTTTGCAAACTTAATATAAGCCTATCCGTTTCCACTATTCTGCTCTTAAATCAGAATTGAGATGCTTCGAAGACGTTCACCCCTCTGCTGTCTCAGATTCTCCCCACCCTGACCCCTGACCCATTTTGGAATCCGGACTCCTGCCTACTCCATCCGGGTTCCCACGCTCTAAGACCCCTGAGCCTCCCGCCCGGGCCGCGCTGCCCTCTGCTCCGCAGCACCTGCCCCCAGTGCCCCGCCAGACCCGCAGCCTCAGCCATTCCAGAAATTGACAAAGAAGTTGCAGAGAGAGTGCCACTTCTCGGCGCAGTAGGTCTCAGTGAGCTCGGCATTCTGGTCCAGCCCGTCTGGCTGGAGCCCAGCCACCGCGGGAGGCTTCGGGACCGGGTCCGAGCCAGCCTTCCTCCTGCCCGCACTGGTCTTCGCCCTCGAGGGCTTCCCTTCGGGCGGCGAGCTCGAGGACCACATTGGCTGTCGCGGCCGGGCACGGCTCCGCGCTCTGGGACGGAGCTGCTCCGCGGGATTCACGGACAGGGTGGGGCGAGCCGGCGGGTGCAGCTCTGCGACCGCCTTCTTGTGGGCGCACAGGCGCGGTGGCAGCGGCGCGGGGTCCAGGCAGGGTCGCGGTCTCCTGCGCAGCGCTCCCAGCAGCCGTCTCCAGTAGTGCGAGCGCCCGGCCCCGGAGGTCGCGCAGCGCTCGGGATGCCCGCGGTAGGCGCAGTGCAGGCTAGCCCCGCTCGGAGCCTGGCAGCGCAGGGCCAGCTCGCCGCCGGTCGGCGTCCCCGGGGAGGGCACCAGGAGCTGCCAGCTGCACGCGTGCTGCTCCGGGCTCACGAAGCGACCCGAGGAACCGCCCGTGAGACCCGAGGCCGGGACCGCCTTCCTACCAGCTGCCCCCCTGTCTTTCCTGGCTGCCACGAGGAGGCAGCATCCCAGCAGCAGAAGCAGCAGTCTCAGCGGCGAAAGCGACGATAGCTGCCTCGGAGGACTGCTCGCTCTGGCCATCCCACTCTTTTGGGGTCCCTGGGGCTTCAGTGCAGGCAACACGCGGCAAGGAGCATCCTGGGATCTGCGGATGAAGGCTATGGATGAGTCCCACGCAGTCCGCTGCCTGGGCACAGGAATCTGCCAACTCCCCTGACAGGACTTTGTGGAAACCAATGTTCTCATCTGCGAGGAGCCCCTCTGAAGAGTTGTCCTAAGGGGACAACTTACTGAAATGTTCCTTGAGATAGGAAAATGACATTTAATCATCACCCCGCCACCCTCCACCAAATTGTCTACAAAATCATTTCAGGTTAATCGTAAGACACAGGCACTTTTAGCTTACCGAATTCTAGAAGAGGTAGAGGGGCCCTATTAGAGGAGAGCAGCGAATGACTGCATAAGGGATTAGTCTGTTTTAAACGGTTCTCTCTGAATGAACCTGTTATCAATGGGAAATAAGGGGCCTCCCCCTCAATGCCCCTCCCAGATTTCTCTCACACTAGATTTCCCACACTATTAACACAGAAGACACACCCTCGTGCAGACCTACAAGCCATAGAAGTATGACAGAGACAGCCATGTGACATGAAACATAAATGCTGTATTTTGTTTCCATCGCTGAAAATAAGGCAGATGTTAACAAATCTTTTCTTTTGAAACTTTTATATATCTGAAGAATAAAAGTTAAACAGGAAGACATAAATTTTAAGATAAAAACGATAAAATGAAACAAAAATATTCGTAAACAGATGCTATTTGACTATTTGCTGTTTCTTTTTTTCTTTTTTGCATTACATGTATTTAGAGAGAGTGTGTGTGTGTAGATCGGAGAAAACCCTGCAGGAGCTGGTTCTCTTCTCTCTCTCTCTCTCTTTCCTGGGTGTTTTCTGTGGCAGTCAGAGGACAATGAGTCAGGGAACTAACTCAGGCCTGCCAGAGTCAGTTCTCACCTTCCACCCTGTGGGTCCTGACTGACCTCAGGGTGTCAGCCTTGACAGGAGGCTCCTATACCAATAGAGGCATCTTGCTAAACCCCTAAACTTGTTTTTAAATTTTAGTTGAAAGCAGAGTCATGCTCTACAACCATATGAACCCTGCTATCCTCCTGACTCAGTTCCCAAATAGCTGGGATTAAAGGCATGCCCCATCATACCCAGTTATCTTTATTAACTTATTACCAGCCTGAGCCTGAATGCCAACGCAAAGCCCCACCCCCTACACACACACACACAATACATTTCTGTTGACCTTTGTCTTCACTTGCTCCCTTTAAAAATATTAGTAAGTGCAACAAATTCCCGACTTTTCTTTTTTTGATCTGTTTCTGGGGGAATAGAATTTATCTTATTCCATATATATATATATATATATATATATATATATATAATTTATATATATATATATTTTTTTAAGCATCCAGATTGAACACAGTTAGTGGGTAGGCTCCTGTGGTCACATGTTGACTAACACTGATTTTAGATAAAATTCATCCTGGTCAAGGAAAGAAAACTTAAGATATCTACAGACCATTCTCCGAAAATATGACCCAACATACGAAAAAAGACAAACAAAAAAGCATGCATCCCCAGGAAGAAGTATTGGGAATGAATACATGGCTAGAATCACACTTTCAGCTCTCCTGAAAGAGGACTACTGTCAAGCCCTCTGATGGTCTGACAAGTTTCTTTCTAAGAAAAAGGGAAGGGCCACTCTGTGTGTCCAAGCAAGCAGGCAGCCAGCTTCCTTGCTCCTGACTCCCTGAGAAGAGCTTTGCCAGGGCTCCAACTCCAGAACAAAGTAGAGGGACAGGAGCCAGCTGCTTGCAGTGGGCAGGATGGGATCAAACCCTTCCAACGTCTTTTGAATGACATTAGCTAAGTCCCAGTGTTTCCAGAGCTGTATGTAGATCGGGTTGGGTAAGCTGAGAATTTTAAGGCACACTCATCACCTTCTAGAATTATACATGTAGTCTCCACAGAAATAAGAGCATGAATACCAATAATTATAACACGAGGAATATATGACGGAACCCAGAGAAAGATGGTGGACTTCAAAGAGCTGGAGAAAGGCAACTGTAATGTCCAGGGAAAGAGAGAAAACCTCTATGTCTAGGACATCTAGAAAGGTTTGGAAGAACATACTAGAAGGACAAGCCTGCAGTTGGGAGAGAACTGAATCAAAATCTCTATAATAATGAAGAGAATGGTTCTGGGAAACATGAATGTTTTCCCATAGGGGCACCATTCAGAGTAGAGGGAGAGTTGCCAGGGTGGACTAGTGTTGACTGTCAGTGCTGAGATCAAGAGAGGAAGGCACTGGTAGCTCAGTCTGTGTGAAGACTGAGAAGTTATAGACCATCTGGTTCTGGTTCTGTTTTCAAAATTATTTGGCACTCAGGAAGCAGAGGCAGGCAGATCAAGGCTAAGCTAGCATGGTTTATACAGTTAGCTCCAGGCCAATCTACATGATAGACTCTGCCCCCCCCCCAAAAAAAAGATACCTGCCTTAAGGTACTGGTCTAATTTATAAATCTGCTTGGCAGACATGGGAAACAGAAAATGATCAGTCACAGTGTCTTGGTACACTGACAGTCTGCCCTGCATTTTTAAGCCAGAATGTAAATTTGTACAAGAATATATTAATATATTCATAGAATGCTAACTTTCACATCTCCATGCCTAAGCATCATCACCTGGAAGATGTATTTTAATCATTTACATTCTGATGACTGAAAGAAAATTCTAGGGATAAACTTCCCATTTTGATATTCAGCACAAAGTTCAAGGCTAAACAGAGTCCCTGAAAAGGTCATCATAGAAGGGCAGTCAGACAGCTGCAAAGGAAATAAACAATGGAGGCTGTTGGGGGGTGGAGGGTCAGCTTCATTCCTTCCATCTTTGAAGCTGGCAGTTGTCTCATTCACTGATTCCATCTTTATATGTTTTCAGAGTTTCATTTTCTTAGTTGACTCTCTCTTTTACAAAACAAAATAACAACAACACCACCCTAGGTATGGTGGTACACATCTTTAGTCCTGGCATTTGGGAGGCAAAGGCAGGCAGATCTCTATTCATTCCAGGTCAGCCTGGTCTAGGAATGAGCTCCAAGTTCAACAAGTCTACATGGTGAGACCCTGCCTCAAGAAAATAAGCAAATAAATGATTTTATAGTTACATTGGGACCATCGGCTGTTTAATAACCTTAATTCACCATTTTAGTCTAACTTACAAATTCCGGGCATTGATGTGATGGTCTCTTTGGAGATCCATTAATCCAAAAAACTCTAAAACAATGGGACAAAGAAAAGCATTATATAATGATGAGTTAATTCATGCCTGGCAGTGGTGATACACACCTTTAATCCCAGCACTCAGGAGGCAGAGGCAGGCAGATATCTGAATTTGGGGCCAGCTTGGTCTACAGAGCCAAGTTCCCAGCCAAAGCTACCCAGAGAAACCCTGTCTCGAAAAACAGGGTGTGTGGAGGGGTATATCAATTCAGAGAATACTAATCTTAAATGTATACAACAACTGCTACAAAGTACAAAAAGCAAAAACCAAGAGAAGAGAGGCCAGCCAGATGGCTGAATAGATAAAGGCACTTGTCTCTAAGCCTGAAGATCTGAGTTCAATTCCTGGAACGCATATGGTGTTGGAGGAAAATTAACTTCCTCAACTTTTTGTCTGATTTCCACATGTGAACACAAGAACAAATAATTTTTAAAAAGTGTGCCAGGTATTGGTGGTGCATGCCTTTAGTCCCAGCACTCGGGAGGCAGATTTCTGTGACTTCCAGGCCAGCTTGGTCTACAGAGCTAGTTCCAGGACGGGCTTCAAAGCAATACAGAGAAACCTTGTCTGAAAAAAAAAAAAAAAAAAAAAAAAAGTGTGTGGCTTATAGACAGTATTAAGTGCATCTATTAGCAAAAGTAGTAGCAGAGGTAGAAGAGAAACCAGATACTGTCAGGCTTTCTGTTACCCAGTGTAGTCTGAAGTCTCCAGATTAGAGATCAACTTCTGAAGCAGCTGGGTACAAAACTTTAGTCCCAGAACTGGGGAGGCAGATCTCTCAGTGTTCAAGGCCAGCCTATGTAGTGAATTCCCGGACAGTCAGAGCTACATAGTGAGACCATGTCTCAGAGAGAGAGACAGAGAGACAGAGAAGAAATCAGCTTCTGGGCTGTAGTAGGGCCCGTTTTGTTTTGAACAGGGCTTGTCTCCGTGAACGAAAACCTGTTTTGTTTATATGAGGTGGGTGGGGAAGGAAGCAAAAGGACCAGGTTGGGGGTGGGGGGGAATAAACCTCTGGTTTCTCCATTGTGCATTGTGATAAAGTACCAGTTACTCACCCAAATCTGCTCTCCCTTTTTTCCCTGGATGCCTGCTCCCGAGTTAGGAACATTTTTAGCCTTCCTTGTACACAGGTGTGACCAAGGGACTGACCTTTTGCCAGTGATTTGTGCAACTTCAACTTCACTATGCTGCTTTCTTGAACTTTCCTTTTCTTTACAACTTAGTTAAGCATGCACTGAAAACCGAGCCTTACCCATGTGGAGATGCACAGTACCCTAAGGACAGTAGAGAAAGAGACCGAGGAAAGGAGGAAGGAAAGTTGAGTAGGAAGAGCCTCAGAACCGCAGCGCTGAGAAAACCTCGTCCACACCTTGTGGAATCACAGCACAGACATTGCTCATTGGAGAATGCCACATTGGGCAGGAATGGACCATCCTAGCTTCTCTGCAGGTAAAGCCACTTGTAGTGGCCCAAGCAAAATATGGTCTTAAGAAAACTCAGGTGTCTTCTGAAGATGCTGTTGGTGAGATGTAGCTGGCTAACATGTTACCCAACTACCCAGTCACTACATGCACAATTAAAGGTCCTAGTTTCTATAGCTGCAATACAAAGAAATTTAAGAAAGACTGTTTCCGAACCACTGAGACAAGATTTTTGGCATTTTCCCCTTCCACAGCTGTAAAATCTTTCAGGAAAATCTAAGTAGCAATGTATGCAATAGAAGCCAACAAACATGGGTTCAGATTGGGGTCTTACAGCTGTGCAACCACAGGCAATTCACTTCCCCTCTCTGAGCCTCAGTTTTCCCATTTGTAAATAGGGATGGTCTTATAGTAAGTACTTTTACCACAGGACTGTGCAGAGGCACAGAGCACAGAGCCTGACTGGTTGCAAGTGTGTAGTCAATATATTATTAAAACCCATTTTCTTTCTTATACCAATGTGAACACCAAAAGGGGGCTCTCCATCTGAAAAGGTACTTACACAACATAATCGTCAGCAACTTTCCATCTCAGTTTGGAACAGCAAACATATATAAATAAATAAGTGAGGGTTGCAGTGTGGCTCAGGGACAGTGTATGTCTGACATGGGCAAAGATTGGGCTTCTCTCTCTAGCACCAGGAACTAAAAAAAAAAAAAAAAAAAAAAAAAAAAAAAAAAAAAGGAAAAAAACCAACAACAAAAAAGAGGGGTGGGGAGGAGAGGGGGTTGTTGCAGAGTGAATTTCATTGTGATAAGAGTTGTCCTGCACTCATATCCCCGTACAGAAGCTCAGGGGTGGGGAGGGGGGCAGTTTGGGAACTCTTTAACATGGAGGACTTGAAAGGAGGTAAGAGTGGCATCAGAGCCTAGGGGACCACAGCTGACCTCCCAGCTCCACAGCTTTCTGGTAACTTCAAAGAATGGTTTCTTTAGTTCTTGACCAGTACTTACAGCTGCAAGGCTTTGATGAACTTACTCCGAGTTCTGTCCCCCCAGTGACCTCTGGTTCATCACATTCAAAAATCTCTCCTTTTCAAAATATAAAAGCAGCTATAAAAGCATCCCAAACTCCTCCTCTCCATTAAAAAAGGAGGAGGAGGAGAAGAAGGAGCCGCTTTAGTCATATTTAAACCATCGTTACTTAGGGTATAGCTTAAAGGCAAAGCAAGCACTTTCCATTCACAGTACTCTGGGCTTCATCCCCAGCACTGTAGAGGGGGAAAAAAGGAAAGAAATAAAGGAAATAAAAAGGTGGTCATCAAGTAAAGACAGCAAGGAATTAAGAAACAATAGAAATGGCTGTTAATGATAGCAACATAAGGTAAATGGAAATATAGGACGGTTATATGAAAAACACAGAACTACTTTGGGGATAGAAAATAAAGACTCAAATGAATACATATGGATTATCATTATTACATAAGATACATTAACATTTAAAAGTGTCTTTCTTGACTAACGTATACATTTAAACGTGATTACAATTAAACACCAATAGGATTTTCGGGTCTGATTAGTTAGGCGAGCTGATTCTTAGATTCCGGCGAGAAACCAGAAAGAAGTAAGTGAGCAGGAGGGACGGGGGTGGGGGGTGGGGGGTGGGTGGGTTCTATGTTTCAGAGAGAGGAGAGAGAAAGATGCTTTCACCAAGTGGTGCAGCTTCAAGTGGCTGCCAGGAAGGAATGCTGGCAACCCAGCCTCAAACAATTCGACGCTGGGGTGGGGGTGTTGTTTCTAGGTAACCACAGGGACTCCTTTAAAAAGACCAGAAACTCCAGATCAGACCAGTGCTTCAGTTGACAGTAGCTGCCTTTGAGCAGGGTGGTCATGTGATGGTGGTGGGGCTGAAGACCCTCAAGCTTTGATCCATATGTTCTTTTGTTCTCAGTCACAATGATTACAATGAGGATGATTCTTCTCTAAGTCAAAACAGGGATAGGTCCCTTGCTTATGGATTGCAAGATGTGGGAAGGGAGGCAAAGGGAAAACAGCTCGGGTGCGATCCCACAAGGGTGAGATGTCAAAATTAGTGCTAGGCATGTGTCCTGGAAATACTCCTTGGCAGTGCCACAGGGTGAAGTAACAAACAGAATGCCAAGGTACCAATTTGATTTCCTCTCCTCTCTAATTTAATCTCTTCCTATGACCACTCAAAACTCTGAATGCTCTCAATCAAAACCATGGGTGAGGGGGGACCAAAACAAAATGTGGGGTCTGGAGCATCCTGAAAAATGGCAGGCAGCCACAGTATCACGGAAGAGGATGTTTAGGGTCATCCTCTCTTTAACCCTTTAGCTCATTAGTGCTCAACCTTCCTAACTCTGTGGCCCTTTCCTGCAGCTCCTCATGCTGCAGTGACCCCCAACCATATAATTATTCCATTGCTACTTCAGAACTGTGATTTTGCTACTGTCATGAATCTTTTTATTTTTTAAGATTTATTTATTATGTGTATAGTGTTCTGCTTGCAGTCTGGAAGAGGGCGTCAGACCTCCTTATAGATGGTTGTGAGCCACATGTGGTTGCTGGGAATTGAACTCAGGACCTCTGGAAGAGTAGCCAGTGCTCTTAACCTCTGAGCCATCTCTCCTGCCCCCGAACAAATCTTTTCTAAAACGTATTTTTATTTTTTTAATTGATGTTCAGTAATTGTATATGTTTATGGGGTACATTTGCATACATGTATATAATGTATAATGTCCTTCCTTGGACATTTATTACTTCTTTGTGTTGGGAATATTCAAAATCTTCTCCATGAGCTGTGCTTAAATATATAATGTTGCTATCAACAATAGTTAGCCTACTGTGCTGGTGTTGGAAATTAGTCCTTTTACCCAGCTGCCATTACCATGGGCTGGCCACCTACCCATCCCTCATACCCTTCTCAGGCTTTCCATGCCACTGCTCCTCTCTCTCTCTCTCTCTCTCTCTCTATATATATATATATATATATATATATATATATGTGTGTGTGTGTGTGTGTGTGTGTATACATACATACATATATATATATGTGTGTGTGTGTATACATACATATATATATATGTATATATATATATATATATATATATATATATATATATATATAATAATTTTTTTTCCACTGTGTAATTCTGACTGGCTGGGAACTCACGATATAGACCAGGCTCTATCTACTTTTTACATCTATTGCATTGACTTTTAGCTTTTGCATGTAAATGAAAACACGGTAGTATTTTCCCTGTCTGTCGTTTTTCACTTCCACACTGTCCTCTGCTTCTGTCCATCTGTTTATCCCTTTATTTTTTATTTGCTGAATAAAGTTACAGTGTGGTTATCTTACATTTTCGTTATGAGCACCTAGGTTGTCGAATCTGTGTCATGTCCAACATAATATAGTTGCAGGTTTGTGAGGATTGGGTTTTTTGTTTTGTTTTGCAAGCTCAGGTACAGTTCTTTCCATCTGGCCTTCGGTGCAGCTCCTCTCAGGAGCTTAGCATACTCTCCTGGGATTCAGGGATGCCCAATCTTGTGCCTTGTGCTTTCTAGTTTGTACTGCACTCTCTTCACAGGAGTTAGCTAACCATTGTAGAGGGTTAGATAAACTGGAAACGACCCCTGTGTTCTCCCCACATTCCTGGGAAGGAAATCCCCAAAGGTCCCTGCTGGCACAAAACGGACCTTCGACCTTCGGAAGGAATCCTTGCTCCTGCCCAAAACTGCCCCACGTACTAGTCTCAAAGCTTTTATTAGTAGAAAACTCACAAAAAGCCAATCATCTGTTTGTTTGCCAGGCTACAAATCTTTTCTTGCACAATATATATGTATATATGTGTGTGTAGCTGAGGCCGGCTTTTAACTCCTATTTGTCCTATCTCCACCTCCCGGGTGGATGGGATTACAGACGTGTGCAACCGTGACTGGTTAGAGATGGATTTCATGGGTGAGGAATCAGGTTCAGTCACACAATGATTTCCCAAGACAGGAACACTGGCACTTGAACCAAAGTCCTCTTAATGTCACAGAGCTAACCCATCAGGAGGCCAGAATGACCAACCACCCTTTAGCACACATCAGTAGGTTATCCTTGGGGCAACCTGTTTCACTTTCCTGAAAGACTTTACTCTGTCTCTCTCAAAGGCTTCGGGATGGGACTCTTTCCCAGTGGTCTTGCTAGCATCACAATCCTCCTGCCTCCGCCCTCTCCAGTGTTGAGATGATAAGTGTGTGTCATCAGGCATCAATTTTAGGTGCTTAGTTGGGCCAGAGTTTTCAGTGAGAAAAGCCCAGGTCCACGGCTTCCAGAAAAGGGGAGAATTCGTAGTTCTAGGGACGAAATTATTCCATCAAATATATTCCAGCAGAGCCCTGAGCGTGAGCCAGGGAAGGTGAACGTGCCAATTTTCTGCAGCTCGCACCAGGTGGTCTGGGGAGCCCCCACCCCAAGCCCTCCCCGGCGCGCACTGGGTTAACCGCGGACAAGGGGCCTCTGCCCGCCCACATTCCGTCGCTCAAAGGGGCGGGTGGTCTGATGCTGTGGGGTGATTTCGTCTCTCCACGTCCTACCCTCCCACTGGCCAAGCCCGCGCCCCTCCCTGGCCTCCCTGGCGCCGTGCGGTCGCGTTACCTTCGCCGCCATTCAGGCGACCCTGTGGGCTTACAAAGCTGGGACATTAAGAAGTCTGCGGGCGTCGCTGCAATTAGAAACGTGGGGCCAGGATCGGGGACAGCAACCGCGGCACTTTAGGCCAGGTCACCCCATCGTGCATTCTGACCGCTTTCCCTAGTGTAACCCGCTGGTGTTTGCGAATGTTTCTTTGTCTGCATTTTGGGAATACAACGTGGCACAGCTGCAACAGATTGTGTCCTGGCCTTTCATCAGCTCCATGTTAATGGGGGAAGGAGGATTCGCCGTTGTTTAATTTTACAAAGCATGTCTTGGGAAATGTAAACGTACGTGAGAAAATCAGGCTTTAAGCTGTGGCCACCTAAATAAAAACAACAATACAGAATCAAGGCTGAATCACTGAGCCTGCTCTGTGACAAACCCACTCTAGGATCTTTTATTGATAAGCTGGAGCTGGCAACATTTCCCAAGATATTTGATAAAACAAAGTAGTGTAAATGTTTCCCTTTTTATATTTCCTTTTTAGTGCCTTGCAGTTGACCCCTCAGGAGGCATCCTGACCATCCTTTAGCATCTGATCACAACACAAAGTACGATTAAGTCCATTTATAATTATAAATTAGCATGCCCTCAGAACAGAAGGAAACATCACATACAAGATAAATCGATCACTTCAATTAGTAGTACTTAGGGAGTCTGGTGACTAAAGGGTGACTAAGGACATGGTCCTGCCCTCCTAATACTCCTGAGGAAAAGTGCATAATCAAAGGGCCAGTTAATATCAAAGGATGGATTTCAGGTGCTATAGCTGCCCAGGCAGAGATGCCTCAAACAGTTAAGGTTTTGGGTGTGTGGAAACTGGTGGGAATTAAATCCCTGCAAAGTTCCTTCCAAAGGCCTGTCTGTAAGTTGGGTCTGGAGAGATGGCTCAGTGCGAAAGTTCTAAGCCAGTCAGAGCTATGGAATGAACCCTGTCTCCAAAAAGGAGTGGGGTGGAATGGGGGCAGTAACAAAGGCAAAGAAAAAGACCCTGGGAAGAAAGCTGAGCAGGTAAAGCACTTGCTATGCAAACACCAAGACTTAACTTCAGACCACCAGAACCAGTAAAAAGGGCTTAAAAGCTCTGAAAATTGGACAAGACAGCTTGGATTACAGCTTCAGCCCTGCTTGGTGGGGACAGGTGGATTCCTGGAGTTCCTGGCTACTCACTCTAGCCAATCTATGGGCTCCAGATACAATGAAGAGACTTTGTCTCAAAAAATAAGGTGGAGAGAGATAGGACAGGACACTTCTGGCTTTCGAATGCATACATGCATGCACACATGAATGCACACACTCACATGAACATGTACACACACACACACATACACCTGACACAGGAGACTTGCAAGGACCTACTAGGACAGGTGCCAGTATTCCATGAGGACTTAGCCAGTAATCACAGAGCACCTGTGAGGCTCCAATTTCTGACCTTCCTGAAACACCTTTGTTCCTCGTGTGTTATGGTCCCAAGATAGCAATACACACATAACCAGCTGACCCCCAATCGAACCCAGAAACAGATGTGACCTCAAGAAGTTCTTTCATCCCTTGGCCTGTGATTGAATGAGACTCTCAGGGTTTAGCTAAGATGCTTTCTATCCAGATGAGAGGAAATTTCAAAAGAGCCACAGTGGAATAGGTTTAGAAAATTCCCCTTCAGAGCTGGGGGTGTAGCTTGATGGCAGAATACTTACTTGGCCTGCGCTGTGTTCTAGTCCCAACATTCCCAAAACTTAGTTCTCCTTTTGATTGAGTTAATATTATGTTAATGTAGACTAGATAGGTATTAGAGATGTATTATGGAGAGGAAAAAAAATACAAGATGTGTTTCAAATTATTCTTTGTGTTTTAAAAGAAGAGAAAAAAGAAGCTTGTGGTGATATGTTATTTATGATTTAATAAAGCTTACCCAAGGATTTAGAAAGCTAAGTCAGCCACAGGCCATAGAGATCAGGCAGTGGTGGCACATACCTTTAATCCCAGCATTTAGGAGACAAAGGCAGATAGATCTCTCTGAGTTCAAGGCCACCCAGGCTTACACAAGATTGAATCAGTCTAAAACAGTAGCAGGACTCATGAGAGGTATTTAAGGCAGGAACAGATTCATTATGAAGCATTCATTCTCAACCACACTGAGGAGAAGCAGCAGTTTGAGGGTTGGTGAAGAGCTCTGGGATCAGCCCTTTCAGCCCGAGCTAGAGGTGAGGGCTAGTGTGGGGCTGCTTTGCTTTCCTGATCTTCAGCTTTAAGCTTGAACTCCAATATCAGTCTCTGGGTATTTATTTTTTTTCCTATTACAGAAGCTCATATATATTGGATTATAAATAGTCCTCCTTGATTTGATCCCTAACAACACACATATATGCACATGTCATGCATAAGCACACTCAAACACTTGCACACACACACACTTAATAAGGGAAACCAGGAAACCTTTCTGTCCTTTAATATTTTGAGCTGCATGAATGTAATATATATTCAAAAATTAACTGGAAGCCGGGTGTTGGTGGCACACGCCTTTAATCCCAGCACTTGGGAGGCAGAGGCAGGTAGATCTCTGAGAGTTCGAGGCCAGCCTGGTCTACAGAGCGAATTCCAGGACAGGTTCCAAAGCAATACAGAGAAACCCTTTCTCAAAAAACAAAAACAACAACAATAAAAAAGCCCAAACAAATAAAATTAACTGGAATTAACAAACAAACATGAAATTCATACTTTGGCTTCCTTCTCTTTTATATAAAACCCTGCCATTATGATTTTGCTTCAGCATCAGAAAAATACAACACAGCACTATCTTAAACCAGTCAGCCTCCAGCCCTCCCTTCATCCTTTCAAACGAGGGCAGAAAACTGAGTTCAGCTGTGTCTTCCCTCTGACTTCCGTCTTCCCTGGGATTCCTCTCTGAACACTGCTGTTATTGCCAGAGCACTGATTTATAACACAACTTCATGCTTAGAATTATAGGACCAAAGAAGCACAGATGTAAGGTCTGAGTTACTCCATGTTGTATAAAGTAGTGATTCTCAGGCCCACACTTCTTGAGTCCTCTATTTTATCAAGATTGTTTGTTCCATTTTGAGGACAAACACTGAGGCAGAATCACCCCACATCTTGCTTGTGTAAGTAAACGGCCACATGACCATGGCACATGGCAGGAGGCACAGACTTGTGCAAATCAGATGTTACTACTACTTGTAATGGTTAACGAGGTGGTGGCATATGCCTTAAGTCTCAGCACTCAGAAGGCAGAGGCAGGTGAATCTCTGTGAGTTCAAGGCCAGCCTCATCTACAAAGTGAATCCCAGGACAGCCAGGGCTGTTACACAGAGAAACCCTGTTTCGAAAAACAAAACAAACAAACACATTTGTAATGGTTGGTGTTACTTGTCAGCCTGCCAGAGTCCCTCCAAGGGAGATGGGTCTCTGGGTTTGTCTATGGTTGAGGGCACCACTCTCAGTGCAGGGATCCTGCGCTGCACAGAGAGATCAGGCTGCACACTAGAGTGCATTCACACACGGACTGATCTCTGCTTTCAGATTGTGGACATGTTGTGACCAGCTGCTTCCAGCCTCTGCCATATTGACTTCTGTGCCACATGGCAGTTCACAACCATGTAACTCTAGTTCAGGGGAACCAGGGACCCTTAGACATATATACATGCAGGCCGAACACCAATGCACAAATCAATAAGTGACATGGTGCCCTCACTAGTGTCATATTAAAGGCACATATGGTGGACAGGATGATCAGCTTGGCACAGTTGCTCTGCTGGCTGTAACCCACTCAAGCTGTCACTTGTCTGGACTCGGTTCTTTGTCTTGAATGAGCTCCATGTTGAGACAGCTTGGTACTTTTGGGGACAGGCCTATGACTACACTCAATATCCCATCTATCTGCTGTGACTTGCCTGTGTCAGGTGTCTGCTTCTGATTTCACTGTAGCTTCTTTAATTTTTCCCTACCACGCAATATTCATTCGGATGCCCATGCATGTGTGTACGAAGCAACATGAAGGGTAATGTGTGATCTGAGAGTTAATATTAGTAATTAAGATTAAAGAGGGCTAGCAGGGTTCAATGGATAAAAGTGCTGCATAAATACGTAAACAAATATAACATTTTTGTAAAAACAAAGATTAGAGCTGGGCAGTGGTGGCACATGCCTTTAGTTTCAGCACTCGGTAGAGATAGAGGGAGAGGCAGAGAGGCAGGGGCAGGCAGATCTCTGTGAGTTTGAAGCCAGCCTGGTCTACAGAGCAAGTTCCAGGACAGCCAATTAACCCAAATTATTAATTCTACGTTCTTCCACACATTTGTAACCTCATCTCCATAATGCCCATCTTGGTTATCCCATGTCTGGCTGGAGACTCCTCCTTCCCAGAGCTCTCTGTCCCCACAAGTCCCACCTAACATTCCCCTGCCTAGCTAACGGCCTTTAAGCTCTTTAATAAACCAATCACAGTGACACATCTTCACAGCAGCGACACTTGGTGAATTATAGTCATTGAGATAGATGTAGCTGTGAATTATATACAGCTGTATGTATGTAAGTACCCCAGAGTCCTTGAAGAGATAAGGAAGTCTCAGGGCCAGCCAAGCCTGTGCAAACCTTGATAAGATCCTGGCTGCTCATCAAGTGTTCATCTGCCTCCTTTACTTCCAAACATGACATAAACCAGTACCAAGAGTCTTCAGTCCCCCATACCCAGTAGATAATCTAACTGGATTGTCATTCAGGCCTTGAATCAGTGAGCTTCAAGGGCATTGTTGCGTTAATTAAATACGAATGTCCCCAGCACAGGACGGATATTGGGAAGAGTCAGAAACAAGAGTGACATGTCTTGTATACATGGAGCAAGTAGCCTTGTTTTGGAGGTAGCTTCATAAGGTATTGCTTGTGAGAAACTTGAGTTTGGATGCTGACTAGAATTTCCAAGTCCATACTTAACAGATAATCAGAATTACTAACAGTGTTAAGTTCCCCAGTTGAGAATATATATAGTGTGTGTGTGTGTGGGGGGGGCAAGGGGAGCCTTTATGCTGCAGCGCAGGCTCTGAAGACTGGGTAGTCTTCTTGCCTCAGCCCCTCCCACCCCTAGGGGAGGAGTTATAGGTATAGTCAGCTTTGTGAACTCCTTTCTACAGTGGCTATCAGGTAACTTCCTGGACAAGACAGCAAAACTGATTGATTCCTGGATCACAGTCTTCAATTAAATCAGAAAAATTAAATTCATTTCTGAATCCAGATTAGATACATAGTTCAAGTATATTGAAACAGATTTCATACCAGAAAGAATTTAACCCTGAAAATAAAAATCAAGTATATACTTAAAAAAAAAGTCCAGCTGTGTGGCAGTGGCGCATGCACTCTCTGTGAGAGGATCCTTGAAATTTTGGACACACACACTCTCTCTCTCTCTCTCTCTCTCACACACACACACACTCACACACACCCTTCAGCCATGGCCATCATTACTTGCTGTGCCCTGGAGAGTTACTTTTATTTCATGGGGCTCAAGTATGTTGTTGATGGGATTCTTCTGTTTGTGGTCCCACCTCACAAAGCAAAAATAGTAATAGGCTGGGGAGATTGTTTAATGGATAAAAGCATCTTCCACATACATATGAGGATCTGAGTTCAGATTCCTAGAATTTATATAAAAGCTGGAGGCATAGTCTGAGCAAAGACAGTAGTAGAATGACTAATGACCGGAGCTGAAGGGCTGGCTAGTCTGGTTTATGCAGCAGAGAAACAGAAAAGAAATCCTATCTCTCTCAAGGAAGGCGAGAACTGAAACCCGAGGCTGCCCTCAGTCCTCCACAAATGGTGGAGGCAGCAATTAAAAGGTGTTAAATCCCAAATAACCCTTCTGGAAATGCATAGTGGCCCTTTGCCTTGGCCAGCTGGGAGAGGGGTGTGTGGCCAGCTACTTCTAATTACCTCCCCAAACCCCACCCAGCAAGGCTGGGAAAAGATCCTGTGGTATGTCAGAGCAGAATGCAAATGCAGGCCTCTAATCCTATCAGGAATGCTCAGGGTGTTAATTTGACTATCTTTCACAGATCATAAATCTCCTTGGGGGCAAAGCTGCCAGACACCATCAAGCCAAACCCCTTCAGTAGCTGGCAGCTGGAGCATAGCAGCTGGGATCATGCCTCAGTAACGTCCAATAAAGAGCTTTGTAAGGAGGGCTGGAGAGCAGCTTCTCACATTTGGATACAATGGAGCAAACCAGTGGGAAATGCGAATGTCTGATTATCCAGACGGGTGGTCTCCCCAGGGCCCTTCCTGCCCACTGAGCCATGGATCCTTGCTCATTCACAATTCTTCACATGCAGATGGACCCTTCTTACCCCCAATGGATAGCACAAACTCCCATTGGATTAGTTTTTTAATCCCTGTCTATAAATAACAAATAGACTATATTCACTTCCATTGGAAACTGCTAGCCTTTTTATATGAAAACCCATTAACCTGCAGTCAGGCCACTTGTCCCCAGTCTTTTGTTCAGTGGTCAGAATAGAAACATTCTCCTTCATCCACATGGAGAGCACTGTTAACAAACACGCGGGGTTGAAACTGCCACTAGGAACCACTGTCTTTCCATTACAGCTTAATTCTGAGTCCACCTGACCTTACCTGGATCAGTTTAAAATACAGGTGTATACGTTTGTGACTGTGTGTGTGTGGGGGGGAGGGGGGAGGGAGCCATCTGGAGAGATGGCTCAGCAGTTAAGAGCTGACTGACCTTCCAGAAGCTCTAGGTTCAATTCTCAGCACACACATAGTGGCTCACGGTCACCCTGAACTCCCAAGTCCAGGGAGGGGATCTGATGCGCTCTTCTGGCCTAGGCACTCATTTCTGTTGGCCTCCTTGGAAGGTAAGCTTTAGTGGGTGTCTGCTTTAAAATAAGAGAGCTCTTCTGGTAAATCTGTGAACTGGCTGGGATGAGGAGGAAATTGGGGTTCCTTTAGAGCCTCAGCATGAGCTGAGACTGCAAGAACCAGAGATGCTACCCATCCTCCATCTCAATAGGGTACACGGCAGCAGTGGCTTTCTCCTTGTGCCAGGGACACAGCACATTTAGGGTTTCTGAAAACAGGTGTCACAAAGGCCTCCACTTACCAGTCATGGGCTTTGAGTTTAATTCTTTTTTTTTTTTCAGACTTAATTCACTTTATTTTTCTTGTATAAAACCCCTTATGTGGTGGCAACAGCTGCAGCCTGGGTCCTCTGAACAGAGACTCTGATATGGGCTTTCACAAGATGGTCAGTGAATTCCTGATAAGGAGACTTGGTGAATACAGTCTCTTTCCAGAGGTCAGGGGTCAGGTAGCTGTAGGTCTTAGAGATGGCATCAAAGGTGGCCTTGGCAAAGTTGCCCAGGGTGGCAGTGCAGCCCCTGGCTGATGTGTAGCAGTCATCAATACCGGCCATCATCAGTAACTTCTTGGGCACAGGAGCAGAGACGATGCCAGTGCCTCTGGGGGCAGGGATGAGACGCACCAACACAGAGCCACAGCGGCCTGTCACTTTGCATGGAACAGTGTGGGGCTTGCCAATCTTGTTCCCCCAGTAGCCTCTCCTCACAGGGACAATGGAAAGCTTGGCCAAGATGATGGCCCCTCGGATAGCTGTGGCTACCTCCTTGGAGCATTTAACACCAAGACCAACATGACCGTTGTAGTCCCCAATAGCGACAAAAGCCTTGAACCTGGTCCGCTGGCCAGCCCTTGTCTGTTTCTGTACTGGCATGATCTTTAGAACCTCATCCTTAAGAGATGCCCCCAAGAAAAAGTCAATAATCTCGGATTCCTTAATGGGCAGAGAGAAAAGGTAGATCTCCTCCAGGGACTTGATCTTCATATCCTTAACCAGGCGACCCAGCTTGGTGACAGGGACCCACTCCTTGTCTTCGGCTTTACCTCCACGAGCCCCACGGCCTTGACCACGGCCACGGCCAGGACCGCGGCCCCTGAGGCCGCTGCCAAAGCCTCCACGGAAGCCGCCGCGGCCTCCTAATCCTGGGCCCCCGGGGTCCTCCCGCTGCAACGGCGTCATCCGCCATTTGGTGTTTTCCCGAAGTAGAAGAAGCTTGAGTTTAATTCTTGAGCTCGCCTGCCTTCATCTGAAGATGGATTTAATCTCTAGCGTGTAATTGTCCAGCCCAGTGTATAGGGAGTTGGGTGATATATAGTATTGATCTAACTGGTGGTGGATTTCTAAATAACTAGGAGTGGCATTTTTTAAAACTGAATATTCATACACATTTGGTTCCGATCCACCCCACCACTATTCCTCCCTCCTCCAGTGATTCCCCTATTCCCACCCTTCCTTCTCAAAGTCATGTTCTAATACCCAGAGTCCACTTAGTGTTTGACCAGATGTGCACAGGTGTGGGACCTTCTACTGCAGCTTGGATCTGTATTCTTGCGAAAAGGTACTCCCCCTTTTCCAGCAGCCATCATTTGCCAAATAGCTCCAGACAAAGGACTTCATGATCCCCTCTTCCACCTACACTTAGCCTTCTGTTGGCTTGAGCTTGTTATGTGTGCAACACTCTGTCACATCCAGCAAATAGTTTTGTTGCAGATGTTCTTCTAGGTCTTTGGAATATTTTGGCCCCCTTTTCAGTGGCGACCCGAGTCTTGGGGGGGAAGTGTAACAGAAACACACCCTATTTTAGAGCTGAGTACTCCAGTCTCTTATTCTTTGCCTCTTGGCCAACTGATAACTGTTCTTGGCAGTCAACTTCTTTGGCTGACTCATATTACTACTGTAATATGTGTAGCCGTGCCATGTTACTGCTGCAGTGTCTTTGCTATTGCTCCCTCTATATAATGGTGCACAGACTTTAGAAGGAACGATGGGCTGCAGAGATGGCTTAGAGGCTGCTTGCTGCACAAACGTGAGAGCTAGAGTTCAAATTACAAAGCTGGTGATGTAATGCATAATGAAGTAACATGCTTTGCGTGACCAGAGCTTGTATGACAAGATTGTCGCCCTACTTTTCTGATTCCCAAAGTAGATCAGTTCCCAGCAGTAGCCATACCTTATCCATGTAACTCCGGGTTATATACAGTAAATGGCGAACAGCATCAATGGGTTTCTTGTGAAAAGCTAGCCATTCAGACCAATCCCTCCACACTGGGTTCCAATCCTGTTAATAAGCTTGGGTTCCTTTTAAGGTTAGGATGCCAGCCACCACCCTTACAATTGGAGTGCCACACTCTAATGTTTGTGACCATGTTCCCCTCTGTTCTCGGGGGAATGAAGGGTTCGGGTGGTAGACTTACTTTTTCTGAGTTGCTTTTTATTTTCTCAGTGTTTTATTATTTTAGGTGTATGCCTGTATATTAAATTGAGTTTGAGAGCACCCAGGGCTAAGAAGGCTTATTTCAAAAAACCCAAACAAATAATTTTATTTTGTGAGAACATGCGATGGGGATGGGTCAATGTGCTCATGTATACATGAAGGATGACAATTCAGGTTTTTCCTTCCACCATGTGGCTCCCAGGAGTCAGCCTTTACTTGCTCTTCCAGACAGTGGCTTTATTCGTTTACTCAAGACAGGATGTCAGGGTGTCTGTGTGACCCTGGCTGTCCTGGAAATCAGTCTGTAGACCAGGTTGGATTTGAACTCAAAGAGATCCAACTACCTGCCTCTGCTTCCTTAGTGCTGGAGTTAAAAGTGTGTACTACCACCACCCTGTTGTAGACACTTGCTCTTAAATGCCCTCCACACCCAGGGTTCTCTGTGTAACCCTGGCTGTCCTGGAACCCACTTTGTAGACCTTGAACTAAGAGATGTGCCTGTTTTTGCCTCCCAAGTGCTGGTATTAGAGGTCTGTGCTATCACATCTGACTCAGATTACAACAATTTCTAGTCTTGCAGATCAATAATTTTATAAAAGAAATAAAACATTTTGCATTATTTAATTTTTAAAACAGTGCTGGGTGGACTTGTTTATTGCTTGGTAAATGCTCTACCACCGAATGACATCCTTACTTCCCTCCTCCCTCTTCCAGTGTGTGGAACAAAGAGCATGAAGACAATGCCCATTAGCAGAGCTCATTTGTATAGACTGCTCTATTCTGGTATAGCATTCTGGGGATTCCCTGCTATCTGTGTTATGGGAATAGCAACTGTGAGTAAGTACCTAAGTGGAGAAGGCAAACTACTAACTACTAATAGGACTAACTACTTCAGGCCACAACCCAGTAAGCCAAGAAACATAGGGTATATACAGGGACGAAGGAGATAGTGAAAAGCAGTATTTTCAGTCTGCAAGATCTGGTGACAGGGTCACTGCATGCTTTCTGTCACTGTAGTCTTCTAACTGGACAGGACAGAAGGTAAAGGTATAGTCGAGAGAACTAATTGTTAAGAGCTTTGAGAAATTTATTTGCATGTTTTCTTGCCTCAACCTGCAAACAATTGGATCACATCATACGTGGGCATGCACGCTCAGGAAATAGCAAGCAAACACTTGGTATCATCTTAAATGAAGCAGGAAGATAAAGCAGTTTACACAGACTTAAAGTGAGACGTAGGGATACTTGTACCATCACTCTCTTCTTATGGAACGCTGAGGACTGATTACATATAGGTCACTAGCATATGGAAATATAAAATACAATACTTTTTTTTCCTTTTAGAGAAAAAATATCACTAACTGAGATTTGGAAACTTATCAAGAATGTTTTTATGACATAGGAAACAAAAATATATTTCTCTTTATAAGTTAAGCACATTGATTTTCATTAATGAATTTTTAGGACTACTGTTGCATTGGATGGTGTAAACATCTAAACACATTCTACTTCTATCATGAAGCATCTGAGTAAATATGGCCACAACACTCACAGTTTTACATTTATGCTGCACCCTGACACTATCAGACTCAAAACTACACGGTTTCCCTGCAATTATGACTTATACTGTGATCTCAATGAATTTCTCAAGGGCCATTCAACACATTTGTACTACTCCAGTAATTACCATGCTAGCCAGAAAGCAAGTAAACAGTTTATTAAGAATTAAGTGAGGGCATGGAATGTGATACAAGACACTCAGATGGGCAGAAAAACACTACACACACACACACAAATTAAATTTCACTTCAAAAGAAAAAAAAAAAATCACAAGGCAAAAGAAAACGCAATTCCATCATTATAAAGTAAGATATTTCATGCAAAGCACTATTTAAACCACACCCCCAAACTCCCAGCTCCCGATAAACATTGCCATGCTAGTGCAGTAACCACAGTGGAAAACAACACAAATAAGCAATGGGTTAGAGGAATAACACAGCTCATAACTAGACCATGATTTTATATGAGAAACAATTCCAGATCCATGAATAGAGTAATATAGGCCAAACTTTGAGAAGTATGTAAATATAAATCCCACTAGTTCATTTCATTATCTTTTACCTATAAAATTCAGAAGCTTTCAGAACTTGAACATTTTATAAAAATTTTGGCATGCTCTTTTTATGTTCCAAGAAATGATTTTAGGATTGCTTTAGGTAATTAATAGAGAGCTGTATAAAAGCACGTCCAGGTCAGGATTTTTTGACCTTTTAAACCTTGACCACAATTCACATCATAGGAACAACTCCAGAAATACATTTCTCTTAACTCATAGAACAATAAATTTGACTTTCGAGCAACTATATGTACAAGTTTCTATAAAGGACTAGTTAAGAGACAAAAAAATGCCAAACAAAGATAAGGTGTTGCAGAGAGCGAAGAGGACGTCCTCATGTACAAAGACTTAGGTGGGTAAAATCCTCTCCTTGACTCCTGAGTGTACTGCAGGAAGGTAGGCCTCTGTGCCAGATGATAAGTACAGGGTTTACATTAGAGAACAGTCAGAGTGGCCTTGTATGAAAGTATCTCTTCCATAGCTGCCATACTGAAAATAGGCCTGTGATGGTGTGTTTCTTTCTAACTGGGCAGAATGTCTCGACAGGAGTAGGAAGCACTGGGTGTGCGCATTCCAAAGGCTACCCACAGGCGGATATACTCACATTTATGGTTCCGGGTTGTGTTTATATTTATAGGCTTGGCTATAAATATAAGCATAATAAGATAATGAAAAACTTAAAAAAAAAAAAAAAAAAAAAAAAAAAGCACCCGCTCCCACTTGCTATTCATCCTTTTTAGATTTAAGGTAATTAGAACTGATTGGAGAATTGTCCAGGATTGAATTTCCCATGTCTGAAACTTCACTTCTTACATTCCATGATCAGAGCACTGAGTATTCAGAAGCCAGGGTCAAGCCTCTTGAAAACCTGGGGAGCTTGCTCACTCAGATGTCCATAACATCAGAGAGCTTTCTGAGGCAGAACCAGAGTTTGAGGCCACCGAGGCCCTTCTTTAGCCGTCAGCCCTCACATCTTCACACCAGAGCTCTATGCAATGTGTGCCTTGTAGATACAAAAGCACCCCAAATTAAATTCCCAGAGTATTAATGAAATTCTCAAAAGAGAAAATTATGAGAGTGAAATGCTTCCATCAGCAAACTGAATTTGATAAATCAATGTTTCCCCACTAAGTCTCCACCAGCAACCGAGCAGCCTCTGGAATCAAATGTAGCGATCACTCAGGTGATGACAGATGAAACACAGATGAACAACACATATGAAAATACTCTGTAACCGCTGTAGCTCTACAACAGTTTATAGTACAAAGCAATGTAAATAAATATTGGGCTAATACAAAAGCTCTTATTTACATTTTACAAATGAACTGTAGTCAGTGTAAATGCTGTGTTTTAAAGAACACAGTCCTGATTAGTAAAATGAGTTTTGTTGAGGGCATTACCATTTTTGTTAGAATCAATACACAATGTATAAAAGATTCAAGTTAACTGTTTATAATTTAGTACAGATAAACCCAGTTGAACCTGGAATGGCATCTGTTAAAGTGCTGAAAAACAGGAAATACTTAGAAACACTGTACATTATTAAAGCTTTATCAAGTCAGAACATTAAGCTCCTTTCACATTTTTATCCTTTTTTGCCACAGGCCTGTAGTCAGGATGAACTTTTTTCCAGCCAAGGAGTGAAACTTAAGAGGCCATTAGCTGCTTCGGGATGTTAGGTTTGGTGGAACTGGTTTCAGCCATCAACCATACCTTCAGGCCTTACAATCTGGTAAGTAATTAAATATTCAGGGTAAGCCTGGAAAAGAAAAATTAGTTCAAATGTTGGTGTGTTTTATTGTTTGTTAAGGTGTCCTTACATAAACATTCCAAACCTTGAGGAGTTCTGCAAACCAGAACTACCTGGGGACATTTCTCTAAATATTCCCACCTTGACTTAACCTTTGGATTCTCATCAGAGGCAGGTAAGGGTGAGAATTAAGTACATGTTTGTCTGCTGTCAGTAACTGAGGGAATTCTGTCACCAACTCTGACTTAGAATGCTGCTCTAGACCAGCTTTTCTTTGTCACTGATGGCAAGAAAGAAGTAAACATCATTGCTATATTGCACAGAAAAGGAAAAAATATCCAGTAATAATTGACAAACTCTGAATAGGTTAGATAGATATATCAATGGTTCTTTTTTAATTTTGAAAATCTATGCCAAACATTTTAAGTCTGAACCCCCTTTATCCCCTCTCCAAATCCAGTTAAGGCAACATGCCCTGACCATGTAAGAGCCACATACTGTTGAAGACAAACAAATACAAGTGGAGTGAGTACCTGTTCTCCTCTGTAAATCACATACTCAGCTAGCGCTAGGCCATTCACACTGGGCCGGCCAGTGACTGAGTGATGGCCGGGAGGAGAATGTGCCATTTTCATTGCACTGAACTGCAGGAAAGACTTTCCTAGGGTCACTCGGCAAAAGAGCAACTGCCTACAACATGAAAAGGAAAAATTTACCCTGAAAATAGATTGAATGCACAAACCCAGAACAATGAAGTTATATTAGTAACTATTTCCAGACAACTAATAAATACTAGGTTCCAACAACAGCTTAGGTAAAGTCAGAAAACACTGCTTATTACTAATAATCATAATCATAGAAGACAAGTTAATTTACAGAATTTGAAATTCTGTAGCCCCCTAAATAGTACAGATTTGTGACCCAAAAAAGATGGTGATAATTTATACTTACTTAGAAGGGACTTCCCAATATAATACATAAATCTAAACTTAGGAGAAAAATAATGGCAATAAGAATAAAACAAATGGGCCTAGTAAATACTAGTACTCAGGAGGCTGAGGCAGGAGGTTTGAAGCCAGTCTGTGTTACATAGTGAGTTCCAAGATAGCCTGGGATAGATAGAGTGAGACATGTCACTCTCCCACTCCTCCCCACGGCCACCAGTGAGGGAGGGTGGGAGAGCAGGAGAGCAAGAGAGGAGGGTGGGGGAGTAAGAGAGGGAAACCAGGAAAGTAAGACTTTCTGTGCAGGGATTAAGTGTGGTGCCAAGACAGAAAGTATTGCTTGAGCATACCTCTGGATCACCTAGGAACTTGGTGGAAAATCCAGTGCTATAGTCTCACTCATTCCAGCCTCACTAAATATCAGCAATGCAAGAGGTGGGGCCTAGAGGTCTGTATGATTGTTTGTTTTGTTTTTCAAGATTTTTATATTATGTGTATGGGTATTTATCTGCATGTATGTATGTGTATCTTATATGTGTATCTGCTGAAGGGGGCCAGAAGAAGGTGTCATATCTCCCAGAATTGGGAGTAACAGATGGTTGTGAGCCACCATGTGGGCAAAAGGAACTAAAACATTGGTCTTCTACAAGAGCAAGATCTCTTTACTGCTGTTGCTGTGCCTTCTCTCTAGACTCAGCAGTGTGCAACTTAACAAACCTAGGTAATTCTGTCACATCCTAAGGTTTGAATAATATTGCTCAAACCTGAAAAATCAGGGTCCTAGCTGTGGAATAAATCTTAGTGACTAATGTTACTTGATCCTACAAATGGCAGAAGATACTTTAAGTGCCTCAAAGATTTCATAAGTTATGGCCAAGTTAACTAAATGATTTAAAGAACTGAGAATAGACAACTAAGAGGGGATGTGCAGAGTAGGCATTTGGTAATTACTTTCTAAAGAGAATTAAATCATTTTAATTATCTCTCTTATGGATGTAATGTTAGAAACTGAGGATTAGGATATTATAATGAACAAGAAACTCCTACAGGAATTACTATAAAATAAGTAACCAGACAACCAGAAGCACTGTGTATTTGTGTGTACTGTATGTATGGTGACGGATATTAAACATTAAACCCAAAACCTCACTCCTATCAGGCAAGAGCTATCTATTTCATTATAGCCCCAGTCCCCAATAACACGACTTCTGGAATCTCCGGGCCTGTAATACTCAAAGGCTTTAACAATAGTCTCTGGAGTGCTTGACATTGCCTTTTGTTCAGCAGTTGTAGGGTTTCTCTCTTTTTGTTTTCTCAGTGATTCACCTGCCTCTGTCTGCCTCCAGGGATTTGAGATGAAAGATGTGTCCCACTTGTCTGACTATTTTTTCCTGCTTGAGATAGGGCTTAATTCTGCCTACGCAGTCTTGAACTCCTACACTTCCCAAATCATCTGTCAACATAGGTGAGCAAGAGGTGTGCACTGCCTTGTCGGCTCTCCTCAGCATTCTTTATGAAGCACCAAGTATTCAATGAGAAACTGAATTAAACCGGTTAAGTGCTTACTATCTGCATGCTAACTCATTTAAATTCTTCAGTAAATATTAGCTATTATTTTAACTTATGGGTCCTCCACTGTCAGCTATGTCTTGCCCTCCAAGTTTCTCAAATCTGTGATTAATTCTCATTTAATTATTTCCAAGACAAATAATAAGAATCGCTCACCTGTGGCAAATGTAACAAGATCTGTCTTTGTGAATTGGACATCCAGTGCCGCCTCCAATTCCATACACATACTGATTGCTTTTGGAAGAGTTTTCAGCAAAATAAATCCCAGCTCCAAACATGCCACCTATGTATGCATGCCTTTCATCAAAGCCCTTATGGATAATTGCATTCACAAAAGGAGATCCTAAAATACAAGCAGATGGGCAACAACAACTTAAAAAGCAAAATGCTTCTGGTGAGTTAACTTTTCCAAGGAAGCAGGATTAAACCCAGGGCTTTGTGCATGCCAGTCAAGCACCGAGCCACATCCAGCCCTGAATGTTAAATTCATTTGTTTGTTTAAGAGCACAGGCTGCTTTTCCAGAGGTCCTGAGTTCAATTCCAAGCAAGCACATTGTGGCTCACAGTCATCTGTATGTAATGAGATCTGGTTCCCTCTTCTAACCTTAACCCTAACTCTGCAGGCATATATGCAGGCACAACACTGTACACATAATAAATAAAAAAAGGTACAGACAATGCATGTATCTTTAAAAAAATGTTAATTGTAAGGTACATTATCACAAAAGAAACTAAAAATATGAACACAAATATAAAATTTACAGAAATATTATCTTTACTACACTTGGCAGGCAATCTGTGAGTTTGAGGCCAGCCTAGTCTATAGAGTGAGGCCTAAGACAGCCAGGGTTACATAGAAAAAAAGACAATGACGCCGAAAACTCCAATCTCACAGGGAGGACAGGGTGAGAACTTACCATGAAATAACATCCTTTCATTTGCATGGTTATGGTTTTCTTCAGAAACTTCTTTTCTCCGGTGTGTGTATCTTTCCCACAATTTCTTATTACAAACCTTTTGAATCTAAAAACCAGGGAGTTTAAATAATTCTTTTAATCTTACAAAACAAAACAAACAAACAAAAAAAAAAAAAACCCAACAACAATTCCCATAAGTTGTTCTTAGACCTCCACACGTGTGTGATTGTGCATATATGCAGTGTGTCTGTGTGAGTTTACATGCATGTAACAATTTTTTTTTTTTCCAAAGAGGAAAAGACTACACACAATCATGAAGAGGCCAAGAATACTTGAAAATTGCATAAAATACTTCTATTTTAAAATTACTTAAAAGAAAATCATCACTAAGATGAGCAGTGGTGGTACACACCTTTAATTCCAGCACTTGGGAGGCAGAGGCAGGTGGATCTCTGTGAGTTCAAGGTCAGCCTGGTCTACAGAACAAGTACCAGGACAGCTAGGGCTACACAGAGAAACCCTGTCTCCAAAAACCAAAAAATAAAAGTCAGCTCTGAAATCCCTCAGACATGCTAAATTTTGTAGAGAAGATAAAGAGCATAGCACCTTGCCCTCCTGACTTTACCAGACTCAAAATACATAAACAAGATTTGAAATAGCTACCCATCACACATCTCCCCACTTTTCCCCCCCAGTTCCTACTGGAGTATTTCTATGGTCAAATGGACATTTCCACATTCCTGTGCACACATCAGAGCTGCAGTTTTAGTATTGGCCAAAAACAAACAAACACACAAACAAAAAAACCAAGCCCCAAAGTACTAGTAATAGATGTAATCAAGGACCACACTTGGCACCAATTCATGTATAAAACAAAATAGAATCATTTTAGCATGCATTTGGACTCTCTCTCTCTTAAATATTGTACTGAAAGACCTTTAAGAAAAAAGAGGAAACAGCATGTTTTTCAATTTGAACACAGTAATTTATAAATCAGCTTCTCCTGGTTTCCTGCTTCACCACCTTACATAAGTGCTCCCTTCCCTGAATAATCTGATTGCAGCAGATATAATCATGTAAACCCAAGTAAGCTTTAGTGTTGACTAGCCTAAAGGATGCATCCAGTTCAGGGCATACTGATACTGTTCAGTAAGTTTTTAAATTTATATTTATTCATTTTTTTCAAGACAGGATTTCTCTGTGTAGCCCTGGTTGCCATGGAACTTGCTCTGTAGACCAGACTAGAGATCAGTCTGCCTCTGCCTTCTAAGTGCTGACATTAAAAGGCTTGTGCCATTACTGCCTGGTGAGAATTTTAAGTTTTGGAGGACATGGTCTTCCCCCTCAATAGTCTCTGCAGCCATGTCAAAGGGCACTGTGCTGGACAGATCACTATGTTCTTATCAAAACTACTTAAGGCTTTGGGATGTGGAAAGTAATGAATGGTCTTGGGAAACTTTATTTTCCCTCATTTGTTACCTTGAGAATATTGTATCTGTTGAAGATGCCTCCTGCATGACCTCCATCTCTGTGCTCTCGGACAGTACTTTGCATCTGATGAAAAAAATTTAAAAGAGGCATTAGGTTTTGCTATTCTGACCTGTGAAACATAGTTTTGATTCATTTGATCCAATTTTTTTTTGAGAATTCAAGATAGGTTTTAATATTTTTCTTGAAAGGACATAAATTCTATAAACTTGTGAGTATATATCTTTTTCTTCTTTTGAGACAAGCTTCTCTGTGTAGCTTGAACTCAGATATCTGTCTGCCTCTGTTTCTTGAGGGTTAGGATTACCATGAGTACTATGTTCTAGAGAAACATCCCGAAAACATATTTATAGGTAAAAAAATTACATAATGTAAAATAAAACAGAATGCAAAATATGTTAAACATAAAAGCAAAACAATAGTCTGTTTGTGCTGATATTAGACCAATAAAGCACAATACATATTTCATTGGGAGTATGAGCTTTAGAACTAAATTTCACTCAATTTTGTATCTGTGCTTAATTCAAATAGATGCGGCACATGCACATCAGTGTGTAAAGACTCTTCAATGGGGTGTGGTGGCATACACCTTTAATCCAAGCACTGGGGAGTGAATGGTAGGTGGATCTCTGAGTTTGAGGCCAGCCTGGTCTAGAGAGTGAAAACCAGGAAAGCTAAGGCTATATATTGTTTTACAAGAATATGAAGCTGCCTTGCTTAAAACAAAACAAAACAAACAAACAAAAAAAAAACCCCAAAAAAAAAACAACAACAAAGGAAGAAGGAGAACTCTTCAAAGATTTCAGTGGACTGAAGAAATCTTTTAAAAAAAAAAAAAAAAAAAAAGTCAGAATCAAAAATTCCCCAGATAAGTACTATCTACATGTTGAGAACTGAGAATCCTCATTTGTAATTGCCTTCATAAAGGGAGTGAACACTAGCATTATTTTCAAATGACAGAGACCTTCTCCAACAGAATTCTGGTTCCACATTAACTGAACTAGTTAGTGATTCAAGTACCTAAAATTAAGGTTAATTAAGAAATTCACTGTAGGGGGCTGAAGAAATGGCTGATTGGTTAGGAGCAGTGACTGCTTTTTCAGGACCCATATGGCATCTTAGAACTGTAACTCCCAAGATCTGACCTCACAGAGACATATATGCATGCAGGCGAGAAACACCCATGCAACATAAAAATTAAAATTAAAAATGAAAGAAAAAAGGAGCGGGGGAACAAAACAAATGTATTGTAAATACTTCCACATTTTCCAGGGGATGAAAAGAGGGACAGAATGCCAAAACAAACAAGTATAGCAGCTAAATCAACAACGTGAGTGTTAGATCCGTATTATCCAATTTTTTAAGGGTGATGAACATACCTCTTCCTCCACAGATTGAAATTCTTTATCATCAGGAGACAGATCTATGAGAATTGTTCCACTACCAGAGTTGTTTAGAGTTAAATATGGATTAAGACCTATGAAATAAAATTTAGAAGTAAAAATTGCCAATAAAACAATCCAACCCAACCAACCCAAAACATTCACATGATTTATTTGACACTACCAATTCCCCCAAATTTTAATTTCATAATTTAGATTTATAGGAACACAGAAAGTGCAGACAGGTACATACTACAATTGTCAGGCTTCATTTGGACTGCACTAGTTTTTCCCACGAAAGTCCCTTTTCTTTTATAGGATCAAAACCATAACAGCACATTATATTCAGTGTGTGTGTATGTGCCTACGTACGCAGGACAGAAGTCAGTGTCAGATCCCTCTGAGCTGAGTTAGAGACAACTGCCCAGCTTATTATTGCTACGTGTGTTCTCAGATCTGAACTCTGGTTCTCATAATTGGGCAACAGGTACTTTTAACCACAGAGCCACTACAGCAGCGCTCCCTCTGCACACTATTTTTGAAAGCCAAAAAGTAAAGAAACCCCCCACTTGAAAGACAGACTAACTTGGAAAGCTAACCCAGACCAATATTTGTTCCTTGGAATTTGCTAACTTCCCCTCACAAGGCCCTGAGATAACAAGATACCAAGAATTCACACTGCCCTCCTTTCCTGTGAGTCAGCAGGTGGTAAATAGGGTCCTTAAGAAACAAAGAGATAACTGTACCTCCAGTTTGCCCAGACAAGATTAATTAGCACACCCTGAGGCCCTAAGGTCTGTTGACCCTAATAAGGAGACCATGGGCCTCAAAGGGTCACATACTCAATGGACAGAGGGTCCCACCCCCTTGTGGGTTTGCCTTTAAAAACACCTGTGGCTGGGGGTGGGGGGGAGAAGGGGAGGGTATCGCCTTCCTGCCTGCTTCTCTCTAGCCTGCATGCTGGAGGAGCCCGTTTGTGCAAACGTTTCTAGTTCATTAAAGCTCTTGTGTGTTGCAGCAACTGGACTAAACATTGAGTTCTTGGGGCTACCGACTGAAACTGGGAGACTCCTCATTCTGAGGGTCTTACATTTTAAGACTCATTTTATTTTGTGTGTATGTTTGTCTGCATGCATGTATATGCACCATGTGAAAAGGACTTGCTGGAGCTAGGAATATGGAGAGCTGCAAGCAAGTAGCTATGTGGGTACTGGGACCTGAATCCTCATCTGCAAAATCAGTACATCACTCTTACCTGCTGTGCCAAGTCTCCAGCCCCTCAAATAACTTGTTTTATGCTGTCCTGGAACTCACTTTGTAGACCAGGTTGGCCTGCCTCTGCCTCCTGAGCTCTGGGATTAAAGCTGTACGCCACCATGTCCTAAGTAACTATTTTTTTTTTTTTTTTAAAGAGATTTATTTATTTTCATTTGCATTGGTCTTGTGTGTGATGTCTGTGTGATGGTATCAGGTTCCCTGGAACTGAAATTACAGACAGTTTTGAGCTGCCATGTAGGTGCTGGGAATTGAACCTAGGTTCTCTAGAAAAGCAGCTAGTGCTCTCAATCCCTGCGCTATTTCTCCAGCCCCCTTAAGTAACTATTTTTTAACCTGACAGGTTATAGTGGTTTTAGGGACTATTTATGAAAATCCCCTTTTCCTTTTATTGCTAATGAGCTTATAGACATACTTTCTTTTTCAAATTATTTCCTTTAGTAACTATTCAACCTTTTATTTTAATAAAGTAATCATTCCACTTCCTGTAACTACAACGAAGAATTATGATGGAGACTTAAACAGCCTCAGGCAACTAAAAAACATCCTATAAGTTCATAAAATTTGCTGACTGATTAAAAATAGATTCTTTACTTCTACAATTGTCATGCCTTCTATTTTTATTTTAAAGTTTTCTATATGTATGAGTCTTTCGCCTTCATGTATGTCTGTGCACCATGTCATGCTTGGTATCTGCAGAGGAAAAGGGTGCTGGATCTCTTGAAGTGGATGGAGTTACATACAGACCGTTGTGAGCCACTACTATGCCAGTGCTGGGAACTGAACACAGGTCCTTTGGAGGGGCAGTCAGTGTTGAGTCATCTCTCTAGATCCTTGTCAAGGCAGACTGCAGAGACTTAATTATGTCTGTACAAGATTGGGGCCCATATGAAGACTATTCCACAGAATACTATGATGGCTGGGCACAGTGACACACCCTTGTAGTCTCAGCAAGCAGGGAGGTAAGGTAAGAGGATTCCTTGAGTTTGGGGCCAGTCTAATGAAACTCTGCCTCAAAAAAAAAAAACAAAAAACAAAAAACAAAAAACAAACAACAAACAAACAAAAAAACACAATACAAAACAAAAAGCAATCCCCATGGAAGTCAACAATCAACAATCAGATCCCCCCAAACGGAAAAAGCACCCTTTCTCCAAGACTATGACAAAAATGTGATTTAGTGACCTATAACCCAGCACTGAAAGGTCAGAAAAGGCTTTCAGTTACCAAGAGCAGACTGTCGGAGGACCTTATAAGCAGCAACCAATTCAGTTTTGCAAGATGGCAACTTTTATGAAGAACAGTGACTCTGACGTTAGACAAGACCAGCTATTGTGCCTTAAGACAAGTTTCTCCACCATGGAAAAATAAAAAAAGGCTCCCATTCAACTACTGTGGACATGTCCTAGTGACAGTAAGTCCTAACTTTCTTCTGCTACCTGGAGACAATAGATGTACTTCCTGAGCCTTGGAAATGGAGTGTCAACAATTAAGACACATCTACCTGTACAAACACTACTGCTCTTTGTTTTTACTCAGCTTTCCTAAAACCACATATCTATCACAACTGCTGTCACACAGATAGATACCCCAGTATCCTATCACAGCTGCTACCATGGTTAGTTTAGCAGTTGTCTTATTCTTTTGTTTGAGACAAGGTCTCTCTATGTAGTCCTGAAACTTATTGTGCAGATTAGGCTGTGTAAATGCACAGATCCTCCTACCTGTCTCCTCTAAGTGCTGGGACTATGCACATAAGGGAGTTGTGGGTTTTCCATTTCAAAATTTTGTCATTGTACTAGTCACAGCCTAGACTAACCTCGTATTTTAAATACTGAGCCCCAATTTCTCCAAGTTTAAAGGATTTCTTTGTGTCAATCCCTCAACTTTGAGTGTTCTTTGTTTTTTCTTCTTCAAGAAGTGGACACAAGTGCTGGAGAGCTGGTTTGTGGGTAAGAGCACTGGCCACTGGAACCCAGGATCTGGTTCCCAGAACCCACAAGGCAATGGCTGACAACTGTGTCTGGCACCCTCTTCTGGCTTCCTTCGGTATTGAATGCAGGTGGTGCTCACACATACATAAAAAAAATCAAAATATCAAATCTCATCCTGGCCAGCACATATTTTCCCCCCTCTGAAAATCCTATTCATTTTTGTAAATAGACATTGTTCTTCAATCCTAGTTGTATAGCTTTTACTTTAAGATATTTAAAAATTTCTTCTTTTGATTGATAAACAAGTGACAGTTTCCATTCTGGCCCCTCATAAACATGCATTATTATACTCCATCCTTACTGTCCTCACCCCATATTGACTCTGCTCCTCTTCTTACTGGTCTTTCCTGTTCTCCCTTGCTTTCTTTCTACTTCACTCTTTTTTTTTTTTAAAGACAGGGTTTTTCTATGTAGCCCCGACTGCCCTAGAATTCACTCTGTACACTAGAATGGCCTCAAACTCAGAGACCCACCAGACTCTGTCCTCCAAATCCAAATGGGATCAAAGGTGTGTCCACCACCTCCCAGCTCCCTTTCTGTTTTATACAGCACATATTCTATCCCCTCCCTACTTCCATGCACACATTTAAATCTGGGTTCCACATGAGAGAAAACAAGTCCTATTTATCCAAGTCTGGCTTATTCTCATCTAATATAATGACCTTCAGGGAGAGCTAGTTTACTGCCAATGTCCTAATTGAATTCACTACAGCTGAAGAGAATTATGTACATGTACCACATTTTATATACATTCATCTGATGATGGACACCTTAAACTGGCTCCATTCCCTCCTAATTCTTGTGAATTATGTAGCTATAAAGATGGGTATGCAACTATCTCTGTGGTATGCTGGTGTAGAGTCCTTTTATATGCCCAGAGGTCATGGTTTTATTTAGTTTTACTACTATCCACAGTAACTGCACTAGCTTATGCCCCTGTCAGTAATGTGTGAGCATCAGGGATAAATCACCATTTCAATTTAATGGTAAAGTTAAAAATGTGTTTTTGACTCTTAAATAATTCACATTTTTTTACCTAGCTCTGGTACACACACATGCTAACATCTGTTGAGTGAATGCAATTTATATTTTTCTTCAGCTAAAACATTATGAAAATTATGCCTTTAAAAAATTTTATTTTGTGTGTACTGAATATACATCTGTGTGAGAGTGCCAGATCCTCTGGAACTGGAGTTATAGACAGTTGTGAGCTGCCATGTGGGTGCTAGAAAACAAACCTGGGTCCTCTGGAAGAGAAGTCAGTGCTCTAAACCACTGAGCCATCTCTCCAGGCCCCAAAACATTATGCATCTTATTGGCTGTGAATACCTAATCATTACATAGCATGTTAACCTAAGAAAGACATACCCATGGTCTGGACCTTTTAAAATTATAACACTTCACAGCTAGAATACTTCATTTGTTATACCTTCCCATTTTTCAGGAACTAAAATAATCCTAAATTTCTGCACAGGCCAAGAAATTTTACTTTGGGTCATATAATTAACATTAGTAGTCAGGAAGTTCAAACTATCAGTAGAGTCCTTATCTGTGTTCAAAACCCTATTAATGGTCTCCTTACTAAAAAGAGCCTGTCACAGACTTCTTAAGTGTTAGACTGAGGGTACCTTCATATAAGCAGCGGTCAACCAAGTAACAAAATGAAATACCTTGCTGTCCAGAGATCAGTCTTTCAACCCCTTTAATTAGCTTGTGCCGATGTCCGTAAGCATTGATCCCAATCTCTTTCAGCTCCTTGTGCCCCATCTCAACTAGCACATCCAAGGTGATCTTATGAAAAAGAACAAAATACTCAGAATGCTTGCTCATTCGGTAGACACTTATATTCTCATTTATTTCACATTTTACTAAGCTAGGTATTTTATGTATATGAATGTTTTTTGTTTGTGCATGTATTGCCTTTGGCAGCCACAAGAGGGCACAACTAGAGTTGTTAGGAACCAAACTACCTTGACAGATCCATTTCTTATTATTTTGAATAGTTTTAATAGGAAAACAAATCATTTGTTGAATTTAAAAAGTTGGAGCTAAACATGTTGAATCATAAATGTCCTTTTAAATTTCATCTCTCCACTGTACCTTCTCACTATTGCTTCATATCTAAGCCTTTACACAGTGCCCTGCACGGTTCCTTCAGGGTGTGGACTACTTAACTGGTACCTCTACATCACTGTTCAAACTCTTACCTAAAATAAATCATTCCTGCTTCATGAAATTGAAGCCATCAATCCTGTTTCATTTATACGACTTCTACAAAGCCACTCCTAATAAGTGTAGCTAACAGTAATCTTTTCCTTCTTTAAATTTACTAAAATCTTTGTCAGACTGTACCTTTCCATGTTTTGTCCCACCTCCATAACTAGACTGCAGGTTCAAGTCTACAATCATTATATTCCTCAACAATCACAACAGCAATGACAACAAAATAAGTACATGCAGGAGCTAGAGAGACAGCTCGTTTAGAGTACTCGCTGCTCTTTCAGTTTCCAGTAACCACAGGGTGGCTTTCAACCACCCATAATTCCAGTTCCAGGGGATCTGACACCCTCTTCTGACCTCCATGGGCACCAGCAGGTATACCATCTGCATGTGGTATACACGCATTCAGGCAAAACACTAATACACAATAAGTAAATCTTAAAAAGGATAGCTACATGTATGCTGATGGAATACTTTAAACTGGGATATTCAGAAAAGCTCAAATACATGACTGGCACATTCATATTTCTGTCCATTGTAGGTAGCAGAATGTCAGGCTTAAGAGTGGGTAGTAATTGAAATAAATAATAGGTTTAAGTACTTTCAAGCATTTCCCAGATTTTCTTGAGTTTCTATGAAATACTAAACCAAACAATATAATCCAGTTACTCACTTGTTCTCGCTCAAATATATCCATTAAGTGCTCAAGCCCAAGATTCCTTATGAACTGAGTTATACTAAAATCCACTCCTGGATCTGGAAGAAAAAGTCCAGAACAACATTTCACATCAGAATAATATACAGCAACACTGTAAATATAAAAGCTTTCTCAAGTTTAAACATTTTTCATTTTATTATCATTTTAAATTTTACTTTTAGCCTTTCATTCATATACTTATATATGAATGAATAAATAAATAAATCAGCCTTCTGCCAGGCAGGCACATGCCTTTAATCCCAGTACTCAGGAGGCAGAGGCAGAAGGATCTATAGAGGGAGTTCCAGGACAGGCTCCAAAAGCTACACAGAGAAACTCTGTCTCGGGGGTGGGGTGGGTGGTGGTGGTCAGAGAATCAGCCTTCGTTCAGGTTCCTTTACAACAAAATTTATGAAGAAATGTTTTATGATGTTTACACAGTGAGATGAATTTGACTAGTAAAAATCGACATCTAAAGGATGGGTCAGGGCTGGGGAGATGGCTTAGTGGGTAAAGGTATCTGCTGTGCAAACATGGCAACCTAAGTTCAATCCCTGGAACCCACTTAAAGGGGAAGGAAAAAAACCTTTTTAAAGTTGTTCTCTGATCTCCACACACATACATCATGGCATGAGTTTGTACACACACATAACAGCAAACAATAAACAAACAAATAGGTTAGTAGTACCATGTTCAGCAACTTTCGACTTGAATGGAGTTTCTACAGGAATTCTATTTATATTACTAGTAGAAGAAAATTACATGTGAATACTCTCTGGATATTTTAATTTATTTCATATGAAGAGTTACATTTAAGATTTAATTTCCTATCATTCTAAATGACAAACATGGAGCTACAATATGAGTTATAATTTTTACGGAATTTCTCACCTTCTTTTCTTTCCAAACTGGCAGCACCTTCTGTTGTACTTGAACTAACTACTGAGGACAGTTCAGAAAAACTCCCAGACAAGTTGTCAAGACTGCTGGCGGCAGAAAGGCTTGAAGGGCTGGATGGCCCTGAAGACAGAGCATCTGCGGTGGCCCCAGGGTTTCTCACACCATTGAGCACTTGAGGTTTATAGCAGGAAGGTAGAGCAGAGGGGGGCATGGCTGCTGTCAAGAGAGCGCTGACGTCATCTGCCTAGAACACATTTCAAGGAAGTGAAATCTGTCATAAACAAGGTTTACAATTCTCCTATGTCTAATAAGATGCAATAAAAATAGAACAAACCTAGAAAACTCCCATTGGATCTGTTATTATACAACACTGAGAAATACTAGAAAACGTTAAGAGTGAAACAAACAGGCTGATACCCAGCTAACTAAATTGTCACTAAATATAAAACATAATTCAGAACATCCTTCCAGGTCACATGTAATTAAACATACAAATAAAAAACTGCTAAATGCTGCAAAGTATGGACGATGAATAAAATTCTAATTTTGACATCCAAACTAAAAGGCACTGAAATTAATTCAGAACTATTTGCAAAAAGAACTTTCAACCCTATTACAATTAACTCTGACATTAGCATTTCAACAGAACTTAAGCAAACAGAACCACTTACAGTTTTTAGAAAACAATGATTTATTATTCAAAACTGAGAAAACCTTGTTTGTTTTTTATAAAAGATAATTTAATCAAACTGTTAGGAAGGAAAAGTCTCTAAATTTAGTGCTATATCCACTTCACTGATCATATACATTTACCATGTTCAAATAATTAAGTAATGGGCTGGAGAGATGGCCCAGTGGGAAGGTAGCTGCCAGTAAGCCTCATGACCCGAGTTTGATTCCTGCTAACCACAAGGTGTAATGAGAGAATGGACTCCCACAAGTTATCCTTTGACTTCTATAGGTATACTGAAGCACATTTGAGCCTCCTCTCCTCAACAAACAATTAAAAAATAATATATAAAAAGATGCTAAGTAATCATCAACAGGGATACTTTCTTGGTTAATCATTTATAATGTCCACACCCTTACCTTTTTCTTCTTCTTCAATTTGTGCATCTCTTGACCTTATAGTTTGTATATAGTATTTATCTATAAAAAAGACCATTTATTGGGTACATTTTGGTACTAAAACTACCTAAAGGCTTTAGATAGCATTATAATGATTGATTCCATTAACCAGATATATTTTATCCCTTATAGATGATGCTTCTAAACTGTATAGGATAACTAGGCTAAGAGCAAGACTGTAATTTTAAGTGGAGAGCTGGAACAGTAGATTGGGCGTATTTCAGTCTAAAGCTAAGCATGCTTTCACTCTCTCAGAAACCATCTTTAGAATTTTATTTTTGGAGTATGTGTATAATTTGTATGTGTGTATAAGTGTATAAATCCCTGCATGTGGAGATTAGGACCCTTGGGCATTAGTCCTCACTTTTGACCGTGTTTGAGGTGGTCTCATCAGCACTGAGATGCCAGGCTAGCTGACCCTTGGGTTTCTAGGGAACTCCTATCTCTCACATGTGTTCAAACATGTATCCAGATCTTATGTTGGTTCTGGAGGCGTGTGTAACAAGTGCTTTACTCAGTGGTTCATCTCCCTAGGCCTTATGCATTCTCTGGGGCCTTTTCTTTTCCTTGCCATTAGTTGTATTTGGTGAATCAATGTTTGGGAGGAATGAATTCTAAATGTTTACTTCTTAATTAGCTTGGAACCAGAGATATATTTCCAAGAAATCCTTGCACAAATATGGTTTGGTAGTTAACCTACGGAGGGGTACATCTCTTTAAACCTGAATGCAGTCACATAGTTTCTTGGTGGATCAGTTGGAATAAACTCTCTCCATAGAAGACACTTTCTTTCCCATTTCAAAATATTTCTTACATTGTGTGGTGGCACATGCCTGTATTCCCAGAACGCTTAGGGAGGCAGGCAAAAGATTGGCTCAGTAGTTAAGAACACTTGCTTTTTTTCAGAGGACTCAGATTTGGTTTCCAGGCACCCACACCAAGTGCTTTACAACCTCCTGTTACTCCAGTCCCAGAGGATCATAAACGCATACAGACATTTGCATAAAAATGAATCTTTAAAAGAAAGAAAAACAAAACAACAAACAAAACTTCCAGGCTAGCCTGATAAACACTAAGTTCCAGGCCAGCCAAGACTATAAACTATATACTAAGTCCTGTCTTAAAGATCCCAGGAGGTCAAAACTTTCCTTCTTTCTATTTTACTGCTCTGGTAAATGATCTCAGTGGCAAAGGTAAGGAAGTATTCCTGTTCTGGTGACTGACACAGATTTGGGAGCTACAAAGGAGGCTATTATATGACTGGCTATGGAAAGAGAAGGAAAAAGCTCAGTTTATAAACCTTAAAAAAAATTTAAGCACTCATTTTATTTTGTGTGCATGTATGTGTATGGGTGCTTGTCTGTACATGTGGAGGTCAGAAGACAGTTTGTGGGAGGCAGTTCTCTCTTCTACCAGGTGGGTCCTGGGATTAAACTCAGGCTGTTAGGTCTGACAGCAAGCGCCTTTACAAGCTGCACCATCTAGCTGGCTCTCCCATAGACAGCTCTTGTTATTGCTTAATAACATGAGGAAGAAGCAGTGAGGAAGGACAAAGGATCCCTGCTAGAAGCAGGTTTTGGAGGGTGATATATCTAACTGGTGAGTTGGTATGCTCTTCAGTCTATAATACCATGCACTACAACAGTATTTACAGAGGGCCCAGGCCTGTTGTTCCCCCCAACTATGTTCTTTTCCACATATCCAAAGTACTTAATATATAGTAACTGACTAATAACTTATCTACTTATCCCAACACCAAAGGATTCCTAAATTTAAATCTGGGCCAAAACCATATTCACTATGCAGACATTTTATGCATGTCATGTGAACTTTCTGAGTTTTCAAAGAGCCCATCACTTACTGAAACTAAATCTAAAGGTGTTTGTCCTTCTTGATTTTTAAGAGTAGGATCAGCTCCATGGGCCAACAATAAAGCACAAAGCTGTGTCCGTCCCTTTTGGGCTGCTTCATGTAACGGTGTGAAAGCCCATTTGTCCGTGGCATTGACACACGCATTGTACTTTATCAGTAAAGCTGCTACGTCTACATGCTGTAAAAGAAAATATTCCTGTTACAGTTGGAAATGTTTTATGGTACTTTACTTTTTAAGAACTTGGTTCTGAGCTGGGCGTGGAACCACATGCCTTTGATCCAGCACTCGGGAGGCAGAGACAGGTAGACCTCTGTGAGTTCGAGGCCAACCTGATCTACATAGTGAATTCTAGGACAGCCAGTGCTATGTAGAAAGGTCCTGTCTCAAAAGAAAACAAAACCTGGTTCTGTACCTACTGGTTTCAAACTCATCCTGGAAATATAAAGTAAAGCTATTTCTTCTCAGCATTATAACTTATGGGTAGTTGCTTAAGAATTACAGTTCAGAATCTGACATAGGAAAATAAACTAAAACAACTTAATGCTTTCTAACTAATTCTTGTATTATAACTGGTAAATATAAATTTAAAAACTAGCAGCCTTCCTCAGTTATTCTAACTAGACCACTGACAATGGCCAATGCTGACCAGAATCTTCAGGGTTGTTGGAGGTTTGTAACAATGTATCCGAATCTCTATAAAGATTCCTGTGAAACCTATAGATTTTCTGGACACACATACACAAATTAGTATTTCATCAAAAATAAGAGACAGGTGCCAAGGATATTAGAACAAATGACAAATATATTGGCTTGTCACACAACATGCCTGTAACATAACTAAAACTTCCATTATTTAACTTCTTATTTAGTTCTTTGTGAAAAAAGTCACACTGAATTCCATGTAAACTATGACAGTGATATCCACTTTGAAAAATCACATGAATTTTTAAAGTAACACAGAGAAGAACTTACCCCATAAGATGCTGCATTATGTAAAGGGATGAGTCCTCCTTTGTCTTGGGCATTCACATCAGCTCCATGTTGCAATAAATACTCCGCAACTTCCAAATTATTGTAACCAGCTAATCAGGAAAGAAGTAACATCACTCTTAGTTATAAATGTAGAAAAATCATGTGTCACCCATATCGCTATATATTTTTAAATAGATATCACTAAATTTTATGTAAATGAAATTATTAGTATTTTATCTCATGGGAAAGAAATACCCCATTGATAAAATGTCAGCTTTTGGTATTGTCAGTCATTGGTTTTGGAGACCCAGCAAATTACAGAAAGATTTTCATCTACCCATTTAAAAGTTCCTTATCTCCAAAACAGCAGGATCTCTATGACACAGGACAACAATAGAATATCTAAGAAGAGCCCCAGTGAGAGCCCATTATGGGTGGTGTGGCAGAAACCAGAGGCCTTGTGCCAGATCAGTGACTTGTATGGACTCAAGTTCTCATGCTTGCATGGCAAACATTTCACGACCGAGTTTCTTCACAGCCCAGGTTTAGTATTAACACTATTAGAAATGAGTAGACACATTTTGTGTTTAAAATATATTTGCAACTCCAGGCAGTGGTGGCATACACTTTAAATCCAAGCGCTCAGGAAGCAGAGGCAGGTGGGTTCTGAGTTCAAGGTTAGCCTGGTCTACAGAGATAGTTCCAAGACAGCCAGGGCTACACAGAGAAACCCTGTCTCAAAAAACAAACCAACAATGTATTTGTATTTGCAACTTACAAAGATAATGTGAACTTAAAATAGTAATGTCAAGGGCTAGAGAGATAGCTCAGCTATTAAGAGAACTAGTTGCTCTTTTAGAGGTACTGAGCTCAATTATCAGCAACACATGGTGGCTCATAATAATCTATAGTGGGTTTGATGTCATCTTTTAGCATAAAGTTGATAGAGCACTCATACATAAAATGAAGAAATCTTAAAACAAAACAACCCTAATAATGTCAAATATTCTAGATAAGGGGCTGGGGAAATGGTTCAGCAGTTAAGAGCATTTGTTCTTGCAGAGGACCTAGATTTGGTTCCCAGTATCCACAAGGTAGTTCATAAGCATTTGTAACTAACTCTAGTTCTAGGGGATCCAATGCCCTATTCTGACCTCCACAGGTATCAGGCAAATATGTGGTACATAGACATCCGTGTAGGCAAAACACCCATGTTGTGGGATAATCTTTTTATACATTGTGAAGATGAGTTTCTGCCAAGGCACCTTCTGATTGGTTTAATAAAGAGCTGAATGGCTAATATCTAGGCAGGACTTCCAGGCAGAGATAGGAACTCAGGTCTCGGTTCATAAGCAAGAGGCAGTAGGGGTGTGAAGTGGGGATGGGAGTCGAAATACACCATGAAGGAGAATTAACAAGACTGTAGAGTAACATAAATGGGTTAACTTAAGTTATAAGAGCTAGTTGGAAACAAGCCCAAGGTAAGGCCAAGCTTTCATAATTAAGTAGTAAGTCTTCCGGTCATTATTTGGGAGCTGGTGGTCCTAAGAAAGATAGGCTATACACCCATACACTTAGATATAAAAGTTGGGCTGATGAAATTGCTCAGTGGGTAAAGGTACTTGTTGACAAGCCTAATAAGTTTGATCCTCAGAACCTACATGGTGGAAGACAATGATTTTTTTTTTTTTTTTAGCTTACACTTAGCTATCACTAGAAAATGAAAACTTCAGTCTTCTATGAAGAAGGCTGGTTTATACAGGCAAATTTTTCATAACTCTGTTCAAACATGAATCAATGTAGTGACCTCAAAGAAAGTATTCCAAAGTTTAGAGTGATTGGTAGAGCCTATTTCAGCTGCTCTTACTGGTCTCACTATGTAGCTCTGGCTGTCCTGGAACTCACTATGTAGACTACACTTGGCAACTCTTCTTACTGAATGTAAATCATTGCCTGAGAAAGTGAAATTTGGCTAACAGCTTCATGTATAAACACAACAGCTCTGTACAAACACACATACTAGGTAGGATAGGATGAAAGCTCTGGCAGATAATTTGACTTGCACCTTTCAAGTTTAGAGGAAATACTTTACTCAAGAGTAAAAATGAATCTTAGGGCTGGTAAGAGAGCTCCTCAGGGAAAGGCACAGCTGCCAAGCCTAACAACATGAGTTTAATCCCTGGAACCCACATGATGCAAATAAAATAACCTTAGATGTCACCGGGTTAAATCTAGATTCACTCATTACCTGCCAAATGTAAAGGTGTAGAATGTCGACCTTGGGTATCACGGCAATTTACATTATCAGGAGAAGACAATTTCTTCACTCTGGCTAAACAACCCTTCTTGGCAGCATCTAGCAAAGCTGCATCACCTCTAAGTAGATCTTGGATATCTGTGTCTCCATCTTTAACAAGGTCCAGAGGAGTATTACCATCTCGATTTTTCTTTGTAGGGTCTGCACCATGCTAGTCATGAGAAAAAAGGGGGGTGGTGTATTTTGTCAATGAGAAAATAACCACAGCAAGAAAATCATTTCATACTGAATCTAACCTGATTGTTATTACTGCTTAAACACCATAAGGCAACTCTATAATACATTCGTAAGTATATTATCTAAGAACAGAAAAACTACAGTAAGTTTTCAGCTATAATTTTAAAATTATTATTATTTTAGATAGTCTTATGCAACACAGGTTGGTCTTCTGAAATTTATTCTGTAGTTGAAGCTGGCCTTGACCGCTGATCTTCCTGTCTGTTTCTTCTTACATAATGAGAATATAAGTATGTACCACTGTCCATGTGGTGCTTGGTATAAATCCCAGAGCCGGGTGCATGCTAGATAGGTACTCTACCAACTGAGATCCATAGTCCTTACATTATAATTTTATGGGACCACTGTCAAAAATGTAGCCAGCCCTTCACTGACTGAATTGTTACACATTGCATGACTGCATTTTTCCATTTGAGACAGGATTTCTCTGTGTAATAGCCATGTAGGTGCTGGGAATTGAACCCAGGTCCTCTGGAAGAGCAACCAGTGTTCTTAAATGCTGAGCCACTTCTCTAGCCTGCATCTTTCCTTTTTACAAACACTGTATGAATGAATCTATGCTGTAATATTTACAGCAAAGTGTATCTATAGTAGACCAGCACCATCAATTTCATAGACTGTTAAACAAATCTGGCTTATAAATCACATGATGAGTCAAGTAATTTGAGATTAAATCACCAAATAGGAAAGTCTGATAGCAACCAGAACTACCATATGGTAGGTGGCTATAAGATAAAAACAAAACCCTAAACTGGCAATATAGATGTAGACTCAAAAAATAAATTGCTCATGATATTTCCTTTGAAATTTTGTCTCAGCATTAGGTAACTTCCCCCCTACTTTCATTAGTTTAAACTTTATACTAGTGTTATTAGAAAGATAATCTGAGCATTTTAGGTAATTCACACTGTCCATAGCAAGTACTTAGGCATACCTGGAGCAGAAGTTTGCATATTTCATATTTTCCTTTTGCTGCAGCTTCATGTAAAGGTGTGAACTTCCACAAGTCGGCTACATTAACTACTGCTCCATGCTTGACAAGAAGTTCTGCAACTTCATAGTGTCCATAAGAACATGCATTGTGCAAGGGCACGAGGCCTCTGAAAAGTTAAATAAGCAGTAATGGTGGAAAGCACAGTTTAATCTCAGTAATTATATATAACCAATGAAAGACATTTCTTGAACTGCCTAAGGGAGTGTACTGGTTATATTCTAAAGAACTTCAATCTATGGAAAGCAGAGAAAGATCTTAAATGTAGGGAATATGAGAAACATTCACATACAGACTCAACATCTAACACTGTGTTTTTTTTTTTTTTAACAAAAACAAGTTCAAGATTATCAAAAAAATTTCAAATATCCTCATGAACACTAAAAACTTTAATACATTAATATCGGTATCAAAATCACAAAAATGAAATCGCTGGCAATTATAAAATGATAAGACTTTATACAAGTTAATAATAATGTAAATTTGAGCCATTTACATTTTGTTTTTAAAAGAAAGGGTTTCATAATGGTGATCTGCCACCTGCCTCAACTTCTCCAGTGCCTGGGGTCCAGGTGTGCACCACTATGCTCAGCATAAAAGCTGTAACTGAAGCTAGTAAGTTATCATTGTACCCATACAAGAAAACAAATTAGATATTATAAAATGGAGCATTTTATCATTTATCTTAAAAGTCTTGTATTTTCCCAAAAGGGCATATAAAGGCAAGGCAGAGTCAGGCAGCTGTTTCTCACCCTTTATCTTTAGCATGCACATCAGCTCCATGCTGCAGCAGATACTCCACCACAGACACTCGGTTGTATCCAGCTGCAAAATGGAGTGGTGTTGACTGCCGTCCTTCTACGTCTCTACAGTTGACACTCTGAACAGTACACAGTTTCTGTGGGATTGAGCACAGCACATGTCTTGTTTTAACACAGTTTAACAGAAATTTCAAATGCCTGCCTTATTTTCTTATTTCATTAACTAAGTTATTTCAGAAACTATTCATATTTCAGCTTCTCATTTACTGAGAATTCTTCTGGTCCTCTCATGGATGCTTATATCTTCTACTTTTTTTGAAAGGGAGTAAAATTTACTATTTATATATTGATATTGTAACTTCAAAGAATCTCATTGTTAACTTCCATTTGGTGGTAAACACATGTAATAGCACACTAGGTCACAGTAGCACCGAGAGGAAAAACTCAAGAGTTCCAAATCCATATCTAAAGTCAGAATCTGCATTTTAAGCCAGGTGAGGTAGTATATACCTATCATCTCAGCAATGGAAGACGAAGGCAGGAGGATTGAGTTCAAAGCCAGCCTGGATTCCATGCTAAGACTTTTTAACAAACAACAAATAAAAATCCCACAGAGAATGTACATTTTAGTAAGACCACTATCTACAACTGGTCTGAGAAGTGATACTGTAAACCAAGGATTCTCAATTTTGACACACACTGGTCCATCTCCAAATTTTAAGTCAGTGTATGGGGTTGTAAATTTGCATTCCTGCCAAGTTTCAAGGTGATCTAGTAGCCAAGGAATCACATATAAGATAAATGACTTTTTCTGCATTATAAATAATGAACTAACAAAATGTTGATGGTTATATAACATCCTTGGAGAACTAAAATAATTACTAAAATTATTTTCCTGTGGTTTAGATGAGTAAGTCTAGCTCAACCAAAATACCCCAAATATTCTTGAATATTATATAGAGAATTTAGGGGAATAAAACAGACAACAGATCACAATGCTTAAAGAGTCACAAGAAAAGAATATCAGCATTAGTAAAGATATGTTAAACTACTTCTGCTTTAAGAACAGGGATAACTGATGTCCATAGGTCCTATTAGTGGTTTATCCAAAAGGGAGCCACTGAACTAGCAAAGCTTTCCCGAGCGTATGAGACATACTTGCTAGATTTGATGAATGAGGTTCCAGTCCCAAAGCAGTGTTTCAGTGGGTTTGAAACATGATCTGGGGGGTGATGCTTCTACTGTGAACCAGCTGTTCCCACATGTGGTAGTTACCAAAGATCCTTTTAACCTTTCCATTTTAACATTGTCCATTCTGCTATTAGAGGTACTGTTATAGTTAATAAAGTCAGGTTTCATGACTTAGAATCAATTACTTAGAAGGCAAGCCTCTGGGCACACCTGCCAGGGATCATCTATTAATTAAGGCAAGAAGACCCATTTTAACTGTAGATGACACCATTCTATGGGCTGGGTTCTAGACTGAATAAAAAAGAAAGTGAGCTAGAAGTCAGCACTCACTGATCTCTGCCTCCTGACTGCAGATGCAATGTGACCCCAAGCTCCTGCTGCCTTGATGGACTGTACCCTGTACTGTAAGCCCAAATAAACCCTTCTTTTCTCGGGTTGTTTTTGTGAGGTATTAGAGCTATCCAGAAAATGATGTAACCTGATAATAGGAAACAAATCTAAATAAAAATGTAAACATTCACTGGATAGTATGGAGAATGTTCCTATCCTAGAAATTTATAAAGAGTCGCATGCCCTAAAATAGAAAAGAAACAGAAAGGCTGATGGAGATGAATTTCCAAGTGATTTTAGAGTCCAAGGAAGCTAGCCCAATGCTTATCCCAGAGAGAAATGGGTGTCTTCTTTAATCCAATGGCATTACTTTGTTTTCTAAGTCCAATTTGTACTTTAAATTCATGTCTTCTCCCTCTAAGCTACTTCTACTCCTCTGAAAAACAATGTTCATATTTCTTAAAAAACAAAAAACCTAAACTAAAAATCATAACCATTATCACCACCAAGAAAGAATTAGCCCAAGCTGGTCTCAAACTTTATCCCCTACCCATAGGATCATGGGAGTATGCTAATGTTTAGTCTCATGCTTATTAAATACTTTCATGGTCTATAAGTAAATTAACATCTAAAATCCATCAGTCTCCTCACTCATATACACATACAAATAAAATCATCTAGTTTCAACTTGATTATTTACCTTGAACTTAATAAAACACAATCACCTGATGCATGAAAAATAAATCAGAAAGCCACATTGCATGTGATGTCTATTGACACTGGCACAGCAGAGAGAGGATCATGTGTACTCTTAGAAGAAGAAAATTAAAAAAATAAATTCAGGGCTGGAAAACACGGCTCTACTGGTACAGGTGCAGTGCAAACACTCCCACCCCAACACTTAACCATCTAAAAGATCAGTGAAGAAACTCTAAGAGCTGTAACCCTGACAGGTCTTTTGACCTTAAATTCAAAGAGATTTATTTACTCCCCAGTTTCCCTAGTGTTGGTATTAAAGACAAGTGCTACCATGTCTGGCTTGTATATCTTAAATAAATAAATAAGCAAACAACTATATAAATCTACAGAATATCTACTATGTAGATATTCAACAAAATTATTTCTACCAGCTGCTTCTGCCACAAATTAGGCAATATAAAACACTATCCTAGAACACAGAGATCAGCCTTCCTTGAGTGCTGGGATTAAAGATGTGCACCACCAGCCAGCTATATAAAACTTATTACTGTACACAAATGCTCCCTCAACTTGTAGTAGCCTAGTTTTGAAAAAGTCTTTAAGGAGGGAAATTAAAAAAAGAGAGAGAATGCTTTTCTCCCTGGTTAGTTTTGACAAACTGAAGCAACATTATTGCATTATTGAAGAATTATTTACTATATGAAACAAATGAGTCATATTCCCATCCATCCATCCATCCATCCATCCATCCATCCATCCATCCATCCATGCAGGGTTTTTCTGTGTTGCCCTAGCTGTCCTGGCACTGGCTCTGTAGACCAGGCTGGCCTCAACTCACAGAGATCGGCCTGCCTCTGCCTCCTAAGTGCTGGGACTAAAGGTGTGCACCACATCGCCTGGAAAATTCTGATTTATATCAATTGAATTTAAGTTTGCTCTTTCAAAACCTCAGGCTTTGGGTTATTTACTAGACATACATTTCTGTACGTAACAATAAGACAGCAACTGTATGGCACAAGTCAAAACAGAATCTGAGGGACGAAGGCTCTGGGAGGCTACTGCCATGATTGGACAGACAAGCAATCTGGTGCTCGCAGGAGAAAAGAAATGTTCAGCCCAGCTGAGTAAGAGACTGAATGGCTCTAAGCTGTGACAACACTATGCTCAAACAGTAGCAAATGATCCACAGGCAGAAGAGGGTAAGGTAAAGGAATGAATGAGCCAGAAGGAATCTGTACACAGTTGCCTGAACCTGGTTCCTTTGTTTTATATGTCATATGTAACAGTAATTGATAGTGACATAAAACTTTCTTCTTTTTCTTGGTATTGCTTTTAGACAGGGTCTTCCTAAGTAGCTAAGGCAGTCTCCTGCCTCAACTTCCCTACTGTTCAAACTGTGCACTATTCATGCCTGGTTCATACTTACTTATCCTTAAAATCAATTTTATTAAAAAGATCATTTTATATTCACCAATGTCTTGCCTGCATGTATGCCTGTGCTCCACATGAGTGCTGGTGCGCATGGAGGTTAGGAGAGGGTGTTACATCCCTGGAACTAGTGATAGATAGTTGTATGCCACCATCTGGGTGCTGGAACTGAATACAGGGCTTCTGCAAGAACTACAAATGCTTCTAATATCTGAACTGTTTCTCCAGCCTCTTATTCTTCTTTTATAGGGACAAGTGAGTTCTTTAAGACGATCGCATTTTATACAAGGAGAGTACTAAAATTTGTGATGTGATATTTTCTAAACTACATGTGAAACTAAAGCTCTTCCCCCATTTCTCAATGTTCCTTACTGCAGAGAATTGGTATTTTTTGTCCTTTTAATAAGGCTATTTGATGTAACAATACATATTTACTAACAATGTCAAATTAAAAATCAAAGATTAACACATTTTAAGATTGTATCTTACCTTTACAGTTTCTACATCACCAGCCTTTGCAGCTTCAAGCAACTGTCTGTCTGCCTCTGAGTGTCCTGGTGAGATGCCCTCTAGAAAAGGGGGAATAGAGATGTTAATTTCCATGTAGAAAATAAGCTTCAAGGGAGTTGTTTTTACAAAAGTAGTTTTTGACTTTGCTAGCTTATATAGTATCACCACAGGGGAAAACACTAAGGCTAACAAACTTCTGAAAACATACACTGAACAAACTGTTAGCTGTATCATGCTATTTAAGTGGTGTAAAGGGGTAGCCAGAGCGAAAGCTTGCCTGCACTATAACCACGCCATGTGTGAGCACTGGAAAAGAGCAGCCAGCAGAAATTTAAACATGGTTCTGACATTAATTAGTTATTGGAACTGGGACCAATCACTTTAATTTCCTGAGCCTCAGGCTTTTTTCAATTTAAAGAGTGCAGGTGGATTAGAAAGTAACTAGCCATTTTCCAGCTTAGACCTGTGTCTGGAGCCAGGCAGTGGTGGTGCACACCTTTAATCCCAGCACACAGGAGGCAGAGGCAGGTGGATCTCAGTGAGTTCGAGGCCAGACTGGTCTAAAGAGTGAGTTCCAGGATAGTCAGGACCAATACACAGAGAAACTGTCTTTAAAGAGCAAAAGCAAAACAAAACAAAATTGAAATTGTGTCTCAAATCACAAATTTCTGAAAAGAATATGTACAACAAAGGAAGTTCCAGGTAAAGGTTGAAGTTTGAAAGTAAACCTTAAAAGAATTAAAATAGAGATAAATGCTTACACCTTAGGATAAACATCTAGAACAGTATGGCAAACGCAGAGCCAAACAAAAAACCAACGTGGAAAAGTGCCAGGGCAAATCATCCATAAACAAAATAATAAAGCCAGGGATAAGATGAAAAGCCTCACATTATAACATATATGTTATCAGAAGATGTATATACATCTTATATACCCAAGATCTAAAAACAGAATGGAGCAATCCCAGTGCTTATGGAAGTTATCACCAGGATTGCTGTAGAAAAAACAAAACAAAAAAGCCAACCTATCTTTTTAATGTTATCCTTGCTCTAAACAAAAACTCAGCAATCACCATATCTTACTTTATTAGTAAGAGCTTTTAAAGCCCCCACCCCCTTTTTGGTATGGGGCTATCTCATTATGTACCTAAGGGAACACTGAACAAATGACCACTTCTCCAAAGCAGGTATTAACAGTGTCCCAAGAAAATAGAAAGCAAAAAAGGATGAGTTATGCACCTACTTCAGCATCCTGAATACTGGAATTAAAGGTGTGCATCACTATGCCTGGCAAATCGACTTTATAAACTTCAAAACTTAAGTGTCCTATATTTACTCAAAGAAACTGGGTGGAATATGATATTGAACAAAAAGTTATAATTATAATTTAATGACATTTAAGAATTTTAAGTTAAGAAGATCAACATTTCTCAAAAAATGTATTTATTGACAACTCCTACACCTAACACCTGATATGTGAAAAACCTTAAAGGTTAATCTCTAAAAGGAACGCCAGAGAAGCACCCGGTACCTTGAAGCAGCTGCTGCACATTTTCATTTCCCATCTGCAAGGCGGTGAAACCCTGGAGGGATATGATATTGGGATCACACCCATAGCTCAGGAGCAGGCGGCAGGTCTGCAGATGACCACAGTGTGCAGCTCTGTGCAATGAGGTCTGTCCAAGACTGTCCAAAGCATTAACCTTAATAATGCAGAAAACACTACAATTAGCATTGTGGCACACCATCTAAAATCATCCAATTGCATACTTAATACTTACTACTAAAAGTTTCTATTATTATTATTATTATTATTATTATTATTATTTTAAAGAAACCAATTGTCCTGTGCCAAACTAGGTATTTCCCTCCGCTCAATACTAGAGTACAAATTCACCAATCCATGAAAACCAATGTCAGAAATGAAGATCCCACTCTGGGTTAAAAATGTGGGTTGCCAAATACACTAAGTTAAACATTTATGTTTATAGCTTTAAAGCATTTATGTATTCACCATATTTAGAACTAAAAATTGATGGAAAAAAGCTGTATCCATTGTAATTTTATGAGTCTTTGAGATACATAATTTTTATAATTGACTCCTAAATATACAACAGCCAGGAACAAGTACAGAGGTTACTACTGAAATAGTCAATCTCATTTAATTAATCTTCTACACCATGTTATCATGTAGGATATTATGTGAATAGACATACTGTGTATCTATAATGGAACATTCACCAACAATACAAAGGCATTACTGACATGCTGATTAATCTCCAAAACATACTAAATAGAAAAACTTCACACTAAAGAGTACAAGTTTGTGATCACATAAACCTCAAAATGGCTATTACTGCTTAGGGTAGAGGTTGCTTGAGATGAAGCACGGTTATGGACTGAATTCAAGGCCTTTTACACATTGAAACAATCTACCATTGAGTTACTCACTACCCACTTCTGCCTTAGCCTGTGTTTTTTAATAGATCTTGGTTGCACAGATTTATTCTTTATGTATATGCACACACACACACACACACACACACACACACATTTGTTAAATGCACCAAATACACATTGATTTGTACATTTCACCCCATATGGATTTTGTATCTATAGAAAAACTATATATAAACACCCAACTCTAGTTGCTATTTATACATGTATGTGCACAAGAAATACGACATGTTGGTGGATATGTAACATAATATAGCTGGTGATAGTATCCAGGTAGTAGGTTATCAAACTATTTTTTGTAAAATTCTTTCAATTTGGCCGTACCTTTGAAATTCTTCGGAGGAAAATAAGATTAGCCCTAAGGCCACCCCATTCCCATTCTGCCTTCCTACCATGAAAACAATTCAATATATATACTCATGAACCCTTTGTCCACCAGTCTTTTGACACTGGCCAATTCATTCATGTCATTAGAGAATATTTGAAGATGGACACAGCAAGATCTAAATGAGCATAAAACTAGAATATAAATGTCTATGATTACAGAACTGAAAACCTACTTGAAATGTTCAGGGCAATGTTCACTCACATACTAAACCATATTTTTGGAAAAACATTTCCTGAAAGCTTTGAATGTTATACATTAGGGTGACCTGGGACTTCCTCAGTCTTCACATTATGATATGAGTTTTTAAAACTACCAAGTCCTGGTCAAAAGCAAATGAATGCTCTATAGTCAGAATTGTCTCACTAAGTTTCACAGCTCAAATTCAATGTGTGCCTGTATACTCTTCAAGTAATGTGCCATATGTAAGGAAAGTGATCAACAAGAAGGCACAGAGTAGAGACAAATGAGGATGACAAGTAGTCAAGCAGAACAAACTTTATTTTATTCAGTAATTTACAGTAGGAAAAAAAAAATCAAGTTCATACATTGTCAAGAACTTCCCAAAACCAGAGATTAGGACATTAAAAGTTAACAGAAAAAGAAACTGAAGGAAAGTACGAAAACTGACCTGCAAAGCCAGTGAGGAAAAGATCTCAGGGCCACTCAGAGCCTGCCCCCAATCCAACAGCTCCATTTCTGTACCACAGACTACATTTTCATTAAAAATGTTCTTTGAAGAAGGTAAAAATCTTTGGAGTAAAAACTGGAAACTATCAATTGTCATTTCTGCCATGTATACCTTTTACCAAGCATTTTCTTATGTCAAAAATTTGAAATTTATTGTGTGTATGTAAGTGTGTGGAAGCCGGAGAACATCTTCTGGGATTCAGTTCTCATCTTCTACCATGTCAAGGCAGGATCTTGTTATTGTTTCTTCCACTTTGCTACTGGCTGCTGAACTGGCTAACTTGCCCATCTATCAGAACACTGAGATTACAGATGTGTCCCACCATACCTGCCTTTTCACATGGATTACAAGAGATCTAATTCAGGTAGTTAGGCTTGAATGGCAAGCACTTTATATACTAAGCCATTTCTCTGGACTCACTGCTAATTATATTTTAAAGTTATTGAGTAAGAAAATGATTTACAGCTTTGTTGGATGTAGTTATTCAAGGGGTGAAATGCTTTGTGTATAAATGCCAACTAAAGAATCTTAATTTATCAACATGGTTACACATTTTGTTTTAAGTCAAAATACTTTTTTATTTTTATTCAAGTTCTTTGTCTTAGTTACAGAAATGGTGGAAAGTGCAAACTTGGAATTTCAGGTAAAGGTCAGAAAAGAAAACTAGGGTAGGATGGGTCTCCTGCTACAAGAGGTGTTCTGTGTATTGTTAAGAAAAGTCAAGAATAACTTGGATCAGAGAAAAAAGGACATACAGGAATAATGTACATACAATAGATAGATTTGGGAAGTTGTCCATAGGACCTCCCCTCATCTCTCTGCATATTGAGGAGTGTGCGTATGCATGCATACACATGTGCACGTGCATGATGGTCAAGAGTACAGCCTTGGGTATGGCTCCTCGCCCTCTATATTGTTTGTACAGATTGGGTACTCAAATGCCAGGCTAGCCGGCCTACAAGCATTTAGGCACTCTTTCCTCTCTGCCTCCCATTTAGCCCCTACTACTTCCTGCTTCATGGGTCCTGGGGATCTGAACTCAGGTACTCATAATTGCATGGCAAGTATTTTACTCCCCAGCCTGGGGCTGTTTTGAATTGTAAACTAAGAGAAAAAAAAAAATTTATGATAGATTGAAGAGTTTAAGGAGCCAGATATCCACTAAACAGAAAGTAACTCACTGGATTACCAAAGATTACCAGAAATGATGTATACCTTTGCTTCATGCTTCACCACTACTTCAACAACGTCATTGTGAGCTTTTTCAGATGCCACGTGCAGAGGAGTCAAGAATCTTAAAGAGAAAAGACCAGCCACAATAAGTATATTTTTCCATACAAAAAGATATCAATGACATCTACTAGTCAAAGGTATACTCACTCTTTAGTCTTTTCGTTGGTGTTTGCTCCCTTTCTTAGCAGCAGTTCACATATTTGCTTTCTTTTGGGATATGGAGATGCAGCAGCACAATGCTAAATAATTCAAATTGCAGCATTAATCAAGGACCATACAGAACCAGTTCCACTTAAGAACACCTGTGTTTCCAATCAAGGGTAATAAATGCAATCTAACTTCTTTGTTTTATTTTTCCTGGACTTTGATCTTGAAAGACTTTCCATTGGAGAGTACATGTAGGAATTATAGATTCTGACATGGCCAGAAAACCCCACAGATCATATACTATGTGCCATTAAATGTCCTGGTTAAACTTTGTACTCAATCTCTAAAAAAGCAACTACTGATAGGATGAAAATGTTATATTTAAAAGGTTAAGGAAAGACTCAAATGTTGGCATTTCTTCTCACAGTGCTAAATACTGAACCCACAGCTTTACAGATGATAGTCCAGCTGTATCGATGGGTATTTATCCTCAGCTGAGGGTTTGGGTTGTTACATGAAAAAAAAAAAAAAAAAAAAAAAAAAAGTACCCATTGTTATGTTCTGAATTCTGCTGGATTAACAGCACTGATGGGCTAGCTGCTAAGTTGACTATCTTCCTTAACTAGTTGCCACAGCAGAATAAAGAGCTTGAATTTTTCTGTTTGGCACAACCTGTATTGTTTATTGCTGCAGCATTTCTGAGTACCACAGAGGGAAAGAGAAAGGAGGCAGGGATTTGCCTTTTATAAACTTATTATCTCTGATTATGGCACAAAACTTTACAATTTTACTTGAGTATAACAGGCACTCAATATCTGACCGACAATTGACCAAATCAATGTGAATATTTGTCAAAACCCAAATCTGAAATTTGTGTGCTAAAAATTCTGGTTAAAAATTTAGAGCAAAGATGCTCTATGCATCTAATCATACAGTGATTATGAAATGTTCTCCTGTTACTTTTTAAAAGATTTACTTATTGTATGTATCTGAGTGCTCTATCTGCATATAAACCTTTATGCCCAGAAGAGGGCATAAAGGGGAATTGAACTCAGGACCTCTGGAAGAGCATCCAGTGCTCTTAATCTTTGAACTATCTCTCCAGCCCTTATTCTCCTGTTATTAATCATAAATTTTGTCAGTTCCTCACATGCTCCTGATTCATTTCTTGATACTGCTATAGTCACCAAAATAATTCCCTCACCCTCAATACAGTCAAGTCTAACTGGTACATAGTTCTTTTGACATACTAAGGGTAATAAATTAGGACATCTTTCTGAACACACACAAAAAATGGAAGTAGTTTATTTCCAAGACAGTTTATTACACCCACCACAAATTAGAGGCCTATTTTTCTGTCCATCTTAGGCAAGAGCCTGCAATCTCTGGAAACAAGAAGAAACTGCCCTTGCAGCAGAACTACCCATGAACACTTAAGTCTTAAAGAGTATTTTGAAGTTAAAGACATGATGCTTATAGCAGGGTACTTGCGGAAAATATACATAGTACAACATTCTTTCATCTGTGCTGTTTTGCTTTCATTATCTGAGATCACTATGATCTGATATTACACAGAAAAGCTCCAGAAATAAACATGCTTCTGAGGAGTATGATGAAACCCTGTCTTTTGCACTGGGATGTGAACCACATCTTTGTTCAGAGTACACAGGCTGCAAATGCTGCATACTCATTAGTAACTTTGTTTGTTATCATTTGATTAACTGAATGTACCAGTGCTTGTGTTCAAGAAATGCTTATTTTACTTAATAGTTCTAAAGTGCAGGGGTAGTTTTTCTGGTCATTATGATAAGCCAAAGAGAAGCTGTAAAAGTACTTTTTTAATTGAAGAGTTTCGACTTACTATGGACAGAAAAGATACTGTATACTAAAATCTTACTAAAAGCTACTGGTACAGTCGATAATCTTACTGTGTGTAAAGTATAAATTAAACTATCACAGGTATAGTTATGTAAAAAAAAACTATGTATGTATGTATGTGCGTATGGTTCAGCACTATCTGTGATTTTAAGCAGTGACTGGGGAGCTGGAAGATATCCTCCTTAGATAATGGGCTACAAATGTATTAGATTTTCACAACTAGAAAATTTTTCATGACAGTTAAGCTTCTCCATACTACTTTAATGCTGCTATGGTTTTAATTTTATGATTAATATTTTTATTAGTCTAGAACTTTAGTTTCTTTTAACTTGAATTAAAAAAAAAAAGTGATGGGGTTGGAGAGATAGCTCAGCAGTTAAGAACACTGGCTGCTCATCCAAAGAACCCAGGTTCAATTCCCAGCACCCACATGGCAGTTCACAACTATTTATAACTCCAACATCTGACACTTTCAACACATACATGCAGGCAAAACCATCAATGCACATAAAATAAATAAATAAACAAAAGAAAGGTAAGTGGCAAATACATTATCTACCAGACAGCTTCCTTTTCTCATCTCTTTCTGACTAAGGAACATTGTGACATTTAAAACAGTTTCTTTTGGAATTTCTATTTTTAAGAAAGTTAGCCATTGACCTTGCTTCTGTATTTCACCACCCATCTCTGGTAGCTCCTGGACTTCACTACTCACATTACTGTATCTCAGTTCCACAGTCTCTCACTCCATGCCCTTCCTCCACTTGATTTTTAAGATAAGAGTTTTGCTAGTGTGGCTCTGTCTAGTCTTAAACTGGTGGTCCTCCTACCTTAGCCTCCTGGATACTGGGATTCTAGGGGTGTAATGTCATGCCTAGTTTGTTAATGGAAGTAACTCTAAGGTACTTAATTCAAACTTGTGGGAATCCACAAATGATCAATTTCATTTATAGATATAACCAAGTTACATATAGCATGCAAGAACATGGAGATTTGTTTTCTAGATAGGTTCTTAAACTACTAGTACTACATTTTTTTTGGATGAAGTTTCCTATTTTTCTACACTATTTAGATTTTTTTCCTTTATGTATAGATGGGCAACTGAAATTAGTTCAGCATGGTAACAAATGCCTAATTCAACATTTGAGAGGCAGAGGTAGGACTACCGCCCATATGAGGCCAATCAGGGCTATAGAAAGCTACTAAACTTACAAAAACCAAAACAACTAAAACATCAACCAGACAACAAACAACAGAAGAGTATGTTAAAAAACAATGCCATCACTTGAATCACAGATTATGCTTGGTTTTTGGTTATTTTATTTTAAAAGCTTAAGTCTGAAACATTACCAATGCTGTTTCGTGTGTTTGAGGATGTTTGAAATTCACCATTTCCAGAGAAAGATGTTTTTTGATCCTTGTCACATCAGCTTCCCGTGCAGCCTGCAGCAATGAGTGGCCTTTGAATTCATCTAAATGAAGAAGCATTTGCATCTACATGAAAATTATCATAGTAATGAGGCTTGACTCACACAATACTAGTATTTTCTTTCTTTTTGAATTATTTTCAAAATAATCTCCAAAATAGCCAGGTCAAGGCTCCATTTGTTGTATTAACAACAAATACAACGGCATTCTAGGTCCCATTAGTCATGGCTCATTCATTCAACCCATAATCTGTTGATAATTTACAAAGGGTGACCATAACCCTATGGTAGTATTACAGCAGTAGAAGACCGTCTTCTTCATGCCTATCAGGCTTACCAACTGCTCCTCAGGATGAACAAAATTAAAGAAAGCGTTTCCTCAAAGTTCCTCTTTTACTTATTACATTTGTGAAATCAGTCATCATCATTTTACCGTTCTAGAACAATGTGAGTTTAGTTCATGCTGTTCATTTATATGTAGGAATACTATATCTGAATCAAGTGCTTATTTCTTACTGTATTTTTTTTAGCTACACAGAAAACCACAGAATTTGGCCCAGGCAGTAAAGAACATTATATGTCACAACCCAGGGACTGTATTTACAAGATAACAAACACCTTTTTGTAAAATTAACTACAAAGTCCCAAAGATATGAGTAAAATCCAAAGGCTTTAATTTATAGTTCTTAATTAAAAAACTAGCCCAAATATATTTTTACACAGGATTTAAATTATTAACTATGCAAAACAGGAACAGATAACCACCAATAAGGAAAATACTTTATTATTTAACCCCCCCCATAAAGACCATGTATCTTCACTAAGTATCACATTTTTTTTTTTTTTTTCCTTTTCAAGACAGGGCCTCACTATGTAGCCCTGGCTGGCATGAACCTGGCTGCCTTTGAACTAAGAAGCTCTACCTACATCTGCTTCCTAAGGGCTGGGATTAAAGGTATGTGCCATCACACCCATCTTAAATATCATTTTTATACTCACATGATAATCTTTCCTTCAATTGAGGTGTGGGAGCCAAGTCTATAGCACTTTTATTGTGACAATTCAACAGTGTTGGATCTGCCCCATAACTCAGGAGGAGAGAGCACACTTCAACCCTATTTTTAGAAGCTGCCTCATGAAGAGGAGTAAACTGCCACAAGTCCATTGCATTTACACAGGCACCATGCTGGGAAAGAAAAGGTGTACAGTTAATGTTCAATTCTTAAGAGAATCTACATTAAGTCTGTGTAGTTTAACAACATGAAAGTTGGAAAAAAAAAAAAAAAAGACTTTTGCAAGAATCTCCCTTTCATTTTGCAGGTATAATTTACATACAGGGAAGCACAACTTTAATGAATGTAGCTTAGTAAATTGACAGATTATGGAAGCAAGATTCATATTCTTTTGGTTTTTCGATACAGGGTTTCTCTGGGTAGCCCTGGCTGTCCTGAAACTCACTCTGTAGACCAGGCTGGCCTCAAACTCAGAGATCTATCTGCCTGTCTCTGCCTCCCGAGTGCTGGCATTAAAGGTATGTACCACCAATACCACAGAATGTTTTCTATGCTTCTTTCATTGGTAATTTTTGCCCCCTTCTATTAGTACCATATTTATGTGTCCCTGGATTTCATAAAAATGAAGCAAGTAGATTGTCTGTTTAGCTCTTTCACATGTTAATTTTCCTGAGACTCAAGCTGTATCACCAGTTTGGATTGCTGAGGAGCTTTCATTACATTGTGATTTACCTAGGCTGTCACTGGACAACTGGACTGTTTCTAGGAGAGGGAATGAGAAGAATAAGGCAACAGGGAGGAAGAGGAGCTTGACATAACAAGATTCTTAAATGTGGTTTGACTCTCTATAGACACTCCAATTCCATTAGCCAACAATACACATTATACTCATGAAACTTTAAAAGCTCTTATTTTGGGAGGAGGCATTTTTTTTGTTGTTTTTTTTTTAAGATTTTAATTATGTGCATCTGCATGTATCTGTGTGCCAGTATATGCATCAATGCAAGGCCTGTGGAAGCCAGACGAGGCAGTCAGATCTCCTGAAACTGGAGTTAACAGGCTGTTGGAGGTATACAATGTGGGTGCTAGGATCCAACTCTGGTTCTCTGATTGCTTTTAACCCCAAGCACTTCTCTAGCCTCCAAACTCTTTTTTGTTTTTCTTTTTCTCTTTTTTGAGACAGAGCTTCTCTGTATTGCTTTGGAGTCTGTCCTGGAACTCCCTCTGTAGACCAGACTAGCTGCAAACTCAAGAGATCCATCTGCCTCCTGAGTATCGGGATAAAAGGTATGTGTCACCAACATCCAGCCTTTCTAATGTTTTTAACAGTCAAAACTTTATTGTATAAATATTTTTATAAGTATTCAATGAGATTAGCCAGACTCAAAAGCCACACGGTCTCAATGAATGGATACAGCTAGAGTACTCATCCTGAAGTTATGGAGCTTTACAATGGATTTTACTTTCACTTTCAATTATATTTTTACACACTTAACCACTCCCTCCACATACATAAAGAAATCTAAATGAAAGGGTTAAAACCAGAAAACAAATTAGCTTTATATCCTCTAATTGTTTATCAAGCCAACATTAAAACCTGGATCACAATAAAGTTACAGACAGAACCTTCAGGCAGCCTAATATATTAGAGTTTCTGACATTCCCTCTCAAGCGGAGAGTAACAGTCAACTCTTGGCACAGCAATTTACTTACGAATCTGTCAGAATTTCCCCTCAGACCAGACTACGTGCTTCCTTGCGCTTAGAGGCTATAAAGATGAAAAGTTGAGAAAATACCTTGCTATTCTTTTTTTTAAAAAATTACTTATTTGTGGTACTTTAATACAGAGTCTCACTATGTATACCTGGCTGGCTTGAACTCACTATGCAGACCAGGCTGGCCTCAAACTCAAAGACGATCCACCTGCCCCTGGGATTAAAGGCAAGTGCCAACCTTGGCATTTTAAAAAAATTTTTTAAAAGTACAGTTATTGTCAAATTAAACTATTGTGTGTATAAACATGCAAGTGCCACAGTACACATACAGAGGTTAGAAGACAACTTGAAGGACTGGTTTCCTCCTACCATGTGGACCCCAGGCTTGGCAGCAAGAGGCCTTATCTACTAAAACATCTTGCTAGCCCTCCTTGCTATTTTTGTGTTTGCTGGTGCCATACTTTATTATTTAACTCAGGGATATCACTTGGTACCTCTATTCTTGGGTATAGTGAGTGTTCTGGTGATGGAATGCAGTCACTGAATGTCTTCAGTTAGCCAGATTTTTTTAGTAAGGACTAACCTGGTATTTGTGCAGGACCTCTTATCTTATTCTAGTAAGTCCCTGTTCCCTTACCTCAAATATCAAATAACACTTTTGTATGACTTCTCTAGCGCTACTTTTTATTTATATTTAATAGTGCATGAAGGCAGTCAAATGCTAGCCTATTAATAATCTACATATTATAATTATTCCCACTTTCTACCAAGCACCCAGAACAAAGAATAAGCCAGAAAACACTGTGCATTTGAAATCATTTTACATAATTAGAGAAAATAATAAGGCACAAAAGAACTAACCTTGACCAGAAGTTCAGTCACCTCATAATGACCGTAAGAACAGGCATTGTGTAATGGTACCAGGTCACTGTGGGAAAGTAAGGGAGAAAGCCCATTATTACAGAATCCCTAGAGCAATCTTCAAACTATAATTCTGGAGTCTCTTTCAAAGCCATAGTCCTTTTCTCCCTATCACTACTACTGGTTACTAGTTTGGGCTTACATTGTTACAAACTCTGTTTTTCTGAAATAACCTCTAAACCAATTTTTTCTCTAAGCTCTAGTCTTGCTTTGAAGAGATGATTTAAACTTTCTAATTTTTCCATTATGCAGCTTTGGCTGTCCTGGAACTCACTATGTAGACCAGGTTGGTCTTGAACTCACAGACACCCACCCACCTGCAGTCTTTAGAGACTGCCCTGGCACTTGCTCAGTAGACCAGGCTGGCTTTGAACTCGCAGAGATCCACCTGCCTGTCTCCCAAGTGCTGGGATTAAAGGTGTGCACTGACCCCCCTCCACCCCAGCCTGAAACATCTTAATTCAGTAAGGCAAGTGCTATAGCCCTCAGTAAACTGAAGCCAAATTCTTTTGTAGTGTAATGGAAGAACTCCTACATCGTGGAACCTTAAAATTCTGGCTTCTACCTTTAAGCTGCTCCCTCTCCTTGGGGATCAGCATCATTAACTGGTACAAGCACTGCCAGAGCAGCTTCTGGTGACACAGCTCTTCCCCTACCTGAATACCAATTTTACTGCTAATCACTAAATACTTCTGCTTCAATTTCCATATTCTCATAAAACCAAGAGTTCTAAAAGCACAATGTTTTCTGCCAAACCATTTCCGTCCTATATTTCAGTATTTGTGCTGCGGGTCTAACTCACATAGTTCCAAGACACAAAAGTTTTCATTTCCTTTCTCTCTTGCTTCACATTCAGATCTTCACTATCTCTCCTTTTCCACTGCAGTACATGTCTATGCCTTCCTTTTCATTTCCCCTGCAACTACTGTCAGATCTTAGCTGCACAGAAGCTTCACAGAGCTCACCTTAGATACTGCTCTTCCTACTTCTAGTCTCCCTCTTCCCCAATTAATCCAACATGTATTATCCCACAATGCACCACTTCCTTAAGCTCCTCTGAGGATAAAATAACAACAGCTCTTTATTTCAGATCACAAAATGCTTAAGACTGCAAAACAAAATTAAGTTCATGCTAATACACCAAAACTTTCTTTTTTAATCCAGTTTCTCCAAGTCTGGTATTTGTCCCAGGAGAATCATCATCATCTACTTTATCCAAGATAGTTTGGTGTGTGTGTGTGTTACTGGTGACTGAACCGAGGCCTTTGTGCATGCTAAAACAAGAATCCTACCATTGAGCGACACTGCTTTCTTCATTAGGGTTAGGGGTATGGTGGTATGAATATCATACTAAATTGCCCCAGGCTGATCTCAACTTGTGATCTTTCTCCTTCATCTTCCCAAGGAGCTGGGATTATAAAACTGTGTCAAAGTTGGCTTGATTACTACTTAAATGTACTACCTACATTTTCCTATAGAATTATGTTCCCTAAACTCTTGCTTTCTATTTATCTACTCATTTATTTTTGAGTCTAGGTTCCATATAGCCTAGGCTATCCCTGAACTGTTATGTAGCTAAAGACGCCCTTGAACTTTTGAGACTTCTGACTATATCCTTCTATGTTATAGGATTATGGCATGTGGTATTACACCCTGCCCTGAACTTTGCTTTAAGTCTTGAAGTGAATACTGACTTGAAGATATGGGTAGAGCATACATCTCCTAAAAGATTTTCTAATAACTCCATCCATCAATTTCTACTTTCACTCAAATTTATGAAGCATCTTTCATGAGCTTTGAATTGTTTTGTATGAGTGGTAGGTAGGCTTAATGCTTTATAATTCCTATGGTGCTCAGAACAGCCTGCAACTTACAAAAGCTCAATAAATACAAACAATGAAAGAGGACATGCTTTCAGTGTTACAAGGACGGAACAAGAAGACCTCCCTTTTGTTCAAAGCTTACCCTTTATCTTTAGCATGGACATCAGCTCCATGTTGCAGTAACAGTTGTACAATCTTTACTCTGTTGTATCCTGCTGCCAAATGCAATGGAGTTGACTGAAACAATAACCAAATAAACTAATGAAATTCACATAATGGCTGCATAACATGTCTGAAACATCAAAAACTTCATTGCTAATAATTTGATTTTATAAAATTAACATATATAGAAAGCAAAGCATAAAAGTTTAAAGTTCACTATTGCATACAGAGATAATGTTCATTACCAGTGTGTTTTATTAAGCTTAAGAATTTTAATTACTATTTAAAAAAAAAACCCCACTAGAACTCTCTTTAAATGTTTTAATTTATAAATATACACTTACACCACCAGATGACCAAAAAAAAAAAAAATCACAAAAGCAAGTACCTTTCTGCCATCACTTGCATGGCAGTTGACATTCAACGGTGTAAGCAGAGCCATCATTTTTTCCTCATTGCCACTCCTAGAAACACACACATAAAAAAAAAAAATGTATCAGTAGCTTATACTACGTATTATGATCATTAAAACAAAGTTTTTTCTTAAAGCATATTTATGGCAATTAAAAAAAAAAAAAAAACTTGGTCTGACATTCTGTAGCACAGATTGTCCTGGAACTCTATACAGCTCAAACTACCCTGATCTCATAGTAGGCTTATTGACTCTGCCTCCCACGGATGGAGAGTATAGTGCAGGCCATTACCACATTTGGGAATTGGGGGTGAACAACCAGAGATTCACAGTGAAATCTTTTCTTTTTAAATATCTTATCTTTATTTATTTTTTTAATGTGTTTGTGTGTGTGCATGTACATATACATACACACTTGTGTGTGCTGCCCAGAGGTCAGAGGCACCATTTGGCCCTGGAGCTGAAGTTAAGAGTAGTTTTAAGCCTTTTGATGTGGGTACCAGGAACTGAACCTGGGTCCTTTGCAAGAGCATCAAATCACTCTTCTGAGTCATCTCCCCATCCCCTCATAGAGATCTACCTGCCTTTGCCTCCAGAATGCTGGGATTAAAGGTGTGCACCACCATGCCAAGCAAGAATTTCTTTTTTAAAGATTTATTTTTAGCTGAGCAGTGGTGGTACACACCTTTGATCCCAGCACTCAGGAGGCAGAGGCAGGTGGATCTCTGTGAGTTGGAGGCCAGCCTGGTCAGCCAGGGCTGCACAGAGAAACTATGTGGAGCCCAAGGAGGTCAGGAGTGGGTATAGGAACCTCTGGAACTAGAGTTTCAGATAGTTGTGAGCTGTCTTGTGGGTGCTGGGACCTGGACCTGACCTGAGACCTCTGAAAAACTATCAAGTGTTCCTGATCACTAAGCCATCTCTCCATCCCCTCACTATGAAGTTTCCATGGCACACATACATAAGAGTAGTACATACCTGGCACTTTCCAATAGTTCATCTTTCTTATAGTCACCTGTGAATTGGGGTGTAAAGGGAAAGATGAGAAATTTTCAAAACAATTCAGTGATTTTATGCACAAAGATTTAAAGTAGATCAACCTAGAAATAAACTCCTAAGGATAGATAAGAGCCCAGTAAACATGGCTGAAAGGACAGCACAGTGGTTAAAAATGGTTACTGCTCTTGTAGAGGACTCAAATTTGGTCCCAAGCACCTGGTATATGGCAGCTCACAACCAACTATAATAGCTCACAACCATCTATAACTATAGTTATACCAGGTTCTGACACCTGTTCTAATCTCCTTAGGCACTGCACACATACACACACACACACACACACACACACACAATTAAATAAATATTTATAAAACGAATCCAATAAATAATGGCAGTTACTTAAATGGATAGCATACTGGGTAAGGGCAAAAAAACACATGAAGTAGATATAACTCAAATTAAGGCCTCTACCTTAAACTAGAGCTCTCATGCCAACAGAGTCCAAAGAAATGAACTGTAGTTAAAACAACCATACTCATGGTATGAAATGTGTCCCATATCGTAATTCGAAATTATCTAAAAGAAAATTGTGCTTTTTGAAAGGATTCCTTAAAAAGAAAAATCATTACACTAAAAATATAATAGTATATAAAGGAGTACATTTGTCATCTGAAAAGTTTGGGGATATTTTAAAAATATACTGAATACCTGAAGCAACACATGTATCACATCCTGTTGTCAATACAATGATAAATTTAAATTCAAATTTGAAAGGAAAAAAAGCTTTATTTTTAGAGAAGAACCAAATTAAACTGCTGATAGACAGCAAAATAGTAAGTGAACTACGCTACTCACAAATTCTACTTGAGGTCATTAGCTGCACGAATCAATGCATCTACCTAACCCATTAAGTATTTTTATTCTTCCTGGAATACACAATGTGCACAGACGTACCAGTCAGAACAGCTTTGGCGGATGGGTCTGCTAAATCCAACGCTGTCCTTCCATCTGTATTTCGGATGGTTGGCTCAGCTCCATGCTGTAAAAGCACTGCAAAAATAGCAACACTACCTTTCACAATGGTGATCATGGCAATCTGAGTTAATGAATCAGTTTCTTAATAGTTCTGGTATAGTGACCAGTCAGATGTCTCAGTGGGTAAAGGCCCTTGCTGTGCAAATTTTACAACATTGAGTTCAAACCCTAGAATCCATCTAAAGGTGAAAAGAGAGAAACAAGTCCACAGAGTTCTCTCACTTCTACACATGTCCTGGTATACATGGCCTCCACATCGCATAGACACATACAATAATAGTGACAATAATACATTTAAAGTAAAAGTCCCAGTACAGAATTCTCAAAATTATTTAATTGCTTTTTGTATACCAATAATAAATGTTTAAATTTAAGAAAATGTAACATATTCAATTATTTAAACACAAAGAGCATGTTATGTTTTCTCAATTCAATGTAAAGTTTTTCTTGGCTATTTTTATGGCTAGTGACAAGTGATGAAGGTCAATAAGAAGTATGCAGGGGTAAAAGGGAAAAATGGTTTGAAAGCTTTTCTTGTTGCAAAGGAGCACTGTCTATGTTAGAAAGACTCTTCTATCATGAAATGTCTAAAGCTGTACCAAGACCAGGCAGAGAGACATAGGACTTAAAACCTATGTGAATACAAGCATGAATTTGTGTGTACTTGCATACACAGAAGCAAATAATAAACTTTTTTTGAAGACTGGAAAGGTCAAGACTGATCTGGGTAAGTTACGGAACAGTGCCTATATAGTTAGAACAAGACCCTCAAACTACAACCAGAGTTCTTCATAAGTCCCTTTCTGTTTTCCTAACATTTCTCCAGTACAAGGATGCCAAAAAGTTGAGCCTTGAGACCTGATTCTGGTTAGCCAGTCCAGATTTTTGTTACTGGGATAAAACCCTGACCAAAAGACACTTGGGGAACGGTTTATTTGGCTTACAGGTCACACTCTATCATCAAGAAAAGCTGAGGCAGGAACCTAAGGGCAGTAAGTCAAGCAAGGGCAATGGAGGAACACTGTTGACCCAGCTCAGGCTCACCTGCCTGGGAAGGCACCGCCCACAGTGGGCTGAGCCTGCCTACATCAACTAAGAACTAAGAATATGCCCACAGGTCAACCTAATGGAGGAAATGCTCAACTGGGGTTCAGTCTTGCCAGGTGACTCTACTTGGTGTCTAGGTGATGAAACCTAACCAGCACACTAACTTATCATTAGCCACTATCCTCTCATGAACTCAATGTTCATTTCTACCATGTTTTTATTTGGTTCTTTTGCTTTGTTTGATTTTTAGAGATAGGGTTTCTCTGTGTATCTCTGGCCACCCTGGAACTTGCTCTGTTGACCAGGCTGGCACTGAACTCAGAGATCCACCTGCCTCTGCCTCTTGAGTGAGTGCTGGGGACTAAAAGCCACCATGCCTGGCTGCCTTTTATTTGGTTCTTCATTCATCTTATCTCTCAAGAAATAAGTTTCTAGAGAATGATTTTTTTTTCTATTTCCCAAAGAACTTTAAGATTTTAAGAAAAGGCATTCAATAAAGAATAGTTAGATTGAGGGCTGAAGAAAAAAAAAAAAAAGATTAAATCATGAATGACAGTAACAAATTAGATTCAGAATAGTTACAATTTCTAGAAAACTCTGAAAAAGAAATACAGGCTTACCAATGCAAACATCTATTTTTCCTTTAATTGCAGCTTCATGGAGAGGAGTATAATTCCAATTATCTCGAGCATTTGGGTCTGCACCATGTTGCAAAAGGAGATTGACTACTTCAGCATGACCAAAAGAACATGCATTATGAAGAGGAATAAGACCCCCATCATCACGTGCTTGCACATTTGCACCGTTCTGAAGCAGATACTCAACTACATCCTTCCGCCCAAAACCTAGAAAGAAAACAAAATGCCCACTTTTAAATTTACCAAGGAAAACAATAAGCCATGCTAAAATGTTTTAGGATCCAAAATAACAAGATGAACAATTCAAGAACTGTTGAAAAGATAACCTGAAATACATACAGTTAATCTTAATGTTTAAGCCAAGGTCTCTCCCTCTCCTAAACAGCCCACAACACCTTAGTGGGAGAGTGCCTTAGTTGCTGCTGCTACTAACTTCAGAGATGATCCCAAGGGGGGGGGGGGGAGGAGGAGCAAAACTCAAACCCCAAATGATTCCAATAACATTTCCAATTATAAATACCAAGTTCTGCATATTTAGTGTGCACATATTTTCAGACACTCCATGTATGTAACCTAAGTATGTAAATCAGTACCTAATAAAGAAGTGGAGGCTTAAACTCTTACAGAATCCCTTTCTGCTCCAGTGGGGGATCATAAGACAACAACAAAATAAGACCAGCTTACAGCTTGTTGATGAGAGAGGTGAAATGTATGTCTTTATTTTGCTATTTGCACAACACAAACAACTTCTAGGTCCTCCTTTTTATAGGTGCCAGTCTGCTCAAGCACCCCACACCAAGTGAAACAAGAAGTCTGATGTCTTAGTTAGCTTTTTGTTTGTTTGCTTGAGACAGGGTTTCTCTGTGTAGCTTTGGAGCCTGTCCTGGAACTTGCTTTGAGGACCAGGCTAGTTAGCATAGCACTTCTTTGCCTTAAGAGACACCACGACCATGGCAACTCTTATAAAGGAAAGCATTTAATTGAGATGTCGGCTTACAATTTCAGAGGTTTAGTTCATTATCATCATGGGGGAGAGCATGGCAGTGTGCAAGCAGACATGGTGCTGGCTATTTTTTGACTTGCAGGCAATAGGAGGGACCTGAGTGAGACACTGGGTGGTATCCTGAGTATATATGAGACCTCAAAGTCCACCTCCACCAAGACCATACTTCCTAATAGTACTACTCCCTAAGAGATTACATTCAAACTATCACATCTGGTAACAATTATTCTAACTAACAATAATTTAGTACCAATGAAAAACTATCTCCTATCATTCTCATACTATTAATACTCAATACCATTAAAATTAATTGTGAAATGAAACAATTTGGAGCATGCATTAAAGTGGGTGTCTCCCTGAGACAGGGAGAAAAACCTCAACTACTCAGTCTTCTGAAATTTTTCCATAACATTCTTAGAATCATTAAGTCTGAATGTAATGCTTTTAAGATGTAGATCAAAAGAGTGGCATGGTCTTTCTAGATAGAAAGGAAACTGGCTGCAAATGAAGGACAAACAGTGCTGAGAAGTCAGCTGGGTTTTGGGGGGTGAAACAAGTTTTTCAGTATCTTTTGGCAAGAAAAATGAGTATCATGTGTGTACACACTCATGAATATACACATGTGCCATGCATGGAGGTCACTTTATCACTCCCTTCCTTATTTCCCTGAGGCAGGGCTTGTCCCTGACCCTGGAGCTGAGCTAGTGACTAGCAAGCCTCCTCTGCTCCCCCACAGCACTGAGATTATCAAAGCCTGCTTGCTTTTCTTTTTAAAAAGGAGTCCTTGTGTTGGTACAGTACTGAGTTTCTCCCTAGCCTGCCCCCACCCCTTTGGTTTCTAGAGTCCAGAATACTTGTGAATTTACTTTGTAACCAAGTATGCCTTAAACTTTTGATCCTCTTGCTTTTCCCAAGTGTACCACTATGCTCTGTTTGTGTGTTGCTGGGAATTAAACCCAGAGCTTCCTGAATGCTAGGTAAACACGCTATCAACTAAGCCAGTCTCAGCCTTTCCTTTGTTGCTTGATTCTCTCTCAACAAGGATACAACTTGAGGAAAACACACTGCAGTGCAAGAAGAAACCATGTATCTGTTTTTAGAGATAAAAGAACAAAGGCTTAATGACAGCCAGGATACATAATCAGAGGGCAGTTTGGAAAGACCTACGTGACTCCCCAGGCAGTGTTCTGACTCTGTCCTACAGACTTGTTCAGGCAGCAGATTTCAATGAAATCTTATTTATGACTGTAATAAATTTATGCTATGGTTACTGTCAAATAGCCATGCTGGCACATAGCTGACACTCAGAATAGCCTTCTTCTCTTTCACAAAGACTCAAAAGAAAATATTCTTGTATATTTGAGACACCTGAGGAAGTTTGAACAGTACTATAGCACATCAACAGCCCTTAAGTTTTGTTTAGGAAGATCACTTTGGTGGTATGTAGATAAATGGAAGGACTACAGAGACAGGAGATAGCTAAGTCAAGATTTGACAGGGTCACTGTTCCAATCCATGTGGCATGCGCTGAGTGCCCTTAGTAAGGCAGGGTTAGTTGTTAAACCAGATTGCATTCATATACTGAGACTTGCTTTTCTTTGGTTCCTATTCCCAGCCTCCCACATATTCCTTTATGATTATTGCTTTCTGCACACATTTCCACTCATATTACCACCAATGTTTTTAAAGATGTTATTTGCATATTACCCCTTTGTCTTTTTATTTAAAATCTAGTGATAGCCTTCTATTTGTAAACAATTTCTTTATTGTAATATCAATCTTTTACTAGTTCCATCCTATCTAGACAGTTGGATGATTTATATGACACTATAAACAACTAAAGAGAGAAAGAAAATGATAGACTCCAGTAGATAATACGGTGAACAGATTCTCAAATGAGATATACAGAATAAAACAGAATTTGTGAAAGTGCTGGCTAGCTTTTTGTCAACTTGACATAAGCTAAAATCACCCAAAAAGAAGAACTTCAATTGAGAAATTGCCTCCATAGCCGGGAGGCGGTGGTGTTGCATGCCTTTAATCTTAGCACTCAGTAGGCAGAGGCAAGTGAACCTCTGTGAGTTCAAGGCCAGCCTGGTCTACAGAGCGAGTTCCAGGAAAGGCTCCAAAACTACAGAGAAACCCTGTCTCAAACAAACAAACCAAAAAACCAACCAACCAACCCACCCACCCACCTCTCCATAAGATCTAGCTGTAGGCACCAGTAGGGCATTTTCTATATAACTGATGAGGGAGGACCCATCCCATTGTATGTAGTGTCACACCCTTGAGCTCCAGAGCTTTAACAAAGCAAGCACACTTCTTGGCCAATGCATCAGTCTCTCCCTCCAGGTTCTTGTCCTGTTCAAATTTCTTCTGCCCTGACTTCCTTCAGCGATGAACTGTGATGTAGAAGAGTTAACTAAAGAAACCCTTTCCCTCCCAAGTTGCTTTTGGTCATGTTTTTTGTTTGTATTTTAGAGACAGGGTTTTTCTGTGTAACAGGTCATGGTGTTTTATCGAGTAATAAAAACCCTAACGGAAACAGTAGGTGTAGGTAAGATTTGGTTCTGGAAATGTTAGTTAGACGTGCTCACAGGATAAATGCCCAGCAAGTAGTAAGTTCTGTGGATCTACTCAAGAAACTGGTCCAAACTGGAGACAGTCATTTTGAAGTATGGGCCACAAAGTCATGAATATTATTGAAGCTAACCAGAGAACACTGGTATTTTGTTGTATAATGGGAAGTGTACCTACAGCTCTTCCTCACTTTCTCAAGACCTTCGCTCTGCTGTGCTCCATCAATCTACACTCTCTACCAGATCAGTGCCCAGAGACCATCAACACATTCTCTCCCCCAACTCACGTTCTGAGCTCTGCTCCCACATAACCCAAGCTGTAAGGCTACCTCCCTTTCTTTTCTCAAATGCAGCCAGCTTCTGCTATTTTCTCACAGCTGCTTTGGACAAGGTCACTTACAATGGCCACATTCCCACATCCAAAGGATTCTGGATTTGACTAGACAATTTGCCAGCAAATTCACCATTCCTTCCTGCTTTAAGTACTATCTCCAAAGAGTTCAAGGAATCATGATCCAGGCTTTCTTGCTATCCCACTCATTCATTTTAACAACCCTAAGAAAATATCAACTATCTGCCAGATGCTTTTCTGGTGTATATGACAAACCAATAAATAATCTAAATCTTTGCCTTAAAAAAATGTGTGTGTGTGCACACGTGTGAATGAATGTGTGTACATATGTACACACAGGGGCCCTTGGAAAACAGAAGAGGGCTGTAGTTATAGATGGTTGTGAACTACCTATGGGTGCTGGTAATGAATCTGGGTCCTCCGGAAGAGAATTAAGTGCTCAACTTCAAAACCATTTCTCTAGCTCACCAAATTTCTGTTTTTGAGGAACTTCTTTTTTATTGGTATGGGGGAAGACAATAAACATAAAAAATAATTATGTTAAGAGTTGATGAATAAAAGGGAAGCATGAGGAGTGCTTAAAGTATGTATGTGGGAGAAGACAACTGAAAATTTGAATATGGTGGTCTCTGTAGCTACCAATTTACCGGCTAACAGTGGATACAACAGTGAAAAATAATATAACAGGAAGTAAAGCAGCAAGGAAGGACACATAAAAACATCAGGTGAAGACTTGAAGATCACCAAGTTTGCCTTTTTTTTTTTTTTTTTTTTTTTTTTTTTTAAATCATGGAAAATGTGAGTCACTACAGAGTTTTGAGTTACAAGACATGCCTTATACTAATCTGGTTACTGTGTTAGGGGCTAAGTAGGATAAAGTAGAGGAGAGATTATGATGGTTTATATTGCATAACCTTATAGTACTGCTCAGAATGAGTGGCACATTTTGGATGCTCTGGGGCAGAGGCAGCACAGCTTCCTGATGGGTTATGTGGGGCGAGCATAGGGTTAGGTGCTGAGAAAGCAAAAGTGAGTGGACAGAGTGGAGTCATTCATTACCCAAGATGTGGGAAAGCTAGAGGTCAGCAAGAGCATTGACTGCTCTTCCAGAGGACCTGAGTTCAATTCCCAGCAACCACATGGTGACTAGCAACCATCTATAACTCCAGCTACAGGGAATCTGACACCCTGTGCAGGCACCAAGTACACATGTATTGCACATACACACATTCAGGCAAAACACCCTCTCGTAATTGTGATCCAGCTTCCTTTGAGTTAATCAGGTATGTCGGGATTTAGTAAACACTGTCTTCCCACTCAGAAAGTCATCTTTTGGATGTACAACCCTCATTTATTGTTATCTATTTAAAAGTCACCACCCAAACAAGGTCACCTCTGACCATCTCCATTCTGCCCACCTGTTATCACCCAGCCATCTCCCTTTCCTTTATTAAGACAAAAGTTCCTTAAGAGCAGATTATGTCTTATATATATGGTTTGTATATATATATATATATATATATATGTGTGTGTGTATGTATGTGTGTGTGTATATATATATATATATATATGGTCTGTATCATCTGTCTTTCTCTACACACAGTGTCTCTATATATCTGGCTAGCTTCAAATTCAAGATCTTCCTTCCTCCGCTTCCTAGGGCTAAGATTACTAACATGTACCACCAAACCCAGCTCCTGGATGATAATTCCACAAGAATCAAGATCTGTGAATGTCTTAGTTCATCATTATTTTCCTGGAGTCCTTCAGAGGATGAGGTGTTTAATAGTTTGCTGATGTTTGCTTAATTAATATATGGGAAAGGAAGCTAAGAATGAAAGCTAAGAATGGTACTGAGAAGCCGAGAAGGAAAATTTTAAAGAGACAGTAAATTTACTGCTCTTAATTTGACTCTGCTACCACCACCTTGGCTTCATGGACATTGTGTTTTGGAGGAAATGTTTTTAGGAAAGCTTCCTAAGTTGGAGAATAAAAGAATGAGAAAAAATTTAAGTATCCCTCTTCACTGTAAAGTCATTTAACATAGCCACCTTTAGAAAGATCCCTATTTCTTCGCTGGTTAACAATCATTAATAAAGATGGTGACATAAAGGCCAATTCTCATTAAAAAAAAAAAAAAAACTTGGTGATTACAGCAAAAGCTAAAGTGGGATGTATGGTTGTTATTGTTACAAGAAATAGTGTCCAGTGGGAAGATATCTGTTCCAAAGTGCCAGTGACCTAGCTGAAGGTCAAGTTGTAAGTGCCTGGCAAAATACCACTGAGAAAAGGGCTGCTTGAAGCCAGAATTAAAGGGACACTGACTATAGTTTCACCTGAGGAGATAAAGGAAGAATGAGTAGAGTGTGTAGATCTACACATCTACCATTACTCCAGGGCACTTATGTCTTCCATGTCAACGAGTTTCTATCAACATGATTCCCTAGCTATCAATATGTTTAAAATCAGTTTGGAGACTGATAGTAGAGATCAGCAGGCTTTTAAATACACATGGAACAACTATAATATATATAAGTGGAATTTGCTATATTGCTCAAGATCAAGAGCCTGAAATTTAACATCTGAAGCCACATCCTAACACTAAAGAGTAGTCCTCAACCTTCCTAATGTTGCAGCCCTTGACTCCAGTTCTTTATGCTGTAGTGACTCCCAAACATAAAACTCTTTTCACTGCTACTTTGCAACTGTAATATTGCTACTGTTATGAGCTGTAATGTATATTACAGGGATTGCATATCAGATATGTTTGTAAAATGGCTGTCTGATCCTCAAGTACAACTCACAGGTTGAGAACCATTGCACTAAAGGATATTATTTAGACAGTCTCTGAATTATTTTCAATAAACTTCCACTGTTAGGAAAACGTATCAATCTAAGATGCATCACAGTCAGGCATGGTACTTTACCATTTCAGAGGCAAAAGGCAGAGGGGTCAAGAATTGAATCAAAGACAACTAGGTTATATGTGATCTAGCCTCAAAATTTAAAACAAACAACAATAAAAAGATGCTTTTCAAATTCTCAGGGGATAATCTCTGATGAAATCCTTGTTCTTAGGTTCTCAAGAATCGCACAATGCACTTCTGATAAGTAGCAATTTCTTGGAGGGAGGGGAATGCTTTACAGCTAGCTACATTCTCATCTGTCCCCGCTGGTGAGGTAGAACATGAGTAAATATACCCTAAGAGTCAATGCCAACCTCCACCTTAAATTTCTTTAGAATAAGGAATAAAGGAAGAGGGCTTTAACCACCTTGACCTGGAGCTGGTATACTATGTAGCCAGACTAGAGGAAATGTAGATAAGAGTATCATGGTTTTATCACAGAGATGATAAAACCCTGACAAGCTGAATGAGGAGGCACCTGGAAGAGTACTACAAAGCAGAAGTTACTGAAGTCAGCTCTCCACTCTAGGCCCAGGAAGAGGCAAGGCAAATGCTCACACAGACATACATGCAGGCAAAACACCAATGCACACCTACCAAAACCAAACCAAACCAAAAAAAACAAAACCCACATACTGTATGCATGCACAAAATGCTCAGACAATAAAAATTATTCTCTTTTTAAAAAAAAATTAGAGAGCTAGAGAAATAATTCAGTAGTTAAGAGCACTGGCTGCTCTTCCAGAGGATCTGGGTTCAATTCCCAGTGACCATATGGCATCAAAGAACCATCTATAACTCTAGTTCCAGGGGAATCTGATACCCTCTTCTGGCTTCCAAAGGTACTGCATGCACATGGTACACATGCATGCAGGCAAAATTATATACATAAAATAAAAATAATCTTTAACAAAATAAATTTCTGATTCATAGCCATAGAGTTCTACTTCAAGGCAAGGAACACCGCATTTTTTTCTACCATGATGAACACCAAAATGACTTTCTCCCAATGTCTCTGTCACCTAGTTTCCAGAAAAGTTCAAAGTACAGCGTTGTTGATCAGAAGGGACTTCAATGCCAAAAATTTCATACTTTTAGAGCCCAAAATGTGAGGTTACCAAAAAATTATTTTAAAGAAAAAGAATTTATATCCTGTATCTGTATAGATGGGGCAGAGAAAGAATGGAAGGAAAAGGAAATAGTTTTCTGTTATTTTTTTCTCTTAGAAATGACTTCTTTAGTATTGTATTTATCTAGAAGTATATAACCTAGTTCTATATAAAAAGCAGCTAACAGAGAAAAATGTTTATATATTTACCTTAATCACAAACAGAACTTAATTCCCAGAAGAGCTCCCAACTGATTAATTGAACTAAGGGGTCTATGTTGTTGTTTTGAGGGGCATATGTGGAAAGACAAAAACATTCTTCATTTTCTGTAGCATTTACTCCTGTCATTCCTACTGACAAAGCATGCCTTTCCTGGTCAATTAAACCTCCAAACTTTGACTATTTTAATTCTTTTAAATGAGGTTACTTCTCCAATTCTATAAATTATAAACACAAGTAACTGTTTGGTCAGGCAATTACCAAGTACCACCACCTACAGACCATAGACTGAGCATCAAACAGTATGCTTACATAAACACAAATGGTAAGCCACTACCCACAAAGATAATGTGGGTGGTCACATTTACTTAAAAAACAGGTCAGGGTAAATGTAGCTCAGGGGTAGTAAATGTGTCTAGTAAGGTCAAAGTACTGGGTTCCATACCCAACAAAGAAAAACAGAATCAGTGCCTTGTTAATCTAATAATTTGGATTTTTAAAATTTACAAAGCCAGCCAGTTGGTAGTGGGGGCAGCACATGCCTTTAATCTCAGCACTAGGGAGGCAGAGGTAGATGGATGAGTTTGAGGCCAGACTGGTGTACAAAACGAGTTCCAGGACAGCCAGGGTTGAAGACAGGGTTCCACAGAGAAACCCTGTCTTGAAAAACAGAAACAAAAAAATTCACAAAGTCGTCTCTCACAAAACTCCTTATTTTCTAGTGTTTAAATGCATAGCTTTTAAAACTGTGGTCGAATATCAATTCTTTAGTAATTATTTTTATTATTCTATGTGTATGGAATATACACACGTGTGTGTGTGTGCAGGTGCAGGTGAGGCATTTTCATCTATGGCTTTCCATCTTACTTTGTAAGACAGGGTCTTGCATTGACCCTGAGGCTCATTGACTAAGGGCTGGCTAGTAAACCCAAGGATCCTTCTTTTTCCACCTTTTAGAGCTGGGATTATAGGCATGCATCAGCACAATTTTACTTATTTTTAAATATTGGTGCTGTCGATCTGAATTCAAGCCCTCATGTTTTCAAGGCAAGAACTTTATTCACTGAGCCATCTCCCTAGTCTTCTTAGTAATTACTTTATGACTTGCATTTTATATCTTAATTTCACAACCCCAAAACTGTCTATATAGGAGAATTATGAGTGGCAAGTTGGTCCCTATGCTACTTAAATTTCCATTTCAATCTGGACAAACAATATAAAATACATGTAAATATGCTCTAAAATGTTGGGACAGGGGCTGTGTATACTCTATCCTATTCAGTGGTAGAACACTTGTCTAGCATACTTGAGGCCTTAGGTTCCACCCTTGGGGTGGAGGAGAGGTGTGCTGGGAAGAACTGAGGGTTGAGTGGTGTAGGAACAAGGTCACACCATAAACCCACATCTCTAAATCCTACTATTTTCAGACATGAACTCACTAATTCATCAAATTCTTGAAAGGTGGCAACTACGATCGTCCTTGGCTATTTTTATCAAGTGAACATAATCTAAGTAACATTACCCCTTTGGATATGTAGCAGTTGGTTGTGACCATTTGCCAAATAGGTTGGCTAAATGGTCAAGCAGGACAATTCAAATTGGCCCAAAGAAAGGGGACACTGTTAACAAGAGACTTGGCTTCTGTGCTCTTTTCTTCCCCGTGTCCACAGGCTTTTCCAGTTCGCCCAATTGTGGTTTTCCCAAACTTTTCCTTCTTAGAAAGGCTCCTAAAGGGCACTAGATTAAGGAAACATGATTCATGACAGCACGTACATTTTAAAATAGGGACGGGTCAAAGCAAACAGACTACAATCGGTATAACTGTAAAAGCAAGGTCTGCGAACAAGGAAATCTTTTTCATGCTCGTCTGTCCATCATTCCTGTGCTAGAGGAAGAAGAGTAACTTAAAATGTTTCTTTTCTAAAAGAACCTCTAAACAATCTTGATGCACACTATAGCAAATGTTACCAAGCCATGAGGTTAAGCGATTAAAAAGTTACCATCTGTCCTTAGCATGAGAAGCATAAAAGATTTAGTCAATAAGCTATTTTTAAATACCTCAACAAACTTAAGCACTCTGCTATCATAAAGAAAATCCAGTAGTTAAAACTAACTTCAAACTATAATAAACCTCAGAACGACTCAAAACAGGTCTCAAAATCCTAGATCCAAGCTCAAGTGCTTGTTCCAGCTTGTCTGTCACTTTCCACACCAACGTGTGTGTGTGTGTGTGTGTGTGTGTATGTGTGTGTGGCAGAGGCCACCCACACTCAGCCTAAGTAGATCTCAGGTCTCCCAAACCTCCCTATTTCCGGTTTTCGTCCTCCCTCCCCCCTCCTCCCAGAAACCTAAACCAATTAACTCTAATGAGTCAATAGCCAATAAAACAACTCCTAAATTACCTTTTCCCAGTTTACGAAGGCCGCTACGACTAAAGGGATTGGTAAGAGTTACGGTGGAACTTGCAAAAGACGGGTGAATTGTTGAGATAATTGCTCTTTCAATTCACAAGGTCTACTAAGCCTTTCTTGTGTGCAGAGAGGCCCTTCAGGGTAGCAAGACCGGAAGTCGATGCAGGTATTGTTGACACAGTAAAACAAAACAAAGCAGCCCTCTTCAACAAACCACACCAACAAAATACCCACACCACCAAAACAACTGCCCGAGAGCACGCTCACCCCACCCCACCCCTCATCACGAGCCCCGGGAGGAAGAGAGCGAGATGGCCACGGCGAGAGCCCCGGGGAAAAGGTCGGGGCCCGGGCAGTGCTGCGTGGCTTGCGGCCTGCAAGCCCGAGCTCGCAGGTGGGGCGTGCGGGAGGCGACGCGGGGTCGGCGTTTACCTGCGGCGAAGTGGAGCGGAGTGGACTTCCTGCCAGCCGTGTCGCGGCTGTTCACCTTCTCGGGCGTCACTAGCCTCTTCACTCGCTCCACGTCCCCGTTGCGGCAAGCCTCGAACAGCTCGCGGGCAGACGGCTCTACGGCCTCGGCCACCGCGCTCGCGCAGGCCGCGCCCCCGCCGGCGCAGCGGCGACCAGACATGATCCTGGCCGCCGCCGCCGCCAGCAGCAGCGCCAGCAAAGGCAGCAGGAGCCCCGGCCCCGCGAGCAGGAGGGCGAGGCCCCCCGCAGGAGACGCGCTCAGGGCCCGGGCCGCTTGGCTCCCCGCTGTCACCAGAGCCGGCGCAGTCCCATGGCCGCGCCGCCGCGCGCCCCCTGCTCGACTCCGTGACCCCCGGCTGCCCCACCGCGGCGGAGGCAGCGCGAACCCGCCCGCCGAGCCCCGGAGCGACGCGGCGGCGGAAGCAGCCGAGACCACTCCCGCCAGCTCGGTCGGGTCCTGGGAGCGCGCGTGACGTCAGCTCGCGCGTGCGCACTGGCTGCACTCCGGCCGGGCCGGCCTGGGCGAGCGGGGCGGCGCGGAGGGGTTTGTGGGAAATGTGCAGCGAGCGCCTTTGGTTGTGGGAAGGGAAGGGGCTTCGGCCCACCGCCATCTTTACGGAGCCTCTGCTGAAAACGGCAGGGCTCCCTGTCTTTTCTTTCCCTTAAAGCACACACCTTCCAGGAGGAGTTTCAGTGAGCCTTTGCAAGTTTTGCTCCGGGCATGCATCTTCTTTTGGAAGTCGTAGTGTAGGAAATTTCTGGGTTTTTTGCTTCCATACCTGCCTGTAGGAGATTCCTGCTCCCCACTCCCTCTCTCGTTTTCTTTACTGTGTCTCTTCACTTAACCGTCGCATCTGTTTTTGTTTTTCTCGGAAGCCTTTCCTCAGAAACGGACTCGTTGCTCTTACTGAGAACTTTGGATGAGCGGCCCTAAGTCAAGAAAGCGATGAAAGTTAATTCTAAAGCAACAATTGGGGGGTGGGGTGGCTCTGATTAGCTACATTTCCCATAGTAAATGATTAGCTCAGCGCTGACTAGAGAATCTATATATAAATCAGTATTGTTACCGGATGTGGCCGAAGGTGCCGGTACATTGAGCGTGCACGTCAAGAAAGTTTTTTGAAGTTTTTTTTTTTTTCTTTAACCCTGTGATCAAAGAGTACAAGCGCACAATTCACTTTTGTGTTTAAGGTAATAGTGACATCTTTGTGTATGATCTTGTTTCAGAAACCCGAAAGAAAGGTTTATATAGATTTTGCTCTCATGGAAGTGCTGGCCTTTGTCATGCTGACAAGCATTTCCCTCAGTGAGTTTACTTTACTTAACCTGTTTTCAGGAAATCCAGTTTTTGTTTGTGAGTGTTGACTCACTGCTGTGGGAGAAAAGCAGGGTACACTTTTTAAAGCATTTTAGTCAATGGGAGCATTGTTATATGTGTTTATTGTAGAACTGTGTTCTTTAGTGTATTTTTAAATTGATACATCTTAATAAAATAAACATTCATGAACATACCTAAGGATTAGAACACTACTGATATGATTGTGCCGCACATTTCTTCATTTCATCTACTTGCCAGATATATTCCCAATTCTTTTTTATTTAATAATTTCTGCCTATGCATTTGCTTCCAATATATGTATCTTAAGCAACATCATGCTGGCACAGCAAACACTTTACCTACTGATCCATGTAGCATGGTAAATAAAGGACCCAGAGACTGATATTAGGGTCAAGCTTCAATCTGAAGATCAGACAAGGAAAGCAGGCCGACACTAGCTCTTCTTAGGTGTACCTCAGCTCAGACCAAAGGAGCAATCCTCAGACTTCTCCCTACTTCACTGCTGGGATTAAAGGTGTGTATCACCATGCCTGATCTCTATAGCTTGAGGGTGGGTTTGTTTTCTGAATCCTCAGGCAAGCTTTAATAAATCATAAATAATATATCATCACAGATCCATCTCCTACACCCCTGACATTTTTTTTTTTAAAAAAAACATCATATATGATTTCTAGAAAAATGCAGTTGAAAACCACATTAGGATGGCTATTCTAAAACAAGCAAACAAAAATAACAAATGTTGATAGGACAAATTAGAATCATTTTCCATTTTTGATGGGTTCATAAGTAAACTGTATTCATTTTAGAAAACAATTTGGCAGCTCCTCACAAAACTCAACATATTGGGACTGAAGAGATGGCTTGGTGGTTAAGAGTACTATCTGTTCTTCCTAGGACTTGGTTTCAATTTCCAGAACCATAGCTCTAGTCTCAGGATCTGTTGCCCTCAGCCAGGCAAGGGACAAGTTGAGGCTACAACAGAGATGCCAGGATGATACAGATGCCTGTAGAAGAAAGCTGTAGGCACAGAGTGAAGTTTTCTGAGAGAGAGGCTGTGGATGGCAGAGCTGGAGGGGAGAAGCCACCTTTGGAACTCAGGTGATTCTGTCACACATCCACCATGTAGGATTTAGAGCTACAGAAGTTGGTGTTTGCCCTGCTGGCTTTTATTCTTGTTTTGTCCCTAACTTTCCCTTGTTGTGTCCTGTTTCTCCATCTTAGAACAGGAATGTTTACTCTATGGCATTGGGTATTGGGACTTTGTAACTTAATTTTTAATGTTATAGGGGCTCATAGTTAGGAAATTGCACTGAGGCTCAGAAGAGACTGCTTAGAAACTGCTGTGTTAGGACTGTTAAAGTCCCCTGCAGGGACTTTTTAGGTAGGAATGAATGCATTTTGAACCATGAAAAGTCTGTAGGTACCAGGGACAGAATGTTCTTTGAATGTGAAACATCCCATACGGTCATGGATTTGGACATTTAGTCTCCTGCTAGTGAATGGTGTTGATGGTAGAAGGTTGTAGAACATTTAGGAGATGAGTTCTCACTAAATGAAGTGGGTCACTGAGTGTTGTGGAAAATTATTTTAAGGTGTGTTGCTTTTGTTAATGCTGAACTTGTTTAACTCTGTGACTCTGAGATTCTTTGCCTGTCTAAAACACCTGGTGGTTTAATAAAGAGCTGAATGTTCAATAGCAAGGCCAGAGAAAGGATAGGCAGGGCTGGCAGGCAGAGAGAATAAATAGGAGGAGAAATTTCAAAAGGGGAGGGAAGAAGGAAAAGAAGAACAAGGAGAGGAAGATGTCAAGGGCCAGTTACCCAGCCAGCCAGCCACAGAGCAAGAGTGAAAGTAGACTAGACAGAAGTAAGGAAAGAAAAAGCCCAGAGGCGAAAGATAGATGGGATAAGTTAAGAAAAGCTGGCAAGAAACAAGCCAAGATAAGGCCTGGCCCTCATAACTAAGAATAAATCACTCTGTGTGTGATTTATTTGGGAGCTGGGTGGTAGGCTCCCAAAAGAGCAAAGAGCCAGAGAGAAAAATGGAAGAAACCAGCGACAGCTGAGGGTGGCCTTGAGCTTATACAAGCCCTACTTTCTGGTCTTTTCTCTGCTTCCTGACTGTGGATGCAGTGTGACAGCTGCCTCTAGTTATAGCTACCATGCCTTCCCCACCTCAGTGAACCATATCCCCCGCAAAACAATCCCTTCCTCCCTTAAACGATTTCCTCTTAAAATTTACAGTATTTTTATTAATTTTTGAGTTTCATAAATGTGTACAATGTACTTTGATCATATTTACCCCTCAATCCTAACTCCTGGAGCCACCCCAACTCCTTCCAACTTTGTGCCCTCTTTTGCTTTGTTTTTTTTAATATTTAAAAATATATATCTACATATATGACCATATATAGTTACATACATATAACTATAATTATATACATAAAACAGTATACATGCACATGCATATATATGTTCACACACACATACATACATACATATATATGTATGTATTATTCTTTTTTTTTTTTTTTGAGGCAGGGTTTCCCTGTGTAGACTTGGCTGTCCTGGAACTTAATCTATAGACCAAATTGACCTCAAGCTGACAGAGATCCACCTGCCTCTGTCGCCTGAGAGCTGGAATGAAAGGTGTGCACCAATATCACCCAGTTTAAAAATATTTAAAAAATTATAACGTAATTACACCATTTACCCCTTACCTTTCCTCCCTCCAAACCCTCCCATGTACCCCCTTGCTCTCTCTCAAGTTCATGGCCTCTTTTTCTTTAACTGTTAGAGAGAGAGAGAGAGAGAGTGTGTGTGTGCGCGTACGTGCGTATCCCTAAAATATATAAATAATACCTTCTTAGTCTGTATAATGTTACTTGTATTCATATGCTGTATTTTCTTTTTCTTTTTCTTTCTTCCTTTCTTTCTTTCTTTCTTTCTTTTTTTTTTTTTTAAATCTAATCCACCAGTCCAGTTTCTGCTGCCTACACACTCATGGATGTGGGGCTATCCACTGGAGCATGGTTGACCTAACAGGGAGGTCCACAACTTTTTGTTTGTTTGTTTGTTTGTTTTTCAAGACAGGGTTTCTCTGTGGCTTTGGATGCTCTTGTAGACCAGGCTGGTCTTGAACTCACAGAGAATGCTTGCCTCTGCCTCCCAAATGCCCAGCTGGGAGGCCACAGTTTTAAAGAAAACTCTCTCCTTATCTAGAAGGCACCAATTGTCAATAGCATTTCAGCTAGGGGTAGGGTTTGTGAGCCTTTCCCAATGTGACTGTTGACTGACAGCTCCCAGTTCTCTTGTGCAAGTCTTCTGCAGGCAATCACAGCTGCTGTGAATTCAAGGATATACAGTCCTGCCATGTCCAGAAGATGTTGGCCCCAGTTCTTCCTAACCTTTCATCCTTAAATCTTTCTGCTCCCTTCTCCATGATGCCCTCTGAACCCAGGGAAAGGGAGTGTGATATAGATGTCTCACTTGTGTTTGAACACTCCACAGACTGTAATTTTCTGCACTTTGAACTATTGTAAGTTTCTGAGTTAATTACCATCCACTACAAAAAAGAAATTTTTTTTTCTGAGAGGTCTGAGAACTGTACTAAACTATGGGAATAGATATCCAAATTTAGAGGGCAGTGTGATACTGTGTCCACTCAACAAAATAATAGAAATAATAGTAGTAGGCTTACTGGTGGGGCCCATGAGCTCTTCAACTATGTGTTTTTGGCCAGATTTATAGTCCCAAGAATGTGTTTCCTCCTGTGAAATTTAAGCAGAAAGTAATTGGGTTATCCCCATAACAGCTGTGCCACTATTACACCCATGGGCATATCTTGCCATGCTGGTAATTATTATGGCTCACAGACTGTTGATAACTTTTCCTCCTAGCATCTGGCATAGTGCTTTCCAGTTTTATAAAAGCCAGAAGGAAGCTTCTTGGTTATTACCAACTTGATTTCTCCATATGCCACCAAAGTGTGTGATACCTCAAATAGGATCTTAGAATCAAGTTCTGGTGGGCAACCAAGAACAATGGCAATAGCTATATTATTTTGGGGGCATCTTCTGGGTGGTGTTGTATGTCATCTTGACACAAGCTAGAGTCATCAGAGGAAGGAGCCTCAGCTGAGGAAATGCCTTCTTGAGATACAGCTATAATGCATTTTCTCATTTAGTGACCAATTGGGGAGGGCCCAGCCCATTATGTGTGGTGTCATCCCTAGGCTGCTGGTTCTGGGTTCTATAAGAAGATGAGCTGAGCAAGCCATGGGAAGCAAGCCAGTAAGCAGCTTCCCTCCATGGCCTTTGCATCAGGGAACTTGTCTGGTTTGAGTTCCTGACCTGACTTTAATCAGTGATGAACAGAAATGCTGAAGTGTGAGCCAAATAAACCCTTTCCTCCCTAACTTGCTTTTTGGTCATGGTGTTTTGTCGAAGCAATAGAAACCCAAACTAAGATGAGGGGCTCTGGGATATTCCCCTTAACTTGCTTCTTGTCAAATATTTTGTCAAAGCAATGGGAAAAGTAAAGAATCCTCAGGACTTAATTGCTTTTCCCAAAACCACTCATTTTATTTTTTGTTGCATTGAAGATTAAGTTTCAAATATGAATTTTGAAGGTGATGCTATTACTCAGATCACAGCACTATCTCTTCCTCTATTTATAGTTACTCTTTAGTAAAATGCCTATTTGTTTCCTGTCCATTTTTTACTGTTTGCCTTTTGTTTGCAAGAATTCTTCATATATTTTAGCAACTAATCCTTCATCAGCTGCATTTGTGGAAAAATATCTTTTCCCAATTTGTCATTTTTTTTTATTTTCTCAATTCAAAAATGTCTTTCTCTCTCTCTCTCTCTCTCTCTCTCTCTCTCTGTCTCTCTCTCTCTCTCTCTCTTTTAGACAGGGTTTCTCTGTAGCTTTGGAGCCTGTCCTGGAACTAGCTATGCAGACAAGGCTGGCCTTGAACTCACTGAGATCCACCTGCCTCTGCCTCCTGAATGCTAGAACTAAAGGCATGCACCACCACTGCCCGGCCTATGTCTTGGTTTTAATGTAGTTGAATTTATAATATGTTCTTGTAGAGTGTGTGCCTCTGTTAAGGATTCTTTATTACTCCAATATCATAAAGATAAAATTTTCTTATGGTCTGACACATTCATGTAAAGATATAATTTCCATCTGGACTGGCAAAATGGCTCAGTGGTAAAGGCTCTTATTGTCAAACCTGACAACTGGAGTTTAATCCCCAAGTAGAAGGAGAGAACCACCCCCAGGCATTATCCTTTGACCTCTATGCCTGCATGCGTGCCCTTGCCTCTTAAACTAGCAAACACACAAATAAATGTTTAAAAAAGATTTTAAAAAATATTGTTAAGGGCAATAATTTTTTCTTAAAAGTTAAAAATTTTCCTTTTATACTTAAATGACTAATACTTATGGACTTGATTTTGGAGTGTTATATGAAATAAATCTTCATTTTCTTTATATTTTTCCCACAATAATAAGAAAATCTGCTCCTCCCACTTAGTCAGTGTTCCCATCCTAAGAAGAGTGATACAGTGACTCTTCAAGCTCCCATAAATGCAAGACTGTTCCAGACTGACTCATCAATTTATCTGCACATCCTTTGCCAATACCATAACGATTTAATGTTCAGTAGCTGTCACTGATCACTAATCTTTAGTAGCATGTAACAACGATAAAATTTGAAAAATTTAGAAGTTTACTGAAAAATAAGCAAGTAACCAATTCTTTCTAAACAAGATGCTTGTTTTTTTTTTCCCCCTAGCCAAAGATCAAGGCATTAGACACTAATTAAGTAATAGGCATTTGTATCATTTAGTAAATTCCAGTCAACAGATTTTATCTTTACAAATCGTTGCCATTGTAGATAAGATATAAAGAAGTACCAGCTATGAGAGGTAGTAGCCAATCTCTTATAGTATTAAAACACTTAATTCTTATAAATGAATAATTGCTTTGTTTGCATACCCCTGTTTATTGCTGTCCTATTTACTACAGTGAGGAAATGGAGCTAACATATATGTCCAGTGACAGATGAATGAATAATGAAAATCTGGTAATATACAAATTGGAATATTAAAAAAACAGTTGAGCAGTGGCAGCACACACCTTTAATCCCAGCACTCAGGAGGCAGGTGGATCTCTGTGAGGCCTGCCTCTACAATGGGAGTTCCAGAACAGCCAGGACTATACAGAGAAACCCTGTCTCAAAAAAGAAAGAAAGGAAGAAAGAAAGAAGAAAGAGAGAATAATATTAAATGAGGTCATCCAAATGTAGAAAGAAAGGGGGAAAAAACCCCATATGTTCTCCCTATGGAGATCCTCGATTGTAATGAGTACATGCATACATGATATCTGTGAGTGTGGATGTAGTATAGAATTTAGAAAGGAGACCAAGAAAGGGTAATATTAGATGATGAGGAAGAATGTAGCTGGAGGTTTCTCACCCTGCCCTGTCCCACAGCTGCTTTTAAAATAATCACTCTGAGGCTTAATATTAATTTTAAACTATTTGGCCTATTAGCTCAGGCTTACTATTAACTAATATTTGTAACTCTTACATCTTAAATTAACCCATTTCTGCTATTCTATATTTTACCACAGGACTTGTGGCTTGTTTCCTCACGTCTTGCTTCTCCAGCAGCTGCTGCTGTCTCCTCAACTCTGACTTTTTTCTCCCTGTTTCTCTGCTTGGATTTCCTGCCTAGGTATATTCTGCCTGGCTATTGGCCAAATCAACTTCTTTATTAACCACTGGTAATGAAACATATTCATAGCATACAGAAGGGCATCCCACATCAGATGGAATGCTGGCAAAAGGATGCACGAATAATGAAAAAGTATATGAAACTAGCCCACTGTCATTGTTTTCTTTTTGTTTAAAGTTACTTTTATTTTTTAAAGTTAATTATTTTCACTTTATGTGTATGGGTGTTTTGATTGCACATATGCTTGAGCACCATGTGTATGCAGTGTCCATGGAGGCCAGAAGAGAGCGTAGGAGCCCCAGGAACTGGAGCTACAGACCATTGTGAACCACTATGTGGGTGCTGGGAATCAAACCCAGGTCCTCTGGGTTAAGAGCTGAATCAGTAGCCCAGAGCCTGTGTATTTTTCTCGTATTCTTTGTTTTATTTTTTGGGGGTGTGTGTGGATAAGTGTGTAAAAATATAATTGATAATGAAAGTATAAAACTGAGTGAAATTCCACAACTTCAACTGTATAGGAGTGTTTATTTGAGTGGCTACCTTAATCTAGTTCCAAGGTGTTTTTGTAAGTTGATTTTTTTTTAATTTTAATTTTCTTATTCATTTTCTAATTAATTTTTTACATTCCAATCCCAGTTCCCCCTCCCTCCTCTCCTCCCAAACCCTCCGCTCTCCTCATTCTCCCTTCTGCTCCTTGGAGAGGGCAAGGCCTCCCCTGGGAAGTCCGTCTGTCCCATCATCTAGTTGAGGCAGGATCAAGGCACCTCTCCATCCCCACACCCCTGTGTCTAGGCTGGACAAGGTATCTCCCCATATAGAATGGGAGTCTAGTTAGGTCTTATGCAGATTCCCCATTTGTCAGACCTGAGTCATTGATCTCTCACTAGCTCGGGTCAGCTGATTCTGAGGGTTTTCTCATTATGGTCTTGACTGCTTTGTTCATAGTTTTGATTCTCTCTCACTTTGATTATACTCCAGGAGCTTGCCCATTGGCTAGTTGTGGATTTCTGCATCTGCTTCCATCTGTTTCTGGAAGAGGGTTCTAACTTCTCTGGGGTTGTGGATTGTAGGCTGGGTATCTTTTACTTTATGTCTGGTACCCACTTATGAGTGAGTACATACTATATTTGTCTTTCTGGTTTTGGGTTACCTCATTTAGGATTTTTTCCCCCTAGTTCTGTCCATTTGCCTGCAAATTTTAGGATATCATTGTTTCTTACCGCTGAGTAGTACTCCATTATGTAAATATACCACATTTTTCTTTATCCATTCTTCAGTTGAGGGGCATCTAAGTTGTTTCCAAGATCTGGCTATTACAAATAATGTTGCTATAAACATAGTTGAGCAAAGGTCCTTGTGATGTGAATGTGCCTCCTTTGGGTATATGCCCAACAGTGATGTTGCAGGGTCTTGAGGTAGGTTGATCCCTGATTTTCTGAGAAACCACCACACTGATTTCCACAGTGGCTGTACAAGTTACAATAAAGTTTATTTATGTATTTGATATGCAACCTTCAAAATCTATGAGTATAGTAGAGTATCATTAGGAATCACTTCATTGTCTAGGTCTAGTCTAGGGCTACCATGCCTCTGGGTTCTGGCTCCCCAGACAGCATCAGGGGTGAGCGCCCTCTTACAGTATGGGTTTTAAGCTGGACCAGTCATTGGTTGGCCACTCCCACAATTTCTACACCACCGTTACCCCAGTGCATCTTGCAGGTTGAAGGTTTTTGTGGCTGGCTTGGCATCCTAATCCCTCCACTGGAAGTCTTGTCTGGTTACAGGACATGGCCGGCTCAGGCTCTGTGTGTCCCATTGCTAGGAGTCTTAGCTAAGGTCACTGTCAAAGATTCCTGAGAGTTTTCATTTGCACTAGGTTTCTAGCTCTCTCCAGAGATGTCCACCCCCATTCCACTTGTCTCTCCCAGTACAGCTGAGAACACTAACATATTGTCCATTCCTCCCAGTATGAAGGCATAAAAAGAAAGTTATAGATTGATACTTTGTATGAGAATGTCTATTAATGACTGCAGCCATGCCTAGCTCTGTAAACCGGTAAGGTTGAAGTTTTCAAATTACTATAAGCCGGCATAGCTCTGACACTTCTTGGTGAAGACAGCCACCTAGTGGAAATAGTACTACCAATGTTTGAGGATCAGCAAATAAAATGAATAAGGGTGCCCAGTTCAACGGAAAACTGCAATGTTGATTTAAGGCTTTTGAATAGACTGGCTGGGCCGGGTATGGTGGCATATACCTTTACCCAGCACTTGGGAGGCAGAGGAAGGAGGATCTCTGTGAGTTTATGGCTAGACAGCGCTACAATCCTTGTCTCCAGAAAACAAATGAATAAAAAGGGCTTGGAGGTGTAGCTCGGGAGAAAAGTGCTTGCTGGAATGTGCAAGGCCCTCAGTTCACTCATCAGTACTACATGATAAACCTCAAACTCCAAGGCAGTAAACAAAATAACAAACAAGCAAACCCCGAGCCCCAAACAACAAATCCATACTCAGATACTGCAGCTCTGAAAGTGGAGAGAAAGCAGAGGGCAGGTTGGGGAGGGGGTGGTCTTCGTACCCTGGTTCAGGGAGTAGAGAGCTAATTGATTAGAGAAGAGCAAACACATTTTGCATGGCTTCGAGTCTGCATCAGCTACTCTCTGAAGTGGCAGGAAGTAGCTAACGTTGTAGGATAGAGTATTAGTTACTTTTCTTATTTCTGTGGCAGAGTATTTGACAGAGGCCTTCTGAAGAAGAGTTAGTTTGGCACCTGGTTCCAGGGAATAAGGCCATCACAGCAGGGAAAGGGTGGCACTGAGGTCATTAGGTCTGTGGTGGTGGTGGCAAGTTCTTATGAACAGCATATTTGCATCATTTATAGTGGTTGAGATTAATTGAACCCAGGGCATTGCCCACGTCAGGCAGATGCTCTGCCAGCAGAGTAAATTCCTAGTCACCATTGATGTTTAACTGTTGATGTCCATTCAACACTCATATATATAATTCTTCAACTTTAGTTTTGGTTTTTCAAGATAGGGTTTCTCTGTGGCTTTGAAAGCTGTCCTGGAACTAGCTCTTGTAGGCCAGGCTGGTCTCAAACTCACAGAGATCCACCTGCCTTTGCCTCCCAAGTGCTGGGATTAAAGGCGTGAGTCATAACCTCCTGGCTAGGCTTACAATTTTTATTAGCATTTTCATAACAAAGGCTATTAAAAGGGCTAGTAATGTGACAGGCTTGGTGATGGGTGCTTGAGCTAGATCAGATTTTATATGCAGGGTTTTGTTTTCTTCTGAATTAGGAAAAACTAATTCACAATTATGAGTCTTGAGAAATTGAACTAGAAAAAACTAGTTCACAATTATGAGTCATGAGAAATTGAACTAGAAAGAACTAATTCACAATTATGAGTCATCAGAAATCGGAGGAAGGCTGTAGCTCTCAGTGGTAGAATGCTTACCTGGCATGCACAAAGTTCCAGGTTTTGTCCCTAATATTAAAAAAGAAGGGGGCACATGTTTTTGGCAAACGATGATAGTTTTGGAGTTTTGGATTAAATATGAATCCAGAAATTTGTGTGAGGTTTTCTCCTGAGCAGCACATCTGGCTCTGTTTGGTCAGGTGCTAATACTTCAAACATCTGGTTGTGTATAACTCTAAGAAAGAATTTTGATATTTTATTGCAGAACTTGATTGCACTTTTAATTTGCTAGTATTATTACTGTGGCTATCCAGGCTAAGTTGCTGGTTCTGAGCTTTTGGTGGATGGAGGCTGTCCTGCTTAGGTTTCTATTGCTGTGATGAAGCACCATGATCAAAAGCAGTTTAGGGAAGAAACCATTTACTTGACTTAAATACCCCAGTCACAGTCTATCCCTGAGGGAAGCTGTCTTGGGGTTTCTATTCCTGCAACAAAACACCATGACCAAATCAGTAAGTTGGGGAGAAAAGGGTTTATTTGGCTTACACTTCCATATTGCTCTTCCTCACTGTCGGAATTCAGGGCAGGAATTCAAAAAGGGTAGGAACCTGGAGGCAGGGGCTGATGCAGAGGCTATGGAGGAGTGCTCCTTATAACTTGCTCAGCCTGCTTTCTTAAAAAAAAAAAAAATTTAGGACCACCAGCCCAGGGATGGAACCAACCACAATGGGTTGGGCCTTCTCCCATCAATTACTATTTAAGAAGATTCCTTACAGCTGGGTCTTATGGCAGCATTTTCTCTGTTGAGGTTCCTTCCTCTCAGATAACTCTAGTTTTATGTCAAGTTGACATAAGACCAGCACAGAAGCCAAGGCACTTAAGCAGGAATTTGGAGGCAGGAACTCAAGCAGAGCCATGGAGGAATGTTGCTTCTTGCTGGCTTGTTCCTGGCTTGCTCAGCCCACCACCTGCATCACTTGCCCAGGGATGGCATCACCCTAGTAGGCTGGGCCCTCTCACATCAACCATTAGAAGAAAATGTATTACAGACTTGCCTACAGGCAATTTGATTAAGGCATTTTCTCAGTTTAGGTTTCCCTTCCCAGGTAACTCTAGTCTGTGCCAAGTTGACAAGAAACTAACTGGGACGAGAGTTTTCCAAGGGATGCTTCAAGGCAGGGCTGAGCCGGAGCAGGACTAGCATGACCTTAAAGCTCAGGCTCCAGTTAGGTCTAATATTCCAGAGTCATGGAGAATGAGTCCAACACAGGTGTGGGCTCTCACTCTGTGCCGGTCCAGTGCCCTTCCAGCCTGGAGCTGCTGACATTCAAGCAGCCCTCATCCCCATCAGCTGGGCCTGTGAGCAAGGGCCCAGGAGGAACTGTTTCTGAGTGCTGTGGCTGCTGCCCACAAGGGACAAGCAGTACCTCAGTACAGCCTAGAGGGCCAGACTCTGCGGATCTGCTCACCTAGAGGCAAATTGTTCCATTTAGAGACTTCTTAATGACATCTTACTAATTGTCTTTACTTTCAGAAACAAACAGGTATGAGAGATGAAGAGATCGGGTGAGAGAAAGAGAAAGAATATATATATATATATATTGAATAGGCATGGTGGCATGTGTTTGTAATTCCAATACTAGAGAGCCTAAGTCAGGGAGATTTGAGGTCAGCCCCAGCTACATAGGAATACTCTGTCCTCTCAAACAAAAACAAACAAACAAACAACAACAAAACCCAGAAGAGCAAAGCCATAGTAAATCATAGTAAAAAATAAATGGCATCCATTTTTGAAGAGAGAAAGAAAACACTATGAATGACACTTTGTGACTTCAAACATTGGTATTTGGTAATAATTGTCTGAAAGCAATTCAGTTATTATTTTTTTCTCTTGAAAACAGATTAGACAACTCAGGTGATACTTGGAAGCTCAAGTGCTACTTTTTTTTTTTCCAAGACAGGGTTTCTCTGTGTAGCTTTGGAGCCTGTCTTGGAACTAGGTCTTGTAGACCAGGCTGGTCTTGAGCTCACAGAGATCTGCCTGCTTCTGCCTCCGAGTGTTGGGATTAAAGGTATGCTACACTACTACCCGGTGCTATTTTTACATTTAAATGGGAAACTGCTTTGACTCTTTTGTGTGCAAGTCTTTATTTGGATGTATATTTTCATTTCTCTATGCTACTTGCCAGAAGTAGGATTTCGGGCCATAGAGTTCACATGATTAATGTTGTTAGGGGTTGTAGTTTTCCATAATGGTTGTAGCAGCTTATATTCCTAGTATGACTTTTGGTGGTTCTGCATCTTCTCCAAAACTTACATTTTCCTCATTCCTGTGAGCACATAACATATATTTAGATTCACAAAATGTATTTCTTTTTAATGCTGCATTTGTATTATTGTTTGTGCATTAGTTCTTAAATTATATCCTGTTTATACAGAAGTAATACATAGCCTCGTTTTCTTGGAACTTAATAGGTATACACACATTGTGGGGGATTGCATTTATTCTTTGAGGTTAATATTCTAGTTAAAACTAAAGGGTGTGTGTGTGTGTGTGTGTATTAGGCCATATCAAGTTCCAACTGCCTGTAACTCCAGTTCCAGGGTTCTGACACTCTCACACAGACATACATGAAGGCAAAACAACAATGCACATAAAATAAAAATGTAAAAAAAAAAAAAAAAGAGTAGTATGTTCTTTTAATTGCCGAGTCACCTCCTGTCTCTAGTTTTACATAGAAAGGGTAACCTTTCAGGTTACAAACCTCTCCCTTAACCCCAGTATGTATTTAAAAAAAAAATATCTGTTCTAGCTAGGCATGGTGGCCCAAACCTTTAATCACAGCACCTGGGAAGCATAGACAGGTAGATCTCTGTGAGTTCAAAGTCAGCCTGTTGTACATAGTGACTTCCAGTACAGCCAGAGCTATGTAGAGAGAACTTGCTTCAAACCCAAACCAAACCAAACCAAACCAAACCAAACCAAACCAACATCCCCCTAAACAAAAGACCAAACCAAAACAGACAAGCAAACCAAAAGCCAAAACCAAACAAACTAAACAATTGCTTTTTCTAAGGGGTCAAAGTGACAAGTGTTCTTGTTGACTAGCTATGTTTGTCTCTGTTGCATTAATTTAGATCCTGAAGACATGTGTAGATTGTGCTCTTTAAGCTCCTTTCTCTAATTATTCTGATTCTATGTCTTGAATCTGTAGGTCTGTTCATGGCAGGCAGAATCAGCCGTCTCAGATCAAGGGACTGTGCGGTTATATCTTTCCTCATAGCTTTGATTGTTCATGTGGAAGTTCACATAAGAATGTTAATTTTAGCATTATTTATGCTGGCCAGTGTTTGGATGGTGTCTCGAGTGTCCTTCTCTCTGAAAGCGGCTAGGTAAAATGTGGAGATTGGTTACCATGGGAACAGGACAGGAATTAGAAGCAGCTAAGTAGATTTATACATGGGCTATAAATGAACATACAAGCATAGCGTGGGATGAAAAAAATCTTTATACAAAAATAATATATTTTGCAAGAACACATACAAGCAAGTATTCCTTTTACTCATTGGCACAGTTGCCTGTAGGAGGATGAAAGGGGAGGAAGCAGGAAGAAGTAGGAGATAGGAATTAAAAGATGGATAAATAAAACATGAGTGAATAAATAAAATGTGGGTGAGGCTTTGCACAGATGAATGATGATGATGGGACTTGAAATGAAGAATATGATTAACCCGGTCCTGTGGGCAGACCTGAAACACCCACCCCTTCACCCCTAAAGGTCTCAAAGAGGCGTTGTGTTCCTGCCCTCTTTCATCATTATTTGCTTGGCACCATTATCTCCTTAGATAAAGGTGTTTCAAACAAGTTTGGGAATGCCTGACTTGCAAAATCTCACCTTTGATTTTGCCTGTGAAGAAGCTGTGAAAGACTAATTTATGGCTGACTTTGGGAGATGGAGGCAGGAAGATCAGGAGTTCAAGACAGTCTTCATTATATACTGAGTTTGAGGCTACCCTGTCTCTAAAAACGAAACAAAACAAACAAAAAACAAAAACAAAAACCAGAATATGAAGTTCAGTGAGATACTTATACAGTCCATAAAACAATATATTTCACAAGACCATGTGTCTGTGTAAAAACATATTCAACTCAGTGCAGTTGAGGTGTGGAAGGGAGATTCACAAGCATCCCTGCAGGTGTGTGCAACAGCAAGAACACAAATGTAGATCCAACATGTCATAAATGAATAAGAAAGAAATTAAGTAGATTTCTAGGCAGTGAATGAAATATTTCATGCATATTAGGAAAAGGTTAAAAAAAAACAAGGATGAGCCTGACACCAATTGACTCAGTCTCAGACTAGACACCCAAGGCTTACATACTCCAGCCTTTGTGCAGGGAGGTGTTAGTAACTCAGCATTTGACCAGGTCCTCTGAAGATCTTAAGGGAAAATTCAAACTTAGATCGTGAAAGTAAGGTAACTTGGAACTAAAGCTTAATTTTTATAATTATCCCAGCTTTGTGGTGCTTTTCCATGGCCTTGAAAATCATGTCTGTTACTCTTTAACTGCGTTAAAAGTAGAAAAACTAGTGGTCTGGTCAGTGCATATCATGCTGCAATCAAGCCTGGATCTTTCTCTTTAGCTAGTTACTCATTAAGTGGAACATACGATGATAGTTGACTTTGGGGTTGATTGACTTCAAAGCTGGAACTCTGGATTGCCTAGTACTCTTGCCATTGATTCTGGTACAAGAGTTTACAGTAGTTCATTTTTATTACCTTCCTAAATCATGATATTGGCAGAATGCAATCGCTTCTAAAGTAGGTTTCCTAAGGATGAAAATTAAAGTTCTCCTTAAAATCGCTTTACAAAGAACATGAAACACATCTGTATTCAGATTTGTAAGAAATAAATTATCTAATGAGTCACATTTTACTTATATTATTTTTATACATTTAAAATTCAATTTTAGATTACTTACAATTTAGATGAGTGTGTGTGTGTGTGTGTGTGTGTGTGTGTGTGTGTGTGTGCGTGCGCGTGCGCTTAGCCCAGGCTGGCCTGGAAGTCCCTTTGTAGACCAGGCTGGCCTGGAAGTCAGAGCTCCACCAGAGGGCTGTGATTTAAGGTGTGTACCACTGCCTGGCTCAGTTTCTTAAAGTGTCCTATTTAGATGGAGAGCAGGAAAATGCAAATGAGAACAGTGGCTGTGGGTGATGAAAAATTCTTTTAATTAAGCAGAAGGGCAAGAAAATGAACAAGAGAGAAAAAGTAAAAATAGGATGACTTGCTATTGGGCAGAAACAGAAGAAGGTGTGAATTTAGCCCTTTATTTGGTTTCAGTGAGTTGTCTTGGTGTACGTATGGGTGCAAACTGAGAAATAGTCAGCAACTTGGCTTTTTGTTTTGGTTAAAATGCTTCTCCAAGGCTAAAAGCCTGTCTTATGAAAGGTTATGCTACACATTCTCTGCCAAGAAAATCAGCTAATGTCTACAAAAAAAAAAAAAAAAAAAAAAAAAAAAAAGGAAAGTCACTGTCCATGTTAGGAGAGAAACTTGCTCTTCCCTTATGTCATGAACTAGGGAGCCCAGTTCCTTCCATATTCCTTGGGCATGCTGCAGGCTGTTCTTGGAGTCGCTGGTCCTGAGTTCAGCATAGGGAAGGAGCAGAATAGTTCACCAACACTGAAAGGGGAAAGACTATCCTGGCTCCCAAGTTTTGTCACTGAGATAGGGAGCCAATTGTTAGGAGCTGTGTATACAATTCAGTTTTGGCACATAAAAATTGCTCTCTTTTGACTAACAACTGTGCTCTGATTTAAGTCACAGAGTTTTGACTTAGCAAAGGGATGGTAATGTTGCTGGGTGTATGGCAAAGGATGGATTGGGCGAGGGTGATGGATGTCTGACCAAGTGTGTTCTCATGTTGACCTTCTCGGTTAGGGAAGGCTCTACAAATAGCAGGTACTAAGGGATAGAACAGGATCTAGATAGGAGGAAAGAAAACATCCACTTTATAAAAAAGGTGGTCTGGGCAGTGGTGGCACACACCATTAATCTCAGCACTGGGGAGACAGAGGCAGGTGGATCTCTGTGAGTTCCAGGACACCCAGGTCTACAGAGCAGGTTCCAAGACAGGCAGTGCTGTTACACAGAAAAACCTTGTCTTGAAAAGAAGAAGAAGGAGAAGAAGAAGGAAAAGAAGGAGAAGAAGGAAAAGAAAGAGAAGAAGGAAAAGAAGGAGAAGGAGGATGAGGAAGAGAAGAGAATAAAACATCCATAGTCCAAGAGGAAGGACAGGATAACTGCAAAACTCATGTTATTTATAGAGCTTGTTTAAAAAAATGTCCCTTATTTCTCATTTACAGAATGAAATTATGTATCTATTGCATGATAATACATGGTAAAATAGGATAATATTCTCATGGCTGGATTAGATTCATCCTTGGAATGGAGTAGCTCAATGGCTCTACTCTCACATGAATAGAAATGTATGGACAGGGGACAAAGTTTACTGCAATTATTAACTTAGAGGATCTAGAGGAAGCAGTAAAGAATGGTAAAATAATATAAATTCAGTTTAAGGTAGGCATACAGGAAGCTTATTAATTCAACAAATATAATTAGTAAGCCCATATTTCATGTCAGACATTTTAAAAAGATACCTGGATAGCAGAGGTAAATAAAACTGTGTGTGTTCTTGTTGTTTGTGTTAGAGGGGACAATAAAGAACTTAGCAAGTACAAAGTTAATGTAAAGTCTAATTATGAAGTGTGCAGTAAAGGGATGGTAAGAGGCATGGTAGGAGCATTCTGTTTTATGGAAAATATTCAGTGCAGTCTTCTCTAGCAGGGTAATAATTGAATAGAGGTACAATTAAGTGAGGAAAATGTGTCTGGAGGAAGGGTGATGCAGGAAGAGAAAGCGACACTGTGATGGCAATTCTTGGTTGTCAACTTGACTATATCTGTCATGACCTACAATGGAGGGCACACTGTGGAAGACAGATTTGTGATTGGATCTTGGGGTGGGAAGGCACACCTTTTTTCTTCTTCTTCTTCTTCTTTTTTTTTTTTTTTATTGGAGACAGGGTTTTTCTCTCTCTCTCTGTGTAGCTTTTGGAGCCTGTCCTGGAACTCACTCTGTAGACCAGGCTGGCCTGGAACTCGTGTCTGCCTCCCGAGCGCTGGGACTAAAGGTGTGTGCCACCACCACCTGGCTGGGAAGGTACACCTTTAATCTGGGCCACACCTTCTGCTGGAAGCCTAAATAAGGACAATGGAAGATGAAAGGGTCTGTTCTTCTCCTGCATGTCAGTCAGCATGTCCGTTCCTTCACTGGCCTTGGAGTCTGCTTCTTAGGGATTTCAGCACACACAGAAGGCCAGCTGGGACACAGAGTCTCATGGGACTGAGCAGCTACTAGATTCTTGGACCTTCTGTCCACAGCTAGCCATGGTTGGACTGCAGCCAATAAATTCCTCTGTCTGTCTGTCTGTCTTCTATAATTTCTGTGATTCTAGAGAACCCAGACCCTGATATAGATGTGTTGACATGTTTGAGTGGTAGCAAAAGGCCAGCAATGATGAAGGATGGAATTGAGATGAGTGGTAGAGGCCAGATCATGTGACGGTGGAAGATGCCAGACCAAGGGACAGCTTTCTAAGCTGTTAAGGAGTTTGTATTTAATTACATTAATAACCATGCTGGGGCTGGAGAGATGGCTGTGTGGTTAAGAGCACTCTGCTTTCACAGAGGACCAGAGCTAGTTTCCCAGCATCCACACAGCAGCTCACAACTACCTGTAACTCCAATTCCAGGAGATCCAGTGCCCCCTTCTGACCTTCTTGGGCACCAGCCATGCATGTGGTACACATACATACAGACAGACAAATACTCTCACACACAAATAAATAAAATCTTAAATATTAACCCTTCCACCCTTCACCCAAAAGACATTGGTGGCTTACACCTGCAAACCCAGCACTCAAGACACTAAGGCAGGAAGACTGTGGGTTTGCAGCTAGTCTGGCTATGTATAGAGTTCCAGGCCAACCTGAGTTATATACCAAGACCCAGGGTCAAAACCAAACCAAAACAAACAGCACTGAAAGATTTCAGAAAAAGAGTGATATGCCAACTTTCCCATTTTAAAAAGCATTGTTCCAGCCGTTCCTTGAAAACAAGACCATAGGAGGGCAAAGGTGACAGCAAGCAGGAAACTATTGTCGTGGCTTCGGCATACATAATTCTGGCTGAGACCAAGCTAAAAGAGGTGAGAAATAGTTGGGTTTGGAATATGTTAAGAGGTTAAAGCAAGCAGAATTTGCTAATGGACCAAATGTGGCATTGTGGGAGAAAAAAAAAAAAAAAGAAGTTTTTGAAAGACATAAACATTTAGGAAAATGGAAATGTCATTAATTAAAATGAACACTAGGAACAAACCAATCAAGTGTTTGGTTTTGTATTTTTAAATTTTGAAATGCATCCTAGAAATATGATAATGTCCACAATGTTCTTAAAATTACATTTATTTTCTCTGAGGGAGAGAGAGAGAGAGAGAGAGAGAGAGAGAGAGAGAGAGAGAGAGAGAGAGAGAGAGAGAGAGAGAGAGAGAGAGAGAGAGAGAGAGAGAGACTTCCACATGCGTGCCACCGTCCACCTGTGGATGTCAGAGGAAACGCGTCTCTCTTACTATGGGGGCTTCCGATTCCAGCTCGAGCCATCAGGCTTGGTGCCGGGCACCTTCACAGGCTGCGGCATGTCTCTGGCACCACGGTTTTCTTTTCAGCCTTCTATTTTTACCAACAATGTTTCATACACTTATAAGATGTCTCTTTTGAGTTATAATAGCTTGGACAAGCAAAATATGGGGAAGTAAGACGGTTCAAGAAGTTTCCAAGAAATGAAATAATGAAAATGGGAAGAGACAGAAAAGACGAGGAGGTAGAGACCAGAGCCTGGTCAGCTGTGGGTGGCAGGTGAGGATGAAAAGAACTCTCATCTTGATGGGCAGTGGGGGCGCACACCTTTAATCCCAGCACTTGGGAGGCAGAGGCAGGCGGGCCTTCGTGAGCTTGAGGCCAGTCTGGTTTACAGAGTGAGGAGTGAGTTCCATGACAGCCAAGTCTGTTACATGGAGAAACCATGTCTCGGAAAAATAAAAAAAATAAAAAAAGAACTCACATCTCACATCCCCAGCAGCTCTCATCGATGCCAGGGCACTGCTTCTGGCTTTGAACGGTATTCTCATACCCTTGCCACAGATACAGTGTCAACATAAAAATATTTCTGTGGTAAGAATAGCGGCTTGCTTAGAGAAGGTTTAGTTTTCCTGTGTAACAGAAAGATCTGGGAGTAATCAGTGCAAGTTAAGATGTTATCTGTGGGTCCAGAAGACCGATATCTTCCCATCCTTATTGGCTTGGTTGCTCATAGCTGCAAGATGGTTGCTGCTGATCCAGACATTACATACATAGTGCAGCCTGTAAGACTGCTTGTTAAATCACCTGCTTTGTCAGGAAACACTTTCCAAGTTTTCTCATCAAGCCCAAACTGCTCATTTGGCTACTCCTAGCTGCAAGAGGGATGAGGCTAGACCATTTAGCTTCTTTGCTTCTATAGTGAACCATGGCAAGAAAGAAAGGGTATCTGGTTGTGAAACAGTGGTGCTTGCCATACTGCTGGTGACTGAGTTCTGCCAGCTCATGTTCTTTTCCAGAGGGTGGACTCTGCTCTCGGTCTGTTCGAACAGTGTCCATGAAGGCCTCTCTGAGCTTCTTTCTCTTGGTGATTTAAACGCCTTGCCAACTTTGTGGTTGCTGACTGTGCATTGCTCAATCAATTGACTTCTGGATGCTCTTGCCGCTGCCCTTCTGAGAAAGCCAAGTGGCCATGTGGGAAGCTGGCGTGGTTTTCAAACCATCTCTACTGAGTGGTGGGAGAAGGGATTAAATTAGTAATGTCTTCCAGCAGCAAAGTGTGGCCATAAAGCCAGTAAACCGTCATTTTAGAATTTCCAGCTGTGTATGCCACAGGGAAACGTGTAGACTTGTAGACTGTGTGGCTTGCTAAGGGGAAAAACATATACGAACTCCTTGAAATGGGAGTTTTGATACGTTTGAAGCTTTTAAAGAATGGCCAGTTGCTGGAGGGAAATGGGAAGTCAATGAAAGAGAGATAATGAGGTTGGAAGGGAAAAAAAAAAAAAAAAACCCAAAAACTAGATCCTCCGCAATAGTGGTAAAGATTCTGGATTTTTAGCCCAATTTTATTTTGCTTCATTTTTTTCCTTTGATAATTTTTTTAGTATGCTTTCTTTTTGATCTTGTAGCTCAGGCTGGTCTTGAATTTCAGCAGTCCTCCCGTTCCCTGGCCCTGTCTTAATTTTGATTGGACAGCAGTGTTGGTCAGGTTTTCTTTTCAAGAGCACGTTTTTTCTCTGGTTACTGTGACAGGAACCAGGAGGAATGAGGAGAGGAAATGAACTCAGTGAAAGGGCTGCTACTGAAGGAAAGAGTATTATGGGTTTGAGATGAAATTTGGAGGCAAAATTGGAAGATATGGGTGCTGAGTTAGACCAGGAGGCAGGAAGTGGGGGCCATTAATGTTTGTTCGCAGCTTTCTGGTCGGAGCTTGTCATTTGATGGAGGTGTCCTTTACTGAGGTTTATAAGATAGTAACAGGCTGGGATGGATGAGGGTGGAACAAAAAGTTTTTTCTTTAATAGTTTGTGCTTTTGTCCTTTGTTAACATACTTAAAGAATCTTTCAAAGAAAACTTATCAAGGGCTGAAGAGATGGTACTGCAATTTACAGCACTGGCTGCTCTTTCAGAGGCCCTGGGTTCAATTCTCAGAACCCACCTGATGGCACACAAGCCTAACTCCAGATCAGGGGATCTGATGCCCTCTCTGGCCTCTATGGACACTACGTGCACATAGTGCACAGACATACATGCAGGCAGAACACCTATACCCATAAAATAAAAATAAGTCACTGGCAGTAGGGGGTCAGTCGGGGATGGGGGATGAGAACATGAGGGAATGGTCCAGTTGGGGGAGGGATGGAGGAGGAGAGCAATGAAAGAGATATCTTGATAGAGGGGGTCATTGTGGTGTTAGGGAGACACCTGGTGCTAGGGAAATTTCCAGGAATAACCACAGCTAAGACTCCTAGCAATAGTGGAGAAGGTGCCTGAACGGGCCTTCCTTGTAATCAGATTGGTGACTACCTTAATTGTCATCATAGAACCTACATCCAGTGACTGATGGAAGCAGATGCAGAGATCCATAGCCAGGCACTGAGTTGAGCTCTGGGAGTCCAGTTGAAAAGAGGGCAGAGGGATTATATGAGCAATTGGGGGGTGGGAGGAGGCTCAGGATCATGATGGGGAAGCTCACAGAGACAGCTAACCGGAGCTCATAGGAACTCAAACTCTGGATTGACAACTGGGGAGCCTGCAAGGGACCCAGCTAGGCCCTCAGTATGTGGGCCATCAAAACAGCTGGAAATGTTTAACTTTTCCATTTTGAACATATAATTTATAGTCAGCATGCAATTAAACACTTGGAAAGCTGTAACATGGTTTGTTTAATTATTGGCATGGATAGATGTGGAACACCGGCACAACAGGTCAAGAAGATGGCTTCTCAATGAAAGGCACTATTTGGAAATAAATTATACATTGCTTTTGCTCCTCCAGATGAAGCCGACACCACTGAGTATTACTTAGACCCTTGCAATGCAATGTGGAATAAGCTGTCTATACTTTTCCCTCTGGGTTCAAAAACAATGAAGGCAATACTCACAGAACAGCCGTTTGTGTGCGCTGTGTGTATGTCATGGCAGACACTGAGTTAGTTTTTATGTCTATGGGATTTGTTATCGTAGCAACCCAGCAAGGCATGCATGGTTTCCACTTAACAGATAAAGACACTCACCAAAGCTAGTATTTGCTTCCCTTTGGCTGCTGTAAACCAATTTCCACAAACATTAAGTGGCTTAAAATGATAATATATTTAATTGTAGAGGGTAGAAGTTCAGAATCAGGGTGTTCTGAGTGCTGATTCTTTTTGGAAGCTTCTCTTCAGCATGGGGCTTTTGCATTCTTTAGCGCGTGGCTGAATTACCCCAATCTCTATTTTCATCTTTATCTAGAGTGTAGAGCAAAAGTCCCGACTGTGGTAGTGCCCACAGGCTAGGCTTATCCACCACCCCAACATGCCAATCACAGAGAGGAACAACGAGGCCTTGCTTTGCATGGGTGGGTGTCTAGATTCAGACCTCAGTTTGGGGGAGGTGGTTATGAAAAGGAAGAACGGGGGCTGGAGAGATGGCTCAGAGGTTGAAGCACTGTCTGCTCTACCAAAGGTCCTGAGTTCAGTTCCCAGCAACCACTTGGTGGCTCGAAACTGTCTGTAATGAGATCTGGTGCCCTCTTCTGGTCTGCAGAGATACATGTATGCAGAATAAATAAATAAATCTTAAAAAAAAGAAAGAAAGAAAGAAAAGAAAAAAGAAAAGGAAGAACAGATAAAGAAGTCAGTGACCCTGAGTCTGTTTGGGTTTACTGGCATTAGCCTTAGGTTTAAGTAGAGAAAGAGTTACTGCACAAGCCAAGGGGTATGGATAATTAACAGTCCTGGTCAAAGTGTCATTTGGTTGATCATTGTGTTAGCTCAGATTCTGCAGAGTGGCCAGGAGAAGTCCTTGCTGCTCTGGTAGTTTGGTAGGGTCAATCTTCTTCCTACAAGATCATCACTTAACTCTCATTTGCAGATGGAACATGGAACATGGTCTGCGCTGCAGAATTTAGCTGTTCATGACTTGTTTCTATGCCTTTGGGGGGGGTGATGAGACAGGTTTGCAGACACTCCTTACATGATTGACATACTATGCAGAGAGGAGCAGAGGTCTGACCCAAAGTGAAGGGGAAAGTCATGACGTGAGGGCAGATGCCAGGCTTTCATCCGTTTTTGTTTCCCCTGTGAGGGTCAAGGCTCCTTCGCAAAGCATCGTCTAGGTGCCTGCTATACGCCTTCATTTCTCCCCCTTGATGTTTGTGGAGTCCACTCACCCTTTAAGGACACTGGTGATATTTCCCACAACATCATTTATACACCACCTGGAAAATAAGGATTATTTCTTCACTACAAGATCCTTTCTTAAAGCTGGGCAGTGGTGGTGAATGACTTTAATCCCAGCACTCGGGAGGCAGAGGCAGGTGGATCTCTGTGAGTTTGAGGCCAGCCTGGTCTACAGAGAGAGTTCTAGGACAGCCAGAACTATGCAGAGAAACCCTGTCTTGGGGGGGGGGAGATCCTTCCTTAATCACCTTCAAAAGTGGTATTGTCCAAGGGGTCATCCCAGAACCTCTGGCTTGGACACATCTGTGGAGCCATTGCTAGCTCAGCAATATTAGGCAACTTGACCAAAATGTGTAGCTGTAAGTGGCACTAGTAAGATCCCCAATTGCTTGACTCACAGTTTGCCCTCAAAGTCGCCATTTGCAAGCTAGCTCTCCTGTCAGGAAGTGATAGCAATAAGACACATGGAAGAGTAGGCATGTGAGACTCACCAGGCAGGAGGGAAGGCTGCATAGTTTAATTCCCTGATAATTTCTTCACCAAATGAACACTCCAGCTTAAGCCTGGGTTGCTTGCTCTTACACTAAGCGGTGCTTTAAAAAGAGTAAAGTGTCAGTAGTTAGGTGGGGATGCTCTCTTAGCGTTTAGGGGTGCTGAGTGTCACCACAGAAGCACCTTGTGACAGTGGTGGCTAAAATGGCCTCACAGCATAGGTGTGTGTTCTTTCTAATGCCACGTTTTGTTTTCTATAGCAAACAATTGGCCTGAAGGCTAGATGGTTTAATGGGACCGAAGAGAGATTCTGTGAGGGCCAAAGACAACCAGTTTCTCCTCATGCTTAGTGTGGATTATGATTTAAAACAGATTCCCACCCCTTTTCATTCAAGAAGGCCAAAGGTGTCTTGGGGTCTGGTTATAGTCTTGGTCTGTTCAGCAGCAGTGACAGTCTAAAGTCATACATATTTAGAACCCTTTTAACATCTCAAGTAATTTGTCACAACTTCCCCAAGATGTGGTTTAAAAGTCCACATCGTGAAGGAAGTGAATATATGTCAAATTATAATAAGCATCAGGTAACAGAATTGTTCAGAGGGAAATAGTTTGAAAAGTCACAGCTGTCAGCTTTCGATAATATTAACTTAAATGTGTGTGTAAAAAAATCCTGGAAAAGGGGCACGTATGCTATATATATATTAGTATCTTAAAAAAACTGCATCCCCTTTCTTGACAGGAATATAAAGGTCACATTCAAGTGGAAAGTCTCTGTATATTTTTGTCTGGGAAAAGCAGGAAAGAAAAATTTCTTCCTACCATTGCCAAAACCCCTCTCCTGGGTAATTCAAATGCTCAATCTGGAGAGCTTGTCAGAAACTTTGGTATACAGATTTTTATCACCTGGAAGCTGCTGTCAAAGATCACACATAAAGCAAAAAATGAACTTGGGCCTATGTAATTTATTTTTAAGACACTCTCACAATCTGACTCAGATTGGCCTTGAACTCTTTATGTAGCTCATCAGGTTGACCTCAAAATCTCCATCCTCCTGTGTGCTGGAATTACATACATGTGCCATAACACTTGGCAATTTACAAATGCTTCATGTTTAAACATTTATATGCTAGACATTATTTTTACTATTTCATTATGAAAGCTTTAAAAATTATACACAAGAGCTAAAAAGATTCATCAAAAATTCTTAATAATTCTAATTTGGCTTCAAAAATGCTAAAATAATTATATAATGAACATTTATATACTGATCATTTACTTCAGATTTTGGCAAACCACACTACAGGGGCCACATCTAATTGCTGGGTCTATTTTGTAAATAACATTTTATTGGAACATACCCATGTCATAGTGTATCTGTAATCATTGCAGCGCAGATGGGAAAGTATCCTGGCAGTTGGGAGCCAAAGAATACCACAAAGTCACTGTAAGTATAGCAGCTAACAGCCCTGCTCCAATGAATGCCAGTGTAACAACACTGCCCTGCAGGGGAGGGTTTTCCAGCGAAGTTGTTACAGCTCTGTTGCAGAGAGCTGCTCTGCTTGGGGGAATCTTCTCCAGGGGAAGTGTTACAGCTCTGTATAGGTCCCCCAGAGTGTAGTAACTCTGTTCCACTGGGGGAAAGTTTCCTCAGGGAAAGCGTTAGCAGCTCTGCTCCACTCTGGCTCCCACAAAAATTGTTACAGCTGGGCTGGGCTCTGCTTAGACGAAAAGATCACACTGTGCAGCAAACCTCACTCATGAGATTTATTCTTCCTGGAAGAATCCAGGAAGGTGGCTGCCTCTAGGATGAAAAGCCTCAGTAAATTGAACAGGGTACAGAGCTTATATAGGGTTCCTTAAGGGAGTGTAGCCTTCAGGGTGGCTTGAGATTGATGGATTTTTGTGGCCTGATTATGGGAAAAGCTCAGGGAGTTACGGGATTTTAAGTCCTGGTCCTGTGGTCAAGTCAGGCTCAGGGTGTTTCTTCTTTTCACCCCATATTATCTGTTCCTTTGGGCATGGCAGAGGAGCTGTGGTGATCTACAGAAGACCCCAAGCGACAGTAATGGCAATGAAATAAGCAGAATAAGCTAGGTCTGTGGTAATAATAGTAATGAGGCTGTTTGCATGGTTTCCAGAATGCTAGAATGTATAGGAGGCAGAAGGCTAACTGGAATTTGGACCTTTTAGTGGTATAGTTGCCCAGAGACTTTCCAGGGGTACAGTTGTCTGTGAGTGGTCCATGGTCCCCTAAGTTCTCCTAATAAATTCATATCTCTGTCTATTCTTCTGATGCAATAGCAAATTTGAGTAGTTCAAATAGAAACTATAAAGCCTAAAGTTCATACTATGTAATTCTCCCTTACACATCCAACTATCATCAATCACTATACACTTGTGAGTAGAGTTCATTTTCATATTTACTCATGTAATTCCCTGGGTATATATAATACCAGGAGATAACCCTGAAACACTCAGCTGATGCCAAACTCTCTCAAGTGGCTCTTCTGTGACAAAGGGCATGTGATGTCCCATAGCTACCCTGGCATCCATGCTCACAGTAAAAACCAGTAAGGGAGCAGGTGGGCAATACTTCTTCAGGGAGTTAGCAGACCAGATGAGGAATCATTAATCCACAAATTCGAGATCAGCAAGTTGAAAGATTCTAAACTATGTTTACCACGATAAAGCAGATAAAGGGAGCCCTGTGGCCATTGGAGCTGAACATAAAAGCAACTGTCGCAGCCTGGAGCCCAGGTGGGTGTGCCTTCCTCTGCACTCTAGCTTGACCCACTCAGCTTGAGTCACTTATTCAATCAGAGTGGGGATTCACTCAAGCAGATTGAAGGTGAAGCCTGTGAAGAAAGTGGAGAGAGGCTGGTTTTGTGCTGTTGATGCCTATAGACTCCTTTACAAGAAATCACTGCCTTTTCAAAAGAGATCGAAGGAGGGTACACTGACTACAATTTAAGTCCATTGAGAAGGCCATCTTTATCTAATAGACAGCAATACTGTCTAACCCACAATCCTTCAGTGTTTTAGACTCAACACTTGAAATTTGTAAGCAAATCCCAACACTTGTCATTCCCCAATGGAAACCAGCCAGAACCAGCCCATGAGAGTATGAGCAAAGTGTATCTCAGGCAGAGAATGCCAGAGACAAGATCTGAGAACAGAAATCTCTGGTGGCTTAAAGAACACGGGAGAATTCGGAAGAATTCTACCCTCCCCTCCTGCAGTCCCATTTCCTCTCAGTCACCTCTGTTTTCAGGTCTGGTGCTTCCTTCAAGTCTCTAATAGCTCATCTACCTCCATCCTGATTGGTTTACTTCCCAGGGAACCTGTCAATCTCCTGTGTCACATGACAGTTAAGCTCACACCATTGTGTCTCCTGGCCTTATTCCTCCCAGTGTTTGTTACACATGCATTTCTGTCACAGCATCAGCCAGCTGTGTCTATTTGCTGCAGTGAGACTTTTGTTGCTGGTTCTTGAGTTTTGGACCGGGGAAGTGCAAACAGATCACGGGGCTGGGCAAAGGTCAGAAGTCTGGGTGTGGCACAAAGTCCACAGGTTTTGCAAGGTGCACAGAGTTTAAAAGCTGATTTGTCTAGATCAGCCTCCGTGGGCAGAGATGATGAAATGCTTGTCCCACGGCCTGAAGTGTAAACACAGAGTAAGATGCTCATGCAAGTGGGTTCCGTCTGGTGTGGTGGAACTACCCTTGGGAAGACTAGAGTTTAAGGACAATAAACTTGGATGTTTAGAGGGACGAGGTGCTGGGTTCTTTCCCATGGACAAAGAAAGAATGAACACTCTTTCTCAGGCACTATTCTAGCTCATTGCTGGGATACTGTGTCACACATTTCCTTGTGTGCTATGAGACTCTAAACCTATTTCCTCCTCTTCAGGTATCAAGGGGATGGCCACTGACTTGTTCCCTAAGCTTCTTTAGCACCATCTGGTTTCTAACCACATTTCACCCCTGGGGTGTCTGGAAGGGAGGCTGATATTTTGTCTCTCATTTCTCTGCTGTAGGTGGTTGTCTTGCATTTCCAGTCCTCCTCTGATGCCCTGGCTTCTGGCTTTTTATTAAGGTGGTTTGTAGCTAGCAGCTTGTCACTGTGTAGGCTTTCCAGACTATCTCAGTATCCAGTGTTTGTCTCCCAACTTTTCCAACATTTTAAGACTGGCTCCCTACACACACTAATAGGCATTTGACCATTGGACAGAGGTATGTTTTCTCTAGTGGACACTGGCTAATGCATGCTTTGGTACTGGAGAATTTTTTCCTATTAAGGAAATAAACCCATGGGTTCCTAACGAGTGGGTGAAAATAGCACTGGATTTCAGACAGATTGCATTTTATTGTATTTTGTTTTAATCCTAAAACTTGGTGTTGCTCCCTATCAGTGTCATAAAGTCTCCTTATGTATCTAGAATGTTCTCACAAGTCTGATCATGAGAATTCTTCAAGGGTAGCTCTCTCCTTGAGTACACAGTCATCATGTCTGCATGCCACTCAGGTCCTTTCCTGTCTGGCACAGGCTCTTCTGTAAGCTTATCTCCTAGTGCTGTCCCATCCCAACCCTCCCTCCTGCCAGGCTGAACGTCTCGTAGTCTGTCAACTTCTCACATTGTGTATTCATGTGTACCACATCTTGTGCATGAAGTATCTTCCTCTTTCCCCCTCTGGGTTGGTCCTTCTCAGTTTGTTGTATTTTGTGTGTGTGTGTGTGTGTGTGTGTGGGTATTTTGTATGTCTGTGTACAATGTATGTGCCTGGTGCCTTTGGAGGCCTAGAGTGGCTATAGGTCCCCCTGGAACTGGAGTTACACACAGTTGTGAGCCACCACAAGGGTACTGGAAATTAAACTGAGGTTTCTTTTGGAAGAGCAGCCAGTACTTTTAATTGCTGAGCCATCTCTTTGGCCCTCCCACTCAGTGTTAAAGACTGGCCTGGCCACTTTTCTCTTAGAAGGCTTCCCTACCTCATCCTGCTCACACATTTAGTCTCTTTTGGGTTGAACACTTCTGGGTCTGTGTAGTTCTGTCATAATAGATGAGATCATGCTCTTGGACAATGGACAACTGAATTTTATGTACATACAAAGTAGCTTTTGAAAACAACAGTAAGAAGCAGAAGCCTCTGAATTGGAAGGGTCTGGGATTGTTTATAAGAAATTTGACCCCCAAATCAAGCCTAAAACATTTTTAAATAAAAATCTATTTACTTATTTTTATTTCATATGCATTGGTGTTTTGCCTACATATATGTCTGTGTGAGGATGTTGGATTTCCTGGAACTGGAGTTATAGAGAGCTGTGAGCTCCCATGTGGGAGCTGGGAATTGAATTTGGGTTCTATGGACGAGTAGCCAGTGCTCTTACATTCAGGGCCATCTCTCCTGACCCTTAAATTAAAAATAATTTTTTTTGAGGCATAGTCTCACTGTTTCTCTGGCTGGTTTAGAACTTGCTTTGTAGACCAGGCTAGTTGTGATTAAAGGCATGTCTAATTGGTTTTAACTGTTTAAAATTACATCTATCTATCAATCAATCTATCTATCATCTATCTATTATCTATCTGCCTTCTATCATCCATCCATTTATTTTGTGTATATGTGTGAGTGTATCTGTGCCACATCGTATTTGTGGAGATCAGAGGACAACTTAAGAGAGTTGGTCTCAGGGACTGAACTTATGCCATCAGGCTTGGCGGCAAGCAACTTTATCTGCTAAACCATCTCATTGGCTCTAACATTGGGTCTTAAAGGTCATCTTTGTGGGGTTTAGTGGCATGCAAATGTAGTCCTAGTTCCTCAAGTAAGCTAAGGTGGGGGATTGCTTGATCCCAGGAGTTTGAAGCCAGTCCCAGAACCTAGTGTTGTATTAACAGCAGCAGGGGCAGCAATAACAAATATTATAGACTACATGAGTCACAGGACAATGTAAGATAGTGAGTCAGAAAATGACCAGACTGAGGACAACAAGTTGTTTCTCCTCTTTAATAATTTGTCAAACATGGAGCACTACCATGGGCGTGGATAAGTGTTTGGCAGAAACTTGGCGTTAGGCGGAGATATTACTAGTCAGTGTAGTAGCAGCAGGGCAGAAATGATTCGCCACTGGGATTGAGGAACTTGGGGCAGAAGGTCAACCATGCAGAAGTGAGTCATGTAGACTAGAGGACATGGCTTTCACTCTAAATCCAAGAGGAGGAGGTGGCGTTTGCTCTGAGGCAGCTAGTGGGAGATGGAGTGCCTAGCTTTGGATAGGGGTTCATGGAACTCAAGAGCCAGAGTTCAATTCCCCCCACTGTCCTAGGCAGTTTATGGCGCTGCAATTCATTTATTGCATTAGTTAAAGGGACTTCTGTTTCCTGTAACACGGGGATGCTAGAATCTGCCAGCCTACCTCTCAAGAGTGTATCAAGTGAGAAAAACATCTGAGGAAGACTTTGAATACTTTGATGCCTACGGACAGGAAAGCATTGATGAGGAAGGTCCACCCTGCAGGGCAGGCACTGTGAATGTGGCCTTCTGGGGACTGTCCTGGCAGACAGGGACGGGTTGTGGGGTTGTTCTTGGACAGAGGGAGAATATGGGCAGATATCCTCAAAATGATCTAACAAGACCAGAAGCTTCCAGGGGACTGAAGTGGTTAAGGGAAAGGAGATGCCAGAGAGGGGACGCTCCTATATGAAAGGACAACAATTGAGACGAGAGTTCAGAGAAGAGTATTTAAGCCAACAATGGCAAAACAGAATGAAACAATACGTTCAAGGATATAGATATTTGCGGACCATAAAACTGAAATGAATTGTCTATTTCTATGTAGATATGTAGATATTTGTGTGAGCAAGTTCATGTGTGCATGCTTGTGGAGGATATTTATTTATTTATTTATTTTGAGACAATGTTTCTCACTGTCTCAGAACACATCACACAGTCTAGGCTGGCTGGCCAGGAGCCCTAGGGATCCTGTCTTTGCTTGTCTGTTGCGAGGATTACAAGATTGCATCCACCTAGCTTTTTTCACATGGGTTCTGGGGGGTTGAACTTGGGTCCTTGTACTTCCAAAGCAGGTAATTTACCAACAGCTTACCAACAATGCTCCAGCCCTGAAATTAATTGTTGAGCAGCTTTGAAGACATTTGGAGTAAGCCACCACAGAGTCACCATCATGAGGGTTCCTTCTGAAACAAGCCCACTCCTACTAGGGAGAATGGGGCTAGAGAGTGTCTAAGTCTGATTCCTAGTCAGATTCTCTTTGAGTGGGGAAGCAGGAGAAACCTTTCTTCTCCTTATAGACAGGGCTCTTACATCATGTTCATCCAGCATATCTATAGGCTTCACTGCTGTGTATGTAATCCCTGGTTTTATTGGTAGCTGGACCCCAAAATCTGGCATAATTTCTGGGAGACACTGGGACTGCGTTAAGGGTAGCTGCCTAAGGGTAGCTAATGATGGTGGTTGGGAGGGGGACATGGGACACATGTCCTTTTTGCCCAATGGTTCTTGCATAGAGGGAGAAAATGAGTATTCTGGTGTTCTATTCTATGGGGGCACTAATTTCATCATGGGGCTCCCATCTTCATGACATCCTCTAATCCCAATGACCTCTCAAAGGCTTCATCTCCAAATATTACACTGGGATTAAAGCTTCAACATAAATTTAGGGTTCAAGCCATAGCAAAACAGTCAATGAAGTTGGTGGCCTGCTTCCTTGGAATTCTTTTTTTTTTTTTTTATTCATTGTATGTCTCATGCCTAGTCAAGTATCTCCATTGGGGAGCCCTATGAAACAAGCAAGAGGTCCAGGTTTGGAGATCTTGTCTTCTTTCTGGCCCTGGGGAGCAGATGGATTAGAGCCAACTTGGCATTATCCTTAGTAATTATGACCTCAGGGGTATCTGAGTAGCAAGGAAGGGAGAGTAAACAGATCCCAAATCAGTTTGAGCCCTTCGGCTGAAGAAAAGAGCTGCCTTGAGAACAGATTACTCACATGAGGCAGTGGAGGCTTCTAGAACGGACACTTGTCTTGGATCAAGTTGCCCTTGTAGCCCAGCTACTACAAGAATCCCTCTGAGAGCTAGAAATCACTGTAGGCCTTTCGTCCACTACTGTCCTGAGGGTAGAAGTTTTTAGCATCCTCATATATAGAGCCAGGGGGTTGGACACTTATTCCTCTCCTGCAGGGACCCCACATAGGTGACAGCCATGATGGACACCCTTTCACACTGAGTAAAGCTGGGGTTGGTCTAGCCTAATTGAATTGCATCCAGGTAGTTGAGTCTAGTCCATGGCATAAGACTTGGTTTGAGCAAAGTCATTCCCTTTTTGTTCTGGGAGCACTTGCCAGACCCTCCTGAGATGAGCTGGAATGAGTCCTGCAGTTTGTGGTGGGAAACAAGGTTGGCAGCTGCATATTTCCTTACAGGCTCTCACTCAAATGCTGAGTTATCTGACCCTAAGCAGCTCACACATGTGGCGTGGGTCCCAGGTTGCTTACCTGGGTTCATTTCTGAGGCATTAGGAAACTTTATGGCCTGAGGCTTCCATCTTTGAGGTTCTGAGTGGGAGGAGACCCCCTGCGGAGAGCACCCTAAGCATCCTGGCAGTGCCTTTGACCTCTGCCTCTGCCCACATGGTGATGCCTGTTGAATAATCAATCCCCTAAGCTCCAGAACTAGAAAGAGAAGAGTGACACAAAGGTGAACATGTAGTAAACAGTTCCTTCTGTTATGTATCAGGCCTTCTTATACTTAACATTCTAAGGTAGGCAGTAATATGCTCCATTTTAAAGGAGAGAAAACTGAGGCACAGAATGGCTAACTGTGTAAGGGAATCTAAGTATCTCATGGTCTTCTCTACTGTACCATAGGTACTGATGGAGTTGCACTCTGACTCTGCTCCCCCAGCTCTCATATTTTCCTCTCTTTATTGGGTCAATTGCCCTGGGCCATCTTGTACATAGTCACTTTCACAGGAACTCTGAAAAGTCTGCATTTGAGCAGACTGGACAGAGCTACTGGTGGATAGCATTTCTCTCTGGGTACTGTAGAGGGTGCTATGATGGATGGTTAGGCTGGGAGTCGGTCTGTAACTGTAGAGAACCTTAGACCTACCTACTTTAATGCTGGACTAGCGCAAGCCTGCAAGCATTCTCCATCTTATTGTGCCTGTGACATCTGAGATAGAAAAGGTACCTACCTTTCCATAACCTGTGTGTGAACATTAGACTCTACTTCAGAATGCCAGGACTTGAGACCTGTTTCATGTGATGATGGGGGTCAAGTCCAGGGCCTCTTGAATGTTAGAGAAACACTCTCCTAACTGAAGTGTATCCCCAACCCAGAGTGTGAACATTTTTTTTTGTGGTCTTGCTACATCTTACTTGGTTTCCTCTCAAAACAGTTGTATCTTTTTGGTAGTGACATGAGATTGTTTATCTTTATTAAGTACTTTACTAGACACAATGTGTGGGGATTGCTGCAGACCCCAGGGACAGCAGAATATTAATCTACGTGAGGCAAGAAGGAAGTCTGGTTCAACAGGACTCAGTAGCCAGTGTTGGTTCCAACTTCTGGAGTCTGACCCTGGGCAGTTTATTTAAAGACAGGTTCTTCTTTAAGTACTTAACTTTTCCAGAATTTCCTGACTGACCCATACCTTACTTTGCTTAATGACTCCCAAGATCACCATTCTGCTTCTCATTTCATCATTGATATTTGTCTCAGACACTAGTTCCCTGAATGTTCCTGGCTCTCCAAAACCCAGTAAGGAACACTCTTCTGATTGTGTTTGCAGCTTTCAAGTTTGGTTATACATTCGTGAACTATTTGGGTAATATTATTTTAGGCTTAAACAAGCCTTGACACCATCTATGTCCATTTTGTTATGTGGACACTCAGTCACTGTGCTTTGAAACTCATGGGTATCCAAGAACAGAACCACCTAAATACAAAAAGGAAGTTGTAGCTCTAACTCTTTGAAGTAGATGTTTCAGTGAGTGCCTACATTTCCAGTTTCTTCCAGTATCTTTGAAGTAGATGTTTCAGTGAGTGCCTATATTTCCAGTTTCTTCCAGTAGGAGGTGTGATTCCTTCTATTTGTGATCTTAGTGTATTACTTGGCTCAGGGTAGAATTAATATTCCTGCCATAAATCTGAGATGAAACAGTAGACCCTCCAAGGTTAATAAAACAAAACAACAAAGCAACAACAACAAAAGCCAAATTTATATCCTGATTTTGTTCAATGACTGTTTTACTATCTATCTTGCTAATGTTGAGATCCAAAAGAATAGTTATGTTATTCACAGCATGTGTTGAATTCTAAGTGCATAATAGTTATTTCACAAGTGGGAAAATTTATTCATTTAACCAACCAAAAATACTATGAGAAATAAAGATGCAGAGGGGATGGGTCTTACATACAGATGCTATTGTTGATACAGGAGAAAGGGAGTCTTGTAGGTACCCTAAGATAAGGTGGTGTGTCAGTCATTATAACAAACCCTCTGAGATAGATGCCTTAAGGGAGGAGAAATTCATTTGGGCTCTCGATGGATGTTTTGTTTATTTGCTTTGAGACAGGGTTTCTCTGGAACAAGCGCTGTAGACCAGGCTGACCTCAAACTCACAGAGATCCATCTACCTCTCTCTCCCAAGTGCTGGGATTAAAGGCATGCACTGCTACCTCCTGGCCAGAGAAGGATTTTGTGAATGGAATGTTTGCTTCATTGTGATGGGACTGTTTGGGGCAGAGATTGGTGGTGATGAAAGGGCCTGGTGCAGCATTGTTGCTCATCCCTAGGAAGCAGAGAAAGAGGAAAAGTCTTGAAACAAGATACCTTCAGAAGCCATGCCTCTAGTGACATACTTCCTCCAAATAGGCTTCACCAAAGAGCAGGATGATATTAACACACCCAAGATTCAATCATCTTTCTGTAGTACCTCCAACTGTGGGCCAATCCTTCAACACTGGAGCCTTTTTTTGTGGTGCAGGTAATGTCTCAAACCTGAATCATCACAGCAGCAGAAGAAAAGTCCTGTAAGAGACCCCAGTGAATTCAGATACTCCCAAACAGCATGATGCAGCAGTTTCACGGAAGAGGTAGCAGATGTGTTAAGACTTCCAGGATGAGGGTTCAGGAGGGCAACAGGCAAGCATGGTGTGAGCTGATGAGAGTGAAGAAAGGTGGAAATAAAGCTGTGAAGGTGGGAAAAACTTAGTTCTAGCTTTTGCTTTAAACATCTGACAGACACTGCATAGATGTATTTGTTCTGTCCAAAAGTTTTTAGAAGGCCAGAACAGGGAGTCATGTCTGGACTGCGCTGTGAGTGGGGCTTCCTGTCCTGCCTGGTCTTCGACAGCTATTTACTCCCAAATAAATATACAGAGGTTTATATTAATTATAAACTGTTTGGCCAATGGCTCAGACTTCTTATTGGCTAGCTCTCTCTTAATTATTAACCCATAACTATTAATCTATGTATTTCTATATGGCCTTATCAGAGAATGCCCAGAGTGTCCTATCTTCCTGGTAGCTACATGGCATCTCTTGTGGCTCCTTTCTGCATGCTCTCCCCAGAATTCTTCTGTCTGGTAGCCCCACCCATTCTTCCTGCCTGGCTACTGACCAACCAGTGTTTTATTCATCAACCAATAAGAAGGACATCCCTCATTGTGCTTGAGCTGTAACTGGCTCTCCACTTCTATGTCCAGGGACCACTATGAATAGCAGATACCAGATACATCATCTTAGCTACTTACAAACAAACAAACAAACAAAAAAACAAAACAAAACCAAACAAACAACAAAGAGCAGTTAAAATCCTTTTCCAAACCCAGAAAATGAACGAAAAGAATGCCAAAGGAAAAACGACCAACTTAGTGATTTGTGATTTGTCCTTTAGATTGGGATAGCCCAATTGTGTGCTGCTTGCATGGCATGAGGATAGAGACCACAGCCATTCATAAACTATGGTCTTCCTAATTAAATGATATATTGAAAGCAGTGTGGTTAATGGCAGTTCATTATAGTGGCTTTGTACACATACTTTATGTAACAACTCCATTCTGGAGAGTTACATGTCTTCCTTCCTTCCTTCCTTCCTTCCTTCCTTCCTTCCTTTCTTCCTTTCTTCCTCTCTTCCTTTTGTTTTTTCAAGACAGGGTTTCTCTGTGTAACAGTCCTGGCTGTCCTGGAACTTGCTTTGTAGACCAGGCTGGCCTTGAACTCACTGAGATCTGCCTGGCTCCACCTCTCAAGTGCTAGGATTAAAGGTGTGTACCACTGCCACCCAGCTACATGTCATATTTTTAAGCGGTGTGTTTCCGATTTAATCTTGAATTCTCTGGATTTGGTAGTAAGAGTGAGCAAAAACAATGAAATAATTCTGAGGTTAGACATAATGGAAGCAGAAAAACTAGATTGGATTTGGTGAGTAGGCTAGGCTGTTTAACTGTTGAGTCAAATGATTGATCAGGTCAGCTGAGAAATGCTAGGAAGAAATGAAAGACTTTGGAGTTTCTGTGATTAATGTAATTACTCAGGTCATGTTAAAACACATATGAGATAATCATCCCTTATACTATCAAACAAAGTGATCCAATGTGTGGCTGATGAAGAGGGCATTTATAGTTTGTCACTTACTACCCCGTTTCTTCTTGGGAACTATAAAAGGGAGTTAATCTTTTATATTTTTGTCACTTGCTCTTTTTTTTTTTTTGCTGTGACTAGAAAAATAATAGACTATAACAGTAGGTTATTTGATGCATTTATTCATCTATTAATTGCATGCATGATTATTATGTATTGACATTAATCCAGGGGCTAGGTATGAAATGCATGTTTATGTGGCTGAAATGTAAGTAAGAAGATAAATTAATATATAAGTGACAAATCATTCTGTATCATGAATGGGTTGCTTCACCTGAAGTATGGGCAAATTCCTTCCAGGAGAGATGAGAAAAGGAATGGAGGTCCAGGAAGGCCCATGGTGGTAGAACTCGCAACTTATGGCTATATCGTGTGTTGTCTTCTTCAAAATAGACTTCTGTTCTTTGACTGTCTGTAAGAATAGAGGATGATTTCTTGGTTGATTTTCAAGAACAGGTAGGAGGAGAAGTTTACTGGCTGGAGGTGTGCCATGTGCTAGGTTCTCAGAAAAACAGAGAAGGGATACAATAATCTCATCCTGGAGAAGATCTATAGTGTGATGCCATCCTTAGCAACAGGCCATAAGAAGACCTATAGTGTGACGTCATCTTTAGCATGTGAAATCTATATGTGATGTCATCCTTAGCAATAGACCATGTGTATGAGTGTATGGAAGGGGAGATGGTGATTATTTTCTGTTTCCTGCATGGAAGCTATGTGAGAGCCCCTCTGATCTCTTGGTTTAGACCAGGCTTTTTGTCAGCCTTTAGACTAGACAAAGGGAAAATGAAGTTCAAGAAAAGTATTATTATGACTGGAAGGATTGGACTTTTGCGAAGTTTCACAGCCCTGTACAGTTTTGTAAAGGAAGAATAAAATTGTGTTCCCTAACAATGGGAGCTTTTGCTAACACACACAATGATTTTGTAAAAGATAGTTCTGAAAACAGTGGCTGAATCAAGCTCTTCTTGGTTTCCAGCCTTAAGCACACGATAGATGAAAGTCCAAAGTTCGAAAGTCTGTGCTGATGAGCCCATCAGGAAATGGTCACAGTGCTTTTGTTTTTTTAAATTAGATTATATCCCCATCACTCCACATATTTTTAAAAGACACAAGCACTGTATTAGATTCTATAGTAGAAATTTTCTTGCCTGGCTGTGGAGATAAGGCGGGATCTTTGTTTTTCTGCTCTTTCTTTGTTCTTATGGACACTTTCATCCAGGTCTGATGACAGCTAATAAACCACCACATGAACTAGAATTACCTTTAGAGCAAACACAGCTCTTTTCATTAGGCAACCTACTCTGTAGGTGACTTTTTAAGTGCTTGAACAAATATAGAAATCCCAGTGGTGTCCTTCTTATTGCAATATTAAACCAGATAAAGGGGTAGATGATAAATGATGCTTAAAGGCAGTAAGGATAGACCAAGGCAATACTGGCTCTGGACCCATTCCAACTCAGCATTCCAATTCTCCACAGTTAGGAAGTTCTAGTTAGTCAAGCAGTCTGAACATCTATAGAATCTTTAAAAAAATTTTTTTTATTTTTATTTTATGTGTATAGATGTTTTGTCTCAATGTATGTATGGGAACCACTTGCCAAGGCCAGAAGAGGGTGTTGGAACCCACAGAATTAGAGTTATAGATGGTTGTGACCTGCTGTGTATGTTCTGAGAATTGAACCTGGGTCTTCTGCCTTTGACCACCGAATCATCTCTAGCCCTATCTGTAAAATATGTTTTTTTTTTTTTTTGAGAGAGAGGGTTTCTCCGTAGCTTTATAGGATGTCATGGAACTCGCTCTGTAGATCAGACTGTCCTCAAACTCACAGAGATCTACCTGACTCTGCCTCCGGAGCGCTGGGATTAAAGGCTCGCGCTACCACCGTCCTGCCCTATCTGTAGTATCTTTGGCATTGATGTATTAGTTACTTTTCTCAACACTATGACAAAGTACCTGACAAAAGCAACTTAAGGATGAGTGTATTTTGCCTCACACCTTAAGGAAACAGTCGTGGCGGGGGAGGCGGCTGGCAGGAACACGAGTAGCATCATGTCCTTAGCCAGGAAGTACAGAAGTTCAATTAACTTCCTCCTCTTTATTCAGTCTGGGACTTCATCCCCTGGAATGGTGACAACTGCATTCAGGGTGGGTCTCTCACCTTAGTTAAGCCTCTCTGAAAATGTCCTCACTAGACACACGTAGAGGCAGGTTTCCTAAGGCATTCCAAACCCAAGTAAGTTGACAACAAAGATTAGCCCTTGTGAGAGGTGAGGCTTTTTTATGGGAGCTTCAGTTCTTAAGGCTGGGTAGCTAATTAGGAATGAACATACTTGCAGGGCATCGAGGATGGGCTCTGTCCTCATGATCATCTTTAGCCACTACCTACCCCTTGTCTTCCTGTTAACACATTATTTTAAGGAAGGGGAAAAATATCACTGTTGTCCCTCCTTAGACTTGAAACACTATGTAGACGGAGGGAGAAGGTATCACAATTGCATCTCCTTGAGACTCAAATACTGTCTGATATGGAGAAAGTTGGAGATAGCAGGACTTTGCTGAGGCCTGATAAGGGACAGCTATTTCCTGAAAAGTAAACATGGCTGTTTTTAAAGAATACTATTTATTTTCTTCTCATTGTTTTTCTCTTTCATGCCAGAGCCTCATTCTGTAACCCTAGCTGGCTTGAAACTTACTATATAGAACAGGCTTTCCTTGAACTCACAGAGATCTACTTGCCTCTGAGTGTCTGTATACTGGGGTTAAAGGCATGCACTATTATGCCCTACTTTTTTATTCTTAATCTGCTGTTTAAGGTTTTTAGTCAAGGATGACATCTCTAGCCCTGCCACACGTCATGATGTAGCAGGAACATTTCTGGTAAGGGACAAAGGGATACTGTGTCCCTCTCCATTCACAAATGGGCCCGTGAGTCACCTGGATGAAAAAGGGACCCTCAGGACTCCTCCAGAGATATTAGAAAGTAATTTAAAGCCTGCATGAGCATGGAGGCCTGCACAATGGTCTTTCTGGCTCTTGTCCGTCCTCACCCCCTGAGAGTGTTTTCTGTCTCTCTGAAATGAAACTCACCTGTCTGGTACACTGTGTGTCTAGTCTGAGTTCATTTGATGGAGATGACCAGGAGCAGAGGGGAGGCCAGAGTGAGATTCCAGGAACAACACTTGGCTTCATGAACTCACCATGTGCCTTTGAGCATCACGAAGAATCCAAGATCATAACTGGATGGGCAAAGCCAGTCTACTAACACAATGGGTATCTACAGAGAACGCACAAAGGCCACACAACATGCTCAGGGACTCATAGAAAGTGACACAGGTAGATGCATTTGCATCTGGTCATCAAGGATGCATAGGATTTTATCAGCATAAAGGACGAGAAGGGCGTTCTTGGGCAAAGGAACAGTGCAGGTCAGGGTCTTGGAGTGTCAGTGACATGAGAGAGGCTCAGTGCCACTAGAGAATGGCTGGAGTAGCAGGAAATAAGACCAGAAAGTTTGACCGTAGCTTCTTTGGGAAGGAAGTGTGGACGTCCCTAAGGAGTCCAGACTAAGGAGTGTGGACTTCATCAGTAATTTTAATTGTGAACTTTTTGAGTGGAGTTTGGATTTTAAAGCAGTGAGTGATGCAGTCAAAGCCATGCTTTAGAGATGTTTCTTAAGCATGCTTCCAGGATTTGGAGACAGAAATGCAAATTCTTGTCCCAGCCCTCCTAAGTCTGAGACTCTCAGGTTGGCCCTGTGATCTGTGTATAAGAGATGCTCCAGATGATGCTGATGCCTGCTAGCCAATGGGAGTCCTTTGGGCTGTCAGAGTGTGAACTGAGGGAGACTCATACTGGGAAGTGTTTCTGAAAAAAGAAGGGTTTTCCTTGGTCACCGAGATAGAGGAAGGTTTTTTATTGTTTACTGGCTCTAGGACAAACATGTGAAGGTGACCAGAGTTTCTACAGATTGGACATTTATTTATTTTATTCATTCATTTCTTACTCCTGTGTTCCTTTGCTCTATCCTTCATTGACAATGATAGGAACAGACATTGAACTGGCTCTCAGAGACAGAAATCTGGAAAAGACATCTGAGAGGAGACTCATACCTACCCTGTTTTCACAGAATAAGATTCCAAATACTTCTTAGACTCATTCTCCTTAGATTAAAAAAGTATTTGTCTACTTTATTTTATGAGTGTTCTGCCTGTGTGTGTGTGTGTGTGTGCATGTGTGTGTGTGTGTGTGCGTGAGTGTGTGTGTGTGTGTGTGTGTGTGTGTGCTTGCAGAGGCCAGAAGAGGGAATCAGATCCCTTAGAATTGGAATTGCAGATGACTGTGAGCTACCATGTGGGTACTGGCAACCATACTTGGGTCCCTGTAAGAACAACCAGTGTTCTTAACTGTTGAGCCACCTCTCTAGTTTCTACCCCCTTTTAAAAATAATAATGAACAAATATTTGAGCAGTTTTAAGATCTCATTGAGTGAGCCTGTCAACACTCTGTCATGGAATGAGAGACTCATGATGTCAGAGCATAGCCACTCTAATGGGAACAGACATGGTCCCTAACCCCTCCAGGAAGTGGAATGTTTCTTGTTAACAGCCATCTGATGCTAACCCAACAGATGTAATTCAAGGAGTCAGGTCATGGAGAGAGTCAAAGTCAGAGACAAAAATACCCTGAAAAGTCTCTATGGACTCTTCATCCTCAAGTGGTGTGTGTGTGTGTGTGTGTGTGTGTGTGTGTGTGTGCGCGCACATGTGTGCGCACATGTATGTGTTCATTTGTCCAATGGCTGCTATGGATGTTATTTTATGAAGATAAACATGGATTAGTAAAGTCAGTTGAGAAATATAAGGCTTTGTCATCACAGAATATTAAGAGCTAAGCTATGGGGTGGCTTAGTGGTTAAGAGTGTGGTGGTGGTGGTGCATGTCTTTAATCCTAGCACTCAGGAGCCAGAGGCTAGCAGATGTCTATGAGTTCGAGGACAACCTGGTTTACAGAGAGTTCTAGGATAGCCATGGCTACACAGAGAAACCCTGTCTCAACACCCCTTCCCCAAGAAAACCCCTCCAAAACAGTGCTTATTGTTCTTGTAGAGGACTCAAGTCCCATTCCCACTACCCATACTACGCATATGGTTGCTTACAACAACCTACAACTCCAGTTTCAGGGGATCCAGTGGCCTCCTCTAGTCTTCAAGGGCTTCTGTATACATGTGGTTCACATTAACTTATAAAGGCACACACACATAAATAGAAAATAAGTAAGTAAACGAGTTTTAAAAAAAATCCAAGCACTCTCCTGCTGAAACTGTAAGCCATAAGAGTCATACAGAAAATGTTCAAAAGCAGCTGTTATGCTCATTACCAGGCATGTTGTTGAGTCAATGTGGCTTTGTTCTTATTGGTTGACTGTAGATGGTAGCTCCTGGAACTCCCTCCCTCCTAAGGCTCCCACAACATCTGTCCATGCTGTGGTCCATTTTACCAACCGCGTGGTGCTCTGCAGTGCTTTGTGGATTTTGGTTGCTTCCATTCTGCACTCTGATGTATCTCATCCGTCTCCATGTCCACGGTTCCTACCATGATGCCTTCCCTAGGAGGGTTGGAAAGGACGGTTTTATGTTTTTATTGGTATTAATTGCTCACAGTAGTTTCACTTTGACTTTTCTACACATGCACACTATCTACTTTAATCGTAGTCACCCCTCAATTATTCTCTCTTGTCTCCCCTCTTACCCCCTCTCTTTTTGGTCTCTTCCTCTACCCCAAATAGTTTTCCTGCTTTTGTGACTTAAACAAAACAATACAATACAACCCTCCCCCCAAACCAAACCAAAACTAGGTTCTCCACGTGAAAGAGTACATGAAATTTCTGAGTCTGCTTATTTTGCTTAACATAGTGATCTCCAGTTCCACACACTTTCCTGCAAATCACACAATTTCATTTCTCTTCATAGCTGAATAATTCTCCACAGTGTGTACATACTATGCGTTCTTTGCCATCTGTTGAGAGACACTTACGGTGACTCCGTGGATGACTAATGAGAACATAGCTACAGCACACGTGGGTGTATAGTTACTCCTGGATATATATCCAGGAGTGATACAGCTGAATCGTATAGTAATTATAGTTTTAGTTTTTTGAAGAACCCCCACACTGGTTTGCAAAATGACTAGACTAGTTTACATTCCCATAGTTGGTATGTTTTGAGTAAAAAAAAAAATTCTCCCCATGTATCTAACACTGGTTGTACAGTGTTCCCCTCTGGCCTCTGGCGTCTTTGGGATCTTGTTTCTAATAGATTTTCCAATTCAGTTTCCAGCTCTTAAGAGTTATCTTTTCATTTTATAAGTCAATTAGTGCTGACATTGGGTAACATCACCCAGTGCTTTGGAGGGTGCCTGGTACTGCCCCGTGCCACCTCTCCATTGACAGGCCTTGATGTTGTTAGCCATTAGGAAGCTCACTGGCACCTTGACTTGAGAAATCTGAGATGAAGGCCAGACATGGTCAATGAGGAGCATTTCCACAGCCCAGGGTAGAATCATTCACAGTGTCCTGACGTCCCTCATCAAGATATGTCATTTCCCCTGGAAGAGCAGTCCTTGTGAAGATGAACGGCAGGTGCTAACTTCTGCTAAGGCCTCTGAGACACTCTGAGAATATAAATGAAACATATTGATCCTGCTTTAGCTTGCAAAGTTGCAGTAGGATCGGGTTATTATTAATTTATTTTACAAAAACAATTACTTCAAAGCATGTAGCTGAGTCTGGGCCCAGACACTCACGTTCAAACCCTGGTCCAGGCTTAGTTAGCTGTGTGATCTTGGATGGGCTACGTGTTCTTCTGGGCTTTCATTTCTAACCAATAAAATGGGCACCGTGGCACTTCCTCGTCAGGTTTTGTGAAGATTACACATATCACAGGAAAGTACTTTTAGTAGAACCTTGTACACTGGGTGACAGTCACTGTACCCTCACAGCTGTCACTCTTAATGGGCTCCAAGTGCTGCTCTCTGGTAATAATGTGGTAATTTAAGTTTTTATCTTGAGTGTCATTTGTCTTACTCATGTCAGGGTGTCTTGGGAGCTATATTCAAGGTTTCTTCCGCAGATAATTACAAAATTCTAAATTAAAGGACCTGTCAACTCAAGTCCAGGCCACACAGTGCCTTGGCAGTCTTTGTCAGACAGAATGCCTCCACTGAAAACTCTTCAGCTTACTGGACTGGAAAGGTCCTTCCTAGACCCAGTGTCCATCACTCAGCTTTAGGACTAGGTCTGTGCCTGAGCTTCGATGTTGACAATGGAGTAACTGAGTGCAAGAGCTTCAGACACATGGGATGCTATAATCAATGAACCCTTTGGCTGATCACAAGGGTTAGCGTTTTCTTTCCCTTTAAATCTCAGATTTTCCTGTGTGACTGTGTTTCCAGTTGGCATGGTACATGTTCCACATTGCTAATAGTCTCCTTCTCGCTGGCACAATGCAGTGAGCCCATGTGCCAGTACTTGCTGTACCCATGGGAGGATTGTGCTAATCTTGGTCCCTAAATATAGCTGTGACTGTCACTGCCCAACCTGTGGGTGGTGTGCACTTGCCACCTGCATACCTTACCAACTTCACGTGTCACCCGATACCTTCCCGCTGCTGCCCTACCAAGAGCTTGGTATGTAGGAAGAGTGGTATAAAAGTGATACAGGAGCTGGGCAGAAGGGAGCCAGGGTGCAGGCAGGCAGGGTGTCCTGTTCCGAGGTCACAGTAAGCTTTGTGGTGACCTTGGCTGCTATCCTTGGTCAGAATTCAGATAATGGCACCAATGTCTTGATATTAGAGATCCATTCTAAATCCTGCCCAATCTTGACCACATTCTAGAACCACCAGTTGTCTCTTGCCTAACAGTGGTATGGTGGCAGACACAGCATGCAGGCATGGGGACAGTCGTTCTGTGTTTTGTGCTTGTGCTGTTATGTAGCATGATTGCAAAACCTCTGACTCTCTTCACCTAGCATTAGAAGCACCACCTTTGGTGGCCCAGAGGCATGATGGCATGATGTGCAAACGAGAGGGAGAGGCATATTTTCAGCAAAACATTTCAAATCATTATGATGACTGTGAGGAGACCTTCACCAAGGCTTTCTGGATCACCAGTGTGCATCACCCAGTGCTAGGAAGCACACTATTTATAGCAGGTGGGGTCAGGCATAGAATGTCCAATGGATATGTCTAGGGCAATTATTTTCCTAGTTTTTCTTCCTGCAGGAAGATATTACCCATGTCAGTGGCTTATTTGAGCGCTCTGTGTATCTAATTGTGTGTGTGTGTGTGTGTGTGTGTGTGTGTGTGTGTGTGTGTGTGTGAGCATAAAAGTGTGTGGGGGTGTGGGAGGTGTATGCATATGTCTGTGTGCACTTGAAAGCCAAAAGCCAACCTTGGATGTTGTTCGTCAGCAGCTATTCACCTTGTTGTTGTTTTGTTTGTCTTCTTCTTTCTTTTCCTTCCTTCCTTCCTTCCTTCCTTCCTTCCTTCCTTTGTTTCTTTCTTTCTTTCTTTTTTCTTTTTTTTTTTTTTGGAAACAGCATCTCACTCTGTGGTTCTGGCTGGCTTGGCTTGGAACTGCTTATGTAGACCAGGCTGGCCTCAAACTCACAGAGATGTGCCTGCCTCTGGTGGGTGCTGGGATTAGAGACATTTACCAATCTCCACTTAGTTTTTTGAGACAGGGTCTCTCCCAAGCATGGAGCTGGCTGTCCAGTGTACCCTGGGGTTCAGCTGTTTCTGCCTACTAAGTGCTGGGATTCCAAGGGTATGCCACCACAGCTGAGTTTTTCACTTGGTTTCTGAGGATCAAAGTAAGGTCCTCTGCTTGCGTGGCAAACATTTTACTGGCTGAGTTACCTCTTGAATCAGTGTCTTGTTTTGTTTTAGTTCTTGACTTTTCAAAACAAAGTTTCCCAATGGGATGCTCCTTGTGTTCGAACTCCTGTGTAGACCAGCTTAGCCTCAAACTTGTAGTGACTTCAGTGTGTTAGGATTACTGGTATGTTTCACCACACCTGGCTTCCTTGTGTTTTCGCTAGGCTAGAGAACAAATCCAACTTTCTATTTCTACTGGATGGGAAAGAAAGGATGGACAGAGGGATGAACACGCTTAATCTGGGCCTCCAAGCTCTTGAGCATAGGCCATTGGCTTTGATGTTTGATGTTCTCAATTTTTTTTTATTAGCAAGAGAATATTTAGGGAGATGGCTCAGAGGTTAAGAACACTGGCTGCTCTGTGAGAGGTTCTGGGTTCAATCCCCAGCAACCACATGGTAGCTCCCAACCATCTGTAGTGAGATCTGGTGTCCTCTTATGCCCTGCAGGCATACTGCAGACAGAACACTGTATACACAATAAATAAATCTTTAAAAAAGAGACAATATTTAACATTTTTATTGTGAATGTTAGGAAAGACCCGGTTAAGTTATTATCATATTTATTAATCTCTCTCTTTCTCTCTGTGCATTCATGAGTTAACACACATGGCACTAATGGAGGTCAGAGGACAATTTGTAGGAGTCAATTCTATCCTTCCACCTGGTGGGTCTTGGGGACCTAACTCAGGCTGGTGGCCAGTGCCTTTCTTTACCACTGACCCTTCTTACTATCTTTAAAATTAAATGTTTTTCTTGTATGTGTGTTTTTTTTTTCAGTTTGTATATCTACACATGCCTGATGCCAATGGAGGCCAGAAAGAGGGTGTCAGATCCTTTGGATCTGGAATTATAGGTGGTTATAAGTTACCATCTGGGTGCAGGGAACATAATTTGGGGCCTCTAAAAGAGCAGTCAGTGCTCTTAACCACTGAGATATCTCTCCAGTCATCTAAATTATTTTTTTAAATCTCCCACTCCATACATAATTATAAAAAATCTGAAAACATAATTTCCAAACAATAGTTTTCAAACAAAGGAACTTTTCCCCTGCCTCAGGAAATATTAGCCTAGGCATCTGTGGGTAAATCTGGAATGGCTGAACCTCACTTCATGACATGGCTTTTGTTCAGTGAGCTACCTATCCTACTATTCCATTTTAAGATTGACCTCACTGTTTCTGTGAGCATTTCCAAACAGTGGGACATAGACTAGGAAGCCAAGCATGGAGGAGCGACATGCTACAATACCCATTTAAAATGCTACAACATTCATAAGGAAATTCATTCATTCCTAAGAGTCTGCACATTCTTAGTTCTTAATCCATTCAGGATCCCCATCTACAGCAATGGTCCCCAGACTATGGGCTGTGGACCCAGCATCTCCTGGAGCTTGTACAAATACAGGCTGTTCAGATCTAGGCATACAGGAACACACCAGGCATTTTAATGACTTCTAGACCATTCTGCTGTGAGTGCAAGTTTGAAAACTGAGTTTAAACTGTAATTTCCTGGCCAAATAGATCTTCACTCCCATGAGGCATTTTCATTCTTTTTAATTAAAAAAGGATCATCTTGTTTAATGCTATATACCATAAAAAGGAGACTACAAAAGTAACAACCTCTAGGTTGTTACTGAGTGTGATACCACATTTCTTATTAGTTAAAAAAACAAAAACAAAAAACCCCAAAAACATTTATGTGTATGTGCCTGCACATAGGTATGTGTACACATGAGTGCAGGTGTCCCTGGAGGCCAGAAGGGGTCAGGTCCCCTCGGATAGGAATGGCAGGAGGTTGAGGGCCACCCAATGTGGGTACTGAACTAAGGTCCATTGAAAGAGCAGCAAGTGTCCTTAACCTCTGTACAATCTCTCCAGTCTCTTTCTGGCTTTTAAGTAAGTAACATGTGGTAAGAAAAGGAGAGTTTTCAAAAATATTGAGATATAAGGGGTTGGAGTTTGTTCTTTGTTTCATTGCTATGATTAATTGTTGACAGGATATCACGTATCTGAGACTGGCCTGGAACTCACTATGTAGTAAAGGATGACCTTGAACTTCAGGTCCTCCTGCCTTCATCTCCTTACTACCAGGATTACAGCCATGTGTGGTTTATATAGTGCTGGGGTTTGAACCCAGGGCTTCACGCATGCTTGGTGAGCATTCTACCACCTGACCGAGTTTTCCTGGCTCGCTGGCTGCTGAACTTCATCTCTTGTCTCCTGAAATCCTCTTGGAAGCAGCTTTCCTGGGATCAGCCACTTTGGTGATTGCCGGTTTTCCGGCTCGCCCTTGGCAGCTTCCGCCGTTGGCAGCTTCCTCTCTCTCTCTCCTGGGCACTTAGATCTGAGTGACCCAGACAGCTGTTCTCTCTTCCTGGTTTGAGTCTATGTGAGCACTTCCATACTCTAAGGCCTCTCCGAGCCCCTAATTAATCCCTTAAAAGTGCACTCCACATTACAGATATCCAAACCCAATTCTTCCTCAGGCACGAAGTCCACAGTCCCACTCCTGAAATGCCTGCGTGATAACAGCTAACAGCAGTGGAGAAATGTTTGACTTTTTCCATCACTAGATGTGGTGTGGAACCTTTGAAAGATACCAGGTATGCCAACAGTGGGTCAGCTTCCTCCCTCAACTCCACTTCGGGGACTGCAGGACTCTGACTATCTTTGAAGGTCTTTTTATTTTCTGGATAAAACGGTAGGAATATGTTTTCTTTCAGTTCTGGAGTCTGGAAGTTCTTATGGTCACTCGCCACTGGGTGTTTGTTTCTTCCAGTCTTACTAATGTATTGCCGTCTTCTTACTGATAATATTGCTGTACGCAGCGTCTTCTCTGTGTACACTTGTGGGGGGGGAATTGGCATTTGTAACATGAAAAATAAGAGACCCAGAGACTGACACCGGGGTTCAAGCTTCAAGATGAAGATCAGAAAAGCAAAGCAGTAGCTTCTTACCTTCACCTCAGGCTGAAAGGGCTGATCCTGTCTCCACCAGCTCTCACCAAGCCTCAGACTGAAACCTCTTCTCAATGAGGTTTCAGTGTGGCTGGAGAGAATCAATGCCTTCCTAGCCTCAATGTGATTGGAAAACGAAAGCCAGCCCCAAGACCCTTAAATACCTCTCTTGAGCTCTTTTAGACTGATTCAATCTTGTGTAGCCCTGGGTGGCCTTGAACTCAGAGAGATCCTGAGTCCTGGGTTTAAAGGTGTGTGCCACCACTGCCTGGCTTCTAACAAGTATGGCTGCTTTGTTATTTTGACCTCCAGTGGCTTTAATAAATCATAAACAATGTATCACCACAGACATTCTGCTATGTTTTCCATATTATTATTTAACTATTAGGTTTTAATTGAGAAATAAATTTATCCTGTACAACCTGATATTTCAAAGTATTTATATGATTCAGTGGCTAAATTCACCCTGTTTAAGTGTGTGTTGCCTGAGAGTGCCCCTTGCCGAGCTCATTATCTCTTGATCCATTAATTCTCTTCGTTTCTTAACCACGGATGGAAAGTCACCGCTCCCATCTCCCTTCCCTGTCAGCAGGCCTTTTATCTTTTGGGGCAGGGATTAGGTGTCGAGGGTGGGGTGGGGGTGATGTATTAGTGGCTCTGAAAACTGACTCCTGCCCCATCCAGCTCCTGTGTGGCCTGGCATCGATGTGTACGGCCTGGCATCATAGGCAGTTTGTAAAAACACCTTTGGGTCTCATCATTACAAAGCACCTCAACCAGTCCAAGAAGGGAGTGGGGAGTTCTCGTTGGCACTTTTTTACTGGCAAAATAATAGATCTGGAAGACAGCCATCTTCCCACAGGTTGGAATAATGAAAGGCAAAGCAGGGCTTGTCCCGGTTCATGTTAACTTGACCTTTGCTTTTACCAAATCCCCTTGGCTGAGTGGATACATTCTATATCAACACAGCCCAAACAGCAGCTCAACGGTTTTGTTCTGTGAAGATTTGACTTAATGCATTTATGGAAATCACATTTGTATTGACTTAACAAAAGAAAGTTCCATCACTTTTGTAGAAGCATATATATATATGAGAAAATAGTGAGTAACTTGATCAGGGCTACATGGGTGTCATAGTTGATTGCCCCTGGGATCTCTGATGGGACTCCAGTTTCCTATGCACAGCTCTCTCCACGGTAAGAAATGATATGAACCAGGTTAGGTGGGATTTTCCAAATCTCTCCTGCACCCCCACCCCCTCCACCCGAGAAATACAGACACGTGGGTTTCTTTCATTAGGTCCGTAGACTCTGCCAAGCTCTCAGGATGGGAGCAGGGGCTCTGGAGATGCTTTCAACTGGCTGAAGCTGGGGATGGCTGCATCAGGGGGAAAATGGGTGAAGGCATTAAATTCTTTTAGCTTAAAAAATATAGTGCAATATTGTTATTTGGGGTTCATTTCCTTCTTAATGGGCATTTTGGGTAAGTTTTTGAATAGGAGGCCACTGCAAGAACTCTGACCACTAACTAGGCTTATTTAATTTACTAATTAATTTATTTTGGTGTGTGTGTATGTGTTAGGGCTTGAGCCCAGGTCCTTTACCATGCAGCTAAACTTCTGACCCTTCATTCTTTATGTACAATTTTCTGTGGGAGGTTTGGCTTTCTGTCTAGCAGCATCGATTAAATTTCACTGAGTGAAACGCTGACTTAGGTAGAGCAAGCTTAGATTCAAATTTCACCCTCTAAGGGCTAGCCATTTCTTTCTCCTGCGAATCCCACATTTCCACATCACAACTCTTCCAAAAATAGGTATCAGTTATTAAATTGCTTCTCAGATAGTCTGTCTAGACCTGTGGTTGTCAGGGGACTGGAGGACTTAGTATCAGCAATGCTTGGGAGCTTGTTAGAAACACAGTCCTTTCGCATCCCAAAGCAGTGAGATTCCCAGGGAACATACTTCGTGTTAACATTTGGAAGCACTGATAAGGGCCATGTATTTTACTAATACCATGCACCTTTTTTTTTGCACAGATGTAACCAACTTCACAAAAATACTTAATTTTCAACTATCCCAGATATGTTCAGATTCTCCCTCTTGTTACTACTACTCCCTAAAGAGGGCAGTAAAATCACCACCTACATAGCATTTAGATTGCATAACCCCATATATGTGCATGGCTTAATCTTTACTTATGTCAGCACTTTCTGAACATCACGGCCTTAGGCAAATCATCATCTGCTCCTCATAAAACTGGTGAAGAGAAACTTTCTCCAAGTCTTTGCAGCTCCTTCACCTCCTCATGTGCTCAAGCAATCTTCATTTTCACCCAAAGTTATAACAGAGCAGTCACATTTATCTTCCCTCTGGTCCACTGTCCCCCTTGAGGACAAAGACTCTGTCCCATTGAGTCCCCTTGAGTCTTTAAATATTTTCTGAATAAATGGATCATGCAAAACTGCATCTTTGTATCTTCAAGCCAAGAATTCCATGACACTAGATATGTGGTGTAGCTTTGGACACAACCATTGAAGACGCAAGAGCTCGTGGTTTAGACAACTCCTCTCTAGCTGGGAGACAGTCTCAATGGTTAGCTGCCAGGCAACCACTGCTATCTTGCAACTTAAAGCTATTAAATCACACTTCATAAACAAGAGACAGGACCAAACCTGACCATAAGCAATAATGCTTATTGACCAATAGATCTGAAGCAAAAAAAAAAAAAAAAAAAAAAAAAAAAAAAAAAAAGAGGTTCAACCAATGTCCTTTTGTTATTGAGAAAATTATTCACAAGTTCTTTGCTACCAACAAGAGTAACTGAATGGCAATTTGCTACTTGGAAAGTGTCCACCAGGCAAAGCAGAACTTTCATTGTTTCTTCTTTTTTAAAAACAAGTATTTCGAGTAAAACAAAATGGTAGGAGAGGGAAAAAAAAAACCAAACAAAAACAAAACAACAGCAACAACAAAACCCCCCAACAGCCTCCATAGCAAATGCCACTTCTGGAGATGAAAAAGTGTACCTGAAATGAAAAAGGTCACTGACGGGCGTTGACCAGTTAAACACTATAGAAGGAAAGATGACACAGCATTATGGAGTTTTTCCCCTTCCTTCCTCTGTCCCTCTGTCCCTCCCTCCCTTCTTTCCTTCTTTTTCTTCCCCACCCGCCACTGGGTTTTTCTGTATAACAACTCTGGCTGTCCTGGAACTCACTCTGTAGACCAGGCTGGCCTTGAGCTCACAGAGATCTGCTTGCTTCTGCCTCCTGAGTGCTGGAATGAAAGGCATGTGGAGTTTATAAAGTAGGCCAAAGTAAAAATAATCCATGTAGCAGACACCTATAGCATGGAGAAGGGGAAGAGAAGTTGAAACACCTTTCTGAGCCGTTTTGATGTGTCAGATGGCTAATGTTATTTAAAAATATATTACAGTCAGGGAAAGATGCACACCACAAACTCCAGGGCAACGTCTAAAACATGGAAAATAAGCTGTAGGATGGAAATTTCTGTGTCTCCACTGGACGGCGTTCTCTCCCACCTACCAATCTCCACAGCTGCATATTAAATAACCACTCTGAGGCTTAATATGAATTATAAACTGTTTGGTCAGTGGCTAAGGCTTCTTATTTGCTCTCTCTTAATTATAAACCCAGTTCTATTAATCTGTGTATCTCCACGTTGTCTTGGCTTACCGGTGATGCCTGGCCCTCTTGCTCCCTTGGCAGTTACACGCATCTCCCTTTCAAGCCACTCTCTGCCTTCCTCTTCCCAGCTTCCCCTAGTGTGGAAGCCTCGCCTGTACTTCCTGCCTGGCTACTTCCTGCCTGTGCATTGACCAAAATAGCTTTATTCACCAATCAACAAGAGAAACTATATTCACAGCATACAGAAGGATATCCCCATCAATAAGCCTTTGATGAAACTCACCACAGTAGCAAATTGATCAAAAGAAAGGCAAACAACAACAACAAACAAACAAAGATCAACAACAACAACAAAAATCTCAGATAAATAAAAAATCCAACCAGTTTGGTAGTAGCATTATTGAAAATGACCCAAACACTCCAATTAGAGGAAAAGGCTGTCAGATGTGATACAAAACCAAAAACAAAAGAAAGCAAACCACCCTAAACACACACTGTCTACATTTAAAAAGAAACATACTGTGGGAAAACAGAGCAGGAAAAATATATTGTGCTAAAACTGAGCTCCGAAGAGCTTGAATGTACTGTGGGTGGCTTGGTGGTGGTGTATGTGCCGAGCTATCATGGAGACCCAGTTTCAACCTTAGCACCCAAAAGCAACAGGTAAAAATAAAATAAGAAAATTTTCTCTAGTGGCTATGTTAGTATCAGATAAAATAGACTTCTGAAAAGTGCGCCGTGTCTACAAAACACAGCAAATTTTGTACCCGGTTTTATGTAGCAGCGACCATACCTGCCTGCTTTTGTTTCTGTACATATACATAAGGACCCCTGATTTTGACTTTTTCTCCCTTTCTAGAAGCTTGAGGAAGCTGCAGTCAATGTGATGGGTTAGCAGTGAGACCTTTCAAAGATAGCTGGACTATGAACTCCATGAATGAATTGGGCCCTTTGTAAAAGAGGGCTCATGCAGCATTTTGTTGGCTTTTTCTGTCACACATAGGCAAGACATACTACTCCTCCCCTCAAGGAGATGCGACAGGCACATGCTACTGAGGAGGAAGATAGTCTTACTGGCGCTCATCTTGGTCTTTTCAGTCTTAGGTATTGTGTTATAGAAACAGTCAATGAAGGCAGGGAGTCACAGTATCTTATGGCATCTACAGAGACATCTCATTGGCTCATATTATGATGAGGTTCATAAACCCTACCTTCAGCTGTGGTTTGCCCTTGATTTTACCAGCCCCTGGTCTGATCCATGCTTTCCTAGGGCTGTTGTCTCTCTTGTCTACTTCCTGCTACCTCTTACAGCTACCATCTTGGTACCTATTCTATATTCCCTGCCATCTGGCTCAGGGCACGTGCTCACCATTTCACTCAAAGGTGACTGGGCTGGGAAATAACTTCTGTGCACTTAGGCTCTATTGAAGAGACTCTTGGAAAGGCAGCTTGGTGTCACAGCTCTTTCACTGTTACACACTTTGACTAGGGTAGAGTGCTGAGCAGGAATGGTTTCACATTATAGCTTCTATTGAAACATCTTCTCCCCTCTTCCCTGTTGCCGATAGATCGCAATTCCTCACTCCCCCTTTTTTACTGGCTATTGCGGCTCTCACATACTCATGCTATTCAGCATCATACCACACTATCTACACCAGCATTTACTGGGATTCTTCTTGTTCCCATGATTGGATTCCATTATCCACTTTTTTTCCAGAAGGCCCTTTTGACTTCCATTGAAGAGAGTATGAAGAAGCATCCCACACACCGTCTTCACTTGTTTTAGTCATTGAGCTAACTGAGTACATACCATGGACTGTGCATGGTAGTTTACACATGTGTTTTCAAGAACCAGGGAGAGAGGATCCAACTTAGAATTTATTGAGATAATTCACAAAACAAGAAATGTGGAAAGATTAGGTAAAATATCCCATATTGATTCATTTAAAATTAGAAACCCTCAAAATGGAAAATCAGAGTGCAAAATGCCATCCATTAGATTGAGTTTCTTAAAACAAGCATGGTTGTGAAAACTAGTTATGGACAGTTCTGATTCCAGGCTGCCTTTGATCCTTTAGGTAAGGGGACAGAGGCCATTTGAGGGCAAAACTGGGTCCCTGGTGCTTTGACACAGCCAGCCTTGAATGAGGGTGTGGAAGTGAAATGACATCCCAAAGCTAGCCACTCAGAGAGAGTGGCCTCCTTTTCACAGACACCAGCCTTATGGGTCATCGAGTGAAACAGGAAGACTTTCACCTTCCCAGATCTCAAAGAAATGGCCAAGCAATCATTCTCTATAAAGTAGTTCTAATGTTTAATTTGGGATCTGGCTTATTGTATTTGATGTATCTTGTCACTGTGTCATCACATCATTACAAGGGTTTCTTGACATGGAGATTGGGAGCACGTGTGCTGTTTGTAGACTAGGATATGGGAATGCATGCCTGCAGGGTTATGGGAAGGATGAGGTGAGCTAATGTACCCATGTTTAGTTCTCCCAGGTCAGGGTCTTCAAAGGCTGCTGTTGGACAAAGTAGAAACTGCAAATTTCATAACATGACTTTCAAAGATCCTTGGTGATCTGGCTCCACTCCACTCCTCACTTCACCTTAATTGAGTGGGTTAATGCAAGCATTCTGTATTGGGCTATTGCAAGTATTCTGAATTGGCCTGTTTTTGTGCATTGATTTGTTCTGTTCCCTGACTGAAGATCTCATTCCCTTTGCCCATCCTACCCCTGCTCCATGGCTTGCTCACACACTTTGGGAGGGCTTTCCCATTGTCTGGGCCAAGGAGAACAGTTCTCTTTGCATGTTCAGATCACTCTATCTGAACCTTATAGAAACCCCTACTTTTTACTTTTGTTTTAGCAAATATTGACTGTATCTCTGTGTGTTCTAAAGAACAAGATCAAGGTCACTGACCATTCTTTAGAACACACAGAGATACCTGGGACCTATATGGTGGAAGGAGAGAATTGATTCCCACAGTTGTCCTCTGACCTCTACACATAAGATATGGTACGTGTGTGTGCGCGTGCATGCGAACACACACACACACACTAAACAAACACATAAATAAATGTAAAATTATCTTTATCATTTTCCTCATTGGTTCTATTTCAGTTTTGGAGCCAAGGAGAAGTTTGCTTTCTAATCCATACATGAACTCTACATATGCATGCATATCTCTATCTCTATCTCTATCTGTCTGTCTATCTATCTATCTATCTATCTATCTATCTATCTATCTATCTATCTATCTTTGGGATTCATAAGCTAAGCTCCTCCAGCTCCCTTGACAGTGTGTGTAACAATCCTTTTGACCTCTTTTTGGATTTCCTGTTTGTTAACGATCATCCTAAAATGTAGGGGCAGAAAGGTCCATGCTCACCTCTAGTTATAAACTATGTTTACTTCAAGGCACATCCCTATAGATGCTTTGCAAATATCATCTCACTTAATGCTCTAAATAATCATTGTGATGCAAGTAGTTCTTACTATCATTTTATAGATCAGAAATCCATAGCTTATTAAGACATTGATGGACTCAAGGTTTTACAATCATAAGACTAAAAGTGTATGTGGTGATTTTTCTAAAGTCAACAACTCTCCATACATGATTGCACTTACTGTTTAACAACTTAATTGTAATAAATCTAATCCATTGAACATGTTACAGAAAATCCAGTGACTCTACAGTGGCTAGTGGGCCCAGCAGTGTGGTCTGAGCAAATGCCAAGTGACACTCCTCATTGCTAAGGGACTACCTTGATGGCACACTGTAGGCTCTTGGTGCTCATTCACCAAGCCATTGCAAGTGATTAATTGTGGCAAATAACTGTTATGGAATGGCTGGGAGGAAAGAACAGGCAGGTGATTTCCTTGAATGCATGGTAAGTTAGAACAGGTTGGCTTCCTTGTCTGTTCTAAAAAGATGATACAAGCTAACCTGCACTGATGTGAAGTAGAGGGCAGTGATGGGACCGGAAATGCCCTGCCATGCCCTTTAAGAGGAGGGAGGAAATATTTTTAAACATGTGGGAAATCTAATAAAGCTTTATGGAGGCAGTTGCATTTGAAGAAATTCCATGCTTTCATCTCATTCTCTAAAGACGGTTTTTCAATTGGCCTTTCTTATAAACGAGTTTTATGAAAATCAAATAAAGCAATTCAAGGGAGTTTAGTAAAATGACTGTCATTTAGTGAGTCATCACTAAAGTTAACTATTTACCACTGGAGAAGCAACATTAGACTAGGATGGACTGAAGTCATCCAGGCCTTGTTCAAATCCAATCTGGTGTAATTAAGATCACTTAATTTCTCTGAGCCTCAGATCACCAACTAGAATGGAATGGATGACAACACTACTTAAGTAGGTGGATTATATGAGCTGATGTAGATATCACACAATCATATATTTGGGAAAGACTTTATATCTTTTTTTGTTTGTTTGTCTGATTGGAGTACTTATCTTTTGAGCTGGGCCTTGAAAGCTGAGTAGGAGTTGGATAAGAGGCAGAACATGTTAGATAGAAGATACCAGCATGAAGTACACTGTGATCAATAAAGATGTCATTTCATTGGGCTACCTCAACTGCCTGAGGAATTCAGTGACAAGGACTGGGGTCTGTTTTCCTGGGCCATTGTGTTGTGGTTGAGATTATGCTGGCTTTTATTGTTCCTTTGTTCCTCCAAGTTCTGTACCACTTTTATGCCTTCAGCTGTTTCTCCCTGGACTCTCTGACCTCTGCCCCATCTTGCACCTCTTTCCTTAATATTCTACAGAAGATGTTAAAAGATTGCCTCAAACAAAACTCAAATACCTACCTCACCCACTAACCTCTTCAATGGCTCCCTGAAGCTCTTAGGGTAACAGTGAAGTCTTCCGAATTTAAAACTTTCTTCTGCTTGATCTAGCTTCTCCTTTACATTGGGAGCTAGTCAAAATTCTTGCAGAAAAGAGCATCAACATGTGGGTGATGACAAGATTGTGGAGATCTGTGGTGATGTATTATTTATGATTCATTAAAGCTTGCCTGAGGATTCAGAAAGCAAAGTCAGCCACAAGCCATAGAAGCCGGGCACACACCTTTAATCCCAATGACAGGAGGTGGTGGTACACAACTTTAATCCTAGGACTCAGGATTAAGAGGTAGATAGATCTCTGTGAGTTCAAGGCCACCCAGATCTACACAAGATTGATCCAGTCTTAAAGAGAAACAGCTCACACAAAGATGATCTCAAAACCTGGGATCACATGCCTTTAATCCCAGCATTTGGGAGGTGTATAAGTCAGGAGCAAGGTTTCAGCATCAGGCACTCATTCTCCAGACACATTGAAGATAGGAAGACAATGAAGTCTCAGATTCTCCAGCCATGATAAGGAGAGGCAGCAGTCTGAGGTTTGGTGCAGCCAGAATCATCTGTCAGTCTGAGCTAGAGATAAGAGCTAGTGGCTCTCTGCTTTGCTTTTCTGATCTTCAGCTTGAAGCTTGAACCCCAACACCCACTCTGGGTCTTTTATTTATTGTGCAACAGAGATCTAACAAGTGCTGTCCTCTGTGGGTTAACTTAGGAGCTTTCATTGCCTCTAGTGGAAGAGCCATTGCAGAGTCTGTAGGGCTGATCTCTAGATGAGATCCCTTGGTGGAAGCCTTGGCCTTGAGTACAAGGGAGAAGCCAACCCCAGCCATTTGTCAAGATGGAAGCGGGGAAATAAATTCTTCAATTTTACTCCATCCCACCCTCTTCTTTCCTGCTACTGATCAAACCCAACCAGAAACCAAAGGTTAGAAATATCTATTGACAAAATTGGTGTAAGTGAGACTCCCTACACATGAAGAATACTGTACAAGTGGGGCAAATGCATTTGCAGGACCACTTGGAAGTCTATAACAGGCCCTTGCATGGTTGTTCCAAGCCACCTTATTAGATATGTGCATTATTTCCTTTCGGTCTTTCATGATTGCCTCTTTACCTAGCTGATGCCCCCTTGTTGTCTAATGTAAGCCTGAGTATGAAGTACCCATGCAAGTAGCCTTCCATGATCGTTCTCCATTTTGGTCATGTTCCTCAGGACTTCCTGCAGTTTTCTTTTGACTCATGCATGGAAATTTCATATTAAATTAACTGTATACCTACTTGCTTTATAGTCTCTTTTAGATATCACAATAATAGAGGATACATGTGTGCATATACCCATTTGTTCATGTCCATGTGGAGGAGAGATGGAAAGTTTGAATATCATTCTCTAGGTAAACTTGCCAAGGAGGCTAGGCTGGCTGGCTAATGAGCTCCAAGGATGTACCTGACATTGTCCCCCTAGTTCTGGCATTCTCCATGCACGCCACCAGGGCTGGCCTTTCCTGGTGGCTGAATTCAGGTCTTTGCAAGGCAAGCACTTTACCAACTAAGGTATTTCTTAGTCCTCCTTTCTTCTCTCCTCCTCCCTCCTTCTCCTTGTCTCCTGACATAGAGTCTCACTCTGTATTCCAGATTGACCTAGAAGTCACTTTGGTCTCAGACTCACAGCAATTCTCCTGCTTCAATCTTCCAAGTGGTGGGATTACAAGCATGGGCCACTGTGCTTGGCTTAGAATAAAGGCTACAAAAGCAAATTTCCTTTGTCTATGATGTTGAGGTATTGTGAAGTGTAAGGGATATGGACATGGGTGGTATCTGTCCTCAAGAGTTCATAGTTTAATAGAGGAGGCAGTTAGTTAAGTAAACAAAATAAAATCATTGCATGCTACAAAATCTATTTTAGTTGTCTAAACAAATTCATCTCTAAAGCTCACGGGGGAGAACAGGGCATTCTGTCTCTGTTACCATGCACTGGGGACATTTAGCAGAGGACATTTGAGCTGGACCTTGAAGGATGGATAAGGTGAAGGACTTCCCAGGAGAGGGGACAGAAGACAAACAGGAGACCATGGCACACTAAGGCAAGCACTCATTTGACCTGTGTACTTTCTACAATTAGAGGTGTGGACTATGCAGCAGAAATTTCCGGCAGGCTTGAAAGTCAATGGTGATCTTACACAAGCCGCAAGATGAGGGAGAAAATGGAGACACTGGAAGACAGAAGAAGAGAGATTTAGAAACTTAATGATGAACAGGAGAAGTTGGCCAATAGACACAAGCAGCCAAGAATCATCAGAGGATGAGAAGGGCTTTGATACACTAAAAGAATCCCTGATGAGTTATTGCTTTAAAGAAACCCAAGTCTCCACTGGTCCCAGTCCTGGGAACTGGCTTATGACCTGAAAACAGATCTGCCATGTCCTAGGACAGCTTGTACTTTTGCTGGGGCTCCCGAGTCTGGTTCATTGGGTAGTTCCATTGGCACTGCTTTGCAGTACTTTTGAAATAACCTTTCCTCTGCCTGTCAACCTTGTGTAGTTCTCTATCTTTATTTAGGATTTCTTTTTTGGGGGGTGGGGTCAGCATTCATCTGTAGACTGTTTCTCAAAGTATGTTCTTTCCACCTGCCAATTCACAGCATTCATCTCAATTCAATGTCATTTTCTCAATTATCTGTGAGGCACTGGGAAGCCAGTACCTGTATTAATAATTAATGCACCCAGTTCACCTAGTGGACATATGTGCTAGACAGACATGGTATCCGATATTAGAGATATGCAGATGAATAAGGCATTGTCCTTGCTCTCGAGGAACATACAGTCTAGCAAGGGAGATGTGCACAAGGCAGATTTTTACCAAAGTGATGGTGCACGGAATGATAAGAAACCCTCTAGAATCTTATGGAAAGTACAGAGAAGGTCATTGAGGTGGAGGAGGGCATGGAGGGCTTCCTGTAGAAATGACTTCTGAGATGAACCCCAGAAAAGTGAATGGAGAAAGGACTCTGTGAGAGGGAAAGATTTGGGCATGGGTATTAAGCAATTGCTTATCTATTTTTGGTAAATTCGGATTGGGGTAGGTAGTGTTGGATTTTGTGGTCAGAGCTGTATATTGGTTGTGATTCAGTTGAATGAATTATGAGACAAGCTAGCAGGAAGGGCATTCAATTCAAATGAGAGATGGGGAAGAGCAAAGCAGTAAAAACAGACAGACTTAGAGACAGAATGAATATGGAGAGATAAGTGACCAACAGATTACTCATACCACATCCTAGTACAATATCTGCGAATGATGCAGATACTGTACCCATGAGATTGGGTCTTGAGTTCAAGTTGATTCCGTCCACTTACTTCCTGTGACTCTTCACAGTAAATCAGTTTTACCGAGTCTCGTTCTCCCCACTGACAGAATGGCATCATGAGTGGTGTGGTAGTTTGAAAGAAAATGACCCCCAAAGAGAGTGAGTGGCACTTTAAGGAGGTATGGCCTTACTGGAGTAAGTGTGGTCTTGTTGGAGGAAATGTGTCACGGTGGAGGTGGGCTTTGAAATTTCATATATACCCAAGGTACATCCCAGTGTCTTAGACCACTCCCTGTTGCCTGTGGGTCAAGGTGTAAGAGCTCTTCTCTAGCACCGTGTAAGCCATCATCACAATGACGTGTTTTCTTTCACAGCAATAGGAAGGGTTTTAATGAAGAATAACTGGAATAAAGACTGTAGGACACTGCATGGCCTAACCACACATAGAATGTTATTGCTCAAGTGCTGACTGGGGCTACTATAAATTGAACCTTGCATTTCTGTTTGGATTTTGCAAAATAATAACCTCTTCCAACATAAACCATGGAGAAGACTTGTTCAGTAAACAGTACCCAAACTTTGAATTTGGGGGTGAGGTGGGGTGGAAGCAAGACAAGAAAAAGTGATAACTAACCATCTTTTGTTCTGACTTAAGCAACTGTCTCTTGCTCTAATTTTTAACTGAACACTATTTATTTTTATTACCTACTTATTTCCTTTTCAAAATTATCTTTTAGTTACAATGTAAAATAGTGGGTTTTTGTTATTGTCAGAAATAAAATCTGTTAGTCCATTTTCAAAGGTACCTTGACACTTTGGGCCAGGCTATGAATGAATAGGAAATACTATTGCTAATACCTTGCTAATGCCTGCTAGTGTAGCTGTCATCCTAACCCAAAGCCCTATCCATAAACATGAAGTTGAGAGAAGAAGGCTACTAATGTTACTAATGGCCAAGCTTGCTCGCAAGATCATGTGTCTGACAGAAATAAACCTACACATGTTTTTTTTTTTTTTTTTTTTTTGGTGGAGAAAAAGATAAATGTAAGACGGAAGATGAAGGAAGATGAAGATGCCGGGTAAGCTTGTACTTGATTACATAGCAATGGGAAAGGAGGGAGGGACTCGCTTCTTAGGGTTTAAAAATCTCTTCTCTGCAGGCAGTTAGCTGTACCTGCCATAAAGGGCTGACCCCCTTCTTTGCAAAGTCATAAAATTAACGGCTTCAATGCTACTCTTACTATGGGTGAGGGTCGTTGTTTCTCACAATCGCATCTTCACAAAGGTCTTTACATTTCATTTTCACTCTCTTCCTGTCCCCAGTCTTCTCCCACACCACCCACTTCCAGCTGTTTTCCTTTCTTCTAGTGAGGAGCCCCTTCTGCTTTCCTGTTATGGATTCCATTGTCCTCTCTAATTCCCGCCTTCCTTAAGGTCTGCTCCCCAATTCTCAGAATTGTCATAGCCCATAAATGAATATACATAAATACATGCATATGGATACACGTTTATAATTTAAAATTCGGCTTCCACATTTGAGGAGAAATAGGCACTGTTTTTCTTTCTGAGTCTAGCTTATTTTGCTTAATATAATGATCTCCAGTTCCATCAATTTTCCTGAAGGAATCATGATTTCATTTCATTTGTGGCTATATAAAATTCTACTGTGTGTATGTATTGGATTTTCTTTATCCATTCATCTGTTTATGGACATCTAGCTGGCTTTATTTTCTGGGTATAGTGAGTGCACCAACAAATATAAATGTGGAAATGTCTCTGAGATATGTTGACTTGAGATTTTTGGGTAAATACCCAAGAATAATATCCTTTAATTTGAAATAAGCATTATAGCTTGAGAGGGTGGTGCATGCCTTTAGTCCTAGCACTTGGGATGAGAGGATAGGAGGATCAGGAGTTCAAGGTCATCATCAGCTGTATGACAAATTCTTGAGACACTGTTTCAGAAAGCTAAATAAACAAATAAAGCAAAATAAAGTAAACCTGAATATTATATTATAATATTACAATATAGCTATCAGTACTGTGGAACAAACTTTGAACACTGTAAATACTATTACTCTCATTGGTTAATAAAAAGCTTACTGGCCAGTAGCTGGACTGGTAGAGGTTAAATGGAAGAGCCAAACAGAGAGGATGCTGGGAAGAAGGAAGGCAGAGTTTTGGGAGTCATGAGCCAGACTCAGAAGAAGCAACACGGGAAGTTCATAGATGAGGTAAACGAGCCTCAGGGCAGCACATAGATTAATAGAAATGGGCTAATTGAAATGATAAGAGCTGGCTGGAGACAAGCCGAAGATATCGGCCAAGCATTTTTGATTAATATTAAGTCTCTGTGTGATTATTTGGGAGCAGCTGCTGGGACACAGAGAAAAGGTCACGCACATAGCAATGACGCCGTTAGATGTGTAAGAGAACCTAGCATGATGGATGCATAATTTGTTCCTAGTATTGAGAATTTTCTTCCTATTGTTCTTTTTCAGAATGAAAATCTTTTTCAACCACCAATTGTTTGAGCTCTAGAAGCTCAATAATACACACAGGAAAGTCAGACTACAGGAGGTAACCTGTTTCGACTAGGGAAGCATTTGGAAGCACTTACCTTTCTCTTGGCGGTTCGCAAATTACTCTTAACTTTACTAAGTCATTTAAAAGTTTGAACAGTTGCAGCAGGGCACCATGGGGCACACCTTTAATCCCAGTACTTGGGAAACAGAGGCTGGTGGCTTTCTATAAGTTCGAGGTCAGCCTAGTCTACACAGTGCATTCCAGGACAGCCAAAGCTATATAGAGAGATCTTGTCTCAGAAAAACAAACAAAAACAAAATGAAACAAAAATGTTTAACAGTTGCTCATTCGAAAAAGCCAATACTTAGCTAATGGAGGGCAAACAACATTTGGAGAAACTTGGCTTTGAGGAGTGTTTTTAAAGTTTTGGGTGACATTCTAGAAGATTTACTACACTTTAAACAAAACATTAAAGCTCTAGTGCAAATAGTTGACTCAGTGGGATCTGGAAAACTGCCTTCTCCAGGTTCCCAAGCTGGAACTTTCCATCACATCCTTGGCATGCAACAGCCAGGCAGACACAGTTCTCCGATTGTCACAGGACTCTGGCCTAGGCTAGATCTACACTCCCTCCTCACAAGGTTCATGGAGACAACATCCAATTCTAGTTACAAAGAAAGGAATAAGGAGCTCTGAATAATGCTTGGAGCCAGTTGTTGTCAGCAGTTCTGTTTGGCCTCGGAGTAGGGTGATGTGAGTCATTTGTGAGCATGAGGGGGCAGCTTGTTACGGGAGGAGGAGGTTAGTTTTGTCATAATTGCAGGAAGTGTTGTGGTAGCTTACAAGTGAGTGGGCTTGCTTCTGCTGAAGGTTCTTTGAAACCTTTCCTAGAGCCAAAGTTCAGCGCTGGGTCCAGACATCAGGGTATAAAACAGAAAGTCTGTGCAGTGGACGATACGAGCCTGATAAACAAAGTGGCCTGGTCTCAAACACATAGCTGTTGTTCATATTTAAGGCAAAGCAGCAGAATTTGATGTTACAGGGCATAAAGACTTAATGAAATGTGTGACCAAATCAGAGGTGGGAATAGCTGCCTAGACACAGCAAGGACGATGTAGATAGCATCAGCCCACACAACACAGAAAGAGCCAAGCAGTCGTGAACCGGCTTGTCTGACTCAGAGGGGAGGGAGGGACTGGCTATGCATTGTCCCTCCTCTTGTACCTAGAAAATTCAGTCTTTGCTTTAATACTTTTTTTTTTTTTTAACCTTTATAGGTTTTGTAAGTTTCATTCAAGTGCCATGTACTTTGACCATATTAACCCCCCACACCATCTCCTTTCTACCTATCTCCTCAGAGACTACTTATTTTTAATTCAGTTTTTCCCTTTCAATACATTTTGATCATGTTTTTCACCTCCCCCACTTCTTCCCAGGTCCTCCCCAACTCCCTACCCACCCAACTTTATGCTCTTTCTCTCTCTCTTCCTAAAACAAAAGACCAAAACACCATACGAAACCAAAATCCAAAACAAATGAAAAACTCCAAAATGTCTCAAAGCAACAAAAAGTCTGTGAAAAAATATGGAGCTCCTTTTGTGTCACCCAACTACTCCTGGGGACGTGGTCTGCCCTGGAGTGTGATTGATATACCCCATGACACTCCATTGGAGAAAACAGATTTTCCTTTTGCCAGTTACAAACAGCTTCTTGGTTAGGGTGTATGTGGTGGTTTGAATGTGAATGAGAATAGGCTCATGTATTTGAAAGTCTGGTTCCTAGTTGGTAAACTATTTAGGATTAGGTTTAGGAGGTGTGGCCTTGTTGGAGGTGTGTCACTGGTACTGTGCTTGCCTCCATCTTGCACTCTATCTGTAACTTGTGGATCAGATGTGAGCTCTCAGCCACTGCTCCAGGTCCATGCCTGCCTGCCACCATGGACTCGTTGAAACTGTAAGCCAGCCCCCAATTAAATGCTTCCCTTTATAATTTGTCTTGGTCATGATGTCTCCTCACAGAAATAGAACAGTAGCTAAGACCCTATGTGGTGGGAGATGTCATTCTTTAAATATGTTTCTCTTATTGGTTAATGATTAAAGCACTGTTGGCAAATAGGAAGGCAAGACAGATGGTACTAGGAGACAAGGAAGATTCTGGGAGAGTTAGTAAGGAGGAGTCAAGATGTAGGATGTGAGAGAAGAGGTCTGGATGTAGGATGAGAGAGAGGTCTGGACCCTCTTTCCTGTAAGATAACACCACGTGGAAACACTTAAATGGATAGAAATGGGTTAATATTTAAGACAGAGCTAGCCAATAAGAAACGCTAATAACTGGTCATCAGTTTCATAATTAATACACTGTCTCTGCGTGTTATTTGGGGCTGACACTGCTCTGGGACCAGACTGTTGGAAAAGTGCACTTAACGAAATGATGCCCACAATGTGCAGCATGCATTTCCATGTAGAATGACAAAAGCTTAAAAGGGATTTTAGTAACAAAAGAGCAAAGTCAAGCACGGCTTCTTGGTAGCAGCATTTTCTTGGGTGGTCTCTGTTTTGCTGGAGACTCACAAAGCTCTTTTAAGGGAGGCTTCCTGACTCAGCATAAGCAGAAAAAAACTGCAAGGCTCTTTTAGGAGGCCCTGCTAACAATTGAATGGTGTGTGTGAGCAGCTGGCAATGGCGGTGACCACATCTCCAAGCCGGCAGCATGTTGCTTGATGGCAGAATAGACCAAGGCAGTGACATCTTGGGAAGACAGTGGCTAAAACAGCTGATGCTTTAATTTTAGCAATATTGTTTAGCAGATAAAAAACAGGTAGCCAGAAAAAGATAGACATGCAATAAAGAGAGATTCAAAAGGAAAAAGTAAAACTTCAAGGTTTACAGTGTGTTTAAAAATATACATAGGCTTATGAGAGCAACACAACAGGATAAATTATTATTATTATTATTATTATTATTATTATTATTATTATTATTAAAATAAATAGTGTAGCTGGGTGTGGTGGCACACATATTTAATTCCAGCACTCAAGAGGCAGAGACAAGCAGATCTCTGTGATTTCAAGACCAGCCTGATGTACAGAGTGAGTTCAAAGGCAGCCAAAGTTACACAGAGAAACCATCTCAAAAAAGGAATAAATAAAAGTAAAAGAAATAGAGTAATATAAAAGCCATGTAAAGATGGAAAATACACAGAGAGTCTGGATACTGTATGCTATTGTGTTGTTTTTGAATTGTTTGATTGCTGAGGAAATAGTAACAACTGCTAAAAGAAATGCCTCTGGATTAATTCAATTTATGTATCTTAAAAATGCCCTGACTTCAAAATTTAAGTATATGTTATTTCGGAAAAGAGATTTTATTTGTGTTTCCACAGAAAATGAAAAGCTGTGGATTCCTTCCAGACTAATATTCCTTCCAGACCCCCTAAAGCAGTGGTCCAGATGATCCAACATTCAAGACAGCTGGGACAAGGCAGCCTTGCAGATTACTACAGCCAGCATTTCTGCCTCTTCTTAGGATCCCAAAGACAGTGCCCCCTACCATAGGAAGCAGTTTGGAGAGAGCAAAGCCCACATTCCCAAATATTGTTTATGAGTATTTGTTTTCATTTATATGGGGTTGATTATAAATGGTAATGATCACAGTCAATCTCTTTTTAAAGGAAAAAAGGGGGAAATGATATAGGAATGAATACTTTGTGTTGGTGTGGGTTTTCATTTATTGATACAAATTTTAGGACAATTTTGGGATATGTAAATTTTTCCTCTTGTTTAAGTATTTTGTTTATACAGATATTTTAAAATGTAACACATAATTAAATACAGATTGTATATAATCATCTATAATAGTCAAAACTTATGTTAGTTAGGATTTCTAGATGTACAGAGATATATTGGAAATGGATAGTCTTCAAACCTTTCAAAGACTTTCAGAAAATGGCATTTAAAATGACACAACTGCTTCTGGCAAAACCAATTACGTCTGAGAGGAAGATGGGCATCGAAGAAACTTGTTATGGAGTTTGCTTTTGATATAGCAAGAGTAGCCATTTGGGCAAGAAACTGCTAAAGAGTGATTGCAAACCTTGCCTAGACTGTTTGACTGTTGCTGTATAAATTGGACATGAAGGACCCACAGGAAAGTGACTGCTGAACTCGCAAAACAAGATGGACAGTCCAGAAGGGTTCCTGCTTTGTGGAGGAGTCTGCCAGACATTCTGCAGGACACAGAGAAAAATGACTGACAAACTGCCATTACAGGCAGACAGTTTAAAATTCCCTGCTTCACTGAGAAGTCTGCCAGACACACTATGGCCTATGGGCTGAAGATGGATGCCCCAACATTACAGAAAAACTTCAGGTGACTGACTAGGTAGTGAGATGTCTCTGTCATTTCTAGAGTTTATATCTATCCTTCTTTGGTCTTTTATGGAGTTGAAGACAGATAGTTATGGTTATAGTTTTCTGATAGGATATTTCCTTGATAATCTTGATAATTCTTGATAATGTTAATTGGCTAGATAGTGTTAACTATAGTTCTTGCTTAATAACTGTTTTGTTATATTTAATTTTACTATGTTAAAGTTGAAGCCCTTCCTTTTATTTAGACAGAAAAGAGGAGATGATGGGGGAATGTTCTTCTGTATATACATTTGTCTTATGGGTTGACGAATAAAACACTGTTTGGCCAGGCAGGAAGTGACGTAGCATGGCAGATACTGTCACTAGCTAACCATAGAGGTCTGGAGGTCTGTACAGACAGGCAGGAAGTGACATAGCTGGGCAGAATCATAATATAAGCAGGGACAAACAGGATGTAGCAGGCAAAGGAGATGCAAGTCTGGCATTCCCAGTAAGCCAAGACCACTTGGAAATACTTAGGTTAATAGAAAATGTGTTAATAATTAAGTTGGCCAATGGCCAACAGTTTCATAATTAACATAGCATCCACATGTTCCTTTGGGGCTGTGAAGGGTGGCAGGACTTGCCAAGCCACTAAACTAATCGTTACACTCAAGTTCATTTCCCCACCTCAATGCCAGGACCCCATTTGGCTTGAATCTGTGCAGGCCCTGTGCATGCTGCCACAGTGTCTGTGAGTTCACATGTGTGTTGGTTCTGTTGTATCTAGAAGACACGATTTCCTAGGTGCCATCCATCTGCTTTGGTTATTACCGTCTTTCTGCCTCCTCTTTCACATAGATCCCTGAGTGGAGAGGTTTGATGAAGCCATTTAGGACTGAGTGTTTCAAATTTCCTCATTCTTTGCACGTTGACCAGTCGTGGTTCTCTGTGTTAATTCCCATCTACTTCTCTGATAGGGATTCTCACCTAGGAACTTTTCTTCTGCTCTAGTTTTTTTTTTTTTTTTGTAGCCCAGGCTCAAACTCACAGAGATCTGCTTGCCTCTGCCTCCAGAGTGCTGGGGTTAAGGGTGTGTGCCACCATATCCAGAGGGAAATTAAAAGTTTTGACTACAAATTAAAAAAAAACCTATAATTAAAATATAATTACAATCTCCAGACCAGGCGTGCGCGCACCTCTGTGTGTGTGTGTGTGTGTGTGTGTGTGTGTGTGGTGTTTGTGAATTGAATTACGGTTGCTTGAATGAGTACAGATGGAAGATAAACACTAAACCATGAACAACTTACCAGTGGCTACATTACTGAAGAAAACACATCCCACCCCTATTCAGTGCTGTCCCCCTTGTCCCAGAGTTGTGAATTAAAGTAGAAACTCCCCAAATCACCAACATTGCAGTGTCCAGGTGGGTGGAGCCAGGCCAACTGTGTCAAACTCACATTGCAGCTTGTTCCTCACATAATGGTATTGAAATGTGTCAGGACCTTTAAGAGTTTAAGCCTGATGGGGGGTGATTGGGTCATGACTGCTGTCTGAAAGGATTGAAGCTAAGCTGATCTCTAGGAGACCGGTAGATTTCTCAAGAGAGGATTTGTTCTTGCCAGAGCTGGTTATAAAAGAGAGGAGCTGTCCCTCACCCCCACTGTCTATTGACCTCCCTTGCTGTGTGTTTTGTTGCAGCTGTATGCTCCTGCTTTTTCATATCTACCATGCTCCTACACAGGACACCACCACTTGGGTGCCACGGTGTGCGTGCGTGTGCGCGCGCGCACACACACTCACATTCACGCATGTACGTACACACACACTGATAAGTAATGACATTTAGGAGTCTTTTTAAATATCTTTCAGCATGATACATTTGCTACTTCTTAGATTTATTATTATTAGGTTTTTTTTTTTTTTTTTTTTTTTTATTTTGAGACAGGGTTTCTCTGTGTAACAACCCTGGTAGTCCTGGAAGTAGCTCTGTAGACCAGACTGACCTTGAACTCACAGAGATCCTCCTGCCCCTGCCTCCCAAGCACTGGGACTAAAGGTGTGTGCCACCATCACTCAACCTCTTAGATTCTTTTTAACTCAACACTTTTATTCACCTCCATCTGTGAGTGAAGAGAGAGATACCACAGCAATTTGGCGATATCACCATCAAGATGAGTGAATGCCCAGAGTCAGATTATATTTTATTCACTTCTTATCTCATTTTGTAGCACTCAGAGGTCTGATTTTGTTCAAGATAATCAGGGGACTAAAAAACAAAAAAACATGTTATTTTATTGACTGTAGTCTTAGTACAGGAGTTTGGGGTTATAGTGAGCTTTGTCTTTGGGGCTGTTGGCCATCAGTGATCTCCAGATTTAGGAAGAGACCCTGTCTCAAAAATAAGGCAGTGGTGAGGACTGAGGAAGACTTTAATATACATACACATGTACATTTATTTTTACACACATGTGCACAAGCATGAACATGTACACACACACACAGATACACACACACACACAGACAAAGAATGATGAAAAAGAAAATGAGTTGGTAACTGAGGGACCCCAGGGTGAGTTTCCCACGATGGCATTTCAGCTTTCTGATGATATATTGAGCAAATGCTTTAACAGCCCCACTTGTGTAACTCACACAGTCAACAGCCCTTCATTTCCAGGCTACTTGTTGAGTTTAAAATCAAATAAAGTCTGGACTATTCTCAAGGTCAAAGGACTAAGGCTTATGACTCGTGGTAACCCCTAGCATGGTGCTGGACACACTGCACCAATTAAAGAGCCCCAGTCCACAGGTTTATTATGCGAAGATGAGCAAGACAAAGTAGTGTCTAAGTGCTGCCAAACCACACTTGGAGAAAACCCATAAATAATAAAATTCTTCAGCTCCAATCCATCTTCATTGACGCAATACCCAACTAAAAAACACCCACTCCTTTCCAGTTTCTTCAATCCTATCATGAAAGGTAATAAAAACCAGCCAGGAGCCTGAGGGAGAGACTGGGATCACCAAGCTTACAGGATACTGTGACGTCTCTTAGCAAAGAGTTCTGTTTCCCCTGAAAAATTCTCTTGAAGTTGAAACAAAGTTGCTTTGACAGCATTAATCAACACCAGGGGGCAGGAGAGAGAGCAGACTTAATAGATTTCAGAAGGACATGGGAGCAAACCAGCTAAGTACATAAAAAGCCTTCCAGCCTGGTTTTGGCACCCAGCATGGAGGCTGTTCACATTACTTGGATCTGAAAGTTTGAAAATCTTTTCAAATTTATTTCTGAGTTACAAAAGTCTTCTGTGTTCATTGAAAAAAAAAATCCAAAAGCTACAGAGAAGCAAAACAAAAGCATTTTACTACTCATATCTTCACGGTTCCCAAATAAGCACTCATGTTTTGGTAGAGCCTATAATGTTCTAGTTCCTATCCATGCGTATTATTCCCTCCTAACTATTATTCCCTCCAAAGCTTTAGCTGGTAATGTTCACCTGCCTGAGATTTTAGTTTTGGCTCTGACCTAACCAGCCCTTGGCAAGCAGTTTGGCTTCTCAGGACTTAGATTTCTCAGCTGTGAAATATGAAGAGCTTGATGCCAACAACACACAAGGCCCTCCTATCTCTGTCCTTCTAACTGACCAGTGACCAAAGGAAGACAGAACAGGTCAGGCCGTAGTTGTCAATCTTGCATCATGCAGTTTTATACTTGCAAGGGCCTGGGCAGGGTTGTTGATCTCCTAATGGGTTTCCTTTCTCTAAGGTGGTATTTGTGACGGGCAACACCACCCAGGGTTCAGTAAATATTAAACAGATACCACAATGCACATGATAAGACTCAATGAGCAGTGGTCATGATCACCGTTTCCCTAGGCACTAACTCTGCTGAGGGGGAGAGCAGAAACAAGCAGGGACCAATCAAGTACTCACTTGAGATCTAATATGGGTTGAACACATGAACTGGGTACGGGGCTGAGATGCACAAGTTCATTTATTCCTTAGAACAAATTTATTATTTCCATGCTGCACATCAAGAAACTGAAGCTAGAACCTGCCTGGATTCAGGTGAGGACCAAACCCTAATCCTTGTCTTTCAAATGGTTTGGGGCCTACTTGAGAGGGCAACGACATGTATCATTAAGTACATACTTGATTTCAAAAACAGAGCCAAAAGGCTAGCAAGATGGCCCAGTGTTTAAGAGCACTTGCTGCTCTTGGGGAGGACCAGGATTTGGTTCCCAGAACCCAACGGTGGCTTACAACCACCAGTAACTTCAGTGCCAGGGAACCCAATGTCCTCTTCTGACCTCTGAAGGCCCTGTGTGCATGTGGTATGCATAATATGTACAGGAAAAGCACACATCTGTGTACTATAAAAGTAAATCTTTAAAAAAGCTCAGTCACTAATTTCCTCTGTAATGTCAAGTTTGAGTTTCTTAAAAATGAAAAGATTTACTTTTGTGTGTCTCTGTGTTTGAGTGTCCACATGTGCAGGTCCAGCAGAAGCCTGAAGAGGGCGCACATCCCTTGGAGCTGGAATGATAGGGGGATGTGAGCTGCCTCGTCTGGGTGCTGGAACCCACCTCCGGCTCTCTGAAAGGGCAGCTCTCAGAATTGAGAGCTGAGCAGTCTCCACCCCAGGAGCATGCGTTTTTTTCTTCTTCACTCTAACTTCATTGTAACAATTCTTGTGTTTGACAGGTAAATGACACAGAAAAATTGTGCACATTCTAATTGGCTGCTGGATAACCAAGCAAAGCTAGGTCATGGGGCTTTATGAAAATAATTTGTATATATGCATACAGCAACACTTATAAAAAGGAGGCCATGAATTTGAAAGAGAACAAGGAGGGAAATGTAGGAGTGTTTGGAGGGAGGAAAGGGAAGGGGGAGATGATGTGATTAAAATCTCAGAAAAACAAAAGAAGAAAATTTCTACTTGACTAACAGAGTTAGTTTTACAGTTTTTAATTGTACAATTGATTTGGTCCCTCAAGGTCCAAAATAAAATAAGGAAGCCTCGGTGAAAGCAGCTGGCTTGGGAGGGCTGTGATACAGTGTGACTTTTACCTCACTGCCTAAGGATGTCAGAACCCCGGCCAGGGGTTAGGGCTGCCTGCTGCATCTGAAGGCAATAAGCAAGGAGAGTAACTTCATGTTGGCCTGTAGCTTTCTCTTCCAATTAATCAGCATACAAAGTGTCTGCTTGTTTGTTTAGAGGTTGAGTCTTGCTAGGCTGTCCAGGCTGGGCCCCTGCCTATCTTCAGAAGGGAGAGATCACAGGGCCACCTCCTTTCGTGGGCTCATGAGCTTTCTTAACATCCCCTGCTTATTTTGAGTGGCTGTATGGCATTATTTGTGGAGAAAGAAAAGCCATGCAACTTCTTTTTGTGTGGGCCAAGGTGCTTGGACACACAAAGCAAGGAGCACAAGTATTTCAAATAACACAGCACTCAGAACTCAGATGCAACTTTGCATAGACCCATGCATAACACATAGGGCTCCTCCAGGCTCGCACAGGCAGGGAGCGGCTAGCTGAGAATCTGTGGTCGTGCGCTACGTGCCGCACGCTGTTCCGGACCGCGGCTGAGTCCCGCTGGCCCCGGGCTCCCTGACACCAGGCTCACTTTCCAGCACGCTCCGGCCACATCCAGCCCCGCGGTGATCACGTTCCGGGGACAGGGGCTCGTGGCCCAGCTGCGCGCTGGTTGGTCCTGCCATTGGGCTGCTGATTGGTCGGATGAACCAGCTCACGTGGTCGGGCTCTGATAAGCTGCCTCCCGGCCCCCGGCGGTCAGTCGGCGGGCTGGACCGCAGCTGCATCCGCAAAGTGCTGGGTGTGAAGTTGTGCTGGGTGTGGCTGTCGCGGTTGCCGCTGACTCTCGGCCCAATGAGCTGCACCAGGTACGTTCAGTGCAACTCTGCGCCCTAACGGAGGGGAACCTGCAGCTGCGGGACGTTGGGTTTTTCTGTGGTTTTTTGTCTTCTCTGCAAATGGAGACCCCGGAGGCCTGGAAGGGTGGAATTGAGTTGTATTTCTTAGGGCTTGTTTTATGAGTCAGCACCCCAAAGCAGATACTGCCTTAGTTTGAGTCAGCTGTAGCTGGGATTCCCTTGTTGAAGTGACTCGCCTTTGAGCTCAGAGACCCAAGCACTTGAGGGCAGCTTAGTTTGCACCCTGACATTGCTGGTGAGACTGTGGCAGAAGTTACAGATTTTGCATTTACTCGTTTCTCCCATTTGCCTTATCCTGGCTGGTCATAGAAAATTCAGCCTCAGAGTTTGAGCAAACTATCATTTTAACTTTTGCTGGGGACTTAGGATTCCAAAAGCCCAATTCTAAAAATTTCTATAAATGCAAAAGTGAAGAAACAAATAACAGATCCACAAAACAAAAACAACGAATAACAGCCCAATCGACCAAGCAACCAAGAACATCCCATGAAATTTAGTTGCATCTCCAAGTTGTGATGTAGTAAAAACAATTCTCTCTCCTCGAATCCTGTCTGTTAATGGTTGTCAGACTAATACATTTCGAGCTTTTGTCAGAAAAACTCCTAGGGCTATTAAAGTGATTTCTGTATACATTCTTTACCATCCACTTTGTGATGATGACCATTTGCCAGTGTGATGTGCTTAGTGTGGCTGTGAAGAGAAATTCTTCAAGCCAGACTCTCTGTCTGTCTGTCTATCTGTGCTCAAAAGATGTTAAATACCTGTATAAACTGTTAAAGAATAAGTAAATAAAAATGAAAGTCAAACTGAAAATGGCACCTTCTATATTTCATGTGTCTCTTGTCTATAATGCTGAAATTGGAAAACTCTAATCCCATAAGGCTGGCAACATAGTGTGAGGGCAGGGGAAAGGCCAGAAAAAAAAATCTTGGTGGATGATTCTTGTTTTATATTAACTATTGTTATTGTCTTTCTACTTGTAAACGCCACTTGCTCAAACAGTAGAAAACACCAAAGAAACACAAAATGAGTAGATTGTGTAATTCTGTCCTGCAAAGGTAATTAACATTTTGGTGTTTTTCCCTGTGAAGTTTCTCAGTATTTACAAATTCATATACCTACTATGTATTTTAAAACAGTTCAATTCTCAGATTATCAGTTTTTAAAAACACATTTATACATGTATACAGCAGGTTACAAGACAAATATAATAAAGTATTATTGGACAGAATGAGTAGGTCTGTTTTCTTGGCTGCCAGTTTTTCCATTTATATGTGAACTTGTCATGGGTATCCTTCTATATGAAATGCAGGTTATTTAGAGGTTTGTTTGTTTGTTTGTTTTTAAACCTTTAGTACATGAGATGTTGGCTGGTGTTACAGGTTGATCATTTGTGAAAAATTAGGATGAACTTGATAAAATGCAAAAGTCATTCTGACTTCACACAATAACTGCATGACATTTTAAACATTTCTTTATCTCTTTTCAAGTGGGATTACTTCTCCAGAGAAGTAAAACTGATTTAAGAGCCAAAATAAGAAACATCAGCCAGAAGGAGCAAGAGGGTCTGTCTGGGACTGTGATTATGGAGTTTCCTGTCTGGTCAATAGACTTGAGGAAGCTTTAAGTACATATTTACCTTGTTGGCCCACACATGGAGTAGTGTTCTAAGTCCCAGGAATCTGATTTTTTTCCCTTAAAGGAAAGGAACTTCTTAGGTCATGTTGACCTGACAGGTATAAGAAGCACTGACCCAGAACAGAGCAAATAATCCTCAGAGCTGTGTCAGACATCATCAGATCCAACCCTCTTATCTCTCAGACGGGGGCAGTGAACCACTCTGAGTGTTTCAGGTGCCTTACACATGGTCCAATGGGCTGCCAAGCACCCAGCTAGACTGCAGATCTAATCACTGGCATGCTCTCCTGTCTTCATCTGTTAGCATCTCCCTGATTAACTGTAAGGAGTGCACTTGCATATGAGTAGGGCAAGACAACTCCAGCTCTTGGTGACCACCTCTCTTCCTTTTCCATTCTAGAATGATCCATGTGCTGGATCCACGGCCTTTGACAAGTTCAGTCATGCCAATGGATGTGGCTATGAGGATTTGCTTGGCTCATTCACCACCCCTGAAGAGTTTCCTGGGTCCTTACAACAACTTTCAGCGAAGAAATTTTGTGAACAAATTGAAGCCTTTGAAACCATGTCTCAATGTCAAACAGGAAACAAAATCACAGAACGAATGGAAGCCCCCGAATGACCAAGCCAAGAAGCGGGTCGTGTTTGCCGACTCCAAGGGGTTGTCACTCACTGCAATCCACATCTTCTCTGACCTCCCAGAAGAACCTGCGTGGGACCTGCAGTTCGATCTCTTGGACCTTAACGATATCTCCTCCAGCTTAAAACTTCACGAGGAGAAAAATTTGGTTTTCGATTTCCCCCAGCCTTCATCTGATTACTTAAGTTTCCGGGACCGCTTTCATAAGAACTTGGTCTGCTTAGAGAACTGCTCTTTGCAAGAGCGGACAGTGACTGGGACAGTCAAAGTTAAAAATGTGAGCTTTGAGAAGGAGGTTCGGGTCCGAATCACCTTTGACTCCTGGAAAACCTACACAGATGTGGACTGTGTATACATGAAGAATGTTTATGGCAGCTCAGACAGCGACACCTTCTCCTTTGCCATTGACTTACCCCATGTCATTCCAACTGAGGAGAAAATTGAGTTTTGCATTTCTTACCACACTAATGGGAGGGTCTTCTGGGACAACAACGAGGGTCAGAATTATAGAATTGTCCATGTACAATGGAAACCCGATGGGGTGCAGACACAGATGGCACCCCAAGACTGTGCATTCCAACAGGCGGTGCCTAAGACTGAGTTAGAACCCACTGTCTTTGGCAGTCCGAGGCTTGCTAGTGGCCTCTTCCCAGAGTGGCAGACCTGGGGGAGAATGGATAACTTGGCCTCCTACCGATGAGTTAGATAGCCTATGGACTAGCTTTGTCTGATGACAATCCTCATGCGATTCTAGCTCTGCGTTGCTCAATATTAGGAAGTCTTAGTTACTTTCCATCAGTAGGTTTAGGTATGAGCTCTTGGGGCCTGGCTATAGATAATATAGTGTTGGGGTCCCTGAGGGTGATGCCACCCGGTCTTGTTTTGGAGGATCAAGTAACAGTCTGGGAACTAGTTTTATAACAGTAACACCTTTTTGGGGGTGCAATTTTCCCACTCCCTCTCAGTTCACTAGCTTTCACGTTGGACAAGGAAAGGCTTAAGGACAGTTGATAGTGATGGAACGCTGTGGTAAGGGTGTGAGGAATGTGGAATATATACGCTAAGGGCTCTGAGGCTTGAGTCAGAGGAGGAGCAGGGGGCTGATACTTAAACTGTTGGTGGGAAAACATAAAGTTACCTTGTGTTTCAATGTGGGTTTTACAGGTTTCTCCTGAGGAAATAATTCAACAAGGGGAAAGAGGTCCATTCTGTGCATTGTTGCATAGAAAAATACAGGGTATTGGATGGTACTGGGGGGGAGATGAACTGTTGGTCTGAAGAATCAAGATCTTGAGGGCTAGAGATGTAACTTAGTTGGTAGATGTTTGCTTAGCATGCATGAAGTACCATAAAACTGGAGATGGCAACATGTGCCTCTAATACCATACATTAGGGTAGAGGCAGGAGGATCAGAAATTCAAGGTCATCCTTGGCACCTAGAAAGTTGGAGATCAGCCTGGGCCATATGAGACCCTGTCTTGAGGAGATGACAAGAAGACTCTAAGTGAATCCTTTCCGTTTAAACGTGGTCTATCACAATCCACGTTTTGGGGAGTGTTTAAGCAAATCCAGCTTTGCAGGCTTAACCTGGTAAGTGACTTTGCAGTCAAGGCATCATTCTTGGGTTCTTGGTAGAGAATGCTTCCCGACAAGAGTCATGCTGTCACCAATGGCTAGCAGTATGTAGAGACTCAATGTCATGTCAAAGGTTGACAACTCTTCCAGTGCCTTGATTAAACCAGAACACTGTACTGTTTAAACCGGTTACCTGAATGGCCATCTAATAACTCATGAGCTTTTTTCATTTGGCCTCATTTGAAGGTCCATTCGCTGGCGTTCTCCTAAAATACTGCTGTATTTTCAGGAGTGCTGTCGGTGTACACAACTCACATCCTTCATATTGAAGGTGACTCATCTTTCTGCCACACTTTTTTGATGTGATGTTTGAAGTGGGGACTGTCACCAGGGTCTCAGCTCAAGAATCCAGTACCTCGCACATCCAAGTAGCAGTCTATCTCTCGCCTACTTTTGTCTTGCTGTTTTAGTTTCAAGTGCTTCTTAAAAAAGCAGATGTGAATTATTTTGAATGTGAACAGTTTTGTATGTACGTGAATCCATTATGTGAGATCTTGAAGGCAGGTGTCCCAGGATGTTTGCCATTATTGTGTATGCCCTTTTGGGGGTGTTAGGAGAGTGCAGTGAATTGTAACACATGTGATCTGCCATGCTGTGAAAACACTATTGGAATAACTCCACTCTGACAGCATCTGAGGTTTGGCTAATATTCTTAAGTATCTGCTGTAAATATCTACATTGTCCCTCATGAGCCTCTCACTTTAAAAATAAATTTGCTTGATAGAAGACCTCAGAATGTTTTCTTTCCCCAAACCATAACCAGTCAAACCAGAAGCTTAGTAGCTGAAGTCCGCCTGTTTGGCCTAGCAACGACCAAGCAGAACTGGTTTGGACTGGGAAATGGATCCACCTGCGGATAGTCACATGCTTCAGTCTCATTAGTGACCAAAGGTCCTACCTCCCTGACAGCTGGGGCTTGGATGCAGATGCTGTAGCTTAGCTGCTGTAACTGTCTGTCTCTGTGGTTACTTCTCTCCCATGCTGTCTGCTGGGTCAGGCTTACCTTGGACGCCACCTGTCATTTTTGTAATGGGGAGGGCATGATGTAGGAAGTGTTGGAATAGTTCTTACTTTTTGAGCTCTAGTACCTTCCTAAGGGGCAGAACTTGGAACTGCAGGGAGGACCGTAGGAAGGGCCCATGGGTGTCCGTCTTGGGCTGAAGGGGAAGAACAGCTCTTTAGGTTAGTTAACAGCGTCAAGAACCTCAGCTGCTTTGCCAGTTTTGCCTGAAATTTTTATAAAATTCTTCACACAGTATCTTTTAAAAAGAACTTTCTGATCATTTTTTTCTCACCAAATTCCTCTCAGATTCTCCCCATTCAACTTTATGTTTTATCTCTCCCTTTTAACAACAGAAATACCCCTCCTACACAAAATAGAAATCAAAATAAACAAGCAAAAGACCAATAAGACATAAAGATGTCCAAGCAAAGCAAAATGAGACAAAAAGTCTACAAAAATACCATCAAGTTTGTTTTGCGTTGGCCTAGGATTGGGGCCTCCCCTGAAGTGTGGTTAATATTCCCAGGGACACTTCATTGGAGAAAACCAAGTTTTTCTTTGCCTGTGGATATTAGCTACAAATAGCTTCTTGGTTAGGAGTGGGAGCCTGTGTCTACTCCCCTCTCTCAGTGTTGGGATCCATCTGGCTTGAACCTGTGCAGGTCTTGTGTGTGCCACCACAGTTAGTTCATGTATACATCAGCCCCTTTGTGTCTGGAAGACCTGTTTCCTGGTGTCCTCCATCCCCTCAGGCTCTTACACTCTTTCTGCCTCCTCTTCTGCAGGGTTCCCTGAGCCCCGAGGGAAGGGCTCTGATGGAGACATCTCATTCAGGATGGAGCGTTCCCAAGTGTAGCATTGCACGTTGTCAAGTTGTGGGTCTCTGTTTAGACAGTATCTTAAGTAGAAGGGGTAATCAATGACAAGACAACTAATGATGCTGGAATACAAAGAATAAACTTTTATAGCATAGAGTCCTCTGTCTGTATGGGGGGGGGGCTATAGACTATGTTGACCATGGATGTATTTTATTTGGAATACAGATTTTTGTTTTGTTCTTTTTAACAGTAACTGGCTTTATAGCCCTAGATGGTCTGAAATTATCTATGTAGACCAAACTACACTCGAACTTGAATCACTGTGCCTGCTCCTGCCTCCTGAGTGCTGGGAATACAAGTGTTTGCCAGCACACCAAACATGGATATTTTAAGAAAAATTTATTGTCAAGGCATAAATGAGCAGACTTACATAAAACACAAAAATGCCATGTTTTCCCCTTTAAAAATGGCAAGCTCTGTCCTCCTGGAAACGACTGTGTGGATCTGAATAGCAGCCACCCCCTTTAGATAGGGCATGCTGCCCTTAATAGGGCAAGCATGGAGTGTTTGCCAAAAGCCTCTACCCATGGCTGTATTCCGGTATGCTGTTGGCTGGTCTCCGAAGGCTGTGGTCAGTATTTTGTCCCTTCTGGATCTATTCATGGTAATGATTGTGTGAGGAATCTTCCAAGAGATGGACAAAACTCAAATGGAGGTTTGAAAGCCATGAGTCTCAAATGTAAACTCTATAAAAGAAAGTAAGATTGAGAGACGGGAAATGGCTAGTCCAACCTGTGCCAGGCTGGTCAGTGGCTTTTGGCCTCATGTTCCTTCCTGCTCTTGACATTTGTTGAAGTCTCCCACAAGATCCTACTTTTTAATAGCTGGGGAAGCTGAAAGAAGGAGCTGTTTCTAGGCGAGCATTATTCTGGCAGCTCTTAACTGCCTGTGTCAGCCTTACTTGGTGTTGGCACATTCAAGGGCTGCCTGAGGAAGGATCTAGGCAAAGAGGAGGGTGCTCCTGAGGAATGTAATTGTTCCTGCTTCACATTCTGTTAGGAACCCTGCCTGTTAGGAGAAACAGGGCTGTGGTAAGGGTTACACAGGGGGTAGTTAGATGGCTCAGCAGTCATGAGCTACTCTTGCAGAAGATCTGAGTTCAATTCCTAGCACCCATCTTGGTTGACTCATAACTGCCTGTAACTCCAGCTCCAGGGGATCTGACACTCTCTTCTGGCCTCTGTGATATGCCTTCTCTCTCTCTCTCTCTCTCTCTCTCTCTCTCTCTCTCTCTCTCTCTCTCTCTCTCTCCTCTCTGTGTGTCTTTATCTCTCTCTCACACACACAAATAAAAATCCTTATAAAAAGATTTAACATGAGGAGGGACTGGGGAGTTATCTCAGTTAAAGTGCATGCTGAGCTAGAATGAAGACCTGAGTTCAGGTTCCCATATCCATGAAAACCAAAGATGGTAATTCCAGCGCCGGGGAAGCAGTCAATGAATCCTTGGAGTACCTCAGCCAAATCAGTAAACTCCAAATCAGTTAGAAACTCTGCCTCAAAAAGCAAGGTGGAGAGCAATGGAAGAAAATACCTGATACTGACTTCTGGCTTTCAAATGCGTATGCTCACATATGTATATATACACACATGATATACAGATGCACATACATACACACATACACATGACATACAGACACACATGCACCACGCAGATACATACACACACACCACATAGACACAGACACACGCAGATACAGACACACATCAAACAGACACAACAGACACATACATATGACACCCACATACAGACACACACATATTACACACACACACCACATAGACATCACATAGACACATGCAGACACACACATACACACACACACCACACATACACACATACCACATAGACACACATCATAGATACCCCTCACACACAGACACACACACACACACGAGATTTAACATGGAGGAATGACTTCTTTTAAGCTTGGTAAATGCTTAACTCCCCCAATTTTGAAGAACAAGGTGACTAAAGTAGCTCAGAGGAAACATCTATCATTTGTGTTTGTTTGCTTTTATTTTTGAGACGAGGTTTCATGCAGCCCAGGCATCTTCAAACTCACTGTGCAGCCAAGGATAACATTGAACACCAGATCTTCCTCCTCCCAAATGTTGAGATTGCAGGTATGAACTACCTGCCTACCTCCCTCACATTTTTCTTTTGTGCGTGTGTGTGCCTGTGCACATGAGCATGCGTGTGCGTGTGCATGTGTGTGTGTGTGTGCCTGAGCACATGAGCGTGCGTGTGCCTGTGCACATGAGCGTGCGTGTGTGCGCATGTGCATGTGTGTGTGCCTGTGCACATGAGCGTGCGTGTGCCTGTGCACATGAGTGTGCGTGCGTGTGCATGTGCGTGTGTGTGCCTGTGCACATGAGCGTGCGTGTGCCTGTGCACATGAGCGTGCGTGTGCATGTGCGTGTGTGTGTGTGCCTGTGCACATGAGCGTGCGTGTGGGTGTGCATGTATGTGTGTGTGTTTTCCCCCACAAACAGATGATAAAATGGAGGCTCAGAGATTAAAAATTGCTTGAAATTTAAAAAAGTTCACACTATTCTGTTCTGAAGAAAGAAGTTTAATTAATAAAGGAAGGATGCCATTGCTTTCTAAATTTATGAGTCCTCTTTTACATTGAAAATAGTTTTTTTTCATTGAATATAGTCTGATCAGTTTCTCTTTCTTCATCTCCTCCCAGTTCCCTACTTCCCCACCCATCCAACTCCAAGCCTTCCTTCTCTTTCTTTTTAGAAAAAAACACATCAATAAAAAACAAAATAGAAAAAAAAAACCAGAAAAAGAAAAAGCAAAACAACCAAACAACAGATCAGGGAAATTACATGTAGAGTCAGAGACACATGCCCACACAGAAAAACACACAAAAACAGAAACCATAGCATGTAAGCAAAAGTAAGATCAAACAACAACAATGCCCAGGATAAGATAAAAATTCCCTTATAATACCAGTGAGTTCATTTTGTGTTGGCCATCTATAGCTGGGCATGGGGCCTGCCCTTGGGTGTGGTTTGTATATCCACTCAATGAGACTCCATTGGAGATACTAATTTTTCCTTTGCAAGTGGTTGTAAGCTGTAAACTGGAGGTAGTTTCTTGGTTAGGAATGGAAGATAATGCCCGCCCACTTCCCCTGCTCACTATGGGGTCCCCACTTCTCCCCCCCCCCCACTGTGGGTCCCTGCTGAGCTTGGACTTGTGCAAGCCCCGTGCATTCTGCCACAGTCTCTGTGAGTTCATACATGTGTCAGCCCTGCTGTGTGTGGAAGGCACCGTTCCCTTGATGTTGTCCATCCCTACTGTCTCTTACAGTCTTTCTGTCTTCTCTCCCATGGGACTCTCTGAGACCTGAGGGAAGGGATCTGGAGACATCCACTTAGGATTGAGTGTTCCAAGATCTCACTCTCTTCATCCATTGCAGATGGAAGCTTCTCCGATGATGGCTGAGCAAGACACTGATCCATCTTTTAAATTTATGTCTTACTTTGTCCCTAGGCAAAAACTCTGTAAAATGAGAACAAACCATGTATCTTCCTCAGAGTTCAAAAGTTCTATGAAAATTCAGTTGTAGATGGAAGTTTCTGTCCCACCCGGTCCCGAGGCTGTTTAGTCCCAAATAAACACACAGAGGCTTATATTAATTATAAATGGTTTGGCTGATGGCTTAGGCTTCTTACTGGCTAGCTCTCTCTTAATTATTAATCTATAACTATTAAGCTATGTATTCCCACCTGGCCTCATCTTACTAGAGAATGCCCAGACATCCTACCTTCCTAGTAGCTACATGGCATCTCTCAGGCAGCTCCCTTTTGTATTCCTCTTCCCAGAATTCTCCTAGTCTGGTAGCCCTACCTATACTTCTTGCCTGTCCATTGACTGTATTCATCAACCAATAAGAGAAAAACATATATTACCAGCATACAGAAGAACCTTCCCAATCATACAGTCAGAAAAAGAGACTGTTTCTCAGCTATCATTCAAAGTTCTTCATAGAGTTTTCCAAAAAATGCTGGGAGCTGTGGTCTGAACAACTCCTGCCATTAGTGGGCAAGGATTGATCTCAAACTCAGAAAAGTCCTCACATACGATTCCTTTATCTCCTGGCCTTCTGACCACACCTCCTTCTGCTTAGTAAGAAGTTGCCCACTATGGATGGAGTGGGCATCACTCCTGCCACCAGTGGTCCTCAACCTTGGCTGCATATCAGAACCACCCTGTGAGTTTTAAGGTTCATACTTAATTCCTCAGAGCTGTAGCTGCCAGTTGGATGTTTTTGAAGACTCCCCATGTGTTTTCATTATGTGTCAAGGTTGAATACTGGGTAAAAAAAAAATTTTAATTGCTACAGTTTCAAAGAACAGACTGATGTATTAACCTCCTCCTCCTCCTCCACCAAAGCATCAAAACGAACGAACAAACAACAAATTGAAGTCCCAGAAGTTAAACCTTGCTTGCAATTACAGCAACACTAGTGCCTGACTCCCTGACCCCCTTTTCAGTACCAGTATGTCTGTTTTCATCCCACCACCGTCATGGCTTTGTGTTGTTCTTGTGTTAGTGCCCTTCCTAACTAGGAGATGGCTGCCACTGTTTTCAGGCAGAGGGAGACACACATCTTTCAGTGGATGGAGCCCATCGCTTCCCGATGTTGCTCTGTTTTAAATTAATAAACCTTTCCCACCTCAACTCTGAACCAATCAGCCAGGGGCCAGGGTAGTTCTAGGTCTGGCTTTCTAAACAGGAAGGTGAACGGTGGCTGGAAAGAACCTGAGGCTCATTACATGTCTCTCCTGGACACAGGTTTTCTTAAATGGTTGAGGTCCATGTTTCAGTAGCTACTCAAAACAGTTTTTCACAGGGCCCAGGAAATAGGAGCCAACTTACTTGTCTATATTGAAAGAGCACTGAGCTATCCAGAGGGTTGGAGAAGCCTCATAAACTTCACATGTTCATCTATTTTGAGCCAGGCAGGATGGCTCATCAGGTAAAGGCTCCTGCTATCAAGTTTTATCCCCAGGACCCACACAATGGAGGCAGAGGCTCCCCCAAGATGCCTCCCAACCTCGTGTCCATGCCCCACACACAAATAAATAAAAGTTAAAAAGAGGTTATTCTGGAGGTTGGGAATGTTAACAACTTAATTGCTACCCAGATAGAGTGTTTAAACAAATTATTTGGCCAATAATAGGTGGCATATATAAGACAGTTCTAAAATGTATCAATTCATTTTATGCCTAAATATCTTGTGAATTTAATTCTGTTACATACTTTTTTCCTTTTCAAAAAAATGGAGGGAAAACCAAATTTTGTTAATGTATGGTCTTCAGAGAGTTTCTCCCCCTTTTGAGACAGGGTTTCTCTAGGTCACCCAGGCTGGTTTGGAACTTATTAACTCTGGCCTCTTGAGTGCTGGATGTTACAGGGAAGCCATTATGCCCAGCTGTCCTGCTCTCTTCTAGCAAACAGACTCAGGCTTGCCAAAGCTCCCTGTCTTTGGTTTTCCTGACTCCTAAGCTCTAACCCTCTTCAGTTGAGCATTTGGTGTCCACTCTTCCTCCTGGGAGGTTCTGAGTGCTGGCTTGTGTCTCCTTTGCACAGGGGTCTACCTATACTCCTCTGTTCCAGCATCCTCCTGGGGAGCGAGCTTATGGCAGCTTCTGGTTAAGTACCTTCACAGGGAAACAGGGTTTCCTGTGAAACAGGGTTAGTCATTTGTGTATCTTTAATCAGGATATCAACATCTTTAAATTCTTCTCTTTCAGCTCTGTGAAGCAAACCACTGCAGCCCTGTCTGAACCATTGTCCTCTCCCAGGCAGAACCCAGTTTTCAGTTTCTTGTCTTTATCCAAAAGCAGCAAACATATTAGGTGAAAACAACTGTGAATCAGGGCAACCTAACAACAAAGTCCTGGTAGGTCAAGCTTCAACGCCTTCAGGTACTTTCAGTTACTATCCTAGTGTTTTGTGTTAGTATTGATCTGCCCCAAGCTGCCTTCCCATATTTAGAAGTGGGAGTTGAATGAAAGAAGAAGAAGGAGAAGGAGGAGGAGGAAGAGAAAGAGGAAGAGGAGGAAGAAGAGGAGGAGAAGGAGGAGGAGAAGAAATTTAAAAGGAGGACATAACTGCTCTTAGGTATGGAGAAAATTTCTTGCAGATATGAGGGAAAGCATAGGCACAGACAGCAACGTCTTGGAGAGTCCAGAGGGAACATGGTCAGACTGAGCTGAGCCATGTGAGGATAGAAGGGGAGGGAAGAGCAAGAAAGGAGCCACCGACCAAGATGGGTGGTGGCCTGGGCCAAGAGTCCAGCCAAGGGAGGTGTGTAGCCAAAATGGTTGAGTTCTATAGAGGACAGAGGAGTTGGGGAAGGGGCAGCCCAGCCCCTGAGCTGGAGAGTTCAGGTTAGGGGGCAGGGTATGTCATCTAAGAGGTCCCTAACAGGTAGGGACTGAGGGATTCTGGGAGAACCTGGCAGCCAGAGTCTGCTTTGATGTGTTAATAGGCATTTCAGCCTCAGTCCAGGGTTTGAGACCTAACATTGGGGTCTCATCTGATATTTGATACTCTCTGAACAGCTTTAGAAACTGAGTGTTTTGAAATGATTTGCAGGGTGTTTGCTTAAATAAGAAACACACTCTTGCAAAGGCTCTCATGTTGGGTTTGGTCTCTGGAGGGTTGTATTGTCTGGCAGAAACTTGAGGAGATGAGGAAACTTGAGGAGATGAGGCCTAGCTGGAAGATAGTCACTGGGTGCCTGTCTCTAAAACGCGTATTATATCTCCCGCCCCTAGCTTTTTCTGATTGAGACACGTGGGATGAGGGGGTCACTGTTCATGAGCCTCTGCACATGCTCCAGTCCCCATGATGCTTCTGCCTTCCTGCAGGCACAAACCAGCAGAATCTGGAGACTTGCTGCAGGTTGAGAGTATTGAAACTGAACCAAAACAAACTCCTCCTCAAGTCCCCCCCCCCCAGTATTTGTCAAAGTAACAAAAGTGCTAACTAGCACAGTGTTTTCTAGGCTGTTGTAGGTAGTCTCATGGGGACATCAGTTCACTGTGACTAACTCTGTGATAATCTTACTCATCACACTTTGCCTGAAATAACTTGTTTATTTAGTTCATGTCTCCAGTGCGCTGCTTAGTTTTTTTGGTCAGTGTGACACAAGTTAGAGTCATCGTGCAAGAAGGAACCCAACGGAGAAATGCCTGTATCAGACTGGCCTGCAGGCAAGCTGGTGGGGCATATTCTTGACTGATGACAAGTGGGAGATCTCAGCTCACTGTGGGTGCTGAGCCTGGGCAAGTGGTCCTGGGGTTTATAAAGACAGCAGGCTGAGCAAGCCAGTAAGCGCAGTCCCTGCTTCACTCCCTCTCTTGGCTTTCCTTAGTGGACTCTGTAAGTCATACCCTTTCCTCCTCAAGCTGCTTTTTGTTAAGGTGTTTTATCACAGCACTAGAAAACGAAGACACTCCTCCCATGTGAGTTTCTTCTAGAATTTTTGTTTTTGTTTTTCAAGACAGGGTTTCTCTGTGTAGCTTTGGAGCCTGTCCTGGCACTCATTCTGTGTAGACCAGGCTGGCCTTGAACTCACAGAGATCCACCTGCTTCTGCCTCCCGAGTGCTGGGATTAAAGGTGTGTGCCACCACCACCTGGCATCTTCGAGAAATGTTTAAGGAAAAAGTCACGAGTATGACCCACTGAGGTCAAAGCTGAAGGAGGACTAGAATCCTTGCCAAGAAAGTTATCTCACCTTTTCTTTCTGGAAACACTTTGCAGATTATTCTAGCATCTAGAGTGTGTTTATTGGCATGGCCAAAGCATTGTCATGATGATGACGGTGTGATGGCTTAGAGCTTGGAAATACAAAATCAAGTTGGAAGTCTCTGTTAGCCTCTGAGAAATCTGCCCAGAAGAAAACGCTTAGAATGGTTGATAAAATATTTTCAAATTATATGTGTTCGTTTTTGAAGGAAATGTTGAACTGAGCTGAAAGAATGGCTTTAAAAAGGCCTTCTCTGCCCTATCCAGTGAAGATGATGCACAGGTTTCTAGGGAGGTAAATGTGTACTGGAGTGCCACTTACCTCAAATTCACATGCTCACCTGCTTGGATTATGCTCATTGCTGTTAAAACTAGTTGGCTGATGCAGGGCAAGAAGAGATTGGGCGAGACTTCCGTATGAAGAGAGAATGATGGGAGGGGGAAGGATAGTGTCAGGGGAGTCGGGACAGATGCCAGCCAGCCCCCTGAGCACGCAGGACGTGTAGAAAATGAAATAACAAGCCATGAACCACATGGCAAAGCATAAATAGAAGTGTGGGTTAATTTAAGTGTAAGAGTTAGCTAGTAACAAGCCTGAGCTATCAGCTGATCACTTATAAATAATACTAAGTCTCTGGGTGATAATTTGGAAGCAGCTGCCAAGACAGGGAGCAGGCGGTCTGACCCCAAGGTGATCAAAATTTTTCAAAATATTACACTTATTTGTTTATTTATCATTTCAATGATGTCAGACAGTTGTGTTTACTCTAGAGTCAGAAGATAAAGGATTAGAGGCCATTAATGTGCTAAAAAACAAAAACAAAAACAAAAAACATCACCCTTTTCACATTAAACCCAAACTAGAAAAGATGACTGTCTCAACATTATCTCCGGGAAATATGGGAAAAACAAAACATATAACCCTCCTAAAGTTTATCACCATAACTGAACCATTGTTATGAGCATGTTTTCCATCAGCCTGGTCCCACAGCCCCAAATAACACACAGAGATGCTGTATTAGATATAAAGCTGTTGGCCTGTTACTAGCATTACTTATTGGCTAGCTCTGTCTTAAACATTAACTCATTTCTATTAATCTAAGTGGTTCCACATGGTCTTATCTTACCAGAGAGAGGGTCGGAGTTCTGCCCTCTTCATCCTCCATGTTGAATCTCTTCCTTCCTCTCCCTGAAACCTCATTTCCTCGTCCCACCTATCTTGCTTTCCTATTGGCCAACAGGGCTTTATGCATTAACCAATAAGAAAAACATATTTACAGAATGACATCTCCTATCAAACCATCCCATGAATTTGTGATAAATCCCCATACCTCTTTGTTTGTTTGAGACAGGGTCTTCTGTGGCCCCTGCTGGCCCTGGCTTGCTATGTAACCAATGATTACACTGCACTCCTGATTGTTTTCTCTCTACCTACCGAGTGCACCACGATGCCCGGATAAATATTCCTTATACTCTGAAACCCTCAAGCCAAAAATTAAAAACAACAAACAAACAAAACTATTTGATCATTTTATTCAGTACACCTATCAGTAATTCTTTTAAGTTTTGCTGTATTAGAGGAAATAAACCACAGCAAGGATAGCCATGAATAAAGCTTAAGTTACAATGAACACACTCTGAACAGCAAGCCAGGGGAAATGGAAAAATTTCTACTATGAATATTTCCAGTTTTTCCAAATGATTTGTATGAAATTCTGGGTAACATAATTAATTCAGTCCAGGGCACACATGAATATAATATATTAGAGTACAGGAGACAAAAAATAATAAATTCTTCAAGTTTCTCTGTGATAAACATGATTTCACTGTTCCTCTGGTGAGAGGTAGAATCATGTCTACAACTTGGATTGTTTAGAATTTGACATTAGAATCTGATGGATGTGATATTCCAAACCTAGAACTCCAGGCTGCCTTGTAGCTCCTGTCCCCGCCCTCTCTTCCCCCCTCTCCTTTCCTCCCTTCCTTCTTCCTCCTTCTCTCCCTTCCTTCTTCCCTCTCCCGCCCGCCCTCCCTTCCTTTTGTTCTTCCTAAGTTAGGATGCAAAGTAATGTGTTTCATGATGGTATTTTCATAGATATCAAGGCAAGAACTTATTAAAAAACAGTGTAAGGGCCAGACGCTGACAAGGCTTGACTTAGACATTGAAGTGTATAGGGGAAGACAGCCTACCCTGGACACCTGGGAACAGGCCTCATTACGAGGTGGGATTTCCTTGAGCCTGAGGGCAGTGGGTAGCTCCACCTGTGGGGAGCCATCTAGCTGCCATGAAGTTCACTGTTGTTTTTAAAAAACCTGCTCAGCTGAAAAGAACAATACATGTGTGTATACACACACAGACACATACACATACACATCAAATAAGTACATAAACTTCTTAAGTGTACATATCTTCTACTCACCAGTAAAAAGGTTCAAATTAGCTGACTGAATTAAAGAACAAGATAAATAATGCAAGTGCCACAGTAAGTCCCCCAAACTAAAATTCAATGAAGAAATGGCATATATCACAGACCAAATGGACTTATCAGATATATGCATAGTATTCCATCCAACAGATACGGAACACACTCTTCTTGGAAGACCACAGAACACTAAGATAGGACATGTTTTAGATGACTAAGATACTTCCTAAAGGTTTACTTATTTCATTTTTTGTGTGCATGAATATTTTGCTTGCATGTATGTGTGTGTGTGTCACATGTATGCCTGATGCCCATAGATCCAAAGAGGGCATTGCATCCCTTGGAACTGGAGTAATGAATGGCTGTCTCCAGTCTGGCCAACCAAGTCTTAACAACTATAAAAGAATCAAGTTAATTTCTTGTATCTTAATAAATTATACTGAAATAAAGCTGGAAATCAATAACAAGAGAAATTACAGAAACTATACAATGATTTAATTTTGAATGACTACATAGGACATTGAAGAAATCACACAGGAAATTAAAAAAAACTTCTACAATAAAATGACAATAGATTTATCCTTTGGGATGCAGCCAAGGCAGTTTTAAGAAGAAAGTTTGTAGTGACGAATGCTTATGTTAACAAACATGTACACACACACACACACACACACACACACACACACACACTGACAATGAAGTTCCTAGGTCTTAGTATAATAAGGACAAGCTAAACTCAAAAGCAGAAATTAAGAAATCAAATCAAATCAAAACAAAACAAAAGCCACAGCATGTACAGGGGTTGGAAAGATGGGTCAGTGACTGGGACCGCTGATTGCTCTCTCTTCCAGAGGACCTGGGTTCAGTTTCTAGCACCCACACGGAGGCTTGCAGCGATCTGTAATTTCAGTTCCAGGAGAGCTGGTACCCTCTTCTGGACTCCTGGGGTACAAGGCATCCATGTGGTGCACAGAGACACATGTAGGCAAAACATTCATACACCTAAAATAAATCAATGCAATAATATATATATATATATATATATATATATATATATATGCAGTCAAAAGGCTGGTTCTTTGAAAATGTAATCAGAATTGACAGTTCCCTGGCCAATCTAACCATCTATAACCATCTAATTGGGAAAAAAAAACCAAAAACAGAGAGAAAGAAAAGCCTCAGATTAATGACGGGGCTGGAGAGATGGCTCAGTGGTTAAGAGCACAATTAGAATGAAAATACAGCCTACACAATGGGAAAATCAGTCCTTGCCAACTACGCATCTGACAGGAGACCAATAGCTAGGATACACACCCCCTTCCAAACTTAATCACCCAATCAATAAATGTGCTATCGGATTGAACTGAATAGATGGTTCTCAGAGGAAGTAAAACAAATGGCCAATCGATATTTGAAAAGGTTTCAACATTCCTAACCACCAGGGAATTGCAAATTAAAACTGCTCTGAGAGGTATGAATTCTGCATTTATAACTCTAGCAGTGTGCACATGGAATTAGCAATGTCTATTTGTTAATATGCCAGACTTTCCTTTTCTTATTCTTAACTCTATGAAGTACATACCAGTTTCCTCATCATTTTATGAGTAAGAGTGCTGAGGCACAGCAGCTGAATCACTTGGCCAAGATTATGCAGACAGTTCATAAAGGGCAGTCCTGGATTTGACCCAAGAACTATGATTCTGCAGTGTGGGCATTTCCTAGGCCCACAAGTGTCATGAAGGGCACTAAGCATGCCGTGTTTCTGAGAACTCCCAGATGGTCTTCAACAATTGATGCAGCATGAATTGAGCTATCATAAATACAACTGACCAGCTTATATCTTGGGTCTTTTTTGCTTGTTTGTTTGTTTTTGAGGCAGGGTTTCTCTGGCCATCTTGGAATTCACTTTGTAGCTCAGGCTGACCTCGAACTCACTGAGAAAGATCTGCCTACCTCTGCCTCCCAAGTGCTGGGATTAAGGCCATGTGCCACCACCACCCATAATATCTCAGGTCTATAAACAGAAGTCTGAGCTGGGGAAGGATTGGGGGGCAGTATCCTCAATGTCCTAGGTTTGAGGGCAAAGGTAAGGACTCCTTTTCCATCCTTAGGCCAAGGCAGAATGAAGAGTATCTTAGAGGAGAAATATTATTATCATATCTCCTGGTGGAACATCTGCCAGGTCCTGCTGTTGGCCCCATTCTAGGAGAAAAGCAGCCATGAAGAGAGAAGCCTGGTCTAGAAGGCTGGTGATGGACAAAATAACTTGCATGGCTTGGCAGGCAGGATGGCTGAATTTCCCATTGGCCAAAGACATGGAGGAAAGTACTGAGACTGGGCTCACTTGCCTGTTCCCACTCAAGGTATCACTCTCTGTCCAAGGGGCTATCTCACAACAGGACCTGTGAGGGGAACAACAGGAGGTAAGGGCTGGGGTTGGGGAGGAGCTGCTTGATCCCTGCATCCTCTTTGCCCCTTCTGGCTGACCATAAAAGTCACAGAGAGGAGAGGCGGGAGTAGATGCTGCCTGTCCACTTTATGCCCTCTCACAGCGAGACTCAGCTACTGTGCAGTCTGAGGGCTTTAGGCAAAAAAAGGGTATCAGAGGAAGAGTCTAAACTGGTCTGAACTAAACTTGGATAACTGAAAGTAGACTTTGTGTGAAATATTTTAAAGGCATGGAGAGAGGAGGAAGATGATTTGACATAGCATGGCTGAGGACAGCAGACAGAAAGGAAAACTACATTACATCTGTGTTTGTGATGTCTCTGTGAACTGGTCCATGTATTTTCACACGTGCTGAATTATGGAGTCCCTCTCCCGCTAACCCATAAACTGTGAGGGAAGGGCCCATCTCTCTTACTGACTTCTCTGTCCCCAAGATTCAACAAAAGGTCTGGTGTAAGATTTTCTGTTCTGCCAGCCAGCTCCCAAATGACCACACAGAGACTTCTTACTGATAGCTTAGGCTCGTTACTAACTAGCTCTTATAACTTAAGTTAACCCATTTCTATTAATTTTGTTCCTGTCTCGTGGCTTTATTACCTTTATTCTGTACTGCTATGGTGCTTTCCTGCTTTCTCTGTGCCTGCCTGTTGCCTCTTCCCTTCTTCCCTCTCTACCATTGGCCATTCAATTAGAATAACACATATTCACAGTGTACAAAAAGGTTATTCCATGACAGTCTGGAAAAAGAATATTCATTAAAAAGCAAAGTAAAACGTCTTTAGGCAAGGGGAGGTTTGACTGGTTATGGATCCTGGCATTCCAGATGTGTGACTAGAAGGTCACTTCAGATGTTTTGGGATGCTAGATGCCAAGAGGCTCTTACCACCTTTGGTTGTAGAGCAAACACTGCTGGCCCTGGCAGTTCTGGTAAATGCTGTAGAGTGAGATCTTCATTCATTGTCTGTGCCCTGATTGTACTGACAGTGCCAGCCTCTTCTCAATTGTGATCTCTCTTCAGTTCCACAGGAATCCCCAGGGGTCAATACAGTTGGGGCAGGGTGAGGTGATGGGTATATTAGCCTTATATGGCCATTCCACAGTGTGTACATCTATCCTGTAAAGTGTATTCTGTAAATATATACTCTTATTGTGTGTTGACTACAAGCTTGAAAATTTTAGAGAGGTGAATAACAAAGGTTGTTATTATTATTATATATATATATATATTTTTTTTTTTTTTGGCTGTTGCTGTCGTTCAAACTATGTAGCCCTGGCAGGTCCAGAACTTACTATGTAGACCCGGCTGGCCCTGAACTCACAGAGATTCACTTGCTTGTAGGATTGAAGGTGTGTTTACTGCGGGCCATAGTTAATTTTGTTTGTTTGTTTGTTTGTTTGTTTTTGATTTTTGAGTAGTACATGGACCTTCTAATTGTAAAATTCAGAACTTTTGGGGTGTGCCCCCTCTAAGTTTGAGACTGATGGGTAGGGGCTCATGGGACTCTGAAAGTGTGGGAGGCAGGAATCAAGTGGAGAGTACACGTGGGAAAGGACTGCGGAAGTCATGAAGGAAAGAGGAGTGTGAGTATTCATAGACCACAGCTGCTATGCTGGAAGAGTGAATAGCGGGTTGCTGGCAGGCTCTCGGCCTCATTGTTTATTTATAGAAATTCCTTGAGGAATAGAGGAGGGGAGGGAACACAAAGAACGGGTTTCTGTGAAGGTGTGTGTGTGGCCGAGGAGCAGGGGGTTCAGCTTCCCCCCCCCCCCCCCGGCTTCCATTTAAAACACCCTTCCTTCCATCTTCCTTTTCCCTTTCTTCATCCCCTTATCTCCTAGCTGTCTTAGTGCCACCTCCTCCTACCAGTTCTGTCTTGATAATTTCTCTGACCTTGAGCTGTCATTCTGGTTCTTCCGGGTATAGTCTCATCCAGGCAGAGCCAATCCTGGCAGAGGCCTCACTGAAGTAATCCACAGTGAACGCTTGTTCTCTTCGGAGGGAGTAGCAGGCTTAGGAGAACGGGTGGGGGTGTGTCACCCCCTCCGCCTCCCCGCCCCAGCCCAGTACCACTCCATCAAAACGTCTCTTTGGTCCTTCCCTGGATGACCTCCATCCTTCAAACGGGAAGCAGAGGGCTGGGACTTGTTTCCTTGCCAATGAAAAGGCTGCCGCAGTGCTTTTTAAATGCCTTTGGCAAGCATGGACGGCTGGTGGGGAGACGCGGTAACTTACCCTTTCTCTTGTGTACTTCGGAACTTGGCCCACGAGGACTTTCTCTATGAACCTCGAAGGGCAATGAGTCAACCTGGCACCTACGAGTATGAACCACTCCCAGGGTCTTTATGAACCGTTTGTAGTTTACAAGGATGGGCTGGGGCCGCTAATGAAGTCTCAAGCAAGACCTCTGCTCTGCCCACTATTTTATGCCCAGGACCCCGGTGAATAAAAGCAGAAAGGGAAAACTCAAGTTACTTCAAAGGAGTGGCCTTTAAGAAGTGGGCTGGTTGGGAATGGCTCCTTGAGTGGGGACATAAAGGTTGGCGGGGGTGGGACCGAAGGACAGGAAAAGAGGTGGTGTGTATGGACCGTGTTCACAAGAGCTGTGACTGGGAAAGTGGAGATTGTAGTAGAGATTGAGGTTTCTGGCGGTGAAGACTGGGGGGTCTCAGACTGAGCTCCTACTTGATGGGAAGGCCCAGGCTGCAGAAAGTAGTTCTTATTCTCTAGATAACAGAGAGACAAAGTTTGCCTTTTCCGTAAGCGGTGTAATGAGGGCGGAGGATTAGATCTGCTGTGTGGGGAACAAGGCAGCTCCAGCCCCTGACTGAGCTGGTTGGGGGCCCTCCGTCCGGACTGGCTTGGCTGTAGGTGTCTAGTTAATGAAAAATGTCTTGCAGCATGTGTAAACGACCGGTAGGGCAGAGCTGGATGCAAACGATCTCTGGCCTCCTAGCCAACTTGAGCAAGGCGTCTATGGGTGTTGAGCAAGGCGTCTATGCTGTTTGCGTTCCAGTTGTTTGCTTCATAGCTGGCTGTCAGTGGTGGCCAAGAAGTGAAGGTCAGTGGGCATGCTTTAGATTTACCTCACCGAGTGGGTTTTGAATCTTCAAGGGAAACCCTATTCCCAGAATTAAAATTGCTAACTAACTCTTTCTTTAGACAGGATTCAGGAATTTACTTGATCCAGTTGATCCACTTGTTCCGTTGTAACGGAACAATGAGAATTTCTGAAGAGTCAAAACAACGAAAGAAGACTTTGCAATTATTTCCTCTATTACAGACAGACATCTTCCTTATGGACTTTCCAATTCAGATCCTACTTCTTAAATGCTAACTTTACCCACAGGTCTCCTTAAATCACCATATGGTGTCCTAGGTCACAACACAGCAGAGGGTGAGGAGGGTTGGTGTGTGTCTAAATAGTCAATATGTGTGCATTTGTTTTTTTCCCCTCCCCTGACATTCAGATCCACTCCCTTTCTTTCATTAAAAAAGGAATGGTTTCCAAGAGATAACAACAAAACATAGCATGATAAAATATAATAAGATAAAACAAAAACTTCCAACAGAAGGAAAAAAGCCCAAGAGAAGGCACAAGAATCAGAGAGCTACTCATTCACATATTCAGGAATCCCATAAAAACACTAAACTGGAAAAAAATTATATATATATATATATATATATATACACACACACACACACACACACACATATGCAGAGGACCTGGTGCAAACTCGTGAGGGCCCTGTACATGCCATCTCAGTGTCTGTAAGTTCAATGAGCTTTGATCATGTGGTTTAGAGACTTGTGTTCTTGGTGCCCTCCATCCCCTCTCTCTGGCTTTTATATTCTTTTCACTTCTTCCATGGGGTTCCCTGAGCTCTGAGGGGGAGGGATTTGATGGAGAAATCCTGTTTAGGGGTGAGTGTTCCAAGATTTCTGATTCTGTATGCAAAGTCAGGCTGTGGGTCTCTGTATTTGTCTCCTGCTGCAGGAAGAAGCTTCTCTGATGATGAATGAGCAAGGCACTGACCCATGAGTTTAGCAGAATATCAACAGGAGTTATTTTATTACTCCATTTTTTCTTGTGTTTAGACCAGAAGTGTTTGTTTTTATCCTAGGTAAAAGTCTCTAGTCTCTGGCTCTTGGTCATCTGATCAGTATTGAGTATTGGTTTCATCTTGTAGAGTGGCCTTTATGTCACATCAGATATTGATGGGTTAACTCCCACAAGCTTTGTCACTATTGTACTAGCACATCTTGCAGGCAGGACCAGAATGTAGATCAAAGAGTTTGTGGCCATCTTGATGTTTGAATTTCTCTTTTGGTAGTATGCAGAATGCTTAGTGTACCAAAAGCCCTAGAATATAGAATCCCAGTGCTCTTATGACAAGATGGAAGACAGAGTCAGGAAATTCCCCTGATGCTTGCATGGCCAGCTAGGATATCATATACACAGAAAGAAAACAAAGAAACCCTGTCTCAAGCAAGGGGGAAGGGTTAGGGTTAGGATTGAGGTTAGGGTTAGGGTTGAAGTTAAGGTTAGGGTTGAGGTTAGGGTTAAGGTTGAGTTTAAGGTTAGGATTGAGGTTGAGGTTTTGGTTAGGGTTAGGGTTGGGGTTAGGGTTAGGGTTGAGGTTAGGGTTAAGGTTAGGGTTAGGGTTGGGGTTAGGGTTAGGGTTAAGGTTGAGGGTAGGGTTGAGGTTAGGGTTAGGGTTAAGGTTGAGGGTAGGGTTGAGGTTAGGATTGAGGTTAGGGTTGAGGTTAGGGTTAGGGTTAAGTTTGAGGGTTAGATTTGTTCTCTGTCCTTCATAAGCATGCCGTGGCACTGGCACACCTGGACTTACACACTAGAATGCACACACCCACACCCACCCTTATTAAACACCCTCATACCTACCTCCTCCAACATACAAAGATAAAACAAAAACCAACAATACCCTCAAGAAATCAGGCTGGAGAAATAGCCCTGTCAGTAAAGTATTTGCCTCGTAAGCATCAGGTCTTGAGTTCAGTGCCCAGAAACTGAGGAAAAACAGCTGGGCGTGGCACATGCACTTGTAATCCCATCGTTGTAGAGACACTGATAGGCAGTTCCCCAATTTTACTGGCCAGCAGGCCTAAGCTAATGGATAAGGCTAGGGCAATGGAGTCAGGTTCAAAAATAAGATAGATGGCATTCAGAATGACACTTGAATTTGGTTTCCACATGCATGAATACCTCCCCCCAAGAAAACAACATAGAACAAACAAAACTTCAAGAAGCCTAGTATATTTGAAGCTGGGGCACTGCTGCTTGAGAGAATGCATAGTTTCTGAGTCACCTTAAGTGACTTTTTAGATTTTTAAAAAAGGAGTCCAGGAAGGACATAGACTTTCAGAATAGTCTCTACTGGGACAGTAAAGCACAAATGCCTTCTTGAGCCAGCAGATAGTGTCAGTTTATGAAGTGGACCAGGTGTGTGTAAAAGGCAGGGCGGCATATCTAAAGATAGGGAAATTAAAAAGAAAAAAGAAAATTTTGAGTTAGGATTTCTCTGTGTTGCCCTAGGCTGTCCTGAAGCTCACTCTGTAGACCAGGCTGGCCTTGAACAAGCAGCGATCTGCCTTTCTCAGCCTCCTGAGTGCTGGGATTAAAGGTTTGCACCACCATGCCCAGCTGAAATTCAATTTTTTAAATGGATCCAAATTTTATTTCAGTAGGCTTCCCATGTGGACCATGTATTGCATTTTGAGAAGTCTTACTAGAAAGAAAGGAGGCAAATGCAGATTTTTATCAAGGTTTGTAATAATAAAGATAATATTGGCAAAAACAAAACTCAGATAATAATCACTATGTACTTAGACTATTTCAGGGATGCATCTGAGCCCTGTGTAATAACTTACCTGTTTAATTATCAACATACATAGGGGAAGAGGTAGTATAGTTCCTGTACCTTTCAGATGAGACAATTGATGGGTATGGATTTGTTGTTGGCCTACAGGTGACATCCACACAGAGCTGACTGGGGGTTACACTCAGGAGTGAACTCTCTGCTCTCTTTGGCCAGATTTTCCAATTTAGAAGGAAAAACTACGAATCTGGGTTTCTGCTTCTCTATTTTTGTGTTCCATCCTGGTATTTGTTGTTGGCTTATTGAGGAAAATGTACATGCAACGAATAGGCACCATTCCCTGCAAGGGCTGCCTGGGTGCAATCTCAGAAAAACAGAGCACTTTGTATCCACATTCATTAACTGAAATTCAATTTTTAAAAGGCCACCAGTATCACCGTGCACACAAGTGTTCGGTGAATCTCACCAGCAGGCTGTCATTCTTACCTAAATGTTAAAATTGGAGCTAGAATACATTAGAGAAGTCCAGAATGATGCTGAACTCATTCCCCACGGGTAGATTACATGGACCATACACATTCAAGAGGAGATGCCAACCTGTCACTCTTGAGTTCACAAGACCAGGAAGCAGAAATCTAAGTCGAGGTACAAACAAGTGATTTCTCTCTAAAAAAAAAAAAAAAAAATTCAAGAAAGGATTTTTCTGTGTAGCCCTGGCTGTCTTGGAACTCACTCTATAGATAGACCAGGCTGCCCTCAAACTTACAGAGATCCGGAGATCTGCCTGCTTCTGCCTTCTGAGTGCTGGGATTAAAAGTATCCACTACTGCTGCCCTGAGAAGCGATTTTGCTCTAGAGGCCTCGGGCTTGGCAGGGATGTTGTCAATCAGTGTTGCGGAGTGCTCTGATTTCCTAAAATTATGTCAAATGAGCAAGCAGAACTCAGACATCCCAATGGCTGCTGTAATTCTGCTTGTTCTTTGTCCAGAAGTCCTGACTTTGAGTCAAACCACAGCCTGCGCTGGAACCCTTCTGCTTGCTCTTCTTTGGAGCAATCTGGAACTGCAGGAGAATTGAGCTGCTTTGAGCAGCCAGTTTGCGTTGTTTGGGGATGGGAGAAACCTCCGCCAGGAAGACCCACAGCTACATTTGTGATTCTTCCAAAGCTCTATTTCCCGTTTCGAGTGTGTTTGTTTTCGCAGGAGCCAGTCTGTGTATGCTGGGGTCTGATAACATCTTTCTGTAAGAAAGAGCCATGTTCTGAAATCTCACTTGTATTTGGAAATCCTCCGCAGTTGTAGAAGTGTTTATATTTGGGGCTAGAAAGAACAACCGAGACTTGGTAAACAAGCGGATGAACCTAAAACGGTTGCCAGGGAGAAGAATTGCCGGTTTGATGAATTACAGCCTGATTTGGAAAAGAGAGGTCTTCATTTAAAAAGGTTGGAAGTCAAACAGCAGGGATAAAGGGTCTGCAGTTGTTCTCTAGGAAGCACAATAGGACTCTGAGCTACAATGGATCCTTTCCCTGACCGCTAAACTCATCCTTCATCAAAGCAGCACCCAGCCTCTGAAAGAGGGCTTTCATATTGAAAAGGGAATTTGCTTGCAGAACCTGGTTCCATCTCTTACATAATTCAGGAGAATTCACCCTGCTGGGCTAACATTCCTGGTGTTTCAGTTTACCCTGCTCAGCCTTAACCAGAGCTGGATTGATCTTGATTCTTGGAGAAGCCACAGGATTTTTGGAATGTTCCCACATTTTTCTTTTAAATCCACCATCCATCTATTCTTCCAATTTATGCTTTGGGGAGAACAGTGCGACCTTGTACGAGTCATCAGCTCCATTAGGATTGCAAACAGCTGTCTGTCTGTGCTCATTGTGGCTTCCAATTAATAATGTGTTGAAATGAACCAATCCAGGATCTGCAGGCTGGGCTGCATTCCTGTTTGTGTTTTTCTGCTTCAGACCTACTTCTGACTCTGGGGCGAGTGGAGTGGTAGGTGGTCATGCTTGAGACCCACAGGTGGTCTCCCCCTGTGAATACTGGCTTTGTGCCAGATTCTGGGCTAGACCCCAGAGGTTCCCAGGTGCATAGAGCCAGGCACAGATCCTGCCTTGGTGAGAGTGTTCTCATGATAAGTTTCATTATGAGCTAGTACAGGTGTGGTGAGGAAAACCCTTTGGCGAAGGAGAGAGTTCTGGAGGGAAACTCACTATAACTCAGGGGGCTCAGCAGGCTGAGATCTGAATGATGTTGTACACTGGGAGGAACCGGTAAACAGGAGGAAAGTGGGTTAGCATGAGGAATTCTGAGGAGAGGGAGAATCATGGTTGGGTGGGACATTCCATCTTAATTATAAGCAGTCTTCTCACCCCTGGAAGGCGCTTTAGTTTTGTACCACTGTCCTCCGGAGAGCTCTCCAAAAATTGCCTTCTTTCTGGTTTTCTCTCAGCCAGAACTTCCCTCTGTCCCATGAGAACTTGTTTTATACAACCGACATAGCATTATGAAAACCATGCTTCAGAGGGGCAGAGTATGACTATATAGACAGGGTGTCTGAATCTAAATCTTCACTCAATTATTTATTGGCTGTGTGACCTTGGGAAGGCCACTTGACATCTCTGAACTTCAGTTTTGTCAACTGTAGAATGGAGACATGAGAAGTTTCTTCCTCTTAGGTTTCATGGGAGGGTTGGATAGTTAAAATGCAGTGAGCCCTCTCCAGTGTCTGGTACACAGCGAGCCTTTACTACGGTTTCACTATGTGCTGTCCCATTAATGTAACCTATCAGCTAGTTATAAATTCATCTATCTCCTTATTGGTTTTGTCTACGTGCTCAGAGTTGGCTAGAGTCCCATCAGGGAGCCAAACCAAATCATTTAGTTAAGCATCCATCCTGGAAAACAGGGCGGCTTCTATGCCAGCGCTGCTCAAAGGCTGTGTGTATTTAAGAGTCTAGGAATCCTGTGAAGACAGTTCTGGTTCAGCTGGTGGAGGTGGGGCTCAAATCTCTGTGTTTCCATGAAGTCCCAGGATGATGTCTGTGGAGTTGCTCTGTGCTGAGGAATAAAGGTCCACACACACTACCTCACTGAACTTTTGGGGACTACCTAGGTTCTGTCGGGAGAGCCAGAAGCTGTAGGAAGAGGGGGGACTTGTTCCACGCTCTGCTGTGAGCATGGGACTTCATGGTCCAGCCCTCTGCTGTGAGCATGGGATGTCATGGTCCAGTACTTCCAGCAGTGGCTATTCAGTTGGTGTGAGGAGACTGTCATTAGCACACCAAGAGTGGTTCAGTCCTTGAGGACTACATCAGGCAGGGTTCTCTAGAGAGAATGACAGAGTAGGCAAGCTGGCACACTGGCAATGCCAACAAGAATTGGAACCGAAGGCCCTGATCTGAACTTTTCCAGTGAGGCCAGTGGACTGGAAACTCAGATTAAACTTTTTTTTTTAAATTTTTTTTTTTATTTTACATATTGATCCCAGTTCCCTCTCCCTCCTATTCTCCCATTCCCCCCTCCCCACCTCAGCTCCTCTCATTCCCCATCTAATACCCAGGGAGGGTGAGGCCTTTCAGGAAGGATCATCAAAATCTGTTAAGTCATTTGGGTTAGGGCCTAGGCCCTCCCTCATGTCTCTAGGCTAAGGGAGTATCCCTCCATGGGGAATGTGCTCCCGAAGTCCTTTCGTGCACCAGGGATACATCCTGGTTCCACTGTCAGAGGTCCCATAGACTGCCCAGGCCTTCTATCCGAGACCTGAGTTTAGGGTGTCTGGGAGGGAGTAGGAGAAAGAGAAAGGAAGAAGAGTAGGGGAGAGGAGAACATGGGGGGACAGGAAGATCGAGTCAGGGGAGAAATAGAGGAGAGCAAGAAAAGAGATACAATAAAAGAGGGAGCCATTATAGGTTTGAAGAGAAAACTGGCACTAGGGAAATGTCCAGAGACCTACAAGGATGACCCCAACTAACAATTTGAGCAATAGTGGAGAGGCTACCTTAAATGCCCTTCCCTGACAATGAGATTGGTAACTACTTTATATGACATCATAGTGCCTTCATCTAGTAGCTGATGGAAGCAGAAGCAGACACCCACAGCTAAACACTGAGCCTAACTCCTGGAGCCCAGTTGCAGAGAGGGAGAAGTGATGAACAAAGGGGTCAAGACCAGGCTGCAGAAACCCACAGAGACAGCTGACCTGAACAAGAGGGAGCTCATGGACCCCCAGACTGATAGCTGGAAACCAGCATAGGACTGATCCAGATTAAACTTCTTAAGGCAGACATTCTTTTCTAGGAAGCCTAGAAGCTTGCTAGTAAGCCCTTCCACTGATTGGATGAACCCACCTACATCAGAATGGATACTCTGCTTTACTTCAAGTCAAGTGATGATGTCAGTTACTGTGGTGGTTTGAAGAAGAATGGCCCCCTTAGGCTCATAGATTTGAATGCTTGGTCATTAGGGAGTGGTGCTTTTTGACAGGGATTAGGAGGTGTGGCTTTGTTGGAGGAAGTCCAAGCCAATTCCAGTGTCTCTCTCTTCCTGCTGCCTATAGATCCAAATATAAAACTCTCAGCTCCTCTCCAGCACCATGTCTGCCTATGTGTTGGCATGCTTCCTGCCATGCTAATATGGAGTAAACCTCTGAAACTGTAAGCCAGTCCCAACTAAATGGTTTATTTATAAAGGTTGCCTTGGCCTTGGTGTCTCTTCACAGCAATAGAACAGTGACTTAGATGGTCACACACACAAAAGGCTACATAGTGATATCTGCTCTAGTGATTGATCAAACAGTTGAGCAGCCCAGCCTAGCTCAGTGGGCACCCAAAAGGAACAAGTATAAGTAAGTACCCAACAGCACAAGACCTGCTTCTGGGTGACATCTTTTATCTCTACCATGGCAGCTATATCTTGGGAGTTGACCTCCCTCCTACGACAGACTTCATGGATCTGACACCATCATCCTGGGGTTTGATGGGTACCACTAACATTGGATAGTTACCCCAAATTCTGGTGTGTGCTGTTATAGACACCTTGGCCACAGTTCGCCAACTCTTTGGGGTAAGTTTCCCAGTGAAAAATAGTTAGTCCAAATCCACAGCCACCCTCCTTGGAGTGGAAGACTCAGATGCTGGGGCCACAGTACCAGAGGGGTAGCAACAGGAAGTTGGAGGTCTTGGCTACCTGCTAAGCCTCTTCTGTGTTCTTGGCCAGGTTGTCCAGGGAACAGAGATGAAAATGTTGTGCAGTCACTAGGAAAACTTCAAGATCCACCAGGACCTGTGTTCACTTTCCCAAGGCCTTTCCAGATGGGATTTCATCTCATGCCCAGGACAGTCTGGGGGCTATCCTGTATTTATAGGATAGATACAGCTAGCTTCTGTTTCCCTTGATTTGATCAAGTGGCATTACCTCCTGGTACAATGGCCTGGGGTTGAATGGTCACAGGAAAAGCACATGTTCCAGCAAGGAACCTGGTGCACTGGAATGAATTCCTCTCATCTCTTACAAGCTGAGTGGCGTTGGACAAGTTACTCCACTAAGTTTCTACACTACCATGACCCTGAAGGTTGGAAATGGATCACATACTGCGTGGTTCAGTGTCCGTCATCTACTAGGTGGTTTGAAACTACCATGACTGTCATCATCACTGTAGGAGACATGCTTTGAGTGCTGCATACACAGCACCCTTCTGTCATGACGCTCCCTACCCAGAGCCTTTGAGGAGTCACCAGACTAGATACCTCTTGTCACAGCTAATTGGGTGGAGGAATGTCGCCTCTGATCCAGATTGGCTGTGGGTTCCTCTACTGGCAGCTGAGGGTTGGAACATGATGGGACTGATCTTGAGCAATGGGGAGCTGAGCTGAAAGGTTTTATGCCCCGGGGAACTGAGGCAGCCTTGAAGATTACTGTACAGACTGAGGTTGTGACAGGGAAGCCTTTAGTGGAGAGAAATGGAGAAACAAGCAGAGGAAGAGAAATGGGTAATGTGGTCCTTGAAAGATGGTGCCCGTTCTTAACTGCATGGCTCCCATGAGGCCAGGTGACTCTTCCTGCCCTTGAAGTCTATGGAGCCTATATCCACTTGCTGCATCAGCCTTCATTTTGTTACGATACCTTGAGTTGGTACTCATCCTTGCAATGAGAGATCAGTTACAAGAATGAAGCAGATGAAGAATGGGGCCTGGGTGAGCCAAGCCTCATGTCTTGCTGTCTTGTTTGGCAAGTGTAGTCATGGTGACTACTTCCTCTGGACTTGGAGCACTAATTCAGAGTCTGAAATGGGTTTGGGAAGGAGATGTAGCACTAACCCTGTCTGACATTGTCCTCTGTGGACTCCCATGAAGCTGCCCACCCTTTTGGCTCATCTGGTGATGAAGGTGCCATTGGTGTCTTCCTTTTGATGTGAGCACAGGTTCTCAGTGAACTCTGTGTCTTCACTGAAGCTATTGTGGATGAACCTGGTTTATACCCATTGAAATTACCTGGTGTTGGGATGGAGAAACTGCTCAGTGGTTAAGAGGACCTGAGTTCAGTTTCTAGCAACCACACAGTGGCTCACAACTATATTTAACTCTAGTTCCAAGAGATCCAGTGCCTTTCGATCTCCTAGAATACCAGGCACACACATGATATACATATACGCAGGTAATACACATAAACTAAATCTAAAACATTGTTTTGGAAAAAAATAATCTTGTTTGCAAGTTACTTTGTTTGAGCCTCTGTTGCTGAGTGGGACTGAAACAGCTAATATAGTGGCGCTGGTCATAAAGACAAAAATGGGAATCCTGGGCTATTGTAACTGTTGAGCCACGGTCCCTTTGACCTGAATGGGGTGTTGTGTCCTGGACCATAGTTCCTCAGCATATGACTTGACTTGGAAATAGGGCCTTAGATGTTCTTAGCCAAGACAACTCATTTGGAATTGGGGGGAGGGCTTAATCTAATATAAAGAGTCTTTATAAAAGGGGGAAATTCAGATGACAGGCATAGATAGAAGGGAGCCGGTGAGAAGGGAGAGAGGTGACCAGATGACACTGAGGACCAAGACAAGCTGGGAGAGGTAAGGCAGCATTCCCTCTCATGTAGGTTTGAGGGGAACATGCTACTGCCCATGCCCTGATTTTAGAGCTCCAGAATAGTGTGATACTAACTTCCCATTGTCTTAAGGCACCAGCTTGTGGTACTCTGTGACGACATCCCTGGCAAGCTAACTAGAGGCTCTGAACTCTGTAGTTGTTTCTTCTTTTGTTTTATTTTGGTTTGGTGTGTTGAGACAGGATCTCACACTGTAGCCCAGTCTTAGCCCCAAATTTTCGGCAATCCTACTTCAGGCTTCTGAGAGCTGGGATTGTAGTCATGAACTACCACACCCAGTTAATTATTTTAGTCTTTTATGTCATTCCTTTGAGTTCAACTGCTGCCTCTTGGGTGTGAAATGAAGGCCTGGGTGTTGTTTCTGGGGTGGGGTGTTTAACCAACCTTCATTCTTCTGAGGAATGTAGCATGCTCTATGAGTTCAGGAAGAAGCTAGAGCCTTAATGGAGAAAATGGCAGGTAACTCTTGTTTATGCCACTGTGTGAACCTGGCCAGACACTTCTGTGGCAAGTGTTTGTTACTGTTTGCAGAGTCCCTAAATTTCAAGTTTGTGGGTGTAGGCAGAAGCGGGAGCACTCTGTCTCGTGTGAACTTGGAGAACAAGTTAGGAGGTTGGGAACAGACTCGGGCCTCAGCACTGTTGGGTTCGGGTCTTTCTTGCAGTGTGGTTGTTGGCCAGCTGCCCCTCCCATAGGCCTCACCCTTGCAGGACTTGCTCAAGGATGGCTCATGCTGCTTGGAAGCTTCTGCTGCAGTAGGTCTGGCAAGTGGTTGGAGAAATTTCATAATAGATTTCCAGGTGACGAAGATGTCACCAGCCCATGGAGCAGCACTCTGAAAACTGTCCACCTTAGTCTCTCCAAGCCTCTTTTTTCCTACCTGTACAATGGGCTTTGTGATGTTTCCCATTTGCATAGTTGTGGGCTTTAGTGAGTGAACCACAGGTAAGGTGATTAGCACAAAGCTCTTCAGGCAATGCTAGCCAGCAAAGCTTTGGCTGTGATTGACATGAACTTCAGTGGGTTTGGTTCCCAACCATCTAAAGGTGGTTGTGGATGGTATGCTGAGATGATACCTCCTCTTGGGGTTTTCTGAGAAGCAGATCTTCCTCCTATAACTGTAGAACACTCTCCCTATACCCCCATCTCCCCATCCCCCCCCTAACCCCGGCTGTGCAGGGTTTCTTTTCCATCCAAGCCAGTGCTTGAGCCTGGGTTAAGTTCTTCCCTAGATGTGGTACAAGAAGAACAGCAGAGACTGCCCTTCACCTTGAAGCCCATCACACAGGGAGTCCTCTCCCCAGGCGTTGTGCACACTCCTGCCATGGGGCCCTGCAGCTGGCGGCCTTGGCTGCTCCATGACAGCACTGGCCATGTGTGCAGGAAGCATTCTCGGCCTGAGCCCTTTCCCACACTCCCAGCTAAACACAGCAATTGTCTGGGCACTCAAGTGTCAAGTGCCAAGGCCTTTCAGAAGCCACTGTATACGCATGTTCTGCATCTCCTCTGGTTTGGGGTGAGCACGGACCACTAATGGATTGGCCCTCCTAACCCGATGTGACATCCTGGCACCAGGGCTCCTCGTTAGCTCCATCTTTGGGATTCTAGCCCTAGAAGACAGACAGTCCGTGTCAATAAATAGCTCCTTGTCTCCAGGATTCTGGCCCCATCAGAGAGAGGCCTGGGGCTCTGCTTGGGAGCTGTTGTCTCGTTGCTAAGATTCTTGGAGCCAGTCCAAGCTCACATTTCCCAGAGTGGTGGAGAATAGTTAATGACCACAAACCTCTGAAAATACATATTCTAGGCTCAGTCCAACCTCATGTAAAAAATAATCTTAGTATCTGAGAGGGTAGGATTTCTGCTTTTGTTTGACTTTTCTGTAGCTGAACTTTGAGGGCATAAGTGGAAACTTTTTTCCATGTGTGTTCAGTGAAAGCTTTCTTCTTCAATGTAGGGTTGTTTTTGAGCTTTTCACCATGTGCAAAATAGCAAGCGATTCTTCCACTTTAGTTAGAGGGTATGAAGTAGACGGTATAAATATCTTGTTTTTACTTTTGAAATTTTTTCTTTGCCCTAACCACAAATTTCTCTCCTTAACATTCTTGTCTTATCTTGTTGTGAACAATAATTTTATTTTTATTTTTTAAATTTATTGTTATTTTACATATTGATCCCAGTTCCCTCTACCTCTCATCCTCCCATGCCCCATAGACCCCCATCCCATCCCCCATCCATTCCCCAGGGAGGGTGAGGCCTTCAACGAGAGATCATCAAAGTCTGTCAAATCACTTGCAGTAGGGCCTAGGCCCTACCCCAGTGTCACTAGGCTAAGGGTGTATCCCTCCATGGGGAATGGGCTCCTGAAGTCCCTTCCTGCACTAGAATGTGAACAATATTTTAAGAAAATTTCTAATAATATATTCTTGGAGCCAAAGTGTCCCTGTTGTCCCTGTATTGCCCCATCCTGAACCTCTCCCCTAATTCCTATTTAGCTCAACTTGCTGACTTATTGTATAAATTAACAATGCTTTTCTTGCCTGCCTGGATGTGATCTCTCCCTTTCTAGTATGTCTACATGATTTCAGGAATTACTTATACATTTTTTTTTTCCCCCTCACTCTCTCACTAGAATATTGAATTCTGTGGGTAGAGACCTTCTCAGGCTAGTCTGTCTTGACAGTCAAATTGAAAAGACCAAAATAAGCCAGGCAGCGGTGGCCCATGCCTTTAATCTCAGCCTTTGGGAGACAGAGGCAGGCAGATCTCTGAGGTCAAGGCCAGTCTGGTCTACAGAGCAAGTTTCAGGTCAGCCGGGGCTACACAGAGAAACCCCCATCTCAATAAAACAGAACAAAAATACACAAAAAACCCTAAACAAACAAACAAAAAACAAAACAAATAAAAAAAGAAAGAAAGAAAGAAAAGAAAGAAAGAAAGAAAGAAAAGAGATAGCTATATAGCATATTAATCACTAAGTGAAAATACATGAGAATTTAGGGACAATTTTAAAAACTTGATCAGTGTACTTAGTACAGATAAAAGCAGGGCCTGTTTCTAGTTCTACACTGTGGGAAGTCAATTTATGACTTAAAATGCCCCTTCCCTTACTTGCTACAAGTATAATGCTGGATAAAAGAGATTAAAAAAAAAAAAAAAAAACAACAACAACAAAAACCCAGTGTTTACAAGGCAAACATAATATTCATTGTAGAACCCAGCAGGTATTTTTCTAGATATTCACCCATATGAGTTGAAATCTTATGTCCACACAAATTCATGGCAGTTTTATTCTTTAGTGTCTTGAACTGGGGGGAAAAAATCACAATATCCTCTGATAAGGGGATGGCTAAGTAAACCATAACACTTCCAGAATGCTTTTCAGAGCTAGGAGAAAAGAGGCGCCAAGCCCCGGGGAAACTTGAGTGCATATTGCCGAGGGAAGGAAGCCAGAGGGACAAGGCTCACACTCTGTGCTCCCAGCTGCGTGACATCGCAGAGAAGGTGAAGGGACAGCTTCAGGGTCAGGGGCTGGCCCTGGACAGGGGGAAGCTGAGGTGTGGACACTCTGGCAACACAGCAGAGGAGAACAGACCCCAGGGTGAACTGACTTAAGTGAACTCATCCTTAGCAGCGATCGATCGATGTGACTAGTGTCCCATGGCACTGCAAGGCGTCACTGTCTCCAGCCCCTGGTTAACTCAACGTGCACACTCACTGTACAAGTTGGTTCATTTTCTTGCTTGCATGGAACCCCTTTCTCGTGTTTTGTGTCTCTGCCTCTCAGATGCTGGCCAGGGCCTACATATTCTTTCTCTGGTACTTGGGGATTTTTCTGCTTTCTCTGAAGCTACCTTCCTTTTGTCCTGACTGCTTGCTAGTCTTGCCCAACTCAAAAGGGCATGCATGGGTTTGTCTCTGTCTTTCTACAACTCTTTCCACTCCGTAGTTGCTGAAATTTACAGGGATTTTTCTTTTGAATTCTAATAAAATTGTCTTTGAGCCTCCTTTTAGGTCCATTCTTAAATTCTTTTAATAAGGAGACTAAGAAGGAGCCTCCAGTTTACCTGGCAACATGTGCATCCTGAGTGGGACTTCTCCAAACTTCTGATGACAGTATCACACAGGCCACACACACAAAGAGGGAGAGGGCATTCCGATGCTCTTCATAGCTCACTGCAAGGTTGAAGCCGCTCATGGCAAACTTACCAAAGACGAGGGAGGAAGTACAACCTGGGGACGGTGACGCCAGAGACTAGGGAGCCCTTCTATGTGCCTGGAGCTCAGCAGCTTTTGTATGTGGATGTGTAAATGGATAAGCCTTCTGCTAGTGTTGGTCTAACAACAATGCCAGAGAGAGAGGGGGAGGGAGGGGAGGAGGGAGAGAGGGGAGAGCGAGGACAGAGAGGAGAGAGAGAGAGAGACTTTGGGGGCAGAGCTTAGGCTTAAAAATCATATATTCATTCATTTTCATAAATAAAATTAAAATAGCATGAGCACCCTCATTCTTCAGGTAGAGGACAATCCACAACCGGGGCCACCTCCTTCCCACAGGAATGTACCAGATTCCTGGTTCCTGGTGCAGGATGGGGTACCTGAGTTGTAGCTCATGGAAGCCACATCATGCCATTGTTCATTAGCTTTCCTGGTGGTGTCTGCTTCCGTGCCTGTCTGCTGTCTCCATAACAGTGTTTTTTTTTTTTTTTTTTGGTAGGCAGGGACTGTCGTCTTGCATTCCTTAAACCTTTGATTGACCCACAGACCTGGGGTGGTGTTTCCACGACTCAGGGGGACTCACTCTGTATGATGGTCAACACTCAGAGGCACCCTGAAGTCCCCTATAGGCCAGTGTCCAGCAGGACACTGCATAGGAATAGTGTGCAGGTTCCCACCTCTTAATACTCCCCTCTTGTGTAAGACTTTTCATCCTGGGACAAAGACCCGAGAAAAACAACTGATAGTCTCATAGTTTCAATCCACCACCAGTGGCTACACTGCATTGGGATGGGAAGTTGATGTTTAGTAGAGCTGCCCACCTCATGGAAGAAGCCAGCAATATATTTGTGGGGGAGATGATGGAAACACACACACACAGAGAGAGAGAGAGAGAGAGAAGGAGAGAGAGAGAGTGTCCCCCAAGGATGCACCCCTCTGTGACCTACTACTTCCTCCAGAGGGGCTCAGCTAGGGTTTCTATCACCTCCCAAAATAGTGCTGCCAGCTGGGGACCAAGCCTTCAACACAGGGGGGCCATGGGCATTTCATATTCAGTTATAGCATTACCTGTTTGCCCACCATTTATTCTTTCCAGGACCTGCTGTCCTTTTTAAAAAGAGCCTCCACTGATCATAAAACCTTTTAGCCATCCTGGAAAACAATCTAGAAAGTACTCAGAACGTAAAAAAAAAAAAAAAAAAAAAAAAAAAAATGCTATTATTTGAGCTGGCTATTCCACTGTTGGGTCTATAGCATACACCCTTGGGAAACTAAGTCAGGTTGCTAAAGAGGCACCTTCACACTCACATCCTTTGCAGCGGCTCCAGACAGTGTCACAATGGCCAGGAAATGAATGGGTAGAGAAAGTGTGGTGCAGAGGAACAATGGAATACTGCTTAGGTTGACACCACTCTGTTATTTGCAACAATACAGATGGAACTGGAAAACATAATGAGTAAAAAAAAAAAAAAACAAAAAAAAAAAACAAAGACAAAATACAGGACAACCAACAACAAAATACCCTGTCAGGCTCAGAAAAGCAGGGCGTACGTACATGATCTTACTCCCTTGTGGAATATAGAAAAGTGACTTCATGGAGATTGAGAATAGAAAGAGGCTAAGGCTAGGCAGAATGGGAGGGAGGAAGGGGCAGGGACACAGAGCTAAGTAATGAATAGAAGTAAGATGCTATTCCATGGTAGGAGATGATGGACAATAACACCCTGTATATTTTGAAAGGCTACAAAGTGAAAATTCAAAATGATGACATGTTTGAAGAGAAAGACATGTTTACAGTGATTTAAACATACAATGTATACATGTGTCTACACTGTAGCCCACAACATTTTTAATGTTTTTGGCTTTGGAATACAAAGGGCCCTAACTCTTGCTTGGTGCAAGAGAGCCTTGGATTTCTTAGGATGGGATCAAGAGGGAGCAGTTGGAAAAAGAAAATGCCTTCCCCCTTTCTGCATCTCTTCCTCACTCCCTCCCCCTCACTCACTCCCCCATCATCCTTCCCTCCCTCCCTCCCTCCCTCCTCTCTCCCTCCTTCCCTCCTTCCTTCCTTCCTCCTTCCTTCCTTCCTTCCTCCCTTCTCTCCCTCTCTCACCCTCCTTCCTCTTCTCTCTTTCCTTCCCTCCCTTCTTTCTTTACTTCCTTTCCTGAAAATCATCCACAAAACCTGCAGTTGGGTTAATCTGCCACACTGTAATTGCTACTGTCCAGGAGCTTAGCTATCTTTATTTTAAAAATGAAACCAATTTCCTTGAAGCTTATGTCACTACACATCAGCTCTGGGTCCTGAGCTGTCAGCAGATACCCCGTAGCAGCAAGGGCTCCAGACAGTGCCATTTCATCGACTTAGAGACAAGTCCAAAGTCAGCAAAAAAGATGAAAACCACATTCAGTCCAATTTCCCCCAGTTACAGGGGAGTAACTGCTTGCAGACTTGCACTTGGCCCATCGCAGAGATCATCATACCGCAGTCTATTGTCTGCTCTTTCTTTGGGTGAGCTCCAGGTGAGTCATTGGTTTGCATTTTGAGGTTACAGTGATGAGAAACACTCATCTGTAAGCACAATGATGCCCTTCAATGGCCTGATGCTCTAAGAGGGATGCTAGCGGACGTGTTTCAGTGACAGTTGATTTTTTGCATTCACTCGGGCATGTGTTAGGGAGTATCACACACACAAGGAGTTGAAGGCACTGTTTTAAGTTTCTCTTTCTTCTTTGACTGTTTCTGACTCCATCTCCACTCTCCCAAACACACAGGGACTCTTGTATGTGTTATAAACACTGGCCTGTGCCAGGGCTTGGGGCATTGAATCAGGCTCACTGTCAGTAATCTCCACCTGATCGATCATTCTGCTAGCATTCTTCAGGCTTCCATCTTGCATGGCCCCTATTGGCTCTCACTGGTAGTTTTGTTTGATTTTCACTTCTTTTTGTTTCTAAACTAGATGACATAGCTTTTTCACTTAAACTGTATTTGACATTAGTCATGGCTTTGGGGAATTTGACCTTGGTGTAGGCTCCCTCTGAGACTGAGCCTTATTGCCTAGGGGTTGGCGGTGACAGCTGGAAGGGTCCCTTACTTTCTTGTGATGTAGTGCACCCTGAGACCTATCTGTCCAATCTTCTAGGTCTATTGTCGTCCACATTTTTGGAGACTGAAGTTTGTGCATGTACTCCAGTTCCTGCCTCGGGACCGGCCCTTCTCTGATGAGTACCATTTGTGAGGTCCTTTTTTCATGATCTTCCCAGAATTGTAAGTGATAAACTGAATAGTTTTGTGCCCATTGCTCCTTCCAAGCTGGGAGTATAAGGGAGTGGGGGAAGGCTTTACATAAAAACAGGAAACGTTGAAATATCAGTCCTGCCTCTGTGGGACCTAGCACGAATTCGTTAGTCTCTCTGGACATTTCTAAAGACCCCTCACTGCAAGGTAAACTTGAGTCACCTCTCCAAGAGTTGTTATAAGGAATAGAGTTATACAAAAATGCCCAGGACACATCACTTACAACCACCACAGCCAGTAGAAGCAAGGATATTTTGGGGAAATTGAGGTAGCTTCTTCGACTTGGCAATGAGAAGTGATTTGCCTGTTTTGTATGGCTCATCCCATTTTGCCTTAGACAGAGCACGGTGGAGGAGATGATGCCTGTTCTGACAAGCGGTGCTAGACCTGGGCGAGCCCTTGGTCTCTCAGCAACAGTTTTTTTTTTTTTTTTGGTTATTACGTGAGTGTAACAATATTTACTGCTTATGGATTTGGAAGAGAATAAGATTCAGTAGTCAGTGCAGCGCCTGGCTCAATACTTGTTATGGAGTACACCTACTTTCTCTTCTCTCAGACCACATGTTCTGTGTGGGCAGAAGTGCTTCCAGATGACGGGTGGCCCGGGGATGGGCATGAAGCTGGGCCTCAGCAGTTAGTGAAGAGGGAAACAAGTCTCGCTTCTTTTCCTGGTTCTCAGCAGATCCCATTTGAAGACTATAATATTAAGGTCCCATAGCAATTTAGAAGATAAACAATCCCAGAATAGGCCCCTGCAGTATTAAATAGGGCAATTTAAAAATGGGTCACTGTGGAAAACAAAACAAAACAAAAACCTCAACCGTGAGGCTCCTGGGGCTCAGTTCACACGAGAAGGCAGCTCTGGGAAGGTGTACTAGGGATTTCAGGTCAAAGGCAAGTACATTTGTAGCAAAAATATTGCATGCAATTTGCTAATTAAAAAAAAAATCTCCCTATAAAAGTTACTCTGAGACTCAGTTAGCCCCTTTCCAAAGCTTGAGGACTGGGTTGCATCCATGGGGCCTCATAGGCTTGGATAAATGTTCCAGCATTTTCATAAACAGAGAGAAGCCACTGGCATTTTAAGCCAGAGAGGACCTGGATCTAGTTGGATTGAAAAGCTTAGGTTTTACAAAGGTTTCATTTTACCATTATTTCCCCTTCACACACGAATACACTTTATTTTGACCAAATCCACAGTTCATCTCCCACCACTAAGTACTCCAGGGTCCCCCTCCTACTTCTCCCCTAGACCCCCCTTCTGAAAAAAACCTGACCCCCGGTTGCTTCCCCCCACCCCATTGCTTTCCTCTTTCCCTGCTGCCCTAGGCTGTCCTCCAGCCTTCCGGCATGTTGAGCATTATCTTGTCAGCTTCTGCCTCCACACCATCTCCTCCCCCTCTCAAGTCATCCTAGCATACAGCAATTGTCTCTTCCTCTTTGTTCCCAGCATTTGCTGGAATCTTCACACTCTGCCCCATGACATCTATTGCTATTATTATCTTCTGCATGTTAGTGAATGAATTAACCCAGCCAGCACTTCCTGACAGCTGTGACAATGGCGTCAAGCACTGCGCTGGGGACTCGGGGTGGGGATAATGAAGGCAGGAGCCTCATTCCTATAGCTAAAGTCTGGGGTGGAGAAAGCACTGGCTCCATAGGTTGCTTTATCTTTCTCCACCCCTGACAAGTCAGGGAAAACAGCCCAGGGTGGTCCATAGGAGGCCAGAAGGGGTGTTTCCTGACTCTCTTACTGAGGGTGCTACAGCAAGTGTCTGCTTTTGAGGAGACTATGGAAAACTAACTCATGAACAGCTTAACAATGCAGTGCGACACAGGCAAGGTGTTGTGGGGCCCTTGGGAAAGAGCCCTGAGCCTACCTCAGGGCCGGAGAAGGTTTCTTGGAGGTGATGTTCTCCAAGAGTCACCCTGAGTGTTGGGCTTCATAACGTGGACGTGGTGGTGGGATGGGGGATTTGGAAGAAATAGGGAGCAAGGAAGCCGACGTGTAGAGATCTCCTGCACTATAGAGATCTCTTGAACGCCACTTTCCTGAGCTTCCACTTTCTAGGTCCAAGAATCAAAGCTACAGACTTTGGGGATCCAAGGGACTTCAAAGTAGGCCAGGGAGCAGCCTAAAGAGAGACCCTGGCTATTTGGAGGCCTTCAGCCTCTCTTGGAATATGGGCCTGTTTTGCAATCATAGCAACATGGGCCTAGTATGTGAGGTTTGGCACCGGTTGGGCCAACCCAGCTCACTAAGCAAATGGGGGGGGGGTTTTCTTCCCCTTTTCTTCTTAAACTAAATCTGGGCACATAATTTATAGAACTCCATTCCAGAGAACTCCGTTTTGGCTTTCTTCCCAAGAAAGAACAACATCTCACATTTTCCATGCACTCTCCCCAGCCTGTTGGCCTACAGCTAAGATTTCCCACTGAGGCTAAGGGCAGCATTGCTGCTGTTCAGGGCTAATGTGGTGTTTGGGGGTGGAGATCTGTACTGCCAACCCAGGGGTGGCTGTAATCACATGGTAGGTAAGGGTTCTTCACAAGAGTGGGGGAGTGGAAAATCGATATATAGAGGTTCAGGACAAGAGACTATGCAGGCAGAAGATCTGCTAGGAGCTGTGTTGGGAGTCTCTCCCACTCCCAGCTCCCCATGGTTCCTTAATGTTTACCAAGCATTTTCTCATCTCCTTTATCTTACCTCCCCACCCTCTGTGCAGCAGAAGGGAAGGACTCACATGACCAGGATTCCCATTTAACGGCTCAACTCTATCTGAGTTGCTAGGGAAATAGAACAACAGCTTGAAACCATCAGCTGCCTTGAGATAGAGTCCCAAGTTGGAAAACTTCTAGGCTTCCTGTGGTAGCTTGATGGGGATGCTTTTCCTGAGGGCCCCAGGGATGTTTTGTGTGAAGAGCCACCATGCTTAGCCCCCAGCTGGGTGTGGCTATGGAGCTTTCAGAGTCGTGCCTCCTGCAGACTGGGACTGTGAGCTGAGTATTTTGACTGCCATCTCAGGCCTTTAGATTGTGTCCATCGCTCTGTGCCTGTCAGGCTAGCCCATCCTGTGCAGATGCTGCCAGTGTGTGCTGGGCTTAGAGAGTTGCGGTTGCCTGTAAGTCCAGTAGGGAAATCTTTAAATCCAAATCCCTGGCTTGCTCAGTGTGAGCAAACAATTCTAGAAACTGCACAGTTGGTGAAACTTAAGCTTTAGAACATGAACCAACCCCCGTTCTCTGTCGTCTGTTTCCTCTTATAGTCAAGGGCGAGCATCCAAATCCCACTTCATTTATCATTGTCATTTGTGCCCTGAAAGGTCAGTGTACATTCCTCTTTGCCTCCAGACACTTGGCTTTGAGAATGATTACACTCAAAAGTACTGGGCCTCGTATGCGTGCAGTAGATGCTCATTAATGCCGTATGCATACAGTAGGCACTCACTACTGTTTGTAGACAAGGAATCGGGTTGTGTCCCATAACAAGGCTTCAGGGGGTGGAGGTGGGGGTGTCTATGCCATCACAGTATAAGACAGCATGTCCCTTTGTCAGCCAGTTCAGTGGCCCCCTGTTACAGCCCTTACTGTTTCCTCAGTGAACCTTTTACAACCTTGTAACAAAATTTCTTCGCTATCTTCCCCTAGAACGGTGGCTGACTCTTTCCCTTCACCCATTTCTCAAACTGATCGTTATTCCCCAAAGGACTTTCTCACCAAACGTGACTCCTCTTCCCCCACTGAAGGTCCCATCTTAGTGCCCATGCTTACCTTCATCACCAAAGCTATTCTCTGTTGTCCTCATGACTACAGCATAAGCTCCATGATGATGAGACCTTCCGCATCTCTGTCACTGTGGATCCCGGTGAATAACATACAGTCAGTAGGAGCTTAGAGTTATTTGCTTATGGATAAAAAAAGAGAATGGGATTCCATGGGCCAGATCCAATCTGGAAGCTGAGATCCTTTCCCCCAGTAGCTTATTCTTCAACTTTGATGGGTCTTTGGAACACAGAATCATGGCTTTCCTCACTTGTGTGGAATGAGGGCCATTTTGTCTCTGGAGAAAGACAGCACAAAAAATAACTGACCTGAACTAAAGAAGCTAAAGGACCATTTACCCACTTAGGCTGACAGTGGAAACACGCTACCATATGAGTACGTATAAGCACACTGGAGATGAACTAGAGTGAGCCTTGTAAGTGGTGAGGCATCAGCATATGGAATGATGTCAGCTAACCAGGGGGCACAAGTGGATCGCCACTGCTGATGTCAGGGGAGACTTTTCCTCTGTAGGCGCTGAAGGAAGAACGAGGAAGCTCTAGAGGATCGAGGATCGGTGGGAAGCACAATCCTACAATGCCTGCTCAGTAGGGGCTCTGATAGCACGCCCCTGCAACCGGATTACCCTGGTTGAAGACTAATCTGCTTCCATGTCTCACTGACCCCCACTGCTTTTCCTGTATTTGTTCCATGGAAGATGACAGGCAGTGAATCAGACCAAGCTGCAGATGAACTTGCTCGGGTAGGTTACTCAGGGTTAGTAAGAAGCAAATAATAATTATGACTCTATCAGCCAGGGCTTCACTTACTCCACACCATCTATGTTCCAGACAAGGTACAGAAGGCTTAGACGTATTACTTCAATGATATAAGGTTGGAACTATTGATTTTGTTTTGCTTTGTTGTTTTAGAGCTACAAAGCAGTCCTTCAACCCTATGCAGAAGGGAATATTTTCACTTCTATTTATAAACGAAAAATGCTAACAAAATTTTCTTCCTGTTTAGAATAATCAGCTTGGGTTTTAGGCTACGGATCACCCAAAGCACCCCCACGAATACTCCTGTGGGATCATATTCCCAGTGTTGAGACAGCAGTATGGAGTAGCTGGAACCATCCCTGGTGTTACCTTCAGCTGTCAGGGAAAGTGAAAGAGGACTTGGTATTATTATTGGTGTTTAGACTGTGCTCTTGCTGAAAATTTTTGGTCCCAGGAAGATCTCACAGAGAAGCCTGAGGTTTGGGCTTGAACTTTCCTGCTAGTGGGATTAGAGTTGTTTCATGAGACAGAAAATGCAAAATAATGATTCCCACTTCTAAGATTCTATTTTATCACATAGCACCAATTGTGGTTGCTCAACGAACTTACTCCTTCTACTCCACTGACTCCTTCTACAAGTCTGGTCCATATTTCCTATGTGTATCTTTCCTCCCAAGTCTAAGATGGCTGCTGGAGCTCCAGCATTGCATGCAGGTCCCAGTGGATTGTATTGTGTTTTTTTTTTTTTTTTTAGCTGCTCCTCCTCCTCACTCCCTTTCCCTTTTCTTTCTCTTTTATCTTCAGATACCAATACAGGGCTTCAAAGTAGACGTTAGAGCCCAGTATACTTCACATCTATTTTTCTAATTTATAACCTCTCAATTAAAAAAAATGCTGATAGTAAAGGAAAATAAAGACCCCCCCCCTTTTTTTAAAATTCTGGCTTATAGGACAAGCTTGAACTTCTTAAGGCATTACAGAACCAAGTAAGAGTCAATTCGATAGATAAGATAGTTTGGTATATGAATGATAAGAAGTGATGGCAAGTGCCTTGAGATGGAGAATAGGACCTCCTGGGACGGTGTTATCACTGTGATCCCACCAGAGTTGCCAAATGAGAATAAAAGATATATGTGTTTCTATTTGTTTGTTTGTTTGTTTGGTGTGTGTGTGTGTATACATACATGACATGGCACATGTAGGGAGGTCAGAGGACAACTTGTAGGACATGGTTCTCCCTCCCATCTGTAGGTTCTAAGGATCAAACTCAGGTTGTCAGTCTTGGTGGCCTCTGAGACGAGTCACCAGCCTGTTTTGATTTTTGAGATACAGTCATACTATGTTACCCTGGTTGGCCTGGAACTCCTGATTCTCCTCCTGCTGCAGCTTCTGGAGTACAAGCACGATTAATATTATCTTTGATTAATTAAGCAGAATATGGAATATAGATATTGGTTGTTGAATAGATATGCTAGTTTTGCTAATTACTTTGTCCCTCCCAGAATATACAATATCTGAAATAATTGACAAAAGACAGACTGTTCTGCCTGTAATGTCAATTACTCTAGGTTGCTTTAGTTCTCTTGAGCTGGAGTCTATGCTCCTTAGAGGCAGATGTTGTCTTATTTAACATATCAGCCTGTCAAGTCCTTAAGAGTTCTTTCTGTACCCCTTCTTGGACCTCATCGGGTAGAACACAGTCCTGTTGCTAGCAGTGTGGGACATTTATTGTCTTGAGTGGCAACTGTTCAGCTAGGTACTAGAGTTCTTTGGCTAATGAAGAAGAAAGGATAATGGGACTTCCTTAGAAGCATCTTTCACTTGATCCTGAATAGTATGGAGACCTGTGGCATGCTGTCTTGCAGTCCATGCTGTAGTAAGTACCATGAGTTAAAGCATACCCATTCACTTTATGGACAGGACATTTGAGGGCCAGAATAGAAAAGGAACTTCTCTAGGAGCACATGACAAAGGAAGCAGCCCCTCTGTCTTATTATGACTCTCAAATGTCCAAAGAGCAGCACTCAGCCTTGCTGGCTCCATCCTGTGACAGCATCCATAACCCTTGCATCCCATCTCTGAACTGGAGCCACCTCACCCCCTTCCCAACAAAGCATCTACCTAATGCCTTCCTCCATTGTCCTTCCCCCAACTGTGGCTCACAGTTTTCATCATAGGAACAACAAGTATTGACTGATAAGGGTGTCTAGGGATGGTCTCCCTAGAAGAAATGGATAATTTGGGTGTACAGTGGGGAGAAAGGACTGGGATTGGTTAATGAGGTCTGTCAAGGTCTGACATGTTCTTCATCATTACTGAAGAAATGATGAGTCTTAGGACTGTATTGGTATGAGCCCTGCTGGCTTTTCCTTTCGGGGTGAGGGGAAAATGCTTCATAGGTGTAACCCACAAGGTATCTGGAATTCACTTAAGACAGTATGTTCTTACGAGCGAGGTTAACTTCCAGCTGCACTGAAGCCTGGAAGGGGAGGGGTGGGGGTGTGATTCCTCCCACAACAGGTGCTCTCAGCCATCCATTACCCAGGCAGCCCCATCTGATCCTGCCTTGCATCAGAAAAATAACCCTTATCACCACTCCATAAGCTGCATCTATAAAAATAGACAGGATTAGATTGTGATAAGTATCCTGGAGAGTGACTGAGGCAGCCTCACATTTAGGCTCCATTAACAGCTCCCTTACAGGTCAGATACTAAATATATCTTCTTACGGTGACAAAGACAGGGTCAGGGAGCACACCAATCCACATGATCTTTCCAAGTCACAAGGGGAGAGACCCTGAGCACTCTGTCCTCAGAATCTATTCCTGAACTAGACACACAGTCTGAGAATAGAAGTCCTGCATCCAGGTCAACTGTTCTACTTGGGGTCTCATGTGGGATGCTCCACACCACAGTCTGACAAGTGTGCAGGCAGCTGTGGAGGGCGGGGCAGGACTCTGAGGCATGTCTCCAGAGAACTGCTTGGATGAGGGAGAGTTCCCTCCCAGCTGTGTCATGGGCTAGGAGGAAAGGACGAAGCCCAGGTTGGTGGGATTAGAGGGGAGAAGGAACTTGGAGCACCCTGTCTGCCGCTGCGAATCACAGAATATACCAATCTCATTCACTGCAGAGTGAATCAGTGACCAGTGACTTACATTCGGTTAGACATGTTCCACCCACACTTCATTTCATGCATCACACACACCTGTTAGTTCAGCTGAAAATTTAACGACACAAATATTACATTAATACATTTCTTATTGTAAAACCTTGGAACAATGCAGAGGTAGAGAGAGAAAAGAAGTTTTCCCTTTCTATCCTGTGTTCTCTTCTCAGAAGTAACTGTGCTCAACGGTTTAATGCTTTTTTCCTTATTTTTTTTTTTGTGTGTAGTAAATACCACACCACAATCTATTTCTCATACATACAAATAGTAAAGTAGTATAGTATAAAATTCTATAAGTAATTATCACATGTGAGGTCAGATAGCTACACATCCTTGGGTACTTCGTTTCTGTAGGCTTTGGATTCTGTCTCTGTAAAATGAAAATATTAATACTTACCTGACAGGGTCATTGAAAAGATTGGATAGAATGTTAGACAGCGACCAACAGAGATATTGCTTATTTTTACCCTCTGCCATCAGTGCCCTAATTATAGATGTAATGCTGAGAGATGGGGTAGCCATCTTGAGGCATATGATAAAACAAAATTGAAAAGCCACCACTCTGAAGGTTTAAAGTGGAAGGTGGGGGACATGTAAGAGGTATAATGGCTTCAGAGGACCTACCCATGGACCTTGAATGAAAAATATAACTCTCCGTTGTTTTTAAAGGCATAGATTGATAGTGTTTCTAGTTTCTCTACACTCTCCAAGTCCAGGGACCCTGTCTGATGTGGGTTTATCTCGTTTATCTGATGTCTCTGAGAGGAACAGGTTTGATCGTCGTTTAGGCAAAGTGGTGAGGTCTGAAGGACGGCAGCCCACCTGAGGTCAGATCAGAGTGAATTCCTTTACCTTGTGCAAGAGTAGGGAGTAGGAAGGTGTGGCTGAGGAAATGGCTGGCTTCATCCAGCTAGGTTTGGAGATACGTCTTCCCGTATTTCTGGCTGAAGCAGGTGTTTAAAACAAGGACTTTCCTGGATAAGCAGAGGAACAATAGGCCTAGTTAGTACGTGACTGGAGAGTTTTGTCCATAGCCTTTCTCAGTTTGGGGTTTGTTTTCTGGAAATGCCTGGTCTTGGGAAAGAGCCAGTCCCACTGGCTCTTATGAGAATTGTGAAGGAAGAAAGAAAAGCTACAGAAGGGTGTGGACAGGTGTGAGGGCCTCTTCATGGCAGCTGGAGAGTCTATGACCCAACACCAGTGAAACTCTGGAGCCAGCGCCTGTGCCTGGAATGCAGGAGGCATCTGATCAACCAACACCTGAGCCGTGGATGCTTCCTTAGCAACCCAGAGCATCAGCCTGCTGGAGATCCTGTCTTCGGACGCACAGATGACCTGACATTCCTGACCTGAGAGGGAGGCTCCCTGGACACACAGACAAGGTTTTTTTGTTTTGTTGTTGTTTGTTTGTTTGTTTTTGTTTTATCTCTAGACAGAAATGCCTTTGCCATATAACATTCTTTTCTGTCTCCCGTGGTCCTAGCTTCATTGCTGGGAAACCTAACCTAACAAATGACTCTATAAAAGCTCAGATATAAAGCGTATCTCCATTCTTTTCTAACTAGGCACTCTAGTGCAGGGTTGGGGTACATTTTCTTAAACAGCAGTTTTGTAGAGGGTGACAGGGGAAACCTCCCACATGATGAGAGCCAGATCCTGGTACATTATCCAGGCAGAAGAAAAATAGCTCTAGATAGTCAGGTGGTTGTCAAAGTGGTTTTTCAGTGAAGTGGAGAGAGAATATGTTAGGAATCTCATACAGATGTAAGAAGATCTTGAAGTAAGAAGTTTTTTTGGTGGGGGGAAAGCAGAACCAGTTTATTGCATGTACTAGAACATTGCAGCTATCCCTAGAACCAGTTTTGGCCATGTATGGAAGAAAACCAAGGGCCAAATCAGCCTATAATTATCAGGCTTTTGATAATTATCACTGGGTCTGGTAGCATCATAGTTCGTTTGTTTTGGTTTTTCAAGACAGGGTTTCTCTGTGTAGCTTTGGAGGCTGTCCTGGAACTTGTTCTGTAGACCAGGCTGGCCTCAAACTTACAGAGATCCTCCTGCTTCTGCTCCCAAGTGCTGGGATTAAAGGTGTGCACCACCACTGCCCAGCTGTGCCTTAATTTTTTAAAAATATTTGTAGCAGAAAGAAGTTTTCCTGGAGTTGGATTTGAAAGAAAAAATGGAAGGACATGGCTGCTTCAAGTTATGGTGGAGGAGAAGGTTTATTGTAGATAACAGGGAGAGCATAGGTAGGAGGAGGGACACATCTAGGTGAGTCCAGAGTGGATGGACATGGTCAGACTGAGCTGGGCCATGTAGGAGAGGGGGAGGGGAAAGGAGAGGGCAAAGAAGGGAACCAGCAGCCAGGAGGTCAAAGACATAAAAAGGGGCAGGTAACAAACTGTCTGGATTATATAGGAAGGGCAGCCCAGCTCCTGGGCTGGAGAGTTCAGGGTAGAGAGCAGGAAATGCCAGCCATACTCTGTAACAGGTAGGGACCGAGGGATGCTGGGAGAACCTGGCAGTCAGGTCTGCTTTGATATATTAAGTAGGCACCTCAGCCTTTTGTCTTGGGTTTGAACCTTAACAGGATTCCAGTTTCTGGTCTTTGTTAAGGAAGCAACTCTCTGGCCTTTGGTCTCTTGTTTTACAGTGCTACTCACTTTACAGGGCTGCTACAAAGATTTAAATAAAACCACACGGGGAAACGCCAGACCCACACTCACTAGCAAGGCTACTCTTCCAGGGTTGCCACCACCAGCGCTGTCCCTCCCACCATGCCCCGCTGCTACTGCTGTTAGAATGAACTGATCAGGCGCCCATAGCTGTTGGTCTTCGCAGTTATAGATGCAAACGTTTTAAATGAAGAAGACAAATCTTCCTTTCAGTGAACAGGAGGGAGGAATCACGGCATTACGTTCCTTTCTCCTCTTGAAAAATAGATTGATTACCTTCCTTTGGGTCTTGGAAGGAACATCTGGCAAGAAGATTGGTCTGGCTGTTTAGGCCTCAGGAGACAGGGGAGCTGCTGTCTGTGTCTCTCTGCCTGGTTCTGCAACTGGGTTTTGGATTTCAGGCCTTTGCAGGGGGTGTGATGTGAGTCTATGCTGCTGTTCAGCTCGCAGAGCTGTGCGGTTTCTGCCTGCTAGCCAGAAATTAGATTCGCTCTCTATTTGATCCTCTTCCCTGGGTCTCTGAATGAGAAGATTGTCCCCGCCCCCTCCCTGTAGAGGCTGCTGGTGTCATTTCAAGTCAGCTCAGGTAATGGATACACGGCAGCAGTGTAGAATCCTGTCCTCTGGGTCTCCTCCTCCCCAACCAGAGTGTGTGTCTCACTAATGAGCACAGGGATCCTAAAAGCAACTCTTGTAATCATAAGGAACACTGCTGCTACATGTTTTTTGCTAATAGACATCTAGCTTTTGAAAATTGCAATGACTCTCATTACAGAGACTAATAAATCAAATAAGGAAAATAAGCTCTCTGAAGTCAGAGCTCACGGTGTGATACGTTCCATATTCCATAATGCAGTCTTTGGTACATTTGCATGAATCGATGAGATGTGGTCAACAGTTTCCTAGATCTTTTAGTTCTCTGAGTCATTTTTTTTATTTGTTTGTTTGTTTTGTTTTGTTTCATTTTTCAAGACAGCATTTCTCTGTGTAGCCCTGGCTGTCCTGGAACTCACACTGAAGACCAACTTGGAGATCCACCTGCTGCTGCCTCCTTTAATCAGCTGGGATTAAAGGCGTGTGCCAGCACCTCCTGGCAGGCATGGTTTTTAATAGCTTTTAAATTACAGTGGTGGCATCTTCATTAACTAGTTAATTGAGCCACTTTGCTGTTGTGAACACTGAGGTCGTTCACTGTTTCTAGTTACTAACAGTGTTGTGCCTCACACACAACCCTGCATATTCCCTTGGTTGTTCGTCCCCAGGGTCTGTACTTGACAAAGGGTTTGCTAGAAAGGCTGTACTCATTCAAAGGTTGAAAGAGTTCCATTCTAGCTGGCCTTCACAGAGAGGCTGTCATGTGGAGTGTGGAGCTGCCTCATGACCTTCAAGATGCCGCCTGGGGGTGTCTTGGCACAACTCTGCATGATGGGCAGGCAGGCATGATTATTCATATTTTGGAAGCTGAAAGGCAAAGAGCCCACAGAGATACCCCAGGTAGCCTGATGGAGTGAGCGTGCACAGACAGACCTCATGTGATGGAGTAATCGTTGAGAGGCTATCACTCACAAAACAAAATGGCCACGGGAGCTGCTTTGAGGTTCTCCCTCTTTTTCCTAGATGGATTTTGCTTTTGACTGATTCATGGCAATTATATATCCACTTGATAGTAGTTAACTGCTGAGGACAACGGTCTGGTAAGTATTTGACAGTGAAAGCATGGTCTCAGTATAGTGGTCAGTCCTACCCTTTCTGCCTTCTGTCTCGAGAGCAAGCCCCTGAGGACTCAGGAGTTCAGCTTGTCCAAAATTCTCAAGCAGTTAAGTGACTTAGCCAAGGCCACTCAGAGTGACAGTGGCCGAGTCAGAAATAGAAGCCAGAAATAGAAGCCAGTGCTTCCTGTGACAAAGGATGTGCTTTTCCAAGACAGCTGGGCTCTTGCCATTAACCAAGTCACTCAAACTTCTATAGTTGTCTCTATAAAAGCAGTGGGCCAGGGATCTGGTTAAAATGCAGGTTTCCATCTGATAGTCTGGGGCTGGGTCCTAAGTTTTCTGCATTCTTTACAAGTTCCCATATGATTCCTTTGGCTGGGGCTGTTCTTGGATCAGTGAGCAGCCAGAGAAAGAGCTCAGTAAACAGCAGAGCCAATGACCTAGATAAAGACAGGACTCACTGGCAAATAGAACGTTTGAAATGCTGATGACTGAAAAGGGTGTTCCCAATAGTTATGAGTCTTAAAGGCCATATCCTGTTTCTGCTACAAACAGACAGGCAGGGGATCACTCAACTGGCCAGACGAAAGCTCCTCAGAGACACCTCTTCACAGTACAATTGGCCCCTTTATTGTATGGAAGAGGCTGCAGCAAGGCGGCCAGGATAGAAGCTTTAATATTCCAAAGGCTCGCCCAGTGTCCCCATGGATCCTAATTAATCACCAAGGGGTCTGGGATAGGAAGAGAGCCTCACACCACTGCAACTCCAGCCCCGTTAACACTTGGATGACAAAAAGTAGCACTTAATGAGAAAGGGAGTGAATAGGAGCCTGGGCACAGGAGCAGAAGGCCGTGGCCTGTGAAGTGTCTGCATTGCAGGCATGGCTTGCTCACTCCCAAGTACAGGCAAAAGATGTCAGAACTATTCAGGGCCTGGGGACAGAGTTAATAGTAGTTACTATTAACAGTTTCCAAGGCAGGGGGAGTAGGTTGCTTGGCGCCATGGAGGGGTAAACATAGCAGGCCAAGCAGAGGCAGCCTTGAGGCCAGGGTTGGGGGGTTGAGTCCACTTATTATTTCTTCATATTTAGAACCAGGAAATGGCAGCATTAAAGCTGGAGCATGAGTCATAGGAAAGGATGTAGAGGTTGAGAAAACTCGAGTTTTGAACCTGTGCTCCTTGAAGCTCCAAAGCGTCTGTGTGTAGGCATTTCAGGGCCTGCTGCTAGGGGTCAGGTGTAAAGGGATGTGGTCCTTCATCCCATGTTTAGCCTCCATGTGATACCTGCTTTACACGTTTGGGTTCTGAATATGATGGATTTTTTTTTTTATAACAGTTCTTATACTTAAACATGTCTTTATTTGACAGCTTAGAGGAGGAATGTAACTTCTCAGAGATTTGTTTGTGACATGTCAGGGAGGTATTTTCTCTGAGGGTGTGGATGTACCACAGTACTATAGGTTGAAGAGGATTTTTAATGCTCTCAACACTGGCATCTTTTCCTTTAGGGCAGCCTAATTATTTCCCCAGTTCAAATCTCACCCAAACTCAAATCAGTGTCATTTATGACCTGATCTGGGAAGAGGAGTAACCTACACCGTGTCAGACAAGTTTATCTGTGTGGTGTGATATGTGTGGCCCTCAGTCAACCTTTACTGTTGCTCACCTAACTGGAATTCCTGCTTTAGGTGGGACAACTTTCCAGATGAATTCACCTGAGAAATGGAGGAGTAATTTATGACTGTCCATTACACAAACAAGGAGCAACTTGGCCAGCACAAACTCCGGCTATGTTATAAACATGTGGTGTAATGTAGCTCACAGGCTGGTTAATAGGACCCCTCACACAGGTTCCAGTTGCCTTTTTTTTTTTTTTTAAGATCAGGTATAAAGGATTGTGGGGGATGCTTTCAGAATTAGTTTAGACATCTTCCCATCTCCTTCCTTGTTCTCAGATTTGTGGTGGTCTCCATCAAGATGGGTCTTATGTTTGCTCTGTCTTGGGTCTGAGCTTTTGCAACATCGAAGACTATCTACCTCTTGCAATTTTACTATGGAGAAAAAAAAAATAATTTCTTTCCTCCTTCCTTCCTTCCCTTCCCTCCTCCTCCTTCTTCTCCTTTAAAAGGTACTATATCTTCTTCCAACCCACATCAAGGCTGTAAGGTTTAAATCAGTAATATTCTAGAATTTTATTATAATATCAGATGTGTAGCCTATCCTAATAGGCTTTTTATAAATAGACACTTTTATAAAAAAATAAAACAATAAGAGGATATATTGGACATTGAAGATTTTACCATAATTTTTCTGTTCACTTCATGGTTTATCCGATTTGATGGTACCATCAAACAACCATGTGAATAAAGAAAGGATTCATATCAGAAGGATTTAAGATTGATTAGCGATGAATTGCTAAAACTTTGTGATTCACATTTCATTGAAGTAAACAACAAAGCTAGTGTAATAAACAATGGAAAAATAAATAATATTTGGTTAATGCCGCAATTGTGATCAGTGAAGAAGAACCTGTCAGCATTATTTTCCTTAGCAGGCTAAGGGGTTTCTTTTTATTTATTTCTTTTTTTTTTTAAATAATGTATTTAACTTATTTTATGTGCGTTGGTGTGAAACTGTCAGATTCCAGATTCCAAGGAACTGGAGTTACAGACAGTTATGAGCTGCATGTGGGTGCTGGGAATTGAACCTGGGTTCTCTGGAAGAACAGCCAGTGATTTTAACCACTGAGCCATCTCTCTAGCACCGGGACTTCTTATTAAACCCAAGTCTAGTCCTGTATTTCTAGACTGTGCCTTTCTGACTTAATGGCAACATGTGGTTGATATTCATTTCCCTTAGATTTTTCCCCGGTGCCAGAAAAATCAAATTAATTAGGACTTCTGAAATGGAAATAATTTTGTAAAAATAGTAGTTAATTTTCCTTTCCGGCTGTTTTGTAAGCATAAGATCCAAACTCTGGTCATGCTGAGTGCCACACTTGCTTCCGTATAAATTACAAGTAACTTACTATCACTTTCACAAAACAAGATGGTTCCAATGATTGACTCAGCTTCCAAGTCTTGAAATACCTTTTATTGTCCCACCTCTTTGGAGATCAGAAGACAACTTATAGGCACTCTCCTTTCATCCTGTGGATCCTAGGGATCAAACTCAGGGTGTCAGGCTTTGTGTTGAGTACATTTATGTTCTAAGCCATTTGCTGGCCTGGCTCTAAGTCTTAGTTCTTCCTGAATCCACTGTAATGGAGAGAAGATCACATGGTCCCTGACTTATCTAGCTAAGAGGATCCCATGCTATCTTTAGCAAGAGATGCTTGTGGCTGGTAGGAAGGGCTGACAACCTTTAGAAGCAAATCACATATTCTAGAGATCCATGAGATACTCAGGGAGGGTTTTGTTTTATTTCTTATTTGTTTACTTTGATGACTGCTAGTGTTGAGTGGAAATGAATTGTAGCTGTCCAAAGAAAAAACCTTTTCTGAATAGCTTAAAATTCAGTAAAATTTTATCTGCTGCATTTGAAGGCATAGGTTAGGAACCAGTTTTCTGGGCCAGCGTGATGAGCACACGGCATGTTGAGTTAGATGACAAAGCAGGAGCTGTCTTCTCAAGTCCCAGGACACAGAGAGGACAAGGACAAGGCTTGCACTTTGGTTCCCTGCTGTTCTCTGGTGTCTGAGGATCCCACAAGTGGAGTCTGGCTCTCTTTAGCTGCCTTGGGGTGGTTTCTGGGGCACTTGGCTCAGTGGGCTGTGTAGAGGTTCCCAATATGAAGATGTGGAGCTTGGCTGCAGGAGGTGTGGGAACAGAGCTTCTCCAGTTTGCCCAGAGTGCCATGCAGGCTGAGCTGATGGACTCCAGTATTTAAATATTGAAATTCTGTAGACAGTATTCTAAGCTTTTTAATTTCATTTGTGTGTGTGTGTATGCATGTGTAAGTATATGTATATGAACATATTCACTCATGCATGGTACATGTGTGGAGGCTACAGGATAACTTGGGGGAATCTGTTCTCTTCTTCCACTATGTGGGCCCCAGGGTTTGAAGTCAGGTCATCAGGTTTGGTGTCAAGAGCCTCTGTCTGCTGAAATATCATGCCTGCCCTGGAAGGTATGACTAGAAAGGTTTGATGTCTCTTGACCCACCCTAAACTTCTGTTACTTTTCTTATTGCCATGGCAAAACACCTGATGAGAAATTAAAGGAAGAAGGGTTTATTATAGTTTACAATTCAAGGAGAGTCATCCCATCATTGCAGAGCAGGCATCGCGGAAGAAGCCAGAGTCTAATTGGTCACCTTGTGTCCTCAGTTGGGAGGCAGAGGATAAATGGAAAGTAAAGAAGGCTACAAGATCTTAAAGCCTGCTCCCAGTGACTCATTTCCTCCAGCAAGGCTCCACTGTTCTAAGCATCTTAATGGTTGCTAGGTCTTTTTCCCTCACAGAACTCCCCTGAGCTATCCGCAGTCATTATCTGCTTACAGATATGAAATGCAACAATCAGTATTTTACACCAAATCTAACGGCTAGGAAGTAGTGTGGCAAAGATCTCACAGACACTGACAGTGTGTGTGTGTGTGTGTGTGTGTGTGTGTGTGTGTGTGTGTGTGTGTGTGTGTGTTGGGGGTACAAAGACTGGAGGGAAAAAAGGAAGCCAGGGCTCTTAGCATAGGGCCAAGGAAGAGGAGTTTTGGGAGAGCATGGGAGGCAGAAGGAAGAGCAAACGCAGACTCTGAAGCAGAAAGGAGATTACACAAAGCAGAGTGAATGACAGTCCAGTCAGGACTAGCAACCGTTGAAGACTATAGGATGAATCTGAATAGCTATGGCTGCTGACTATTACAAATGCTGTTTATTTTGCCATTATAAACACATACCTTGCTCTTCCCATTAGGCTGCAGGCCAGGATTGTGTGTCTTGTTCGGTCTTGTATGTGTCCACAGGACTTGGTAGAACACGGCCCTGCCTCTTTAAGACACTGGTCATTCTCAAGAGACCAGATCTGCAGCCTGATGAGATCAAGCCATGCCCCCATGCAGTTCTTTCTGGGACAGAGTTAACATACAGCATTTACTGCGACTTACTGAGAGCTCATAACATGCTCTCAGACATGTGTGCTATGTTATAAAAAAAGTCTAGTGATGGGAAATTTCCTGCTAGCACAGCCCCCAACTTCTAAAGATCTGATATTTCCTTTGTTCTTGGGGTTGCTCAGGGGCTTGTCTCCAGGGATTTTCTCTGTAGTCACCTCTGCTTGTATCCTTTCTCTCCTACAACCCTGTAGACCAGGTAGGCCTTGAACTCACAGACTTCCGTCATCATCGTCGACTTGCCTCTGCCCCTGGAGTGTTGGAATTAAGGGAGCAGAAATGAAGTCCCTCCCCAGGTTTTGAAAGGATGCTACCCCTTCCTTTTACAGCCCTCATCATGTTTGACTCCCATGCATGTTCTATAACTTTCTGTCCAGGGCTCACCCTCCTACCTGGAGGCCTGAGAGTGGCCTGGAGGCCCTGTCTTTTAGTCACTGCCCCTTCCTGGAGGGGGATTGTGTATCGGCCTTTTCTCCCTTGCACCAACCGCTGCCGCTCTTTTCGAGCAATATTCTGTTTAATATCACTCCATTCTATGGCTTTGTCCATGGAAATTTAATCTTTTTGTTGCTTTGGAGTTAGAGTTTCAGTTTAATTGGGCAAACCTTGGGCTGTGGAGAGCCAGCTTTTCAGCCAGCGCCACCACTTAGTAGCACCTGTGGGGAGCTGGCTTTTGTTTTGTGACTCTGGTCCCACATTGCACAGGAGAACATTCCCTTCAAAGAATGTCGTCAAGACTGAGAATAATGCATATAAAGTAGCACACATTCATATACATATTTACTTTGTAGCCTTTCTAATACTCTGATCTCTTGCCCTTTGACTGTATAAACTGACCCCATGACTACTACATAGTATGATTAAGGGGAAGGTTTTTATTGTAGGTATGGGACAGGACAGCCAGAGGCACTGGGAAGAACACAGGGTAGAGAGAGAGAGAAAGCAGTAGTCTGAGCATGGCCAGCAGACTGGAGCAGAGAGAAGGAGTGGGCTTGGGGGGGGGGCAGAGAGAAAGAGATAGCACGAGGAAGACAGAGAGAGAACCTATTGAAAATAGCAGGGTTATAAGGAGAATGAGTAGCTGGGGGCTGGGGGGGGGAGCCCATGAGTTGGAGGGAGTTTATGGTGGTGGTGGTGGGGTGAGAAGGGCTAGGATGCTAGCTCTGGACTTTGTAATGTATAACAGGCACTTGTGATACGGAGGGAGCCTGGAGGCCAGTTTGAGTGTTGGTATGTTAGTAGATACCATATGGCCATTTGTCCCTTCTGTCTTTTGGAATGTTGGGAAAGGGAATTTTTGTTGGACCTGACACAAACCCAGTCACCAATAACTTCCCAGAAGATTTTATTTTCACTTCTTAAATTCCTTAGATGATGCCCACAGACAAAATGTTCTCCAACTATATTTAGGCCTCATGGATGCTTACATTTAACATGCCTGTGACCTATTGACACTTTAAGTGTCCTTTGCGGGTGATAACCTTGTCGAGGGGCCAGATTCAGAGCTGTACATTGCCACTCAGGTACCAGCCGTCCTTTTAGATTTTTTTGTTTGTGTGTGTGTGTTTGTTTGTCCACCCCTGCCCCCTCCCCCTCAGCCTCCCCATTCCCTTTTCCCTATCTCCCCCAACCTTCCCCCTCACATAGTTTTACTGTCAACTTGACACTACCTAGAGTCACATGGGAAGAAAGAACCTCATTTGAAGAATTGCCTCCCTCAGATTAGCCTATAGGCATAGCTATGAGAGGCTGTCTTGATTCTGATCATTGATAGGGGAGGGCCCAGCCTACTGTGGGAGGCACCGTCTCTGTAGTCCTGGGCTGTATAAGAACGCTAAGAGAAGCCAGTAAGCAGCATCCCTTCATCGTTTCTGCTTGAGTTTAGCTCCTACCCTGACTTCCCTCAGTGATGGAATCTGACCTGGAAGGTTAGACAAATGAACCCTTTCTCCTCATGTTGGTTTTGGTCAGAGTGTTTTCTTTCTGTTCTTAATATTGAAAAAAACCTATTGTTTGAGAGTATAAAATAATTGCATCATTCCCCCCCTCCACTTCCTTCCTCAAGACATTTTGTTGCTCTCTTTCAAATTAATGGCCTCTTTCCCCCATTAACTGTTATTACACACAACACACACACACACACACACACAAAATCTGAAATATATAAGTACAACCTGCTCAGCCTGTATAATGCTACTTGTACGCGTGTTTTCCCTGGGGAGATTACTTCTTCCATATAGTCCTCTGTGCAGGGTTGAGGCCTCCCGGGCTTTCCTCCATTCACTTCAGTGTGTTTGCTGTTGTCTTTGTTCAACTCTTGTTCAGGCAGCCATATTGGTGAGACTTTATGGGTGTAGCATCTCACATTCCTGGGAGACAGGATCTCCCAGCAATCTCCATGTTCCTCTGGTTCTTGGGCTCTTTGTGCCCTGTCTTCCAAAACCATCCCCAAGCATTAGGTGCAGGAGTTGTGTTATCGATCTCTCCAGTGGGACTGGGGTCCACATCTGTGCATTTTGATTAGTTGTGGTTTTCTGTAATGGTCTCCATCTGTTGCAAAGAGAAACTTCCTTGGCGACTGGGGAGGACCTCACTTATATGTGGTTATAAGGACAAATGTTTACAATGTGGTTAGGGGTTATGCTGGCTTAGTGAAGTGGAGGTTCTCCAAGACCAGTGACTTCAGTAGCCCTGGCTAGATGGCTAGGTTTCCCATACCAGACCAGATCTTAAGTCCAACTAGAGAGATGTTGGTTACTGCCAAGGTATGTGTGCTACTTCCCATGCCACATTGGTTATCATAGACCTCATAGCTGGATAGGACTATTGGTTTCTTCACTTTTGGAGCCTTTTGGTACCAACAAAGCTGGTCCTCAGAGATGAGGCTTTCAGGTCAGCTCCAGATCAGGGGCTCTGAGCCCAGTGTTTGAAGTGCATCGTGTCTGCAGCAATAGGTGTTTACCTTCCTCCTCTGTGCGACACCCAAGGGCAATAGCTCTAGTGTCTCTTGGACAGGCATGTCAGACTGTTCTATCATAGCAACTGAAATCAAAGGAGCACAGCAGTCAACTTGGAATCACAGGGAAATCAGTAGAACCCATCAATGGAAGAAGAGGTAGGCTGTAGCTTTTCCTATGTTCAGATGGAGACCACTGAAGCACAAAGTGTGATTTGACCTGCCCCTGCCAAGAGATTTTGGGATCCTCTAATAGATGATTATTTAAGTCTCGGTTAGCTCTTCAGTGATAACATTGCCCAGGGTACTGTCTAAAGGGAGGCTCTCCACCTCTTTCACATCGGTCAGGGCATTGTTTGGATTAGAAATGTTCTATAACACGCCACATGTTAAAGGTTTGGTCTGTATGGTGACATTATTTGGAGCTGGTGGAATGTTTAAGATGTGGGGCTCAGTGGAAGCTCTTTCAGTCACTCTCTCTTCCCTAGCCACCAGGGGAGTGGTTTTGCTTCATTACATGTTCTTTCCACGATGGACTACTTTGTCACATACCCGAAAGCAATGGTCATGGATTGAAACTCCCAAAATCTTGAGTCCAGATAAGTTTTTTTTTTTTTTTTTTCCTCTCTGTAATCTGGTTAGCATCTGGTGATGCTAAATTGACCGACAGTCCTATTTCTAACCTCCAAAGGAACTTGGTCATTTCCCTAAAGTCCAAGCCCAAGACTCTTTGTTCTTTCTTTCTTAATTTTGGTGATGAGTCACTTGGAGCATATGACACCCCCTGCTTCCTCAGATCCCAGCTAGACTTTGCTGCCCTGTGAGGAATTTCAGGGTGTGTGTGATATGCAGAAGGACAATTTGTAGGTGTACTCCAGATCTCAGAGCCTAGGTTGGCCAGGCTACATGCATTCCATTCATTTCCCAGCTTGGCTAGTAAGTATGCCTTGCACCAGCCGTGAGGAGAAACTGACGTCAACTCCTTCGCAGCCACTAAGTCACACAGGCTCCTTCTCCTGGATCCACACTTGGAAACCTGTAATGTTTCCTCCAGCTAGACTCTGAGAGCCAGGCACACATTTCATCGGTATCCCAGCTTCCTCTCGTTTGACATAAAAGACATAGCTTTCCCTTGCAGCATTTTTTGACTTCTCTTTCACTCAAAATAAATTTATATTTTAAAAACGGCCATGGCCCAGTCTTTCTTTATTAAAATAGGGAAAATCCACAATATTAATTGGTCCTGAGTACTAATCTGGCTACCTAGCAGCTGCCCTGTAAACATCTGTGGGACCAAATAGTGTTTTGTTTAACTTCTTGGGCTATGTATTTCTTAGAGATGCAGCCCAGTCTTTCTTATGTGCATCTCACAGAAGACACATGCAGACTTGGAAGTACTTCTGTGGTAAGGTAAAGGACTGCTTTCATCATCCTTCCAAATGGAGGTAAAGGCTGGGTACTCATTTGACCAAAGTTCAACCAGATCTGTCACCTGCCAGAGTAGCTGTAATAGGATGAGTGGGGTTTGACAGTGCCCTGTACTAACTGGCCCTTTGGGCATTGTAATTGTGGTCCTGGGGCACTGACAGTTGTTACATTTGCCCGAAACAGACCAATACAGCATGCTCTGGTTTGGAGGCTATGATTCACTTAACTTTGCATCCCTGAACCTGGTCCTGAGGCATAGGTGGTTTTCAGTAAATACTTGCTCAATCAGTGAATCTGCTAACCCTGAAACTCACCAGAGAGACCAGTTACACCATTTTGGCAGAATTTAAGCAAGCTTTCATTAAAAATTTAAATACTGATCAAGATGGAATTTGGTTAAGACCACCACCTGGAAACCTCCCAGGTAAGTGGCCTCCGAGACTTGTGTTGGTGGAGCTTATATGGGAAAACCCATAGGCCACTGTACTTTCCCATGAAGCTTTGTTGTTACTTTCCATCAACTGCAACTCTTAGAATCCTGGGAAATTACCTCATCCTTGGGCAGGTGTTATCTTTCAAGAACTACAATTCCCAAAATCCAAGAAAGTTACCTGACCTTTGGGCAGGTGAGGTCTGCAGATTAACGTTAAGATCTAACAGAATCAATTAAGGTTAGGACAATATATGTGGAAGCTCTATAGGAATTTCAGAGAGAAACATTATTGCCCCCCGAAGGATGTACACAAGAGAGTTGTGTAGTGTGTTTTGAAAACCTAAAAACATTACATCGTGAGGAGGTATCCATCTTGCCTCTGAGAAGATGGATTCAGCTGATTGCCTGAGGGCAGCATGCTCAGGAGACAACAATAACAGAGACCTCTTATGTCACGGCTTAGTAGCCGATGCTTCTCCTGTGATGTGCAGCACCTTGAGGTATCACAGTCCTTTCTAGGTCAGGGTTGCCCTGTATCCTGTATGATACAAGGTTAATGAGCAGTGTTTCTATAAATGTCAGGTTAGTCATTCAGAATTTGCTGTGCAGACACAACTAGCAATTATCCAGGAGAAGGGTGGAACTTATGATGCCTCTCTAACATGTGTGACCATAGAGCCACTGGGAAGAAAACATGGTAAGATTGCTTTTCCAAAGAAATGTCACCACAGCAATGGCAGACCGGAGGCCTCAGAGTTGATAGATAGTAGCAGTGCTCAGGACAACATTGACCCTTCCTCTCCTTCCACACTAAGAATGAATTCTGTCTTTGTGATTCAGAAAAAATCTCCTCTGAAAAAGGTCGAAAGCCATATGTTACAGATTTCTTAGTTTCCTTTCAATCTTCAAGTTCTATGATGCTTGCATAATTTGGTGGATTCACCTATAGGCATTGAATTTCTCTTCTTTTTTCCCCTCAGTCACTTGCTAACATCTATGAATAAAGTACACACACACACAGACACATACACAGACACACAGACACAGATACACACAGATATACACACACACACAGACACACACACACACACATAGACACACACACACACACCTTTAGTCTTTTCTGGAGTGAATTATTTAAAATAACTGACTGAATGAATTTCTGCTCACTGGGTCTCCAGCATTTAAGTCTCATTTAGGTTCTGACTATACTTTCTGTGTCAGTTAAAAACAAATAAACCAGCAAACAACACTCCGAACAGAGACATGGCTTGAGGCTGCAAAGGGCAGTCTTAGAACTTTCTTCTTCCTCTGCAATTAGTAACATGGCAAGGCAAGCATGAACAAGACAGAAGCATAAACCCACTCCAGTTTTGGGGGGAGAAAGCTCCTGTTGCTTGTCTTGACTAAATTTATCACGGTTTTCACACTAAAACCACCTCAGCCTCAAAAAGGGGGGGGGGGAAAGTGACAGCTCTCCACCTAAGTGAGGAAGCCGCTAATTACCTCCCAGGGTGGTGTGACAGTTATGGAGCCTAAAGGCTTACGTGCAGAAATGGATACCCCTCAGCAGGCTCAGCAGGTTTTTGCCCTCATGTTGCAGGGTGGTAAAGCCACCCCTGGAGGAGAAGCCATGGCTCCACAGTGTGAGGTTGTCTGTGGTTGGCAGTGGCTTGTTCTAAATGGGGGTGGTGGGAGGAGATGCTTGCTCCTTTTGGAAGGCACCCCACTCTACTCCTCAGCCAAGCCTTGTGTCTCTCTGCACTAGGCATTCCTCTTTTATTCTGGAGACTATCATTCCCCTTTTATTCTGGAGACTATCTATCGTGTTGCTCAACTCTGAAACTCCCTAATTCTCTAAGATGGCTGCTGCCAAACCAAAATGGGTGCTATGCTGACAAACCCACCAGGGTCAGGATGGCCACATCGGTGGACTTTCAATGTAGGGCAAGGACTGTGTGTGTCTTGTTATAGGACAGAGAGGAAGTCCGATCAATGGAAGTGAAATTAAAAATTAACGTGCTTTTTGTTTGCTCAGTTTTAATCTTTGAGTAGGTCAATACCCAGGGGCTGTGCCAGTAACCTGGTTAAGGTTGGCCGAAGAGTATGCTTGAAGACCAGCATGGGTAAACAGGGCTGGGAGCAGCTGGGCGGGCCTGGGGGCTAAATACATCTAGGATATGGACACTTGCAAAGTGCTTACAAAGGCCTTTCTGGGGCTGGCATGGAGGGTTTGGAAGGACCCTGGTCCTGGGGATGGCATGTGCTCCAGTGACTCATTCCAAGGAAGACCAAGGACACCAAGTGACATCTGCCTCTTTCCTTCTCTCTTTTCTGTACCTTTTCCTTTCCCCAAGGCAATATGGCTGTTGGAGGTATGAGAGAGCTGGCTAGAGATGAGAGTGGTGTGTTTTTAGGAGACACATGTAACCAGACAAAATCTAGGGGTGGCTTGTTCCCACTTACCCCTTTCCTTTTTGGGAGTGTGTGTGAATGTAACTGGGAAGTAGACTTAAAATGTACCCATGAGAGTTGTACTTTGGGTTTCCATTTGCTGTGATGAAACACCACGGCAAAAATAACTTGGTAAGGGAAGGGTTTGCTTCAGCCTATGGCATCTGTTCATCATCCAGGAAGTATGGGTGCAGAACAGGAGGCAGGAACTGAATCAGAATGCTGCTTACCAGCTTGCTCAGCTTGGTATGCTCAGTCTGTGTTCTTTATCATCCAGGATCACCTTCCCACAGGTGGCACCGCCCACAGTGATCTGGGCCCTCCCACATCAATCATCAACCAAGAAAATGCCCCCTTAGGCTTGACCACAGGCACATCTGGTGGAGGCCATTTTCTCAGCTGAGGTTTCCTCTTTCCAGATGACCCCAGATGGAGTCAAGTTGGCATAAAATCAGCCAGCATAGCTGTAAACTGAAGTTCCCAGAAAAAGGAAGATTTACTCCTGTGTTAAAAGTTCTACAAGGCCAAGTGACTAAATTTCATGATCATGGAGAGTTAAATGTTGTAGACCAGAGCCAATTTAATTTATCTTGGGCTATTTTTAGTCCCTGTGAAAGCAATTCATCACTTACCCCATGTCTGCCTGACCCAACACCCTTGTAACTATCAAAGCTTTAAATGTTTGTTTAGCAGATCACTAGCTTCCTCCAATCTAAAAGCTAGGATGTCATCGGAGAGCACCTGAGACCTGTAGCCGCATTTTCTCCTTTTGTGTTACCCATGAACCTGTGCGCCACCAACGCATTTAGTGAATGACTAGATCTGTGACTAAAGACTCTTCTGGAAGCGGCACCTCCACAGAGGGACAAGCTTCTCACAGCAACCTGAACCCGTGTTCAGGACTGTGATTACTCCCATTTGACTCTAGCATCAATTCTTACTCCCTTTGAGGAGAAAGTTGTGGGAGTTTTGTTGTTTGTTTTCACATTGATGATACAGTTACTAGTCTATAGCTACTCAATAAACACTTGATGACTGAAATTTTAAAAAATGAATGAGCGGACACAGCTCATGTAGACTAGGGGCAAGGGAATATAAATTTTGACTTATAATCTTTCAATTGCATATAGTTGTTGATCCCCGCCTCTACCACTTACCCCTCTCTTGCTTTTACTCTCTCTCTCTCTCTCTCTCTCTCTCTCTCTCTCTCTCTCTCTGTGCTTGTGTATATTATAGTAGTTCTAAAAGAGAGGGTGATGTGGGTATTAAGGAGTGTGTGTGTGTGTGTGTGTGTGTGTGTGTGTGTGTGTGTATGATTTGTCCTCTGGAGATACTTAGAAGTATTTCAAGATGTTTTTGGCTGTCATTTGGAAAGTGTTACTGGTATTTAGTGAATAGAGACCAGATGTGCAGCTAATCATCCTACAACATTGAAATATCTTGGTCAAAATGTCCATAGTAAAAGGCTAAGAAATATTTGTATGAATGTTAGTATAAAAGAATGTTGCCAAATTGTTCATAGTGACAACTTATGCAGGAGAAGGTGGAGTAGTTTTGAAAAATGATTTACTCAACAAATTTAATCATTTATTTATTGTTAGAATTCTTTTCTGAAGAGGAAAGAATGTATGTGGTCTGGCACTTAAGATCTGTCTGCTGGTGTAGAATATCATTTTAAGTTATGTGACTTTTGTTTATGCTGCATTTTTTTAAACTCTGTGAAGCTGTGATTATTTGCCTGCCTAAAACACAATGGTCCTAATAAAGAGATGAATGGCTAATAGCTAGGCAGGAGCAAGGATAGGCGGGGGCTGACAGGCAGAGAGAATAAATATAAGGAGAAACAAGGAAGAGGAGGAGCAAGGAGAGAACAAGGGGAAGAGGACTTCTGGGACCAGCCACCCAGCCACCCAGCCACCCAGCCACCAAGCCCACCCAGCCACCCAGCCACCCAGCCACCCAGCCACCCAGCCCACTCTGCCACCCAGCCCACCCAGCCACCCAGCCACCCAGTTACACAGCAAGACTTAGAGTAAGAAGGAAAGAAAGACAGGGATAGGAAAGGAAAAGCCCAGAGGCAAAAAATAGAAGGGTTCATTTATGTTAAGAAAAGCAGGCAAGAAACAAGCCAAGCTAGGGCCAGCATTCATAACTAAAAATAAGCCTCCAAGTGTGATTTATTTGGGTACTGGGTGGCAGCCCCAAAAGAGCCAAAGAGAAAACAAAACAAAACAACAACAAAACCTAAACAAAAAACAAACAAACAAAAAACAAGACAAGACAAAACAAAACAACAAAACCCAAACAAAAAACAAACAAACAAAACAAAACAACAGCAACAACCAGCAACAGTCTGCTTCAATTTCCAGGGGGTTGGAATTGCAGGAATGCACCAGCATGCCCAGTTTCTGGAATTTATTAATTCCTATTTCATGTGCATGTGGTGGTTTAAATAGGAATGGCCCCCTTAGGCTCATATTTTGAGTGCTTCGTCACCAGGAACTGGAACTCTTTGATAGGGTTAGAAGGATTAGGCGATGTAGTCTATTGGAGGAAGTGTGACAGTGGGGTGGGCTTTGAGGTTTCCCAAGCCTGTGTCAGGCCCAGTCACTCTCAGTTAGTGCTCCACAGCCTGCCTGAGTGCTGCCACGCTTTCTCCCTGCCTTGAGGATAATGGACTAAGCCTCTAAAACTGTCAGCAAGTCACCAATGAAATGCTTTCTTTTATAAGAACTGTGGTTAAGGCAGTGTATGGGTGTTTGCCTACACATATGTATCTGCACCGTAAGTAAGCAGTGTTTGTGGAGGCCAGAAGAGGGTATCAGATCCCATGGACCCTGAGTTACAGATGGTTGTAAGCTGCCACGAGGGTCCTTTGGAAAAACAGCAAGTACTTTTAATCACTGAGCCATTTCTCTATCACCCAGATCTAGAATTAAAAGCAAACAAACAAAGACACCCACCAGTGAATTAGGGAAGTATTAAAACACGCTGCACACTGAGTAGATGGGTATCACTAAAACCCTAGCATGGAGTATTAAGGAGTGGTGCTGCTCACAACACAGAGCTGAGCAGACAAGTTCTCCTTATGCAGGGCAGAAAGCCCTCAGTGTTTGCTGAAATGTTGCTTTTCTTTTTTAATTGAAAAGAAAAAGCACTCGGGGTAATGTAATTATCATGTATGTTGCTTCCAAAGCACCACTGACAGCACTTTGTCTCAAGAGGAGGAAGCCAGCTCTAGAAAGAAGAAACTCTAGTCTGTGTCTGGCCTCTAGGGCAGCCTCCCCTTCTACCTCACCTGTTTTGGCTCAGCCTCTGCCCTCAGGGAGCAGAGACTCAGAGGAAGATGCTATGCAAGGGAGATGATACTGAGGGATACTGTGCTTGTGCTGAAGTTGCTCCAGAGACAGCCATGTTCACACCTTCACTTTATGGGGAGGAAATGAGACCCAGGAAGAGACTATACAAACAGCTCATGTCAGAGTGGGAAGCCCAGGTCTCTGCCCTGAGGTTCTGGGATGTGACGTTGCTCCAGGATGCCCTCTTTTCCTCCTGTGCCACCAGAGCAGCCATCAGATCATTTTCCAGGCAGACCCTGGACTTGGTCTACATTCCCAGACTGTAGTTTATACCCCGGAAAATCCAAATGGGGGCTGAAGAGTTTCCAGCAGCAGCCTGCACAGCCTGGGCTGAGCAGAACATATCTGGCCACTGTGGGATACAAACCAGGGAGGTCTGGAAGCTGGTTGTGAGGAGAAACCACACAGACATAAACTCATGTTTGGCAGGCTAGGTCCATGGATGAGCACAGTGCCAGAGTGAATAGCTTGGAAATAAAAATGATGTGTGGGGTGGGGTGAAGTATGTGTGTGTATATACATACATGTCTGTGTTAGTGAGCACACAGAAGGTTACATGTGTTGTGTGACTTTTCCTAGGGAGATGTGGAGAATCATCTATTCACTTTTGATAGGACACCTACAGACCAAAGGAACAATTCCATTCAAATCCAGCTTGGCAGACCAATGAGTTTACTGGATTTATGTATAGGGCTTGGGTAAGCAGTTACTAATAGGACGTATTGGTGACTCGTGTGAATGGAAGTTCCCAGAAGTAAACTTCACCTCTCTTGAAGAATTTACAAGGACCTTGTGGTTGTGGAGCATTAGAATGTTGCCAACCCGGCCAAATTATCTCTATTTTTAGTACCTTTGAAAGCCATTCATTGTCCACCTTTGTGGTGACATTTTGTTTGTGATCTAACAAATAAAGCTTGCCTGAAGATCAGAGTGAGGAACTAAGCCACTAGTTAGTCATAGGGGCCAGGCAGTGGTGACCACACCTTTAATCCCAGCAGAGGCAGAGACAGGAGTGATATGGCTGGATAGACAGAGGAATATAAGATGGGAGGAGATGGGTACTCAAGGCATTCAGTCAGAGGGTTTGTAGACAGGAATGCATGTTTAGTTTGAGGATTCCCCCAAGGATCCACTTGGAGCAGTCAGTATGATCAATGTTGGATACAATCATGTGCCCTTTGTGGCCAGGGGTCTCTTTCCACCTTGAGTGGATGATGGAGAATTCTCAGTGGGGCTCAGGTCACTTTTGGCTTGGCCATGACTGGCTGCTTGGGTAGCTATTTTGTTTTCAATCATGGGTTGTTTTTGCTTATATCAGAATGTCCATGTGTTTGCTACCATTCCTTTTCTCCTACCACTTTTTAATGTTTTAATTTTGTGTGTTTCGGTGACTTCTCCTGTTTATTGCAAACCTGTTCCTCCACCATGCAGGGTGGAGACATCAGAGAGAATACCACCCACAACATCACGAGAAAGTCCTGGGTTGAAGGGGTTTGGGTGGGATGGATGCTAGTGCTCAGATCCTTCTCCTTATTCAGTCTACAACCCCAGCCCAGGGACGGTGTTACTTATATCCATATCCAGGTCTCTCCTCAGTTAAACATTTCTCAAAGACAAACCAAGCTGTGTGTTTCTGTGTCAAGTTGACAATGTCGGTGAACCGTCACAGGGATACTGTTTGCCTACGCCCTTCCTTCTGTTTTCTGCCATTGTCTCTTTTGAAAAGCCAGGCATTCTACATCTAGCCAAGCCTAGCTAAACACATTTAAGACTTATTGTAAAATCTGAGACCTCAGAGAAACTCATCATGTAAAGGATTGATTGCAGGCCTGATAAAATGCAGATATTAAAATTGAAATATTAGTTTATTTTGTAAAGATTTGATTTTTAGTGTGTGTCTGTCTGTGTGTGTGAGAGAGAGATAGATAGACAGACAGACAGACAGACAGATAGAGATTATCTCCACATTTGTGTGGGTACCAGGAGACCAGGAGAGAACATCAGCATCCTGGAGCTGGAGTTACAGGCAGCTGCTGGGAACCTGATTTGGGTCCTCCGGAAGAACAGCATGAAGGGAAGATTCATTAAGTGTTTGCTGCTTTCACTCAGGACCTGGGTTTGCTTCCCAGCACACACATGGTGGCTCTCAACCATCTGCAACTCCAGTTTCAGGAGATCTAGTGCTCTCTGGTACCCATGGGCACCAGATTATGTACACCAAACACCTTTACACACAATATAATGATAACTGTTAAAAAGAGGGACAAAACGCTCTTAACTACTGAGTTGTGTCTTCAGCCCTCAAATGTTAATTTTGAGCTTTCTAGTGTGATGTGAGTTGTAATGGCAAATTGTCCTGTGTTTTTTGTGCTTCTTGCGAGCTGACTCTGCAAAGAACAGATGAGCTTTCTTGTTTCAGACTCAAGCATTTTGTCTCAGCATCTTGTGTTTCCGGAGGCAGGCTTGCCCCCTGCCTCTGTGACAGGGAGAACGGCAAAGAGTGAAATGTATCTGCATTGCATCCCTGATCAAGGCTAGACCATAGCTGTCTCCAGCGGAGGTTGTTGAGTATCCAAGGAGTAACCATGTCCGCAGTGCCAGTGGGAGGACAGAGGTTCACCCAGGAGGGTGCTCTGCCTTGACTGGTCATCTTCAGCCAGGATCCCCCAACCACTGGATTCTCGTTCCGTTTCTTCACTTTATCTTATTTGTATTACATTTATTTATGGATTTATTTCTGTGGGCGCATATGTGCATGTGTGTGGTACACACATGTGTCCTTCAGAAGACAAGGGGATGTCTGTGCTCCCCTCTCACCATGTGGGCCCTGCAATTGCTCAGGTGCCAGGCTTGGCCGTGCGAGTCTTCACCAGCTGAGCTGTCTACCAGCTCTTCCCTCTGTCCTTCCATCCTCCAGTTCCTCAGGGGAGCAACATTCTACACACAACACTAAACTACAGGGCCATCATAGTTTTGGCTCTCTCTTGCTTCTTCTGCCTTCTTGCTTACACAAGGCAGTGTGCTGCCTGCTGTCACTGGGAGACCTTGCTGGATGTCATGTTCTTTAAGTCCCAGACTTTTGTTAGATCAAGGCAAAAAAATATGTGGAAGAACCTCCTTTAACTGATTAGTTTTGTTGTTTGACGATTTCATACATGTACATAATGCTTCTGATCCAATTCTCTCTCCCTGTTACCCTCTCTCATCTCCCTCGCACCCCTGTCAACCCCACCTCACCCCTCAGGCGCTTCCCCAGGTGAACCACTAGTTCAAATCCAAGTAACAGTGAAGTCTGCCTAAGTCCTGCAAAAGATGAAAACTCACAGACTGGCCAGATGTGGGCAGATCACTCGCTTGCTATATCATTAATATAATTTCGATTCAATTTTCTTTTAATAAGTTGGCGTATTTGTTCATTTATTACTTTGTTTCGTGATATCGAAGAAGGATTTTATGGTAAATACTTTTTTCCTAAAGGATTTTTCCAAAATGTAAAAGAAAAGAAGAGAACAAAATTAAAAGGCTCAAGTCATGAAAAGGTTATAAGGGATAAGACTTGAAGATAACATACACACTTGTATGCATACAGGTACACCCACACATGCACACATATGCACATATGCACATACATGAACACATACACACACACATGCTTGTGCACGCACTTACTCACAAATACAATACACACACACACACACACACACACACACAAATTCCTTAATTTAAAATACATATAATGTTAAAATTCAGTATTTGTTTAAAAAAATTCCTCCATGTATTTATAGGTATTTGCACTCTATGAAATGTTTTATTTGACATTAAGAGTATTTAAAAGGGGGTGGTGGTGGCCTCAAACACACAGAGATTTGCCTGCCTCTGCCTCCTAAGTGCTGGGATTAAAAGAGCGTGCCACCATGCTCACCCTTGATTTCATTCTTAATGTAATTTCCCATTTACTTTCCTAACCTCAAGTCTGATACAATACCTAGGTAATAGAATAGATCACATTATTATTTACAAATGAGAATTGTAGTAATTTAGATATTAAAATGAATATTTTCCAAAATTAGCTGTTCCACATGAGGTTGTGGCTATAAAATTAATCTAGCTAAAATAAAAACTAGAATTAAGAGATAAGTTATTTTAAATACTTATTTTCTGTTTCCTTTTTCTTTTTCTTTTCTTTTCTTTTTTTTTCTTTTTTCTTTGTTTCTTTTTCTTTCTTTCTTTCTTTCTTTTTTTTTTTTTCTTTTTTTTTTTTTTTTTTTTTTTTTTTTTGAGCAGGTTTTCTATGTGTAATAGCCCTGGCTGTCTTGGAACTCTCTTCATTAACCAGGCTGGCCTTGAACTCACAGAGATCCATCTGTCTCTGCCTTCCATGTGCTGGGATTAAAGGCTTGAGACACTACTCCCAGTCATAGCCAAATCTTATCATTTTTCTTTTGTAATCAGAAAGAGAACTCACTTTGCAATATTATCAGTTTACTTTTATTGGCAATACATGAATATTAAAAAAAATGAAATCCCATCTAACTATACTATAGGACACCTTAAATACTTGCTTAATCAGGAAAAGTGAGATCTTAAGTTATAAAACACCACACATGTTGTTTAAACTGAAGAGTGACATCTTTTGTATAGTTTGGATAAGGAGAACATTCTTTTGGTTTCTTTCCAAGATCTTGCTGTAGAAAAACTACAAAGAATTCTGAATTTGTTGTTGTAATTAAAATGAAGTCTCTTATAATAGTATATGACCCCTCTTAATAGAGGTGGGTCCTAGGTTTTTCCATAATTCGTATAGGCTGCCCTCTACTTATTTTAGAAGGAGATAATAGATGTTCTTTTAGTGGAGACCTGGTGGAACTGTAGAGCATTTCAAGCTTAGGAAGCTGAAAGCTTTAGCCAGTTTTGAGAATTGGTGTTGCTTGTTTAACCATTACCCCAGAGGTTGACGATCATAGACACAACTAAATATTTGTATCATAAGCCAAATTTTACAAACAGGTTAAATATTCGTTCATTAAAACATTTTGTACAGTTGTTTTATAAGTTAACAGGAATGTGGCAAGTAAGAATAATTCCTTGCAATAGAATTTTAGTTGTTGTTGTTTGCTTTCTGCTGCTGAGGTGTGGCTATCCAGTAAGTGAATTCTCCATCCAATGGTGCAGAATTTGGGTACAATCTAATCAAAGGTTTTAAATAGCTCATTAGTAAAAGAATAAAACAAAAATCTTTGTTTTCTAAGCCAGTCTTTTGTAAACATTACTATGGACGGTCAATATTTAAGAAAACATTATTTGTTTTAAGCAAAAAGTCAAGCATGTGTTGTATCAAAGGGCACTGGATTTTGGCCTTGGGAATTTTAACAACATTTAGAGACAACAAGCTATAACCATGTTGTCTCTAACTTTTTACAACCTTGTTACAACATACTTAACCTCCAAGTTTTGACCTCATTAGTCTATTTCTACTTTTGCAATAAACCTTTCCTTTGGGACAAAAATCTTTGCACAAAATACTTCTCATCAAAAACTGTTTTCTTTTCTCTTTAGCCTTCTTTATCAAAAACACATTTTATACCTATAACCTTTATATCTTCTTTTATTACCTGATTTTCTTCTGTTTTAAGTTTCTTTATATTTTTTTTTTCTTTCTTTTTTTTCCAGATAGGGTTTCTCTGTGTAACAGTCCTGGCTGCTCTGTAGACCAGGCTGGTCTGCAACTCAGAGCTATCACCTGCCTGGGATCAAAGATGCTCGATGCCACCACCACATAGACAATAAAGATGTTTTCATTTGGGTTTCCAAGGATACTAAAAGCAGTATTAAAGCCTGCCATTTCCATTTTCCTTATTTTGAGTCACCCGTTTATCTTTTTAGTGAGGACTTCAATCATTTAACACATATTTTACCAAAACGATCTTAACCTTCTTTAGACTAGAGGACTCAGAGATAAGTTACTGTTCCCTGTTGCAAAATATTTGATCACTCTGTGACTGAGAAAAGAGGGAGGGGAGAAGGGATACTGGCCTCTGGGAACAGGAGCTGCAGAAGAAAGGCAGAGAGACAGGGATAGACAGAGAAATGAGAGACAGATTGGCAGAGAAGCAGAGAGAGGCAGAGAGGGAGGTAGGTAGGGAGCAAGGAAGGGAGAGAGGGAGGGAGGGAGGGAGGGAAGACAGGAGGGAGGAAGGGACAGAGGTAGGTAGGGAGGGAGGCAGAGAGGGAGGGAGGGAGGGAAAAAGAGAGGGAGGAAGGAAAGAAGGGAGGGAGGGAGAAAGTGGGCAGGGCCCTTTTAAAAGGGACCATAGTGAATGTGCACAGGTGATGCTCTTAGTGGCTGCAGCAGAGGGCATATCCTGTCAGAACCCCAGGGCAGGCCAGTACAGATGCCTAAATATCAACAGACTTAAGGTATGACAGGAATTTTTATATGGTTCTGGGTCTCTCTTCCCTCTGGGTTTTATCCTGAAACAGCTCATGGCAGTCTTTTCCTTTGATACAGTGTTGTTCTGCCCAAAGTGAAAGACAAGATGAGGACAGCTAGATTTCTCAGAATGTATCTTTAGCTCATTCATAACTGCTACCTTTTTTTTTTTTTTAACCTTGGAATGAATCAGAAGTCTGTGATTGCAAGAAACCAAAGCCCTACACATGTCCACAGGCATCTCGTTCTTCTGGTGGATGCAGGTGTCTGGTGGATGCTGTTATCCTGACCCACAGCCTTTCTGATTCTCTTCTCCACCAACTTCTCTATGTGACTCCGGAGCTACACATTCTGCATTGTCAGTGGCTTGTCCCCTTGACCTCAGGAGAGGGTTTCCAATGGCTGCTGGTTCAGAGTGGTCAGGAGGAATCAGGCCAATGTCACTCTCTTAGTCAGATTTGATAACTGAGCTGTTCCAGTAAAGCAGGGTCAGCGGTGGTTGCTGGAATGCATTCAGTGAGGTCTTGGCAAGCACAGCTCTGCATCCTGCCTACAGAAAACAGGGTGGGATTTAGAATCCCATCTGCTGAGGGTAAAACTAGTGAGAACTCACCATTCATTGACCACAAATTATTTATGAAAGGCTTGCACAAATGGTTTAGGTAGGGCCCTGTGAACATTCCCAAGGCTGTACTGTGTATACTGCACCCAACATGCTAATTGAAAGGAGCATATATGGTACCCTAGGAGAGGCGTCTCTTCCATTCCAATCTGTCTCCACCACTTCCAATTGTGTGACCTTAGGAAAGAGTCTTCATGTCTCTGTGACTCAGGATTCAAATGCAAAGTGCTTATCTTGGAAGCTTTCTGTGTGTACTCTGGGGCACTTCATGATTGTAATATTTGTTCCATTAAATGAAAAGATTGGTAGAATATGTGTGTTCATGTGCAGGGAAGGGAAGAATCCATTGGCACGAATACTCTTGCCAGGCGACCATCACCACGAAGAGACTCGATAGCTCTTTACAGCTGGTTTCCAAATCAGAATGCAAAGTTCACAAGGTGTTTGTTTTACATTTTTACATAATTTGCTTTTGATCTATGTTTACCCCCTTAATCTCTGGTCTGTTCCATGAATCATTTACCCTAGAAATTTTCCTGCCTCCTTGATTTTCATGATTGCTCTCCACAGGTTGACTTTTCCTCTAGTCATTACATTTCCTGGAAAATGGTCCACTAGATTCAGAATCTTGATACTTTTTAAAATATTTCTAAGTAGTGCTGAGTTAGGTCAGGAGTCCCATAGTGTCTGCTTATTGTGCTTTTGGATGGATCAGTGGGTTCAGACATTGCCAACTTGATGGCACCATATCTAAAGCTTCTCAGAACCATCCAACCACTGAAGATGGCTCCTAGATCAACCATTATTAGTTAAATGGGAATTTTGTGTTTTCCTACATTTATAATCATTTACATTTTACATGCTATTTACCTTTATTACTGTAATGTAGTGTGCTTGATCTCATGCGGAGTGGGTAAGATGTGAGGTAACTGAAGAAAGCTTCAGCTGTATCTCCAGTTTGTTGGGCTGCCCGTCCAGGCTACGCATCCTTGGAGTACGGCTGGGTGGTTCCTGCTGTATCAGAAACTCTAATGCCAGGATACGCTCTTGCATGTGTGTACTAAGGATGGGTCTGCATCTCACAGATGGCCTGACATTGTTATAGTAGCAGTGGCATTGTGGTTTGACATCACTTCCCCTTTTGTGGGGGTCAAGGGGAGAAATGTATTTAAAGGGAGATCTAACCCACCATGATTTGGGAATTTGAAAGAGGAAAAAAGGTCACCTTATGTTGAGCCTTCTGGGAATCCCCTCAATCTCCAAGGAAGTGACTCCCGACTGGCTGGGACCTCATTCTATCAGAAGACTAAGGCCCCTGCTTACAATTGCGAAGCGTTTCTAAAAGGAAAAAGTGAAAGGGAGGCTTGGACCACAAGTCCACAAGGCTTAGCTCACAAGGTGTTTAAGGCTATAGAGATTTTACAGAGTACAGAGTTTCTTTACAAGGTTATCATGGATCAAAATAAATAGGCAAGATTAATTAGCACACCTGCAAGGGTTTTTTTTTTTTTTTTTTTTACTCCCAGCAGGTTCAGTGGCCTTGTTCTCAAGATAATGGGGGCAGGGAGGATGTCAACACAGCTGGTGGTGGGGTCTGGCTTTCTTAATCTCCTGAGAACAGCATGTGGGCTCTGGTCCCCTCTACAGTCAGGGAGTTATCTACTGGCAGAAATTTTTGTTCTCTCTAGTTTTCCCTTCTTGCCATAAGCCCTAATTTATACCTTTTAGTTATTAATTTTCTATCACATCTCCCCCTTTGCTATGGACCTGAGAAGCCCAACCTTGGGTCTCTGGTAATTAACTGAAAGACTTCTGGTGGGTTTGGGGGTACTGTCTGGTAAACTTGTGATCTCTGCACCATAAGCTGAATGGTGCCCATTTGGTCTTGCAGGAACTGCAATAATCTGTTAAGGATACAGGGTCTGATTGTGAATATTAGTAGAAGTACCAGGAGGGGTCCCGTGAGCATTGAGATTAGGGTGGTCTTTTATAATGTTGAAGTGGTTTCTGTAGAAACAACATTTCTCTCCTAAAGCTGCACATAGTCCTCCCTGTTTTAGGAACAACAGATCTAATCCCTACGGTTCTGTAGAGCCATTTTAGTTAGGAAACTAACAGTCTCCTAAAGAGTAATTGAGTCTTCAACTTTGCATAAGTCAGCATCTAAGCTTGCCCTGAGGACAGAATAGTGATGGTCCTGGCCGGACAGGAGCTGCCTATTCTCAAGGCTGAAGCTACTCCAGCCCCAATTAAAACAGTGAGGGTTATGGCTGTAATTAGCTCTTGCTTCTTTTGTGCTGATGCCCAGGGGGTTTGTACTTTCTGGAGGAAATCATCCTTGGTGTAATAAACCCTTCGGGACAAGAGATGCACTTGGATACAAAATCCTCCTGCAGTCTTTAGCACCTCTCCATGTATATATGCCGAAAGGCCAGTGGCACATGCCCACCAAGTCTTGTTTTGGGGAACTAAGTAGGCAGATGGTAGGGAAGCTAAAGTGGTATCACAAAATCCTGCTTGGTTAATGGGTACTTGACCCATGCAGGCCCCTTTGCCAGCGACATGCTGAAGGGTCATGGACATCGCCTCTTTCCCTAGGCAACTATTGACATCAGCCTGTATCACATAAAAAGTGGCCATTGCAATCCCCTCGTAGTGGGGAGGTCTGCAGTCAATGGCCTAGTTGCATTGAGGTGCAGATATGTCTGCTGGAGAAGCTGCAAGAGTGGTTTTCTCCCTCAAGGTTGTAGTTTTAGGAGTTGTAGTAATCCTACCCGGTAGAGCATGGTGTGGGGCCAGGTCTAAAGGTTCATGAGTGACTTTTATGCCAAACCTAACCCCCTGTGTATGTAGTGCCCATGATTCTGAACCCAGGTTTAGCTTGAGTCCCCAGACCCATTGCTTTTCCCAATCTTTGTCTCACTTTCCTTCTTCAGTGAGAGCGATGTGGATCTGGTTGCACAGGTGAACTGTTTCCCCTATGAGGAACTCATTTTCTTTGTACCTTTGGGGACGGGCATTTCCTAATCTGGCAAATCCTTTCTGTGGTACCCATTCTCTCACAACCCCATTGTTTACAGTAATGGCCTCCCCCCCAAGCCCCGAGTCTCAGGGAAGGAGAGAACGGGGACAAACCTGGAACTGATAGCCCCATAGTTTGTTCAGTTCTCCCTTAGTGTTACATAGCGCACCCCAGGATGTCCTGGCCATGGTGCAAAGGTCTATTTCAAAGAAAGGCTACCATGTACAGCAAGGTTGTGTGCTGCCACAGTCAAGACAACGTTCTGTTCTGTGTTAATGACAGTCCAGGTAACTCGGTATGGTTCGTGTGAGGAAGCCCATAGAACAGTCCCTTTGAGCTCAGCCAGGGCTACAAGGAAAACACACATCATCAGGACAGTTCTTGTCTTTTGAGCCGCACTTTCAGAGAGTTGGTAGGATGTTGAGATACCTTCCATCTGTCCTCCCGATGGCTTGCTGCAATGGCGAGTGTGTTGACCGTCTGAGCGTGAGAGTGGTGTACCTAAGTGGTGATGCCATCTACATTTAGGGTGGTAGGTGTGGCCATTAGGACTATGTATGGTCCCTTTCATTTTGGCTCTAGGTTCCGGTGTAGATGTCTGTGTATAAGGATCCAATCTCCTGCTTGGAACCTGTGGGGTTTAGGGTGAGCAGCTTCACGAATAGTCTTCAGTTGAGGCCACACCTTTTGTGGGCCTTCTGCAGTCAATGGACAGAGTGGAAAAGGTCCTGATCATCCAGCTCAGCCAAAAGTTCAGGATGACAGCTGGGAATAATTGGAGGGGGAGTCCCAAACATAAATTTGAAAAGTGTGAGCCCCATCTGGTAAGGGGAATTTCATACCCAAAAGAGGGCTAAGGGGAGGGAGCCACCCAGGCTGCACTGGTCTCCATAGCTAATTTAGTTAAGGTCTCTTTAGGGGTCTGTTTATTTGTTTTCTACCTGTCCTGAACTCTGGGTTCTGTATGCACAATGGAGTTTTCAATCAGTCCCCAGTGTAGTGACTATTCCCTGACTTACCTGGGAGACGAGGGCAGGTCCATTGTCCCAACCTAGTAATGCAGGAGCATCATAACTGGACAGGATTTCTTCTAAGATCTTTTTTGTAACCATGCTGGTGGATTCCCTGTTGACAGGAAATGCTTCAGTCTAGCTGGAAAAGGTATCTGTAAATGCTAGAAGGCACTTGTAACCAAATATACTCTGTCTAATTTCAGTAAAGTCTGTTTCTGCTTTGTTCCCCTTAAGTGGGAACCTTGGTTCCAAAGGGTAGGATGTGGCATTGACCAAGTGACAGGCATGGCAGCTAGCCATTATTTCTTCAATGGCTTGGTTTCTGTTTTAGATCTTGATTTTCATTCTTTGGAGTAGATCTTGCTTGCATCGGGTCCCCAGGTTTGAGGAATGATGGATTTTTCTGAGGATGGTGTAGCCTAGCTTTTTAGGGAGTATGGCCTGGACATCTGCTGTATACCACCAGTCTTTGAGCTTTGGGCCATCAGAAGGATATATCCAGGCCAGATCTTCTGGGGTATAACCGTGATGGTCAGAGCTGCCTGATCCGATAGGTTGTTTCCTAGCTGAATTGACCCCATGCCTTTCCCTGGCCTGGACAGTGGCTAGTGGCTAATTTGGAGGGTCTTCAAAGGGCCTGTAGGTGTTTTAAAACTTCTTTTTTATTTTTGATTGTTTTTTTTGTTTTGTGGTTAAGAGTCTTTTTTTTTTTTTTTTTTTTTTTTTTTTTAAATAGATAGTTCTATGTACATGCATTATAGCGAATGCATAACGGCTGTTCCTGTAGACATTGAGATTTTTTCCTGTCCCCAGGTTTAATGCTTTGGTTAGAGTGATTAATTCTGCCCTCTGTGCTAGGTCCCCAAGGGGAGAGGCTCTGCCCAGACCATGTCTGTGTCGGTCATAACTGCAGCTCCTGCATACCTCTGTCCTTCCCGAGTGAACTTATGCCATCAGGGAACCAGGTCTCCTCTGCGCCTGACAGGGGAGGGTCCTTTAGGTCAGGCCGGAAATTGTGTATCTGTGTTAGGATTTTGGTGCAGTTGTGGATGGGGGTTTTTAGGTCTGGATCAGTAGCCCTGGATTCTCGCAGGGTTTAGGAGTAGTGTCTGGTAGTGTACCACACAGGCATTACTCAGCCATTGGTCTGGAGGTTGTTTGAGCACTCCCTCTAAAGCGTAGGGCACAGCTACAGTCAAATTTTGTCCTAGTGTTAGTTTATCAGCGTCTTTTACTATAAATTCTAGTAACTATGAGCAAGCAAGGTGGCCAGCCTGCCTCCACCAGATCTAATTTTTTAGACAGATAGGCTACAGTGTGTTTTTTAGGGGCCTAGGTTTTTAGTTAAGACCCCTTTTGCTACCTCATTATGTTCATCTATGAACAGGGTGAAGGGCTTATTGACATCTGGCAGGCTCAGGGCAGGGGCTTCTAATAGGTACCTCTTTAGGCCCTCAAAGGCTTTTTGGTGCATCTCTGTCCGTTGAAAGTCTTTAGTTTCCTGGGTGGTCTCATATAGGGGTTTGGCTAATTCAGCAAACCCCAGAATCCACAAATGGTGAAAGCCAGCCATTTCCAGGAATCCCCTATTTGTCTGGGGGAGCTTGGTACGGGAATCTTTAGCATAGTCTCTTTATGAGCATCTGAAAGCTGGTGTTGCCCACCCTTTAAAATATAGCCCAAATAGGTTACCTGTTTTTGACAGATCTGGGCCTTTTTGGCAGAGGCACGGTACCCCAATTCCCCTATGATGTGTAGGAGGTCCTCGGTACCGGCGAGACAACTCTCCTGGTCAGTGGCACCTATCAGTAGATTATCTATGTATTGTAATAACATAAACTTGGGGTTACACAGCCAGAAGTTGGAAAGGTCTTCATGCAAGGCTTCATCAAAAATGGTTGGAGAGTTCTTGAATCCCTGAGGCAGTCTAGTCCATGTCAGTTGTCCATTGATCCCAACTTCAAGATCATGTCAGTCAAAGGTGAAGTAAGGTTGGCTCTGTGAGACCAGAGCAAGGCTAAAAAAGCATGTTTTAAGTCCAGAACCATATACCAACTTTGCCAAGGGGTCAAGGAACTGAGCAGAGTATATGGGTTAGGCACCATAGGTGACCCACCGGTTGACTTCTCACAGGTCTTGGACTGGCCAGTAATCAGTGATGTGGGGCTTTTTAACTGGTAAGAGGGGTGTATTCCAGGCAGACTGGACAGGCTTTAAGGCCACTGATATTGTGGGTGGTCTCGTTTGACCTCTAAGGGCATAGGATACTGGTGTATGTTCACAGGCTCTATTTTAGCTTTTAATTTCACTAGGATTGGAGGCTGATGTTTTGCCAGCCTCACTTCACCTGTCTCTGCCCAGGCTTGTGGATATTTGACCAGCCATTTGGATGCTATTTGGTCTGGTTTCTTTTGTTTAGTCTGTATAATCTATATTCCTGAGAGGCAGGTGGTCAGAAGAACTCCTATTGGGTTCTATCTGCATGCCTGAGCTCAGCCCCGTGTTCCGAGAATGTAATCTGGGCTCTCATTTTGGGCAGGAGTTCTCATCCCAACAGTGGGTATGGACATTCAGGTATGACCAAGAAAGAGTGAGTTACCCGTCCTGTCCCTAAGTTTACTGATCTTTGGGTAGTCCTTTGATAAGGTTTGGTGCCTGTGGGCCCCTGTACCCAAGAGGCTTTATTTGTCATTGGACCATTCGTTTTTAAAAGGATTGAGTTTCCTGTGCCAGTGTCTACTATAAACTCAACTTTTTTCTCCCTCCATTTTAAGGGTTACCCTGGACTCAGGGAGGGGAGCTGACCCCATCCCCTCTAATCACTGCTGCCCCCTTGGAGGAGGAATGGGAAGACTTTAGCCACCCGTTTCTGTTGTTTTTCCTTAGGGCAGTCTCTTACCCAGTGTCTCTTCTCTTTACAGTAAGGGCATTGATTTTTTTCCTACTTGTGGTCCCCATCGCTGCCTGGATCTTTCCAGAAAGGCGTTCTCTCCAGATAGCTTTCCCGCACTGGTGGCCAGGAGGGTCTCTTTTAGTTTTGCTCAGTGATTAGCTTGCTGCTGTTCTAGGGTTGGTTAGGTTCTTTTCTTATCTCTTCATCTTTTTGACTTCCCTGTCTTAAGCACTCTCTCTCTTATCATAAACCTTTCCTGCCACTGCCACCAAATCTCTAAGGTGTTTTTCTTCCAGTCTTTCTATGGACCATAGCTTTCTCCTGATTGAAAAAGGCAAACATCATGGTTGTCTCAGACTCCCAAGCCTCAGGATCGTAGGGGGTGTACCTGCAGAAGGCTCCTTATAACCTTTCTAGGCATGTTGCTGGGCTTTCTTTCGGCCCCTGTCTGACATCATAGACCTTAGACATATTGGCTGGCTTTCTAGCCTCAGCCTTGACACCCGCTGGTAGAGTCTGGTGATAGACTAGGGGGCATGCCTTACCTTGTCCCGTATTGTAGTCCCAATTTGGGCAGATAGTTAGAAAGCTGGCGTGTGCAATCACAGGATCAGCTGTAGGGTCTCCTCTTGGTCCTGGAACCAATTTCTGGATGGCCTCTAGGATCCTGTTTCTTTTCTTGGTAGTAAAAATAATCTTAAGGAGTTGCTGGCAACCATCCCAGGCAGGCTGATGAGCGAAAAGAACAGTCTCTAGGAGGTTAATCAGGTCTCGAGGGTTGTCTGAAAAGGGGACATTTTGAGAGTGCCAGTTATACAACTCACTAGTAGCAAATGGCCAGTCGTGGAAAGGTTGATTCCCTGCCTCATCAGGTGGCTATGCAGTGCAGAGAGGGAGAGCTACGGCTCCTGTCTGTGGGAATGCCACTCTGCAGCTGAGGGTAGCCTGCACTGGCCCTCCCTGGTCTCTGGTTGGTGGTTCAGCCAGCTCTATCAGTCCGGCTGCCTGTGGTGGCTACTGTGGGGTAGGAGAAGAGAAAGGAGGGGTGGGAAAATATCAAACTTATTTGTTTCTCCTTGGAGACCTGGTGGCTTGGTGCTGGGTTCTTGGGGAGTTCTGGGTGTGACCACCATGACCTGTGGAGCAGAGGGCTGTATGGTGAGAGAGAAAAGATTTAACCCATGGAAGTGAGTTCTCTATGAGGCTCCACCATGAGCCTATGTATGGTATCTGGTCCATGTGCCCTGAGAGGGGTTGGAAGACTACCCCACCCTGCTGATGAGGTCCAGGCAAAAGGATCCCTCTGGAGGCCAGCCCATATTGAAAGTAGGCCATTATGATGTACAAAATTAGCCCATTTGCCCTTATGGACATTTACACTTGTTTTGACCTATTGTTTTTATATCCTTCCATTGAATCAAGCAGAGATCTAAAGGAGAAGAAGGGGTCTGTCCCATGTTAATTGTTGGCTGTGGTAGCATCCCTAGGGGAGAGACAATGGAAAAATGCACCATACAAATAAACACAGTTAGAGGGCCTAACACAGAGACTTGCACACACTAGGTTCTCTGGAATTCAGGTTACCTGACACCCCTGCTTCCACGGGGGTTTCTATAATGAGAAATAGTATGGTTGGGAGGTAGTCTGTCCAATAGGGTGACTCAGTCCTCAACCACATCTTCAACCTCAGATGGCAGGTTGACACAACCCTCGGCTGGATCCATGCCCAGATGAGAATTTGAGTTATCTCCTGAATTCTCCAGGTCTGACCCCTTTAGTGTGTTCACTGAGGTGCTATTGACCCATTCCCACAGATTTAGATGTTCACCTCTCGACCAGAAGCAAAAAAGAGAATTTTTTTTTTCAGTCAGTCAAGTAGACTAACAGACAGACATAGAACAAACACTCACCTGACTGGCCAGGAGCTCAACCTTTCAGGTTCAGGGGTCATGGGATCCTGGGGAATATCCCGGACGAGCCCCCAAATGTTGTGCCTGCTGGGAATCTCCTCAACCTCCAGCCTCCAAGGAAGTGACTCCCGACTGCAAAAGCCAAAGCTTTTTTTTTTTTTTTTTTTTTTTTTTTTTTTTGGTTAAGAACCAAACTGGCTGGGATCTCTCATTCTATCGGAAGAGTAAGGACTCTACTTACAATTACGAAGCATTTTTAAAAAAGGAAACCACTAGTCTTAGCTCATAAGGTTAGGCAAGATTGATTATCACACCTGCAGGTTTTTTTTTTTTTTTTTTTTTTTGTTATGACCAGCAGGCTCTGTGGCCTTGTTTCCAAGATAATGGGGCAGAGCTTTCTCCTTTATCTCCTGAGAACAGCCTGTGGGTTCTGGTCCTGTACTCTGCAGTCAGGGAGTTATCTACTGGCAGAAATTCTTGTTCTCTCTAGTTTTCCCTTCTTGCCATAAGCCCTAATTTATACCTTTTAGTTATTAATTTTCCATCACACTTATCCCATGAATATGCCACTCATATCACAAATATTCCTAAAAACTTCAAAGTCTGCAATAAATAATGGAGTAGGGCACGGATTTCTCTTTGGAGTTTTTGCTTTGCATAATAATAAACTTCTGCTTAGACTGTTCATCCTGCTTGAGTAAATTCTTTGAGAAGAGACAAAACAATAAAAATAAACAAACAGTAACTGTTTATAGAGTATCTTTTAATTTCCTTACATGGGTGACAATAAAACAAATGGCTTCTTTTACCGGAGTAATTTTAGCCAATATTATTTGCTCTACTTTTTTATTAACATAATTTCTTTATTGAGTCTTTGGGGATTTCACATCATGCACCCCTATTCTCTACATATCCTCCCCTCCCCTGCAACACTCCCCCAAAAATAAAAGATAAAACCAAACTAAAACAAGCAAACAAACAAATAAAATGAAAAGCAAAACTCTAAAGAGTAAGAACAAAAGAAAATTCCAAAACAAAACAATAAAAATAAACAAAAACCTCTTTGCTCCTCCATCTTTTCTAACTCTCCAACACCTCTTCATTCATCCTGGTGGCATTGGGGGCCATGGTGTGTCACAGAGTATGCCCTTTTTTCAAATAAGCTTTACTATCAAATGCTCACTGCAATGAGTCATTAGTCTGGTTCAAGGCCTCAGGTTTCTGGTACACCATCATCACTGGACCCTCACCCAAACTCCTCTCAGCTATCCCAGGACCTTCCTGAGTCATAGAGACCCTACAATTATCATTCCACAAGACCAGGCCCTTAATGAGCTCCAGCAGGTCCTAGATGGGTAGATCTTAGTGTGGGCCAACCCCAAACCCAGTTGTGGGGGCATGGGTGGGAGTTGAGTGGTCAGTTTAGGCCACAAATGCTGGCTTCCTCAGGAGAGGGGGCCTGAGCCCAGAACCTCTATGCCCATACCATCAGGATCAGCTTTCCCTACCCCATGGTAAGGGGTGGGGCTATCTCTCCTGAATTGGGGGATAGCTCTCCCATGAGGGTTGGGGTCAGCTCTTTTGCTGCAGCATCCAGTGGTGCTCAGGGCTGAAGGGCACAGGAGCCAGTCTAGGTGGCACCGAGGGGAAGTCAAGAGGGCGAGTCCTGAAATGTTTACATAAAGGGTGATTGTTTGCCAAGATTGAACCAGATGAGGTCACTGCATGAACAGCTCAGGTTCACTAGGTAAAGCATAGGGTGCCTAGGTGCATGATAGGTTGACCTTCAAAACCATTGGCTGTCTGTTCTCCTGCCCTGTGGTTTTTACTTTAAAAGATGCTTGCTATGGGGCAATAAACAAGTTCCTGCTTGACTAGACTCCCCACTGTGTCTGATTGTCTCTGGGATCCTGGGAGGCTGGGGTCTTCTGTGGTTGGGCTAAAAAGCTGCACAGGGCCAGCTATCCCAGGGCCAGGGAAAAGTGGGGCCAGCTCAGCATGGCCCTCTGATTCTATCTCACATGGTTCCCATTGTACCCTGAGGCAACACAGGCCATGGACAACACAGACCCCAGGTACAGCAGGACCATGAACCCAGACATGGTCCTCAGCAGCAGCATAGGCATATATTTGCCCACCTTTTAATCTTGTGTTTGTTTGTTTGTTTTTCTGATATTGAGAGAAATGTATTGAATGTGTTTACTTTGTAGTACATATAGGTCAAGAAAGAGAGATTTCCTCCCTCTCTCCCTCTTTAATCTTGGTTTTAAGTGTCTGTACTATATTGTCACCTGACATTTAAATTACCTTGTTTGAGTCTAGTTTAGTATTTTTTTTTCTTGTATAAGTGACTTTATCTTTTCCCCCAACTAGCTTCTCAAAGAATCGTTTCTATACCTTAAAATCCAGTAGATTTATAGCAGGTTGAACTCAAATCTAGTTTTCTGAGCCAGGGTTCCCTGGATTAGTGTGTACCCTCTCAGTGTATATGTTTAGTTTTATGATGCATGGTTTTGGAAGGAAAATCCAGAGGAGACAGATAACCATGGTCCCTTCCCACCCTACCACATTATTCTCCAACTCTAAGATACTTACTTCTTCTGTGCTGAGACCAACTGCTTCCTGCAGATCTGACTTTTTTATGTGATGGGCAATTTAGTCATACTCTGCTACATCTCAAAATCACATCCTTTTCTTTTTGTTTAATTGCAGGTGCAGCATTTCTCTGTTGGCTCTTTGCATTCCTGAGGCCTGAGGATGCTCCCTCCATTACTTCTGTTACTTGAGACTCTTTAAAACAAAACAAAACAAAACAAAACAAAAAAACGTGCATTGGCATTTTATCATGGGTGTTGGGTCCCCTGGAACTGGAGTTACAGACAGTTGTGTGGTGCCCTGTGGGTGAACTCAGGCCTCCTGGAAGAATAGTCAGTGCTTTTAACCACTGAGCCATCTCTCCAGTCCCTGAGATCCATCTTTTCATTTCTGTTCCTCATCTTCCCTGACAATTTTGGATATTTCCACTCAGAGACAAAGAGGAAGACAAACAGACCATCTGTGATCTAATAATTCCTCAGAGATCTGCTCACTCAGATCTGTTCCAAGTTCCCTAGGGGTGGTGTCCTGTTCCCCTTGACCTCTGAAGCATAATGCCTGATGCTTGATGGCACGTTTTCCCTGAGTGTTAACACACCATGTAGCCTTGTTATCAGCCGCACAGATGCCCCATGTTTGCTTTCAGATGCCATCTTGATGTGTATCTATCCACAGACCCCCCCAAAGCCTTTCCCATATGGAGCCTTTCCCCTGGCATTCTTACTTCTTATGCCAGCTCCCATCTTTTAAAAATCTCAACCCTCACTTCTGGAAACAGATTGCTTTTTCCCTTTTCACCTGGAATGGACCCTGCTCTATTTCATTTCCTTATACTGCCCTCCCACACAGCTCTGTGGTCATGCAAGTGTACGTGCCCCAGGGTGGGTGGGGTGTGGGATGTGTCTGTAGTGGTGAGTGTTGGATGGGCTGGAGTAGGGGTTTGGGAACAGGGGTAGCATGGGAGGACTCATTGCATTGTCCAGCGTGCAGCACAAAAGCACATCACAAAAGCACATCTGAATTGTAAACACTCCTCCCTCTGTCTAGCATCTGAAAGCCCCTGCTTTCCCAGGAATTCCAGCCCCTTCATGTCTTTCTAGATACCACCCCCAATCTTGTGGGCCCTCTCCTTGCTCCCTTGCAACAATGTCACCCATACTCCTCTATTGCGGTAAATAAGGGTCAGGATAAACAAATAGGCCGAATAGATGTTTATTCAGGGAGAAATAACTTACAACCTAGACAGATGAACACCAGGAAATTCAACCCGATCCTCTCCTGTCCGAGTCACGCCAGAAAGAGAGCGCCTTCCTGGCCCCCTCCGACCTCCTTCCTCAGGTCACCTCCGCCCATCGCTCCACCCCCCAATGGGCGTGGTCAGTGCTACAGAAGGACTACCTCACTACACTCCTCCTTTCTCTCTGCTCTCTTCTGGGATGGCCCACGGGAACCCCAGTACTTAGTACTCGTCATAGAATTAGGCCAGGGACCTAGTTCCTTTAGAGTAATTTCTCTGCCTCCTCGCCACACCCTGGGATTTCCTGTGGCCCTGAAGGTTTGCCAGAATGTTTTGCTAAACAAAAGAGCCCTTTATTTCCTGCAAACCCCCTTTCCTACCCACTCTGTCACCGCTGACACCGCACTAGACCACACCAGCATGGCAGTCGTGTGGACTCAGCTGCCTCCAACACGCCATTCTTTACCTTTTCCATTTCGTGTGTACCCTCCACCCAGAATGTTCTTTATAAACAACAGTGTGACTACATGACATCACTGTGGTACCCCACCAGCCTTCAGAGAGCACCCAGATCCTCCTGTGTTTTGGTGACGGCACAGGTCCAGCCTGGCTGCTCCTCCTCCTCTCGAGCTGTTTCCTCTCTTGCTCTTGGCAGTCACTCTGATTTTCCGGTGTTCCTTGGACCCTCATTTCTTCCTAGTGACCGGGCATGGTCACCCCTTTACCCATCATTTCTCTGCCGCCTCCTCCCATGCCTTGGCCTAGGGAGAACATCAGGGGCCTCTTCCCCTCTTCTTTGTTGTGCCTGCCACTCTTAAACAACTTAGGTGTCACTTCTAGCTGGAGTGTGTGCTAAGTAAAGGAGGAACAGCATTGTGTTGTTCATTGTTCTATCGCCAACAGTGTCTGGCACAAATCCTCAATAAACAATTATAAGCTGAACTGAACAGCCACAGGAATGCTACGACTGCTTGCTGATGGCATGGACATGGCTGCTAATAAAAAAAAAAAAAAAAAAAAAAACAAAACCAAAAAACGGAGTAACTGAAAAATGTGATACTGACTCTTTTGAGGAAATCAGTTATGCAGGTGTTGGGATTTACCCTCTAAAGGGGGAGGGGTGTTGTATTCAGCGGTGCTCATCTTTGTTTTCAGAAGTATTCAATTGCATATGAAATCCCTCTCCTGCTGATGAAGTGATTTCTTCGGAAAACTGGCTGCCTTCCAAGAGGAAGGAAGGCCCCCTGAGATGCTTCCCAAAGAGATGAAAGGGTTTCCGGAATAGCAGTTTAATGTTGTACCACATATGGGATTTTCAAATTCACAGCTGGTTGGAAAACCATTTGAGTTAGTCTCTGTGGCTTCAAATACCCCAAATGTTAACTCCTAGTTGTCAGGGATTCCCCCCCCCCCATCTGCTTCTTGCTTTATTCTAGTGTGTGAATCTAACATTAGACTAAGCATCCATGTAGGATGTAGGCTGCATGGGTTGAGGGATGTAGCTCAGTCAGCAGAATGTTTACCTAGCATGCATGCAGTTTCTAAGTTTGGTCACCAGGTGTGGCAACATACTCACAACCCAAGCAGTGATATAAAGGGTTCAAGGTCATTTTCTTTACACAAAGAGAGTTCAAGGGCAGCCTAGCTTACATGATATAGGCTCCATGGAGGTGGATGCCACCACCTTCGATTTTTTTTTCTTCATAGTATTGAATAAATGAATCACCTACCAACCATCAACCAATATAAAGGAGAACACTTAGTCACCCAAGAAACCATCCAATATAAAGCAGAACACTGACAGCAAACGGAACCCTAGTTTAATGTGGTACCCCAGATCATGTCACCACTCCTGTTGCGGGATAATTGGTCGTACTGTGACACTCCTGAGACTGCCAATAAAGTATGTTTTGAATCAGAGGAAGGAGCTAGCTACTAGCTGACCAAAATTAGCCATAGAGGTTTTGGAGGACCAAGAACATATAGAGAGACACAGGAAGTAGTAGGGTGGGGCTTAGAAAGATTCTTGGCCCTTTTAGAGAGAGAGAGAGAGAGAGAGAGAGAGAGAGGTCACTTGTTGTTTCTCTGTCAGTTCTCTGCTCATTCAGGTTCTTAACACAATATCTGACTCCCAAGTTTTTATTGATAAAGAATAATTAGATAAATGCTTCATACTCCCTCCCTATTTGGTTACTACCATTGTGTAACAACCATCCCAAGATATACTGGTTAAAACAAAAAACTTTCCTATTATGTTCAGAGATAGAAATTTAAACAGTGGACATGGAATATGGATCATCTATTCATGTGACACCTGGGGCTTCAGTTGTGTCAGCTACTAGGTGAGGGGGCTTGGCAGGTGGGTGTAATCATGCTTCGGCTCCTTCAACCAGATCCGGCTCATTGGGCTGCTTTGACTTGACCTGGGTGTAGTTCATTCATGGTTTGGGCATATGCACAACATGGCAGCACCAGGGCAATTAGATTTCTATTTCGTACGTGACCAGAAGATCAATATATCACATATGCCATAGCATATTATGTGGCAGAACACTAAGGTCCATTCTAAGGGCAAGGTAGAAGCTTTGTGACTCTGAATGACTCAACTATAAAAGCCAGAGTCAGTTTCTGTTGTCCTTCATTAGTAAAAGAAATGACAAGAATTCTGTCTGAGGTTTGAGGGGAGAAGGACCATGAAAAAATTGCAGTTAGAGGAGAATATGGGCTGGGAAAGATCTCTGCAGCCATCGTTTGGAAACACAGTGTGGTGCAAGCTCCCCATCTTCACCAAAGATAAGGGGGTGATGGATTATCATTAGTGGATGCTGAAAGGTGGCTTTCTGTCAAGGTGATCCTTTCCAGGTCTTACTATGTCTGTCTGTCCATCCATTTCATTTGTTTATTTGTTTTTTGAGACAGGGTTTCTCTGTGGCTTTGGAGCCTGTCCTGGAACTAGCTCTGTAGACCAGGTTGGCTTCAAACTCACAAAGATCTGCCTGCCTGCCTCCCGAGTGCTAGAATTAAAGGTGTGCACCACCAATGCCCACCCCATTTCATATTTTTCCCTTTTGAGTGCATGTGTGCATGTGCATGGGCTCATGCACGCGTGTGTGAGTGTGTGTGCATGTGGAGGCCAGAGGACAACTTGACAGAAATTGACTAACCTCTGCTATATGGGAACTTGGAATAAAACAAACTCTGGTCATCAGGCTTGGCATCAAGTGCCTTTACCTACTGAGCCATCTGACAAGTCCTTAGCGTTGCTAACTTTTAATCATGATAGATTTTAGCTTAGAAAGTTATGTTTTTGGTATAAATGGGTAGGTAAGATAAAAGTAACATTTTTGTCTATTTTTTAAAAAATCAAAACATTAATAAATATGCCTTGGGGGAAAATACAGACTAAAGATCTGGGAAGAAGTTGTAGGAATAATTTTCTTCTTAGAAATTAATGTGCATTATTAGCACAAAGCCAGAGAAGTCTTGCATCAAAGGGATCTCCCACAGGGCCCATGAGAGGGGAAAAGAGAAGCTTTGAGGCATGACGGTAGGAAGATGATAGAACACATGTGATCTGAAGGTGACAGAGATTACACGGTGGGGAGTGTTTAGAGAAGTTTAAGCAGGGCTGTGGGGCAGGGTGGTAAGGAGGAGGAATGAGGGGCAGCCCCAGCCTAAGTTTGTATTAACACACACACACACACACACACACACACACACACACACACAGAGAGAGAGAGAGAGAGAGAGAGAGAGAGAGAGAGACTGCTGCTTTGTAAGCTAAAAATGAAGTTTAGCTAGAGGGGCTTTAGTCTGTGAAGAGCCTGCTGCACAAACACAGACTTGAGTTTGAATCCCAGCATTCCCATAAAAGCTGGGTGTGGCCGTAACTCCTTCATGGGGAGGACAGGGGAGCAGAGACTGGAGGATTTCTAGATCTCATAGCCTTGTCAACTGGATGAGTTCTAGGTTCTGTGAGAATGGACCACTCTATCTATATGTGTGGGGGCGGATAAAGCTGCTCCTGGAAGCTGTAAGGAAATTAAATGAAAATCCCAGTGCCAGAGCGGGGATACCTCTCTATGAGTTGTTGGCTAGGCCCCAGAGACTCCTAAAATAATGCAGGGTATTGCTATATGCCATGTAGGCTGTGGGGACAGAATGGTCATTAAAGAAAAAAATCTTAGTCGTGGACCTTATGTTCTATACTACCAATCTACCAGACAAGATGTGCCCACTGGTATTGTAGAATATTAATTAATTTATGATATGTTACATTTGTTTATGCTGTGGAACATTTGTTTAATGATGCAAAGATGTGTTGCATTCTTTTATGTTTTTTATTTGGTTAACTCTTTAAAGCTGTGTCACTTTGCCTGTCTAAAACACCTGATTGGTCTAAAAAAAGAGCTGGATGTTCAATAGCTAGGCAGGAGAGAGAAATAGGTGGGGTTGTCAGGCAGAAAGAATAAATAGGAAGAGAAATCTAGGCTCAAGAGGAGGAAGAGGAAGAGTCAAGAAAAGGAGGAGAGGAGGGTGCCAAGGACCAGCCATTCGGCCACACAGCCAGCCACAGAGTAAGAAGGAAAGAGAGGTATATAGAATAGAGAAAGATAAAAGCCCAGAAGCAAAATGTAGTTAAAGAGAAACAGGATAATTTAAATTAGAAATGCTGACTAGAAACAAGCCAAGCTAGGACTGGACAGTCATAAGTAAGAATAAGTCTCTATATATTTATTTGGGAGCTGGGTGGCAGGCCCCCAAAGAATGAAAAAAAAAAAAAAAAAAAAAAAAACCCAAACCAACCAACCAAACAAACAAACAAAAAACCCAACAACAACAACAACAACAACAACAACAACAACAACAACAACACAAAACCTAACTACATATTGGTATGGTAGTAACAAGAGTATTTTGGAGGGTTATGAATTTGAAGCCCATTTCCGAGAAGGGAATTCAAATCTGGTACTGCAAACCTGTTTAAACACCTGTGGTTGGGAAAGACATAGGAAGCCATGGCTGTTGCCTTGCTAAATCGACATGATGAGTAAGTCTGTCAAATTGCCCTCTGGATATCTCTGTTGATGCCCACTCTCAGGTTTGATTAGTGACGTTTCTTTTTGCAACTGAAAAATGTTGATGCAGACTCACTCACAACTAACCTAAGGGCTGAGAATATGTGACTGGTTAGTGCTCAACCTAACAAGGGCCATCAATGTCATCCCTCCAACGCTCAGGAAACATTAAAGAAGATGGCACAGAGAAAGAGCTGGAGTGCTGTGAAATTCTGGCACAAGGTCGCACTTGAACTCTCAGCAGCTGTGACAAACTGCACAGGATTGAGCCTGTCTGTGTGAGCGTGGTGGCTCACGCCTTTAGCCCTAGCACTCTAGAGCATATGTAGGCAGACTGCTGTGAGTTTGAGGCTAGCCTGGCCTAGATACTGAGTTCCAGGTCACCACGGTTGCATAGTGAGACCCAGTCTCGATTCAATTAAATGAGTCCGTGATTAAGCCTGTCAGTATTCTGCCTTGGAAGAGGGAAGGGCTCATAGACTCCACTCCTCCCTGAGGATCTGTAGGTATTTAATAGTTGCTGGTGTGGGGGAGGGAGGGGCTGTTTTCATCAGTGGTAAGTTGCCGCATGCTCCCGCCGATAATTCCTCACCTGTGCTTCTTTAAGTAACTTTGATTAAACTTGCCAGGACACCAGAAAACAAAATAAAAACAAGACAACAAAGTAGAGGGGGACTGGCTTGGAAGAGGAGGGTGAATTTGATCAAAATATGTTATATAAATGGATGAACATGCCATAATGAAACTTATACTTAACAATAAAAGAACAAAACTTTCAAATATGAAAGAAAAGAGAAACCAAGTTGATGGGAGATGCCATTATGTATGTATGTTTCTCATACTGGTTAATGAATAAAGCACTGTTGGCCAATAGGAAGGAAGATAGGAGGGACGAGGAGACAAGGAGGAAAGAGGAAGTAGGAAGGAGGAGGCAAGATGGAGAGTCTGGGGAGACCAGACGCCCCACTGCCCGGTAAGAAAACCACATGGAAATACTAGATTATAGAAATGGGTTAATACTTAAGACAGAGCTAGCCAATAAGAAACAAGTAACCGGCCAACAGCATTTTATCAAAGACAGAGTCTCCGTGTGTTAATTGGGGCTGGCGCGGCGGCGGGACAAGACCAGTGGCGGGAGGATAAACCTTACTCCTTACGCCAAGTCTTCAGGTTCTAGGGCTAGTTTTGGGGAAGAAACCAACAACAACAACAAAAAAAGAACTTTCACTTTTTAAATTTGGGCACCTATTGGATCATTATTTCTACTCCTGCTTTGATCTCTTAAATTTACATTATTTATTTATTTATTTTGCGGGTATGTGTATGGATTCATGTGTGCCATGGAATGTGTGTGGAAGTCAGAGGACAATTTGTCAGAGTCTATAGGTTTTGAGTATCAAAGTCAGGTTGTCAGGTTTGGAGGCACAAATCTCTACTTGTTGAGCCAGCTTTTGGTCCCCTTGCTGTGATCGTTAATGAACTGGAACTTATCGGGCCTTGATGACTTCATCTAGGAGGTAGTGATTTAAATGTGTCCTTTATAATGATGTCAGCCTGTAAATGGTACCTGGCAGGTAGCAACTGCTATTAGCATTAGTAAGTTATTCCAGCCGCATCCTAGTCTCTCTTTTCCCTAGAGCTCTACCTTGGACAGAACACTACAGTTTACATCAGAGTGGTCCTCCCCACCCTGCTTACCTCAGGGACCACACTGAGAGGGAGCAATAAGCCCAGCCCCCACCTACCCTGTGCCTGCACATAGGGAAGGGCAAAGGAATGCTACTGTTGAGGAAAGCACTTGCTTTGGGGAATTCTCAAGTACTCTGCTTTCACTGACAGGTACCACACCTTGGTGAAAGTTGTAAATCCTCTCTGCTCACCTCTCCTCCAGCCCTGGGTGCCTCAGGAGCTGCAGAGGCCACTCTACTGTTTCAATTCATGCCCTCAGCAGATACAGCATTCACAAACCAATACTCAAGTTCTTATAGCAACCACATTGGCTTAAGTCTTGTGAAAAGATTGTCACAGAATCCTGTGGGATGGGAGAATGTCACTCAGGCACAAGTAAAGCTGAATTTGAGACTCGGGCTGGGGCATAGGCTCCATCTTTAGGCAGGGATGGAGCTGGAGAGAGCATAAAAATCTGACTTCAAACAACCAAGATATCTGTCCAGCTTTGCCCCACCAGGTTGCAAGGCCTGGGCAAGTCACTTGCTTTCACAGTCTTGATTTTCCTCACCTGAAATAGAGCTGGGTTAGAACTATGAATGCAGATGGGGTGAATTTGGTATTAGCTCCTAATGATCAAAATATGCAAACTTTATGACTGACAAGGACACAGACAAATGCTATTTTTTGTAATAGCCCAGCCTTGGAATTACTTGCATGTCTTCTTACAGTCAAATGGATAAACATATTATTGGAGATTCACAGGGAAAATCAATGAGGAAGACAAGAGATATAGTATATGCAAAGACATGGATTAATATCTGAAATATAAGGTCAAACCCAAGGAGTCATAAATATGAATGTGAATTTAGAAAGGACAGTGGTTATCCTTAGTGTCTACATGTCTACAAAGGGCACAGGGCACTCTAGGGTCATGTTCTGCTTCTAGATCTGGATGTTGGTATATTAAGTCTTATTAAAAAATACCAAACCAGGGGTCTGGAAAGACAGCTCAGCAGTTAATAGTATGGCTGCTTTTCCAGAGGACTTGGATTCTACTTCTAGCACCCACAGCCATATGTAACTCTAGTTCCAGGGGACCTGTACCCTCTTCAGGTCTCCCTGGGTACCAGTACACATGCAGTGCACAGACATACACACAGGTAAAATACTCATGATAAAAAAACTTAAACTAAAATAACATACTCTAAATAAAACAATCTAAAAGTTGATGGGAGAATACAACGGGACTTAGGAGACCAGAGTCCCACTCCCAACTTTTCATTGACCATCTGTGGTGGCTTGGCTGAGAATGGTCCCCATAGGCTCAGGTGTTTGAATGATTGGTTCTCAGTGAAACCGTTTGGGGAGGATCAGGAGGTGTGGCCTTGCTGGAGAAGGTATGGACTTTGAGGTTTAAAAGCCCATGCCAGGCCCAGTCTCTGCTTCTCTGCCTGCTGCCTGTAGCTCAGGATATAAAGCTCTCAGCTACTGCCCCAGGACCATGCCTGTCTGCTTCCTACCACGACAATCAGGTCCTTACTCTCTAAAACTATAGGCAAGCCCTCATTTTTAAATGCTTTCCTTTATAAGAGTTGCCTGGGTCATGGTGTCTTTTCATAGCAATAGAGCAGTAACTAAGACATCTCATGCCCTTCAGCAAGTCAGGTCCCCTTTGTGGTTCACATCTTCTAACATTCATAAAGCGATTCCTTGAATGAGTCGAGAGGAAGCATGGCGGTCTCTGGCACAGCTATTACCACCCCCCACCCCAGCCTCAGTTAAGCCTTGTCATGCACTGCACACACCAAGGCAGTCCCTTCTTGATCATGAGCCCTAAGCAACGCCAGGTCAGAAGACCCTCCAGGTGGACACCACAAGTCTGTCTGTGTTTACCATGCTGGCACAATCTCTGAATTCAGCCTCGCAGGGCAGCTGTGAGGATCAAGATGTTGTGCAAATGAGAACGAGATTGTTCATGCTGTTATAACACTCAAGGGCAAGACTGCAGTCCAGCTGGCAGAGGGACTGCCTTGAAGTGTGGGTGATGCCACCAGTTACTCACAGCTGAGCCTGTAAGCTGTCCACTGGGAAACAAGCACAGACACACAGTTTGCAATTCACAAGGCCAACAGGCTGAGTGTTCAAATTGGTTACACAAAGGAATATGCACAGAGTTTTGGCAAAATTGGACAGAGGAGCCTCATGATGAAAGGCCTCTGTAGGAGCTTCTGGTGCTGTGCTGTCTGCAGCTCCTATGAGAGCTTACCTTATGCCCAACATAGACCACTTAAGTTGGGGCCAGAGAAGCCCTGGCTATGTGAACTCCCTAGTTGGGACAGTTCCCAGTGCTCTGTGAGTGCAGTGTCCTGTTAACCACACTATAAGTTTGTTCTGTTTAGTCCTCCCAGTAACCTTGTTGGTTGGGTCCTGTTCACATTCTGATGGTATAGGTGATAATTAAGACAGAGCTAGCCTATAAGAAACTAGTACCTGGCCAACAGCTTTATATCAAATACAGAGTCTCTGTACGTTATTTGGGGCTGGCGCGGTGGTGGGCAAGACCGGCGATGGGCGGAAAAACATATTCCTTACATGTGTGTGTGTGTGTCTGTCTGTCTGTGTATATGGGTCCATACACCATGAAATAGGTATGGAAATCAGTTCTCTCTTTCCACCAGGTGGGTTCTTGGGGGGGGGGTCAAATGAAGATCCCCAAGTGAGCCAGTCCAATATAAAGTTGTGTGATGGGAGATGTCATTCTGTATATATGTTTCTTGTATTGGTTAATGAATAAAGCACTGTTGGCCAATAGGAAAGCAAGATAGGCAGGTCTAGGAGACAAGGGGGATTCGAGGAAGTAGTAGGGAGTCAGCATGGAGAGACTGGAGAGAACAAAGTCTACTCTCCAGTAAGATGAGACCACGTGGAAATACTTAGATTAATAGAAATGGGTTAATTCTTAAGACAGAGCTAGCCAATAAGAAACTAGTAACTGGCCATCAACATTATATCAAATACAGAGTCTCGGTGTGTTATTTGGGGCCACATGGTGGTAGGGCCGGCGGTGGGGGGAAAGCTACTCGTAACAGTTGTGGTTGAAAATATTAAGTCTTCATTCTCTATAATTAAACCATTATGCTTCTGTCAGAGGATAAAGCATCCCATGTGCAGTAGAAACACCACAGTTCATGACATACAGTAATCTCACATCTGAGTCCACGTGTCTCAGGCATTTGTTGACACTCTGTGATGTGACAGCCTGTGCCACAAGTGCTTGCCCAAAAGCAAGCCTGCAGTGATGTTATAGGATGCAACATATTTGAGGGCTTCCAGAAACACCTAAGACCCAACGCACATTTGATTCTGAATTTTTGGCCATTATGCTCTCAGAAAATTGAATAATGCTGATTTTTACTCCCTCCCCCCTGGGTCCAGTTAGTGACATGGTCCCTTATGGGATGGTGATCCACAGTTTAAGAAGCTGGACATTTCATTTCCCATACATAGATAATTTCAGACCGAAGACACTAAAAAGCAAGACTTCAAAAAGGAACTTTCCTCAAATGTCAGCCTTCGTCTTGGTGCCCTGTTTGAGAGCATTTCTATGGCCAGCACACTGGGATGCCCCAGTGAACGAGCTATGAGGGTTTCTCTGGCTCCCTCTTCTCCCTCACATGCATACACTTTTGTGGTCCTACCTCGAGTCCTGGTCTAGCTTAGCTTCTTCCATGCTCCTCTCCATAAGAGGAAGACAGCAAGATAGGCTGGTAGTGACAGTTTGAGTTTGAATTTGTGGCCCCAGCTTGTGTGTTGGAGGCTTGATTCCCATTACAGTGTTTCAAAGTAGAGACTGAGGGAAAGTGATTGAATCTTGAGGGTTCCGACCTCATCACATTTACTTTGTTGATGGATTCATAACTTGTACCACTGAGAGATGGTACAAATTTGGAGGTATGCTCTGACACACTTTGTTTCTGGTGTCTCCTCGTCTCTCCACTTCCTGGATGCCATGAGGGCAGCTTTCTTCTAGCATGCTCTTCTGCCATGATGTCTCTGCCTTACCACAGCTTAAAAGCAATGGAGCTATTGGGCTATGGACCGGAACTCCGAAACCATGAGCCCAAATAAACCCTTTCCCCCCTGAAGTTGGTTTGGCTGTAAATGCAGGCATTCTCCCAAGAGAGTCTTAGACCCCAGTGGCCATGAGATCACCTTTTTCCTTTGTGATCTTCCCCGTGAAGTCCTTGATGCTTATAGGAGCTGCTCAATGATAAAGCTTTAATGGGCTCAGGCTTTGTTTGTAAGTCTGTACTTGTCAAATGGGTCCTGGGGGGTGTAACACAGCAGCACATCACACCACTTGCTAGTGCTATGGTCCTGACCCTCCTCTCCTGGATGCCTTGTCCTGGCTGGGTGAGAGTAAGATGGCCACAGACCTCCAGCGGGGTCCAGGTAGAAAATGCCAGGTAGTCCCTACAGTCTCAGGTGGGCTGAACTGCCTTTCTGGGCATACTTCTGATCTCTGGTGATCACTGGGGCAAAAGCCTGAATCTTCTCATGCTGAGCTGTGTGGCCCTTGGGTTTCTTGGAATGTGTCTCTGCTTGGCGGGTGAGGGGACCGCTCCTGGTGATCTGGGGGAGATGTTCACACTTGTCTGCCCTGATGTTCTCCCTGGGTTCACAAATCATGACATCTTTTGTTAAAAGAATAGTCTGGCTGTATAAGGCTGCACTGGTAACACGGATGGTATGGCTTCGTAGTAGGACAGCCCAGTGGGCACAGGTGTGGCTATTACTGCCATGTCCTTCTCAGGAGCCCAAATCAGGTCCCAGGAAGACAACAGTATTCTGTCCTGGGCCATGGGCAGCTGAGCAGAAGGCACAGCTTCGCACAGCTTCGGGAGTCCCACCCTGGCTTCAATGGCAACCTTGTTTGCAGTTTGGTGACTCAGCTCTGGGCCTGAGGAAATGGCAGTGGAGGAAGGGCTTATTTGCTTTTCTCTTTTGAAAGGTCTAGATTCAGCCCTGAGAAGTAGGAACTGTTCTATTTTTTTTTTTTTAATGTACTGAAGTTTTCCCAAAGTAAACAAATGCTGGTTATTGATTACCTGACCTACATTTCTCGTGACTGCAGTGGCAGGTGGCACCTCTGCAGGGGAGGGCCTGGGAAGCAGTGATGGGAGACACCTGATCCCTCAATGAAAGCCAGAGTTCAGATGTGCCCCCAATCTCTGACACAAACAACAACCAGCCTAAGTATAGAGATTGTCTTCTCGGCACCCTGGGGATAGCAGAACACCTGAAATTAGTTTTCAAGCACTTCAGATACCATTTAATTAAAACGCTACCACAGGAATAATAGCAGCAAAGCTGTGGACCAATCGGAAAGATTCAGTATGGCACTACAGAGTGCCCCTTCCTTCTCACTGTGCCCATTGTGTCTTCAGCGGGAACGCGTGGACTAAAACCACTTTTGGTGGTGGGCACAACAGTGACTCCCAAATATGTCCAGCTATCAGTCTGTAGATTCTGTGACTGTTACATGGCAACTGTGCCTGTCTGCATGGCATTGAGTTTAGAACTTTGAGAAACTCTTAGGATCATCCAGGTGCTACCAGTGTCAACCAGTCTTATAAATAAGATAGCATGCACAAGAGACCGTGCTGGGTTTGAAGTGAAGGAAGGTGTCATGAGCCTAGGAACGTGGGCAACTTTTACGACTTAAAAAAGGAATCAGATTATCTGTAGAGCTTCCAAAAGGAAGGCAGCCTGTTCGAAACCCCAGTTTTTGCACTGTGAGACAAATTTTGCATTTATGATCTTCACAGCTCAAGGCTGAGAAATGGGTGTTGTTTTAAGTCCCAGAAGTAATGTGTTAAGAGTGGTAATAGGAAAATAATATGCCTTCATTCATTGGTCTTGCATGTGGAGCTGTCTTTTGATTTGCCCTTCTCCAAACCCAGATCTGAATTCAAAAGTTCTGCTTAGAGCCACGCACATTATGGTTCCTGATGACTAAACCAGCACTCTTGGTACTGAAACCAGTAACTCTGTGGGGATCTGGCAAAGTTCTCAGAATCAAGAAGAAAAGTAACAGGCACACCCACCTGACCTCCATATGCAAGGACCCCAGGGTGTATAGACTACAGACTTTTCAAAGATGCCAGGGAGGTAGATGGAGGTGATGCTTGTGTCTCCATGGTTGATCATGAAGGCTCTGGAAGTCACTTGCCTAAGGCCACAGAGTAGGCTAGGGCCGGAGCAAGGATGAGATGGTCTTTCTTCCCTGTTGCAGCTTAGTGGATGCACCTGAATTTACTCCCTCTGGTAACTCTATGAGACACAGCCATTATGGCCCATCAGAGGACCATCTGAAAGGTGAGATTTGCTTTGTCAGGACTATGGCAGTTTGACTGCTGCCTGATTCTTTTGTCACCTTCTTTTCATGGGTCTTGATTCCTAATACCTTTGTGTTTCCCTAGATTGATGGCAGCTTCTGTTTCCTGAGCATTCAGACTCATCTCGAGGGACAGGTGGGTCAGGGCAGTGTAAATGGAAGTGGTACATGCTATTTTGGGCTTGACTTCTCCATTATACTTTCTTCTTTAGCTCCCGGGATTGGGTCTTCAGAGATGCCCTACAGCAGTGGTTCCCAACCTTCCTAATGCTATGACTCTTTAATGCAGTTCCTCATGTTGTGGTGACCCCGAAAATAAAGTTATTTTCCTTGTTACTTTGTAACTGTAATTTTGCTACTTTTATGAATTGTATGAATTGATATATATGATGCTCTTAGGCTACTCCTGTCAAAGAGTCATTTAACCCCAAAAGGGTCACAGCCTGCAGGTTGAGAAATGCTGCCCTACAGCATGGTAGGCCTATAGGATGGAAGTAGCTGGGGTTAGGAAGAAGAGATGCCTTGCTAACTTGAGCATCCTTGCACAACTCTTACATGAGTTACAAATGAGCTTGCATTGTGCATAACCATCTGTTTGCTAGGTCAGCTAATCTATACTTGTCCCCTCATCTCATCTACCTCTTTAGATACAAATGGTGGAGTTCAAGAAAAGTGTCTCTAAATAGAGGGGGCACTCAAGGGCTTTCTATGGTAGACTTAGGTTTAAGTCAGAGATCCCCAGACCAGATGGTTACACAGAAGGACAATTCCTGGGGCAGCTTTTGTCGAGATAAACTCAATTAAAATGTAGTAAAATGCTACCAAGTTGTTATCAATTTAAACAGCAGTCCCCTGGGATGGGGGGGGGGGCAACAATCATAGAATAGGGATAGTAAGTTCTCATTCTAATAAAGAGGAGAATAAAAACTTCCCTCCCCTTTTCAATAGGCCAGGGATGGTGCAGAGTCAGTTCTCTTGCCTATGGAACCATCTATTCCTTTCAATAATTCACAGTGACAGATGGAAGACACATGGTATATAGCTATATACATTGTATGTAGCTAAAAGGTAGGTGGAGATCAAAGATGGGTGAGGGATGGTAGACATGTGTAGATAGGGAATACATTGCTGTCTAGGTGGATGTCTAGTGTATAGATATAGAAGACATGGAGGATAGAGACACTGGGGTCTGTTCTCATGGTTATGAAACTAGTACCTAGGGGTGGGGTGGGGGTAGGGGTGGGGCTGGGCATGGGTGACTACAAACTGCTGGAGACCTGGAGACCTGGCAGTGTGGTAGTCATGGAGATCAGACAGCTTCTCTACTCATCAAATAAGAAAAGACCCAATATAGCCCCAGAGATGGAGACGTCCTATGAAGACCCACATGACTCCAGAAGAGCAAGGGTAAGCATCCCTAAACCCAGCAAGGGTTCCTGAAGGAACCTTCTTTCCATGCCCTAACTAGGAACTCTCTCCAGACCATACAGTCCTCTCTTGAGCCTGTCCCCATTGCACCAGGGCATTGAGGGAAACTCTACATGTGAGGGTCACCAGGAAAGACTTCACAAAACTCTTGGGCTATGCCCCTATATCTTTAGTTATTTCTGTCACTTTTTAGCATCTAGAGTAGACATAGGAATACGACATCATTTGCTTATGCTGAGTAAAACAAAGGTATCTCTTGGGCTTGCAGCACCTGCAAAGAATTTTCTGTTTTTCAAGACAGGTCTCTCTATTTAGTCCTGGCTGTCCTGCAACTTGCTCTGTAGATTAGGCTGGTCTTGCACACAGAGATCTACCTGCCTCTACCTCTCTGTTGGGATTAAAGGCGTGCATTACCACTGTCCAGCCAGCAGAGTTCTTTAGCCACAAAACCAACCTATTGGCAAGAAGATTCACATGGGAGAGTAGCCCCATAAACCCCTCTGTCATCAAAACTTCTCATCATCCACGTACCATTCATTATACCTGAGGGCTCAGTACAAAATCTGATGAAAAAGTCTTCCACAACAGAAGCTTCCATAGCTACTGCACTATATCAACATAATGGATATACAGTATGCATGTATGTTTCTATGGTACTTATCCATTAAGAATGGATTTCCCGACTACGCTTTTTACTTATTGTTTCACTCCACTAAAATATAAGGCTAAAAAGGCAAACATCTAGAAAGTAGTGGGTAGTTTACATTTGATATTAAATAAAAATTTTAAAAGGTGAAAGGGTGTATAACCCCAGTGGCCATCATTAACTAAACGTGACAATCTTTTGGAACATGCACATGTACTTTCACACACATTTATACACACTCATACACATATGAACACTCAAAATTTGGGTCACACCAATTCCTCTGCTATACTTTTTGAAGTATGGGATGGCCACCTCCACCTACTGTTTTATTTGCTGAGTGAGCCACAAGGCAATTGAAGGTGGGCAGGTTAAGCCTCTAGAGTGGGGAGGTAGATTTACATTGATGGCAGTCAGGACAAGGGCTTCAGAAGGTATTTTCTTTAAAAAAAAAAAAAAGACTCATTTTGAATTATGTATCCATGTCTATATCAGAGTGTGGGTTTGTGCAGAGCATAGCGCCTACAGAGGCCAGAGAGGGAGGCATATCCCTTTGGAGCTAGAGTCATAGGAGGCTGTGAGCTGTTCAATATGGGTGCTGAGAAATGAGTTTGGGTCCTTTGCCAAAGCTAAGTGTTCTTAACTCCTGAGGCATCTCTCCAATCCACGGAAAGTATTTTCTTGAAGCTCCACACTAAGTCCTGAGGCGAGGGCAGGCATAGGTTTGTATGAGTCAATGCAGCAGGCTAATATTTTGAGGGAAGCCACTGAGCCATGTGGGTCTCTAGTTAATGTCACTGATTTACTGAATTGCACCTGTGTGGTCAAGAAGTCAGATCAGATTTTTCTGATTTGTGACTTTTCTGATCCCATACTATGTGAGATGTTTAGTGAGGACATAGGAAATACCTGTTCTTGAATTTGATGTGTACACACCTTACCAAATACATCTGAAAACACTCACACAGCCTGAGAAATGAGGACTGACAGGTAATATTTGCCTTTCGGCTAGATGCTTTGTTTGTGGGGTAGTGGTGAGTCAAGCTTAGCAGTAGAGAGTGAATTCTGGTTTGGGGAAATTACAGAAGAGACTGGAGTTGGGCTGGAGTGGACAGAAAATAGTTAGAAAGGAACAAAAATGATACCTAGGAGGCAGTAGGCTGAGTGGGAAATTGGAGAGTCAAATGAACACTAGAGATACCTTAGTATCACAGGGAGACAAACAATGGAAATCGAATTTTACCAAAGTTAACTATAGGCTTTAGGATAAAGAGTAAGCTGGCTATGGGTGGTTGAATGTCCCATGTAAACCGAGGAAGAGTCAAGGCTGAGACAACACAAAGACAAAGCTTGTTGACATGAAGGTCAAAGAAAAGGCAAAATAAGATCAATGTTCATAAGAATCTGGATAAAATAAGTTCAATGTTTATAAGCCATGAGAATCTGGATAAGATTGCTTGAGACAGAAATGATCAGGTAAAGAAAACACACTGGCAGTCTTTCCAATTCCCTATATTTAATGGGAAACATGGCACAAGATTGTCTTTGATACAGGCGCAACAACAGCAATGGCAGTATTAGCGATCCTAGGGAACACTTACCAGTTAGAAATAAAGGTAAGCCATTTGTAATGGCTAATCGTGGCTGAAATCAACTCAAAGACAAGCCTGTGGGTGGGCCTGTAAGGGTGTTTACTGGGATGATTAATGGAAGGGGGAAGACCCTCCTTCAGGAATGGGCAGCAGCTTCCAGTGGGTAGCCAGGTATGAAAGAGCCCCATGGGAAAAACAGTGGACTTCTGCCTATCCACCCTTGCTCCTTGCTGAATGCATCCACCCTGCTGCTGCCACTCCTGGGCCTTCCATTATGTACTAAAGACCAACAGCTTTTCAGGAACCCTCCAGGTTTTCAGCACCAGAATGAGTCATCTGGCCTTTGGATGGGTTATCAGTCTCTCCAGAGTACAGTCACTGTTGGACTACTTGTATCGTATAAGCCAATTCTCTGTAATATATATTCATCCTATTGGCTTGTTCTTTTAGAGAACCTAGTACATCATTCATAAACATATACTTGTATTATATAGCTGTATCTGATTTATTAATACTTGTAGAGTTTATTGAATTTATACTTTACACATATTGATATTGTATATTATGTGCATAAATACACATATATTTACATATAAATTTAACAACTATATTATATAGGCTGAGTATTTTAATTTACAGATAGTAAACTGAGGCTGTAACTGCTGTCAACAAAGGATTAATACCTAGAATAAAGAAGTAATTCCTAAAAACCAATAAATAAAAATGGGAAAAAAAATCTGAATGGCTTGTATAAATGGTGTTCAGTGTTGTTAACAAAGGCAAAATTAAACACAGTAGTCACATAAGCAAAACAAGAAAAACACACAACAACACCCCCATCTGCAAATCCCCTAAACATCCCACTGAAACCAAGTGCTAAGAATGTTGATCAACAAACTAAGGTGTGGCCATTTAAGAGACTATTCTGTGCATCAAGGTAGACGGATGACATCTAAGTGAATCATTAGGGGAACATCTAGGAAAGATAGTACCGATTAAAAAGTAGTTGTAGAAAGGCACAGTATCAGATAACTATGACTACTGTATACTGTACAGACACATCTACACATTACAAGCATAAAGATGACGTGGGAAGGATTCACTCAAACTAGAGGTTAAGGAGGGAACAAAGTGAAGAATATTATATATAGACTAGGGCACTCAGGGGCTGCAGAAGTGGTACCTGACTTTGATGCTTGGAACCCCCATAAAGGTGGGAGGAGAGAGCTGACTTATAAAGTTATCGTCTGACCTCCACATGTGTCTGTGGGCATGTGGGACCACACACACACACAATAATGATAAACAACGAGCATAAAAAGGAGCTTTAATCTCGCCTGTACTTTTTGTTTTGTTTAAAAAGTACTTGGCAAAAGTTAAGAGCAGCCAGACTGTGAAATCTCTGAAAATTTTCTTGTATATTTCAAATAATTCATTAAAGTACTCACTTTTCAACTTTTTAAGTCTGTTATACTGTATAAAGCAGCATTAAAAACTGTTGTGTAATATGGCATTGATGTAAGTTCTTTTTATTTTATATTTTTCTTATTTTACATATTGATCCCAGTTCCCTCTCCCTCCTTCTTTCCCTCCCTCCCACGGCCCCCCCCACCCTCCCATCCCATTGCTCCCCCCTCCACTCCACAGGGAGGGTGATGCCTTCCAGGAGGGGTCAACAAAATCTGTCAAGTCATTTGGAGTAGGGACTAGGCCCTCCCTCCTGCCTCAAGGTTAAGGGAGTATCCCTCCATGGGGAATGTGCTCCTAAAGTCTTTTCGCGCACCAGGGATACATCCTGGTTCCACTGTTAGACTCTTAAACCTGTGTGTAGAGTAGCATTCTCCTTATATATTTTTACGCTTCAAGAGCTTCTTGTGTTCTTTAAACTCTGGTTGAAACCAATGTATGGGACAAACCCCCAGCATGAGAGCTGGAGGGCTGAGAGGCTGTGGACTAAGATATAATCACCTCAGCACCATGCCACAGCCTTTCCAGGTGTGTACCATATGCCACACATTAACTGACTTCATTTTCCTTAAAAACTGAAGGTAGACTGGACATTTCCATGTTACAAATGATTTCTATTTTGCAATTGAGACATTGCAGTTAAACATAAGGTTAAACTGCCTTCAAAGCCAAGCACTGAAGTCTTGAGGACAGATGGCTAGCTCGTTTGACAGACCCATGTTCTCCTAAAAAACTCACCTTTGTCAGATCTCGGTTCAAACTGTAGCAACATAATGACTTAACAGAATCCACAATAGGAGCAGAGAGAAGGCTCAATGGTTGTAAAGGGCTTGCTGTGCAAGTTCAAAGACTAGTAAACACATCAGAGTGGAGGTACATCTGTAGCCCCAGTACTGGGAGAAAAGGGGGATCCCAGAGACTCATGGCCAGCCAGTCTACTGGAAATGGTGAGTTCCAGGGTCAGTGAGAGACCCTGTCTCAAAAATAAGGGGAAGTGTGATAAAGACACTTGACACTAACATATGCCTTCTGTTTCTTTGTGTCTCTCTCCCAACCCCAATACATAACTCCTAAAGGTCATTTATAAGGGGTCAAATGCCTAAATGTTAGAAGTAAATTTTTGTGCACATTGACTATCCACAGCATTCCCTCCTCATTTTCAGTATCTCCTCTCTTTCTTAAGTTTGGGCAATAAAGGCAGGAGAAAAAAGGTCAAAGGAATGGTTCTAAGGAAGAACACTGAATTTATGAAGTTGCCTATCTGCAGTCAATGAAATATTCTAGATGTCCACTTCTGGGTGTACTTCATTGCTACTATGTACTTATTTGGTAAGACATCTTATCTATGTGACCATTTGGTGGGGGATGTCCTTCTGTATATATGTTTCTCTTATTGGATGATGAATAAAACACTGTTTGGCCATCAGAGGCAGGAAGATAGGTGGGACTAGGAGATGTGGAGAACTCTGGGAAAGGTAGGCAGAGAGAGATCTCAAAGAGATGCCATGTAGGTCTGGGCATTCTCTGGTAAGCCAAGAGCATGTGGAAATACATAGATTAATAGAAATGGGTTAATAATTAAAAGCAAGCTAGCCAGTAAGAAGCCCTAGCCATTGGCTACCTGTTTTATAAATTAATATATGTCTCTGTGTGCTTATTTGGGGCTGAAGTGGCAGTGGGACCTGGTGGGACAAGAAACCTTCCAGCTACAACATTAAGATACTGGATATGTAGTCTCATAGTAAGAATATGCTAAGGCAACTGGTTATACTGCTTGTTAATTACATAGCTTTTGAAGCTGCATGTTTTAGAAATTTTCTTAATCACAACATCTTATAAAGAGCAGTATGATTTATATTTTAAACTTATTGTTTTAATTAATTAATTGTTCAGGGTTTAAAAAATGAAATGAAGCCTGACTAACTGTATAATTTTAATATTTGAAAATGTTTGTACACAAATTAACTTAATACAATACAGATTTGTACAAAAGGACTGCTAAAAACTTATCATACAGAAAAAAAAATAGGTCTTTTAAAAAAGGACAAGACATTTTATAAATACTAATAAACACTTTTCAATGCTTTAATTTACTATGGCAGATACAAAACTCAAGATATCATTAACAGATATACATTTAAAAAGCTACATGAATTTTCTAGCTGATTAAATTAAAATGTAACAGTAGTTGATTTTACTTTTAAAATGAGGTATTACATTGTAAACCAAAACAGCATAAATATATGACTTATTAATTAATGGTTATAAATTTCAACTTAATGAGACAACAGAAATCCCCAATATTTACGGACGTTGTCACTTAAATTTGGCTTGCTTGTGTACTTACTAAAAGTGACATATCTATCAATACACACACATCATTAGACATGCAGACCAAGCCAACACTATTTCCATGAGTCATCTCTAACAAATAAGAACTTTGTTTACATTTTACTTAAAACACTTAAATCTGGTTTCGTATACATAATTCTTTGTGCTTGTTAGTAGTAACCTACAGACATGGTACTTTCTAGTTCAAGCAGTGCAAGAGAGAAGCAGTTTTATTTGCATATGAATTAAAAACAATATATGAACCAAACCCAATGTGCCTTTAGCTTTCTGAGATTTTGAAGAACTATCCGTTTAGTATACTCAAATGGAAAAGTAGTCATTTGCGGTCTCAAGCGGCACAGGGAGGGAAGTTAGGTTCCAGCAGGTGTGGGCGGGTTTCAGAACTGTGGGCAAGCTGATGTGTTCCTGTACCCTTGAATTCTGCTGGTTGGGTGCAGGCAGCATAGCAATAAGGAAAGGCCTAGCTCGGAGAATATTTGGGCCAGGTATTAGTTGCACATGAATCATATGCTGGTTTCATTCTTATTGCAAATATTAACTTCAGAGTTTTCTGAAGAAAAGCTATCAAAGAATGAGAGAAGTCTTGAGATGGAAATGTTTGTAACATGCTAATAAAACTGCTTCATTCGCTATAACTTGAAAAAAAAACCTTGGGACTTATAAATGCAGTTTTTACATGCTACTTTATTAGAAGTAGAAAACAAGGGTACTTTTGAATTTACTATATTTAGAATCCAGTGAAAAACAAACATTTTAGCCAAAATTTCAAACTTCTCTTTTATACCAAGCACATCATTTTGACACAAATGTTTTTTATTGTATTTCACTTTTGTCAAATAACTTACCCCACATTTTCCAAAGATTAGAGTTTCCATATAACTGATGATCAGAAATATAGATAAGTTGTACATCAAAACATATAAAATGGCAGTTTTTTTTTGTGCTTGTAATTAATTAAGTAGTCAATGACTAGCTCAGTCTAATTTTCTCTAACTTGATTTTTAAGAAGAAATGACCATTGTAGAAACAGTACAGAATACTCAAGTAACCGATTTACTGCCAGGGAGCATGCTGACTAACAATACTTAAAAGAATATAACCTTGAATCCAATTGGTCTGAAAATACTCTTGTACAATCATCTTTATTGATTTGTAAAAGCTGTATACACATCTAAAACCCTAAATTTACTTTGTAAAAATAAATCTTTAGCAATAAATGGCACTATCAAAATCCCATGATTCTTAGGCTGTTATATAGTTATTTACATGCTTTTCAGCAACAGTTGAAAAGATCTTATAGGACCCCAAACCAATATATCAAAAGACCCTGTAAACTGCATTTGCAATTATACTGTTGTTTACCTTTGTATGAAAATATGGCTACATGCTTTATGGTAAAGATAATGTAGCTATCTGCTTTGCTACAGTGTGCTGCCAGCACACATTGCCACTGGGTTCTATCATGTCATAATGCATTCTTTACTGCATATGGCCATCCCAGTGGACACCTGTGATTACCCACATATGGAAAACAAAATGCTATAAAAAAGAGCACTGGACCCAGGCTTGTTTCTACCATATGCTCTTTTCTTTACTCTATTAATAAATTTCTGTTTTTTTTTAAATCATGCCTTCACTACACATATTTTGTATTTGAGTAAAATAAAAAAAAAACCCTCATAATTTTAAAAGTGGTGAGCTTTGTGAAAGTGTTTTGAAACAGAAAAATGAAAATGTTAAAGGCACAATAAGAGGGAAGTGAATGCTACATATAAAATATTGTATTTCAAGTCTTCTAGGTTACTCAAGTCCAAAACCTTCTGAATTTGAGATTCCAATTATCAGTTTCTGTTTCAGATCTTTTTTGCTCTTGTATGGGGGAAGGCAGAGTTGATTGAAGCAAGTGTGTGCCACAGGTAACCTGGGGAAAAATAAGTCTTTGAGGGATACTGTCTTAAAACACATACAAAAAATACTGAGACATTAAAAAACACTGCATATATTCAGATCTATTTTGCTGTCATGCATTGACTCAGTTCTTCTCTACTGGACAGATACTTATCAAATACTTAATTATCAAGTACATTCTAGATAGCAGGGACATGTGTACAGCATTCCTGCCTTCATTAAACTTCAATTTGAAAAGCATTTTGTTTGGAGTCAGACAGATGTGAATTTAAATACTGTTTCTCTCACTTACCAGCTGTGGAACTTTGTTCAAGTTGCCTAATGTCCTCAAATCTGTTTCCTCATGGATATGGTAAACTATGCACTTACATTAAAAGAATAAGACTGCAAGGTAGTAAACACCTAGCAGTATATTGTTAATAGTTCAGTCTTGATTGTCAGAAAGTCAAGAAAACTATTTTGGGCTTTCTTTCAAAGCTGTTGTTCTCTGCACATGAAGCCTTAGGTCCTTGAAATCTCTTGACTAGCGCCCACAACATTTTACCTGATGACAGTGTTATATCTTCATTCGAGTATCTGAAGGTATCTCAGATCCTTCTCTTCTGTTTTTTTAATGAATTCCACAGCATCACAATAGCTTTCACCAAAGTCAGTATGTAAAAATGGAGAATAAGCCAGAGAACACTTAAAGGAACTTTGTATGGTCAAAACTGATACCGAGAGACCTTACAAAAAGACAAACACTAGGTCAGGGGTTGTTTATGGAGCCTCTGGATTACCATTAGCACTGGAGCACACGTCTGATATGCATTGTTTCATTTGAAGCCCAAAGCAACCTACAACAGTTGCTATCCCAGTGTACGGATGAGGAAACCTAGACACGGGAATCTACAGATCAAGTATTCAAAGCTACAGAGCTGGAGAAGTTTGAGTTTCAAACCCAGGCTAGTGTGACTCCAAAACCAGTGCTATTTGCTAAGATGTAGAGCTTTGCCATTCAGACTCAACAGTATGAACACATCATCTTCAACAGTGTGCCTTATGGAAGAGATGAAAAAATTCTTAGTCAGAGGGAACACTGTCACTGTATTGGATGGAAATGTCATGCACCTTTGACAGTTATATTTAATCAATGTAAGGTTCCTGCTGGGACTCCAGAGTCAGAACTAAGCCATGTTAGCTCCTAAAATAATCTCTGAAGTAAAAATAATGGGAGACATTTATATTTAAGTTGCTATAAATATTCTAAAAAATTTATGTTGAACAAATAAATCTTCAAATGCAAAAACTTTTCTTGAAGTTTTCTCATTCCAGATCTTTTAATTACAATGCATACAGAAATTTCTTAATTGTATGTATGTATACACACACACACACACACACACAAACACACACACACACACACACACACACCTTTTCTTTGGCCAGGTTGGCTGTTAGGCAAGCCCCAGTGGTCTTCATATGCCCCCATCTTCCTCCAGCTCAAGGGTTATAAGCTAATGTGCCACATCTGGCTTTTTACCGGGAATATAAACTCAGATGTTTGTGCTTAACCTCTGGCCCTCAAGTATAATTTTGACATGGATTTAAATATTCATTCAATAAACATTCACTGCATGTGTGCCTACACAGCGAATAAGACACATAGGGCCTACCCTCTCTGACTTCAAGAGCTAAGTGACTACAATCTAACGTGAAACACAAAAAAAGGAATTTATCGAGAGAATGATGACTTTTTGGTGTCACAGAAGACAACATTATGGTGAATACCCAACTATGGTCATAGAACCTTCAACCAGTTATTGATGGAACCAGATGCAGAGATCCACAAGCAAGCACCGGGTTGAGCTCCAGGAATCCAGTTAAAGAGAGGAAGGAGGGAATACATGAGCAAGGGAGGTCAAGATCACATTAGAGAAATCTACAGGGACAGCTGAACCAAGCTCATGGAAACTCATGAACTCTGGACTGACAGCTGTGGAGCCTCCAGGGGACTGAACTAGGCCTTCCATATGTGGGGCAGTTGTGAAGCTTTGGATATCTGAGAGGCCCCTGGCTGCAGGACTAGAATCTATCCCTTGTGCATGAGCTAGCTTGTTGGAGCCCATTCCCTATGGTAGGATGCCATGCTCATCTTCAATGCAGGGGGAAGGGCTTGGTTCTGCCCCAACTTAGTGTGCCAGACTTTGCTGACTCCTCATGGGAGCCATTACATTGGGAGAGGAGTGGATGAGGAGGGGATTGGAAGGGAGGCAAGGTAGGGCAGGAGGAGGGGTGGGAGGGAGAACTGTGGTTAAAGGATCTTCATGAGAGGTAGCAAGCACATATCACATGCAAAGGAAACAAATCAAAGGAATGGAGGAAGTCAGGCAAAGTGTGTCTTAAGGATGATGCAAAACAGTGTGTGGGTATAAACAGAAATGATGGACTCTAGGAATGGAACTGATGGGGTAAAGCTACAATAAAGCTACTAATGCCCAGTGTGTTAGGGCCAGAGCAGTGTCATGGAAAAGAAGCTGCACAGGAACCTGGGCAGGAAGGCGGCCTTAACACAGCTGAATGAGGTGAAAAGTCACAGCACCAGGGTGGTGGCAACTGGGAAAACACAGGGCCAACTCAAGTTCTCAAATGGAAGGAATGAGATGGGAATTGAGAAAAGTTCAGTGTGTGAGCTATATTGTAATGGTTATAATGAGAGCTGTGTCTATTTCAAGCCACAGACTATTGGAGTAAGGGTAAAGAATACCAGCATTAACTACCCATTAACACCATGGTCTTTACCACTTCATATAAGCATGGGATTTAAAAGGTGGGGAGTACCAGGAGAACTTAAAGTACTAATACAATAGTTACCTCTGCCCCTTCCAAAAATCTCAACTTCATATATTTCCTAATAAAAAAACCATCTATATAAAACTGAGGGCTAGACAACATGCTACTACAAGGCAAGCGAGGTTCTTCTAAAAGAGACCACAGAGCAATCGTTGACCCAGGCATGTAAGAAGCAGATGGAAGGGGTGACCTGCAGTCCTGGGCCGTGTCAACTCTGCAGGGGGACATTCAGCCACAGTCTCTTCCATCTTAAGGTTCCATTGACCCTCAGGTATTTCACATAAAAATGACTTCAGACTAAAAGACTTTTGATTCCAAAATTAGTAATAAGCTATACATTAAAATAAAGTTATAATCCAGAGTTTACCAGTTAGTAGATGTTTCATTCTTTGAAATTTTAAAGTTCAAATCAGCCATCCCTCCCACAGGTACTCTGTCACTTCCTGTAGTGAAATGTAGCAACTTCTTCTGAAGATCAAGAGGAAATCCAAGCACAACATCCCAAAAGTATCTATAGAAGGAAATTTACACAGTGATGCAATCCTAATTAATTAGTGATACTAATAAAGTAAGCTCTGAGAAACCTTCTCTAATATGTGTTTGATAATAGTAAAAATAACATTTTATAGCATTATTTAACTAGTCTAACAGTGGGTAGCATAGAGCTCAGTTTTTGTTCTCTATATAATCTAAGTCTTATTTTTCAACATGGTGCCTGTAAAATTCTATTTATAAATTTAGCATATTTGAAAAAACTCTATACTTTGATAGAAAGTTATATAAGGGGATTGCTAAATGCATTCACATTTTAGTACTCCCTTATTTTTAGAAATGAACGAAGACAGGGTGGACTGCAGAATATTAACCTAAGAGTTCTAAGTTACACGAACAAGAAGCCACACTGGATTCTGTTCTCCCGCATCACAGCATCTGGAGCTCACCGTATAGTCGGGTCTGTTTTCGCATAGCCGTCATATTGAGTACTCCTCTGCAGAGCATGCATATCCAGCTCAGGACTTCCACAAACCAGAATTTCAACCTCTTCTGGACGAAGCAGCTGTCAATAATCATAAAAGCCATAATTTAAAATGACAGTCTTAAATGAAATTTGAACTGTTTTAATTGAAGAATCAAATAATAGAAATAAAAAAAAATGATTTTTGTTGAAGAAAATGCTTTTTGTTTATATTTTCCTACTGTAGTAAGGCATTTTATTTTAAGGGTTATATCTTACGAAGTGGTAATTAGTAGTTTGTAGAGAACAGAACCCAGCATGCAGCGACCTCATTCTTCTCCACCACGGGCGGAGCGCACCCATGTGTACAAGCTGGCTGCCCTGCCTGCCACGCTGTGGCTCCTGGGCACCGCAGAGCCTGCACTAGCCGGCCGTGTGTCGCTCACTAGCTCTCCACCTTTTAAGTGAGTTTGTTCTCACTTAGAGATTAGATCTGAGAAACAGAGAATACCATGCTATTTCATTTTTATTTTCCCTTTCTCCATCCTCCCACTACCGGAGTCATAAAAACGTAGTTACAGCTCAACAGCACTTTTCCAAAGGTACTTCTAGCAAACATGTTAGAGGTTATTCTAAACAATGGTTCTCAACCTTCTTAATGCTGCGACCCTTAATACAGTTCCTCATGTTGTGGTGACCCCCAACCATAAAGTTATTTTCGTTGCTCCTTCATGACTGTCATTTCGCTATTGTTATGAGCTGTAATGTAAACATCTGATATGCAGGGTATCAATATGTGACCCGTGAAAGGATCACTGGACCTAAAGGGCTTGTAATCCACAGCTTGAGAGCCGCTGTTCTAAAACAAGCCGTAAAGAACCAAGCTGCTTGCTCCTGCACCCAAATTAGCTTAATAGTCCATGTCTTTCTTCTTTAAAAACAATTCATATGAAAGGCTACTCTAATCATGATAAAACAGAAGGGAATACGAAAGGCGTGGTGGCATGTGCCTGGATATATGAGGTGAAGGAATCATATGATACTTAGAATACGGCATTCTAACTCTAGTTAGCACCATGAGTCCACCATGCTTCTGGAGAAGAGCTATAGACCCCAGGTTGCTGGGAACACATTCCTTACTCAGTGAGAAGGGATTTCCCCTGGAGCTAGGCACCGACTCTCCTTCTGTGCTCTGCTCCTGAGTTTCAATGTCCACTTACAGCTTTTAAAGTCCTCATTTAAGGCACAGCAGAAGGAACAAAGACCTGAAGTCACACTTTTCTCTCCCGAGAAGAAAGGCTGAAACAGCAGCACTACTGTCATTTCTAACTAGTTTTTAAAAGGAGAAAATATTTTCTAATCTAAAAAGCTCATCTACCAAGATACTTAAGGAGTTACCTGTTATACCATCACAAAACCTAACTGAAAGCTCAAAAATTTAAACTCACCATTAGGGCATTTGAAGCACACACACTATGAAATCCACAGTAAAATGCAGCAAACTGCTTATAGATGGATTTGTTCAAAAGGAAGTCTGTATAGAGTTGTACATATTCTGGAAAGCAATTTCACACCCGTTACATAGTCATAGTAAATGAAAAGTACTAATTCACTGCAATTAAAAACGACATCTAACTTACCTCTTCTATTCTGATTGGTAACTGGAATCTTATCACCCCCTGGCTTTAAGTTATAGGACTTAATTATTCCAAATTCTTCTTGAAAAACCTGATGGGCGATACCACGATATGTTTATTGGTACTGTTGATGAACACTGGGCTTCAGTGAGCAGATCTGTAGAACAGTTCTGTCCCTCCCTTTAAACACAAAACTGCCAAAAGCCTAAACTTTCTGTGACATTTATATATATATATATATATATATATATATATAAGAAGAGGTGTCATTCTCAGGTAAAAAAGCAGGTTCCTGTTAAATACAATGAAATACTTTAACGAAGCCCACAAAACTTGTATGGCAAGAGAGAGAAGTGGAAAGGAGTGTTTTGGTCTGGCTCATTAGCTTCTCCTAAACTTCCTGTGTAGAGGTGATGGAGTAGGCCAGTTTTGGTAAAAAGCAAACCAGTCACAGGAATATGCAACTGCTTAGCAGAGTGCCATGCCCTTGATGAATTCATTTCTGCATGCTCATTTGCACGTGTCTGTTCTACTGTCTCTATTACATTACTAGATTTGACCCTTTTCAAATGAACTGAGAGGGTCTTTCTGTGTGTCCCAGGCTGTCCACAAAAGCCCAGATTTTCCTGAGTGCCAGGACCCCTGCTGCACTACTACACAACACTTAAGATCCTATGTATGGACTGGTTCGCATTCATCCAATAGCAAGTGTTCAGTAACAAATGGCATTTTCATACTAAGAAGTACAGCCAACAAACAGAGTATGCTCTCATCAGTACCTGGAATGTTGAATAGAAATCTTCTTCAACATTGCCTTCATATGATAAGAGTTCCTTTAATCCATGAGCCAATTCCTGTAAGAACATGTGTGATCTGTCAACTAGCATTCCTTCAGATTGTAAGGAGGCAGACTGTGAGTCCCTTACCTGTGAGGCTACAGAGTAAACTCATATTTGAAAACAAATATTTGAGATATGATACTTGTTAATGATTTTTACCACCCACAACTTGGAAAAACTGAAGTTCATACAGGAGGAAATTACTTGGTTCACACTAGAGATCTAACCCTACGGCTCGTTCTTAAGCAAGCAGGTGTTGAGCTCGACTATGATTTCCAGTGTGATCCCTGGTTCTCGGCCACGTTACTGTTTATGGATCTGTAGTGCTTCACACAGACACACACACACACGTATGTGTGTGTGTGTGTACATATGTATATATATATATTTTCATATTCTTAAAAGTGTGCTACTATCTTAAGACACACTGTTTAAACATTAGTCATGCATTTCACATATGCTACGGGCTTACATTACACACTTTAGATATCATGTGCTCCTCCCAAGAAAAGCCTGAGTATGTTGTAAGAAAATATTTCTTCTTACAAGTTTAGTTATTTATGAATAAGATCATAAAAGTAGAACTGGCTCAATATTTAATTTTTTTCAAGCTTCATGAAAAATTACTTTTAGTCTATATTAAATTATTTGAAAAGATAAGTCATGTCATGGGTTGCAATAATCTTATATACTTTACATAATAAATTTCTATTCCATTAAAGGCACAGGACTGAGGGCCTTAGATCTGGCAGGATGGGGGTGATTTTTTCATGATTACTGCAATATGTATATGACCCATGACCACCAACTGTAAGAAAGACACAATGCAGTGGTAGCATACACAAAGAGACTGTGGAACTCTACCATCAGAAATGGATGGAGAGCAGGGCCCAGAACCTGACTGACAACACAATGCCTGCATTTCAACAAGGAATGATACTTCCAGCTCCACTCTCTGCTCCTCCTCCTGCAGGGTAATTGACCCTAATTCTTCCTAGTCGCCTGGGTCCTCATCTGGTACAGTGTCCACACCCCACATGGGAAGTCTTCCCATGACGCCAACAACAGGTCCTTCTCCTGGCATGATGTCTACAGGACCTGCTCTTGGAATGAGGCCTCCCATGGAGACCACATGCCCATAGTTCCCAAGTCTTCAATGATGAGACTGCCTGCTTGCCCCATGACGGTGCCTACTCATCCTGGCATGGCTTGACTGGATGGATAACAGCAGAGGGGCTCTTTATCAGTTTTCTGTTACTTGTTTGGTTTTGTCAGAAGATCACAGTGCTGCATCTGAGTGTTTTCTAGGGGTATGCCAAGGGAGACTTTTCCCCATTCCTAGCAAAGAGAATAGTCTTGCATGGGAGAAGTGGGATTAAAAAAAAAAAAGTAGTTTTCACTTGTATTGTAAAATGTGAAAATAAAATTGTTAATTTTTTTTAAAAATCTTGAAAACACACATTTTAATGCAAATCTAGGCTGGTAGAGATTTGATATGCCTATCACCATTAAAAAGATTTATTTTAAATTATGTGTATTTGTGTAAGCCTCTATATAAGCATGTGCACATGTGTGCTGGTGTCTGCAGAGGCCAGGTGTTGGATCCCCCAGAGGTGGCCTTACAGACAGTTGTCAACATTCTGATATGGGCACCAAGAATGAACCTGGGCATTCTGCAAGAGCAGTAAGTGCTCTTAACTGGTGAGACATCTTTCCAGTCCATCACTTGTTTTTATTAACTAAAATATCCTATTATTCAGATAAGGACATTAGTGCTCAGAGAGGTTACATACTCACCCAAATTCACAAAGCCAGTAAGTGGCATGGTCTGTATTCAAATAAATGATCATCAGACTTAAAAATCTGTTCTGTAAGCGCTTAAGTTCATTGCAAAATAGGTGACTATCTCCATTAGCAAGATGGAAAAGAGGTCTAAAAGGGAAGCTCTATTTTAAAGTAAGAATAGCATTAGAAGACTGTATGAAGAGGCATTTATCATTACATGACTACGATATGTTAGTAACATACTTACTGGCATAATCTGACACAAGTCATCAATGGTAACACTGCAGATGCCTACTGGTATATTCTGATCACTGGGTACGATGGGAGGGCTCAGCAATTTCTTGTAACAGCAGGGAGGAAAACGAATATCCAAGGTGATGCTGTTATAAACAGCTAGTCCCATGAGCTATGCATACTAAATGTTAAGTATTAACATAAAATCCATGACAACAAATGAGTTTTGAATTACGCATCTGTCTACTTCTTACATACTTCCTTCAGATCTAATGCTGACTTTCTAATTAGTCCAACACACCTTTCTTCTTTAATTTTTCTTTATTTACATACTATAATTCCTGATTAACAAAAACCATGGAAAATGTGTTCATTTAATACAGTTTAGTGATTTCAGGCATCACTATAAATTATTTAATATATAAAAATTGCTAAATTTAAGCAAGTGGTTTTATAAGCAGCACCAAGAATTCACTGCAGAATACAGCACTGATTTTAGAAATTGCCATATTTAGCCACTTAAAGCTCAAATATGACTATGTTAAAGGAGCTAGAATGAATAAGCATACAGATGTACAAATACTGCTAATGAGATAATAGTATAAGTAGACTCATAAAACTTGAAGGGCTCCAGTTCAGATATCTTATTTATTATAAAATTTGTCTACTCATATAGCTGAAGGTAACACCCATTTGCTCAAAGAGGGGGTTTAAATCAAATTTCTTAGTATTTAAACAGGCAGTTACCATATTAAAGTTACTTAAAAAGTAATTCATTTTAAAGATTCAAAGGAAACCCAAACACATGGGCCTAGCAAATTGCTGTAAACAATCTGGAATACTGTCAATCAATTTGCAAAGGCAGAATGAGGATGGCGACATAAGGAAACAGATACACTGTTTTCTAAGTCACCATGTAGGCTAGTGTGGAAGAAGAAAATACTGGAAATATTTCAAATATACTTATATAATCAGGGTAGTAGCAATGGTGATAACCATAATACAACAGTATTGTAATTTATAATTCTCTACTATGGCAATAGCTTCTGAACATTTTTCATTTAAAAATTTAGGTGCTAGATTCCTAAAGCCTAAAGAAATAGGCTTTGCTACAGAGCCCTCTCACAAACAGAAATACTTTATTTCACACTAAATCAACCAATTCTCGCTGAAACAGGGATAGGATAATTTTTCTATTGGTGTCACTGGAGTGACAGCCCTGTGCTGTCAACACCCTGAAAACTTACACTGTACTATATTGTCTCTACTCTCAGTTTCTATATCTTTTTTGGTATAGGCAATTTTACTTTCAAAATGTCACTGTATTAATGTTCTTGATATAATCTTTATAATAACTTACCATCATTATTTTGTGTTTTATTGCTCTATTTCTTATAAACACCTTATCATATTTAAAGATCTTACCATGCTGAAAAATAACTGTAATTATATACTAAATAATTGTGTGATTATAATTTTAGACACATTTGTTCAACCTGAGATATACATATAAGAACATGTTTCTTATGATCTTTTGGGTAGTAATTGAATAAAAACTACCAATATTGTGAAAGATGACTGCAGTTCACAATTTTATGAATTGTACAATTCCAAAAGTGTAATAGCTGACTTTATTAAAAATATTAGGAAGTCAAAATACATCTCTGAGCTATGACATAAGGACTGCAAGGAATAATAACCACAGGCATCAAGAAGTCCAAATAGGTCAAGTTAGTCAAAGGTACCAGGGACACACTCCAGTGAGAACTGTAAATGACGGAACACAGGAATCCATGCATTGTTCAGCATTCTTGGGTATCATGGAATCTTTTGCTTTGGACCTTGGATAGGGTAATCTATAAAACACTTTAAATTAACTTGCCTATCTCAATGTATAGTATTGTTTCTTGCTACTTTTTGTTTTGTTTACTCTATCATATACATCGTCAGAATTTAATCACAATTAATACAACATGGGCCTTAAGTGGGTAGCTGCTCAGTATTTCCCAAAAGTTCCAGTGTGATTGCTGCCTAATCCATAACAACTCAGCCTTCTATTACCTTCATTATCCTCTCAGCTTAAGTTCCTATCTTTTCCAGGAAGAATATAATACCACATCTTTTCCACCTCAGGACCACATCACACTTACTTTTATGCTAATCTTGGTTTTTAATGAAGTCACAAACCCTTTAGTACTTATCAATGCCATGCTGCATGGTCCTCTGACTGAGAATTAACCGCCCTACATTGACGGACATCTATTTGTTTAGATGCTAAACTTCTCAAAGTTGAATTTTTCTCTCTTAACCCACACATCTTCAGCACTTGATCATCTATTTTTTCTTCCTTTATTTCCCACAATTATATTTCTTGGAATTTAAAAAGCTAATGTACAAGACATCTTGTCTAATATCTAATGTCTCTTGAACTCTACCAATGAAGGAATAAATTACACAACATACCTGAGATAGAGATGACAGGATGGTAAATGGATTCATAAAATTAAAAAGTCACAAAATAATAATGTATGTTCTAAATATTGCCCATTGCATTTACTTTTTACTTTTTAGGGTCTCAGGATTTCAGGTACATTAAAAAAAATAGATTTAATTCTTGCAATTAATTTCAATTTAGTAAGCTGAGCAAACTGAGCACACAAACACAGACACACACAGACACACAGAAACACAGAAACACACACACACAAAACCAAGAACACAAAATACTTTATTACAAATGGAAAATACTGTAGATTTAAAAACAGTTTTATATTTTTGATATTTTGATATTAGTAATCATTTTGAGATGAGAGAGAAAAATGTTAAACTCAGCCATTTTTATTAATGTACTGAGCCTATGGCTATGGAGGTGTGATATTACATATTAGACAGATTAGGGAAAATCTAATTAATAAATTTGATAATGTTTAATTTTCTAAAACAACATTTTTCTAAAATACAGATTGAAAAACAAACAAAAAAAAATCTTAAAAAATATCCCTTAGTCTAGTAGCACCTCCTAGTGGAAAGTTTAAAGGATACAATTCCAACCAATCGGAATTCAGAATAGTTATCACATTTAAAGCTGCTAAACCAATGGCAGTTCGAATCCTTGTGGTATGTAAACATGCCTGCAAAGAGGAAACACAGTTTGTTCATAAGACAAAAAGCAATGGTAAAACATGATATCTACCAAAAGTAAATAATTCTAGCAACAGTTCTGTTACAAACCATCTTTTATGTTAAAAATTTCACATAATATATTTGCAAATCTTAGTAAAATATACACAGAAGGCATTTTACTTTTCTTTGATATTTTGAGTTGAGGATAAAAGGTATAAATAAATAACTTCATAAAACTATAGTTTTATAGCTTATGAGCAAAATAAATTTTGAGCATTATGTACATAAATACTTCAATCTATCTTTGCCAACTCTGTCTTATATCATCAGATTTTACATATGTACCTATGATATCTATAATATGTATGATTTGTGTACCCTATAAAAATAGAAATTCTCCTTTGAAGGAAAACATTCAATAGACACCAATAATTATGTAGGCAGTTTCTCTATACAAAATAAAATAAAATTTGAAGACTTTTGTCCTTAAAACAATTAACTTTTGTCTGTTTGTGCTATATACATGTGTGCACACATGTTTGTGTGTGTGTACCTGTGTGTTCACATGTTCATATGTGTATGGATGCTACAGTTTCATGTCAGGTGTCTTTCTCAGGCACGTTCTACCTTATTTCTGAAACAGGGTCTCCCACTGAATCTGGAGTTCACCAGTTAAGCTAGACTCATTGTCTAGCAAGCTCTAGGGACCTACCCATCTGTCTCCCCAGTGTTGGGACTACAGAGGAGTGATGCAACTTGCTTCTCACATGGATGCTGGGATCTAAGCTGAGACCCTCAGGCTCACATGGCCAGCACTTTACTGACTAACCATCTCCACAGAACACAGACTTCTATTTCTTAAAACAACTCACCATTTAATGAAAGAAACTTCACAAACTGTTGTAGAAGAAAACGATACACTTGTTTTAAAATACTGAATGTTCTTTACCTCAATGGCACACTTTTATGCATTTGGTTTATTTAAGAGATTTTCAGTTAACTCTGAACAAGTTCTTTATTTAAAACTCATGAAAATGTCAGGGCTGCTACTGGATTCCAACAAGCCCGGGGAGACACTGGTCACAAACATTACACACTCACCATAATCTGGATGGAAAATCTGGCGAATTAGAAGAAGGAACCATTCTTTGGTCAAGCCACCCATATCCAAACCAGCTTCACCTACAAATGTAACTTTCAACTTCTTCTTCAAGTCTGCTCTTTTCCGGGTTAACTATTTGAAGAAGTTATGTAGTAAGGGAGAATAAAGGGCAGTGAAAAGGAAATTCATTTATTTTTTAATTTGGGGAACAATATTACACAGACTTTAGCTTATTTTTACTTCCATAAACATCCATCCATCCATCCATCCATTCATCCATCCACCCATTCATTCATCCACCCATCCATCCATCCATCCATCCATCCATCCATCCATCCATCCATCCATCTATCCATCCACATGTTGCTAGACATGATAAGCTAGGTATTACTATATTTTATAGATTAGAAAAAAGAATTAGAGGTCAGATGCCTTAATGAAAGTTACAGTCCCCAACAATTAGAATGCATCCAAAATTTTAATTTAGTATATAATAATATAAAATAACTTTTTATGCCCACTTTCTTTTTCAGCACTACATTAAAAAATGACATGAACATATATATCAGTCACTATCTCATCTTAACTACATGATGGTCTGACTGCAGCATGTACATGCAGGAAACCTTGCAATATACATATATGGGTCAATGTTTGCAAGAATCTAAATATGTCCAATATACTCCTATAGGTCAGACCTGTAAGTTTATAGATGAGCAATCTGAGATCTGAAGAATTTAAAATGACTTGTTACACATCTAATCAGAAAGAAAGATGGGTGGGTCTAGAACCCAGGTAACATACTAAGAAACATGAATTATGCATTTAAGTAGCCTATATTAACTCCTCTAAGGACTTAATCAACTATTAATAAGCATTAAAATGAAATAAATCTTACTTATATAAAATTTAACTATATCAGAATTTTTGGAAGCATATATATTGACACAGAAATAATAACTTAATAAAATTTTAGCAATAAATGCCATTTTGGAATAAATTATACCTCATCAAGTGAGTCGCTAACCAGATGTGTCCGCCTTACTTTCATATTTAGGAATAACATGTTCATGTCAGGTCTTTGTCTTCGAGAAACTTTATCCACCAGACTTTGCTATTTAATAAGAAAGCAAACATTTTCACTTTTATTTAAACTATAACTTCATTTAAAACATATTAGTCAAGATAGCTCAACTCTTGATTATGCTATCTCTCATAAATAATCCATAGATGACTCATAAATCAACTACATACATTTAGCTTGTGAAACATTATTACTTTATTTTGGGACAATGGGAGCCAGTGGGCACCAAAATCTTGCTCAATTTTTATAGTGAGGAGGCTGCAATGCAATTTCCACAGGTCTAAAGTTTTCTGTGTAATAAAAGGGGGGCATTCAGCTGGGTGGTGGTGTCACAAGCCTTTAATCTAAGCAATTTAGGGAGGCAGAGGCAGGCAGATCTCTGTGAGTTCAAGGCCAGTCTGATCTACAAAGTGAGTTCTAGGGCAGCCAAAGCTACACAAAGAAACCCTGTATCAAAAAATCCAAAAAGGGGGAGAGCATTTAAACCAATTCAGGTATTTCTAATGATAAACCTGGGCTTAATCTATTTTAGATAGTGAATTTATTTGAAAAAGAATAGTCTAGAAAGTAAAGAATTAATGTATCTACAGATGTCAGAGACGTTAGCAATGTTCGGACCTTTTGCTTGACTAGATAGCTCCACTTTTGGGAAGTTTAAAGATTAGAAAAATATTTTAGTGGTGGATCTCTACACCTGCTTCCATCAGTTACTGGAAAAAGGCTCTATGATGGCAATTAGGGTAGCCATCAACCTGATTAACTCCTGGAGTCCAGTTGTAGAGAGGGAGAAACAATAATATGAGCAAAGGGGTCAAGACCATGATGGGGAAAACCCACAGAAACAACTGACCCAAGCAAGTGGGAGCTCCATGACTCTGGACTGACAGCCGGGGAACCTGCACAGGGCTGAACTAGACCCCCTGAATGTGGGTGACAGTTGGGGGGCCTGGGAAGTTTATGGGCCCACTATCAGTGAGACCAGTATTTATCCCTAGTGTATGATCTGGCTTCTTGGAGCCCATTCCCTACGGAGGGATAACTCTCTCAGCGTAGATACAGGGGAAGGTCTAGATCATGCCTCAAATGGTGACAGACTTTGATGTTTCCCCATGGAAGGCCTCACCCTCTCTGAGGATTGGATTGGGGGGGTGAGGTGGGGAGAAGGTAGGGGGAGTGGAAGGCGAGAACTGAGATTGGTATGTAAAATTAGATTCTTTTAAAAAATAAAAAAAAATTAAAAAATATTTTATTTCACAAGATATCCATAAAAATATTAGTCATACAAGCAAAGGTTAAGAATTAACCTAAGTAGATCTAGTTAATGGCATATAATGCAACTACTAAAAATGAGTAGGAAAACTATGCAAACAGTTCAAACAAGGATCAAAATTATGTATATAACACTGCCTTATCTCTGTTGACTTTAAAGACTACCGAAAGAAAATTTACCAAAATGTTAACAACAGATATACCGGGTGATACAGATATGAAGTATCTGAAAAAAATGAATTTTTTATGCTTCTTCAAAACTATAAGCACTGAGTATATAAAAACCAACATATCAAAATGTATAAGAAATATATGAATATAATATTTACTTATGTAGATAGTGATTACCAGACTATTTCACTGTCTTTGGTGACAATGAGGATGAATTCTGTGCAGATAAGAATGAATATTTTAGACATCTGAAGTATAGTAATTGCATGCCCAAATCTATAGAATTTGAGACTTCCTCCAGGCCTCTAATCTCCAATGTTAAACGCAGAAGCATTTTGCTTTTCTGGGTCCTGACTTACCAAGGAAGTCTGTGTTCCCGGACAGTGTCTATGTAACAGATCTTTTGCCTTACCCTTCTCTTCCTGTCTTTACCGCTAAGTAGCTGTCACATATCAACATTTACCCTGACGCTAATGGAGACAAGCTTAGCAGTTCTTTCCCCTGGAAACATGTATCTGCCACAAAAACGCCCCAAGTAAAAGAGGTCAAGGAAGGTAGAAATTTTGACAGTTTTATAGAACTTATTTCATTTTGCAATTTTAGACTATAGCATAAGCTGTGTCAAAAGAGTCACCATCATCAATTCAAGTGGCATGATAGGAAGAGCCTGTGAGAACTAACAATACCTCCTGAGTCTTTAGTCTCTACCCTCTCTCCTGCCCATGTTCTATGAAAACATATCTGCAGCTCTCCTTTCCAGTAGAAGAAATGCAGCACAGAATAACATATGATTCTTTAGGCATGAGTGGCATGGAACTGCTAGAGAAATCTGGATGAACTGGCCCTATCTATTTTACTCAAACTATAACAAACCACATAGCCAAAGTGGAAAAAAAAAAAGAAAAAAAAAAAAAAAAAAAAAGACATGTGACATAGAAATAATGCAACTAAGCCAAAATGTCCAGATGACTAGCCATACAGATTAACCCTTGAGCCAGTATCTGGTGTTGAATATATCCAATTAGACTCATTCTAATGGGGCTGTGTGGCTTTGGAATTCTCTTTGGAGCCATAGGTAATACAATTTCTTCTAATGTCCTCATACTCAATGCAAGCTGATTTTTGGGGCTTATCAGGCACCAAAACCTTTGTCCTTGTCCGTGAGAGAGAAAAAAAAAAATCTTGGAACTAAATTGCTGAATAAACAATTCTTATTTTTATATTTTGAAATATAATTTATACTTTGCTCTTATGCTCTTGAACAAGACATGGAAATAATTTGTTTACTCTGTTTCTTTCTATTTTAAGACTACAGCCAAGCTTTTCTTTAGTTTTTAAAAGTGTATAGAGTCTTGTTACACTGTAGGAGCCTGAGATGCACAAGTGTGTACATGAGCAGTCTGGCTCTTACTTCCTGTGCTATACTGAACACAGTGCTAGGTAGTACTGAGGCCCAGGAATAAACTTCATTTTGCTGCACAATTTTCCAAAAGTCTGTCCTATTTTTTTGTAGGTTTTCCATGCACTGAGAAGCAATAAAAATACTTGACTTTCTTTGAGCATATTTCTTAGACCTCTAAGACAAATACTTAGGGTTATATCATCTAATGTTTTGGTTGTTTCTGATTTTCACGAATTCCAGAGAATGCTATAGGGTGAGTGATTCGTGTTAACGCCCTTCTGGTCCATCATGATTTTCAGTGATACTTCTCTAGCTACCTGGAATAGTAGCTCTATATAAAATGAATTCCAACAAACTCTTCAATTTTGGGTCTATCAGAAACATTTCCACTGTATTTATAACATAATCAGACGCTGACTAGATGAGGGGTGTTCTATCACCCATATTGTGAACAGTTACCTTGTGGGAGTAATAACATAAATTATATTTTCAACAATTCCTGATTACACTAAAACAATCACAAGACATTTAACTTATTTATTATTTACTATATTGATTATAGTCAGCATAAATAGGTTTCATAGCTGGCTTACCCTTGCGATGCTTATCATCTGTTGTTCTGAGTCTCTCTGAATAATGATTTTTTTTGCAGCTATAGAAATAACGAATGGGTACTGACAGAAGGAAAACCTGCTCAACAAGCGAAAACAGAAAAGGCAAAATGGTGCATTTTTAGCAAAATTACACTAAGGGAATCTAAGGTACCCTCCTTGCATTATAAAACATTCCTTTTGTATGGTGTTTTGCCATTTACAAAAGATTTTATGTGCATGATTTTATATCCACAAACCTATGAAAAATCATTCCTAGAAGTGCAGTGCCTTAATTCTCTATAGGAAGCCACAGCTAACTTTCTAAATATGTGATAGTCACTTACATTATTCACACAAATCATTTCCATTTTCATAATCACCTATCATCTGTGAAAAACATGGCTAACAGCAGGATCAGGAGGCAAAAATGTTGAAGTTGGACAAAATATTTACATGTTCAAATGACTGTGAAATTTAATATTCAAGGACTATTTCTGATGTACAAACATCAGAAATAAAGAACTATAGCAATAATTATAGCATACAAAAGCAGTCAAATTTAAGAGCAATATAATAAAAAATTAGAAAAATGTTAGCAGTACTATCAATGATATAAAAATATGAAATGCACCTACATAAAGATATAACATTGTTATTCAAAGGGTATGGAAATAACCTGGCTCCCAGATCAGAGTTAAGTCTTACACTATATATGAAAGCAACAAACTACACATACATAAATGCATGTGGAAAGAATGAATACAGTAGCAGTGATACTTTGCGAGTTGGATTCCCACCAGAGGGGAATGCAGTGTAGGCTGGAGTAGAGCTCAGTGGCAGAAGTAACTGCAACAAATGCATCAATTTTGGTTGTAACTCATCAGAACATAAGAGGTGGTATATCTGTGACCACTGGTTGCAAAGAAGACATGAGAAAGAAGAGACAGCCCCATGTGCTGAGCATTAGATAGCTTTGATTCTGATTCCAAATTGATAATAAACACAACTTTCTAGCACTAGTAATAATAGTAGTAATAACAGTAGTAACTGAATGATTAAAGCTAACTAAAAGTCTAGAAATAAAAGAAAAAGCAATAAACTTAAAAAGAATATATGTTGGTTCATTATATACTTTAAAACAGTGCTTCTCAACCTTTGTCATTTTGGTACATACACATAAAAAAAAAAAAAAACAACCAAAAAACAAAAACAAACTATGTTCGTGAAATACCTAGATAGGCACCTCTGGGTCAGTAGTGATTTGCCCTGAGGTCCAGGTGCCATTCTAGATTCCGGCTGACTGCCAATGGCAGATGGGATCAACTGGAACACCTGTGGGGCACTGTTGGGACACTGCCCTGTGACTGGAAGGAGCTCTGTGTTAAAAGTGTCAAGGAAACAATGCAACTCTTAGTTGTTTTATGGCCACAATTATATAAAAAGATGAAGGAAAGCATCTTTGTAAAAGAAACTCTACCAAGAAAATATTCCTCTGACTGACTACAGTCTTGAGAAAAAGTTGCTTTTCAGTTTTGATTGTTCATATGAGCACTGAGATTTGATCAGAGGGCCATTATAAATTTTAGGCCAATTCTGGTAGAGTTCCTGGAAAGCTTAACCAATCCATGGGTTTATCTGGGCTCTATATCTATAATTATATCTCTTCACCTCCCTAAGAAAAAAGAAATCTGCACATTGCATGTTTGGGAAATAAATTATTTTTGGGATAGGACTGATAATTTAATCCAAATGTGGATAAAAAGTATAGAGCTTTCAAGAATTTTGCCAAGCAGTTTGAATATTGGTTGCATTAAATAAACTGTGAAGCTCCTTTTTCTGAAATATCTATTCTTTCTACAAATAATTCACAATCACTATCTGGGTGCAGACTAAGGGAGAAGGAGTGAATGCGCATTAAGTGGCCCAATGTGTGTGACAATGAAGTAGATTAAGCCCTGGTACATTATGTCCTCCAAGACAGTGTTTGTAAAGTAATCTGGAACATTCACAGCTATTCATTTGCAGTTCAGTTGCAGAACTGAAAATATTTATCTTCTAGTCCTTTAGAGAAAAAAAAAATAAGCAAGTTGCTCCTTGTGGTAGATGATAGCATATAGAGTAATAAGCTCCAAAGATATTGTATATCACTGAAGAACCATGCTGTTCTTGAAAAGACATTAATTAAAGCAAAACGATATTATCATGTGTATAAACTGAAAATGTAGCAAAAGTAAAACCCTGATGGACACAATGACATTTAAAGCTATGTATCTAAACAATATATGTTTCTATGTACAGGATTTATATTATTTATAATATAGACTTAAAATCCAGTTTTTATTTTAAACAGCATTTTGTTAGGTAGATGAGCTGTTGATCCTACCTGTGAGAATTTCCAAAGCTCTGCCAAGTATGATACTCTTCCATGAGATCAATGTGATCCAAGGTAGAATTATAGAAATCAGTGTAAGGAATAAGGGGGGGATGAATCAAATTGTTGGCAGTATCTGTGAAGAAAAATTTTCATATAGTGCTCTTTTCCAACATGGGATTCATTCTAATAATAAACACATTATTTAGTGTCTATTGGCCAGCTCTAATTTAACCTACTGTTTTAAATCCAATGAGTAAAGCTATTTTTAACACTGGTCAAAATGCAGCTATTCCTTACTTTAAAGAAAGCTTGTGATGAGGATCACAAAAGTATTTAGAGGAAAGTGCAGATGCTCATCTACTCATCATTTCCCCACCAGTGCTGTCTCTTGCAGGGCTCCTCAGGATTAGTGCAGGGCTTCTCAGGGTTAGTGCGAGCTCATGTTTTCTCAGGGATTAATACTTGGTGGGTCATATGTTCTTAAGACCATAATATAAAACACTGCAGACACAAAAGCTTTTTCCAGTTTGGTAAAACATTTGTAAATTTAAAAATTACATACTGTGAAATTCATAAACAAAACAGAAAATGATTTTTTTATTCAAAATAATGGTTTAATAGTTAAAGCTGCCCCTCTGGTACTCAGAGACCCTGAAGGTGTCTCTGCTACTTCTCAGGAGACAAGTGAGCGTGAGTGAACAGCAGAACCTACTGAGTAAAGCCAGCACTTTGGAGGCTGATGGGATCCACCAGGAACACTTTGTCAGAGGTGGAAATTCTTCCGGCTTTGCCGGAAACAGGCGCAGAGAAATGAACTGCAGGAGCCTCTCTACCAGCTGCTTGAATTTCTTCTGGGATAATCTGGTAAAGATTTAGAAATAATTCCAATCAAAATTTTCATTTACTTTGTCAAAATATTTGTTAGAGATCAAACTACATCCTATACACACAGAATATAGACTATTCATTCAATCCCTCAAATTATATTTATTAAGTTGACAACATTTCAAAAGATATGAAACCCTACCATGAATGCTACTTCTCACATAAGAAATGAACACTGAAATTACGGCAGTGTCATTTATATAATTTTACGGTTCTCGGTATTCACTCAGTTTCATTATTCACAGACCCTATACTTGAAGACTAATCTGGATGCTAACATTTATCCCTTACCCCACAGGTCAGCACTTGTGCTTTCGTGGCTGTTTGTGACATAAAACAATGGTGAGAACGCTGACTCGTCTGGCATGCCCAAATGAGGGTCAGCAAGGCAGTGCTAACACTGTCAGCTCTCAGATCGGAACCCAGTGTCCCTCTAGTGTAGTAACAGGGCTTTCATATTTTTTGTGCTTTTTTGATGATTCTGTTATTTCAAAACATGGTCCTCCAGGCAGGCATGACAGTGTACACCTGTAATTCCTATAAATGAGTTAGAGGTCTGTTGGGATACATGGTAAGCTCTAGGCCAGCCTGAGTTACAGAGAGCCTGTCTCAGAAACCAAAACCAAAACCCCAACTCCTACATCGTAACAATTAAGTACTGGCCAGTTCTGATGAGCAAAGATGTGATGCTTTACGATGTGGTGTGTTGTATAAAGAAAATGTGTGTGTTACAGCTGTACTGGCATGGCTTATAGTGCAATCATCATGATATCAATTTTACCGGGAAGTTTATGTGGGATGAAGTCAAGCATCAGCACTCACAAAGAGGATGCTCAGGGAGGGAGCAGACAGGACTGAATCAGAGGCACCTAATAAACCACCTCTGAGCAAAGGCTCAGTGATGTCTGCCGCCTTATCACTGACGGTGACTTTGTAAGCACAACTAGTGTGAATAATGAGAACCGACAGCATTTAAGTTAATTTGGAAATATTTTGCCCTTTTAGCTTTTACCCACCACAGAGAAAGGTCTGTTGATGTAAATATAGTTCTGAGGGGAAGAAGTAATATGCTTTTGCAATCTAGTATTTTTAATAAGGCAAAGAGACAGTATTACATATATAGTAAGATGTGTTAAATATTAACAGAGAGGAAATAAAAAGATACACAGTAAAACAATGGCTGAGTAAATCCAGTTGAGATGTATAAAAAAACCCCATAAATATGCTATATAAAAATCACAAGTGGTAGATATTTCAACAATTTTCACAAAAAACATGGTTACTTAATTAAAATCAGATTTTTATGTATCTTTTATGTATTACTGAAGTATACATTTTATAACTGGCTTTTGAAGCATTTCAAAGTATAAACATCATTCCTAAAAATCTTCAAAATATTCAAATATGATAAAGCTTTACAGTAGTTTATCATAAAATTAATAATATCACACTTAAAGCTGAGAGACTATGACAAGTCTTAATATTGCAGAATGGTTTACTTTTTAAGCCAGTGAACTAGGAAATGATGGTCAGCTTCCACTAGGGTAGCTATCTGTCGTAGCAAATGAGCATAGATGACGTATGTAGATGTGATATTAAATTGAGGATTCTGAAAAAGATATTAAAGATAAGTGTGTTAAAATTGTGTTAACAAGGAAACCATAAAGCTTAATGAGTTTTAAGTGGCAAATTCAGGAAGCTACATTTGAGCTTCTGCAGTTCTTTAAAAACAAGTGACTTGTTTATTGAAGCAAGACTAGTGTCACAGGCTTTGCACTTATGGCAGATCTAGGTCTGAGGGATGATCCTACCACATATTAGCTGTGTGCCATTAGGTACAATTTTAAAACTTTACTTTTCAATTTCCACAGCTGTAAGATGGAAATAACATCTACCTCAAGAGTTGTTTTGAGTTTTAAAAAAGAAAACACATATAAAGCACTTAGATTCATCTTTCATAAATGCTGGCAATCACTATTATCCAATTAAATAACAAGAAAATAATGTGGGTTTTCTTGACTTAAAAAAAAAAAAAAAGGAAAACGGATAAATGCTAGTTGTAAAACTTTTGCACGGGGAAATGAATCAGCTGTATATGTCACAAGAATAAACATGTACTCTGACCACTTTTCAGTGTTAAAGGACTGAAAAAATAATCTCAACTAAGCAAAACCCAATGATTATCTTTCTAAAGGCCCATGCTCTATGACATTTCAGAAATGTCTGTAAAAGTCACTATTGTTAAAGTCAGGTGCTGGCTGGAGAGATGGCCTGGTGGTTTAGAGTGCCTGCTGCCTTCCAGATGGCCTGAGTTTGGTTTCAGAACCCAGAGCTGTGTGCAATGCTAGTCCCGGGTATGTGGGTAGCCTTCATGGGCACTTCACGCATGCAGAATGCACACACATATACACAAATTAAAAAGTAAAACTACATCTTTAAATATTAACCCAACCACGATAATGATGAAAAAGAGAACACTGTTTTTTAAACTGACTGACAAGCAGGAGTGAAATTAGGTGCTGACCACTTACTCCAGCTACAGCTCTGGGAAAGGGTGATGTGTGGGCAGAGCTTACAGTTGCTTAACATACTGTTTTATTATAGCTGAGCTTCACGGTGTCATTTTCTCTCTCTGCATGTTTCCTGTTTTTCTTCCAGTTTTGATGCTTTTCTTATTTTTTTCTTTATCTTTCTCCTCATGCTTTCCCATTTTTTTTATTTTTTCTTTTGTCTTCCATGTTTCTTTTATTGAACATGATACTGATAATATCATAATACTGAGATAAACACTGGAACTTAATATCTTTATCTTTAAATGAGTTAATATACCCAAATAATTTGGTAAATTATAAAGAATGATGCAAATATGTTAAATATGATAACATACTTTTCCAAAATAATTCAAAATTAAAATTTGTTTTTTTATATTTTTGAATCTGCCTCTCTCTGATGAGGAAGCAAGCATCATTTTGCTTTGTAACAAATATAACAACTTTATGCTTCTACTACAATTCTAATAAACCTTACTGAAAAATATAGACAAGTTGGAAACTGAGGATATGGGAAAATTCTGCAGCCTGTCCCATCCATTAATTAAAGGAAAGAGTGTGAGTGGAGAGGGAAGTACATTCATTCTGTTTGTACCCAACACTGGAAAGTAGGCAAGAACTCACTTATAATTTAATACCTCACATAATTTAGCTTCTGAGGATTTGTTATAATGTTAGTCTTTGAGTTGCAAGTAACTATTACTCTAAAGAGTATTCAACAGTTCTCACTTACCTGTAACAGTATAAAATATGCTCTAAGATCATCTTTTGTTCGTGGGCTGAAACAGGAACATGCATGACTGATTACAGATGAATGCTTAATTTCATAGTATCTAACAAAGACATGACCATTACATGTGTTTGTAAGAACTGAGAAGCCAAAATGAATTTGAATGTACATGCATTATTCTTATTGACATAGTAGCATGTCTCTAGTAAGCTGAGAAAGTAGTAAGCTGGTTCTGAGTACCACTTATAGCCAAAGTTCCTCTGGAAAGCTGTAGCATTTTAAGGTAAAAGACTAAATATAGAGATGGTTAAAAGTGTAATAAATAATCAGCAATTTAAAAATATATTTTGTTTAACACAGATTATTTTTTCTTGTCTATTCATTAAAGAAAGAAACGGTGCTTCTGTTTATAGCCCACTCCTGGGGTGATAGAAATGTCTAAAACCCACAACAAGTAGGCTGATGGTGGATCCATGCCTCTCCTTCTGCTCCTCCAGATCCAATGTCACAGTCTCATCCTGAGCTCTGTAGCAGAAAACCTCCCTTTCATTTCTGACCCCACCCCCCAATGGATCACAATCTTCTCCAACCTCCCTTCCCCAACTTATCTCAGTATCCTAGCCCCTATCACCAGCAGGCATACCCTGGGAACACACAAGCTGAGCAGGTCAGGGAAACATCCACAGAAAATTTCCTACCAGGCAGCACTCAGCCACCACACTCTCCTAAAGTCCTGAGAAGAAACAGAAGCCAAGGAACAAAACATCCACCCAGCAAAGACAGATTCAGAAATCAGCACTTAGACCAGCAGTTTACAACCTGCGCTATGTGACCCCCTTTAGGTCAAATGACCCTTTCACAGTGGCCATAAAAGATATGCTGCATATCAGATATTTAATTATGATTCATAACAATAGCAAAAGTACAGTTATAAAGTAGCAATGGAAATAATTTTATGCTTGGGAGTCACCACAACATGAGGAACTATATTAAAGGGTCACAGCATTAGGACCTAAACCCTGTCCTAAATCTATAATCATCCCAATCCCAAATGCCTAAAAACCAACGTAAAAAACTCTCAATAACAGACAGAGCAGTATGTCTCCACTAGAGCTCAACCATCCTACCACAGCAGTCCTTGAATTTTTCCAATACAGCTGCAGCAGAAGAAAAAGATCCTAAAACTGTCTTATGAAGGTGATGTGTTTTTTAAAAGAGAAAATTAATAAATCCCTAAAAGAAATCCAGGAAAACACAAACAGTGTGAGGAAATGAATAAAATTTTTAAATATCTGAAAATGGGAATAGAGTCAATAAAGAAAACCCAAACTGAGGGAATTTCAGAAGTGAAAAAATTTAGGAATTCGAATAGGAACTAAAGAGGCAAGCTTCACTGACAGAATATAAGAGACGGAAGAAAGAATCTCAGATGTTTAGGATACAATAGAAGAAATGAAAGTGTCAAAGAAAATGTTAAATCTAGAAACAAAACAAAGCTAAAAAAAAAAAAAAAAAAAAACCTCCTGACACAAAGCATTCAGGAAATCTGAGATGCCATGAAAAGATCAAGCATAAAAATAATAGGAATAAAGGAAGGAGAATTCCAGTACAAAGGCTCAGAAAAAAAATTTTAAACAAAATTCTAGAAGAAAAATTTCCTAACCTGAAGGAGATGTCCCCTCAGCACATAATAATCAAAACACTAAATGTACAGAACAAAGAAAATTAAAAGCTGCAAGGGAAAAAAGACCAAGTAACATAACAGGCAGACCTATCAGAATCACAGCCAGTTTCTCAATGGAGACTCTAAAAGCCAGAAGGTCCTGGATAGATGTGCTGCATACTCTAAAAAACCACAGATGCCAGCTCAGACTATTATACCCAGCAAAACTCTCAATCACAATAGATGGAGAAAATAAGACATCCCATGACAAAGTCAAATTTAAGCAACATTTATATACAAATCCCTAATGGTGGTATTTTGTTTATGATCTAATAAAGCTTGCCTGAACCTAACAGAATAGAAAGTGGGGAATAGCCTTGAACTCACTGATGTAAGAGAAGACTTCTGGGACAAAACACTGATGGCACAGGCATTAAGATCAACAATTAATAAATAGGATCTCATGAAACTGAAAAGCTTTTATAAGGCAAAGGACAAGGTCACTGATATACAGTGGTAGTCTACAGAATGGGAAAAGATTTTTACTAACTCAACTTTTTATAGAGGGCTAATATCCAAAATACAGAAAGAGTTCATGAAAATTTATACATACATACATACATACATACATACATACATACATACATACATACAACTCAAAATATGGGGTATAGATCTAAATAGAATTATTGATAGAGGGAACTCAAGTGGCTGAGAAATACTTAAAAAGAAATGTTCAGTATCCTTAACCATTAGGGAAATGCAAATCAAAACTCACTTGAGATTTCATCTTACACCTGTCAGAATGGCTGATATTAATAAAGCAAGTGACAGTTCATGCTGGTGAGGGTGTGGAGTAAGGAGAACACTCCTCCATTGCTGGTGGGAGTGCAAACTTGTACAACCACTATGGAAATCAGTATGACTGAGGAAATCAGTTCCTTAGAAAGATTGGAATTGATCTACCTCAAGACCCAGCTACCCACTCTTGTGCTTATACCCGAAGGATGCTTCATCCTATCACATCCTAACACTTGCTCAAACATGTTCATTGCTGCTCTATTCATAATAGCCAGAAACTGGAAACAACTTCAATGTTCCTCAAAAGAAGAATGGATAAAGAAAATGTGGAACAGTTACACAGTGGAGTATTTCCCACCTATTTTTAAAAATGACATTATGAAATTTGCAAGCTAATGGATAGACAGAACTGGAAAAAAATCATCCTAAGTGAGGTAACCCAGACCCACAAAGATAAATATGATTTGTATTAGCTCATATCTGAATATTAGCCATTAAATAAATGGCAACCAATGATAGGAGATGTCATTCTGTAAATAATGTGTCTCTTATTGGTCATTGAATAAAGCACTGTTGGCCAAGATAGGTGGGACTAGAAGAGGTGAGCCTTCTGGGAAACATAGGATGGAGTTGTGATGTGATCTCAGGAGGAGAGGATGTGTGAGTCTGGTGTTCTCAGTAAGATAAGACCATGTAGAAACACTTACAGTGAAAGAAATGAGTTAATATTTAAGACAGAGCTAGCCAATAAGAAAACCTAATCACTGGCTAACAGCTTATAATTAATGTAGTATCTCGTGTGTTATTTTGGGGCTGAAGCAGTGGCGGGACCAGGCTGGCAGGGAAAGTGCTCGTAACAAACCAAGCTATAATCAGTAGACCCAGAAAGTATAGAAGAAAGGAGTATGGGGGTGGCAGTGGATTTCCCTTGGAGGGGAAAATAGATTTTATGAGTGGATTGGAGTGAGGGTAGGGGATGAGAACAGGAAGATAGGTGGGAAGGGGGAGAGGTAATGAGGTTGAGAGAGTGAATAGGGTGGAGATAGCTAGAATGGAAGGGCATATGAGGGGTGGTATGGAGTGGAAACTTCCTATAATACTGAAGGTAATCCTAATGAAGTCTCTAAATAATCAGGGAGAGGGAACTGCTACTAGTCATCTCTTGTCATCAAAGATTCCAGTGCCAGGACTGGGTTTCGTCTAATTGAATTGTTGGCTGAAAAGGTTCCATGGAAATTCCTAAACAACCCAAACTTTTTCCAAGACAATAAGATGTTCTTCACAAATTGATAGCAAGATCCCATTGATGAATAAAACAACATCTAAACAATTAATTGAACATAGAAAGGTCAAACTGGTGCCTACTTAAACGTTTATCTCCATGTTCTAGTACCTGTGACACAGGAAGGTACTCTGTAGGCTACCAAAAGAAAAACAAAAACACCAACTCAATTACAAACCCTTTAATATACACTCTGTCTTGCCTACAAAATATGTTAAGACAATGGTGACCCAAATCTTGTGGAAGTAACCAAATGATGTCGTGTTTGATTTAAGGACCACTACATGAGATGGAATCCATTCCTGACACTGGATGGGCAACCAAGAACCAGACTAGATAGTCCAGAGACCTAGGGTAAAACCAAACACTACTTGTCTTAAAAAAAAAAGAACAATAAAATTATTCCTAATGATATTCTGCTATACACATAGGTTGGTGCCTTATTCAGTCATCACCAGTCATCACTCCTGCAGCAGATGGGAATAAACAGAGACCTACATCCAGACACTACACAAAGCGAGAGAGACCTTGGAACACAGCTCTAAATAAATTATCTTCATCAAATCCCTCCCTTCAGAGTTCAGAGAACTCTATGGAAGAGTGGAGGAGACAGAGGGGATGGAGGACACCAGAACAAGGTTCTCTAAAACAACTGAGCAGAGATCATAAGAATCATAAGAATTCAGGAACTGAATTCAGAGCAATCACAGGGCCTACACATTTCTGCACCAAGACCTCTGCATACACACTACAGCTTCCAGTTCAGTACTTTTATGATGAGTCCTGAATGTGTAAAGGACTTGGTCTCTGATTCTTGTGCCTTCTCTTTGGTTCTTTATTCTCCTATTGGCTTGGCCTGTCCACCTTCAATATGATGATTTTTGCTTTATCTAATTCTATTTTGTTGTTATCTCCTAGGAGCCTGTTCTTTTCTAATGGCGGACAGAAAGGGAGTAGATCTGGATGGGAGAGGAGGTGGGGGACTGAGAGGTGTAGTGGGAGGGGAAACAGTATTCAGATTATACTGTATGAAAAAAAGAATCTATGCTTAATAAAAGGGGAATAAATGTCTATAAACCAATTCACATTTAGCTGCTAACTAAAAGAATTTTACTTTTTTCAGTGTTAATCTTGTTTTTAACATTATCAGTTTTGAAGGAGATTTTTAGTCTCAAATCTAACCAGTGTTTCTCACATATTCAAGGTTGATATTACACTGTTACAGATGCACAAAAGGAACTTTCTGATTTCAAAATGATTCATGAACATGAAATTATATATAATCCAAGATCCTTGACTGGATCCCAGATTAAAGGCAGAACTCAGATATTAAGGCTTTTGGTGGTATTAAAAGCTAATGAGTGGGAGTGTCTGAACTACCAGCTGGACAGCCCTGCTCTCTGGGACCTAGCTCCCTTGTGCCACACCCCCACATACCACACCCCCAGTGACCAGGCAGCAGTACCTTTCCCCACCCACCCCCACCATACCTGCTACATCAGCAACCACCTGGGCCACAGGCCCTACTTACAATTGGAGAAAGAGGCGAGTGCCTGTGATCTTGGCTAGACAGCTCTATTCACTTGTCCCTAGCCCCTGAGGGCACACCTTGTGCCCCATCCCCTCACACACCACAGCCCCAGTGACCAGGCAGCAGCATCCTCCCTGCCCAACCCCACCATTAGTGACTACTTGAGCAACTTGCCTCACCTACACCAGAGCCACAGGCCCCACCTGCACCTACTACAGGAAGAGATGGGTAGCCAGCAGGATAAGAGTACATTCAGCAACATTAAGTAAGAGCAATATAGCAGCACTAGAAACTAGTGGGTCTACAATAGCAGGACATGAACATCATAATGAAGATGAAGCAGAAGAAAACAACCTTAAAAATAACTTCATGGGAGACCTGGAGGCAGAACAAAGAAAGCATCCAGCATCTGTCTCCATTCCTTTCTTGGATCCACACCCACCAAGAGAGATGAGTACAGGGCTCCTCCTGCCTATCTTTCCTTGTTGGAGACCCCTGACCTGCGGCCTCCAGACCTATCCTGCCACTGAATTCCCCAGAGAGACCTGGAGGCAGAACAAAGCATCCAGCATCTGCCACCATTCCTATCTTGGACCCACACCCACCAGGAGAGGGAGAGACCCTACCTGTTCCCATTGAAGAAGAGATGGGAAGACAACAGTATAAGAACACAGTCAATAACAGAAAGACTTACATGACACCACCAGAGTCTAGGGATTCTACACCAGCAAGGCCTGAATATCCCAACACAGATGAAGCAGAAGAGAATGACCTTAAAAACAATGATAGAGGCCCTCAAACAGGAAATGAGAAAGCCCCTTAAAGAAATGGAAGAAAAGACAAACAAAACATTGGAAGAAATAGAGGAAAAGACAAACCAAAGCAATGTAAGGAATCAACAAATCTCTTAAAAAAAAAAAAAAAAAGCAAGGAAAGCCAAGAAAATGAAGGAAACAATTCAAACAGTTCAAGACCTGAAAACTGAAACAGAGACAATAAAAACACAAACTAAGGGATACTGGAAATAGAAAATCTGGGTAAATGAACAGGGACTACAGAAGCAAGCATAACCAACAGAATACAAGAGATGGAAGAGAGAATCTCAGGTGTTGAAGATAAACTAAAGGAAACAGAATCATCAACCAAAGAAAATCTTAAGTCCAACAAATCCTTAACACAAAATATCCAGGAAATATAAGACACTGTGAAAAGATCAAACTAAGAATAATAGGCATAGAAGAAGGTGAAGAAGCACAGCTCAGGAAAACATATTCAATAAAATCATAGAAGAAACCTTATCCAACTCAAAGAAGGATATGTCTATGAAGGTATAAGAAGCTTACAGAAAACTGAATAGACTGGACCAAAAAAAGTGCCTCACCATATAATAATAATAAAAACATTAAACATACAGAATAGTAAGGGCTAAAAGGAAAAAGGACAAGTAACATATAAAGGCAAACCTATCAAAATCACACCCAACTTCTCAATAAAAACTCTGAAAGCCATAAGGTTCGGGATAGATGTTCTACAAACTCTAAGAGACCACTGATGACAGCCCAGACTACTACACCCAGCAAAGTTTCCAATAACCATAGATGAAGAAAACAAGACACTTCATAACAAAACAAGATTTAAATAATACCCATCTACAAATTCAGCCCTACAGAAAGTACTAGAAGGAAAAGTCCAACCCTAGGACACAGGTCTGCGAACCTGTAACAGTGGCAGAAGTAGAAAGAGGGAAGTATAAGGCATAAGGCATAGGGCATGGTCTCATTTGAGCAGGTCTTTTTCTGGTGGGTCAGCAGATCTGGTAGGAAGGGCAGGGAAATGTTCAGCCATTCTTTGTATTTTGCTGTGTAACTGTTCCCTAATAAACACCCATTTATCATTTATCTTGGGTTTAGTGATATCATTACATTTTCACCTTCACCAGGAAGTTAGCTGCACCCAGGAAAACACAGCCAATAGATAACCTCACAGCAGCAAACCCCAAAGAAGGGCAATACACAAATACTACCATCACCACCACCTCAACCACCAAAAAAAAAAAAAAAAAAACCCAGGAATTAACAATCACTGGTCATTAATATCTCTTAATATCAATGGACTCAATTTGCCTCTAACAAGACACAGGATGTGTATGAAAACAGGACCCATCCTTCTGCTGCATACAAGATATACACCTCAACATCACAGACAGACATTACCTCAGAGTAAAGGGTTAGAAAAAGATTTTCTAATCAAATGGACCTAAGAAACAAGCTGGTGTAACTACCCTAATATCTAACAAAATAGACATCAAACTAAAATTAATCAAAAGAGATGGAGAATGTCATTTCATATTTACCACAGGAAGAAATCCAACAAGATTAAATCTCAATTCTGAACATCTATGCTCCAAAATACAAGGGCACACATATTTGTAAAAGAAACATTACTGAAGTTTAAACCACACATTAATCCTTATACACTAATAGTGGGAGACTTCAACATCCTACTCACCAATGAACATGTCAGCCAGACAGAAACTTAACAAGGGAACTAACAGATGTTATGACTCGAATGTACTTAACATATCGACCACTTACATGGTAGCAAAGCAAACCTCAGCAGATACAAAAAAATTGGAATAACCCCTGTATCTTAGAAGATCACCATGGGCTTAAAGTTAGAATTCAACAACAACACTAATTGTAGAAAGCCTACAAAATCATGGAAATTGAACAATGCTCAACTGAATCATCAATGGGTCAAGGAAGAAATAAAGAAATTAAAGAGTTCCTAGAATTCAATGAAAATGAAAGCACAGTATACCCAAATTTATGGGACACTATGAAAGCAGTACTACAAGGAAAGTTCATAGCACTAAATGCCTACATAATGAATGTGGAGAAAGCTCACACTATTGATGTAATAGCACACTTGAAAGTTCTAGAACAAAAAGAAGCAAACTCACCAGGAAGGAGTAGACACCAGAAAATAAAATCGAGGACTGAAATCAATAAAATAGAAACAAAAAAAAAATTACAAAGAATCAATGAAATAAAGAGTTGATTCTTCAAGAAAATGACAAGATAGACAAACACTTATTCAAACTAACTGAAAGACAGAGAAAGAATAACCAAATTAATAAAATCAGAAATGAAAAGGGCCATATAGTAAATAGTCACTGAGGAAATCCAAAGAATCATTAGGTCATACTTTGAAAGCTCCACAACATTGGAAAATGTAAAAGAAATGGACAATTTTCTGGATAGATAAATCACTAACAGGTAAAGATTTTAATTAGACCTATAATCCCTAATAAAATAGCAGTTATCAAAAATCTCTCTATCAAAAAAAAAAAAAAAAAAAAAAAAAAAAAAAAGAGCTCAGGGTCAGATGTTTTCAGCTCAGAATTCACCAGAATTTAAAGAAGATCTAATACTTCTCAAATTGTTTCACACCAAACTCTTTTTATGAGGCCACAGTTACCCTGATAACCAAACCACACAAAGACAAAACTAAAAAGATAATTGTAGATCAATCTCCCTGATGAACATTGATGCAAAAAAATACTCAATAAAATAGTATCAAACTGAATGCAAGAACACATCAAAAAATCATCCACCATGATCAAGTAGGCTTCATCCCAGAGATGCAGAGATGGTACAAACATAGGAAAATTGGTCAAGGTAATCCATTATATAAATAACTCAAAGAAAAAAACCCCACATGATTATCTCACTACATGCTGAAAAAACTTTTGACAAAATCCAACACCCCTTCATGATAAAAGTCTTGGAGAGATTAGGGATATAAGGAACCTACCTAAACATAATAAAGACAATATACAGTAAGTCAATTGCCAACATCAAACTAAATGGAGAGAAACTCAAAGTAATTCCACTAAAATCAGGAAAAAGACAAGGCCGTCCATTCTCTCCATATCTATTCAATATAGTACTGGAAGTTCTAGCTAGAGCATTAAGACAACAAAATGAGATCAAGGGGATAAAAACTGGAAAGGAAGATGTCAAACTTTCACTACTTGCAGGTGATATGATAGTTTACATAAATGACCCCAAAAACTCTACCAGGGAACTCCTATAGCTGAAAAACACCTTCAGTTATGTGTCAGGATACATGATTAACTAAGAAAAAAAAATCAGTAGCTCTCCTATATACAGATGATAAATAGGCTGAAAAAGAAATCAGAGAAACATCACCCCTTACCACAGCCATAAATAACATAAAATATCTTGGGGTAATTCTAACCAAATGGGTGAAAGACTGTATGACAAAAACTTTAAGTATTTAAAGAAAGAAATTGAAGAAGATACCAGAAAACGGAAATATCTCACATGCTCTTAAATAGGCAAGATCAACAGAGTAAAAATAGCAATCTTATCAAAAGCGATCTACAGATTCAATACAATCCCCATCAAAATCCCAACCTCAAAAGAACATTACTCAAATTCATATGGAAAAACAAAAAACCCAGGATAACCAAAACAATCCTGTACAATAAAGGAACTTCTAGAGGCATCACCATCCTTGACTTTAAGCTTTACTATAGAGCTATGGTAATTAAAACAACTCGGTATTGGCATAAAAACAAACACATGGATAAATGAAATCAAATTGAGGATCTTGATGTTATTCCACAAGCCTATGAACACCTGAGTTTTGACAAAGATGCCAAAAGTATACAATGGAAAAAAGAAAGCACTGTCAACAAATGGTGGTGGTATAACTGGATGTCAACATGTAGAAGAATGCAAATATATCCATATCTATTCTCATGCACAAAACTCAAGTCAAAATAGATAAAAAACCTTCACATAAATCCAGTTACACTGAACCTGACAGAAGAGAAAGTGGAAAGTTGACTTGAATACATGGACACAGTAGACCACTTCTTAAATACAACACCAGTAGCACAGACACCAAGAACAACAATTAATAAATGAAACTGAGAAGCTTCTGTAAAGCAAAGAACATGTTCAACAAGACAACATGGCAGCCTACAAAATGGGCAAAGATCTTCACCAATCCAACATCTTAGAGGGCTGATTTCCAAAATATTTAAATAACTCAAGAAACTAAACACCAAAATACCAAATAATATAACTTAAAAATGAGGTACAGATCAAAACAGAGAATTCTCAACAGAAGAAACTCAAATGGCCAAAAGACATTTAAGGAACTGCTCAACATTCTTAACCATCATGGAAATGCAACTCAAAACAACTCTGAAATACCATCTTACACTTGTCCGAATGGCTAAGATCAAAAACTCTGAGGACAGTTTATGTTGGAGATGATGTGGAATAAGGGGAACACTCCTCCACTGCTGGTGGGAGTGCAAACTTGTACAGCCATTTTGGTAATTAGTATGGAAGTTTTTCAGAAAATTGGGAATCAATCTACCTTAAGACCCAGCAATACCACTCTTGGGCACATACCCAAAGGATTCACAATCATACCACAAAAGATATTTGTTCAACTATTTTCATAGCAGCATTATTTGTTAATAGCCAGAACGCAGAAACAACCTAGATGCCCCTCAACTGAAGAATGAATAAAGAAAATGTGGTACATTTACACAATGGAGTATTACCTAGAGGTAGAAAACAATGACATCTTGAAACCTGCAGGCAAATGAATGGAACTAGAAAAAAACCACCCTGAGTGAGGTAACCCAGAGCCAGAAAAATGAACACAGTATGTACTCATTTATAAGTGGATATAAGACGTAAAGCAAAGGATAACCACGCTATGATCCACAACCCCAGACATGCTAGGTAAAAAGCAGGACCCCAAGAAGGACACACACAGAGGGCCCCAGGAAAGGCAAATAATTAAGATCTCCTGGACAAACTGGGAAGGGGAGTAGAAGGGAGGAGATGGGAACATTAGGGGCTCACCTTGAATTGGGCGAGGGATGGAGAGGGGGAACAATGAAAGAGATATATTGATAGAGGGAGTCATTATGGAGTTAAGGAGAAACCAGGTGCTAGGGAAGCCCCCATAAATCCTCAAGGATGACTCCAGCTAAGACTCCTAGCAATAATGGAAAGTGTGCCTGAACTGGCCTTCCCCTATAATCAGATTAGTGACTACCCTAATTGTCATCATAGAACCTATATCCAGTAACTAATGGAAGCAGATGCAGTGATCCACAGACAAGCATTGGGCTGAGGTCCTGGAGCTTACTTGAAGAGAGGGAGGAGGGATCATATCAGCAAGGGAAGGTCAAGATCACGATGGAGAAAACCACAGAGACAGCTGACATGAACTAGTGAGAGCTCATGGACTCTGACTGACAGCTGGGAATCCTTCATGGGACCAAACTAAGCCCTTTAAATATGGGTGATAATTATGTGGGTTGATCTGGGGGGGGGGCTGGCAGTGGGACCAGGACTCATCCTGGGTACATGAATGAGATTTTTTGAGCCCATTCCCTATGGTGGGATACCTTGTTCAACCTTGATATAGGGGGGAGGGGCTTGGTCCTGCCTCAACTTGGTATACCAGACTCCCCAACAGACTCCCCAACAGAAGCCTTACTCCCTTGAAGGAGTGGATTGGTATGGGGGATGAGGCAGGGGGTGGGAGAAGGCAAGGGAGAGGAACTGGGGCTAGTATGTAAAATGAAAAAAGTTAAATAAAAAATGTTTTGCAAAAGAAGAAAATCTGATGCGTGACTGGTGTATGCTTAGGATTTGGGTTTTTATCTATTGCGTTTGTCTCCAGTCTTTTCCACTCCACTTGGACTTCATCAAACTAGCAGTGTCACTTATGTTTACATGGGTTATTAGCACAGGCAACAGAAAGTATCTATGAGCTTGTCTTCTTATCATCTTCCTGATGATGTTTCTGTTGGCATGCTCAGGAAGGAGCCAAGGCTCAGTTTGGCCTGAGGTGCTTATCTGAGTTTTCTTCTGAGTAACAGGAGTTTTCTTTAAGGCTAGTAACTTATTTTTTGAGAAAATTTACTACCAAGAAGCCTAAGGGAACTGATTAGTACTCATCCAATATCTGCATAGCAATATATCTGTACACAAAAATATTTACATACAACTTTGAAAGATTCATTCATTTCCTTATGCTTATTCACTGATAACAAATCACAAATCTCAGCAAATTAAACAGCTTTGTTTCATGTATTCTATGATCTTTTCTCATACATGCCAATATTAAAGCTCATCTAAGATATTTTCCTAAGAGTGAAACATATTCACATATATTAAGGATACACAAGATAGATATCTAAGTCATCTATACAGATTAAATACAAGTTATAATTACCCTTTCCATTCTCGTAACAGGCTGTTAATGATTCCCTTCAATACTGACTTTTGAATATCTTGAGGCTGGAGGCAAAAGAAAATAATAATAATGGTTAGAACATTTTGTGATTTTTTTGACATTAATTTTACTTACAGATGTATTTGAATAATCATAAACAGAGTTAATGACTGTAGAATGTTTCCAAGAGCAGAATCTATTTCACACTTGAGAATTCCAGGAAGCATTAATGACAAAGATTATTATGAGGCTGCTCTGTGGGATAAGCAGAGCACAATCTGCAGAAATATATATGCTGATCCTTTGATGACTAACAACAATTTCATGTAACTGAAAGAGAATTTAATTTTTCTTTCCTTGAGAGGACAAAATCATGAACCCAAGTCCAACAGTATTGTGTTTATTAATTTAAAATGGTTGGCATATATTTTGGATATGTACACATAGATTCAAATATACTTTACTTTTTGTGCCAAAGGTTTCAGTATGCAATCCAGGCTGGTCTTGAACTTTTGCTCTTCCTCAGATTCTTAAGTGCTGGGATTACAAGTATGCACAATTATACCTGGCTATTTGTGATACACTTAATCCTAACAAGTTATGCTTGGTAATTTATCAAGTGCAACCAAGTTATGTTCTCTTAAAATTACATTTTTCTTTTGATATTATAATGTAATTACATTATTTCCCTTTTCCTTACTTCAAACCCTCCTCTATAGCCCTCTTAACTCACTTTCAAATTCATGGTTTCTTTTTTCACTAATTGTTACATGTGTATAATAACACACGCTCATACACACAGACACGTATAAACTGCTCAGTCCATATAATGTTATGTGTACATATGTTTTCAAGGATGAGCTTTGGAATTGAATAGCCAAATAAGTTTTTGCCCTAATACTTCAAACAAACAAGCAAAAACTATAGACCAATTGTTATCAACCTATGGGTCATGACTCCTTTGACAAACTTCTATCTCCAATACTGTATTAAAGAACTGTATTAAAAGGTTGCAGTATTAGGAAGGTTGAGAACCACTGGTATAGACCAATATCTCTCTTAAGCACAGATGTGAAACACTCAACAAAATATTCACAAATTGAGACAAAAATATACAAAAAGAATTATACACTATGGCTGTGTAGAATTTATTTCAACTTTTCAAGGCTTGTTTGACCATTGAAAATAAAAGTATATAATTAATAATATTAACAAAATAAAGAAAATTCTTAATTTCTACTCAAGATCTACTGTCTGAGATGGTATTATTAAGCACTTCCTGTGACTCAAAACTAAATTTTGAGAACCACATAAGTAATTTCCTTTCCCTTAAGTAAGTGGAACATGAGTTTAGAAAGTCTTTCTAAATACACACTGGAATCATAAGTATTTTCTGTTTCATTCTCAGTTAATTAGAAAACAAATGACCCAATTTTTTGAAAATTCCAACTCTATTTACCACAAAATTGTACTAGAATTTCTACTACAATTGCCACAAAGTGGCTACACTTAAAAGAGAGGAGGAGCTGAAGAGATGGCTCAGTGGTCAAGAACACTTGTTCCTCTCCCAGAGGACCCGAGCTCAGTCTCCAGCACTCACCGGAAGCTTAAAACTTCCTGTAGTTACAGTCCAGGGTACTCTTTTGGCTTCTGTGAGCACCCTTACACAAACAGCATGCATTCACAAAACATACATAAATTAAAAATCAAAACAATTAAAAAAAAAAACCTTAAAGAACAGACATAGAATTATACTATAGGAATATGTCCATAAACAATACTTACAGTGTTAAGTAAGGCATCAAATACAGCATTCACCAAATCAGCATTAACCCCAGAGTCCTCAATTGTATCAAATGAAGCAGTGGCATCTTTCTGTAAATTCAATTAGAGAATTAAATATGTTTGATATTTCATGAATTATTCTTAATAATATACGAACCATACTTTGTTTTTTAATAATCCCAACTAATCTTGCTGTGTGATGGTCCCTAAAATGTAATGAGTATATAAGGAAGGTTTTGTTTTTTAAAATTCAAAGAAATAAATAATAGTGAAATAAATAATATTTTGATGCACATGGTAGTTTGAATGTATTTGGCCCTCATAAACTCATAGGGAATGACACACACTTTTAATTCAGACCTTGAGGCTGGGAGGCACACCTTTAATCTGGGCTACACACTCTGTTGAAAGTGTATCATTGTGGGAGTGGTGCTGGAGGCCATGGGAGAACACAGCAGGTGACAATTAGTATTCAACAGGTCAACGTACCAGATGAATAACTCTGTGATGGGGAGCCCCACTTGGCAAAGACCATGAGGTCACTGATTGTGAATGACTGGTTGTTTCTGTCTGTTATTTCTCTCACGTGTCAGCTATGGGTATTTTTCCCACTGCTTGTATGTTTATCTCATGAAAATATTTCATCTGCTGGCCACACATATAGCTATGGATAATCAGGAAGGTGATTTCTGCTTAACTTGTATAATTCTGATGAATAGAAATATACTAAAATATTTTTCATTACTCAAACTAACATAGAAAAGTAATAGTATTCTCAGTCACAAAGACAGCAAATTTTAGATTTCAGAACAAATTCAAAGCAAACTGGCTGCCCCTGGAGACAAACTCACAGGACAATTTCCCAGGTATTTATTGTTGATATAAGGTCTGGCACAAGGCAACTTTAGTAGTTATAACTTTCTCAGCAATCAACTTTTTGTACGTACTCCCAACCCAAAGGTTCAGCCAACTAACTGTTCACTGTTTAAGTCCTGACTTCCAATGTTACGTTCTGTCTGGGAACCAACTGTGACTGCTCAGAGCTACCTGCTTACTTTACTCACCAGGCCTGATCAGCATGACCTACCTCCCTAGCCTGAGAAAAACTGTGTGATCAGTTTGGCTGTTTCTTCCTGTTTACTCCAGCAGTGCTGTGTGACCCTGAAAACGTGACCCACATCTGCCCAGCTTTGTGTAGAGGGAGCAGTAGGAGAGAAATGTGAGAGGGGTGTGTGCTCAAAGGGAGCTGTAGCTGAAAGTGCGGAAGCGGAAGCAGAGTATGACAAGTGGAGAGAGTGATCTGGAGCTGTATGGACAGACATGCTGCTGTGTGGAAATGGAGAGGTTTTTTAAAAAGATGAAGTAAAAGAGAAAGTTAACATCACAAAGTGTATGTTTCCTTGTTCATTCCTCAGACAGAAAAGTCTAGGCTTGATGCACTGGTGGGTTTTTAGCATACCCTGGGAGCGGTCTTCGAGTTGGCTCTATAAAGACTGCTTTAGGGTGGACTTTGAGGTCTTTTTCTCAAGCTTCACTCAGTGTGACAGTTAGTTGACTTCTGTTGCCTGCAAGATGTAGGACACTTGGCTACTTCTCCAGCACCATGCCTGCCCACATGCTGCCATGCTCCCCACTATGATGAACTGAAACTGTTTTCTTTGTAAGAGTCTCCTCACAGCAATAAAAACCTACGATAATACATATAATTAAAGAACACATGCTGTTTAAGTCAATACTAACTATAAAATAGAGTCTTGTTTTTTATTTAAAATTATAAATGAATTCATATATTATTCATTACCTTAAATGCAGCATTTAATTCTGGGAAGGAATCAAATGCTGTTATATAAAAAGTGTGTATTGTTTTCCAATTTCCTGTTGACTCAGCTTTTTCTAAATCTTCCCTAAAAAACAGCAAAACAAACAAAACCATGTATTAATCATAAGTGCAATGAAACAGCATTCAGCTAAAACAGCATTTCTTTTTAAAAATGAATGTCATATAATTTTAAATAATGACAACAATATAAATTTGTTACAGCTGATATAAAATAGCATATAAGTATACAGTTCTTAATTATTTTAAAATATTAATTCAGCTTTAACTTTTTTCATTTACCTATTTTTTTCCCTCAAGAGAGTCTTGTTCTGTAGTCCACATTGGTCTAAGATTTGGGGTGCTCCTGCCTCAGGCTTCTGAGTGCTAGATTTATTGACATGTACCATCATGTCCAGCTAGAACAATTCACCATTGGCATATGCCTTTACTCAGTCATCCCTTTCCCTTCACAGTCCAGCTTCTGGAGCGTTTGTAATTTACAGCTTGAGTCTCTCTACTTATTCTTGCCTTTGCATTTCAAATTATGGATTTTGATTTTCTGAGTGGTGATACCACTTTTATAGTATGGTTACACAGTAGATGAATTGTGTGTGTGTGTGTGTGTGTGTGTGTGTTTGTGTTTTAATGGTAGAATTCACTCTCTTATTGCCACCCATTTGGGCCAATACTGACTTAAGATCCTCTTAGTGCTTGCTTTCTTTTCTTACAACATATCTACTATCCATTATTCACACATTTATTTATAGCTTCAACTTGAGATAAGTTTTTGTGTCTTCACTTTTGTCTGGTATCTTATAACAATCTACAAGTTCAGCCAATTTTTCAGGTAAAGATGTTAAGCTATGTAAAGTACTGACATGCAGATCACTATCAGTCTACACAAAAGAGTGCGTTGGAACTTACTCAAAGTCTTTCACACTTTTGGGTTGACTAGGAAGGGTAGGTTCTGGAAGGGCTGGGACCTTCACTTCAGATGGTAATGCATCCATAGACATACGCTGTTTTTGTCTAACATCAAGACAAATTGGTGGTAGGTCTCTCACTGTGAAGTGAAAGAGAATATAATGCAATGAATCAAAACTTTTACAGATTAGCAAATATTAAGAGTAATCCAACATGGACAAAAAACAGTATTTTACAATGTGTTCATTTTGGGATCATATAACAAAACCCCATTTCAGTGAATGGCACTTCCCAGGCATTTCACTTCCAACAGCCATTAGACCATGTCTTCAGAGCTATATGACTATATCTTACATAAACAGTTTACTATCTACTTCCATTTCTCCCCAAAGCCATTTATCAATGAAGTATCTAGTTCTTTTTCTCTTCTTCCTTTTTAAAGGTGTCTTTCAAGGAGTATTTCAGTGAAATTTAATATTATTAATACTTATTAACTTCTTAGAAACATGCAAATCACTTATACATGTCCTCTATAATTTTTAAGTCTTAGTATGTTCTTATCAGTGTCCATAATAAGACCTTATACCCCTGTTCCCTTATTTTTGACTTTTGTCTTGACCCATGTTTGTTCTTTCAAGTGTTCTATTGTCTTCTTGAAGCAGTTACATATATTTAAGACCTTACTTATTGTGAACATGCATTTCTCATGTGCCTTCATGGTCATTCCTTAGTTCCTTGTTATAATAAAAATTTGTAATTGAAAATTACAAAATTTGATCATGATCCTTTGTGTTGCTAATTTTTACCTGCAAATGTTATTTTTGAGCTCTCAGAACCAAGTGCATCTCTGTCATTTGCTGTTTCTGTGTAAAATCTAAACAAATGGAAGCTTGCTTTCTGAGATCTCCTATTATTTTGAAACTCACTTATTCCAAGGTCCACCAAATTTGCTCCTGATATATTCTGCTCAGCAGCTAATACCAGGGAGAACTAACATTTTTGGTCATTTGTTCTGCTTATCTTCGGGGGTTTAAGGGGCATCTTATCAGTTAATTTTATTGTAAATTATGTTCATGATTTCAAACACTAATACATAGTTAACCTATGTTTTATGTAATGATTTAGGGACACCAAAAAGCTGTGCTGTTTCTGCTACTATAATCACATAATCTGGAACTTGGCCTTTAATTTTTATTTTTGAAAACACAAAATTCTCTCATAATTGCATTAGCTGATTTTATCTACTTTTCCTTTTAGTACTTTATATCTTTATAATTAACAAACTTGCAATCTAAATCTCTTCTAATGTATTTTTCTTCACTGAAGGATATGTAAATCCTAAGAACAATGTTCAGTAATCAGTAAATGACCATTAGGGTGCTGATGCCATCAATGAATTAATTTACTGATGAGATTTGAGTCGAATGGACTATTAGGAGGTAAGGCCTAACTACAGCAAGAAGGCTACTCTTTTAGTCATTGTTCTATGGTTGTAAAGAGACAAATGACCAGGGAACTCTTACAAAGGAAAGCATTTAATTGGAGCTTGCAAACAGTTTCAGAGTTTGTTCACTATAATGGTGGGGAGCATGGTAATATGCAGGTAGACATAGTGCTGGAGGAGTAGCTAAAGTTCTACGTTTGAATTTGCAGGCATCAGGAAGAGAGAGCCACTAGGCCTAGCTTTTGGACTTTTGAGACCTCAGAGTCCACCTCTAGTGACACACTTCCTTAAACAAGGCCATGCCTCCTAATCCTTTTAAATTGTACCTCTCCCTGGTGACCAAACATTCAAATCTATAAGCCTATGGGGGCCATTCTCATTCAAACCCCACCGGGACTTCCTGGAAGTGTGTGCCTTCAAAGGAGTGTATCTTATCCCCAGGCTCACTCTCTGTCTTTCACCCTCTAGCTTCCCTGAGGTGAGCAATTCTATTTCTCCATCTTTGTCCCATGTCTGACAAGAGACTGACCCAGTGATTCAAAATGAATCTTTCCTCTCTTCAAATTGCTTTTCTCAGGTTATTCCATCCTAGTTATAAAAAGATAACTAAGATAGTCTGTTTTAGAATAAATTTTCATATTAGAAGATAGAGTTTCCATCTTTTCATACTTTAGAGAGTATGGCTTTCAAGCGTGAAACCCTGATGGCTGAGCCCTCCTTAGAATCTGCAATGAAGCAGGCTGGGATAGGACATAAGCGTTTGATTTCTAACACGCTCTCAGGTGATGCTGATGCTACTTGTCTAGGAATTACACTGTGATGTACTATTCAGTGGTCTAGGAATTACACTGTGATGTACTATTCAGTGGTCTAGGAATTACACTGTGATGTACTATTCAGTGGTCTAGGAATTACACTGTGATGTACTATTCAATGATGTGAAGTGAGAAGAAAGTGATGCTGACAACATACAATAGATTATTACATTTATTTGTTTCCATAATTATTTTGAACTTCTTACTAAATATGTAAATATTAGATCTAGCAATTTGTAATGTAAAAAAAGATTTGATGAAAGTTTGATTTATTAGCAAGTAAAATGAAATATTTCCATAATGACTTCTTATATTTAGAATTTTTTATTAACAGGAGGGGGGCATTTTAGCAGAAAAGAAATAAACCCAGTCTTGTTACAATGATATTTTTATGGCGCTTCTAGTTTTTCTCATTCTTTACTAGGCTTATCCTACCCTATCCCTTCCCACATACTTTTCCCAACCTGGCTATAAACACCCACTATTAAACACAAACAGACTCATTCAAATGTAAATTAACTTATTCACAAACTAAGCCTATATGGATGTATTTTTTTTTATACCCACTCGTTTTTATTAATACCATGCTGAGGTAAAAGAGCAATGAAATCAAGTTAGTAAGAGGACTTGATTTTGGCAGAGCCCAAGAGAGGGGGTAGTCTTATATAAGAGAACTAGTAATGCTAAGACCAGGAAGATTGTCCTGTGAAGCTGTCAGAGCTTCTATTGGTTCTATTTTTTTAGTTTCAAAGGTAACTCGACTAAAAAAAAAAAAAAAAAAAAAAAAAACCCACAAAACTGCAAAATGTTAACATATAAGTTAATGAAATACAAGTTTGAAAGGGGCTGAATCCTGTGTGAAAGCCAAATTACAGGATGTGACATTCAGCTATTAAGGAAAGAAAAATAACAGCTCACAGCTGCTCCTATGTCCCAAATATCAAGGCATTGTTTCTAGAGATAGGCTTTCTGCCTTTACCCACAGATGGTTTATTAAAATTTAATTCAAAAGAGAAAACCAATAACTATGGTGATTAATTAAACCTCCTATTGATATCATAAATAGAACTGGAAAATCTCTGTCCTGACGTATGCAACTCTGCAATATAGGAAGCTATTGCAACACAATAAAAAAGCAAAATTGCATTTGCAAAAATCTGCCATTTAGGTTTCATTCAGTCAATACTTACTTGGGAACACTCTGTGCTAAATTGATAAGCAGTAATTATTTTCCTTCCTTTTAATAAACTGATGCCAATTTTACTTGGTTGCTTAGAAACAATAAGTAAAACACTTAGAGCTAATGTAAGAAGAACACAATCATGGTGAGGTCTGGTGGTATATTAAAATGTGTGTGGATTGTAATACAGTTTTATATAAAGGTATGAGATTATCAGCAAAATTTTGTCATGTCACTATTTCTGTTGGTTGACTCTGGTTGAAAATGGTGTATGTAGCTTTCAACAACTGCAGTAATCAAGTAATCAAAACTGATATTTTTATTGCCATATAAAGACTGTTCTTGCATAGCCATGAGATATAGCAAAAGTAGCTCTGAGATAAACAAGGGTGTCTATGTAGATTGTGTGTTCAAGAGACAGAACCTGGGTCTATGTGCTGCTGACAGGGAAGTAATGGCCTACAAAGAGTTGCTGCTTTTAATACAGAACAGCAAAATTTTATGCTCCAAGTTTCGTAAGTAATGGAAAAGCACAAACCTTGAAAACAATGAGCTGGATCTATCTATTGCTTCCTGAGTTACTGTTAACCTCAGATAGTCACTGAAGCTCTTGGAACCTCAGCTCTGACATAAAATGAATGAAATGGTCAGTCATTCCTAATGTTTCAGAGAACTTGGAAGGCCAATGTTACTGAATGGACTGCTTGACTGGGAGTAGCTCATCTTTTACTTAAGATACCAGCACTTTGGGAGGGAGGGAGAAGGAATTGGGATCGACATGTAAAATAAAATAAAAAAAATAATAAAATTAAAAAAAAAAGGTACCAGCACTTCAAGGTTCTTTATATTGTAACTATCTGTTTTCTGTTCTAGTGGCACACGCCTGGGAGAGCAGAGCCTAAAAATGAGGTGGGCTAAACCCTCTTGCTTCTAACAGGGAGGTGCTTAGTCTTACTTCAACTTGAGATGCCATGTTTTGTTGATATCCATAGGAGGCCTACCTTTTTTTGAATAGAAATGGATGAGGAGATATTACGGGCAGTTTTCCCGCTAGCCTGGTCCCAGAGCCATGTCAGTCCCAAAAAACACACAGAGATGCTGTATTAGATATGAAGCTGTTGGCCTGTTACTAGCATTTCTTATTGGCTACCTCTGTCTTAAATATTAAGCCATTTCTATTAATCTAAGTGTTTCCACATGGTTTTGTCTTACTGGAGAGAGGGTCGGACTTCTTTCAAGTCCTTACATCTTAACTCCTCTCCTACATCTCCCAGAATCTTCCTTGCCTCCTAGTTCTGCCTATCTTGCCTTCCTATTGGCCAACAGTGTTTTATTCATTAACCAATAAGAGAAACATATTTACAGAGTGCCATCTCCCATCAAGGAGAAGATTGAGGGGGTAGGGGGTCAGGGGAGGGACTTGGAGGAGAGGAGACAGGGGAAACTGAAGCCAAGGTGTAAAATAAATAAAATTTAAAAATTAAAATAAAAAAGATGGAATCTAGTTGCTATCCCTTTGAATATGGGCATCTTGATGAATTCCTGTCAATAAAATGTAGTATAAGACTTGACAGTAAAAGGACATACAAGTTTTGTTTGGCTTTCTCTTTGGGGATAGTCAGTCTTATAATTCAGTTACCATGCTGTACAGAAGCTAGGAAGCCTCTTAAAAAGGCCACATGTAGGTACCTAGTCCAAGTCCAATCTACAGTCCAAGATTCCAGGTACATTAATGTTCAGCAAGCCTTCAGGTGACCCTAGGTCCCTCATTTTTCAAGCAAATTCAGATGATTCTCAGGAGAAAAAAGATCCCTTTCCAAATTACACATTTATGAATTAAATAATAATTGACATTGTTTTAATAACTAAGTTTTGAGGTGGCTGTTACAATGCAAATAGATAATGGTAAATGTAACATTGTGCAAATCATATTTCAGAATTTCATGACTCATCTTTTAAACAAAGGGAGCTGAAGGAATGACTCAGAGTTAGAGACAACTTGCTACTCTTGCAGAAGACCTGAATTTGGTTCCCAACACCCACATCTGGCAATCATAACTTTTCTGAGATGGTTCAAGGGGATAAGATACCCTTTTTTGGCCTCTGTGGGAACTTGCATGTATGTCGTGTACATATACATACACTTGGGTACACACATACACAATAGGTGTTTTTTTTTTTAAGGAACAAATGGATGCTTTTCAAGATAAACAGCCAATTGAGTAGCCTTTTAATTCTTCTCGAAATTCCATTAAAACTACAACAAAATGTTCTTTATTACTTTCATGATATAATTCTGCAGATTCAGAAGGAATAAGCCAAAGGGCTACCTAGACTCAAAGGTAAAAAGAATGCATGAACACTGACTTAGAAGATTCAAGACAGCTGAACACCAAGACTCAATGATGTAAGATAAAATGGAACTTGACTTACATTACTGAATTACTGAAGGAGACAGAATCTGGACATGGCCATTTAAATAGTGAGGCTGAAATAAGAAGAACTGAAGAGAAAACTAAAGACAAACTTAGAGCAATAGTGTCACTGGATCACCATCCCTCCTCCACTCCTAGTCCAACAGAAATGTGGAGACTTATATTCTTTGGAGAGAATAACAGGGGTACTTTGTACTGGGGAAATGTCAGACAGATGATATGATAAGCACAGCAAGAATAAGTAAGGGTAGTAAATAACTAATTACTAAATTCTAAAAACTATCAGTCAATTAGGAAAACACTTTCACCCCTGTCCTCAACAAATCACATACTCAGTTTGAGCTTTACTCCACAATGGCCTCCCTCACCCCACACCCCAGGGGAAGATCACACATTTTCACAATGGCCTCCCTCACCCCACACCTCTGGGGAAGATCACACATTTCCACAATGGCCTCCCTTACCCCACACCTCTGGGGAAGATCACACATTTCCACAATGGCCTCCCTCACCCCACACCCCAGGGGAAGATCACACATTTTCACAATGGCCTCCCTCACCCCACACCTCTGGGGAAGATCACACATTTCCACAATGGCCTCCCTCACCCCACACCCCAGGGGAAGATCACACATTTCCACAATGGCCTCCCTCACCCCACACCCCAGGGGAAGATCACACATTTCCACAATGGCCTCCCTTACCCCACACCTCTGGGGAAGATCACACATTTCCACAATGGCCTCCCTTTTGCATATTTCTTGAAGAATCTGACTTGCCTCAAAAGAAATAATGATGTTAATTAATGAGACTTCCCTGAACAGAAGAAGCCCACCCATATCACCTTATGATAAAGTTTAAAGTCAATAAACCTTAGCCATGCCTCAGATTTCAGCCTTTTGGTACTCTCCTGCAAATGATAAGCAGAAACTAAATATAAGCTTTTGATTGAATGTCTTCAAAGTGGAGGATAAGTGACAAAAATGAAGACAAATAAAATTGAATTAATCAAAATCCACAAAAAAGGAAGGGTAGAAACCCATTTTAGAAACCTACCACGATTTTTCTTCTGATGAATTAAAACAAAAATTATGACATAAAGTTCTGTTAAAAAAATATTCAGGGTATGACAAAGAATTCTTAACAACTAAAGGCACAATTAATGAAACTAAATACTCTATAGAAAGGACCTTCATGCTCCTGAGCATGGGGCAGCATGCCCACTATCCCAGCTATGCAGGAGGCTTAAGGAGAAGAGTCATAGATTTGGGTTAATCTAGACCACCTAGTATGCTGGAAACTCTACATTCAATCCCCCTCAATCCTCCATGATGGTGGGAGAGAGCGGGAGACAAGGCCTAGTATGCTGGAAACTCTACATTCAATCCCCCTCAATCCTCCATGATGGTGGGAGAGAGCGGGAGACAAGGCCTAGTATGCTGGAAACTCTACATTCAATCCCCCTCAATCTTCCATGATGGTGGGAGAGAGCGGGAGACAAGGCCTAGTATGCTGGAAACTCTACATTCAATCCCCCTCAATCCTCCATGATGGTGGGAGAGAGCGGGAGACAAGATAGGAAAGAATTATGGAAACCTCCCGAAGTACAGACCAAAAGTCAGGAAGGGAAGAGAAAGGTGAGGAGTGGGAAATAAATGGGAAAAGAGCAGTGAAAGGGGAGGGAGGCTCAGAAGCCCTGGCTTCTGAACTACAGGACATCTAGAGATGAAGGACAAGAAGCGGAGGGAGAAAACACCTACAAGCGTTTTCTAGAATTTAAATACAGGACCTGACACACAGAAAAGAACACACCATAACAGATGTATTTAAAAGGACCCCATCTAAGGCATACTACCCTGCAGTTTCAAACCCTGAGGGACAAAGGAATGGTTCTGCAAGTCTTCAGAAAGTAAGCTATGGAGACAAGGTAGAATCCCCAGAGACAGTTGTCTTAGAAAAAGGGCCAGAAATCATGGTGGTCCAAAGGAGAGCTTATTCTGCAGAGTGGACAGTGTATGTGGAGAATTAGAAATTTTTGACACTTGTTATCAAGATCTTGACTGCCTTGTGCTCTTATGAAACTGCAGACAGACTGAACAGGAAAACCCAGCACAGGCTTAATACTCTTGGGTGGCCTGCCAGGGTCAGGTCCCTGCATTCCTCCTCTAGTTCCACCATCTGAATGAGCTAATGATACTCAGGCTGCTCACACTTTTGTGCTCAGTACCCTGGGCATTGAAAAGGCCATGTGACTGCTAGATATCAAAGACATTGATCACACAATCACCCAAAGCTGTTCATTTCACAGGGTTCAGATGGAGGTAACTATAGACAAGGAGACAGTAGTAACGTCTGAGAAGGGCAATACGAATGGACTGGGCTCACTGAGGCCTGCTGGTACTGTTCTTGATTAAAGTGCTAGGCCTCAATTTAACCACTGCTATATTCAAAATTGTAACACATTTGAATTGAAAACATTGTGCTCTCAGTTGCTCATGAAATTTCAAGGGATAACAGAAATTCTGCTTTATCATAATCCCGTCTGCAATTCTGCACCATACAAATTTATACAGATGTAAACTTGTAGTGATATATAAAGCCTTTGTGTCTGGCTTAAAGCACAACGTATAATAAATCCTCTGCATTTGGCTCTGAGGAAATGTTTCAACAAAGCCTTTAGTATGTTTGGGTCTATCAGTAGAGGCTGAGAAATTGTTTTGAGACTGTTTGAAGCTTGAAGAAATGTCGTCTCTCTGGAGAATCTGCACTTGGTGCTATGTGAGAGCTTGTGGCTGCACCAACCTTGGTCTGAAGACATTCCTGGCAGCCCTGGACTTCTTACTTTTGATTATGGCTGCCACATCAATAGGGACTGAGATTTGTGTGGGTTGTCTGCTTTCATGGACTGTAAGAGCAAGATAACTTTGGAAGCTGGAATCTTCCCCAACCCTAATTAACTTTGTATATGTTTGAGTAAAGTAACTGGAACGAGGTAGCTTCTCTACTACATCACCTAAGACCATCAATAACAATATAAATGTAAAATTTTATTTATCACTTAATTTGCTGAACTTTATATGAGGTAGCCTCTCTACTCCGGCACCTTTTATAAGGCATGCAACTGAATGTTTTAAATGTTTTCTTTTCATGTATCCTTGTAACTTTTCAGGACAGCTTTTTATTACCTCATTTTACAGATGGGGAAATAAATAAAATGAGATCAAGTAACCTTTTTAGAATGGCAGTTTGTATATTACAGAGCCTGGATTCAAACCTAGAACAAAAAGCTATAAATCCTGGATTATTTCCACTGTTGAACAGTGGCCAGTCTTCTATCATGAATAAACCAAGGAGCAAAAAGGAGACCTACTTGAAAACAGGAGATAATAAATTATATTATGTTTCAAAAATCTCACCCCAACAAGAATGAAAATATCCTTCAAAGATCAATAAAAACCAATATCCTGGCAATTCCATCTTAAATTTTATTTATGTTATAAAATTTGGGGGCAGAAGACAGCTATGATCATTAAACAAAGGCCCACGAGGGTTAGGTGGTTAAGAGTGCACGGACAGTTGCAGGTAGTCAGCTGACAGTGTGAGCACCAGGCAAGGCATAAGGGAACAATCTGAAGGCTCCCTCTCTGAGTGCGGTTCTTGTGCTACTTTAGATTACTTCAGTTCTGGCATGAAGCAGAAACAGGGAAAGACCAGAGTAGATTAGTCATAACAGATGGTGTTTACATCACAGTCTATAAGAGTACTTTTCTGATCATTTAGCAAAAATAAAGCCAAAGGTGGGAGAAAGGAAGAAGGTGTGTGTGTGGGGGGAACCCTGTAAGTCATAGAACTTGAGCCATCAGAGCCAAATAAAGCAATGCATTCACTGGTTTTAGAGATGGACTTTTTTTTTTTTTTTTTTTTTTACCAAGTTCAGTGAAGTAGATGTAAAACTAAGCATGAGTAAAATGTTCTTTTAAGGACTTCATCATAAAAATACAAGTTATTTCTATAGACACTCATCTATAATGAAACAGAGGCTTCATACTAGATTGTCTACAGAAAAGATTAGAGAAGGATTTGATACCACAGTAGGGCAAACAGGCCAGCCTAGAAAAAGTGCCTCCTTTTCCTTTCCTTAATCAATACATTATCACCAAGTTCAGACTACATGGGTCATGGATGTTGGGCCCTAGAGACAGATTGAGATGAAAAACTCGAGAAATTTAGAAATACATATATGCCCAGATCTGACAGTCACACTTCCATGAGTATCTTCCAAATATTTTGTTGATGAACAAAATGGCATATGTATAGTCACTTGTAATACTGCCTCTGCTTAAAAAAGGTGGATACAACTTATTTTTTTAATGGGGTGTGAATAAAAGTGTACACCTAATATAATAGAATATAGTTGTAGAAAACAAGAATGATAACTCAAATAAAACAACTGAAAACAACGCAAGGTTGGACAATGTACATGTCGTTTAAGTGGGGAAATAATATATATAGGTTTATATTTACATAAAAGAATACAGGAGACAGAACAAAACAATGTGATAGTGACGCATACAAAGCTCCCTATTTTTATAGCTGTTTTTAAAAAAACTAGAATAACTCTACTAATATTTAAAAGAAAAGCCTCAGGGCAGATAAATTATAACTCTCAGCAGTTGCTCAGAGGAGGAAAAACAGAGAAAAGGAAAAGGCTGTGCTATTTGAGTTCAGCTGGCAGGGAGGTCAGCTGTGTGGTGGTAGGCAGCCACGTGGCTGGGAGGGAAGGGCTTGAGGAGTGAAGCCAAAGCACTGGAAGCCCAATGTGTTAGGAAGGATGCTTAGAAAAGAGAACAGGAAAAGGGAAAACTGCTTCCAAGTAACTCAGAAAAGCAGGCAGCCTTCTGAAGCTGGTGTCTGTGGTTCTGTAAGAGACTGCCTGCTGTGGGGGTAGGAATTCCAGGAAGAAGTACACTATCTCATTGGAGGGATGATTATTCTACCTTCTCTTTAGGACGGCTTAAGGTGAGTCTACTTTTGAATCACATACAGGTGACATTCAAATGGTTAATTCTGATCTAAAACCACAGCCCTTTCTCTCTCCAAAATATATACTTAAGGAGCAACGAACAATAAAAAAGTTAGGTAAACTAATGCAGCAAAATATTTTTTCAGCTACACGTTTCTCCAGGAATAGTTAAGAAAAGAAAATAACTAAGGCACTTATTTTAGCTTAGGGGAGGACAGTAGAGATTTAGTTTAAGATCAGTTCATGTTTAAAGGAAACCTGGAGTTTAGAGTCATTTGAGGCCTTGGAGACTTCTCAAGGTAGAAATCCTAAACTGGTATGTCCTTTGCTCTCCCCAATCAGAAAACCCTGTACTGGGTTTCCTCTAACCACTTATTTTGGTCTGCTCTTCAAACTGCTCCTAAATGGAAACTCTGTACATCAAATACATCACAGAGCCCTCATACAGAACTAATCACTGAGTTAAGACCACCTTTTCCTTTGGCTATTTCAGAGTGACAATGATGCATTTCTCAAGCAAGAACTCAAGAGCTCGTGTCACACCAAGGCTCTGCCAAGAATAAACTCATGAAATCTGTGGAGCTGGCTGGGAATGAAACACTGGCCTCCAGGTAAATAGGAGTTCTATCCACTCTTTCCTGAAATACCACAAAAGAAGAGATATTTCCAAGGGCTTGAGGAAGAACCACTTTGCTTTTTTTAAAAGCGTTTTGTGCTTTTTTTTTTTTTTTTAAGGTGTTTTAAGTGAGTCTAAAAGGGGGAAATAAAAAATAAAAAAATGTAGGGTTACCCACACAAGTCCACTCCTACTATACTTATCTTCTAGGTCTTTTTTTTTTTTTTTTTTTTTTTTTTTCGAGGATGCATCATCTCTAGCAGCCGTTATGGTAGGTAAAATACCTACTTTTTCAAAGGACAACCAACCTCATATGCTTACCTAGTCATGTCATCTACAGGGAGGAAAGGATCCCTCAGCTGTTAGATAACTCATGCTGGGCTTCCTCAGCTTCTCTTGGAGATCAGATGGGAGAAAAGCTGTTAAGAGAATACCTGGCCATAAAGGGGTAATAACTGCTAAGAATCAAACTTCGGGAGAAATAACCTTATGGACAATTGAGGGAGTCTTCTCAAGAAACCAAAGAATTATCAGAACACCTCCATACTGAAAACTTACTCCAATTCTCATTCAATAAGAAAAAATTCTTCCTGTAGTACCTATAAATGTGCGAACACACCAGGACTAAGTTGATATTCAGTCAGAATGGCCAGATGTCTAGATAGAGTTCTATTGAGGTAAGACCTAATCACCTAGAGTGCTATGTACAAAAATTCTAAGGCGACTGAGCTTGGGCTAAGTCCAGATTCCACAAGACTGGCTCCTATGAGAAGAAAACAGGCAAGAGGTGGGAATTCTGCTAGGTGGAACATTAAATTTAGAGTCAATGAATCTATCTACTCAAAAACCTGTAGGTACATGGGGTGCCAAGCCTAGTTCACAAATCAAAGTATCTGTACAAGAGACAGGCACGCACACACAGTACACAGGCACATGCAGGCTGAACACCCGTACATAAAACAAACATCCATAAAATAAAATAAAAAAGAAAGGACTAGGTAGAATCAGAGAATGGAGACTCAAAGGTTAAACAATTTAAACAAACAGTCCAAACGAAGGTTACCACTATCTATCATGTTTTGATTTCCTATCATTCTCCATAGCACACATTTCAGCTTTCTTAAGGTTTACCAGGTCTCTGCTGTGCTGAATTGTGTCCCTGTATCCTCTTAAATGGTATGTTGAAGTCCTAAACTGCAAACCTGTAGACTTGTCCTTAAAATAGGGAGACTATGCAGGTAGGCAAAAACCAATCACATCCCCTTAGGAATGGATCTTCCCACTGGCTGCAAAAGGCAAACCTGAAGAGACTGAAATCACAAAAAGATTCAAGGAAAGGACCCTGCTGATGACCTTGAAAGAGAAAGCTTCGGTATCACTGGGAAGGCACATGGCAGGAACTGTATGTCTATAACCTGACCCAGGAAAGATAATTGCAGACCAGTCTTACAAACAAAACAATCAATTTGCCAGCAACTAAGGGAGCTTGGAAAAGAATATCTGTGCAGAGTCCAGCCCAACCAACATCTTGATCTCATTCTTGAAAGGAGTCTAAGTATAAAACCTAGCTATAACCATTCAGATTTCTGACCTACAGAGCTGTGAGCTAATAAGTGAGTGCTGTTGTAAAACCATTAAATCACCACAATTCATTATGTAGCAATAGAAAACAAATATGAGATTTTATTTGACTATTTTGAGGGTTCAATAAAAATTCTTTCTAAATGATATAAATAAGTGTTATTATCCAGTTGATATTTCTAAACAGAAATCATTTTCCATAACTCATCTAATTAGTCTAATTTTCTTTCTTTCTTTCTCTATTTTTATAGCTTTGTCTTACTATGTTGTGGAATGGTATAAAATACATACCTCTCTGGGATAGGACCCATGTGTGATGAAACGTGTATGTGAGGGTGTGGGTGTAAATAAATCAGAGGAAGGAAGATGTTATCAAAGGTTAGTAAGTAAAGTGCTATGGATCTAACCTCTAAGACTATACAGTAGGCCTAATGTTAGCATGCACTGACAAACAGAAAATGTTTGTAAGAATAATTTATCACATATGTAGTTATTTTGTTTGACATCAAAATTTCACAGATTTGTTTTGTGTTTTCATAGTGTAAGGGACACGGAAGAAAACACAAAATAATTTATATTTTCTATGATACAATAAGTTATATAAGACTAGGTGGTGGTGGCCCACGCCTTTAGTCCCAGCACTCTGGAGACAGAAGCAGATTTCTGTGAGTAAGAGGCTAGTCTGGTCTACAGAGCTAGTTACAGGACATCCGGGACTAACACACACAAAAACCCTGTCTCAAAAAAAAGTTACATAAAGAAACACTAATAACATATACCTAACCCTCCTAATGGAAACTACTAACAGACCTGTGAGAGCCTTATAAAAGAATCGAAATATATGTTCAAAGTACAAAAGGTTTCATCCACTTCACTTCAAAATATGGGAATCGCCAGGCAGAGGCAACGGGCAGTGGCGGTGGTGACGCACACCTTTAATCCCAGCACTAGGAGGCAGAGGCAGGGGGATCTCTGTGAGTTAGAGGCCAGTGTGGTCTACAGAGTGAGTGCCAGGACAATCAGGGCTGTTACAAAGAGAAACCATGCCTAAAAATAATAATAATAATAATAATAATAATAATAATAATAATAATAATTTGGAGTCACAACCTGCCTTTCATTTTATAATTGCTTCTTTTAATTTTATAATGTACTATGGGCATTTCCCCCAGTTATTTTATATCCTTATAACATTATTTTTTAATAGAAGCACACTAAAAATACAAATTGATACAATTTAATTAACCGATCTACTGTTCCTACTATAAGCAATGCATCTTTTCCCTTCTATCTTTGTACACAGATGATGTTATTTCCTTAAACTAAACTCTTGCAAGTAGAATTACTAGGCTGGCAAGTATCTCTGCATAGTTAAATCTTCTGCATATTCTTTCAGTACTTTTATAATTAAAAATGGATTATTTTTGAGAGGTCTGCCAGTTGTTCTAATTATGCTTTTTGAGTAATTCAATACCATTTAAGGCATTCTGAGGGCAAGTGTCTCCTACATCCTTTTGGACATTTATTTGTATAAATCAAGTACAGAATGATTTTGCCAAGGATTCCTAAAGAACTGTTGAAATTATTAAATATGTAGAATAAACTGGGTGATGCTTCTATGGTTTTTCATTCAATTTTTTTTTTTTTTTTTTTTTTTTTGTCTTTTGATAGTTTCTTATTTTCTCTATATATGTCTTGCCTATTTCCTTTTTGGGTTTAGTTTTAGTATTTCATATACTTTCCTCCATGTTTTCTAATAATTTACTGCTCAAATACTGGCAGTATATTAAACATTTGTATCACATTTATATGCTGTCATGCACTGAGAATATGAGGTGCCCCCACAAATGACCATGTATTGAAGACTCAACCCTTAGGTGGTGACAATGCTGAGATGTGAATGGGTTGTGAATGTGTGAATTTCATCAATCCCTTAAATCCACCGGTGAGTTTATACTAAAGGGACTCTTAGAAGGTAGGGCACAAAGTAGATCACTGGAGGCATGACTTGATCCCTTCTTGACTCTTTCTCTCTGCTTCCCAGCTGCCATAAAATAATCAGCTATTGTTTCACATGCCCTCCCACTGCAAGTTCTATCCCATCACAGGCCTAGAAACATAGAACCAAGTAACCCTAAAGTAAAACCTCTAAAACCATGAGCCAAAATATAAATCTGTACTCATTCAGCTTGTTTCTCTCAGGTATTTTGTCACAATGTCAGAAAGGTTAATTCAAATGTATCATACAAAGATACATAAAATATATTTTACATATGTATCATATTCTACATATATTATAGCGCTTTCTCTAACCAAACTTTACTATTCATTACTTTTTAATTTTATTTTTACTCTAGATAACACCTAAAATTTTAAGGTTAAAAGTAATAATTGTCAATCGTTTTGTAAATATTTACATAGTCTATTGCTTAAAAACGCATTTTAAGTCATTTAATACTATAACACACTTCCAGCCAAGATACATAGACCATTACCATTCCTGATGTTAGGGAGAGCCAGATGGGTAGGTGAACTTCTATTTTCAGCAGCTTCTTTCTTCTGGGTAACTGTCGAAACAAAGCTGCTCAAACTGGAAATCTGGCTCTTGGATCCTCTGTCCAAGCCCTAAAAAAAAATCATTTAAAATTGTGACATAATGTCTCCTGACTGTAGTTAAGTAATTTTATTATAGGAAAGTGTTATCATAGATACTTAGATTTTATGACAGAAAGACGATGAAACTATTACATATGTAACTGACCAAATTCTCTTAGTATAATCAAACCCTGTCAATCATCTAAGTACTTACTGTTAGTATTCAGGCAACTCTACTGGCCTGTCTTTGGGGTTCTGACAGGATACACCCTCAGCTGTAGCCACTAAGAGCACCACCTGTGCACATTCACTGTGTTCCCTTAAAACAGGGCCCTGTCCACCTCCCATCCTTCTCTCTCTTTTTCTTTCCTTCTCTGTTTGTCCCTGGTCCTTTCTTCTACCCTGCTGCTCCTGTCTCTGGAGGCTGGTCTCTCTCCCTCCCCTTTCCCCCTTTGATGATCACTTTCTCTAATAAAAAAAAAAAAAAAAAAAAAACCCACTCTGCTTGAACCCTGTAGAATGGCATCTTTCTCTCCTGCACTGCTTTTCTTAAATTACAACACTTACAAACTGGTAAGATTTAGAAAGGGGACGGTGGTAATATATTTATTTCATAGTTATGACAGTTAACAAATTCTCCTCACAGAGTAGTTACTACTCCTTCCTTGTACACAATGTATACTCCATAAATCTTAACTATTTTAACTATGTATTTAGATAATACTGTTTTTATGAGCGCCAAATTTATAAGTTTTAATATTTTATGAACTACATTACAGGTTTATTAAATTTTTTTAATAATCATCTACTCCAACTTTAAAAATTCATATAAAATGGTAAATCCTTTAGTGTTGTTTTTTTCCAAGCATTATAATTAAATTGTGGGTATACCAGGATTAAAAAGTGTTCTAACCATGTAGGATCCCTTAGGTAGAGACCATAGAGCACTTAAAAAAACTATCCATTAACACATTTTCTACCCCAACAACTCCAAAAATTCTTAAAACATTTAATTAACTCATATTGTTATATATATATATATATATATTATAAACACACACACACACACACACACACACACACAGAACAATTAAGCAGCAGGGCTGACTTTAGGCCTTTTCTTAGGTCTTTGATCGTTATGAACGTATGTTTCCAGACCTTAGGTTGTTTTGTTTTGAGACAAGACCTCACTATGTATCCCTGCTGACCTGAAACTTGGTATATGGCTTAGACTGCCCTTGGACTCCTCCTGTCTCAGCCTCCCCAGTGTTGAGATCACAGATACACACCACCATACCCCACTTTTAAGCTCCCAGAATCTTGAGAATAGTAGTTAACTTCTTAATATACTTTGCTCACATCGTGTGTGCGTGCATGCATGCATGCGTGCGTGCGTGCGTGCGCGCGCGCGCGTGCGTGCGTGTGTGTGTGTGTGTGTGTGTGTGTGTGTGTGTGTGCAGCCTCAGGGAATCTGCTCTCTTCATCCACCATGTGGATGCAAAGTGAATGAACTCAAGTCAGCAGTCTCAGTGGCAAGCACCTTTACCCACAAAGCCATCTTCCCAGCCCAACATCTACTTTTTAATCTAACGGTAGTTTTATTTTCATAGTAGCAAAACAGTTTCTTTTTTTACTTCTTTAATTACTCACCAGATTAGTTTCATTTACCCTTTTAAAACCAATGTACACATAATACAGCAGAAGCATTTGTGCTCACCAAATATTCATGTGCTCTCTTCCTGTCCTTTTCTAGAGCCATCAATAACTCTGATGGGCTACACGTAGAAATAACATCTATCAGTTCTGGAAAGAAGTGTGGACACGTGTAAGACTGGTGGGGAATCCCAGCTCTCTGCTGTCTCCTAGCACTGTGGCAATACCAGATGATAAGAGCTGAGGTTCTGGATTATTCATGAGCTTGGGTCTTGAGTGATGGATTATACAGAGCAGAGCCACTTCTGATCCACAGGCTATACACAAACAATAATACAACTTTTCCCCCCTCAGACAGGGTTTCTCTGTGTAGCTTTGTAGACCATACTGCCCTCGAACTCACAGAGATCTGCCTGCATCTGCCTCCCAAGTGCTGGGATTAAAGGCATGCACCACTACCATCCAGCTAATAAAACTTTTTTTAAACACTGAAATTAAAAGAGCTCAAAGAAAATAAATTGGAGACACTACACACATAGTGTTTACATTTTTGGATATAAGCTACTTTGTAAATCTTATTTCATATGAAGCAAAAAAAAAAAAAAAAAAAAATCTAGGACAGCTAAAACAATCCTGTACAATAAAAGAACTTCCAGAGGTATCACCATCCCTGAATTCAAGCTGTACTACCAAGTTAAAGTAATAAAAACTACATGGTACTGGCATATAAACAGGCAAGTGGATCAATGGAATGGAATCAAAGACACAGACATAAATCCACACACATATGGACACCTGATTTTTGATAAAGAAGTCAGGAAAACACATGGGAAAAAGAAAGCAACTTCAAAAAATGGTGCTGGTCTAACTGGATATTGACATGTGGAAGAATGCAAATAGATCCATACTTATCAAACTGCACAAATCTGAGCTCCAAGTGGATCAAAGACCTCAGCAAAAAACCAGACACGCTGAACCGAATAGAAGTGAAAGTGGGGGACAGCCTTAAACATGCTGGCACAGGAAACAACGTCTGAACAGAACACCAATAGTACAAGTACTCAGAACAAAAATTAACAAATGAGACATCATGAAACAGAACAGCTTCTGTAAAGCAAGGGTCACTGTCAACAGGACAAAATGACAGCCTACAGAATGGGAAAAGATTTTCACCAACTCCACAACTGGGCTAATATCCAAAGCATATAAAGAACTCAAGAACTAGATAGACATCAGCAAACCAAATAATCCAACTAAACAATGGGGTGCACATCCAAACAGAATTCTCAACAGAGGAATCACAAATGGCTAAGAAATGCTTAAAGAAATGTTCAACATCCATAGTGATCAGGAAATGCAAATCAAAACTACTAGCAGGGGGACTGAAATTATAAAAATATTATACCCTTTCTTATGCTTAGACCTGCCACACATACTATAATTGACTTTCAGGATTTTGAGTCTTGTCTGGAGTTCTACCGAAGAACACTAGAGATGAAATTTTGGAATAGGGCCAGCCAGCCTGAAAACAGTGGGCTGTATGTGTTGAAGAATAGACAGCAGCAAGATACTCAACCAGCTGTTACAGACTGAAGCACAAAGAACCGGGGGTGGAGGGTGCAGGGGGTTGAACTTTAAAACTTCATTGAGAAAAAAAAATATACTCAAAATATTTCAACCTAGTAAATAATAGGATTCATTCTCTGGGCAGAGATGGCCCATGAATTTACTAAACAAGTTCATATTTCAAGCAGCAAAAAGTTTTATGTAGTAATTATAATTTTTATTTTGCTAGTACCAAACATGGGCCTCCACAGTTTTCTGACTACATACGCATGAAGGATATATGTAACATTACAATCTTAAGTAATATTGTACGACCCTCAGAATGAGGACTCTTCCAGGTTCGGTCTATACCCCAAGAACTCAATGTCCAGTCCAGCTGCTGCAAAATGCAAGAGGCTTTAATGAACAGGAAACGTTTGCGCAAACGGGCTCCTCCAGCGCACAGGCTAGAGAGAAGCCCCCTCCCATGGGCCCAGGTGTTTTTAAAGGCAAACCCACAAGCTTAGGGAGGGGGTGGGACCCTCTGTCCACTGAGTACATGACCCTTGGAGGCCGGACTCGCTATTAGGGTCAACAGTCCTTAGGGCCTCAGGGTGTGCTGATTAATTTTGTCTGGGCAAACCAGAGTTGCAGCTATCTCTTGTTTCCTATTCACCACCTGCTGACTCACAGGAAAGGAGGGGCAGTGTGAATTCTTCTTATCTCAGGGCCTTGTGAGAGGAAGCTAGCAAATTCCAAGGAACAGATATTGGTTTCCAGGTTAGTCCATCATTAACATTACTTTTTAGGTCTTTCAATATCAAAAAGTTAAATAGACAAATGCTTAGAATACCTACTCTGCTCATGTTAACATATAATGATGCATTTTCTTTTTCTTTTATAATGATGTATTTTCAACCTTATTTTCTTTGAATATTCGAGTCCTACTTTAAAAGTTTACTGAGGAACAATATGAGTCAAACTTCTAATTTCTTAAATCACATTTTTCTATTAGATGCCCTAAGTGGAAGTATTCAGGCTTCACTGATCACTTTTAAGTACTAATTTCTGTTGTGTATTTGATTTAGTGCCTCCAAAAACTGCCTTAGAAGATAAACATTTTTGCGTCTTCTAAGACAATAAAGGTATAATTGCCTCTGTTTCATCACACAATGCTATAAAATGGTTATATCTCCCCCTATCATACAGTCTCTGAAATAAAATATTTTAAATTGAATTTCTATGTCTGCAAATCCAACCTTCACTCTCAAGGAATCCAGAGTAGGCCACCTATAATAGATACAAGATAGATAGAAGAGTAAATGGTTTCCTGAGGTATTCAGTGAAGGTTATTATGTCAAACAAGTAGCAGGCAAATACATCTGTATGCTCTAAGTTAAATAAGCAATCCTTAGGATCTCTTGCTTGTCGATTTCCAAAACAAACTCTCCTAGCTACCAATCAGGAGCATATAAGATGTATGTGTATTCAGAATCCATAAAAGAACTATTTGGGGTCTTGATAGCAGATATGTTCTCTCTCTCTCTCTCTCTCTTTCTCTCTCTCTCTCTTTTAATTCTTTCCCTACAGTTAAGATGCTGGATTACAAAATACCAAGTACTAACTTTATATTTTTAAATCATGAATTTTCAGCTACTCTTAAGCTGTGAACTCTTTTTTTCTAAACTAAATAGCACCAGCCCTCAAGAAGAATTTTAATATGAACTGTATCCTTTAAAGGAGAGTAATAAAGATTTTGAAATAATTTCATTATTGCTTAATTGGCATAAGGTTCACTGAAGATACAATTTGACTTTTTTTCTTACAAGACTACAAGCTAGAACTAAAATTATTTTCCACAATAAAAGTCACAATGCAATCAATCTTAGAGACAACCAACCCTTAAAGGTACTAGCACTTAAGCACAGAACTTTAGTGCTCAGTTAACATCAGGAGGCAAGGTGGCCTCTGAGATTTATTCATGTGCTGCACACCACACACACACACACACACACAGAGTAAAGTTGCATAAAGATATTAGCCCTACACATGGAAATGCTTTGAGGCTTTATTTTTGTGTGCATGCCTGAGTGTGTCTGTGTAATTAATATGTGGGTATGTGTGTAGGTGTACAGAGGCAAGAAGAAGGCATCAGATCCCCTGGAGCTGCAGTCATAGGTCATTGTGAACCCTCCAACACGGGTGCTGGGAACTGAAATCCACTCCTCTGGAAGATGGCTCTGAACCACTGAGCCATCTCTCCAGACCCAAATATTATTTTTACAATAAGGTCACAATTCTACAACTAATTAATAAGAATCTTGTTGTTCTTTGGTTAAAAAAAAAAATCTAAATTAATACCAAGTTAACTTTATTGTACCTCTGATAACTAAATTTCAGCATAACTTTTCAATTCAGCCTAATCAGTAAAACTTCAATATATTTTATATTTAAAACATGCATTAATATTCATTCCAGTATTTGATCTCTTCTACCCCTGGGAATGGAACATGACTGGGAACACGCTGGGAAAGTGTTACACCACTGGGCTACATACTAGCCCAACTATATTCATTCTTAATATTTTAACTGCTATCTAAAATGTTACATAGATTTCTCTTAAGATAGGACTATCAACTTAAGAACAACTAATTATTTATTTAAGGCTCACTGTAAACATTTTTCCATACATTTAATTGTAATGCTAGAAAAAAGTAGGTGAAACTCAGAAATCAAAGCTTCTCAAAGCCTGCTCAGCTCTGCCCACCTCCTCATTCATCCATCTTTTTCTTCTCAACTCTAAAAATAAAGGGGATCCTTTTAAAACACAAGACCAAAAGAAGTTGCTATTTCTGGTAACACTACACTAATACCCCATCTGCAGCTATTTTTTCTTCTTCAAGAAGAAATTCATATGAAGTCTCACATATATCAGTGTTGGAGAGTTCAGAGTGCAGGGCATCCCTTAGCTCTGCGAGGATGGGGCAGGGATGCACTGGTAAAGGCAACAGATACAGAGCTTACATTTGATACAGAGGGCTGAGAAGAGATACCAAAGTAATAGGAATAGCAAGGGCTGGCTGACTTACAATTTCTCAATACAGAAGTAGATTTTCATGTGTATTATTTTAGATTTTATAATATTTTGTGAGTAGGGTACTATTATTATTTTCCTCACTATATCAACAAAGAATTACAAGTATCAAAGTGGTCTCACCCTTAACATTTTTCAGGCATTTTCTGGCTCACAATTTAGAAACACATTTTTCTTTGATTTAAATATAGTCAAATTATTTTTGCTTTATATCTTGGATTAAGCAAGAATGGGAGAATACGCAGATGTGCATTCTGGTTTTGCAGCCAAAATAAAAAAAAAAAAAAAAAAAAGAGGTTGAGAGACTTTATAATCCACTCAAAATTAGACACCCAGGATATGTATTTATAAAGCTACCATCTCTCTCTCTCTCTCTTTTTTTTTTTTTTACTGAAAACTCTTTAAGAACTATTTTAATCTCTCTGAGAGGTTATTTTTACTTTATCAGACTGTTTTGTTTTATATAGAATTTAATTACATATTCATAGCATAACATTAAACCCAAATGATCAAATATTCTAGAATATACTTTTTCCCCATACTATTCTATATTTGGAAACAAGTTTAAACATGTTGCTGGACCACATCCTCTTTTCCAAATTGGAAATGCTGCTTTAGGTAGAGGCTCTTTGTGCCACATGTTGCTGCCAGAGATGGATACGGGGAAAGAACATGCTTTTGAAACTACCTTAGTATCATTTTACTCTTTAGCAAGGTATAAGAAATCTGACTTAAATGTCTGTCCTGAAAAAATGGGATAATAACTTCTACATTGGGTTATTGTGTGATTGTTGTTGGTTGTGTTAACTGACTAAATGACACATGAAAGATGCATAGCACAGAGAGAGTATGCACTTAAGAGTTGTTATTATATACATTTCTGAGAGAAAGAGACAGGGAGGAGACAGAGGAGAGAGAGACAGAGAGAGACTTACTTATGTAGTCCCAACTCTCCTGGAATTCAAGAGACTGGTCTACTTCCCTCTCCCCACAGTGCTAGACTGAGAGCGCATACCACCACACCAGGTCACATATTTTTAAAATCTGTACTTTATTAAATTATGTAAGATATACTCACCATTATTTAGAATATAACAGACAAAAGGCTAAGGCAATTCCATATATAAGACTGTTCCAAATGCTAAGCATTATATACAACCACACACACACACACACACACACACACACACACACACACACACACAGAGTTTTGAAATCTTACTGAACTGCTTTTTGCCTTTTTTTTTCCTTCTGGGAAACTTTTTGTTTGATTTTCTTCACACTGTGTGGACTCTTCCACCCTGGACACTTTATTCTGTGCTCACCATCTCAAGCATGAACCACAGCCGTCCTTCCTTCACTTTCTTCCTCCTCCCTCCCCCAGTCTAACTATACACTACCAGGAATTTCATTATGCTGTTCTTCTATTCAAAGAGTTCCAAAGGCTTCCCATTAACCACAGGGGAAACGGCCGACTTCTCCAGCCCCCATGCATTTTTACTTACCTCCCACAAGTCCCCAGCACACTTCCCCTGGGCCTGTTTTATTACTCCCTAATTCTTCCCTTTAGGCTTGCTCATGTTTTTTTACCCACTGTTTACTTTGCATACTTGTTTTTGCTCATCCAGATCCTATCATTCCTTGAATGGCCAGCCAGCTTTTTTTAAAAAATTACTTTTATTTCAAGGCCTTTCTTCAGTTGTGCTCATAATGATATCCTACATTACAAACTGTTTCTGTTTCTGTAGCTTATTGTGATGCTTACATATTGATTTGTTCTTTATCCATTAGCCCCAAATCACCTGAGTCAGGACCTCATCAGTAAGCTTTGTCTTTCAGTGATAGGCAGTTCCATCTTGGTTCAAAGGTTCCAGTGACCCCATTTATACAGAACACAAACTTGTCATTCTCATCCTCCATATATACATTTTGTGTCTTCCATCAAACTCTTCTCTCATCTACTTGACACAATTCTTAGTCTTTTATTTGTGGGCAAAATTCCCTTTGAAATTCTAAACTAAAGAAGGAGATGTAACTCAGTGGTAGAATGTATGTGCACAAAGCCCCAAGTGATCCTCAGCAACACACACACACACACACACACACACACACACACACACACACACACACGGAGAGTTTAAATCGATTTCTCTTTACCTCCCCAGTTTATATGAAATTTACCTTTCTTGAACCAATTTTATTCCTTGGTATATCCTATTCCATGGAGAATCTCTCTCCTGTTCAGCTCATTAAATATCAAATCAAACTCATCCCCTCTTGCCTCAGTTAATTCTGCCTCTCCTTTAGAGTATTTTCTCCTTTTATGTTTTTCTAACATTGTATTAAATCAGTAATGAATTTATGACATTCATCCATGTCAACTTGTGAACCTTGGTGAATTCAGTATCTCCATCAGCAGCCCTTCACAGGCAAACACTACTTCAAATTCTTTATTACTCTCAGCTCTGGGCTTGCATCCCATCCACAGCACAAGGCGGAGTCTCCAATGCTGACAGTGCTCTGAGGGCTCTATCTGGGTTTCTTGAGCATCTCTCACAGGGTCACTGTAATAGCCATTCCTTTGAGCAGCACCACCCCAGCATCTCTCATGCAGCCACTATAACAGCCATTTCTAAGTAGTCTTGGCATGAGGGTGGAGTTTAAAAACACAGATCTTCTAATTCAGTGTGTACAGCATCAGTTTTCACTCTTAGCTATACCAAGGAGTTAAAAGAAAAATATAATGCCTCCACTTCATTCTCTGAATTTCTGATTTAAGGAGCTTGAAATGTTTCCCAGGGGATTTTATTGTGATTTCATCAAAGGCTGAAAACTAGGGTGGGTTGTAGGTTGGCCCTCACCGTGCAACCAAAGTAACTCTATGTGTCAGGGTCTTCTGAGTGCAGCTGCACTTGGCATTGAGGTAATTTCTCAGGTTCTAGCATTCTCTCTCCTATCCTACAAGGAGAAACTCATCCCCCCCCCCTTAAATCTTCAGAATAAACTTAAAATTTTAACCTTATTTAGGATCAACATAATTTGGTCTCTTCTTTGTTTTAGAGAGCTGTCACTCTTACTTGTTTCCACAGTCATAACCATGACACATTAATTTTCTGAAAAAGTCATGACTACAGGGCTACTTGAATTGAAACAAGCTCAACCTGGAAAGACAGAGCAAAAAGAATTACTAAAATGACACCTCCCCAAAGCTACTGATGTCAGTGAGGTTACTAAACAAACCTGGGTTCTGCTTAACGAATAAGGAGTCCAAAAACAACCTAAGAGGCAACCATCTTTCCCAGCCCACCATATTCCACCAAGCCTTTCCCCACTCACTGGAGAAGTCAGTCACCCTGTTGCCAGCTTCCCGGATCTTCAAGATCAGCCTGATTTTTCCTTAGGCCTCTTATTGTGATGCCCCAAAAAATTTCAGCTCTGAATATGTCCTTGACAGACAGACAGACAGACAGACACACACACACACACACACACACACACACACACACACACACACACACACACCTACCTACCTCTTAATGTGCCTTAAAGTGCCATTTAAATATCCAATAGCAGTACCAGGGTTGAAAGACCCTTTAAGTCACCACAGAAAATGTCTTCAGAGTCTCAAGTTTTTGATTCCAAACTGTTTTCTCCCTTAATATTTACTTAAAGATTTAAAATATTCTTAAACTACAGTCTTTTTTTTTTTTTTACTAGTCCACAATCCTGAAATAAATGTCTTTGCAATTCATTTGGTGGCAAAAACATGAATCTGACTTGAAATGATATGAGGCCTTATTCTATTTAGCACAATCAGACAATACATTTTCTACAATTTTTTAAATACCACTGATTTTGGGAAATTGGCTGGGAAGTCACTATAGGTATTACATGTAGTATATGTACTTAATGACTTTCTCAAAATCTGAAAAACTTGAAATTACAAAGATGTATGGGCTTCAGATATTACACATTAGACTTACATTCACACTGTTTCAACTTCTGTGATTTTTTTTTCATTACAAACCTTTCTTCCAGTTACATTGCTATAAATATAGATTTGAGGAAAGGTACTTGCCTTTAGAAACTAAAATCATTCATATAATTGCTTCTAAAAACAGATACATCTTTCTCCCTTAATAACCACCTTAGGAACAAAAACTGACGATGAGGTGATGGCTCAGCAGGAAAAATCACTTGCCCCCAGGTGTGGGGTACAAGTTCACCTCCTAGACATGGGGATCTGAGTTCACATCCTCAGAACCCAGGCAAAGATGAGTTCAGTGGTGTGTCTGTAATCCCAATACTCGTATAGATCAATACTAGTCAGTGATAAGAGAATCCTGGAAACCTGGTTTATGAAGATTCAGAAACAAGTGCCCTCGTCTCAAATAAGTTCAAAGATGAGGGCTGACACCAGAGGTTTTCCCCTGACCATTATACTCCCCGGCTCCCCCCCCAGACCCCCCCCCCCCGCACGCCAGACACACTCGCGCGCGTACACACACACACACACACACACACACACACACCCTAGACACATGTACACATTTGAATGACAAAACAAAACACATCGGTGTTAAGAAATCCTACTGAATAAACTCTGAAAACCCAGGGTACCACCAGTAGGAACCAGGACTAAAAATGGAATGACAAATTGCTTCACAGCATTTACCAAGGTAATCCCTAACCACAGCTGCAATTTACCAATCAGCTGTAGCCACGCTTTCAAATGTGTCACTGCTGTCCACGATTTGCTGCACTGACAGGATAAAAGAGTTGTCTTTAACAATTCTCAGTTATTACAGGCTTTAAACGTTTTTGAGAAACCTACCAAATCGTAAGCACTGACAGGATAAAAGAGTTGTCTTTAACAATTCTCAGTTATTACAGGCTTTAAACGTTTTTGAGAAACCTACCAAATCGTAACATTATTCCAATACTAACACTTTATAAAGAGGAGTGAGCTATTTTAGGTAAATTCTTAGTCATTTAAGAGGGCGGCTTGAAGAAACTAATTGCAAGTAGAAATTTAAAAATGTATAATATTCCCTAAACTTTTACTATTTTGTCATGTACAGATGTGTGACAAGTCATAATCTTTAAATACATGAAAGCAAACTTACCCAAAGTATTTAAATTAGTATGTCAAATAAAAATGTCAAAGTCAGAGAGGTTAAATGATTAGCAACCAGACTCACAACCACCAATAAAAACGGGGAAGGGAGAGAAGGGATGATGCCCCATGACATCATTTGGCAGTATGCAGTTTGAAGGCTGAGAGCGCCTTCCAAATAACCCTTGAAAATCCAGCTGGCAAATTACCCCTGTTAAGCATCGGTAACTGAGTTTTCAAAGAAGAAAAAGCCCCTCTCCTTTAAGTCACATGTCTGTACCACATGAAAAAAACCACAAATAAATAAAAATAAAAGCATCAGGAATGCATCTGCCTCCCACTACCCAGACAGTATAACCGAAAGGTCAGAATTAGGTGGAAACTCGCCTCGGAGTCTGCTCCATCTAAAGGGAGGAGAAAGGACAGAAAATAGGCAAGAAGCGAGAAGCGCTGCCTCGGCGCCCCCAGGGTAGGCTCTCCATCCCGGGGGACACAGTCACGGCCGCCCTCCAGACATCTAAGTGGGGAGCCAGACCCCAGAAAACAAGCGAACGCCCAGCGTCGGGCAGCGGACCACACTCCCCGAGTGTGCAAGGCAGGGCTGCCAAGTGTTGGCGCTTGCCCTCGAGGCGCGCCTTCCCCGGCCGGCGCTCGCGGTGTCCCCCGGCCCCCGCCGCACCTACCGCGGCTGCGCCGGCCGGCACGACGGGCGGCAGCTTCTCCCGCTCCGGCTCTTTGCCCTTCTTCTCTTCCGAGGCGGCCGCGGCCACGGCCGGCGACGCTCCGGGCGAAGGATCCCGAGCCGCCTCACTCATGTCTGCCCGGGCGGCTGGGGGGCGAGGCGGCGGCGGCGGCGGCGGCGGCCGGACTGCAGCCGGGGCGGGCGCTGCTGCTGCCGCGGCCGCGAGAGGGCTCTGGGCCGCAGCTTCCAACCGCCGCCGCCGCTCCGCCTCCGCCCGCCCGCCCGCGGCCCCGCGCACGCGCGCCCCCGCGCGGCCGGATGTCGGCGCGCGCGCCCGAGGCCGGCCGGCCGCCCGCCCGGCTCCGCCGCCCCCGCGCGCGCGCGCCCCGCCCGCACACTCGGCCGCGCGCCGCTCCTCGCCGCGGGTCGTCTAGGGCTCCGGCCGCGGCCTCGCGTCTCGAGCGAGGACCCGCAGCGGGAGGCGGCGTGGGCCCCGGGGAGGACGGCCTGGTGCCGCCATGTTGTTTGCGAGCTGGCGCTTGAGGCGAGGAGCCCGGGGCCGCGCGGTGGGGCTTCCCGGGAGGGTCTGGACCCCGGAGGGCCACAGGCCCGCAGAGGCTCGGGCTCGGACACCATCCCCGGCATCCTTGCATCTGGAGCGCCGGGCGAGCCGGGGACCTGTGACCTGGCCGCCGGCTGCGGGTCACGGCTGCTCTTGACCTCCGCTGCCCCGAGGCTGCTTGTCCGAGCATCCCTTCCCTGTGTGCCCGGCAGTAAAGCCTCATCCTACAGAAGAGCCTAGGGTCGGGAGAGGACAGTGCGGCACCGTGCTCCCCTCCCACACACACACACACACACACACGACGGGGCAGGCAGGGCGGCCAGGCCACACTTTTCCATTTCTGAGCCGCGGTCCTTAGCGACTGCCAAATCCGCCTCTCGCTTTCCGTGCCCACGCGCCTACATTTCGCTCCTTCCCCATCCTCCGTTCCCTCTTATTCCCTGTCCCCTTCCGTTTATAAGTTACAGATGGACATACCCAAACTGCCGAGTAATCCTTAATAAACCTCGTAATAAATGATGGGTAAGAACGTTAAAAATTGAATTGTTTGAAGTCATGCTGTTAAAATATCCCCCACCTCCACCGCTGAAAGACGTAGACAATTTCCTTTCTCTCCGCGCCCCCTCCTTTTCCTTTTATCAGTCTGCTGGAATGGCAGAGACACCTGCTGATGGAGGGAGAGGATGGAAGGGAGGAAAGTAGTCGCTGTACCACTTACTAAAAATAGAGAATTTCTCGACATTGAGGTCCTTGGCTTTTCAGTTGAGACTTCGTTATTTTATTCATGGCGAAGTGAATTTTCTAATCCAAGAATACTCAGATCCAAATACAAGAAGCAAGAATATCTCTGAAACAAACTCAAAGGGGATTTGGAGGATGTCATTTTATATAACTCGGAGTCGACAGAACTGAATATGAGTTGCAGTTCTTCATGGCACAAGACTTTTTTTCAAGTCCAGAATTTGCAGCAAGCAATAATGTGACTAGGATAATGCCTCCTGTACTGCTTTTTGAAATGATACATTTTGCTTTTCATTCATGGGAAGGCTTTGTAGTTTTAATATAGTTGCTGTCACCGAATATTTCCCTATTAATTAACAAAAGGTGTGGAATAAGTATCATAAAGTAATCAACAAAAAGTATTTCAGTACTGTTTGTCTTTAGAGTCAAATAATGATGTAGGCATTACTTTGTAACATCCTTTCCCATTTCCTTTTCCTCTCTTCATAAATCTCAGAAATAACTCACAGAGTTACTTCTTTTAGCATTATTATTTTCTTTTAGCACAGGTCAGCATGTTGAAAGCTGACAACAAATATTGTAAAGCTGACCATTTTAAGTACACTTCAAGATGCACTGTGTGTGTAGGCTACTGAAACAGTGGTGGATTATCTTTCCTATTGTCCTTAACTAAAGTCAGTAGTTTACTATTAAAGTACTTGGCTGAGAAACGAGTTGGATCGCATGCCTTATGCTTCCACTTTTCATGTGTGAGACAAAATAAAAGTGTGTCTGTACATCTAGTCACACTCAATAGAACAACATATTTAGATATTGGCCAAACCTGGTAAGTCAGAAATGTTCATTTCTACTGCATCTGATAAGATATGCCAACTGGAAGACATCCATGGGTTTATCCACCCATTATATAGAAAAAATAAGCAATGTGTTAAATTTGTTTCCACTTCCTACTAAATAGATGCCTCTCAGTGAACCACCTAATGTCTTTTACACAAGCCCTGGGTGGGAAATGGGAGGCAAATGTGGATGCTCTTGGTATGCTAGAGTGATAACTCTGGATGTGGGGTGGACTGGGGGTTGGGGTGGGAGGATGGGGAGTAGCTTAGAGGCTTGAAAGGCAACTGCCACTAAAGACTTTCTATGTGTCCAGTGTGGGATTGGGTGGTGGTGTTGGGACTCATCCAGGGTTCTGGCTGTTCTGTATAAACGCACACATTTGAAAAACCAGCAGAGTCCAGCGCTACTGACTCCCTGGCAAGGTTGCCTTGGCATAGTGAAGGACTTAGAGCATTTCTAGTCTAAGAAGTATGGAACAAGTTCACACACCTGCTGTTCAAATCATGTTCTTTCTTCTTCTTCTTCCTCTCCTCCTCCTCTCCCCCTCCTCCTTCTCCTTCTTCTTCTTTTTGTGCTGCAAAGGTTTTCAGCTTCAGCTTACACACACACACACACACACACACACACACACACACACACACACACACATCAATTCTCTGAGCTTGAATTTCTCAGGGTCAAAAGCAGGTAAGAGCTGTCCCAGGTGGCACTGTCAGCACAGCATCTTTGTAGCCCCGGGGGAGATGTGACTAGAAGGATCCTGGGCAGTGCTAAGAGGCAAGAAGGCTGATTTAGGAGGCTTTAAATTCAGAGAAGGGAGAAGGGGAGTTAGTTAGTGCATGGTATTACATTCCCAGATTAAAATCCTACATTGATAAACCAAAATAAGGGTAGGTGCAGGGAATTAATAGCCTTTTTAGGGTAGAGCCAGGATTAATTGAGTTAGCACTTTCCCCAAGTAAGCTGTGGGTGAATTTGGGACACCCAATCTCCTTATCAGGAAAGACTAAGAATCAAACAAGCTGGAGTGTAGCACCCCTATCTTGAAGGTCTGGAATGTGATTCATGTGAAGGACTCCCCTTACCAAATGCCTAATAGAAGATAATTGCAGGGAGGTGGCTTCTAAGTCTGTCTCAGGGAACGAAGCAGAGATTAGACTGTGGGGACCAAGGTTATTGATTGATTGTCTCCTTGACTAAAATTTCTCACCAGAGGTCCCCCAGAGTGTGTGTGTGTGGGGGGGGGTGAGCCAATATGCTAGTATATGGGAAATTGTGTTCAATAATCCACACACTGCTGAATCTTGCACCAAAAGAGCGTGCTTATGGCTTCACAAGAATAAATATCGTGTGTAAGAACAGCCATTATACAAAAGGTGGCAGACCCAGTGTCTTGCAACTGGGTTCATCTCCATCACAATGCATTCATTCTGTTGGGTCAACCTGCTTTATCAGCTGAAATCTCACTGCATAATTCTTGTGGACTGAAACACATACAGAAGACACTTTTCAGTCACACTTGTGATGGTCAAGTACAAACTCAATAACCTTGAAAGAAGTGGGGCCCTTCCTAAGTCCAGATGCAACTGGACGTCATTAAACGGGTTTCCATCTGAAGGTGATATATCTGAAAGGAAACAGGGTGTGGAGGCAATGAAATGGGATTTAGAGATGCTATTTACAAAGGGGAGTGTCAAAGGTGGAGTTAGATGGTATGGAAAGTCTAACTCGCAGAAAACTTCTACTTTAACCACACACAGTACTAATGATGTACTAAACAATAGCAAAATTGGCTCTGGAAGAAGATTTAAGAATGGTTTGTAACCAGTCATTATGAAATCATGTAGTCTATTTTAAAATTTTTTCTTCAGTCTTAGTTTCGTTATAATGATTTATTGTGTGTGCTACATTGAATTAATTAGAAGACAATTTGTGTGAGTCAGTTCTCTCATTCTACTGTGTGGGTTCCTGAGGATCCAGCTCAGTTTGTCAGGCTGAGCAGTAGGTACCTTAATACAGTGAGCTAACCCAACAGCCTTGCAACATATTTTTAAAGACAGCCTCTTTTTCATATTCCAGTTGGGTATTGTCCTGAAGTAGTAAAGTTGGTAAATATACTTCTTTCAACCATGTTGACACACTTCCTTAGCTATAATGATTGTGACTTTTTGGGGGAAAAATCAAATCTATTTCATTACAGAAAAAAAGTAGAATATGCTGGCTATCAAAAGGAAGCAAATAACCAGTAAAGGTCCTGTTCAACTATAGGTGTGTATGAAGATCCTGGTCAGTAGGTTTACAATGTCCCATAACCATGTCTGCTTTCACACACAAAGACACAATGCTTCTTACATGATTTTTAAAAAAGAAACAAAAAGCTGAAACTGTACCAAGACACTGTATTACATCTGTGCAACTCATTCTTTAGACAGCTTCAAATGATGAATAGTAATGAGAGAGAAAAAGAACATGTAGTTGGTTGGGTAAGGAGATGGGGAGGATCTGGGGGAAGTAGAAGGATGGGAAAGGCTATGGTCAAAATGTGTTGTATGAAAAAGTAATAAAAATGTACAAAACAGCAATCAATGGCAATGACAACAGATAGAGGTCAGAAGATGGGGGAATGGAGAGGACAAAGTTGAAGAGTGACAAAGCAAAGAAGATGGATTGACTCTAGCAATGACTCTATTCACCTGTGGGGCAGGGCGGGGGCTTTAAATGGATGAGCTGCACAATATGGGATTATGTTTCAAATGTATGAAACTGTTTAGAAAGAATATAGTACCACAATTCAGAGTAAATGCATACAATGCTGCATATGTCCAAGACCTAGGAATGGAGTGGTGATAATCACACTTCCCACTTTTAAACCCGATGCACCTTATCCCTGATTCATCAGTGCTCCCCCCCCCCATCTTAAATCTTACTCTTCTCCTGCCTTGAGTCTTGCCTTCAGTGTCTTCCCTACTCTAATTGCTACCAGAATGACCTCTTAAAATACATGCAATTCTTTGCCAGTCCTTTGTTTAAAAACACCGGAATAGCCATTCAAAGGCCTTACAATAGTAATTCAACCCACCCCACTCTGGCATTCACCTGAATTCTTTGCAAACAGGGATTTTCAGAATGCCCCAATTAGACTAATTTTTCTTCTTTCTGCTCCCAGAACATATTGTACATATTTACTTTGCATTAAAAGATTACATTGCGTTTTTGTTATGTGTTCCACAATAAATTCATGGAGAAGAGGGAAAGCTCCATGTCTAATTACTCATTGAGTCCCCAACTGCAGGGAGCAAACTATCGGGAGTGTGATGCTGAGGTAACTCAATAAGCTCAGATTAATAAAGCAAAATGTTTCTTTGATGTAAAGGGGCTCTGATACTGTTCCCAAAGAAGAATTAGAAAAGTACTCTGCATAATAGGTTACACTTACATAGAGGATTTTGTCCTTGTATGGTTGCATTTTAATTTAAATTTTTATTTATTCATTTCGGAAACAAGGTCTTACTGTACAGCCCAACCTGGTCCAGAACTCCCTATGGAGACCAACCTGGTCTCAAACTTATGTTGATTTCCCCGTCTCTGTCTCCCAAATCCTAGGGTAACAGGTATGTGCCACCCTGGTATTGCTTTGTAAACCTCTCAATTTTAAGAACAAGGCTTTCAAAGAACTTTCCATGATGCTGTTTCCAGCATCTGTACTGTCCCATGGAGCAGCCATCAATCTTATTTCATGCTCATCACCAGAATAGTGTGCCCTGTCTAAATGATCTCCACTCTGAGCCTTATTCTTCAGAGTGCAAGCAAGTCAATCTTCATCAAAGTAATGAATATAGACCTAAATGCTCCAGGATCAAGCCTAAGAAGCTAAATTACTCCCTGATATTTAGAGTGTCTTTTCAGAAGAGTACTGTTTTCACAGGAGTTTGAATTTATGGAACACAAATTACATTTGACTGCATCTTATATTTGCCTAAGGCTATGGAGAAGTGCTCTAAACTGAAAACATTAACAGCAAAAAAAGTGGCAAGATGGCTGTACATGTTCTCAAGTTGATTTTAGATTGTTTCTTTTGACACTTCTAAAGGAATATGTGTGTATACATATATTGCTCATACCTAGTAAAGGGTTCTCCTTAAATACCACTTGTGTAATTTTCTTAATTGTCTTACCTGTATATATTGATAACTTGTATCTTAATTCTATTTTTACACTTGTCTTTTTACTTGCAAGATATAAAAACAATAAGATAACAAATGACACATCAGAAGCATCCTTTACAGGATATACCTATTTACAATTTTTTTTTTAGTTAAAAAATAAATATTCCAAGGAAGCTGAAGACATCAAAACAAATCAAAATGGCAGCCATTGCTATTCATTCATCCTTTTGTCTTGTTAGACAATTAAACCAATTAAAAGTGTTTTCTTCTCTGGTCTTTCATTTAGCTAGTGATATGATTCTGCCCCATGAAGTATATTTTAGGGAGAGTATTTGCCACTGTTTTCTGCCTGAAATGAAAATATAATATTTGGATATGGCACTAAACTCTTTAACAGGAGTCCAGGACATCCCTGAAACTGTAACTGCTATAGCCGCTTTGACTGCCTGTATTTGGATTTCTTGTTTTGCTATTTAATCAATTCCGTACCTTGTTTAAATCCATATTGAATGGTGCTCCTGTCATTTGCAGTTAAATATATTCCTGTCATTTTCAACATGTGCATGCATGTGTATGAACACATGCACACACTTCATGAACACATACACACCACACAAACATACAATCCACAAATGCATATATACCACACATACATACATGTGTAGTGATATGTAAAATAAAGCCTTTGTGTCTGGCTTTAAGTGCAATGTATAATAAACCCTAAAAAGCCTTTGGTATGTTTGGGTCTTTCAGTAGAGAGTGAGAAATTGTTTTGTGACTGTTTGAAGCTTGAAGAAATGTCTCTCTGGAGAATCTGCACTTGGTGCTATGTGAGAGCTTGTGGCTGCACCGACCTTGGTCTGAAGACACTCCTGGCAGACCTGGAGTTCTTACTTTTGATTATGGCTGCCACAATTAAAAGGGACTGAGATTTTGTGTGGGTTGTCTGCTTTCACGGCAGCAGGAGTAAGATAACTTTGGTAGCTGGAACCTTTCCCAGCCCTAATTAACCTTGTATATGTTTGAATAAAGTAACTGGAATGAGCTAGCTGGCTGAGTGTCAGTCTTTTCCAAGAAGGCTGAACTCCTCTGTTCTTTTGGAAAATAGAGGTTTAGCCTTCTCGTGAGCTCTTCTCTCTACTGCAATACCTACAGCAGACATCAAGCAAAATTGATGCACACACATACACACAGACACACACTCTCCACATACATACACATATACACACTCCACAAACATACAAATACACACTCCACAAACTCAGATTTCTAAATTTCATCTCAATTCACCTAAACCATTAAGTTAGTTGAATTTTGACTGATACAACTTGTATCAATCAAATCATGCCTCCAATTGAGTAAAATATCTTAATCTTACCTGTGTCAAAGTTCAGAAACTCTAATAACTTTTATAAGCCACTGATGCCTACAGATTTTAATTCCATACATTAGAGCTGTGAAAATTGACTTTAGTTCTATCTATTCTAATTTTTAACTAGGTATATGATTTTGGCAAAATTGCTCTTTGAGTTAATTCCCTTATACTTGAATGGGTGTTGTGAAGAAAAAGGAGAAAATATACAAAAGGGCTTTGTGAGGTATAGCACATTTTAATAACTGTAACCTAATGGGCTCTGCTGGGTACCAGAGACTGTGCTCAGGCATCTGTGTTCTTCTCAGAAATCCACTTTAACACGTATAGTTGTAGAATAGGACTTATTCCATTTTATGGGCAAGAGAACTAAGAAATCATATTTGGTATACTGTTTGTTCAGAGTCATCTTTTACTCGCCTGTTCTACTGAGGAATAATTTATTAAGCTAAGATTGGCAATTAATTATGTAGATTTAAGGTATATAATGTGATGTTTTGAGACACATCACATGTGCACGCTGTGAAGAGATAATCATGACCATGGCAACTCTTATAAAGAAAAACATTTTAATTGAGAATAGTTTACAGTTTAAGGTTATGTCCATTTTTATCATGGTGAGGAGCATGGTGACATGCAGGCAGACATGTTGCTGGAGAAGGAGCTGAGAGTTCTACATCTGGTTCTGCAGGCAGCAGGAAGAGACTGCCACACTGTCATAGTTTGAGCATATGAGACCTCAAAGCCTGCCTCCATAGTGACACATGTCTACTCCAAAAATGCTACACATCCTAATAATGCCACTCCCTAGGGCCAAGCATTCAAACACATGACTCTGTGGGGGCCATTCCTATTCAAACCACCACAGGGACATTACAAATTTAAATATATACACACCAAATATAGGCATCACAGATTTAACCCAACACAACAATAGTGGGTGATTTCATTTACCCCACTCTCACCAATAGCCAGGTCATTCTGACAAACATTAAGAGAGAAATACTAATTCGATGGTGTTGCTCATATTGACCCAATAAGCATCTACAGAACAATCTACTCAAACACTTCAGAATGCATATTCTTTTCGGTAGTGCACAGAACTGTTCTTAAAATGCATCATATAATAAGACATAAAGCATGTGTCAACAAATATACAAAAATCGGAACACTTTCTTATATTATTTCCTACCAGAATGGAATAAAAGTAGAAATCTATAGCAAGAAAAACTCCAGAATACCCAGAGAAACTCATGGTGATTAAATAGCACACTACAGAATGATGAATGGGTCATCAAATAAAGCAGGAAGGAAATTTTTTAAATTTCCTGGAATCTAATGATAATGAAAGCACAATACCCAAAATCTATGAATTCAATGAAGGCAGTCTTGAGAGGGAAGCTTACATTAAAAAAAAATAAATCAGATCTTAAATAAATGATAAAGCTTTTTAGGGCCTTGGAAGAACCAAACCAAATCACAACCCCAAACCTAAACAGAAAGAAAGTAAAATAAAGGGCGATTTCAGTTAAATGGAAATTTACAATACAAAGAATCATAAAAAAGAGTTTGTTTATTGAACAGATAAACAAGATAAACTCTTACCCAAAATAAGCAAAAGGAGGGATAGAAATACACACACACACACACAAACACACACATTAATTAATTAAGCACATATATGACAGGCAATGTGAAGTAATAATTAAAACATCTCCCAACCTAAAGAAGTCTAGGCTCAGATGGAGTCAATGCTGAGTTCTAACATGATTAAAGAACTTCGGGCTGGAGATGGCTCAGTGGTCATGGGCATGTACTACTCCTACAGAGGTCTTGGGTTTGGTTCCCAGCATCCATGCCAGGTATCTTACAATAACTTCAGCTCCAGGGAATCTGACCTCTTCTTCAGCACCCCCAAACACACATGTTCTCTCTCTCTCTCTCTCTCTCTCTCTCTCTCTCTCTCTCTCTCTCTCTCCACACACACATACACACACACATTTTAAAAATAAGGAATTAATAGCAGTCCTTTTCAAATGATTTCACTAAATAGGAAAATATGGAACTCTTTTTTTTTTCGTTTTAATAAAGCCAGGATTACCCTGATACCTAAATCAGATAAAGACACAACTACAAAAAATACCATACATCAATCTCCCCGATGATCATAGCTGTAAAAATTCTCAAAAAATATTTGCAAGCCAAAATAGAAGAACACATCGAAAAGATCATTCACTGGTGATCAAGGTGTCATCAGTTTTGAGATCCAGGAATGGACTAATGTACACAAATGAATAAATGTAGTGCATTGCAAGGAGCTAAGTTCTGAAATAACACGGTCATATCAGTAGGTGCAGTAAAGTCTTCTTAACAAAATCTAATATTCCCTTGGAATAAAAGCCCTGAAGAGACTAGAAATAGAAGGAACACATGTCAACACATAAAGGCTATATATGACAAACCTCTATGTATTGAGTCTTTTTCCCTCCCACCAGCCAGCTCCCAAATAATGACACAAAGACTTATTACTAATTATTAAAGCTCAACATTAGCTTGGGCTTGTTTCTAACTAGCTCTTATAACTTCAATTAACTCATTTTATTAATCTGCGTGCTGCCGCATGACTTGTGGCTTTTCCCTCTGCTCCTACATGTCCTGCTTTCTCTGCTACCAGCTGGTGACTTCTGCACAGCTCCATCCCCTCTTCCTCTTCCCATCTCCCTGCTTGGAAGTCCCATTACACCAGTCACAGCAACACATCTTCACACATTGTGTAAATATTCCTCAATATCCATAACCAACATTATATTAGGGGGAATCTCAGTATTTCCACTAAAATGAAGAACAAGATAAGCTTTTCTACTCTGTCCATTCTTACTCATCATAGGTTTTGAAGACTTAGATGGAGCAACAAGACAAGGGATAGACGGAAACAAAAGGGATAGACAGGAGAGAAGCCAAAGTATCCTTACTTGCTGATAACGTGATTCTATAAATAAGGCACCCTAAACATTCCTCTAGAGAACTCCTAAATCTCATACATGTTTTAAACAAAGTGCCAGGATACAAAATCCATATCTTAAAATCAGTAACTTTCTGAACACTAATAACAAGTGTGGTTAAAACAAAGAAGCAGGAAAACAGTTCCATTCACAACTACACAAAGAGAGAAAGAAAGGAAGGGGGTAGATTGACAGATAATAGAAAGATTGATAGATGATAGATAGATAGATAGATAGATAGATAGATAGATGGACAAATAGATAGATCGATAGCTCGATCTTGGAATTAACCTAACCAAAGAAGTAAAAGACCTCTACAATGAAAATGTTAAAATATTGAAGAAAGAAACAGGAGAAAACACTAGAGGATAGAAAAACCTTCCATGCTCATGGATTATTTAAATTAATAAAATTTTCCGTTCCACCCATTTTCCTGAAAGTGACAATTTTTCATTCATAGTTAAACAAAATTCCATCCTGTATATATACTATATTTTTTATCTGTTCATCTTTTGATGGAACCTAGGCTGATTCCAACCCTTGATATCATGAATTGTGTGAAAACAGACATGGATGCTTCACATCGTGTCCTTTGAAAGAGTATGTGTACTACCTGTGTGGTTGAAGAGTCTGAAAAGGACAGTAAGCATTGTAGTCTCCCCCCAAACTGGTTTCTCCCATCTCACAGACCCTCCTGCCAGATTCTTCCTGAATTTTAGGGAAAGATGTCTCCATGTCTCATGTTAAATGTGGGCATGTTACTCATGGTCAGTCAGTGAAAGTTCAGCTTTCATCCAGAATGATTAGTTCCGTGATGGGAACGTGACCCAACGCGGGTTAGCAAAAGGTAAGAAAGTACTTTCAGAACTTTTAAGGGAGAATGCTTCTTTCACGGAGAATCTGCAGGAACAATCTCTTCTCTCTCTTCCTCCCCTCTCCACCCTCCCCTGTCTGTCTCTGTCCCTCTCTGACTCTGCTCTGATATGGTGGCAGTTCTGAGGGGATACGCTTCATGGGTGACAAGCAAGGGAGAAAATAAACTGGATTTTCTCATGCTGTTGATGACTAATTACAACTTCTTCCTCATAAGAAATGAATGGTGTATATTTCTGTTATTATTACATATAGCCAAATAAGCCCTAGTCAGTATGATAACTTTGGGGGCAGGTCCAGGAAAACTTCTTTGAAATTAGCTGTTATGGGTGACTCTGGATTACATGGCAGTGGGCCATATTCAGAGAGATTGCATTTTCGGAGAGCAAAGGTACTTGCTTCATTAACTTAGTTCTCCAAACTTTTAAGTAAAATATGTAGGTTAACAAGAGTTTAACTGAATCACATTTAATGAATTGTATTTTGACAGCTTAAGTCATTTGTCTATAATACATCTGCCAAAGATAAATGCTCTTGAAACTTAAAAATCATACATTTTCTGCCTTGCCGTCATATGTGATTTCATCGCAGCAACAATGACACCAATTTTATGCCTTTTATATAGCAAAGTAGAGAAAATGGGTCTTAAGTAGTCATTACGCAGTAAGAATGGAGCTGTCACCCCAAATAGTCAACAGTCAGAGCCAAGAACTTAAACAAAACCAGCAGTTCCTGTATTCTTCCTCTACACACAAGTAAAAAGAGCTGCATAAAATTGGAAGGCATTGTTGCAATTTTCAGACATCGATCAGTCACATCTATCTACATTCTGCTGATGAATTTGTGAAATGCCAACTAAACATGGACAGAAGTGTCAGCGAGATGGGTAAAGGTACCTGCCATAAAGCCTAAAGAGTTGAGTTCACCTCCAGGGCGCACAGGGTAGAAGGAGAGAGCCTACTCTTGCTTGTCTGTATGTGTCTCTGGGTGCACATAAGGCATATCCACACTTGTTTTTGTGGGGATGTGCACCTCTGAATGAGTTTGGAGGCCGGCAGAGAGTATCGGTGTTCTCCATCACTCTCTTAGTAGTCTTTTGAGACAGGGTCTCTCTCTGAACTTGGTGCTCAAGTTTTCTTGGCTAGAAGATCCTCCTGTTTGTGTCGACAACAGAACTTAGGTTACAGGCATGCATCAGATGCCTAGCTTGTTGCATGGGTACAAATCCCAGCCTCATGATTTCCCAACAGGGGATATTGACTGCTGACCCATCTTTCCAGGCCCAGCAACAACTTTTCCTAGGGACTAATGGACCCCCTGATACCTGGGCTCCCGCTGGAAGGTACTTCTTGATCTGCGGGGAGGGAGGGTGCAGCATGGGGCTTTCCACTGTCGGTTAATCCATTCAGGAAATACCCTTACAGACTCACCCAGAGGCATGTCTCTTAAGTTTATTTAGATCCAATCAGGTTGACAACCAAGATTAACCTCACAAAGATGTCCAGTGTACCTGTTATTAACATTTTGCCTACTTAAGAAGATGGTATTTGAGGTTGGAGGGATGGTTCAATGGTAAGAGCGCTGGCTGCTCTTTCATGGGACCTAGGTTCAGTGTCCAGCGCCCACATGGCAGCTCACAAATGTCTGTAATTCCAGTCCCAGGAGATTCCATACCCTCTTCTGGTCTCCTCGGGCACCAGGCCTGCATGTGGTGCAGACATACATTCAAGAAAAAACACCATACACATATAAATAAAAATGAATAAATCTTTTAAAAAGATATTGTATAAGGCTAAGACATGAAGGAGAGGGATAAAACCAATCTTCAAATAGTTTCTGTGGCATTTCAACTTGAACTTTTAAAAGGACATTAATCCATTAAATACATAAATCTATTATCTATGGCAGGTGTCTAGAATCTTCCTGTGTGGGCACAAAGTTCTCAAATGACTGATTCCTTGAAGCATAAATGTCACTGGTCATCAAGGTAGACTGAGCTTCTAACCAGTCCCTAAACATGCCACACCTTCTTACCAGTCCCTGTAATATGATGAGCTTCCTGTAGCTGTGGTATAGTTTGATACAATTGACTTAGGGTGGAGAAAGTGCCTGGGCAATCCTCATCTAGACACATGGACCATGGAAACTGGAAAGTGGCTGGCAGAAATCAGAGAGACTCACAATGGGGTTGTGTGCCATCGGTCCATTGTGGGTAGAAGCAGGAGCACACAAGACTAAATGTAAGCAGCCTTTTAAAGAGCTGAGGAAGGTCACTGGATGTGGTCACTAAACAAGGACTTCTCTGCCTTACTATTGCAAGGAATTGCATTCTGTTAACAGAGTCCAGACAGCGTACTGACCTGAGCCTCGTGAACTCTTAGAGAATCCAGGCAGAGCTGCCTCCTTCTAACCAATAGAATGGTGAACTCATACACGACTGCTGTTTTTAGCTGTTAAATTTGTCCCATTTTTATGTGTCTGTGTGTCTGTGAGTGTGTGACAGGGGGGAGGGAGATGAAGGGAGGGAGGGAGACAGAGTTGTCTATGCACACATGGTGGGGAGGCAGTGCACATTCCTGCGCACGCAGAAGCTGGAAGAGGGTGTCAGGTGTTCTGGCCTATCACTCTCCATCTTAATTTCTTGATATAGAGTCTGTCATTGGACAGGAAGCTAGCCTGGACCACAACAAGCCCCAGCAATCCTTGAGCCTCCACTACCCACAACACTGGGTATGTGTGGCCATGCCCAGATTTGTATGTGACCATTGGGATTTGAATTTATGCTTGTGCAGCAAGTACTCTTACCCACAGAGCTATGTCCTCAGTCTTGTGCTAATTTTGGCACCACAATAGAACAGAGTATTTAAAGGGAACCCAAGAACCTCCACCTACAGGGTCTGCAAACAAAGTGACAGAGGAGCAGATATTAGAAATGGTGGAAACACAGCTGTGTGTGTGTGTGTGTGTGTGTGTGTGTGTGTGTGTGATGTCTTGCCTGCATGTATGTCTGTGCACCACAAAGGTCAAAAGAAGATGTCAGGTTCTCTGGGACTGGAGTTACAGATGACTGTGAACTGCCGGGTGGGTGCTGGGAATCAAACGTGGGTCCTCTGGAAGTGTGGCCAGTGCTCTTAATCCCTGACCTATCTCGCCAGGCCTTATTTCAAAACTTTCAAAGTCCTCCTTTAAGACACACAGGTATCGCCAAATGCTGTTGCACAGGCTCATGGAACCCTGACACGTTGTATGTGCCTTTGTCTTCATCTTTGCTGGAATGCCAACACCACTTGGGCGGCAACCATCACTCCTTTGTTCACCCTATACCAATGCCAAGAGCAGATCTTGATTCCCAGTAGGCACTTAACGAACATTTATAGAATAAACAAATAAATTATTAGGGCTAGAATTATACCAGCCAGCATTATATCAACACTCAGCTGCCAGCAATTATTTATGCTTGAATTCATTAGAAAGATTATAATAAGCTTCTTTGAATGTGCAAATAGAGTTAAATTGGCCAAAACATTCAGAATATAGATCCTGGGTGTGTGGTGATGCAAGCAGTTAGTCCTAACAGTGGGGAGGCAGAAGCAGGTGGATCTCTGTGAGTTCCAGGCCATCCTAGTCTACATAGTGAGTACCAGAATAGCCAGGATACCTAGAGAAACCATGTCTCAGGAAAAAAAAACGGGGGGGGGGAGACCAAAAAGGCTTTATGAGAAATATAAAATTATAAAAGGTATATTAGCAATTATATATATATATATATACATATATATATATATATGTATATATATGTTTATGTTTTTCCTTCCTAAAAATACAGATGAGGTTACTGGAGGGTAGTAAGGTTTGAATAATAGGTATATAACTGAATTAAATTATGATGTCAGTTGTGAATGTTTATCAAATTTTTTAATCATATAAGAATCCATTCATGTTTAGAAGTGATGATGTAAAAACAGTTAAAAAAAAAAAAAACCCAAAACAGTAAAAAACCAAAAACAAATTAAAAAAAAAAACCCCAAACCAAAAACAACAAAAACCAGACAGGCTTCAAATTCGTAGTAGCTAGAAAAGAAATTCGATTCCAACCTATTCTGTGAAGAAAGAGACTATTAAGTTTTACCAAAAATTCACTCTTGCGGTTATAAATATGAACAAACATGCCTGGCCATCCAGGAGTTCCAACCTTGGAGAGTCACTAAGCCATGTAAAATACAAAGCTGAATAAAAGACCTTATCAGAAGCAATGAACCATGGGAGTGAAACTGACAGAGATTGAAGTTCATGTTTTTTGTTTCTCTTTCTTGGAAAGTTGAGCAGAGAGGTTGCTGGGAGGCTTTTTACAGAAGTCGCATCCAGCAATGGGAGTAGAGAACCTACCCCTTGTCTCATTAATGGTTCTGAATCCACGCCTCAGATATAAACTCCTCTCCCTCTCTCTCTTTTTCTCTCTCTCTCCCTCTCCCCTTCCTCTATCCCTTTCCCCTCCCTTCTTCCCTCCCTCCCTCCCTCCTTTCCTCCCTCCCTCCATGTCTCTCTCTCTCTCTCTACTTAGAGACTGAACTCACGCATATGACAAGTATTTGTCCACTGAGCTATACCTCAAGACCTGTCTCGGATATAAGTACGTAGAATCTTCCTACACCCCAAGTCGTGCTTCATTACCTCTTTCCCAGGACTCACACGGACACTTGGTCCCGTGTGTGCCAGTTTTTCATAAACGCGGCGAAGAAACATGTGGAGGACAGAACATTTTGAAAGTGTTAAAAACATATGACATGTTATCAGCTGCTTGCGTGTGAGGGAGATACAGAGGAACCCCTGTCTACTGGTAACTTCACCAGGGCAGGGAATTAATCCCTACGCTTTCTGATGCTCTGACAAGCCTCTATTTGAAATGTTCTTTTTACCCTGTGAAAAGTCTTTTTAAATATAGAACTGATGAGAACGTATGGTGAAATACAGAAAGAACAAGAGGAGTTTTTAAAAAGCTGTTTTTGTGATTTCCCTAGAACCCATTAGTGTCTAAGTGCTTTTGATTACATTGCCCTCTAGTGGCAGCTTGAGGTTCTTAGGGGCAAAACTCGTTTCCCTTTCCGTAGATTGCTAACGTTTGAGCACTCATTACATGATTCTCACTGCGATGTCGCTGAAGAAGCTCTGATGATGAAGACTCGTGTTCATTTCTTGGTCTAACAAAAATCTTCCTTTTGTCATAGTACAGTGTGAGAAAGAAACTAAAGCAGTAGGTACAAAGAGGAGTACTGTGGTGGAAGAGTCAGCTCCCGGAGTCCTAGGAGGACTTCTAAAACATGTTACATCTTTTAAAATCACTTTAAAAGATTTATCTTGTTGCTTATTTAGTGCGCGTGCGTGCGTGCGTGCGTGTGTGTGTGTGTGTGTGTGTGTTGTTCTAGGATGGAGGAACATCTTGAGTAAAGGACACTAGCCTGCAAAATGCACAGTGCATCTTACAGTCAAGTGTCTTTCATTTGATTTTCACAACATGCCTCTGCCAGTGTTGTCATCCTGACTCCCCAATATATCCACAAAATATAAACCATGTACATATTAGAGAGGCCAAGACAGACGGATGAAATAGCATCACTATCAGCCAGTTACTGTGCAATGCTGGCAAGGGTCCTGGACTCAATGACCTCCAGTTTTCTCATATGTGAGAAAGATATTAATGCTCATTTCTAGGGTTACTGGAGGGGTTAAAAGAATATGAAAAAAAGTTTGGGACAGATAAGGTAATTCTAAAAGAGTAATACTCCCCTCAATCTTTGAAACAAGCATTAGCTACACCATACTGCCATTTAAGTGAAAGTACAGCAATACAACAATGTGCATTCCATTTTGCCCAAGCAACCTTACATCTAGAAAGGGCTTTAGCATCTGAGACTTCACAGCCTATGCCTCATTTCCTGGGCTTCTCAGGCATCCCAGCTGTTAGGGCATCTTAACATCTCCCACTGTTTACTGAGGCTCTGCCCTGTGTCAAGCAGATCCCTTAGCTGCAGCCCTCTGCTGAGGTGGGAAGAAGCAAGTGATGCTGCCGGCTACAGCTTGAATAGCTAGTGCCCTGATCCAGACAAGAGGAAGGCTGTACATGCACAGGACAGCTGGGGAGGATGGAGGGGATGCACTTTCCCGAGAAGAGGAAAGGAATTACTGATGGGAAAAGACTAAGTGTACATTTGTGATGAAATGGGTCTTCAAGGTCATTTCATCATGTGGGTGTTCTTTCCATTGTTCTTAGTCTGAGGCAAATGTGCTCTGTAGCCCTGGGAACTGGAGTGCCTTAAGACATTGCATCTCTCTAAAGTAACTGCACTGTGTTCCAGCTGAGGACAAAGCACAATCATTAGTTGAATCAGCAGTGTGATTTAGAGAAGGAATGATTGTTGGTGGAGGTGATACAGTCACATGTTTCATATGCACAAGTGTTTCCTTAAAGAAGTGAAAAGAAATTAGTACATTTTCTAGATCACAAACCTCTTTTTCAATCATCATCACCATCAACACCATCATCATCACCCTCACCATCATCATCATAACCATCATCATCATAACCATCATCATCACCATCATCATCACCACCATTATCATTGCATGTATGTGTGCATTGCCTCGGCACCCATGTGGAAGGAAGAGGGCAACTGCATGGGGTTTGTTCTCTCCTTCAACCTTTACATGGGTTCTAGGGATCCATCTTGGGTTTCTGGGTTTGCATAACTATTACCTTTGTCTACTGGGCCATCTCATTGGCTTCAAACCTGCTATTCATTGGTTCATTTGGGAACAATCTTCCTGTGTTGCCATAACTGGCCTGGAACTTGCTATGCAGACCAGGATAGCCGCAAAGTCACAGAGATCAGCCTGCTTCTGCCTCACTGGGTTTAAAGGTGTGCGCCCATTTAACATTTCTGCTTGTTTGTTGCTCAACAACTTTCGGTTCACTCCGATGTTTTATCTATTCTCTGTTTATCCATGTATTCCGTGCAAACCAGATCTGCAGCAGATGTGGAGATCTTCCTTGTTCTCGGCAGAAAACGAAGCTCCAAGCATCAGTATGCAGTTGTGAGGGAGAGGACACACACAGCAAGCAGCATTCTTGGCACTGTGCTGAGAGATGCACACAGATTTCTCCTCCCCCCAGCTGGGCAGGGATGAATTATTCAACACTGGTCACTGGCGTGAACAATGAAGCAACTGCTTTTTTAGAGTCTTCTCTGGGGTATATACGAATATTTGGTGTGTAGGACTTTTCCTCCAAGGATAATTTTAGCCCTGAAAACTCATCAAATTATTTTAACTCCTGGCAAGTTTCAAAATATGAGTGGGTGACTTAGGAAAGGTCTATTCTCAAGAAGTAACAATGGTGTCAGTCCAGTGCAAGAGCTTTGGAAAAGAATGTGAACACACACACACACACACACACACACACACACACTGAATCACTTTTTTTCTCTCTCCCCTCCCTCCACTCTCTGAGTCCCCCCCCCCCATTCTTTTGCTTCCCAGAAATTGAAATGGATTTAACACATTGAGAGTTTTTTGGGGGGCATTTCTTTTCAAAGCCAAGGAATACGTTTACACTGGCATCGGGGCCAAAGAGTTTTAACCCATAGAAAAGAGGGCAGAGTTTAGTATTAAAAAACAACATAGTGAACCGGATTGTTGTTGACAACGAAACTGCTATCTACTTGCCATTTGTTTCTTTCCTTTCATGGGAGCCTGCTCTCAACAACCCAACACAATCACTGGGGCTAGTATTGAATGCATACCAGTCATCCTGTGCGGTTTTAGACTGTACATTTGCAAGGACAACAAACAAACAACACACCCCCACATTCCCCTCCCCACCCACACACGCAAGCACCCACACACACGTGCGCAAATACCCTAAAGGAATAAGTAACTACACATTTGAATGCATAGTTCCTCATAGTCTCCTTCCTGCCTCCTAGGTTTGAAAGAGAAACATAAGACATACTTTTCTACAAATAGCCTCTTTCTAGGTGGATTGCCAGTGACCTCACTGAGAGTAAATAGGCTTGAAGTGATTACTGTAGTTCTGTGTGTTTTACAGTCTGATGTTAAGATCTGGCCATTTTCATGATGAAGGTTAATCCACGGAGTCAGAAATGCTCTTGCTTTACAAGCCCATCAGAATCCTTTCTAGAAGGCACAGGAATAATACCTTAACATTTGTCATTTGGGTGCCTCACTTGTGACCCCAGCAGGAGGTCCTCTTCTCCTTGCTGGACACCTTTCCAGTGACAGTGAAGGTTGTCAGAGCCACTGGGGGCCATTTGCCTCCTGGCTCATCCCTTTAAAACTGTCCATTGAGGCTCTTCAAGTTTTCCCACTTCTGCATTTTTTCAAGCACCTCTCAGCAGCCCCACTTCATCGCCTGCGTCTGCACCTGAGGGGTGTGTGTGTGTGTGGTGTGTGTGTGTGTGTGTGTGTGTGTGTGTGTGTGTGTGTGTGCATGTGTATGAAGGTAACGGATAGACAGGAGAAAAGAGCTACATGAAAGGGTATGTGCCATCACAAACAGATGTGCTCAACATGGGGCAACAACACCCACTCTTGCTAGGAGAGCGGCTGTCTATTTTTACCAGTATGTCAGGCAACTTGATTTCAACTCTTTACGCTTCTTTCCCCTCGGCCTCAATGGTCTATTTCTTTATCTCTCTGAGGAAGAGATACTCTTTGTAGTGCGAAGTGCACAGTAGGCAAGATCTTGTCCTCTCACCATAGTTGAATACATCTGACTTGATGCCAGAGCCTGGGCAAGACCAGACAACCTTGATGGGAGATGTCATTCTGTAAATATGTTTCTCGTATTGGTTAATGAGTAAAGCACTGTTGGCCAATGGGAAAGCAAGATGGGTGGGACTAGGAGACTAGGAGGAGAGAGGAAGTAGTAGGGAGGAGTCAGCATGGAGAGACTGGAGAGAACACAGGTTTGGGCCCTCTCTCTGGTAAGATAAGACCATGTGGAAATACTTAGATTAATAGAAATGGATTAATATTTAAGACAGAGATAGTCAATAAGAAATGCTAGTAACAGGCCAACAGAATTATATCTAATACAGTGTCTCTGTGTGTTATTTGGGGCTGGCCCAGCTCAGGGACCAGGCTGGCGGAAAACCTGCTCATAACACAACCTACTTCTCCTTTTGAAATAGTAAGCAAGCACAAAGATTGTACCTAATGTCTGTACACAACTTTCACCCTGAAACTGCTGCAGAATCAGGGGTGGGGCTCACAATCTAGGTCATGTGCTAGGGAAGCACAGAGTAGAAGGATGAAGGGGTAAGTAGAGATCAGGAAAGGGACATATAAGACCACAGAGTGACCAAGGCATAGGGAGTGGCTTGCAAAACACTGGTCAGTTTCTGTGAGGCTAAGCTTCCAAACTAAGAATTGGGATGTTCTCTGAACCTTGTTACCAAGCTCCAGAATTCCCTTGTGCTAGTTCAAATGGCATCTTTCTGTTTCATTATGGACAAAGGTTTCTCAGCCTTGGTACTATTGTCTTTAGGGCAAGACAATTCCTAGTTGGGGAGAAGTGGCCTGAGCACCATAGGATACTTAGCAGCATTCTGTGGCTTTTCCCACTAGATATCAGCACCTTCCACAGTGTCTCCCAATCCTAAAGCCAGGGGAATGGCAGATACAGGGAATTGCCCTGCCCGAGGCAGCAAGGGACCCTGGAGATTAAGTGGTTAGGGGAGTGAAGTGTTGGGACTATATGATCTGTAGAACAGGTGGCATACATACCCTAGGAGCTAGCTAGAGTCTGGACTGGTTGTTTTGGCATTTAAAAAAAAAAATATGTTCATTTTCTTTCCTAATCAAAAGTCTGATTTTGGCCCTTCTGTCTCTCCATTTCCCTGTAATCTACTAGGAGATACAAGGCTAAGGATGGATATAGCAGGAATTCTAATTGGTCTTAATAATAAAACAGTTGGAGTCAGCTCTCAGGGGTGAAAGCTGAAGGATCAGAGCAGCAGAGCAGCAGCTACTAGAGTTCTTACCTCTACCAGCACTCAGAACAAAGGGGCGATCCTATCCTCAGACTGCTGTTGTCTCTATGTACCCTTGATTGCCTGAGTTCCTGCTTCCTCCTTATATTCCTCTCTCTGCCCAGCCATATCCTCCTGTCTCAACCTCCTTAGTGCTGGGATTAAAGGCGTGTCGCTCCAAGTGCTGAGATCACCTTTGTGTGAGCTCTGTTTCTCTTTTAGACAGATTCAATCTCATGTGGCTCAGAGTGGCCTTGAACTAACAGAGATCCTCTGCCTCTGTCTCCTAAGTACTGGGATTAAAGGTGTCTGCCACCACTCCTCGGCCTCCTTGGCTAACTAGTGGCTTGGCTCTGTACTCTGAACTACAGGCAAACTTTATTTATTATAGCATAAACAAAATATCACCACAGATGAAGACAAGATGGGTAGGGCTGGGGGAGGTGGAGGCATGGAAGTAAAAATTCAGGGGCCTTGGATACTCAAGTTGTCATAATGGAGAGTTTGAGACAGCCCAAATCACATGTGGACAGTAGGGAATCGGGTCTGGGAACTGTGAAATGAAAGCAGAACATGGAGTATCTCCTGCTCTCTATAGCATCGGACCAGGCAAACATCATCCAAGGGTCCCTGTTGTGGGATTTCTCAAAAATAGATCCCCAACTTTCTCTGCCATAACCTGTGCATCACTGACCCTGCCTATTCACCCATGCTATCAGGGTAGGCTGAACATGGATGGCAAAGAGCAAACACTTTGACATCTCTGCCCAGAGAGCTGATAGCCTTCCCAGAATAGCAAAATGTGTTCCTAAGACAATAGGGAAACATCACACAGAAGTATAACATGTTCTAAAGTGAATACAACTAAGGATGAACAGGAGGAGAGAGAGAGAGCAAGGTAAATCTATATCTATTTAAGCAATTGTGGCAGGCCTACTTTTGATCTTATGCAGAATATTGGCACTCATGGAGTTTTTGTCTTAGTTAAACACCCAAATTATATACATGGGAAAGAGGGAACAGATGGGTTAGTAGACAGCGGACCTGTTTGCAGGTTATAGGTAACAAACATACAAGATAAGAGAGTCCCATCATCCAATTACCTTAAACGCACAGTCAACTTGTGTGTGTGTATGGAGCATCTGTGGAGACAAGCGACCTTGGGCCTAAAATTATGAAAATACCGCCTTAGCAATGATTATTTTCAGACTTTCTTTTCTTCTTGTCACTCTTCCAGAAACCTAAGAAAATAGGGCAGGTGAAAAAGAAAATGTGAGGGCTTATAGGTTGGAGATCTCCAGATGGTCTTGGGACACTGGACCACGAAGGACCTGAGTACGGATGGAGTGTGAGGAGAAGTTTGTTGAGCTACAGAAGCCTGAGAACTGCGGCATGTATAAACATGTCACATATTTATATAATATATACGGCATATAGAAATCTCTTGAGAGCCAGCAAGTGAGACCATGACAGTGCTTCGCAGAGACTGTTCTAGCAGGGGTGAGGGAAGACGCAACACAGAAATCAGACCCTTCCAGTAGCTGGGATGTGAGAGGTAATGAAGGCGGGAACAACGTCGGTGGCAGCAGAACTTGGCAGGGCACAATGACAGTGGGAATAAAGGAAACGCTTAAGTAGTGGGTTCCTGAAGAAAAGGGGCTGCTTGGGGCTGCCCCTCCTCTGATGAGGTAAATAGCTCAGAGGGCAACTGCCAGTCATGGGCAGCTGTTAAGAGCTCAAGATTGCTCCAGGAGGAAGATTGGTCTAATCTAGCTTAGCTTTTCTTCCATTCTTTTCCTTGAACCCTGCAAATGAAGTTCAGGCGATTCACGGGGGTATTGCTTTGGAAAACCAGCCGCTGCCAAGACAGGCACAGGGTGACATTCACTGCTTAACCGAGAAAGATCTGGCATCAGTCCTGTTGGCAGGATGAGGTTTTGTTTCTCTCCCCCTTTTCCTTTCCCTGGGGCATGGCACACACCCAAGTCTCCTCTGGTATCAGGCAGGCAGTAAGCAAGGGTAAGAGAAAGGGGTCTTTTGTCAAGCCAGACCTTCATCCACCAGCAGGGACTAGAAACTCCTGGAAATTCTTCTGTTCCAAGCAAGGAAAGAAATAAAGAAAAGCAGATGGAATGAAGTGATTGACATCGCAGACCGGAAACTAAGGGAGGGGAAGGGCTGAGATCAGAGATCTAGGAGCAGAGCAATTAAAACACAAGGAGGTGGTAAGGAACAAAAAGTCTTCCATACAGGGGAGGGGCTCCCAGGACCCTGGGAAAGAGGTGACAGTGTGGGTGGCCCTGGGAGTTGAGAACAAAGGGCAGGAGGGGGATGGGGGCGGGGGTGGAGCCCTGGGAAGCTGAGCTGCTATTGGCATTATAGCAGATGGTTTGAGCAGGAAGCTACTGTTCAGAACATTCTTCTGGACGTGTCGTTGCATGAGGATTGATCAGCTCGGCTTTATCTGCACCCAGAGAGAAGTTGTGCCTTCCAGGAGAGGCGCGCGGTAGCCAAAGCCACAGAAATGAGGGATGCGTGCGAGCCCAAAGGTACAGGTTTCATAATGAACAAGACAGCGGTCCACGGCAGTGTTCATGTCCCCAGTTACCCCCTTGCAGGCCAGCCAGGAAGGAAGTCTAAGATGGCCCAACGGTGCAGTTGAGCCTAAGACCGGAACAGAGGTAGCCTGCTCCATAACTCACCATGCAGAGGCAGCCTACACAAAGATACTTTCTCTATGTACAGTGTTTAAACGACTTCAGCAGCTTTTGCAGATTCGAATTCCCTCCCTTTTTGTCTACGCCACCGAAATTACCTGTACCCAAAGTCCCTGGGGACCTGAAGTGTCCAGATAGCTAGGTGTTTTCCAGGCTTTCCAGAATTAATGTCTCAATGTCCCGGAGTCAGGAATTTCATCAATGAACTCCGAACAGAATTTACAGAGCCTGAATACAGTTGGTGGCATGCTAACCCTTCGGTTTCTTTTCAGTCTTTGAGTGCAACACATTTATTTGACTAGGTTTGCTCAACTGCATTTATGATCTGAAGTCTACAAAGCCAATCATTCATCTGTTTCCCCCACTGGGAACTTGTGCCTAGTAAATTGTCAGTATAAGAGGGGAAACAGGAATCTAAGGGTTGGGTGTTGGTTTTAGTTAATGCTCTCTGGTCAGTGTAAGGATCCAGGTATTATGCTGGCCAGAATGCACTCAGGCAATACCCTGGTCAGCCCGGTGTTGTATGACTACTTGTCTGCACAAAGGTGCAAAGGACCCCTTTAAAAGTGAAACCCCTCCTACTTACACACACACACACACACACACACACACACACACACACACACACACACACAGAGCTCCCCTGGGGCACACAGGACTTTTTCTGTCTTCCTCTTCTCTTCTGTCCTCTCCCGGTCTCTGAGTCTCTTTTTCCCTTTCTCATTCCTTCCTCCCTTTCCCTTTCCAATAAAACTTCTCACTAAGCTCTGTCTGCCTGACTTGTTTGTCCTCCACCTCCATCGCCCTTGCCTGCCATGGAATCCACCAAGGTTCCCCATGTGCATTATTCATAACAGTCAGTCTGATTGATAGTAGGACCTACAACTCTCTCTTAGAACTCGGACCTAGAGCTTGAACAGGCCTGCAGCTGGAGAACAGGAGGGAGGCCCTGCTTATGCTTATGGAGGGTTCTTCGTGGAAATGGAGGTAGGGCTGGGTCTAGAGGAACAAAAGATAGGAACTTGGATAATTCTAGAACATGCTCAGTTAGTTGTTTTTCTATGACTATGATAAAACACCAGGGCAGAACCAATTTAAAGAAAAATGAGTTTATTTTGGCTTATAGTACCAGAGGGAGAAGAGTCCATCCATTGGGGCGGGGGGAGGCATGGGAGCAAGTAGCGGGCCTGGCATCAGGACCGGGAAGCTGTGAGGTTACATTGTCATCCACATTCCAGAAGCAGAGAGTGGACTGCAAGGGAAATGAGAAACTCTCAGATCCCACCCGTAGTGATGTACTTCCTCCATCAAGGCTGTAACACTTCCTGGAGCATTGCCACCAACTGGGGACCAAGTGTTCGAATACCAGAGCCTGTAAGGGACATTTCTCTTTCAAGCCACCACATATGAGAACCCTGTCTGGCAGGAAATCTTGACCCCTTTGAGGGTCCCATATCCTATATCCTGCATATCAGATATTTACATTACATTCCTGATGGTAGCAAAATTACAGTTATGAAGCAACAACAAAGTACTTTTATGGTTGGGGGTCACGGCAGCATGAGGAACTGTATTAAAGTGTCTCGGCATCGGGAAGGTTGAGAACCACTGCTTTAGAAGAAAACGTGGCTGATGTCAGTCTGAGAAAATCAGGGTGGCCACACAGAGGATGGGTCTCTTCCAGGTGGCATATGAGCAGATTTTTGTACAGGGCATGCAGCAGTCATTGGCACAAGAGATGAAATAGAAGAGTGTGAAGAACAGCTGAGCCAAGGGACAAGTGACCTGAGATGAGGCTGGCATGTGGACAGGGCACATCCTAACGTAGCCTTCACTGTGCCGCACTAAGAACTGAGAGCTTCATCCTGTTGACAAGGGTTTCCAAAGTGGTTTCTGCATATCTCCCATTGGGGGTGTGCAAGGTAAGCTATTGAGTGTTTTAAAAGATTATTAATCAAATTCACCAATGAAAACAGCTATTGATGTGTTCATAGTATCTTTTTAACCTTTAAAAATTAAAACAAATGGAACACTTTGCCGTTTGAAACATTTTCCTTAGGCCGAAGTAGTTAGACCTTGGGTCTCCAGTTGGGGCCGATGTGCTTTGCTGGGTCAGTAGGATGGGAACAGCGCCACAATGCTTCTCTCAATACTCTAAAAAGTTCCCCTAAACATTCGTGGACCTCATCGTAGGCTAAACTAGGATCCGTGGCGTCAATGATGAAAATAATTTCAGACTTACTGGTATAGTGAAGCAAAGTTAGAATGTTTATTAATGCTGTTATTTATACAGGCCTATGCATGTAGTTAAGAAAGAGGCACTCAGAAGAAAGTAAGACACACCTGAGTGGGGGGATGTGTTTCCCAAGGGAGAAAAGACATATCCAAATGGGTGGTTGTGGGCTCCTCAAGGGAAAGTAAGCAATTAATTGTCTTGGCCTTAACTATATGTACCAAGCTGAATTTTCAAAGGTTGTTAGGAAATCTGATGGGAGATGTCATTCTGTAAATATGTTTCTCTTATTGGTTAATGAATAAAGCATTAGGAATAAAGGCCAATAGGAAAACAAGATAGGCAGGACTAGGAGAGAAGGAGGATTTAGGAAGAGAGAGTAGGAGATTCAAGATATAGAGACTTGAGAGAACAGTAGTCCGGACCCTCTCTCCAGTATTGTGGAAACACTTAGATTAATAAAAATGGGTTAATATTTAAGACAGAGCTAACCAATAAGAAACACTATTAACAGGCCAGCAGCATTGTATCAAATACAGCATCTCTCTGTGTTATTTAGGGCTGACTTGGCTCTGAAATCAGGCTGGTGGGGAAAACTGCTCGTAACAAAATGGCACCTGCCACGTGGGTACTAAGAACTTCCACTTAAAACAACAAAATCTTAAAAATGGGTTTTAGAAATAAAAGAACAGAGACAAGCGAGGCTTCTTGGTAGCAGCATTTTTCTCGGTTGAACTCTGTTTTACTAGAGACAAGCAGAGATTTGCGAGACTCCTTTAAGGGAGATTTCCTGACTCAGCATAGTGGCAAAAAACCATAAGGCTTTTAAGAAGCACTGCTAACAACTTAATGGTGTGTACGAGAGCTGGCAATAACCACATCTCCAAGCTGGCAGCATGCTGCTGGATGCAGTAAAGACCAAATCAGTGAGCACAGCTCTCAGTCCTGGAGGTAAACATACCCCCTCCCCCAACCCCAGCCATCTTGGATAGACTGAGGCTAATATAGCTGGGCTTTAATTTTAGCAATGTTGTTTAGCAGATAAAAGTCTCATGGCCAGAAAAAGATAAAGATTTACAGTAAAGTCAGATTCAGACAAGGAAAAACCTCTAAAGGTTTACAGTGTTTTTAAAGACTTGGGAGAGAAAAAGAAACAGGATAAAGTGGTTAAAAAAAAATAGAGAGATTAGCTGGGTGTGGTGACACATGCCTTTAATTCCAGCACTTCTGAGGCAGAGAAAAACAAATCTCTGTGATTTCGAAGTGAACCTGGTGTACAGAGTAAATTCCAGAGCAGCCAAAGTTACACAGAGGAACCCTGTCTCAATAAATAAAAAAATAAAAGTAAAAGAAATAGAGTAATAAAAAAAGCCACATAAAAGAAAAATACACAGTCTGGATACTGTATGCTATTGTGTTGTCTTTGAATTGCTCAGTTGTTAAGGAAGGAACAACAATTGCTACGATACACTTGATTATCAATGCTGCTGAATTAATCCAATTTGTATATTTTAAAAATGCTTTGACTTTAAAATTTAAGTTTAGGTTACTGGGGAAAAGAATTTCAATTTTTGTTTCCACAGAAAATGAAAAGCTGTGGATTTTCTAGACTAACTTCTAGACTAACAAGGTTTGATCAAGAAAGACCCCCTGAAGCAGTGTTCCAGGTGATCCAACATTCAAGACAGCTGGGACAAGGCAACCTTGCAGACCACTACAGCCAGGATTTCTGTGTCTTCTTAGGCTTCCAAAGACAGTGCCCCCTACCAGCAGGAAGCAGTTTGGAAAGAATGATGCCCAAATTCCTAAATATTGTTTATGTTTGTTTTCATTTAAATGGGGTTGGTTATAAATGGCTAATGATCTCAAACAATCTCTTTTTAAATGTAAAAAGGGGATTTTAGTATAGAAATGAATACTTTGGTTTGGAATGGATTTTCATTTATTGATACAAATTTAAGGTCAATTTTGTGATATGTATATTTCTCCTCTTGTTTAGGTATTGTGTTTATATAGCTCATTTAGAAATGTAATGTAAAATTTAGCACAGATTATAGATAGTTACCTATGATAGTCAAAACTTAGAGTTAAGTTAGTTAGGTTTCCTAGATAATCAGATATATTTGAGATGGATAAATATTCTTCAAACCTTTCAAAAAACCTACAGAATTTAAAATGGTTCAGGGCTTTTCTTAACAGTGAGGCATAACTGCTTCTGGGAACACCACCTGTATCAGAAAGGAAGCTGGACATCGAAGAAACTTGTTATAGATTTTACTTTCAATATGGCGAGACTGGCCATTTGGGCAAGATACTGCTCTTGTCTGGGCTTTTGACTTTCTTCTGTATAAACTGGACATGCAGGATCCACAAAAAAGTGACTGCTAAAACAAGATGGATAGTGCTACAGGGTTCCTCCTTCATGGAAGAGTCTGCCAGACATTCTGCAGGAAACAGAAAAGTGACTGACCAGCTGCCGATACAGGTGGACATTTTAAAGTTTCCTGCTTTACTAAGGGGTCTGACAGACACACTATGGCCTATAGGCTAAAGATGGAACATTAAAGAAGAACTTCAGGTGACTGACCAGGTATGGAGATGTCTCTGTTATTTCTAGAGTTTATTCTTCTGAGCTCTTTGAAGGAGTTGAAGACAGATAGTATGGTTATAGTTTTCCTTAGTTAGGATTAAAGTTGAGTTACATATGACTTTAGACTCACAAAGATAGGATAGATGATGGAATATTTTCTTTAAATCTTGCTAAATGTTAATGGACTAAATATTGTTAACTAGTTCTTATTTGATAACTGTTTTTTAAATATATTTTACTATGTTAAAGTTAAAACCTTTTTATTTAGACAGAAAAGAGGAGATGATGGGAGATGTCATTTTGTAAATATGTTTCTCTTATTGGTTAATGAATAAAGCACTGTTGGTCAATAGGAAAGCAAGATAGGTGGGACTAGGAGACAAGGAGGATTCTGGGAGAGGTAGTAGAGGAGATTCAAGACATAGAGACTTGAGGGAAGAACTCCGGACCCCCTCTCTGGTAAGATAAGACTACGTGGAAATACTTAGATTAATAGAAATGGCTTAATATTTAAGACAAAGCTAGCCAGTAAGAAACACTAGTAACAGTCCAACAGCTTTATATCTAATACAGCATCTCTGTGTGTTATTTGGGGCTGATGCAGCTCTGGGTCCAGGCTGGTGGGAAAACTGCTCATAACAGAAATCTCCCTGCCCTTTTTTTTTCTCCCCTTTGATAAGTGAGGTGGCTGTGAAGATGCCATGGATTAAATTATAGTCAGACCAGGTAAAGCAAGGATCTAGTAGGGACTCAGTACGTGTCTTTTCCTGTAAATGGGGTCTCTGGTGAGATTCCTAGGAAACTGCTGGTTTGTGGCTGAGAAGAGAGAAAAAGGGGCCTCAAGCTGTAGTAAAGCTCCTGCCACCACCATGCCATCTCTGTCACTGTGACTGTGTCTGGACTGTGTCTTCGTTAGGGTTACTATTGCTATGTCAAAACATTATGATCTGTAGATGGATTTTAATTTGGGCCACCAACTCACAGAAAATGACACAGAGACTTATTAATTGTGAAAGCTTGGCTGATAGGTTAGATTTGTTTCTAACTAGCTCTTATAACTTAAATTAACCCATTTCTATTCATCTACGTGGTACCACATGGCTGTGGCTTTTATCTCTCATCCTCATGTCTTGCTTCTTCTCATCAGGCTAGCAGCTCACATCTCCTTCTCAGTGTCCTGTCCACCCTTAAAATCCTGCCTAGCTATTGGCTGTTCAGTTTTTTTTTATTATTATTAAAATAATCAGAGTGATACACATTCATAGTGTACAAAAAAGATTGTTCCACAACAATGACCAAAGCAACTTGGGAAGGAAAGGGTTTATTTGGCTTCCACTTCCAAATTGTAGTCCATCTCTGAAGGAAGTTGGGACAGGAACTTAAGCAGTGCAGGAACCAAGAGGCAGAAGCTGATCCAGAGGCCATGAGGGGCAGGGTGCTTCTTACAGGTTTGCTCACCTTGGCTTGCTTAGCCTGCTCTTTTACACAACCAAGGACCACCAACCCCAGGATGGCCCCACCCACAGTGGGATGGACCCTCCCTCACCAATCACTAATTAAGAAAATGCCTTACAGCTGGATCTTTTGGGGGCATTTTCTCAATTGAGATTCCCTCCTTTCAGATGACCAATTTGTGTCCAGTTGACATAGGACCAGCTAGCACAGACTGTATCTCCTGAGATTCTGAGTCTGAAGAAAGCTCCTCTCCCCTATGTCAAATCTGTTGATCATTTTGTCACAGTGATGACAAAAGTAACTAATATAGATTTTAAAACTACAATGTACAGGTTGACCTTGGCTTTCCCATTCAATGTATGTATCTAATGTGTCACATAGAGGGTGAAGTATTCTGAGAGTTAGGTTGAGATGGAACTATGTAACCCAAGGCTATGGTTAGTGTCTTTAGCCTTTGTTTACTTTTACTATGTAACACATTGCCTGGAAAGATTTATATTGTATAAATGGGCTTAAAAATTATTTTGTGTCTTAATTAACTTTGCAAAGTAGGCATATGGCTCAAGATAATCTTCCAAAGAAATTACAGTTTGCTTAAAAACATTTTTTGTTTTTCAAAATGGTCTGGGGTACTGACCACTCACAGAAAATGACTTTTAACCATATGTAGAAATATTCAGTCTAACAGTGGTAAGTACAAACTGATACTACAAAGGTAAGACTCCTCACCCTATCAGATCTGCGAAAACCCAGAAATTTGACTCAACATTCTTTCGTTCTTTCTTTTTTATTATTATTATTTTTATTTTACATGTCGATCCTAGTTCCCTCTACTTCCCTCCAGCTCTCCCTCCCTCCCTCCCTTTTACCCTCTCTGCCCCCTCACATGCACCCTGACCACCCTCCCATCCCATCCTCCCACCCCAATTCCACATGTAGGGCAATGCCATCCAGGTGGGGTCATGTAAATCTGTCAAGTCATTTGAATAATTTGAAGTAGGGACTAGGACTTCTCTCCTGTCTCTAGGTTAAGGGAGTATCCCTCCATGGGGGATATGTCTCCAAGGTCCTTTTGTGAACCCATCCCTACAGAAAGTTTTGGAAAGAAAACTTCAACCCAAGGAAGTTAACTAGGCTCACAAAGACATAGGCAACAGATAATCCCACTACACCGGAAACCAAGGGTAAAGCAGGTCAACATTCTTTCTTAGTTATTTTCTATAGCTGTGATAAAGACACAATGGCTGAAAGCAATTTGGAGAATAAAGCTTTTATTTGGCATATATGTCCTGATCATAGTTCATTGTTGAGGGAAGCCAAAACAGTGTAGGAGCCTAGAGGCAAGAATTGAAGCACAGACTATGGAGGAATGCTGCTTATTGGTTTGCTGGAGATGGCCTGCTTGTCTTGCTTTCTTATACTACTCAGGTCCACCTAGCCAGAGGTGGCACTGCCCCCAGTGTGCTGGCCCCTCCTACCCCAATCACTAACCATGAACATGGCCTCCAGACTTGCTCACAGGTAATCTGATGGGAGCATTGAGAGTCTTCTTCCCAGGTCACTTACCTTGGGTCCAGTTATCAAAAAAGCTAACTAACCAGGACAATGGGGTTCTAAATAAACCAGAACTTCTTTATTCCAGAGGGAATGCTAAATGGTGCCATCCCTCAGAGAATTTAGGATAGCTAGCATAGTCACATAAGCCTTGTTTTGTCAAAGCAGATAGGAAGGCAGATGCTAAAAACAATAGGGGTCATGTCATAAGAACTCAGGGGCCAACATCAACAGGTTACCACTGGCCAGGTAGGGAACAAATTGAGTATCAGTAACAACCGCAAATTCAGAGACTAAGGCATATTAAATAAATCCATGATTTTATAAGGATACAAAAAAAAAACTTTTTTCCAGTCCTTTACCAAGATGGAAACAATGATATTAATTAGAGATGGCACAGGTAGGGAAAGATATCTACATTACCTGTGTGTGTGTGTGTGTGTGTGTGTGTGTGTGTGTGTGTGTGTGTGTATATGTATATATATATATCCCAGTAAGACATTAATGAATAATAGTATGAAACGTTGATGATTGAAAACATACTTAAAATTATAAAACTTGCTATCCAGAAATTTCTGGTCATGATGGAGCAACATTGACTGGACTCTAACTCTTGGATTAAAGTGATTAAAAGGCACACATGATATGTGGGTTAGTGGCTCTCAGACATTTGTCAGGAAGCAGTACAGGACAGTGAGCCTTTAGATAATGGAAATGAATAGAGTAGGCCCTATATCTACCAAGCTTCTTGTTCAGGGTTTCTGGACTGCTGGATATGGGGGAAATCCCAGAGAAAAGCTGGGCCGCATCTTCAACTTGAGTAACAGAGTTGAGAATTCATATGGACCACAGTGGCTAGAATTCACAGGGTAAATTAACATGAATTTCTCCTTCAGCTCTTTCATTAAATGTTTCTGGTTTTATGTTCGTTCATTTTGTTGATATCGGTTTCTTAGTATAATTATGAATGCATATTATTTATGAGCAGAAAAATACAGACATTTCACTATTTTTTTTTTCTGGCAAGGATGAATAATTAGAATCCTGGAGATGGTCATTTTGGCTGATAAAGACTAATTAGAATGTTTGAATGGAGACAAATATTTTAGTTTTTGTTTTGGCTCTTAGACAATTGCTTGCGAAGCAGTAGAGATCCTGGGATGAGATCAAGCTGTTGAATGTGAGCTTTCAGAATTCGACACGATTCAAGAACCTGTCCATCTATACTTTGTGTGGCTCTGGAGACTAGATTCAAACAAAAGCACATCATATCTGGGTAATTGTCTTTAAACCTTTGGACTAGCCACAGTCCAAAGAGCACAGAAATGAGCAAGTGCACATTTTTATGGCTTTGGAAACCAGCAAGATGTATTTGTTATTTGTCTAAAACTGCTCAGCTAACTGGACTGTGGTTGTCAGGCAACTGTGTTACTTGCTACTCTGTGAAGACACTACCATGCATTTCCAGTAGCAAGATCACTCTTAGTCGTGACATCCTCAAGGCTCCCTGTCCACTGTGCAGAATCTTTGTCACTATATGACAGCATAGATCATAGCACCAGCCAATCCCATGGCTCCTTCAGTTTTTAATATACTTAAAGAAAACTAATGCTGTTCTTTGCCTGCATAGGTAAGGACATTACTTTGTCTTAAAGGATTAAATAAATGTGATATTGGAATAGGAAAGATAAAACTCTGGCAAACCCTTCTAGAAAGGGTTGTTGATTGGCATTTCTCCCTAGACACATTTGAAATCCCCTGTAATCAGCAGAAGGGAGGTGGAACTTTCCAATCTCTCTACGAGTACAGCTGATCTGACCTGCTACCACAAGAAGGGCCTTTCTAGCCTTCTGCTTCATAAACTAGATGAACCCATTTCTTCCCCCAAAGTCTCCATGGATGCTTCCCAGCTCGGGTCTTACGACAAGTTCCTCATCCATGTTGAACTTATTTCCTACAGGGTAGCATTATTTTCCTGCCTAAAACAGGAATTTCTGAGTCCCTCATCACCAGGAAAACACACACACACACAAATGATTCCAAAATATTTATTAGCTGTTACTATTTGGAATGAAGTTTTGAGGCAGAAACACTTTATCTTTATCACACTCAATCTTCAGATGGACAGAGAGGGCTTATGGAGATGTGCATCATAGTAGAGTAGGAATGGGGTGGGGATGGCAGGTGAGGAAAGGAGAGAAGGGAGGAGAGAAGGCAGAGCCAGAGACAGACACACAGAGAGATGGAGACACAGAGAGAATCCCATATTATAGTATCTGTTTCCAGTGTTGCTAGCCAGCCTCAGGTACACCCTCTCTTCTTCCCACCACAGAATTCCAGGTTCTGAAAACATAGGAGTTGGTTGGGAGTACCTGTATTTGAGATGTGAACTTGGTTGTTTCAAATAACTAAATCTGAAAGAATGATTTCTGGAAGAGAGAGATAGAGAGAGAGTTTCAAAGAATTCTGGCAGAAACTCCAGTCCTCATGGGAACAAAATCAGGCAAACGATGCCAGAAGATGCTTAAGGCCCACAAGTTTATACCACATAAAAGGTTTAGACATCATCAGCGTGGGAGAGTGGACCACAAAAAGACAGCAGAACGAAGCAAAACAACAACAAGAGAAGAGAAAAGGAAAGGAGATGAGAAGAAAAAACAGAGGCTCCCAGCCCTCATTTGAAAAGCCTCTTTTCGAAGAGAATCCTGGTTAGTACCATGTCATAACCGCTCCAAGTGCAGATGAAAAGTGACTGCAAGATTCTCCATCACAAATGGAGATCAGCTTCACTCCGTCGCCCCACTGTCCCTACACCCCAGGCTGGGAGAACACCAAAGAAGCAGTGATGAGCTGTTGAGTCAGAGGTAGGGAAAGACTGATGCGAATCTGTGTCTTCTTGGCATGGCAGAATTGATGTAATCAAAGAAGCTATGGTTTCCGGTACAAGACTGACATCACCTTTACTTTATTTAATAGCAACCCCACCACTATCACCACACACACAAGGATAGTAACGTTTGCAAGTCAGATACACCAAAGAATAACGGGTTGCCTTCATGTATCGGTTTATATCCTCACAAGAAGTGGTGTGAACAATAAAGAAGTTGCAGGGGAGATATCATATCTACACAACAATTTTGGTACAGTAGTTAGACTTACATCTTTATGAGTTGCTGGTGTTAATCTTTCTGTGCTGTTGTTACTGGTTGAATCTGGAGTGCCTCCCACAGGCTCATGTCTTGAGCACACAGCCTCCAGCTTATAGCTCCATTTGGAGGGCTATGGAGCCCTTAGGATGTGCAGCATCCTAAGGCAATAAAGTGTAATGTCCTCCATTGTGCGGGTTTTGAGGCCTGAAGAATGTAAGTCAAGAGGGCTCATATCTTGTGGAAGACAAAACCCTGTGAGGCCAGGCAATGTCTAATAAGGTGGGATTCTCTGCAGGTTATGCATGAAACTGTGATGGTGCTGCTTAAGTTGCAGAGGAGACCCCAGGGTACCAGAGATACCAGAAACACAGGGTCCCTGCCAAGACATGTCTCAGGCACTGAACAGAGCCAGCTCCACTGAGAAGTCATGTTTGCAGTAAATGGCAGGGCCACAGGGGATGAGACTGCCAAAGGCTGTTGGAGCTCATATAATGCCACCATGTGCTCCAGAGGCTGGCCACAGAGGCACATATTTTGATGCTGCCTTGCCTAAATCCCTCCTTGATGTCTTTGTGTTAATCCCTTTTTGGATGGCATTAAATGCTGTGTGTGTGTGTGTGTGTGTGTGTGTGTGTGTGTGTGTGTGTGTGTATCTTCCTCTGTGAAGTATTCATGACTCTGGTGTTGTATATTAGCTCTACATACATTTCTTTTTTACTTTACAGAAGCTTACAGTTAAGAGTTCGCCTGAGCTGGGTATGGTGGCACAGACCTTTACTTATAGCACTCAGGAGACAGAACTCTCTGAGTCTACAAAGAAAGTTCCAGGACAGGCATGGCTGTTACATAGAGAAAAACCTGTCTAGAAAAAAATAACAATAAAGAGTTTGCCTGAGTCTTAGAAGAGACTTGGGAGTTTTGAACAATGTCAAGATAGTTAGGACTACAGGGAGCTTTGAAGTGATCTAAATGTATTTTGCATTGTGAGATGACCAAGAGCCTTTGGGGGGGACTGTGTTTGAAATTTCTGGTTTGAATCTATGGTCTTCATAGTGACTAACTTGTGGCACTGTTTGACGTCTCATGAAACCTTTTAGAAGGTGAGACCTGGCTGACAAATGTAGATTATAAAGGGTGCACCAGCGGGAGTTACACCTGGTTTCCCAAGCTTTCTCTGCTCCTGGCCCATGACTTGTGAGAAAGCCTCCACACCAGGCTCCCATTGTCATGAGTTAAGCTGCATGACCTCCCCACTATGAGGGACCGAAATGTCTGAAATCATGAGGGTAAACAAACCCTTCCTCCCTTACACTGTTTCTGTCAGGTAACCTTGATAGAAAAACAATTACCACATGGATACATAACTGCAAAAATAGTACAAATGAGTTCGGTTCAGGCATTCACTGGAGATCATGGAATGTGTCCTTCACACATAAAGGGAGACCACTCTATTATGGAGTTTGCCAGGTTTTTTGTTTTGTTTTGTTTTCCCCACATGAAAGGAGACTCATGTCTGCCTCTCTAGGAAAAAAAAGGGGGGGGCCTACAGTGGTTGCTGGCTTATAGGATGGAGGAGACAGACAGAGGCCTCTGTCTCCAATCTCCAGAACACAAAAGTACATATCCATTTTGGTCCCTTCAGGTTCACACAGGGTGGGGTTTGAAAACTGTAGACAACAGTGTTAAAACAACTGGGTTAAAGACGAATATGCAACAGAGGGATGCCATAGAGCTGGGTATTACCTGGTGGCCAGGTAGAAGCATTAGCATCTTACCAAAGGTTCCTCTGTGGCAAGATAAGGTTCTTAGGGTTGAGATCCTCAGCAGTGGGTGTCTGCTCACATCCCTCGAGCCAGTAGATAATGAACTAGCTCAGCTAGGACCATAGACAGTGGTCTGCTATCTAGTCACGATGGACTAGTGGCGACTCATAAGCCAGTAATGTTTATAGTCAACAGATCAGAGGCTGCCACTTTCCAGACGCAGTGACATAAGAGAATCTTTACCCACCTCCCAGCTGAGAGACAGTCACAAGGACACCACAGAGGGCAAGAGAGAGTAATGAGCACTTAGTGGCTACACTCATGGCTTTGTCACCAACCACTGAAAGTGAAGCTCCAGGAGTCAGAAGAGATTGGCTTTTCTCAACAACCTAGTGGGGATGGAGAGAAGTAAGATCAAAGTGAGATGCTGTGAGGACTGTAACACCCAGCTGACAACAGTCATTTGTGTAATAAGGCAGTTCCATGTTTATACCCGCAATGAGTCAATATGTCTCAATCAAAATGCTTTAGAAAAGGAAAGAACCATTGTAAAATCAGCACAGCGTCAGAGAGAAAATGCAATCCCAGGCACAAAGTGAATACAATTTATTTTGATCGAATGTAATTTCCTCAATGAAGAGGTACTCATGAGCTTTTATGTTCTAAATGACATACAATGAAGATTTGCAAAAGATATTTTGAAGGATTACAAGAAGAGAATTTATAATGCTGTAAATGTAAGAGCCTTTAATACATGCCCAGGCAATTAAGGCTTGGTGAAGAATGCTTTCTCACAGGCATTCAGCAGAACCTAACCTAGAATCACCGGTACATGAAACAGGTTCACCTATGCTGGTTTTTATATTGCCTACCCGAGTCCTTGAGACAGAACATATAAGCTCTAAATTAGAGAAAGTGGATTTATTAAATTGCTTTGACTTTCCCACCACAAGGGACTGAAAAGTCCCAAATTATGAGGGTAAACAAACCCTTCCTCCCTTAACTGTTTCTATCAGGTAGCCATGATGGGAAAATAATAAATACATACAAAAATGCTACAAATGAGTTTAGTTCTATCCACTAACAGATGGGATGAAAGGGAAGAAATAAGTTGAAGATGGTTGTGGAAATTCATTCAGCCAATAGCTTTTGGGGTACTGGCCCTTTTGGGGGCATGGTCTGAGGTGCCATGAGTGGACTGATAAGCAGCAAGAAGTGCATGCTCCCTCTTGTGTGGTGGTTGGAGATCTGATCGCAGCTCCCAGCCCCCCTGGGCAGAAGACTGAGTGTTCCCCAAATAAATATTTGCTATCCTTTATTTTGGGTTCTCATGGACTCTCATTCCATTCTCTCTAGAAGATAGATCTTCCTTGAGCAAGAAAGTTGCCTGGGTGGGCGGGGCTTCAGCTGTGTGCTCCTCTGCCTCCTCTTCTCATGAGCATGTAAGGTGTTCCATACCTCTTGCTATTTGCCTAGTGGGTAAAACTTTGAAGGGCATTCTTCTCTTAGTGGACAGAGAAACAAAGCCTTGGCTGTTCCAGATAGTTCCTCCCTAACTCAGGTTGTTGCATCACCTAAGAGGAACAGGTTTTAGGTAGGTCCTCTCTCACAGGCACATTCTAATCATCCATGAGAACTGCAGGGCCCTCTGGAGAACTACCCTCTGCATTCTTTGTATTCTAAAGAGTTGATTTGCTCATACATGCCCAGGTATATGTGGCACATCTATGTCAACCTTCTTTCCAAGACCCAGTGGACCACCCAGAAAGAGTGGAAGAGTTGGGAGATGGGAAGGAGACACATAAAATACTATCCTCTACTCATGTCATGGCTATTTCACTCTTGAACATACAACTGTGGTGGCTATCTGCACAAGACCTGCACAAGATCAAGCCAGTAAAGAATTCTAGCATGAAGCAGGTAGAGCTACAGAGGCCCTACTTCCTGCTGAGGAATTAGTGCCAGCTGAAGAGCGTTGGAGGAGGATGTTTCTTTAGGGGTGTGACTACTGGTAGATTGCTCATTCCCCAGTGCATATGGGAAACAGTAATTGGACTTGGTGTGTGTGTGAGAGAGAGAAAGACAGAGAGGGGAGAAGGAAGGGAGGGAGAGAGAGAGAGAGAGAGAGAGAATATGGGTAATGAGAGAGAACAAGTATGCGAGGGGGTTAGAGTGATTGTGACCAAGATACAGTATGGAATTTTCAAAGAGTAAAGAAACAAAACCCCCGAAGAGCAAATTTTTCCCGTTGGCCTGTGCACACTGTATACACAGCTGAAAAATGAAACACATCCACACAACTAAAGTCAGACCATTTGGGGATATTCTTTTGTTGATTACAAGACACATCAAAGAGGGTTGTCGTGATTATGCATAGAGGGTACTATTGCCTAAAAAGGCAGAGTACCTTTGAAAGGGTGAAGCAGATTAATTCTTGGACTTCAGAAATAATTCTTCCTCCTTAAAGCAAAAGCAAAGAAATAGCCAAGCAGCCCTCAAAGGCAACATCACCTCACTGGGTGCGAACGTGACCTCAATTCACCAGCTGAACCCAACTCTCCTCCCTCTCTCCCTTCTTTTTTTTCAAACACTTGGGGAGATAAGCAAAATCAAAAGGGAAAACTGCTTTCCTCTGGCCTCCAGTAGCCTGGCAATCAGGCACAGACCAGACGCTGAAAAACACAGCGTCTCTTTAGCTGTTTTTAGAAAGTACCAAAAGAACAAACTGCTCTACATTGTAACAACAAAAGTACCAGGCTGAGCATAGCATTCTCTTTGTAAAGTCCTTCCATATATAAAATCAGCACTTGGGAACTATGTAAATTCCAGTGATGGAAGGAAGGAGGGAAAAGATAAATAAATCTCACCATCTAGTACACAAGGCATTGGAAAAAAAATATCAGAATCAATCATTGAAAACTTCTAAATGGCATAAAATGAATACGAATCAGACAGGCCAGCTGTACTTGTATTGACTCTGTAAATTGCATTTGAACTTGTGGATCTTTGTTATTTCTGGGAAAGACAAACTGAGAGGACATATTTTAAAGGAGCTAAGTTCTGCTTGCTCTCTGTTATTCACTCATCTAACTATGAGCCCAGCCTCCCCATTCATCACTAGGGTGAGCCTTGAGTGAGATCTGGGGTTGCCTAGAGCAGTAAGGTCTAGTGTCCTGTCTATAACGGATGACAATGCTTGGTCCCTCTAAGTGTTTGTGACTAAGGTTTACTGGTGAGGTTAATCTCACAGACCAGCAGGCTATCTTTAGTGTTCCCATTCTCTTAAGTTCCTGTCTATAAACGTGTTTTAATCCAGTGTTTTGACTGCTTCTCTTTACAAGTCCAATTTTCTTGAGACAATACTACCATGTTCTATTCTGTTTTCTTCTGTTGTAATGTTTTTATTATAGACAGGGAATTCTGTAATAATGTAACTTACTTCTCATAGTTTTAGAGGTTGGAAAGTCCATGATCAAGGCACTGCTTGCCACATTACCACATGGCAGAAGGTGGAAATGCAGGAGAGGGCAGACATGCATTGTAAAGGTCTATTCAACTTCTTGGTGCCACCCTAAAGGTTGCATTCCCAACTCGGTTGCCTTTAGGATTATGATTTAACCTGTGGGTTTTGAACAAAAATAATGAAGCCATAGAGTACTTCATACATTGCTGTATATCAAGTAATTAAATTGCTTAATTTCTATCATGTAGCTATATGGCTGGGTAACAAACTATTTATTGGGTAACCAATGGAATAATACTGAACAAGTGAAAATATATAACATTCACTCTCCTGTAAACGCAGATAAAACTAAATCAAATAATTAAGTAACTGAATAAAAATATTCAAAAACTAAATCTTCCTTCCTTTCTTTCTCTTTCTTTTTCTATTTCTCTGCCTGCCTGCCTATCTCTATCAGTGATATCAATAGAGTTATTATTTATCTAGAAAACTTAAAAAAAAAGGCTTTTAGTTAACTTTCAATATCCATGGATCACGGTGCAGGAATTGAATATTGCTTTCTCATTAAATGAGAAGTTTTGTCCTGAAATGTGATCTGGTTGTTTGATTTCCATCAAGAGGGCTGGCTTCCAGTGGCAGCTTGTTCTGAAAATACCCTGTACTTTAGTTCTGTAAATCTGGTTCTGTTATCTTTTAGGGAGCAGAGGGGGTGGGGCGGGGTGACTCAGGCATGCAGGAATAGGAAAGAACAGTGATTTCTTAGAAATAAAAAGTTGAAATCAAATTCTTTGAGTCAACAGGGAAGTTGCTGCAATTGTGGGCATGTGCACACATGCAGGTCTATGTTTAGAGACATGATTCAGAGCCAGGAAGATCCAGATTTTATAATCATACCTGTAAGATGCCTCCTCTCCCAGCTTCCCGTGGATCTGGATGAGAGAATGGGCATTTTCACTTCTCATGTAAACACTCACATTATATCATGCTCACATTCTTCCTCATAGTCTTTAGTAATGAGTGGAATCTTAAGAAGTCCAAAGAATGCTCCAGAAGTGACCTGGACGTGTTCATTTGTCACTCCTTGAAGGCGATAATGACATTTTGTAGTGACATTCTTGTCTACACCAGCAGCCTTACTAATCCCGTTATTTTGTTTTGTTTTTCCTAAGATAATTTATCTCAAAGATGATAACTTCACCAAAGCCATTCTAGTTCACTCTAGCTCCAGCCCAGCCAGTATCTATAAGGAGCAAATTCAACCTGAGTAGGTTGAAGCCATCAGACTCAAGATGTTGGAATCCCATCAGAAAGTAGAGTGGACTTAGGGTCAGTGAAGAAGTTAAGATCTAGCTGCAGTACTGCGTAAGACAAAACACTGGATGCATTCAAGCTCCAGGCTAGAAATGCTCTAGATTCCATATTTTAGCCCTGTTATTACTCAGTTTTCTAGGTTCTTTCAGCCAAAAATTGACCCATCAATGACTTGCTTGAGTATCCATGGACTGTCTTGGGGAAGTAGGCCCCCTAAGCCTATTTATATTTGCTCTGTCACAGAGAAAATATATGTGGAGTAGTTGGTGTCTACAACCATGTACAGCAGCCCAGAAACCCAAAGACCTCTCACCTATTTGAAGCTGTAGGATAGGGTTAATTCATCTTGGAAATGGGACCCTCCCAACCTGGTTATTGCAGATGGAGTTCTCAGAATGCAGACTCTGAGACTAAAGTAGGCAAGGGAGAAAATTTTAAAGGGTTACTTGAGAAAATCTGTGGTAGGGATGGAAAGAAGGGAGGATTAGATGGAGGAAGAAACTGAACCATGGGCAGTGTTAACAGATGCTGAGCCAACCAAATGAGGAGTTTTAGAAGTGCGACAAAAGAGTAAAAGTGTTCCTGGATGGGGTTCCTTCTTCTGTGTTAACCAGTCATTAGAAACTGAAATCCTTTGGGAAGCAGATGTGATCTTGTTAGGCAGTTTCTTTAAGCTTGGTGACTTACAAAAGGGGGTGACGGGTGACAGTGGGGTGTTGGGGGAAGTCTCGGTTGCTGGGGATGATTGGTCCTTTATTCCTAAGATGTGATCTTGTTAGTTCATCCAGGGATCTCCCACACTCATCTCCCACTTAACCTCTAGTTCCCACTGCAAAGCAGGTAAATATTCAGGCCCTGACTAGTGAAGGACTGACTTGGTTGCCAAGTTCAAGACTAGCCCTAGGGAAATAGATTAGTTGCCAGTGGCCTTGCTTTCCTGTCTGGACTCCTTTGTTCCCTTCTCAGCACTTCTTCCCTTCTTATTTCCTTCCTCAACTGACCAGTCACTTGTAACTTGAATTCTAATTTTCTTAATAAAATAATGATGATGATGGTGTTGATGATGACAATGATGAGATGATAATAATAATAATAAACAACTCCGTCAGATACAGGGGTCAATGCTGAAGATTACAGAAGCAGAGCGGCTTCTGTACCAATGCTTAGACCAAAGGGAAGATCCTGCCCTCAGACTGCTGCTCAGACTGCACTGCTGATGGGAGATGTTATTTTGTAAACATGTTTCTCATACTGGTTAATGAATAAAGCACTGTTGGCCAATAGGAAAGCAAGATAGGTGGGACTAGGAGACAAGGAGGAAAGAGGAAGTAGTAAGGAGGAGTCAAGATGGGGAGACTGGACAGAGCAAAACACCAGCCTGCTCTCCGGTAAGATGAGACCACGTGGACATACTTAGATTAATAGAAATGGGTTAATACTTAAGACAGAGCTAGCCGATAAGAAGCTAGTACCTAGCCAACAGCATAATATCAAATACAGTGTCTCTGTGTATTAATTGGGGCTGGTGTGGCAATGGGACCAGACCGGCCGCAGGAAAAACCTTACTCATAACACACTGCTCTCAGACTGTATCTCTTGTCTCTTCCCCCTCATATTCCTCTCTCTGTCCAGCCATATGCCTTCCTGTCTCCACCTCCTTAGTGCTCTGATTAAAGGCGTGTCACTCCAAGTGCAGGGATCACCCTGTTTCTCTTTTAGACTGGATCAATCTCTTGTAGTCCAGGGTGAGCTTGAGCTAACAGAGATCCAGCTTCCTCTATCTCCCAAGCCCTGGGATAAAAGGTGTGTGCCACACTACCTGTCCTCTGTGGCTAACTAGTCTAACTAGTTTTGCACTCTGATCTTCAGGCAAGCTTTATTTGTTATAGCATAAACGAACTACCACCACACTCACTCATCTGCTTACTTCCCCAGATCCACCATCTGGATGGAAAGGACCTAATTAACCATTTCCCCAAACCTTCAATGACAGAAGTCTGATCTGCTTTTCAGTGTGAAACCTAAACTTAGGCCAACAATGTGGCATTCTCTTGAATTCTAGGTTGTCTTGGGTGACTGCGACAGCATCTTACATCTAGGAAAAACATGCTATTGGGACTCCTCTGGCCCTAAAGAGATCTGGGAAACTTGCTATGGATTAGACAAGGGAGGACAAGGGAAGAGGGGAGGGAGAGGGAACTGGGATTGACATGTAAAACAAGCTTGTTTCAAATTTAAATGTTTAAAAAGTACTCTTCCCATATAGTTTTGTGTGGATACATATAGTATATGAAAAACATTTCAAAGTGTGTTTTCCACATAGAAAATTATTCACAGTAAATGTTAGATGTTATTACTAAATATAAATCAAAATTGAAAATTGGGAAATGCTGTACAAATGTCAGTTAGATTTCTATTTCAATAGGTCATTGATGATTCAAGCTAAGCTTAATTCTAATATTGGAATTAAGGCTTTGTGATAAAGCAGAGAATTAATGATTTGGCTTCTGTGAGGCTGTGCCTCATAGTTGGCTATGTGTCCTCTCTATTCCTAGAGATAACCTGAGGCATGTATGCACAGAGCATAACTGGTGAGTTGATTCATGGAGGGTTTGCTTTCCTGAGTTACATCATCATCCACCTATGCAATTTTAGACAAAATTGTTAATATATTTGATTCTTGCTTTTCTTTTTTTTTTGCCAATGAGAATAATAATAGCTCATTGACTTTCTTGAATGTTAGAGAGGGGCTTGTTAAGATATTTAGCTGGGCAGTGGTGGCACACATCTTTAAATCCCAGCACTTTGGAGGCAAGGGCAGATGGTTCTCTGTGAGTTCAAGTCCAGCCTGGTCTACAGAGTGAATTCCCAGACAGTCAATGCTACATAGAGGGAGCTTGTTTCAACAAAACAAAACAAAATAAAAGGTATTTGGTATTCAAATAGGAGGTTGTTATCTTCTACTGACTAGTTTCTCTGCCATTTTGGTAGAACTTTTTCTTCATAAAAACAGTAAGTTGTTTAAGTGCATTTTTCTTTTTTGTTCAGTCTTCTCTAAGATGCAAAGCGGAAAGAAGACTAAGTAAGTTGTAAACTAAGGCTTAGACCTAAGTGGCTTATGTGGGCTGTGGAACCAGAGAGGGACATTTTGACTGATCATTCAGCCTAATGGCCAATATGGAAGATTATGGTGCTTTTGAAAGGCCATGTCAGTCTAACCTGCTCAGTTTTGAGGTTTAATATAGTAACTCCTTAATGAATCAAACATTTGTACTCTGACAATATTCTATAGATATAAATATGAATGTTACAGACTTGAACAATTGGATGAAGAATAATGTATAAGATTTTACTTTTTATACTTTTTTTTTTCTTTTTTATTCTTTGGTTGCAACTGTGGCTTGATTCTGCTTGCATCTAAAACGGAATGACTGGTGTTAGAGCATCACTCCAGTGGTTAGCAATCACAGCACTGGGCAGAATAAAGAGTAACTACCGTGAGTCACTGGAAGTCAGGCAGTATAGACCATGATGATTGAGAGGAACACTTAAGACTCCCTTTGCTGTAGATTTCCTATTGGGAGACATTTTCCTAATGTAGGTACAGGGAGGGTGATGTGAGCAGAGTGACATCATTCTCCGGAGCCGAAGAAACACCAGTCACGTTTTGGCATAGGGAGTGGCTAGAATCTGCAAAGAAGAGAGGATCAGAAAGGAGCCTCAGAGTTGGGGTGTAACCAGAGTTCTTGGCTAACACTTTCGAATGAACAGCCTTGTGGAAAGCAACTGTTACATAACTATGGACCAGAGACCATAAAGACCTAGAAGTGGTGGCCTCCTCCAGCTAGAAGAGGGAGTCCATGTCTTGTTACCGACCTAAACTTCTACCTTTGTGATCAAGGCCTCATCTTAGCCATGAGGACCAGTTCATAAGGGGTGTTTCCCAACTTGCTCTATGAAATATAAATCTTTCACAAGAAGCCAAACAGAGGGCTTTCCGAAGATCTATTCTATGAAGTCTGAGGCCAAAGATATGCAAATCCAGGGTAGATAGCCAATAACTGATTTGCATGCTTTAAAAAAAAAGTAACAAAATGTAACAGTCTCTCAAGGACAGAAACAACACAAAGTTTCTGTGTTATACCATGGGTAACACATAATGGTAAAAAAATTTCCTGGGTTTTCAAAGAAACAAGAAAACAAGGCCTTAACTATTGTAATAATCAAGACAGGAAGAAACAGATGTGAAACAACCCCAGGATTATGTAAGTGTAGGATTCACCACGTGTGATAATTAGTGTCAGCTGGGAAGGAAGTCTCCTGAGGGATTGTTCTCTTCAACAGGTTGGCCTATGAACCAGTCTGTGGGGAAATTGCCCTGATTACATTAATTAGGGTGGGGAGGTTTGGCCATTGTGGGTAGCGCAATTCCCTAAGCCCTGAGAGCTAACTTGAATGCATTCTGTGCTCTCTCTTTCTGATTACAGACATGATGTGACCAGCTGCATCAGGTCCCTGCTGCCTTGACTTTCCAGCCATGATAGACTGTCTTTCTCCCTTAAATCAATTCTGCCAGAGTATTTTGTTACAATAGCAGGAAAAGAAACTAAGATGCCCTGGACAAACTTTAGAGAAGCAATTCTAAGCATATTAAAAGAAAACAGGAAAATATGCTTTAATGAGTAAATAAGGCATTTCAGCAGGAAATATAGAAATAATACACATATAAGTGGAAATTCTAAAATCAAAAATATAGTAACTTTTTAAATATAAAGCCCAGATAGAAAAAGTGAATAAAAATAGACAGAACCTTAGGTACCTGTGGAACAAATGATTCAATGTACATGTAGATGTGATAGAAGTAAATATCCTTTATTTTTTTTTTTTCAAGACTTGGTTTCTTTGTGGAGCCTTAGGCCTTAGGCCTTAGATATCCTTGAACTTGCTCTGTAGAACAGACTGGCCTTGAACTCACAGAGATTCCCTTGTGTCTGCCTTATGAGTGCTGATATTAAAGGCATGCACCCTGGTGGAAAAAAAACTGAGAAAATAATGATCAAAAATTCTAATATTAAAAATTTTTGAAATTAGATATGAACTAAAGATCTAGGGAAGAACTCAAAGTTCAGGCAGTAAACTTATACCTAGACAGGGTAAACTGAGACTTATCAAAGGGGTAGACTCTTGAATCAGGGAACTGAAACATGTGATACATGAAGGAATGCCAGGGATAATATACCAGTACTAAAATGAACACAGAAAGCCAGAAGAGAAGCAAAGAAAACCCCTATCCAGCCACATTCTAGAGCTAGAAAAATGGTTTTCAATAAAACAGAGGAATATTTGTAGAGGTAACAAGCTTAAGGAATTCATAGTCAGCATCTGTATTATGAGAAGTGCCGAAGGATGCTCTACAGGCCAACAGAAAGTGGTTCAGAAGAAATGGATCTAAGTGAGGAAAGAAGAGGTCTGGAAGTGGCAAGTAAGGCCGTGTATTTAAACTATGGCTATTGTTCACTTAATAGTTTCCCATTAAACCAAAAGCAATTATTATTTAAAGATGCTTTCTAACTTGTACATAAAGGAAAAGGCGTTAGAATAGCAGTACAATGGACAGGGTGGATGAAGGGATGGGATTGCCCTTTCCCAAGGTTGTTGCATCTGTGGAGTGATCCCTGGGAGACACAGAGTGGGATGGGACAACAACTATAAAGTGAGGAGGGTGAAGGGAGGTTGAAGATCAGATTTGGAGTGTGAAATCTGAAGACATGAAATATGGGCTCCAAGTTGACTTGGCTAAGGATACATTTTATTAGCCTTTGAACAATCACCCAAAAAGTTAATACAAGAGATATAAGGAGTTGAATTGTGAAAATGAGACATTTTTTTAAAAATCCAGTTTAACCCCATAGAATGCTGGAAATAAGCAAGAGGGAAACAAAGCAAATAGAAAGGATAAAATAAAAATAAATGTCCAGAAGGTTAGTTTAAACCTCACCCTATGGCTAGCTTCATTAACTGTAAATGGCTTAAACAATATTTTAACTACAAGGTAGACATTTTCTGGTAACATTAGTAAAACAGTAGTGTATGATATCTACAAGAGATACACTCTTAATATAAAGATATCAGTAGAAGAAAAAGAAATATATCACATAAAAAGTCATCAAAAACCTGTTATATTACATCAGATTAGTTAGATTTCAAAAGAAAAGTACTAGAGGAGGTGAAGAGTAATTCATAATAATCCTTAACATGTAGCTCCTAATACAAGAACTTTAAAATTCACAGGGCAAAAATTGACAAGCAAAACCAAGTAGGTAAATCTACAGTTATAGCCAGCATTCTTTCTGGCATCCCTCTGCCAGTAATTAAGAGAATGAGTAAGTAAGAAAACACCAGCAAGGATGTCGAGGATCTTAACGATACTACCAATCAATGTGTTCTACTGAGCTGGACGTGCTGCCTGATACCTATAATCCGTGCAATTAGGATGCTCAAGCAAAAGTACTGCTACCTGTTGGAGGCCAGCTTAGGGTATAGAGTGAGACGCTGTATCCAAACAACAGTAACAGTCAGTTGACACAGAGAACTATACTCAACAATGAAGAGTGTAAGTTCTCCTGAAGCACACATGAGGCATTTCCACAATTAGACAGATGCTGTGCCACAAAATAAATCTCAGCAGGATGGAGAGATGGTTAAGTGGTTAAAAAGCACTTCTGCTCTTGCAGAGGACTGCTTCTGCTCACAGCACCCACACCAGATGGCCACAACCTCTGGTAATTTCAGAGGATCTAAACCCTCTTTTGGCCTTTGCATACACCTGCACTCTTATGTGCGCGCGCGCGCGCGCGCACACACACACACACACACACACACACACACACACACACACACACGGCAATAGTTGTTTTTGCTATCATTTACTTGCATAATTTAAAAATTAAACATTTATGTCTATATTTTGCTATGTCAATAGTATATATTCTATATTAATACTATGGGTTTCTATGACAATATAAAGAGATACAAGTGATTCTATTCCTGGTTTCCCCCTTTACTTCCAACATAGATTTAACATAATTTAAAATATTAGCACTCGGGCTTTATAATGTGAGAGCTGAAGTACAATTTACTGCTGAGGTCTAATCATGTCATATGGAATTATCAGTATTGTTTCTTTCATAACTTTATGTTAATTCTGGCTTTGTTGATTGCCAGTATCTTATCCAATAAAGATTTTCTGTTTATTTATTGATAATATTTCCTACTTCTTCCAACAGTTTCCCCTTACAAATTTCTGAACATAGGACTTGTGGAATAGTTTTCTATCCTTTTCATCTGAAGTAAAAGATAAAAGGAAGGAAGGAAGAACGCAGACTGACAGACAGACAGAAAGGTTTCTCTATTCAGAGTTCCCTATCAGTCTCGTTGTCATGCTGGGGCTTTCCTCATCACTACTCACTGCCATGCTGGGGCTTCCCTTGACACGCCCCCCCCAGGGGGTCTTCCCTCCTCTCTCCTGTTGGATCCCAGGAATTTTCAGAACTTTAATAATCTTCCTTCATTTACGTTATTGTGCTAACCTTGTAGAAACCATAGCGACCTCTGAGAAAGGGCGACTCATAAGTAATTATTTTTGTTTAACCTGCACATATGTAAAAATTCAGCTTTATCTTGTTTTGTTGCTTAGTAGGATATGGAGTTTAAATTTAGAAATGATTTTGACTTCTTTGTGTTACTGTCCCCACAGTTAACTGTTGAGAAGTCCTAAGACACCCTGATGATCCATGCTGTTGTCGCCTTGAAATTTTCTCAGACTTTAGCTGAAGGAGTAACAGGCTAGAGCACCCCCTGGTAAGATAAGACCACATGGAAATACTTAGCTTAATAGAAATGGGTTAATAATTAAGAAAGAATCAGCATCAGCCAAACAGTTTATATATAAGCATCTGTGTGTTTATTTGGGGCTAAATGGCTGCGGGACCAGGCGGAGAAAAGGATCCTGTATGGAATAGTCTGGTGTGAAAATGAATGAATAAAACCCCATTCTGTAGATAGATAAAGCTGTGGTCCGAAGTGTCATTTTTTACAATTCATGCCCTCGCCAGAAGTCCCTGTCTTAGGATTTTACCCAAGAGAAGGGAAAGCATATGTCCATGCAGACTTGTGTGCATTTGTTTAATCAGTATCATTCACAACAACCAAGAACTGGAAGAAATCTAAATGCTCAACAAAAAGCAAATGTGTGAATGAATTATGATATATTTAAATGATATAACACTTTTTAGAACTAAAAAAGAGCACGTCAAATACACACAGTCAGACTGACAAATCTCAGTCGCTTACACTGAATGAAGAAGTGAGGCACAAGAGATTCTAATGATTCCACTCATTAAATTTCACACCAGTCATATCCATTGACAGAAAATGAATCAACAGTTGTTGGGAGCCAGGCATAGAGCAAATGACATCAAAGAGAAGTAAGGAAATGTGTTGGAGTGATGGAAACATTCTATGTCTGTCTCAACTGCTATGGAAATGTATATATTTGTCAAGATTCATTGGGCCTTACCCTTAAAATGGGTACAATTTACTCTGTGTAGATTATACCTTAATAAAGTTATTAAAAATCCACATGGGGGTGTCCCTACATTGTAAGTTGCTGCTGCATTGGTTTCTACTCTTTGACACATCTTTTGCCACACTTATAATTTGACATACAGATAAAATAACTAAATGGCAGAGGAAAAAGAATAACCAAAGCTTATGGTTTCCAAATTTTGTTGTCTTGAATGTGCAGTGACATTCTTTGAAACCTTTGAAGGGTGAAAAGGCAATGAACAGTTATAGGAATGTCTGCCCATGCAAATGAATTCAGGAAACACCATTTTGTAGCTAAACTGGAGTCCTGCCCTGGCATGTGCCATTCTAAAAAGAATGGCAAGGACATGCATTACCTCTTTTCTTTCCTTTTTCCTCTTCTTTAGTCTAACACTCTCCCAACTGAGCTATTTCGGCTGTGCTTATTTCTTTCTCTTTCTTTCTTTCTTTCTTCTTTTCTTTATTCCTTTTTGTTTTGTTTTGTTTTGTTTTGTTTTGTTTTGTTTTTTTGAGATAGGGTTTCTCTGTGGCTTTGGAGCCTGTCCTGGAGCTAGCTCTTGTAGACCAGGCTGGTCTCAAACTCACAGAGATCTGCCTGCTTTTGTTACCTGAGTGCTGGGACTAAAGGCATGTGCCACCACTGCCCTTTACCTCTTTTCTAAGGATGAGAAGTTAGACAAATACTTGTACATGGAAACTCTGTTGCAAAGGGTTGACTCTTTGATGACTCAACAAGCTTGTCGTTCTCTGAGATATTATTTATAGACATTGTGCTAAGGAAGAAAAGCAAGCGAATATCATCAAGAGGGACATATTTGCTGCTTATAAAGACTGTTGGAAGCATAAAGGATCAAGTCCAGTGATAGTATCCCAGGAATGGAAGAGGCCAGTGTGTGGGTTGCCCAAGAAGAAAGCGCCCCCCAACTTGATGATGCCAGATGTTTTCCTAGTTAACAAGCAAGTTGAAATAAGTAATTTGTATTTCCTTAGAAATGGCACATTATTTTTAAAAGTCTTGGAATTTTCCTGTAAGCATAGAAAAAGAATGGGAATTTAGAAATGAAGAATAGATAACAACTGAGTGAAATGTGTTAAAATATATTAAACATATTAAAATGTCTGGCCTTAATCACTTGTACCCTGATTAGAAATCAAGCATAAAACAAATGAGGTATTTATAGGACAAGTAGAGAAAAAAAATGAGAATTAATGGACTCTGGATCAATAGAAATTATTTTCAAAAGTTGTTCTTATGTAAATACTTGTATATATTGTAGGCAATAACAATATTCATAGATAAGCTGAGTCAGTGTCTGGCATCTGCTGCTGTATGATATACGTAAGGAGAAGTACACAACTTAGGCAACTTTAACTTGATTCTTACACGATAGCAGTTCATGGAATTCATTACTAAGGATTAATGGGAAGGCTGGTATTAGTCCTCTGGGCAGGAAAGGAGGCCTCACAGTGCCTCTGCTTGAGGAGTCCCTGCCTCTGCTCCCTTCCATGGTTTTACAGTCTCTGTCTTCTTGGCTTGAGTCTTGGCTCTTCTCTTTCTCTGGGGCTGACTCAGGGCGGTTGGTGGGTGTGGTCCAGTGCCACACTTTCTTAGCGTGCCATCTCCAGTAGAGTCTCCTTTGTCTACATGTTTAAGAACCACAGCACCATGGTCCTCAGCCTCCTGGGTATAATAGTCCTATAGGAGCTTCTGAAGACTTTGTCTATTTGATGATGTACAAAGAAAACCCATAAACAGAACTGATAGCTGGCACTTAGGATTAAGAGAAAATGGTGAAATTATGGCTTCATTCTACCAAAGAACCTAGCAAGTAATATTACAAATCTCATATAAAATAATCCCACAAAACTGCTATTTGCTTTCATTTTGGATTTCCTCAGAATGTTATAAATTGACACTGTTTTGAATCAAAACATAAGATAATTTTTTTTTGTTATGGCCAATACCCCAGGGAAGATTGAAAAGCCTTAGGAATATAATTCCAGTATGCAATAATCAAAAAACAAAAAAACAAAAAAACAAAAAAAAAAAAAAAAAAAAAACAAAAAAACAAAGGGATTCAGAAAAGAAACAAAATGACTAAATGAAAATGTCTTTCTATTCAAACTGTCAATATTCAGTCACCTAAATCAGAGAATGAAACTATGCCAACTTCTTAGACATCAGAAGTGACCCCAGAACAAATGTGTCCTTTTGTGTCACCTGAGAAGCTGTTCTCCTTCCTTCCTTCCGTCCTTCCTTCCGTCTTTCCTTCCTTCTGTCCTTCCTTCCTTCCTTCCTGGGGGAGGGTGTTCTCTTTTGTGACTTACTGTGGTTTTTGTCTATTGAGTCTTAAACCCTCCCACATTTTTTTGTTGCTGTTGTTACTTGATAATTGCCATTTTTAGACTGTTACCTGTCTATTTCTAGGTGCAACAATTAGGGTACCAGCCAATATGATACCAGCTGACAGCAGGAAGACTGAATGAGGCTCTGAGATTTTTAGCCATGGCGCCTAGTGAAGAACCCATGGTGAGGACACAATGAGGTGGCATTAGTCAGGCTGAAGATCAGACATCTAGAGTCCTGAGAGCCTGGCTGTATGCCAAGGCCATGTTTAGTTCAAGAATGTGTGTCCTTTGAAAGCCCAGCAGGTAGGCACCTGTACATGCTCAGCTAATGAAAGGTATGTTTACTCTTGCAGCTCTAGAGTGGAGAAAACAATCCTCCTCTTGCCAAAAAAGAACTTTCATAGTGCCCACAAATCATCCAAAATCTGTGACGCTCACCGCCTCTTCTTGTCTGAGTGCTACCTTGGGATGAGTTTATGTGTTTCCATCCCTTTAAACAAAGGCATTAGCCCAGTGCTGGGGGTGTAGCTCAGTGGTGGATCTAAGTGCTTGAGACCCTGGCTCTCTACCCCAAGATCACATTAAGAAAAGTAATGAAGTCAGTTTCCAGCTGGAATGGTACATTGAAGAGCATAATTAAGACGGAGAATCTACCCCAGAATGACATACAATGAAGATTTGCTCAAAATTTGATTGAGGCGATAGAGGGCAAAAACCATGAAATGACTGAAAGAAATGGCAAGTACAGCAAGGTAGACCCTATAAGGAATGGAAATCACACTTATCAGATGGCTTCACAGGGTGACTTTATTGGTAGTGAGTCTGGGGCATGAAGGAGGCCAGGCCTGCCATACTGAAGGCGGAATGCAGAGAAGCTTGGCATGGCTCCTCTGAGCAGTCAGCCATGATTCACTGGGAACACAGCTGGGGCCTCAGGCAGATGGGAGAGAACTCAGCAGTGTAGGCACTGCGGCTTCCTGGGACCACAGACATTCACAACTCCATCATCTCCGATGCAGAACACGGCCTTGCCAAGCTGTCTTTGCCAAGGGAGCAGAGCCTGCTCAAGTTCACATTTTCTCCTCTTTGCAGATGGCAAATGAGGTGGCAAGGATGGCATTTGGGACAGTCCTGGCAGAGAGGGCATCGCCCAAACCCTGTTCCCTCTCTTAGACCTTGCTCTCTTTCAACTCACTCTATTCCTGCTATTTGTTGCAAGAGCCTGGAAGGGCTTTGGATGGACCTGTGTTCAAGTCTGCCCTCTCTCCTTACTTGCTGTGTGTCTTGGAGGAAACCACGGGCACCTGATGGCTAAACCTTCTAGGTAGAGTCCCTAGCAAAGTGTCTTGTGTCAGATACATTTTGAGGATCATTTCTCTTCAGGAAGTTTGTCACATCTGAGAGTGAGTTGACACACTCCCCCAGGTTGTAGCCTCTATCTGGTCCTCGCTCCTTTGACAAACAGTTAGCAGAACAGCTCCACTAAATAAGCCTGTGTCCAAGCAGAAAACAAACAAACAAACAACAACAACAATAATGACCACCTCTTGTCTGCCTTGTGGTCTCTGCCTGCCTCCTTATCTCTCTTAGGAATGTTCCTCTCACAGGGACAGAAGGGGAGCTGTGGCATTCCAACTAAGAGTCTGGCATCCCCAGGCTCAGAACTGTTTCCCATTGTGGTGGACATATTCCACAGAGTCAGGAGGAAATTACAAGCCATGCTGAGTAACTGAGTGAACCAGCTGTTCTTATTTTCCCCCAAAGAGGTGCCTGGCTCCAGTTGCTTTTGAGTAGGCTCTGAGTGATACATGCTACTTATCACCTTGGTGAGTAGCCTGTTCTGTGACAACAGGAAAAGCCTCAGCATCTTACTACAGTTCAGTTTACTTGAAATAAATTTTATCTCGTCTATATATGGCAGTTTTGCCTCCGTGTTTATGTGTACATCAGAATGTGTCATATCCCTTGGAACAGATGGTTGTGAGCTACCATGTGGGTGTTGGGAACCAAACTCCAGCCTTCTAGAAGATCATCAAGTGCTCTTAACCACTGAGCCATTTCTCTGGACCCTTAAAATGTATTTTATTGAGGCCAGTGACAGGATTCCTCCCTCTGGCTTGTACTTTGACCTAACTCAGGGTTCAAGTTGGATCAGTCTTGGACAGAACTGATCTTTGTTTTTCCTACTTTCTTTTTTATTATTAAGGATTGATTTATTTATCTTTTGTGGGGTGTTGGATGTGTGTACATTTGTACATGTGTTTGTGGAGACCAGAGGACAATGTCTTCCTTGATTTCTCTCCATCATATCTTTTTTGTCTTGATTTAATTTTTCAAGACAGGGTTTCTCTATGGCTTTGGAACCTGTCCTGGAACTAGCTGTTGTAGACCAGGTTGGTCTAGAACTCACAGAGATACACCTGCCTCTGCCTCCTAAGTGCTGGGATTAAAGGCATGTGCCACCACCACCCGTCTCCATCATATCTTTGGAGATAGAGTCTTGCCCTGAATCCTGAACTTACAGGTTCAGTGAAGCTGGCTGGTCATGAAGCTTCAGAGACCCACCTGTCTTTGTTTCCCTAAGGTTATGGGTGCACACTGCTGTGCCTGGCTTGTATGTGGTTGCTAGGGATCTGAACTGGGGTCCTCATGTTTGCATGGCAAATACTTTCTTACTGAACCAAACCCCAGCACCAGAACTGATTTTTCTGGTTATGAGCCTGAGTCTGTAAAGGCTGAGCCATCTCTCTGGCCTCAGAGCTCATTTTTTGTAATGGATCACCTAAGTGATAGGTAGGTCTCCATCTGCTGGGGAGGATACATTTAAAACAAGAATCTACAACTTGACTCTAGCTTGGGCATGATCGGGGACAGAAGGGCGAGGTGCAGAGTGGTCATGATAAAACTAGTCTGGTGCAGACTCTTCTGATTGGAAAGGTGTTTTTCTTAGAGTTCACTGGAGAGAGACAGCCTCAGTGCAGTGACATTGTGCTGAGAACCTGGGGACTCCCATAGCCCTCTACCTGGTGCACAGTCTCAGGAAAGAGCAGAATGGCTGGGTTAGACTTCCCATCATCATGACAGACCTGTGTGAAAACAACTGAAAAGACAGAATCACAGTTTTGTTTTGTTTTCTGTTGCTGACAGGATTCTCTGATAAAAGCACCTTAAGGGAGGTTTATTTGGCCCACAGTTCCAGGTTGAAGTACTTCATTGCAGGGAAGTAAAGGCAGCAGCAACTTGAAGAAACTGGTCATATAATAACCATGGTCAAGAGCAGAGAGCAGGGACTGGAAAGATGGCTCAGAGGATAAGAGCACTGCCTGTTCTTTCAGAGGTGCTGAGGTCAATCCCAGGGTGGCTCACAACCATCTATAATGAGATCTGATGCCCTCTTCTGGCATGCAGGCGTACATACAGGCACAACACTGTATACATAATAAATAGATGCATCAAGAAAAAAAAAAAGCAGAGAGCAATGAATTAATGATGCATGCTAGTGCTCAGTTCACTTTCTCTACTGTTACATAATTCACGATTTCCTGCCTGGGGAATGGTGTCACCCATAGTGGCACCTCCTCTGACCTCAGGTAAATTAGTCAACATAATCCATACTGTGGATAACTCCACATTGAGATTTCCTTCCCAAGAGATTCTAGCTTGTGTCAATCACCACAGGCAATAAATTTTTATTTTAGCTCATGGTTTCATAAGTTTCAGTCCATGGTCAAGTGGCTGAATTGTTTCTTGGCAATGGTGAAGCAGAACATCATGGCAGAGGGCAGGGAAGAGCAGAGCTGTTTGGCATCTAGGAAAGGCCAGGGCTGAGATACATCTGCAATGGCATACCTCTCCTCCAACAGGATTTTTCTACAGTGTCCTCACCTCCCAGTGGTCTATTCAAATTTGAATCCACCAATGCATCAATCCATTCATTAGGTTCAAGATCTCATAAGCTATCTGTGTCTTAAACTCACAGCCCTGGAACCATGTTTCACTGATCTTCTATATGCCTCTCAACCCAATGAACTTAATAATAAAGATTAACCATTACTACGGTTATAGACTTTGGCCCTAACCAGACTTTGGTTTGTATCTTGGTTCTGCCAAATGTTTGTTGAATGACTCAGACCAAGATACTTAACCCCATCTCCATAAAACAATGAAGTTTTTTTTTTTTTATAACACAAAGATACCATGAAAATTTCCATCCCCCCCCATGATTTGTTTTTGTTTATTTTGAGACAGAGTCTTGCTGTTTTGTCCAGGCTGCCTTCAAACTTACAGCAATTCTCCTGCTTCATCTCCACAAGTGCAGGCGTACATCATTATAACCAGCTATGGTTTCTTAAATTATGTGCCTGATAAATGCCAGTTGATAGAGTATCTACCCAATCAAGAGTTCAACTGGTCAGTTCTTAGCATTAAAAACAATCTGGTTCCTTTTCAGGACAAGAAAGTTTTTTACTATCACATGGAGGACTGGCCCCATGCCAGCACTTGACACAGTAAGTAAGACACAGAATTGGATTCAGTATGTCCATGGGTCCCAGGGTACCTGGATTTTCACTTCCTTGCCATATCATTCAGCTTCACAATGCAGAGTGAGCTGTAGCCCACATCTGAGTAACCGACATTGTCATCCAGGCCTGGCAACAGCAGGGGTGTGAAATGTGAGTCAGCTGTTTTATTCCACTCCCTAGCAGAGAGACAGTGCCTCATCCCATGTGAATGGAGTCATTCAGGAAGACTCTCCTCCAGAGTGTTATTCAGGCAGAGGTCAGGACTGCTCCTAATTAGGCACAGGCTGATTCAGGGGGCAGGGACCCAACCTAGCTAGCCAGCTGCAGCAAAGTGAGCTGTTCTGGGCCATCTCACCAGGCAGGCCTCTTACTCAGTCTCCTAGCACCTGTATCCCTCTAGCCAACAATGATAATGATATCCAGTGACCTATTTAGTTGTAGCAAAACAGTTTTTGCTATCATAAACAACTTCCTCCCACCCCCGTGCATCCATGGTGGGCTCCGGTTGCTGAAGTGCCGGTCTTTTGCTGCCAGCCTGCAAAGTTGGAAGGAGACTCAGTAAAGCTGCATTTGTCACCATGATGGGTGTGGGAGCAGAGGTAGGAAAAGGAAAAGCATGGATAGTGCGGTGGGGGTAGAGGGGGATAGGAAAGAGACACAAGACTGCAAGTTCAGGACAGGGCACAAGAACGTAGAACAATCAGAGTTGGAGATCAGGCTTTCATAAGAGACTTTGGAGCATTTTGCTGAGGTGTGATCTTTCTCTGGGGTTTTGTACAAGGCTGCACTATAAGATTTATATAGGAGATTTTGTGTGGGACTTTCCTGTGCAAAATCTTGGTCAGCATCTATGCTGTCCACTAATGTTTTTGGTACAGAGATGACAATTCATTTATGGGAAAGAAGAAAGATGTGTTGTGCTGTGACAAAGTAAGCTAGAGGTGAAAAGAGAGGCCATTTGTGTAATTCACATTATTTGTTTCTCAGTGACTTCGCTAGTACATGAGGATTAGGATTGTGTCTCTTATATAAGTCTATCCCTAGAGCCCAGCACAATGTGGCCGTCTAACAGGTGCCTAGAGTGTTTGTTGAATGAATGCATTTAAAAATTGCCTCCACTAATGGTTCCATACCACTTCTCATGTCCCTTGTGACTTTTCTTCAGACACACTAGAGGGCTGATGATTTAGGGAATGGTAAGTCTACCAGCAGGAGCTTTTAGGACACCACTTCTGGAAGGATGTTGTTCAGTCCTAATAAAGTGATGCTGTTGGCTGACAGCATTGCTGAAAACCATGTCCAGGAAGTAATCTGGCTGTGAGAAGCCTACCTCGTCTACTATGGAGGTGGCCAACCTAATTTCTGTAATTGCAGAAGTTACATCACTAGGTTTTTCACATGCTGGTCTATAACAAAGACAGTGAAGCTGTACTCAGAGAAATACATGCATTCGTTCGTTCTGTTGACCCTCTGAGAACTTCTATTGCAAAGAAGAATCGAGCTCCAGTCACGTAGGAACACAGAGGAACAAATACCAAGTGTTGTAGTTGCAACAACCTTTAATTTTTTCCCCATTTAAGCTAAAATGAAGCACATTAAATCACATTAAATTGAAAGGGGAACTCTATAGCTTTTGTGGTAGAATTGAAAGAAAATGGTTGTTTGGATAAGAAAGGTGGGTTGAAGGCCAGCCTAACTACTTACTAGTGAAGTAAACTCAGAGACGTAATTGAATGTTTGGGGCTTCAGTTTCCTTGTCTACAACATAGGAGTATAAGTATCATTGTATGTTTTGAAGGAGTGATTTTGATGCAGCTGCTGTGATTTTCCCATTTTCATATCTCCTAAAACATAGCACACCCTCTAAACTTATGGTTTTTTCTTTTCTCTGAGTTTTTTAAGTACCATGTACATGAACACCCTTAACCCATTCCTATGTACCACTCTAAGGCTGGTTCAGGGTCTCATTTTGCACTGCCGTAAGAGATTATGGCACGTTCATAAAGAATATACGTTCCTTTCTCACAGTACTAGAGCCTGGGCCGATATTAAGGGTATGGCAGTTGGGAAGGGAATTCTTGGAGAAGGTAGAAAGGGAAGGGAGAAGGAGGTGGAGAGATCGTAGGAAGTAGGAAGAACAAAGAGGGCCAAGCTCCCCATTGCAAAGATAACTCTCTTTATGATAATGAGTCTACTGCAGTGATTGTTTCATTCATAGACTCCACCTCCAGGGTCCACGCACCTATCATTAGACTCTACTTCCCACTGCCATCTCTGTGGGGACTAAATTTAATGCTTGATGGGGGGGGGTGAGTAATCCAAACATAGTGCCCAGCAAAGGACACTGGGAGTCAAGAATGATGAAAAGTTGGTGATTCCTGTCACACTTAGAACTTGGTCATTAAGGGGAAAATTGTCCTCACCAAAAACCACCAGCAAAAAACCCTGCAGCAGCAATTTCATCCTTGAGAGTGGCAACAGAATTTGTAGCAGGTGAGATGCTTTGTTTCCCAGAGGGCTCTGTGGAAGTAATCTCGGTATTAAAGCAAAGAGAACTGATGGGAGATGTCATTCTGTAAATATGTTTCTCATACTGGTTAATGAATAAAACACTGTTGGCCGATAGGAAGGCAAGATAGGTGGGACTAGGAGACAAGGAGGATTCAAGGAAGTAGTAGGGAGGAGTCAGCATGTAGAGATGAGAGAGAACAGCGGTCCAGGCCCACTCTCAGTAAGATGAGACCACATAGAAATACTTAGATTAATAGAAATAGGTTAATACTTAAGACAGAGCTAGCCGATAAGAAACAAGTACTTGGCCAACAGAATTATATCTAATACAGAGTCTCAGTGTGTTATTTGGAGCTGGCACAGTGGTGGGTCCAGGCTGGCAGGAAAAACCTTACTTGTAACAGAGAACATCAGAAACAAAACCAAACAAAATAAAAACTATTTCCTTTGAAAACTAAGTTAGGGAAATTGTGGCATTTCTCAATGGGCCTCAGACTTGAGGAAGGGCAGAAAGGCTCAAGACAGCAGCAAGTTGAGTCCTGGAGTGAACAAGGATAAAAAAATGAGCCTGTGTGCAGAGACCCACAGCCAGACATTAGGAATCCTGCTGAAGGGATGGAGGAAGAATTGTAGGTGCCAGAGGGGTCAATGGCACAACAAGAAAACCCACAGAATCAACTAACCTGGGCTCATAGGAACTCATAGAGTTTGAACCAACAACCAGGGAGCCTGTGTGGGACTGGCCTAGGCCCTATACATATATGTGACACTTGTGTGGGACTGTGTCTTCTTGTGGACTCCTAACAATGGGAACAGGGACTATCCCTAAGGCTTTGGCTGGCTCTTGGGAACTTATTCTTCATACTGGGTTGCATTGTCCAGCCTTAATACAGGGGAGGTGCTTACTCTTACTGCAACTTGATGTGCCCTGTTTTGTTCATAACAATGGGAAGCCTGTCCCTTTCTGAACAGAAACAGAGGAAGAATGGATTGGGGGTGGTGGGGGACAGAGAAGAAGCAGAGGGAGGGAATGGGGAAAGGAGGGGGACTGTAGTTGGGATGTAAAATAAATAAATTAATTAGATTTAAAAAGAAATTATTTATGATGGAGAAAGGGACATTGCAAATGTTCCAAATCTTACTTTAGTAACTAATTTTGGTTTTGTGTTCATTTTCAACTTCTGAAAGGAATGAATAAAGAGTATAATTTTAGTGTAGGACCAGAAATAGCTGAAATGCGAGAAGATAGAAAGAAAAACAGCAAACCAAGTGTTCCTAAGTGGTAATTTTTCTTGTGTTTAGGTTTCAGCCTTGTGTGCAGGGGCAACCTTTGTTTTAGACCCCATTGTGGACCAAGTATAGTATAGACATACTTCTTCCATGTGAAGACTTACGCTTCCCCTTAATTTTGAAAAAGTCTCAGGCTGTCTCTTTTCCAAATTCTCCCTCTTCTTTCTACTTTGTTCTTCTTGCCCAGTGGACAATATGGAACTTTCTCTGAGGTCTGTCTTTCTGGTACATAAACATGATCTCCAAATCTCCCCATTTTCTTGTGTTTTACTAGTAGTTAACTTCATGTAGTTCACAGAAGACCAATTTCTGCCTTCCTTGAGATGCCCATAAAACACATGGAGATTCTCTTGTTTAGTTAATGCTACAAACCCTCTGTTCTCTTCCTTTTTTTTTTTTGGACACACCCATCATTGACCATTCATCTATTGTGGTAGCCTGCTCAAAACTCCTCTGGATTTTCTGGTGCACTTTGTGCTTAACAGGTTAGGTATGGCAGATACATATTACATTAGCCTTCTCCCTAATTTCTCCATGTTTCTATGGTAAGGGGACCCTAAGGATGATGATTCCACTGGAAAATTCCATGCTGGGAATGAAGATGGACCACCTGTGTGATCTTCAGGGTCAGAAGAAAGACCATCTCTAGATGCATGTTTCCTCGTGTTTTATTTTTGCTTTATCTGCTATTAATCAAAGTGAAGACATACTGATATTCTCTTCCCCTGCCATTGCATTAGTTATTTTTATTATTGCTGTGACAAAATAGTTGACAAAAGGAATTTAAAGAAGAAAAGGTTTACCTTGGCTCATAGGTTTAGAAAATTTAGTCCCTCATGGCAGGGAAGGTATCGCAGAGTTCATGGTAATGAGAGCAGGCAGGCGAAGTTTTCTGTGTCAACTCATATTTCTGTGAGTTAATATGAAGGTGACAGTGTGAAAAACACTTTGCTCTATTATTTGAAATGAGACATAGGAGAAATGGGAAACCCTGCTTAAGGGAAGTAACTACACGGGAAATCTCCCTTTAAGAAGAGCAGGTCTTAACAAACATAGTTGCTGGGTGGAATATGTATTTTTAGGACAAAACCTGAAGAGGAACTGTGTGTTATGCTGGTGGCCTTTCCCTGTGTTTTCTCAGTATTCTTCCCAGATGAGAGTTGAGAGCAGTACATTCTCCAGACCGTCTGGAGAACTCAAATGTTCTCATCCGTGGCTTCTCTGATGGTAAATTTCTCCTGGTGCAGGCTGTTCCTCATCTCCCAGCTTATGTGCTTACTAAATTCAAAGTTATATCCATCTTCTAGTGCTTGTATCCTCTGGTATCGACCTCTGAGTCTTCCAGTCTTATCAGGTTCCCATGACTACTTCATGTCACCCTGCACAGGTGGCTGAATAAGCAACAGGATGTCCCACAGGATGCCTGTAAATCAACGCAGCGGAGCTGCCACAGGCTGGATAATTTAGGGCTGCAGAAGTTTTATCCAAAGTCTGATTTTTCCTCCGTCATTATTTTGGACTAGGAACTCCTCCTCTCCCCTCTCCTTCTCCTCCACCCCCTTCCCCTTCTTTCCCCTTCCTTCATTACTCCTCTCTTTCCCTCTCTCCCTCTCCCTTTCCTTCTCCTCTCCCCTTCTACCCATCTTGCTCAATGTTTTTCCCGTTTCTCTCAACAGTTTGGTTGTGATACACTAAGCAGGATCTACTTTAAATCTGTAGCTTGTTTTGCTTCTTTATATTAATATTTTTCATTAAATTCAGCAATGTGGGTCATTTAAAAATATTCTTTGCATCTCTTTCTCTCCTATCCTTCTGAGATTCAGTAGGCTGATGATGTTACACAGGTCTCTGAGGCGATCTCTTTCATTGTTATTCCTCAGATCGGATCATCTCCATTGCATTATTTAAACTCAGTCAATTCATTCATCTGCAAGCATGAATCTACCTTTAATCCCCTCTCCTGGTCTTTTCATTGTAATTTTATGTCTTTAAACTTTATTTATTGGTAATAGTTATTACACTTGATATTTTCTATTTAGCAAGACATCTTTCTTACTCTTCCTTTTAGTTCTTTCCATAATTGTTGCTCTAAATGCTTTCCAACAACTGAGCCTGCTAATCAATAGTCAACACTGAACATTCTCTACTGTCCCTGCTCCCCAAAGACCAAACTTACTTACCTCTTCTCTGCGCATGCCTTTGACGTTTTATCCAGAACCAGGCTCTTAAAAATATATTGCAGCATCTGCAATCACACCGCTCCCTTCCTCTAGGTTTGTTATCACCATTTCTTTTTAAAACATCATTTTATTAATTTATTTTTTACAATCCAATCTCAGTTCCCCCTACCTCCTCTCCTCCCACTCCCCCCTCTCCCACACAATCCCTGCCTGGGGGCCTTATAAAAGGAACTCAGAAAACTCAAATGACAACAATCTCTAGGAAGTTATATTGCTCTAGACTCATTCTGTCACCCCACTCAGTGCTGGGGTGCTGCTGAGGCAGGGGAGGGGATGTGGGGTGTGGGGTATATGTTTCTCTTCTAGACTTCTGTGTAGAGCTTAACAGAGGGGGTTGGGAATAATGTAAATGAAACCACAAATCCAACTGTTTATCTTAAATCCAAACTCTTTGCATTGTTGTGACTATGTAGTCAATTTCTGGTTATAAAAATGTTGGCTTTTTTACTTTTACCAGTGTTCTTGTAACCTTTAGGGGGTAGAGCACATTTAGGGAAGTTCTTATTTCACCATTACACCTGATCCTGACTATGTGCCTGCCCAGTGCTGATGGAGATCAGAAGAGGGTGCTGAATTCCCTGGAACTGGAGTACAGATGTTGTTAGCCATGTGGGCTCCAGGAATAGAGCTTGTGTCCTGCAGAAGAGAAGCCAGTGCCACCATACTGGCCACCATACTCAGGTACCATACAGGATGCCTATTTAAATCTCAGCTAGAGGAGCAAATATATTTATTTGTTTGCCCCATATATTTAATGAGGCATGCTTGCACTAAATAATTTGTTATTCGTCTCTACCTCTTGATGTTGGTTTCCTTTTCTTCTAAAATCTTGCAACCCTGTGCATACAGATTCCTTAGATTTTTGTGCTTCCATCATCCACTCACACCCCAAGCAGAACTCCGGGCTGAGTCTTTCTTCTGGGAGACAGTTTTGATAGGAAAGCTACAGTCTCCAAAATCCCAGGTGTTCATATCCTCTGGCTCACACTGGCTCTTGTCAGGTCTGTCCTGAGCTTGGTATTTTTTCCCGATTTCATGAGTGAGGATTGATGATGAGACAGAGGAATCACCGCTTTCATTCCTTACTGAAAACACTGTCATGTCAAGCAGTGCTGGTCCAGTCACGCAGCATCCACACCAGCATACGATGTGTTGTGTAAGGGAAACAGAGGCAGCGGTGGGAAGCAGAGGTGCAGATGAGGACTTTTCTGCAAAGATCCACTTTAAACATTGTCCATGCTACTAGGCTATTTCACAAGTATACACTCTTTGTTTTACTTTATGGAAGAACAACATATATCTAGAAAATTATAGATATCACAAGTGTGCAACTCAGTACAATTTTGAATTGTTAACACAGTTTCAAACAGTTGAAAATTTTTTTTTCTTATGCTTTTTAAAAATCCTTAAAGACCAAATTTCGCCACAGCTTCTAGGATTCCTCTCACCTAAATCATAAGAGAGAAAGGGGGGACATGGATATTAGGGATTTCAAACTCAATGTATGTTGTAACTTTTGTTTTATACTTACCATGCATGAACACTGGCTCCAGACTTAGAAAAATCTAGTTTAGAGTTCTCATGTGCTAAGTGAAGCTCAGGAAGTCTGTTTGTACTTCATCAGGAAAACCTTAATTTTTAAAACTAACCAGTTTTACACATTTTTCATAGCACCAAGTTAAAGTGCCTTCTAAATATGTCAATATGGTACCCAAAGACAAAAGCTACTCCCAGCCTCAGTCAGAGAAGCCTGAAGGCACCGACTGCAGACTCGTGGCTGCCAAAGATGCCGAAAATAAGTGACAGCTGAGAGCCTACCCCTAAACAAGACATTTATTTCATCCTACTCCTGCTTAAGGCTTCAGGAGCACTGCAGAAGAGGGATCACTCCAGGAGAGGGAGCACTCAGAAGAGGGAACACTGCAGAAGAGGGGGGCAGAAGAATATTAAGAGCCAAAAGATAGGGAGATGGGCTGAAGAATGCTGTCTTTTAGGCACAACACGACCATGGCAAATCATGAACTCACAGTAGCTTTGGCTTACTTGCACAGGGCCTACATAAGACTGGCTCTGATAGCAATTTGTGAATGGGGGAACCCATGAGGCCCTACCCCTTACTGCTAGTCTATTATTGACTTTTGAGTATATATATATATATATATATATATATATATAGAGAGAGAGAGAGAGAGAGAGAGAGAGAGAGAGAGTGTAGATAGGAGTGGGAGTGAATTGAGAGCAAGCAGGAGATGAGAGTAACCAAAACATAGTATAATACATCTGCATAGAATTGTCAATGAGCAAATTAATTAAATAATATATCAATAAATATTTTTCTGTCCATTTATATGCCAGCGTTTGACAGTAATGTGTCTTTGACATACATATATTTTACATGTCAGGTTTACTGTGAGCTTGCCATTGTTCAAACCACCTGTATTCACCTTTACATTTCTAATCCCAACTAGAAAACCCAACAATGATGACTGACATTGAGTCTGTTTGTGTCAAGCAAATTCTTCCTAAGCTCTAGATACACGAAACAGAAACAAGAGTTTGACATGACCATACAATATTCCTCCATTATTTCCAAGGCATCTTCCTACAGCCTCACATGGAAGTTTGTTTCCAATTAAGCAACAGGAGGTTTCCAAGCAAATAAGGCTTATTTAGAACAATTTATATGCAGGGAACTAAAAGACTCTGACAGACTGAACCCTGCATAATGATGCCTCAAGCTCTTGCTTGATTCTGAAACAGCAGTGTACCACAATTGAAAATGATTCTATGAGAGTTTTACACCACAGCATCTCAGTTTACCTTTTCTTTGTGGAAGACAAACATTTTTAAATGAAAATTCATCAAGAATTTTTTTTTGCCCTGAATTTTCTAGTAGGAGTCCTAACTTTTGGTTTATTCTTGTACACATTTCCTCAGAGTGGTAGTCTATTCTTCTATTCTCAGGCCCTTCATTCCTAGCAGTGTATACGAATCGTGTTGTTGCCAGAGCTTCTTGAAAGTCTTGCTTTTGTAATTGAGACCAGGATTTCATGATAACCCTAATGTATAAAACATCCTCCAAGCTTGGAACCCAGGGTTGGGCCATTTTCTACACAGCAATGTGGAGGCTAATTTGTTGTCATTATGTACCCCTTGGTGGAATCAACTTTTTCTTGTAGTTTCTTGTATAGATCTCATTTCTAATCTATTCTACAAAAGGGGGAGGCTTTTGCCTCCAATAAGAGGAGAATTTTCCAAATAGTTCTTTTGTTGCCTAAACCTTTCATGTCCAGTAGAACCCAGAAAGAATTCTATTAACAAAAAATAAAACTGAAGACTAATTGAATCTTTTTTTAATCCTCCTTTAATCCATGGAATTCAAGGTCCCTGAATCTAAACACAAGTCCTATACATTCAGGCATGTGTTGTGGTGATATACTGTTTGTGATTTAATAAAGCTTGCCTGGGGATCCAAATGCAAAGCCAGACACATTAGTTAGTCATAGACATCAGGCAGTGGTGGCACACACTTTTAATCCCAGGACTCAGGATGCAGAGGCAGATGGATCTCTGTGAGTTCAAGGCCACAAGTTCAAGGCTACAAGAGAGTGAATCAGTCTAAAAGAGTAAAAGAGCTCATGCCTTTAATTCCAGCACTAGAGAGATATATAAAGGAGAAGCAACGGGTCTCATGTGTGACTACGTTTCCAGTCATAGGGAAGGCAGGAGCTCCATTTCAGCCTTGGTAGAGGTAAGAGCTACTGGCTGGCTGCTTTGCTTCTCTGATCTTCAGCTTGGACCCCAATATCTGTCTCTGGGTTTTTGTTATTCGTGTTACATTGTATCCTGTGATGAATTACTTCATCTCTTTAGTTTTCCCCTCTATAAAATGATGGTTATATTTGTACTAATTTTATTCACCTGGGGGAAATACTGAATGTGAGATAATGAAAATCAAGCATTTAACACACTCTACTCAGTAAATAGCGCTGACCAATTTTATGTTATTATCACACACTGGGGCTTCTTTTTCAAACATTTAGTGTTTGGAAATAGAAAAAGTTCAGAGAAAATCCATAGCCAGTGAGAACTACCAACACATCTTTTGTCCCTATAAATACTCGTATTTCTGCCAAGACCTTGCTCTTTGTCAAGTCATTCACAGTTGTTTCCTATGCAAAGCATCCCACAGATACAGCTATTTTCTTCTCCATTTATTATAACCAAGCAAAACTCTGCAGGCAAAAAGAAAACAAAATCCAAGAAAAGGGAATTAAATAAAACTAGACCAAAATAAACTAAATACATACTTGCTCTTTCCCAAGTATCTTGGCATCATGAGACTAGTGTTCATACCAGTTAACATGGATGTTTTCAGCGATCTGAGTAAAGTTCCCATCTTCACACTGGGTTATACTTTTTCATCTCATTGTGATACATACATACATACATACATACACACATACATACATACACACATATATCAATCACACTGTGACATTAGGGTGAGCTGTTGATTCCTCCCAAGAATAATCTTCACTTTTAAAGAGGCTGGAGAGGTATTATAAAAAACCTTTTAAAAAACCTGAATAGACTCCAGGCAACATATTTCCTGTGGTGACTGGAAACACTGTGAGCCCGGGAGCAGAGTGTAGGCCTTTGTAAAACAGCAGGCATTAAATACACCAACAAATGTCACTAACAATAACTAATAATCACTCTCTAAAAACAACCCCAAAGGTTTACACAAATGTACATCAGGGTTTATATCCTATCCCTCTGTTGTTTATTCTGTCCAGTTTTGGGACAGCCATTCCATATGAAAAAAAAAAAAAAAAACAATAGTAACCGACAGCTCCCACCCTGTAGCAGTGAGCCATGTTGTCATTTTGACCACAATGGGGTTAACCTGTCTGCCATTTCTCATATGTCTATCTCCTAGAAAATTCCTTATCAATATCTAGTCAGGACTAAATGTGGCATATTTTCTCTTTGGATACTTTCTTAGTGGATGTATCACTTTATACTAATTATGTTAAATTTTTTTTTTTGAGAAATCAGTGGGTTTGTTGGCTGGCCTGTGGAAGCTTCAGAATTTATCATTAGCAAGTAGAAATATATAAAGAGTAGTATCATTTATAATTGTAGAGTGAACATGTATGTCTCTATGTGATGGTTTATATGACTTGTAAGTCATATGAGTAACTCACGTATTAGTGAGTTTCACAAAGTGAGATATAATTCATCCCGATCCTTACAAGTATCTACTTAGAATTTTCTTTTCTGCAGAGGAGATATATACATTTTACAAAGAAGCCCCCTGCCATGGCAGAAGCCAGCTAATTTTTAGGTCTTATATTGTATAAACAAATTTGTCTTTAGAATATAGCATTAGAAAGTTCTCTACTGGCACGAAGCTAAATATCCTCCTGCAAACAGATAGCTCCTACAGGGTAGGGGGTTTTATTTCTTGTTATTCTGAATCTGTCTCATGATGGGTTTTGGACTTGGGCAGAAGAAAGATAACATTGACCCTTAATTACTTCTCCATAGATGAAACCCAAGACTTGGTTCTTTGAAAACATCGACAGCTCAATCTTTAGCCCATCTGAGAAAGGTAACCCAAATTGTTAAAATTAGATATGAGGAAGGAGATTATAATACATTCTACCATTAGAATCTGATTCTAGCATTAGATCTGAAGGATCATTCACAAATATTTTGAATATTCATATTCTAAACATACATTCTAATATATTCCAAGCTGGAAAATTTAGCAGAACTGGTTAAACTCCTCACACATTTGGCCTGCCAATTAAATCAAGAGGATGTAAACAAGTAAACAGACTCAAAGCAAGCACACCAGCAAAGAAGAGTCTACCAGCAAAGACTAGCCCAGGACCTGAATTTACTGCTGTGTCCCACCAGATCATCAAAGAAGACCCAATGCTAACACTCCTCAAACTGTTTCGTAAATTATAGAGAGAAGGGCCATTGCCTAAGTCATTCTATTAAATCATCACCCAGGCAAAAATATAACAACAAAAAGAAATTATCCCCATTTTCAGGTGACATGATCCTAACACTTAAAATGCCCTAAAGTTTTCACCATAAAACTTTTAGCTCTAATGAGCACTTTAAGAAAATAACAGGCTACAAAATCAACATACAAAAGTCAGTAGCCTCTCTATATGACAATAATGAAAATGCTGAGAAATAGAAGAAGAGAATCCCACCCACAATAGCTTTACAAAAAGAAAAAAGAAAGAAAGAAAAAGAAAAGAAAGCCAAAGGACAAATCTAACCAAGAAATTAAAAGACCTTTACAATGGAAACTTTGAAACTCTGAAGAAAGACATTGAAGGAGAACTAGAAGATGGAAAGAACTCCCATATTAATGGATTGGCAGAATAATTAAAATGATGATGCCAGCAATTCTTATGAAAGTGATTTAGAGAGCTGATGTAACCTACCAAAATTTTCACAGAACTAGGAAAGAAATCTTGTTCATATGGAAGTACATACGAACCTAAATGCCCAATGCAATCTTAAACGGAAAGAACAATTCTTGGAGGCATCATAGTACCGGATCTCAAATTATTCTATGGATCTGTAATAACAAAAACAGGCTAGTACTGGCATAAAGCACAGACACGTGGAGCAAGCATTGAGAACCCCAAAGTACAGCCCTTACTTATAGCCCCTAATCATTAACAAAAGTGTTTAAAATGTGTATTGGGAGGAAAGATTTTTCAGCAAATGGTTCTGGGGAAACCCACAGGAATAGGAGTGAAACTAGATGTATATCTCTTACCCTACATAAAATCAAATGAAAAATTAATCAAAGATCTTACTACAGACTTGAAACCACCTGAAACTGCTAGGGGAAAACACATGAAGGTTTAAGCATAGACAATAGCTTCCTAAAATAGGATTCTAATAAGCTGGAAATAAACCCAAGAACTGACAAATAGGTCACTCGAAATTAAAAAAAAAACTTCTAGACAGTAAAGAAAACCATCGATTGAGTGAAAAGTCAGTCTACAGAATGGGAAAAAGTCTTTTCCAGTTCTTATTGACAGGGAGTTGATATCTGGAATCTATAAACAGAATTTTACACCCAACAATTTAAATACCAAATCATCCAGTCAACAAATAGGCTCATGGATTAAACAGGCAGTTCTCCAAGAAAGAAATATAAATGGCAATAAATATAGGAAAAAGCATTCAATATCCTTATCCATCAGAGAGATGCAAGTTAAAACCTCTTTGAAAGTCCATCTCACCCCAGTCAGAATGGCTATCATCAAGAAAGCAAATGACAACAAATGCTGGTGAGAACATGGGAAGATAGAAACCCTTGTATATGCTTGTGACCGTGGAGATTTGTGTTACCACTTGGAAAGTTAGCATAGAGTTTACTGAAAAAGCTGAACATATAACTACCAATGACCTACCTCTACCACTCCTGGGTAAATACACAAAGAAGTCTAAGTCAGCATACTACAGATGTATGTATGCATCTACATTTATTGCTGCACTTTATAATAGTTGAGACACAGAACTAGACATGCCCATCGAATAGGTGAATGGATAAAGAATACAGGGTGAATGTGCAAAATACAATTTTATTCAGCTGCAAAGAAAACACAAGCATGACTTTTTGCAGGAAAGTGGATGGAACTGGATAGCATTATGTTAAATTAAACAAGTCAGACTCAAACACCAGGATTTCTCTCATACTCGGAAAGCCAATTTAATTCTGAGTATTATATATATGATATGCAGGTAGACAAGGGACCATGAGGGGAAAGTTTGGTCTAAAGGGATTGGGTTGGGGGACAATAAGAGAAGGTAATGGAAGGTGTGTATCCTTTGAGCACAGCAGGGAACTTTTCTGGGAGGTGGGGGGGGAGTATCAGGGTTAGGGAGAGTGGAATGGGGGGGCAGGGACACTGACAATGGGAGCAAACCATAAGGGTATGAATGTGTGAAAATATCCCAAAGAAGCCCGTCTCGGTGTGCAATAACCTAACTCCAAAGAAGCAAAGCACCTGCCCTTTAAAGCTCTGATTTTAGGCAGTTGTTTGGTTACAGCTCACCTGGTCTCCTCTATGCCTGTGAGGTTGGCATCGTTACCTCCATCCTACAGAAGAACTGAGGTGACAGACAGTCATAGAGAACCAGTAAAGGGTGGGGCTTAAGGACTACAGGGTGTGGGGCACAAAGTTGTTCATCGTTCTGCTCTGCAGGGCCTTGCAAACAATTGGTGGAAGAAACATTATCTTTGTGGAGATGAAATATTTCAAGCATGCAAGCCGAGAAGTTGAACGCAAGCCGAGAAGTTGAGGTGTTCGGGTTGTTGTGTGAGTGGGAAGGGATGTGCTCAAGGGCTAATCATCTCATTCTCCCACTTTTACTCTCGGTGGTAACCCTTAGGTATGTCTCTGTGGCTTCTCTGATTTCAGCCTGCGAGCCATGGCCTCTCTGAGTTTCCAACCAATCTTCTCAACGAGACTGCTCCGGTGGGGGTGGGGTGGCCCAAGTACAGTTCTTAGTTCCAAGGACAGGCATTGGAAGCTGCCAACTAGTAGCCACTTGAAGAATCGGACCTCTGTGGTGGATGCTCCTGGCCTCAGGATGCCCTGGTCTAGCATGCCAGGCTGTGGAGAAAAGTGACCTGTGGTGACAGCACAGTTCTCTAAAAAGTGCCACACAGTGCAAGCTAATCCAGCCAAATACAGAGTGTTGAGGGTTGAACAGCAACAGGGGCACAGCCCAAGAAGCCTCCACCTTGCTGCTGGACAGGAACACGCGAAGGACGCTGCGTGATTCAGATGGAAGGGAACGAAGCGAGGAAGAACAAATGGTCCCATGTGCAATTCTTTCCTTTTATATAAGTGAAAGGTCTAATTTACGAATCCTGTAAACACTACCGACTGTGGAAAGATTTGGCCATATGGAAAGGTTTCCTACTGCTGTCTTGGCTGGGGGGAATATTCAGAAGTTTGGAGTAATTGTCAGAAATTAGTCACAGCGCTGTTGCAGGGGATGAAGTCAGTGTTGCGGCCCCGGTGTGGGGGTGGAGTTGCCTTCAATCACAATGTTTCTGTGAAGGCCCCCCCCCATTTCCTTTCCGAGGAGAAGAATTTCTGAACCTTTCTAGTAACCAAGTCTTTGTTCAGTACCTAGGAAACATCATGTTGCAAAGGTCTCTGATAGTTAGAGCTCTCATTTTTTTACAGGGTTTATCTTTCTTGCCTTCAGTAAGTGGAGACATGCCCTTTCATCGTGGTGGACTATCCATGTGCAGACTCCAGAACTTGTTTGTGTTTATGGACTACACACCAGGGAATGGTGAGCTACTGGGTCCTTCTATACCCTTGCTTTGAAACTGACAAAGGGCTCGATTGTTTGATTAGGAAATTAGAGAAGCAGAATTAATAGATTTTTCTAGAATAATAAGCCTCAGAGGTAATGGGTCATGTTATTATTAATTTGTAGTATATCTCCCCCAAATTTAGTGGTTGAAATTAATTATTATGCCACAAGAGTCAGATTTAGAAACAGGCTGGCAGAACTCAATGTCTCCCATGAGGCTGCAGTCAGATGGTGGCTGGGCTGGATATCCAGGTTGGCTCATGTATGTGGCTGGCAGCTGTCACTGGTTGTTGACTGGAAAATCAGCTGAGGTGTTGGCCAGAAGCCCATGCACATGGCTTCAGAAGTACAGAAGTCCCAGGATCATTAGAGTTCTTCCATGAGGGTATAGGTAGGCTCCTCTAGAATAAGTGACACAAGGGGACTGGGCAGAAGCCCGTGGCCTGGAATAGCGTGAGCTTATGCCTCATGGCTTCTGCACTTTGATTTAGTTGCAGCTGAGTCACTCACTGAGGCCCAGATTCAAGGAGCTGAGAGGAAGTTAATATGTCTCAATGCAAGGAGCAGAGAGGTAGATAACATGTCTGGATGAGAAGAGTGGCCAGGTGTTTCTGAGTGCCAGGCATATTCTCCTGAATAAGGGTCTACAGAGAGTTATCCTTTCCCATTTCCACTCATTTTGTGGGTAAGTGCTGAATTTGCCCCCAACTTCCCTCTTCTTTGTCCAGTACCAAGGGAAGAAAGGAAGAAACTTTATGTGGTTTTTCTTTCTTTCCCCCCAAATCCTTGATTTAAAAAGAGAAAGAAATGTATGTCAGCTGTTTACATGTGGGTTGACAAATGCACCATGTGTACAGTCCTGTGACGTGATGGGTTCCTTCCTCACGTGCTCATGATACAGCTTGGTGAAGAAGAAAGCCTGTTTTAGCGCATGTGTATAAAATATGCAGCACTATTGACCAAGCCAGTGTGGGGAAGAGGAGACTGAAAGATTCTTATGCCGGAGGCTGGAGAAGAATGCTTAGACGTGATGTCTTCTGGACGCGACAGAACCATTATAGTCATGGAATCATCACAGCTGATGTCAGCATCAAGCCTGTTAACATGCCAGTATGAACAGGAACGGGACTCATGAGGTCCCACTCCTAACTGAGGAGCTATTGGCAGCTGATGGCCACTAGAGGAGGGACAGCCAGTTTTCTTCAGCTGTTTGGACCCTCACTTAGGGGTGTATGTAGATATGATCTACATACATCATATTCATGTACAAAATTACCAAGAAAAATGAAAATTTAAGAAAAAGAATGGTTCTATTGGGGATTTCTGAGACTTGAGGAAGGATCATGGAGATGGAAAGCTTACCAAGACCATTGGGGCTGATCATCAAGGTGTTTCCGGGCTGGCTTTCACACACCTCTGGGTGGGGGAAGAGCAACATGGAGATCCGGTCACAATTTTTAACTTTCTGTATTTTATCTAGAACTCTCTCTGGAAGGGATCAGATGTTGACAGACACCACTGGACGAGATGAGCAAAATTCAAAGCTTACTGAGAGTATAAACTACTTCAAACAAGCACGTTTCTCAACTCCGTGTCTCACATCCATGTACATTGTTGGTAAACTGCAAACAATTTAAGGTGGCTGGAGAGGTGTTCAAAGTCCAGGCTGACTGGGCAGCCAAGTGGGCACGCCTGTGTTCGTCTTTGCTGTAAGGAGGTACTGAGAGCTTTGAAGCACCCTCCCCCCAAAAGAATATTAAAACAAACAACACAAAAAACAACAACAAACCCATAAAACCTCTTCACTCCCCCATCTTTCCCTTCTCTCCAACACCTCTTCATTTTTCTTAGTGGCAATGGGAGCTGAGTTGTGTCACACAGTATACCAGTCACCTTTACTTGCAAACATTCATTGCAATGAGTCATTGGTCTTGTGGCACACCGTCATCACTGGACCCTCACCAAAACTCTTCTTGTGTATCCCTTGGCTACCAGAGTCATGGAGAACCTGTAGGTACCATTGCACAGGGCCAGTCCCTTTACACACTTCAGCAGGTCATAGATGGGTAGGTGTTAAGGTGGGCCAACCAAAGGTCCTGGATGTGGGCCTACATGTTAGTTAAACTGGTCAGTCCAGGCTACTGGGCTCGCCCTCCTCAAGTAAGGGGCAGAGCCAGCCCTCCTAAGCCCATGTCATCATGGTCAGTTCTCCCATGCCTATGGTGGGTGATGGGGCCACCATCTCCTGAGTTTGGAGGGCTAGGGGACATTGGGGCTACCTCTCCCATAAGGATTGGGGCCAGCCCTCCAGTTACAGTGTCCAGTGAGGGGCAGGGCCTTCCTTCCCAGGGCCAGTGAAGGGTGGGGCCAGCTCAGCATGGCCCTCGGATTTCATTGCACATGGTTCTTTTGGCCTGCTGTAGTAACATGGGTCGCAGACATCAACACAGACCACAGCTGCAGCAGGACCAGATGTGGCCCTCTGCAGTAGCGCCAGCCTGGACATCATCATGGCCTTTGTGAAAGCTCAGGTCACCCATTTCAGTATGGCCCTGGTGGCAGCATGGCTCTTGCATACCAACATGGTCTCAGGTGGCCAACCAGTCCCCGGGGCATCCACGACCATCAGTGGTAACAGGCTCTGGATGGCAGCACAGGCCACTCAGATCAGTATGGCACAGCTGCAGCATGGCTCTTAGACACCAATGTGGTCTCAGGTGACAGGCCAGATACAGGACATACCCACTGCCTTTGGTTATAACAGGAGCCAAGGTTATTAACTCAGACCCTGGCAGCAGTAAGGGCATGGACCCAGACATGGCAATCAGCTGCAGCTCCGACTCAGATGTCACCATGGCACCAGGTGGCACTGCAGGCCACTGAGATCCATATGGCACCTGTGGCAGCAAGGCACCTACATGGCCATGGGTGACGGGCCAGACACTGGGCATCCTTGTGGCCTTTGGTGGTATCATGGGCCTCAGGTATCAACACAGATCCTGGTTGCAGTAGGATCACAGAACCAGACGTGGCCCTTGGCAGCAGTCTAGGCCCGGATGGCACCATGGCCGTGGGTGGCAAGCAGGCCACCCACATCAGCCCACTCCTCACTTCTTTGTTCTGCCTCTTCCCACACCACATGGGCCAGTCGACTTCTTTTTCTCTCCCGCTCCTCTACCACACAATTGCTCATGATAACAGCACCCACCTGTGCATGGCTAGCACCCATCTGAGCCAAATGGCATCCTTTTGGTAGCCCATGGTTGTCTTTCCCCAAGCCCAGGCCCCTAGTGTTTACTCTTATGCAGATTTGAAATGAAAGCTGAACAAGTGAAAATACAAAATGTCCAGATTGAGGAGAAAAGGGGCCCCAGGAAGTGGAATGGGGGTAAATCCAGTGTTCAAGGGATAAACAGATTAAGAAATGGGATAAAGGGAGTGGTGACCTCAGGGCAAGATCCCACCCAGTTAAGCTTCCAACGTGTGAAAAGGGAATAAAGAACAGTTTAGGTCCAGGCATGGTGGTACATGCCTTTAATCCCAGCACTCTGGAGTCAGAGGTCTGGTCTACGGAGTCCAGTACAGCCAGGCTCAGGTAGCGAAGGAAACCATTGCAAAAGGAAAGCTGGTAAAGATGTAATTTAATAAGGAGGTCATGTTCTAGTCCCAGCAAGCAGCCTAACTTGGCAGCTTCAGCTATGTGGTTCTGGTTTTAGAGTCAAGGATAGAAGAAAGGGGTTATGGAATCTCCCTCCTTGACTGAAGGAAACTGCTGAGGCCAGGTGTGTGTGTAAATGGAGGCCCAGAGAGGCCATCATGTGAAGCTGGGAAGTGGAAGCCTGGGTTGCCTTTGAGACGCTGGGATATTGGAGATGCCAATGCCATGTGACACCTGCCAAGAAGTGCTTCTAACGGGGAATGGAACCAGCCCAAGAGAGAGAAGTGTTGCACTCAACAAAGCTGAACTGGCTGGAGAGCTCAATATGCTTTGATATCAGGCATGAAGATGCAGAGTTTGGAGTTTGCCCAGATGTGTTTTGGTCTTGTTTTGGCTTAGTATTTCCTCACTGTACTCCCTTCCCTGTGCTTTGGGATGGTGATGTATGTCCTGTGCCATATGTTGGAAGTATGTGATCTGTTTTTTAATTTTGATTTTATAGGGCATTACAGTTAAGATATCACATGAATCTCGAAAGTGACTTTGAACTTTGGATTCTTAAACATTGCTGAGAATGTGGTAGACTATGAGGACTTTTGAAATTGAACTTAATGCATTTTGCATTATATTATGGCTACAAGCCTACGGGGACTAGGGGGTAGAATGTGGTTTGAATGGGTATGGCCCCCATAGACTCTTGTGTTTGAATGTTTGGCTTATATGGAGGAAGTGTGCCACTGTGAGGGCAGGCTTTGAGGTTTGATATGCTCAAGCTACATCCAGTACACAGTCTCTCCTGCTGCTGCCTGCAGATCAAGATGTAAAACTCTCAGCTCTTTCTCCGGCACATCTGCTTGAATGCTTCCCTTTCCTGCCATGATGATAATGGACTAAACCTCTGAAACTGTAAGCCAGCCACAATTAAATGCTTTCATTTTTAGGATTTGCAGTGGTCATAGTGAAGTAATAGAAACCCTAACTAAGATAGAAGTCATGTTTCAAAATGTTGGATCTGAGATGTTTTGGTCTGTTGAATCTAATTGAGCATGTGTCCACAGAGGCTATAGGATGAGAAATAATGGTGATAAGCATGTGCTGTTCTGTCTCACAGGCAGATAGTCTAAGCAACAAGCCAGGAGAATACAGGAAGAAAATGGAGTTATGGCAATATAAACTCTTCATACTTGGAACTTTTAATCTATGTCAATTCAAAGATCATAATTTGGAAGTGTTCAAGCTTAAAAAGTTAGTTTTGTAAAACAACAACAACAAATGACCCCAATCTCTAAACACAGGGAAAAGAAAAATATATGTAGTGTGAGACACGTTACACTGGTATGAGAGTGATCTGGTCCCACCTCTCCCCACCCCCATCACCCTTTAGTACCAGTCAGTATTTCTGAAGGGCTGGTGGAAAGGCTCCATTCTTCCTGCATCTGTGAGCTGCTCCTCTGAGTCTGACACAGAGAACGCAGGGGCCAGGCGGTGGTAAAGCAGCTTTCTACTTTTCCTGGTGGAAAATATTGTTTGAGCAGTTTGAGCAGTTTGCATCCTTTGTTTTACAGGGGACCAAGAGAGACAGCTGTTGGCATTAGGAGGGACTCTGGTGGGAATCGGTATCACAGCACTGGTGAACAGAGGTTTGCTGGGAAGGCCCTGCGGGTAAATCACTGTTGGCTTGTTTGATAAAAATTAGAAGGTTGTCTTCCAGAAACTGCAGCCAGGGGTGTTGGTCTTTAGAGTCACTGGATGCTATTTGCTGAGATAAACAATAAGTGGTCTGATGAGGCTTTTGAGAGGGCCGCTTCTAGAGAGATCTGTGCCAGGTTTTCTTTTCAGAAAACCCATTTGAACAAGGACAGGAAGGAAGTCATTGGTTGTTTCTCTTTGATGGGAGATGTCATTCTGTATATGTTTCTCATACTGGTTAATAATAAAGCACTGTTGGCCAATAGGAAAGGAAGATAGGAGGGACTAGGAGACAAGGAGGAAATAGGAAGTAGTAAGGAGGAGTCAAGATGGAGAGTCTGGAGAGAGCTGGACGCCAGCCGCCTCCCCGGTAAGAGAAGGCCATGTGAAGATACATAGAAATGGGTTAATAATTAAAGGCAGAGCTAGCTGATAAGTAACAAGTAACCGGGCCAACAGTATTGTATCAAATACAGAGTCTCTGTGTGTTATTTGGGGCTGGTGGCGTGGTAGCAGGACAAGACCGGGCAGCAGGCGGAAAAACGGTACTCGTTACAGATGGCGCCCAACGTGGCTAGTAAGAACTTACATACACTTAAAATTTAACAGAAGCTTTAAAAAAAGGGTTTTAGAAACAAAAGAACAGAGATAAGCAAGGTTTCTTGGTAGCAGCATTTTTCTCAGTTGAACTCTGCTTTGCTAGAGACAAGCAGATATTCGCGCGTTTGCTAGAGACAAGCAGATATTCAAGCGGCTCCTTTAAGCGAGGATTCCTGACTCAGCAAAAGCCGCAAAAAAGCACAGGGCTTTTAAATAACTCTGCTAACAGTTTATTGGTGTGTATGAGAGATGGCAATGGCAGTGACCACATCTCCAAGCCGGCAGCATGCTTTCTGGGTGGCAGCGCAGACCAAGGCGGTGAGCACAGCTTTCCGTGCTGGCGCTAAAAGTACCCGCCACCATCTTTGGTAAACCGCGGCTGACACAGCTATGACTTTCATTTTAGCAATGTTGTTGTTTACCAGATAAAAGACTTGTGGCCAGAAAAAGATAAAGATTTACAGTAGAGACAGATTCACATTAAGAAAAGGTGCTAAAAGTTTACAGTGTGTTTAAAAAAAAAAAATACATAGGCTTGGGAGAGAAAAATAAAATGGTTTTTAAGAGACAAAGAGGAACTGGGTGTGGTGGCACACACCTTTAATCCCAGCACTTGGGAGACAGAGGCAAGCAGATCTCTGTGATTTCAAAGTAAACCTGGTATGCAGAGTGAATTCCAGGACAGATAAGAGTTACACAGAGAAACTCTGTCTCAAAAAATAAAAAGTAAAAGAAACAGAGTAATAATAAAGCCACATAAAGATGAAAAGCTCAGAGAGAATCTGGTTACTGTATGGCATTATATTGTCTTTATATCATTTGACTGCTGAGGAAACAACAACTGTTGAAGGAAATACTGCTGGATTAATTCAATTTATATATTTTAAAAATGCTTTGACTCAAACATTTAAGTTCAAGGACAAGTTACTGGGGAAAAGGATTTCTATTTTTGTTTCCACAGAAAATAAAAAGCTGTGGATTCCTTCCAGACTAATGTGGTTTGATCAAGCCAGGCCCCCTGAAACAGAGTCGCTGGTGATCCAACATTCAAAACAGCTTGGACAAAGCAGCCTCAAAGACTACAGCCAAGATTTCTGCAACTTCTTAGGAACCCCATGACAGCGCCCCCTGTCAGCAGGAAGTAGTTTGGAAAGAACGACGCCCAAATTCCCAAATATTGTTTATAAATGTTTGTTTTCATTTAAATGGACTTGGTTATAAATGGTTAATGATCATAGCCAATTCTTTTTAAAGGTAAAAAGGGAATTATGGTATAGATATGAATACTTTGTTTTGGAATGGATTTTCATTTATTGATACAATTTAAGGTCAATGTTGTATATGTATATTTCTCTTCTTGTTTATGTATTGTGTTTATATAGCTCATTTAAAAATGTAATGTATAATTTAGTACAGATTTTAGATAGTTACCTATAATAGTCAAAACATAGCTAGGTGAGTTAGGTTTTCTAGATATGCAGATGTATTTGAGATAGATAGATATTCTTCAAATCTTTCAAAGACCTACAGAATATGGCATTTAAAATGGTTTAGGGTTTTTCTTGACAATGAGACATAATTGTTCCTGGCAACACCACCTGCGTCAGAAAGGAAGATGAAGATGGACATTGAAGAAACTCATTATGGAGTTTACTTCCAATATGGCAAGACTAGCCATTTGGACAAGATACTGCTCTTGTCTGGACTGTTTGACTTTATGCTGTATATACTGGACATGCAGGACCCACAGAAAAGTGACTGCTGATTCAAGATGGACATTGCTACAGAGATCCTGCTTCATGGAAGAGTCTTCGAGACAGTATGCAGGACACAGAGAAAAGTGACTGACAAACTGCCAATACAAGAAGACAGTTTAAAGTTTCCTGTGTTGCTGAAGAGTCTGCCAGACACACTATGGCCTATGGGCTGAAGATGGAAGATTACAAAAGAACTTCGGGTGACCAGGCAGTGAGTTGTCCCTGTCATTTCTAGAGTTTATACTATCCTTCTGTGGTCTTTGAGGGACTTGAAGACAGAGAGTTATGGTTACAGTTTTCCTTAGTATTAAAGATAAGTTACTTAGACTTTAGACACACAAAGATATGATAGATGATGGAATATTTTCTTCAAATCTTGCTAAATGTTAATGGACTAAATAGTGTTAACTGTGATTCTTATTTGATAACTGTTATGTGATATATTTTGCTATGTTAAGGTTAAAACCCTTCTTTTTATTTAGACAGAAAAGAGGAGATGATGGGAGATGTCATTCTGTATATGTTTCTCATACTGGTTAATAATAAAGCACTGTTGGCCAATAGGAAAGGAAGATAGGAGGGACTAGGAGACAAGGAGGAAATAGGAAGTAGTAAGGAGGAGTCAAGATGGAGAGTCTGGAGAGAGCTGGACGCCAGCCGCCTCCCCGGTAAGAGAAGGCCATGTGAAGATACATAGAAATGGGTTAATAATTAAAGGCAGAGCTAGCTGATAAGTAACAAGTAACCGGGCCAACAGTATTGTATCAAATACAGAGTCTCTGTGTGTTATTTGGGGCTGGTGGCGTGGTAGCAGGACAAGACCGGGCAGCAGGCGGAAAAACGGTACTCGTTACAGGTTGTTTCTCTTCCTTCAGAGGAGGAAGCAGCTTGTAATTTCACTTGAGCTGAGCCATGGATAATCTGGATAGAACTTTAATCCTCCTAGAACCAAGTGCTATCTAGTGAAAGACTCAAGGCAGCATGGCTGAATTAGATTTGTTACCAGGACAATAAATAGCTGTCTCCTAGCTCCACAGTCCTGATTTCTAGCCTCCGTTATGTAAGTAAAAATAGCATCAACAATTTAAAGCTGGGGTTACTATAGAGCAATGAAAATAAGCTTGAGCCATAGACATCACTGGACTGAATCTTACCAACAATTAGGCCAGACACAAAGAGAACAAACATCCTCCATGGAGCTCCCTTAAAGCCCCGCATGAGAAATGCGTCGGCAAAGGGTTTGTTTGAACACACAGTTTGAGGTGTGACCCGGAAGACTTGGCAACGGGAGAAAGGACGCCGGATCCTAGCCAGTAGATCAACCAACAAGAAGCATCAAATACATTTTTATTGTGTTATTATTATTATTTGTGTGTGTGTGTGCCTGCATGTGTGTGAGTGCACAAGTCACATGTGTGTGGTGGCCAGCTGAATCAGTTATAGGAATCCGTTCTCATGAACAATATGGGGCAGAAAGGTAGAACTCAGGTGTTCTTCTTGGGCGGAAGTGCCTTTGCCGGCTGAGCCATCTCAACAGCTCAAAGAGAAAGAGGAATACTGGTATTCCTCTCACTTCCTGTTTTTCACTGAGTCCAGGACCCTAACCGATGGACTAGCACCACCCATATTCAGGATCTTTCCACTTCAGTTAAGCCCCTTGGAAACAACCTCTAGGATGCAATCATTTGTTTCCTGGCTGAGTCGAAGTCTGGTCCATCTGACAATGAATAATATTAATTAGCTCTCACAGTATTCCATTAGTCAGTGTGCATCTTTAGTCAATAGCAAACCGTTTTGTTACTGTGACTCTACAGTATAATTTGGGGTTGGGTTTTGTGATACTGCAAACATTGTCACCTCACCCCCTACCCCCCATTCATAGGATTGTTTGCCATGTAAAGTCTTTTGCACTTTTGTGTGAATTTTCAGATTGTTTTTCCTGTTTCTGAGAAGGTTTCTTTTTCAGTTTCTTTCTTCTGTGTTCTGTGGTTGACACTGGAGAGGTCTTTCACTGCTTTGGTCAGGTTCCTTCATAGGTATTTTATTCTCTTTGAGGATGTCATTAATGCCATCATTTTCACTTTAGACAGTTGTTACTGGTATAGAAAAGAGCTCCTGAGGTCTGTATGTTGGTTTTGTGCCCTGCTAATTTGTTGAATTTGCCTGTCAGCTGTGAAAGTCTTCTAGTGGGAGTTTGTTTTGATGCTAGAGATGGAAGGCAGGACCTCCTGAATGGAGGCAAGTGCTCTACCACTCAGCCATGGCCCCCAGCCCTGTGGTGTCTTTAGGGTTTTCTAAGTATACAATCATATCATTTGCAATTAGGGGTAACTTGACTTTTTTTCCCCTATTGATATCCTTTTTTTTTTTTTTTTTTTTTTTTTTTAATCCCAGCACTAGGGAGGCATTTGAATCTCTGTGAGTTCGAGGCCAGCCTGGTCTACAGAGTTAGTTCCAGGACAGCCTCCAAAGCAATACAAAAAAACCCTGTCTCGGAAGGAAAAAATAATCTACTAAGAAAATATAAAATGCACCTTTTAGAATATCTACTAAAACCCACATGTTTAAAAAAGACACAAGGGGGCTGGAGAGTTGGCTCAACAGTTAAGAAAACTTGCTACTCTCTAAGATGACAGCTGTTTGGTTCCCAAGCACACAAATCTGGCAGCTCACAACCTGCAACTCTGTCTCCTAGGGATCTGATACCTACCCTGAAGATGAGGAAACCAAAGTCCAGATATCATGTGGATTGTCCAGAGACCACACTGGGGTCATGATAGTACTGGCTTTGGCTCTGCTGCCAGTTTCTACAATTTTCGATTCTCAGCAGAGAAATACAGACACGGGGGGGGGGGGAGGGGGTAAGCTGAAGCTTTCCCAAGGGTGTTCCTAGATTACGGAAGGCTGCAGCAGGAAGCCGTCCATTCTGTGGCCCATTGTTGCAGAGAAAGAAGGCTAGCCCGCCTAGGGGTTTTGGAATTTTGCCCTCAATGTTCCTGTGCCCACACAAAGTTCTCTCATTTAGAAACCGTGCTTTTTGCAGAACGTTTCAAACGGAACAAACGCACATCAACCAGCAGGGAGCTGCAATCAGCAATCAGCTCCTCATTCATGCAAGCAGGTGAGCCAGAGGCTTTGGTGGTGTCACGTGTCACGTCTCCCCCTCCCCAGCAGTGAAGCAGCCAGTTGACAGGGACACCACTCACTTTCTTGGAGGCTGGGCTGGCTTCTAGCAGCCTTTCAGAGTTCTTCCTCTTGAGGGTGCAGGTCTGCTAGAGAGTGACTGCTGGGATGACGATTCTTACTTTTTCCGAGGTAAAGGAGATTGGCAAAGTTAAGGCGATGAAACACTTTATTCTTAGCCGGTTGAGGTGCTTCTAGCAGCTGGGTTTACAAGGACTTTCAGGCTGGCCTCTGAGATGTAAATACCCCATCCCCGGAGTTACACTGCATTCCTTCTTTTTACACCTTGAAGATAGATCCGCTTGCTCGTTTCCCTCCAAAGGCAATAGAACTATTGCGGGTTGATTGCTCCCCCTACAGGCCAGGGCTGGGGAACTGAGAGCTGCAACTTCCCATCTATACTTGACTCCGTTTTCCTCCATTTTCTTGGGACTCCAGCTCAGATCAGATTTCTTGACTACACTTTTTATCTCTCCAAGTCTCCTTCTCTCTCCCTCCCCCACCTCCCTTCCCCATATGAGCACACACATGGCTAGTAAAGCCCTCAGAAGCATGCACACACACTTTTTTTTTCTGAAGCCCCGGTCATCTGAATTCTGGCTCAGTTATGGGTGAGGTGTTCCTACTCTCTTTTGTTTCGTTTGTGTTGTGTGCATTTTTCTCTAATCACTTCTGAAAAAAAACTCACGAGTGTCAAAGAGTAACTCTACCAAGGGAAGGAATCTTCACTGGCTTTGAAGTAGAGTTGGGTGCAATCAACAAAAGGGAGCCAGGCTCCTCGAAGAGGGGGCTCCATTTCCAGTTTGCTTGGAACTGAAGGCATTTTTGGATTTTAAAGTACTAAAACTAGGACACTGTCCTTGAAACCTCTCCGGTGAAGTCACCTTACTCCCATAACTTAGTGGGAGGACTGAAGGCTTGAGCTCTACTGCAAAATTTCTCTATTAAATTACAAGACATGGAAGATTTCTGATCAAACAGAGAGAAGACGGTTAGTGGCTCTTACAAGTTATGAGCATTTGGAAGAGACCCACACTCACACATCTGGGGAGGTATAAACAGCAACTGTTTTAGGTTTAATGCCCAACAAGTATTGATTCTGATTTTGAATCACTCATAGTAAGAACTTCCATTAGGTAACATAAAAAGCAACCCAGAGCCTTTGTCAAATAAATATGAACACTTTTCATTTGTATATTATTTTATAATTTCTTATTTCTCTAAACGGCATACACATCTCATACAAGCTAAAGATAGTACCGATTTTTTTAATGGAGTGCTTTCATATACTGTTCATAGTAACAATGTACTTATGGTTTATCAATTTGTTAATAAGGAAGTGGAGCCTGTGAGGGGAAGATAAGCTTCCCAAAGTTGGAACACTGATCTCTGAGCTGTGTTCTAGTCCACACATACCTGCTTTATTTTGTATGTGCCTTCTTGGGCACAGCAACACATTGCTTACAATTTTATAATCATCTCATTCTCATTTCAACAATCTTTCCAGTCTGTAGTTCAGCCTTCTTTAAGGTTTGGATTACTGATTGATTGATTGATTGATTGATTGATTGATTGAGACAGGGCTTCTCTGTGGCTTTGGAGACTGCCCTGGAACTAGCTCTCTTTGCCAGTGCCCTTGTTATTTTTTTCCATTTGGTCAACGGAGCTTGGAATTGAACTGTTGTTACCCATCAGGGTGCTTTTACGGGGGACCATTAGACAGAGAGTTCATAATCCCTAGCAGTAAGAGCCAGGAAACTGGAATCAGGGGCTTTGGAGGAAATGCTAGTTACTGCAGGGAGCCAGAGGCTTCTGGGATGATGCTAGCTACTGTACTTGGAGAAAACACAGATTTTTATCTGTTCTGAGTTTGGTTTTTTTTTTTTTTTTTTTTTTTTTTTTTACTGTTTTATGTTTCTAATTTCCCGATCCTGGAAACAAATTCAACAGCACACAGTAGAATGAAACAAAAAGTGAAAGCTTACTTTCTCCACACTTCAAGTCCTGTGGAATCCAGCTATAGCCTTTCTATTCATAAGAAGCACTCCTATGAACTTTGATAAAGTAATTTTCACCTACATTGTATGAGATGACATTAAGCTGTCATTGTAGATTAAGGCAAAGACAACAGATTTCCTTCTTACATGTAGATCATAAGTATAAAGGAACCTATACTAACATAGTCATTCATATTTATTTTCATTACGTTCTAGCACTTAAATTAGCAAATTTCCTTGGATCTAAATAGAGATAAGGCGTGCCTGCCTTTTCTATTGAGGACTCATTTTTCAGGCAGGCACTGTTTCATGACCCCTATAGAAACTCACTGGTGTACTCTAGACAAAAAGGGAAAACAGGGTGACCAAATTCATAAGTAAAACCTGTAGGAGCTGATGATCCCTAAGCCCAGAAACATTTGGTCCAGGTGATGTGGACTGACATGTCCCGATGTTCCCTCTTCTTTACGTGGAAATCTGTAAATACTGAGGTACTTTGACTTGACTGCTTTCTCTCTGCATCATGGCTTCCATGATGTATCTTCAACACCAAGAGCATCCTATGGGCATGGGCTTCATTCTCCAGCAACACAAAAAGAAAGTTATAAAGGAACATTCAGTGGTGGATATGTAACCCAGCATCCCCTCCAAACACACCAGCAACTACAGAATATCATTGAGTGCCTATTAGTTTTTGAAGATCTTTTTTCTAAACTGTAATCTGTTATATCCCTGTGGTTTTGTTTCTTTCTTCTAAATAGATTGAATGCTTTGGTAAAAAGTCCTGAGCATGGACTACGGGCTGACAGCACATGCTTTCGCCCCTGTTTGTTGCTTGTCAAAGTCAAATGTTCTTTTGTGATAGCTCACAGTTTGAGTTAACTATAAGCTGGCATCTAGATTTCTTAAGACAACCCTTGCTTTGTGACCTAAAACTTTATCTTTTGGGAATTTTGATTTTTTTTTCAGGCTTGTGGTTTGCTACCCACTTATCATAAGAATCAGTGACGTAGGGGATGGCAGCCTCAGTTCAGGACCCACTACATGCAGTCAGAGATGTCAGATTCTTCAGTACAACAATAAAGACCCGGAGTGATGAGAGGGATGGCAATGATAGATTTGATAAAATAGAATTTTCTCTAAAGACAGATCTGTCGGAGGACTGGAGCAAAACAGTGTCTTCTGAACATGACAGGATAACTGCTTTTATGATCTCACAGACCTGCACAAGATCAAGCCAGTCAACATTCCAGCATTTGTGGGAAGGAGTTTGAAAGTCCCCACCTTTAGGAGCTATGGACAGCTGATGATTTCTGGGCTAGAGAGAAACCGTTTCCTCTAAGTGCCACAGCCCCTGGAAGGTGGACCACACTCCAGTGGATTGTACCCCACTATGTTTATGGACAACACAGATTGGAACCAGTGGGTCATTATGTACACGTACACACACACACACACACACACACACACACAGAGAGAGAGAGAGAGAGAGAGAGAGAGAGAGAGAGAGAGAGAGAGTACAAAATTGAGAAAGGAGAGCTGGGGAGATCTGGGAGGAGTTAAGAGAAAGAGTTGGAAGTTAATGTGATCAAAATACACTGTATGGAATTCTCAGAGATTTAAAAAACTTAAATGTTTTTTTTTTTCTTGCTATGTACTAAATGCTACTGTGTGCCTGTTACTATTCTAATCACAAGGCATATGACAGTAAAAGAGAAAACCTTGCTTGCATGTAGTTTACATCCTAGTGCAGCAAGACAGAAAAGCAAGCATCTCATTTACACATTGTTATAGTTTTAATTTAAAATTCTTATTTGAATTATATGTATATGTGTGTGTCTGAGTTTGTGTATGTACATACAAGTGAAATGTCCATGGAGGCCATAAGAGAGCACTGGATCCTGGGAAATGGAGTTTCAGACACTTGTGAGCCACGGAAGGTGGGTGCTGGGAACTGAAATCAGATCCTCTGGAAGAGCAGTGCCCAACTCTCCATTCCTACTGTATGCATTTACAGTTAGAGATGTGACCCTTTTGCATACCCTTGACTCAAATAATCTACAGGAATACAGAACAAGAGACACCTATGTACCCACATAATTGGCTTTTGAGATGAATGGGTTAGAAACCACAAGGCCTTTTGACCATAAGCATGGAAGTCATTTTCCTAACCAGTCCACACTCCTTCCTCACTGTAATGATTTCTCACTCACACTGTAATGGTTTCTCACTCACACTGTAATGATTTCTCACATGGTAGTAGTTTCTCACACTGTAATGATTTTCTCTAGTATGTACTAATAGGTTCATGATAGGGAGGAATCATGGTGTCTATATAACACTACAACATGCTCCTTCCCTTTTAGCACAATAGTAGGCACAATTTCTCCCATTGGAACACAGATGTGTCACACTCTGTATGGTCCCAGAGTGTGAATTTATCCTCTTCCACTGCTCATTTATATTGGCTCCATTATCTTACTATTGAAAACAATGCTACTATAAGTTTCATTTATATCACACACTTGCTGTGATGGTAGTGCTCCTCTAAGCTGGAACTCTTCAGATAGGATATCCTGATACAAGAGCATGCATATCATATTTATTTGACAGTGAAGTAACTTGCAGAACACATAGGAAAGGAAAAGAGTTGAAGATTTCTAAAAGGAAAGTATCAGCAAAATGACCTTGTTATGAATAGTTCTTCCCATCAGCCTGGGCCCACTGCTGCATCAGCCCCAAATGAACACTCAGAGACTTATATTAATTATAATACTGTTGGCCAATAACTAGGGCTTATTTTTGGCTCTGTCTTAATTATTAATTCATAACTACTAATCTATGTATTGTCACATGGTCTTATCTTACTGGAGAATGCCATTCTCTATTCTCAGGATAACAAATGACTCCCCCTGCCTACACTTCCCAGAATCCTCCACATCTCCTAGACCCACCTATCTTGCTGCCCTATTGGCCACAGTGTTTTATTCATCAACCAATAAGATAAGCATATGTACAGAAGACATCCCCATCATGACATAGTAGGGGAGAGTGCAAACCTAGTGGAATAGGAGTGTAACTGTCTACAAAATGATATTGTACAATCTGTTAGCCTCTTGTGAATCAGAAATGTCACCCCCAGGCTCATGTATTTGAACACTTGATCCCTAGATAGTGGTGTTGTATTGGGAAGTTGTGGGACCTAATTGATAGGACTTTTGAGAGTTACACTCACCGCTGGTTCTTGCCCATTCCCTCTATGTCCTGGTTGACTACACTTTGAGAAGCATCAGCTATGTGCTCATATCTCTATGGATGGGGACACTTCAGCCTCAATGTCTCCTCTACATCTTCCTTCAACTGTTTAATCAGGGGTTTTCACCAGTCAAGAGGGAACTAACCAATAAAGATATCACAAGCAGAGATGGGGTGGAGTGGGTGTGTGGGGGGACTCCAGGTGAGCAGCAGCTGTAAGTAAGCACTACCCTATCCTCTAGTTTCCCAGCTTCTCTTCCCATCCCAACAGCCATCTCTGGCCAGAGAAGCCTAATTGATGGTATTTACATCAGAGGAGTATCAATCTCCTCTAATTGATGCTTATGCAACTATTTGTTAAAGTTTCTGTGGTGTTCATGTGTGTATACGCGTGTGCACAGAGGTCTAACATATGTCTTCCTCAGTCACTTGGCATCTTATTTCTTGAGACAGAGTCTTTCACTGAACCTGAAACTCACCTATTAGGTCAGACTGACTCATCAGAGAGCCCACCTGTCTCTACCCCCTATCCTTGAGTATGGGCTTATAGATGTGAATCACCATGCTGGGATTTATTTTATGAGGGTGCTGGGGATTTGAACTCAGGTCTTGATGCTTGTATGGCAAACACTTTTATCAACTGAACCATCTCTTCAGTCCTTACAAAAATTTCTTGAAAGAACAGAAGACATGCCCTTGTGTTGAGGTGCTTGTGATGGATAGTTATAGGGGTTGGTATGGTGGTAGTAGTGTTGACTGTGGTGTGATGGTGGTAGTTGTGGTGATAATTGTGATATGAGTAGTATGTTGGTGGTAGTTGTGACAATTGTGGTTCTGGTGGTTATTATGAGCTGTCAAAGAAATCCCCATCCTCCATCCATACTTCGATTCATTTTGGGTCTCACTGACATTTCCCTTGGGGCCCTTCTGGTCATGGCATACAGCACCATGGTATATTTGGTGCTGGTGAGATCAGAAGAGAGTATTGGATCATCTGTAACTGGAGTTATGGGTGATTGTGAGTCACCATGTGTGTGCTGGAAATCAAACCTAGGTCCTCTTCAAGAGCAACACATATTCTTAAGTGCTGAGAAATCTCTCCTGTCCATTTCCTGCTTTTACACAATGCTGGGAGAACGATGCAAGCAGGAAGGCAGGTTCTGCCTCCACCACTCTCATTATAGGAATCATATCCCAAGTGGGCACTGCAGTCATGAACTGAAGGGATGCTCGCTGGCATCTCTCATTCTCACCACATAGATATTCTCAAGTAGAGAGAGTCTGTGTCAGAAAAGGAGGCAATGGACAGTGCTGAAGGCTCCTGTGGCATCAGTCACTGTGAAATCAGCTTCATTCACTACTGTTTATTTTTGGTTATGGTGTAAGTTAGATGTGTCACGTGAATAATACCCTGGGGTGGTTCTGAGGAAAGTGCTATGGGAGTAAGACAAGTGTGGCAAAATGTGCTTGACAGGACACACGTTGTGCAGTAGGAGAAAAAGGGAACAGATAATTTTAGCGTTTTTTTTTTTTTTTTTTTTTTTTTGAGTCAGGGTTTGTCATGGTGCCTAGGCTTGTCTCAAACCATTGGGTCAATCATTCCTCCTGTAGCAATCTCCTAAGTGGCTGAGACTTCAGGCACACATCAAACATGGCTTCCCAGGGAGATGGAAGATCCAGGAAAGGGAGGCTAGGCTTTGGGAGAGGATCTTGTGAGAGGCACAACTTCCTGGGAAGCACAGGAGTTTGTAGCAGGTGAGAGCTTGCTAGGAGGAACAGGACTTCCCAGGGAGCAGGCAAGGTTTGGAGAAATGAGCAGAGCTTGTAAGCATGGAACTATGTATTTGAGCAGGGCTTCCTAGGAGGATCCAGGCCAAGGATGTGATCAGAGTTTCCTAGGAGGGCCCAGGCCACACAGGAAGCATGGGACTTGGTAGGCTATGTGCGAGTCAGCTGGGGATTAGGAGAAAGAGATACATAAGGAGGACTGGAGCTATATGGAGCATCGAAGCTTTGAAAAAGGGACAGCAGCTTCATTAGGGGAGCAGGAGTAGACACAGTATAACCTTGTAATGGATGGTCTTATAAAATACAATCTAAAAGAAAACTCCAGGAAACCCCACAGGCAAGGCCAGCTTGCAGCCGGGGCACACGTTGGAACCTCACAAGGATAGATTTCTCAGTCTGGACTGCATACATGATTAAATGCACACACACTTACTTCCTGGCTTTTCTCTCATCTTTTCCCAAGCTGTAACACTACTGCGGGAAACACAAAAAAGGAAGTCTCTCTTCCCGGTTCTGGCCTCCAAATCATGAACAAACTCACTTCCATTTACCACTGTCTCCTGTTTTTCTCCTGAAGAGGCAGCAGTGGACTTCAGACGCCCATAAGTTAAGCTGGGCCAGGAGCACGGACGGCTTCTCAGGAGCGGCAGTGTGAGGAGCAGAGCTCAGTATGAGGACTGGGCTCAGTGTGGAGGAGCTACTTCCAGAGGAGGAGCAGGGCTTCGTGAGAGCAAAGGCTGGGGGTTGGGAATAGGGACAGTGGGGCCTCCACTTCTCCAGGAGCAGGGTTCCCAGGGACAGGGTCTCCTGGGTGGCACAGGGATCCCTAAGGAGGAATAGTCCAGAGAGAAAAGGAGGGCTTTGTAGGTGGGCTATGCTGTTTAGTGAGCAGACAGGGCATCGGAAAGAAAAGCCTGTCTTGTAGGAGCAGCAGGTTGTTCCATAGGGGTGCAGGCCACCTAAGAGGGCTGCCATCTCTAAGGAGGGACTCATTTTGCGGAAGTGGGGTGCTGCTGAAGCAGGCTTTGAGGGAAGGCTGGGGCTTGTTAAGGAGGATAGGGGATTCACAAAGTGAGCAAGTAAGGAATGGAGTTCTATTAGATGGAACATGACTGCAAGGGAAGCTTCAGGAGCAAGGCCAAATGTTTATCCCCAGGCTTTGAGGTGGACTGGAGCAGTGAGGGGAATGCTGTACTGGCTAGGTCTTGTTAAAGAGGTACAGCTTTAGAGGGTGAGGACCCAGAAGGAACTGGGCTCTGTAGGAACAATAGGTTCATAAGGCGATCTTGAGGTTGGAAGAAACAGGACTATAACAGGAAGAACCCTGAGTTACCTTTAAGAACAGGGTCTTATAGAAAGAGTGGGCCTTCTCAATGAGGGTAGTTTGAAAGAACAGGATAATTTTATTCATTGTGCCCAGCCTACTTAGCCTTGTTGGGCATGATTCCCCATCTGGCACTAACTCCACAGCAGGAGTTTGAATGCTAAGGATGCTTTGACTTTGGTTTCCAGAAAATTACCACCTGTAAATTCCCAGATACATACAAATAGAACTTCTCAGGTCTAGCCCAAGCACAAGACCCTCCACATCCTTCTACATTGGAGAGAATAGCTAAGCCTGTGTTGACAAAAACACTCTGAAACTGTGACTTCCTTTCACAAATGCAAATGAAGAAAGTGATTATTGGTTTATGTTAAATGTGTTTTCCTGCTTGGGGGATGGTTGTCCTCCAAGCAGGCTAACTTCTGGTCAAGGAGGACGAAGTGTACCAGAGTCCATGTATCCCCTCCCTGTGCAGGATCCTTCTTGTTCTTTCCATTCTGAGCAGCCATGGTGAAAGTGAGATAAGATGCAAGAGGCTGAATCCAGCCATATCACACCTTACTGAGGGCCTGGGCTGTACTGCTACCTTCATGGTTCACTAATGTATCACTGAGCTCAGGAAAGAGCCTCCCTCCTTTCCGACTTACAGGTCTTTAGCCTAACTAGAATCTCTGAAGCAATTGGCATACAGAGACACAGCTAAAGGTTGACTTCAACGCTTCTGGAGCCAGATGGCAAAGGCCTGAATCTTCTTGCTTCTTGAACTCTGGCAAGTGAGCACTAGTCCTATGTGCCTGAGTTTTTCCTTGTATAGTGAGGCTACTAACAGAACTTATCTCAGAACTAAATGATCTAATACACTTAAGAGACCTGAGAGCGACACTAAGCACACCAGAAGTGTCTTAATGTCCAGTCATTGCTGTCATCTTTGTGTATCTTTTTGTAAACCTTGCTTTGTCACCAGATATAGAAGGGTTGCAATTAGGTATAATCCCTAAATACAAGTCAAGCTTGTGTCATTAGCTATTACAAAACCTAGTCCATTAAGCATTGCTTTTAAGACCTTTAAAAAAGCCAAAACACCACAACAAAAACCAAACAACTCCACCTGTAAAAAAACCAACCAACCAACCAAACAAGAAAATAAGCCAAGTTATCTAACTGGTGGAGGAAACAGTCTTTCAGATCTCTCAAGACTCTTTGATCTATAATTTCTTTTTTAAGAGACTCCCTGGTGTAGATAATTTGGTTTGTGTGTGTGTAGACACCTGAAGTATTAGTGAAGGGGCAGTCACATCTTTGGGAAAGCTCCTTAACACTCTTATTTATAATCTCGAATATGCAATAAACCTCAATAAAGTTAGCTATGGAAACTACTTAAAGGAACATTTTTTTTTTAAACAGTCTATACCAAGTAACACTAAACAGGCAAAATAAATATGCAATTAAAATTTAATAACAAAGATACTATTTTCAACATGGTCAAATATACATGGCTAAGCCCCGAATTAAAAAAAAAAAGGAAACGTATCCAGCTCAATAGTCATACAGTTTTGTACAGAACATTCCATAGAGCAACAGAAAATACATGAGCACAAAAATAAAAAATATTTAAAGACAATCTCTAAGCAGCATTTTCTTTCTGCAAAACAGACATAGATCTTGTATTGATTAAATATCTACAAGTGCTTTTCCTTTACAAAAATACATAGATTCTTAATAGATTAAGTCATTAACAATGACCTGGTAATTCTTTCACTTCAATTTGAATGATTCATAAGCTAAATCTTACAACCACAAAAAGGTTTTTATTTGTATTAAGATATTACCACTTTTGACAAAAAGCTTAAAATATTTCATATTTCAAAATAAAATTAGCAACATGACTTTACAATATATTCTGTGCTAGATTTACTGTGAGGGCTAGACTATGAAATGATCGCTGTTGAGTTACCAGACACAGCAAAGTGAAGGAACACATACCCCTCCCCCCCACACTCTTGTCCTGGACCACAGCTTCTTAAGGACACTTGGGCCCCCACTCTCATTCTGAAAAAGACTGCAAAAGAAAACTGGCCGTCAACAATGCCAGGTTGAACTCCAAACATGCACATGTGTAGAAAGAGCCAGTCCTGGTCCCATGTCAATGCACTAGACTGTGTAGAGATGCGTCCAGAATGGGTAGTCTTCACTTGTCTACAGTTTGTTTTCTATTAAGTGCTGCAAGACGGAAGAAAATCAGGCCCAGTACTTAACATATCTATTACAGCTGATTCTAGATTAGAAGACAATTAAGATGAAAACACATTGCTAGAAAGCCTCCATTTTGAATCATGGAAAAGAGGCCTGAGGATAGACACATCCACATGAGAATTTAAAACAATTATTTTGAAAAGTTTAATTCTTACCATTTTCTGAAGTGCCCACACATTTTACAGCTTAGCACAATGAAAGCCCCTACAGTTTAAGGATGATTGATGTATTTTAATCTCATGTTTTGGATCAAAACACACTGAGTGAATCTGACACTGTTCAATTTCTCATGAAGCAGACCTAGCAGACACACTATGTTCCTTATTGCTCTCCAGGGGATGTACATACAGACCTAGCAGACACGCTGTGTCCCTTACTGGTTACATACATTCAGGATTTACATACTAAAAACAATGCTAACAGCATTTCAAGTTTGTATGATTCTAATCCAAACAAGAAGTTTTGGCAAATTCATACTGATATTTTGATATAAAGCATGGATTTCTAGAGAATTCCTTATCCAATCAGAGAAATGGATGAGGGATCCGGCTCAGTTGCAAAGTGCTTATAGAGCAGACTACATGGGCCTATGGGCCATTTTGTCCACTCTGCTGATGGTTTACTTTAGGTAGATTTTACCCTAGAGGTGGTACAGGGAAAGAGTGGCATAACAGGACATTTTTCAGTGCTCAATTTTGTCAAAATTTGGCCACATGGCTAAGTTGAACAACAATAAAGTAGCAGCTGACAGCTACTTTTAAAGAAAAAAAAAATCACAGGCCCTTATGGAATTTTGCTTTAAAAATAGCAAAAGCACTTCTGTAAATCTAGTAGAATATGCTGTGCTGTGTTGTACGCAGGCAGGCCAGCTCTTCTATTGAAGTCTGCCTTCAAGGAAACTTCTCATCTTACTAAGAACCCAGGAGCTATCAGACATAACTTCCTCTATACCACCTCCATGGAATAAAAAACTTCTTAAAATTTAAGAATCTCCATTTTCTTTTATAAGTTTTTTTCTCCATTTTTTTTTTTAAATGGAGAGGATATTTGTTTTACTTCTTTGAGGATTTTCTAAGGTTTACCAGATGGTGCTGAAAAAAAAAGTGAACATATTTGAAAGGAAATATGCTGACTGTAGCAAAAAAGACATTTGACTCATCCCACCAAGAAATCTCAGTGTGGTGACTTCATTGGCAATGTTTTAGTAGTCAATCAAGGTTGCTACCTATTTAGTCACAGCACACCCTAACAGCTCCCATTCTCTGAACTGCCCAAGCTGTCTCCAACATGGTTATTAACAATAAAACATCTTTGGTGATACCTCTATTCTTACAAAACTCTTTTGAAAGACTACTGTAGTTTGCTAAGTGCCCATTTACAATGAGGCCACTTAAGAGACAGGTACAGATAACTGGAGACTTAGGCAGGAAACCTACAACAGAAATGCACTTTAGCAATGAGGCACTTTCTTTTAAATAGTCACTAAAGCTTAACAGTTTACAATATTATATAACACACTGGTTTTCTTAAGGACTTGTTCAAATAAACAGCAGTGCTCACTACGTTTGTACAATGTGGCAGATGAGTATGAGGCAGAGGTTTAGAAAGCAAAGAATATTTAAAAGTTGTGAAAGAACATTAGTCTAGTTACCCAAACCTCAGATTTAATATAACCTCCCCATGAGCCTTTTAGTTTTTTTTTTTTTTTTTTAAGCTTGAGGAAAGGACATTTTCATTTCTCTATTAACTGATGTGATCACTGCAATTCACAGTGATTCTTACAGACCACAGACATTCTTGATTATCCCAGATTCCTTGGCCCCTTTATGTTTGATTTCTAAGGCAGGTAAAACAGGTAAGAAAATCTTTTCTGGAGTAAAGTTCTTTAGTTTATTGCTTAAGGAACAACAAACAGGTTGAAGAATAATGTTCATTTGTTCTTGACTGTATGGACTCAGAGAGTTGTTCCTGAAGATTATTGAAACACAGAGGGCTTTGTTAAACAACCCTGCTCATGTAAAGCTGGCCACGAACAGTGCCTGCTCATGTTTCCTACAGTAGGTTCCTTACAAGGGCAACTAAGTGGCAATTTGGGGCATGTCACACCAGACAAGAAAGTGGTCCACACCTGACTGATATACCGGAGGAAGCTGGCTGAAAAAGCCTGATTCCACAGGCAACATGTTACTCATGTTCCCAAAGGACAACAGCCATCCTTAATGGTATGTTTTGGCACATAGTATACTGCATGTCAGTGAAAACGTCAATGTATAACATTAAACAAAGGACTTTTTATAAAAATGCTTTCTGTTTCATAGTCATTCCCTTGGAAAACAGTCATAACATGTGATCAGGCAATAGGCAAAATTTAAGGAGACCTTGTATATAAAATTCATCTATGGCCCTAAGTCTGGGTTGGGAAGCCAAATAGCCAAGTCTTAGTGTGTGGCTTTCAAAATTGATTTTTGACTTGTTAATTAAAATTAACCTTCTTATTTAAAATACACTTATCTAAATGTGATGAATTGTAGTACCTTTAAATTTTTCTTAGGGATAACCAGGAACTAGGTTTTACAAACAACAAAATAATTTCTGTAGTTAGATAGTAAATTTAGTTTTTGGTCAAGTATAATGGTCTTTTCTAAACTTCTGAGTAAATCAACTGCCTTGTAAATCCTGCTCATGAGTTCTTTCAGGAACAGACAATTTAATAAGATAAGTTAAAGAATTTCTGTGGCCTTCTAATATAGCAAACTTTAATACACTTTTTGATTTGAAAACTAATCACAAACTTTCAGCTGTTTATATGATGAACTACACAGAGACTGAGCTGCACTTTGTGTATTTCTTAGAGCTGTACAATGTTTTATCTCTATGAAGCACTCTGGACTGCAGGAAGCATTAGATTGTTAAGCATTTTACTGGGAAATGTAGAGCACATGTTCACAGTCTAAAAACCAAGTGTGGAATACTCTCGGTACCCTTACCAGATTTCTACAACAAGTCATTTTTCCTATTTCCCCCATTTCTCAGAAGTTAATTTGTTTTTTTCAAAGCAGCCAAGAGATGTGCTCTATAGTTTTCTTTTTCAACTATCTATTTTACAAGACCCAAGATGTTTTTCATGTAATAAGGTAACAGAGGACTCTGATTTGCAGGCTAATTTCAAAATGAATGGAAGACTTAACCAAACTGTCAACATGAAGGACATCACCAATGTTCTGACTTCAGATACACTCACCTTTAATGAACTCACAGTTAAAACAATAATCACACTTCCCTGTTTACTACGTATCTAAAATAAAATATCCCCAAAACATTAATTTTGGTTAAAATATTTATCTACTACAAGGCATTTATTTTGTTTTGTGCCTATGGTTTGGAAATGTGATACGTAACAATTTGGATCAGTAACTTGAGATTTTGGAAATTCATGAATGAGTGAATGGTTATCTAAAATCTTACTACTTAAAACCATCATACATAACTCTCTGCATGCCACAACACATGCCCAAGGCCAACTTAAAAGAAACAATGCTTTCATAAATGGCATTAACAATGCCATGATGCACACATAATATGGGCTAGACAATGGAGTTTTGTAAAGCAACACCCACTTGCCCCAAGACAGTAACAAACATTAACATACTTACACATTAATTTTATTAGAAGTCAGTATGATCAGCTGCCAACATTATGAACTTCAGTTGTTCAAGTCACATGTTTTCAATGTGAAGGGCTAATATACCTTCCTGTGCAATGATAGAGACTACCCAGACATTCAGGGTATCTCCAATTGCAATGTGCTCTGGTCAAAAGATAACAAAGGACTTGCACACTCAAGAATGAGCTGGCATATTGGGGTTTTTTTTTTTTTTTTGGCTGTTTATTCTTTTTTACATAAAAGTTTACCAAGAATAGGACAGTGGCTCAGAAACCACTTTTCTAAATATACTCTTATACAAAATAATTTCAAGATATAATTATACTAGGTTCTTGTACAGTACTCTATTTTAACAAGAATAAAAGTATTAAGTACGTGAAAACTGCAACACCACAAGGATTGAGCCATTTTACTAGTGTAATTAACATTAGAACAATCTTGCAACAGGCAAGCAAAATATTGAGAAAGCAGAGTCACGGCTGCACACCTAAGTGGCTTCAGCCGTGCTTTGCACACTGAGAGACAAAACGAGTATCCTATGTAGATGGTCAGTAGCAGAAGGGCACTTGGATTGCTCCTAATGGAAACAACATGAAGGGAACTGACACTTTAGACAGGCGACGGCCTTATGTGCATGCTGAAGATCAGATTGTGTCTCTCAAGTCCACACACGGCTCACTGTGCAATCTGCTGACGAGTAAACAAATAGTGCAGAGTTGATTCATTCAGTGCAGTCTGGGCCCTTGGCCTACCCAAAATCAATTCTTGGTCGATACTGCAATACCATGGGGTATGACTACAAAAGAGAAAAGGATGAGTAAGACCATATTTACATAAAACAGTGGTTTATACAGAAAAGCTTTGAACAATTGGGGATTATAATCTATATTTCCTGATAACTGTGATTACAAAAGTTAAAATTTAAGTTGTCATTTAAGATTCTAGTTACTATCAGCACCTCTCCCTCTCCTCCTGTCCCTATAGGCTTGTGGAGGACCATAAGTTGCATCCCACCAGCAACTCTGTGGGCTGAGCATTTCAGCCCTGGATTCTCCAGGGTTGCTGCTGGTGAAAACACACCAAACCATACAAGAGTAAGAGACCCTATTCTGCAAATGGGTGAAACCGGAATTTCGACAATACTGTTCATACATCTGATACCTCTTCCTTTTTTTTTTTTTTTTTTTTTTTTTTTTAGTTTTTTGAGACAGGGTTTCTCTGTATTGCTTTGGAGCCTGTCCAGGCTGGCCTCAAACTCACAGGGATCCTCCTGCCTCTGCCTCTGCCTCCTGGGTGCTGGGACTAAAGGTGTGCACCACCAATGCCTGGTTCTTATTTAAATTAAAAACAATCTTACTTTACACACCAATATTAGTTCCCTCTCCTTCCCCTCCTCCCATTCCTCCCACCAACTCCCCATCCCACCCCCCATCCACTCCAGGGAAGGTGAGGCCTCCCATGGGGGATCATCAAAGTCTGTCACAGCATTTGGGGCAGGAACAGGCCCTCCTCCATGTATCTAGGCTGAGAGAGTATCCCTCCATAGGGAATGGGCTCCCAAAGCACATTCATACACTAGGGATAAATACTGATTCCACGGCCAGAGGCCCCATAGACTACTCAGGCCCCCCAACTGACACCCACATTCAGGGAGCCTGGTTCAGTCTTATGCAGGTTCCCCAATTGTCAAGTCTGAGGTCTGTGAGCTCCTACTTCCTCAGGTCAGCTGTTTTTGTGGGTTTCCCTAGAATGGTTTTGGCCCCTTTGTTCATCACTCCTCCCTCTCCACAACTGGATTCCAAGAGTTCAGCTCAGTGCTGTGGGTCTCTACTTATGTTTCCATCAGCTACTGGATGAAGGCTCTATGATGGCATTTAAGGTAGTCATCAATCTCATTATAGAGGAAGGACATTAAAGGTAGCCTCTCTACTATTGCATAGATTCTTGGTTGGGGTCATTCTTGTAGATTCCTAGAAATTTCCCTAGTGCCAGGTTTCTCATTAAGCCCTAACAGCTCTAATAAGGTATTTCCTTTCTGGCTCTTCTCTGTCCTTCCCCCTCTCATGCAAATGCATGGAACTAGAAGAAACCATCTCGAGCGAGGTAACCCAGACACAAAAAGAAAAACATGGTATGTACTCACTCATAAGTGGATATTAGACATAGAGCAAAGGATAACCAGCCTACAAGCCATGATCCCAGAGAAGCCAGGAAACAAGGTGAACCCTAAGAGAGACATACATGGACCCCCAAGAAGGGAAAAGGGACAGGATCTCCTGAGTACATTGGGAGCATGGGGGGGGGGGATTGAGGGAGGTAGGAGAAAGAGGAGGGGAGAAAGCGGGGGGGGGGGACATCAGGGATCAGGAAGGTATAGTTGGGGGAAAAACCGAGAAGGAGAGTAAGGAAAGAGACCATTTTAAAATGGTCCTGTTACAAGTAACATGTTCCTAACTGATAAAAGTAATGGTGACAGTCTCCTTTCAATATGATTTAGAGTTCACAGCTATAGCATAAGTAAAAACTTTCACTGTCCTTGGTGCCATTGTATGTAGCAAGTATCTGGCTGCCAGGTACCTAGCACACAGTCCTAGAGAGGAGGGAGCCTCCTGCAGAGGGAGGCAGGGGCCATCTGCTTCACTGTCACTATCACAGAGAACCGCATCATCAGAAGCAGTCTATAGAAGCCATGCTTTTCCTGCTGTAAGAGCTACAGATTCCCACTTTTTAAATGAGATTCAATGAGTTAACTTCCAGAGAATTAAGAAAAGGCTGAGATGGCCACCAACCAATGTTCTGCTATCTCAGGGTAGGTGGGTACAAAGCCTTCAGTACAGAGAATACTGTATTCCTTAATATAGAAAAGAGGCAGACACAGATTCTACAATTCCGAGATGCCCTGTCAGCACTTACATGCATGTCACACACCGAGAGACTCGAGGCTGCTACCTCGACAGGACAGGACAGGAGAATTGGGGGGGGGGGGAAGCCATGGGCCCTGTTCTCAGCTGAAGGATAAAGCAGGCACTACTTCTAATTAATAGGGTAATATAAAAGTCTCTGACTTGCAAGGTTCCAAAGGTCTTAGCCTTATTCTGCTTTTTAATTTTGTTTAGTTGTCCTCTCTTAAGTTTTACTCTGGTCTTACAGAAACAGCTTACAACTAGGTTGAGCACAAAGTTCTCTATTTCTGAAGCCCAGTCAGATTTTTGAGGCCACTGAGACAGCCAGCCACCTTATCTGATTTTACTAAGCCTGGTCCTATTTCTCTTCAACTCCTGTATTATAGTCTTTTGAACTTTCCTTTCTATTCCTCATTAAAGAATTTGCATATTTTTGCAATTAAATTACCCATTTTAGAATACATTCATTATACATAAAAGTCCAGCAATGATTCTACTGAGCGTGAAAAACAGATAAGTAGAAAGGTTTGGTGTCAGTGGCTCAGATTTTCTGTTTGGGCTAAGATTCTTTTTCTTTTTAGCTTCCCCCCTCCCAAAAAAAAACTTGTGTTTGTTCTGAGGATACATGAAGTTTAATAATTTTACTGAAATGTGCAAATTCTTGACATATTCTTTCCCTTCTTAATTAGGTAATTTAATAAACACAAAATACAATTTTACCATATTTCCTGACTTCCAAAAAGTTAATTACACGTAGTATATTTTATTTGTCAATTATATTTCCTTTCATGGCAAGTTAAGCTTTTTCTTACAGATATATTGTAGTTATGTTTAACAACATTAAACCACTTCTGATCAGATACTGCAAAAATTATGAGATTTCTGCCTTGTGCTTTTCAATATTAATAGTTAAGTCACAATTTGTCCCTTTTAATTTTCAAAGGTACAGTATGAAAGGTCGTATCTGTTATAAAATCATTTGCCCAACTGTATTTTTTTTCCTTCACCATTATATTACCATTTTTCATAGTCACTGTTTTGCTCCATCAGGACTGTGTATAACCTGAAGTTTGGGTTGAGTGCCTTGCTGTGGTCTTAGGGCAATCAGTGAAAAAGTGCCACATCTGCAGCTAACCTGCATCTCTGCATGTACCATTTCCAACCACAGCCTCTGTACTTTACTGTCTGCTCCTTGAGATCCTGAATGGTGAGACATGCCTATTTCTCAAAGGCCACTATGTGTGTTCCGTTGGCTTTAAGTGTTCTTCATTATATTTACATGTGCCTCACAATCCAAACCTACCACATCAAAGAATTTCTGATGTATTTTGAAATATATTCCTGTGTGTGTGGGGGGGGGGTACATGCTCATACAGTTGTACATGGGGCCCCCTCTCTTCCTCCCTCCCTCCCTCTCTATGTACAGTTGTAGAAGCTAAAAGTAATCATGGGTATGGCTCCTCCAGAACTATCCACCTTATTTTCTGAGACAGGGACTCCCATTGACCTGGAGATAGCCAATTAGGTAAGGCTTGCTGGCCAGTGAGCCACAGCAATTCACCTGTCTCTGCCTCCACAGCACTGGGATTAAATGTACACCTGCCCAGTTTTATATGGGTTCTGGGGTTGAATGCAGGTCCTCACACCTGCAAAACAAGCACGTTACCAACAAAGACATCTACTTAGGCCTCTAAGCTATATTTATTTACAGTTTTTATTGGACACTAAATTGTCCTTGTTTTGTCTATCTGTTCTGAGAGTAAATCTGTGTTTGATGTTTACTCCTATTGTCCCAGGCCTGGAAGCATATCTCATGCATACTTAAAATGCTCCACAGCTATTTGTTAAGGAGCCTTTCTGTCTCAGCCCTTGGAACCATTGCACTGGGTGACTCCTGTACGAGAACTTATTCTGGAGCAGCTCTCTCCTCACCCATGTGCTTTATAATGCACTGTTCACTACTTATCTGAAATTGTGACTGACCAGAAATACTTATTTCCTGATTTACATTAGTTTTACTAACTTTATTCGGTTAAATAAAATCTTGTAAAGTATGCAGAGTTACATTTAACTTCCTGCAGAATCTGACATCTAAGATGCTATTTAAAGTCTTTGTGTGTGAAACAGATTTCTGGATAAGCATGAGTAGGTCTTTGTTTTAAGAAAATATATAAGGATTGAAAATTTTATGATCATCTGTCCTTATATTTAGCTTATTTTTAACAGCTTTATTTAAAAAAAAACTAAGATGCATACAATGAGACAAAGAGGAGACAGAAAATGTGAAGTATTAATTGATGCTCCCTTTAGGAAATGATTTTGGGAAAATTTAAATTTGCAATTTAATCTTTTTACAAGATTGTTATCCACAATGAAGTGTTGGAGAAAAAAAAGGGGAGAGTTTATAAGTGTAGATTTGTCTCATTCCAATGTTCTTCAAGACTTAGCATCAGAGTTAAAATGGAACTTCATCTCTCAGGAAACAGACATCAATATGAAGATTAAAAAGTGGCAGTCTATGAATCATGCGTTATAGCTACAGACAAGGTTATCACTATGATTTATCATCCAACTATCTAGATTTCACTACATCAACTGAACTGCTCTGCTAGCTCAGCCCTCTCCCTCTTCTGCAAAATGAGAGGATGGCTTCCTTCCCGAGTGGCTTTCTGCTTGCCTATCTGCAAGTTTGGTTACTCCATTTCTAAAGAACTAGGACTTAACAGTATGTATCAAAAAGCTCATATTAGAGATTCCCACACCAGAGGACTAACAAAAGCCTGTGGGAAACTCTAACATACTCTACTCATTAAAACTTTTGATTAGTAATTTTACATGTGTTCTATGAGACACAAATGTAAACTAATTTGTCTCAACCTTGGAGCTGCAACCCTGAAGTTTGGGGTAGGGTAATGGGTTATTTTAAAGCAATACTATGACTCACCCATGAGATTAAGACTGAACATGTTATCTCTGCACTTACTAATATAGTATTTGTGTCTTACTATACTGCACAGACCCTTCTGTTTTCCATTTGAAATATTTATTTTTAAACATATGTATCGTATGTATGTGTGTGGGCATGTGCATACTAGTGAAGGTGTCTATGGGACCTAGAGGTCTCCGATGCCCTGAACCTGGAGTTATAGGTAGTTATGAGCACCTGATCTACATAGGTTCTGGGGGCCACCTGGTCTGTGTGGGTTCTGGGAGTTGGTTCCTGTTTTGAGCTGCTGAGCCCTCCCCAGTCCATTTTCCAAATCTCTAAAATATGTTTTTCTTACACGTGTTTTCCTTAGACACAAGTTTAAGCCCCTTGTGTGTTATGAAGTGATCTCATTCATTCCTCTGTGGTAGCCCAGAGCAGCAGTTAGGGCTGGGCCCCGCAGCAGCCAGGTCACAATTAGAGTTAGCCCTAGCTCCTATTTAGTCACTCAATTTGATATTTCATCTCAATACAGGACAGATTAAGAGATTTTTCAAAGGCTGAGGTAAATATTATTAAAAATTCTCAATTCATAAATAATAGTTATCACATATAATTTCATTTTAAGTTTAGTAAAATGGTTAACTCGGGGGAACTAAAATAACTGGAAACCTGTTATTTAAGTTTGAAAGGACTTTAAAAATTGGTTCTATAAAGTGGCATGCCTGAGAACTTGAGATTGGGATGGGGTGGTAAGCACAGGGCACTGTGATGGTCATATGTACCATTATGAGTGCCTCTTACCTGATACAAAGTGCCATCCTGAGAGCAGACTTGCGAGGCTGAGCAGTTCAGACAGCGAAACTGCGGAGGAGATGAACTCATCAGATAAGAGGCATCCACAACGGGACACATTTAAAACGTGCTATTTAAAGTAGTTTAATGTCAAACACAAGTACCAACATGAGAAATTTAAATAAAGACTGAGAAATGGTGTGGGTTTTTTGTTTTATTTATTTATTTACTTTTTTGGGTTTTCAGACAGGGTTTCTCTGCATTGTTTTGGAGATTATCCTGAAACTCACTCTGTAGACTGGGCTGGCCTCGAACTCAGAGATCCGCTTGCCTCCAGAGTGCTGGGATAAAAGGTGTGTGTGTGCCACCAATGCCCAGCTAGGTGTGGGTATTTTGGAAGGGAAATATTTAATAACTGGTGATTGGCAAATTTTAGTGTTAAGTAATTTTAGCATTTATCTATGAAGGTTTATGTCAGTTTGTTTGTTTTTAATATTCTAAACCTACCAAGATGGTATCCTACCCCTTTCATTGTCAAATGTTAGTTTCTGGGGAACCCTCATCTCCTAGTAGAGTGGGTACCATCTTCCTTCCACCTGTGCCTGAGATTAATCTCTCCTATGCCTTCTCTACAGCTACTCTGAGAGCAACATTATTTAAGATCACAACTCTTGAGGGGACATGGAACTGATCTTGGAGAGACTGGTCCATTACCCTTTTCCTTTCATATCGCTCAGGTTAGATTTTTAACCCCCATGCCTGCTTTAATAGCATTGATGAGTTCCTGGAGTCTGATCCTCATGTTTGAAGTCTTAATAGTTATGCAACTTATACTTTTCAGTTATGCACATTTTTAACACTGTATATTCTTCCAAGTTGAAAAGAATGAAATCTATAAATAGCTGAAAAATTAAACATAGAAATGTAAGTTTAATCAGGAAAAATTTAACTTCCCAAAGTAGACCTTTAAAGGCTATACTTTAGAAGATTTTAAACTCCACCAAGTTCTCTCTGGAAGTTGGTCCTTTATTATGCATAGTGATCACAATCTACAGACAGCCTGCACTTCTGCCCTTCACTGACTTGGATGGGTCCACAAGCTCTAACCTACTGCATATTGTCTGACTGTGAAAGTTGCAAAAATCATTCAGTAAGAATACAGAATTAAGATAGAAGTGATTTCATTATTTTTTCCCGTTAATCTTTTTGGTATCAGTTACATATTTTTTCCCCCTGAAACTGCCACAGATTATAAACCAAGCAATGAGAGACAGGCATTGTCTGAGGCTGCAGAAAAGGTGGAAACTGCAAGGAGCATCTTGGAAAAGGCAGCTAGATTGAGGGAATGCAACCTACCCACAAGACAGTGAACAGGAAGAACATGGGTCTGATGGGGGATGTCCTTTAGAATGCTGTGAATATGTTTCTCTTATTGGTTGATGAATAAAGCTGTTTTGGTCAATGGACAGGCAGGAAGTATAGGCGGGGCTACCAGACTAGGAGAATTCTGGGAAGAGGAGTTACAAGAGTGAGTTGCCAGAGAGATGCCATGTAGTTACCGGGAAGATAGGACTCCCAGCCATTCTCTGGTAAGCCATGACCACGTGGAGATACACAGATTAATAGAAATGGGTTAACAATAGAGATAGCTAGCCAATAAGAAGCCCGAGTCATAGGCCAAACAGTTTATAGTTAATATAAACCTGTGTGTTTATTTGGGATGGAACAGCTGCGGAACCAGGTGGGACAGAAACTCTGTCAACACAGTCTGTGATGGAAGCTGGGGGTGAACAGACAGATGCTGATAACAGCTCTCATGGAGTGGAGGAAGGGTGGATGAGGATCATAACACAGTTTAACAGAGACATTGTTTTCTACATTATTAGATTAGGCATTCTGTTAAATACTTTAGTACACAATATTAATTCTTGCTCAATTTTCCTTACACAATACTAGTATTGTCACAATTTTAAGGATCCCAAAATCTGAAGAAAAATTGGGATAAGAATACAACACAAATATATAGCAAAATGTGTTCAGAACACACAAGCAGTTCCTAAAAGTCAACAAGATGACAAACTCGTGATTAAAAGGGCAATGAACATGAATACTCACAAAGATGTTATATTACTAATATGAATATCAAGAAGTCAGAAAATGGGCCCTCTTGAATATTACGGGAATGACTGCAACTTGTGAAACTTAGTCCATCGTAAACCTAGCAATCTAGGCAATGGATATACTTGTTCATTTGCAAAAATACATGCCTTGGACTATATACAGCACTGCTTGTAAAGTTAAAATGAAAATAAAACCCCAATGACCACCAAAATAGTTAATTAAATTATGCTAGTCACACAAATAGAAATGTACCAATACATTAAAAAATAACTTGAAAATGTAATCATTTTCATTAAGACATATGGAGAATAAAGTTGCTAGCAATATATATGATTCCATTTATGTCTCAGAAAACTGATAACCACTGGCACTGGCATTATGAAGAGAAATACTAGGTAGATGGTAAGATCAGATGGCTACATACATAATCCCTGACTGAAACATTAATCTCTAATTACACACCCTCAATTTATAGAAGCCACAGAAGAAAAGAAACCTGGTCACAAATCATGTCTCCCAAACCTTGTTCTAAAGATCAGAGATGTTCATACATTGAGTAGAGCTTTCTAGAAATGAGTCTCAGGCCTGCCCCAAGCCTATTGAGTAGAGCTTTATTTTGTCATGACCATTTGTATTTGCACTAAGTATCTTTATCCTACTAGTCAACAACAGATCAACTCCAACATTAAGCATAACAACTGTCAAGCAAAAATACTGTCATGAATTATTAAATTTATAGCAGCTGTTTGACCACATTTGTTTTACTCTACAGGGAAAAGATATTTAAAAATAACACATCATAATGGTGACAAGGTTAGAAGGGGTCATCTTTTCTACAAGGTACTAAGCTTGAAGAAGACCCTAAGCTGGGAAATAGCAAAGACAGAATTCCATTTACCGCAGTACGATAACTGCAGAATTAGAATATGTTTCTGATAGTGCAGATTTCCTCTCTGCAGTGTGCACCTCACCTGGCATCTCAAATGCTTCAGGCTTAAGGATCACATGGAAGCCATGCACTTGCAACCCTTAAAGCCCACAAACAAGGCAGCTTTTATTTACGCAATACAATTGTACTAAAAAGGTGATCCCTCAAGAGTTTGATGAGTTCTTCAAGGACACACAACTATCAAGTGACTGACACTAGAATGTAAGTTTTCCTCCCTGGTCATTTTTTGCCAGCGACTAGGGTATTGAGCCTTACAGAGAAGATTTTTATCCACATGAAAGCTAGATAGGAAAACAACACAAATCCTTATTTAAGAAATTAGTATTTCAGTATTCTTGTTATCACTCATTTTCTTCTGAAAAAAGTAAACAAACATCTTAATCACTATATAGCACAAGGAGTTTTTGAGGGACTCTAACATCTCAAAAGATGTCACTTAAATGTGATGTCAGCATACCTGTGAACTACTGAAACACAGCAACCACCATTACTTGTAGATACTACATTATCTATATTGTGTGAGGTAACAACTAAACTTTCTGCTGTATTTCATAATTAACATTTTCATAAGGAAATGCCGTAGAGACATTATAACGCATGGCATACTATACTACAGTCTGTATCAGACTCTCGATGTCTCATGGAGAAGCTTGGGTGTTAACTTTTGCAGCTTTCTAGTCAATCTTAGGTACATTATGTATTCAGAGCATCAGGGGAATCTGGTAGCATTACAATAGTGCTCCTTATTCCCAGATGGCTTGTAATAAAGTACACAGAGTGAGTGCCTCGCACTTCCCTAACATTCCTGGCTCAGGTGCACTCAAAGAGTTAACCTAAGCAAAAATACTTACAACACAAAAACCCATTTTTGGGGGAAGGAGCTGATCTTAGGTTTCTCTTGTGAACAATTTCTCCCTCATCACTAGGGCCCAGGGCACAATCATCTATTTCTGGTATGAGAAACCTGCACCAATTCACTTATCCGTAGGCCTGACTTTACACTTGTAGTGATTATCTAATCTTACCCATCTGTTCTCTCCATCACAGCCCCAACAATTCCCCTTTCTGACTGTTAGTGATCTCAGGCTAGAATGGAGTCTCTGACCCCACTTCACACACTCACATTTCTAGGGGACGGTAAGATTTAAAAAGCACACACCGCCTCTGCTATCAGGCTAGCAAAATCCTGGATATATTTATTACTGGACTTAAAAACTCACCTTCAAAATATTTAACAGAGACATTATCTTGTACTTGGCCAAATTTTAAGGTGCTGGAGAATAAAGAGGAACCAGCTTCTTCTCATTCCCAAACTAATTTCTTAAAGCTGCTAAATAATATTGTTAAATTTGAATTATATAACTAAATATATTCATAGGTAAATATAAAAGCAATTTACATTTTCTCCTCTTAGTCGCCATCTTGTCATATAGATGAATTCCATAGTATGATCCTTCCCCATAATTTCACCATTGCACAGCACATCCAACTTTAAAAAGAATAATTAAAATATATCAGTCCAAAGAAAATTTGAATTTATAAATTTTTATACATTTTCAAATTGTAAAAGATCCAACTAGTTATACCAACATAAAAGTATTAGTTTCAAAAAAACACTGAAATTTCAATCTCACAGAATGTCAATAGTTCAGATGTAACACGAAACAGCATTTATCTTGTGCTATAAAACCATATCTCAAGTTGATACACAGTTTACAAATGCAATACCAACCATCTTGATTCATGTTTCTGCAATCCTCCGCGTTTTATTCTTTAAACCTGGGACTACTCTTACAGAATGAAAAAATGCAACAAGTGTATTAAGAGTGTGGGAAGTGCGTAGAAGGGTAGCAAACTCATTCTAAATCCACCGCTCTGCATCCTCTGGAGTCCAGGATGGAAAGCAGTTTTACCTCTCCTTAGTCTAGGGTCAGAGATGGGGCATCACAATGGTGGCACACACCCGTGCTCAGGGCTGTCTGGCTCTGGTGTACTTGTGGGTCCTCTTCTCACCTTGTATGAAATGTCACAGCGAACAAGTCTATAGGCTATAGGAAAACACCCCTAAAAGCTTAGGAAGGCCACAAGAACTTTGTGTGCGGTTCACTAATTCAACAAAGAATATGTAATGAGTGTTTATCAAAGATCCCTATTAATGAGATATCTGTCCTCTAGTTTCTAGTGAAAGAAACAGGTTAAGATTTTATTTCAGATGTGGAGGGGGGAAATGAGTTTTAAATAATAGTCTATCTATCTATACAAAGACTGCAATTTTGAGCTTGAAGCCTAACACAAAATATAGTCCAGATTATATTAGATATATGAACTAAAAATTGGTATTTTAATGATCTATGGTGATATATAACCTTTGAAAATTTTCACTTATGAACTCTTAAGAGAACGAAGTAGAACCTCTTTATCTTGCCTGTAAAACAAAGCCCTAAGCAAAGATATAAAGGTGCAATTACTAATCAGGCAGGCTGCACCCACAGTCACTAGCAACTTGAAGTACCCTGTCCCAATTATCAATGCTGCCATAGAAGTTTTAGACATTTCATTAAATCAAAGCCCTATATGCTGGGAAGCAAAATAACAGGAGACCAATCTATATCTTAAAGAAAGCAAAGGACAAGTTCTTTGATTGGGATACATAAGAAATTGTTAAAAATGAAAATCATAGTACATGGCAGAAGACAGAGAACAGTTCTCTTAACTCTAGTAACTTCCTGAAGATAATTAACTCAGCAAACCAGACTTTAAAAAAAGTACCTATACACAATATTTTGCATTAAGAAAACAAAGAAACAACACAGTAAAAAAATTCATTGTAAAGAAACAACACAGTAAAAAAAATTCATTGTATACTTGTCACTATAGATGTTATCTATAAATTGTTATCTTTTATGTTTATAACGATTTATTTTTATTTTATGTGCATTGGTGTTTTACCTGCATGAACATCTGTGTGAGCATGTCAAATCACATGGAGCTGGATACAGACAGTTGTAAGCTGCCATGTGGGTGCTGAGAATTGAACCTGGTTCCTCTAGAAGAGCAGCCAGCTGCTGAGTAATCTCTCTAACCCCCATATAGGGAATTTTTTAAAAGAACAGAATCAAACTAATAAAACTCAATGAACCACAAACAAAAGGAAGGCACAAAAGTAGTAGAGTGTACTGAAAAGGGTTCCAATCAGAGGAGGGGCAGATGGGAGAGGACAGTGGTAGGGAAGCAAGTCAGATTCACTATGTAAATGCATAAAGCTGTTAAACAGTAAAACAAAACAAAACAAAAATTAAAAAGGTGACACATCTTAAAGCATGTTGACATTATAAAAACCATTAAGCTAGATTTATTTGGGAGTATTTTATATAAGTTTCACAAATATCTTCTTTAGTTACAAATGCATTGATGTGATTTGCTTGGGACATATTGTTATAAAATATCACATAAATATTATATTGTATATGCTGTATATACAATGAAAATAACCAGTTTCTACAAAACATTTGAACATATCATTATTTCACTGCTTTTTCTAGAATTTTCCTACAGATCAGAATCATCAAAAACAATCACAATTAGATATTATTTTACTTACCTCATAAGAACTTGGAAGTTTTAGTTTTAAACTTAGAAACTTTTTAATAGTTCCTACAGTAACTCGTGTAGAACATCGAATGAATTTCTTCATGAGACCCTAAAGGAAACAAATGACAAATGAAACACTTTTTTTTTTTTTTTTGGACTAAAATCTTAGGCATTCTCGGGCATATACTTGTAATCCCAGCATTCAGAGGATAAGAGGGCTTCGAGTTTGACTTCCACCTGGGCTGCAAGTTTCATAAGACTACCCCAAACCAAACCGTAGCAACCAAAACCAAAGGCATGATTTTCACTATACACTTTGAGTATTTTCAAAATGGAAAACAAAAAACAAAAACTTTTAATTCTTTTAAGTAACATGTTCTTAAACATTGCCCATTTATATGATATTCTTCAACAATGCATTAGTGGGTGAATTAGCAAGATCCTATCAAGTAGACAATCTGTTTTTCTCTAACATTTTTAAATAAAGAAAATAGTTTAAGGAAAAGGCCACAAAATATCAACATTTTATTAGATGGTGTTACTTCAGAAAGCGGTAGGGACACTTGCTCAGCATAGTGCAGAACTGGAACTAACTGCAGAAAGCAACGCTTTCACATACGACTTGGGAGGAGCTCCGGACAGAGCAGAAGGCCCCAGCACCTGCCAGGTGTGCAGTGTGGGCTCGGCGCTGAGGAAGAGCATTCCCCAGGGAGCGGCTACTGCAGATCCCTACATATCACTAAGGCCTGCATGCTCCATGTGTTTCTTGTTTTACATGGAGACACGGGTTCTGACTCAGTCTTTGAGCTTGAGCAGAGCTCCTGTTCTCCAACTGCTCCTTACACACCACTGTTCAACCTCCTACAAGTCATTAATAATTCAGAGACGTCAAAATAGGTAAGGGAACATTTTTAAGATAAGGCAAGAGGATGTTTCTATAATTCATAATTCAATAAAGTCTGACACAAATCTAACACAATTCTAACCTGGAGAACGTGAAAGTTGACTTGGAAATACTTAGAAAATAAGCAATAAGCACTTTCTCTAGAAATACTTTATAATGAAACCAATTAACTTGCCCTGCTTCTTGGTTTTTTACGCCTGAGATTATCGTATGGATGGCTAGAAAGCACGGACACCATAAGAGGCAATGACTCACAGCGAAGTCAGGATGGCGCAGAGAAGCTGGGAGCCAGCTTCTTCGCACCATCTCCTACCAGACATATGGAGAATGGGAGCACTGTGCTACAGCCCAGGGCTCACAGGAGACTGCAGGGGATGGGGAGGAGGTCCATGTCTAACCCTACCTACCCTGCTCAGCTGTCTAGAAAGGAACATCTGCATATCTGAAGTAACACTACATGGAACAAGACTGTTTTGTTTCAAGAATATCATCTTCCTCCCCAAGGCACCAAAGCCCTTACTCTGCCCTGTTGTCTTTCTCCAGTCAGGAAGGGCAGAATTCAGAAATGCCCCTTCCTTCTAAGCTATTTTCCCTGAGGCCACAGTGTGAGTGCATCGTCTGAAGTGCCCGACTCAGCTACTTCAGAGACAGAAGGCTCAGCAGCCTTTAGAGGCTGACAAAATACAGACCTGATCTTCCTTTGCTTCGGAAGAGTTAAAAGACTAAACCCAAAATCTGCAGCGGTCCCTCATGTGGGTTCCAAGGGGACTGCAGCTGGATAAAAACAAAGTCAGCTTCTTGTTTAAGCCCAAATTCTTTAGTATTGCATTTCACATCTCTACCAAGCAGAGTAATTAACAAGTGTGACTTTAACTTCATAAACTGAAATATATCACCATAAAGTCATTATTTAAAATGAACAATTTAGTAGTTTTTATACTTGTTCAACCATTACAATATTTAATTCAAACTTTTCCTTGTCCTCCAAGGAAATCCTTTACATGTGCGCAGTAGCAGTTAACTTTCTATTCTGCTCCACCCTACCTGGCACCTGCTCATCTGTCCTGAGTGACAGGCCTTTCTTTTTAAACCACTTCTATCACTAATCACAGTGAGTAAATACTCATTTGCTTACTATGCTTCAATATATTCTTTGCTACAAGATGCTGATAACTGAAAATCTAAGTTAAAAATGATTTTTAATATCCTAATACAAAGTACCATCATTATTAATAATACAATAGTAAATAAATTCAACTGAAAGATCTATTGAGTTACAGAGATGAAACAAAACAAAATTATAAGCAGAAAACATGAACATGTACACAAAACAAAATACAGAGAAAAACCCTCAGTGACTAGTATGGACAAAATGACAGAAATCTATATAAGAGCTAAAGTAGTGAATATTTATAATGAGGATGAAAGCTGCTGCCAATTTAAAAAAAAATCAGGAAACAGTAAGACAGCAGTGAGTTTTAAGATCCTTTAGGAGGAAGTTGAACGATCAGATGTAGGGACACAGGATAAGAAATGAGGACCACATAGATAACAACTAAATCCTTGAAGGAGTGTATTCGTTCATAGGGATTTTATAACATAGCTTTACTTCAAAACCTACCATTGTATTAGTAAAACATATTAGCCATGCCACTGGAAGCTTAAAGAATTTCAAATAAAAGTACAAGAGTGAAGAATATAATTCAGGGCTGCAGAGACGGCTCAGCAGTAAGAACACCAGCGGTCTTCCAGAGGACCCAGGTTCAATTCCCAGCACCCACATGGCAGCTCCCAACCACCTGTAACTCCAGGGGACACTCACTGATAGCTTTTGATGGCCACAGGAATGCATGTGATACACAGACATACACAGAGGTAAAACATCTACAGATAAAAAATAAAACTAAATTTAAAAAAGAAAACATAAAGATAATAAAAAAGGGTGCAGACATTGCTTGAATGAAATAACCAGCCTTGAACTGACTGCTGCATTTTAAAAATTAGCCACTAGATGGTGGCATTTGCCCGGGAAGGTTGGGGGTGGGATGATAGGTGCATGGAAAGCAAGGTCTGGGTCATTCCCAGTGTGAGCCCGGGAGAGGTTGGCATTCAAGTGCATTATGTTAACAAAAAACCTTGAAAGAAATCATTCTGAGGAGTTGGAAAATTTGTCAAAAATTAACAGTGAAATCTGTCCACTCACCTTTACTACATTGTCCCCTGACTGCCCATTATTTCGTAAACAATCTAGACAGATAGCAATTTGTGGGTCACTTCTATGGTAGTCCTTATCATCTTGGTTTTCATCACCTTCTTCATCTGCTTTAGATTTGTCAGCCTTTGAAATGTCATCTGTAGAATTGAACAAAGCCCATGGAACCCAACACTGAAAGTCCGTCAATAACACAGTACTCATGAAAGCAGTAAGCACCCTGAAATATTTCCTAACGGTCTTAAGAAATGTTAATACTTTTTAAGGTCTTCTAACATACTCAGCAATGGAGTACTCATCAAAGGCCATTAGAAACTTTACACTGTAAGAATTCTAGGCATACTGGAAAAATCCAAATCAAAGATTCTGGATTAACTGTATTTGGTCATAAAATGGCGTTGGTGATTAGGCCACTTCAGAAGGCAAATAGGATACGAAATACTTCCAAGTTCAGTAACTGATGTGCTCAAATTAAAAACCAACTGTTAACTTTCAAATTATATTCTCTCTAAATTCTCCAAATTACAAATTATTTATAAAATCAGCTATAGAAAAAAAATGAGAATTAGATTTTTAAAAACATGCTTTGTAGCCATTTAACATGTTAAAATTGCACTAAGAAAATATGAGTACTATGAACGACATTAAGTTTATTTAAAATGTTACATGCATGCAACAGCATTTATTGATGTGTTTATGGAGTTTCAGACACACATTGTGCACTTAGTCTGAGGTACCAAAATGTCTGAAGAGGAAAAACCTTCCTTGGGCTCTTGTGCTGGTGTGGTGCTGTCTGGGAGGCTACGGAGCCTCTAGGAGGGAGTCTTGCTGGAGACGAGCGGCTCTGGAGGGTTACTGCTCAGCTTCACTTCCTAGTCTCTTCTTGGTGGCAATGGGTTAATGTGACTAGGAGCCTCCTGCTCTCGCTCCCACACCACACACTAACCCACCTTCCTTTCTTCTTGACAAGAGGCAACCAGGAGGGGATGGGGAGGCAAGTACTTTGTAACAGAAATGAGGAAGTAACAAATACCAGGAGTTACCATCTTCAGAGTTATGGTGTCAGGGTATAGGAAAGGGGAAAAATAATTTTAAAAAAGGCAAATATAGGATGGGGAAGTAAATGAAATATGTGACCATGTAAGATCCAGGAAAGTTTCAGATAACATGTTTCTACCTAAGCTAAATATGAAAAATCAACTAGCCAAGAATTACACCTATAAAGTCCCCCTACCAATTGAGAGGACAGTCTTTGTTAATATAGTAAAAGCCTCACACTGTACCTTACAAAAGAGGAAGATGGCTCTTTCTTTTTCCCATCCATATTTACACAGAACCCATGTACAGACACTGTCTTTCATGAACCAAACACCTAGCTCAATGAACCCCATCCCCCACTGAAGACCAAATCCAAAAATATTTTGAGAAGGAGAAAATAGGAAAACGGAGACAGAAATCACAAACCAGGATATAAAAAGTGTCTGTTTTGTGTATGGCCCTCATATACAAAAGAAATCCTAGCTTAAACCTATTCTATAATTCTGACAGCAATTCCATGTGCTTCTGTGCTAGTAAAGACTGGAATATTTAATTTTGCATGATCCACTGTTTTTTTTAAAACACCAAGCTGTCTAAGCACATTGTACACAGGTAAAATAAGCTTTTGGTTAAGCAATTTCAGCATCTTCATTTTGTTGTCCATAAAAACAGCCTCTTGCTACCTTATTCTACTAATAAAAATTACTATCAAAGCTCCCCTGCTGAGGGATTAGTTCTACAGTTAAGTAAACTATTAAAGCCATTATCCTCATTATAAATTCGAGAGAGCCAGCATTTCCTCGTCCATCTGAAATGGCACTGTTTTTATGAAACTTGATGACAATTCAATGGTTTTATGAGAAAATTAAGGCCAGGACTACATTCACAAATGCACAGAGGATACTTTGATGATATTTTGGACAGCCTGAATGATGTGTTTAAAAACATGAAGAATGATAATACTTTATATTTTAGATATCCCTTTGTATGGCTAATATACATACAAACAGCTCATTCTCAGTACAGTAATATCTACGTTGTGAACATTATTTGAAGATGTGTTACATTTGTTTATGCTCTGGAACATTTGTTTAACGATGCAAAGATGTGTTGCTTTTTTTTTTTTTTTTTTTTCATTTGTTTAACTCTGCAAAGCTGTGCTACTTTGCCTGTCTAAAACACCTGATTGGTCAATAGTGAGGCAGGAGAAAAGGATAGGCAGGGCTGGCAGGCAGAGGACATAAACAAAGGAGAAAAAGAAAGCAAAGAGGAAGAAGGAACAAGAAAAGGAGGAGGACATCAGGGGTCAGCCACCCAGCTACACAGCAAGCCACGGGGTAATAAGTAATGAAAGGAATACAGAACAGAGAAAGATAAAGGCCCAGAGGCAAAAGGTAGATGGGATAATCTAAGGTAAGAAAAGCTGGCAAGAAACCAGCCAATCTAAGTACAGGCATTTATTTACATGGTTTTTTTTTGGGGGGGGGAGCTGGGTGTGGGCTCCCCCAAAAGTAAAGACTTAGAAAAAAATTCAGCTACAATTTGCCACTTTGTTGAAATTACTGTTGTTACTGTGTGTAAATGTGTGCATGAATGTGTGTGTGTGTGTTATGCATGTGTGTTCACAGAGGACAAGACTCAATCTTGGATGCTCTTCCTCAAGTGCTATCCACGTTGCTTTTTTGAGATGGGGTCTCTCACTGGCCTTGAGACTAGGCTGGCCAGCAAGCCTCAGAGACTGGCCTAGCTCTGCCTTCTCTGTGCTGACTTTTAAACCCTGTATACATGCATATATGTGAATGTCAGAGGACAGATCTCCTCCAAGTCAGTTCTCTCTTGTCACCTTGAGGGACTGAGGGACCCAACTTAGTTATGTCTGTGTGCAAATTTCTCCGGGCCCTGCTGAAATGGTTAATTATTACCTGGGTCCCAGAAAAGAAACCTGGACACTTGGTCTGATGATGGGAATATCCTGATGAGCGCACACAAAGACACCTGCTGACAGATCCAAGTCCTAAGCCTGAACCCTGAGCATTCCACTTATGTTCCTTTCAGAGCACAGCAAATCCCAACTTGGCTCTTAGCCACATTTCATTTCTATCTCCTGTTAAAGTGTTTTTATAAGGGAAGTAAAATTAAAATGCCCTCACGTTTGAGGTGCACACTTAGATGATTTCTTATGTCAGGTTTTCCTGTCCTGAAACTATTGGTATTAACACCTATTCAGTTTTCTCTTTCATTTCTTTTCTTTCTCCTTCCCAAAAATCCAATTTCCACTCTCCAACTACCTTCACCTATGCTGCTCTTCACTGATTCAGATAATACCTCATGAAGGGCTGCACGAGTCTTGTACAGGAAAACCGTGAGCGTAGAAAGACATTACTCCACCAACTTAACAATGAGAGGCTTCAGAAAGACACAGAAAGAGTTACCTTGTCCATTTTCTTGAGGTTTGTTTTTTTTCCAAAATTCCAATTCACGCTGAAGTTCCTCTAATTTGAAGGAAAAAAAAAAGTGAAAAGCATAGGATGATGAAATCTTTCAAAGAAATACTGATCTCACAAAACATGGAAAGTCTGTAGAATCCAAAGGGCAACTTACGTTCTCGTAGTCCAGGTACCAGCTTAAATATAATCTCCTCCAGTGTATTATCCAACCTTCAGGGGTTGGGAGGATAAACAACGAAGATGTCAAAATCCAATATACAAACAGCTCAGATTTCTTAGATGACACACAGACTGCAGGGGCTTTTTACATTTACTTTTTTTTTTTTTTTTTTTTTTTTGTTAAAAACCCTTTACTTACTACACCAGGGTTGCCTTCACATGGGAGCATGCCCACTTCTAGTAGTAGTCCCCAAGTTCCCAGCCTTCTCTACATGTACACCCTCTCTGAACATGCCTTTGCTGTTCTTCGCTTGATAAAGAGGTAGAGCACAGATGTCTGAGAATTCCCAATCCCAAGAATAGGGACTGCACTGGAAAACTGCTTAGACCAGACAGAATGTGGGGCAAATGATGCTGAGCTTGGACCCTGCCTGGGTCTTGAGGCCTTGCAATTCTGCTCCATGTGCAGCAGCCAGAGAGGTGCTCCACTGCCCTGTGGAGGCTGCCCTAGACCACCGCACTGGCAGTCCACCCCAGTAAGCAGCAGAACACAGCAGTTAACCGAATGAGCAGCGACGAGCACCGCCAAGGCCAGATTGCTCACTAACCCACACCAATGGCGAGGAGAAAGGAACGCTGTCATTTGAAGCGTTAGTGTAGGGGTGGTTTGTCATACAGCAATAGCTAACGTCCCACTCTTCAAATCCCACAGCACTGGCTCTTTCCTAAAAATGAATACTCTCCATTTCACCTTCTGCTAGCACCTAGACACAAACTTATTTACCTTGGCAATTTTCTAGTTTTCTTTTCCTCATAATACATATCCCTTCTTTTTCCTGGCTCCATTTCTTCAGCCTATTGTGCTGCTTCTACAACACCTGCCCTTACCTCATTTTATCCTGCTTAACAGAGTTACTCTTCTTACTGCACAATCATCTAAAGAAGCAAAATCTCTCCCTTGAGCGTCTGTTACAGCTATTTCTGGAGCGGGAGAGGTGGCCCAGCAGTGAAGAGTACTAGATGCTCTTGCAGTGAACTGGAGGTCAGTTCCCAGCACCCACACTGGGCTGCTTACAACTGCCCCTAACTGTAGCTCCAGATCTAATGCCTTCTTCTGGGCTCTGCACAGATCTGCAGTAGACACACCACACAGAGACAGACAGGCAGGTAGGTGGGGGTGGGGGGTGGGTGGGCAGACGGATGGACAGATGGATACACACTTTTCGGATGGATACACACTTTTAAATCTTCTTTCAACTTCAAAAAATCTGAAGAGTATAGCCTGCTATTTCTGTTACATACTCTGTTACTAGCTGCTTTTTACCTTCCTGAACTCCCTATCATTGGTCCCTATGACCAGTGATCTGATAGCATGGCTTCACACCAACTCTGAAATTCCCTTTCCCTGTTTAAATTTTTTCTCGTCTGTTCTATGTGCCTAAATACTTTTCTTTATCCAACTAAAGTTATCCCCCACTGTTAGGGAGCTGGTTCCAGCACTCTTCACAGACATCAAATCTGGGTGGTCGAGTCTTTCATATAAAACACTGTAGGACATCAAAGCTAATACACATCTTTCTATAGCTTCAAATCAGCTGTAGTTGCATGTAGTAATACAATGTGAATGCATTGATTAATTTTTTGTTTGGGGATAATGACAACTGAATGCTCAGTACAGAAGCAATTTTTCTTGCAAATATATCTGATGGGAGGTTGGCCAAGTCCACTGGAGACAGAACCCGGCAATAGGAAGGGCTGCATATTCTGTGTTGCTCTCTGTATGTCACCTTCCTTCTTTCAGTTCTTTTCCACGGGCCATGTTTCCAGGGTCCTCATCTATTTTTGTAGCTGGAAACTAACATGTGAGCAGTTGTTTGCTTCACACCTTAGGTCTAGTCTGTATTTTCAACAGATGCTGAACAATCAGCCACCTCCTTTTACCCACGTATGTCAAGACTGTCTCATAAAATCCCTCCAGAGCAACATAGAACATCCCTTAGCTACCTCACTTTCTTACAGTTTTAAATAATACTACAACACTCCCAAACAGGCCCAGAGTAGAGGACTGTTTTTTCCACCCGATTCTCACACTTTTCTCTGAGCCTCACTCTCAGCTACTCCTTGGTCTGTCTCCCACATACCCTTTCTTAAGTACCTCACACCATCCTTCCATTCTTAGGTACCATCACCTGTCAGTCTCTTTTCTCCCAGCATGCATTTTTCCTACCATTGCCTTCCTGATAATTGTATTACCAACACATTTATCCAATCTAGTTCATCTGCATCTGAAAATAATTCAACTGAAGTCACTCTGAAAAGCCCAAGAAAATATTGTCATTTTAACTGCAGATATATTTCCTAAATATTACACAATCTTATTTCAAACTTTTATTAAAAGATTTAAAAATGAAGTAAAATGCAATAAAAAGACTAAATGTCTGACATGTTCAAATAGCATAATAAATGATAAAGATTACAAATGTATATAAAATTATACAAATTATGAAATATGTATCTTTACCTCAACATTTCTAATGGATTTGTTTCATGAACTTGGTTGCCACACCTCGGACAATCATTGCTGTCTTCAAAGTGCTGGACAATACAGGTCTTACAGACTAAGAAAAAATAAGACAGTAGGTTAAAATTAAACACTACAAAATGTGGTGATATTTTGTTTATGATATAACAAATAAAGCTTGCCTGAATATCAGAGTGCAAAGCTAGCCACACTAGTTAGCCACAGAGGCCAGGTAGTGATGGTATACTCTAATCCCAGAGGCAGACATATATCTGTGAGTTTAAAGCTACCCAGAGCTATACAAAATTGATCCCATCTAAAAGAGAAACAGAGCTCACACAAAGATGATCTCAGCACCTGGGATCCCATGGCTTTAATCCCAGCACTGGAGAGGAATATAAGGCGGGAGGAGACAGGAGCTCAGCCAAGTCTGAGGACCAGTGCAGTTGGGAGCAGTCTGAGGTTCTGTGGATCACCCCTTTGATTTGAGCATTAGTGGCTGGCCGATTTACTTCTCTGATTTTCAGCTTTTACTCCAATATGTGTCTCTGGGTTTTTATTATTCGTGCTACAACAAATTTTTAAAATTATACTCCCCAAATAAAGCCTAACTGAAATCAAATACTACTGCCACAATATCAAAAGAAAATTCCAATTTACTTATTGTTTCTCTATTCATAGCCCATTAAAAACTGGTACATTTTATATAAAAGTGTCTTTCTTATTTAAAGTATGACAGAGAAACGTAAAAATTTCTGATTTTATTTCTTTTGCTAAAAGTTTATCTGATTGAAATATAAACCATTCTCAATAAACTTGAAAGGCTGGACATGTAGCTCAGCGGTAAAGCACATCATGTCTGTGAGACCATGGGTTTAATCCACAATAATGGAAAAACAAAACTCTGCAGAGTTTTCAACATGTTTGATTACTTATACTGTTGAGGTGGGTCCTGGGACAAAACAGTGATTACGACAGAATTTCTGGGCCTTACAGAGCATGATGAATTTGCGCTCAGGGATGCCAGTGTCACAAAACATACAGAATAGGATATGGGTGTCATGTTGGCACAAAGGCATAAGAGGTGGAACTGGAAGAAAGGCTGAGAAATGGACAAGGGAATTAGAAGATTCTAAATGAAGAACAGAAAGCTTAGGAGATGCTGCCGAAGGGGAGAAGTGGTTCTGGAAAAGGGGAAGGAGGGGCAGCCTCTCGGAGTGACAGGTGCTTACAAGAAGGTCAGGGCCCTAAAGGTGGTGGCAATGCAGTAAAGGTCAGACACATTCTATGTGAAAAACATGGCAACATCATGGAAGCCATTGACAAGTTAAAGTCTGGGATGAGATTCAGTGATCACAATATAGTGAAGATAAAGCCAGAGGGACCTGGGTAGGATGACCAGAGGGTCCATTGTAGGACCATTTCCTGCCTGTAAGTGGGATGGATAAGCTTGTGTTTACAGACCCACCGGTTAAGACAAAATTTGGATATCATATTATTATGGTTGAAGGGAGAAAATAAAATCACATGAGAGACAGAAAAACAAAAGTTTGGAGCCATATGGCAAAACAGCCCACATTTCCTCTGAACAGAACTAATTTCTGTGGTTATGGGTTCCTTTTATCTTTTACCTATGCGTCTGTTACCTAGTAAGCCAACTGCAAATTTCAGCAACTGAACTATAAAACTGCAATCCAATCCCTATCCTAATAATTCCCTTTCCAGTATCTTTTCTCTATATTATCTCATTTTCCCTCTGGGTATAGACCTGCTACTCTTCCTTTATTTTACAACTGCCCCCACGCTAATCCCTTTCTTCTCCTTATATCCCATATGCTCTGACAGAAGTGAAGTTTGTCTAAATGACTGGTCAGGAGCAAATACAAAGAGGTCTCCCACTGAGATTAAGTCTGCAAACTCAGGCATATCACACACACTGCCTAGAGCAACAACAGGGAGAATTCTGCCAGTCATTTCATTTTTTTTTTTTTTTTTGTTTATTTGTTTTTTTGAGACAGGGTTTCTCTGTATTGATTTGGAGCCTACCCTGGAACTAGCTTTGTAGACCAGGCTGGCCTCGAACTCACAGAGACCTGCCTGTCTCTGCCTCTAATCTTAAAATTACTTAGTATGTATGGGAAATAAAATCACTTACTTAATTTAATTTTTCATTTACTTAAAGAACTGAATGTCAGGTATTAGACTAGAAGCTGGCAATATAGGAATGAATGACACAAAAGTCCCTATCCTTAAAGAATGTATACTATGCTTAGAAACACACGTACATTTTAATGGTAAGTGGCAGTCTTATCTTCCCTGCCCTTAAGAAGGTAGAGGCAGAGTCCTGATGTCTGGCAGTTGTTTAGATGCAATGATCAGGGTAGGTAAGAAAGTGCCATCTCAATACATCTTTTCTATGCTGTTTGATAAGGGCATTTAAGTCCCATTCTATCTTTCCCTTTATTCTAACAGTCAAGGGTAGTAATCTCTTCACTATAATTCTTCTGAAATCTAGATGAAAGGCATTGGAAAACATGTTTAAAAGTTAAGATAATAAAAGTAGCCCAAAGTATAATATAGAAATATTAGTCTTGTTCTTCAAGATATCCTGATACCTAAAGAGTGCATACAAGTTTTTGTTTGTTTGGTACAGGGACTCATGTAGCCCAGGCTATGAATTTATTAATCTTGGTCCTCCTGTTTCTAGCCCTCCAGGACTGGGATTACACATAAGCACCACTGTGCCCAGACTCCAAAAGGGTTCTTAAATGTTTGTTCAAAAGTCAAAATAATCTCTCAGAGGGTCATTTTGTTAAAAACAGACGGAATTCCTTTAGGAAAGTCCTGGTATGTATGTACTCATTCCCTAGAGTCACTAGATAACTAAAAGTTAAAGGGAAAAAATAATAGATAACAAGAGTAAATGATTTTTGATGAAGCCTAATACGGCTAATACTGACCTGGAGCTCTGATTCTTGTGATTCACAAGTTTTATCACACTTAATGAATTCAGCAACCCATGGTTGTCTACAAACCTTGACCAAACACAGGTACATGCCATGCCCAGAGCAAATCCTCATTAGACTAGCCAAGACACTAAGGGTAAGACCATATCTTCCCAGGGACACCAATACTAATCTAAGTTATCTGATCAAAGAGACGTAAGGCTGAAGCATGCAAAGGTACACAGAGTTCTAAAAATAATGTGTGTGAGCTGCTTGTGGTCAAAGCAGCATCAGTACCAGAACACTGATGAGGAATACTTATCTACATTCTAGATCTGGATTTTCAATATGGAAGCCACTGGTCACATGCTGTTACAAGTACCTGAAATGTGGTTAAGTTGAGATGTAATGCAATTGTAAATACACACTAGATTTAAAATATTTAAAATATAATTAACCTAAATAATTTTTGTTATACAAATGGGAATACCAATTATCTTAGATATACTGGTTAAATATTAAACTTGTTTCTTTAAATGTGGCTATGAGATACTCTAATTTTTAGGATTTTGTGCAGATGGATGTTTTGTCTGCATGTATATCTGTGCATATGTGTGCAGTGCTCTCAGAGACCAGAGAAGGCCTTATATCCTCTAGAACTAGAGTCACACATAGATGGTTGTGAGCCAACATGTAGGTGCTGTCAATAGAACCTGGATCCCTTGAAGAGCAGTGATCTTAGTACTGAGCCAGCTCTTCAGCCCTGTATTAATAGCAGATAATTTTCAATGCACATGCGGGCTACTTTTGGGGGGTGGGGACTAAATCCAGGGCCTTCACCATGGCAGGCAGGTGTGTCCCCAGCCTTGTTTGAAATTTCAGTTTGAGACTGAATCTCAGTAGCTCAGGGTGGTCTTGAAGTTACTATATTGCTCAGGCACACTATCAAATTATATGGGGTTACAGGCAGGAACCACCATACCTATTGTGGACCACAGTTATTTCTACTCAAGACTCTAAATGGACAGAAACTCCTGTCAAAAAGTGGGTTTATTTTTCAATGGGGACATTTGAAAATACCATATTTTATTCATGTCATCAAAATGAAAAAACAAGAAGCTTCTGTGGGTCTTTTCTATTAATGATAACAATAATACCTAACTAAATGCAGGATTTATGACATGAACTGAGACATTTCTAGAGTTTAAGGCTCAAAACTAACCTTAAAAATAATTAAATTTGAAAAATAAATTTAAAAAGAAAAATTAAGATGTAGAACACCACCCCATTTTTATCCTAGAGTTCCTCAATGTTCAAATGATTTGCTGGTGGCTGGATGGCTGCAATCATCATCAGTATATGACAGGAATTACATAATAGCCACCATCCTACATATGTATGTATTTTCTGACTTCTATGTATAATGTGAATATCCAAATTGACAAGCAATTCAATGTATCAATTTAGTGATCCTCAACCTTCCTAAGGCTGCAACCCTTTAATATGCAGTTCCTCATGTTGTGGTGACCCCAACCATAAAATTATTTCATTGCTACTTTATAACTATAATTTTGGAGAGAGAAGTTTGCCAAAGGAGTTGCAATCCACAGGTTGAGAACCACTGCATTAGATTCATTAATACAATCTAATAATCTGATTTCCACTAAATTGGGTAGCAGTGTTTGACCTCATACATGAATAGAGGACAAACTGTCCAACATTATCAATGATAGACAGTAAATGGTGAAAGTGAGGACTTGAATTCAGAGTCTATGTCATAACTGATCCATACAATGTATCTCTTCATGCTCTTTCCTACTGGTATATAAAATATAGAATGAGACTTCCTTATTCATTAATTTGGGAGTTGTACATGAGTCAGCTTGTAGAATTAGATCTCCTTTAGTATATTTCATAAATAAAATGGCCTTTCAAATAGCTATTTGTTCTTTTCTTTAAAGAAACAAAACTCTAGGAAATATAACTGCCTTCTGGCTTTTCTGAGGTGCAAAGTAAACACTGTGTTTATATTACACAAATGAAAGCTTGAGGAAACCTAGGCCCAAAGAAAAACGTGAAATGGCGATAAGGTTTCTAATGTTTAACAACTTTTCATCACTCGGAAGCGGTCTGTGAGCCTCAGTTCAGGAACCGAAATCCAGACTAGCAAGAGAGCACACTTTAAGGAACCTTATAGAAATGTTGAACTGTTCTCCTGGCTAACCTAACTGGCCTCTGAATGGTGTTAAGAAGGCCCCAGTCTCTGAAGACTAAGCATGAAGATCACCAAGCCTTCCTTCTCACCAAGCCACTCCAGAGATGTGGCAGACACAGTTCGGCTCTTCAGATATCCCAGGTGCAAAAGCACTTCAATGACAACGCTAAGCATGTCGAGTCCTAGCAGATGCCAGACTCTGGGCTCAGATCTTTGTATGGACTACATTTCAGACTCTGACCGCGCTCCTCGGACAAATGAGCAATGCACTAAAGACCCCAAAAAGACAGTCCTAGCCATGCAGTAGAACTGGCATCCAAATTTCCCAATTTCACATCTAAAGCACAATGCAATGTATCTTAGGATAGAGAGAACTTAGCCCCTGACTTCAAGAAGACATCTTATTGTTGCTGCAAAGTGGTGGATAAATCCAGGGCCTCAAGCGTGTTAGGCAAGGACTTTATACTACCCCTCCCCTACTTTGTATCTTTAATTTATCATTAATTCACCATAAACATCATTAGGTGAAAAAGATTACTAACTGAATTCTTCTACAGTTCTTTAGGTTTGAACAAGGTCAAGTATACAAATTAACAGGGAGATGGCTATTGCTGGACCATAGTTTTAAAGAGCATATCTGCAGGTTCCCTTTGGGATTAATTCACCTGCCCCAAGACACTAACTCTGCAAAGCTCTTTCATTGGGGAAGCCAAAGGTAACTTGGGAAACACTGGAAAGTGATGCACGGTGGACAGAAGCTGGTCACAAACATCCTCCTTTACAGAACCTGTTAGATGCTTCAGTCTAGGATGTGGCTCCCTGCTACACTATACTCAAAAGCACTTGATCAACCTCAAGGATTAGTCACTGTCACAGGACAAGATATAATCAAATAGTATGTGAGTTAGGTACAAGTAGGGAGGCTAAAGTAGCACAGCATGGTCATTCCGGATGACTGCCACAGACTGCTCACACCTGAATCTTACCTACCCCGCCATCAGGCAAGTGGTTTGTTCTGTAACCGAGTATAAGGGAGATTTAAAAAGGTATACCTTACTCAGTTGTTATGAGGACCAAATGTAATTACTGGTTTATAGTGTCTGGTAACTTGTAAATTCTTGGTAATTGTGAGCTCCTTCTGCTAATTAGATTACTGGGTGAGCATACACTCAGAAGAAGGAGAATCAACAAGTATTGAATACCATCAGACCATTACTGACTTGATATACCTATTTTAACAGATAGGCACTCCACTGGGATTGAAATGCCTATCATGTTGTAGTTAATATCCTGCAACCATTTCAACTTTGTAATTCTGATATGATGTTTAAGACACATTAATGGCTTCACCTGGAAAAAACTATCTTCTCATGTAGGACACTTCTTTTTCTGGGGCAAGGTGGGGTAGGTTCTTGTCCAAGCTCCACTAACACTTCATCACTAGCCATTTTCTCCTGAGTCTCATGCTCAGCACACTCCAGGATTGCTCCTTGGGCTAGAAGTTAGCTCACAGTCACTTCCCAATCATTCTGAAGAAACCTGCTTTGATGCACTATTAAACACCGACTTCACAGCTGAATTATCCAAGAACTATCTCACTTCCTTATTTTCAAGATTTTGGAGGCATCTGCACAACAGGTACAAGGTCATTTGTTGGCCTATCTTAGACAAACAGCTCATCCACATTTCTTATCTATCACAGAGCCTGTTTCCAGCTTCGATAGCACAAGGTAACTCAGATTTCTCTTCCTGAGCACTAATTCTGACATTACTGACCATAAAATACTGATCAACTTTTCTCTCATATCTTTAGCATTGCCATCATTAGTAACACTTTATTTAGCAAACTGCCCAAGGGCAGACTTCTGCTAAGAATATCTAGTGTATTGGTCTTATGTGGCAACTTAAAACATTTTTTACCTCCTTCTTTGACTGTATCACCTTATGTGTCATTCTTTAAAAAGAACAAAAATAAATCAAAACCAAAGAAACAAAACAGTCTCCTTATGCAGGTTTGGCTGGCGGGGAGCTGGTCTCTAGCTCAGAGGTCTGCCTGCCTCTGTCTCCTGAGTGTTGGGGCTAAAGGCATTCACAACCATGTCTTGCTGTACCATTCTTTGTTATTTTTTGGGTGCTGGGGGTCAAGCTTTCCACCACTGAACTAGAACCTTAATCCTATAAGTCATTATGGGTAACATTTTTTTTCATACTGTTTTTGTATTGAGGACTTTATCTGCTAACAGGTTGTAAGTAGGCTATGACTATTTGCAGGACAGGTATGTTTCCTGCTTTTTATAACATATATTCCTACATGTGTAACTAACACTGATTTTAAAATTCCTCAACAGCTTCAATTTACTTCCATGAGCGTTTTGGTTTTTCTAATATTTCTCCTATGCTGTTAAATATAGCTTGCCTCAAAACACTATTGTAAGGAGTATGGTTTTTCCGCCAGTCTGGTCCCACCGCCGCGCCAGCCCCAAATAACGCACAGAGACTCTGTATTTGATACAATGCTATTGGCCAGGTTCTAGTTTCTTATCGGCTAGCTCTGTCTTAAGTATTAACCCATTTCTATGTATTTCCACGTGGTCTTACCGTGAGCGGAGGAACGGGGGTTCTGTTCTCTCCAGACTCTCCATCCTGACTCCTCCTCACTACTTCCTCCTTGTCTCCTAGTCCCTCCTATCTTCCTTTCCTATTGGCCAACAGTGCTTTATTCATTAACCAGTATGAGAAACATATATGCATAATGGCATCTCCCATCACACTATTATGATAACAACTGCATGGTGTATATCAGAATAGCATTTTTTTTCCCTCTCCATACTTCCTCAAATGCTGTATCCCTTTCTCTCCCACTGGGACAAAGAAACAGGAGGCAGCAAGGGAAAAGGCTTTAAACAGATTCAGGACAGAGACTATGCTTTATGTATGATGTGGGAAACCTGACACTGAGTAGGAAGGCAGAATGAGAGGAACCTCACATGAGAAGTCAGGTAGAATACCATGGATGCAGCAGCATCACTACTCTTGTTTAACACACACGCGCGCGCACGCACACACACACACTGCAGCATTACTACTCTTGTTTAACACACACACACACACACACACACACACACACACACACACACACACACACTTCAACTCCTCTGCCTCTCTGCTATGGTTTGGATGAGGTCTGCTCCCGCAGAGTCTGTATGCTTCATGCTTGGCCCCTAATGTTAGGATGCAGGAGGTGATGCACCCTTTAAAAGTGGAGTCCAGAGCATGGTCTCTATGTCTCGGAGGCACTGCTTTTGAAGGGGAGGTAGCTCTAGCTATTAGGAGCTTCTACACCAGCTTGGTCTCTCCTTCCTCGATCTGCTTCCTGATTTGAGATCTGACTTTTTGCTCCTGCAAATGCTTAGGCCACAGTGTGGTGCCATCTGCAGCAATCACCAGAAGCCACACTAAAGAGCCTCCTGATTTTAAACTCTTTCTCAAACCTCTTTTCTTTGAAAGTTGCCTGTCTTAGGTGTTTCATTATAATAATAAAACACAGACTAAAAATGCCCTTTTTTCTTTGGTCACACCAGCTCAATTAAACCAGAATCTTGATTACATTTAAATCCTACATATTCTGATTCAAATCCTTCTCCCTTCTCACTATTCACCAAATACCTCACTTCCCCCTTTACTAAAAAAAAAAAAAAAAAAAAAAAAAAAAACAATACTAACAGAATCAAAGGGAACTTGTACCAACACCTACTTACCTACTTCTCCACTAGTTCCTCTACTGTGTCCTAACCTGTTTCCAGAGCACTCATGGACCTACCTCTGTAATTTCAGCCCTGTGCACTGGATATCTTATCTGTCACCTGGCATATATAAACCCCTCCTAACGATTCTTACTAGTAGTGTACAGGCAGGCCATTTTCTTAGTGTAAAATACTTGCTGATTCTATTCCTTGCCAACTATCTCTCCATTGCTTTGTTCCCTGTTGTAATAAAACTAGAAATTGATACCTATATAACCCCCCCAAAAAAACCCTTATTTTTTCATCCAATCTGTATCTTTATTAAGGTTAAGTACAGGGCTTGGATTTTCTTTAGTGGTAGATTTTGTACCTAGGACTTGTGAGGCCTCAGGTTCAATTTCCAGCATTACAAAAGAAAAAAAGTTAAATATATCATTCACAGTACAATGGTCAACTAGGAAATTAAAGGGTTTCTGTCTTCCCAAATGTACTCATATTTTTTTCTCCTTTCATCTACTAAAACTGCTCTTAACAGGATCCATACAGCCAAACTTGTCCTACTAACTTAACTAAACACATAACTCAGCTGATTTCCCCCGTTCTTAACACTCAGAGTCTGCCTACCTCTTGGCTCCTCTTTATTGTCTCCTGGGTTAAGCCCTCATTTGGTATTTTATTCTGTAATCCATATTCATTTTCTTCATGGTTTCACTGTTCATGTATGTTCTATATGCTGACAGTCTTCATTAACAAGCAGGGTCTACCTTCAAAGCATATTCAGAATCTGTCATTTGCCAGCATCACCACCCTGGTGCAAGCCATGACCATCCCTTTCCATAAATATTGCAGTAGGGTCCTGATATTTCTATTTTCAATACAGTAATTTAGGCGGTTCTTTTTTTTTTTTTTTTTTTTTTTTTTAACTATAATGCAGTTTGTATTATCCCTTTACTCAAAACCATTCATGAAATGGGCTTCATTTCCCTCAGAAGAAACAAAACAAAAGCCACCCAAATCCTTAGATGTGCAGATCCTGTAGCCCACACCACCACCTCCTCACCTCTCCACTTCCACTGACTCACTGATGTCTAGCTGTACTGGCCTCCTTGTTGCTTTCCAACATGCCACATTCATACCTTCAAATCTTTGATCTTGGTATTTGCTCTGCATAGAACTTCTTTCTCTATGATAACTGACAGGCTAACTTCTCTACCATAAGTTCAAACATACTGACTTAATGAAGCTTATTCTAGATACCATACAGACTTTTATAAACTATAACACCTTCTTGACTGTCCAATTTCCCCTGCCCAGTATGACCTTCCCTTTATCTACAGCATATAGTGATAACTTTCTAATATACACTGTGATTTACCTACTGCATGCTCTACTGCTTACTATGTCCCAAGTGCCTGAACCAGAATCTAAGCAATAACAAGCTCAATAAATGTGTAGAGACAAAAGGATGCCATAGGGGTTAGGATAGTAAAGGGAGCCAAGATTCTAGGCCTACAACTCTATCACTGTACTCAAGTTAGAAAGAAGCCTATGTAGTCAACTGAAGGAATTCTGAGTTTCCAGCAACAATCAAAATGCACCCCTTTCAATCGTAACTAATGTCTACAAGGAGCTTTTCTCTATCAGTCAGTAGGAGCAGATTCTAAGGGAGTTTTGTTTACTCCTTTTTTTTAATACAATAGTCTGTAGAAAATCAGTATTATAAAACAAAGCAATTGTGAAGATTCTTCAAAGTATGCAAAAGAAGTCATTTTCTACAACATTAGATTGCAGTTCCTTAGTTTGCATCCAACCTTCAAGCTGGTTCTTAATCAGTACAGTGTATTTACCATTATCTCTAGCACTGAGGCCTTTCTGTTTCATACTTTGACCTCAGTCCAACACTGGTATGGGTTCTAATTCATCCTGGCCCATGTTTACTACCAGACATCAATATACAAAACAATTCCAAGTTTTAAATTTTTGTTATCCCTTAGTTTATCTGTTTGTGTCTTCTATGATGATGCTTTGCTTGGTGGTTTATTCCTCACTGCTTCAAAATAAAAAAGATCCATAAACTTAACATAATTCATCTTTAGCATAATTAACAGCTAGTACCCAGACTGTTTAAAACCAGTAACTACTCTTATTTCTAAAAATCATCAAAATGAACAATGTAATCACTTTTATTAATGAGTGCTAAAACACTACCTGGCGCTTTTAAAACCAGTACGATGGTGTCTTCATTTCTACTGCAACCTATGACACTATATGCGCACCTACTAGTAATGTAATTTCAATTTGGATATTTTATTTTTCTAAATAAAAACAGATTTTTACTCCCACACTAAAAACCTTATTAAGAAAATATCAGAAATTTCATAAAAAATAATGTCTTTTTACATTAGGATAGCTATTCAATTCAGAACTAATAGAGGAGATTCATATCTTTATTGAGTGCCTAGTAATACCTCACAAAAATCAGTTTTCTCTCATACATAATTAATGTTACTTAATGAAATATTAAAAATAAAGGTAAGTAGATGAAGAAAAAAAGAAACTTAGGGAAATGTCTTAATGCATTTGCAGCTGTGCCCGAGTCTCACAGTGGTGGAACTGAGGGCCCAGCTCTGGTATTTACTGGTTGTTTCTTATTTCTCAGTTCTCCTCAAGCCTTCTGTACCCTGTGTCTTCCTTTTCTGAGGTCTCTGATGAATAACAACAACCAAGAAAGGCCTTTCTTTGCTTCATTTCCCTCACAGTATTTGTTACATAAAGAACCTAAAATTCCTTTTTTTTTTTTTTTTTCCCTTTTTCTTTTTGTCTGTCTGCCCTATCAGAACATAGATTCTAGGAGGTCACAGGGTGGGTCTGTCATGTTTGTTTCTGTTTCCTGTAGCAAGAATAATGCTTCCAATAAACACTTGCTGAATGACCAAATAATACTGCCCAGCTACAAGGGGTCTTGGTTAGATTAAATAAGACAATGAAAAGAAAGCTTGAACTCCCATGACAAACACTCAATAAGCAATAGCTTCGACTTCAATCTTTTAATAGCATGTATTTTAATCATGATATGATTAAACTGTAAACTGTCTAATTTAAGAAATGCTAGAATGACAACATCTGGTCTAGCGTGGTGCCTGACAGACTCTCATATAGCACAGAATCACCTAGAGGACTTGTTAATACAGGTTCTGCTTATCCCCATAGGTTCTGATACCACAGGTCTAGAGTGAAGCCCAAGAATCTGCACTGCTAATGAGTTCCCAGGTGACATTGTTGCTCATGGATGCTGATAGCTTGGAGACTGCACTTTAAGCAAGAGTATGGGATGTAAGATTTTAGCATTAAATATCAGCCCCTATACCTAAACTAAGTAGTCAAATGGTTATGATATTCAAAAACAATACATGGGTGCTAGAGAGATGGCTCGTCACTTACGAGTGTGTACTACTCTTACACAGTTATAGAGGACCAGAGTTTGATTCCAGACTCCCATGCTGGGCAGCTCAATCTGCAACTCCAGCTCCATGGGATCTGTCATCCTCTTATGGCTTCTGCGGGGACCTACACTCATGTGCAAAACCCCATATAGGCACACTTAAAAAAATAAATCTTCACAACAAGACCAGTGAATAATTAATTATAATTTGCCACCATGAGTAAGCTTCTTCCGCATTGTCTTACATTTACTGTGTGTATCTATGTGAGGAATATAACTCAGGCTTGATGGCAGGCACCTTAACCTGCTGAGTCAACTCCTCCATTCTTAATGTTGTGTTAAGATATGAAATCACCAGTTCTTCATAGTAACATCAACTGTACCTTTCAGTGAACCTGCCTTGTTTGTATAAGTTAAAAATGAACACAATCAGTGTTTTGTTCCAAGGGTTACTGCAATAATTTCTGAAAGGGCAGGAAGAAATTATGTGCCACAGGATGTATTTATTTATTTATTTGTGTGTGTGTGTGTGTGTGTGTGTGTGTGTGTGTACAGCATGGAATTTCATGTCTATGAACACATTTTCTCCCCCTGAGGGAAGAACTGTAAGAGTCCCACAGGGGCTCTGATCTAGAAAGAGGTAAGCACCAATGCAGTGCAGTGATGACATCACACTGCACTGATGACATTGGCATGGCACTGCAGTGATCACATCTGAGCTTTTGGAATGATGCTCTTTTGTCCTTAAGTGATTTTTTTTTTAAAGTCAACAATGTATACAATCACTAGTATATACACCCTAGGTAACTCCCACACACTTTTTAGGGCCTGTTGTAAGACAGAGGATAGCCTTTGGTCTAGCACCATCACACACTGTTCCTACTCTGCAGTCTATCTTTCTCTAATACTCACAGATCCCTACCTCAGTTGGTTCTAGGATTTTTTTTTTTTTTTTAAATTCCTAACTCCTATCCAACATTGTGTGCATGTCCTTCAAGTTAGCTAGTACTACGTTTGAGTCGCTGAAAGGAAAAAAACACAGTAATCAATCATTAACTGTGCATTTAAGCTTGTATCACACACTCCCCTGATATAAAAGAGACACTTAGTCTACATCTATGTGGACAGAGCGGGCATGGATTAGATGGAACTTGGAGGAACCAAGTTTCTAGTTAAAGGATGGATAACTGCTGGCAGAGAACAGAGCAAAGGAAGTCCGTGCAAGGAGGTAAAGTACCTGAACCAAGTGTCTCCTCTGTGGAGAAGAAGAGGCAGGGCAAACAAACCAGAGACAATAGCTTAATTCACTCCGGAGGCAGCAGTATACCACTGAGACATTTTTTGGTCAAGATGAAAAGTCATAGCACAGCGACAGACATCATGCCTTTAGAAACAGCCACCCTGATACTGGTTAAGAATGTGCTACAGTGGGTCTGGTGAGAGGGAGGGAAGGTGGACTTGAATGAGAACAGCAGCAGGGGTGGGCCTAAATGGACTGGGATTCTGCAACAGTTTTGTTGTTAAGGGTAAAGAGAACCAACCAACAGCTGTCTAATTGGACCAAAGGTCCACTCAATGGGGGGAGGGGGAACCATGCCTAATACTGAACACCTACCTACCCTGCTTCCTGGAAAAAGTGAGCTCAGGGTCACTGGGAAAGAATCTACTACAGGTATTTTGCTAGATTAATGTAATTCCTTACTACATTCCAAATCTTACCCTTAGACCCACAAGTAAGTGTAGCTGTCAGTGCTCACCAAAGAAGTCCATCTTTATACTAAATGGGGATCATTACAGAAAGCTACAAATGGACACAATGCAGAGATCAGTGGGTCATGGGAGACACACAACTGTCATAGCTCCTGTGTCTGTGGCTCAGGGAACACTGCAGAAGGGAGGGAAAGAGGCAGGAATTCTGCCATGAAACAGTGTCTCCTAGAAATGGCTGCATAAACCAGCCTGGAAGAATGACGATACCAATATGCATATCAAAGTGGAAGGGGGGGAATTTAAATGTGTTCCCAGTGCTACAGCAACTGGTGACTGCTGGGACAAAGCCTCTCCTAGAGAGGAACCCTTATAGGCTGTCCAATGCAGAATGGTCATCCCTGAAACCACACACACACACACACACACACACATACACACACACACACACACACACCCAAAAGTAGACTTAACAGGTTGTTATTTAATTATTTGTGCACACATGTGTGCACTTATATCACCTGAGAGTGGAGACAACATGGAAGGGGCTGGAGGGAGGAAAGGGAAGGAGGAAATGATATAATTCTATTTCAATTGAAAACGTATTTTTAGGAAGTGAGAATGAAGCTAGATAGAGGCAAGTGATCTCTGTGAGTTCATGGTCAGCTTGGTCTACAGAGCTAGTTCAAAGACAGCCAAGCCTACAGAGAAACCCTGTCTTAAAAACCAAAAATCAAAACAAAACAAAAACCACCACCACCACCAGAAGAAAAGAGAGAGAGAGAAGAATGAGGAAGGAGTACAGTAATCTGAGGGGAGGCTGAGGCATTTGCCCATGCCAAAGCTCTGTGATGGAGAACTCCCACTCCTCTGTTGCCGCAGGCCCAAGGGCATGTGGCCCTACCTGGAAAGGCCTAAGGCCTCCAGGAGCTCAGAAATTCTCTAATTCCACTCTGCTCTAATATCCTGACCCACACTTGAGATTCTATCATGTCCATTATCTTCACTGTGCCTCTTTTACACATTTTTTAAAACTCGCTCACTCTTCTCCAGCTTGACTAGCTAGGCCAGGGGGCAGATTCCATGTCTGGTTTTGCTCACTCGCCTAACTTCACTTATGTATTTCTCATTGACTGACTAATGGGACAGAAGTCTTCTAAGTTCCCACAGCAAGAATAAATGTGTATTCATTCTTTACTAGTGTATCATTCCACTGTAGTTTTGTGCAGACATTTTAATAAGATACTCTTAGTATAAAGTTAAGTATAGAATTCTCAGATCTCAGGCACCAGGCTGAATATCCAACTTCTCCGGTTTCTGGTCAGGGTTCTCTTTGGATGATAAAGTCCACATTTAGGGTAACCATTATATTCTAATCAAAGTTCTACCACTGCAACTCTCAGTAAAGGGGCCAGGCCATTGCCAAAGGACTGTTTACACTAGAATGATTTGTATAGTTTGTTATTTACTTCTTTAAACTTTCAACTACTATTTCAACAAGCTATTGCCAAGGCTATTATTGGCTGCTCTCCACAAACTGATAGTATGGGCCTATTGCTGAAGACAACACTAAGATATCTCATTGAACACAGAGAAGCCAAGCCCGGGGAAAATCAAATACTCTTGTTCTGCTAAAGAAAGATAGCAATGAAATGACTCCAAATGACATTCTGTTACATCAGTAGATCAGTGCCTCAATCAGCCATCATCAAAAATGCTTCTTCTTGCAGTAGATGGGAACTAACAGAGACCCACAAGTGGGCGGTATACATAGGGTAAGGGACTTTGGGACACTCAATCCTCAAAGGGATGTCTTTATCAATCTCTCCATTTAGGGCTCAGGGACCTACCTATGCAAAAAGGCTGTAAAAACCAGAGATGATAGAGAATTTTATGGAAACTGCCCCCAGACACAACAGGACCAGTACATATATGAACTCACAGAGACTATGGAAGCAAGCACAGGGCCTGTACAGGTTCAAGCCAGATAGGTCCTCACTGAGACCGGGGAGTGGACACAAGCTCTTACCCCTAACCTAGAAGCTATCTGCAATAGGTACCCAACCGCAAAGGAAACATCAGTCTTCACCAATGGAGTCTCACTGAGTATATTATCCATACTTCAGAGTAGGCTCCATGCCTAGGAGCAAGAGCAGATGGCCAACACAAAACAAACTCAATGGTATTTTTGTAGGTTTTTTGTCTCATATTTGTTCTGTCTTATTGGTCTTTTACTTGTATATTTTACTTGTATGATTTTGTGTTTTTGTGGGTTATCGTGTTCACACATGCATACACCTAGGTGAATTTCTTGGGGTTTTGTTATTCATTCTTTAAAAAGAGAAAGAAAGGGCATGGTGTTGGGTAATAGACAGGCGAGAGGAGGAGGGATTCGGGGAGGGGAACATGTAATCAGACCACAGTGCATTAAAAAAATAAAATAAAAAAAAAAAGGCAAAAAAAAAAAAAAATCTCAGCTACTCTTTCTATGGAAAATAATCCTTCTCTATACAGAATTTTAACAGTGTATTCTTCAATGTTAAAATAAATGGTAAAGTGCTACTTTAAGTAGCTAAGTAAAATTTCATGGTTCGTCAGGAAAAAGATCGTAAATATGTGTGTGTGTGTATGCATGTGTGTATACTTCCACAATTTTTTGGTTTTCTTCAAAAATGAGATACTAATTGAATTTTATTTCAAAATTTGTTTCAGGACATAAAATTTGTAGTAGACAGGAATTGGGAGATTTGTGCTTTTTTTAATCTTATCTCTCATAGTTGGCCATTTCTGCTGGAGAGATCCAAATACAAAAACAATGCACATATGTTAGGATTGGCAAAACAAAACAGACTGTGAACCACTTATATGTCTGTATAGGTACAATAGGAAACACAATGTGCTTGACTGTCCACTCCAGTGTGCATACCTTACTGACTCTTCTCCCAAAACATCCAGTCTAGCCACTCTTCACTACCTCTATCCCAAATTTTACTATCTTTCTTTGAAGTCTATGTCTTACAGGGGTGGTGTGTGTGTGTGTGTGTGTGTGTGTGTGTGTGTGTGTGTGTGTTTATGTTGTCTTAACTGATCCAATGTTTCTTGAACCTGCTATTCCTACTCCTTCTGTCTAGAAGGTTCTTCCCATATCCCCACAGAGCTCAATCCCCTAAAGTTTCTGTTAAGATGGCGTAGAGAGGCTGACATGGCAACATATAAAATAACCCCATCCTTATCTACAATGGTTCCTTCCCATGCCATTCATTACCAATATGGAATATACTTATTATAAGCTTCCTTTCCTAGAATGTAAACTTCTTGGTCAGAGATTTTATTATTATTTTGAGAACTCTTGTATCATCTGTATTTAGCAGATGAGACAGAGTAGATAATCAATAAATGTTTCCAATGACAATTTATTATTAACTGTTCAAGTTAAATATAAGGCAAGAACAAGTTAACTATAGAAGACATTTCATAGTTAACTACTAATTGAACAGCATGTGGCAATTACTGTCACAGAGGAGTATCCATCAACACCACTAGACATATTTCCCACAGTATATGTGACCAGAGCTGACCACAAGAACCAGTAGGTATCAGTATGTTCAAACAGCATTCAATAAAATTCTGTTTTTAAAACTGTGATTAATTTATATGTAACATAAAATTTGTCATTTTAATTCCCACATGATTTTATTTGGCTCATTTCTTTGAAACAATAAGTATGAATTTTATCTGTTCATGGGGGGAGAAGCATTCAAAGGGAGCTTTGAAAAAAGGCATTGCTGCTAGTTTAGAATGCTTAATAGACATTAAACTGAGCCTACTGGAATTAATTCCACTGAAGTCAGAAAATAAAACTTTACTAGCAGAAAACACAGAAAGTATATACGCATACAAGTGGTTATAAAAAGGTCTCCTCCCCTCTGATAAGACAGGAAACAATGAGATCTTAAAAGTTCTTCAGCTATGGCAATACTGCCATGGACTCTATGTTGGCATGCTTCAGAATTACCAAGGCAACTCCCTAAAAGACAGGTAGTGGTCTGTGAACAACCTGCATTCCCATTAGGTTCTTAGGACAGGCCGATAGTGCTGGGACTGGTAAAGGAAACAACTCATAGGCATCCTCTAGCTCCTTCAGGGCCATTAAAAGAAACTGAAATAGTTCACTTTTTGCAAATTCATTACCAATTAAAGCCTTTTAAGAACATTGTACAATCTGGTTTTAAAAGTCAACATGTATTAGGATTGAACTGGTAGGAAAACCTCATGCTTACGACACCCCCGAGATAAATATTCTGAAAATTAACTTGGAAATAATTCCGAGATTGCTTTTTAAAACTTAAAATCCATCCAGACAAAACCAGGGTGCAACAGTTTTAAAGGAACAAACACAGATAAATTCTGATGAGCAGGTGACATAAAGATACCTACATGTATGGAGGCATTCTGTCACCGTCGTCGGCTTGATCAGGTACCCTTTACAGATGTAGCAGGTGATGTAAGGGTTGAAGTCTTTCACCAAGTGTTTCCTTTGGGTAGCCATTCGTGGTTACCTGGCTTCAGCAGTTCAGGCAAAGAGGGGCACTAAGTGGATGCAAAGCTGGTCCCAGTAGCTGGCACAACGTTCTTGGTAGATGTCCTGAGGCATGAGCATGAACATCCAGCCTGAGCACAGACCACTGGTCATCACTCCCTTTCACAGTCCTGCTTTTTCATATCTGTTTCCAAAACCACAGAAAGAAGGCATCAAATTCCTTGGATTACATTTAATATCATTATCAGTGAGCAGAACATCACCTTTATTGTCCAGTTAACCTATAAGTCTATTACAACTTAACTGAGTAACAAATTCACCCAGTTCTGAAGCCTCAATTATTACCGCCACTCACGAACACCCAAAGCTACTGAATCTAGGAGTAGATAGTTGCATGCTGCCAATGCAAAGTACAAAGACTCAAAAGTGAAGTCATTAACCCACCTAGCAAAATGCTCTCTCTTTCTTTCGGCACTCTCCTAGTTAATAGTCAAGTCAAGTTGATGCCCTTATCCTCTCCTCAAAGAGACGCCTGCCACCCTCCAGTCAGGCCAGCTTATATTCTGCTACCATGTTGATTACACCCATTGCAGTCAATGTTTCTCAAAAAAATGTCAGCGCTTCCCCTTCACTAACAGGAAAAAAAAAAAAAAAAAAAAAAGTAACCACACTCCTGGTTGATTTTAACCTTTCCTTCAACACTTCAGGTAGACTGACAGGCTCGTATGTTTCCTCCTGAGAGCTGCATGCTGCTTGTCTCCGCGACTCCCTCTCCAAAGCTGTCCTCAGTGTTATCTCTACTAATGCTCACTTCTCCCTGATTACACTTTCCTTTCATTTTGACTTAAAATTATTCATTCATTCCTGTTTTCCGAGGTTGAGTTTCATATAGTTCAGGCTGGCCTAGAACCCTTGAATTGATCCTCCTGCTTTGGGAGGATCACAGTGCTGGGATTACAGGTATTCACCATTCCCAGTTAACACGGTAACATAGGGCAAACTCAGCACTGAGCATGCTGGGCAAGCACTCTACCAACAATTTATTCTCTATCTCTATTAAGCAGAAAGTTTCAATAGAAACCAGTCACACATAATAGATATATACCCTGGGGAATGTACTTTCTCCAAGTCTCAGATGGCTGTTTATTTTGTTGATTTTTAACTGTAAAATAACAGTAAAAGCTCCAGGTACCTAGAAAGGAGTAATACAACTTGATAGTACACAGTGAAAAACTGAAGAAATGCCATTACTTTTCTTGCAACTTTACGAATAGCTATCTCATTGGGTTATTTGGAGTTTTGCAAGTTCCTTACAAGAAAGATGTGCTTAGAAAACAATGCGAACGAAGATGCTTATGTCACGAAGTTCATTCTACACCAAGCTCATGCTTCAGAAGGGAACTTTTCTCCTATCTTGGCTGTTACATCATAGGCGAGTATAAAATAACTGGAAAGGTCTAGAAGGCATCATTCCGCCAGCACACACCTACTGTGAATGTTCAAGGCATAGGCTCTGAGCATCTATCCCTTCGGGGAAATGGTGTTAAGGATGTGACAGAAGGTGTAATTTAATTAATTGCAATCTGAAGATTCTGGCCTTAGCCCTTCGTGACCTTCAGCAAAGCATTAATATCCCAGCCCGGGTCTCCGCTGTTTTCTCTGCTTTTCCTTACTCCCAGGACTTACTCGTGCGCTCGCGGCAAAACCTGTGGGAAGCGCAGTCCCGATCCCAAGCCCTGTCACCCGAGACTGGGAAAGGAAGCGAGTGCTTGCGGTGTCGCGCGGGCGGCCAGGGGCAACTTTTCCGCGTCGGGAGGCGCGGGTCCCGGAGGTTCAAGCCCTCCCGCCGCTTAGCAGGTGCTCGGCCCGGGAGCCGGGGCCACCCGCGCGGAGACCGCGGGACAGGACAAGTTGTCGCGGGCCGGCCGGGCCGCCCCCGAGCGAGCTCACATCCGAAGCCCCGCACGCCCGCCCCGCCCCCGAGCGGCTCGGGCTCCAGCGCCCGGCGCGGCAGGTGTCTGGGACGCCGCGACCGCCGGCGCAAACTTGGCGCGCGGCCGGGCCGCCCCCGCGCGGTACCTACCCAGCGGCCGCCGCCGCTCCTCAGTCCGCCGGCGCGCCCGCCTCCGAGCCCGGGAAAGCGAAAGAGAAACAGCGCCTGCCGCGGCCTGTCTGCTCCCCGCGCCCTGTCCGCCCTCCCCCAGCAGGCGGGAGCGCGCGGGCTCCACGGGGCCACTCGGCTCTGGCGCGATAGGGCGCGGCGGGCCTCGGGGCCAAGCCGGTGCCGCCTCCAAGGGCAGCTCCACCCACCTCCAACCGCCAGAGCCGTCCGCCCGCCGGCCACGCCCCATCCCACGCCCTTCCTCGTGGGCCCCGCCCCTCTCCGCCGGCCACGCCCTCAGCCCTCGCTGGCTTGCCGGTGCTCCTCCTAGGCGCCTGGGCCACCCAGCCTTCCCTGCCCCCCACCCCTGTCGCTCCCTTGTGACACGTAGCTGTGGCCAAATTTATCTCTGTTCTTCTTATCCTCGTCACCCATCTCCCGCTCGCTTTCATTGTAACAATGACCAGTATGGTTTTTTTTTTTTTTTGTCTTGTTTTTTGTTGTTTTTAGCTGGCGGGGTCAGTGTTGATACTGAGTCACCTCACTAAAATTTCCCCTTGGGTTCAGCGGGTAAAAGCCCTGAGCTCTTGAGTTCAATCCCCAGTACACAAATGCAGGGAGATGAGAATGGACAGAATGACTCCTGCTAAGTTGTCCTCTGACCTCCACAAGGGCAATGTGGCACAAGCACACCCCCACACATCCATCCATACATATATATATATATGAAATCGCTATTGAATTCGTTGCAATAAGGTGGGTCCAGCAGTCATGATCATTGACAAATACAGGTAAGCTAGAAATTTGTGTAGGGGGTGATGATGGTAAGTGGTAAAAATTTATTGCTGTTTGCAAGGTTCTAAACAAATACCCCCCCCCCCCCAGTGCTCTTTCTAGTGGACTTTGAGATAGATTTCCAGCGGAATTCACTGAAGGAAAAGATTTCTTGAAAGGCTTCCTGAATTTCTTCATTCAATCATTTTCTAACGTGTTCCCCAAACTCAAATTCCTACTAATACAACTGTGCTAAGCATTAGCTGGACACCAGGTCATTTCCGTCTTAGAAGACTATACTCCAGGACTGGGTTCTAGGCAAATCAAGGTAGCCTTCACTTACTGACCAAACATAAGGAGCATTTTCCAAAGGGCAAACTGCAAAGACAATCTTGGATCTCACATACCAGAAAGAAACAGGGTTGCAATTCCACCATCTCTTTTGTAAAAGCCAGAGCAAAGGTGGCTAAAGAATTCACAGAGAATGCTGAGCATTTGCATTTATCCCCTACAGACAGGCAGCACCTCTGGCTAGTGACAGAGTGCAGGCACACAGGTGTCCAGAGATACATCTCAAATTTAAAACTCACCAAGTACAACAAGAAACTTTAAAAATTATCCACGTTATAACTAAACTTTGAAAGTAAAACAAACTCATTTGAATATTGCCACAGCAAGAATACATCTTCTGATAGAGCTCTAAGTGATTTCTCTACAACCTTCGTAAAGACCTCTTTGTAAAACTATTATTCCAGGATGGGGTGACTTCCACAAGACACAGCAATCGCAGTATGCAAAAGGAAACAAGTCAGGCCAAGTGACTACAAGCTTCATAGCTTTTGATCTGAACATATCCAGATGGGAAAGGTCAATCTATTTCCAGTCTATTTAGAATATGCAATAAAAGGTTCTATTAAAACATTGCAGGAAAGATCCTGCAGTATACACCGTAGCACATATAAAACGGCCTAAAACTGTTCTAGTTTGTGTCTGAGATTATCTTAAATGTCTTTTTCAGGAGTAACAGTTTGTGTAACTCCAAGTGGAATGAAATTGATGATCAATAAAGGAGCTACCCAGTATTTTCAGAAATGATCTTGACCATGGGTTCAAGGAGGACGTACACTAGCAAAGGAGATAAGGAGGGCTCATACTGTTGTTGCAGGCAGTCGCTGAAGATGGATGTAGAGGTGGAGATGCTGGGGAGCTGGAGTGTGATGGTGGGGCTGAGAGACGGGATGGGGGTCCCATCCTTTGTGAGGAAATCTGTGTTTTGTGTCTCTACACACAGCTCTAGTTGAACAGTGTCTTAGTCATTGTTCTACTGCTGTGAAGAAAAACCATGACCCCAGCAACTTGTCCAAAGGGCAAAGCATTTAACTAGGGGCCAGCTTAAAGCCTCAGAGACTTAGTCCATTATCATCATGGCAGGGAGCATGGCAGCAGGCAGGTGTGGTAGCTAAAAGCTTTACCTTGATTCCTGTAGGCCAACAGAGAGACTGGGCCTGGCAAGTGTTTTTAAAACCTTAAAGCCCACCCCCAGTGGAATGCTTCCTGCCACAAGGCTACATCTCTTAATCTTTCTCATCCTTCTTAAATAGTGCCAATCCTACATGATTAAGCATTCGAAAATATGACTCTATGGGGTCATTCTTAGTCAAACCACCACAGTTTGTGATTTATTCGCTCTCTTCTTTAGCGAACAAATTGATTCTCTTACCCTCAAAAAGCCAAACACACACCCATCAACAACCCCCTCCCCAAATAAAAACCCTCAAACACTAGAGCAATGCTAGGGAAGGTAGCATTCCTCCTGAGTATACACTCTAACCTCTGACTTCATTTTTGTCACACTAGTTCTAGTTGGTATCAATAATAAAAACTCAAGAGACAGATATTGGGGTTAAAGCTGAAGATCAGAGAAGCAGAGTGGTCAGCCACTAGAGTTCTCACCTCTAGCAATGCTCAGACTGAAGGGGTGATCCTGTCCATAGACTGCATCTCCAGACTGCACTGCTCCCCACCAAACCTCAAACTGCACTGAGCTCTTGTCTCCTCCAGCCTTGTATTTCTCTCTGGTGCTAGGAAGAGAGGCATGGGATCCCAAGTGCTGAGATCATCTTCATGTGAGCTGTTTCTCATTTAGACTGGATCAATTTCATGTAGCTCAAGGTGGCCTTGAATTAAGAAATCTGTCTTCCCCTGTCTCCTGAGTGTTGGGATTAAAGGTGTGAGTCACTACTGCCTGGCTTCTATGGCTAACTAGTGTGGCTGCTGGGATTAAAGGTGTGTGCCACCACTGCCTGGCCTCTAAGGCTAACTAATGTGGCTAGCTCTGCACTCTGATCTTCAGGCAAGTTTATTAAATCATAACAAAATATCACCACACTTTTTACAGACACAATACCAACGCCCTGAAAAGGAGCAAACTCACATCACAGCTGATTTGGGTTGCAGCAAGCCTAAAACAAAAATATCAGTTTCCGTTTTGTTTACACCTTTAAGAAATTCTCAAGTACAAGAAGTTATGAGATATTAAACAGAGTAACTTAGAAACAACCCAAAAATGTATGGAGAAATGGGAGGGATAAGCAAGTAACAGCTGCTCTTTTCACCACTAATTAATTAGCAAGTTAATATCAACTGATTTTAATGGTATTACTTTTTTGAAAATTAGGGTGATGTATTTCCCTGAGTATTTACTTGATTGCACTGTGAAACTCTAAGACTGTGTTAATAAAATTTACCTTGGATCAGGGGCCAGAGCCAGGGATTAGCTGACAGAAATTAGCCATAGAGAATATGGAGGAGCCAGGGATATGGACAGAGAGACACAAAGGAAGGAGGGGGGGGAGGGGGCACTTCCGAGACTCAAGGGCCTCTTTGGTTTGAGATGGAAAGAGTGATGCTCTCTTGCTGGGTAGCGGGTTGCTTCACAGCCTCTCTGAGCTAACAGGTTTTCACCCCAGTATCTGATTCCCGAGTAAAGAGGACAATGTGGATAAAAATAACAATTCCTTTTCATCATTTTAAATTGTTTTATGTACTTCAATATAGTCTTTTTTTTTTAACAGTATCTTTAACATATAAGCTGCCTTCTGTAATCTAAATGTCTTTCTATAGAGATTGCAGAAAATATTAAAATTTAATGTAAGTATTCTATTGGGCGCAAGTGCCTTTATGACATAAATATTACAGCCCCAAACCAATGAGTGCCTAGAACTGGTGATGAAGAGCTAGGCGGTTGTGTGCTGAGACGGGAATGAAGCAGAGTCAGCCATCCTTGACTATGCCTCCATTTCTCACTGTGCCTGTTTCCACAACCCAGTAACTGCCAAGGACTCTGCCCGTCCCTCAAACCCCTATCCCTGCCTCCTCGGGTCAGAAGCATCTCTCCCCTTCATACACGCCAGACTCTGACTCAGTGTCCTTCAAAGCTGTTACCCAGTGGTCCTCAGTAGAGCCACAGTCTACAGTGTGCCACATCCTGCCTCCACCTTCAGAAAAGCCCCTGTGTTATTAAGAGAGCTCTAAAACACCTGATAAGGCCACCCCAGGCCCCTGTTATCTCCACAGCCCCCACTATCTTCCATGATGGACCTCCCTGACCTCTGGCTAGCTCAATGGTCTTCTTATAATTTGATGCCTAATCTAATCCCTTCACTCTTTCCTGCCGCTGTTAAGTCTGAACAGTCCTTATGTATTTTCCAGGTATCCACTTATTCTCAAGGACAGTTCCTGGAGATATCCAGAGTTCTGAAGAGCCTTTTCTATGACACAAACCACACATGCATATATATGGCAACACACTTTCTTGCATGTGTCTGCCTGCATGTGTTTTCACCTGTGTAGGTACATGTGTACAAGTATGTACACGCATGTGGAGGCCCAAGGCTGATATTGAGTATGTTCCTTGGTAATTTTCCACTGTATTCACTGAGCCATCTCTCACATTTTTGGTTGTGACCCTAGTCTTTAAACAGCCGAGCCATCTCTCCAGCCCTTGAGCAATATTTTGAAAGGAATCTAGAGATTGCTGATACAATCAATGCATTATCTGTCTCTGACTCCTGAGCACTGGAATTCCAGGTGAGCTAACAGAACTACCCAGAGTTTATGTGGACACAGGATCTGAACTCTGATCCTCATGCTTGCCTGGAAAGTGCTTTATCAGCCCAGTCACCTCCTGAGCCCCAAGGGCCACATTCTTACTCTTTCAAATCACCTATCTCTCTGACTTGGAATGTGGTCTGAATTAGAAGATGAGCCCAGTGCATCTGTATTTGCCCTGGACTATGCACCCCCAGTGCAGGTGACAGCAAACAGCAAACACTCAAAGAAATGTTTATTAAAAAAAAAACAAGAAAAACATGAATAGTTACATTTGAAGACAGAGACTCTATTCTTTCTTTGATTTCTTCTAGGGTGAATCTTAACAGAGTATGATATAGTTATAATCCCTGCCTTCTAGGATGGTTAATTAAAATCACACCAGGGAGTGGAGACTTAGCCACAAGAAAGAGTTAGATAGAAATACATCAAGTTTGTTAATGGTGTTAAACAGAACATGACCAAATGGTAAGAGTGCCAGGTGAAAAAGGGCAGTACTATGCAGCGGTCAAGCCATCAGTCCCACGTGCCACCCTGTCTGTTAGAAAGGCCACAAGGCACAATCCCAAAGGCTTCGGGTCTGAGGGACAAAGGGAAAAGCCAGAAAGGAGGAGACACCCGGCACACTAGAAAGAAACAAGCAGAGAGAGGCCAGAGACAGGAGCAAGACTAAGATTCTGAAACAGTAAACGTCTTTTCTTTTTTGTTGTATGTACATGTGTATGTATGTGAGCGTGCTTACATGTCCAATCATGCATTTCATTCCCTCCTCACCTTATCTTTTTGAGACAGTGACTCTAACTGAGCCCGAGTGACACCAATTGGCTACACTACCCTGCCAGTGAGCTCTGGGGACCCAGCTGTCTCTGTCCTCATTACCCTAACAGAACCCTGCTTTTACATGGGTGCTGGTCATCCAACTTCTGTTTCCATGCTTGTATGGCAACTACTTTAACCACGGAGCCATCTTCCTGGCCCAATATTTTAAAGCACTAGAAATGGACTATGCTAAGATGAAAAGTCAACATTTGTTTCCTTCTTTGGAAAGTATGTGTGGTGGTGGTGGTGGGGAGACAAATCTAGTTTTCTTTACTATCGAGTTAATGGCTGGATGAAGCAAGTTCCAGTACTTCTCAAAGACTAACGGAGATAACTGAGTGGGGACTGGAGAGATGGCTCAGGGGGGGAAGAGCATTGGCTGCCCTTCCAGACGACCTGGGTTCAGTTCCCAATTTAAATTCTAACTAGTGGCTCATGACTGTAACTTTAGTTCTAGGGGATCCTATACCATCTTCGAGCACCCATGGGCACTGCACACATGTGGTGAACAGATAAACATGCAGGCAACACACTGCCTCACAAACACACAGAGAACAGAACTGCAATGGTTTCAAACTGTAAGGGAAACTGCATTTCTCCAATCGTCGGGCCTGCGACATGTCAAATCATCCTCATGAAACTGCAGGAGGTTAAAGTCCTAGGGTAGTAAATGTACAGGAGATCTGAAGGTAGAAACTAAGAATAAGTCCCAAATCTCCAGTGACGTCAACAACCGAATGCCAGAAGGGTAAGTTACAAGGAAAGTTTTGATCTTTATTGATAGCTGGGGATTAGAATTAAAGGAAAGACTAGTGGCAAGAGATGAGTTTTGTTCTCGTTTATTTAAAAAATGTATACTTATTTAGCACACACACTGGCCTGCGGGAGCCCCTGTGCTGTGGTAAGCCTATATTCACCTCTACAGGAAGGGAACTCCACAGCGGGGAGGTCAAAGGGCAAATTTTAGAAGCTGGTTCTGTCCTTTCACCACAGGTTCTGGGATGGGACTCAGGCCATCAGACCTGCATGCCAAGCACTTTTTCCTGAGGAGGCAGCTTGCTGTCTCAAGAACCGGTATTTTGGTAGCATAAATCAGTTCCCTCGGTATCCTTCCTATGAAAATGGGGATTATTTCTTCCTTTGGTGAAGGGAAGTATTTGGGATCAAATCCAAGGCCTTATGCTAGACAAGTGCTCTTACATCCCCAGCAGAACACTGAGGCCATATCATCATCTTAGCCATTATGTATGTGCAAGAAAGATCTTCTTTATATATTTTATTTATTACAACAAATATGATTGAGATGATAGATCTCAATGGCCACATTCAAGTTGTTACCCCCTCCTGAGACAGGTTTTCTCTGGGTAGCCCTGGCTGTCCTGGAACTTACTCTGAAGACCTGGCTGGCCTCAAACTCACAGAGATCTGCCTGCCTCTGTCTCCTGAGTGCTGCAATTAAAGGTGTGCTCCACCACCACCCAAAATGTTCCCCCACACACAATCAAGTTTTAAAACTAAGATGGGAAATCATAAACATTTCACTAGAAAACTTATATTCATAAAGGTTTTAATAACTAGGTCAACATTAAGAATTTACTTACTTCCCTCTAGTGAGGGAGTAACAGAATTTCCCCCCCAGTAAGATACAGATTCTCCATAGGGTGTGTGCGCGCGCACGTGTGTGTGTGTGTGTGTGTGTGTGTGTGTGTGTGTGTGTGTGTGTGTGTGTGTGTGTGTGTGGTCAGAGTTAACCTTGTGAGGAGTCCATAGTTAGTAGTTGATGGGCAGGGAATGCAGTGCTGTCGGGCAGGCAGGCAGCCAGCAGGAGGAAGAGGTGAACAGAGAAGGCAGCAGGCAAAGCACTAAGAAGGGAAGTTGCTCTCCCACCCATTCGCAATCCCATCTTGGACCTTGAAGCTCAGAGGGCAGGAAGGAAGAAGGAAAAAAAAAAAAAAAAAAAAAAAAAAAAAAAACCAAACCACTCTTAAAAAACAAGAGGTAAAATCAGTTTATCTGTTGTTTTCAGGTATTCAAGTAGTTAATAATTGACTACAGTACAGGTCTCTCTCTCTCTCTCTCTCTCTCTCTCTCTCTCTCTCTCTCTTGGCTTGTGGAAAGCTAGATGGAGTCTAATTTAAAGCAGGGAGACATTCGCTAAAATATTGGATGGAAGCTCATAATTCTTGAATTTTAGGATCATGAACCTCTGAAGGGACTGTAACTTCTCCCTCATAGTACAAGGAGATAAAGAGCATCTGTCTTGAATGGTTACCTCTGCTGGGAAGAACTATCTTAATCATCTAGAGAAAAGTCTTTCTTGGTACAAAAGCTGTAATGTCTTCTTGACGAAAAGCTAGGAAGAGATCACCAATTTCAATGCATCTCAAGTAAATTGGCTCTATGGGTATACAGTGAATGGAGCATAAACTCCACATGGGCTGGGCATCTGCCACCATTGTCAATCCCTAAAACACAACAGATTCTTATTAAATGTTTGCTGAATGGATCCACAGACAAACAAATGAGGAAACAAACGATGTCCACTTTTGCAGGCAAGACTGCTTATGTTCAAATCACGATACAAATAAGCATCCATGGCTCAGTCTCCCATCACTTAAATCACCCTATTCGAAAGAAGAGCACATCACATAGGAGTTACGTGACTTATAAAGGTCATGCTATGGATGCACTGACTTCAGAGTCAATGGGCAGACACATTCTGAATTAACTTATAATTCCTACACCTGTACTGCTCCCTACTATGGAGACGCACCAATAATGGAACATGTGGGCATAATTTAAGTCCCTAGTTCCAAAGAAATCCATTGGACAACTTCTTCATACCCTTTGCTTGCTTTTAGTATACAATAGGAGGAAAAGCTGGTTGGCCAAATTTATGTGCATCATGTCTGCTTTCCACATTCCAGGAATTTAAAGCTAAGATCACTACTTATGGGACAAATGAGTAAAATAAGTCTTGGTTAACTGGTTATCACAAGGTGAAATTGAGAACCATTTCTCAATGTATATAATGTCTAGTTTCATACATATTCAGAATGTCTGAGGGACATTCTGCCCAGCAATGTCTTAGGGAGGCAGAACTGGCTGAAACATTAAATATTTAGAAAACCTGACTGTTATCAGTTATATTCTTCCCTGTAAAAATGTCCATGCAAACAGAAAAAGAATGGTCAACAAGGAGCACAGAAAAGGGGAAACACGAAGGGCAAGATTTTGGCTGTGTGTCATCTGTACTAGTCAGGGCTAGGAGATGCTGAGCCAGAGTAAGCACTGAGCTAGTCCAGGGCAGTATGCTCTAATGCTTCCTAGGAGGAGTCCATCACACCTAAGCTGTCACCACTTCTGCCCAGCTCTGATTCCAGTGCTTACAGAGAGGCCCTCTGAGCACTCCTTTATGGTCCCTTCTGCAGATAGAAAGTATTCTTCTTCCTATATTTGATGCTATGTCGATTGAAAATTTTAAATTAGAGAATTCTCAATAGAGGAAACTCAGATGGCTGAGAAACACTTCAAAGGTTCGACATCCTTAGACACCAGGAAATGTAAATCATATTCACCTTACACCTGTCAGAATGGCTAAGATCAATAACACAAGTAACAGTTCATGTTGGCAAGGAGGTAGAGCAAGGGGAACACTCCCCCCATCGGTGGCAGGAGTACAAACTTTTATAGACACTGTGGAAATCGGTAAGGCAGTTCCTTAGAAAGATAAGAGTCTACCTCAAGATCCAGATCTACCATCCATACATATACCCAAAGGATTCTCCATCCTACTACAGACACACCTGCTCAGCCATATTCATTGCTGCTCTATTCATAAGAGCCAGAAATTGGAAGCAACCTAGAGGTCCCTTGACAGAATAAAGAAAATGTGATACAGTTACACAAGAGTATTACTTAGCTGTTAACAATGACATCATGAAATTCACATATAAATGAATGGTAGCAGAAAAAGAAAATCATCCTGAGTGACATAACCCAGACCAAGAAAGACAAATGTGGTATTTACTCACTTATATGTGGATATTGCCTGTTGAATCAATGATAACAAAGCTACAATCCACAGAACCACAGAGGATATGTATTAAGTAAGGGACGGGGGTGGGGGAGACAGATAGGTCTCATTAAGAAGGGAGAAGAGAATAGTTATGGATGGATCAGGGGGCTGGAATGGGATGATCAAGTGGGGAATGGATGGCAGAGGGAAATAAGGGAGGGATGTAGGTGGAGATAGCTAAAATTAAGGGCCATTTGAGGGATGCTATGGAAACCCAATATAATAGAAGCTTCCTAAAACATATACATATGTGAAAGTGATCAAAATGAAATCACCAAATAACGGGGAGGCATATCCCCAACTGGTCATCTCTTGCCAGCAAATCAAGCTTCCACTACTAGGCCCAGGTATGTCCTAATAGAGTTGTTGGCTAACAAGGTCCCATAGGAATGTTCAAATAACCCAGGCAAAACCTATAGGTTGCTCTCCACAACTTCAACAAGGCCCAACTGCTGAAGACAGCACTTACACAACTCACTGACCATGAAGAAGTTGAGCAGTTGCCTACCTAGGGTGGTCATCCCTTTGTGCTAGTGTCTTTGGTACAGGAAGGTACTGTGTATGCTACCACGTAAGTGAGTAAGTAAGTAAAAGTAAAGTCCAAGCCAGCCATAGATCTTTTGATCTACACAATGGTATCCTGCCTGAAAGATATGCTAAGGGATTCAATGGTGGCAGAAAGCTTGTGGGAGTAACCAACCAATATCTTATTTAAGGCCAACTCCAAGAGAAGGAACCCATGCCCGACAAGTGTAACCAAGAACCCAAGAACCAGAGATTAGGTAGCTCAGGGACTCGGGCTAAAGCCAAATATTACTGGTGTGAAGAAGAAAAAAAAATAAACCATAGCAATAAGATGGCTCCTAATGATATTCTGCTATATTCATAGATCAGTGCCTTGCTCAGCCACCATCAGAGAAGCTTCCTCCCGCAGCAGGAGGGAACCAATACAGAGACCCACAGCCAGACATTGTGTAGAGTAAAACACCTTGTAACACTCAGCCTTAAATGAAATGTCTCTAGCAAATCCCTTCCCTCAATGCTTAGGGAACCCCAAGGAACAGAAAGCAGAAAGAATGTAAAAGACAGAGAGAACGGAGGACAACGAGAAAACAAGGCCCGATAAAACACCATGATCAAAGCTCTTAGGAGCTCATACAGAGCAAGGCAGCATGCACAAGGTCCGCACGAGTCTGGACCAGGCCCTCTGCACGCGTATATGGCTTCCAGCTTAGTGTCTTTATGGAATTCCTGAGTGGGTCTCTGATTCTTGTGCCTTCTCTTGGGCTCTTCTCCTTCTGTTTGTCTTGTCCGACTCTGATGCACTAGTTTCTGTTTATCCCTTAGAAGCCTGTTTGTTTTCTAATGAGAGACAGAAAGGGAGTGGATTTGGATGGGAGGGGAGGTGGGAAGAACTGGGAGGAACAGGAGGGAAAACTGTGATCAGGATATATTACATGAGAAAAAAAAATCTATTTTCAATAAAAAGAAAATGTAAACAAAAAGGTGAAATTGCCAACCAATTGCAAATCTCCCCGCAAGTCTTTTCCAGAGCCTGGATTTGTGAAATTCTTTTAGAATTGGGATCATCACTGAGGATCCTTCCAGATCTTCAATTACATGCTTGTGCAATTTGAAGGTATTACCTTGGGGAGGGACACAGTAAACTCCGTGTTGTGTCTGTGCTCATATGTTCGCATGGGCATGCAGGTGTACATGCATGTGGGGACCCACTCTGTCTAGTGTTCTAGTTTACTTTCTAACACTGCAAAACTCTGACCAGAAGCGACGTGGGAAGGAAATGGTTTATTGGGCTAACCCTTCCCTGTCATAGTCCATCACTGGGAGGCAATCAGGGCAGGAGCTGAAGCAGAGGCCATGGAGGGACACTGCTCACTAGCTTGCTCTTCTTGGAATTTTTGATTTGCTTGTTTATACACCTCAGCATCACCTGCCCGGGGTGGCCTCTAGTGGGCTAGAGGCCTCCACATCTATCTATCTATCTATCTATCTATCTATCTATCTATCTATCTATCTATCAATCAATCAAGAAAGAAACTGCTCCAAAGGCTTAGCTGTAGTCCAATCAGATGGGGACATTTTCTCATTGAGGTTTCCTCTTCTCAAATGACTCCAGATTGTGTCACGTTAAAAAAACAAAACAAACATCCCACAAACAAGACTAACAAGCATAGCAAAACTGGACGCATAATGAGCTCGGGTTACCACCTTTCTCTGCTTCCCCAGTGCTGGGATCAGGTACATACTGGGATCATAGCCAGCTTTTTATGTGTCTGCTGGAGATCCTCATGCTTGCAAGACAAGAACTTTACTAACTGAGCCATCTTCCTAGCCCCCACAGTGCTCAACTTTAGGTTTTGAGGACCATAGTAGTTTCTAATACAACTACTCAATTTTGCCTAGGTAGAGGAAAATTGCCAAGTCAACATGTAAATGTAGGTTCATTCAAATAAAACTTTATTAAAAAAACAAAACAAACAAACAAACAAACAAAAAAAAAACAGGCAGAAAACCACATGCAACCCTTGAGCATCAGAGCATGCCTTATCTGAAGAACATTTTCTGTTTTAAGTGTTGGCAGTTAAAGTTTCTGACAATTCTGAAAAATTATTCATGACAATTTCAACTGAGAACCCTATGGTACAATGTCTATCATTGTACGATTTCTTATTTCCAGGCAATGGAAAAAGTACAGTGTTTCCCAAGTGATCTCATCACCACCAAATACCCCAGGGCATTAGAAGGTATTGTTTTATTCCACTCTGCTATGATTTGCAATAATTTGGACTTTCTCCTGTAATATAATAAAGGCAGTCTTTCAAGAAAGTAACAACAAATGTTAAACAAAAACAATATGTCCTATTTGTCAAGGATCTTGACCTCACCCCTCTTATTTCAAAACATCCAGAAACGCTACTGTTGTTTAAAAGATGCATTCTCCCATTCTATCTGGCACTCTGACCTAAGAGAAGCAGGAAGCTATCTACTGCAAGCTGGCCCGACCTCAGCAAGTCATGCTGGCCTGCCTTTTGTGGTAGCTTCAGCTTCACCGTGGCTAGCTCCAGCAGCCAGATGCTGGCTGAGAAGAGACCCTGGAGGCCCAGGTGGGTCTCTTCACCTTTGAAAATCAGGATCTGCAACCAGGTAGGGGACATTGAAGATAAGGACGTTGCAGCTGTGGAACTAGATCTGCCTGGATTAGCTGGAGCAAAGGAGGTGTGCACTCACTTCTATGATTTTCAACAAGCAGAGTTCAGCTGTAGACAGGTACAACACTTTCCACTCCTCGCTTTTCACAATGACTATAATATACAATTTCAAGGCACTCTGCACTTGAATCACCAAGATGAAGGCCCATTTATTACCTACATTGTTGGTGAGTTATAAGAGGTTTTGATATCAAATGATTTCAATCCTGCCATTTTAATTTACTAAATTAAGGAAGATGCTCCCAAATTCAAAGAGAAGTAAACCATATACTCTATCCACTTAAGCTTCCAAAAATAAGTGTTAAGAGCTGTTGGTCCTGATTTGCATTTACAATGATATGCCACTTCCTCAAATGCTAAGCAGATGTTGAGTGCCACAAGATGCCAGGGAAGGTCACTGGGACTTGGAAGCTACAAGCTGGTAAATCACCATTTCTCTCAGTGTCTGCTTAATTCTTTAACCCTTTCTACAGAGGAAGTCTGAAGTTTCAAGTGAAGCATTCACTTCTACTAGGAGGAAAACTTTCTGTAATCAGAAATGGAATGTAGAAGTGCAGACACAGGTCTGGAAATACTGATGTTTACAGATATGAAGTCTTGACGTCGCTTAAGACAGTTCACATTAGAAGCACCCAACAACAAATTGGTCATTAACTGGCCAAGTAAGTAGAATTTAGCTTTTTTAAGAGGTGACAAACTCACCAACAGGAGGGGCTACATCCACCTGCCCTTGAGTTAGAAAAAGCTTAAGGAAACTGACTAAATTTAGAAGCAGGGTTATATGAACCGGGAGAGATCTGTCCAGTCACATACAACACACAGCCCCAAGGACCCTATAGGATGGCTTAGCACTGTGGCTGGTGTGGTTTACAGACGGCCACAGTAAGACTAGAGGGGCACAAGGGATGAACTGACTGGCCAGAGGGCTGAAGGGCTCCAGATTCGTGCAATCTACATCTAGAGAATAGAAAGGAGGACATGGTCCAGAGGGGGCTTAACTGAAGTAAGTAGAAATAAAGTTCTAGTGACTGTTCATATTAGTGACTATAAACCTGAATGACTGCTGTAAAATCATACTAGATTATAGTTACTTCCAGATAACCTTTCAGATTAGTTCGTATCAATCAGAGATTTCTATCTGGCATAGAACTGATTTTCACTACAGATAGCCAAATAGTTACTGTAATTGCTTCAAACATATTTATACATATATCTTCATATATGTATAGTACAGTTTGAAGACAATATCTTAAAGATAGATACACTATCTCAAGCATTGCAGAGATTTTTTTTTCTATTCTTGTTTTTTTTTTTTTTTTTTTTTTTTTTTAAACAAGAGTTTACTATGTTGCCCAAGCTGAGAGCAAGCTCACTCACTACACAGCCCAGGCTGGCCTCAAATCGTCACCCCTCTTGCCTGGGTCACCCACATTTGGATGTTATAGTTACTCAAAGACTACAGTTTTTAACTGGCTCACAGTTTTACATGATCTACCACAGAAATATCAAGATGAGCAGCTTCCTGATCCCAGAAAATAAGTGGTATAGTTGGAAGGGACTTGAATTTGTGAGCCTTGACACTTAAAAACAAGTTGTAAGTAAGGAAATTGCCTTGCCAGATATGGAATCTAATATTCAGAATAATTTACAATTTCCATGCTTTCTCTAGAGATATATTTTTATTATGTATATGGGTGTTTTGCCTGCATGTATGTGTACCACGTGTGGCTGGCACCCACCGAGGCTAGAAGAAGGTGTTAGATCCCCTGGAACAGGAGTTACAGATATGTAAACTGCCATATGCATGCTGGGAATGAAAAACAGGGTCCTGTGGAAGAGCAGTCAAAGCTCTCAACCTCTGAGCCATTTCCCCGGCCCTCTCTAAATAAGATTTTACTTCCTAGTATCAGTAGTTTTTATGGTCATTGGTGAAGAATTTTAAGTGTATTTCTTTGTGCCTGTGCATTTGTGTGTGCCTGTGTGGAGGCCAGAGGTCAACACTGAGTAACTTTGCTCACTCTCTCTCCCCCCCCCCACCTTATCTTTAGAGACAGGGTCTCACAGAGCCAGGTGCTTATCTATTGAGCAGACTGGCTGGCTGGAGCTCAGGAGACCTTTCTGTCTCCATCCCCGGCCCCCACCAGCACCAGGGTTACAGGTAGCCTTGAGCACTCCCATGTTTTTACTTGCTGGGAATCTGCCCTTGGGTCCTCATGCCTGTGAGGCAGGGGCTTTACTGACTGAACCCTTCCCCCAGCACCACCAAGTATATGTCTATATTTTGTATAGTTTGGTGTTGTTGCTGCCAAAGCACTTTGTTTTCTCCCTCTGAATGGGATGGGAGATTTTGCTGCTCAAGAAGACCCCCCCCCAATAAACCAGAGATGGGATCCAAAATAACAGATGCAAGCCACATAGAAACATGGGAAAGCAAGTCAGTGCGACTTCTCCAGTGCATGGTAACTCCTCACCTACTAAACTCAACCGTACTGAATTAAATAGAGTGCTGGGTAAAGAATGCTCAGTTTACTGTAAAAAGTGATTGGAGAGGAAAGGCAACCACACACAGGGAAAATCCAGCAAAAAGTAAGAAAGAAAGAGTCCCAAACAGGGAGGTCAAAGCAAGCAAAGAGAGATTTAGAAAGGAATTTGAAATGCTAGAAATAAAAACCCAAAGAATTGAACAGAAAACACAGTGAAAAACATTACCAATAGACTGGACCAAGCAGAAGGAAGAATATCAGGGATGGATATACTACATTCAAGCATCAAAAATGACAAAAAGTAAATGAGCATGACCACACTGTCTAAGAGCTCTGGAATATAATGAAAAGACCAGACTTAAAAATGTTTAGGTTAGAGCTGTAATAAAGCCTAAAGACTTGGAGAATCTATTCCATAAAATTATAGTAGAAAATTTCCAAAATCTAGGGACAGAAAAAGCAGAAGAGGCATTTGGAATCCCAAAGACATGATTAAAGCAGAACCTTTGACACAGTATATTCTAGATGCCTAGAGCACACAGGATCCAGGTGTGGTGGCACACACCTTTAATCCTAGCACCCAGGGAACACAGAAACAGGCTAAGCTATTTGAGTTCAAGGTCACTTTGGTCAAATAGTGAGCTCTAGGTTAGTAAGGACTTCTTAGTGTGGCCATGTCTCAATTAAAAAAAAAAACAAACAAAACACACACACACCAACAAAACCCAACTCATTTATAAAAGCAAATACAGTGGAATAACATCAGATCTTACAACAGAAACCCCAGAGACCAGAAACAAAGAGCAATATATTTCAAGTTACGAAAACAATTACTTGCCAACCAACTCTACCACATCCAGCAAAGCTTTCTTTTAAGATTGATGAAGAAATAAATATTAATATTCCAAGATAAGCACAAATGAAGGCACAGTCATATAAAACAGAAAGGAAGTCATTATGCTAACCAAATTCATTCATGAAGCCAACATCACTGTTTCCAAAACTGGATAAGGTCACAACAACTAAAAAAGAAAATTACATGTCAATGTCTGATGGACACAGATACAAAAGAAAAAAAAAAACAAAGCAAACAAAAAACAAAACTCAATACAATTCTCGAAAACCAATCTCAAGAAATACATTAAGAACATCATACATCATAACCACGGCAGGTTTATTTCAGGAATGAAAAGAAGACTGTTCAATAGGTACAAATTAATAAATATAACACAGAACATAAATAGATTTAGGGACATAAATCACACAATCACTTAAATTGATGCACAAGGGCCTTGGTCAAAGTTGAATATCACTCTATCATAAAAATTCTGAAAAAAACAGGGTTAGAAGGGACATATTCCAACACAATAAAGACATATGTATTAATCACAGTTTTCTAAAGTAACAAAACTTAGAGAATAATCTCTCTCTACATATATATATGGAATTTGTTAGAATGACTACATGGTTCAACAGTCATTGCCATTGAACAGAAACTTCAAGAAATCTGGCAGTTATCCAGTCCATGAGGCTGGATGTTTCATCAGTCTTCAGTATATGCTGGAATCCGGAAGAAATGGGCTCTACAGCAGCATAGCAAATGGACTTGCTAGTGAGGTAAGGGAAAGCAGGCAAAGAGCAAAGACTCCCTTCTCTGTGTCCTTATATAGACTTCCAGAAGAAGGAATGGCCCAGATTAGAGGTGTGTCTTCCCACCTCAAAAGATCTGGATTAGAAACAGATCTTCCCATTTGGCGTTGGTGAGTCCCAGCACTCTGGAGGTAGAGGTAGAGGCAGGCGGATCCCTTGAGTTCGAGGCTAACCTGGTTCCAGGACAGGCTCCAAAGCAATACCCTGTCTCCAAAACTAAAAAACAAAAAACCAACAATAACAACAACAACAACAAAAGTAGATCTTCCCATTTCAAATTAAGCAAAAAATCGCTCATGGCTGTGCCCCTCAATGTTTGACTTTAGTTAATCACAGATGTAGTCAAGGTGACAACCAAGAATTGCCATCACACCACATATGACAAACCTATATAACCAACAAGATACTAAATGGTGAAACTGGGCATTTCCTCTAAAATCTAGATTTAGACACGTGCTTCTACTCACTCCTAGCTAATACATGGCTTGGCTTAAAATCTTAGATAGAACAATTCAAGGATAAAAGGGATTCAAAATAAGAAAGACAGATGACATGATCCTATGTTTAAAAGACTACCAGCAAACCCTAAGTATGGATAAGCAAGTGATGGTTGTGGGCTCAGCCTTAAAGAGGGCATCTGCACCACCATCTTTAAGATTCAAGGAACACTGTGGAAGAGGGGTTGGGAGTCTGTAAAAAGTTGGAATTTTGGGGTGAAGTGCTGCAAAACACCATCCTCTAGGGTTTATGCAACCATCACAATCATTAACTCATAACACCTGTGATCACCGGCAGTGGTTGGCACAGACTGGCCCTGTCAACTATCAGTCATGGAAGGGATAGAGGCTTCACAGGAGTCCTACCCTTTCCTGATGAACTATTGGCTACTGATAGCTCTGGGTGTGAGTACACAATTAAGTACCATTCTGCTGAAGCTCCAGTAGATAGCTTCATATCCGTGGTCTCACAGATAGCCCTGCTTAAACTCAGTAGGTCGTAAAACAAAACAAAGAGACAGGAATGAGAAAGAGATTTGTAGGGGAAAAGGGGGTGGGCGGCATGGTAGGAAGGTGGGTGAGGGGTCAGAGTGGTCACTACTATATAGTGTGTGCATATGTGGAATTGTCTAAGAACAAAATTAATTAGCTATAATACTTTTTAAATACCTGGAAATAAATCTATCTAATGAACAACAACAACAACAACAAAAAAAACCTACAATGGAAATTTAAAAACACTTATGAAAAACAAAAAGACAGCACTAGAACATGGAAAGATCACCCATGCTCATGGATTGGGAAAATTAATATTGTTATAATGAGTACAGTACTGAAAGGAATCTACAGATTTAATATAATCTCCATCAAGATCCCACAGCCATTCTTTACTGAACTAGAGAAGAACTATCCTAAAATGCTTATGAAAGCAAAACCCCACAAAGCAATCCTTAGTAAAGGAGAAATGCTGATCTGATCTCAAATTACATTACAGAACCACAGTAACCAAAGAGCATAATAAGGACACAAAGCGTACTTAGACTAATAGAAAAAGGACTTGGAAATAAACCCATACAGCTACAGTCATCTAACTCTTGACAGAAGTGTCAAAATACACACCAACGACAGCCTTTCTAGCAAATAATGGGGGCAAAACTAGATTCCTACCCCACATGTGAAAGAATAAAACAACACCTATGTCCCCCAGCCTACACACAAATCAATTTAAAACAGACCAAGAACAGAAAAAAGGGACTGCATGGAATCAGATGTCTTCTACACAACAAAGGAAACCATCACTAGAGTGAGGACCCATCCCACAGAATGGGAAAAAAAGAGCCCCAGTTAAAAGCAACAGAACACTAAGACACACATATTCAAGGAAAAGGATTAAACTGTAGTACATCATGTTAAGTGAACTAAGTCAAACTCAGGTGATGGGAGATGTCATTCTGTAAATATGTTGGCCAATAGGAAAGCAAGAGAGGAGGGACTAGGAGACAAGGAGGAAGGAGGAAGTAGAAAGGGGGAGTCAAGATGGAGAGTATGGAGAGAGCAGGACACCAGCCAGCTCTCTGGTAAGACCACATGGAGATACATAGATTAACAGAAATGGGTTAATAATTAAGACAGAGTAGCCGGTAAGAAACAAGTAACTGGTCAACAGAATTATATCTAATACAGCATCTGTGTGTGTTATTTGGGGCTGGCGCAGCGGTGGGACAAGACCAGCGGCGGGAGGAAAAACCTTACTCCTTACACTCAGGAAGAAAAATAACTTTTTCTCATATGTAGAACCTAAATTGAAATATGTACATATGTGCATGTTCATGTGTTATACTGTGTGCATATAGAAATGCATATAGCATATGAAATGAGAAGAGAGACCATCAGAAAACAGGAAGAGACAACCTTTAAGGGAGAAGAATGACACACACAGACAGTGTGGAAACAAAAGCAGATACCTAATGCACAGAAGGTGAACTGGTGGATGGCTAAGAGGACCCAGGGTCACTGGGGGAAGGGGTATGAATTGGAACAGAGTATGATACGTGTGGATGAAAACACCATGACAAAACCCATTAAACGTTGCATGCTAACTTTAAAAATTAATTTAAAAAACAAGAGAAAGAGAACTGTTTTTCATAGAGGGAGCAATGTTCCATTTTATTTACTCCCCAACCAGAATTAGCATGTATTAGTCATTAAAATTAGGTTCTGCTATTCTTCTAGGGATACCCAGAGTTATTTTCTATTTATATTTATTCAGATTAATTCTCTATCTCATCCCCCTCAGTACAGGAGCATCTGGGCATACAAAATGTGATGCAGGATAATGCTCTTGTGCACTGTAACGATGTGTCACTCTTATTGGTTTAGTAAACGCTGGCCAGTAGCCAGGCAGGAGGTATACATGGGGCTATCAGACTAGGAGAATTCTGGGAAGAGGAGAGGGAGAGAGGGGGTCGACAGCCAGTCACAGAGGAAGCAAGATGAGAATGTCTCACTGAGAAAAGGTACCAAGCCATGTGGCTAAACATAGATTTAAGAATTATGGATTAATTTAACTTGTAAGAGCTAGTTAGTAGTAAGACTGAGCAATAGGATAAACAGGTTACAATACAAGCCCTCTGTGTGTTTACCTGGGACCGAACAGATGAAGGATGCAGCAGGACAAGAAAAGCAAACAAACAAACAAATAAAAACTCTGTCTACAAAAATGAAATGTTAACAAAAAGTAAATAAAGCAAACAAACTTCTGGTTCTGTTCATGCCATTCACTACCTCTACCTGGCCAGAATTAAGGTTCTCCCAACAACCACAGCAAAATAATTTAAATGTAATTGTTGCTCAAATCTGTGACCTGCAGGTGTAGTGGAAACAGAGTGATCATATCTCCACACAGCACTCCTGCACATCCCTGTACCTTCCAGTGTCCAGAATCTGGCAATCAGGGTGTCACTTCTCAAACCCTGTCTTTATTGCCACACAGGTCAACGGCAACCCCACAAAGCTTCAATCAACCCATGCCTATCGATGCCTATCAGTTCAATCAAAGCCAACTTTCCAAGGTGGCTTCCACTCCCCTTCCTTGCCCAACAGCTATGCATGAATTTGCTCAACATTTCACCTGCCTGTTATTTCTTCTATTACTTATAAAACTTCATGAGGTAAGTACAGTTGCTTTGCTCATCATATGAATGAGGGTATGCCAGCACCGAGAGTTTGCATGACAGCAAGGGTCACAAGCCTGTAATGGATGAAGGTGAAGTGGAACTTGGTCCCGGGGAGCCAACCTGGTGCCTCTCAGGCCCCTTCTAGAGCATTCTGCCCTAGAGTAGAGCTCTCAGACCTAGGTCTGTGTTTCCCAACATAAAACCTTGCCTGTTTTACCTACCCCACACCCTACTCTCCCTCCAACCCTCTTTTTCTCACCCATTTACACCAGTTGCAATTCTGAATCATCCAAAATAGCTCCTTTGCCCTCTCCACCTAAGAAGACTCTCCCTTTTGAGGACTTCCGGTGACTTTAAGGAGTTTTGATGTTCTTGTTCATTAGGATCAGGGAAGCTGGTAAATAACAAGAAGAGGTCGGTGCATAAGTCTTGCAGGTGTTCAATAAATGCTGGCTGAATTTAAAATAGCTCCTATGGCAAATGTAACAACTGAAACTAGTATGGTACACTGTCAGAAGGCAACTCTTGAAGTAACAACCTCAGGATACTTCAGGCAAGACTGAAGGAACCACTTCACTTTCTGGGGCAGCCTTCAATCTAGAATCAATCATTCAGCTAACTATGCACTGAGGACACATTTGTGTATTTGGGCTGCTAGCAGCCCAAATACACAGTGCAGACTAGTGGGCAGCTTCAGGAAGGGCAGGAAGAGACCAATGCTCAAACCACCCCACGACATATTGAGGTGTGTAGGTCTGCTGGATTCAAAGTTACAACTGGAAAAGTCTCATGAGATGGGGAGGAAAATAAATTATACTCAGTTGCTTATCTTCCTGGGTTTGAGTTTGTGTTCAGCAAATACTTCAGACTCATATAATATATGTTTAACACTGTTTTGGGTACCGTGAATGATGCTGTTCCCAGCTCTGAGAGAGAGAGAGACAGAGACAGAGACAGACAGATTTGAGAAGTTTCCAGTGTCAAAAAGGATTTGACATTTATGTATATTTAAATTGAGAGAATGGACCAAACTTGATCTCTTATTTATTATCAGAGAATTCATCAACATTTCTTCAGAGCTTATAAAGATACATGGAGATCTAGGTCAGAACCGGAAACATTTCTGATTGTGAGTGTTTTTAAAGGGTAGCCCATGGGAGAAAGAATGGCAGTGACAGGACGGCACAAGGCAGGTGTGAACTAATTGGTAGCAGGTGTCGAGCATTAGAGGCACTGGTGTAGCCTTTCTGCTCGCCACAGGGCCTGGCATCCAGCCACGGGCAAGCTTTGAATACCTAGATCGTGGCTTGCACAGACCACAGGTTCCATGCCCTGTACTTCTATAGGGAACACTGGCGCTGTGTGGGGACAATGGCCTCTCACCAGATGGAGCTACTTACACAGCGTGATTCTCGAAGGTGCCACCTCCAACCAAGAAGTCTTAGCAGATACTTACTAGCCTAAACACTGTAGCAGACCATGTCCAGGTTAAACACCACCGAGAGAAACAAAGGAAAAACTCTGATGACACAGTGTTTGGTGGGCTTTGTAGGTAAGTGATGAGACCAGGAACAAATCACCAGGACATTACCTGGTACAGGTGGGGACTCCAGCAGCAGGCAATCTCTTCAATGACAAGAATGGCATCTAATACCCGTCGGGGATTGCTAAGAAAGTAGTGGGCCACATGGAATTGCAGAACATTAATGCCAGACATTGACTGAGATTTTTAAAATAGAGATGTCTAATCTATCATCCCCTATCTACCCTAATGTCAGAAGCAGCAGAGGACACAGGGAGTCCAAAATAAAACAAAGTAATCAAACACACACACATACAAGAAGTGTAGCACCCACTTGGGAAATCTTCTGACCCTGTTAATACTGAGCTGACATACCCATATACTCCACTCCACTCTCTCTCTGGCTGAGGTATTCAAAGGATCAGAGTTTAAATAGCTGGTGTCCTCTTACCCACCTTATACATTAGAGGAAGTGTGCCTCACCCTATGTCCATGAGAGTCAAGCGTTCTTGAAATGTTCTCATGTAAGGAAAAAAAAGAAAAAAAATCTCTGTTCTTAGTAGGATGAAGTAAGGGGACATAAAGTTAGACAACAGAAGGGCAAATGAAATTACCTTACAGAAAAAAGGATTACTGATTAAAATGCAAATAAATTGAACAAGGTTACCAAGCAACACAAATACCATGTACATGTGGAATTTTTTTTTTGAATTTTAAAAAGTCATAAACTACAAATAGCCAAAGTGCTAACAATAATTTGTCTAGAAATGACTTCTAAGAAGACTCAGGAAGTTATTTGACCAAAATCCACTCCTTCAGGTCAAGAGAAACATTTATTTTTTTGGTGCAGAAAGCTCAACCTGCCTAACTTTTGTTTGGGTATCAATAAAGCTATGTTTGGCCAAGGAGAACATTAAGCAGATGAACATCCACAGCTGAAACTACTGCTACTTCTCCACGATTCCAGAGACTGGGCTGGAAGCCCCTCTTTGAAGAGTGAGGATTTGCAAATGCAATGGTGAACGTGGGGACACAGCTCTCCTCATCTGCGTGGTTGAGGAGTGCCTTTTCCCTTCCTATGTCTACCAGAGGACACAAGTCCCTAAAAGGGCATTCCCCTCCATGCCAAGAAGTTTTGCATTTTTATATATTTATTTATGTGTACCATGTGTCTTTTTGAGTTGCCTGGACGTGCAGGAACTGTAGAGGCAGAAGACGGTGTCAGGACCTCTAGTTCAGGAGTTACAGGTGGCTCTAAGTTGCTGTGTGGGTGCTGGGAACCAAGCCAAGGTCCTCTGCAAGAGTAGTAAGTACTCTTTACCACCGAGCCATCAGTAAATTAAATGGGAAACATTCCTTAATTGTGACTTTTCCACGGGTTTTGAGTTTGTCAAAAATAAAACTTGGAAGAAAAGTGAGATATTTAACACCAACAGGGCGACAAATGGTCCCTGTCTCCAGAACTTGCTAGTAGGAGAATCTGACCACTAACTGGATCACCCTCTGCACTGAAGCCATCTTGTGGCTGATTACAAAGAAACGACAGGCCAGAAGGATTCGGCCTGCAGAGACTGCTTATAAGGGGAAAGCTCTTTCCAGTAAAAAACCCTCCTTAGAAAATGCACTGCTCCTGATCTGGTGTTCGGTGTGCTGGGCTGTGTCCTCAGCACAGGAAACACGGTAGAGAATCAGACTCCTTGACGGGTAGAATTTACCGTCTGATGGAAAAAGACAGAGAATAAGGAATACAAGTCAGGTAGCGATAGTGCCGTAAAGGAGGATAAAGCTGAAGGGAAGTTTGGGGAAGTGGTATTTTGAAAAGGGAGGTTAGTGTTTCCTTTGGCACCATACTAACACTAGAACGATACAGAGAAGATGGCATGGCTCCTGTGCAAGCACGACACACAGAAATCTGCAGTGCTCCTTAGCTTTTTAAAAAGGGGAGGGGTCAGAGGACTCTAGTCGGATCACACTTAGACAAGACACGAACAGGTTAAGGTCCTCATTGAGCAGATGGGTAGTGGTGGGAAGTAAAACAGCAGAGAAAATCCCAAGCAAAGGGCTGAAGGTGAAGGGCGTAAGGTCACACACACAGCCACTCCTAGGTCACTGCTGAGACACTGTCATTGATTGCTACCTCCCACCTTCCCCATCTACTCAGCAGCCTACTGTCCTAGACAGCTGGGGCAACAGCGTCCTAAGGAAGGGCCCAGCCTCCTTTGCTCCCCTCTACAGTGAGACTCTATGGAGGCTTTCCCTTCCCACCTACCAGTCACCTCAGGAGACGCAGTGCTCCCGGTACATTCTCTGACACTTTTTAAATCCTCAACCCAAAAAGTTCCTCTTTGGAAGTTCTGTTTGCTCTCAAAGTGTCTAGTCAAGGCTAAAATCAAATGGAGCAAACAAAACTGTTAGAGGACACAGAAGACAGTAAGAAAGATAATTTATATTAGTAAGTAGTCAATATGCTAGTATGGATTTTTCAGGAGATTTAAAATACGACTTTTATACAATATATCTTGACTATGTGTTAAAAATTTACTTAATTCACTAACAAGGAAACCACCAGATGATGCATCTGTGTCAGTGACATACAGAAGAGGCAAGTACATTCAGCCACCAAAAGTCCGAAAAATGAAATAAGATTTCTAGTGTGCAGGGCTGGAGGGATGGCTCAGAGGGTAAGTGCATTTCTCGTTCTTGTAGACGATTGGAGTTCAGTTCCCAGCACTCATGTCTGGCAGCCTGTAACTCAGCTCCAGTAGCTCTGATGTCTTCTTCTGGGTACCATGGGCATGCATGTATATGTGCATGTATGTCCAACACACACACACACACACACACAGAGAGAGAGAGAGAGAGAGAGAGACATCTTTTTTTTTTAATGTGACTAATTCAGTTATCAAACCAGTTACTGTCCCACAGGACAAATGAGACTGTAACTTTAGCATGGTGCCGTCAGCCCTTTCCTCTGAACTGAAATATTCTCTCTAGAAAGGAGGAGGTGTGCTCATGAGAGCCAGAAATAAACAAACTTCACATTTCCAAGTTGGGGGGGGGGGGCTCCCAGACCTATAGAAGCAGAAAACAACAGTTGGGGAGAAGGCTATTCCCTGTTGGTAATGCACAGAGCTCTAGGGATGTGGCCTTTGTCAGGAGCCACCCTTTGGGTGGGTGGACTTTTTATTTTTTTATTTTTTGTAATGCAGCTGCTCTGGGTTGCCTCTGTTCCTGTAAGTAACCACAATAAAACTCAGTGTTCACTAAGTTGGCCTCTGGTGCAGCTGGTACTTTGGTCTGTCATGGGATTCCCTTATGGAGTAGGTAGACTTCTGTGTGTCCCCTCTCCCCAGGAAAATCTCTCCTACAACAGGGCATCATCTCTGTCACACAGAAATCCTGTTAGCTCACTATTTACACATGAAATCAGGGTCCTATTTAATAGTCAATAGTAACTTAGACAAAGGTATACTTAACTAAGGAATATGTCCGAGTGCATATAACTATTCCAGGATAACACAGAAAGGACATGCAATCCACGCCCAGCTCACTCCCACTGCACACCTGCCCCCACACCTCCATCCCTCCTCCCCCCACCTCTATCTTAAGGTTTGGACTGTCTTCTCAAACATTTTAAATATGCAATGCAATCCTGGCTGCTTCAACTCTCCCATAAAGGGGTAATCTTGATAGCAGCATGCTCTAGAGCAGTGGTTCCTCAATCTTGGTAATACTGAAACCCTTTAATACAGTTTCTCATTTTGTTGTGACCCCCGACCACGAAATTATTTTCATTGCTACTGCTATGAATTGTAACGCAAATATCTGTGTTTTCCAACCATCTTAGTTGACCCCTGTGAGGGGTTTGCAATCAACAGGCTGCGAAACGATGATCTGGAGACTGAAATTAGCCTGTAAAATCACCCAGAGGTGAACATTCACCTGCGCCCCCCCCCCCAAGGCTGTAAAAGTCCTTAATTTTCTTGTTTGCTTTCTTTCTTTCTGTCATATATTTGACTTCCAGTTGTCTTACAACAGAAAACCTGCTGCTTAACCCTCCTTCTAGTCATTTCTACCAATACATTTCCTTGCTGCTTCCCTTCCCTTGGCAAATCCCCCCTGTATGAACATTAAGCAGGTCAACCTTTCCAGCAAAGCATGGTCCTTTAACATAAAAATTCACACATATAATACCACAGTATTATATCAAGCATTGCGTTATTAACACATACATGGTTAATCCATCCATCCACCTACCCTTGTACCAGCACCAAGCTCCTTACTACTTAAGATCAGTAAGTTAACAACCTCCATTCACCAAAACCAATTAAGTAACAAAGCAAAAAATCTTCTCAATAGCTTTTAGGAGCAAAAATTTATCAACTCCGGACTCTGTACTACACATTAAACTAAGACTCTTAATTAGCAAGAAAGATGGATGCCAGACAAGGATCACTCGCTATTTGCTAAATAGGTGCCAACCCGGGTTTTACAAAAATGTATCCTTTTTAATCTTCACAGAAATCCTATGAACTAATTTGTATTTTAGCCCCTCTTTTTTGGATGAATAAACTCAAGTATCACAGAATTAATTTTCCCAAGGTCACAACGTTTGGTGGAACTCAGATTATTAACAGCTTCAGAACTCATACACTTAAGCATTATGCTATGTGATAGGAGATGACGGGTAAATTATATAAAATGGATCCATCTCTGCCACCTCCTCCTCCTCCACAACCACTGCAATCATCCTCACACTTATATATCATTCTTGCACAACCATTGTTCTGAACATATGAAGATTTAAAATTTTTTTTTACTACAACCCCACTGAGTAAGTATGACTAATATTCAGTTTGCAGGAAAACAAACAAACAAACAAAACCCCACTGAGATAGAAGTCCAGTGCCTTCTTGCTTGAGGTCACAGTACTAATGAGATGCTGTTGGGATGTAGTCTGGATGGTCAGGTCCCCGTGTCTAGACACCTCACCCCACCCCATGCCCACACCACTGCTCACAGTGATCCTGAGAGCACAGGGCAGCTGGGCATGCCTACTGTTCAGAACCTCTGAGTCTGGAAAGCGACATGCTAAAGTACAAAACTGTAATAGAATGCTCATTAGTATAACCAAAAATCATCATGTTATAAGATTTTCATTCAGCCTCGTTAAGAAGGCAAAAAAAAAGTAACACACTTAAGCAAGGTTTCATCTAAAATGACTCTTAAGAAAAGACTAACCCCCCCCAAAAAAAAACCAAACTTAGTCAATTCAGAACAAAGGACGTGCTATGGTGGCTTCTTACAAATCCTTCTATAGAAATTTGTTTTGTTCTTGCAGCATTGGGGTTTCTCAGAACTCCCTTGGGGGCTGTGGGTAGTTGGAGGCGGAGGAGGAAAAGCGACAGGACCAAGGTTGGTTCCCGACTCCACGTTCAATTAAGTGGCTCCGTTAACGTGTTTTACATACTGGGCTTCCCCTGGCGGTTTTGCTATGAGATTTTTGTTTTAAGTGGGCATGCCTTCTTAACTGTGTGCCTTCCCTGGCCTTAGCATTTCTTCTTTTGCTTCTTGCATGCCATGTTTACCCAAGCTCTGGCCATTCTCTCACCTGACCCCCCTTTCTACTCCCTCCTGTCAATCAGGATCAGCATCACAGCTAGTGTTTGTTACATGCCAAGCTGCAGTTAGATATTTTTATATCAGTGGTGTTGTAGACTGCTCTAAATACCCTGTGAATCGAATCCTATCATATTGATACCCTTTTAAGAGCAGGAAACAAAGGCTTAATTTGCCTACTGCCCAATGTTCACTAGGTAGTGTTGTTCTTTTGCTGCAGCTATTGCCTATGAAACACAAACACGAGACTCAGCGCCCACGTGGAGTTTATTGAGAGAGGGGAGAGGAAGGGGGTTGGCTGGTGGCCAACTGAAAGCAGAGAGGAGACAAAGAGAGCAAGGGAGAGAGAGAGTGAGAGAGAGAGGGAGAGAGAGATAGAGAGAGAGAAGGAGCAAGAGAGAGGCGCACTTGGCGCACTTGCTTTAAAAGAGAAACTTGAGCGCATGCGTAACTGAGTCCCCTGGCAGCCAGGTAAAGCTTGAGCAGCCAGGTAAATCATAACCATGAGCATCCTGCCCATCATCAGGGGGTGGGGTCAGCAGACTGCTGGTTTCCAACAGGTAGGATGAAAATATAGTCAGCTAGCCCTCTCCAAAAGCCCCCAATTACTTACTGGCCGGCTATCCTACCCTTTACCTACTTCAATACTACTCCAGTTCCCAGTGGGACTTTGTTCAAGACTCAGTCTCTTTAAAACAGAAGGCACACAGGAAGTACTTTTCTTTCGGGAACAGCTTTTCTAGCCAGACCTGGACACCAGTGAGTTCTGTAATGGCTGGTCACAGCGCAGCAGCATCTGCCCACAGCACTGTGACTGTTGGTCAGGTCTCCTTCTCCATGTCCCCTGGACACCAGTGAGTGCTGTGGTGGCTGGCTGGTCTCAGTGCAGTAGCATCTCCCCTGTGACTGTTGGTCACCAGTGTTAGACAGCCATAGTGACTGAACTCCTCTGCAGACTGAGTGACAATGCAGGGAGTTAATGACCCCACGACATATCTCAGGCACGGGGCTCATCAGCAATACTCCAGTTTCCTTTCCATGTGAATGGGGTAACTTTGGAGAACGGACACTGGTCCCTGGGGTTTCCGGGAGGGACTGCATTCCCAAGGCCCACAGCACAGTCCTAGAGCACACCTTTCTTGGGTGATTTTTCTCTCATGACCCTACTTCTGCATTGGCCATGTGACATTTCAGGGGTTGCTTGTCAAGTACTTGTGATTGGAGGGGGTCTGTGCTGTGGAAAGCCACACTTAGATTTCCTGTCCCTTCTTATCACCCACTTCTCCATTTGCCAGACTGGAGGCTCCATAATCCCTAAGGCTTCATCAATGACATATACAAAGGTTCAGTAGCAAACTAAAACTGATCATAATGTTTATTTTTCTAAAAAAGAAAAAAGAAACCCACTTACTTTTATTGTTTGCATTTGAGTGTTTTGCCTGATGCATGCCTGATGCCCTAGGTGTCCAGAATAGGGTATACAATCCCCTGGACCTGGAGTTAAAGATCACCAGATGGGTGCTGGGAACCAAACCAGGGTCCCATGGGAGGGCAGGAAGAGCTCCTAACCCCCGAGCCATCTCCCCAGGCCCAGGGGTCACTACTTCTTAGAGAAAATCCTGCCTCAAATCTTAGAGACGAGGCCAAGTCTCACTTACAGTAATGCAGAAGGTGCTTGGGCGTCGTTGGGGACTGGCAGGGTGGCTTTTATGAGTGCTGTAAGGCTCTGCAGGGATGGACTTTGCCCATGTCACTTTCTCAAGATGCCTAACATGCAAAGATTGAGGGGGCTGGTATAAAGGCCTGGCTGTCACAGCCAAGTCAAGAGAGGTCTGAAGAGCTATTCCGGCTAAAGACTTCCACTGAGGCTGGAACCACAGCTTCATTTACTTAATTTCTTCTTTGTGCCATTCCCATTCTCTCTGTGAGTGTGTGTGTGTGTGTGTGTGTGTGTGTGTGTGTGTGTGAGAGAGAGAGAGAGAGAGAGAGAGAGAGCAGAGACAGAGAGAGACAGACAGAGAGAGGGGGGGTGTTCGCATGGTGCATAAGTACATGTATATACACACACAGAGGCCAGAGGAGGACACTGGATATCCCGTTCTATTGGTTTCTGCCTTACTCAAAGATCTGCTCTGAGACAGGCTATCTCACTGAATTTGGACCTAGGCAGGCAGCTGTCAAGCCTCAGTAATCCTGGTGTCTCTACTCACCACAAGACTTGGGTTACAGACACACACACACACACACACACACACACACACACACACACACACACACACACACACAGAGAGAGAGAGAGAGAGTCATTGGTCCTAAAACTCAGCTCTGCATGCTAATGCAGCAAGTAGCCTCACCCACTGAGATATTTTCCTCGCCCCCCCCTTCCATCTCTTATACAAAGAACACCCCCTCCAGTCTTCGAGAACCAAGCCTGTGACAAGCAAACTTTAAATTTTACTTACTAATGTCTCTCAAACTAGACCATGTGTAACTTTACTGGTGGAGGCAGAACTGTCCCTTCTTGATACTCTGGACGCAAGAATTGAGTGGCAGAAGGGAAGAGAGGCAGAATGGAATGAGGTAGATACAAACCTGTTAGGTATGAGAGGCAGTTTCAGTTTCTGAACAAAACAAAAAGACACAAAAGGTCAGAACAGCCAGTGAAACTGAAAGCCGAGCACACAGCTGAGGCAGCCAGAGATGATGTAAGAGAAGCATCCAGAGAGGGCTACAATGGGCTCCCTGCAGGGGACACACACTGGATACACACAGCCAAGACTTCTGGAGTAGAATCATCCTGACCTGACGCAGGGCTCCTGACTTCAGAAACGCCATCCAATCCACAGAGTGAGGCCACAGGGAGAGAGGCCAAATGTCAGGTGGAAATTCCCAGTTATGTGCAGGGCTGAATTGGTTGCCCTGGAGAGTCCAGGGGGATCCCCGGGGTGCCGTCACCAGGCAGGACCTTTACAGAGAACCTTCCCAACACCCGAAGGGCACAGAGGGGCCTGGGTCCCCAGCAAAGGTCAGACATGCTCTGTGGAGGGAAGGCGGGTGACACAGCTTTGCTCATGGTTGTGTCTAACTGCTGGTGTCCACCACCTTCCTCTGCTGCACTGTGGCCAAGGGGTTAGAGGTGTGGAGGGTGGTAGCAAAGTGACTGACTCTTAAAACGGTGAATGTGGGCAGAGTCCAAAAGAGGCAAAGGGGTCAGTTTTACCTGAAGGAGGCTGGCTACACGAAGAGAAGCTGAAGTACCAACAGCAAGGTCAATGCCGGTGCCCAAGGTCCCGCCAGTCAGGAGACCGGGGCGGCTGAGAGTGAGCGGGGGTGGGGGGGTGGGTGGGGTGGGGGGGGTGAATCATGTAGGGCCTTCTGGCTTCTACTTCAAGATGGAAAACCGTGAGGACATACCTGGGTACAGTGACATAACCTGACACTCCAATTTCCCTCCGCGACTGTTGAAATGTAGAATGTAAACCCCTCAGGCTTGCACATTTGAACACTTGGTCCATAGTTGGCAGTGACTGGTGGAATATTCTGAAGCGTAGTTGAGGAAATGGGTCACATGGGGTGGGACTTGAGGTTACAGCACCCCCTCTGGAGCTATCGCTTTCTGACTGCTGCCACAGTGGGACCTGCCACTGTATACTTCTGTCCACAGCAGAGTGACTCCTGTCACCATGCCTTCCCTAGACGTACTGTGTCCCTGAATTGAGAGCCACAGCAAGTTCCCCCTACTTCCTATCAGCGACTCTGTCACAGCAAGTCACGAGCCCTCTCCAGGATTTATTTTTTACATAATATTCCTCACAACCTGACCAGTTAAACATGCTGTGACTTCACTATCTCAACCCCTGAGGATGCAGGCTTTGTGAAAGGTGCTGCCTGTCTGTGGGGCCTGTTGGTGATTCCCAGTCTCACTCAGAGTGTATAATTAACACAATGAATCAACACAGCATCTCGGAAAAAACCTGGGTCCCCTTCATGAATGGCAGTGTGAACTCAGACAAAGACACACAGGTGTCCTTTTAACCTACTACTGTGAGGATAAAACAACAAATATATGTCTTCGGGGGCCCTTAGAAGAGGTCCCCAAACCAAATTACGTTTCTCTTTTATAAAGACTGATGGCAAGGTTCAGTAGAAAAACACAGACCCAGCAGCCATTGGGGAGGGGGTGTTTCAAATGTATGCAATTCATTCACTGGCCATGTGCTCAATAAGAGTATCCAAGAAAGGCTGTGCTAATGAGTCTGAAGCAGGACAGGATGTTATGGGGGGGGGGGGGGGAGGTGAGCCTGGTCAAGGCAGGAAGGGGGCTGTGGGGAAGGATCAAAGGTACACTTCCTCTCCCATCAGCACCAGGGTCTCCACTGACTCAGGTGCAGCCTCTGGTTGGAGAAAGATGTTTCGAATTCACAAGTAAAACCAAATGAGAGATCTGCCTGCCTTTGCCTCCGAGTGCTGGGTGGGGTTAAAGGTATGTGCTACAGTGGTTGATGCCTGTTTTGTTTTTTATTAAATCAGTATTTTCATATTTAAGTTTCTAGATCAATTCGTTGGCTCAAATTATAACAAAAGTGATTTATATTTTCAATGGAAAAATTGGAGCAGGAAAGTATTGGAATGTGATCAAATAAAATGAGGGATTTTGACCCTGCAGGGAAGGGAAAAGGGGGTGTGCTTGTGTTGGGGGGGCTGCCTAGAATGAGCGGGCAGAGGCACCAGAGAAGCTGTGGTTCTTCCTTGCCGGAAGCAAGGTTCTCACTGACTTTCCACCATCAGCACTCTTATCACAAAATTCAGAAGTCCATTGTGAGCTTAAATCCGCCATTTAACCCCACTGACTCTATCCCCTCATTGTATAAAAAAAAAAAAAAAAAAAAAAAAAAAAAAAGCAAAGCAGGCTACCTTATAAATCACACCTGCTAGGGGTTAAATAATGCAACACACAGATGTAGCCCTTAGCACAATGCTTGGACAGCCGCAAGCCCTCCATAAATGTCAGTGCTCGCTGCGATGCTGACGCTGCCCGTGGAGACCTCACTTTCTGCGGCTACACCTCAGTGCAGACACCCCTGGAAAATAATGTGCCACAGAGAGGTCATGCAGACAGGCAGGAACATGCCTGGAGAACTTGGGTATCTTAGATCAGGCACCAGACACATCAACAAGCTGGTAGATGACTCTGGCCGGTCCCAAGCTGTTGAGCCCACCCTGTGAATACCATGTGGAATAGGGCCAGGCCACACCGACAAATTCCAGACTCAAGAAGCCGTGGGAGATAACAAATGATTACTGTTGTTTAAAGTCATTAAGCTTTGGGCTGGTTTGATACACAGCATCAGATAACCAGAATGCTCTGGTCAATCCAGTCCCTTATCCAGTCCTTTCCTAGAAATTCCTTCGTGCTATTAGCCTGTCTAATGAAAAGATGGGAGTTCCACCTCATCCAGCACAGGGAACCAAGAACCTGGAGGTCCCAGCTTGTCTTGCAATGGGGTCCCATTTGCCTCAGTGGTCCTTAGCCTGTAAGCGAATTCCTGTGCTGGCACAAAACCAGACCATGGGGGCACCAGGCACTTATGTGGTGAACAGGCAAACATGCAGGAAAAACATTTGATACACACAGTAAAGAATAAATCTTTAAAAATTTAAGGACTGGTTATGGTTTGTTTAAATGTTAGCATTAGTTGTTGTCCCCCCCCATTAGTACATTTCTGTACTGGGCACGATTTACTCCCTCCAATCTCCTGGCACACTTGTTCAGTCCAGCCTTTGTCAGTATTTCATTTTAGCTTTATGCTCTTCTTACATTGTCCACTCTGACCTTACCCCACCATCACCACATGGAATACCAGGAGAAGGACACTGAGCCATTCTGACATGTGCAGTCTCGAAATAGACCCCATATGGAGCACCTGGCCAGCAGGGACTGGGAGCAGCGTGATAAATGTGGAGTGCCTCTCCTCCTGTCTCATGGTCCTGGAGATCTCCTTCTCCCAAGGCTTCCAATGCTACCTCTGTGCCTTCAAACTCCTACCTTCCTTTTTTTTTTTTTTTTTTTTTTTTTTTTTTTTTTTTAACAGATCCTTATATCCAACTGTTTGCTCTGTGGATTTTCTTTGGCTATGCAGTGAATTACCCAAGTTAAAGTTTATTATGGTCAGGTAGGTGTTGGCGGTCTTGAAGATGTCTATCTTCTGTGCCATGACTATTTGCTAAGAGGCCACACGCACTCTAGGGCCATGTCTTCCTCCATCTTCAGTCAGCAACAGTGCTTCTGGTCATTTGTCCACAGCTGCCTCAGTTTCTGACCACTGTGCAAAAGTTCTCAGCTTTTAGGGCCCGGTACAAATTGGTACCATCTCAAGATTAACCCTTTCTGACCTCATTTCCACCCAACCCTTTGTTTTCTGCAACCCAGTCACAGCGGCCGCCTGTGTACCCTCCATCCCTCAGGTACACCACCTTGGAACTTGATTCTTGTTTCCTCTCTGTCTGGGGCTCTCTTGGCCAGCTCCCTTACCCTATGCGTGTTGAATTACTGGTATGTCAAATCTCCACAAAAGAAGGAGCCTCGGACAATACCCCTTATTACGTCAGTTCCATAGGTCACAAGCCTGGTTGTAGCATCAGTTAAGCCATTCGCTTAGATTCTCAAATGGAACCTTTCTGAAGCCCACTGAGCATCTTCTTTGGGTTGCTTCTGGTTTGGAGCTGGATTCAGTCTCTGCTGGGACTCCGGGGGCAGTGAGTGAAAAGCTGATTTATCTCCTCAAGGCTGTTCTTCTCTGTCCTCCTTATGCTTCCCCACCAGCCCCTTTATGCTGCTTTGCAATCAAACCATGCCAAGTTCTGGACACTTCTATACACTAACCAGTGTGATTTTTCTGTTTTAAGGGACATCTCTTATTTTCAGATCTTTAACTTGGCTTGCACCAGAAAGTCTGTTTAGCCTAGAAATTTAACCCATTCACAGGTTCCCAGACTACAGCCAAGTTCTCCACTCCCCACTTCCCCTGGGAGCCCCCTTTGTTTATGCTCCACTTTTCATACTCCTTAGCTTTTACTCCCCTGTGGAAGACATGGTAATGGTAGGGCTGTCTGAGAATCCTGTTTCCCAATAGTAGTGAAATCAACTCTGCAATGTTAACAATGTCTGTTGTGCACGACAATATGCCACAGGCAACCTAGCAGACAACTGGATAGGCATTTCTTTAAGGAGTAAGTGGCCCTATTGTAGACTGTTTTCTAACCCATTTCTACAGGGTTTTGTGGCTGTCACTCTTCCCTTTGGTTTAACAGCTTGAAAGCCCTGAGCAGGACAGATTCTGCAGGATGGCAGGAAGGTGGGTAAATGACAAACACTTTTTCTCTAGACATATCCTGTAACTGCTGTCAGTAGCATCCAATTGGCTTGACTCTCTTTGACAAAGATGTACAAAAATGCCTGCTGGGGGAAATGTGTCTAATTATAATTTCTATAAAAATAAGAATGGTTTTTTTTAGTCTATTATCCAAGTATAAAAGCAAAACAAATTGAGTTGGTCCGATTAAATTTAAAGCATAGACTGCCCCCAGTAAGCTTAAATGAAGCTAGAAGAATGGAAGGAAAGAGGAGACAGGCATGAGATGAACGTGAGCAGGCTTTAGAACCAAATGCATTTTAGAAATAAGACCCAGACTTTATAGAACAGGGAACTGAAGCTCAGGGAGGGTGAGCAACCCTCATGTCACACAGCTAGTCAGTGATACAATACTTCAAACACACACGCTACTAGCTATTTGAGAATAACACAGTGAAATAAATAAATCTCTCCTCCTTGTCTTGTTGTTGCTATTCGTTTTGTGGTGTTTGTTTTGTTTTGTCACAGGGTCTCATGTGGTCCAGGCTGCCTCCAAGACTGGCCTAGAACTCTGGACCCTCCTGTCTCCACCTCCCAAGTGACAGGAGCTGGCTTTTCTGCTGTCTCCTTGGGCAGTGTTCATTTAATGATCGAGTCTCTTCTTTAGAGGGCTGAGTCTGTCTGCAGTGTCCCAACAAAGTCAGGACGCTCATGTCGGGAGCAGTGTTCTTGGCAGGGCACAGTCCCCAAGGGGCATGGCCACAGGTCTTGCAGCACCACAGTGGCTCTTGGAGGGCTGCTTAGGACACCAGTGCACAAGGACAAAACTGATGAGAACACACTTCAGCAAACCAAGAGGGTCAATGCAGTATTGTTTAAGCAGATTACCTAGACGCTAATGGAGAAAAAATGACCATCAATGCAAGTATCTTGACAAGAATCTGTATTTATGGACACAAACTTGCTGCCTGTAGAAAGGCAAAAATGAAGGAAATCATATTTTAAGAGAATAAATGATATACATTTTAATGAGATTCTCACATAAACACAATGGCAGCAAGAACTGATGTGGAGTAGTTTCTAAATTTATCAGATCGTCACCTATTGCTTTCTGAATACCTACAATAGGGAAGAAAAACAATGCAGTAATGCAGATCTCTAATTTGGAGGTGAGACCTCATTGGTTTGGTATTTCTCAATGCTCTTCCATTCACTACCGAGCAGCTGGTATTCTCTTTTAAAAGAAAATCAAGAAATTGGTTTATTAAGGGAATATGCACAGAGTGACTTAGTCAAGGGGAAAGCATTGCTTGCTGTCAGAGAGAAGGAGAAAATAATGTGTTTTTGGATCCACTGATCATCTACCCTCACCATGGTTACAGGCTGTGTTTCCTAACTTTCCCGAATCACACTTGAGTCAAAATGACCTTGGTAGTAATTTGAACCAAATCCCCTATCTCATACACAGAGAAAATGAAGCTTAAAGAGGACGGGCACCCTAAGTCTCCTCACTCCCCTGGACTGATGTGGAATCATTACACTTTATGACCTCAATGTCTGCACCCCTCAAACCCATACGGTAAGACCCTAGCCTCCAAGGCGGCCCTCTTGAGGCGAGGCCTTCTGAAGGCATTACATCACGAGGGTACAGCTGGAGCCCACATCTTTACCGAAGAGAGTCCCTACATTAGTTCCATCCTGACATATGAAGACATAGGCAAGAAAGCACAAGCTAGAAAGCAGACCCCTCCCCCCCACCCTGACATCAGGTGACATCAATTTGCTCATGTCTTGACCTTGGGCTTCCCCACCACTGGAACTGTGAAGAAGAAACTTTTGTTGTTTGTTAAGCCACCGAGTTTCTGTCATTCTGTTATAGCAGCCTCAATACGTTAGGATATCACTGCAGAAAAATAAATGGCAGGTGTTAATTTCTGTCTGGCTTTTATTTGTAAACTATATAAAACTGTTTCAGTGGTTAAAATTTCCATGGTTTTTCACATAACTGAACAAAAACTCTCAAACTATTTTTTATAGTTAAAATTGTAGTGTAATTTGAATATAGGTGCATTCCACACTGGCCCACGTGATTCTGGGGCATCTACCTGTTTGCTTTTAACCAGGCAGGCTTCATGAAAGAGAGCAGATAAACCATGCATATTATGCAGACTTCTATGAAGATTTTTGTTTTTTTTTTGTTTTGTTTTGTTTCTAAGACAGGGTTTCTCTGTGTAGTCTTAGCTGTCCTGGAACTCACTCTGTAGACCAGGCTGGCCTCAAACTCATAGAGATCCTCCTGCCTCTGCCTCTTGAGTGCTGGGATTAAAGGTGTGTGCCACCACCACCGTCACTTTTCTAGCTTATTTTAAGACATTTTTTTAATCTCAGATATTTAATATTTATGGTGGCTTTTCCTTTTCCTATTTTTGTACAGATAGGTATATCTACATTTATGCATATGTAAGTTTCTGTAACTATTTGGAAAGAACATGTCACAAATTTATATTTGGTAGGGAAAGATATAATAAAAATTAAAGCAATGCAACTTTTAGCTATGTATTTCTCTGTTATAAACTGAGATTAAAAGTTTGCAGCTTAACCACTGCTGAATGCACAACACGGTGGAGGAAAGTATAAGGGGCATAGTGGTAGCACAGCAAATGCAATGATAGTGGGAAAAGAATGGAAGGAGATGACCAAGTATCAGGGGGATGAAGGCATAAGGAGAAAACTGCCAGTAGCAGTCTGCACAAAAGATTGTGTGTGTGTGTGTGTGTGCGCGCGCGCGCGTGCGTGCGTGCGTGCGTGCGTGCGCACATTCACTTTGGCAGCACATATACTAAAACTGGAACAGTTCAGAGAAGATTAGCATGGCCCCTTTGCAAGGATGACACTCAAATCTGTGAAGCGTTCTGTATTCTTTTCCCAGTTGCCTTAAGGAACTTATGGCTGTATGTTTTGTTTGATCAAAGAATAACTCTGCTCTCTTAATCTTTGAAAGCATGACATCACAGACTTGTTAAAGGTTTCCTAAGCACCATCTTCTGTATGCTGACTGCTCGTGGTCACAGTCACTCTTTGCTGCCTAGCTCTGATTGATTACTGTGCTTATTGATCCTTTATTCCTTAAAGATTATAAGAATTGAAACAGACCAAAATTAAAAAGAATTTTTTCCTTTTTTATAATTTATTTTTTACATTCCAATCCCGGATTCTGCTCCTTCCTCTCCTCCTGCTCCCCCCACTCGCCCTGCCCTTCTCCCATCTGCTCCTTGGAGAAGGTAAGGCCTCCCCTAGGAAGTCTAAGTCTGTCCCATCATCTTGCTGAGGCAGGTCCTAGGCACCTCTCCACCCCCACACCCGTGTCTAGGCTGAGCAAGGTGTGTCTCTCCATATATAGAATGGGCTCCACTAAGTCAGTTTGTGCATTAGTGTTAGATCTTGGGCCCACTGCCAGTGTCCTCATATACTGTCCCAGTCACACCAGTGTCACCTATATTAAGGTAGTCTAGTTTGGTCTTATGCAGGCTCCCCATTTGTCAGACCTGAGTCAGTGATCTCTCACTAGCTCAGGTCAGCTGATTTTGTGGGTTTCCTCATCATGGTCTTGACTCCTTTGTTCATTTTTTCACTCCTCTCTCACTTCGATTGTACTCCAGAAGCTTGGCCTATTAGTTAGTTACAGATTTCTGCATCTGCTTCCATCCATTTCTGGAAAGGGTTCTAGCTTCTCTGGGGTTGTGGATTGTATGCTGGGTATCTTTTGTTTTATGTCTGCTATCCACTTATGAGTGAGTATATACTATATTTGTCTTTCTGGTTTTGGGTTACTTCACTCAGAATGTTTTTTTCTAGTTCTGTCCATTTGCCTTAGAATTTTAGGATGTCACTGTTTCTTACCACTGAGTAGTATTCCATTGTGTAAATATACCACATTTTCTTTATCCATTCTTCAGTTGGGGGGCATTTAGGCTGTTTCAAGAATTTTCTTTTGCCTACTTATGGGACCATTTTCCTGCTACAGGGTTGCCTTATCCAGCAGCCTTGATGTGATAATTTGTGCCTGTTCTTATAGTAGCATATTATTCCATGTTTGGTTGATGTCCCTGAGAGGCCTGTTCTTTTCTGAGGGGTGACAGAGGGAGAGTAGATTTGGGGAGAGTTGAGGTGGGGGCAGAGATACTGGGGGAGGAGAAGGACTGCCATGTCAGGAAGAATAATTAAAAACAAAATAATAATAATAATAATGATAATGATGATGATGATTTTGGCATGGAAAGATAATGTGTTTCACACACAAAAGCAGTGACCAGAAATGGAATTGCTTCCTCAGTGCTAGCAGAATGTAAGGAATGTGATGTTCCCTTGCCTTGCACCCATACCACAGAGGCTGTAAGCTCAATGGTCTCACTTTAAACCCACAGTGACAAGGTCAGCAGGCCTGTAATGCTGCCCAGTGACCACTCATGCCCCTTGTGTCACCTACCACCCTTCTGTCCAAATCTCTCTTTTATGTATCTGTTCTTCTCTGAGTCGCCACTATCCCGATTCTCAATCTCAGCCAAGGACTCATAAGCTCCATCTGGGCAAGTAACAGGCCCCAAGGGTAGAGAAAACAGAGGCCCTGGTCAGAAGGCTCAACATGACACCCAGGGATTTGGGCTTTATTCTCTGACAAGAGGTGGGTGTAGACAGATCTCCACATAGATGGACTCTTTTCTAAGAGACAAATGGGGTGGGTGAGGAAGTTAATATTGGAAGTTAATAATGAGTGACTGGCTGAAGAAAGTGGCCTCAATGGAAGACCAAGTTATAGTTTATGGCTGAATAGTGAGAAGGTAGAGAATTCCAACTTCTCTTACATTCGTGTGTGTGTGTGTGTGTGTGTGTGTGTGTGTGAGTGAGTGAGAGAGAGAGAGAGAGAGAGAGAGAGTGTTTATGTACACATGCCACTGCACACACAAGCTTGCCCATGTGCCATGGCGTACACCTGCTGAGCTCGGAAGACAACACGAGGGAGTCAGCTCTACCCTTCTTTCATGGGGTTCTGGAAACCCAACTCAGGTCATCATGCTTGGAGTAGATACCTTCACAAGCTGAGCCACATCGCTAGCTCCAAGAATTCCAACCTATTAACAGCACAATTATATTCGATTTTAACCCGTGAGCTCTGAAGTGTATTCTGCGAAGTCACTAACATAATGTTAGCGTAGCTGCTTCCTGTTTTGCTGAGACTGTTTTGTGATAATAGTGAAACAGTTAACTCTTGAAGCCAGGGCTTTGGTTTTGAGCAAGCTGACGAATCGCTGTCAGAAGGCACCGAAGCCCTGAGAACAGCAACAGTCCTTCCACCAGGTGGGGAGAGGGGCAAGCGAGTGTACAGAAAATAGTCTAAAACTTCCTACAACTTGGCAAAGGGATCATGTAAATGCTAGAATTCTATCAGTGTGGAAATTTCACCAGTGCATGTATTCATACACAAACATATAGAGACACAGTAAGAAGTAAACACACAGATGTTTCTTAAGAAACCTCAAAGCATCCAAGTTGTGCTCATAACTCACCGTCTGCCTGATCTCTTCCTGGTGCAGGGACACAGAGGATAAAGGGTCTCCTGAGCTGAGAGATACCACATTCACTCACCCTTCACCTCCTTCCTGTATCCTGGGACACCATCTGGGTACTTTAAGAACAGACCATTTTTCTTTGTGGGTGTGTCCCCAGGCAGCAACATTCAGCTCACCTCCAGGGACCTGCTAACTGAGAACAATCTCTTCTTCACAGACACATCCACAAAGTGACTGTATTTACATCTTAGAAGGTCACCTAAGGTACCTCCTGGGTTGCTACTGGGTCCACACAGGAAGCTTTTTAGCCATGAGTCAGAGCAAAAGCGTGCCGATCTTGTGGCAGTGGCTCTTAACCCTTGCACTTAACTACTTGCACAAGGGTGTCGAATCAGAGGCAGCTATAGGTGACTCACAGGTATCAGTACACACTTCGGGGCCTGGCCCTCCCCCACTCAATCACAGTCACTACAATTAGGTCCCAGGTAGCAAGCAGTGTTTTTAAAGCCCTCAGGTGATTGTGAAGCTAAGCAGCCACGAGAAGCAGACCTCACCAGACCTTGCTTCTGGGGTCATCCTGCTCCCCCAAAGTACATGCAGGCCCTGGGGGCAGACTCTCAACTCCCCAGAGAACATTATGCCATCCCAGCAATTGGGGTGCACAATCAACTGTGGAAAGCACTGTCCCAGACATGTCTTGTATCAAGTGGGCAAACTGTGAACCGTGTATGAGAGGGCCAGTCTCTCACCGTAAGGCAGGATTTCTCAACCTGTGGGGTGAACGACCCTTTCAGGGGGGTCACCTAAGACCACTGAAAAACACCGATATTTACAATATGATCCATAACAGTAGCAAAATTAGTTACAAAGTAGCAACGAAAACAATTTTATGGTTGGGGTCACCACAACACTAGGAACGAATAAAAGGGTTGCAGCATTCGGAAGGCTGAGAACCATTGCCTTAAAGCCTACTCTGGCCTACTCATATTAATAAGTATGTATAATTATAAAGCAACCTCCCAGCAACCAGCCTGGACTTTCCCTGAACACGGACAGACTATCAGAAGGAAGCAAGACTTAGTCCCTTACACATCTGACTCATGAGGGGACTCTGCCATAGTGAAGGAAACCACGGAGACATGGAGAAAACTTTTTTTTTTTTTTTTGTCATTTAAAGTTTTCTCTGATGTACAGAATATTTATCTCATCTATACAATAAATTTCTTCTTTTCCACATTTTTTTTTTTTTTTTGAGACAGGTTTTCTCTGTGTAGCCCTCCCTGGCTGTCCTGGAACTCACTTCTGCCTCCCATTAAAGGTATGCACCACCACCGCCTGGCTTTTTCTACAATTTCTTAAGTCAGCAGTCCAATGCAGCAAGCTATCTAATCTTGGAAAACCATAGTTCTTTTGACCCTTTCTTGAATATTTTTCATCTTCCTTAGAATTCCTCTGGTGAAACTAACTAGCCATGCAAACTTCTGGTGATGCCAACCACAGTTAGGACTGCTGTTCTTGGTGAGTTCCTGGCAGATCTTAGCTGGGAGAAACAACCACAGAGACATAGCTGGAGGGCAACTTGAGGGTGCAGCTGAGGGAGCCCCAAGAGCAGCACCGAAGGAGAAGACTCAAGGAAAATCACAGTAAGTGCACATTTATTTGAATTTGATCTCTAAAACTTCTTCACAGAGAATCGGAGGAGAAAGTTAAGCAGCTTTTGCAAAAATGACCACCAGCCTCTGGAAGCATATTCAAAATGAAAACAGGATGAGAGTTCTGGAAAGCAAGGCTATTTAAATGTCAGTTGGATAGAGGAGTTAGCCCTTACTGCAAAGGAGAAGTTGGAAGCAGTTGGAAGTTTTTTTTTTGTTTGTTTGTTTGTTTGTTTTCTAAATAACTGGTTCCTCTGGTTCCCATAGTCAAACACATCAGAGTTTGAAATTTGTAAAAGTTCACCCAAAGGGTTCTTAGATGGAATGTGCCATGCTGGAATCAGGGCTGTGGCAGAGAGTTCTAACTTCAAAGTAAATGTGTGTCTCATCTTTTAATATTCACATTTCTAGAGCTTTGGACCCAGGTTGACCTCCAATTCCTTTTGACCACTGCATCACCTTTTTATTACTAATTTTAGTTTTATACTATACCACCCCATGGGAATTAAGAGATCCAATGTATGCTGTTAAGTTTAAAATGGAAACCAGCAGCATCTTGCCCCCCTTCTCAGCCAACCCAAAGGCACTTTAAACTCTGTTCTAATATTTCATTGCATATACCTAAACATGTATATTCTAAGATTTACTGACATGCTAATCATAGACCTTCATTAATATATTTTCAGATGTTCCATTATATGCTAGCTTTGTCCCCTCCTGGTCATCTATAATAGTCAATCTTTTTTGGAGTCAAGTATGACCAGGGGCACAATGCAGTTTATGTAATAACCAACTGTTATAACAATACTTCCATAACAGCTAGCGGTAGCTGGTGTTTTGACCTCCAACACAACATTACCCACGATTCAGCAAACAAAGGGTTAAAATCTGCAAAGCAGGGCCAGCCTTCAAAATTTGCCTTTACTCTATAGCAGGTCGCTGTTCCAACTTGTCAGTGGCCTGGCTACCAGTTGGTTGTTAAAAATTCTGAATATTGCCTGTAGGTATGGCCACGTAATCATTCTTGCTATTGGAATATAAGTGAAAGTGATGTAGTACACTCCCAAACGCGCCCTTGTTCTTACAATCTAGATAAACACTGGCTGCCCAGCTTTCAACTGTATAGATGTGGGAAAGCCTTCACAGACAGTAGGGGAGTGAGGTGAGGGGGAAGAGGAGGAAAAAAGACTGTGTAAAGAAAGCTGACAGACACACCAACCCTCAAAAGGCTCGCTCATCCTGAACTGCAGCATGGAATAAAAAGCTACTAACTTCTACTAACTACTCCTACTAACTTCTAAATCACAATTTAGGGAGTTTTATTATATTACTGCTCTATAGACTTTTTTTAAGTTTTCTAAGATTAAACTTCTTTTAGTTTACTGAGACAAGGTCTCACTATGTAGCCTTGGCTATCCTGGAACTCCCTATGTAGACCAGGCTGGCCTTGAAGTCAGAGATCCAATTTTCTCCTCCCTCTGCCTAAGTGCTGGGATTAAAGGCACAGCAATCTTTTAACTGGCTCAGCAGTGATTTGCCTCATTGGGACCTTTGTAAACACCATGTGCCCAGCCATTTTCACTTGCTTGTAAGGCAAATTATAATTGCCTTCCACCAATCTCATTTGACAGTTTTTCTTAATCGATAAGCCCTCGGAAATAGCTGGTCCCTCTGAAGGGCATTTTATACTCAGTCAAAGGTGTCAGGCTGCCTGTTTTGTTTTTAACCTGGAAATTCATGTTTCTTCCTCTCTGCCTCTCTGACCTGGACAGCTTCCCTCTAGGGCTGCTAGACTGTTTTAATTGTCATTCTAGAGTGTTCTTTGGTCTTTTGCCTTCTGTTTAGTTACATGTTTCTGGAATACCGTATATTATTCTCCATTTATTCCCACATTTTTTTTTTTATTTAAAAATACCACCCAGTAGCTTTTAGTGAAATGACGCAGAGAATAATTTATTTAGATCTTTAATATGAAGTAATAAAAAAGTTTTAATTCTTTTTTCTCCACTTGATACTTTGTGTTGGCTTTTTTGTTGTTGAAAAAAAATTTCCATCTGAATTTTTAAGGCAGTAATCTAGGGTTTGTTTGTTTGCTGAGACAGGGTTTCTGTGTTATGTAGCTTTGGCTGTCTTAGAACTCACTATGCAGACCAGGCTCACAGATACCTGCCTGCTCCTGACTGTTCCGATTAAAGGTGTCCAAGAATCCGGTGCTGGTGTTAAACCACCTAATGCCATCCTATTTTCAATCTTCTGCATAGGACCCGTTTCCACTATATTATTTAATATATATTCACTCTCTTATTGTATTGCCAGTTTTATAGTGATATGTACATTAGGGGGCGTGTGCGTGCGTGCGTGCATGCGTATGTGTGTGTACTTTCGTGTGTTCTCACTGACTCTTTAGATAATCCTGAAATGAATGCTTTCCAGTTCTGGAAAGTTTTCTTTCATTATTTCTTACATAATTTCCTCCCCTTTATCTCTCTCTACAGTCTCTCTAGAATGTATTATGTTCATGGCATAATACTTTAATTCTAATTTTTCTCCCCTATTTTTCTTTGTTTTTATTTTATTTTATTTTTTTCTGGTTCAGCCCAATGAAATTTTAGGTCACTTGAATGACTTTTTGTCATTGCTATTTTATGGTCAATTTCTATGATTAACGTTTTATTCTCTCATTGCTACTTTTCCACAGTCTCTACTCTTGTGGGAGAAAGTTTCTTATTTCTCTACAGCTTAATATAGGCAGACGAGTTTTCATGCTTATTCCCCTATTCTTCCTGTACTTCTGTCTTCTTTGTGATTATTTTTCTTAATTTTCGTAACCCGTCTATCTAATCACCTGGCTATTTGAGACACAAAATGTGGGAACTGCTCAGTATGTAGAATTTCATTAAACTTCTGTTTTTACTGATCATTTTACCCTTTTCTAGCTTTTTCTTGGTAATTACACAGCCAGAACCTTTAATTTATTTCCATTCTGCAGAGAAAAACAAGTCTAGCCTTAGGATGTTGCTTGAGATAGAAGTAGATTTCTAAGTCCCCCCTGAGGCTTTCAAACAGTCCTGCATCTGGAGGCTTCTGTCTGCCTCATGGCCTCTGCTTCCAGAGCCTCTCCAGATTCTAGTGATAAAATGGATGCTTCTTCCCAGTATTCACCCCAACCCCTCAGGACACGTAGGCGCCAGTTTTCTCCTGCACACTGTTTGTCCTTTATCTCCTGACTATCTGCAGCTGTCTCCCTACTGTTGCCTCTTTTCGTGGTCACCATCATTACATATCTGTTAATACTGGATCTGGAGGCCTCCCGAATTCTTATGCATCAAGGCTTAGCTGTCATTCAGTGCAGTGGGACTATTCAGAAGCCATGGGAACGTGGGGCGTTGTGAAAAAAGCTGGGTAACTGGGGTGTGGTTTTGAGGGTGTATCGGACCAAGAGCCCTGGTTCTTTCTCTCTGTGCTTCCTGCCCACCAAGAGAAGGGCTTCATACCAGGCCGTGTTCCCCATTCCTTTGAACCAGGCCCAGAGACAGCATGACTGACTAAGGATACTGAAACCTCTGAGATGATGAGCCAAAGCAAACCTTTCTCTTTTGAAGTTTATCTCAGGTTATTTTCCCACAGGGATATCAAATTAATGCTGCATCTCAGGAAGGGCTGTGGGTAAACATGATCAGTCCACCAGATTGTCATACTAACTACTAACTCAATTTCATAGGCAGAGGAACTACCACCGAAGCTTGGTCTTTCTTATTCTATTGACACGCCGAGTTTTGCTGAAGGCATTTGAGTAACTATTAGCTGCCCAGTCATCTTATTATTTTTCAAGATGTGGGAAAAGTCTTTTCTTTTTTAATCACACACACAAAATTATTCAAGTGAATCATAATTCAGATGCAGTGGCTCACACCAATAATTTCAGCCCTTGGGGGTACAAAGGTAAAGGTGCAGATTCAACAACAAGATTTACTTAATAAGTTAACTTAAGCAAATAAGTTAAATAAAGAATTCTTTTCCAGGTAGCACAGAAGACTCTTAGTCTGTTAATTTGTCAGTTTACTCTTAAAATATTATTTATGGCACTAGATTATTTTTCCATTATTGAAAAATGTATCTTTTTCATATAATATGTTCTGATTATGGCTCCCGTCCCCCAACTTCTCTCTATATCCCCTCAATCCGAATCCACAACCTTCCTGTCTATCCTTAGAAAACTAACAGACATGTCAAGAATAATAATACAATAAAATAAGGCAAAAGCAAATGAATTGGACTAGGACAAAATAAACAAGCAACAAAGAGTTAAAGAAAAAGCACAAGAAATATGTATAGACACAGAAACACATGTTTATATACACGGGCACCCCATAAAAACACAAAGCTAGAAGTTATAATATATGCGCAAAGGACCTGCAAGTTTAAACACACGCATGCACGCACGCACACACGCGTGTGCACACACACATACATACATACACGCACACACATCTACCTATCTAGTTGGGACTATAGTGGGGAATGTCTTTAATCCCAGCACTCAGGAGCAGATGGGCGGGCCAGTTTCTGATTTTGAGTCTAGTTTAGTTAACAGAGTGAGTCGCAGTACATCCAGGGCTACAAAGAAAGACTCCGTCTTGAGAAAACAATACATAGATTTTTTTTTTAAAAAATTAAAAAAATTATGTCCTGACAAAGCATTTGTGGCCCTAGATCATCATTAAAGGTAATATGTGGCTTTTTGTGCAATAAAGCTTTTTCATGGGAGCCTTCTTGCCACTTCATGTCTACCTTACGATGAAAGGTACCTGCCTTGATACTGTTAAGTGTTTTCTAAGAAGCTGTTCTCACATCCAGGGAATTATAGCCTTTTTATTCTCATCTAACGAACACAAATTGGAGACACTAAAAGATTTCAACCTTTAAGGATAAAATCCAAATTCACGGCTACATGGACAAATAAAGTCCAAGAATGACTAGGAAGTAAAACACGAATGTTGCATCTTTGGTCTGACTCCACTCAAAAGGAACATACTCCAACCTGTCAAAACTTAATACACGCCTTCCGCTCTTATTCAGGACTCCCCCAAAGAACAAGTAAACAGAACAAGCATCTAACAGGATAGACGTTTCCCCATGTGGAAGAAATTAAATGGGTTTAGTTCTTGAGGTGGTAATTATATGGATGCTAGCTTTTCACAGTTTGTTAATGTGTACATTTACACTTCAAACGTTTTCTGTATATGTATTACATTTTATAATTTAAAAAAAAAAGGTCTCAAAAAGCCAAAAAGAAGAATACATAAGGCAGAAATCCCACTTGTCAGGAAATATACGGCTTCAATCTCACGTAGCCAGTCTGGCATGGATAAAGAAGGAAAGCTGCCATCACTAACATAAAAGACTAAACCGATGTCCTGCCAAATTTCAACAGTTGTCTGTGCTATTTGTTCAGCATAGCTACTTGAAGAGGATGATCAGAGACTAGGTTGGCACTGCATTTCCTATGGTAACACTGACACCTTGACGTTTGCATAACACTATTTATTTACAGAGTTTTAACATCGAATCCACAGAAGATACATCAAATGTGACTCTCTACCAGCAAACCGGAACTGTTAACAGAACGAGTGAGTTAACAGAACGAGTGAGCTGTCAGTGTAACTTGTCTTAACATTCAAGGACCTGGGTTCGAGTCCCAGAACTGGGGTAAGGGGAGGGCAGCAGCAGAGATTACAAATAGTGAAAGAATCAGTTGAGAGAGGATGTGAGTTGGGGTGGGGTAGTGTCATGAACACATGTATACATGCATGCACAAGCCCGATAGGGGCTTCTTAAAATGTTTTGTGGAGAAAGCTTTCCAAATTTCCAAAGTTCTGAGTTCTTGACATCTGTGAGTTTCCTGAGATTCCCACAGAGGAGGAGCGTTCCACTAAGTATGGCTGTGGAAGTGATTACAAAGGGCCCAGGCTAGCTGTCCTCAGCATTGCACGCACATCTAGTTGATGTAGTAATACTTCATCAGAGGTCAAACTCAGATGCATGTAAGGAGCAGACAGTCAATAACCTTATACAAAGAAACTGATATCCTTTTTGGTGCAAGAGGTTTCCAAATAAGGGGTACCCTCAATGTATCTTCCACAATCCATTTCTCTTCACAGAGCAATTTATTTGGTGTATGACTGCCATGGGTCTGATTCATGGGTCCCAGTTCTCAAATAGTGGGGTTTGGGGGGGAGGAAAAAAGTTTTAAACGATTTAAACAAAGATATTAAGTGTGGTATTTAGCGCATTTTTCTTTCTACATGAGAAGTAAAGACACTTAGGTGAGATTTGAGTCAGCGGACCCTTCAGTTACTTTGCCAGAGATTCTAACTAGAATTCAGAAATCCCAGGTTTTATCAGTCCCAGCTCAGCCCTGCATGTCTGGGATCCTCTCACGTTTGTAGTACTTCCTCATCTTTTAAATGACATAATAACCTTCTCTTCCCTGCCCTTTCTCTTTTAATCCTGTGGGCTAAATGCTAAGACAGACTTCGATGCATATATTCTCTGCTTGCTGGACAGATATTCACACTGACAGATGACTGCTGTGATACTCTAGCCTCACAGTTCTCGAAGACTACCTACCAGCTTTCTTCTTCCAACGGCCTGGTCCTCTCCTCATCCTTTAGTTCAGCTTCACTTGAGGTTTTTTCTCTTTTTTTTAAATCCTAACTCACAATGGATCACAGCATAATTAGAAAAACCTGAAAATTCCTCGTGCCTTTCCCTCTCTAGCCCCCCAGACCTTCCCCTTCTCCTCATTCTTGCTGCCATTACATTGCAAGTGCTCCTGTTTCCTCTCCCAATCACCCCTCTCCATTTTCACTTGTCCTTGACTGAGTGACCACAGCGGGTTGGCAGTTCAGAGACAAACAAGCCATCTCTACTTCCAGTGTTCTGGGCAATGCTGGAGGAACCCATCAGCACAGGAGTGATGTTTCCTCCACAAGGACAAGCGACTTCTCTAGTTCTCTTTGCCTTTTGATCTCCTGATGATGTAAGCTTTCCAAACATTTCCCACTCCCCCTCAGTTTCACATCTCACTCTTAATTTTTCAACACATCAACGAAAGATGACCAATCCATTTCAAAAGAAGCCCGTCTACAAACTACTCTGGAATCCAGAATCCATCCTGCCTTGCTCTAACTTTTTAATTGCATAGGCTATGGTTCTAGAGAAATGTAATGGCATGTACCCATCACTATAGTATGACAGCACACTTCCCACAAACCCTCCACGTTCTTCCTCTTCATCCCTCCCTGCACACCAACCCCCGGTAACCGGATACTGTCTCCACAGTGGCTCCTTTTGCAGAATGACATTTAATCAAAGCCATGAAGGCAAGGAATACTTTAATAGGTATAATTTCTGATATTTTTCTTCCATGAATTATACCTTTGCAGTCCTATTATAAAAACAAAAACAGCCAAACTAAAGTTATCAGCATATCCCCCTCTGCTGTTTTCTAACAGTTTTATACGACTAAATTTATGTTTATGGCTCGTTTTGAGTTACCTTTTGCTAGTTTTCACATAGAGCCCAGTGGTCCCAGCGCTTGCTGAACAGGCAATGCCCCATCGCATTGCCCTTGTTCCTTGACAGTGATCAGTTGATTGATTCTGTGGGACCTCAGGAGCCCTCCTCTCGATTCTGCTCCACTGACCTGCGTGTTTAACCTCTCGTCAATGCCACACTGCCTTGATCACCACATCCTTAAGTCTTAAAGCCAAGTAATGTCAACCATCCAGCTCCATCCTTGAGTACTGTGCTTGCTTTCCTATGTAAACTCTAAAATTAATTTATCAATGTCCATAAAACGACGAGTGGAATTTCATTTGAGATTGCACTGAATTTATAAATCAAGTTCAGAAGTCCTGACGATACTGAGTCTCCCTATTCACAAACATGAAATGTCTACTTAACTTTCTCCGATTTCTTTCAATACTGTTCACTTATCACACAGACCTAACACCTCTTAAATGTAGACTTAGAACTCAACATTTCACTTCTTTTGGTGTGCTAATGAAAACTGTAAAGTTTGTCAATGAGTTAGTATCATCCGAGGAAAGGGGACTTCAGTTAAGAAATGTTTCCATCAGAACATCATTTCTGTGGGGCAGTTTCTTAACAGATGATTGATTTGGGAGGGCTTAACCAACTGTAGGAGATACAACCCTTGGGTAGGCGGTCCTGGTTTATCTAAGAAAGGTGGCTAAGCAGAACATGGAGAGCAAGCCAGGAATCAGTACTCCTTCAAGGCTTTGATCTCTCCCTCCAGATTCCTGGTCAAGTTCCTGCCCAGACTTCCTTCATGATGGACTGTGACCACCAAGTGTAAGGTGAATTAAACCCTTTCTTCCCCAAGGAGCTTTTGGTCATGATGCTAATCACAGCAACAGAAACCTAACTAGGGACAATATTGTTAACTGCAAATCAGTCTACCAAAGGACTCGGCAATCCCCCTCTTAGACATATACCCACATTCACACAACAAAGACATGTGCTCAACTATGTTCATAGCAGCATTATTTGTAATAGCAAGAACCTGGAAGCAACCTAGATGCCCCTCAACTGAAGAATGGATAATGAAGATGTGGCACATTTACACAATGGAATACTACTCTGCAGGAAAAAATAATGGAATCTTGAAATTTGCAGGCCAGTAGACAGAACTTGAAGAAACCATCCTGAATGAGGTAACCCAGTCACAAAAAGAGGAACATGGTATGTACTTGCTCATATATGGATTTTAGACATAGAGCAAAGGATCACCAGCCTGTAATTCATACTGCTAGAGAAACTAGGATACAAGGAGGATTCTAAGAGGTTCATATAAGGTCTCTCACAGAAAGGGAAAGGGACAAGATCTCCAGAGCATATGGGGAGTGAGTGGAGAGGGAACTAGGAGAAAGAGAAGGGGAGGAGAGGAAAGCACGTGGGACTGGGAAGATTGAGTCAGGGGAGGAATAGACGAGAGGAGAGAGAGACCATAAAAAAGGAAGCCATTATAAGTTTGAAGAGAAAACTGAACCTAGAGAAATGTCCAGAGACCTACAAGACTGACCCCAACTAACAATTTGAGCAACTGTGGAAAGGCTACCATAAATGCCCTTCCTGGATAATGAGATCAACAACTAACTTAACCACCATCATGGAGCCTTCATCTAGTAGCTGTTGGAAACAGAAGCAAACACCCACAACTAAACACTGAGCCGAACTGGAATCCAGATGCAGAGAGGGAAGACAAGACCAGGCTACAGAAACACATAGAGACAGCTGACCTGAACAAGGAGGAGCTAACAGGCCCCCAGACTGATAGCTGGGAATCCAGTATGGAACCGACTCAGACCCCCTAAATAAGGGTCTCAGCTAGAAGGGCTGAGCAGTCTAAGGGACCTCAGACAGTGGAACCAGGAAGTATTCCTGGTGCACAAAAGGACTTTGGGGGCACATCCACCATGGAGGGATAACTGCCTTAATCTAGAGACAGAAGAGAGGGCATAGTCCCTACTCCAAATGACTTGGCAGATTTAGATGATCCCTCCTGGAGGGCATCACCGTACATATGGAGTGGGGGGGTGTCAGGGTGGTCGGGAGCATGAGAGGGTGGGAAAGAGGGAGGGAGGGGAAACTGGGATTGATATGTAAAAAAACTTAAGAGGGGTGCTAGTTAAATAGCTTAGCCAGTAAATGTGCTCACAGCCAGGCCTGGTAGGTAAGTGTAAGTTTGGTCCCTGGGACCCCTATGGTAGAAGAAGAGTTGACTCCTGCAGGCTGTCCTCTGACCCCAACCACAGGGCATGGCACATACTACCTCACCCCCAAAACACATACAAACAAAACTATAACTTAAAAATTCTTTAAAGAATGGGCATTGTTTGTCCAAATAGTATCCCACAATTCAAAATTCAATCAGTATAACAAGTATAGGTAGACTGTCAATCTGGATGTGAGGTTACCTTTACCTGCTCCTGTACTTCCAGCCTGAGAATGCCTGGTGCATTAATTTTCTTCCTACTCCACCCCCTCCATGGGAAGCCACCCCACCCACAAACACTTGGACATCTTCCTTCCCGTCCTTGCTTGTCTGGGACAGTGTTAGGGATTGCATTCAGACACTTACACATTAAAAGCAAACATTCTACCAGGGAACTAATCTCAAAGCCAGGATTTTGTTTTCAGGGAATCTTCATCCACTGTCTCTCCAATATTCTCAAGCATATATTCCCAGTTTTACCAGCCTACCTTAATGATGCCCTCCATTATCTCTAATTTTAATAACACTGCGCACTGAGGGATTCCATCAAAGAATGAGCATATTTAAGTTCTGACTTATAATCACCTCCGTCCATCTGACCCATGTTAATGGAGACGCTTTGCTACAGCTCTTCCTATGTGTTTTAATAACTGCCAATACCACCCCAGATTGTTATTCTGTTTGTCTTCTCCTTCATCCAATTAGCCAGCAAGTGCTGTTGCATTCCTGCCTATGGCAGCTCACTCATCTACCCATCCCTGAGTCCAGTCTGCACTGCTGCTTTTCTGGAAGCTATTGTAACAGTTCCTCATAGGAAGCTACATTGCTCCCATAGCCTTAAAATGTAACTTTTGAGAACACCACCCTGTACTTAGCATGCCTTTGATGCTCTCCACTACAAACCCAACAGACTTCGTAGCCCTAATGTTTCCATGTGTCCCCTTTCTCATTAACCTCTTCTAGTCCCTCGGCCTTCAACTCAAGCACATTTCTTCCCTTCTGGATATGGTCCTTCAAATCTCAATACAAGTCGGTCCCCAAATCTCTGCCAGAACTACTCCCACTCCCATGTAATCTTTAAGGTCTTGTGCCAAATCATCCATGTCCTCCTCAAATTTTCTGTCTAGTAATAGATGTGTTCTTGTTCCTAAAATCGCCATGTGTTTTCTTTACAACCCTCTGACAGGCTGTGACACAGCCTTTGGTTATCTGTCATACCCTCTCTATGTAACTTGAAAGGCTCGCACAGCCCGATTAACTCACATACTTCTTACATTGTCTTTCACATAGCAAACTAAGAGAATGTTCAAGTTAATCTACATCATGAATAGAATACAAATGGACTTAATTTATCAATGTTAATTAAACAAATTCTTAGGAGGCCTAGAAATGAAGCACTTTTTTTTTTCAGTTCATAACATTACTTTGGGATATTGGGATCACTTTACTTAAACATGCACAAATGTAACTGATTCCCAAAACCAGAGCTGGGCTAGACCTTGGGGGTCATTTAATCCCTCTGTGTCAGCCCCATAGCTGCCTAAATGTGTAGTTGGCAGCAGTTACCATTTGTTTTATTTCTCTTATTTTTATTTATTTATTGATTTTTCGAGACAGGGCTTCTCTGTGAAGCATTGTAGACCAGGCTGGCCTCGAATTCAGAGCCTCCCAAGTGCTGGGATTAAAGGCATGTGCCATCACCACCCAGCTGTTTATTTCTTATTTATTTATTATGTACTTTTGAGACCAGGATCCACCTAGTACAGGCTGGCCTTAAACTCACTATGTAGGCAAAGATGACTTTGAGTTCCTTATCCTCATGCCTCAACTTGCCAAGTCCTGAGATTACAGGTGTATATACCACCACACCATCTTCCAGTTATCACTCATTAAGAGCTTGGTATTTACCAGGTTCTTATACACTACGCCAGACTCACTCAATCCCTTGGTGTATGCGGAGTCAACACCACCACTCTCTACACCACACACATGGTAGAGATGAGAGTTAGAGGTAGAGCTGAGGTTCAAGCTTTTCTACTGACCACTGTTCCAGACATCAGACCCACTACACGGCCTAACTTCTCTCCTGCTATGTCTCCAGATACTAATTAGACTAACTCAGTGGAAACACACACTCAAAGTTTCAAGCCATTTTATTGTAACTTAAAGACATTAAAACTATGATGTAGCTTTGTCACTATAAAACTGTGAAGCTGGATCTTATTTGCCAGAAAACTTCTTTCCCAGTTTTTATTTCATACATACATACATACATTTTCCCCAATGGAAAAGTCATTTGTCCAACCGCATTCAGCAAGTAGTTGCTGAATCCCTTAGATGTGGGACACGGGAAGGTACACATGTAGGCATGATTTTACTCCCCGAGGGTTCATAAGCAAGAGGTGTTAGGGGTGGGAGCAATCCCTCTCCACCTGTTGGTTCGCGGAATAACCCAGGGGGCGCCCAACGACATAAACTCCAGATCTTGGTTCTAATCCCAGCTCCGAATCTTGAACAAATCATTTCACTGCCTTAGTCTCTTCAGAGAGGGACCTGGGAAAAAGGAGGAAGGTAGCCCAGCAACTACAAGCTCTCTAGTGGCAGTGGCGCTAAACTGCCATGTTCTCTGAGCTCAGTCTTGAAGTTACACTTCCAAAAGTGACCATAGTTACTACAAGACGAGGAGAATGGAAGGGTGACCACTCCCATTCAGCAGTGGACTGTGGAAAAACTGAGTGCCGGAGGTCCTGCTACAGGATCAAGGCTGAATAACGTGACTCAAAGTTTATTTTTTATACTAATATACTTTATCAAGGTAGTGCCCTTGGGAGTATTAAATACTACATTCAATTCTTCCTTTCATAATATTGATGACTTATAGCTTAATCCTTTTAATATTCAATCGAGAAGTTTAAATTTAAGCAATATCTTTTACATATTTCTCTGTGGCATTACCAACATTAACAAGTTAGAGTTAGGGCCTCTAACAGAGGCTTTGGGTTTGTTTAAATTAGCACTATATTACTATGGACAGTATACAGTTAGCAGGAAAGAGGAATGGAGAAATACCCGTGTTTCAAATGAGTGGAAACATACTGGCCAGCGATGATTTAACTGTTTGCACTCCCCTTTTCAACTAGTCCCTGTATGTTCAATGGTTTGCTCACTTGGTAAGGCACGGTAGTTCCTTAGCCTCACATGCTTCTTCATGCTAAGCATTGCAAGACAGGATGCTTACGGGTTTGTCATGCTGTGCTGTTAACAGCCTGAGGAGAAATACAACCGATCACGAGAAAATGACAACAGCAAAGAGGAAATCAGAAAAGAAGAAATCAGAACAGCACTGTATTGGTTGCTTGCCCACCAAAGGCAATGAGTTGCAACTGTCGCCATGGTCCTGGCAAGAACCAGGAAAACAATTTATTCATTCAGTATGCCAACAAACATAGGGTGCCCCAAATATATATGAGGCTTAAAAAATTCTAGTATAGAATAGTATGGAAATTAATAAACGGGTAAAGTTCTCCGTTCTCTCCCCCATGGAACTTACATCCTTGTAGGGCAAGAGCAGACCTACAGAACGCTTCAATAAAAATATTATTAGCGATTAGGAGCTATGAAGGAAAAAGGACCATCGAGAAGTTGAGGGGGGAGGGGGCGACGACACCAAGAACTAAGTGAGTAAAGTCATCTAGAGTATTTGTGGGTCCTGCCACTAGAGGTGAGCCCCAAATGAGAAAATTTTGCTCTAGAGTCTTCCAAACGCGGGGTGGGGTGGGATGGGGATGAGTCAAGTTAGCGGTTAAGAATGATGACAGTAGGAAACATTCTGTATTCATGAATGAAAATCTAGAAGGCCTTTTAAAACTTAAAAGAAAAAAAAACAAGCTAATTACCATCTACTTAAGGGACCGATCAACTTTTTAAGGTTCTGCTAATTACTCGAAAACTACTGAAGTTGACTCAATTACTAGAAGCCTTTCCAAGCTAGAGACCTCCTTCACTTGTCACCATTGAAATTCTGAATGAGAGTGGACCTGGCCCTGCAGCGAATCAGCGCCTCCTCTGCCTCATTATCGCAGCCAGGTGGAATCTGGTTACCCTCCCACAAAACACCAAGGCGGGCTGGGGAAGGTGGGGGAGCCCGACACCCTCAAAGTTTAAAACACAAAAACCTGCCGCCCAATCGCAGGGGCTCCCCCCGCCCTCCCAGGCGGCATCCCTCGCAGAAGGGCCGCTCTCCAGGGTCGCAGGCCCACGGCGAGTACGCGCGCGCGCGGTGCCCGCGTGAATCATCGGAGCGCGATCCGCCGGGGCGATGATTCATTCACCGCTCCGGAGCTCGCGGCCACACGTCCCCGGCGTACTATGACGGCCGCACACGCAGCTTCCTTAATATTAAACAAATGTCTCAAAGTACAGAGACGCCTGCAGCGAGAAACGCCTAGAGCCGGACGAGGTGGCGGGGAGCGAGCGTCCCGGGGCGCGGTGGGCAGGGCTGGTTCCCCCCCCCCCGACCCCCGGGGCGCGCGGTGGCGCACAGGTGGGTCCCCGCCGCCCTCGCCGCCGCGTTCCCGCTCGCCCCTCTGCTCTCCGTGGCATCTTATATAATAGCCCGAGCCAATCCGAACGGAAGCAGGGCGCGAGCTGCCGGGGCGGCCGGGCAGAGGCGCTCAAGCCCCGAGCCCGAGGGGCTCCCCACGCAGCTCCCACGAAAGGGGGGGAGGCCCGAGCGCCCGCCCCACGCGTCCCCTCGCGAAGGCGCTCGGCCGTGGCCGGTCCCCTTCAGGAAGCCGCGAGCGTCACCAACTGCGTCAGCTTCTTCAAACACCGTGCCCTGTCTCTCTCCAGCCCGGGAGCCGCCGCCGCGGGGCCAGGGCCGCGGGCCGTGCTGGCAGGCGCGTCTCGGGGGAGGACAAAGTTCCCGGGGACCCTCCCGTCGCCCGCTCGGCCCAGCCGCGCCGTCCTCACCCGTGCCCTGGCAACGTGGGCAACTTGGGACCCCCCGGCGGCGCGCGGCCCCATGCAACCGGCTGAGCTCGCGAGGCTCCCGCGGGCAATCTAGCCCAGGGCCCAGCGGAAGACCAGCCGCGCTAGAAAGTTCCCAAAGCCGGGGAGCCACCACCGGGGTCCCCGAGCATCGCTCTTACCTAGCTCTCGGGAGGCCACGTTCCGGGCGGGCCGCACGGGGCGCGTGGTGCACGAGCGCGCGCGCGTGGGGCGGTAGGTGAGCAGCCCGCGCGGGCGGGGGCGGAGCAGGGCCGGGTGGAGGGGTGCGAGCCGCGCGGGCGGGGGTCCGGGTGGCCCAGCGGCGGGAGGGCGTGCTGGCGCGCGGGAGGGGCGGGGGGGGGGGAAGGACGACAGCAGCCGAGCCCGCGGTGACGGTGGCGGTGGCGGAGGCGGCGGCGATGGGCGCGGGGCGAGCGCGCCAAGGGGGCGGAGGAGTTGCCAGAGGGTTTGTTTACGCATTGCTGCCCGGCTCGGGGCACAGCCCGCACTCCCTGATTGGACACAAACTGGGGCACAGCCTCTCGCCGCCGCCCGCCAGGCCTTCTGGAGCAGCCGCCGCCGCTGCGTAGCTCCCGGAGCTCTTGCCGGGCACAGCCCACCGCAGTGCCCCGGCCTGGAAGGGAACGGTCCGGGCGGCGGGCAGGGTGGGCGTGGAGCGAAGCGGCCGCCGGGCGCTCGGAGTAGCCCACCTGTAGTGGTGCGACCTTGGCAAGGAGAAAACTTGAAACTTCTCTGGCTTGGAGGCTGCTTCTGCTCCAGCGACTGATTCGATGCCCCCAACTCCATCCCCTCCACGGCCACCCATGCTTCCACAGGAAGCTTGCCCTTGAGCAGATAGAAAAGCAGCTCAAATATCAGCGTGTCTTTGGTCAAGTCGAGGCTTCTTATAGAAGCTGGCCGTGGACACTCACAGTTCTTTTCTGCCTCCTGCTTCCCTGATTTTAATTTCACATCTTCCACATGACATTCAGAAGTTGTCCTCCCAGAAGTGACCTCCTCACCCTGGTGCTGAGCATCTGGTGCTGAGCATCCTCCAAGGACTTCACATGGTCTCAGCTTCCTTTACGGGGCGGACCTCCACACCTCCTCACTACCGACCAACTGTCACCTCAGAACCTGTGTCTAAATACCATGCCTTGAATGCTGTGGTAGATTTGCATTGCCGGGATCATGTTCTGTTCTCTGCCAGAGAGCATCAGGATTCCCTCTTCCTGGGCAGATGTTCCCAGACTCGGCTCCCTTCTCCCACTATTTGTATTTAGTCTTCTGGACGTTGTGGCGACTGACATCAATCCGACCTAGGGATCAGTCATGTGCCTATGCTGTCTGTGTACACACCCACTTTCATTCTGTAGCTTTCTTAAGGAACAAGGCCAGGTTTTAGCAGGGCTCCAGCAGTTGGGAGAAAGGGAAACTAAAAAGAACCGGTGTGTTGTCTTCGTGTCTTCCATTCTGCTGGGTCCGAAGCACTTGGGGTCTCTGGAGAACCGAGAGCACAAACCTCATCTTGTCAAAAGCAAGAGCTTCAAACCCCAAGCGTGTCCTCCATGTTTCCTGTCACTGTATTCACTCTCCACATGTAACTGTATACTCACATGTGCCTCTATACTCACAGCCGGCCTGAGTGGAACATGACTGAGGGCTGCAGAAGTGTCCCCAAGACAAGGCCCATGGTGGCCAAAGTGAATAAAATAAGTAAATCATGAGGCAAAGTGTTTTCACAGATGATTAGGGACCCTGAGAGCCCTCCAGTCCTGATGAAGTTCATGGATTCATCTGTGACCGATGAAACATTGCTTTTGTTTCGTGGGATGGACCCTGGTCCTCCTTGACTCCCGGGATGCCTGGATTTCTTTCTCTAGGTATGCTGTATATAGACCCATTGGGGAAACACCTAAACTCTGGAGGAGCATCAGATGAGCGTTTTCTCTCTCAGATAATTCAAATCAGTTACAAAGGCAATGCAAGAACTGCAAATGCCACCAGGGGAGGGTGAGTCTACCCTGAGATTGGTAGCACCTAGAAGCAACTTCTCCCGTAGGGTCCAGAGCAGTGGAGTAGAAATCACGGAATGCAGCCTCTCCTGGAGATGCTCTCAGAGCAAAGGGTCCTCCCCCCTATCCTTTCTTCTCAACCTCCGCAGTCACCACGTGGAGAAAGCAGAAGCTAGAGCACATGTGGCAAAGGCTCACACATGACAGGTATCAGGGAAAGGTGGAGCCGAGAGTATAGTGATGAGTGACAAGCGCCCCAGGCTGGGGTGAAGCGCTGGTTTGCCTCTGGGACTCACCCTCCAGGTCAGTTTCTGCAGTGTAGCCAAACATTCCACCTCCCGCCAGCCCCTCCAGCCCTGGCACTTTGTTCTCCCCCATGTTTCTTTGCTTCCATTCTCTTTCTAGTCCTCTCTTTTCCGTTGTGACTTCCTTCGGCTTTCTTTTTGCCATCCCCTCTCACTTGTCTCTTTGAGTTTCCTTCCCGCCTCCTCCTAACTCTCCCTCTCCCAGTTCTTATCATACCATCCCTGTGGCTGTGGTATGAAAGACCTGCTTCCCATTAAGGCATTCAGAGTAGGCACCCCTGAATTGTCAACCTTGCACACACAGTGCTAGACAGTTTGTATATGTCATCTTGCTTAATCTTCACCATGCACTCATGGGTCAAGCACCACTGGGTATAATTTGGTGGCTTGCCTATTCTCTGTCACAAAGGAGACTTTGTTTCCGCAAGTCACTGTCCTCTTCCTGTTCCTGCTAGGAGTTCCCTCCTCACTTTCTTATCCTACACATTTTCCTCTCATTATCAGAAACACCTCCCCAAGCCCCAAATTCCAACAGTCCAGTACATCATTTTTAGCCTACAAAGATTCCCAGCGGCTACTGGAGGAGACAGCATTCAGGCTTTTGAAGGGTGGATAAAATTAAAAAGCTGGAAATTGGTCAAGGAAGAGCATTTTTGGTGAACAGGAACTATGATCCAATTCAGCCTACAAGATTTCAGTACCTGAACATCAAGGTGATTAAACAGGGCCATTAAAGTCTACCCATATTCAAATCCCTTCTTTGATAAATGTTGGATTGCATGACCTTGAGTTTACATGTGGTTAAGTGTCTTCCTCAACATAGTAGGGAAATGACGTCATGTACTTCTGAGGCTTTTGTGAAAAATAAACACATATAAAACAATCTATGGTGAATTTGGACAACAATAACAAAAACAGCCATAGAGTAAGTAACTTAAACAGCAAATGGTTGTTTCTAAGAGTTCTAAAGACAGAAGTTGGGCACCAGGGTATTGTTGCAGCCAGAATTCTGTGAGAATACACCTCCTGTCAGGACTGGACATTGTCACCTCCTTGAATCTTGGCAGTGGAGAGTGAGAGATATACATTGAGATTCTTTTCTTCCTTTTTGGTTTTGGGGTTTATTTTGTTTAGTTGGTTGGTTGGTTGGTTGGTTGGTTGGTTGGTTTTTCAAGCCCTGGCTGTCCTGAAACTTGCTCTGTAGACCATGCTGGCCTTGAACTCACAGAGAGATGCCTGCCTTCCAAGTGCTGGGATTAAAGGTATGCACCGCCCCCCCCCAGCATATTAGAATCCTTCTCATGAGGGCACCCATCTCATTCTCAAAAAGCTCACCATTACCACCAAGCTCTTCCCAAAAGCTTCACCTTCAATACCATCACACCAGATGAGGATTCCAAAAGGTGAAATTTGAGGACTCACAGATACTCTGCATTATGAGTATGGAGCACAGTGACTAAGAGGTAGAACTCAAAATATATAGATGCTTATTATTATGTTTCCCATGCCATCAGGCTAGAAGATGCTAGAATGAGCCACAAGCTTTTAAAGCCCTGACTGAACATTTCTGATACTAGGAGTTCCAGTGTATAGTGCCTTTTGATGCCACTCTGCTAGTTTGCTGTTTAAAGAGGGACTCAGCCAGGAATGGTGGCACACACCTTTAATCCCAGCACTTAGAAGGTATGCAAGTGAATCTACCAGGCCAGCTTGGTCTACATATGAGTTTCAGGACAGCTGGGTCTATGAAATGAGATCTTATCTCAAAAAACAAAACAATAGCTGAGCATTGGTGGTGCATGCCTTTAATCCAAGCACTTGGGAGGCAGAGGAAGGTGGATCTCTGTGAGTTTGAGGCCAGCATGGTCTACAGAGCAAATTCCAGGATGGGCTCCAAAGCAATACAGAGAAACCCTGTCTCAAAAAACCAAACCAAACCAAAACAACAAAAAGGGTCTCAGTTGTATTTCTAGCTTCAATTCTTCTGTTTCCTCATCATCCCTGGCTGCTCTGGCATACTAAAAAATCCCAGGAGGAGATAGGGAGCATAAAAATGAGTATGAATGTTTCATAACCAACAATAGTTTCCAAATTCTAATATAGCAAAACTTAAGTAATTTACATTTCAGAAAACTAAAAAAGTCATTGAATTCGAGGTGTTTGATTCATAGTACTCCTAGCCTGTGTAGTATTGAGCCCACCAGCTCGAGAGAAGGTGCATAGGAGATTCACCGGGACCATGAAAATGCCTTCAGACTGTCTTGTCTATCACAGATTACTCTCTTCTTCTCTTAGTCCCTGGTCCTACTGTTCAAAACTCCCCTAACCCCACATGGATTATGTAGCCCACTGTCAGAGCACAAACATCTTGAGACAATGAACCGCTTGACCTTTTAGCAAGATGCTAGCTCAGTATTGGGAGTAAGACAGATGCTACAGTTGTGGAGCAGCCTGGCATGAGCAGTGGCATACACTCTGAAGGAATCTCTTCCTCCTGGTCCTTCAGATCATGTCTCCTCGGGTGACTGTAGTGGCTAGATTGTGCCCTACTCCACTAATTTATCAAAAAAAAATTCAATTTCTGAGTGTGGGATAAATGCAATCTGTAATATAAAGAACATTTGAAGACATTTATGTAAATCAAAGCAATAATTTAAGAGGGTTAGTAAGGCATTTTCTAGCCATTGGACTTTTTGAAACATCTTCAAACCAACAATACAAACCTTATCCAAAAGTAAAGGGTACTTAACTATCTCCATTAGATGCTATCATAAGTACAGAGCTTTCTCACTTCTACACATGGCTATATTATTCTGTCAAAGTTAGTTCTTAAAAGACACATTTTCCCTTAATTTTAAAGTCTGTAATTGTTCCACTTTTCCCTATTCTTCAAAACCAAATTTATAATTCAATACTTAATCTGTAAAAGCTACATTATATCTCCCCAACTTTACTTATATGCCTTTTCTGGGAAGCTGGAAGGAAGCAAAAGGCTTAGTTCTAGATCAACCACTCATTTCCTTAAAAAGAAATCGAGACACAAGAAAATGAGAGTGGCATGATAGCTCAGTGGGTAAAAATGCTTTGTTGCCAAGTATAGCAACTCCAGTTGCATTAATGGGACCTGTATGGTGGAAGGAGGGAACTAACGCCCACAAATTGTCCTCTAACCTCCATGTGCAAGCTGTGATATGTCTGCGTGTGTGTGTGCGCGCGTGTGCAGACATGTACACATCCGCACAGAGAGAGAGGGAGAGAGAGAGAGAGAGAGAGAGAGAGAGAGAGAGAGAGAGAGAGAGAGAGAATAAAAGGGTAAAACAGACTGTGGCAATAGTGGCAAAACCTACCTCTCGTTGTCAGAGCACACGCTCATGCTCTGTGTACTTACCAGGTGTCTTTGAAACATACCTGGAGATGGACCACATTGCCAAAATGATTCCCCAGTTGCCTACTTCTGATAAGAACAGATACTACAGTTTAGCCAAAAGGTGGAGAAGTGATAATTGCCTATTTCTATCTCACTACCCAGCCACCGGGGCCCTTCTGAATGGAGGTGGGTGACCTTTGTCCCTCCCTTCTCTTTATGCCTCCACACCTTCTTCAGTTTGTCTTCCTTAGTTGTTGTCCTCGTGGGCTGAAGTAGACCTCTTCATTTTACAGTTGTATTAGAGCAATGGTAACGGCTTGACTCTCTCCCACCTCTGTCTCTTACACAGTAACCCTAGAAGAACCATTTTTAATGTAACACAACTTTATATATTAATGATGAGATAGTGCTATCTGCCATGTACAATAAAATTTAACGTGAATTTAAACCTTCAATAAAATATGCATTTATGGCTGCGTTAAACCATTCCAGTTCTGACTAGCTGTGCGGCCTTAGACACATTTAACTTCTGCAGTGGTAGCTGGTGATAGTAGTATATGTGCCTAACTCCTAGGATGATTTGAGAACTAATCAATGGGACAATGAATGTAAAATGTTTGAAACAACAGTTGTGATTGTTTATAGTATTTATCGAGCTATTTTCAAGAATTTGAGGGTCTTCAGATGAATAATCTGTTTTTAAATTTATTTTTCTTATTTTACATATCGATCCCAGTTCCCCTTCCTTCCCTCCCTCCATGTCCCCCAACCACCCTCCCCTCCCATTCCCCCCCCACCTCACATGTAGGGTGATGCCTTCCAGGAGGGGTCATCTAAATCTGTCAAGTCATTTGGAGTAGGGACTAGGCCCTCCCTCCTGCCTCTAGGTTAAGGGAGTATCCCTCCATGGGGAATGTGTTCCCAAAGTCCTTTTGTGCACCAGGGATACATCCTGGTTCCACTGTCTGAGGTCTCTTAGACTGCTCAGTCCTTCTAGCTGAGACCCATATTCAGGGGGGCCTGAGTCAGTCCCATGCTGGATTCCCAGCTATCAGTCTGGGGGCCCATTAGCTGCTCCTTGTTCAGGTCAGCTGTCTCTGTGGGTCTATAGCCTGGTCTTGTCCTCCCTTTCTGCATCTGGATTCTAGTTCAGCTCAGTGGTTAGTTGTGGGTGTCTGCTCTACAAGACTGACCCCCAACTAACAATTTGAGCAACAGTGGAAAGGCTACCATAAATGCCCTTCCTTGATAATGAGATTGATGACTAACTTACCCACCATCATGGAGCCCTCATCTAGTAGCTGATTGAATCAGATGAATAATCTTATATCAAGTTTACAACATAGATGACCCAGAGGAATTATAAAACAAGGTCACCTAGCTAAGAGGTGGCTGAGCCAGGCTTCAAAACTGAGCAAACGTGTGTCCTACAGTCTGCTTCTTGAAAAGAACTTACAGATGGAGGTAACCTTATATCCCTTATTTATTATCATTAGTATTGCCTTACAGTGAAGAAGAAACTCTTGCTCCTGCTCTCCTTTGGGTTTCTTTCTGAAATCGGGTCTCTGCACCACTCTTGGGAGAGAGGTGTGCGTCACAGTTAAAGGCACCGGGTACAACTGTTTCTGCTTTTCAGAGGGACAAGGAGGATGGTTAGCTTGTGCTGCCTGGACCCCCTCACTTCTCTGCTCTCCCATTTCCATTCTGCCTTCCAGAGTAGTTTCTGTTCTGTGGCTATTCATTGCACTTGCTGTAAGATGTAACACTCCCCTTGTTCAACTCTGTCTGTTCTACTCAGAAGATGACTTAAGAAAGGCAATCTATCCAGGAACTTCTCAGAAAATATTTCTTTGGTCTCTGAATTTTTTTCTTTCTTTCCCTTGGGGTATATTGTGCACTGTGGTTATAAAATGGTCCCACTTGACCCTTGTCCTTTAAGGATGCTAAACAAGAACATAGAGTTTCCTGGTATTCCATGAATTCTTCTTTGGCCTGTATATGGCTTTCTGTGCCTTGCCTAGTCTCTTGCCTTCCGTGTGTGTGTGTGTGTGTGTGTGTGTGGTGTATTTCCCCCTGAGCATCTGGTTGTTTACACTTGAACATCTGGCCTTTTTGATTAATAGCAAAAATTGACCTTGGCCTTCTAATAATGAGATTTTTATAGATCCTAGAATCATAAAATGTTAAATCTGTAAGGACTTTTGTAGATAATAGGGGCTCACGCATTCCTTTTGTAGTGAGGAACCAAGACACAGAGAAGCCACTTATCAGAGGAATGCTATGACCTATAGCAAGAGGAAGCCTCAGGCAACCCCAGACATAACCTTCATGTCTTCCTTATGAGCTGGGTTAGGACACCTGAAAATATGTATATGTACAATTTAAAAATATCTTCTCCCCAAATGATTAAGTTCTCATATTAGTGATTTTTAAAAACATTTTTTTTTCCTGGGGGTGAGGGGTGGGAAGGAATTTCAAGAATGAAAAAAAGATCATGCCCAGACAGATGAGATTTATTAAGAACTGGGTCATATCACTTAATGATCATGTTTCTTTCCCAGTGGTGCCTGATACAGTGCCTGCTTGCTGCACAGTACAATCTCAACAATGTTGATGGCCGTCATGGTGAGTTATGTATGACAAGGTCTCATATTCCTGTGGTCTCAGTCCTTTCCCAGTGTTTGTTCTTATAATGAGACACGGGGTGGGAATTTAGTAGCTGCCATCTATGGTCACAATGGTGGTGACTTCAGATGGAAATCTCTATGTGCCACCACAGGCACAGACAAATGTTCTGAAATCACTCTAGATCTGAGGAAGTATGTCTCTGATCCAGTCATTGGAAAGACGCAGACTCTGACCAAATAGTTTGGAAAATATCAAATAAAACAAGAATCATGGTTTAGGGTTGATTTGCCTTGCTTCTGGAGGAATTCTTGGTGTCTTTTAAATACTGGTATGAACCCTGCAGATTCGTAAGTGGGCAGGGCATTACTATATAGAATTATGTGAACAATTTGACCTTATATCAATATCTATTAGATGTGTTTCCAAAGGATTGGTGTCATATAGAACTAACTTTGGGTTTCATTTAGACAAATCTTCTATACTCAGTTTGTTCTAAGACCAGCTTTTCCACATGATAAGATCCTTGGCTCAAAGATGATTACTTTTCCTCCTCCTCTTCCTCCTTCTTTGTAATGAATGAGACTATGTCTACTCTCCTCCTCAGTTATCATTTCAGAACTTAGATGCCATTATTTCTTGGTTTGGAATTTCTCCACCCAGGAAGTCAGGCTATTTGAGACTGTCCTCACGCATGAGCTGCACAGTTCCCATAATCACTTCAGCTAACCTGTTCTAGTCACATAGTTCTCAGTGAAGACTTGTGTGCGTGCATGTGTGTGTGTGTGTGTGTTTAACTTAACTACAACAATGACAACTAGCTCTTATTATATGTGCATTGCAGACCACATATTGTGTTAATAACTTTACATGTAATGCACCACCTAATTATTACCACAGTCTTATAAGGAAGTATTAATAGTATTTCTGCTTTACATACAGGGAGACTTATAAATAACTTAAATTTTCCCAAGAAGTTCCCACATTTATGGGGAAGGGGATAAACAAGGTTAGAGCCAGGACTTGAACTTTTGTTTAACTCCCATCTGTACTGTTAGCTTTTTTTTTTTTTTATGTCTAAAAGCAGTGGTCTCCTGGTCCAGCCTTGCTTGGCATGGCACCTGGCACTTGTAAAGAGACTTAGAAACTTGGCCAAACCATTCAGGCAGGAAATGATGGAGCCACATTTTGAAACTATATTCATCATACATTATTTTAACATTTAAAAAATTTTGGTTTTTACTTTATTAAACCAGCATCAACTCTAACTGCGTTCTAAATATTTGTCCTTATGCCCATAAATAAGTGTTGTCTCACCTCTCCTCAAGGGAACGTCTGCTTGCAGCAGACAGAGCTCATTACCGAAAACCACAATCAATCATATTGCAGTGTTGTGCAGCCCAGTCTCAAAGAATGCATCCACAAAACAACTCCTACACCTAAGGATCAGGGGACTGTCAAATTCAGGTGTGATTTTGGTGTTCCAGAAAGTGATTGGAAACACCAGGAACTCATTAGGAACGCCTAGCCCTCTTGAGATCTTTGTAGGAAAACTTGGCAACCATCCATGAGGACCCTTGGAGCTGTAGTTGTACTTGCTCTCCAAGAGACAACAACCCAACTCCTCACAGGTCATGGGATTGTGGGTGGCTGGATGCTTCCTGGCCAACTTTGATACTTTTTTCTCTCTTTGGTCTTGGTCTCTACAGCTGTCAGCCCCAGCAGTTGCCCATCATACTTCATGTGGGTTTTTTCAAAACTTTATTACATTGGGTTCAACTGTCATTGCTTAGATTCTTCTCCACACACAAGAAATCTAGGACATCTCAATACCCTGGCGATAAAGTAGGGCAAAGCTAGTTCTCTAACAAGTGAGCTATCTGGCTGAGTGAAGACAATGTGACTCTAATCCTGTAGAGGACCCTGCCTGCTCTGTCTTGGAGAGGACTCCAGGGATATGAAAGGAACGTCTGTCCTAAATTTAATAAATATGGTGGGCACAGGGGGAGAAGGAGTCAGAATGGCTCGTATGAGGTTGAAAATGATGGACTCTGAAATCCCATAGCACCCACAGGGCATGACTTTTTAAGCCTTGGGGTCCCAATCCTATACCTAATACCAACCTAACTGAGCAGAAAAGGAACAGCCAGGGAAATGCAGTCATCAAAAATACAGACTGTGGAGAATGAGTAATTCTAGGGGAGATGGAGAAGAAGGGTTCAGGAGTGCTTGGTACAACATCAAAAAGAAAAGGAAATTTGGTGATGAAGCTACAAACTCTTTACAGAGGTAGGAGCTAAGGAAAGAACTGCACAGATGGTTCTGCATGAACATTTTGTGGCCTATAAAGACTAGATAGATGATGCTAAGAACATGAATTGTGCGTGGATGGAGGCATAAGCCATGAACTTCTATAATGAAATAGGTGAAACAATGGGCCACTTTCACCTGAAGCTGACATCGATGTTAAGGAGGCGAAATGTGTTAAGGGGGTAAAACAGGCAGACGTTACTGATAGACTCAAACTTCACATCACCCACTTCTAACCTATTTGACTTGTCACAAAGTGAGGTGCCTTCTGGAGTAGGGATCTGTGCCCCAACGGTCATGGATAGACTCTTGGGGTCTCAAGTGTTTCAAATAAGCAAGGATTTTTACTAGGCAGGTTGCCACTTGAGTGATTATTTCCCAAATTATGCACAACACAAAAATACTAGACAAATAAAGGAGGACGGGATCATAAATTTGAGGGTTCTGAATCAGAAGGAGAAATGAATATGTTTTATATGTTGTTTAAACCAAAGTGTACAATTAATAATTTGAGAAATTAGATTAAAACACAGTTATCTCCTCTACCAGCCATAGCCCCTACTTCTCAGACATTTTGCACTTGTCAATTCTTCCTCGCAACATGTCGGGATGGGACTGCATCTGATATATAATCTGACTATCAAGGGTGATACTTGTCCAACTTTAGACATGAGTCACTGAGCAGTAGCCTTCTAGTGATTTTAGTTTTAGAGCCTTCAGTTTTATGGGGAAAATTCAATCTCCATTTTAGTCTATAAATATTAAATATTTACAAGCCAGACCAAAAAATGCAACAACAAAGTGATATCCAGTCCTCTGTTTAACATAACTGTTTGCATCTGCTCAGAGCAAAATAAACTCAGGACATTGGCTTCCTCTTATCTTAGGAAAGGACCCCACAAATTCAGATCCTGTCATAACTTTCTATCAAATTTATGCAATCCAAGCCTAGTGAAAACATAATTTACTTCTCTTTTCTCTCAGTAACAGCCACTAAGAGATCACTATACAATAGAAAATGGTGTATATAGCCAAGTAGTAAATGGTAGCTGGCCCCAGATAGCAAGAGTATGTGAATTCAAAGTAGCAACAGCAGTTTCAAAACAACTTCCCTTCCTATCTTTTCACCTAAGACTTGGTGGTTAATTGAGCTGTGAAGATTGCTGCAGAACTTGGAAACCTCCTAAGAAGGCTACTTCAATAATAACCACTGACTCTTACATTCTCCTGATAGTGAGCAAGATCTCGTCAAGTGCTTTATGCATGGTGGCGTATTTATTCCTAAGGACTTACTAAGAGGAGAGAACAATCATGTTGTATTCCATTGGAAGAAGCCTTCAAGATTGAGATAAGCATGTGGGATGTTTACTAGGGAGTGTTCTGAGCATCCACAGTTGGAGAGGAGGGAGAAGATATTATGCCTGTTTTATGAAACAGAAGCACATATATCCGAAGCATGCATATATATATATATATATATATGCATATATATATATATATATATATATATATATATATATATATATATACTGAAGCATAGAGCTGTTACAGATCCTGAGCAAAGTTACACAAGGAAGGGGTTGAACTAAAATTAGAGAGCACTAGCTATTAAGTGTCACCGTTACACTGTTATACCATAGTCTACTTAATAACTGCCCTCCCGCAGACACTGGGTTCCCTATGCACTGATACTTTAGAGAAAGTGAAATTACAGCTGTTGCTCTCTATCATGCACACATGGTCAGCATCTCTCACATGCACACATGTTCTTCCCTATACTTGAAGGACAACTGCACAAGTCCATTGATTTTTCTCTTGAAAACGGGTTTTGTCTATGTGGGGGTGATGACAGTTGTATAAAGGTCCACTCATGGAGGCACAGCATTGCTCATCCTTTGGAACACATTTCAGACATCACTTTTACTTGTGAATTGTACAACTCTTGTTTTTTGGGTGGAGTTAATTGTCTTGTATATTAGCTTTCCTCAGTGACTTTTTCAGGAGAGACATGCCAAGCCTTTATTTGAATAGATGATGTATCCCCTGGCTTGGTATGGATATTCTAAAACTTCATTCATTTTTCAAAATATAAGGTCCAAAACTAATATATATGTATATTTATATATGTGATATAATCATCACAAAATATAAAATATTGAAAGTCTTAAAGTAACTCAAATTTATTATTTCTAGAAGAGAACTCTGTCATTGTCTCCCACGACCTCATCAGAGAACTAACTGTCCCTCTGTCAGTCTCTGCTAATGGCACCAAAACCCACCCAAGTTGAACAGAAAACTATTTCAGAATATTTCCACCGTACACATGTAACTAATCAGCGACTTGTTCAGCAACCCCTCCAACGAGCTATATCCAGAACTACTCACTGCTTCCCACCACAGTTTTCCCCTCTGTCACTCTTGTCTTCCGGTTAGGAATTTTTCACCAAAAAGGAAATGATGTTTAAAAACAAAGTCTGTAATATCATATTCCACTCCCTGTAAAACCACCCAATCTTTCATTTGGGCATAAACTGAAACACAACTCCTCCCTTTGAGTGGCCTTCCTGTACACTGCAGTGCCAGACTGACCTGGAACACTTCACTCTGGGTGGGATGGGCTTTCCTCCCTAGCACACTTTGTGCCTGCCCATACCTTCAGTTTGGTTTTACATAAATGATGCGTCCTCTGAGATGGGTCCCTGACCAGCTTATCTAGAATAGCTCATCCAATCTTCTCCCTCATCCTGCTCCATTCCTGCACAGTATTCAGTACCCTCTGACATTATCTTGTACATTTTCTGTTTCTCTTGTGAAAAAGAGAGTCCCTGAGAGCAAGGGTACTCTTGCTGTAGCCGCCCTGTGCCAGCCAGTTACTTAGGGAAAACAACTGCTCTTGACAGTTTTCTATGTGCCCTTCTTTGAAAATTATAAATCAGTCACAATGCACTTGACCTGCCTTTTAGAAAACTCATTTTTAAATAACTATAGTTACAAAAATAGTGCACAGCATGCTCACACAACCTTCCAGCCAGCTTCCCCAAATGTTGATGACTGATGAAGAGTTTTTAAAAAACAGAAGACTGTTATCAATCCAACACTATTTATTACTAACCAGTCTATAGCTTATTCAAAAATATATTCTTACTCAAAAAAATTTTAGATTGTAGAGTACAGTTATTTTTTTTTTTTTAGATTGTAGACTGCAAAGATTCTGTATTTAACTTAACTGTCATTTTTTAAAAAAAAATGATTTCTTTGAATCTGGGAAAGTTCCTTAACTTTTGTTCTTTCATGGTCTTCAATTTTCTATTAAAATTCCCCACACTCTGGATTACTCTGACATTTTCTCATGAATAAAATAAGATAAAAAGTTTGTGGTAAGAGTAGCATTGATGTGATACTGCTTGGCCAGACTCTCACTTTGAAAACTTTCGTACTCTGTTCTAGATATTAACTAGAGTATGCTGTGTTCTTAGAATGTCATTTTAACATACATGTGTATTTACACACACAACTGAATATGTGTCTATCTACACCTCCCACTCTTCATAAGGGAATTGGTAGCCAGATAACTCTGGATTTTTCAGTGTATTTTCTCTGTCCTTTTGCTTCAAATCCTATGTTGTCCTGTATTGGTTGTCTATTTGTGTGTGTGTGTGTGTGTGTGTGTGTGTGTGTGTGTGTGTACACACAAATGATGAAAATAATCCACAAACACACTGACTTAAGGCAAGGAACATCCGATTACTTTGAAAGTTAGCAGAAGTGGGTTGAATGGTAGTTTTACTGGTTACAACTGGCCTCATTCACTCGTCTTAGAACTGACAGGCTGTTGGCTGGATCAGGGTGACCTTAGGCGGGGTGAAGAACCCTTGGTGCCACATGCTTCACTTTCCCTGGGATAATCTAGGTAGGTTCTTAAGGTGAAGCCAGGTGGAAAGCACCAAGTGCATTGCACTGGACAAGGAAAACCACACAGTCTGCCCAGGTTCAACAGGTAAGGAAATCTCTCCATTTCTTTGGTGAGAGGAAATGGCAAGTCACATAGCGAAGGGTGTGGTTACAGGCAGGGGTGAAGATTCAGGCCCATTTAAACATGCACTTATCCTAACCCATTGTTCTTTTTTCCCTAACAGTTTTAGTAAGGTATAATTCACAAACTGTACAACTCAATTATTCAAAATGTATAGTTCCTTGGTTCTAACTACATTCACAAGATTATACCGCAGTCACTTTTAGGATATTATTGTCATAATATGAAGAAACCCTGTTCCCATTAATCACTTCTGTTTCTCTCCAAAATCTAACATCTCTTTGGGTCTAAGATTTTGGAAGAATATATACATTCACCACCATAGTGTGATTTTACTTATTGAATAATATGTCACCATTACCCTCCTCTACACTTTGACTGTAATGAATATTATTTTGAAGTAAAACTCTCTGATGCTATTGAGGGTATCTTAGAAAAATTAGTTTTCAAGTATTGAATGTAATGCAAATTAATCATTTCTATTCCTCATCTTACATAGTTATTTCATCAGATGAGTATTCTTTTGAAACTATTTCCAGAGTAAATGAGGGTCTTCAGGTCTGTGTGGGTTATTTTTGGTAGAAAAGATATTACAGTTGCTTGCAGTTTCATAAAGAACATTTCTTTATGATTTCTCACTTTGAGATTCTGTTAAGGAGAATGTGGGAAGAATAGTTTTGATGGTTTGAATGTTATCTTATGTTCCCAAATGCCCTTGTATTTTTATTATAGTTTTATTATAGTGAGATACTGTTTCATATCCCAACTCTAAATTTAAGTTTGATTTGGTTAATTATTTGCCAAATAGCCACAGTAAAAATTCACTCACATTCTTGTTTTGTTTTACTTTTTTGAGACAGACTCTCATTGTGTAGAGCAGGCTAACTTGAAATCTTCCTGCCTCAGTTTCCTAAATGCTGAGTTTACATGTGTACGCCACCATGCCAGACTCATTTTCTTTGATAAAAAAATGTATACTGGAAAGCCCCTTAGTCTCAGGTAAACCTGGGCAACTGGCCCTTAGGAGTGCTTTAGAAAGAAGTAGCACTGTGTGCCAGACATTGGAATTACAGTGCTGAGTAGTGCGGACAAGGACACAGTCTTCGTGTCACTTAGATAGGTACCTAGACAATCCCTACAGCCAGGGAAGTGAGCAACCAGGGACAGGCTGGGGTTTGACTGTGGTGAATAATTTTAAGTGTGTTATTTTCTAATTGGCTACTGTTATTCTTCAGAAAGACAGGGTGATTTCCATTGGTTCTGTATCTTACCCACATTCAAACGCCTTAAAGTTGTAGTGATTTTTTGATATTCTTGAATGTTTCGTATTACACACTCACTTTGCCTGTGAGTGATAAATTACTCTCTTTCAAATTCTTATTTTGTGACTTGCTGCACTAAGACTTCTATAATGTTGTATGGTGGAAACAGTGATAACAGGGACTGGAGAGATGGCTCAGCAGTGCTATGAAGTAACAACTATCTCTGACTCCAGCCCCGCGGGATCTCATGCTTTCTTCTGATCTCTGTAGGCACCTGATTTGCATGCATACACAGACACATAAGAAAAATAAAAGTAAACATTCAAAAGGGAAAAGAAATAGAAGTAGCATACTTCATAATCTTAATCTTCTTTAAAGGAAAAAAAATTAAATTTTATCACTGAACAGGTCATCTGAGGTGACTTTGGAGGAGAAGCAACCAATACAAGACAAGAACATTTCCTTCCATTACTAACTTGCTAAAAAGTTTTTATAATAATTTGATTTTTGCCCCTCTCTGACTCTGGGGAAGTTGCACCAATGTCCTCTCCAGAAGGGAACAGGTAGACAAATAGGTCATCTTAACGGCTGACAAAAACCATCATCAACTGGCTTCCAAGACCTCAAAGACTGGATAAAATATTGTGTCAGCATCTAGAATGTCAGTGGCAGGGCTGGTCACAATGCTTGTAGAGTTCCAGGTACACACTAAAAGGAGCAGCACAGAGCAAGGCCACTGAAGACCCTGCCAGGGGCAGCATGTTGGGAAGTAGGGGTGCCCACTGGGACCACGGCCTTTGTGCTTGTTACCTGGCTGGGCTACATAGCAGGCATTGGGTCCAGTCAGAGGAAAAGGAGCTAAGCAAAGAGGATTACTGAAAACCTTAAATGCAGCTGCCACCAAGAATGCAATTCTGGTAACTGCTGGCTTCCTCTGTGGTCACAAAATCTTGTGTTTGTGCCAACTCCAGTTACTCCTGTCAGTCTATCTCCTGCATGGATTGAAGTGGGTGAAGATCAGAGGGCCTAGTGTGTTGAGACTTGTATGTTGTTTCCTATAGCACTGTCCCTCACAGCCTTTATTCCAGCGTGTGCTCGACACATAGTTGTTGAATTCAGTGAAGAGCCTGAGCTCTTAATTTCAGTGAAGAAAGAAAAACAAAATCAGACCAAGTAATAGGAACTAGGGAGTAGCTGGATGGTGGTGGTGCACGCCTTTAATCCTAGCACTTGAGAGGCAGAGGCAGGCAGATCTCTGTGAGTTTGAGACCAGCCTGGTCTACAAGAATTAGTTCCAGGACAGACTCCAAAGCTACACAGGGAAACCCTGCTTCAAAAAACCAAACCAAAACCAAAGCAAACCAGAGCAAATCAAAGCAAACCAAAACCAAAACCAAACCAAAACAAAACAAAACAAAAAACAAAAACAAACAAACAAAAACAAGAACTAGGGAATAGCCCTAAGGAAGGGTTTATTCACATTGCAGTTACTATTCTTGAATCAGGACTACAGGAGTGTGGAATTTGGGATGATACAGATTATTTTTAGAAAAGCCAGTCTTTAATTCCACAAGAAAATAAAGACAATGCATTTCATACTGAGTGATCAGGAATAGCTACAGAAGACTAGCTGTGGGTGAACTATTACATAACAGTGACCACATGCTTGAATCTAGAACTAGAGGGAAAGGAAAGTAAGAAAAGAACACCATTAGTACACCAACTTAAAAAAAGAAACAAGCCCTAAACTGCTAGGTTAAAATGAATTCTTGTAGTTACTTAAGAAAAATAATACAAAAGGGAATCTGAAGAAGTTGAAAATACTTCTGTGAGCAACAAATATCACCAATTTTGCAAATTAGATGTTAGAAAAAAAAAACCCCATAGTGTTCATGAGCACAGTGGTAAAAATCTCTGAAGGTTGAAGGACTCCTGGGGATGATGAAAGGACTCTATAGACGTCAGACACAGGAGCGCACGTAACTTCTAGACCAACTTCACATCAGGGTTAGGCCAGAGATAAGCTAGGACTTCAAATGGAATGTTGTCCTAATACAAGCATCTCTGACTGAGACTTTCAATAAGTCACTTGAGCGGCAAGAACAAGAATACTGAATTAATCATAAACTATTTGGAAAACTGTCCTCTAAGGAGACCCAGGGGGATTTGTAAGAGAAACTGTGACCACAGTGGACTCTAACAGACGTCAGCCTTTGATGACACCGCACTAGGCAGACAGTCCCAGGCTAAGACTTTGTGAAACAGCAGGCAGAGTTTACTCAAGGGCAGGCGATTGTCTTTGAAAGAGAATGCTTTCATAGCTAAAAGGATGCTTTTATCAATAATAAGTGCAGAGGGCAATCCAACTCAACACTTTAATGGAGGGTCTGGGAAGGCACAGTCTCTGTGTGTTCTCATAACACCAAGCTCCTCTGTGTAGAGCAACACAGTTGTTGCTCAGTCAAGCTGCGTGAGCCCACCAAAGCATGCAACAGAAGCCAGCACAGACAACGGTTAGATAGCGCACAGGGCAAGAAGATCTGCTTTGCACTTTAAAGATAGGGAGTACATCTTACTCTGGGCCAGCAAGTCTGACCAAATGAGCAGCTCTACAAGTTGAGCTGGTCTAGCAAGTGGGTTTTGGTCCCCACGATAGAAATTAAAATATTTTCAAGAGTCCAACAAGAGTCTGTCGTTAATGTAAAATTTATAAATAAATCCATTACATATTAACACAAGTGAACAATTTTAGTAACCATATTTTTAAAAGTTAGAATGTTATTGTTTTATATTTTTCAATCTCTTTTATAACTGAACTATATAAAGCATCTCTAGTCTTTTTATATCATTGTTGGGGCTCAAAGATTAAAGAGTCCATACAACTCTCACAGAGTATCCAAGTTCAGTTCCTGGCATCCACACTGGGTGGCTCACAATGGCCTGTAATTCCAACTGTGAGGGTTCTGACACCCTTCTTCAGGCATCCACAGGCATCTGAACTTATGTGCACATATCCACACAGAGAGAATTAAACAAATGTGGGTGTTCTGCTTTGATGATATAAAATAACACAATCATTATTAAATTTAAGATATTTATTTAGTGTGTGTATATGTGTGTGTGTGTTAATACATATTGAGTCACCTGTATGCACAAATGTCAGTGCATCCATGGGAATAGTTTATGGGAGCGGCTCCTTTTCTTTTTTCATGTGTTTGCTGGGGATTGAACACAGGCTGTCAGACTTAGCAGCAATCACCCTTTCCTGCTGAGCCATCTCATCAGCCCAGTATTACTTAGTTTTCAAAAAGTTAGTTACAATGGGAATCTGAACCCTTAACAACTGGTCATGTGCTGTAAAAGCAAATGATTTGTCTTGTACTTTGATTGTGTCCTCAGCCCCTGCTTGAGTGTAGTTGTGAACGTGATTTCCAACTTGGCATTCTGTTCAATGGTGTGTGATTTTGTTTTGTTTTTTGAGAAAGTTGTGTAGCTCAGGCTGTCCTCAAACTTATGGTTCCCCTTAGCTCAACCTCCAGAGTATAGGGATCACTGGGGTGTACTGCCATGTCTGGCTTTTCAACCTCATTTCTTTGAAATGACAGGTTCACTTCATTACTTTTGGATAAAATGTCTGCCGAGCCCTGCACCCACCTTTTGCCTATCATTCCTTTAAGTTCAAACTGGCACTCCATGGACAAGTCAACAATGGAGCCCACAGTTCAAGTTCAGGCTTGCACTTCCCAAGAAACCCTTAGATTCATAATGAAATGGTGGTGATTTGTGTGTAGTTCTCACTCATCACTTAGGCATTAAAATGATGTGTTATCAATGACCAACACTCAATCAAATTAATAACCTTACTAATTCATCAAGAACACTCAGGCAAAACTGACTTTAAAAAAATGGGGAGTGCATGGTGTGGAGAATATAATGACAGCCAATGCTAAGACCCTGTCGGTTCTGCCCATCTTTGATTTGGAAAGTAAGCACTAATACTATGATGACCAAAGCAAATGGCTTTGTATTGTAACGAAGATTGTTTTTATCTTCTTGTCCCTCCAAGAGTGTTCCAAGCATCCTAAAGGTTATGGGTCACTCTTTAATAGCTACACACTTTACTTAGACTGAGCCCCGCAATACTGTTTCACCCAAGACAGCCAAGAACATGCAGTCTCGTCTGCCTAGTATAGAAACTAAATACCAAATCCTCCTAAAACTTAAATATCTGCTTCTTTTAAAATATGACTCTTCTGTAGCTGAAATACATTTTTTTTTTTTTGCAAACAAGAAAGATTAATTCAAGGAGAGTATCTATAATTATTCAGGATTGAAGGAGCTACCTATAAGAGAAAAAGGAATAATTAGGATCTTTCTTTGGAAAGCTGGATAGTTGTTTAAAAGTCGTGATTTCACTGGATTGGTATTTATTGAGCATCTGGAGAGTGTGATGTGTTATGTAAGGAGGCATAGATCTGGGTCCCTGCTCTGACAAGAATTGGTATGCAACTAGCAAGCTGGAATATGTAACTGTAATAAGAGACATGAGAATTTAAGAACTAAATAGAGATAAGGTAAACAATATCAGAATTTGCCACAAGGGAATATGAGATGTAAAGTGGCACAGACATTTGGGGTTCTGCTGTCTTCAGTGAATCTCACTAGTTAGAGCTTTACCCAAGACCTGTGACCTTGAGCCTGAGAACTCACCCCTGTCTTGGGCTCTCCCAGCTACTAGTGAGACCCAGACCAGCAACTCCATCGGAGTTTCCTACTGGCTGCTATGGCAGAACAGCAGTGTTGGCTAGTTTTGTTAACACAAACTAGAGGCACCTGAGAAGAGAAAAGCTCAGTTGGGAAATTGTCAGCATCATGTTATGTTGTCCTGTACTCATGTCTGTGGGGCATTTTCTTGGTTAATGATTATATGGAAGGGCTAAGCCCATAATGGACTGTGCTACCCCTGGGCAGATGGTTCTGAGTTGTATAAGAAAGGTAGCTGAGCAAGCTACAGAAGCAATCCAGTAAGCAGCACTTGTCCATGGTCTCTGCTTCAGTTCCTGCTTTGAATTCCTGCCTTATCTTTCCTTGATAATGCACTGCAACTCATCAGTCAGACAAATCCATTCTTCCCCAGAGTTGCCCTTGGTTGATGTTTTATTATAGCAATAGAAAGTCAAGGACTACAGTAGCTTGGGGCATTCTTTGCTCACATTTGCTCCTGCTAAGCTGTCCTTGTTGCCCAACCTTTAGGGAGTTTTTAGGATTATGTTTCAAAAGCCCAAGTATTTATCTTGAGATCTTTATGCCATATGACAGGTATGGAAAATGGAAAAGGTTGGAGGAGGTAGAGATGGGCATGGAGCTTTGCAAAATCAGGGCAAAACTTACAGTTCCTATCAAGGTTTGAGTTACACATTTGAGTTATTTTTCAACATGATGGCCAAATACATGCTGCCCTAGGTTTGTAAGAGCTTGAAAACAGGACCTAGCTGATGGAGAGAGAAGAAAAATGATGAGGAGAAAGATGAAGAACATAAATATCAACTGTGAGCAGAAAAGGTGGGTTCCCAGTGTATGTGTGACTCCTTCTGCACTCCTTTCTCCTACCTGTGTGATGGGTTGTTATGGGAGTGTCCATCATTCCAGCTGTGGAAAGTGAGGCAATCTCTCTCTGTTTGTTGACTCATTTGCTAGCTCCAGCTGTAGATTGGTCAATTCATGGCACAACTTGGGGAAGAAAGGGCCTCTTCTAAGAAGATAGGATTTGTAACTTTCTGAGATGTTGGGCAATGAGTAGACATTCCAAAGCCTATTTGCACAAGTGACTGTAGCTTAGCTGTTCTCGACCCTGTGGGTTGTGACCCCTATGTGAGCTGACCAGCCCTTTCATGGAATTCCCATATCAGATATTTACATTCCAATTTGTATAGCAAAATTATAGTTATGAAGTAGTAATGAAAATAATTTTATGGTTGGGGATCACCAAGCATGAGGAACTGCATTAAAGGATTACAGCATTAGGAAGGTTGAGACTCACCATGCTAGCTGGATAGAAAAGGAATTTTCCCCATAAAGAATTGTAGTTAGTAGATAAGTAGGGTATTTTTAAATAAAATTAGTGGTGCAAGAAACATAATTTGGCCACTGTAAAAAGTGACCCATGAACTGGAAAAGAAGCTATTTTAATATAAGTGACTAGGTAGTATCTTGAGAGTATAAAGATTCCTTAAGAATAAACGAAAGACAATAGACACAGGCAAATATGTCTACAGACTTTTTGTTGTTGTTTTTGGTTTTTAGACAGAGTTTCTCTGTGTAGCTTTGGAGCCTTTCCTGGAACTTGCTCTGTAGATCAGTCTGGCCTCAAGCTCATAGAGATCTGCCTGCCTTTGCCTCCAAGAGCTGGGATTAAAGGTACAAGACACCACTGTCTGCCTAGTCTACACATGCTTTATAGAATAATAAAGAGAAGTGATCAATAAGTCGGTGGAAATATTCTCAGCCCCATTATTGAGTAAAATGCCCACTGAAAACAGATATGGACATACTAGACCATATCACTGAATTTGAAAAAATAGCTTTAAAAAGTCATATGTTGTCATATGGGAGTTTTCATAGGATATTAGAAGAGGAGTAAGCTGTAAAGTAGTTTGCTTTTGCCTAGTAAAGTCAACATTGTGGAAAAGATTGTTCCATCTCTGGAAACAGTCTAACAAACAGAAGGGGGAAAATATTTCTCTTAATTTTCAAGATAAGCCCTTAGTTAAAAAAATCATTAATTTATCAATCATGTGATTTTGACAAATTATAATTTCATAATAACCTGTATTATATGAGTATATGTTTTATTTTTTAAAAGTCCCTTCCACAGTAATTCCCTAAAGTTCCTTTTTTAGGACACGGTTATATACTCTAAATGAATTATTGCAAATGCATTACAGCAAGATGTAAAAGAAAAACCCAAAGTCCAATAAGAGTAAAATGTACAAATAAGTTGTGTATCCACACAAGCAAAAACTCTGTAGAAGTGCAAGTTGAAAAACTACAGCATTGCACACCAACATGGATGACCCATAAAAGCAACATGAAGTGTTGGAAGCGAGTCAAAGAATGGTATATTTCATGTGGTATTCATCAAAGAAAGTAAGAAATATATAGTTTAAGCATACCAACTCCTGTGACAAAAATATAAATAGTATAATGGAACGATTAGCAAGACATTCAGGACCATGATTACCACTGGGAAAAGGAAGTGTTGATTATAGAAAAGCATTAACTAACTCCCAAAGTCTGAGGAATGTTATATTTTAAGAAGTACATTCATTTTTAATTATTATTCTAACTATTTTATAACATACATTCATATAATATATGTTATGATGAAATTTTAATTTTTCAAAATCACCTGATTGATAAACTATTTTTTAAACTAAGGGGCTTATCATGAAAATTAGAGGTATGTTTTATCCCTGTTGTGTCTGTTAGCTTGTTTATAAAGATGGCACAATATTTCCCACCTCTCATGTGCTGTGGCATTGTGATTTTGTCACCCCTCCTGTGGAGAACAGGCATTTAGGAATGTCTTTTTGCCCCTTCCATTCTGGATTGACTCTAGGACTTGCTTTGGCAAATGTGATGTGGTAGGAATGACAGCTTTCTGAGGCTTCTGTTCTTATCCTCCAGCAATCTGAGACCGCCTTGTGATGACGGAAGATCATGTTAGCAAAGCTGAGCCATCCATCTCATCAGAGCCAGCCCTTAGCCACTACCCCTGCCAAACATAACTGTATGAGGTAGCCCAAAGAGTACCAGAAAAGAACTATCCAGCCAAGTTCTGAAATCAGGGGTTACAATAAACCAAAAGCAACCAAGTTTAGAGATGTGTGTTAAACAGAAATAGAATATGAACATAGCTCCATAGTGATTTAGGAATTCCTATAAGTTGACATAAAGGCAGCCCACTCAGAGTGCCCAGTGACAGACTGGCCATGGAGAATCAGCACTGGACAGAGGTATTGTGATCCAGGAAGACCAATGATAACCACACTTGCTACATGAAATTACAACAGGGTGCTGATCCGTTTTTCAAATGTCACATGAGATGTTTTTTATAGGATTCTTCCAAATGGGGTGATTATCCATCACATAGAAATTTGAAGTAATGCAGCTTTGGAGTCATATTTTCATTAGAAAAAGCACAAGACAGTGTTGTTTTATATACGTGAGCATCATAAGCAATTTGCATAGTATTCATCGGCATTTCTGGCTAGGATTATTGTCCTGTTCTTCTCCTACACTCTAACACCTCCCACTTCCCTTTAGGATCTGGGCCAGGACTTTAGCAGAGATGGTGGCAAGAAGGCTATAGCTACCTCTAAAACCAAAGGAAGACACTAGGAACACAAGCCTAAGCGGGCATGAACAGGACACACTGACAGGTGAGGAATTTCCTTCAATTTGGAGAGCTAACTAGTCCAAGAGATTGAATATGGGGATTAAAAAAAAAAAAAAAAAAAAACCAAAGAGGAACCGGGCGTTGGTGGCACACGCCTTTAGTCCCAGCACTCAGGAGGCAGAGACAAACAGAGCTCTGTGAGTCCAAGGCCAGCCTGGTCTACCAAGCTAGTTCCAGGACAGGCTCCAAAGCAATATAGAGAAACCCTATCTCAAAAAAAAAAAAAAAAAAAAAAAAAAATCAAAGAGGGCAGTACATCATGGAATGGAAAAGGGACTGTGGGGCAATAGCTGTGGTGGCCATGCTTTGGCATTGAAACACAACTCAGACTATCTAGGAGCATAGCTTCATGATCAATAGAGGCCTCATCCTCCATATCCCCTGATCCCAGAGTAAAAATGTCTGGCAAAGACTCAGGGGCCGCTGTGCTTATAACACGGATAACATTAAGGAAGAGCCCTAGGCATTCAGCAGATTGATTGAAAGCAGGAATACACTATTGGTTATTTTTCTCATTACTGTGGCAAGATAAAGAAACATAAGGGAGGAATATTTGTGTTGATTCATTCTCTGGGAGGGTTTAATATATCATGGGGGAGAGGCATGGGAGATGAAGCACTCAGGTACCTGGTGGTAGGAGCTTGTAGGTGCTTGTTACATGGCACTGGCCAGGAAGCGGAAAGAGATTGTTCCAGAACTAGGCAATCCCTGTTATTATCCCTAAGACCTTCCTCTAAGCAGCCCTCTTCCTCTAGCTAGGCCTGTTTCTGAAGGTCCCACAACTCCCCCATATAGTTCCAAAGTTTGAAATCAGGTGTTCATACACATCAACCTGCAGGGCATCCTTTGCATTTGAACCATAGCAAATGCATCACAGATGTATACGATGATTCTGGGATGTGACAGCCATGCGTCTGTGCATCCCTGGCTCAGTAGCAAACTTCGCCGAATTCAGCTATAAAGAAACATTTAATAAATGATTGACTTTGGTGATATGGGCAACACTTACAGAAAATATGGAATCGGGAAGAATCATGGAGCAATGATAGGAAGGACTCTGTTGCCACCAGACTTGAAGGGACTACTTACTAGGACTTTAGAAGAAGGAAGTGCTTGAGTGGCAGGGGCTATGGAGCTTGACTTTTACAGACCCTGAAGGTGTACTCTGCCTTGACCAGGGCTGTCTGAGACCTGGGGACTAAGGGGCTTTTGTAGTGCAGACCTCTACACATAGTCCAGAGGGGCACAGAGATGAGTGGAGGAGAGCAGAAAGGGATCTGTAGAAGCTAGTTGAAGATGCCAGCACAGAGTACATTTTAATGATGATCTGTGTGTCTTTGTATATTCCTCAAACACGCGCTCTGCGCTCTTATCTGTGAACCACCTCCCACACGTCAGAGTAGGAGAAGAGGAAATGCAAGGGCTCAGGAAGGGAGCATCACTTGGATGTTGCTGTCCTTGTTATAATTTATTACTATAAAAAAGAAATACATATTCATTTAAAATGCAAGTCGTCTGTAAAATCCTGTCACAATCGTAACAGCCAGCTGCATCTGAGTGTGTCTCCTAATGCTTTTTTCTTCCTTCTATGTGAATGTTCAAAGGTTCATAGCGTATTTGCGCTATGTATCTGTCTGCTTATTTTCTTGATTTTATTGTTTTAATTAATCGATTGTGTGTGTTTGTATTGCATGCACACGAGTGTTTGCATGTCAAAGGCGAAGGAAGACATCTTTCTCTATCACTCTCTGCTCTGTTGCTTTAAGACAGGGCCTGTCCATTAACCAGAAATTCTCTGTTTCGGCTGAGCTGCCTGGACAGTGAACTCCTAGAATACACTTGTATCTGACCCTCAGTGCTGGGGTTACAGTAATGCACAACCATGCCAGACTTTTTATGTGGGTGCTGCAGATTTGAACTCAGATCCTCTGCACCATAGTTACTCTTACTCATGGCGCTAACCACAGCTCTTGAGAATAACTTTTAACAAATTGAACAAGTTAACTGTGCAACTTCTACTTGGAGACATGTGTTAAAACTCCCATGTTTGCCCTACTTGATCTTCATACCCTTCAGAAAATTAAGTAACAAACCATGACTGTCACTTTCACTGTCAGTGCTGGCATGCCAGGACGAATTTGACAAATGATAAATGTCACTGTGACCAGACAGCTGACAAAAAGCAATGTGAGAGGTAAAGGGGCTTGTTTTATGCCCTGACTTGGAGAAGCACAGTCCAGCATGGAAGAGGAGGGATGGCGATGATGAAAGCGGCTTCATGATGCAGACCAGCAAGCCCAGAAGAGAGTGAATGCCAGTGTTCAGCTGGCCTTCCTCCCTTTCCTTTGTATTCAGTCAGGGGCATGAACCCATGACATGGTGACACAGACATCCAGGGAAGTTCTTCCCTTCTCAGATGAGCCTCTGTGGAAATCACTTCAAGAGACATCCGAGATGTGTCCCCTATGTGATTTAAAACACAATTGAGTTGATGAATTAGCCATCACATACATGTTGGCGTGAAGGGCACACATGAAACATTTATAGGAGTAGAGGAAATAACTTTGAGAGTTTCTTTCCAAGTGAGTTTTGATCATATAGCCACCTACAAATTAATAATTAAGTAATTTATTCAATATTCATTTCTAACTTGGTCAGGATTAAGATATATCATATGAACAGTTTATCCTTAGCTCCTTTCATTTGCCATCATCTTCTATCCCCTTCATCAAAAAATACTGGTACCCTACTCCAAATACATGGAAGAAACAGTCCTATTATCACATATCCATACACAAGTTATGATGAACATTTTGATCATCAAATTCCATGTATACATTTGTATCATTTCCTCACAGTTCATTCTTAGATCAGCTACCTACTGGGAAAGGATTAACAACATTGAAAGTCCTGGTAAATATCACCAGCTCACTCTCCAGGACAGTTGGAGAATGTACAATATCTTGCATTATAAATCAAGAAAACATTTTAGTGTCTTTAGTACAGGAAGCTACTTTGAAGGCTACCAGAAGAGAAACATATACATCAGCCCTGACATAAAACGTTTGATCTACAATCTGCACTGCCTGAAAAATATGTTAGGACAATGGTGGCACAAACCTTGTGGGAGTAACCAACTTATGTCTGACTTGATTTAAAGTTTACTTCACAACCCATACGTGATACTGCTTGAGTGGCCAAGAACCAGAAACTACATAGCCTAGAGACCTAGGGTACAACCATATACTACTGGTCTAAAAACATAAAGGAAACTAACAGTAAAATGATTCCTAATGCTATCATGCTATACTTGTAGATCGGTGCCTTACTCAGCCAGCATCAGAGAAGCTTTCTTCTGCAGCAGATGGGAACAAATACAGAGACCCACAGCCACAGATTATGCAGAGAGTGAGACCTTGCACAACAGCTCTAAAATGGATGCCTCCATCAAATCCCTCCCTTCAGATCTCAGGAAACTCCACAGAAGAAGAGGCAGCAGGAATGGGGGAGATGGAGAGGATGGAGGCCAACAGGAGAACAAAGCCCTCTTAATCAGCTGAGCAAACAAAGATCATATGAACTCAGAGACTGAAGCATCAAGCACAAGGCCAACACAGCTCTGCACCAGGAACTCTCCATGTATATTATAGGTTTTAGTTTAGTATTGTTATGGGACTCCTGAGTGTGTGAACAAGTGGGTCTCTGATTCTCATGTCTTCCCTTGGGATAATTTTTCCTTCTGTTGATTTGCCTTGTCCCACTGTGATATGACAGTTTTTGCTTCACTTACTGTATTTTATTTTGTTGTTACCTCTCAGAAGTCTGTCTTCCAGTGAGAGACAGAAAAGGAGTGGATCCAGATGGGTGGGGAGGTAAGGAAGAACTGGGAGGAACAGAAGGAGGGGAAACTATAATCAGAATATGTTGTATGAAAAAAGAATCTATTTTTAATAAAAAAAATTCTCTGAAGGGAAAAAAAGAACATTTATGTCTTCTTCCTCTGAGGTAGGAAGTGTGCCAACTGCTGTCATGTCCAATTTTAAAAATAAAAAGTTCACATGCAAATAAATAAATAAAAACAAATCAAGAAAACAACTGATAACTACTAGCTAGGATATGGGGGTAAAGAGCCCCCTCATTCATTTGATGGGATTGCAAACCGATGTGGTCACTACAGAAACCAATGTTGAGATTTCTCAAAAGACTAAAAATTGACTAACCCTATGACCTAATTATATCACTCCCTGGAACATAACCAAAGGACTTGGTATCCTACTACAGAGATACTTACTGTTCATGCCACTCTACTCACAGTAACTAAGAAATGAAAAGAGCCTAGATGTCTTTCAACTGATAATGGATAAAAAAAAATGTGGTACACATCCACAATGAGTTTCTGATATGGGATGTCTTTCTGCATGCTGTGAATATGTGTTGCTTTTATTGGTTGGTGAATGAAGATGTTTTGAACAATAGCCAAGCAAAATATGGCTAGGTGGGAAATCTAAATGGAGATATGGAAAGAAAGAAGACAGTGTCAGGGAGATGCCATGTAGTTGCTGAAGGAGTAACTTTCTTGAGCATCACTGGTAAGTCATGGCCTTGTGGCAATATATAGATTAAATAAAAATGGGTTAATTTATGAGAGACGTAGCCAGTAATATGTCTGAGCCATTGACTAAACAATTGTAATTGGTATTAAGCCTCAGAGTTATTACATAAGCTGATGTGGGGACATGGAGGACAGGAGAGAAACTGGTCCTGTGGGATCAGGCAAGACAGAGAAAAACTTCCAACTACAGATTTCTATTCAGATGTAAAGATTAATAAAATCATGACTTTTTGGTAATGAATAGAGCCAGAAAAATACTATATTGTGTGAAATAACCTCGACCCGAAAGACAAATGTCATATACTCTCTTTTATTTATGGATCCTAGCTCTGCATCTTATGAGTTGTGTGTGTTATCTAGAATAAACATAGAATCCATAAAAATGGACCCAGGGGGAAGGGAAAGAAGGAATTTTAGGGGGGATACTTTGATGTAGGGGAAAGGGCAAAAGATGGAGGGGTGGTGTGAATTGACTGAGGAGGGTAACACAGAGGGGGGGGGGAAGAAGGAGAAATAAATAACGCTAAAGAAGTTTTAAAAATCCATAAGGAAATACATTATTTTTATAAGCTTATTTTAAAAATATGTATGTAAGTAATTCATTTCTGAAAATATTCATTTTAAAACAACACATATTATTATTTATTATTATTATTTAATGAAGTTATGCCCCAAGGGTGATAATGCTCTCCTTCAAAAGACACAGACTATCTAACAAAAATCATGCCAGACAAGGGAACCCTCCCTTTGAGTTACTGGTCAGGGGATCTAAGAGACTCTCAAAGTATATAGGCAATTGACATTGACCTTGGTTGTTTTTCATAACTTGAACCTAAGACCCTGTTGCTGAAGACACCGTACACTTTGAACAAAGGACTTGGAGGAAACAAGCAGGAACTGACCTGAAGCCTCCTCCCTGACGACTAGCTCTCATAGTATCTGATGGTGCTTTGTAAGCTGCCAAAGGAGTAAAGCAATCAGTAACCCTATACATCCATAAAGCCTGTGAACCATAGCAATTATTACAATTGCAAGATATTCTCAAGGGCACAATAGTGACACCTATGTCCTGGGGGGTAACCAACAGCTAACTAATTGGACTTAAAGCCTGTTTAATAGTAAGGAATTCATGTTTGGTACTATAAATCTGGACAACTACTCATATCTGGAGAGGTTGCAGATCCTACAGGAGAACCTACTACTGCCATTTCCCCAAAATCAATATAGGTTCTAATTGTATCATAAATACTTACCCTTACACCCACAGATAAGTGTAGCTCTGAATCATCAGCAAGCAAGTAGATGGAAGCTACTATAGAATTCTACAGCTGATCAAAGTGCAAAGAATAAGTGACTACCGTAAGTCCAACCCCAAAGACACATCTGTAATGAAACCTCTCCACCTAAGCTTAGCTCAGGGGACATTACAGAAGAGGAATCTGAAACATTTTAAGAGTCTGAAGACCAGGATTCCTGCTATGAGATAGTGTCTTCTAGACAGGACAGGAAAGCTGCTCCCATGAAATCTCAAGAATATGTTTGCCTAAACAAACTTGCATATTAACTGTGCTGGCTAGTTTTATGTCAACTTGACACAAACTAGAGGACTTTTAGAGAGAATCTCAGTTGAGAAAATGCTCCCACCAGATTGTCCTGTAGGAAAGCTTGTGGTACATTTTCATGATTAATGGGCGATGGGGAAGGACCCTGTTCACTGTGAGAGGTACCATTCCTAGGGGTGACCTTGGATGATGTAAAAGAGTAAGCTGAGAAAGCTGTGGGCAACAAATCAGTAACCAGCATGTCTCCATGGCTTCTGTATCAGTTCCTGTATCCATCGTGTGTGTGTGCGTGCGTGCGTGTGTGTGTGTGTGTGTGTGTGTGTACATATGGATCTGTAGCCATAGTAATTATATAAGAAGAGGTCATGAACTCAAGAGGGAGTGGGAAGAGATATGAGGGGAACATGGAGACAGAGTATTGGAATTTATGTAAACAGCATTCATTTATGAAATTCTCAAATAAGTAAATAAATAGGTGCCTAGCTGATATCCCATTTCAATGGTCATTGGAGTCAAGATAGTCTTTTATTTTGGGGATCAGCATGATGATTTTAAAAAGTGGTAATGAGATCCTTCAGAGGAGGCTCAGTCAGGCTGAGTGCTAGCCTATTTTCATCAGTCTATGCTTAAAAAAATTTATTAATGGCACCCGAGTTGCTTTCATGGCCGGCATCAACTGGTTGAGAGGGTCTTTATTTATTATTACCTTTTCTTTATTGATCTTGTGTTTATGTGTGTACATGTTGGTGCTATGACACATGTGTGGAGGTCAGAGAACAGCTGTGGAAGTCAGTTCTCCCCTTCTACCGTGTGGGTTTCAGGCAGAACTCAGGTGTCAGGCTTAGAAGTAACTGGCTTCACCCGCTGAGCCATCTCAGAAGCCCTGAAGGAGGGGCTTTGTGGCAACAGAAGAAAGCAATGAAGAGAATAACCCAGCAATCTTAACCACTCACATTTCACTGCACTCCCAGCATTTTTCTATGAATATGCATGCATGTGCAAAAGTGTATGTGTGTTCTCATGTTCTTTATAGGCTATTTCAAAAATAACTGAACAATTTACTTCGCAACTTCTGTTTGTGAACATATGTCTCACAAGTGGTGAGGCTGCAATGAAGAGGCAGGCAGGTTTTGCTGAGTGTAGAGAGAGAGAGATGGTGGTAAAAGACTGGTCACCAGATTCCCAGATTTACTCTTGGCTTCCTCTACCAGGGATGGAAATACCAAAGACACAGGCTACTTCCTCTTATGATATTTAACGCTGTATCAGCACTTACCCAAGATATTTTGGGTTTTCTTTTAAAATTGTAGCCGAAGTGAGAAAATGATAAATTATTAGATGGGAAAGAATATTCTTCTGGGGTCAAGGCTGATGACCTGAGCAGACTCAGTTATGGCTAATGTAGACCGGAGGAAAAGGCTTTCTAAATGCTCCCCTGGGAGCTCACAAATTGCAGCCCACAGATTGCAAGCTAAAGATAGGTCTTATATTTTTAAATAGTTGAAAAAGATAAAAGAAGAAGAATATTTTGTGTGTGTGGGACAGTTTTATAGCATTCAAATTTCAGTGTTCATTAAAAAAAATTGTTGGGCCATTGAATAGCTGTGATTTAGGCTAGATGTCCCATAAGCCTAACATGTTTACAATCTAGTCCTTTATAGAAAAAGTTCCATTCTTCCTGTGGCAGAAAGGAGTTTCCATTTCATAAACATGCACTGTGTACCTCTGTGCTGTGACACAGTGACCATGTCATTTACCATATGTGTGAAAGCTGAGGTTCTAAAAATGTAAGTTTTCTGTGCCTGGTGGAATGATGGGACTGAGTTTCAAAGTCAGATATCTGACTAGAGAACCTGAAAACTCATCTGTACAAAGAGTAGTCAGTGAACATCTTTCTGCAATGCTTTTTAGGCTTCCCCATCTTCTCTGAGTCATACATCATGCCAAATCTGCTTCTGGAGGGGACCAGCATACTGTATAGAAAATAGCAGATGTGATGTCTATTATTGACCCTGATTTAATAAACATTGGCTAATAGTACTATGAAAATACAATTACTAATAACAATAAAGTTTTATTTTGTTCTATCTAGATACACATTTAGATAACTTTCCTTTTTATTTAAACTTGTTTTACATGTCAATTCAAGTTCCCTCACCCTCCCATCCTCCCCTATCACCCCCACCAAACCCCAGCCCATCCCCTTTCTGCTCACCAAGGAGGGTGAGGCCTTCCATGGGGAGTCTTCAAAGTCTGTCGTATCATTTGGGGCAGGGCTTAAGCCATACCCCCATGTGTCTAGGCAAAGAAAGTATCCCTTTATATGGGATGGGCTCCCAAAGTCCTTTCATATAAGGATACATACTGATCCATTACTAGAGGCTCCATGTACTGCCCAGTCCTCCTAACTAACACCACATCCAGGGGGTCTGGGTCAGTCCTTTGCTGGTTTCCCAGCTATCAGACTGGGGTCCATGAGTTCCCCTTGTTCAGGTCAGCTGTTTCTGTGGGTTTCTCCAGCCTGGTCTTGATCCCTTTGCTCATCACTCCTCCCTCTCTGTTACTGGATTCCAGGAATTCAGCTAGTATTTAGCTGTGGGTGTCTGCTTCTGCTTCCATCAGCTACTAGATGAAGGCTTAAGGATGGCATAGAAGGTCGTCATCAATCAATCTCATTATCGTGGAAGGGCATTAAAGGTAGTCTCTTCACTATTGCTTAGATTGTTAGTTGGGTTGATCCTTGTAGGTCTCTGGGCATTTCCCTAGTGCCAGATTTCTCCTTAAATCTATAATGGATCCCTCTATTATGGTGTTTTTTTCTTGTTCTCCTTTATTCTTTCTCTGTCTCAATCTTCCTGTTCTCTCATGTCCTCCTTTCTCCTCCTCTTCTCCCCTTCTCTTTCTCCTAACTCCCTTTCCTCTCTCTCCATGCGCCAAATTTGCATGGGAGATCTTGTCCCTTTCCCCTTCTCCAGGGAACCATGTATGTCTCTCTTAGGGTCCTCCTTATTTCCTAGCATTTCTGGCGGTGTGGATTGTAGGCTGGTGATCTTTGCTCTATGTCTAAAATCCATATATGAGTGAGTACATACCGTGTTTATCTTTTTGTGACTGGGTTATCTCACGATGGTTTCTTCTAGTTCCATCCATTTCCCTGTGAATTTCAGGATTTCATTGTGTTTTTCTGATGAGTAGTACTCCATTGTGTAAATGTACCACATTTTCTCCATTCACTCTTTAGTTGAGGAGCATCAAGGTTGCTTCCATGTTTTGGCTATTACAAATAATGCTGCTATGAACATAGTTGAACAGATGCCCTTGTTGTATGAATGCATCTTTTGGGTATATGCCTAAGAATGGAATCACTGGATCTTGAGGCAGACTGATTCCCATTTTCCTGAAGAACCGCCATATTGATTTCCAAAGTGTCTATGTGAGTTTGTACTCCCACCAGCAGTGGAGGAATGTGCCCCTTTCTCCACATCCTCTCCAGCATAAACTGTCTTTGGTGTTTTTGATTTTAGCCATTCTGACAGGAGTAAGATGGTATCTCAGAGTTTTGATTTGCATTTCCCTGATGGCTAAGGATGTTGAGCACTTTTTAAAGTGTCTTTCAGCCATTTTAGATTCCTCCATTGAGAAATCTCAATTTAATTCTGTACCCCACTTTTTAATTGGATTATTTGGTGTTTTGGTAACTAGCTTCTTGAGTTCTTTGTATATTTTGGAAATCAGCCCTCTGTCAGATGTGGGGTTGGTTAATATCTTTTCCCAATCTGTGGGCTGCCATTTTGTCTTGTAGATCGTGTCCTTTGCCTTACAAAAGTTCTGTTTCAGGAGGTTCCATTTATTAATTGTCGATCTCAGAGTCTGTGCTACTGGTGTTATGTTCAGAAGTGGACTCTTGTGCCAATTTATTCAAAGGTACCTCCCATTTTCTCTTCTAAGAGATTCAGCGTGGCTGGGTTTATGTTGAGGTCTTTGATCCATTTTGACTTAAGTTCTTGCATGGCGATAGATATGGATTTATCTGCATTCTTCTACACACCATCATCCAGTTATGCCGGCACCATTTGTTGAAGATGCTTTCTTTTTTCCATTGTATAATTTTAGCTTCTTTGTCAAAAATCAGATGTTCATAGATGTGTGGGTTAATATCAGGGTTTTCAATTTGATTCCATTGGTCTACCTGTCTATTTTTTATGCCAACACCAAGCTGTTTTCAGGACTATAGCATTATGATAGAGTTTGAAATCAGGTATGGTGACGCCTCCTGAAGTTCCTTTATTATACAGGGTTGTTTTGGCTATACTAGGTCTTTTGTTTTTCCATACAAAGTTGAGGATTGTTCTTTCAAGGTCTGTGAAGAATTGTGCTGGGATTTTGATGGGGATTGCATTGAATCTGTAGATCGCTTTTTGGCAAGATTGCCATTTTTACTAGATTTATCCTACCTATCCAAGAGCATGGGAAATCTTTCCATTTTCTGTTATCTTCTTTAATTTCTTTATTTAAAGACTCAAAGTTTTTATTATATAGGTCTTTCACTTGTTTGGCAAGTGTTGCCCCAAGATATTTTATGTTTTTGTGACTATTTGTAAAGGGTGATGTTTTTCTGATTTCTTTCGCAGCCCCTTTATTGTCTGTATATATTAGGGCTACTGATTTTTTTTTGGGGGGATTAATCTTGTATCCTGCTACTTTGCTGAAAAATAACAACTTTCTTGATTAAATTATTACATATTACACACACACACACACACACACACACTATATTTGCAAGGTCTTACAACAAACCTTTTCCATCATTTCCCCCTTTAAAGTGCAGGGTGGTGATAATATTCTCTCTCCTTTTGTGAGTAACTGTTCCTCTCAATTTCACTGTGGCTCTAATTTCTTCTGACTGTGGCCTTTTCCCTTACTTATGAACCCTCCACCTCACTTCTCAGATCCATCTCCATTTGTGATTATCTCTGTACAACTCAAAGGGCTCTCTGTCCCAGGAACAATGGAAGCTTTCTTAGCATCAGGTTTGACATGGCTATGCTCCAGCATGAGGGACAATTTAATGACACCATTAAGTTTTGACATTTAGGTGTCTTTTATGAGCTGTCTAGCCTTGCAAACTGTTTACTGTAATCAGAGACTCTCAAAAGTGGAGGGCACATTATAAACCATTTATGACAGCCTCATGACTATTGTTAGAATTGCATCTGGTCCACTCTTGACAGGTACCCCGGGTCATGCAGATATACCAGAGTGACTCACTTTTCTCCTGAAACAACATCCTCCCTGTGAGAAAGGCGTGTAGCCCAAAGATCTTGCTTATTCTGAGTCGAGTTTGCTATTCTGTTCCATCTTTTAAAGGACTCATTATCATATAAAATAATGGGCTTCATTACCTTCATTACGATGTGTTCATGAATATTTTGTTCGTATTTGTTCCCCAGTGCCCCCATTCCTCTCTTGCTTGTCTGTTTCCTCCTACCAGATACTTCCAGTCTGTTTTCATGTTATAAACACATAAAATATATTTAAATTTATTACATTTGTATGTATGTAAGCATATGTATTTAAATCTAGGTTACACGTGAGAGAAAACCTGTGTTATTTTGTCTTCCTTCCCTAGGCCCCCTTCTACTTTCTTGTCTTGTGATATTGTATTTCTTAGTCTGGCCTATTTTCAAAAACCACAATAATTTCTAATTTCATCCATTTTCCTGCAAATGTCATGGCTACATTTTTCTTTATGGCTTAATAAAATGCATTATGCATGCACACTAATTTTTCTCTATCCATGTATCTATCGATGGGCATCTAGGCTGGTTTACTATCTTGGCTATGGAAGAAATAATCGTGGGTGTGCAGGCATCTCTGTGGCATGGTGACTAAGATCAGTGCGGCCAGATATTCTGGTAGTTCTATTTTAATACTTTGAAGGATCTCCACATTGATTTCCAAAGTGGCTGCATAAGTTTACTTCCTCCCAGGAAGCTGGTTATGAGGGCTTAGAGCTGATCTCAACACTGGACAATAACTCGGGAGTCTGTTAGTTCCCAGCAAGTGGACATTAGCAAATGGATTGACCTCATGAGCTTTACTGCTGCACACAGAACTCTCAGGCTCTAGTGGACAATTTGACAGACACGGTCTCATCTCAGCAAGGTTGTTGCTGCTCAGTGGCCTCTGAAAATGCAGATAGATCACCTGCACAGGTTCAGTCATGTGTTTGCTTTCCACATTCCAATACACTGGGGAAACACTCCCAGCTAAGATACTCAGGGTGAACACTGGAGAGTTTTGCCTGTTATATAATGACAAGTAGTCAACTATGAAAGACATCAAAATATAAATAAAAATTAAACTCTGGGTCAGCCAGGTATCTTAGCTGATAAAGTTGTCTGTCACCCAGTCTGGTGACTTGAGTTTGACTCCCCAAGACTCACTTGGCAAGAAGAGAAAACCAACTGACTTCCCCATCCATGGTATGTACATGCCTCCCAACACCCCCCCCAAAGAAATAAACAATACAATTTAAAGAAGAAACCAGGTAGAAATCTATCAAACAGAATTCTGCAATACTTTCATGACTAATCAGAAGAGAAACTAAGTCTAGAAGTATATTTGAACAGCAGTTCCTAACAGAACACAATTGGGAATGTAAAATATTTCATAAATGGTCAGATACTAATTCAATTACGACTTCAGTTTTTAAATATAGAATAGATGATATTCACTGATACTTAGTTACAGGCTAATTTTGTGCTGGTAGTAAGTTTGAACTCTCTCGGGCACCTTTCCAGCTTCCTGGTATTTCCATTTCATCTCTTCCTTGTAGATACGCTTATATAAAAATTACAAGCCAAGAAAGAGAACACGTGGAGTTTGTCTTGCTGAGGCAGTTGCCTTCTTTGATTTATTATTTTCCAATTCCATTCATGTTTTTTTATGGCTGAAAAAATTTCATTGGGTAAAAACACAACATTTTCCTTTTTCATTCATTCAATGATGGATTTCCTTGCTATGGGAATAATAAAGCAATAAATGTAGATGGGTCTCTGTAGTGGGACATAGTCTTGCAGGTGTATTCCCCGGAGTCGTATAGCTGGGTCATATGAACATGCTGTTTTTAGTCTTTTGAGAAGTTGCCACACTGATTTCCACAGTGGCTGTACCAATTTATACTCCCAGGATAGTCAACAAATATTCCTGCCCCCCTGCCCCCTATCCAGTATTTGTTGTTGTTTGTTTTATTGATGTTAGCTTTTCTGACTGAGGTGGAATGTTCCTTGGATGATGACTATGCATATTAAACACTTTAAAAATACTTATTGACCATTTGCATCTTGTGCTTTAAGAACTGTCTGTGTTTAGCTCCTTAGTGCTTTTTTAAATTTTTAACTTTTGGTTTTGTTTTTCAAGACAGGGTTACTACTCTGTGTGGCTTTGGAGCCTGTCCCAGACTAGGTCTTGTAGACCAGGCTGGTCTCAAACTCACGGAGATCTGCCTTCCTCTGCCTCCTGAGTGCTGGGATTAAAGGTGTGTGTCATCACTGCTGCTCCTTAGCCCATTTTTAATTGGATTGTTTGTTTTCTCTTGTGAATTCTTTGCATGGTCTAGATACTAAACCCATGACAGATATGTGGCTAGCAAAAATTTCTCCCATTCTGTAGGCTGTTTCTTCACTTGGTTAACTGTTTCCTTCTCTATAAGAAGCTTTTTAATTTCATGAGGTCCCATTTGTCAGTCATTTGCCTTATTTCCTGAGCAACTGGAGTCCTGTTCAAAGAATTCTTATTATACATAAATCTTGATGTTTCCAACCCCCTTCTACCCCAGGACTTACGTTTCCTTACTGGATTTCACATTCATGTGACTAACTTTCGCTTCTGTGTTGCTGGTTCTCCTATGTTCTCAATAGTTTCATTTCTTTACTCATCTATTTTGTTTCCTCGTTGACAGCATGGAAGATATTTAGAGGTAGATTCTAAAATTGTTTGCCCGGACTTCAACTATTTCAGGGTTATTGGATTTGGCAGTTGTGGGCTTACAATCTCTTGCTTTTTGTATTTCTTTTGCTTTGGTGGTGTGATACATACATTTGGTCATAGCTTCTACTTTTATTTGAGGATATTCTTAGCAAGCACCCTACTCTTGAGGGCTCAGTCTCTAGTATCTCTAAGAGAGGATAAAATAAACTGTTATGAAGCAGCCACTCAAAACCGAGCAAGATCTAGAGAAACATGGTGTGACAATGGACTCCCTTCCCCTGTTGATCCATCACTAGAAGAATCAGTGTCCCACCGAAACCTGTGATGGGGTTTGTGACTCACAGGGACGGTGAACTTTTCTCCATGATGGACTGCCAATCCCTTTACTAGGGAGGACCGGCCCACCTTTTGGTGAGGTCCCCCACAAGCTCCCACTACACAGCTGCAGATGCTGCTGTGCTGCTTACAACTTCTCTCCGTCCCCTTGTGCTTCTCTGAGCGTTCCCCTTTGTGATCTCTGATCTTCAGAACAGTGTCTGTGAAACCTGACTTTTCTCACTCACCCTTTAAACAGGCAGTTTCTGATCACCTTCTACTCTGTTACATCTGCTCCATGGTCTCAGGATCGAAGTAAAAGAAACTATTAGCCTTTTCATGGGACCATTCACACGTATGTATGTGGGTCGTTGTTATGTCCCTCTAAAACCTCCCTTACATCACTTCATGTGGATGCTGCTGCTCAATTCTCATTGTAGCCCAGTGGCTGTCCTTGGATGACATCAGTTATGTTATCGAGAGAGCTTAAAATACGCCTGGACTAGTGATATACAGAAGGCAGCTGGTGTGATCTGCCAAGTACTAGATACTATGGAGTTAGACTCATGCTTGGTAGCTTTGCAGGTCGGAATAAAAAGCAAGTTAAAATGCTGAGCTTTAGGGTACAGCGTATCTCCTAGTACTACTAAAAGAAAGATGCATCTCTAACACACATCCACGAAAAATTGAATTTTTAAAAATCAGATACAAAGACTTCAAAGTTAGATGGAGAACACACTAATTTAAGAGCCAAGGAAATGTAGAATCCAGTCAGACTGTCAAACTGTTAGGAGTTATATACTCCATGAAAAGAATAAAAACTGGATGATTCCTAAAAATCGAGTTCAGGAGAATGACTAACACTTCCTCTGCCCTCCCCTTTTTATACCCCACAAGCACTCTGATTTTGTAGCATCACACACACAAATTATGTTTCAGGCATCCAGAGAAGAGGGTGTACAGACCTCCCCATTTACACACGTAACCATTATGTAATCTAGTTCTGTAAAGGCCATTTCCACATCATATATAGGAAGGTAATTCCCCACAATGTACAGGGTAATAAATAAGTAGCTGGAGACATTAGTGCTTTTGTATTGAAAAGTTTGTACATGTTGAGTACTTTACACATATGAATTAACTAAAAGTTTTGAGTGGCCACAGTTAAAACACATAATTGAAAACTGGACAAAGACTTATGAATTAAGTGAAAATCTTACCAAATGTATGTCCAGTATAAGGACATTGAAGATAATTTGAATCACATATGCATGTATGTATGTATGTTTGTATGTATATATAATTTTATAATAATTACTTAAGAGATTGGCAAGTTTTATCTTTTACTAACTCCTAAATAAAAGAGTTATAAAAATAGGAATTGTTAAATGTATAAGCATAATTTAAGTTTATAAATAGGGTAAAGTGTTATTCCAAAACCCCTTTAAATTGGGATGGGCAGAGATATAGAAGAGAGGGATGGGGGGCAGAATTAACCAAGACTGAGGATTCATGAAGAAAAACCACATAGAAACCTATTCCTTTATAAACTAAAAGTATAATTTATAAAAATGTATTAAGTAAAAGGGTTTGAATGATTTTGACTATTGATGAGAATCAACTCTGCACAAGTTGATAATGCTACTCCAGAAGCCAAGGTTTATTAAACAAAATCTCAAGGCTATAAGTGAGATACATCCTTATGAGTTACTGGTCAGTGGGGCCTGAGATGTTCCACAAACAATATAGCTATTGCTGTCGCTCTTGGTTACTCACTGGAAGTAGACAATGAGACTTTATTGCTGAAGACAATATATGCATTGGTTGCAGGATATAAGGAAATCAAACTGGAGTGCTGAACTGGGAGCATCTTCCCTGCTGGCTGGCATTTGAGTGCTCGAAGCTGCTGTGCAGGATGTTGGGGACAAAAGTCATCAACGGTCTTCCCCATCTGTCAACACTGTATACTTCAATGCCAACCTTCCAGGTAAGAAATGCCCACTGGCTCAATGGTGGCATGACTATAATGGGGGCAACCAATTGCTTTCTGATTGGAATCTGCCCCTGCAGGAAGAAATTCATGCCTGATACTGTAAACCTGTTCAAAAGTCCATAGTTGAGAATCACACAGGCTCTAGAGGAGAATGTACTACAATTGGTTTGTAAAATGAGCATGTTGTCAAAATAGTTTCCAAATATTTATGTCCATGTCCATAGACTAGTGCTGTTCTCAGCCTTGGTTAGAGAAGGTTAGTTTCTCAGTGGGCAGTGGTTAATGCAGAGAGTCATAACTGGTCAAAGTACTAATAAGAGACTGTTGAATGCTCAGCCCTAAATAGGATCTCTGTATTACCCCATCCAGGATCCAGGGAACATCACAGATAGAAACCATGTAAGAGTCAAAGATGGGAAGGGATAGTACAAAATGCTCTTTTCTGTATATGAGTATATGACACTGTTGTGATCATGAACTCATGGTGTCTGTGGTTATTGTATAACAGAATCCACCAACATTCCATCATGCATTAAAGAGGGGCCCCACTCCTTCCTGAGAAGCTATTGACAGTTGATAAGTTGCCATGGGAGGGGGAATCATTTTCTCAGCCACTAATACGTTGTCCAAACTTTAGAAATAGTCCTATGTCCATATTCAATGTAAGCAACTTTAATTAAAATCACTGGGTCCTACACACACACACACACACACACACACACACACACACACACACACAAAGGGGGTGAGGAAGAAGGGGCTCACTCAACAGGAGGTGGGGGGGGGACAAGAAAAAGCACCAGAGTGACTGACAAAAACATGTCATATACACATATGAAATTATCAAAACATTTTTACATGGTATACATGTAAGAAATTCTAAAAAAAAATTGAAGTGATTGCTGAATATACCAGAATTGAATAGTACATTTTTAATTGAAAATATTTAGCTTTTAGAACTAAATTTTATAACTGCATTTTATATTAAGATTTTAAACAAAAATACCCTAGGCTTTTCGACAGTCACTTCAAGTGTTCCCTAACCCCTGGCTTTGTCCATCGCCTCCTATTTAGGATATCCATCCAGCATTAAAACCTTTCACTTGTGTGGCATTTATAATTAATTGCTCACTAATTTATTCTGATTTTTTTTTTCATATGAATTACCCTTAGTTTTGAATCACGAACACCAGAATTTGTGCAGTGGCATTTGGGACATGAAAACAGAACTTTGAATTTACCCCTGTCAAACACTATCCCATTGGGTTGGAATCATTGTCTTTCTCACCCCAATCAAATGTTGGCTATCTGTGCTTTTATTTTTTCTTCTTTCACACCAAACTGGCTTTCCATATTATCTCCCCCTTGCGATGCTTTGTGTATGGGTAAAATAGGAAAATCTCCCTCTGTTTACTACACCCCCCCCCATTTTTGTAAAACAAGTCTGGGTAGTTGCTTCAGTTTGGTGGCTTAAATCCTGACTTCTCTGACTCCTTATTGCCTGTTACAAGCAGGCTCTACCACACTCATGGGTTGCCTTAGTTGTATAACAGCATGCACTGACTTAACTCTGTCCTCAAAGCTGTTAGCTCTAGGAGGGCCAGAGCCTTGATTTACTTGTTCTTTAACAGCTAGCAAAGGTCCAAAGAATGATGAGTAATCATTTGTCCAATGAAAGAGTTCTGTAGTAGCATCATCACACATTGTTTTCTTGGCACCTGTGTGCAGTTACCTTTTCAATTACACAGATTTAACCAAAATTTCAAGCTTGTCCAAGACATCTCTCTAGCTCCATATGCTGCTGCAATAGCGGTGGTGGCAGCAGCATTTATTGCACTAAATTGTGTGTAAATGTCCATTTACTTCTCACAGAATCCTTATGAGAGATGCACCGCAAGCTAAGCATCCCTAATCACAAAACTTTAAACCCAGAATGCTCTAAAATCTGAAACTCTCTGAGCAGTGACGTGACATAGAAATGGAAATTAAACACCTGCCCTCATGTGATGGGTTCAAGTACAATTGCAGGCTCTCTGAAATCATTTATAAGATTACCCAATTACTATGTGTGTAAATTGCATATGACATGTGAGTGGATTTTGTGTTTAGATGTAAATCTCATCTCCAAGATATTTCATTATTGGAAAATGTCCCAACCACCCCCCCACCCCAATTCCAGGTTCCATAGTTTCCAATAAAGTATGCTTTACCTATTTCCTATGTTACTATTTCCACTTAGCCAAGGGATGGATCAACGAGACTCCCAGGTTCATGATGTTGGTGATTCCAGAGAGCATATCCTGGGCTCTAAGTACCCTGGGCTCAAGAGCTAGCTCATCACAAAGGGCTCAGAGAGGAGCAGGGCTGTGCACCATGCAGGATCTAACTGGCAAGAACAGCAAGTATGTTATAGTTGAGCAGCCTTGGATCTGGAATCTTTGTATTTTTAGAGGGATGGGAAGATTTCTCAAGGGATTGTATTTGCAGAGAATTAGCACCTGGATCTTTAATTTATGTGTCATCACGGCAAAGCTTGATGATTTTAGAACATTTTAGAGGGGACATTTCTATGTGAGTGTCTCTGAAAAAAGGAGCCTGAAAGTGTAACAAAAGGGTCATGTATGTGTGACTTCAAACTGGTTAATGATTGGTTTGAGAGAAGTAAGCTTTCAACTCATGGATAATCCCATTTAAATTTAGGGTTGATAAGGAAACAAATAGGAATGGAGAGGGGATTTCAGTTGGGAGGACAGTACTTTAAAAAGTTTAGGATAGGAACCTTTTATTAGAGACCTATAGATTTTGCTGGCATAGGTCTGATCTTAGTGAGAAAATAGTTTTTTTCAATGACAGCAAAGGGATTTCAAATCTATCCTCGAGGAGACATAAGACTGCAGTAAATTTCTAAACAAAAGACTCCCCAGTGCTTTTACACTGGGGGAGAGAGGGACAGAGAGTGTGTTCTCTTAAAGAGAATGTGCTGAAGAGCCTATAGCAGTAATTTAAGGATGACATAAAAGTGTCTTGATTCAATAGGTGCTATAGAATTGGACAAAGAAAGATCTGGTCTGAAATGGGTTGTTGAGGAAATAATCAACAGGACTTTGTAATAAGTACAGAAGGAAGATCAGAAGTGGCTTCTGAATTCTGAGGTGGGTGACTTCGAAAAGGAGCTGGTAGGAGGGCGACACTCCGTTTCTTAAACATAGCCAGCAAGTATTTATTGGGAAAGCACTCTGTGCCAATTGCTGAGCTAGACAATGACTACACAGGAGGGAACAAAGCAGACTTTGTTGTCACTCTTCATTGATTCAGCAAACAGGAAAGAATGAGTAAGACAAGTGTCCAGATTTGAGATGCTTGCTGTCAAGGAAACAAATGCATAGATGATTAGAGAAAGTAAAAGGAAAGTGTCTTAGTAGAAGTTCTACGGCTGTGAAGAGACTCCATGACCTAATTGGGAGTTTGTTTACAGTTTCAGAGGTTTAGCCCATATTCATCATGGCAGAGAGCAAGGTGTCACACACAGTGTAGTAGCTGAGAGCTACATCCTGATTTGCAGGCAGAGAGAGAGAGAGAGAGAGAGAGAGAGAGAGAGAGAGAGAGAGAGAAGGAGGAAGAGGAGAGACTGGGCCTAGCATGGGCTTTAGAAACCTCAATGTCCACCATAATGACACACTTCCAACAAGGCCACACCTCTTAATCCTTCTATTCCTTTCAAATAATGGCACTCCCTGGTAAGTATTGTAAGTATTCAAATATATGAGTTGATGGGGGCCATTCTTTTTTAAATGAAATAAAAATAAGATAAAACAAAAATGAACACAATGGAATGGGATAAAACAAAGAAGTGAAAGAGTCTAAGACCCACACATTTGCACATTCGCTATGGAAGTCATAATGTACACACAAAGGACCTTTAGGGTAAAAAGAGAAAATACAAAATACAAAATAAAAAATACAAAATACAAAATAAAATAAAACAGTAAGATACATTTTTGAAAATAAAGAGAAAAACAAAACAAACAAAAATAAACACACACACAGGAAAGGCTCTGGTATGACATTATAAGACAAGGCACCTTCAAAGATGCTACTGAGTTTGTTTTCTGTTGCCCATCTACCACTGGGCATGCAGTCTACCCTTAAAAATAGTTTGTTTCCCAAGTGAACTCTCCTTGAGGGAAAGTAAGTTTTCATTTGTAAGTGGATATATTATAGTCTGGTTAGGGATTTAAGTATTCCCAGGTCTCTCAGTCTCTGAATAATGTCTGGCTGTGGGTCTCTGTATTTGTTCTCATCTCTTTCAGGAGAAAGTGTCTCTTGTGATGGCTCAGCAAGGCACTGATTTGAGTATAGCAGGGTATCATTAAGACTCATTTTATTTTAGTTATTAAGTTTTAGAACAGTGGTACTTGTTCTCTTTGGCTGTCTAGTTTCAGGATCTTGCTCACCCAAGTAATGGCAGCTATGGGTTCCATACCATGGAGTGGGCCTTCAGGGAGATCAGATACTGTTTGGTTACTCTCACAAGCTTTGTGCCACCATTGCTCTAGCATATCTTGCAGGCTGGATGCCACTGTAGATAAAGGGGTTTGGGTAACACAAAAAATAAACTGATATTGGGATTCAAACTTCAAGCTGAACATCAGAAAAGCAAAGAAACTGGCCACTAGCTTCTTATCTCTACCTCAGGCTGAATGGGCTGATCCTGTCTGTCTCCATGAGCTCTCACCAAGTACAGGTTTTTCAAGTATGTGCCTATGATTCTCTGGATTTCCTCAGTGTCTGTTGTTCTGTCTCCTTTTTATTTCTGATTTGCCAATTTGGATCTTCTTTCTCCACCCTTTAGTTGCTATGGACAAGGGTTTCTCAATCTTCTTGACTTTCTCAAAGAACCAAGTCTTTGCTTTGTTCTTTTTTGTTTGTTTCTGTATTACTTATTTTAGCCCTGAGTTTGATTATTTCTTGCTATCTAGTCATTTTGATTATGATTACTTCTTTTCGTTCTGGAGCTTTTGGGTGTGCTATTAAGTTACTACCATGAGATTTCTCCAATTTTTAAATATAGTCAGTTAGTTATATTTACTTGCCTTTTAGCACTGCTTTCATTGTGTTCCATAAATTTGAGTATGTTATGTGTTCATTTAAATTCAATTCTAGAAAGTCTTTATTTTTTTCTCTTAATTTCTGTTTTAGCCCATTTTTTTTCATTCAATGGTGAGTTGTTCAGTTTCCATGAGTTTGTAGGTTTTTTGTTGTTTCTATTGATGATGATATTCAATTTTAATCTGTGGTGATCATATAGGATCCAGGATGTTATTGGATTTTCTTGCATGGTTGAGATTTTCTTAGGGTCTAAGTATGTGGTCAGTTTTGAAGAAAGTTCCATGAGATACTGAGAAGAAGGTATATTCTTTCATGTTTGGATGAAACATTCTATAAATATCTGTTAGGCCCATTTGGTTTATAACATCAGTTAGCTCCGGCATCTATCTGTTTAGTTTTTGTCTAAATGATGTATCTACTGGTAAGAGTTGGGTATTGAAGTCTCCCACTGTACAGGCTGGTTTTGTGTGTCAATTTGACACAAACTAGAGTCATCAGAGAGGAAGGAGCCTCAGTTGAGAAAATACCTCTATGAGACCCATCTAAATGGCATTTTTCTCAGTTAGTGATTAATGAGGAAGGGCCCAGCCTATCATGGATGGTGCCCTTCCTGGGGTTGTAGTCCTGGATTCTATAAGAAAGCAGGCTGAGCAATCCGTAAGGAGAAAACCAGTAAGCAACAGCCCTCTATGGCTTCTGCAACAGCTCTTGCCTTCAAGATCTTGCCCTGTTTGAATTCCTGTCCTGACTTCCTCCAATAGTAAACAGCAAAACTATAAGCCAAATGAGCCTTTTTCTCCCCAATATGCTTTCTGATCGTGCTGCTTCACTGCAGCAATAGAAACCTTGACTGAGACACCCACTATTAGTGTGTGAGGGTCAATATGTGATTTAAGCTATCACAGTGTTTCTTTTACCAACACGGGTACCCTAGTGTTTTGTGCATAGATGTTAAGAATTGCAATGTCCTTTTGGTGGATTTTTCTTTGATGAATATGTAGTATCCTTCCTTATCTCTTCTGATTGGTTTTGGTTTGAATTCTATTTTGCAGATATTAAAATGGCTACATGACCTTACTTCTTGAGTCCAGTTGCCTGGAATTTCTTTTTCCATTCTTTTAACCTGAAATGGTATCTATCCTGTCCTTGATGTTAAAATGCATTTCTTTGAGTAGGGGGAAGAAAAGATAGAGGGGAAGATTTGTTTGATCCTCTTAAAATTGGGGAAGGGAGGGAGATGAGGCCACAGCATGTGGTTTGATACACAGCTGGGGATGGGACTGGTGGATTGAATTTGGAGGCTCAGAGGAAGATCTGCTCTTAGGCTGCTGGTGTCCTTGGCCAGAGTGGCCTGTGAGTTCCCAGGAATGCCTGCTAGGGTTGGGAGCTGGGATAATGGGATAAGTTGGGGGAAGGAAGTTTGGAAGGGAAGATCTGTATGATCCTCTGGAGATGTGCTGGGCATTACAGCAGGATGTTTGCCACAAAGCTGAGGGTGAGACTTGGGGGTGGGGTTGGAGGAAGGAGGGGCAGGTCAGATGTGCAGTTAACCTACCTGCTTCCCCGCAACATTTTTTCTTTTATTATTTAAAAAATTTAGTTTTCATTTTAAATACTAAATCCAGCCCCCTCTCCCTTCCCTTATGCTGCCCCTCCCACTTCACCCCCTTCCCACTCCGACTTTTACTCCTCAGAGTGGGTAAGGCCTTCCTTGGGGACTCCAAAGTCTGGCATACCAAGTTGAGGCAGGACCAAGCCCCTTCCCCCTCTAATTCAAGCAACCACAGAAGGGCTTTAAGAGCAGTGGTCAGGTGAAAACTATTTGGATAGTATTTGAGATGAAATATCTGATGGTTAAGCCTGGTCTCTCATTTTCAGTCTAAAGAGGGGAAAAAGGCAGTAATGTTATTGAGACCTAAGGATACCAATAGATTAGGGCTAAATTGTAGTCTGCTTTTTGAAATAGGAAAATTTTGGCCAAAGTCGCATAGGAGTCAATCCTAGTAAATGTGGCATGTGCTCATGTCAGTACCTAGCAAGCACTTTCAAGGACAGTGAATCATCCAAGAGGATAATCCTCACCAAAAATCTGAACCTGATACTGGCAAGACCATCACAACCTAGACAAAGAAGGGGTGTAGCCATGCCAAATGAGTTCAGACACCTGGCCTGAGATGTATTCTAGCATAGAAAGAGACAATGCTAGGAAAGCATTGCAGCCACATTACAGAGGAGAAAATGTGTCCCTTTTGAAACAGAGATAAAGGGGTAACTTAGGAAAATAATAGAGCAACAGAATTGACACAGATCTGTTAAGTTCTGGGCTGGCGTGCCAGCAGAGAGGTCATGAACCTAAGCCTTCATGGCAGACAGACTCTGAAGGAGCAAACTCAACTCCACTGTCTCCCAGCTGTGGGCTATGACCCTTAGCCTGAGTTTCTTCATCCACAAACGGATCATAGTGATCACTTTATAAAGCTAGGGGACAGGTGCATCAGGCTCATTTATATTAAACATTCAGTCCAGCCCACACTGGACACAAAGCTTTCAATAAACTATAATCATCAGAGTTACCAGTTCTCAAATATATTATTAATCAGGTAGCACTTAATTAGGTAGCATTTAAAAGGGAGATGGTAATAGTCAATCAGATCCTCATTTTAATAAATGTATTGAGTGCACACTAAGGGTCTTCCTTAGAAAGGTACTAGAAGGTACAGAAGAGAATAGCGATTTACATTCTGTCTATAAAGGACAACATGAGTTTACTCATTACCTATCCTAAGTGCCCATTGCTGATTTCTCTGTTCATGGTTCTTTCTGCTCGATCTAGCAGGGAGGTTGTAATTCTGCATTTTTGTGTGTGGCATTGCAATCTGTCTGTTGCCATGGAGAAATAAAGGGAAAAGAAGTCAGACCCTGGCTTCAGTACAAACAGTGCCAAAGAACAAAAGAGTATATAACAAAAGCAAATGGAGAAGGCAAAATGTTTTTCTGCTTGAACATATATAGGGCAGTGTGAAATCTCAGCTTGTACAAAATATAACAGGAAGTAAAACTCAGTGTTCCATATTGTAATATTGATTTACATTCATATTTTAAAATGTATAAAACTAGCCATGGAGATAGCACAAACAGAGTGCAAATTATACCAGTGATACACCTCTTCTATATGTTATTTTCCAAATGGTTAGAGTTAACTTTAAACCCTAAAATATTTATTTTGGTTGTGATCCCAACACCTAGGTGGGGGTGGGGGCAGTGGATGGAGAGAGAAGTAGGAGAAAGAGAAGGGGAGGAGAGGAAAGCACGTGTGACTAGGAAGATTGAGTCAGGGTAGGAAGAGAAGACAGAAGAGAGAGATAGAGTAAGAGAGAGAGAGAACATAAAAGAGGGAGCCATTATTGTTTTGAAGAGAAAACTGAACCTAAATAAAGGTCTAGAGACCTACAAGACTACCGCCAACTAACAATTTGAGCAACAGTGGAAAGGCTACCATAAATGCCCTTCCCGGATAGTGAGATCAACAACTAACTTATCCACCATCATGGAGCCCTCATCTAGTACCTGTTGGAAACAGAAGCAAACACACACAACTAAACACTGATTCGAACTAGAATCCAGATGCAGAGGGAGAGGACAAGACCAGGCTACAGAAACACATAGAGACAGCTGACCTGAACAAGGAGGAGCTAATGGCTTCCAGACTGATAGCTGGGAATCCAGCATGGGACTGACTCAGACCCCTGAATATGGATCTCAGCCAGAAGGACTGAGCAGTCTAAGGGACCTCAGACAGTGGAACCAGGATGTATTCCTGGTGCACAAAAGGACCTTGAGAATACATCCCCCATGGAAGGATACTCCCGTAACCTAGAGTCAGGAGAGAAGTCCTAGTCCCTACTTCAAATGACTTGACAGATTTACATGACCCCACCTGGATGGCATTGCCCTACATGTGGAATTGGGGTGGGGGGATGGGAGGGGAGGGTGGTCAGGGTGCATGTGAGGGGGCAGAGAGGGCAAGAGTGGGGGAAGGAGGGAGGGAAGAAGGGGGAATTGGGATCGACATGTAAAATAAAAAATAAAAGAAAATTATGGTAACACTGAATGGCTTCTTTTCACTTAGATTTGAAAAAAGAAAAACTTACAAAATGTTATTGGCAGCTACAGATGGGTCTCAGGGTGGGGCATAGCCATTGTCTTCATGTGTGTAGCCACTGATGAATATATACCGGAAACCCATGGTCACAGAGATGGCCTTGGTTAAACTCAGTGGGTCACAAGACACAAAGTCAAACTGTGAGAAAAGAACGTGTAGGGACAAGGCTAGGTGTGATGGAGATGGGAGGAACACTAAAAGTGGAAGGATGTAGTCAGGGTGCACTGTGTATGTGTGCATGTGTGTGAAACGGCCAAGGGACAAATTTAGTGAGTTCCCGAAAAGAAATTTTAATCCTATTGCTTAACTTCATAGAAACAGTCCAAATCCTTACCCTTCTGAGGAAAGGCTTTATTCAAGTGATGCAATTAGACACACAAGGCAGCCTGTTTGTTAACCACTCATTACAGTCTACACCTACAGATCCAAAAGGTCTGTAGGGCACTTTCTACTTTTAGACAAAGGAACTAAGGTCCAGAGAAACTGCAGGAGTTTTCTAAGACCTCGCTTCTTATAAAACGTAGGTGAGATGCTATGACTCTTGCCTTTTGACTCTAAGCTTGGGGGTTATAACCACTCTGATGCTACTTCCTATCAGGCAAAAGAGTTTAGGGGCCAGAGCAAAGGCTGAGAAGCAGGAGGCCAGCAACTTCATGCCTAGCGTTAAAAGCTGAGGGATGCTATCAGGAAGACCTTTTCCTTTGTAAAGTCAGTTTCATTTGTAGAAGAAGAAAAGAGAGAGAGAGAGAGAGAGAGAGAGAGAGAGAGAGAGAGAGAGAGAGAGAGAGAGAGAGAGAGAGAGACCTAGAGAGTCTGGGGTCACCCTGAAATTCCACCCATAGTTTGTGATCAAAGGTGGAATTGCCACGAAACTAAGAAAGCCAGCATTCTAGAGACCCTCATTGCCCATTTCCTGCAGACTTCAGTTGTTTCTGGGAACTGTGGAATGTTCCAGGTGGGGACAGAAGGGCATGCTGCTGTCAGCAAGCATTTCTATCGAGTCCTTTCTGGTCAACGGCCCAACGAGATTCCTCAGATGTCACAGAGGAAAGGCATGAATTATTGCTAATATTCCAGGAATCTGAAGGCTAAATATTCATTTTATAGTTAATTCATAGTCATGATTCTTATCAGTTTTTCATTACATAAGACCTCATAAATTGTATAGTCAGTAGATTCTATCTCTGGCTCTGTGTTACACCAAGAAAGGGACGAGGAAAAAGGATTCTGAGGCAGGAGAACAGAAGCTCTTCAAGTTACCTCCCTGGTTACATATTAGACAACTTCCTCTTTGAAGTAACACAAATAATCACTCCCCTTCCCACTTCACTCCAAGATGCAATAAACCCCCTCAGACTCCTTTTGCAAACCATTTCCTTCAGAGAAATGGGGAACATCCAGAGCATGACTTCTGAAAGGCTCCTGCCTTGCTTCCTCTTAGAGCCATGCTGATCTTAAGTGGATCAGAGCCTGCAGATTTACACAAGGAGCCCTGTGTTTGTCCCCATCTCCCTCCTGCAATCCTGTCTGCCACGCTCATCTCTGCCTTGTTATCCAGTTGTAAAGGTCTGGGACCTCTGCGTGCTCGTTTTCATGATGACTAAGCTCAGGAAGGCTGTGGTAAAGTTCTCTAATGAAGTCACTCCCCGTTTATTAGTCAGCTTAGCATCAGTACCATAAAGTATCCAAGGCAGGACATTTATGCAGTAAAATGTTTATTTTGGCTCATGTTTCTGTTAGTCCTAGTCCAAGATTAGTCAGCCAATTCATTTAAGACCTCTGGTAGAGGAAATACATCATGGTAGAAGCAGGCTGACAGTGAGAGCTGTCAGTTGAGGCAGTAACAGAAGAGGGTAGGGAGGAAGGAGGGGGGGAGAGAGGGAGAGAGAGGGATGGATGTTGTACAATCCCTTTAGAGATCATGTATACAGTGGCCTATAGGCCTCCCATCACTTTCACTACTCAACACGTACCAATAGCACCACCCTAGGGGCAGAGCCTTTAAAGCATGGACCATGAGAGATGCTATTTATATTCAAACTATAGTACATGTTCCCTCTGTGAAGATCGGAGCTGTCCAACAGAACTCCTGCAGTGCTGGAAGTGTCCCTTTTCAGTATTTTCTGAGGTAATTGTCTTTGCCAATAGTCTTTTTTTGCAGCTTTTCTATACTAAACTGTAATTTTAATAGGCTCATATGGCTAGTGGCTCCCACAATGAGCAGTGCAACTCTAGGCCTTGGACTTCATAAAGCCCAACCTGTGGATCAGTCTATGGGACAAGTCTCAGCCGCCCCCCCCCCCCCACCGAGTCCTTAGACAGGGATAAGCACATTGTGAATTAGAAAAAATATCAGTAGTACCCAGACTTTCTATAAACATTGGAAATTGATTGTTTTGCCTTTGTCCTATAATTGATATTAAAGTGAAATGGAAACCTATTATTGAGTCCCCACTTAATGCCAACCATAGTATTGTGTGTGTGTGTGAAATAAAAACATTCTGTCATCTTTTGCTCCTCCAGACCTTGACAACCTCTGTTTCTGCCTTGCCAGCCAGCTCCCAAATAACCACATGGAGACTTATTAGTTATGAAACTTCAACCTACAGCATAGGTGTATCCCGACTACCCCTTATAACTTAAATTAGCCCATTTATATTGATTTATGTGGTGCCACGTGGGTAATGGAGCATTATTTCATCTCCTACATGTCACTCTTTCTCTCTGGATCCAGCTAACAACCCCCTCTTCTTCCCAGCATTCTCTCTCCCCCCCCCAGTTCCTGTCTAGCTATTGGTCATTTAGCTTTTATTAAACCAATTGCAGTGACATATCGTCACACAGTGTAAAGGAATATTCCACAACAAACCTCTGTTACGTTAGTAATACTGAAAATTTGGGGTGCCAGACTAAAGAGACAAAAGAAATACAGTTTTGCCACAATCCCAGTGGAGGAGGCTGTGCCCATGGTGTTGGGGCATGTGAAGGAAGTCTCTGGATGGCAGGTAGAAGGGTGCTGAGTAGAGGAAAAATGATGTGAGAGGGAAAGGAAGGCGAGAGCCTGGGGCAGCTGATGAGGGTTGTTGGAGACTCAGCAGCTAGCAGGTTTTGAGGGCGCTTTGCTGTGGGGCTAGGTGCTACTGTAATCACAAACATGAAAGGTGCTTTTTAACACCGTGCCTCAGGCAGGCATTCTTTTTGCCTATTAATACATTTAATTCTGACCCCTTAGGTCTCAGCTTGAGAGAAGCTGAGCTCCTGAGACTCAGGACCATTGGAAGAATGTGTGGGACAAAAATGAGACAGGCCACCAGGATGGCATGAAGGAGAATGGACAGACGCCCAGGCACTGCACCTAAATTCTGCAGGTGTTGACAATGTATATGAACATACCTCCAAGAAACAAGGCAGAAAACACTTATTCCAGTGCAGCTGCCCCACCTCTTGAAGTTTCCAGTTCTAAGAGGCAGATAGCACTATTAGCTTCATTTTACAGATGGACACTGAGGCACGCAGATGAACTAAGAAGCCTGCTCCAGGACATAAATAAATTGGGGAGCTAGATAGGAACTTAAGCCATTGGTACTGAAGTCCATGGTATAATCAAACTTGTGCTACTATTTCCAAGTCCCATTTGTAATCTTTAATGACACCCATAGGGGAGTGTGTGTGTGTGTGTGTGTGTGTGTGTGTGTGTGTGTGTGTGTGTGTGTAGTTTCAATGTAATGGGAATTAAGACATTTTAGCTCCAACAGGATTGGGGAAGAAGACCTTATTGGTTTGAGGTTCATACAGTTCCAAGGGTGGAATGACTTAACTGAAATGATATCACAAGATTTGAATTAAATGGTTGGACTTTACTTTTTATTTTCCTTCCTTCCTTCCTTCCTTCCTTTTTTTCTTGTTGTTAGTTTGTATGTTTGTTTTGAGACAGGGTTTCTGGTTGTCCTAGAACTAGCTCTGTAGACTAGGCTGGCATCGAACTCACAAAGATCTGTTGTGGAATATTCCTTTACACTATATGAAGATGTGTCACTGTGATTTGTTTACTAAAAAGCTAAACAGCCAATAGCTAGATAGGAGATATAGGTGGAAACTCTGGATAGAGAGTCCTGGGAGGAAGAAAGGCAGAATCACCAGCCAGATGCAGAGGAGGAAAGCATGCAGGAGTAGAGATAAAATCTATGAGTTGCTTGGCAACACATAGATGAATAGAAATGGGTTAATTTAAGTTAAAAGAGCTAGCTGGACAAGACTAAGCTATAGGCAAGCTTTTATACGTCTCTGTGTCATGTTTTGTGAGCTAGCAGCCCAAAGACAAAGCCCTTACAGAGAGATCTGCCTGCCTTCTTCCGCCCAGGTGCTGGGATTAAAGGCATGCACCAGCACCACCTGGCTGTTTCTCTATTTCTCTTTTTAAAATATGTATACTTTATTTTCATTTTCATTGGTATTTTCCCAGAAGCCCTGGACCTGAAGTTTTTGGTGGCTGTGAGCTGCCATGTGGGTGATGGGAATTGAACCTGGGTCCTCTGGAAGAACAGTTTGTTCTCCTAACCATTGAGCCATCTTTCCACCTTCTACTTTTTTTCAACAAGTGCTTTCAATGTCACGATTACCCTAGAGACTTCTGGAGAAGTCAGCACATTTTGAACCCACACAGTCAGAGAAGAAATGCCGAGTTTTGATAGGATGGATGGAGGGGTACCTTTCATTGCCCTGCCTCCTATAGCAAGCAGCTTTTCCCAGGACTACTCCACACTAGTCATGAGGGATATATCCCAAAGGGAATAACAGTAAAATGAAGATGGTTTAGGAAAAAAATGGAATTTATGGGCAGAGGCCAAAGAAATTAGATTTTAGGTCAGTCCCTCGATTCTTTCTATATGAAAATGATTTTTAAAAAACTGGTGCCTTTGGGCATAAGCCAAATATTTTAATCAGTGGGTCTAAAAATTTGCCCCTGAGCTCTGGCCTGGAGACAAGGGAGAGGCAGGTGTGCATGTGGCAGCTCCGCTGGGTATATTTTATGGCATTGCCACAGCAAAGACACTTTGGGACCTTAGAGAACAAAGGCTAGGGTCAAATTAGAGCCTTGATCTTTGTTAGCCATATAGTCCAGCTGAAATGACTTCAATCTTACTATCTTGAAAAAATTTTCAAGATGAAACACTTTCTATAATTTGAGGGGATTTACTGGTTTATTTTTAATGTGTGTGTGTGTGTGTGTGTGTGTGTGTGTGTGTGTGTGTGTGTGTGTTTGTCTGAGTTTATGTGAGCCATACATACTGGTAGAGTCCAGAGGACTTCAGATTTCCTGGAAGGTACAGGCTGTTGTAAGCTGCCCAGGGTAGGTGCTGGGAACTGAATTTGGGTCCTTTCCAGCCTCATGAAGATTATATCTTGCTCCTATACTATTGTCCGGTGAGAAATTAAATTTGAGGTTTACTTTGATTTCCAAGGTAACCTGGCACACAGCAGGTACCTAGTGAGTGATTTTGGTAGATTTGATGTAAGGGCAGAGATGGAAGAGCATTTGTAAGACATGGAACTGTGAACCAGAAGGAAGAATTATACTCTGAAGGTTGTAAATGATTTGTGATTTTTTTCATGGCACCCTTCAAGTACTGCCCAGTACTTTAGAGTTGCTTACAATTAAATGAATTGGCTATGGAATATTTTCTGTTTGAAAAAAAAATCATAGGACATACCTTTCAGTTTTGGGAGGATTTTTTTTCATCAAAAGTACACTTTTATCAAGGAGTAATTACAGTTTTAATTGCTCAAATGTCCATTAAGCAGGATCCCTTTCAAAATCTACAAAGCTCTGAGCATTTCCTGCAAGGTCTGCTGTCCCTTAAATGGCTGCCATGGAAATTCCTTTAAAAGCCAAGGAAAAACCAGACCTACCCTAAAGTGCTTTGGAAGTATCAACAGAAGAACTAATTAATTCTCTTCAAAGACATTAGCATAGTTTCAAACTATATCTGAAGCATTGAAGGAAATGAATGACTGTTGTACTGGCAAATAACTATTCTTCCAAACAAAGAGTAAAGTTATAGAGTGTTAATCCTCCAACTCATGTAGCACAAATGCCAACATCTGCATGTGGCCACAGACCATCTTGGGTTTCATCCCCAGGAAAAAAAAAAAAAAAAAAAAAAAAAAAAGGATTTTAACGGAGAGCAGTTGTTTGCCCTGAACTTTTGGAATGTAGTCAGCCAGTGTCTGCGAGTGACCGCAGGGAAATTTGCCTGTTTTATCCTCCAGATTTACAGGAAACAGAAGAGTCCCTTTTCCAATGGAGAACTGAATTTACTAGGTCCTGAGGGTTTGCTTGGGGGGGGGGGATCCCCAGGGCTAGCAGAATGACTGGTATCGTTGCCAATCTGCCTCAGCCAGCAGCACCTCTGCTTGCTTTTCTCGCTCTCAAAGGGGTAAATATAGTTCTGCTTCTTGATGAGGCTGCTCAGCTGCCTCACTTTCCTCAGATTTCTTCAAGCACCAAAGTCATATCATTATAGGTTGAATGCTTAATATAGGACTTGTTGGTAGAGTCTGAGATTGGCCTTCTGTATGAGCCTCCAGTCGATCTTTCATATTAAATCCTAGACCTAGGCCTGTGGTGAGATACTGTATGTGTTTTATTAAAGTTTGCTGGAGAATTCAGAAAAGCAAAGTCAGCTGCAGGCCATAGCACACACCTTTAATCCCAGCAGCCAGAGCTAGGAGGTGGTGGTACACACCTTTAATTCTAGGACTCAGGATTAAGAGCTAGACAGATCTCTATGAGTTCAAGGTTACCCAGCTCTACACAAGAGTGAATCAGGCCTAAAGAGAATTATTGCTCACACCTTTAGTCCCAACATTAGGGAAGTATGTGAGACAGAAGCAAGGTCTCAGAAAGGCATTCAGTCTTTAGCCACACTGAGGAGCGGCAGCAGTTTGAGACTTGGTGAAGAGCTCATGCATGAATCAGTCCTTTGAGCCTGCACCAAAGATGAGGCTAGTGGCCGCTGCTTTGCTTTTCTGATGTTCAGCTTGAAGTCTGAACCCCAATATCAGTCTCTGGGTCATTTATTTATTTGTGTTACACAGGCCTCACAGTAGCTTTCTTTCATCATCTGGGTTACATTATTAGTAGTATTTCTCCTGCCGGTCCCTCAGGCAAGTGCTACTTCACTGACAGATCAGCAAGTTGGTGAGAACTATGTTAAGAGACCCAACATTAGCAGAACTCATACTGCCCCCGTGCAGCTTTGGGTTTTCCTGTGTGCATAGTGAAAGATGTGTAGAAGGAATGTAACCGAAGGGTTAAAAGAGATGACTTATGTACTGCTTCTAGCATTCAGCAGGATGGCTTTAGGTCAGAAATACAATTTTGAAAAATTGATTCTCCTTGCTTCTCATCCACCCATAGCCACTTGTTTAGTAAATGATGTAATAAATCACAAGAAGTTAAAAGAGTGTTAGATAGCAAACCTTGTATTTCTAGACAAACCACTGGACCACACCAAAGCCATAATAATTAATTCCTTAGAAAATGGCATAATAAAATGCTGTGTGTTTCTCATGCATTTTATAAAAGTGCATGCATACCTACATTTGTATTAATGGGGGAAAAAAGCATGCATAAGAAATTGTCAACAGTTCCCTGTATATATGAGGAGAATTTCATCCTTTTGCATAAATAGCTTTTCTATTTTCTTTAACAGATACAAATTACTTACAGAACTCAAATCTATTTCTAAAACTGCTCTGTAGCCCTTAAATGGCACTGCATATTTAAAAGACACCATTTCCCCCATGCCTTGTGTGGCATGAGTACACTGGCCCAGTGCACAGGAGCAGCATGTGTTCAGGCTTATTCTGACACCCTGGATGAAGGAAGAGGACCTAGTGAGGGCCCAAGGAAGATGTCTCATTATTCTGCATAGTTAGAGGATGTACATCTGCTCAAGAAACAAACAAATTGTCCCAAAGCACAGCAGGTAGGAAATGGAAATACTAACAAAGGGAATGGTCTTCCAGACAGGAAATCTATAGGAGAGATATGTTTTCAAAGGGTACAGGGCAGCCAGCTGGGATATGCCATTCCTAGAGATTTTTTTTGTCTGTCTACTTGCTTTGTCTCAATGGGACATCTACCTCCATGCCACTCTAAACATCCAGCTCATGTTGTATGTGATGTGTGTGCAGCACACACTGCATACAATCACACACCTGATTTCCCTGTTGTTCAAATCCTGTGTATAGAAAAGAGGGGAACCTCCTGAGATCTAAACCCTTGCTATATATTAGGTGGGATAAAAAAAGGCCTCCCAAGAGATGGAAAGGGAATGGCACTGTAGAAGAAGAAGAATTCTAAACATGGTTGATCAGTAGAAGTGCAGACTCTCCAGAGCTCTGTGGGGGCGGGGTGGGGGTGGGGGTGGGTGCAGCACTACAAGATCAGCCATAGATCCCACGCCAAAGCTGGGAATCAGAAACAAAGTGTGTGTATAGATAGTATCTGAAATAAAGTGAACTTGGATTTTCCTATCTGACTCTGAGAAAGTCTCCTCACTCCGACCTCATCACCACAGTCTCTCATGTGAAAAGTCCACATGTTTTGGTACTGAGCTCAGCCATGCCCTGTAAGATGGCCATGGAAGGCTGATGGAGTCAATGTAGGGCTGACTGACCAGCAGATGTAGCAAAGAAAGTGTCACCACTGGCTTCTTACAAAATAATGTACCCTGAAATAAATCTAACTAAGGAAGTGAAAAACTTATGGTGTAAAAACATAAAAACCATGGAGAAGACTTGAATAAGACACCAGAAGATGGAAGACCTCTTATGTTGAAGTATTTGATCTATTTGGCATCAAGTGAGAGTTGAGGTCTTAGTTACATCCTTTTACATGTAGCCATCCAGTTTGACCAACACCATTTGTTAAAAGATGCTGTCTTTTCTCTCATGTATATTTTTGGCTTCTTTGATCAATGTGTCCCTTTTTGATGCCACTATCATTCTGTTTTTACTAATCAACAGCTCCATAAAGAGAATGAAGTTAGTTCCTTATCTCTCACTCTGCACAAAACTTGAACCCAAATGCATGAAGGACCTTAACGTGAGACCTGATACACAAATATGATAGAGGGAAAAGTAGGTAATACACTAATAGGCATAGGAAAGAACTTTATGAACAGGACCCTAATAGGCCTTGTATTAAGACCAATGATTCAGAGCAAAGGATTGCCAGCCTACAATCCACACTGCCAGAAAAACTAGGAAACAAGAAGTACCCTAAGAGAGAAATGCATGGTCCCCCTGAGAAGGGGAAAGAGACAAGTCTCCCAAGCAAATTGGGAGCATGGTAGGGGAAGGGAGTTTGGAGAAAGAGAAGGGGAAAGGAGGAGGGGAGAGGAGGACATGAGAGAGCAGGAAAATTGTTTTAGGAGAAGAATAGAGGAGATCAAGAAAAGAGATACCACAATAGAGGGAGCCATTGTATGTTTAAAGAGAAATCCAGAGTTCTACAAGGATGACCCCCCAACTAACAATCTAAGCAATAGTGGAGAGGCTACCTTAAATGCCCTTCCCAAATAATGAGATTGATGACTACCTTATATGCCATTCTAGAGCCTTCATCCAGTAGCTGATGGAAGCAGAAGCAGACACCCACAGCTAAACACTGAGCCAAACTCCTGGAATCCAGTTACAGAGAGGGAGAAGTAATGAACAAAGGGGTGAAAACCAGAAACAGCTGACCTGAACAAGCTCATGGACCCCAGTCTGATTGCTGGAAAACAAGCATAGGACAGACCCAGACCCACTGAATGTGGGTGTCTATGGGGCCTCTGGTAGTAGATCAGTATTTATCTCTAGTATAAGAATGAACTTTGGGAGCCTATCCCACATAGAGGGATACTTTTACAGCCTAAGTCCTGCTCCAAATGATGTGACAGACTTTGAAGATCTGTCATGGAAGGCCTTACCCTCACTGGGGAGCAGAAAGGGGATGGGATGGAGGTGGGGGGCATGGTGGAGGATGGGAGGGTGCAGGAACTGGGATTGACATAAAACAAGCTTGTTTCAAATTTAAATAAAAAAATATTATCATAAAAAAGGACTAATGATTGACAAATGGCCTGTTGTCTTTGATGAAGAGAAGTTGTCCCTTTCATCCTCTGATAGGGAGTGCCTGGTTCATTTCCTCCCAGTGATTTTGAATGAAAAGGAATATTAATTCATAAGAAGACTTGAATTCCATTAATACTTTTAATATTAATACCTTAGGCAATGAGTCACAGTGTCAATGGGTAGAGGAGTGTTACCAGTTAGAGGAGAAGAGGCAAATGGCAAGTAATGAAATCACATGGCCTCCTTATTAACCAGAGACTTTCTGATGAGGCTCTCTCTACAGTTCCTCCAGTTTCCCAGGGATGGTCTTCCTTGTTGTACTTATTGATTTGGTTACGGTCTGCGGTGAAGCTTAACCACTTGGATAAACCTGAGACCATGGAGGTAGGCTCATAGGAGTGATATGAAAACTGCAGGAAGAACAGAGGGACTAGATTGGGGGTCTGAAAGACAGAGGCCCTGAAAACATTTAACTTAGACATCACTACTCAGGCATGTAAACTAAATGGAAGCTAGTGTCAGAGGAAAAATATATACCACCATTCCACTTGTCTAGAAATTCTGTCCCTTTCAATGAATCATTCATTTTTTCTATTTTTGGTAGAAATGTAAATTCAGGTACATATTTTTTAAGCTTACATTTCAAAACCAAAGCACTTGGTTTATTTAGTTGCCATCTTAATTGGGGTTACTATTCTTGTTACCATGACCAATGCAACTCATAAAAGAAAACATGTAATTGTTTATAGTTTCAGAGGTTTAGTCCTTTACCTTCATGGTGGGATGCAGGGCTCTGGAGCAGTAGCTTGAGAGCTACATCCTGATCAATAAGTAGGCAGAGTAAGAAAGAGAGAGACTGTGTCTGTCATGGACTTTTGAAACCTCAAAGCCCGCCCTCCCCCCCCTCCCCCCGTGACACATTTCCACCCTCAAGTCCATACTCCAACAGGGTCACACCTATGTGAGCCTATGGGAGCTATTTTTATTCAAACTACCACACTGTGTGTCTCATTTGTATGACAAACTCCTGACAAAAACAACTAAGGGGAAGAACATATAGTTCCTCAAGGGTTTGGGGGGACATGTTGGAATTCATAGTAGTGGAAGCATGTGTCTGGGACTCTTCACATCTTGATAGATCAGGAAATAATGCCTTTCTCCTTTTCTCTCTTGTTCAGGACCCCAGTCCATGAAAGGGTGCCACCTGTACTCAGAGCCCATCTTCCTTCCTTTAGTTAGTTTTCTCTGGAAATGTCCTCATAGACATACACAAAATGTACCTCACTGATTGCCTAGATATCCCTTAATCCAGGCAAGTTGACAGTAGAGGTTAACCATCACACTTGACTTCTTGCCAAGAAGAGATTCTGGAGGGTTGGGCACTAGGTGGAGGGGAACAGATTTGTCTCATGAGGGGCCACCCATGAACTCTGATCCCTGACAGCAGCACAGCAAACTGACAAGGGGGCCAGAAAACTTGGACTGTTTGTGAACTCATCTAATGTCTGGACATTGGTTCAGATTAAAAACAACACCACTGAAGAACCAGACAGCACACCAGGTGTGCTGGTAAGCTCTTTTTGAAACTTGCACCAAATACAACTTCCAGTTTACTCCTAAAGGGGGCGGGGAGTAAGATAACAGCTTCCTGGATAGGTAGGGTCTTTCTAGAGTGCATGGAGCCATCACCTCTCCCTAGATACATACATTTACGCCTGACAGGTAACAGACTAATGCATCCTAGGCTTCCTAGAGAGTGTTCCACAGTTATAGAGGATTGTTCACTTCTCTTTTCTGGGTTGAAAATTCTCCTTGTCCTGAAGGTCCTCATAGCCGAAGACAGCTTTAGAATCTCTATTTAGAAGGGATTTTTAGTTGGCCATCTGGTTGGATAGAAGGTCAGCCTTGAAATAATTTCATATAATTAAGAAAAGTCTGTGAAGTATCCTCCTTAAGTATGAACGAAAGCTGCCCCAAAACAGTTTCTCCACTACTGCTGTAGAAATGTTGGGGGCATAAGCTGGGGAGGCAGCTCCTCACATATATATATCAGTTACAAAGAAAGCTTTGTGGTATCTTTCTCAGGATTTATGCACTGACTTATTTAATTTTTTGAAAATTTATTTATTTATTATATATACAGTGTTCTGTCTGTATAAATCCCTCCCTGCAGGCCAGAAGAGGGTACAGATCTCATTACAGATGGTTGTGAGACTTCATATGGTTTCTGGAAATTGAACTCAGGGCTTCTAGAAGACCAGTTAATTTTCTTAACCACTGAGCCATCTCTCTATCCCCAACTGTTTTTCTTAAGTCACTAATTCACCCTTTATAGTGAAGTGCAAGTCTGTTGTGGAATAATCTCTTTGTACACTATGAAGATGTGTTCTTGACAAGGTGCCTTTTGATTGGTTTAATGAAGAGCTGAATTGCCAATAAGTAGGCAGAAAGAGGTTAGGCAGGACTTTGGGTACAAAGACAGAGGAAGAGGAGACAAATCAAGGCAGGAAGGAGAAGCCAGAGAACACAGAGAGGAAACAAGAAGTGCAAGATGGAAGGGAGGTAAAAAGCCATGAGGCAGATTAAAATAAATGGGTTAATTTAAGGTATAAGAGCTAGTGGGACAAGTCTAAGCTGTAGGCCAGGCTTTCATAATAAATAACAAGTCAGTCTCCATGCTTTTATTTTATTTATTTTTATTTATTTATTTATTTATTTTTTTGTGAGTTGGTTGCCCAAAGAGAAATCTGTCTACGTTGGCCAAGGTTCCCCCAGTTTAAATTCCTTTTGGAACTAAATACAAGGACCCAATGGTACCTAAAAAGCCCAGGTAGGTCTGATTTATGTTTGTCTTCCTGTTGTACAGTTGCTGCTTGATTCCTTAACTCCAATGTTTGCTCTGTAGCGGTTATTGGCTAGCTCCCATCATCCTTTGAATGTCTTCAGGAATCTCTCCCTCTGGCTGCCCTTAATTGTTTCTCATCTACCACTCCACTAACCATCAAGCTGGGCAGATGTCCTTCTCACATGCTCTTATTGTCCTATCATTTAATTGTCTCATACAACATTGAGTCACTCATGAAGCATAGGGAAGACTGAGGCAGCGTATCTGTCAGTTTCCTAGGCTGTCACAATGAGTTCCCACAAAGTTGTTAGCTTGAAATGGTAGAAGTGCATTCTCTCATAGGTCTGGAGGCTAGAAGTTCAAAGATCAAGGCTGCAACAGGGCAGCATTCTCTCTGAGGGGGTGTAGTCTCCTGAAGACTCTAAGGGGGTGTAGTCTCCTGAAGACTCTAAGAGAGTGTTTTCTCCTGAAGACTCTAAGGGGATGTGTTCTCCTTGCTTCTTCCCCTTCTTGTGGCTCCATCAGTCCCTAGTGGTGGTGTTATCACTCCATTTCTTCCTCTGTGGTTATTTGACTTCCTTCTCTGCGTTTGTCTTATGCATGTGTGATTGTATTAAGTGCCCACCTGAATTAATCTAGGATGGTATCCTTATCTCAAATCTATGACAAATCTGTAAAGAGAATTATTTCCATATAAGATTCCAGAAATAAAATGTGGGTATATCTTCTGTTTAGGATGCATGATAGCTAATCTCCATTGTCAACTTTACTGGACTGAGCATCATCTATGTGGTGGTATGGTACTTGTCTGGGTAGGTCCATCTGTGAGGATGTTTCTAGAGAGAATAAATTGAGGGGAGAAGATACATTCTGAATGTAGGTGGAATCATTCTAAGAACTGGGGGGCCTGATATAAGGGAAAAGATACATCAAGTAGAGAGGCAACATTCCCTTTCTCTCATTCCTGGACCATCAAGGTATAAACTCCACCTTGACTTCTTTACCATAATGGGATGAAAGTGTGAACTAAAACAAATCTTTGCTCATTCAAATCTTTGTTCTCTTAGGCATATTAACTAATAAGGACATGGGGAAAACACCATTCAGCCTAGTAGAAGGAGGAAGTTAGAAAACCTCTGGCAGTGTATTCTCTCTTGAAGGAGGATGTGAGTGGTATGTTCTTATCTTTCTTAATTCATCCCTTGATACGTGTAAAGGGAAGTTTTCCCAAGTCCCAGTGGGTTTTTCTATTTTTCTTCTTGAAGGAAGACTCTGAAGAGGGAGGCCTCCCACTCCATTGCTGTTGGCTTTGGGACTGCAGTTGGTACTCATCATTTTCTCTCTCACCATCCACCCTAAATCCTCTTTATTTTCAAGTGCCACTTACTGGTCTGATTTAGTCCTCTTAGTGATGTAAACCTTACTCTGAACCTCTAGTAACTGTACCTTTCTCAGGCCAGAGTTTCCATATTTGTCTATTCACAGTTGATCAAAAAAAAAAAAAAAAAAAAAAAAAAAAAAGTACCGAGAGATCCTGGGTCCATCAGCTGGGTTCCGTGAGTATTCTTCTTTGGTAATATTGTGCAAAGCCAGCCCACCACTTCCTGATGACCAGGGTAAATTATCCCTGACAAAAATGGTGGCTCCTCTTCTTACCAACTATTCTCTGAACATAAGGAACCTATATTGACCACATGGGTTATAGTTTAACAAGATAACTGCTATTTCCCTGGTGAGTATATCCTCTTGGCAGACCAGGAGTTCTAACCTGCAGAGCTGAGAACTAAAGAGGTAGGAAGCAAGGAGGACCCTGGTGTCCCACCATGCTATTATTTCCTTGGTATCTTGATCTATGTATCCTTCCTCTTGGGAACCTAGTGACATCTAAAAGGTTGGGGCTTTGAAATGTAGACATGCATTCAGGAGGAGAGCTCTGCTTCAACTGCACTTCAGCAGACCACCCATGTCTACACAAAGAGAGTTGGGATAGTTAGGCATACAAGATAAAGTGAACCCCACAGTTGTAAGCTCTTCCCCGTAGGCTAGAATAATATTTCAAGACATGGTAAACATTGCTTCCAGATCTTATAAAAGTCTATCAGCGCTGTCCTTCCTTGTTTTTAGTAAAGATGCATTTTTTGTCTTTTACTTTGAACACAATGTCTGGCATAGAATGAATTCAGGACCCCTGAAAGCTTTATTGAAATAGCAAGCTTTGGGATCTTGCAGACTTTACCATAACTCCCTGACACCATATATATAATGAAGACTTCCAATATGGTCGTCACCTCTGGCTCATCATGTCATGCATTATATGGGCTGATGTAATACCATGCATAATATCCAGATAGTTCATATATCTTTAGCATATTATGACAGATATGAGAAATAGGGTGGCCCTGAAGAAGTGCCAGTTTATTAATTATATTGCCTATTACATTTGAATGTGAACTGTTTCTAATGGTCCTTTCTATTTAAGGTCTTCATTTAGCAAATCTCTACTGTATGTTACATGCCTGAGGCCATATTTATCTGCTCCACTGGTGAGCAGCAACAGACAGGGTACCACTTGTTTGCATTTGCAGTGGTCTTCAGGCTCTCAGATCCACTTAGTTTTCATAAGGGTCAACTGGGGAATTAAATGGAAAGATGACAGGAACGTCATCCCTACAACTGCAATCTCCACTGTTGCCTCCAGGATGCAGCTTTGGCTTTGATTTACTTATTTCAGACAGCAAGTTCTGAGATTTCCACTTGACCTTCTGCACTGTGTCAGCTCTAGAGGCCAACGACCCAGAGTGGGATTCATCTTGACTGCCAGGCTAATAATATCAATTAATACATGCTCAGCAAGAAAATGACTGCTCTTGAGGTTCATGAGCGAACAGGCCCTACAAACCTAACTTTGGCCAGAAATCTGTTTACTGCTGGGTACTAATTTCATTGGCTTTTTATGAGAGACCATAATGACATTTTTGGTCTGTCTTGATTATTTTTTTCTTCCTTTTAAAAAAATTATTGAAATTATTTTCATACAATATATTTTGATCTTATACTCCTCCAAGATACTTCCCATCTCCCTACCCAGCCAAGTTCACCATCTGTCTTTAAAAGCAAAAACAAAACAAACAAAACCCCAGAAAAAAGTCTTAGTTTGGGTTTCCATTGCTATAATGAAACACCATGACCAAAAGCAAGCAGGGGAGGAAAGGGTTTGTTGAGCTTATGATCTCATATTACAGTTCATTGTCAAAGGAAGTCAGGACAGTATTGCGGTAAATAAGGATCAGGATAAACAAATAGGCCGAATAGATGTTTATTCAGGGAGAAATAACTTACAACCTAGACAGATGAACACCAGGAAATTCAACCCGATCCTCTCCTGTCCGAGTCATGCCAGAAAAAAAGCGCCTTTCCTGGCCCCCTCCGACCTCCTTCCACAGGTCACTTCCGCCCATGGCTCCACCCCCCAATGGGCGTGGTCAGTGCCACAGAAGGACTATCTCACTACAGGACAGGAATTTCAACAGGGCAAGAACCTGGAGAAGGGAGCTGAGGTAGAAGCCATGAAGAAGTGCTGCTAATGCCTTGCTCCTTATAGCTTGCTAAGCCTGCTTTCTTATAGAACCCAGGACCAGTTGTCCAGAGATAGCACCACCCACAATGGACCAGGCCATCCCCCATCAATCACTAATTACCGCAATACACTATAGGCTTGCCTACAGCTGGTCTTCTCAATTAAGATCCCCTCTTTTCAGATGACTTTAGCTTATGTAAAGTTGATATAGAACCATCTAGCACATAGACAAACTAAAAACAAGAAGGGAGGAAGAAAGGAAGGAAGCAAAGTCAATAAGACAAAAATACCAAAACAAAGCAAAACAAAAACTCCACAACAAAAAATGGAGTTCATTTTATGTTGGCCAACTACTCCTGGGCATGGGGTCTGACCCGGAGGTGTGGTTGCTATGCCCAGTAACATTCCATTGGAGAGAACTGCTTTCCTCTCGCTCTGCAGGTATCAATTACAAGTAAGTTCTCTGTTAGTGATGGGACTTAGTGTCCACTTCCCCTTCTTGGTGATGGGATTTTGTCTGGTGCTATGGAATATTCCTTTACACTGTGTGAAGATATGTTACTGTGATTTAATAAAAAGCTGAGCAGCCAGTAGCTAGGTAGGATTTGGGGGGCACAGAGGACACTGGGAAGGAAGGCAGAGTCACCAGCCAGGCATGGAGGAAGCAGGAGAGCAGCATGGGCAGTAAAGAGTAAAGGTAATAAAGCCATGAGGCAGAAAGTAAATTAATAGAAATGGGTGAATTTAAGTTGAAAGAAAGAGCTATTTAGAAACAAGCCTAAGCTATTGGCCAAGCTTTCAAATTAATAAGGAGTCCCCTATGGTTATTTGGGAGCTGGCAGGCAGGACAGAGAAAGGCTTGCAACAGTCTAGTTTGAACATGTACAGGTATTATGTGCGCTGTGAGTTCATGCGTGTACCAGGACCATCGGTTGTATTATGAAGCTATTGTACTGGCTTGCCCGCCCTTCCTTTCTTCCTTCCTTCCTATTTTCCTCTCTCTGTCTCCCTCCCTCCCTCCTTTCCTTCCTTTAATTTGTTCATCTTTCTTGTACCATTAGGGGTTGAACCTAGGATCATGTGTGTAGTAGACAAATATTCTACCATTGAGCTATATTCCCCCTTCTTTTTAGGTTTTATTTTGAGATAGAATCTTACTAGGTTGCTTGGGCTAGCCTTAAACTATCTCTGCAGCTAGGTAGGTCCTGTGCTGTCACTCTTCCTACCTCATCCCCCTGATTAGCTGGGATTACAGGCCTGTACCGCCAGGCCCAGATATGCTTTCAGGTCTTTGTGTATCAATTAAAATCTGAATCCAATTAAAATTGCGTGCCCAACAGTTGTTGGAAAATCTAGATACTTCTCTTTCCTTGGTATAGACTGGAATAAGTAAATGGCCATATTTCCTTTTGGGAGGAATTTGAGGGTCATTACAATATATGGTTGCCATGATATTGTATTTTGCCTTGTGGACTTCTTCAGCCAATAGGAACTGGAATATGAAAGTGTTTCTTTCTTTCTTTTTTTTTTTTTCCTTCTGCAAATTGGTTGTCTTAATGTTTTATGGGAACAGCTGTCCTCAGCCTCTTTCTTGTTTCTCATTGTTGGCTGGACATCTATTTTGTTCCTTAGAGATCTGAGTTCTACTCTCTATATTCACAGTTATGTCTGTGGGAAGAAGCTCTCTTGGCTGTTGCATATTCTTGGTTGTCATGGTCATGGCCACCACCTTTCTTCTGGCACTCGAGTATCATGCCTGGCCTCAGTTGGTAGAGCTCAATATCCCATTGCTATCAGTGAGCTAGATTTTGTAGTAGACTTATATATCATTAGCTTTGTCCCAAGGAAGCTCCACCAAGCCCCTTAGTGATACTAGGTGTGGCTCCCTCACCAGCACATTGCCAGTGGCCTTGGTAAATAGTGTATCTTTTGGCTAGCCTTTGGCCTCATAGGATACACCCATTCTGCAAGCCCATTTCTCAAAAGCTTTAATTTCTTCTTCCCTGTCTTTCATGGCAATCAGGCAATCCAGTTTCTCAGTGGGAGCCATTCCTTTCTCCGGGCTTCTAGGAGTTACCATGGTAGCAAATTCACATTATTTCCTGGGTTGTCAAGTCCTGTTTCTCAATACAGTGACCCTGAATAAAAAGCAACAAAACAAACCAAACAAACAAACTCTTTTCTTGTCCAGACTCATGTCCTTGTCCCCTAATCAGGCACCTTGATCACTTCTTGCACACTCTTTGAAGCGTCTTGTAGCTCCTTCAGGTCTGCTCAATTTCTTTATCAAGCTGAGCTTATTTCTGGCCAGACTCTGATGACTCAGGCCTGAATGTAGGCCTGACATTCAGGAAAAGAGAAAGGAACCATCTGTTGTCTTTTGAAGAAAAGACCCTTGTGTCAGCTTCCTGTGGGGGTGGGGAGGCTTGCTCTTCACAGGGAGGGGAGGGATACCTCTGAAGACTCAGAGGGTCCAGAGATTAGGGAGCATCCATCCAAATCTTCTAATCCCAAGTACCAGAAGACCAAACTATGATTCATAATTTGGTTAATATCCCTGCTTTAAATTTGAATATTCAGTTGTTTTTAAGGTTTAGTAACTATTAAATCCAGTGATGTAGCTTCTTATAAATCCTCTTCTATGTTTCAAAAGCTTCAGTCAGTGTATTCCTCTATGAATGTGCCATCCTAGACCATCAGTGATAGGCTTTTAACCAGTGAGCCTTCATCTCATGCTACGGGATGTCTATATGTCTTACCACCAGGGAAGAGGTCATCAAAACAGTTTAGTGGTGAGAAATTCAGTACTCAAGCATTTTATTATCAACTGCTTTCTTGGATCATTTTTAGTAGTAACTACTCCTGTAAGTTGGGTTTTCTAGACAACAGGTCATGAAATAGTGCTGGACAAACAGATGTGGGGTGATATCACATGTTATAGTAAAAGGTACGGAGAAAGCCATCAACCTGGGAGATAGCACACAGTCTGTCAATCCAACAAGAGTTCCAAAGCAAAGACCGCCCATTAGCAAAGGGCAAAGTTGAATGGAGATGAGGCCTCTGAAGTACTTCCTTCTTGGGTACTTCCTGGAGAGTAAGGCTAATAATATGAAGGATGCTAAGCAAAATTGGCTTTTGCAGATAAAGAATGACTTTTTAAGTACAACTCACACAATATATGAGATAAACTAAAAATAAAAACAATAAAACTCTTGTTCCTTGTCTCCATTACAAATTTAACCTGTTCTGAATTTCAATTTGCTAAATCTGGCAACTCTAGCTGGATGTGATTAATTTCAATTTGAACTTGACTGGATTGAGAAATGCCTAGGGTATTGGTGAGACAAACCTTTGGGTATATGATGACATTTCCAAAAGAATTAACTTAAGAAGTAAGGGACACACTGAGTGGGCTGGGATCCAGAACATAGTAAAAGGGGAAAAGGAGAAAACCAACCCAGTACTGGCATTCTCCTTTCCTTTGAACCAGCTCTACCAAGATTTGAACAAGCAGCCTCCACTGCCACAGACAAGACTTGGTTTTCCATTATGCCTTCTCTGCTATTGTAGACTGTATTCCCTGAAATGTAAGCCAAAACGAACCTTTCCTCACGCAAGTGTTCTTTTACTGGATATTTGGTCACAACAACAAGAAAAATAGTGGAAATGCTGACCGGAGGTCACTCTGTGATATTTCTCAGCTACTTCCACTCTCAACAGACAATTATCTGGGAGTCGCCTTGAAAACGTTGTGACTTGGTTTGATTGGATTGAGTTATGGTACACTGAAATACGGTCTGTTTAAATGTTGTCTCTTTCGATGAGAGCAAGCCCATAACAAACACGAGTATTCTCACTTGTCAAACCCCAGTGACTAATGGTGTTTGACTCCTGGTACTGGTTCTGTTGTTACTTATTAAATAGATTTGTATGTAACCATTTCAGGGATCCAGCAAATGTGGATAAAACAGAAAGAGGGGTCCTCTGTTGTTTTGTTCTCAGAATGATACTCTGGGTTTTGCTAACCCTTCAATAGCTTTTTGTGCTGCTCTTGCAACAAACAAAGGCAAAGGAGGATGGTCAGCTGGAGTCCAAGTTCACAAGCACTGACTTCTAGCTACATCAGAGCTAATTATTTTGGGCATTAATTAAATCAAGTAAACTGAGTAGGCTCTAGTTGAGGAATTTCAAATCAGAGCTTGTATATGAAGATTAGTGTGGAGTGCCAATAAATGTGCATCTGCTCCCATCTATATACACCACACACAGGGCTTACTACCACAAGACCTTAAACAGAATGTGTTCCTTTCTCCCAGCACTGACTCATCGTCCATATCATTTCTAGCAGAGATGTTCTTACTCCGCTTTTAAATGTGTGATCTAAGCTGGGCTTGGGAGTGCATCCCTGTAACTCCAGATGTTTGGGAGGCAAAGGCAGGAGATTATAAACTCCACGCCTGCTAAGACTACAGGGTAAATTCAGTGATAGACAGGGTAACTTAGCAAGAGTCTGTCTCGAAATAAACTTTTAAAAAAAGTTTACATCTGCACCCCTAAGGACTCAGGGAACATGGAGAGAGAGTAAATAGAAAGTATGTTAGAGCTACAAACTGGGGACGAATGTTGTGAAATGGACATGGCAAGACCTTTACACTCATGATTCACCATAACTATGGTTATCATCACACAATCTGAACAATATCAGATAACAAAACCAGTCAGCATCCCAAGAGATGGTACCGATATAACTTAGTAGGCTAAAACATAAAAAGGAAGCCAGGCAGTGGTGGTGCACTCCTTTAAGCCCAGCACCCTGGGGTGAGGGGGAAGGAGGGCAGAGGCAGGTGTATCTCTGTTGAGTTGGAGGCTAGCCTGGTCTACAATGCTACACAGAGAAACCCTGACTCCAAAACAAAACAACAAAATAAATAAATAAGTAAATAAATAAATAAAACCATAAAAGGGATGGAGGACATGAAGGGGAGAGGTGGATGTGTCAGCAGTCCTTGAGAAGAGTAGAAGAGGGTACATGTGTTCAAGATAAATTGTTTACATGTATGAAATCATCAAAGAATAAATAACCAACAAGCTATTTTTGAAAATAACTTCTCAAGAGGATGCAATATTCTCACATTCTCTCATTTGACCTTTCCCATTAATGGTAGGATAAAGGCCAGACCTCTTTGCACAAATAGTAAACCCTCCTGGTTCTGGACATGCCACATCCTCTCTTATCCTTCTTCTGTGAGGGACATAGTCTCATGAACACATCATGCTCTTAGTATGTTTGCTTGTCTTTATTCAAGCTGGCTTCTTTGCCTGAGATTGCTTTAATTTTACCTTTCCTTTTGTCTAGATCAGTGGCTCTCAAACTTTTTTGGAGTACTAGTCATTTTAGGATTTTGCTAGAATTCGGATCCTGGCTTGTGAGTTCTGGCATTAGTTCCCCCAATTGTTTGTTTCTCCATTCCTTTCCTCTCTTCTTCCCTCCCCCCTCTTCTCTCCTTCTCCTATCCCTCCCCCTCTCTCCCCTCTTCTTGTTTGCTGTTGATTGAATCTAGGGGTTTGGACATGCTAGGCCAGTCAATTGCATGTGTCTCATAGTTGACACTGCCTGTTCCACTGACCACACAAAGGCCTACTCCACACTTACCTGGACAAAATATTGTCTTTTTCCTGAAGCCTTTCCTTAACTCTCTGGGAAGAGCATGACTTCTTCTTATGCCTATAGCTCACGATGCCTGTGCTTGGCAGTTTGGGGGTTTTGTTGTTTGGGGTTTTGTTGTTGTTGTTGTCAACTTGACACACAGTAGAGTTACCTGGGAGGAGAGAATCGTATTTGGCAGACTGCCTCCTTCAGTTGTCCTGTAGGCAAGTCTGTGGAACATTTTCTTGATTAATGATTGATGGGAAAGGCCCCAGCCCATTATGTGTGGTGCCACCCCTGGGTAGTTAGTTGGTCTTGGTTGATGTAAGAAAGCAGGCTGGACAGCCATGAGGAACAAGCCAGTAAGCAGGGTTTCTCCAGGCCTCCATTTCAGCCACTGCCTTGGCTTCATTCAGTGATAGACTGTGACAGACGACTGTGACCTGACATGTAGACTCTGACCTGACATGTAAGCCAAAGGCACCCTTTCCTCCCCAGGTTGTCTCGGTTAGAGAATTCTACCATAACAAAGGAAAGCAAACACGATGCCCTTTATCCAAAACACTAGTTAGCATTTTATTGTTGTTTTCCTCTGTCGTTTCTGCTTTCCATTTCTACACTGAAACTGACCTTAGGGAAGGGCTGCATTCCTATTTTAGGATTCCAAGCCCTTGCTGCTGTAGCTTGCTTATATAGTAGATATTCAGCGGAAGTCTGTGTACAGTCATCTTTGGAAAGTCAGAAAACACATATCCATGTTGTATTCTTTTTCCACTTTCTGTTGTAAGACAAGTGTGTTAAGTTAACCTTGCTTCGATTCCCTGGATGGTAAATACCGGTGAATGAATCTGCCCTCTATATTGGATTTATATAGCTGAATAGGATCCCAAGAAACTAAAAAGGAAAAAAAAAAAAAAAAAAAAAAAAAAACTGAACTGAACTGAACTGATGAACATCCAGCCTTTAGGGCAGGCTCCAGAGCTTCCAGAGCTGGAGCAACCTAGGATAAGCACCTTGCTGGCCTTTTCCTGGCTGACTCATCCCGGGCTGTCTTCTGTTTCTTTGTGTGTTTGCCTTTAGCTCTTCCACTGCTTCTTCCAGGTGGTCAGGTTTGGGGGCCCAGGCAGACCAGCTTCAGAGACAAAAACCAGAGAAACCACATGCCCAGAGTTTGAGTAGTGAGAGGCTGTGCCTGTTTGCACAATGGGCGGGCGCAGCAAGGCTGATACCAGAAGTGAGAGAGAAGTCTTATCACTTTCCTAAAGAATAACTTGCAGAAAAATTGTCAGCTACATTGAGTGGGGGGGGGGGGGAAACGAGGCCGACAGATGGGCTCAGAGCAGAACCAATGCACAGGAGCTAAATACATCTTCTCTTTACTCCACTCTTGATAGGGGCTGGTGCTGTGTCTGGAGTGTGCCAGGTTTCCACACATGCCTTTAAGTCCGCAGTCCTTTTCCGAGAGACGGCCATTCAAGCCACCTGCAAGGTTTCATTTGTGGCATTATAGAAGCCTTCTTATAGCAAGGCGTGGCTTTTTATTCACTAGCTTTGGTGCTCTTCTCCATAAAACAATACTAACAATAACACCCACCTCACAGCCGAGCTGGGATGCTGTAACAGTAGCCAGCATTTCTGAGCATTACTGAGCTGACTGACCCCAAGCAAGGCAAAGCAGGACCAGGGTTCCTGTTGAAACGTTCCAAAGGGCTGCCTAAGAGGAGGTAGGGCAGGCAACTTGCAGCCTGGGGAACACGTCTAACGTGGTGAGTCTATGGGATTGCTGGGCTTGTGCTCTTTCATTGAGTCTGTAAAGTTCTATTCACGGGCTGGGTGTGTGTATGTGTGTGTGTGTGGGGGGGGGGGTGCTGCTGCAGTAGAAAGGTGCAGTCTCTCTCCCTGCTCACCACAGCCCGTTATTACACAAGAGCGGTTGGACCGCAGTTCCCCTGAGAGCGGCAGGAGTGTGGCATGAGATGCCGTGAGACAGGGTGCAGAGGTAACTGTTATTAGAGTGGGGGAGACTCCTGGGACAACTACTTTTTCTTTCTTTTTAAAATGACAGTAGTGATTTACGTAAAAGAAATGCTCCTCTTTGAAAGACAATAAAGCCGGTTTCCTGACTGTGTTTCCTCCTGCTCCTGCTTTGGCTGACTTGCTTTGCAATTGTTACTCTGCTGTCACTTGTAACCTGGGGAGTTAGCTCTGCCACCAGTTGTTATCTCCCCCCAAATCTCTTGGCCTCCTCAGGAAATGCAAACTAACTTTAATACTGGTTTAAGGAAAAAAAAAAAAAAAAAAAAACAGAGCAAGATTAACTGGCTGCTGAGAAGAAACAGAAAACACAGCCTCAAACAAATGAGGCAATCAGAGGGAATTTATGGGCCCATTTCTATCCACCCAGCAGGGCTTTCTTCAGGCACCCATCATCTGCAGAATAGTTACCTGCCACTCTGCTGGTGTCTTCTATTGCTTGCGTCTGTCAAGGATTATGGAGCTAGAATAGCATCATAGCTAAAAACGCACTATAGTACTCTAGTTGTTGTCCTCTACTTTGAGTAGTAAACAATCAGAAACAAACAAACAAAACCCTCACAAACCAAAACACATTATATATCCCCTGGCAGCCATTTTCAGAACCCTGGAGCCTCGTGGTCTGTCAGTCACACTGCTAAATGAGGAGATGCTTCAGTGTTTGGAGAGATAGCCGGAGGACCTGGAGCAGAAGCCCAGAGAAAGCGTTGTATCTTTTAGTTCACTTGATTCAAGCAACGGGTCTGTTAGGTAAAGCTTTTTGTTTCCCATTTTGTAGATGAGGAAATCCAAGCTTATGTCCTGTTGTCTCAAGGTTACCTAACTAATAAATAGAGAAGTGTTGTTTCAATCCATACAACCACAACTAAACAATAGCCAACTTTAGTACGCATTTGACTCTTTCCAGGAGCTCTTACAGGCCTTGTGTGTTTTCATTCATTTACTTTCCTAAGCCTCTCTAGAGGCAGGGACTTTGGACTTTGTCATTTGCAGGTAAAGACATCAAAACATTGAAAGAGGTATCCCCATATGCCTATCTCAAAGCCAGGGCACTGGTGCAGGGCTGGAGACTCCCCTCATTTCTACTTTAATTTGCTTAGGGCCTTCATGTCCTGGGACTATTGTTGTGCCCCTGGCAATGAGTGCCTGGGGTTCATGGCAGGTTGCATGGGCTATGCCATGGCCTCTTGTGGAAGTGATATTAGCAAACAACTACATTGTATTCTCTACTGCAGACATAGTGCCAGAGGTTGAGTCAGGGGGCATTTTTCTAGATAGAGGAAATATACTATGTCCAACATTTCCTTTTAGAATTTGATTCTCCAACCCTTTTCTGCCTGAAGGCTATGTAGCAGAGAGAAAATAAGTGAAGCTGTATCTATAGCTTCAAAATGTTGCTGACTTGGCTGGGGCAATTTTAGGCTCCAAGAAGTAGCAGCAACCAATCCTTGGACTGGGTATCAGGCCAAGAGGTCTCCAAGGTCATTTCCAAGAAGAAAAATAAATAGGTCTGGGAGGAGTGGGATCCAGCCCAGAAAGCTGGGTCAAGATTGGGCCAGTGTAGGCATTTCTCTGGCTACTATGGGTTGTCATTGACCCTTGTGGATGTTAAAGGTCAGTGCATATCAGTGCAGGTTATATTTACACAGTGGGCTAAAATTAGCTGGCATGCTCTCCTGGCAACAGGGAGGATATAAAGTTCCCAATTTATCTAGCAATGCTAATTTTGGCAAACCCCAACATGGTTCTTCTGCTCTCAGTGGATAGGCATTCAACTACAATAACATCCTTTTCCTTCCTCTTCCTCATCTCTACATTTTAGGAAATTACAAATATAAACCCAGACTGACTTTGGTTCAGCACCAGTTCCTACAAATATGGATGTCTTAACAGGAGTCTTGTAAACCCAAGAGTTTAGCAACTGCTCAATCTGCAACAAATCCAGAAAACTATGTGTTACAATGTTTTCAGCAAATATACAGGAACAGTGAATTAAAAAGGGCGCTAATTGGAACATTTGCATTGTGTTACTGGGACCTTCAGGGGAGGGTAGATGAAGGCAGGCTACCCATGGTGGAGGCAGAGCTAGACTGGCTCAACCTCCTTGGAGTCTGTCCTGTAAAGAGGGAAGTTCTGTGTATCTGGATTCAACATGAAAAACCTGATGCGATCCATTATCAATATCTATCAAAGACTAGTATCAGGACATGTGCCAGGCATTCATGATATCGGCAGTAGAGAGTATAAGCTAATAAATGTAGGCTAGGTAGGTTTTAAATTAAACCTGGTTCAAGCTACATAGTCTCCTTGGATAGCAGGTAGTTGATTTGAACATACTGATCAACCCTAGGCTTGTTCTTAAAGAGAGACCAGAGATAATAAAACTTAAATAGTGCCTGGTGTCTGAGGATGGCTAAACAAATAAATGAAGGATATGTGGGACAAATACGACCTGAAAAGATCAGAAAAGTTTCAATAAGAGGAAGCGACTGTTATATTAAGGTGCTAGGGAGGTATATTGGAAAATGAAAGAAAATCATCTGGTTTATGAGATTTAAGATATATGTCTGAAAAATAATACTTTCCCATTTTTCTATTGCCAGCTCCTATGAATTAATGTTTACTAATATTAAACTAGGGCTCTGCCTTTGTCTAAATATGATTTTTTTCTTCCACTTTACTTATTTACAAGATGACTTCATTGAGTATCTTAATATGTAAATATTCATTAAAACGGGTTATTAGAGTTAATTTATTAACCTATTATTTCATGGGAGAGTTTTACATTGTAGTTACAAAGGTCTAATTTTCCAGTACTTTTGTGAATTCATTTTCTCATTCATATCTTTGATTTATCTTTAATTAATTTTGTGTGGTCTGAACTACTTGATTCAACGTTACTTCTCACAGTCAGGCCACTCATTTGTTTGAACAGTATGTATTGAATAATAATATTTTCATACTTGTTATAATTTTCCTCAATGAATTTGAAATGCCACATTTCCAATTTACTAACCATCTAAATGTATTTGGGTGTGTACTGCATTTCAATTAGAATATATTTATTAGTTTATGTGAAACATTGCTTAAATTATTGTGGTTCTCTACTGTGTGTTAGTAGAGTGCTTTTAGTAATTTGAAATGTTTTTTCTCATAAAAACTTTGAGTTTGCTTGTTTAAATTTCAAATGATCCCTGTTGATAATTTTAATTATAATTTTATCTTTACGTGTATAGATATTTTACCTGCATGTAAGTCTGTGCCCTGTGTGAGTACCTTGAACCCACAGAGGAGAGAAGAGGGCATCAGATCTTTGGACCTGGAGTTACAGTTTGTTGTGAGCTGCCACATGGGTTGTATAAATTGAATCTGGGTCCTCTGGAAGAGCAGTAAATGCTCTTAACCACTGAGACATTTCTGTACCCTCAGTTTGATAATTTTATTGGAAGATATTTCAAAAATTGTAATCAACCTTGAAGGAATTGGTGATTTTATGGTCTAAAAATTTTCTATCCAACAAGGCAGGTCTTCCATCTGCTCACATCTTTTGATGACTCTATAAAATGCTCCTTTTCCCCTCTGGGATTGCCAGGGCCCCCTGCATGCTAGATGGGGGCAGGGGTCTACCACTGAGCTACACTCTCAGCACCAACAGGCTCTTATAAACACCATATATGGAAGACTACAGTCTAAGCATGAAATGTCCAACAGGCTATATGTTGAAAGCTTTTGTCCCAGGCTGGTGATACTATTTTGGGAGGTTCTGGAAACATTAGGAAGATGACCTAAATGGAGGAAGTGGATTACTGGAGACATGGCTTAGCAGACATATTTTGCCCTGGTCTTTTCCTATTTCCCCCCTTTCTCATTCCTGATCACTTCCAGGGAAGCAGTCTGCCCGATTCCCTTCTCTTTGAATGTTGCAGTTTACTCCTATATTGAAACATTGCATCTTAAAGGAAAGCTCCTTAAGATATAAACAACTCAAAATACCTTCAGGAAGTCCCTGAAACTGACCAGATTCACTGGGTCCCTTCCTCTCCATGAGTAAACAGTAAAGACTGCTAATAGAAACTCTAAAGAGGTCAAGCTGCAAAGAAGGCTCAAAGACTAGTTAAGCTTCCCTGAAGAGGTTTAGACCAACAGAACCACTTGGAAAGGACATTCTCCAAGCAGTAGAGCTTCATGCAAACTGTACAGTGTGCTCCAGGTTTCAGCTTTTGTGAGCTGTTACCCATGCTAGGGTGGGCTCTGGTAATACAATTCAGTCATTCTGCCCCTGTAAATAACCCCTCACCCATATTCCTATCATTAACCTCAATAAACTTATCGTTCGCCAAGTTGGACTTTGTTGGCATCTATACTTTGATCTGTTGTGGGTTCCTTATTTGTAAGCAGATGAGTGTGTTTACTATCCCCAGGAAAAGTCTTGCTATGGGATCATTTACTTGATCATGGGCAATGTAGCAGTAGCTACATCATTGAAGAAAAATTACTTCACCATCCAGAGGACATTGACTTCCAGGAACTTCTTGGCTAGAGATGGGAACTCATGATTCCCTCCCTTCTATGTGTTGGAGCATTGATGCACTCCATCGTGTGCAGGCCTTGTGTAGGTAATGCAATGTCCATGTCTAGAAGACAGCATTTCACACACTCTTCCCCAGCAGCTTTTTACATTCTTTCAGATCTTTCCTGCCAACTCTCTTATATTTGACCTTTTATCTCCTCAATTCCTCGTGTTTTATAACCCTTTAATTCCTTATATCCTATTCTAGTATCTACTCTGCATTTCAGTTAATTCATATACTCATTCCCTCCACTACTTCCTATGTCCTGTAAATTACTTCCTGAAATTTCTACAAATTGTTTTTAGTATCTTAGAAAATTATATAGAATACAGTTCCTTAGTTATAATTTGAGAGGCAATTGAATTTTATGGTCTTATTTTAACTTCTTTGTTGCTTATTAGTTATAATTCTAGTTGACTGTAGTAATTGAATTCGGGTTTGTAAGTCTTATCTTTAATTTACTACATCCTGCAGCCAAATTATATATAATACCATTTTATGCTTGCTATAGAAACTTTGCAACAACATGCTTCCATTTCTTTTCTTCCAGGTTTTAGGACACAGTTGTCTTTCATTTATTATTGCAGGCAGACATAGGTCAGGGCTTGGGGAAAGAAAGGAAAGAGAAAAGACAGGTAAATCTGAAGCCAAGCTTTAGAACAGTGTGTTCCTCCACAGGTTCTGTAGAAGAAAGTTGCTAAGTTTAATCTCCAATCCCAGGGGAGCTTTAGTTTTTCTGCCTGAGTAGATCATGAATGTGCGTTGAATAAATAAATAATAAACCTGTGTGTATTGTGAATCTGTTGCTGTATTGTCTTTCTTTTAAAATGATATATAACATTTAGATAATAAAAAACTTAGATAATTACTCACATCGTTGACATTACTAAGTTTTTTATTCTTTGTCTATACTTTGGTCTTGTATACTTTTCCTAATTTTTTTTTATAATAATATATTTCTGTTCCTGAGAAAGTCTTTATTTTGCCTAATTTTAAAATATATTTTCTCTTAATGAGGAATTCTGATCTGAACTCCTTTTCAGCAATTTGAGGATTTGCTCTATCGTCTCCTCATTGTATTCTGTGGATGAGAAGTCTGCATTTACCCTTCTTTTGTTGTTCCTGTTTCTCTGTATCATTTATTTCAAGTAACTTGACCCTTGGTTTCACCTCGTCCAAAACACACACACACACATGCGCGCGCCTGTTAACCTTAGATTTCTTTTATGTGTGTGTGTATGTTTTTAATTTTGTATATTGTTTCTTCAAATACTTTTTCTGCTTTATGGACTCCAATTACACTTATGTTAAGCTGTTTGAAGTGACCACAGCACAAGGGTGCTCTTTCTTTTTTCCTCCAACCCCCTTCCTTTCTTTTTCCCTCCCTTCTTTACTCCCCCTCCCTTCCCTCCACCCCTCTCTTACCCCTTCCTTTCTTTTCCCCTTCCTTCTTCTCTATCTCTTTCTGAAACAGGTCTCACTCTAGCTCTGGCCAGCCTTGGAGTTATGGAAATCCTCCTGCCTCCACTTCTTGAATGCTGGGTGTGGTTCCCCGCTCAGCTCTACTAACTACAAATTCCCTTTCATTCTGTGTCTCATTGTCCGTAGCCCTTACCGATGTTCTCAAGTGCCCTCATCGTTCCTCCCTCAGTGATCATCTGCTATGCAATCTTACCTCCAATTTTTTTTTTTTATGTCACACTTGGTGGGTTTAATTTCTGGACACTGATTTAGAATGCTTCTCTTCATTTTCTATAAGTCTACTTACTTTTTGATATAAAGAACTCAGTTGTAATAGCTGTCTTGGTGGTTTTGCTAATGTTAATGGTTGAGTTTCAGGGTAGCTTTAATTATTTTTCTCCTTATTACGAGTTATATTTCCCTCCTTTGCTTGGTTGACAATGTTGCAGCAAATCTTAGACATTGTAAAATATTTCTCAGGGATGGATGCGAGTGTGTTATTTGGAAATACTTTGATCCTTTTGAATCTTGCTTGTAAGACTTGCTAAGCAGGACTGGGACACTGTTTTAGTGGAATGCTACCTTTTTCCCATTACTGAAGTCTCTTCTGCATGTTTACTCCATGCTTCCTGAATCTGTCCTGGCTGGTGTGGTTACTTCAGATCCTTCTGTGATTCTTTGGCCAGCCTCATGCAGTTTCTTCTCATGCATGCTGGCCAGCATTTAGCTGACCACTCAAGAGGAAGCCTCCAGGTTTTCAGGGTGCTGGTTTTTCTCTGCAGTACTGTATATCAGACACTCTAGTTGCTTTGGCTTTACACTCTCATCCCTCAGCTTTGGGAGAGAACCACACCCACCTCATGTTTCCATTCTTGAACTGCAGCCTGCTGAGCCTTGATTGGGAACTCCTGTCTGGCTCATGTTTTCCGTAACTCGTGGATCCTTTATTGACTGATGTTCAGTGAAAACGGGCATTTCATACACTTTCTCCATTTTCTTTTACTGTGAAAAAACAAGTATGGCCCCATTACTCTGTGGTGGCTCCGATCTACCTCGAAATGTTTCCAATAGAGAGTCATCATGGGGTGTGCATAGCTGAGTTGTCTCCAGGACAGGTTGGGAAGGAGACCTTAGGAGTATGCTTTGGGAGACGTAGCTGATGGTTCCAGAACCTTTTCCTAAAGGACTCACTTTCCCACACAAGCCATATCTCTGTTGTGTTTACTCTGAGCCCTGCTTAGATGAAGGTGCCCTAGCTGGGCTGCTTCCGTATCTTTAAGAGACAGATTTATGGAGATGTTCCCTGCCATCCTCTGTGGGAATCAAAGGCAACGATAAGTTCATCCGCTGACTTCAATCAGCCAGGCTTCCAGGCATCCCTGGTGTACTGAATTTACAAGAGTTGAAAATTCCATAGGCTTTGGGGACAAACTGCCATTCACATCTGAAGTAAATAGGAATTACTTTGTGATTCTGTAGTTTTGTTTCCCAGCCCAGCACCTACTGCAAAAATAGAAACATCAGTGCTTGGTGGTACTGAAGCATGCCAACTGATACTGTGACCTGGAGGACTATGCTAGCTGGCAGGCCGCCACTGCCGACAGGGAAATCATTCCTGTGTGATAAGACAACAACGAATGCTTTCCCAGTGGCTGAGATTACAGTGGGCTCAGCCTTATGACAACAGTACTTCAAGCTTCACATAGCAATCATTTTTGCTAAATAGCCGTATGCTTAGTTATACTCTCATTGGCCTAATCTGAAATCAGAGGGTTTAGAATTTAAGACACAAACCATTTTCCATTTGCTGAAGAAAAATTAGTAGTCTGGTAGAGTAGTTCAGGTTGAGGGAAGGACAGGCAAAGGGAAAGTAGACAAATTTGTAACCGACCAATCCTTAGAACTCTGTGTGTTCTGTTGAAGGGAGATGCTAGGGTCTAGGGCGTCTATCAGTTTATACTCTGATCTGGGGGTAGGGGGCTATATTTTTTCATAACCTAGAAGTACAAAAATGTGTACTGAATGAGTAAACAGATGAGTGAAAATTGATTTTTAAAAGTGGTGTAGCATGTATCCCGAGGCAGTGGGTGGAGGACCCTTACTCTCTGGGCTGGTATGTGTTACCCTGAGTCCTGTTGGCCTTAGCTGGGGAAGATGTATATGCATGTGAGAGCAAGAGGGGAAGGTGGAAGGATGGTGGGGAGAGAAAAGAGGGAGAAGGGGGAGGGAAAGCATGGCAGAGGACAGAGGTACAAGAAGCTGGTAGGGGTGGCTCTCCTGGGACCCTCTAGAACCCTCTGACAGGCCCCTTAACTTCTGCCCTCCTTTCTTCATTCACATGGAGTCCTGTCTGCTTATGTCACTGAAGAGCTTATGGCCTTTAAAGCTTCAAGGCGAGACAGATGCTGGCAATTGATAGCATTTTTGACAGGACCGCGGAAAGGGAGTGTAGACTTTGTAATCGCCTCCGGTAGATCCAGTGGACGAAGTTCTCTCTGGGTTCTTTGTGGAACCGGGGAGGGACTGGTCTGAAGATTGGGAGCATTGATCCTACCACATCTGTACCTCCATGTGGATGTGAGCAATTTCATCCTCTCTAAGGCCTGGGTGACTGGAAGCCTGGAAGTCCTCTGGGCTGGAGCTCCTCTGTGATTCTACAGGACTGGCCACTCCCAATCCTAGGGTGAGACTGGTACGCTGGAACTCACTGCTGCAGGAGGAGTGTGAGATGGAGGATGTGCTGAGTCCCCAGGCTGCCCCAATTTGATACCGTGAAGCCCAGCATATCATGTTGAGAGAAAAGCGACCTGGCAAACTGCAGAAACACAAGCATTAAGGAGACTGCCAAGCACTAGGACCTTGTCTTTTGAAAGTGAGGTGCCTCCTGCCCTGCTTTTTCTAGTTTTCCTCACCATAGACACAAATACCTTTAGGACTAACCCAGTTTAGTCTGGGTTAGTCCTTCGCCAAGGCAGGAGTTACTGTGCTCAAGATTATTAGGGCCGAAGCCTTGGCCCTGCTCCTCCTGAGAAGCTAGGCTTGGCCACCTATCCCAAGTAGGCCATTTTTTAAAAAAAATATTGTTTTTATGAGATCTCACCTATCAATTGTAGGTCTTACTCTCTGGGCAAATGGAGTCGTAGTCAGAAATCCCTTTTCTACAGCTGCATCTTGCAGGATGTTGTCTATGTTTTCTTATAGCATCTCAGGATTCACATTGAGAATTCACATCTGTTTGGAGTTGGATTTTGGGCAGAGCATCACACAGGGTGTCTACTGTTATTCTTCTATATGTAGATACCCAGTTTAAGAGCTACAGGCAATTAACCACTGAGAGGTGGAGAATTAGTCTTCCCCCAGATGAGACCCCTAAACAGTTATCCAACACTAAGAAGTCAGCCTTAAAAATATACACATAGACACAACTAAACAAACTCAGCAGACTGCATTTATACCTTTATTCCCATGTATGTGTAACAGTAATAACTAAAGGAAAAGAGGCCTTGGATTTGAGAAGGAGTGCAGCACACAGAACAGTTTGGAGTGGGGAGTGATGCAATTAAAATTTTATAGGAGGAGGAGGTGATAATGACTCAGTGTGGCCACACTGGCGAGAAAGAAGAAATTCAGTGAAACTCTGCAGAACTGTCATTGGGATCCTGACATGAGATTTAAGTCTGAACAGAAGACAAGAGATGTGCAGAGCCAAATAGTAGTCCCCAGCAAGGTGTGGTCCCGACCATTGTCTTGGCTTCAGCCTCTTCTGCAAGGTCGCCTGACAAACTGTGAGAACAATGTGAAGCCTCTCTTCAGTGGACATGTTGCCTCAACCCTTTCCTCCTTCTGGTGTGCCATGCTTGGTGGAGATTCCAGTTTCTTCTGGGCCCTTGTTTCAATAGTCCTGGAATAAAAGAGAAGAGAGACATGTTTTCTTAGTCCATCGCCATTCAAGTCAGGATGGTTGTGTTACCCTGGCAAAGGCACTCTGTGGTGTGACTCGGATGATAACAAAAATAAAAATGGTATTTTTAATTGAATCCATATCCACAAATTTTAGAGAGCCAGAAACATTACATTTCTATAGTTTTTTTAAAAAAAAAAATGTTAAATATATTTCAGCATCTCCATCCCGCCAAGCTAACAGGAAATCCATCTTAATTATTAGTGAGCCTCCATGCTGATTACTATTGGGTAAAATGGCACATCATTAGCATGACCATTTTACTAATTAATTGTTGGGTTACAGCTATTCTATGGCAAGCCTTGGAGCAAGTTATAAGGCTCCAGCTTCCTTCCATCTGATACACTAGGATATACCACCTACTGGGACTCATCCAGAGCTTGGGGTGAGGCTCTTAGAGGAAATTCTAGCATGAGGGGAGATGCAGTATAAGCTGCATGTGAACTTTATCTCAATTGTCAACTTGAGGGGATTTGAAATCAGTGAAGAGATGTCATTCTAGGTGAGTCAGTGAGGACAAGTTCTTAGCCTCTCCAACACACAGAAGGCCTTCATTGAATTACCAAGCTTTTATTGTGCAAGCCAATCTAGTGAATTCCATGTGTGTGTGTGTGTGTGTGTGTGTGTGTGTGTGAAGCGTTAATCTAATTGATATTAATCAATCAAAAATCAGGAGTCAAATATTGGGGTACAAATATGGAAAATGAGAGAACCAGGAACAGCCACCAGTTGCTTGCTACCTGTCTCCTTTCTCTGTCTAAGTAGAGATTCTGTCTCCACTCCACACTATCACTTCCTGTTTCTACCTCCGAGTGCTGGGATTAAAAATGTGAACCACCATTGCCCAGCTTCTGTGGTTAACTAGTGCCTTGCTCCACCCTCTGATCTCCAAACTTGATTTGTCAGAACACAAACAAAATATCACACAATATATATGTACATGCACTCTATCAGTTTTGTTCCTTTAGAGAAGCCTGCCTAATACACTGGGCATGGTAATGTATGCTTACAGTCAATTAGAGTGGCTGGAGCAGAAGATCAAGAAGTATTCCAGGCCAGTCTGTGGCTAGATAGACAAATCCTGTCTCAAAAATGGAGGTAGGAATTATGGGTATCTGTAGTGAGTTAGTCCTTCTGTGGCACTGACCACGCCCATTGGGGGGTGGAGCCATGGGCGGAAGTGACCTACGGAAGGAAGTCCGAGGGAGAGCTGGGAAAAGCTCTCTGGCTGGCGTGACTCGGACAGGATCGGGTTGAATTTCCTGGTGTTCATCTGTCTAGGTTGTAAGTTATTTCTCCCTGAATAAACATCTATTAGGCCTATTTGTTTATCCTGATCCTTATTTAACCGTGATAGGTATCTGCTTAAAATACAAGAAATCCTAAATGGATACTTTATCTGATTATGCTTTCATCCACAGAATTGGCATTCTTTCATCACTGGGAATCAGCTGTGTGTTCATGACCATCATACTTGCAAATGTTGTTGCTAACCCCTTACAATAATTCTGCAAGGAGGTCCCAGCCCTGTGTCATCCTTCTCTGTGTGATGGCATTTTTACATCTAAAGAAGCAAAATGACTCCTCGGTATGATTGTGGATTAGGGCTGGGCCCCGGGGAAATATAGACAACATTTGGAAGACAGAAGTACAGCAACTGCTGTTTCTATGCCAAGCAATGTGGCAGCTTGCACATATGTCTCTGACATGTTACCTCTGCTTGCCTGGTGGGGCAGCAAACTGGCTCCCAGCTTCTCATTTTCTTAAGGGATTTCTCCTGAAGTTTCTCTGAGGCCTGAACTGGTTGCAGATGCAGTTTCATGGTCAAGAGCAGTGCCTTCTTCTAGAAGTCATCCTGCTGTCAAGGGTCGAATCATCTGTCTTGTGTTCTCATTTGTTCTTGTGAGTTCCACACACCCTTGTGGGTCCTACTCTGTCTTATTACCACTGATTTCTTCTTTACTGCTACCACATCTAGTCTATAGTTGATAAAGCCTGAAATCAGATGCAGATGCAATGGCTTTTCATAAATTTCACCACAGGTCATTTGACTGTGTACGGTGAAAAATCCTATAAGAAGTTTGATGTAGAATATTATTTTAAGATGTGTTACATTTGTTTATGCTGTGGAACATTTGTTTAGTGATGCAAAGATGTGTTGCATTCTTTTATGATGCATTTTTTTTTAACTCTGTGAAGCTGTGTAACTTTGCCTGTGTAAAACACCTGATTGGCCTAATAAAGAGTTGAATGGCCAATAGCTAGGCAGAAGAAAGGATAGGTGGGGCTAGTAGGCAGAGAGAATAAATAGGAAGAGAAATCTGGGAGGAAAGATCTGGTATCAAGAAAAAGAGAAGGAGAGAAGGACATCAGCGGCCATCCATCCAACTACACAGCAAGCTATGAAGTAAGGAATAAAGGAAGGTATATAGAATAGAGAAAGATAAAAGCCCAGAGGCAGAAGGTAGAAGGGATAATTGGGGTTAAGAAAAGCTGGCAAGAAGCAAGCCAAGCTAAGGTTGGGCATTCATAAGAAATAATAAGCCTCCATGTGATTATTTGGGAGTTGGGTGTCAGACGTCCAAAGAGTAAAAGAGTAAGAAATAACCAACAACTGAAGTTCTTTTGTGTACAACACTCATAACAGCTCTTTTTCACTGAGAAAACCCTAAGACTGGTTTCAAGTAATAAGTCATCTTCACATTGAATAGGCATAGAAAAGCTGTTTTAATGACTTGGAAATGTCTAATGGCTTTCAATTATGAAACAGAAAATGAGATGTTCCATATTAAAACCTATGATCACACACAAAAATCCTTCTCTTTCCCATGTGCTGTTTTCAGTCCATAGCCTGGTTTTGAGGTCCCCATCAAAAGGAAGAACTGTTAGCACACCTCACATTTACTTACTTTGTGAAAACTGGTTAACAGCATTACCTTCTCAAGTGCAATGCACAGTTTCATGCCTTACTTACACTCTGTGTTCATCACCACAGGTGATTTGCTTGCTGGGATTAATTATGCACATACTCACAAAGTGCACCCTCAACTAGATCTGTCCCAGCTACTGTTATGAGGAGAGGGCAGAGCCTTCAGCTGCAGGTCTGCTGACATATGAGCTCAGTTGTCCTCAAAATCCATTAAGCACTGTGCATTTTTTCTTGGTGGTAGATAGGGCTAGATGCCTGCCCCGCACTATTGAACCCACAGAAGTTTTGCTGAGGTAGAATGTCCTGGAATGTCAGTTGGGTTGATTCTCCTATAGTCTAATGTGCAAATGCCTTACCAACAAATTCAGAATGGTGGACTTCAGGAGATTCCATACAGCCATATGGCCTGCCAGTAAATGTAAGGACTTATGAAGACCAAATTCTCAAAGGAGTTTTAGCTTGGCTGACTCACAGTGAATCCAATTCCTCCCTGAACTCATCCTGACTTACTCCTTCAGTACTTGAATGTATAATGGGTATAGGTACACGTAGAAGTTAACAGAATACTCCCATTGGTCCCTTGATCCACAAAGTGAAGACTACTGTGTTGGAAAGACCATGGAAGTCATTGACTTGCTTCTCAGGACAGTAATGAACTAAAACAATATCATATTCCTGGAGGGATTGTAATTTGAAAGATACAGGGCTTATGGTTCCTCCCACATCTCCACTTGACTCCATTTTGATTGTGCAGCAGGTAGATGGATCTTGGAGAAAGAAGCTGACTGTTGTAGGTTTAACCAAGTGGTGACTTCAATTACAGCTGTTATATAAGATGTGGTTTCCTTGTTTCTTTCTTTCTTTTTCTTTTTTTCTTTCTTTCTTTTTTTTTTCTTTTTCTTTCTTTTTTTTTTTTTTAGGCCAAATAGATGTTTATTCAGGGAGAAATAACTTACAACAGAGACAGATGAACACCAGCAGGTTCCTGATCCTAAGAATGCCTCTGGATGTACTCTGTCTCCAGCCAGCAGGCAAAGAGAGAATTCCAGGTTCCCTGCCCCAGACCTACTTCCTCCAGGTCACTTCCACACCTGTGCCCACCCCCAATGGGCATGGTCAGTGCAACAGGTTCAGACAGAGTGAATATCTCATTACAATTCCCATTTTGTCTAAAGAAAAGATTTAGGCGTGATACAAAACTATATACAAAAACAGTGAATAACAAGTGTGCTGTAAGAAAAGGAAAATCGAGAACATACAAACTTAAGACCTACATATCTAGTCCTAGGGTGAAGTCATAATGGAGATTACAAAAGAGTTGTCCTAAACTGGAAAGCTTAAGTCTATATAGGAAGAGAGTATAATAATTGTTACAGTTTAATCTTCAACCTCATCAAAGATCTGAGAAGGAAGATAACAATACTAGGGTTGGCAGGAAGTGCAGATGGGCAACTTCCAAACTGTGCAGCAAGGACAGAAACAGCAGGCTACCTGAACAGTCACCCAAAGTCTCACAGCAATATTGGTGCAACCAGCTTTGGCTAAGGCCTAGAATATCTGACAGACCACAACAACAGCAGGGAAGTAGAAAGGCTGTCTTACCCTGACTTGGCAAGGTTCAGCCATCTTCTGTATTTGTCTCCTGCAAGCACATAGGACTGCACGTCCAAATCAGTGGTCGAGGTGAGGGCAATTCTTTGCCCAAGAGGTCGTTAGCTAAGGCAAGGATGGAACTCCAGGAGGAGTGATGTCGGTGTCCAACATATTCTTGGGAAATGCACGGTGCTCTCAAGAGCTTGTTTCTATGGATTAACATATCTCCTGGTTCTTGATTTGTAGCCATTGATCTCACAAATGCTTTGTTGTCTATTTCTATTTATAAGGCCCAAAAGAGCAGTTTGGTTTTGGCTGGCAAGGTCAGAAATACACCCTCATAGTCCTCTCTGAAGTACACATTATTCTCCAGTCCTGTGTCATTACTTAGTTTACAAGGATCTATCATTTGCTTGTTTTTTCAGTTTTTATTTTATTTTATTTAATTAATTTATTTATTTTTACAAAGTATCGTAGCAGGTTGTTGCAATAATGACATGATGATTAACTTAATGAGCGAGCGGCCAGGTGTCAAGTTGATGATGGGTGATGGATGATATGAATTAGATGATAGGATTTAGAATTAACTAGAGGATACACTTCTTTGTTGTGATCTAACAAGTAAGGCTTGCTTGAAGATCAGAGTGCAGAAGTAGCCACACTAGTTAGCCATAGAGGTCAGGCAGTTTTGGCACACAACTTTAATCCCAGCACTCGGGAGATAGAGGAAGAAGGATCTCTATTAGTTCAAGGCCACCATGGGTTACACAAAATTGATCTACTCTAGAAGAAAAACAGAGCCAAGCAGTGGAGGCTCACACCTTTAGTCCCAGTACTTGAGAGTCACACACCTTCAATTCCAGCACAAGGAGGTGGACACAAGGCTGACTGAGAGAGGAATATAAGGCAGTAGTGGAGTGCAGTCTGAACAGCAGTCAGTCTGAGGATTCTTAGAGAGGATACAGTCTGAGGATGCAGTGTGAGGAACAGTCAGTCTGAGGACAGGATCTCCCTTTGGTCTGAGCATCAGTAGAGGTAAGAACTCTACTGGCTGCCACTCTGCTTCTCTGGTCCTACAGCTTTCACCCCCTGATAGCTGACTCTGTGTCTGTTGGTTACATATTCTAGCCTTTTCAGATATCCAACATGAACTCAATACCAGGGGCTCTCCAGTGACCCTCTGGGCTTTCAGTACAGGGTTAGAACTGTTGAAGCATCCTTTTTTTTTTTTTTGGAATGAACTACACCGTTCACCGTTGCCTGCTTTTCCAGTGTGTTTATGACCACTGTTGGATTACCCAACTTCTAATTGAATAAATCCCTCTGTAAAGTTTCTATACATTGTAAACCAGGTTCTCTTCTTCTAGAGAATCCTGCCTACTTCTTACTTCTTACTCTGCTTCCTTTACCAGAATTTTCCAGCTCGGTTCTGGTGTCTGCCCAACTCTATCTGTGGTTCATCCCAGCTTTTGCCTGCTGAAATCTTTTTTTTTTCTTTTAAATATAGTTTATTATAAATCATCTTATTTTACATATCAATCCGGTTACCTCTCCCTCCCATCCTCCCATTTCCCTCACCTATCTCCCATCCCATCCCCCAACCACTTTCCAGGCAGGGTGAGGCTTTTCATGAAATATCAAAATCTGTCAAGTTATTTGGGGTAGGGCTGAAACAGTATTCCTGCATAGGGAATGGGCTCCCAAAGTCCATTAATTCCCTAAAGATACATCTTAGTTCCACTTCCAGAGGACCATAGACTGCCCCAGCCAGCCAACTGACACCCATGTTCAGGGTGTCTGTTTTGGTCCTATGTGGCTTCCCCAGCTGTCATACTGGGGTCCATAATTTCCCACTTGCTCAGGTCAGATGTTTCTGTGGGGTTTTCAACCATGGTTTTGATCCCTTTGTTTGTCACTCCTCCCTCTCTGAAACTGTATTCCAGGAGTTTGGCTCAGTGCTTAGTTGTGGATCTTGGCTTCTGTTTATTTATTTATTTATTTATTTATTTATTTATTTATTTGTTTATTTACATATCGATTCCAGTTCTCTCTCTCTCTCTCCCTTCGTCCCTCCCTCCCTCCCTCTTTCCCACTCCCCCCCCCACATGTACCCTGACCACCCTCCCCTTCCATCCCTCCCCTCACTCCACATGTAGGGTGATGCCATCCTGAAGGGGTCATCTAATGCTGTCAAGTCATTTGAAGTAGGGACTAGGACTTCTCTCCTGTCTCTAGGTTAAGGCAGTATCGCTCCATGGGAGATGTGCCCGCAAGGTCCTTTTGTGCACCAGGAATACATTCTACTGTCTGAAGTCCCTTAGACTGCTCAGGCCTTCTAGCTGAGACCCATGTTCAGGGGGTCTGAGTTGGTCCCATACTGGATTCCCAGCTATCAGTCTGGGGGCCCGTTAGCTCTCCTTGTTCAGGTCAGTTGTCTCTGTGTTTCTGTAGCCTGGTCTTGTTCTCCCTCTCTGCATCTGGATTCTAGTTTGGCTTAGTGTTTAGCTGTGGGTGTCTGCTTCTGTTTCCATCAGCTACTAGATGAGGGCTACATGATGATGGATAAGTTAGTCATCGATCTCATTATCAGGGAAGGGCATTTAAGGTAGCCTTTCCACTGTTCAAATTGTTAGTTGGAGTCAGTCTTGTAAGTCTCTGGACATTTCTTTAGGTTCAGTTTTCTCTTCAATCCTATAATGTCTCCCTCTTTTATGTTCTCTCTCTCTCTCTCTCTCTCTCTCTCTCTCTCTCTCTCTCTCTCTCTCTCTCTCTCTCGTCTTCTATTCCTCCCCTGACTTAATCTTCCTAGTCCCACTCTGCTGAAATCTTTCACAACCTCTGTCTCTCATCTCCAGTTGGAATCATGCTGCCATTGCAAAGACTCAGGATGGTGCTGAACAGCCAATGGTGCACACAGCCTGGGATCAGCTCCTGAAGAGCTCTTTGAAGGTTGCTGGGGTTCTAACAAAGTCTCAGAGCAAGACAATTGGTCTGAGGATTCTTAAAGCATTCTTACTGTTTTGATGATAAAACCATGTTTTTTTAATTCCAGAATGTTGCCTGAGATTTTTTTTAAATCAGTGATCACTTCTACTGCTCATACCTGTACATATTCATGTATACATTGTGCTAATATGAACATGTATATTTCTGTTGGTCCTGGCAGGGGGTGCTTTATTTTGCCCATAATCCTTAGTTTCTGGGAATCCTGAAAAGGAAAATACTACAAATCTACAGAATGATAGCAAGCAAACAAAGCTACAGTGCAAATATGTATAAACAGTGTGCTCAATCAAATATTTAGTGAACTACAGTTTCATTCCAGGCACTCTGCTAAGAGCTGCCAAGGAGCTCACTGACGAATTAAGATGTGGTTCCCGTGTTTTTGCAAAATTGTTAAGAAAACAAAACACAGTAAGTGAACATTAAGTATTGAGACTGTTTATACAAAGCAACACGGAGGAAATTATATATTGGGATTGCTTCTAAACAGCATTCTGCAAGTGATTATAAGCATAAGCACTGAGCAATGTGAAGAGATCCTTTGACTGTTTTCAGCCCAGTGGAGAATGTATCTTAGTAAACATCAGCCTCCCAGCTACTCATTTCCATAGTAACCAAACAGTCCAAGGAAGTGTTAGCGTTAATACTTATCAGGGAAATTAAAATAATGATAGCAAATGCTGAGGTAGACTATAATTTAGGCAAAGGTAATAGGATTTTGCTGGTATCATCTCATTTAAGTGTCATAGTAACACTCTGAGTAAACAAGTATTACACAGGACTCAGAGAGAGCAGACAACATTCCATCTTGGAAGTGGCAAGAACTATTTGGCCACAGCTCGTGCTTCTAAGCAGTAGATGACATGTCAGGATGAGAGTATGTCTCATCCTACTTCTTTTTGAGATCAAAGAATGAAGAAAATCTGAGTTGAATTTTGTGTGTGTGTGGGGGGGGGGAACAGGTTGGTTGGAGTTAGGAAATCAGAATAAAAATTCCCCTGTTGACACTACATCAACATATAATGGCAGGGGAGGGATATTTGTATGTATGTATTTACATACAGAATGCTAGAAAATCAACTACCTGTTCAAATAACACTTCTGCTAGTGTATTTTATATACAGTAGATGAAGAATCACAGAGTTTACTATTCTTGACCTTTGTAAAGAGAATCCATGTAGGTATAGTATAAAATTTAAATATTAGCTCACAAATTTAACAATTAGTTCAGAAAATTAAATATTTGTTTCTAAAAAATGGGCAAATTCCTCCATAAGAATCCACCATCGCTCCAGCAGAAAATCTTGGTAATTCTTGGGAGTTGGAATATTCTGTGACTGACTTATACTAAATTGGGAAAGCTCATTGTTAAATTGCCAAGAATTCCCCCCCAAATAGGTAGATTTTATGGCTGTTAGAGTATGGTATGTTGGGAGTGTTTGTACCGTGGAAACCAATGAATATTCTACATCACTCCAAGAGCCACTTCCTCCTCCTTCTCCTCCTCTTCTTTTTATTTTTTCATAATTTTTTAAATTTAAAACAAGCTTGTTTTTACATGTCAATCCTAGTTCTCACACCTCCCCTTCCTCCCCTGTTTCCCCACCAACCCCCATCCCATCTCCTTTCTGCTCCCCAGGGAGAATAATGCCTTCCATGGGGAGTTTTCAAAGTCTGTCATTTCACTTGGGGCAGAGCTTAGGCCCTCCCCCCATCAATAACCACTTCTTAAGGATGAACATCACGGCCTAAGAGCATCAACCACCTTAGCTAGCATCACTTTGCTCAGTTTAGCAATCTTGGGACAGTGGGCATTGCTTACATGAAGAAGAGTGATTGGAGAGAGGGGAGATAAGGAATGTGTAAACTGAGTTAGAGCATGTAACAAATATGGATTATGATCCCAGCATCAGGTTGCATGTGGGAATGGTTTGGGAACTTAAAAAAAACAACAAAAAACAAAAACAAACAAACAAAAACAAACAGAGGACTCCCAGATCCATAGACACATCTATGGATATGCTGTAGAAATGAATCATGAAGGTCAAGTCTTCAGGGAGGTGTCTAGCACATTGACATGTACTCTGTTATATGAAAACTACCTTATTGTGCCACAGCTAATAGTAACTCATGTTGGCTCATTTTATGTCAGCTTGACACAGTATTTGATTTGTTTACATTTATTTAATTGTCCCAATACAGTTATTATGACTACATTTAGACTTTATTAATCATATTTCAGATTCATATTCTGCTACATTTACTTCCAATTCTTTGAAGTGCTGCCCACTGTTTCCTCTTCTCCTCTCTCTCTCTCTCTCTCTCACACACACACACACACGCACACACACACTCTTTCTTCTTAACTGCAACCTCATTTTAATATCTTATCTACTGGGCTTCAAAAAGTATTTGTATTTACTTTTGACAATTTTATACATGTACATAATGTATCTTGATCATGTCCAACCTAAATTCCTCTTCCTTTTCTCTCCCATACTTGTCCTTCCAAACTTCATGACATTTCTTTTGAAGTAACCCATTGAGTCCAGTTAGTGCTACCATCATTGACATGGGTGTGAGGTTATGTATCAGGGCACAGAACCTACCAATGTCCACACCCTGAAAGAAAATGGTTCCCCATTCCCCAATAGTTGTCAATTACCAATAGCGCCTTTGCTAGCTATGGAGACTCTGGCTTACAAATTTTTATTCACACAGTATGACTTGGATTCCAAGTGTTTTTACTGTCATCTTCAAAAGTTCCTTTGGGAGACTGGTTGGCACAGATTAACACTTCCCTATTCCTTGGTCTCCATTTTAATACTGGAAAGAAAAATATTGATTTGGTGGTGAAGATTTGTAATCCCTGAATTCCAGAGTCTAGAGCAGGATTTCAAGTTAAAGGCCAAATTACACTACATAAATTTCAGCAGAAATAACCTAGAGTAAGGTTGAGATTTGCCAGGAAGGACTAGATAGAGGGCAGCCAGTGTCCCTGAAGGGTTTGCTACTGGTGGCCTCTGTGGTGGATGTACGGCTTCCTGATGGCTTCAGCTTATGCTTCAACACCTGACTCTATTCACATAAGGGCACAGCTATTTGTGAGGAGGATTCAGTTGACTGTTTCTAGGACTGAGTGCCAATGCACCAGAGGCTGAGTCTCAAATAGACCCAGGTAGCACGACAACCCTTTCCAGGGAAGAGAAGGTTTTTGCTAATGTGGCCATAATTACTTGCATTATGTCATCTGTGACCTCTGCCAGGGTGTGTGTCTTTCTGTTTATATCTCATTGCTCATGTCCCCCCCCCCTTGACTAACATATATTTAAAAACCTTCCACGGTCTTCATTACAATCAAGTCTAATTGTTCAGCAAGCCGTCTTTCTTAAAGCCAATCAGCTCATTTGTGTTAAAATAATTCCCAGAGAGTCATCTTATTCCCCAGATTCCTGATTCCACAGCTCATCACATCACTGTTCCCTTCAGGTAAGAACAAAATGTCTATTTTCTATCGATTGAAGGCATCCTGAAGGATTCAGTGTCTCATAAATGCAGACAGCTGAGTGTCGTATTTCTGCAGCAGGCATATTTCTGAAATGGATGGAGATACTTCTGTGACAGCCAAAAGACTGGCGGGATTGCTGACCTGGTTCATGCTGGGCCTGAACATATTTACAGTCTCTGTGACTCAATCATTCACCACCAGATGGTCTGTCAGATCTTAAGGGAAAGAGAAGAAGGAGTATTGGAATTAATGAATGGTGCACAGGGCTTAATGTTCCTTTTGTGTTGCTCACATTGTGTGTAGAACCATAACATGGTGCAGCTTCTTACAGCAAAATAGGAGGGGAAGGCTTACATACATAAAGCCAAAGTGGAAATATTTCAACTGCATCCATTCATTTAGTGAACATTCAGTTAGTATTTATTGATCACCCACTATCTGGGTAGTTCAGCATTACCTTGTAGGGATGTAGCTGAGTAACAATCAAGGAAGATTATCTGACCTCATGAACCTCATGATCTCAAAATTACAATGGAGCTTTGATAACCATCGTAGCAGCTAGTGTACTGCATTCCTGCTGTGGTCATGGTGATTGTAGTGTACCAAATGCCATGTTGCCAGTCATAGAAAAGTCTTCCAATATACAGCCATTCATATACAGTGCACCTGCTTGATATTAAGTCACTATGCTTCTGGTCTGTATTTACTACACATTTGATTATTCTTTTAGCACAAACTCTTACTTATTAAAATAAGTTTATGGGCCTGAGAGATAGTGCAGTGGGTAAAGAAACTTGCTGCCAAGCCCATTGACCCGAGTTTGATCCCTGGAAACCACATACTGGAAGAAGAGAACCAACTCTAGAAAACTTGTTCTCTGGCCTCCAGAGGCTGAGGCATATGCCCCATCCAAATAAATAAATAGAAATGGAAAGTTTACTATACAGTATTATAGTATGTGATGTTATATCAGCAGACTTATTTCATGCTTATCATGTTGTTTATCTGTATCCTTTTCTGTTCTGGTTGACCTCTCCTTATTTTTAAACCCATAATAGCCCCGGGAACAATGGGCCTCTGTGTGTGTGTTCTACATCCCAAGTGTATGGGAATATAAGTGCATTTTGTGATATTCACACAATGACATAAAATCAGCCAATGATGCAGTCTTAGTTCTCTTCCTTTTGTAGCACTAAAACACTGACCAAAAATGAGGGGGATGAAAGGTTTGTCTCAGCTTACACTTCCAGGTAGCAGCCCATGACTGAGGGAGTCAGGGCAGGAACCCGCAGGCAGGAAATGAAGCGGAGAACTCACAGAAGAACACTGCCTTACTGGCTTGCTCCTCATGGCTGGCTTGTGTGTGTTCTACATCCCAGAACAACCTACCCAGGAGTGGCATTGGAGGAGGAGAAGGAAGAGGAGAAGGAGGAGGAGGAGAAGGGGGAGGAGGAGAAGTACCAAACAAACAAAAACCCCCAAGCACCACAGATATGACTCTCAGAGCACATGGCCACTTCTTTCTGCATGGAGGCCTTACTATTAATCCTGATGCATGAAATTCTTCCACAAGCAAAGAGTCAGCATTCCAGCCCATGGCAATAGTAACCTTTTTAGATAAACTGATATTTTGTTTTGTTTTGCTTTTCTGTTTTATTTAGACCAGGTTTCTCTGTGTAGCTTTGTACCGTATCCTGGCACTCACTCTGTAGACCAGGCTGGCCTCAAACTCATAGACATCTGCCCACCTCTGCATCCCAAGGCGTGTGCTACCACCACGCAGCCATAAACTGATATTCTTATTAGCTGTGCCTTCAACTATTCAAACTCATACAATTTTAGTAGCTAAATAAATGCATCTGTAAACCAGTCAGCTAAATGCTTTGCAATGGTTATCATGTAGAGAGGCTGTGCATACTCCTTTCTATTCTGTTTGAAGTTCTCGGTTATCAGGGCTATGCTTAATGGTGCCTTTGGACAGTGTGTGTCATTTATAAGATCTTTTGTTTAAATATTGAAGTGTCAGGGGAAGCAAAACTACTGGCAATCTCAATTTCCTTGACTTCTTTTGGCTTCAGTCCTAAGGTTATATAGTGCCTTGATTTAAGTCCTCAACACCACATGAAATATAGCCTCTTTTGCCTTCACTGTTCAGAACATCTATGTGCCTTTTTGTTTTATGTCTAGGTCAAGTATTCCTGTGATGACCCATGTACTATTTCCAGTTTCAATTTATAATATATCTTCCTATAAGAATGATCATTATGCAATTTGTGCTTAGTTGTGTGTAAATGTGTGTTCTTGACGTGTGAGGGCATGTCATTATGTACAACAATAATCCCCTTTATGGAATATAACCACTGTTCCAAAGGGCTTTAAATGAGTCACATCCCCAGTCAATCCGCCCCCCCCCCAAATGAGGGTAATGTTTTTATAATAATTGCTTTTCTCACTGGAGTAATATACACGCCCCGTCATTTTTTTTTTTTCCACAGAAAGTGAAGGAGGAACTTGAAGGACAGAAGTTGAGACAGACTGCTTTAGAGGCCCAGTAATGATTTTCATTGATCACATATAAATTGAGCTCTGTGGAGTGGAGTTCACCTTTGGGATAGCTCCAGTTGCTAGTTAGCCTCGCTGCCAATATTCTTATGAAGTCTGGTTCATAAATTCTCATTAGATAATGAGATGGTGGCTTACACAAGTGAGTATAAAATAGTTTTTCTTGTTCTCTAGTAACCTGGTCCTATGAAGCAAATAATGAGGTTGGTTTCCTTCCAGGGTTGAGACCAATCCATGTAAAAGGGTAACTTGGTCTTCTCTATTGCTGTGACAAACACTGTGACCAAAAATTACTTGGGAAGAGAAGTATTCACTTGGCTTCCATGTCCTGATTGCAGTCTGCCATTGAATGAAATCAGTGCAGGACCTCAAGCAGGGGCAGAGGCAGGAACCATGGAAGAAAGCTGCTTCTTGGCTCATTCCTTTTGTCTTTATATCCCACCAGGGGCGTCACTGCTCCCAGAGCCATGGCCCCCCACACATGAACCATTAATCAAGAAAATGCCCGCACAGCCTTACCTAGGGCACTCTGATGGAGGCAATTCCTCAATGAAAGTTCCTTCCTGCTGGATGATTCTAGCTTGTGGCCAGTTGACGAAAACGAACCCTCACAAGGCTGTGTGATGTCATTTTATATAAGTGAATTAAAGGAAGAGATCTAGCTTCATAAAAGGTCTGGTACAAGAGGCCTCAAAGGAATGAAAATACAAAATAGTCTTGGCTGCACACTGGAGTTACCTGGAGAACTTGTGGAAACCTCACTCCCTTGCCTTCTCTGGAACTTCTGGGGCCATCAATCTGAGTGCGGTCTGAACACTGGCAACTTTCAAAGAAATGAGCCTTGGTTTGGAGGAAAGCGGTGAGTTCTTCCCACGGTTGCCTGTGGATCTTCACAGGTATGCACAGCATCTTCTGCTTGACTGTGAAGTTGGCAGGGCTAGGGCTGATCCATGTCAGATAATATTTTCATTTTGGAATTTTCCTCCTAGAAGTTACCTTCTGGGTGTTGTGAGATCATTTGTGTGAGAAGGAGGGGTGTGATTTTGTACACAACAAATTTCTTCTGAGCCTTTTGAAGTTCCATGTCTTTCAACCAGATCCCCATACTCAGAAAATTGGGAGCCTTTCCTGAAGATTTGATCCCAAACCTGTAGTCAACGCGATAGTAATTATTAGGATAAGTCACCAAAAGGAATGTAGAAGCCAGAACAGATATCCTGGTTTGATTGCCTTGGATGAGAGTGTGAGTTTTATACATCTTTAGGTTTGGGATGTACTGATTCTGTAGCGAAGTAAAGAAATAGAAGCAGCTGGGGAATGAGGGATGTTCTTCTGTTTGCCATGAATATATGTCTCTCTTATTGGTTTATGAACAAAACTGTTTGGGCCAATAGACAGGCAGGATTTAGCCAGGCAGGAATCCAAACAGGGAGAGAAAGGTAGTAGACGGAGTCAGGGAGACGCCATGTATCCTCTGAGGAAGCAAGATGCCGGGGCATCATTGGAAAGTCAAGACCACGTGGAGATACACAGATTAATAGAAATGGGTTAATAATTAAGACAGAGCTAGTAAGTAAGAAGCCTGAGCCGTCTGTCAAACCGTTTATAATTAATGTAAGCCTCAGTGTGTTTATTTGGGACTAAATAGCTATGGGACTGGGCAGTGCAGAAACTTCCGTCTACAGTTGGGCATCATTCACTCACTTGTATTTTGATTCAACAACCATTGCTGTGTCTTCTTGGGCTTGGCAACATACTGGCAAGTAGAGAATACAGTCCCCATCCTTAGTCTAACAGGAGACAGAGAAGGAAGCCAGCAATTGGTCTTCGCATGAACGTGTAGTAATGAGGGAGTACAGATTGCTGTGAGAGACATGGCTGGGACCTCAAACCCCAGACCTAGCATCCAGGCTGGAGAGTGGTGATAGGGGAAGTCTCATGGGAGAAAAATCACTTTGGGGAGGAAGTCAGCTGTGGGATTTGGCTGTTTGAGCTTTGACTGCAGAAAAAAAAAAATCTTCTGTTCAAGACAAGTGGTGTTATCTGGTGTTGGGCTCTCAGGACTGGCCTCAGCTTTCAGGTTGCAGCTGCTATGTCCCTTCTGTATCACTGTACAGAGAACAGAGAAAGCAGCGAAGGAAAGGGAGAAGAAGGTTAGCAAAGTTTGTGCCCTAGATCATGGGAGACCTGGGAAGCCACTGTCAGAGAATTGGCTTCTACTTAAAGTGATAAGGGCTTAAAAAAAAAAAAAAAAAAAAAAGAACAGAAATTGAAAAAAGGTGTCTGCTGTCTGATGACACCAAGTCATTAATATGGTATCCATGACCCTAGGCTTTGCTGCAGCTCTCCGGCTAATGATACGTGGACCCTCTAGGGGACTGGCATCCAGCTCAGTGACATTCCTGCTCTGTGACTCCTAGTCTGACAACCTTGGGTAGAAGTAGAAATTCCCAGGAATCTGAAGACTTCATGTGTGACTTTGGCAGTGTTAAGTCCTCATGGATGAGTCTATGTCAATTTTTGTGCCCTGTAGTTTTGGAAGTCAACGAGTTTCAAGGTTAAAAGGTATGCTGGAGGAAATCCCAGAGACGGAGAATGACCTGGGTTTTATCCTCAGATGAAGCAATATTCCTACTTACACTGCATATTATAACTGCCCTCTCTGACTTGTCTCATCTGCCTGTCAGTGGGATTGGTAGGACATGGCCAAGGAAAGGCTCTGGCTGGTATGCATACTGAGTTGAAGCATAGGCATTTACTTCCTGTTCTCTATCTTCTGGAGATTTCCACATAGAGAGACAAGCTGATCCTAGATGTAGAGGTTCATAAGAGGGGAGATTTTATTTATAAGAAAGTAATTCCTCCCTAGAGGAATGATTTTTCTGTTCATAGATTTTTAAAGATTCTATTTTTCCTACTAACTATTTTGTCTAGGATTTAATTCCTCTAATTAGATCTTAGCAGGTCTTGAGAAGGCCTGTGCTTGAAAGTGTCTTATTTAGTTGCAGATCCTACCTACATCAGTCATGTCTGTGCTTGGAAGTCTACTTCCTAATTGATTTTGTGGCACAAAGACAATCTTTTCAATACCATCTGGTCCCAAGGAATGCCAAAATCCATGAGGAGAACTCGGTTCTAGTCTGTCTCTCTTCCCTACTCAAGTCTCTGAGCTGTACACCCTCAATCATTCTTGGTCTGAAGTTCATGGTGATGATAGTGACATGGTCACTACTAACCAAGGAAACAGAAGGCCTGACAAGTTATACATACTAATGATGAATGGACTATTATAGTAAGCACTCTTGTCAGACTTTCTTTAGACTGTCAGCCTGAAATGATGACAGGGATACTTATTATTAATTATGAAAACTTGGCCTTTAGCTTAGACTTGTTCCAAGCTAGTTCTTGTAACTTAACCTGTTTCTATTAATCTATGTTCTGACATGTTGGTGGCTTGGTTACCTCTCCTCTGTACCAAATGCCCAATTTCTTCAGTGTCTCTCTGGTATCTCTGCCCAGAAGTCCCCCATATTCTCTCCTGCCTACTTATTGGCTATTCAGCTCTTCAGTAAACCAATCACAATGACATATCTTTACACAGTATAAACAAATATCCCACAACAGGCTGTCACTAAAAAGTATTCATATCATAAAATACTTGTATCAAGAAATCAAAGAAGCAAGACATGTGGTACATGTCTCTTTATCTCAGGACATGTAGGATGGGTCAAGAGGATCTTAAGGTGGTTGTCAACCTTGTCTACATAGCAAGTCCCAGGCTGGCCTGGGCTATCTAGATCCTGCAGCAAACAAAACTAAACATAATAAATAAATGAAAATAAAATCCACCCCTACAAATAAGTCCTTACATTTAAAAATGAAAGCATTTGTAAAGGATAACATGTAGAAACAGCAACACTTTATTTTTGTAAGTACAATTGTGGCCAGTTTTAATTTTCTGCAAATATTTTTCTGTATTTGCTCCAAATATTTCCTATTTTTCCAGACTAAACACATGGTCAGGAATGCTAAGTAAAAATAAGTTTTAAGAAAAATAAATAAAAAGAATGTTAAAAAATCACAATTTTCCCTATAATTTTCCTAATTTTCACAAGGAATTAATTGAGAAAAGTAATTTTAGGAAATTACCTAGCATTGGTGTTGGCTTTTCTTTGTGATAATATGATGTGCTGGCAATAAAACGTTGCTCATGAAGTTATGATTTAAATGACTTAACCAGCCATAGTTAACCTACAAGTTTAATGATATTGTCTTTTCTGGTCAATATGACTAAAACTGTATAAGGACAGCCACTTTAATTCCCTGGTATAAACTGGCATGTTTATAGGACCCAGATTGCAGCCGCTGTTTTATTGCAAAATGGGGGTGATCATAGAATAAGAATCATTTTGTTAAAGCAATGGAAAAAAACAAAAGGAAGAAGGCGAGGGGCCTTCTTAGGACCTGAGGTGTCACTGAGAAGATTTCAGAAATGAATAAGAAACTCCTCCTGCGTTTTATAAACAAAACACCTCAAGATGTGTAGGCCTATCCACATTTGATATTAACTATTTTAAGCCTTTTGGGTATTTGTGATTGTCTTTTCTGCATCTGCATCTTTTTTCCTCCTCCTTCTTCATTATTGATAGCAAGCATTTTATGTGTTATTCACTACTGTTTCTGAGCCCAATCCCTAATGCTTCACTAATGTGATTAATCATGATAGAAAGTAGACACGGGTATTGTTTTTCTTTTTCACTTCACAAATCAGGAAACAGACATGAAGAACTAATTTTCCAAGACTGTTCATGCTGCAAATTCAGCATGAACTACCTCCATAACTAATCCTGAAAACATTTCCCCATATGTTGGAAGGTACATGCCAGTGCCAGTGACTGCTTTGTGAGAGGTGACATGATTTACTGTCAACCAGGAAGATAGCTCCAGAACACAAGCCACTTGGTCCACACTCTAGGTAAATAAATTGTGACTAATGTTGGAGCCTCAAACTATCAGGGTAAAAGGCTTGAAACAGTGCAGGCTTTGGATTTTGCAGGCATTAGAGGAGGGGAGAGTAAGGGCTTGGTAGGACTGATTCAGAGGAAAACTTGAGTATGTTGACAAAGAGCTTCAACACCCCAGGAGTGGCTTCCTGGAGGACTCAGGATCCCCTACCCCACCCCCATCTAGGAGGCTCCCTGAAGTCTGAGAGTCATACCCCCACAGCATGAGGAGAACAGAGACTGGGTGTGGTGATGTTAATGGTGCACTTGTAGGAAGGGTTGTAGGAGGAACAGAGCAGAAGTGTTGTCAGGGATCGCTGTGTCACAGAGGCCTCCGGGCCTCTTCCATAGCCTCTGTCTCAACACTTAGACATCCTCATGAAAGCAATCTGTGGCAGTAGATGGAGGAGCACCGCAGGAAACCGTCTCTGGGAGGAACTAGTTAATGAGTCATATGTGTACACTTGCGTCTTAAGTGACCTAGGGAGTCCTTGTCCTTTGAACTTTTCTAGAGTTTGTCCTCCTAGAGGGTATTGTCTGTTTAATCTACCTTTGAGTCTCCATGGCAACTGATGTGGAAACTTGCTCACAGACACAGGTAAGCGAAAGGTGGCTTTCCAGGACTACACTGGAGAACCTCAAGATTATCATCCTGCAATCACAGATGCACTCATTCTCCCTGACTGCTTCTCCAGGAGTTGCATAGTGGACCTCCTCAGTTTGCCACCGACTGCATTATTTTCTTTTGGAAAATTTTTCAACGATTCTTTTGAGATTATAATATAATTGTAGCATTTCTCCTTTCTCTTTCTTCACTCCAAAACCTCCCGTATACTCCTCCCTACTCTCCTTCAAATTCATGGTCTCTTTTTCACTAATTGCTATTGTATGTATGTGTATATAAACATATGTGTGTTCATGTGTGTGTGTGTATTCCTAAATATGACCTGTTCTGTCCATATAATGTTATTTGTGTGTTTTCAGGGCAAACTGGTACTGAACAACCAATTGGTGTAACCTTCCCTAGAGAGGATCATATCTCCTGCTCTCAGCGATACTCGGAAGCCTGTCATTCTTCGTGTACTATTGAAGACTCCTGTGCTTTCTCCAATCTCTTGGTTAACTTTTAATCCAAACTCAAATCTAATCATGAGAACAATTTACTAGGTTGTGCCATCTCTGTTTGGTTCAGAATGTTTGAGAAGATGGCTGGACTGGGCACCTGATTGCAGACATAATCTAGCCTAACAAGGATAACCTGCTATTTCTGTATGTTGTTTGCTTTTACAGTTGGCAATGTCGGTCCTTCCTGAGTAGGGTGTATATCTCAAGTAGCTTTTGTGTAGTGGAGTGGAATGATCTGGTCAGATAGGAAGCAAAATTGGGTGAGCAGGCCAATGCCTTCTGCATTTCTTATTTATTTCTTCTAAGTATTAATGTAGATTAAAACCTACTTCTACTTTAGAAATTGGTACCAAAAGTGATGATCACTAGCCAGTGTCTGGGTAATGTCCTTTGTAACTGATTTGGCTGTTCAGCCCATTATTCTTCCATTCTATAGCAGAAGACCTTTATATCCTAAAGGTTTGAGGTAAATATTTTTGGAGACCAGTCAGCTCTTAAACAGCAGAATTTGAACATGAGTCTTTTTAAATCTAACTTTTTGCTTTTTTTCTTCTACACTATAGTCCCTCATTACCCTTCCTAGTGAGATGAGAAGACTTTGCTACATGGAATGTTCACCCTAAAAGTTCTTATGAAAGACTTGTACAAAAATCTAAATAAATCATTCCCTTTTTAGAAATCTATTTTTTAATTGAATTTTTTTCTTTTTTAAATATATTATATTTTTTATTACTGGACAAACCATTCCCAATTTAAACATGACCAAATCTTAAAAATGTTGATCTCCATCCATCTGGCAGATAGATCATGTTGACCATGATTCAGTACAGACTCTCAGTCTTGCCATTGTGTGACTCCTTCCTTACAGGCCCAGCTTGGTTCTCCTCCAGTGTCTTCTCTTGGAATTGCACCTGATTTTGTTACCTGCTTTCATCTGAATCCACTGAGGAATAGGAAGATTTTGCTTTAGTTCCTTGGCCAGGAATTGCTTGATTCTGAAAGTCTTATGAGAAGACATGGCGAGAATCTGAGTCAGCCGTGTGCTGCATGATGGCGGCAGAAAGGTGAAGAGGAGGCCTAGGCCGGAAGAACACAATTAGAAGACCGAAAAAATTTTTTCTTATAGTATATTCTGATTATGGTCTTCCCCCACCCATATCCTTTATTCTATTCTTCAAAGAGCCACCTTAAAAACTTTATAAAGCCAGAAAGATTGTCAGTGCAAGCCTGTGGCTATCTGAATCCATCTCCATTCCAACCAGAAGCAAGGACAAGGTGCTTCAAGCAGGACTTACAGAAGGTTAATTTTACAGAAGAGTTGAATGTCAAGGAATTATGTCCTTTCAGAGTTCATGAAAGTTCTTCTAATCTATCTTTAAAATCTCTCCAGAAGTCTGAATACAACAGGGTACAGTAAATACAGTTGTGTAAGACACTAATCTATTTTAAATAGTAGAAATTACTCTTGGCTTGTTATGGTGATACACACCTTTAACCCCAGAACTTGGGAGGCAGAGGGAATTGGTTCTCTGCTAATTTGAGGCTAGCTTTCTCTATATAGGGTGCTCTAAGCCAGCCAATGCTACAAAGTGAGACCCTGCATCAAAAATAAATTAATTAATAAAATATTTGGAAGTCATTAAAAGGCATCTATTGTATGACATTGAAGCACACAGTTTCATAGATATAAGAATGGATATTCTTGGTAAAGCACTTGCTGTGCAAGCATGAGGCCTTGAGATCAGGACCAATATAAAGCCAGATGTGGTGTGTGCCAATGTAATCCTGGTGCTTCTATGGTGAAACCAGGCCAGAGTCAGGAAACCCTCAGAAGCTGGGTCCAGCCCTTTTAGCATATGCCGCTGAAAATAACAAAAGACCCAGTTTCAAACAAGGTGGGAAGTGAGGACTGACACCATTTTGTGACTTCCATGTGTATCACACGTGCCTGTCCAAATGTGCATGGGCACGCGCGCATGTGTGTGCGCGCACACACACACACCACATGCAAAAACACATACAAGCCTATCACATACCACACATACACATCACATACCACACACACACATACACACATATCACACACACATATCACATACCACATACACACACGCACACACACACACACACCACAAACACGTATACACATATCACACAAATAAAAGGCTTCCAGTAATATATTGCCTTTACCTAATATTCACTTAGTTGTGACCTTCACTGATGCTAGATTAGATACTGTAAACTCTTTTGCTGATTTTTTACATCCCTCTTCCTTATACAGGTGCACATGTGAGTGTATGCATGTACACTTGCATGACTTACTTCTTAAATGAGAGTATATCTAGTATTTCATTTCATAGTTCACCACTTATAATGCACATAGATTTTTGTGTCCAGCAGTGAGAGTTCCATTAGTGGGAGGCACACTGATTCTCTTTTATCTTTATAAGATTCTAAAGGATTGTCATGACAATTACTCCTATACTGAAAGTATTCAAGTACACTTTAAAAAAAAAAAAAAGGTACTAGAAGTTTTAGTTTTGATACAGATACAGATGCTGGTTCGTTAATTGGCGAAGAGGTGATATTCAGAACACATGTCAAGTTCCAAACAACTTAAGGACAGGGAGGTAGGTGGCTTCTTGTTTACCTTCTCTCGATGGGGGTACACTTCGTGATCTGCATATTATAAAGGACATGAAAGTGAGGTCAGGCTTGGCAGGAAAATTGCTGGCTACAAGCTTTTAGAACAATTAAGAAACAACAGGATCATTCTGGCACAAGCTTCAACCAGTTGGCAGGGAAAAAATCCCCCTTCTGCTCCCCCAGTGATGGTAATTCAGAGTGAGTAGCTAAGATTGCCTTTCATGTCTGTGGACAGTTTCTTTCCCGAAGCTCATGAATCTTGTTGAACTGTCATTGATAATGGAGCATCATCCCTGTTAGAGTAAGTTTGGCATTTATAGGGATTTATTTCAACACCCACAGAATATTTACTGTGTCCACAATTATCAGTCCCTGAATCCTTGCTCCAGTATAGAAATGGAATTTTCCCCTCCCCTGCCCCAAATTTTTCTTCTTTCATCTTTCGTTACCATATCCAGAAACTATGGCCATGTTCTGTATGATTAGTGACATCCTAATGGGCATTTTTGAAACATTAAAAATAGCTCACAGACCCCTATTATTATCGTTGCTGAAGTCCAAGGACTTGGAACTCCAGTTAGGATATTATTAACTACCCCTACTCACTTAAATTATAAGCTGTCAATTAATAATACTTTTCTTCCAGCTTTCATTTGCAGTTTATCCTGAAGCTTTATTGTTGACCATTCTTCTACTACCGGTACCTAGCCAGGGCAGAGTCAGTAACTGCTTTCTGGTTTTCCTCTAACAACCTCAAGCTGAGACACTGAACTGTCAGTGCCCCACATCCAAGGACTTTACATCCAAGACCCAACCAGCCACCAATGGGGACATAAAGTCTATCTGTTCTGGACATAGACAGCTTTTTTTTTCTTATCACTCATACCTCAACAATGTAACAATTATTTACATGGCCTCTGTATTTTGTTAGTTATAAATAATCCAAATGTAACATTGTACACTGGAGGATGTGTGTGGATTATATGTAGCTGTACCATTTTACACAAGCGATAGAATGTCCCAGGTGTTTGGTATCTGTGGTGTCAACTGTCCAATGTATTGTGTAGTAGAATGCTTGGGAGCAGTGATGTAGTGGGTTCTAGTAGCTCTTCAAATGGCATTCACTTGCAGCTTCCATACAATGGAGGAGCATAACTCAGGAGACTGCTGAGACAGGCAGCAATGACATGTATTAAAAGACACTTTCAGCTGGGCGTTGGTGGCACATACCTTTGATCCCAGCATTGGGGAGAGGGAGTTCGAGGCCAGCCTGGTCTACAGAGCTAGTTCTAGGACAGGCTCCAAAGCAATACAGAAAAAACCCTGTCCTGAAAAAACAAAAACAAAACAAAACAAAAAGACACTTTCATCATTTTCCAGACCACAAAATGTCCATGAATCTCACATCTTTTCTACCTAAGGCCATTGTCTTTGACTTTTGTTGTTACAAAGATGTCAGCAGCTGTTTGTTCAACTGAGGGAGGAAACCATCTCCTGCTGTTCTGTGTTGTGACAGAAACAAAATAGGAAAAGATAATGCATTTTTAGCTCCTCTGCCCTCCCCATATTTGGTCAGGTATGAGCAGGACTTCTGAACCAGGCTGTCTGACAGCCCTCTCCCAGCTTGCACCATGAGCAAGCTTCCAGACACCTTAAGCCTTGGTTTCTGTATTTATGCGAAGGGGGTGACAAGTGCCCTTGATTACAGGGATTCTGAGTCATCCAAAGCAGTGTAGATAGAGTAAGTACTCCGTGCAGTCAGCTGTTTGGAAAATTCAAATCGAGTTGGCTTCTGTTGAACATCTACTACTGTTCACCCTGTGTAGAAAGTTCTCTAACAGTAGTGCACCAGAAACACTGCGTCTTCACTTAACTGAACTGGCATCCTTAAGGAGAATGAACGTTGACAAACTTAATGACCATAGTGGCTCTCAGGGTTAGAGATAATGGAGCTGAGGTATGACCCAGGTTACAGGCTGGAGGTGTTTTTCCCTGTGAGCTGTGTCTATCTTAAAAGCCTGAGGATTCTGGGGATCAGTTAGAAAGTAAGGTAGAGGGACTGTTAGTCCTTGCCTTCAGCTTTTAGAAGCCTTTTAAGTTATACTTTTATAACCAAGACTTAGGTAAACATACATTTTAAAAATGAATCAATATAGTATGGCTTTGTTTATATTATTCACACTCTAATTTCATGGAGTTCTTAGCAAATCCAAAAGGCTTCTGGTTTTCCTCCCTCTTTTCCTTTGATTCTAAAACAGCAAGTTGACTCCTCTTCTTCTGGGAGGCCTTTCTAAGTCATTACAGACAGCATCCCTGATGCTCCTCAAGTGACCTTTCATGCAGCTTTTCTTTCTTCTTCCTGGGGATGAGTTCTGACATCATTCTCCAGGAACACAAAGGACTCCCCCAGATTGATTCATCCTGCCCAGTGTCTGCAAAGTGTCTCTTCTGACACTGACTGTGTCTTAATTCAAATATTCACCATGGGGGACACACGATGCCTCTATTTTTCTACTTTTCCTTGAGGTTGGCTTTTGAAAAGTCAGCTATTTTAGGGACTGCTTGGAAAACTTTATTATCCCCATTCACAAATGTGGTTTTGTATCTTTTAGCCAATCATATCTTTCGTTACTTCTGCTCTTTTTTTATTCAAATCTGCCAACATCTGTTCCAGGATTCAGTGCCAAGGTGCCGCCCAGCTTAGAGGAAGGAATCTTTGATCTTTTTCTTTTGCCTCATCTTGGTACCAATGCACTAGTTACCGCCTAAATCCCCCCACGTTCTCACGCCTCTCTTTGCAGATTCACTTGGGACTTTTTTTAAAAAGAAAAGAAAAATTTCAATGGAAAGCTAGAAAGCTTATTCATATTGATGCTGAATGAAGACAACCCCTGAGCTGTGTAATTGTGTTCTGTATGGATGTATGTGATTGGGTACTGTGTGGGTGTGGTTAGTGGACAGAGATGAAGCCAATTTAGAAGATTGCAGGAGTAGTTTTGGCTGTGGCCCCTCACCTGTGGTGGGTCCTTGCTAAGTTTCTTAGGTTTGGGATTTTTGTTTGTTTGTTTTGATTTGTTTTTTCTGTGCAGGTAGTTTTAGTGTCCTGAGCAAAGTGGTAGGAGAACCACTTGAGTAGGCTAACTTGAATGCAGTTAACATCACAGGAGATGGTCTTGGGAGGTTTACTTACCAGTGCCCCCTATTGTAATGCATTGTGAGTTCCCTTTACCTCTGGGTACACACAGGTCCTCTTTTACATGGGGTTAGCAATGGTTTTTACAGTTTGCCACTTGACTGAAGAGAGTTGTTGTCATTTGTTTTTGAAGGTATTTTACTGATGTCTGGCACATGGTGGGGCTTCTGAATTCTAAATGCCCATTTTAGACATGTGTTAAGTAAGAATTGTGTAATATGTTAGAAGGAGTAACAGAACAGTACTTAACCTGTTGAAAAGAACCCTTCAATCATTGGGTCATTCAATCAATGAGCACTGATTTGTCATCTCCCCTGTATCAGGTACTGACTATATGTGGCCTTGGGGAAAACAGACACAGGCCTTCTCAGGCATCAGAGTCCTCCTGATGGCTTTCATGACGACAGTCCCTTGAAGTAGATATAAAGCTACTCCCTTGCCTAGAAGTTATGGGAAAAGACCACCAGAAGAGAAAGAGATTTAAGATTCTGTGATTCTCATGGGCACTTATTCCTCTGGGTACTTCCCCCAAGCACTCGGCCCATCAACCCATAGCCACAAACCTGATAAACTCATCTGTGCTATAATGCATACATATGTGGCCAGTGTAAAGTAAGAACAGCCAACTGCTGCTTATGGCCAAATCTTATCTGCTGTCTGTGCCATAGACCTCTATGCTTAGGACAAATTTTACATTTGAAAATTCTTGGAAAATAAAAATAATGATAATAGTTTGTGAGACAAGAAAATTATGAGGTTTCAATGTCCGTGAATAAAGTTGTATTGGCACATGTCTGGCCTAGTGTGGATGGATGTACTACTCATGGCTGTTCTTGAGCTGCCACAGGCTGGAGAAGCTGTGCAGACAACAAGGCCTAAAAGTTATTATTTGGCTTTTTAAAGAAGGACTTTTCTAACTCTGGAAGACCGAGTTGTTATGACTTCATAGTCTTTGCCAAACCATCAACAGGATCATTGGGAGACAGAATGACCTCAGTTAGTTGCCTCTCACACCCTGGCATTCAAGGTTGAGGCCTAGGGACCATGGAGGGTGGCCCATTTTTTAACTTTCTTTTGAAACTTTTGAACTTTCTTCAGCCTCAGAGTGTGCAAGAAATATGCAATGTTCTTTTTCTTAATGAACCTTAATTCATTTCCTGCCTGAAACTGCAGTTATTTCCAGAAGACTGTGCTTTCTTGCCTTTTTACCTTAAAATCTAGATACATCTACAGGCCGGAGATGTGGCCTAGTAGATAAGAGCTCATGTGGCTCTTACAGAGGCCAAAGTTTAGTTCCCAGTACTTATCAGTAGGCTCACAACCAGAGGAGCAGACATCTTATTCTAGCCTCCTATCCTAACCATAACTATAACCTAACCATAACCATAACCATAATCATAACCTAACTATAACCATAACCATAAACATAATCATAACCTAACCATAACCATAACCTAACCATAACCATAACCTAACCATAACCATAACCATAACCTAACTATAACCATAACCTAACCATAACTATAACCTAACCATAACCATAACCTAACTATAACTATAACCTAACCATAATCATAACCTAACTATAACTATAACCATAACCTAACCATAACTATAACCTAACCATAACCATAACCATAACTATAACTATAACCTAACCATAACCATAACCTAACTATAACCATAACCATAACCTAACTATAACCATAACCATAACCTAACTATAACCATAACCTAACCATAACCAAACCCTGCACTCATGCACTCATGTACACATCCCACATACATGTGTAACTAAAAACAATTGTCATTTTAAAAACTAGTCTATGGGCAACCTCCATGGTGTTCTGACAAGGGCTGTCTCTCCTAAGATGTGTCCTGCCTCTGCTCACCAGCAGTCTAGAATGCTATGGCTCTGCCTGCTCTCGCTGCTTTCTGTTGTAAAGCCCCTTTGTTGCTTCCCACAAATACCTGGGCCTCTCCACCTTGCGTTACCCTTGAACTCATCAGATTGTGGAAACCACACACCTGTATTTCCTCTCAAATACAGTAGACCAGTCTACACTGGTCTATCATCCCAAGATCTGGATCTGACACCACCATTTGCTCCATGATGCCAACTAGCTTCTCAAACTAGGAATTGCCCAGAAGCCTCCTGCTATTTCACCGTAGTGGCATCTTGTCTTTTGAGTTAGATAACAGGATGTTTCTTTGGGAGCTGTGGTCTGAGGAACTGGGAGCTAGCTTGCTGTGCTCCACTGACCTTTCCAAAAGGAGACAATTTGACATTTCCAGTTCTATGCAAGCTCCAGGCAGCTCCAGTCCAACCTATTGGTGCTGTTGTATTCAGCAACCGCAGACTCTGGTTAGACCAGATGGAAAAAACATCCCTGGAAAAATAACAACATGAAAACCAAGGCAGAGAGAGCCATTACCTATGCCCTGAAATCTAAGTACACTAAATGTATTGAAGGACTTGCCAGGAAAACACAATTTTCAGTTTTCTCTGTGGTTCAATTTATCTTCACTGCTCTGTAGTCAGTTTGAATTAGATCCAGAAGCAGATTCAGTTCAACTCTTTCTCTTTGAAGACAGCAACCCCCACCTTCCTGTCAGTGGCCTTGCTGTCCTGTCCCGAGTACTGGCGTTTCCCATGTTAGGAACTGCTGTACCTCTTCCTGTGAGACATCTGAACTGGGCGCCACTTGTCTCTCTTCTCCAATACATGAAACATTGTGTCTTTTTTGCTATGCCTCACCAGAGACGAGGAACAGCATTTTACTTCACAGAGTTTGCGTTGCGAAGGGGGCAATTTGTCTGCATCTCCAGATCGACCTTGGCCCGAGCTCTGCCTCATCTATCGAAGCTTGGCTTTCTGAAAGATACAAGATGGAATAAAGTGTAGGGAAGGACATGGCTGTCTTAACAGCTGAGTGGCCAAGTTCACCTTAGTGCCAAGGATGCACTTGGAGTAGGCACCAGGGTACCTATGCACGGTCATGTGGGAAATCAGACACACAAACATTTCCTGTGCTTCTGTTGGCAAGAACCATGCTGCCTAGCCCCCGCCCCCGCAAGATACAAGTGAGATAAAAGAGGGAAGTCCAGGTACATTCACCTCCAAATAGAAAAGTAGAAACTGATTGCTTCTCTTCATATGGAAATGACTTCTTTCTCCACACTGATTGTCCAAATGAGGACAGGTGTCTAACTGCAGATCTTTTCGAGCTAGTGTGAGGGAAAGCTTCCTTTAAACTCCTGCAGGCAGCCAACATTTAATTACAGTCTCTAATGTGCCTCCTCCAAGAGGTTCAGCATGATTCCCTTTCCCTTAAGTAGAAGCTAGATTTAGTAATTTATTTCTAATAAACAGGACGTAGCAGAGGCATAGGCTGGTTAGTACAGTACTCCCTATCATTCATGAAGCTGTGCATTGGATCTACAACACTGGAGAAAACCAATCTTTTATCCAGGGGTGTACAAGTGTAATTATATGCAGTGTACACATGTGATCTCAGCACTTAGGAGGTGGAGACAGGACATCAGAAGTGTGTCATCTTTGGTCAAGTTCAAACCCTTCCCCCCTTAGCCAGAATACAGCTAAAGGCTATACCAATGTCTTCCTGTTTGTTCGCATTAACATCACTCACTCTGTAGAAAGCCAGTGTCATATCATAAGAACTTTGGGGCATTGCTATGATAAAGCCCATGTGTGATGACCTGGGGCCTCCATCCACTAACAGTATGGATGAGCAGTGCTCAATGAAGACCATCCTTCAGATGCTGTAGTTCCTCCCAATGAGTAGCCTTGAGAGAAAGCCACTAAGCTAAGTTGCTTACACATTCCTGACCCTCCAGAGCTTTAAGGAAAGTGATTATTGTTTTAAGATACTAACTTGTGTAGTGATTTTCTTTGCAGCACTGAACAATAAAGTTCTCTTTGGAGACTACATCGTGTGTGGTGAAGTTTTATTTTGCATGCAACTCGTGATGTAACCTTTATGTTTAATGGTTATTCTTAACTATTAAGTTTGTAATACAATAACTAATAGATTTTCACAATGAGTAGGAGTGGCAAGTGATCACATTAGTGTACTCATGAGCTATTTGAATGTGACCAGACATGTTCTTGTATACTTGAGAGGGCATATTCTAGGGTTTTCACCTATGGGTGCCTTGAGTGGCTAAAGAGGAAGTGAGGTCTATCTTTGCTAATTCCACTCCATTGTACTAGCAGGGCTCAGAAGACATTGTAACAACTTTAAAACACATAAGTAAATTCTTACCATGGATGACTGAAGTCTGAGGCACTAAACCTGGAATCTGGGCCAATATAATTACTACTTATAATCAGTATATGGCTTGGTAGGCAGTGCCAACCAGCAGCCAGTATCAGTCACCAGATACCTAAGTAAAGACAGCTACTTTTGCCCCAGTCATCAAGTGATCCCAACTGTCAAGTGATCCCAGGCTGACTCTTCTAATATGAAGCTTCAAATGTCAGAAACAAAAACACACTATATCCTGTCTAAATTCTTGGCCCACAGCATCTATGACTATGATACCTTTATTGTCCAATGCTACTAAAATTTGGATATTTTATTACATAGCATCTTTAACCAGAGCAGAAATGTGAAAACAATTTAGTTCAGGAACAAGAACTAACTAACCAACTGAGTTTAAGCTCTGACCTTTAAACAACTTAAGGGTGGTGACATGAGGGACCAAGAGACACTATAGTCTTTGATCTGTTGTTTATATCTTTTGAAGAGCTCATTAGGCTCATTGAATCACTGAGAGATAAATGAATAAATGCATATATTATCCTTGGATATTTCCCCAGATAGACTTTAAAAATATTTTTTTTTAAAAAAATTTATGTGTATAGGTGTTTTGCCTGTACGTCTGTTTGTGCACCATCTGAATACAGTGCCCATGGAGGTCAGAATAGGGCATCATGTCCCCTAGAACTGGACTTACAAATGGTTGTTAGCCAGCATATAGATGCTGAGAATCCAACCGGGATCTTCTTCAAGATCAGCCAGTGCTCTTAACCACACTGTGGAGTTGTCTTTCCACAGCACCCCTCCCTCAGTTCCCAATGCACTTTTTAAACACATTTGCAATTTTGAAAAAAGAAAACAATCAGAGAAACACAGCAAATAATGAGATAACCAAGTATTTACCTGACCACCTATAATTAAACCAAAGTTAATATTCTGGATTTTTTGCCTTTATTAATTAAGGAATAAGCTCCATTCAGAGCTTCTACCCTCTTCCCAGTTCCAAGTCGTCCTGTGGCGGGGGTGGCCATTGATTCCGTGATGTTAATATTTCCCCCTGGCCCTTGCCTTTTCATTGTTTTTAGAATAACTTAACTCTGTGAGTTATCTTATAATTGCCTTTATTAAGAGCTTGTCTTACTGATGCTGTCATAAATAAGTAATTCGATCTGATTAAGATGTGGTAGACAGACGTTCACTCTGGATGCCTAATGGATTTGCACTTCTAGGATGCATGCTCTCCGTCTGATGGTAAAAGGACAGTACCCATAGGTGGGCTTGTGGCTGATGCACAGGATTGATTCTGCAGAAAGTCACTTCCCGGATGGGAACAAAGTCTCCAAGGGGAAAGCACAGATGAACAGCAATGGGGAGTGGCTCACCTATGGGATGCTCCAGTCCACAGGGTATTTATCATGTTCTCAGAAACCTTATGAAGGACATACACAGAAGCCCAGAAAAGATAACATACCTGTCCGGGTTACACAGATAGCAAGTGTCAGAGCAACAGCCCAAACACTTATCTATCTGGCTTCAAAGCTCTTAGTCTCTAAATAGCACAGTTCTTGAGAGAATGTTATATAAAGACCACATAGTCAAGAGTATATGAGCAGCATAAACCATGCTTGATGGGTTAAAGATGAGAGAGGACACAATATAGCTTAGAAAGCAGAAAGAAGGGGTGATAGATCTTGGAGGAGGCTAGGGAGGGGGCAAATATGATCAAAATAATTGTATGAAATTATCAGAGAACAAGTAAAAAATTAAATAAAAAAATGCAGATTTATTAAAAATGTAAGCGTTGATGGACTATAAGGATTAAAGAATGTTCAGATAAATTGAATTTGTTTCTTAGATTGTCTTGCAATTTTAATTCCAGAAATTTCTGCATTTTGGAGGTCCCGTAATCCCTAGAGAACCAAAAGGAACTTGCTTGGGAATGGCCTTCTAGCATAGAGCAGAGGAGGGCTCTGAAGGAGAAATGTGGAACTAAAGAAAACACTGTCAGCCATTGCACAAAAATAAATAAATAAATAAATAAATAAATAAATAAATAAATAAATTTACATCTGGGTCAGCTGGGCTCCAATAGATCAGACCATACACTGAAGCAAGCGCCCAGCTTAGTTGTGGCTATGCCCACCCTTTCCTTCATGAGAGATGTAGCCTAGTAAGAAAAGTACCCAGAGGAAGGCAAACACTTAATAGAGCATCCACTGGATCTACCTTTAAGGCATCCCAAGCCTGTTCTTTCGTGCCCCTGCCCTTATTAGTCTCCCAAATTAGAAACCTTAGTCGTATCATCCACTTACTTTCTGTGATGGACTAGAATCTCATCTTGATTGCCACTACTTGTCTTAATGGTCCCCTGATCTTGATTTGGGGGAGGGAGATGTAGGTGTACTTGCCATAAAAAGCCCAGAAGGCAGGAGCCCATTGGGAAAGTAACTTTCTAGATGGAAGTGCATACATAATTAATTTGGGAGTGGTTTAGACAAAGGAGGCAGGAAGAACATAGTGGGCTGATGGGGAGAACAAGGGAAGACAAAATCAGAGAAGAAAGTAGGGAAAGCATGCTTAGATAGCTAGTATTTTATGCTAAGAACAGTTGGGAGTTATTTAGGGGTTTCAGTTAGTGGGAAAGGGCCATATGACAAGGTATGATTCCATGTTCAGAACATTGAATTCTGGGGTGTCAAGAATGAAAGCATGCTGGGAGGCTAGGCGCTCTTGTTGTTGAGGAGGAAAAAGGTGGTGGTTTAGGTGATAATAATGGTGGAAACAGACAAGAGGAGAGAGAGAGAGAGACTTTGAATAGTCTGGTCAGGGTCTCCAGGGCCCCAGTCTATTAGCATCTTCTGATGATGCCGAGTCCAACTCCCTCATATCACAGATAAGAAAAATTGAGCTTCAGGGAATGATGTTAAGTCAAGACATGCGGACAGAAAACCACCAGCCTGGTGTGGGCTCTTGCTTCCTATTGGACTGCAGCACTTTCTATATGTTCCCTGTGCATGCCTTTATCTCTTTCATTTCCACACAGTGGAGAAGTTGCCTTCTATACAAATGGCTGACCTCAATTTTGCAAAGGCTTCTGGCAAACTGAGTGGAGGAGGACAGTGTTCTCCAGCTCAGGTAGCTCTACTTCCAGCGCATAGACGGAATTCCTACACACTTCTTAGGTTAAATAAAGTTGAATATGGAGGAGTTCCAACTGACATAAAGCAGCATCCCATTGAGATTCAGACTCATAGGGGAAGTTTAGAATCTTCCTTAGGAGAAGGGAAAATTACCGGAGGAGATCCACTTTATTTCTTCACAGGGGTGTCCTATGTGGCTCTAAAGCCAAAAGCATTTGTATATTTCTTCTCTGAGCTCTAAACCCTGTGAAAGAGTGACTTAGCTAAATGTCCACCTGTGTTCATGGACCACAGAGACTGGAAGGAAGGGCAATGAGATGTCATACAGCCCCTAGAAGTATTCTATTTCCATTTCTGTCTCCACAAAAATAAAGTGGCACCGGCTGAACATTCCTTTTAGGAGATGGTTTTCCTCAGAGGAAGATGCAGCACCACATGGCAGCTTAGGTGAAAGCCAACCAAGGGACTGGCTTTGCATGCCAGTTCTGGCTTAGGCTTCAGGCTAAAATAAAGGAAAGCAAGAGACTTTGAGTATACAGGTTATTTGACCCAAAACACTAAAGCAAATGACCCTAAAAAGAGAAATTCATAACCAGATATATAGGACAAAAAGGGATTACATCATAACTGGAATAAAGAAGGTCCGTTGACCTCAACTACCTCCTACATTATCTCATTCAGGAGCCAAACTTGACAGAATCACTGTTAGATGTGCAGAGTCAGTCCAGGTAAGGAAATCCTTCCCATCTGCTATGGTTGGCAGGATCCAATCTAGCCATCTGGAAAACCCTAATAAAACAAAGATGCCACTTAGTTTCATAGCACATGCCAAACACCTGTGTCTGTTTTTAACCATGAAGCTATTGAAAATTGGCTTTAGATTGTTCTAATGACAAATGAGTATGAAATCAGCTCTCGTACTCCACAGCCAGCTTTTCTTGAGGGATGTGTAATGTTGGTTTCCTTTGGTGTGTTCAGTTGACTGTGCTCTTGGCTTCACTCTTGTGTCCATTTACTCCCTCTATCTAGCATCTGACACCTTGTTTCTGCAAGTAGGTTTTCTGGAGTTCCCCAATCAGGTTTACCACTGATACCTAGTGCTGCTGAATCATTGTTGCCGTATTGTCTATTGAGCCTATAAATCTTTCTACTTTCTTGGAACACCAATCCTTGACACTGAAGGAAAACAGCTGACTGAGCCAAATCATGGAATAAGTTAGATGGCTTATGTGTTAACCTATTTCCCAAATGGACAGATCTTTGAATTGATAGGATGCTGTTTGTAGGGACAAATGACAAACCTCAGCATTTGAAGTCATATGTACGTTTGTCCCATTGTCCTTATTGCAGTTTGTAACTATGTAATTGCTTAATGACAGATTGATTTCTATTTCATTTTCAATTAAATGACAAGGATTAAGAAAGCAAGGCCTATGTCTAATAGCATCTCTAAGTAAAACACAATGACTATCTCCAGGGGGACTAGGGGTACATACTCTTGTGACAGGGAATAAATGAACTAGTGAAAAAAATAGATCAAAATAAAATGTTCTCTTACCAACTCTGAAGTACAAAAGTGAAAAATAAAGACAACAATATAAAAAACCATAGATGAGACTGTCTCAGGAAAATTAAAGTTTATTGTAAACGCTCGGTGTTTTGTGCAGAAATACAGTATTACATACAAATCTCTTTAAATTCAAACAGGAGAGGTTTCATTGGGGCTGGCAGGTAGAACTCAAGAAAGCAAGCCCCGGTTACTCAATACCCTATATTGGCAGGGCACCACCCCTCAGATGAGAAAAATCAACAGTTACCATTCTTTCCCGCCTCCTTGACCCCTGTCTTGGTATGATGAACAGTTTTGGAGCAGAAATCCCCAGCCTGAGCCCCATGTTTTCCATTCTCCATGGCTCACTATTCTCATGTCTACCCTCTCTCACACAGACCCTCTCTCTAAGGCCTGCTCCCTGCTGGAGATTCCTGGGTGAAGAACACATGATTGGGATGCTATCTGTAAGACTCAGTCTGTGTGCAGGGAAGCCCTTGCCTTGCTTGCATTTCTGTGATAATGAGTCCTGGGTAGGAGCACTGGGCGCTCAAATGATAGGCACTCAGAACCTGCCACCATGTTTGTCCTCCCTTCACAGGTCATTAAAATGCTGCTGAACCATAGCTGGACAGCAAGGGCTGCTTGAGGAGCGGAAGGAAAGTATTTGTGAATAATTAAAATGTAAAACAGTCACCCAGGACTAGAAATGTGCACATGTAAGTGTTAATAGTGTCAGCGAGGCAACACATTCTAAATGGAAGACTTCAGGAGGGCGATTTACCCTGAAAGCGGAACTCAGGTGTCTTTTTGATCAGGGTTCTGCTGTTGCTATGGAAATTGCCTCTGCAGGAATGTGCACAAATGTGGGATAAATTGCTGGTGGCATGAATAAGGAAGTGTGGGAAGGTGGCAGGCATGTTGACACTCGTCAGTCTACAGCTTTGGTCCTGAAGAGACTGGCACAGGGTAGAGCAGGATGATGGGAAGGTACCACCATGGACAGCTCAGGTTTGTCTGACAGACCCCAGGACCTAGGCTCTCCAGATCTACACTCTGCTACCTAGAATGACCTATTAGGGTTGTTATTTCAGTGTCCCCATGAATAGCATGCTCTTTTGCTGTCAGTGGCATCCTGATTTAGTTGGTCAAAGAGTCCCATAGTCACCGTAGAATGAAATTTTCCCCATGTTGAAGCAATCCTGTAGATCTTTCATTATTTCCCACTCTCCAACACACACACACACACACACACACACACACACACACGGAGGTGGAGAGAAAAAAGAAACCATTGCTTCCTTCCCATAAACTCTTTACTCATCACAGTCCCAGCTTAACAGCCGTGCTGCCTCTACACAGCCAGGAGAAGGAAACGAGTCACGTTTTATAGTGTCACAGGGAAAAACTGAAGTTGTGATGAGTCATGAAATGGGAGGTGGGCTAGGTTCACTCTCTAGGGAAGTGACTAACTTCTACAGGGCGGCCTTCCAGGTTATACATTCCAAACTTGTGCTTCAGGCAAAAAAAAATGTCAGTGAGTGCCCATAGTGAATTGAAGGAGAGTATATCACTCACGGTTCCTGCCAGAAGGACTCTACATGTGAGGATGTGCTGACAGGACACAGAATCGTTGTGGCAGGATGGAGGGACAGGCATAGAACTCGAACAGGAACAAAGAAAACAGACACATCGCAGCTTTGACCAATGTCCTGGAAGCTGGCTGATTTAGATAGCATTGCTCCTGCCAAGAGGCACTGATGCCACCACCTCCTCTCTGCATGAACCCATATCCTAATATTTGTTGCTGCCATGATTGCTACCAACTGATGGAGATTCCATGCCTCTTCCTTCTTTCCCAGTTAGCTTTGGGTTCTTGGTATGAGGTCTATACTGGATAAGCTGCCTTTGGGTTCTTAAGCCCTAGCAGCAAGCAAGACTGGAAGAGTGAATAACAGCTCCTATGAGGATCTACATAGGAAACTGAGTTTCACCCCTCACTGAGTTTGCGAACGCAGTGTAGTGGTTTGAATGTGAAAGGTTTCCCACAGGGTCTTCTGCTTGCACACTTGGTCCTTAGATGGCAGTGATGCTTATGAAGGTTGTGGAACCTTTGGGAGATAGAGCCTAGCTGGAGGAAGTGGGTCACTAGTGGGTAGGCCTTAAGGCGTTAGAGAGCAGTCTGTTTATGCTCTGATTCCAGACTGTAAGTGACTAGCTATAGTCAAACTGCTGACGTTTCCACTTTCCCCTGAGATCACAGCTTACAAAGCAGGTCCTGATGGATCCAGCCTGTCTTAGGGTTTCTATGGCTGTGAGGAACAACCATGACCATGGCAACTCTTTTAAAGGAAAACATTTAATTGGGGCTGGCTTACAGTTCAGAGGTTTGGCCCATTATCACCTTGGCAGGAAGCATGACCACGTGCAGGCAGAGACCTGTGCTGGAGAGGTAGCTGAGAGCTCTACATCTGGATTGGCAGGCAGCAGGAAGTGAGTAAGCCACCAGGTGTAGATTGAGCTTCTAAAACCTGAAAGCCTACCTCCAGTGACACACTTATGCTCATGAATCCATAGGTCCTAATCCTTTCAAATAATGCCACTCCCCATGAGCCTATGGGGGCCATTTTCATTTAGACCACCACGCAGACCTGGTAAATAGCATAGCAACAGTCAGCGTGGATGCTGCGTCTTACCTTGCAACAATAAATGAGCTAAGCTTGAGGACCTGGGGCAGGGACAACAGGCACCAAGGCCCCCTGAGAGTGAAAGGTTGTGGTGTTGGTACTTAAGGGTGGTCAGCTCCTCTTTCCATGTTCCCTCTGTGCAGCTGTCTGACTGGCTTGACAAGGGACTAGCTTGGAACTGGCAACCTTCTCCTCTTTCCTGCCCTTACCCATGCACTCCTGGATAATGCATCCCAGGCCACCTACAAGTTCTCGCTAGGAAAACTAAAAGGGCAGTCTGTATTTATGGTCCATGCAGCTGCCGTGGGGGACCCTGAAGGACCCAACTCCATGATGGAGTCATTTGGATATTTACCTTGGAGTGTTAAGTAAGTGAGAGTACATTGTACCTGGGCTTATGCCTTCTAGTGGCTGCTCTATTCCCCAGCCTGAGCTGGATTTACTGAACCCAACCCCTAAAGAGACTACTGATGGTATTAAGTTTGTAGTTCAAGAGCAAAAGAGAACTGGGTAATTGGAGAAGGGCAGAGAGAGGGTTCTGGAAAACTGTAATAGCATTTATCTCTTTCTGTTGCTGGGAGTTAAGATTGGCATCTACCTCATAAATTACAGGTACAGAACATTATATATGAAACTATGTTTCCCAGACCCAGTTAACTCCATGTTCCTCCTGGTTCCTTCTGTCTCACATCTCTAATGGGTCGTGGACTAGCAGCCTTCTTCTAAGGAAAAATAAAGTTACACAAGCAGACCCAACTGTCATCTGCTACCTACTGGCTAATGTAACTGCTTCTCTTCTTCTATTTCTACTTTTACTCAAGTTCCTTACTTTGAACACAAATATCTATCCTTTTAGGGATATATGTCAACATGTCAACCGCTTTGTCACATTCTTTGCTAATGCCAGTGTCATCCGAATTGAAAAGAGCTGGAGCAAGGACGTGTGTTTTGGAATGAAGGCCACGTGAGCAGGCAGGGCAGACAGCCAGAACCTGGGCTGCAGAGAATGAAAATGGAACGGGGAGGAGAGCATTTAAATCCCCTCACAGTTCTCATCTCCTCCCCCACCTTTCCCAGCCCCTGTGGTCCACTGGGACGAAGGTGGTGTCATATTTCCTGGGCACACTGCCTGCTACCCCTCTTTCCCCCCTCCCCAGTCCTTTTTTTCTTTCTTTCCTTGGGAACAGTTTTATGTTCACAGCAAAGACGTACGGAAGGCATGAAAATTTCTTTCCCAAGTAGCCCCTCGTCCTGCATATGCGCTGTCAGCCTCCTCACCTTCTGCACTGACTCACCAAGGTCACCTGTGCTTTATGCAGCTTTATGTGTTTTGAAGAAATACACAGGGACATAGCTCTACCTATAGCATCCTATAGAATACTAACGCCGTCCATCCCCCCACCCCCGCCCCGCCGTGCTGTGGTTAGTCACTGCCCCTCTTCCCTCTTGACCCCTGGCAGGGACTGTCTTCTGTCCCATACCTTGATCTTTGTAGGGGTAGTTCATTGTGAAGCCTTGTCATTTCCTCGATGCATCTCTTGCCTCTACATCTTCTCATAGCTCTGGCCACCATACTTCTAGAATCAGCATCATGCTTTTACTTCCTGCTTCCCCGCCCCCACCCCTCCATCATACATGCATTCCAGAACCATTTCCTTGCCATCAGTTTCCCATCTGGGTGACAGAAATCAGATGAGACACCAACATTTAACTGTCTTGTTTTTCCATTAACTTCCTAGTACCCAGTATCCTGCTTGGGCTTCAAGACTTCCTGTTTGAAAAGAAAAAAAAAAAATGCTTTGCTGTGGCCACCTTGTGATGTACATTTTAAAATTTCTTTCTAAGTAGACGCTAGCAATAAATTTAGTGTGTAGGGTCACAAATCTAAGCATACTGAGTGCATTTGTTTTTTACTTGGGCTTTCTTTTTCATATTAACAGTGGTTGTTAAGGCTAAGAATCTATTCATATCAGAGATGTTTACATCAGAAAAAGCACAGAAGCTGTTCTCAGAAGCCCACATTGCAGAACAGTCAGCCACAGCAGCGTGTGAAGAAGCGATTTCATTTCCATGGCAGCCAGAATCCAGACGCTCGAGCTTTATAGATTAAAATCAATGCCTGAATTGCATTCACAAAGCCTGAATTGCCTGTCAGACTTCAGGCCCAGCCGCACAACGTGATAAATGAGGTGAAGAGCCTTGTCCAGGCCCGGGAGTGTGTGCTGCATTAGTGAAGACTTTGGTTTCTTTTTCAAAGCAAATACCAAACGGAACGAATTACTGGGAAACAGCAAATGAACGTCAAGAACTTGAGATGCGGGAGTTATAATTTACTAATTACTGGGAAATGATGAACACAGAGTCAGAGTGTGAAAGGATGTAGCTGGGGGAGAAAGGGTGGATTGCAGATACAAAGAAAGGAACTCTTGTAGAAGGTTCCTGTTACCCATTTTGAGCACATTACCTTGGTCAGTCTGTATCATCAATTGTAATCAGCATTAAATAAGTGAGTAAACACCTAGGCTAGACTATAGGCAGTCAACAAATGTGTCTGCCTCTTCCCAGCTTCTGTTCAATTCCTTTTCTTACTCAGTGCCGAGTTATTCTGTGATGCCGCCAATGGCAGGTCAACATGTAAAGACAGTGAAGTTAAGACCAAGCCCTGAGCATCCACAGAGGTGCTTTCACAAAGTCTGGTTTTGCCATACAACTGCTGAACAATGTAACTGTGATTCTTGCCTCTTTTGGAGGGGGGTGCTAATGCATTTCCCAATGCCTAGTAGGAGCTTGGCAAATCAGACTTAACCAGGTGTTCCGAACAGGGATTCAGCTCCTAAGGGACAAGATCAGGACACCCTGGGGTCTCCATTCTGCCACGGGGTATAAGGTTCGTGTCTGAGGAAGAATTGTGTAGTGATGGGGCAAGACCATGAAAGGGAACCTAGATATTTGGATGTGTCTCTGTTTGCCCAACAACAAGCTGTGCCAGGAAGGGGTCGGACACACCATTATCAGACCCACATCATTGAATGTCTTTAAGAGGTTTTGTTGTAGAGAGCTCAACATTCCATATATCCACTCTCTCAGTCTTGACCTGAACATACGTGATGCGTAACTAAGTGCTGGTGCTCAGAAGGAGGACTGAATCACCCACTGTTTGTGTGTGTGATAAGGTTTTTGCTTCCTCTGCTGTGTGATGAGGTTTCACATCTGTGGAGATGTGAAACAGTGTGCACAACCTTTGGACATGTCTTTGGAAAGGACAGTGTGTATGTCCTCTGCTCTTTTCCCTGGTCATGTTATGTGTCCTCGGTGGTTAGAGCAAGTCACATCACCTTGGAGATGGCTGTGAACACCTCCAGAGTCTGGGTCCCTGTAGTCTCTAGTGAACACACAAATCTTAGTCTGTTTAGATTTCCTTATAAGGCGAGAGGAAATGTTACTGTTACTCTTGATGTTTTAGTAACTGAAAACTGGAACTTCATCTAAACTAACAGAGGGCAAGCTCAGGGAGCTCTGTACCTTACAAAGCCTCCATAAATATTTGCAACAGAGAGGCTGGAGTGATTGCTCAGAGAAGCTCTTGCTGTTCTTTAGAGGACTGGAGTGTTGTTCCTAGCACCAGTGTGAGGTGGCTCACACCCACCTGTAACTCCAGCTCTGGGGGAAATCCAATACCCTCCTCTGGCCTCTGTGGGAACCTGCACACATGTGTGCATACACTCACAGACACACAATATCTGCATAAATAAAAATAAATAAACACTGTGGCCTTTATTAGGATCTTGGTGAAGAAATAGAATGTCTCGTGTAAACCTCGTCCCAAGGCTGGCATTTCACAGGTCCTTGCAGCTCTGAGCATGCTCTAAGGGTCCTCCTGGAGCTTGTTAGAAATATGGACTCTTATAAGGTGATCCTACATTCAAAACAGCTGGACAAAGCAGCCCTACAGACTACAGCCAGGATTTCTGAATCTTCTTCGAATCCCCCATGACAGCGCCCCTTGCCAGCAGGAAGTAGTTTGGAAAGAACGACGCCCAAATTCCCAAATATTGTATATAAATGTTTGTTTTCATTTAATTGGACTTTGTTATATAAAATAAAATAATAAAATAAAAAAAAAGAAATATGGACTCTTGGGCAACTCATGCCTGCTGAGTCAGAATTCGTTTTTTAAACAAGGCCCCCGGGTGACTTGTCTGCTCTTGAGTTTGAGGAACATGGCCTGAGATGACAGTATTGTCTTTTGGTTCCAGACTGGAACACTATGCTGGCAGAGGCTCTGCTTGGAGTCCCTAGAGCAGAGGGAATCCACATAGCCCTAGTGTGGCTGAGCTCTTTGGGTCTTATGCGCTGCTATGGACCTATGAATGCCATCCATAGCTTAAGTTCTAAGTGTTGAATCATTTTCAGGGCCATTTTATTTTTCCGTCTGAACCGAGAGCCTGTGGCAGGCTTCCTTTTCTTCTATTTCTGGATCTTAGGGAGTCCCCCAAACTACTATAGATCATGAGTCTTACTAATGCTTCTCTTGGCAGGGTACACCTGGAACTAGCAGGGAGGTAAGACAGGACTCTCAGGAGAACTACCTGTTGGGGATGCAAAACATCTGTCAGTCATTTCCAATTACACACAAGCTCACACATGGGATCCAGAGCTAGCCAATCAAAACAGCACTTGGATTAGGTCATATTGTCTGTGAATCGGTACCTGACTGGAATAATTAAATTTGCCTTTTGCTTTCTGGTTTATCCAGAGATAGAAAGTTAGAGGCTATGTTGGGTGATGGTAAGTATCTTAGTCTCCAGAAATAGATTTTTCTGGATTGGGATTCAAGTTTTTCACATGCTTGCTGCAAGGTTTCAATCAAGCCTTAATTTTCTCATCTTTAAAAGGAAGGCTAAAATGCTTCCCAGATTTGTTATGAGGGCTATGCAAGAACTATATGGAGGCAAATAGCCTTGTATTTGGTATATAGGAAAGAGTATATATATATATATCCAAATCATAAGCAACAAATTATTAGTATTTTATGTATATCATAAATTAAGGCATTAAGATCCAAATAATGTGAGCAAAAATCTAAAGTGAGAAAAGAAATGAATTGACAAGGTTTCCCAGCCTGCTTCTCTCATGGGGAATTAACAAACAGTGGTTCATTTCATTAAATCAGGGCAGGCAGTTTGAGCACACATGGAGTAAATCAGCCTCCACTGAGTACCATCTGGGGTACACAACGATGTTGCAAAGGAGACTCCTGGTCAGTGATAAAGAGGAGAAGGAAGATGACAACTCAAATAATTCATTAAAAGACAAACAGAGAAATTGACACATGGTATTCTATAAAAGCAGAGAAGCACACATATCAAGAATGGTTCTGCCAGAAATTATATGTACTTGAACATGAATGGTTTCTTTTGATATCCACAAGCCTTTGCTGACTATCTGAATGATTTTTACTCTAGAAATCATTAGATGGAGCTTCCAAGACATCAAAATAATGAAGATAACTGAGTTCTCATGCCTGATTCAGGAAAGAGCTAGGATTTGAACTCAGGCCTGGCTGTTGCCAGAGTCCTTGCTTTTATTGTCTCAGCAGAGTAGGCTGCAGTGAACTACAGACACTTAAGGAAACCGTAACATTTCTATTTAGTTTTGAAAGATGAGTTTGGAAGCAGATGGGCTCAACAGCAGACCAGTATTGGCCCAATACAGAGGTAGATGAGTTGGCTGGAAAAAATCAGAGGACAATATAGGTTTAAAGGGAAGGAAGACCGGGAGGGAAGGAGAGACAGAGAAAGGAAAGAAAGAAAGAAGAAAGGAAGTGAGGAAAGAAGGAAGGAAGGCAGACAGACTTATGAAACACACAGATGGGATGGTGATAGGGTCATATGATATCTGGTCCTGAATTAGAGTCTGAGGAGAGAATGTTAGGGATTCAGTGTGTTGAGCACACAGACCCATGTTGAGACATTAAAAGTCTAAAAATACAGTAACTATGTCTGCTTTGTACACAGGGCACACTCCATAAATGCTGATGGCCAGTTAGTCATGTATTTAGATAATGCTATTTCTGTGACCTTCAAAACCAGAATTCATTGTACATGTATGTAGGTCTGAGGTCAGCATTAAGTGTCTTCCTCAGTTTCTCTCCTTCTACCTTTTTTTTTTTTTTTTTTCCGAGGAAAGGTCTCTCTCGCTGATGGAACTCAATATTTGTGCTAGCCTGGCTGGCCAACAGGCCCCAGGGCTCTGCCCTGGGAATGCAAGTGCACACAAGCAATGCCTGACTTTTATGTGAGGGGTGGAAATACAAATGTTGCCCTCATGCTTGTGTGGCAAATACTTTATTGACTGAGCCAGCTCCCAAATTTTAATTTTTAATAATGTACATGTTGGTTCACTGCACTCTTTCCTATTGCTCACAAATTCAGATGGAACATTCCAAACATAAGGTGAAACAAAGCCAAGCAAGCACTCCTCGGTGCTGCAAAACCTGAAGAGCCTGGCCTTCAAGAAGATGAGCTTTCAAATCCTGCAAGGCAGCCCCATCCCCATGAAACATGAGATCAAAGTGACCAAAGCTGAAGGCACAAAGACCAACTCTGGTCCTTTGGGAGGTGGGAGAGAATGAAGGCTCATGAGAGAGACTGGCACTGGAGCCAATTAAATTTGGAAAAAAAATTACATTTCACATGGAGATAATGGAACAGGGAGTTTTCGATCTGGTCGTACCCCTTGCCTAGTTGCCTCTTGTGGCCGGGGAGACAGACGCATTACCTGGGCCTCACTCACAGGTCTGCTTCTGAAACATCTCCAATTTAAAAGGATGGAGCCACTTTCTCTATTTCTGGTGATTTCCCTGTGCAGAGCCTTGCTGTCTGCCAGGGCTGCTGTGAAGAGGGAAGCTGGAGGAGTGAGGATGCTTAAATAAAAACAGTTCTATTTTTGGCACACTTTAATGACAATCCTGTCTAAGAAATATTTTTCCTACCATGCCTGTTCCATTCAGTGTCATTGAAAGTGTTTTTAATTTCAAAGAAAGGCTGTTGCATGGGATGTTAATCAATGAACTGCTGGCATGCTTTTCTATGAACGTGATATATATATATATATATATATATATATATATATATATATATATATATATCTCCATCAGTGACAAAGAGGATTTCTTCAGCTCAGGCAATGTTACCATTCATGCCTGGCTAATAAAGGAAGAAAGAAATGCCTGAGGAACTCACCCTGACAGTGGAGGGGAGGAGGAGAGGAGGAGAGGAGGAGGGCCTATTTTAGGTTCTTGGGATATTTCATTGTCTTCAGGCCTTCCCTGTGAGTCATAGGACAGAAATTCGAGGCAGAAATGCATCTGTGTCTGGGCTGAAACCCGTTTAGGTCACAATGCTGGAGATGTGTGTATGCATTCCTTACTTGTAGGTTCTGGCTTCCCTGCTCTGTGTGCAGGGAGTCAACTGATAATGTCTGCCTGTTCCTTTAAATTCTTATAGTTGCGTGTTGTCAAAATTTAGGGTGGGGTCAGCTTAGGGTCATTTTAGCCCCAATAAAGGTCTGTTTTATTAAAAGCCCTCTGGTCCCTTGCCTGTTTACTGCTTCCCTGAGACAACACTTCCTTTATCTCTTTCTGGCTCACTCCCAAAGAAAACAGGGAGACTTGCTGCGGCTTGGAGTCCAGTTTCCATCGCCAGACTGGGCTTGTGGGGTTTAGTGGCTCAAAATGAGCACACACCCCGGCAGAGCATGGAGGATTGAATTTAATCCTGCTCCACACTCCCAGGATTTAAAAAGAAATGATGATGTTTCTGACTCACTCTGTTGAGCAATTCTTTCTATACCTTTTTAATGGGAACTATCCAATGTCAATCAAACGTTCTTCCTCCCTTCTGGTGAGCATACAACTTAGAGTTGGCAGAACCAAATTAAACCTTCTGTCCTTATATGCTGATTGTCTCAGGTATTTTGGCACAGTGGTATGCAGACTACCAACTTCCTGGAAGCTGTATCTTGCTTTTACTTAGAGGCAGCCAATCCAATCTGAAGTTCAAGTAAAAGATGGGGAGTGAAAGCTATGAACATTGAAAAGGGTTTCCCTGGGAAATGTAGCTCCTCAGAACTTAGCAATGGAAGATGATTTTTAGATGAATTCTTACCATGTTCTCACTCATGTACCTGGTCTTGACAGTCACTAATCTAACATGCTAGGTCAACCATAAGGTGGACCACCTTCCTTCCTATCCATGTAGCCTGTTTGCTAAAGAAGAGATTGGTACATGCTGGCTGGAACTCAGGGGCTCTTAGTGCGACTAGAGAGAGCAAGGAGGACATCTTTAGGGCTGGAGGTTAGAGAAGATGGGAGCTGGTGTGGCTGGAGATGTGTGGAGGACCTGAGATGATGAAGGCAGGAGAGAGAACACAGCCTGGAAAAGGGAAGCTGCCAAGGAAAGAACAGGGGAGGTATGAGCCCTAGAGGGTCCCACATATATGTGTCAGTCTTTGCCTCTCTGACAGGTGAGACCCAGAATCATGAAAGTAAGAGTCTCCAGTGACAACTGAGTCCCTTGCTGTATATAGTTTGTTTTTGGAACATCCTTTTATGGTTCACACATTGAGTCATTGTTTCCAGCCCATGGCTTTATTTGGGAGACTGTGGAATCATTAAGAGGTGGATCTGGTTAGGTGCCCTTGGGGCCAGTTGGGGTACCAGCTCCTTCTATTCCTTCTCTTTGTTTCCCAGTCATGATGAGGTAAGCAACTTCTTCTGCCCCATACTCCCACCATGGGGTACTGCTTTACCAGAGGACCCAAAGTAGCAGCATCTGTTGACCATAGATCAACATCTCTGCAACCATGATCCAAACTAAGCTTCCCTCCTCATAATATGACTGTCTTGTACATTTTGCAACAGTGTTAGCAATCTCACAACTCTAGAGGGGACTTTCACGAGATGAGCTTATGGAATGTACACAGCTCTTGGCTCAGCTTCCAAGTAAAGCGCAATACCTGCCCCTTTCTTCCTCCCTCAGCTGCAATACCCTATTGGAAGTGCCTTCACTTAGTAACTCATTTCTGAACGATGCTTTAGTATAATTTGTTGTTTTGGATCCAGCCTTTCAGTGTTAAACTGGGACTCTCTTTAGCACTTAGATGCTGTGATGAGACTATAATGATATGACTTATGCTTCTTTCTTTCGACCACCCTCAGACTTAGTTTCTGTGGCTCCCAGCGATTGGCTTCCTTTCGGTTTCTCCTCCAAAACCTTGTGAGTTCAGCATTGATGTCAGCAATGGACAGTTCCCTTCAGTCAGACAGTTTGGCTTCTCAGTGGTCTGATCTCCAGAGAGCCTCTCGCTGCATTCTGCATCTCACCACCCCTGGATCATTTAAACAACACTTTCCATGCTTGCATGTACAGAGGAGTCATATGTGGTACATGCTCTGGTTTTGTCAGTAGAGGACAGGATCTTGGACCCTGATTTTCTAAAACCCTTTGGTGATGCCAATCCTGCTGGCCCATGCACCACCACACACCAAGTGGTGGTGTTTAAGAATGGGCAGATTATAAAGCTCGTCAAGCCCCACCCTCTCCAGCTTTTAAAAGTTTCCTCTTCCTCCTCTCAGCAAATGGATGCAAGAGTTTATCTGCACCTGCTCTTGTCTTCCAGCTTCTAGTTGGATAGATGTCTCTAAAATCAGCTTTAACTTGCTCAAGGGCTGAGATATAGCATTATTGTCCTCTTATACACAGTTTCCAAATGTTTCTTCATCTTGCTTTCTTGAAGCATCACTGAAATCGTCTTGGGCACATAACCAGTTGTTCTGTGTAGAGGGAACATAGGCGAACTGTGTGACAGGCAGACCGTGAGTAGGTCACTTCCTTCACTAGAGAAACTAGGCAAAGGCTTTAGGAAATTTGTCCTGAGAGGCCTCCTTCTTTTTGTCCCACATCCTTGACCAATGGAGCCTGGCTGCCCAGCTCTCCAACTCAAATCCTCATGACTCATCCTGATGTCATCTCATGAGTCAAAAGGAGCCAAGAACCTGGCTGAAAAGAATCATGTTTTCCATTCGTACAAAGGATTTGAAAACAGTTATTGCTTATAACATTTACATTTTAAATGCAAATTTCTTTTATTTTTATACCAAGTGGGTGCATTAGCTCTCTGAAAATAAGGCTTCTGGATCACAACAAATGTTTTACAATAATAGTGGAGAGCACAGAAAATGATTATTATTAAACACGCACCTATGTTGTCACCCGTAGAAAGCCCTCTGCAAATGCCCTGTGCCCTTCACCATAACCACCACCTCTGAAACTGCTGCTCACTCCTCTACTTGTCACAGCTAAATTCTTCAGACGGTCTACACTGATTCAAAGACAGCCTCACCCCACTCCCTCCTAGAGGGTCTAAAGTGGAACTCGATGTTCAGTTTTACTGAAATTGCACTTGTCAGAACACAAGCAGTCACTTCATTTTGCTTTCATGTCTAAAATGTGGGCGCTATTAGCCCCAGAGTGCTCCCTATACTTGAGGTCAGCAGATTCACCACCTGGCTGGTCACCGCAGCCCCTTCCCCCTCTCCTTTCCCCATCTCAGGCCAGCTGCAAGTGTTGCAGGCAAAGATGGATGCCCAGGGCTACTCTGTGTTTCCCCTCTCCCTTGGGGAATCTCATCTATTTGCAGAGCTTTAACTGTTAGCCCAGGCCAGTGTTCAAACCCACAGCCTGCCGCGCTGACCTTTCTCTGCAGCTCTAGCCCTGCCTTTAATTGCCTCTTTCTTGTATCTAGCGTCACTTCCTAACTTTCTGCTGCCTAAGTTTTTTATTTCTGTTTGTAGCAAATATCAATTTTTAATCATGATAGTTAAGAAAAGTACATTTAGTGGGTTTTTTCTTTTCCTTTTCTTTTCTTTTTTTTTTTTTTTTTTTTTTTTTTTTTTAGTTTTCTTTCTTTCTTTCTTTAAGACAGTTTGAATCTTATTTTCTTCTTACTGAGGTAGCAGAAGTTCAGTCTCTTTCCTCAGAGGTTCAAAGGTCATGTAGTTACCACTCAGGTTTTTCAGGGTTGCTAAAGCTTTACCGCCAAGATGTCTCTTGACCCCACGCCTAGAATTATTTTAAGATCAAACCACTTTGTTACTTTTACCAGGATTTTTAAATATATTTTTAAAAATTTTAGTGTGTGTGTGTGTGTGTGTGTGAGTGTGTGTGTGTGTGTGTGTGTGTGTGTGTGAGTGTGTGTGTGAGTGAGTGGGTGCTGGGAGCCATACACGGTCTTCTGAAAGAGCGGGAAATTAAGTATACTCATCTGTTGCACCATCTCTCCAGCACTACCCTCTAATTTATTTTAATTGAAAAAGTATTTTGTTCTTTTAGCTTAATCCCCTCACCTTCCTTTTCCTTCCCATCCAGAAGGAGTCTACCCTAAAGGCTTTACAGGGTCAGAGCAAAGAGGAAGTCAGCTAGCAGGCGCCACTGTGTCCTGGGGCAATCTGTGAAAGACCAGAAGAACCCACCTGGTGCTGCTTGGGAGGCAGCCCAAGGGAAGATGACAGGAAATCAGAGTTTCAAGAGCTCAAAGGAAGTGTCCAGGTGAGAGGGAGAACTGAGTCTGACCTAAGTGCTCTAACTGGGTTAGGAGGGGAAATGTAGAACATACCAGTGATATCACATTGGCTCAGATGGGGATCTCATGGTTTTCTATGTTCACAGACCTGCCAGCTCAGTCATCCCAGAAGTCATTGGAGCAGCAGTGTCCCAACAGCAAAGAGCAATGGCCTTCCCCTGAGTGAGGGCCACCAACAAAGCTAGAGTAAAAGGGACCTTCATAAACTTAGCAAGGGGAGTACTTTTTCCATATGATCAGGGATAAGGGAAAAAAATTCACTCAGTGCTTCCATACAGTGTTGTACTGGGGGTCCCAGCCAATGACTCAGAAGGAGAGAATCTGCTATCACTGTGACCAAGTTCCTATCAGAAAGAGTTTAAGGTGGCGAGACAGGGAGGTGGGCGGGGTGGAGGGGTTACTCATGGTTTCAGATATCTCTGTCTACCATGGTTGAGAAGGTTTGGCTGGGGCAGCTCAGACTATGACAGCAGCAGAAAGGGACAAAGAGCAAGATGTCATTAAGGGTCCTTTCTTAGTGACTTACTGTCTCCTACCAGGTCTCACCTCCTGAGGTTTCTACAACATAGCCAGCTAGCACTACCAGCTAGAGACAGGCTTTAACACATGAAACCAAATCATAACAAAGAGCAGCCAGCTTTAAAAACAAAAGATATAATATACACAGACATGATGTTCTGCAATGTTATCCCTATAAAGTTACTAGACGTGTTTGTGACTGTTCCGCAAGCAATTAAAAGTTGAAATCTCCCAAACAAAGCCGCTTTGATAGTATCAAAAATATGACTTAGAAATAAATTTCACATGTACACTGGAAACTACAAAGCACTACTGAAAAGAATTACAGAAGGCCTAAATAACAGATGGGCTCATAGATCAGAAGACTTGATGTGATTAAGGTGTCAGTTTTGGAGCTAGGGATATGGTTCAGTTCCTAAGGATGTTTGCCTATCTGTCATGCTCCAAGCCCTGGGCTCACTCCCCAGAACATGCTTTGGAAACTTGGTGTGCTGGGGCACACTGTAATCCCAGCACTCAGTAGGTTGAGGCAGGAGATCAAACACTTAAAGTTAGTCTCTGCTACATAGAAAGTTGGACCCAGCCTCACTCAGTAAAAATGAAAGGGGCGAGGAGATATCAACCTTACCAAGGTCCATACTATTCCAATCAAAATACAATAGAAGTAATGACTGGCTTCTATTGTTTGAAGAAATTGACAAGCTAATTCTAAATATCACAGGAAAATGTAAAAAGGAAAACAAAAAACTCTAGGATTGGCAAAAAACATCCTGATTTTTAAAAAGTAGGAGGTTTGGACACAATCTGGTCTCAAGGCTTACATTAAAATGTTAATGATTAAGGTAGTATACTGTTGGTAAAGACAAAACTGTTGCTGGGAAAGAGTAGAAAAATCTAGAAATAGATCCATGTGCAATTGATGTTCAACAAAAGTTTAAAAGCTGACAGTTCTGGAAATTTGTCAACCACACAATCCAGAGGGCCACCATTTGCAAAAGTCACCTTAAAAAAAAAAAAAAAAAAAAAAAAAAGAGGGTCATAGAATCAAGTATAGACCCAAGAACTGGAGAACTTAACAGGGAGAAAAAGAGAGAGAATCTTTTAAACCACCAACTAGGATAAAATTTCTTAGCTACGGTGCTAAAAACACATTTTACAAAATAATAAATCAACAAACTGGACTCTTCAATTTAAGACTGACAAAACAAAACAAAAACAGAAACAAAACAAAACAAACAAAAAAAAAACCTTCAATTCAAGAAAGACAGTAAGTATTGGGTGGTGGAGGCAGAAGCAGGTGGATCTCTGTGATTCCAGGCCAGGCTAGGATACAGAGTGAGTGATAGGACAGCCAGGAGTGTTTCACACAGAAACCCTGTCTCAAAAAAGAAAGAAAGGAAGGAGGGAAGAAGGAAGGAAGGAAGGAAGGAAGGAAGGAAGGAAGGGAAAGAAGAAAGAAAAAAGACAGAAAGAAAGGAAGGAAGGAAGGAAGGAAGGAAGGAAGGAAGACGATAAGCAACTGAAAGGAGAACAAAGATTAGAGGAGGAAGTATTTGCAAGTCATATGTCTGACAAAGGTCCATCTCAAATGTGTGATGAATTTTCAAATCCGAACTTAATAATCCATCAATAGTAAGTAAATAAACTGTAGGCACGTTAATTACTTTCTCATTGCTGTGACTAAGCACCCAGCAACTTTGGGAAAGTAATACTGATTTTGGCTTACAGTCTCAGGGCACATAGTTCACAATGGCAGGGAAGGCATAATGACAGTCACTTTGCTCTCCTAGTCAGGAAGCAGAAAGAGAGAAACCCCAGTGCTATTTCCTTTGTCTTTTTTGTCCACTCTGGGACCCCAGCCCTAGGGATCTTCCCTGATGTTTTAACTCTTCCTGGAAATGCACTTACAAACACAGCCAGTAGTATATTTCCATGAACATTCTAAATCCTATGTAGTTGATAATGAAGATTAACTATCATAGTAGTATATAACAGGATAGACTATTATTTAGCATTAGAAAGGGATGGACCATTGATACAACAACAAATATGGTGTCAGTATACTTCTGCAAAGTAGAAAAAGCCAATCAAAAAAGAGCTCATGCAAACTAATTTATAAGGATTTCAAGCAAAGTGAATGTATAATGAGAAAAAAGATATGAAAAAAGCATAGCTGTAGGAAAATTTGGAGAATGTTCTCTATGTCTATTATTTTATTGGTGTGATTATTTCAAGGCTATAAAAACTGATCTAATTATTTACTTAATAATATGCACTTAAATAATACTTTAATAGAGTTATTAAAATTATTCTATAAGGGGCTGAGGAGATGATTCGCTCAGCAAAGGGCCTGCTGCACAGTCTTGAAGACCTGAGTCTGGATCCTAACACCCACATAAAATCAGTCTGATGTGTAAGCCTGGGGCCCTTCTAGCCATGGGAAAGTGGAAACAGAGGAGGATGTCTGGGGCTTGCTGGGCAGCTAGCTGGTCTAGGCAAATCAACAAGCCCCAAGTCCAGAGAGAGACCCTGTCTCGAAAAAGAAGGTGCAGAGCAATTGAAGAAGACCCTCCATGTCTGTCCTCTGATGCACACTCTTATTCATGCATGTACACACACATATATACTCAAACAAGATTTCATAATGCTAATTAAATATTTTGTGTATTTGGACAAAGGTTGATACAGCACACATTTGTGGGTATGACACCAAGTTTTGATAGACCTTAACATTTTGCTAATATTCCTTTGTATTTCTTTAAGGAAATAAATCATTACAGATACAGTTGAAACTTTCATTATCCCATCCTAATCCAATTTTCCCTCCACTCCCTCCCAATTGTAATCATTGCCTTGACTTTTCTGGTTAGGGATCTTGTGCTGGCTCTACTTTTGTTTTTACCATGGTTTGCATATTGGAAATCTTTACATTAATGGTAACTTCCTCTCAAAACTTGCTCTTTATGTTCAGCATTGTGGTTTTTGAAATCTCTCCATGTTGTTGTATGCCACTCGTTTATCGATCTGCTTCATAAATATACATAATATAGTTAACCTTCAACTCTTGGGTTTTAAGCTGTTTCCAGTTTTCCATTGTTAACAAACAAAGACTTGACTCACTGGTGCTGGCTTTGAAAATTCTTGAGACCATTCCCCCTGGCCTATACATGGGAATGCTTCTAAGGTCTATCTTAGATTATTTCTGGGAACCTTCACTTTCACTAGCTGTAGGTCACATGGTTTGCACACAGCATTTAGCGCTGCTCAGAGCTCCCTCTTCTTGCTCACACTTGGTTCTGTCACACTTCTAAGTGTAGACATGGGTACTTAACTCCTCTTGGCAAGGCATAGTTTCTGATTCCTCCAGATGCCGCGTAAAGCCATCTTTTGGAAGCTGGCTAGCTTCTTAGAGGTCAGTGAATGAGTTGAACTGGGCTAGAGGTCTCAGGCTGTCTTTGATGGCTAATTTTTAATGCTAGCTTGATTTGATTAAGGAGTGCCTGGGAGATGAGTCAGTGGTTGTGTTTCCAGAGACACTTAGATCCTGAGGGCTCTGACATAATGAGTGGATGAACACCTTGAACTCATAACTTGTCATTATTAGAAGCTGGTGAAAGGAGGAGGTGGGGTCTAGTTAGAGGAAGTAGTTCTGAGTGTATACCCACAGGGCTATATCTGGCCCTGGTCCCTTTCTGTATTTCCCTTGTCTCTGCTTTTGGTCTGCTAAGAAGTGAAGAGCCCCTGCCACACATTCCGCATGCCATATGTTATGACCGAGCTCAGGGGCCAAAGAATCCTGGACTGAAATCATGAGCCAAAATAAGCCCTCCCTCCCTTCATTTTTTCTTTCCCTTCCTTCCTCCCCCTCCCTCTCTCCCTCTCTCCTTCCGTTTCTCCCTCTTTCCTTCCTGTTCGTCCACCTGTCCATCCGTCCATCCATCCCTGCTTCCGTGTTTCTGTCAGGTCTTTTGGTCACAGCAACTAACTGAATGCTAACTAGCACAGGACCCTTTTCCTACTCTCCCGGAACAACGGATCTGTGGTGAATTTCAACTTTTTAAGACACATGAGCTGATGCCTTTTCAGGATAAAAATAATCCAAACAAAAAGTTGCAGAGAATCAGGAAAGGTAATGAGGAAAAACTCAGAGAAAAGTTGAGATCCTCCAAACTATTGTCCCCATGAAAATGGTACCCCTGATTGTCATGGAGACGTTAACCCCCATGTCATTCACTCCTTCACTCTTCAGGTGTCAGCTCTGAATTCCACAGCCTCCCCTAGTCTCACTTACCCTACAGTCAACTGTTACCTCACAGCAAGTACCCAGGCTAACCCGTTCTCTACTTCACTCCTACAACACACTAGCCCTCTCTTCCAATGAGCACTAGGGAAATATTCTTACAGGACCATGTTGAACCTTTTGGTGTCCTGTTAGGACCTTTTAAAGGTAAAATAGAGTAGCACGATTGAATGTGAGAATTTTGAAAAATCTTGCCACGTAAAATGTTTCTTAATATACAACTGCCAAAAGTTGATTCAGATTCAGATGTTATAGTGAACCTCAGGTGTTTCCGGTGTCATTCACCTCTGTTGCATCATGTGACTCCACTGAAGGCTTTGATGGATTACACGACATACATGTTTTGCATTGTGTACAGCATCATGACATGCTACACCAACCAAGGCTGTCCAAAACACATCTGCTCAGATTCAGGGCTATGATATGTTATTGATTGTAGGAATTTTCCTGTCCATATGAAGTTCTCTGATTGTATAGAAGCATCATAGCTGAGTTACTGAAAACAAGTATTTTGACATTTTTTTCTACCATCATCCCTTGGCTTACAGGTATCACATTAATGTGTCCTTGGAGTGCATTGTGTTAGAATGTTTGATTTCTAAAATTTCTGTTTGGGTTTCTTGACTTGAGTCCCTAAAACAATTTTTAAAATAAATTTGCCTTGCAAAAATACATGTTCCACTTTGTACTATGTGTTTATTCAAAGTGATGTAATCAGCATTGATGATTATAAAATCTGAATGTCACTCAACTCTGAAAACATGTTTTGAAGACACTTTACATTCTATAGTACCAAACATTCAGCCACAGTTTCTTTTTTCCTTTCCTTTCTCTCCCCAATCCCAGAAAAGGCCCAGGGCAGGCCAGCTGGGCAGTAAATCTCTACAGCTGCCTAGAGAAGGAAGAGAGTAGAGAAAGAGAAAGGGCCATGGAGCCAGAGTGAAGGTCAAACATCAGACAAGCAGCCATGGAGGATACAGAAGACCCAACAGAGCCCCATGGTAGCTCATGGGGACTGCCAAATGTTAATGCATCATAAGTAAGCACAAATATTCATCTTACTATCATATAGATTTGTATTCATCTTTAATAAAGAGTAAAATTACCCATTTGCCAAGGAATTGTTTTTAAATACATTTCTTTCTTATCAGTAACTGTTTTTATCCCTATTTTATACACCGGAGTTGTATACACATTTCTAAAGTGGAAAGGGATTGTGAGTGGCTATGGAGTAGATGACCACTTTCCTGAAAGTGTCAGCCTTTTACAATCTGTTAATATATATATTTAACACTTCTTGTTTGCCTGATGAGCCCTTTGTTCTTTTCTTTCCTGGGAGGTCCCCATGCTCTAACTGGCCTTACTGTTTTTTTTTTTTTTTTTTTTTTTTTTTTTTAACTATACCTTCTCCTAGACAGAGACAGCCTGTTTCCAGGCTTGGCTTTGGCTCCGTCTGCAGCCTCTATAACTCCAGACCATCGCTTTGTCCTTCCAGGACTTTATGAATCATACCCATGACAACCACTTGGGCAGTGAGCCCATCTTTATAATAGTTTTATTTTGCTATTTGACTTTTCACATATGTGTTTATGTTTGGTTCTCTGTTAATAAATTTTTCTTTGGGCCACTAGCTCACAAATAATGACAGAAACTTATTATTTATTGATTATGAAAGCTCACCTCTAGCTCAGGCTTATCTCAACTACCTCCTATAGCTTAAATTAAACCATTTATATTAATCTTTATTCTGCCACGTGGCATTACCTCTCTTCCATCTTGCACCTTCTATTTCCTCTGAGTCTGGGTGGCCTTTCCTGTATGTCTAGATTCCTCCTCCTCTTCCTTTCTCTCTTCGGGCAAAAATGTAGAAGAAGAGAATTGGGTTAAGTTAGAAAATCTGGCTAGAAACGAGTCAAACTAAGGTTGGACATTCATAAGATTCATAAGTAAGAATAAGTCTCCCCCAAAGAGTAAAAATAAACAACTACATCTTCTGCTTAGCTATTGACCATTCAGCTCTTTATTAAACCAGTCAGAATACAGCTTGGCAAAGACTTATCTTCACAGTGTACAAATATTCTGCAACATATCTCCCTTTTTGTCTAAATAAAAAGAAAGGATTTAACACAGTACAATATGAATCATAATCAGGTAAGAATTATGTTTACAATGCCCAGTCCATTTGTATTTAGCAAATTTGGAGAAAATATTTTATTAACTATCTTGTCTTGGTGTGTCTAAACTTTTGTACCTAATTCACTTTCTATTTTAACTTGTATTACCAACCCAAAACTATCTTTTTAGACTTCAAAGCACTTTCTTAGATAAACAACTTAAGCTTTTAAGCTTTTCAACCTTATAAACTATATCTCTTATGTAAGTTTTTTCTCCCTGAATTTAATAATAAAGAAACACTGTAACTATCTAGTCTCCAACCCCTATCAGGGACCCAAGAAGGATAAAATATTGCCAAATTAAACAAGAAGTGCAGAGCAAACAACTTCCAAACCTACAGAAACTACAGAAACAGCAGGCTGCTTGGGCAGTCACCCAAGATTCTTCTGCAATGTTGGGGTATCCATCTTCAGTCTACAGGCCTACAATATCTGACAGATTTTTCTGTGTAGCAGGAAGTTTCTGATAGACTATCCTACCTTGTGCTGGCAAAATTTAGCAGTCACTTTCTCATACTGTCAACAGTAGAGGCAAAGGCAGTTTCTTGCTCAGTGGATAACTCTGCTGCAATAAAAGCAAACTCCATATGGAGATTCTTCAATGCCCATCATTCTTTTTTTGAAGTAAATTGATGCTGCCAGGAGCAGACATGTCTCACTGTCACTAAAAAAAAAAAGCCTTAGGTTATTAAAACATATTAAATGTCATATTCTGTAGGCCTCTGAAGTGTTTGAAGACCATCTGTCTATCTAAAATATATCTCTGTTTGACTTTGAAAACATACCTAACATGGCCACAAATTTGATTGTTAGATGATTAATAATCTGTATTTCTTAATTATTCTAAATAGTTTGTAATAATAAGTTTATAGGACTGGAAATTTACAATACATTGTTAAATGAGCTGCATAGGTACAATACCATAAGTACAATACCTTAAACAAAAGTAGAAATACATACATACATATATATATATATATATATATATATGTAACCTTAAATTTGTGTTAATATACAAAAATACCTTGAGTAGAAACAGTATTTTCTAGCAAAAAAAACACCCTTAAATGTGTATCAATATACAAAAATCCATACCAATATGAAGTATTTCAGATTAATAGTTGCTTTTTTTAGTTTAAATAGATTCAGTAATCTACTCTTTTATCCTATAAGTCCTATATGCCTCTTTTTTCTTTTCAGAAAGAAACCCTTGAATCTAGCCTCCCTCAGTGAGTTTCCTCCCTTACCATTACCAGTAGCAATTTTCAACCAACCCCCCCCCAAATGATGACAGACATTCATAGCCTATCAAACAACTAAAAATACCCACTCCACCTCTTGAATATTGTGGTGATATACTGTTTATGAGTTATTAAGCTTGCCTGAGGATTCAGCAAGAAAAGTCAGCCACAAGCTATAGAAGCCAGGATTACACCTTTAATACCAGCATTCATGAGCTAGAAGGTGGTGGTGCACACCTTTAATCGTTGGACTCAGGATTAAGAGAGACAGATCTCTGTGAGTCCAAGGCCACCCAGATCTATACAAGAGTGAATAAGTGTAAAAGAGAAGTATAACTCACATCTTTAATCCTAACATTAGAGAAGTATATCATACAGAAGTAAGGTCTCAGAGAGGCAGTCAGTCTCCAGCTATGATGAGGAGAGGTTACAATCTGAGGCTTGCTAAGAGTTTGTGGAGGATCAGCACATTCAGCCTGAGGTAGAGGCAAAAAGCTAGTGGCCAGTTGCTTTGCTTTTCTGATCTTCAGCTTGAAGCTTGAACCCCAATATCAGTCTCTGGGACATTTATTTATTTGTGTTACAGCATATAAGGGTATTGTGTTTTCTAAACTGCTTTCTGTTGTCTGAGGGTGACAGCATCCTTAGGAGACTGGGAGAAAATTGGGAAAATGATCATCAAGTCCTGAGAGAGCTAGCTGCATCATTTGTTGTTCGATCTTTGTATGATGGGAAAGTGCCGGGTTTATCTGAAGTCCTTGCTAAGCTGTGAGGCTGGAGCATCTCAGCTGGCAGCTTTGAAGTGTTTGTAGAATTTTGAAGAAACTGCAACAGAGGCATTTTGAGAGGCTGAGAGGCTGGATCACCTGGGCTACTTATCTTTATTGGTGTCTGTTTTTTTTTTTAAACATACACTTTCAAAGGAAACATACACACACACACACACACACACACACACACACGTATGCAACATGCAGTATGTACAAGTCAGCTAAAGATGTGGTATTACAATGGTACCTAACCTACCATCCTCATTAGTACTCTGATTGTTTGGAATAGTTGCAGGTACTTGTAGACCTAAACTTGTGCAGCCTTTGAAATACTATAAGAGAGACAACCTTCTTTCTATGACTTATTACTTATTTGGGTACTAAACTCTGAAACTCATGGAATTTTCTAAGTTTTTATGCTTCTCTGTCTGAGAGGAACAATCTGGCTCATATCATTGAGAACAGAAAATCTTGTGGATTTTCCACACCTTATGCTATTTTAGTTAGAAGTAGTACTCAGGACAAACTCGGGAGTCCTCTAAACTCCCTGAAAACCAGAGTGAGCCAAAAAGGAGCCATCTCAGATTTTACATAGGTGAATTGTACTTCTGGGTTGACCTCTTACTTTTTTTAATCTGTGACTTTAGATGTACTTTTGTCAAAATGTTGGATACAAATGCTATAATGGCTTGAATTTGAATTTCAGTTAACGGAAGGAAAATAACTATAGTAAGTTCAAGAGCCAAAGCTGTGATAGAATTACTAGGAGTTTGAAGCTTGAGCTTGAGCTTGAAATCAACAAGTAAATAAATTTATCGTTATTAACAATAAATTGATCATTTTTAAATTAATAGGATTTTATTTTAAGTTTCTTTTGATGGGTTAAATAAATATAATTAATGCTATACCGATTAGATTGCATTTTATATGATGTGTTATCTATATATTGTATAGCTAATGAGTGGTAACTATATTTATATAATTCATCATGTACAAAAGGTTATATTGCAAAAGATAAAATTCTTCTCATTTATTCCCACTAGTCAGCCTTCCTTAGAAGCAATTGTAAACATTATAAAGACATGCTATGCACATGTAAGTACATGTGGTAGTTTGAATAGGAATGCCCTACTCGCCAGACTCATGCGTGTGCATGTTTGGCCCATAGGTAGTGACACTATTAGGAGATGTGGTCTTGTTGAAGAAGGAATGGGCTTGTTAGAGGAAGTGTGTTACTATGGAGGTGGGTTTTGAGGTCTTATATGTTTAAGCTATTCCTCATGTGACACAGTCTCCTTTTGCTGCCTGTTGATCAAGATGTAGACCTCTCAGTTCCTTCTTCAGCATCATGTTTGCCTGCACACTGCCATGTCCTGCCATAACAACAATGGACTAAACCTCTGAAACTGTAAAGCCAGTCCCAATTAAATGTTTTCTTTTATAAGAGTTGCTGTGGTCATGGTGTCTCTTTACAGCAATTAAATGCTGAGTATATATTTATGCAATCCTGTGTTATACAGTTTAAACTTAAATTGTTTCATTAAAAATATTTTTACATTCAATATATTTTGATCATATCCTTACCCAACACTTGTCAGATCCTATGAGACTTCATTCTCTCTCTTCTACCCCCTCTCTCCAAATCCAGTAAGACAAACACATACACACACACACACACACACACACACACACACACACACACACACACCTCTAATGGAGTCTGTTTGGTTGGTCAGCCCTGGAGTGTAGTTGACATATCCAGTGATACCAGTGATACCTCACTGGATTGTAAATAGTTTCTTGTTAGGGGTAGAGCTTTGTCTGTATTTCCCCTTCTCAATGTTGGGATTTTGTTTGGTTTGAATATGTGCAGCTCTTATGTGTGCTTTCATAGACCCTGTGACTTATTTGTGCATCAGCTTTGTTCCATTTAGAAGATGATGTTTCCTTGGAGCCATACACTGCCTCTGACTCTTACAAGTGTTCTCCCTCCTTTTCTGTGTAGATGCCTCAACCTTGAAGGTAGGTATTTGGCAAAGATCCTATTTAGGGATGAGTGCTCCCAAGTTTCTCATTATCTTCACATTTTCAAGTTGTGAGTCTCTCTGTTAATTACTACCTAGTGCAAGAAGAATCTTCTCTGAGGAAAGATGAAGGCTATTCTGATCTATGGATAAAACAGAATGTTATTAGGAGTCACTTTATTATTATGTCCCTTTAGCAGAATAAGAGTAGTAACTTTCCCCTTAGGGTCCCTGATCTGTTTAGTTCTTGGTTCTTGGTCTCTTTAACAGTGTCAGGGAAGAGTTCTGTTTCATGGATAGGGCTTTAAATCCATTTTTTAAAAAAATGTGGTTGGTAACTCTCATGACATTTGTGCCACTATTACACCAATGTGTATTCCAGGTAAGTCACAGTTGTAAGTCACAGAGTTTGTAGCTGGGTGATATTGATGATTGCTTTATTCTTTTGGTAGTGTGCAAAGTGTCTTTCTGCATCATGAATGCTAGTTAGTAGGGGTGAAGTTTCTAGTTAGGTGCCAGGTCAATTTCTCTTTGTTTTGTGACATATGTAAATGTTGCCTCCAGAAATAGAGACTAACTGCAGTGTTGTGGGGGGTGACAAATAGCCTTGACAATACATGTGCTTTTTGGATGTGTTCATGGACCCCTTTGACCAATGACTCAACAAAATGCAACTTAATTCTGGCACTGGAGGTTTTACTTGGTTGGGACATTGTCTGCCTCCTTATGTGGTGGACATGGCTTATTTGGTAAAGGGCTTGCCTAGCATGAAGTTTATACTTCTTAACTTCTCCTGTCTGATATGTGTTAGATTTATGGTTATTTCCTTTTAATAGCTGCAGTGTATTTTTCTGACTGGGCTACCATAATTGAGTTTCCAGAGTGATTGCATTTAGTTTATTTCAAATCATTTACTATTTATTTTAATTAGCTCTCACTATTTTAGCAATCATCAGTCTGCAATGGTGCTAATTTCCCAGTACTACACAGCATATTACCCAATTTTCTTTTTTAACTATTTTCTAATAGTACAGCTGAAAAATAACTTGGATTTCTCATATATAATAGGTCAAGCATTTTTATAAGTGAAATGATCTAGTAATGATCTTTTAAAGCACCAATTCTATGCTTTCTTTGTCATTGTTCCACTTCGTATCATATTATTGATTTATGGAAACTCTTTATATGCTGCCTGTGATAGATGCTGACATAATTGAACATAACTTCCAGTACTAGTTCCTGAAGGAGACATTAAATTATTATTTCTTTCCAGCATGCCATTCTGCAACTTAAAGTTTTTACATAATAAATTCAAAACAATGTTAGAAAACATCTGTTTCCTTTCTTCTAAAATAGCTCTTATAGAGTATTTCCCACAAAAACAAAGTCAGACTCGCCAGTTAGTAATCTGCTATCATCTTTCCAAACTCTGTCTGTGGCCATAGTAGACATCTTTGTGTGTGAATTGGTAGATCTTGTGATTTGTGTTCTAATGGAAGGAAGCAGCATATTTGCCATGGCTTGAAAGATTTAGTCAAAGAACAGCCTAGTTATTCCTTCTGGATCAGATCCATTCCTTTAGGTCAGAGGCTATCTAAAGGCTAAATGTGGCCACATGCATTTTATTTGGTCAGCATCATACTTAGAAAAGCAAACAAATAAACAACAAAATTAATGAGTGAGTTCACAGAAACATCTAGATTTCTAGCGTCTCATGGGGAAAACACACACACACACACACACACACACACACACACACAGGAGCTGGCAACAGTGTTTCCCCGTGTCAGAGATTTATAGAAACCTGTCCTTATTAAGCCACAAAGATGTTTTCACTTTCCTCAGCCCAGCCAGCTTCCCTTACTAAGTACCTTCCTGGCTCCTGGAGTTTTTGCCTTTGCAACCTTTAACCCTCTGCTCCTGTAGTGCCCCACCCCATCCCCACTTTTCCCTGGTGCCAGCCTCCTTCTCTGCTTTGAGACTCGCCATGGCATGTTTATTGGACTCTGTCCCATGTCCTCATATCCCGCACCTCAGCACTTTCTTAGCTGTACAGTCTGTTCTTTGGGATGCCTTCCCACACTTTTTGGAATGACAACAGTCTGCTCTACTAGGGCACGCATTTTAAAGTAGTTAGTTTAGCAGGCTTTCACAAGCTTGAGAGACATGCACAGGAGCATACTGAAGATGTGTCCTTGGGGCACCACTGACATGAACACGTCTGCTTGGATGGAGTGCGTGGTGTCGGGGTTGTTGTATGTGCTGCAACCCTCTGCTTCCCCTTGCTCACATCCTCCTCAGCAGCCACCAGAACCACAGCCTCAGCCTTGTAGTTTGTATCCATATACTGCAGGGTTCTCTGCTTCAATATTACTTTTCAGAATGCTTTTCTAAAGTGTAGCTCTGGTTTCATCCACTGACACCCCTTGTAAAACCTTCCAGTCAATTAAAAAATAGAAGAAGAAAACAAAACAAAACAAAAAAGCCTTTCAGTCAATCTCTTGTTTAGAGGAAATGTTCCACTGTCTACCAGCTCCCTGGGTATTTAGGAGGCCTTAGGACTCATTTCCAACTCATCTGTGTACCCTTGGTCTAGGTGCCTCCTTCTGCCATTCTCTATGCTAAGAACATTTTTTCCCAAATGTATGCAAATGCAGCGTTGTTTACCTGGAAGGTCTGCTCCTCCCCTTTCAGCTAGTTTGCCCCTCGCACTCTGTTAATAATGGTTAATACTGATTGTCATCTTGATAGATCTACAACCACCTAGGAAGCAAGCCTCTGGGCACACCCATGAGGGGTTAACTAGATTGGGTTAGCTACTGAGCATGGCTGGGAGGGCCTATCTAGATTAGGCTAATTGACAGAAGAAGACTAACCTGAACGGTGAGCCCTTGGTACCACAGACTTTGGTGTGGGTTGAATAATGAGGAGGAAGGGAGCTGAACACTAGCATAATCACCTCTAGCTGTAGACACAATGTGACCAGCTTCCTCAAGTTCCTGTCACCATGAACTTCCCTTTCCAGGATAAACCCTCCCTCCCTTCAGTTGCCTTCACTGGGATTTTATCACAGCAACAGGAAAAAGCAGCTGACATAAACTCGAAGGCTCCTTCCTCTGTGGAGTCTTCCGTTTTCTCCTACTTGGTCCCTGCTACCCTCTCTTACCCTTGATGCCACAACTAACCCAGCTCCTCTCTCACTGGACTGTGAACTCTTTGGGGTTACAAAACTAATTTACCTCTATGTCTCCAGACACAATCTCACTGCTTGGTGGTTAGTAAATATTTCGTGAATGAAAAAAGGAGCCATTGACACTGTAACCCCTGTTGTTAGTCAATCATTTGATAGATCCTAGAGAGTTTATGTCTTCCCCTTCGCATCAAGAAGCGTCTTCCCATCTGGGCAAGCCACCATTGTCAAGGTTTTCCATTGACCTCACTCTTCCTCAACATGGTACAGGCCACCCTGTGTGCCTGTCCATCCCAGCTTCAGCTGTTACCTTTCAACTCTGTCTTAGTTGCTGTTCTAATGCTGTGAAGAGATCACATGACCAAGGCAACTTAGCAACTTAAGAAAGGGAGTATTTAGTTAGCGGCTTACTTGAAGTTTCATAGGCTGAGCCCCCGATCATCATGGTAGGAAGCATGGAAACAAAGAGGCAAATATGACACTAGAAAGGTAGTTGAGAGTTTACATTCTGATCTACATGCATGAGAGAGAGGGAGAGACACAGAGAGAGACAGAGAGAGAGAAACCTCAGAACTCACCCTAGTGACATACCTCTCCAACAAAGCCACACCTCTTAATCCTTCCCAAACAGCTTGCCAGCTAAGGCCCAAGCATTCAAATATGTGAGCCTATGGGGGCCATTCTCATTCAAGCCACCACAGCATCTATGGCAACAGCTCAGCATCCTGCAAATGTCTGCTCTCTTGGTCTGACCCTGGCACTTGCTTCTCATTCCAGCTTGAGAATATTTTTCAACTCTCTCTAATGGCTGTGTACTGGAACAGCTTAGAGAGGCTTCCCTAACCTCACCTGTCATCCCTTGGATCCAGTGCCCACCATGTACTCCGTGTGACTCATTGAATTGAGACCTTTGTCGCCTGAGATAGCTCAGACATTAAAAGCACTGGCTGCTCCTCTAGAGGTCCTGAGTTCAATTCCCAGCAACTACATGGTGACTTGCAAACATCTGTAATTAGATCTGGCACCCTTTTCTGGCCTGCAAGCATACATGCAGAGAGAATATTGTATACACTATAAATAAATCTTTTAAAAAATGAAACCATCATTTTAGACCTTTTGACTTAGAACCAACTTGTTCAATTTTCTAAATAATTGTATGAAATAGATATTAGTCTGAATGTACTTGAAATTACTGATATTCAATCATTTTTACCTAAAAGTAGTGATTTAATATAGATCAACCTAATGTAATCACTTTAGAACCACTTTTACAAGAGACAGGGAGACTGAAGCAATAAGGTTAAATAAGGAACTGGAGTCACACAGAGCTCAAGCATAGGCAGACATCCTGTGCTTCACTGTGGCTCCCTACTGAGTGCTTCTGAGTGGCACCTCTTCTGCAGGTGAGGTCCCTGGGGCTTGGACAGTTAGGTCACACAGCCAGGAGAGGTGTGCTGGACTTGTAGACAGTGCAAGCCGTGTTCACAGTGGGAAGTGGGTGAGTTCTTCCAGCTTGTTACTCAGGTGTGGCTGTTATGGTGATGGATTGGTTATTTGCAAGGTTACTTTGCTAGAAACACTGTTTCATGGATTGTTTTGTCATCACACAATGATATCAAAGATGATGCAAACAATGCCATTCTGAACTACCCGAGCTGTTGTCTAGCCACTTCCCCCCAAAGCCATAGTCGGAACATTCTTGATTCTTTGAAAACTGCCTCTAAGTCATGTTTGTTCACCTGTGAAAGATACTCAGCTTGAGACCATTCCCATCTCTTCCCTTTCCTCCTCAGAAATCTCTTGGTGTATTGACACATACTATATAATAAGCCTTCTGCTAGTTGATAGGGACTTGATTATCAAGAATGTGGACATATCTGCTTTATTGTGTTTTCAACCTATCCAGGAATCTAAGAGAATATTAAGAATCACTGATTTTACAGAAAGAATCTTTGACTTTAATGTGTAACAGTATTTTGTCTGCATGTATGTCTGCGCATTATGTGCATGCTTTGTACCCTCAAAGGCCGGAAGAGGCTTCCAATCCCCTGGGACTAGAGTTAAAGATGACTGAAAGCTCCCATGTGGGTGCTGGAAATCAAACTGGGGAACTCTGCAAGTGCACCAGCACCCTGCCCTTAACCTCTGAGCCCTATCATATACAGGTCAAAGGATGTGTGGGAGGATTTGTTCTTTCCTACCCTTTGGGTTCCAGAGTCCAAACTCAGAAAGATATCAGACTTGGTGGCCAGCACTTTTACTGGCTGAGCCATCTCAACAGTCCCAAAATCAATGTTTTGGTAGTTGCATAGGGAGTTCCAGGTCCCTTGATCCAAGGGAGGTTAATTTAGTTTGGGCTATAGTGACTCAAGGTGTGGCATGCTGGCTAGTTTTATGTCAACTTGACAGGAGCTAAAGTCATCTGAGAGGAGGGAACCTCAATTAAGAAAATAACTCCATAAAGCATTTTTTAAATTAGTGATTGATGGAAAAGGGACAAACCCATGGTGGCTGGTGCCACCCCTGGGCTAGTGGTCCTAGGTTCTATAAGAAAGCAGGTTGAGCAAGCCATGAGGAGCAAGCCAGTAAGCAGCACCCCTCCATGGCCTCTGCCTCAGCTCCTGCCTCCAGGTTCTTTCCCAGTGTGAGTTCCTGTCCTGTCTTCCTTTGGTGATGAACAGTGATATGGAAGTGTAAGTCGAATAAACCCTTTCCTACCCAACTTACTTTTGGTCATGGGATTTCATTATAGCCATAGTAACCCAAACTAAGTCATGTGGTTTTCTGACTAGTATTATTGCTATCACCTGTGAACTTGTTTCAGTGCAAATTCTGGGCTTCCTTTCACTCACTGAGTTAGAATCTGGTGAAGGAGGCCAGAGGTAAGAAAAAGGAATCTGTATTTTGAAAATATCCCTCAAGTGATTCTTATGCATACTGACCTTTGAGAAGCCCTGCCACAGTCTCACAGCCTAGATGAGGAAGTAGCTTTGACCCTGAATCTGGAAGGGTATCTAGGCAGAGGGTGGGTTAGGATTGTTCCTGGCTATTAGGATAGTTTATGTCAAGTTCTAAAAGACCACAGAAGAGGGGTCTATGGGAGGAAGCAGTGTTGCATGATAGAGATGAAGAATCATAGCCAAGCAAGAAACAAGAGTGTGGAGCTGAGCCCTGTGCGTTCTGAAATGACACGGTGAACTTAGGTGCTTGGGGGTTCATCTTCTACTAGCCTCTCAGCAGCCTGGTCACCCGGGGATTGCTCTGAAAAGGATGAGGACCCACAGGAAGCCTCCAGGAAGCTCTGTTGTCAGGCTGTGTAGCAGGAGGAGCTGCCTCCCAGGCCACATTGCTGTCCCTGTCCTCCAGGAGGCAGGTTCAGACACTCTGGAGCCTTTCCTGGAAGAATGTGGACCAGAGCGTGAGACTGATTGCAGTAGACAGGGTGAGGCTTTTCTCAGTGGGATGACAGAAGATTTAGACCTACTACGGTTTGGAATGTGCCCCGTAGACTTCTGTTCTGGCTGCTTGGTCCCCAGCTTGCAGCACTGTTTTGTGGTCTGTAGAGCTTTCAGGACTTAGGCCAGACTGGTAGAAATGGGAAATGTTGGGTCTGGCCTTTGACGTTTGTACTCATTTCTGTTCCTACCCTGTCTCTCTTGCATGTGGTTCTTGCACCATGTGAACAAGCCACACCATGCCACACACTCTCCCTGCAGAGAGGCCTGCCTGCTGTACCTTCCCCACCAGAAGCAAAGCCCTCCTCCCATAAGGTGTTTCTGCAGGTACAGTGACTGGAAAAGTAACAAATAGGAAACCTAAGATGAAAGGACTTGGCCGCTCTTAAATCGGAGGGCAGGAGAGCCAAGTGGGCAGGAAAGCCACGGGCAGGACCTCATCCGTCCAAAGAGAAAGACTACTACCGTGGGTAACTCGGGGAAGCTGAAGTTGGGTGAGATCACTGGTGTGAGGTTAATGTCAAAGGGAATTAGGATGAAGGAGGCCGGTCCGATATTCACTCACTATTCTGTTTCCTGCGTTATGTCTGCTAAACCTGGTGTGCAAACTGAAAAGACAGGTCAGGGAGCATTGTTGTGTCCTCACAGGACCCAGAGGAGAGCACAGTTTTACCTCTCTGTATCCTATGGGCTCTGAATAGGCATTGTGACCAAGAAGAACATATGGATGAAAGGTTCCTGGCAGAACCTTCCAGAAGAGGAGAACCTGAGGAAAGACAGAGGGAAGCTACCATCAGGAAGCTGCCTTACTGCCTGGCCCCTGTAACAATGGAGAATAACCTCCTAGGCCAATATCACCCAAAGTCCCTGGTGGCTCTGGGCTTGACTAGGCACTGCCTCTTTGGAGGCCATTGGTCAGCCAGCTGGTCAGTATCCCGGAAGGGCTCCATCACGACACAGCAGGAGGCACCTGAGATGACAGAGAGACAAGAAAACACAAGCTACTCTGGAAAACCTGGGTGCCAGGCTGTTTCGGCTTTAGTCAGTCCCTTTGATGAATTCCAGAGTGTACCCTTGTGTCTCCAGCCACTCTGCAGTGAGCAGATCCTCTGTCCCCAAGTAGGGTTAGCAAGATATAATCCAGGAAACATTTCAGAAAAACATCAGATAATGCATGATGATTGCCTGGGTTATTGCCTAACATTTCATAGTCATAGGGTATCCTTCTTATAGGTGCTAGGTCCTGCTCTCCAGGGGCCTCTAAGGGGCAGGTAGGTACTGGTGCTTCCAGTCTCTTATGTTGGGATTACTCTCACAGGTGGAAACTTGCCATGTCTCAGAGGAATGGATGCTTAAGCTTCGGTAAGGCTATCTCCCGGCATCATGTTTGTTCACATAGACTGTTGTGGGCATTCTTCCCACACACTGGTCTAGTGAATCCTGATTCCCACATCCACATGTGACCATCTAAGAAGGAAACTGGGACAAGAAAGCATGGAGGTTAGCTCTCCATCCTTCCCGGAGCCTTGGCTGTACAGGGGGAGCCTGTGAACTGGAGGCAGGCCAGGAGGAGTCATGTCCACAGCCCAGCAAACACTGTCAGAAGAGCATTTGCGGCTCAGTGACCAACACTCGCATTGCAAACTCCTTAGTAGGTTAGATGAGGAAAGGGTCTCATAGACACAGTATTGATCTTTCATGAGCTGCATGCTCTCAGCCTGAGACCTGAAGAAACCATTCCCCTGATTTCAGACCCTTAATCACTGCAACCCTGTGCCTGGGGAGTTTTGCAATTTGGTGAAACATGAGTCGTTGGAATGCAACCGGCCAATTCCTGCCTTGCAGGAAGTGGAGCTCCAATCGCCACTTTAGGGAAGACTCTTCTCTTACCAGAGCGGCCACATAGGTGTCTTTATGGGAATGCACCTGGACACCTTCTTGAAAGAAACAAAAACAGAACCAAGAAAAGTCAATAGTATTGGTAACCTGAAGGTGGTTAAGAGGACAGGTCCCTGATTCTGGTGGTGGCTGGAGTCAGAACTGCCTTTCTGCCTATTTTCTTTCTTTGGGAGATCTTGTACAGTAGCTAAAGATCTGGGTGCAACAGTAAGCTGGCCTGGGCCATTGCTGTCCTCTGTGATTTAAGGTGTCACTCACTGATACAGAATGCTGGTGCTGCTGTTTACTGAGGCCTATGGGGCAAGGCTACCCCCTTGTGGTAGGGTTTGGGACTGCTCCCTAAAAAAATTCCCTACCACTCATTTCGTGAAGGTCCAATTACAGAGGATTAGGTAAAACCTCAACAACAGCAGCTTAAGCACACAAGATTTACTTCTCCTTCTAAAAGAAAGGCTAAAAGTGGCAGTCATAGCGACTAAGGTGACTCCTTGGTTCCCCAAGACTTGGGCGTTGTTCAGGTTAATTAGTGTTAATGAATGGTTTCTTCTCAAGGTCACAGGATAGTTGCTGGAGTGACAACCATAATATCCATATTGTAGCTCGGATACAAAAAAAATTAAAATAAAGAAAATAGAAAGGGGAAAAAAGATGTGAGGTATGTGTTGGGATAAAGTCTCCCGGCTGACTCTCCCTTAATAGTCTTTCAGAAACCTTCAAATACATTGCTCTGCCAAGCCCTTCTAAATAAATCAGTTGCTACCACCAAGGAAGTGGAGGAATAGATCTCCAGTGGCGGCGGTAGCATTTGCCTCTCTGGGAAGCAAGCAGGCTTGAGACTTTCAAAGCCCTTTGACAGTTGGCCCAAATTTCCTGGCTACAGGTATGTACTGGAGTCTCACCTGGAGTCAGCCCCCAAGGCCAGGAGAGCTGGAAGATTCTGGAAGGCCTGCCTCAGGGTGGCTACTACCAGGAATTAGAGATACAATCCTGCCAATCTTTCTTACATGGAGGCCTGGCTCATCTCTGTGGGTCTGTGGGCAGGCTAGGTGGGGTGGGGGAGGCAGGGAGGGGTAGCAGCCGGCCATGGTGCTCACCAGTAGGGGAAAAGGGAGTGTCTGTGAATCCACAGATCTTGGTCACTGAGCACTGCCTGAGGCCCTAGAGCCCTAGTTGGTGTTTAGTTGAAGCAGGGGAACTGGTTGTTGGCAACTTGTGGAGGAATCTTGAGTAAGAACCCAACCACTAGCAGACCTATTTCCCTAGACACATGAGGAAGACTGTCTGGCTTGGCTGAGATGACAGGTTGTCCTGGCCCTGCAGTTCTTAGTAGCGCAATCGGTGCTGCTCTGGACACACTGGAAGAGTCAGTCTGCTTAGAAACATTCAAGGGATAAGTATTTTCTAGGGACCCTTAGCTTTGCCTAGGGATGTGTGGGGCTAGACGCCTGTGAGTGACAACCAGGACTCAGAGCCACCAGTTTCTGTTTATACAGAGATGGGATATACAGATCAGTACAAACATGTAAGCGTGTGTGGGAGGGAATCAACAAATATTCTAAATTCTGCAGCATCAGCCAGAGAGCCTAGGGTCAGCCTGCTTCTTCTCTTCCGCTCATCTCCCTCTACTAGCTCTACTAGGGCTCCTGTCTTACCTCACATGTCAGCATCCCTCCAGGTTGCTTCTGGAGTTTCTGCCCAGAATGAATTCCCCTCATGCATGTACCTGGTGAAGTCCAGCTGCCCCTCCACCTCTGTGGAACCTTCTCTAGCCTTCCCAGCCATGCTAAATACTCTCTCCCACTGGCCACCAGTGGACTTGGCATGTCCGGACATGATGCGTCCTGTTGACAGTCTGTGGCACAGGTCAGATTCTCCCAGCATCCAATCATCTCCCAAGATTTTTAAGTACTTCCCCTGAGGCCAGAGTCCTGGCTTGTGGTTCATGTCACAGGTACTTAATTTATTAGAAGGGTTGATCAGTGTGTATATGTGTTTGTTTATGTTTGTGTTTATCGAATGTTTTCCATTCTGGGCAACAGAATATTGGTCACAAGTCTCAGTTGTTTCCAGGTCTACTGATTTATTTGTTGAATGGTTTATTTAACTTGAGGTTTTATAATGTCAAAAGGGGGTTTATAAGAAAATATTGCCATGGAGAATAAATAAAACTTATATATACACACACGCACACATACACACACACACAAAACCGATTCATTGCTGATAATATTGAAAATAAAAGTCTATGTCTCCCTACCAGTTTCACTAAGTAGACACAGATGAAAAATTAAGTCTTTTTTTTGGAATTATATACACTTTTGTTGCCTCACACTGGAACTAGAAAACTCTCCAAATGAATATAGATACATTTAGAAAGGACCAGGACCACAGCAAGATAAAAGCAAAAATGCTTGTCAAACCTCGGAGAATTTGTGTAGGTGGAATATCCCCCCCACCGTCCCCTACCACCCCCCCACCTCCAACTCCCTCAACCCCCTATAGATGGAGTTCCCTGCTTGTTGTGTGTGGTGGGTCACTTGACTCCAAGCACCACCAAAGCAGAAGAGAAAATGCAGGGCCAACCTGTGGCTCCCCCCCTCCCCCCACCACCACAGACATCCCAAAGCCATCAAGTGGCCCAGACCGCCCCCCTGGGAAAGAAAATCGGGACCATACTGGTGATTCTGAAGAGGACTTACTCCCGAAGGAACCACAGCTGGGGAATGAGTACCCCTCGAATTCATGACAGGGAAACCTGGAGTTCACCTCTTCACCAGGACACAATGGCCACTTTCCAGTGTTCACCAGTGCAGAGATCTGAAAGGGTGTGTGTGTGGGGGGGCGTTCTGAGACTCTCTTCCTACTGGAATGACAGCAGGTGCTCAGCTGTCTCTGTCAGCAATGCCACCAGCCTGAGGCTCACAGCACAGTCTTTAGACCTAGCTTTCCAAGCTGTGCCCCTGGCTATTACACAGAATCATGCTGCTCACGCCACCAAAGGATGGGTTCTTCTTCCAGCATTGCTTTTTTGCCAAACTTGCTATGAATTAATATCCTCTTTGAGCTGCCTCTGGCTAGAGCACACCAGGATTCTACACAGGTATGGAGCTACTTTCTGGCTGGACCTTCTATTTTGTATTAAGAGCTCTCCATCCTTTGGTATTAGAACCATACTTTTTTTTTTTTTTTTTCCCTGTTTGGTGTTTGGCGGTATGGGCCACAGCAGAAACCACATTGTTCTGCTGGGGGACACCTGTGAGATCAGCTTTCATTTATAGAAACCACCAGCAAGAGCAGAGGCTGAGCGGAAGACTCATGTTCAAGAGGACACTCCCAGGAACCCACTTCCCTGCATCTGATTCTGTGGCAACAATAACACTGGCTGGTCCTCAGAGCAGTTTCACAGCTGCCCTGTGCAGAATAATTTACTGTTCCTGGTTTATCGTAAGCAATCCATTGGACAGATAGAACATTTCCCAAGGGCAAATGTGGTATGCATGGTGGAAACAGTAATTTAACTTGCACTGGTCTTGATTTTGGAATTTACTTTTGGGGTTTTTGTTTGTTTTTGCTTTTGTTTTTGAGACAGGGTTTCTCTGTGTAGCTTTAGAGCCTGTTCTGGAACTTGCTGTGTAGACCAGGCTGGCCTGGAACTCACAGAGATCTTCCTGCCTCTGCCTCCCGAGTACTGGGATTAAAATTGTGCATCTGGCTTTTAAGCAGCAAGCCACACAGCTTGTCAACCAGGAGAGTCCTTTAAAGCTTAGCAATGAGGGGACTCCCGAGGGCAGGCCCATAGCCCAACAAAGCAAATTTCCATGAAATGCTTCACAAGGGTCACATCAGGCACTGAAGGCCATTGTTAGCATAGAAAACCTGATCAGAACCAAAGCCTTAGTAAAGAGCCCTCATCATGTGGAAGACAAAAAAGAACTGATAGTGAATAACTTTAGGAAAGAGATGCAATTAGACATACTTTTTAAAAAATACACATAAGAGAAGCTGTAATTTTTAACATGGGACAAAGGATGACCAACTTTGGGGAAATTATATAAAAGTTCCATTAAACAATTAGGTGGTAAGATACATCTCAATTTGGAAGACAGATGGCCAGCATGATTGGCAGATGGGGTGGGGTAGGGTGAGATGACAACAGCTACTTCCTAGGGACATTGAGCTGTCTCATGCTTCTTTTGTGTAAGCTGCAGCCTCCCTGACTGTGCCTAGCTCTGTCTGAAATGGCAGCTTGGTTGTTTACAAAGTCTCCTAGTTGTGAGGTGGTACCCTCTATACTAAATCATCTGGTAAGGACTCCAGGACCATTTATAAATACAAGCTATGTGTGAACAAGTTGTTCCTTCATCTTCAGGTGTGATAATTTGATGGGCTTTCTTCACGTCATGTTAGCTGGGAACCAGGCCTGGAAGAAGCTTGGTGCCATGGTTCTTTGATGCGAATCAGCTCCGGTGTTGGGATACAAATAGCCACAAGAAGTACCCTGGCCAAGCCTGATGATGAAATGTGCTCATAACAGGCAGGGTCTGGAGGTGATTTGGGTCTGACAGCTCGGCCTCCAAACCACATTTTCCATGCATCAGGAAGATGAACACCAGGTCTACTCCACGTGTTCATAGCAATTAGACCTTTATTAATATCTCAGAGCAGCTGGGACCAGAAAGAGTCTCAAGTGCTCACATTCTTTGAACATACAAATTTTGAGCTGGTGGCAGCTGCTGAGGCCAGGTTTATTCATCTTGAGCCAAAATTCTCATGCTTTGACCCCATGTCCCAGGCCTAGACTTCATGGCTCTGTGAAAATGTGGCTACAAAGTTCCGTCTGGGAAATCAAACCCTGCCCATTAGACAAAATGTCTTTTCTCCCAGCCCTCTTTTCAGCCAGCCTGGCACTAGCTCAAGGTTTGTAAAGGAACTCGAGTCTCTAAATTTAGGGCTTTGTTGTTGCCACTAAACATGGCATTAGCTTGTGTCTTTGTCCTCCATTAAGGGTTCCCCCATTTCTCTATTCAGCTGGATTCCACAGAACAGTATGGTGACTTGGCCTACACCACCTGACTACCCATTAAAGAATGTTTCTCTAGCTTCTGCCTCAGTTTCCTGGAACTGGGGATGGGCTTATAAACTGGGCAGTTCCATATAGGCCAACTGTGGGAACGTGGATGTTGTCCCTTGCAGACAATTGGATCCAATCTCTTCACAAAGCCACAACAGTTCTGTTCCTCCCAACTCTACCCATTATGTTCACGGAAAGAATGAATCATTTCCTTCTGGATAGGTTTCTAAATGTCTCTGTCATATACACTGCTTATCCTCTATCTCTCTCTTCTCATATTGCTTTCTAGACAGGGGACCCAGAGGCTGTGAAATTATTTCCTTTTCTCTCCACCCGAGGATGAATACCGACTTAACCTTCAAGAATGAGACCCAGTGCTACCTACTCTGTGAAGGCAAGGTCTTTACTTCCTCCATGTCTATAAATTGGTATCATAATAAGCTCTCTGGTGGTTAAATTCTGTCTCACCTCCACAAGTGTATGCTAAAGTCTGGATTCTTCAGAATATATCCTTGTTTAAAGATGAAGTCTTACATATAATCCAGTCCTTAGGATGAGCCTTAATTCTATGTGTTCAGCATCTTTATCAAATGGAGGAATTTGCCTATAGAGACAGATGCAAGTATATAGAAGGAAAATAGTATGGGGGTCCAGGGAGAAGAAAGCCATCCGAGAGGCTGAGGGAGAGGCCTTCCTCTTAGCCCTCACCTGATACCTTAGTTTTGGGTATCTAGCCTCCAGAACTGTAAGACAATACATCTCTGCTTGAGCCGCTATGTCTGTGGTGCTTTGTTGTATCAGCTCTAGGAAACTAACACAGCTTTCAGTTAAGCCTTAGGCTTTGTCTTCTGCATTTGAAAGTTATCTTTTGTTTGTTTTTGTGGCAGCTCTGGTGGTGCATGCTGTAATCCCAGCACTGGGCTGTTGTGTGACCCTGCCTCAAAAACAAACAAACAAATAAATAACAACAGATAAATAATGAACAATACAATAGAATAGAACATAAGTTGTATAGACAGAAAACTATAAAGAACTGCAACAGAAAGATGCTTTGCAACCCTTCACTGAGAAAATTCTCTTTGGGGTCTGAACTATATCTGTAATATATAATATATACATATTTCCTCTAATATATTTGTATATATATATATATACATACATACATATGCATATATACATATATGTATATCATGCATACAATATGCTTAGATGGCTGGTTAACACTTAGTGTCTATTTGGCTATTAACTCCAGGACCACACTTGCAAACAACCAAACTCACAGATGTCAGGTCCTCGTATAAAATGTCACAGTAAGTGCCTACAGTGGTTTGAGGTGCTCGGGCATTTGAACACTTGATCCTCAGCTGATGGTGCCCTTTCTGGAAGCTTAGGAGGCATGGCCTTGCTGGAGGAAATATACAAATATACTGAGGGTGTGCTGTAAGCAGGTGTAGATCGACCCTACTTCCCTGTTGCTGTGTGTGCTTGGTGCTGTGGTTAAGGGTGAGCTCTCAGCTTCCTGCCCCTGGGCTGCCATGCTTCCCCATGGTGGGCTCTTATTCCTCTGGAACCATGCACCCCAGATAAACTCTTCCTTCTGTAAGCAATTTTTGGTATTGGTGCTTCATCACAGCAATAGAAAAGAGTAATACATTTCATCTAATCTATGAACATTCTCTAAAGCACTTTAACATAGTGATTAACTATAATATTAGTACAGTGTAAGTACTAGGTAAATAGTTGTTTTACTGTACTGTTTGGAGAATAAGAGCAAGAAAAAAGTTAGAATATGTTTCACACAGGTATCTTTTCCCTGAATATTTTCAACCTAAGTTTGGTTGATCTGAAACCCATATGTACAGAAAATTGACTATATGTATAAATTCCTATAGTATACATACATATTAGATGTGTTTAAACAATTCAAACACTTCCAAAAAATAGAAAGCTTTTACTTCCTGGTCCTTTCCATTACTGTAAGTCACTGCTTTAATAGCTAATGTTCTACACCCAAAATCATTCGTATCAGATTCTTTCTCCCTTCATCTTCAAGAGACTTATGCAAAGGAGCTGTTTTTAACACGCTCCTTTAGACATTGCTGTTTTCTTTAAATAACACATTGGTTCATTCAGAGCAGCACAAAGTGTCCTGGTTTCTTCGTGGCTGCACAGTATTCCACCACATGGATACACAGTGAATCATGTAACATGATCTGTCCAAGAGCCCAAGCACCTGGTAGACGTCCTGGGCACCTCTGCCAGCTGCTCTTGTTTTTCAAATGAAGGAAACAGAAACACAGAAAGTGGAAGAATTTTGCCACCAGAGGCACAGAGAACTAACACAAGTGGTTCCAGCTGTTAGGGATGTCAAGCATTTTCATACTGTTACAATTCATTTGTCACCAAAACAAAGTAAAGGTGTTCGTGATAAAAGGTGGGGGAGGAACCCTCATATTGGCATGTTAACACACATTCACTTCACACACACATTCACACACATCATGCATACATCACACACACATCACACATCACACACACATCATCTGTCTGCAACTCTTCCAAATGAAGAGTATAATGAGTTGAATGTAGCCTTTCAGAAAATATAAAATTGCAACAAGTTCCTAATAATTTGTGTAAACAATTGGTTGGCATCTGGAGGAAATGGGAAATTTTATTCAGCAAAAGCTGTTTTGTTGTAGTAGGATTTCTACTGCTGTCATCATGAAACACCACGTAACTTGGGGAGGAAAGGGTTTATTTGGCTTACATATCCTGAATCATGGTCCACTGGGGGAAGCCAAGGCAAGAACTCAAACTGGGAAGAACCTGGAGACAGGAGCTGATACAAAGGTCATGGAAGGGTGCTGCTTACTGGCTTGTTCCCCATGGCTTGCTCAGCCCGCTTTCTCATAGATAGAACACAGAACCACCAGCTCAGGGATGGCATCACCTACAGTAGGCTGGGCCCTCCTGGATTCGTAATGAATGTTCTAAAGGACTGCCTACATCCCCATCTTGCAGAAGGATTTTATGAATTGAGGTTTCTTCCTCAGATGACTTTCACTTGTGAGAAGTTGGCATAAAACTATCCAGTACAGTGACCTTGGTTAAGTGTAGGTGGGAAGATGGGCATCATATCTTCCTCAGTGCAGCTATTGTTTGTGTCATTTGCAGCCACATGTTTTTGTGTGGTGATGATTTTTTTTTTTTATTGTTAGCAGTGATAGCCATTGAATCTAAGTGTTGAAATAAACCAAACAGGTGCCTTGAATCAAATGTTTTCAAGCCAATGGAACATTTCTATTTGCACATTGCTCTTTAAAATGCTATTAGCTAAACATATTAATTTGTCAAAAGCTAATATGCTTTTTTGCTTTATTTATTTATTTTGAGTCAGGGTCTCACTATGTGGCTCTAGCTGTTCTGGAACTCAGTATGTAGAACAGAATGACCTCAAATTCACAGAGATCTGTCTCTGCCTGCACCTCCCATGAGCTGGAATAAAATGTGTGCACGACTGTGCCTGGATATATGCTTTTTTTGATTTTATTGACAAAACTGAGTTTTAGGCTGATTCATATACATAATACTTTTTGTTCTTGTTTTACATATGTTGTGTTATGTACATAATTAGTGTGTAATATATGTATGTGAGTAGACGAAATGCATACTTATTCTAGAAGCCTATACTCAAGGTAGCTTTGCTTATAAAAATATGAAAGTATAAATTTAATTGTCAATCAATTTAGTCATAGCTACAAAGTATTACTCTGAGTTCTAAGTGCTTCAGGGAAAAGAACTGACAGCCTAGGACTCTATTCTCAGCTAAACTAAAATGTAAGACAGAAAGCAAACTAAGACATCTTCAGGCAAGCAAATTTCCAATAAATTATCATTCATAGTTCCATGCTGATTTTAAAAGCTTGTCTGTTACAGGCCTAGTGCCTATAAGGTAAGTGAGGTCAGTGGGTGGAAATCAGGGGGGAATGCTTGCCTGGCGCATATGCCGTCCTGAGTTTGATCCCCAACACCAAAGAGGTATGGGGAGGAAGGATGAGGAGGAGGAAGAAGGGAAATGGAGGAGGAGGGTGGATCAGTGCACATTTGGGGAAATGTAAACAAGCCCAAGTGGATCATAATTAATTTCAAGCCGATTAAAATAAAGTGTAACTAAAATACTAGATGGCAAAACCATGTAACTCAGGGAGTGACCAAAATCGGCATTTCCTCAAGGGCACACTTAAGCCTAGCCTGAGGCTTCCTGAGATCAAAATGCCAGTGAGGAGGGCAATAAGAGATCAGCATGTCATAGAAAGCATCCAGATGCAAACAAGAACAGTAGGGAATAAACCTCATTCCCCAGTTTTAACAAACCTAGGAGGTGGCTAAAAGTTTGTTGCAAAAGGAATGACAATGTTCCTTGGAGCAGTGGACAGTGAGGTACATGGATAGAAATGGGATAGACTGTGGATTGGGATCCTGGGTCCTGATTAGGGCCCAACAGGAAAAAGGAAAAATTCAGTAGAGAGGAGATCACATAGGCAGGTTACAAATCATGCCCAAGGAAGACCAACAATTTCCGAGGCAATAGATATTGGAGTGGGAACAGACAGGGTTTTGCTATGTAGTCCAAGCTGGTCTTGAACTCATAGTGATCCTCTGAAATCCTAGGTGTGCACCTGGGTCTAAACATTGAATAATTTAACCTCCCATTCAACATGTGTGTGTGTGTGTGTGTGTGTGTGTGTGTGTGTGTATGTGTGTGTGTGTGTGTGTGTGTGTGTATTGCTGACTACAGTGCTTTTTACAGGAACCTGCTGGCTGATTTAAAAAAACAAAACAAACTAGGGATGTGAGGATGAATGAAGGTGAAAGCAAAGGTTAAAATGGGAGGGGTCACTTCAACTACTAGACCTACCTTTGAGCTGAAGTGATGGTAGAATTCTTACATAGATGTACAGATAGATGAATCCGTGGAATAGTAAAATGGGTCTAGTAAAGGACCCATATGTGGGAATAGACACAGGACATGGAATTTCAAATACTGGGAAAGTCTGCACTATCCTTAATAACTCACTTTCTATTTTAAAAAAAAAGAGATAACTCTAGATGCCCATTTCACCATATAGGCAAAAGTAAATTCCAGATGGATGAAGATTTAACTGTGAAGAGCAAAAAATTCAAATTTTCAGAAAGTGAGTAGAAGAACATATTGGATGCAGCTAGGAATGGATGGTTAAACAAGAGACAAATGCTCTAGAACCTTAAGTAGATACATGAATTGACTATGAAAATTAAAGTGCTACCTATGGTGTATAACAGGGAAAGGCAAGAGGTAGATTGAGACAGGATATTTACAACTAAAGTATTTTCTTTAGTTACAACTAAAGTTAATTTTCATGTAAATATAGTAACAAATGTGTGAGAAGACAGCAAGAGGGTAAAACTCCTCTCTCACACATCCCACCCCCACACCAGAACTAGCTAGCAAACAAACGAAAAACTGCCCTGATCATGATTCATGAGGGAGATGTACATTAAAGTGATTAGCTGACGCTTGCATCCGGAAGATCAGAACTCAAAAAAGAAATCTCACAAGGACTGGTAAGACCTCAGAAAACCAGAAGCTGCCATGGGCAGCACTGAGGGAGGTAAGGCACACATGCCTACCAACTGGCAATTCCACCCCCGAGAAGGTATGCCAAAGACTAGGAAATGTGCATTCATAAGCAAATGCAAAACAAACAAGGAACTGCCCTTCAAAAGGCAGACTAGCAAATGGTGGCCCCATAGACTGAAATTAAAAGGAGTGTATTATAGTTGCCTTGTACTCATGCAACATAAGAAAATCTCTAAAATTCATGGTTGGCAAAGAAAAGCAAATTGCAAGAATGTGTGTGCGTGCGCATTATTTATGCTAATTAAATACACAGGAAACAACTGGAGATGTTGGGATTTATAAACATTTAGTGAAAGCACAAAGTCTCAGGAGAGAATAACAGACAACTCAGACCACAGTCCCCTACGGAAGGAAGAAGGGAAGCAAAGGAAGAGGTCTTGGCTTTTGCTGTTAACACGTGGGGAATGTTAGTCATTTAATCTCATCGAATGTTTTTGTTTTCTGTGCCTTTGTGCAGGTTTAAAATATTTCTTTTCTGCATCATTTATTTATATTATGTGTGCATGCTCAGGTGTGCCCATACCAAGGCACACATGTGGAAGCCAAAGGACAACTTGCAGGAGTTGAGTCTTTTTATCATGTGGGTCCCGGGAATTGAACTTGGGATGTCTTACTTGGTTGAAAGTGCCTTTACTCACTGAGGCATCTCACTGGCCCAAATGCTTCTTATTGAAAATTTTGAATGTAAAAATCATTCTAAAACATTTAAGACCCAAATTCAATTCTTTTCTCTCTGAATCTTTTTCAGCATAATAAAATTTGTGCACATCACGTGAGTCAGGCATGGACGAGCTGTCTAGAAGTCCCCGAACTTGGGGAGAACTTGTCCTAGTGGGGGGAAAGGTAGTGATTTTTCCTTATGATTTTGAGTTGCTATGCAATCCCTGCTACTGAGAACAGCTGTAGGCTTTGTTTTTGTTTGTGCTAAATATAAATGCGACAAGGAAAGACCCAAGTGAAGGGTTTCCCCCAGAGTCACATCCTTGGCTGTCATGTCTGCAGATGGCAGTCACAGGTTCCCTCTGAGTGCCAACATGATCTCGGTGTTGGTGCCTGCCCTTGCCTGCATGGTACAGCCGGGGAGGTGGTAAGGACAGGGCCTTTCAAGGACTACAGGTAGCAAGCTCCTTCTACAGAGGTCATGCTCTCTTGGGTGACCCTGGAGTATTGCTCTATTGAGACAGATGGATGAAAATGGGGAGCTGACAGTCTAGTCAGAGTAGGGCAGAGCAACAAATACATGAATCCGTATCATCTTGCAACATAGTTTGAGTTGTAAATGTTCCCCATCAGCCTGTGTGTTGTGTTCTTATTCCCCAGCTCACTACTGAGATGCGGCAGATACTCAATGCAGTCAGATAAGTTGAAGGTGTTGGGCCATTAGGAGTACTCCCTCAAAAAGATGAGTTGGGGATCCCTGTCTCTTCCCTTTTCTCTTTGTTTTGCTTCTCCACCATGAAGTGAACGGTTTAATCGGCTGCCCCCATCGTGGCATGATGCCTGGCCACACGCTCAGAGCAAGAGGGCCAATTGACCATGGACCGAGACCTCCAAAGCAGAGCCAAAATAAACGTTTGGTTCCCCATTAGGTTGATTTATTTCAGACATTTGTTGTAGTGCCAGAAAGCTGACTAACACAGGTCTGCGAAAGAAAAACACGCTGGAAGAACTGGGCAGAGGAAACGAAGTTTTGGGGCACTTCTTGGGATCAACAGAATGTGAGATGCCTGTAATTTCTAGTCAGTGAGTGAAATTCGGCCTTAGAGATTCTCCATCACAAGGGTCAGGGGAGATCAAGTTTCAGCTGTCAGAGAAGCTTTCAGGAAGTGACACTGGCGTCTGCCAGCAGGCGTGGGTGTCCCTCTCCTTCCTCCATCCCCACCCACCACTGTGTGCAGAGAAGGTTATTCGGTCATAACACACCTTCCAGGGCAAGGACAGACACCAGATTTGGAGGGTTGGGGGTTCTGGAGGGAGCAAACACAAGAACAGATTCCAGAAATGGCAGGTAGATCATGCTTAATACTGATGTTCTGGTATTTCCCAATAAAAATTACCAGTCAAAACATAGATATCCCCACTGAGGCCAGGCTTCCTGACACAAAAGCTAGCAGATGACACAAGGAAAATTCAAAGATTACTTCACTGTCCAGCGAAGAGGATACACAGGTTTTTGACCAGCAAATATGACCTGGATGTCCTTCAACATTTGCCATCTGATTTTATAGAGTGTTAGATAATAGCCTGTCATTATCTACAGGTTTTAAGCTCTAGAACCTATGGATATTATCTTATATGGTAAACAGAATATGGATGTTGTGATGGCTATTCTTGGTTGTCAACTTCACCACATCAAAAGTTTCCTGAGATCCAAAAATGGAGGGCATACCCATGAGGGACTTTTTGCTTGGTTTGAAGTGAGTGGATCCACTTCCAGTCTGGACGTCTGAGGTAGGAAGACACATACCTTTGATACAGATATTGAGGTGGAAAGACACACCTTTAATCTGGGTCACACCTTTGGCTTGGCTAGAAACTTGTATAAGGACATGGAAGAGGGAAGCTTTTTTTTTCTTTGCCTGCCTGTTCTTGCCTTGCTGGGCTTCCAGAGTACACTGAAGACTAGCTGAGACCCACCCCATGGACTGAATAACTACTGGATTCTTGGATTTTTCCATTCACAGCCAGCCATTGTTGCATTAGCTGGACTGTAGCCTGTAAGTTGTTCCAATAAATCTCATCTATCTGTCTGTCTATCTATATCTATGTCTCCGTGTGTGTGTATGTGTGTGTGTGTGTGTGTGTGTGTGTGTGTGTGTGTGTGCAGAGAGAGAGAGAAAGAAAGAGAGAGAGGTTTGCTCTGTAAGTTCTGTTACTCTAGATAACCCTAACTATTACAGATGTGACTAAATTAAAGACCTTTGGGAAGGTGGGATGGCTTATGGGCTAAAGCACTCTGTACCAAGCCTGACAACCTGAATTCAATCCGATCCGTGAGACCCACTCGTTAGGAGGGAGAAAATGGACTCTGTAACATTGTCTTCTGACTGCAGCATGCACATGTGCCGTACACGTAACCCACTCCTATATAAGTGACTACATATAATTTAATATTTTTAAGAGAGATGATAGAATTAAAAGATGAGCGTACTCAGATTTTTTGCTCATCCTGAATTACTTAGGTGGGACCTAAGTGCAGTCACTAAAAGGACACAGAAGATTTAGAAGGTTTGATCCAGAGCAAGGAAGCTGTCGTAGCAGAATGCTATGCGGCTGGCTTTGAAATGTGGAGGAAGAGGCTGGGAGTTAATGAGTGCAAAACCCAGTTCTCGAAGCTAGAAAGGTATGGACAAGATTCTGTCTGGAGTTCTGAAAGGAGCCAGGCCTGCTGACACCTTGATTGTAGTGGAAGTGACTGTAGCCTTCTGCCCTCCTGTGCTGTGGACAACAGTGTGTTGTTTTAGGAGATCAGGTTTGTTGTTTCTTGTTATAGAGGCCCTAGGGAATGAACACAGATTTCTCTCACTGTCTTCATTAAAAAAAAAAAAAAAAAAAAAGAGGGCTTCCATGTTTTTCATATGAAGTTGTTGGTAGAAGAGTCTCCATCAAGAGCAGGATAAACCAGTCTGATTGCTGGGAAACCAGCATAGCGCTGACCCAGACCCCCTGAATGTGGGTGTTAGTTAGGAGGACTGGGCAGTCTATGGGGCTTCTGGTATTGAATCAGTATTTATCCCTAGTATTCAAATGGACTTTGGGAGCCCATCCCACATAGAGGGATACTCTCTCAGCCTAGACACATGGGGGAGGGCCTAGGCCCTGCTCCAAATAATATGACAGACTTTGAAGATCCTCCATGGAAGGCCTCACTCTCCCTGGGGAGAAGAAGTGGGGTGGGATGGGGGTTGGTGGGGGGGGCAGGAGGACAGGAGAGTGAGGGAACTGGGATTGACATGTAAAACAAGCTAGTTTCAAATTTAAATAAAGAAGTTATCAAAAAATAAAAAGGGACATTTTAAAAAAGAGAGAACAGGATGAAAAGAGAGACTGGGTCAGTGTTCATTGTGCATGTGGTGGGCCTAGTTCCCTGAATAAAGACACCGGGTCAAGAGCTGCATACATGCACGGGAGGGACCGGAACTTAAGAACATCTACAAGGGAGTCAGGAAAACAGTCTGGGCATAGGCTGGACTCCTCCCTCAATGGGATGGCACAAAGACCTTGTCCTGGGATCTGTGGAGCTGGGCAGCCCTTTGCAGATAGCCCAGGTGAAGCAAGCAGGTTAACCCTGAGTTATCAGATGCAGCATATGCAGGCTGTTCCCAGAGAAGGGGCTGCAAACTCCATCAAGCTCAACTGGAAGAACTCAGTATATCACAACATTTACCACAGAGACATATGGGAAATTTTCTTATTGACCCTGCTTTCAGGCCACCCCAGAGCTTGCAAGTCTCAAGCTTGTGTGTTCCTTTTAGAACACACTGCTGACAGCCACTCAGGGACACCTTGGACAAAGCTGCTGACATAACTGTAAGTGGTTTGGTCTTGGACCAAGGTTTGCAAACAAACCTCCCAATCGACGATTTGGAAAGGCTTCCTCCGAGAGAGCTTCTGACTAGATTCCATAGCCCCTTGCTGCTTGTGTTAGGGTTGTTTTGGCATGGTGTTCTGGGATCCTCGCTGTACCCTGACTGATAAACTAAGCTGTGTGGAAAGCACAGGCGACACAGAGCCAAGCCCTGTCCCGGGCATCACATCACACCAAGCCTCAGCCAACTCTGGCTCCACACTCTGATGCTGAAGCCCAGGGCAAAGCAGGGTTGAAGCTGACTTTCGGAGAGCCTACTTCTTGTCAGAACAGCTCTAAGCAAGGTGAAGACCTTTGATTCCAGCCTTTGTTGTTCTAAGTCATGCTAAGAGGCCTTCTGTGCTCATGTGGTTACAATAAACGGGACATAACATATTGATGCTTTAATGACTTGGTGTCTCCCAGGGACTTGGGGCGGGGGCTACATCCTGAGCTGAGTCTGGTATCTGAGGGTCTGGGGTTTTGTCTTTTTTCTGTCAACTACTACAAGTATAACTTTGAGCGAGGAACTGAACCTGTTTCCCTTCCCTGTAGTATGAAGTTGCAGTAAATTATTTCAGATTTGTCTCATCTCAAGCTTCAGGAATCTGAGGTTCCCCCATAAGCCTGAGGGTACAGAATATAACAGGCATTTGCATAGAAACTGGCACATTCTAGCATCTGCCTTGGTTGGGAGAAAGCTTCTCCCATTGGATCTTTCAAATGACTGCTTATATGACAAGATCATACTTGTTCACATTGATTGCCTCATCCCCCAGATCAGCATTTAATGATCCCTGTGTTACAAAGTCAAGTCCTACCATCAGTAACTGAAGTTTCTTGGGAGTGTGTGCATGAATGCTCACTACATTTTTTAAAATCCATAGGATCGTTTTTGAAGTGTAGCGGAATGGCAGAGTAGAAAGTCTGCTAACTTATTTAACAGGGCATTTGTGTTGCAATTTGTGCCAACTGCCTACCCCATGACACTTGCAAGCCATTTAATCCCAATGTGTTTCTGATAGGGAGGCTGGTGAGGTCATCCCTGCCTACCTCATGTGGTAACCTTGAATTTCAAGTACAATGGGACTTGTGAAGGTTTATCAGAATGAAAACTGATCTTATTATTAGTCGTAATAGTTTGGCACCTCTGGAGCAACATGCAAGAGTGTTCCCATCAGTTGTACTTGTCTGCGGGGGAAGAAAGATCTTTCCTGGTTGAAACAGAAGATTTCAGTCAGAATATAAACAGAGCGAGTAAAAGGTTTGTCATGCCAGCCTCTGATGTTCCCAAGAGAATGTTTCCAAGCAGCACAAGTTGCTAAAACCGTTTGCAAGGTCACCAGCTCTTAGCAACTATGCCTGGTCCAGAAGGACCTAACCCCAGAGGACTAATGCTTTTAACGGGCATTGCAAGCATAAGGCATTGATGTTCCTACAACCTATGGTACCTTGTACCTGCCGCTGCCTCGGGATGCACAGCTCTGTCAGCTCCTCTAGAGCACAGTTCATTAGTCATGTGGCTCTTCCAGTTACAAGGTTGACTTCGAATGTAAGTAGTGTCGCAATAACAAAAAAAATCATGTACTTCTGCAATCTTAGTCCTTCTGGGGTAGAAGATTCTTACTGAAGCAAGCCCTCAACACAGCTCCACACCTATTCTCTTCTATTTTTTTTTCCAGAAAAGCCTACCCATTGAAGACAGAAAACTCACAAAAATGTTGTCTCCAGAAGTACATCATGTTTCTCCCTGAATTCTTTGTTTTGGTACATTTTTTGTTGTTGTTGTTGTTGTTGTTGTTTGAGACAGGGTGTTCTGTGCTCAAGCCTAGTTTTGAACTCTATACAGACAAGGCTCACCTTGAACATCAGATCCTCCTGTTCACCTCCTGATTGCTACTATCACAGGCATTTGCAATTATGCCTGGCTTATGTAGCACTGGTGACCACTATACCTGGGTTGTGCAATGTTAGAGATTGAAGCCAGGGTTTTACACATGCTAGCAGGCACCCTGCTGATTGAACTACATTCCCACCTTTTTTTGCTTAAAAATTAAACCTTAAATTCAACTTCTCTTGCAAAAGACAGTTGAGGTGACATCATAGGACGGCAATGCATGAGCAGCGGACTTCCTGTTCTCCTTGCTGCAGCTTGAATGTTCCTAGACAGAGCAGAGTGAAGGAAATGCAAACCATCAAGATTAGAAAGGCTTATGAAAGCTCCACTTTTATTTATTGTTTACCCGAGTCTCCATTTCCCTCTGCCTGCTGTTAGGAAATAACTTCTGGTCAACTCTGTTGCCTGGGTGGGAACAAGTACCTCAGGTCTGGAAGGGCTGGGCTGGGTTCAGTGAGCATGGATTGGCCTTACACATCATAATGGGTGGGCACGGATAGGGTCTGTTGTTTTAGAAACCAAGGCCCTCTGAGAGCACACAGGTAAGAGCAACAGATCTTTGGGAATAGTGCTGATGGAAAGCTCTGGAACAAAGCCTTAGAATTCATCATAGGGTAACAGACCGACAGACCCACTAACAGTGTGGGTGAGTGTTACAGGGACCACAGAAGAGGTGTCTGCTCTCTTCTTTGAGAGCTTGAAGTCCTGTCTTTCCTTCCTCCAAGCAGATGTTAGCTGGCGGTGTTCACTGCTCTATGGACTGGACAGCTTTGCAGGTGTTTGTAACTGCAGAGTCAGTAGGGTCCGGTCTTCTGGGAGCTGTCCGGCAGCTCTGATGCAAGCTACTGTAGATTCTGCTTCCAAGCTTCATATGACTGAGCTTCATATGGTGTCATGTAAAATATGGATCCACTCCAATTGCCTTCCTGGAGCACCCTCCAAATATATGTCAATGTGGAAATATCCTCATATAAGTATTATGCGTCCTCAGAACCCCATCTGGCAGCCCTTCTCTTGTAGACATTCACATTTCTAAGATCAGAGGAGGTTCCTACTTCAGAAATACAGAGAAAATATTTTCAAAATGTTACGACTTGCAGGCAAACAGACATTTATGTTGGATGAAAATGAAGCTCCATCTCTTTTTATCATAGCCACCTCCCTTGATTAAGGGTATTTGTTTTTCAGCCTCCCTGAGATTTGTCACAGTGTGTGGTTTAAACAAAACCTTACCAGGTACCCTGTGGACAGCACTTGCTCACACACCAGTTTTTCTGTGGTGTAAGTGAAATGCATAAGTCACCCAATAGGGGTGGCTTCACTTAAGATGACATCCCCTCTTTATGCTACTGGAATAGGGACAGGTGCCTTGACCTTGACTGTCAATATTTTCCCCATCCCACATGCCTCATAGTAGAAGTGTCAAAAGGGTTCTATATAGTCCATGACTTGAAAAAGATAGCGAGGAGGGCTAATGGGGGATGATGGACTACAACTAAGAAATGAGAATTCTGTGCAGTTTGCTAGGGTTAACACTGATACATTGCTATGTCCCATACATTATCAATAATGTAAAGCAGAGTCCTTGGATCAATTTCCACATCCTGTGTGTTGAATACTCGTCTATAGGCAAATGTGTCTATCTTGTCCTGTTCAAATCTCATTCCTTTCTCTGCCTGGATCACATATATTTGCTGCTCTCTACTGGGTCTCTTGCCATTTGGTTCTGAGACAGATTAAGCTGTGGGACAGAGGTACTGCCTTCTATGTGTTCACAAACTCTACCAACCCTTGGGAGCACAGTCACTGGGAGCTATTGACTGAGGTCTGGCTAGTGAGTAGATGTGGTCAGAGTCAAGTCAATAACCAGGGGGAACAGAGACCTCCTTGCCTTCCCCCTATACAACTTTAAGGACTGACTTGGTCAAGATGTGACTCCTTATTAATGTACAGAGGGAGGTTATGGGACCTCTGTAGTGGATCAGTATTTATCCCTAGTATACAAATGGACTTTGGAGCCCATTCCATAGAGGGATACTCCCTCAGCCTAGATACATAAGGGAGGGCCTGGGCCCTGCTCCAAATGATATGATGGTCTTTGAAGACTCCCCATGGAAGGCCTCACCCTCCCTGGGGAGCAGAATGGAGATTGGAAGGAGGTTGGTAGGGGGAACAGGGGAAGATGGGAGGTTGTGGGAACTGGAATTGATATGTAAAACAAGCTTGTTTCTAATAATAATTATATATATATGTATATATATGTATTTATGTATGTATGTATGTACTTGCAAAAATGTACAGAGATTTGGGTGACATGTTGATACAACACTTAAAACAGACATTCTCTTAGACTTAGATTGAGGATGGGAATAACAATTTCTAAGAATTCTTCATTTTTCTCCCTACTCTGACTCCAAGTTCAGACTTGGAATAAATTTCTCACTGATGGTTTATAACCCAGAGTTGCCATGATTCAGTGCATTGCTACCATCTGAGGTTGTCAGTATATCTTCTCTGTTCACAAGTCTGAACTAGTTCTCTGTTTTATGAGTCACATTGAGTATGGGAATGTAAATACTTTATAGCATTTTGGCGCATAGTTTTAAAAGATCTTCTGTACAAAATCACTTCCAGTTCTTTCTTGAGAGGTAGCATCAAATGCTTGTTCTTGAGTTGTAGCATCAAATGCTTATTCACAGACTGGGACCTTTCCTGGGCCCAGTCAGGCCAGTCAGAAACACCTGGAGAAAAAGGACAACAGAGGTCTAGGAAGAGTTCAAGGTGAATTAGGTGACCTGGATTTTACTCCAGGCCCTTCTATGAACTTGCTGGGAAGTTTGTGCGAGGTGCAATTTCTGTTATCCTCTGTCCCTCTTCATTCTTGCCTGTTATATACAGATAGCATTCCTTCTTACTTTTATCAAACAGGTTTCTGAGTTGCAATATTGTAGAATAGAACATCACAATGGAAAAAGCATAAGTAATTATTTCAAGAAAGCTTGCTTATAATCAGGTAGCTTTGTGCTATGGACTGACCACACCTCTGCTAGACAGAGTTGTTTTTGAAAATAATGGACATTATGGGAGATGCCTGGGGATGTGGCTTAGTGAACAAGAGTAGTTGCTGTGTAAGCATGAGGGTTTGAATTCAAATCTCCAATACTCATGAAATGTAAAGAAATGGGGGGGGGGATGTCAGGTGTGGTCATATGTGTCTTTAACTCCAGCCCTAGGAGACGGAGACAGATGAATCCCAAATGCTCATAGGTTAGGAAGCCTAACAGCAATGGCAAGTTTCAAATTCAGTCATATACCTTGTTTCAGAGAAATAAGGTACAGAGCAGTAAGGGAAGAACTCTGATGTTCTTCTGCAGCATACAGATGTGCTTCTCTGCACACACATATGCATACATTAGAGCACACACACACACACACACACACACACACACACACACTGCACATTACTTCTTGAGTTAATTTATGGTCCTATAATTTTAGCTCACACACAAAGAACAGAACAATTGTCTCTGAATGATTGACTCTTCAAATTCAAGATCTTTGCCGGTACTACAATTGAAATTGTCCACTCAACATTTCAGCAGTAGGTCTTACTGGCTTATGATGAAAAATATTAAGAAACTTAGCTAGACAAGTCCATGTATTACTGTCTTATGAATAGGTATATATGAACATGGCAAGTGCAAGAGACTATCCACTGTTTTGAATAGTACATGATTCAAAATGTATACTTCCTCACAGGGAGAACCTTCCAATGAAACTAGCAAAACCTACAGCCACAAATTCTGGAACATTGATCAACTGATATGAAACATTCCCTGCAAAATTTCATTAAGTTGAAAAAGCAAATTGCAGAACAGTGTGTGAAATACAATACCACTTGTGTCAAAAACATTTTTTGAAAATTGTATTTGCCTGGGAATGCATAAAATATCTCTGGAAGAATTCCAAAATTCTGGTATTATTGTTTTCCTCTGGAGAAGAAAATGGATTACCCAGGGAGCAGACTTTTTAACATTTATACTTTTTTTTTTTAAACATTTATACTTTTTAACTCTTATTTTTTTATACTTTTTAACATTTAAAATAATGTGGCCGTGTTTACTCCCCAAAATGAAGGAAAACAAAATCCAAAACATGATCACATTCACTTTTTAAATTTTATTTTATTACTTTAGTAAAATGTACATGGCAAGATTTATCACTATAAACATTTAAGAGGCCAGTCTGATTTAAACAGTAAGTTACAGGACAACAAGAGATACAGAGTGAGATTCTGTTTTGAAAACAACAATAAATAAAAGAATATCCAAATTAATAAAATCAGAGATAATAAGGGAAGAATTACAACAGATACCAATAAAATTCAAAGGATTGTTAGGGTATTATTTGTAAACATATTCAAACAAATCTGAAAATTTATATGAAATAATTTCTGGGTGGTGGTGGTACACACCTTTAATCCTAGCACTTGGGAGGCAGAGGCAGGGGGATCTCTGTGAGTTTAAGACCAGCCTGGTCTCAGAGAGAGTTCTAGGACAGGCTCCAAAGCTATACAGAGAAACCCTGTCTCGAAAAACCAAAACCAAAACCAAAATAATTTCTAATCACATACCATCTACTGTTACCAATATTAAACCAAGAGAATGTAAGTGATTTAAACAGATCAATAATAAATAATGAGATTTAAGTAGTCACCAAAAAAATCTCCAAATAAAAAGAGCCCTGTTGTAAGGCAGTGGTGGTACAGGCCTTTAATCCCAGCACTAGGGAGGCAGACAGGCAGATTTCTGTGAGTTTGAGGTCAGCCTGGTCTACAGAGGGAGTTCCAGGACAGGTTCAGAGCTACAGAGAAACCTGTCTGGGGGCGGGGGGTGGGAGGGGAGGGGGAACCTGTCCATAAAGATTCACTGCCAAAATCTACCAGACTTTAAAGTATTAACTCCAATGTTCATCAACTATTTAATAAAATAAAAGTTTTAACAAATTCTTTTATCAAGCCAATATAATATTACCCTAATACCAAAACCAGGTAAGAAAACACACACACATTGTCAATCTCTATGATGACATGGATGCGATTTTTTTCCAGAAAATTCTTGGAAACAATTTAACAGCGCATTGAAAACAATATTCACCATGGCCAAGAGGCTTTCTTCCAGAGAAGCAAGGATAGTTTGATGTAGGCAAATCAATAAATGTGGTGCATCACATAAATAGACTCAAGGACAAAAATCATGTGACCATCACAGTAAATGCAGAAAAGGCTTTTGAGCAAGTCCAACATCTCTTCATAATAAAAACCCCAAGGACAATAGAAATAGAATGATCATTTCTTAACATGGTGAAGACTACATATGACCAGCATGTACATAATAAAGACTACATATGATGAGTGTGTACCTGATAAAGACTACATATGACCAGCATGCATCTAATGAAAATACACAAAACAGGGAATATCTGAAAATATTTCTTCAGCAATGAAGCAAGGATGTCCACTCACTATTGTTGTTCAATAAAGGATTTGACTTCTTAGCTACAGCCATAGCACAGAAGAAAGAACTAAAGCAGACACAGAGGGAGGAAGTGATGGGAGATGCCATTATGTATATATGTTTCTCATACTGGTTAATGAATAAAGCACTGTTGGCCAATAGGAAAGGAAGATAGGAGGGACTAGGAGACGAGGAGAAAAGAAAGTAGGAAGGAGAGTCAAGATGGAGAGTCTGGAGAAAGCAAAATGCTGGCCAGCTCCCCGGTAAGAGAAGATCACGTGGAAATACTAGATTAACAGAAATGGGTTAATAATTAAGACAGAGCTAGCCGATAAGAAACTAGTAATGGGCCAACAGAATTATATCAAATACAGAGTCTCTGTGCGTTATTTGGGGCTGGCGCGGTGGTGGGAGGAAAAACCATACTCCTTACAAAGAAGAAGCAAAATATCCTTGGTGCTGGGGTTATTGTGAACAAAGCACCAATAACCAGGGATGTGCTTGTATCTTTGTGGTGTGCTGGGTCTTACAGGGGTTGGGTTTTCTGAGGAACCCCCACAATGCCTGTGCTAGTCCACATTTTCACACTAGTGCGTTAGGAAGGGTTCCTCTTCCTCCTCCACATTTTCATCAGTTTTTTTTTTTTTTTTTGAAGCCCTTGCTGGCCCGGAACCTTGAATGCATAGAGACTCTGGAGTCCTGGAGTCAGAGGTACGTGTATACCATATTAAGCTGTTGCTTTATTCTTTTTGTTTTTAATTTATCATCTATGTAACTTTTTAACCAGTAATTTATGTAGTATACAGTTATAGGTACAAGGTGATGCTAGGATTTAGGAACAATTTATAGAAATCATTCAATCTAGCTAATTAAGATTATCTATCATTTCAAATAAGAATTTTTAAATATATTCCTTATTGAATCTTTAGGATTTTCACATCATGTACCCCAATCCCACTCATTTCCTGGTCCTTCAATATCTGCCTTCCACCCTTGTAATCTCACCCCCAAAAGAAAACAGAAAATTAAAATTAAAAAAGTAAAGAAAAGAAGAAAACACCCCAACCAACCAACCAAATGAAAAAGTGAAAACACACCTCCCTCACCCCTCTGGGCAATGACCAGCTCCACTGTTAACCACAGCCAGCCGTGCATGTACTATTCCATTCCTCTCTTTCCAACCTCTCCATCACTTATCTGTTTATCTTAGCGGCATTGGGAGCTGCAGGGTGTCACGCAGTAGACCCTTTTGTCCAAACACCTTTACCTGAAAATGTTCATTGCAATGAGTCATTAGTCTAGTTCGAAGCCTCTGACTTCTGCTACGCTGTCAATTCTGAACCCTCAGAGACTCTCAGATACCCTGTTGTTGCCCTGAGTCATGGACATCCTGTGGCTATGGATGCACAGGTCAGGCCCCTTTCATGAGCTCCAGCAGCTCATAGATGGAGATGTTGGGGTGGGCCAAATCAAAGGCCTGGATCTGGGCCTGGGTAGTGTCTGAGTTAATTAGCCCATCACCTCTCCTCTTTCCACTCCATCCAGGCCAATTCTCCCACGCCCATTCCATCAGGGCCAGCTCTCCCACAAGGACAGAGAGGGACAGGACTAGTTCTCCCTCATGGGCATTGGGTGAGGGGTGGGACCAGCTCCCCACACCATGGAGGTAGGTCTCACACTTCTTTGCCACCAGTGCCAGCTCTCCCATGCCGCCCAGGCCAGGGCCAGGGCCAGCTCTCTCACACCTACATTGCTGCTGGCGCCACCTTGTGGTGGCCAGCTCAGTCAGGCCCTGGGACACAGACATCAACACAGACCTTGGCTGCAAAGGGACCACAGACCCAGGCACGGCCCTCGGTGGTAGCACATGCCCAGACATGGCCAAGGTCTCAGGAGACAGCGCAGGCCTGCCGTATCAGGCTGTTCCTGGCTGCCATCAAGTCTGTCGCTCTTCATAGCACGTAAACCACTGTACTTCTCTTTCTCCCACATCCCTCACTAGATACTTGCTCACTGCTGTCCCAGGCCCACGCCAGTGAGGGCCGGGCATTGCTAGGTGTCTCTGCCCTGTTATTATTTCCTTGACAGCAGCCATTTTGACTAGGACAAAGAGGACTCTCAATGTGGTTTTAATCTACATTCTCTTGATGGCTGAGGAGTTTAAACATGTTTTCAAGTATTTATTTTAAATCTGTGTCTCTTTGGACAACTGTCTTTCTGTTCGCTGGCCTATTTATTGATTAAATTATTTGTTATTTTAGAGTTTTTTTTTTTCTTTTTTTTTTTTTTTTTTTTTTGCTACTCATAAACTTTGAAATGTCACACAAGCCTGTAAGAGTACTTCTTGAGCTATTAGAGCCCTTTCAGACCGTCCCTGTCTTAGTATATGTCTTCAAGCATCTTGATATTGTTTCCCTAGAAGTTTGTCTCGTATCTTATGTTGAGGACTATGGTCCATTATGGAATGATTTTGGCACAGGGTGAGAGATTTGGACACAATTTCATTGCCCCTCATGTGGAAATCTAGGTTTCCAAACACCATTTGTTGAAGAGGTCCTTTTCACAATGTGTGTATCTGAGATCCCCATCAAAAATCAGGCGGTTATGAGTGTCTGGTTTGGCACAGCATCATACTGTTTTGTTACCATGGCTCTGTAATATAATTCAGACTCTGCAAGCTTTGATGTCACCAAGAACAGAAATTTAGGAAACCGTGGTTGTTGTCCACACAGAGCCCTACACACCACCTATGCTTTGACCCTGTGGACTCCAGGTACATCTAACAAGGCCATATGAAGCCATGGACATGTTCATTCTTTCAAAATCTGGTAAAGTTCAAGAGACACCCAATATTGATCTTTTATAAGGAAGTAGTAGGCTGTGAAATCACTTGCTATGCTCAATTGTACCTGATGGCCTTGGTGTCCTGGTGTTTAAGTGAGCCCTGCTGATATGCAGAATGCTAAAAGGCATTAGCAAAGGTCCAGCTATTTGCTGAGGATGTTCAAGGCAAAACCTAGTAACTTGACTGTCTTCCATGGCATAGGTCTGACCTTTGACAAAATGTAGCCCATGGTTAAACACCAGCCCACTGTGATTGAAGCTTGTGTTGACATCTAGACTAATAATGGTAATTTTCTTCATCTGTTTCCTATGCAAGTTTTATTTAAAAGCACAATGAGATAGATAGACTTCCTGTGCTCAGCACTAGCAGGTTCACCAAACCCAGAAGAAGATGGTAGAAAGCATGGCCTGAGAGGTGCAGACAAATGATGGGGAAGATGGGTAATGTGAATGCTAGCTGGGCATTAGGGTCTGAGCCCAGATCTCCAGCATCCATGAAAAAGCCAGACAAGGTGGCACACACCTGTAACCTGGTACTGTGAGGGCAGGAAGAGTAGGGTCTTTAGTACTTTCTGGCAAGCTAGTCTAGCAAGTTGGGGAGTTCCAGGTTCCGTGAGAGCTCCTGTCTCAAAAAATAAGGTGAGTGTGATGGTTTGGATGTGAAGAGTCCCCAGAGGCTCATGGCCTTGTTGGAGGAAGTGTGTTACTGAGGGTGGGCTTTGAGGTTTCAGATGCTCAAACCAGGCTCAGTGTGTGTGTCTCTCTCTTCCTGCTACTTACTGATCACATGTAGAACTCTCAACTACCTCTCCAACACCACGTCTGTCTACACACTGCCATTCTTCCAGCCATAACAATAATGATCTAAACCTCTGAACTGTAAGTCAGCCCCATTTAAAATTTTCCTTTATAAGAGTTGCCGTGGCAGCCAGGCAGTGGTGCCACAAACCTTTAATCCCAGCACTTGGAAGGCAGAGGCAGGCAGATCTCTATGAGTTCAAGGCCAACATGGTCTAGAGAGTAAGGTCCAGGATTGCCAGGGCTGTTACACAAAGAAACCCTTTCTCAAAAAACAAAAGCAAAAACAGAGTTGCCATGGTCATGGTGTCTTTTCACAGCAACAAAACTCAAACTATGACAGTGAGTAATTGAGGAAGGCTCCCAATGTCAACTACTTGTGTGTTTACACACACACACACACACACACACACACACATAGGGAAAGACACAGAAAATAATTCCCAGTCTCTTTATCCTCTCTAGAACATCTCCTTTAGCCATCACGGGATAACACTTGTGAAAAAGCCCAAGTTTCATGGTTGTTTTAATAGTTCTAGAAAAGAATCAGAGGCTGAGACAGGTGACAGAGTCAAATGTGCTGGCATTGGTGACAAATCAGAGTCAGCAAGGCTGCTCTTGTTGAGTTGTGCTCAGTGTTGTGTCATCATCAGTTTGCTTTTCAGGATGCTGTAAGGAGCAATGCCAGGAGACCCACTGCTTTGTCACTGTGCTTACTCTTGGGACATTGGTGTGGATGTGGCTCTTCAGCTTACAGAGCATCTTCTTCATCAGGGTCCCAATGTAGAGAACTTCTTTCAAGTCCATAATTAGGAATAGTTACATTTCTGAGTATATTGGTTAGTTTTCATCTTCAGGTAAGTGTCATGACAAAACAAAGCATATGTTGGCTTGTTGGCCCACACCAGCAAGTGTACTGAAAGTTAAGGTTATCGTGTTTGAGGATGTGTGCTCATTTTACTTCTCATTTCACAATTTTTCTGCCTAGATTAATTTCTTTGACTCCATGTTTTAGAATATACTGAATTAATTGGGATCCCTAATTGAGAATGGCCAGGAACTCAAATAGGGATGCAGGGAGTCTAATGAAAACCATCCAGGAGTCTTCCATGGCTGGATTTGGGGATTTTTTTTCTTCCCTGCCACATAACCTTGCTCCATTCTCAGACCCTGGCCTCCCCTCACTCCCCACAGGGTGCTGGCAACACAGACTGGTGCTGTCTGGAGACAGAAATTCCAGTGGAATATTCCTTTCACCCCAGAATCCAGACAAATTTCCAAAAGTGAGTTCCTGTGAGTTGTGTGGCCAAGCTTCAGCAAGTGGATGCAAGGGGTCCCCAGACTGCTCAGGTGTGGGTGCTGCCCTCCTTTAGGAACCTGTGAGGAGATGGTACAATTATGCTGGAGAAGTCAATGGTTTCCCCAGAGGGGAAATAAAAGGAAGAAGTGGTTTTGAGGCAGGTAAACCCAAAACCCATGGAATCTCTTTCCACTTGCTCATATCTTTCAGATTGAAGCAGATACATTTTGATAAGCCCCTTATAACCTTCCAACAACAACATGGGCCACTGCTAAAAGCATGGAGGACTCAAACTGTAACTTGCCAGTCTCTTGGTGAGAATGTGGTTGTAACTAGGGAGTTATGTGTATGACTCAAATATATTATGGCTTCAAGTTCTGAGAGTAGAACCATCTGTCTGCTCATGTCGGAACAGACAGATCACAGCTATGGGGAAGCCAGGAGACATGCTCAGCTTCTTGGTCCATGAGCTCTCCTTTTTCTTAGCTACTGTTGCTCAACTGCTCCACCCTCTGTAGTTATGGCATAGCCATTCCTTAGTGCAACTGAAGATGTTTCTGTGGAGCTAGAATTCCCTACCCCTCCTTCTGCAAGCCTGGAAGACAATTTGCCTGTTGTTTTTTGTTTTGTCTTTGTACATATTCTTCTTCATCAATCATTGGATGATTTCATAGTGTAACTGTGACAACTTAGAGAAGAGAGTGGCAGGGAGCTTACTAAATACAATGAAGAGAAGGGATTGCTTTAACAAAAATTATTGTGTACCGGTGTTGGTATAGGGGTAGGTTTAGGTAGTTTCTTTCCAGCTGCTGATAATGATAGGATATTATCTATGCTACCAATTCACTTACAGTTTATGAGCACAGGGAGCAGTAGAAATACATGAAGCAATTAAATTGGGCATACATTGTACAGCCAGTACAATAGTTGGAGAAGACATCATCATCCCTGAACTCAAATGTCTACTGATGCCTTCCATGATCCCAGGGACCAAGACTTCCATGGACACCTCTGCCAAGATCCTTCTGGGATTCACATTAGCACTATATTTCCTTGCTATGAGACTGTTCAACCTCTACTCTTATTATCTTCTCATTCACCTGGGAAGGGGGAGAAGTCAGGCTTGGTGGCATCCACCAGTGTCATTTATCACAGTAACCCTGAATAGTGAGGGACAGAGCTATTGGCAATGTTTCCCATGAATCAAGACCAAAGGTCTGCCAAAGGGAAAGCCCTTGCCCAGACTGCATGGGGTGGGTGTTACCAGCAGGAGTTAACCCTCTGCCTGGTCAGTGGAAATTGCTGTCCACTTCCACCCACACCCCTTCATAGCTCCCTGCATCCCCTGTGCTCATCCACAGACTCAGATCTCCGCTTCCTCCAGTTTATTCCTAAGCCCTGGAATTCTAGCAAGATCTAACCTAAGAAACAGGAGGTAGGGAAAAGGGGTGTGCATGTGAAGGTATAATCCTTTAAGGGGGTACAAGGAAACAGGATAGGACCCCTCTTCATCTGCTTCCTGCTTGCTTCCCTTAGGATCTTTGAGGAAATTAACTGAGCCTTCCAGGAAAGAGTCGCGTGGCTTCCCGATGTCTAGTATGTTTTATAAGAAAAAGGCACACATGGTGTTTGTGACCTAGTTGACAACCCAAGAAGTGGGGCCGTCCACCCAGAAAGCACCTCTGCTCCCAACAATCCCAAAGTTTTTATTCTGAAAATAGTTCCCTACTGTCCCGTGTTGTGTGAAAGGAGAGAGACCTGCCCTTCCCCCTTCCCCTGTCACAGCATCTAGACTCAGTGTCCTGCCTGGAGTAGGTCTCCAATGAATCAATAATTCAAAATTGAGAAAAAAAATGACACTTAAAAATTGAAATTACACAGCACTCCCCCCATGTTTTGTTTTTTTATTTTCTACTTCTCCCTTCTTGCTCCTCCCTCCATAAACTCCTATAACCTCCTCCTTGCTCTCTTTAAAACTCATGCCCCCTTTTTTATTAATTGTTATTGCATGCATATCATTTATATATATGTGTGTGTGTGTATGCATGTATATACATATACATATATTCTTAAATATAACCTGCTCGGTCTGTATAATGTTACTGTGTTTTCAGGGAAGACCATTTGGTATTGGACAGCCAGTTGGCATCCTTTTCTTTGGGGAAGACTCTTTCTCCTGCTCTCAGCATTCCGTAGTTGCCTGTAGTTCTTTAGGTACAGTTGAGACAGGCCTCATGAGTCTTTCCCCATCCACTTTGGCAAGTCTATTGGTGTTGTCCGTGTTTGGACACTCATGTTCGTGAGACTTTATGGGTGTAACTTCCTACACACAGTCAATTACTGTACTCCTATGGGATATACTGCATGGATGAACAGCACAGGAACAGCACAGGAGAAAGAAAGGAGAACACACATAAACATAAAAAGGAAACAATATGCGGGTCTTTCAAAGGAGTGCTTTAGAAAGAGTAATTACATAGTTAAGGGCACAGATATGGAGAGGGATGGAGCCAGGGTTCTCAGCCTTTCTTGAACAGTGAAGCCTCAGGCTACTGAAGCTAGAGATATGGCTCTATGGTTAAGAGAGCTTGCTACTCTTCCAGAGGACCTGGATTCAATTCCCAGCACTCACATGACACATCACAACCAAGACAGCAAACTCCATTTAAATGTGTTTCCATGAACTGACCTCCCGTAATCAGATTGGTGACTACCCTAATTGTCATCAGAGAGTATTCATCCGGTAACTGATGGAAGCAGATGCAGAGATCCATAGCCAAGCACTGGGCCAAGCTCTAAGAGTCCTGTTGAAGACAGGGTGGAGGGATTGTAGGAGCCAGAGGGGTCAAGGTCATGACAGGGGAACCCACAGAAACAGGTGACTTGAGTTCCTCGGAGCTCATGGACTCTAGATCAACAGCTAGGGAGCCTGCATGTGACCCACCTAGGCCCTCTGCATGTGTGTAACAGTTGTGTAGCTTAGTCTGTTTGTGGGGCTCCTAGCAGTGGGATCAGGACTTGTCTCTGGCTCTTGAGCTGGCTTCTAGGAACCCATTCCCCATGCTGGTTTGCCTTGCCTAGCCCTGATGAGGAGGACGAGCTTGGTCCTGCCTCAAATTGATGCGTCATGCTTTGTTGACTACCATGGGAGCCCTGCTCTTTTCTGAATGGAGATGGAGGAGGAGCGAACGGGGGGGGGGGGAGGGAGGGGGTTGATGGGAGGTAAAAGGAGGGGATGGGAAGAGAGGAGGGAGGTGAAACTGTGATCCATGTGTAAAATAAATGAAATAATAATAATAAACATCCTAAACAACAACAAAAAAGGAAAACCACAGACAACCAAACCCAAAGACCAGAAGTTGTTTTCACAAAGCCCCCCCCCCTGTGATTTCTATGCTTTTTAGCAGGTCCTTCCCTCAGTTTGTACACCAGGACCCACAGCCCCTAATCACACATGGGAAGTAGATAAACAGTGAGAGGTGGTGATAAGAGACTACATGACTGGATAGCTGGCAGAAGGGCTGTGCCAGCCTCCATGCCACCTGCTGCCTTGCCTGCCCTTGGAGCCTGGGGGACCTTATATGTCCCTCCAGCCACTGAGTCTTTAGTCTCGGGTTCATTTCAATAGGCGAAGTCACCCTGCTCTTTATCTATGTGTCACTGGAGTCCTTTCTTATCCCCGTGATCCGTAGTTTATGTCTTTGCCAGCTTCTCCAGCTTTATCGGTTCACTTACCTGCTTGAAGTACCCTGGTTTCCTTTTATTTAATCAGGCCAGGATGCATTTGGCTTGATCTGGAATGGAATATAAGCAGTGAGCCCAAGAGCAAATTGTAAATGTTTGGAGAGATTGGGAAGATCATCTTTGGTTAAAATCTGAATTCTGTCTCTAGTTGCAAGCTGAGAGGGGATTTCCAAATAGCAGTTATTTATATAACATTTGTTTCTTTCACTTATAACACATCAGCACATTCCATTATCTCAACTCTTAAAAAAATCACGGGTCTGAGAAACCATGCAGACTAATTTAGTTCTTGGTTATAGTTCAGGAAATGGAATTTCAGAAGGTCGAGAGTCTGACATTCAGGCTTCCTTTTCTTATGAAAGAGTTTTAAACCTAGTGACTCTGTCCTGGCCTTGATGTTACAACAAAACACTTTGTGCATCTTCTATCAGTAGGAATATCTCCAACTTCTTGGGGTAGGGGCTCATGTCTTGGGGAGGAATGGGATCTACTCATGGTCAAGAACTCATGTTCCCACTGTTACTCTCTTTGCTTTGCTTTAAGCAGGAGATACTCCAGTGAAATGGAAAGCCTAAAACCAACATGTATCTATCTGTTCACACCTTTGTCTTTCTCAGTATTCTGTGTGTGAGACTCCATTCACTTTTGCTCCTTCTCACTTTAAAATTTAGGGAGTTTTTCTTTCTTTTTAAATTATTTCCTTTGTTTTTTTTTAAGAGTATTATATAATCATTTCTCCCTTCCCTTTCCTCCCTCCAAACCCTCCAATATATCCCTACTTCTTCTCTTTCAAAGACATGGCCTCCTTTTTCTCATTAGTTGTTGATACATATACATGTGTATATGCATGCATGGTTCTATATACATAATACAGTCTGCTCGGTCTACATAATGTTACTCACGTGTGTATCAGAGCTGACTATCTGGTATTGGATGACCAGTTGGTGTCCTCTTCTCTGGGAAAGTCTATTTCTCCTGCTCTCAGCATTCCTTAGTTGCCTGTAAATCTTTGTGTAGACTGAGGCCTCATGGGCTTTCCCCCATCCACATTAGCATGTCTATTATCAACCTTGTTCATCTCATGTTTAGGGGATAATGTTGGTGAGACTTTATGGGGTAACTCCTAGAAGACACAGTATCACAGAAAACTCCCTGGTCCTCTGGCTCTTAGGACCATCTCTTTGCTCCGTCTCCTGAAATGTGCCCTGATCCTTAAGTGTGGGAGTAGTTTTCTAATTAAGACAGAGCTCCACAACTCTGCATTTTGATTTGGTGTGGTTTTCTGTAATCTCTTGCCTATTGTGAAGAGAAGTTTCCTTGATCAGGGGTGAGGACCACACTTATCTGTGGGCATGGACACATATTTGAGTTGTTGTTAGGGATTATTCTGGTTTAATGAAGTGGTGGTTGTATCTCCTACAAGATCCATGACTTCACTAGTTGGTAGTTGGCAAAGTTTTCAGCACCAGGAATGATTTCCTTCTGGTTGAGTGTTAGATATCAATACTTTATAGAGCATCTGCTCAATATGTTGAGAGCAGACATGGGGATTCTGGAACAAGACTGTGCTATCTACAACAAAGAATAGACCACCACTTGGGGTCATAGTACACCACTGACCTGTGTTGCAGGGATTCCTTGTTCCTGACTGTCACCTATGAACTCCTAAGGAGCTCTTTGTAATGAACCAATAGGGGAAGCAATCACAGTCTGCTTTGTAAATGGGTGACACTAATGTATGTGTGTCACATGTTAGCATTCCTCAGAGCTACCCCAAAGGACACTGCTTACAGAATTCTCGTCCCATTCAGAAAGACTCTGGTTACATAAAGTGGGAGATATCCTGAGATACACACACACACACACACACACACACACACACACACACACACACACACACACACACACACACACACACACACACACACACACACAAAGGCCAGAGAAAAGCAAATGTCTGTCTAGTCTAGGATGGACACCAGAAGGAACGTGATTGGAAGACCAGAAAGAAGAGGGTTTGGGAGTCATCTGGAAATGAGAGCAGCCTGCCTGTACCTTGAAAAAAGAAAACAATGAACTAATCAGTGGTTTAAATTATCCCGAGGAAAGAAGCCGGCTCCTCTTCTCAGCCTCTGTGGTCCTTGAGCAATGGGCTTGTAAGTGGCCATCACAGCAGGGATGGGTTAGCAACAGGGTCCCTCTTCTTGAGATTCCACTAACAACTGTCACTCACAAATGCCCTTCTAGACAGCTGCAGAGGCTGAAACTGAGAATTTGTCACTCTGTGGTGAGGGAACCAGTTGGCTACATGACAGTACTGACTATTGATCATGTGATTACTAGACTATTAGAAAGGGCTCCGTAGAAGCCTTCCACACTGGAGGAAGCAGCAATCCATCTTTATCTTAATTGGCATCTACTCTGTCTGAATGTTCTTTCTCTTTCTCTGCCTCTAGTGCTGCTTGACATACCACCTCTAAGGTCTCACAGAATGCCCAGTTGACTGGTATGCTGGCCCCTCTCCACATAACACAGATCAATGAGCCTACTTTATGGTAAAGATAACATCTTATCCAACAGACTGTTCTGGAAGGCATTTGTCCTGCATACCAAATCACCCGGAGGTGGCCCTTCTATGGCATCATCTCGGGAAGATGAGTCGGCAGAACCAGAATGAGTTATTTTGGGATGCACTGCATATTGTGAACCAAGGGCTGGTGTGTGGTTTTGTGGCTCAAGTAGCTACAGTACAGTGTCTGGGGACCAAAGACAGGAAGTAGATTTGACACTGCAGCCGTAGTTCTCAAAGGCTCACTGGAGAGCATGTGCCTCCGATTCCTGCAGGTCTAGATTATGGTGGCTCAGCAGTACTTTTTTTGTGGGCTGTGGGGGGGAAGGATGTTTCATGAGGGGACTTAGCAAGATCCTTCTGGATCTGAAACTACTATTAGCATTGGATCACTGTTGGCCTTTAAGGCTGATGGGCCAAAAACAGATAGCAGGGTAATCTTATTAACTCCTTTCCTTCCACAAGTGCCTCGTCTGTGTGTACGACCTTGGAGGTAGTGCAGTTCCTTTAGAGCGGTGGTTCTCAACCTGTGGGTCAAAAGCCCTGGGAGGTATCAAGTGACACTTTTGCAGGAGTTACCTAACACCATCTGAAACACACACATATTTACACAAAATTTTAGTTCTTAAGTAGCAATGAAAATATTTTTATTGGGGGCCACCACAACATGAGGAATTGCATTTTTAATTAATTGTTTTATTTTTATTTTACATATCGATCCCAGTTCGCCCTCCCTCCTCTCTCCCTCTTTCCCTCTCTCCCACCCTCTCATGATCCCTGACTACTGTTCTTTTGCTATAATTATTGCCTATGAAACACAAACACTAGATTCAGCGCCCACATGGAGTTTATTGATAGAGGGGAGAGAAAGGGGGTTAGCTGGTGGTCAACAGAGAGAGAGAGAGAGAGAGAGAGAGAGAGAGAGAGAGAGAGAGAGGCACGCTTGGCACGCTTGCTTTAAAAGGGAAACTTCTGCATGTGTAAGTGAGTCCCCTGGCAGCCACGTAAAACTTGAGCAGCCAGGCAAGCCATGATGTGGATAAGACATGGCCATGAGCATCCTGCCCATCATCAGGGGATGGGGCCAGCAGACTGCTGGTTCCCAACACCGACCACCCTTCCCTTCCAATTCCCCCCCCCCACTCCACAAGTAGGGCGATGTCCTCCAGAGGGGTCATCTAAATCTGTCAAGACATTTGGAGTAGGGACTAGGACTTCTCTCCTGTTTCTAGGTTAAGGGAGTATCCCTCCATGGGTGGTGTGCCCCCAAAGTCCTTTTGTGCACCAGGAATACATCCTGGTTCCACTGGCTGAGGTCCCTTAGACTGCTCAGGCCTTCTAGCTGAGACCCATATTCAGGGGGTCTGAGTCAGTCCCATGCTGGATTCCCAGCTATCAGTCTGGGGGCCTGTTAGCTCTTCCTTGTTCAGGTCAGCTGTCTCTATGTCTTTCTGCAGCTTGATCTTGTCCTCCCTCTCTGCATCTGGATCCCAGTTCAGCTCAGTATTTAGTTGTGGGTGTTTGCTTCTGTTTCCATCAGGTACTAGATGAGGGCTCCATGATGGTGGATAAGTTAGTCATTAATCTCATTATCAGGGAAGGGCATTTATGGTAGCCTTTCCACTGTTGCTCAAATTGTTAGTTGGGGTCAGTCTCGTAGGTCTCTGGACATTTCTCCATAGCTAGAATGGCTGAGGAACTGTATTAAAGGGTCACAACATTAGAAAGCTTGAGAACCACAGCTCTAGAGGCTCTAGGGAAGAATATGTTTCCTTGTATTTTCCATTTATGACCTACATTTCTTAGCTCGTGATGCCTTCTTCCACCTCCAGAGTCAATGGTGTAGCTCTCCCTCTTTCCCTTCCTCTCTCTCTCTCTTCCTATATCTCCCTCCCTCTCTCTCCCCCTCTCTCCGTCTGTCTCACTCACTCCCTCTCTCTTCCTCCCCTCTCCCTCCCTCCTTTCTCTCTGCTTTCATCACACTGTCTTGTTCAGTATCTGATAAAATGTCTAATTCCCAAAAACACTTGTGTTTGAACTAAGGGATCAACTAGACAATCCAGAATAATTTATTACCTATAGGTATTACCTATACTGAATCTTGAAAGCCTAGTGCTGTACAGTATCTTTGGGAGCCACCAGAAATGTTATCATATGGGATTGCTAAAAGGATCTGCTCAGGCTTTCCAGTCCCTACAGAAGTCTCGAGACTGGAAAGCTAACAGCCTATGGTTCTACCTTTGGCTAGTGTAGGATGCGAGCTCATGGCTTTTCCTCTATCTCTCTTAGAAAAATGACACACTTTCTAACACACAGCTATCAAGATAAGTCTACCAGAATTGGAACTTAAGTGGTCACAATGGCAACCAGCCCAATAGAGTGGAAAAGTCCAAGTGTAAACCACCTCCCCTGAACCTCAAACTCCCGAATTAAAATATATACTTTCTATAACTTCCTGATGCCTAATAGATGCCTTTGGTTCAAGGGCTCCAAATCAAACCCCAATTCCTTCTTGCCTCAAACATTCTTACCTACTTGGTGAATGTCAGTTTATGTCTCTATCCAATGGCTCAAATAAAAACTTGATGTCATTTTGGACTCTTTGTTTTCTCACACCTTACACGTTTTCCGTCTAACAGTGCTAGGTTCTATCTTCAAGTACACCCATTTTCCATGCACCCTTTACTTATCTGCTGTGCCCAGTCACAACACCCACTTGGACTACTCTAATATTCTTCCAGTTGTTTCCCAACTTCCACCCTTTTCCTGCAGACAATGCTCAATATAAATGACAGAAGAGCTTTCCATTTTTAAATGTCACTTAAGTAAAAATATAGATTCAAGCTTTCTAAAGCCCTTCCTGTCTTCAAGCTCTCCATTATTTGTCTTGTCCTTTGAAATAATCCATATACTGCCAGTAATCTAGGAAGTTCTGCGTGATCTGGCCTCATTGGGCTACAGCCATCCTGCCTCTTGGATGTTCTCGGAGTACTAAGTGCACTTCTGCCTCAGGGATTGTGTGTTCTCACACATGCTGTGTGTTCTATTTGGAAGGCTCTGTCAGCAGATGCCCAAGTCAATTTCTGTTCAGTCTTCTCTTTGGCTCCTCCCTTGTTACTCTATGTTGCAAAACAAACAAACAAACAAACAAACAAACAACAGCAAAGCTGACAAAACTTTATCCCTTGCTTTGTTTTCCTTCATGGGACTCTTGCAGTCTACAGTACATTCTTGCTCATATGAGTACCATTTATGTTACACGCATGCACACAAACACACACACACACACTGTAGACGTCTCTCTTTTATGGAGCAAGGATTTGGTTGTGTTTTTAGCTTTCTTGACACCATAACATTCAGCATATAAAAAAAATTGGTTAAATATTATCTTTCACCTGGTCTGTGGAGAAGATGCCTCAGGTGGTACAGATAGGAACTTAGATATTTTATTTCTTAATTTAATGATTTCCTCAGTGCTGTGGGTGAGACATGCATGGCCCCAAGTAAAATGAGAAGATGCAGGCCCAGGTTTGCCCACACCTCACGCTTCCCAGCTCTCCTGTCAAGTGCACATTTCTGTTGTTAGTCCATAGCTATGCCTTTTACACAGCAAGTCAGTTGACCATAGCTTGCTCAGAAAACAACATAACACAATCCATATCTCCATAGGTTCATTTCATAGTAGCTCAAATTCATCACCAGTATGCAAGAAGAAAAGATTTTCTGTAAATAGTCTAAAGATCTTGTCCAAGTCTTAGGCTATGAGCCAAATAGCACAAAATTTAGAAAATTGGGACTTAGAATAAAGTTCAAAGCAAACCGCAGAATTTAACAACGTTTAATGGAGAGTTTTCATCCTATTAATCTCTTGCTCTCAGACAGAAAATATAGCTTATGTAGAGTGTTTGGCCAGTATGCACAGAGCCCTGTGTTAAATCCCCAGCATCATGTAAACCAGGCATAATGGAACATGATTGCAATCTCAGTACTTGGAAAGTAGAGGCAGGAGGATCAAAAGTTAAACATAATTCTTAGGTCCATATCAGATTTGCCAACCTGGAACACACACTACATTGCCTATGAATAAATAAATAAATAAATAAATAAATAAATAAATAAATAATCAGGGGCTGAGGGCATGGCTCAGGGGTAAACAACACTTGCTCTTGCAAAGGATTGGAGTTGATTTCTAATACCTGTATAAGGTAGCTAACAACCACTCCAGCTCTAGGGAATCCAGTGCTCTCTCTGGCCTCTCTGGGCACTTGCACACACACACACACACACACACACACACACACAATTAAAAAATAAAATATTCTTTAAAAAATTATTTATTCTACATATTTAAATGTTACCTGGAAAATGTGGCCATTCATATGAGTTTTTATATTTGGTTCTCAAACTCATTTTTATTAAAACAGATATTAAAATTACTTTGTTCTTAACTGAAAGTCAAGTAAATAAACTCTCTAGATAATGATTATCTAACTAGATAGCAAACCACCAGAGGACAACAAGAGGTGTGTTTTGGAAAGGAGGGTGGTGGGCAAGAGGTCACATGTGGCCTGGGTATAATGGTGGCTCAGACATTTAATACCAGCACCCCAGGAGGCAGAGGCAGGTGCATCTCTGTGAATTTGAGGCCAATTTACACCAAGAGTTCCCAACCAGCCAGGGCTACATTGTGAGACTCTGACTTTAAAAAAAAAAAAAGTCACCTGTGACATGCCTTCAGGAATGTTCAAGGCATGAGAAAGGGAAGAGGATGGGCAAGAACAGGAGAAAGAAATAACATATCATTTTTGATTGAAAAAATGCTATAATAAAGTCTAATTCTTTGTAAGCTAATACAAAATCTAAAAACAAATTAATGGAATCTATGAAGATTTATTCTCTCTCATGACATAGCAAAACATCCTTAAGTCATTTACTGCAGCATTGACTTTTCCCCCAAGCCTTGGATTGGCTGAGCACCCCTGACTTGTTCCTCTACATTTCACTAGTGTGTCTGTGTCAAGCTGAAGGACTGTGCATAGGACAGAGGTTGTGAACCCTTGTCTGTGAAGGACTGAGCAAAGTATCCAACCCTACACGGTCACCAAAAGCCATGGGGTTCTCAAGTCCCTCATCTACATCACCAGTGTCTGCATATGACCTGTGTACACTCATGTAAATCATTATAGTGTCTGCATATGACCTGTATACACCCATGTGAATCACCATAGTGTCTGCATATGGTCTGTGTACACCCATGTAAATCAATATAGTGTCTGCATATGACCTGTGCACACTATCCTATATCTTATCAGCAGAGTATTTTTACCTATTATGGTATAAATGCTAAGACCAGCTGTTTGGTCCCATCACTAAGAATGGGTGGCAAGAAAAACATTCTGTATATGCTTAGCACTGACACGTTTCTTAAATATTTTCATTCTGTGGTTACCAAGGATACAGAGGCAGACTGTATTTTAGGTTTTGATTGCTACATGGTCTCTGTAGCTAATATGCATGTCTTCCTTATAACACAAAAATGACCAGAAATGTGTGTTCTGAGAATGTGCTATTTGTAGATTCTACAACATGAACTGTGTGTGATCTTCATGTGTCTTGGCATATGATTATTCTTTTTTTTTTCTTACTAAGAAAACTATGAAAACTACATATATGGATATGCATTTGTAAACACACACATATATGGAATAAATATGAAATATATATGAAATAAAAGTGTTAGGTAATAGGCCATACAGGAACAGGCACTGTGTCATATTTGTCCTCTAGATGAGGAGTTTACCCATAAGCCTGCTGGTTGTTGTACCAGCTTTGGTCCCCTACACAAAGACTCCTGTCTTTCAGGGTTCTGGGAGCTTCTGTCCCTGGTCTGCAGGCAGCATTCTAAGATGGGGAAGAAGAAATTTCCAAGCTTTTGAGACCAAAGCTCTGGCCCTCATTCAGCATGATCATGGCATTCTGATTCAGTGTGAGTCACAAGCGTGGCTCAGAGAGGAGCTGACCACCACACCTCTTGCTGAGAGGCATTGCAGGACATTATGCTAAGTTGTTTTTTGTTTTGTTTTGTTTTTTTAATCTCCTATAGTGAATGAACATTACTGTCTAGGTTTTGTCCCCTCCTCCATTGCTGCATTAAAATTTTAACACCTAATATCTCAAACTGTGGTGTTTGAAAATAGAGTGGTAGCATATGTGGTTGGTTAATATGAAGTTATTCCAGACTCCTGTGAATGTAAATCAATAGTCATGTTCCTCTTAGTCTTAAGCAGAAAGGGCACTGGTAGACAGATGTGCAAACAAGAAAATAATCTATGAACTGTAGATAAAGATGGAGGTGATGCAGTTTTAAGCCAGGAACACCAAATCTTGCTAGTTTATTAGCATCGTAACACTATCAGAAGAAAGAACCTCATTAGGGTTGAACAACAGAAAATTACCTTCCTACAGTCCTGCAGGTTGGAAGGTTGAAGGCATGATCTCTGCAGGTGGTATTTCTAATCTCTAGAGAGAGATCTGTTTCCCATTGCCCCCTTTGTGTCTTGCCTAGATTGACCTCAAACACTCGGCATTAAGCAATCCTCCTGCCTCAGCCTCTCGAGTAGCTGTTCCCTATGTTTTTACATTACTTTCCATTTATGAGTCTGCATTTAAAATCTCTCATTTTAGAAGAACGTAATCCATACTGATTTAGAGTCCTCCCTGATGATTTCACGATGACATAACTACATTATCTCAAAATCAGTTCACATCCTAAAGCACAAGAGGTTGGGATTTCAAAGTAAGATTTTCATAGAGACATAGTTCAGCCTACAGTAGTCAGAAAGCCATGGAAAGAATCTGCTTTCTTGGTGTTCTCAGATGGGAACAACCCTGCTTACATCATGATTCCAGACTTCCAGTCACCAGACTTCAAGAAGAAAAGCTTCTACAATGTGTGGTCTTAGTCACCACAGCCCAAGAACTTACTAGTAATGAAGATGGCTTTACAAGAGCTAGAACTGCAACTTGGAACCCATGGCTGATTTCGCCACACTGACGGCTTGAAGTTTAGATCCAGGTTCTTGGGTTCAAATCTGTTGACCAATTCAAAATAATATACAAGTCACTTGAAGAGGCGTGGCATGTGCTAGCCACAGGGTCCATCAGCTGGAACCCTCATTGTTCACACGTTTCCGAAAGAGAGATCTAGGCAATAATATGCATGATTTTAATTTACGTTCCCCTCACACATGAAAGCACAAGTTGAAGCAAACCAACTACCAGAAACCAAAATATTCAGAGATCAAAAAGTGGCATTTGATCACATCTGGTGTTATTTCATTTAATAGCTGAAGGGAAAAATGTTTTTAAAATGTATGACTTTCGTAGAGTCAGGAAGTTTCAGTCATAGGCCACTCATTGGAACTGGGTTATACAAACGCCTCCGTCTCCTTGCCCTTGGCCTGGTCCTCTTTCAAATGGCTCCTCATCATTTATCTTCAACTTGGAAAAGTAATGATGGATGCTTTAATTTCAAGTTAGAACAGTTTTTGTGTTTTGCCCTTTTTTTAAACATATCTATTCTCATCTTCATTTTGCAGAGCAGGATTTATTATTTTCATTTTATAGATGATAATGTTGACTTTAATGAGCTCTCATAATCTATTAAAGGAACAAAGCTCGACTTCACCGTCAAATCCTAAACTCAGCCCACTTTCTGCTGTGGAACAAAGGATTCTTGGGAGATAAATCTAGTTTGAGCACAGAATCAGAATATCAGATGTTGCTTTAACTTGCTGCTGTGATTTGAATGTGTTGGGCTGTAATCTCACACAGAGGCCTCAGAAACATGCCAAGTTAATCTAACTATGGTATTTAAAGTGAAGTCTTTGGGAGAGCAGCAGGATTAGACAAGATCTAAATGGGTCTCCCATTACTAAATTTTGTTGTATTTCTAAAAGACCGACCAGAACACACACGCGTGCGTGCGCGCGCACACACACACACACACACACACACACACACACACACACAGAGAGAGAGAGAGAGAGAGAGAGAGAGAGAGAGAGAGAGAGAGAGACTCTCACTCTATGACGTCTTCTGATACGAACGTTGGTTCTGGATCAGCCGTAGAGAAGGCCATCATCCATTTCAGTTCTTGAGTCTCTAGAACACAGTGAAGCAGAGGGTGGCAGGGGGGTGTTGGGGGGGAGGGGTGGTATAGGCACTCTTGCCACAGAGCATGAATAGAGGTGAGAGGACAGCTTGTGAAAGCTGAGGCTGCCCTTCCTCCATGTCAGTGGCAAAGAGTGAATGCAGCTCATCAGGCTTGGTAGTAAGTGTCTTTATGAGATGGGCCATCTAGCTAGACCCCTGGCTGAAGTTATTTCAAGGCAGTAAGAATGAATACATGGCGAGGCAAAGCCAAGAAAGGTCTGTGGACGTGCAAGACAATGTTCTGAGCCAACATGGAACAGTTCACAGTCATAGGAAAGACGCGGTAAGACGCTTTAAAGATGGGAGAATTAGCCAAGGATGGGGATGGAGGGGCCAGTACTGGTAATAATAAAAGACAGAGAACTTGAAAGAAGGATCTAGATGCTGATGAAAGCTGAGCATTATGAGATTCATCTCCGTCTTCCCTGGAAACAACGCAGCTCAGTTTTATTTCTATCCTCCATCCACACATAAGAGATTGTGAAACTTGTGACTGAATGAGCACATGCGCAAAAAAAACCTGAGTTTCAGTTTTTAAATGTTATGGCAAGTGAGCTGGACTTTTCAAACTACCAGCTTTGTTGTTTGCTTGCTTACTTTTGAGGAGAGTGTTATTTGTTGTTGTGGGTTATTTTATTTTTGGCTCTGCCATTAACTCTTCAGAGAATGTAGGAAAATTTCCAAATCTCTGAGGTGGGCCTCTATTTCCTTTTCTGTAGAAGATAAGGTTGCACAAAATAGATCAGAGATGACATACTTGTGGCAAGTGTGCTGCTGCCACTCCCAATTCTGATGTCCCTTCACAAACGTAGTCAACAGCCACACCTTCCTTGCTAAGTCTTTACACATTCTGGGAGTCTTTATCAACATGGTGCTTCGAGCCCATCATGATTCATTGACGCAGATGCCCAGCAGAAGAGCCAAATGGGTACTGCGCAGAGAATAAGACCCATCTTAGACCCAAGTCCCAGCTATGTCAGCTGCCATGAGGCATTGAGAAACCATTTAACCTCTGTGCCTCTTGGGCTCCTTTTCTGTTAAAATCTGAAAATGACCCCTTCTTACACAGCTCTTACAATGACCATCTGAGAGCACAGACATCAGGCTTTGGAAATGGCACCGGGTTGGGTGGGCACATCTGAACAATTCTTGCTCCTCTGGTCTCAGGGAAGTCTTGCACGGAGTGTATTCTGTGTAGATGGCTGCAGATGTTCAGAGGAAGGTAAACAGATGACTGGCCAGTTTTCTCTCCAGCTGTATTCAGAATGTGGAGCTTAGCCTTAAGCACAGGATTTGAAAGTGCACGTGGCAAAGTTAGCACATGACACAGGAATCCCGGATCTTTTCCTTGAGGTGTGAGCAAATTAGTTTAAAGCATTGTACCCAGTTTCTCTATAAAGTGGAGAATGCAATAAACTAAAGGGGGTACACTGAGGTCCTTAAAATGACACCTTAAAGCTTGGCACCTGGCAAGTGGCCATCAAAGGTTTACACAGGCGGGGCTGGGAAGGTCACATTATATAGTTTAGAATTTGTCCCAGGTAGGAACTTCTGCATCCCACAGAGCCTTGCAGAAGACTTGAAAACCTTTTCTAATCAGTTCCATGAGCTGTAAATTGAAGAAGCAAGCATCCCTGTCTTTCTGGCTTGGAATCCCCTAGAAAAACTGCAAAAAAGAAAACAAAACCAGGCCTGTGGGCTGGCAAGTGGTTTAAGCACTTGCTGTGCAAACATGAGGACCCAAGTTCAGATCCCCAGCATGGGAGCCTGAGTTAGGATCCCCAGCACACACGTAAAAGCATCTGATGGCAGCAAGATCCTGTCACCCAGCACCAAGTACTGAGGGTGGGACAGAAAGGCTGATAGATCCTGGAGGCTCACCAACCAGCCAGTCAAGCCCAAATGGTCAGCTCCAGGGTTACCGAGAGCCTGGAATAGTGTGCGTGGTGCATGCCTTTAGTCTCAGCACTTGATGGGTAGATCTCTGAGAGTTCAAGGTCAGCTTAGTCAGCATATCGAGTACCAGGTCAATTAGGAATACAAGGTGGGACCTTATATCATCATCATCATTATCATCATCATCATCACCATCATCATCATCATCGATGGAGATCAATAAAGAAACACCTAATATTTACCTCTGGCCTCCACATACACAGGACAAGCATACCCACATACGCATGTACACTCACATGTACAATATACACAGCAATAATAACAAAAAGGAAAGCTGGGCTGTAGCCCCAACATACTGTTCAGTAGCTTCTCTCCCATGTTCCTCAACAATAGATAGTCTACTGTGGCTGAAGTTGGCTCGGTTCAGAAGGTTTTCTGTATGCATTCTGAGTACTTGGTTAATTAAAGCATTTTAATAAAAAGGTGACTTCCCCATGGGTCCGTTAGAAAATTTTTCAGGCAGTCTTTTACTCAAAGATCACTACAGAGGGGAAAATGTTTCTCATATGGGTTAAGTCTCAGGCAAATAAAATTATCTTTTATCCTTTACGTCAACAAATAAGAAATTTCAGTGCCCAGAGAAGCTGGGAAACAAGGAGGACCCTAAGAGGGATGCATGGATCTCCCTGGGAAGAGGAAATAGATAAGACATCCTGGGTAAACTGAGGGCAAATGGAAGGGGGTATAGGGGATAGGAACATGAGGGATCAGGATGGTCAAGTTGGGGGCAGGATGGAGGAGGAAAGTAATGAAAGAGATATCTTGATAGAGGGGGCCATTATGGGATTAGGGAGTGTCAGGGAAACTCCCAGGAACCCACCCACAAGAATGACCCTGGTTAAGACTCCTGGCCATAGTGGAGGGGGTGCCTGAACTGGCCTTCTCCTGTAATCAGATTGGTGGCTACCCTACCTAATGGTCATCAGAGAGCATTCATCCAGTAACTGATGGAAGCAGATGCAGAGATCCACAGCCAAGCACTAGGCCGAGCTCTGGGAGTCCAATTGAAGGGAAGAAAGAGGGATTATATGAGCGGGGTGGGGGGTGGGGGTGGGGGGGTGGGGGGTGTCAAGGTCATTACACACAGAGACAGCTGACCTGAGTTTATGGGAGTTCACACACAGACTCTGGACAGACATCTAGGGAGCCAGCATGGAACTCACCTAGGCTCTCTTCATCTGGAGGACAGTTGTGTAGCTTGGTCTTTTGTGGGGTCCCTGCCAGTGGGACCAGGGCCTGACCCTGACTCATAAGCTAGCTCTTTTGAACCTATTTCCTATGGTTCAAGGCCTCACCTGTCCTTGATGCAGTGGGAGGTGCTTGGTCTTGGTCCTGCCTCAACTTTTGATATGCTGTGCTTTAATTCCCAAGGGAGACCTTACCCCTTCTGAACAGAGACAGTGGAAGAGTGGATGGGGGGGTGGTGGTAGAAGGAAGATGAGGAGAGGGAACATGAGGAGGGGGAGAAACTGTGGTTGGTATGCAAAATAAATTTTAAAAAAAGAAATGATTGGAAAAAAAATCTCAGTGTTCTAGAAGCTTTTTGGCTATAGCCACAGCAGGAAATAATAGAAATTTTTGACATTTTAGAACCTCTAGGTAGCCAATTTCTTTGGACATTCTTTCAAAAAGAGAGTGTGTCAGAGGGGGAAAAAAAAAAAAAAACCCTTTCAATAGTTTCATTGTTGTACCTGCTCTAATAATCCAAGGGGAGCTAGGAAGGCGGCTCCGCTTAGCGAAGTTATCATAACAGAGATAGGAATGCAAACTGATGTGGAATGGAACATTGACCGTATTACACCAAGAGGCAACAGCCAGCAGAAGCCGTTGCTTCTTTTATAAACAGGGCTCTGGCTTCGTCCCTTCCCTTCCTGACCCGGGGTGTCTGGATTTCAGTGGACCGTCGTCTCTGACAACCCCTGGTTTCCTTAGTTCTGGGCAGGATGCAAGCATTGCTCATCTACGGTGATCTCAGCCCTGACTGAAACCTCTGACCATATTTGGGCCTCTGTAATGCTCACTCCATCAACAGAAAATGCAGCTGAGCAGCAGCAGGCAGCAGGCAGCAGCCACAGCCAAAACGGAAAGCAAAAGAAGGAAGGCGAGACATGGAAAAAGATGAAAAAAGGGCAGACAGCCAGAGAGATAGAAATACACTGAGTCCCATTGGAGAGTCAAGAACACCCTACTCGGGGGTACAAAGGAAATGAGACCTCGAGACCACTACACAGATGGGGGTGGGGAGGCCAATTCAGACAGAAGGAGACTTGAGCCTAATATGTGCTTATCCATCCACATAGGTACATTGGTACGGAATATGTGGGTGTCCTCAACCCACTCCCACACCAAAAAATAAAAATAAATAGTAGGCACAAACCTAGGTAACGGCAGCCCCAGAAAGACCCGAACCTCCGTTGGCACAGACTATGGACAAGGTGATTTGGTTTGTATAGAACATGAGGCGTTAATGAGTTTGATTACATCAACATCTCTTGAAGTACAGAGGTCCTGTCTCACTTTCGCTGGGAATTTCAGGTCTCGAGTGACAAATTCTAAGCCGTACCCCAGCACTTCTGCTGCCTACCTGGTTGTATTCCTTTCTTTCTTTCTTTCTTTCTTTCTTTCTTTCTTTCTTTCTTTCTTTCTTTCTTTCTTTCTTTCTTTCTTTCTTTTTCTTTTTTTTTTTTTTTTTTTTTTTTTGACATTGTTGTTTCTTACTTTTTTTTTTTTTTTTTTAGCAGAACAGGGTTTGATTTTCTGGCATGTATTCTTTCCCTGGAATCATGCCCTGTAGTCCTCAAAGTGTCTAGCTATGAATCCCCTCAAGTTTGATTGCCTTGCCATTTTCTGATGCTGGAATGAGTTTGTTAGAGGAAAATTATAACATAACTCTCCCCCCAACACACACACACACACACACACACACACACACACACACACACACACACACACACACATGCTTCTGGTAAGAACCTCCAGTGTTGGGAAGTCCCCAAAAGGACACTGCAAGAAACTTCTGGGGTTTTGTCTCTTTCCTTATGATGCCGTATGACTTCCATGATCTATTTGTTATGATGCTGCCCTGATGTAAAATACTCATACAGCATAAATACCTCCTCACCATGATACCCCAGAACTCTTCAATCTGGAAATCTGGCCTAAGCTCCCTGCTTTAAATAAACCACAGACAGATTTTTCCAGGGGAAGATAGCAAGTTTCTATCCAGCTGGAACAGTCCTTTTTACTGTATTTATTCATTCTTACTATGCCTGGCTACATGGGTTTGGTAGATATTTTGATGCTGTATTGTTTGTTGTGCAAAAAAGTGCTACTAGAATCACACTTTCCAGTGTTGTCTTCTCTCTTTGTCCTGTGTATTGCTTTTTGCTTTGGATTTTATTCTCCTTGGTTTCTATGTATTTTAGTAGCATTTACGTGCTATCTTGTTCCAGCTCTTTTCCTTTTTCTATTTCTTTTTTTGACAAGAGTCCTACTCTGTAGCCCAGGCTTACCTCAAGTGTCATGGCTTCCTGCCCTATCTTCCTGAATGCTGGGATCACAGGCACAGCCACCATCAAGCCTGGCCTCAGTGTCATTCTGGCACAAGCATTATCTCTCATACATAGTACGTATTTGGGTTTTCATTGTTTTTCAGTAAATAAGAGTATTTCTTTGATGTTCTTAAGATAACTTGGTCTTCATTCTTTGCTTCCTCTTGATTTTTGTGGTAAGATACACATAAGATTTTTTGATTTTACCCTGTGTAAGTGTACAGTTTAGAACTGTAAAGTCATGGTACACAACTGTCACCACCACTCAGCTCCTTAATTTCCTGACACCTGGTAACACCAACCTCCATATTCCAACTCCACACTTCTCTTTTCCCTCAGCCTTTGAGTACCCTTTACTTTCTGACTCCATGGTTCTGCTTTAATCTAAGTGCCAAAGGTGAGAGAGATAATAAAGCGTTTGTCTTTGGGACATACTTCACTCAGCATGATGTTGTCAAGTTTCATTCATATTGTAGCATAAGCTGGAATAGCCTTCCTTCCCAAGACTGAATGGTATTTGATTGTATGTAAACACTATGCAATGCTTTACTGGTTATCTCTTGATGGACACTTGGCATGCTTCCACATGTTAACCTAGGCTGCCATAAACATGAGTGTATAAATATCTGTTCAAGGGGCTTGGCTCATCTGTTAAGAACAATGGCTGCTCTTGTAGAGGACCAGGGTTTGGTTCCAACACCCACATGTGACTCTCAGCAGTCTGTAACTCCAGCCCTAGGGTATTTGATACCTTCTTTTGTCCCTTTTGGCACCAGGCACAAACGCAAAGCACATATATTCATGCAGGCAAAGCACCCATGCAGATATAAAATAAATATTTCAAAAATAAATAAATATTAAACAAAACAAACATCTTTGCAAAATCCTGTTTTTAATCATCTTAGGTCGATGGACAGAGGTAGAATTATTAGTTCCTAAGATTAGCTGTCACTTAACTCATTCATGTTTCAAGATTATGAATGGATCTGTCTTATATTCCTTCCACTTAATTCATATATTTTAAATTTGTATTATTATTGGTGTGTGTGTGTTGTGGGCATGTGCTATTACACATGTGGAGATCAGTGTGTGTGTGTGTGTGTGTGTGTATGTGTGTGTGTTGTGCACATGTGCTATGGCATGTATGTGGAGGTCAGAGGGCAGTTCTTTGCAGTTGGCTCTCTTCTCTGCCTTTGGGTAGTTTCCATGGATCAAATGCAGGCAGTGGGCAGCTAGTCTTCTATGTGCGGGCCTATCTCACTGGCTGCTTTTGTTCACATATTATGTTCATGTATTTACTGGTATATTCAGTAAATATTCTTTTCACTCTCTTACTCTAGGAAACAGAGTCTGCAGATGAGTTTTGGTTGTAACCATGGTGATGCTAATGCCCAACCCAAGGGTACCTTTAGATACATTATCTGAAAAGAACCTGCCTTCAAGTCCACAAAGTCAGACTTTGACAAAGCTTTCTGATTAGCGACTGCCATTTGCACTAGGTAGGAGTCGGCTTGACTTTGAATCATAGCTTCTACCCCCACACTTACTTGCAGCATGGGTTTGAGTATTTAATTAGCCTCTGCACCTGCTAATGTCCTCATCCTAAGCTACTAGAGTGATTGAAGAGCTCGCTCACCTGGAGCAGGAAGCATTGCTCCCATGGGTCTAGGATCAGAGCAGGCTCTGAGCCATGTCTATAATGTATACACAATAATAACATGCATCTCCTTCGGTTTGTGGCTGCTTCCTTTTCAGAACTGGGGTCTGGTTGGTATGCAGAAGGCATGTGAGCTATGTAATCTGCTTGTCATCATGAGAGGAGGCAAGTGGCAGGTCACTGGTTGAAGCACATCCGGAGGCCTGTGGTGGGCCTTGGAATTCCTAGATAAGGAAGTGCTAAGCAGTCTGCAGGCTTCTGCTGCTGGCGGAGTGAGGAGAGGCAGAAGCTTGGTGTCTCTGAGGGCCACCAAATAAGGAAGGGCATCATTTTTCTCCACCTTATCTGTGTGCATGCCAGTGAGCAGAGCTACTTGCCTCATTCATGGGAGCATCCCCAAACATGGTTGGGAAGAGACCTAAGTGCTGCTCTGAGCTGAGAGGCACAGCAAGGAAGCAAACACTCCTTTGCTTTTTTAATATAACTTCAACCCTTTCCTTTCTTACCTTCTCCTGTTGACAAACGTCATTTGCCTAGAAAAGAGGACAGCTGTCCTTTCCCAAAGCTCCAGTGACCCTGCCCCACCCACTGTGACTGGTGCAGGTTGGTGATTTTGATCTGTTGCCAACCTAAACTGGCTCCCCAGGGAGCCATTTGGCAGTTTTCTTGCCAAGCATTCCTGTTCAGTGAGAGGGCATTTTTTTTCATCCCTGATAAACAACCCAGGCCTGACACAGCTAAGAGAGGTCCCTGCTCCTTGCTGCTCTACTTAGTCCCCAGCAGATCCCATCCCCAAGGCATCAGTGGCTCTGTGAATTCCTTTGCGAAACCCAAGATCCTTGTCCTCATAGGAGAGTAGAAATCCCCAAGGGGCTTCCGGCTCCCTCCTCCCTGAAAGATCAGCTGCTGGCACCAGGGGAGTCTGTGTTTGCAAACTTGCCTTTCTTGGATTCAGTTTAGAAAGCCCTTCAATGGGAGAGACAGGAAAACCATGCAGATCACACTTGCAGGTCTACAGAGGAAGTGGCAGGGGGTGGGGAGTAGTTAGAAGGATCTGATCCTAGTCACTATTAGAGGATGAACTCCATTTCCACTTCCCAGGAGGCCGGAAAGGCTCATGTGCCCTCCAAGTGCTGAGCTGGAGGATTAGAAGTGGGGGACACCAGATAATTAATTCCGTCATGTGGAGGCAGAGGCAGGCGGATCTCTGTGAGCTCAAGACCACCGTGGTCTACATAACTAGAGTCTGTCTGATAAAAAGGGAGGGCAGAAGAAAAGGAAATAGTAGCAAAGAGGTTGATTGTGTAGTTCCTACCTCCTCTGGTACCCTACTCTCTATCACCCTCCTTCCTGGGCATTTTATTTACAGTTTGGCAGTTTCTTAATATCTATTTCCCTAGGCTGGAGAGGTGGCTCTGTAGTTCAGAGTGCTTACTGACCTCTCAGAGGACCTGGGTTCCCTTTCCAGCACTTACATGGTAGCTCAGGACCACCTACAGCTCCAGTTTCAAGGGATCTAATGCCCTCTTCTGCATGCTGTGGCCCCTGAGGGCTAGTGGTCACATTTTCTCCTGAATGTAGAGTGGTTATCTGAGTCAGTGTATGCTGCCCTCAGTATATTCCCCCACACCATTTCCAGCCTCACTGAGTGACAAGAAAACGGTCATGGTGATGCTCTTCTGGTCTGATGTGTCTTTTCTCCTAATCCGCTGCAGCTGGCCTCACATGGAGAGCACAATGCCCAGAGGAGCCTGGTGCCGAGCACTGCTGTGGCTCCATGGAGCCTCTGAGAAAGCAACTGAAGAGCAGATGGGCTACTTCCTGGTTTGCCCCTTCCAATGATCTACGCAGGGACCGTCATCTCCGTAAACACTCCGTGCCTAGAAGATGCCATGACTGTTGAAGAGCTCAGTGTATGGAGAAGCTGATACTCCTGCTTCAGGGGACTTTAGTCTGAGTGTCCCTGTCTTACTAATTTTTTTTTTTTTTAAATTTTTGAAACATGTAGAAAGTTGAAAGAAAAGTTAAAGGAAAAGCATGGGCACCATCTTTGCGATTCTTTGATTGTTAGTGATTATATTTGTCTTAGATGCCATGTTCAAGTGCATTCACTCTGTTCCCACTTCTCTTTTTTTCTGGAAGTTTAGAGCAAGTACCTCACTCTTAAGTGCTCAGAATGCATCTTGGAGGAGTAAGAAGATTCCCCTTCATCACCAGCAAAGCCATTATCTTGCTCAAGAAAGACTCTCTTTGGCCTGAAGGCGATGGCATACCTTTAATCCCAGCAATCTTGAAGGCAGAGGCAGCTAGCTCTCTGAGTTCAAGGCCAGCCTAGTCTACAGAAGGAGTTCCAAGGGCAGCCAAGGACATACAGAGAAACCAAGTCTTAAAAAACAAACTAACTAAATAAATAAATACATAAAAATAAAAAAACAAAGAAAATAAAGCAAAAAGAAGCGCTCTCTGTAGTTCAACCATGCTATCAGTAATGACACCCATAGCTCTCATTGTCCTAAGAACACATTTTTATGACACGTGTGTTTAAGTGACAGGCTCTAGCTGAGCCTGGTTCTTTTTAGCCCAAATCTCTTTTGAAGAACTCAAGTTGTCTATCTGTCTCATGGAGTGTCCTTCAGTCGGCATTTGTCTGCATGTTGCCTCACTGTCAGATTTGGGTTAGACATTTTTTGCAAGGATTTTACACAAGTAATAGTTTATGCTTCTTGTCGCCATACTTTTAGAAATTCATTAATTTTGGGAACTGTGACAAAAGTAAGTTAACAAACACCCACTGAGTTGATAATCTGTCTCTGTATGACCTCTTCAGGAATCACCTGTTTCAAAACCTGAAATTAGGGGACTGGATGGCCTTTTTTACCTTCCAAAAAGCTAGAACTCAACAGGAGCAACCTTTGAAAAATATTTTGCTTCCATAGAGAGAGTGTTGTAGCTCTCACAAATTCCATTAGAACATGAGTTCTAATAGGGGGAAATGCTGAGAGATCAGAGAGAAGAAGGAGCAAGCCACAGCCACAGTTTCCCAGCAGAGAAGAGACCAAGTTCCTATTTCCTCCCACCTATATTCCTTTCTCTACCCAGCCATCTCACTTCCTGTCTGTCGGCATAGACCTCCAGACTTCTGTGATTATATTGGCAAGCTCCACCCATTGATCTTCAGACATGCTTTATTTGTACAAACAAGACAATCTCCACAGGAACTTCATTTGTTTCTTCTCTACCTCTGACTAACAAAAAATCATTGTAGAAAACACTCAATAAATTGTGGCTCATGGTGATATTCTTTCCTGGTGTTAGGTTGAGACAAACAGACTAACTGCCAAGATTTAGATTAGTCACAGAAACTTGTGTCACACACAGTTCTGATGTGTTAGAGGTCTTAGTCCTTGGTGTCTACCTGCCTGCCCCTGAGGATTTCAGAAGGCCTGGGAATAGACAATGCAGAAGAATTTATAGTGAAGATGGCTTGTGGCAGTCTCTGTTTTATTAGGAAACTCCAAACTGCACCAAGACACTTTTTTTCATCTTTTGCAATAATCTTTCTTGAAGTCAGAAATTGCATTTTGAAAACGATTTTCCCCTGCTTTAATAAATGGCTAAAAATGTGAAGATGGATTTTTTTTTCCTACGTTTGCAGTCACAGAAGCATTTATCTCTCATCCCAAGCAGACATCCTATGTAATTGGGTGTGTGAAATAATTCCAAAGTTGCATCAGAATCTTTTCAGAGTGTTGCTATGACGATTGGACTTCTTTTGAAAATATAATTTAAACAGAAAAAACCCAGCCTTGTTTCATTACCAATTCTCTACCATCCACAATAAACTTGGCCTTTCAAAAAGTGGAAAGGGAATAATTATGCAATCATATTTTAACTGATTCTTCTTGAAGTTGAAATAGATAGTAAAGTCAACCTTATTATGGCCTGAGAATGATGATTCTTATGATTTTTGTGTTTCTAAAACTATGGAAATTAGTAAAGAAGCCTAAACAATAACCTATTGTTTCGAGGAAATATGAATTTTTATAGAAAGTCACAGGCAACCTTTCTGACCCTTACCACAAAAGAAAGAGCTTTGACAGGCAGAGCAGAGATGATAAAGCAGAGGGTTGATCAAAATATCTAATTTGCAGTGTGGTGGTATACCAGTAATCCCAGCACTTGAGAGAATCAGACAGGGAGATCATGAGTTCAAGGCCAGTATGGGCCTCACAATAAATAAGACTTCTCCTTCCTCTCCTCCTCCTCCCCCTTTCTCCTCCTTCCTCTTTTTCTCTTCCTCTTTCTCCAATCTTTGGGGTACTTTGTAAACCTGGGAAGACAAACATACTCAAAGTAATCACTATGTTTGGTTTTGTTTGGGCCCCAGCTTGATGTTGATATTTTAATTGATATCAATAGAAGGTGTGACATTTACAAAAAGAAAAAACAAAACAAAACAAAAACCTTGGATTGGAGGGGTATGGCTATGCTATTTTACTGGGCTGGTGAAAGGGGTAAACTAATAAAGGGACCAGATGTCACTCAGGCCCCTGCTTTAGCAGCCATGGCAGGCTACAGAAAAGCCATGTAGGCCTCTGACTCAGCACATGACACAAAGAAACTCCAGATCCCCTGGCCTCCTGGAGCCTAGGACCAAAATTAAACACAAAGAAACTCCATACCACTCCCTAGCCTTCTAGATGCTTGGTTCCTGGGAACTGTTTGGTCACAAAAGAAACTCCAGGGGAGACCAAAGCCTCCCCTGTGGTCTCCAGGATACAATTCTGAAATTATTGATATCTATGAAAAATAGGCCACCTGCAAATAACAAGACAAAGCCATAGAAACCACAGAATGTTCCCTCTCAGCAACGGCCAATGAAAATAATTGGTAGACAGGTAGTTCATGCCAAAATATGACTGAAAAAGTCCTCCAATTGTTCCCCAAATGTCAACCAATCAGAAACCAACCTATTGATGTAATCCTGTGAGTTTTGCCTTTAAAAACCTGACAGTTGACAGGGAACTCATTTCCTCTGGTGGCTGCTATGTCAGGTCCTTGTCATGGTTGGATGAACAATAAACCTTATGTATTTACATCAGTGGGTCTGTCTCTCCCTGGTGGTTTCTGGGGATCTTCACGACTTTGGCACAATAACCATGCTTCTTTTTTGAGGCTTTGGAGAATCAGTGTTGTGGTCTATCTATACATTGGGTTGCAGTTATGGGTATTTATTTCCAGTTTTTTTATTCTGTGATTTTCAACATTTCAATTAAATTTTAGGCCCTGTGGTGGTTTGTATAAAAAGGTCCCCATAGGCCCATTGGGAGTGGGACTATTAGGAGGTATGGCCTTGTTGGAGGAAGTATGTCACTAGGGGTGGGCTTTAAGGTCTCAGATGTTCAAGCCATACCCAGTGTGGTAGACTCTCCAGCACCATGTCTGCCTGTGTACCACCATGTTTTCCACCATGATGGCAATGAACTAAACCTGAACTGTAAGCCAGACCCAATTAAGTCTTGTTCCTTTCTAGGAGTTGCTATGGCATTGTGTCCTCGCGCAGCAATAAAACCTAAGATAGAAGTTGGTAACAGGAGTGGGGTATTGCTGTGATAAGCTTGATTTTATGCTTTTGTTTGGAGGATATAGACTTTGGGACTTTTCAGATTAGAAAAAGCAATTGAGTGCTTTAAGTGGGGTTAATGGGCCATCCTAGTAGGAACATGGAAGGCAGTGTGCTGAGGGTGACTTGAACTGTGAGGGGCTGGCTCAAGAGGTTTCAGAGGGAAGAATATTTGTATGTGACTTAGAGACCATTCTTGTGATGTTTTGACTAAGAATATGGATAATTTTTGCCTTCATCTGTCAGTGGCTAAAATGTAGTTTTGGACTAATGACATTGGCAGAAAAAAAAAAAATCTCAAAACAGTTTAGTATTGACTCTGTCATGTGGCTATTAATGCTCACTCTTATGCAGACCTAAAGAAGGAGCAAGCTGAGCAAGAAAAAAAAAAAAACACAAAATGTACATCTTAAGGAAGAAATGGGCACCAAGAAGTAGACTAGGGCTAAGTCCTGTGTTCAAGGAGATAAGAAGATTAAAGAAAAGCCTGATGTTAAATGTAAAGAGGGAGTGGTGACCTCAGGGCAAGATCATACCCAGCTAAATTTCCAACTTGTGAAAAGGAGGTAAAGAAAAGTTTGGGGCTGGGTGCAGTGGTACATACCTTTAGTTCCTGCACTCAGGTAGCTGGGGCAGGCAGTTTTAAGAGTTCAAGGCCAGCCTGGTCTACAGAGAACGTTCTAGAACAACCAAACTATGCAGTGAAGGAAACCATTGAAAATGAAGCTGGTGAAGATGTAAGTGAAAGAGGGCCACATTCCAGCCCCAGAAAGCAGTAGAACTTGTCAGCTTCAGCCTCATGGTTCTGACTTTAGAATCAAGGATACAAGAAGGGGATTATGGAATCTCCTTCTGCAGCTAAGGAAAGTCACTGAGGTCATGCATGTGTTAAGGGTGTCACTGCATGGAGGCCTAGAGAGGTCATTGCATGAAGCTATGAAGGGGAAGCCTGGAGTGCTTCCAGAAACCCATTGTTGGAGATGCCAGAGCCATGGGATACCTGCTGAGGAAAGCTGGTAAACGGGAGTAGAACTGGTACAAGAGAGGGAAGTGTGTTAAAGTCTACAAAGCTGAAAGGCGTTGGAGATCTGAAGAGCGCTTTGACATCAGACATGGAGATAAAGAGCGTAAAGCCAACATGGAGAAGCAAGGTTCCTTGTCTAACCACACACACGCATGCACGCGCGTGCGCGCGCACACACACACCATAACTTCTGCATTCATTCATTCACCTTGACTTGGGGCAGATGAAGTGTGTTACAGCTGTTGTTCTTTTTTTTACAGTTATAAGCTATAGGTTAAAGTTGGGGAAAGGTGGAGAAAGGGGCAGGGTGGTGTCTCACATGGGGGTCCCAAAGTAAGGGACTTCGCGGAAGAGCATAGCAGGTGAGGATGACTTGACCGAGGGCGAGGGAATAATAACACGCCAGGCAGACAGAGCTTAAGTGAAGTTTATTTAGAAGGGGGAATGAGGGAAAAGGGAAAAGAGACATAGAGACACCGGGAACAGAAAAGAAGAAGAGGAGAGAGAGAGAGACCCACAGACAGAGAGAGGTGAGGAGAAAAGCCAGAAAGACAGCAAGGAGCCAAAGAAAGCAAAGAGAAGAGTAAGTGGGCAGGGGCCTGTCTTCTAAAGGGGTCCTTGGAACCCTGGGCTGACCAGAGTACTGCCTGGGTGCATTCTGCCAGGTGACAGGGGCAGGCCAGCATAATGCCTGAATCCTTACAACAGTGAAATTTCCCTTAAATAGTTCCACAAAACCCCACAAGGACAGAGGAGTCTGTTTCTTGTGAGGGGTAAAGTATCTGAACACAGTAGAGTCAAATAAATATTAGATGAGTAATTTTCCTTTTATTTCCCCCTCCCTTCTTCCCTCCCTTCTTCCCTTCCTTCCTACTCCCCTTATCCTAGTGCTGGGAATCAGACCTAGGAACTAGGCCACGGTGGACTGGACATATGAGAACTTTACCACCAAGCTATATCCTCAGCCTGGAATGAATTAATTTTATTAACTTGTTTGTTTCCCATGGATTTCATCATAACAGTTATTAATAATCAAATTCTTAGATCAAAGTCAGGACAGCTCTGGACTGTCTAGTACAACTTAAAAGGAATATCCATATGTAAATCTGCATCCTGGAGTGATGTTCTCAAAATTGAGTGGAAATTAGAACCAGGTGGAAAGTTTTTTTTTTTTTTTTTTTTTCTTGAGACAAGGTTTCTCTTTGGAGCCTGTCCTGGCACTCACTCTGTAGACCAGGCTGGCCTCAGACTCACATAGATCTGCCTGTCTCTGCCTCCTGAGTGCTGGGATTAAAAGAATGCACCACCAGAAAGTTTTCTTAAACCCCAATATTTGTTCTTAAGGGCAGAGATTGTATTGTGTGTATCTGGAATCATGGGTGTAAGTTTTCATCTGTTTGTTTTTTAAGCTTCATGGCCCTCTAAGATATGCAAGTCCTCAGTCCTCAGAGCTACCACACTAGGAAATGCTAATTTGCATCTCTGGGGCTCTAACTGGGAGGATGCACTCTTTAGGGTTTGTTAGCATTTGGAGGATTATAATGAAGTGTTACCCTACAGAGTCCTCAGCCATAAGCATTTACCCTTGACTTTCTTTACTACTAGGGGATTACCTGTCAATTACCATGAAAAATGATGCAATTTATTTCACACTAAAAGTAGAATTCAAGCTATGTGGTTTGGCTGGAAATGAATTTAAGAATCTCACTGGAGTTCAGCTAAATATTTATTTAGCCCAATGGCTTGCCTAGCATTTGTCTATGCCTTTGAAGTCTCAGGCTCTCAGTCAGATCTTGAATGTTAGCTGAAGTCAATTGCTAGAATGGAATTATCTGCCTTTGCCTCAAGTAAACTTTTCACATGGGACATTGTCCCTTGGTTAGACTTCCTTGACTCTAGTGTCTGTATATCTGTTGCCCTTGGCTGAGATGAGTTAATGTGAACAGCAGAACTGACAGGAAGGTGCTTTTTTCACTCTTATACATGGCCTATTGTCAGGCTGAGAGATTAGGAGCCAGATAGACTCCCTGGTGGGTAGACAGATAGGGAGAGGGTCCATGGTTAGGTAAGAAAGATGAAGAATTTCCAAGGTGGCTAACTTCTTCCTTAACCTCCTGACTTGAGACAAAAGCCTGGTAACTTTTGTCTCAGGCCAGCAGGCTCCCTGCTGATGGATTGACTCGACAAGTTCAAGGTTGGATTATGATAAATCACATAACAGTGGCAGACCAACCATTCTGCCTGTCTTCAAGCTGATGAACCCTAAATTAAGTGTTTGTTTATCCTTAGGAAATGCCTTACTGTTAATTTTGTCTGTGATAAGAATTCTCTAACACTGCCTTTGTGCCTCAGGATTTCCCTGCCATTCAATTCTTTAACTGGCAGAGAAAAACGAACCCAGTCAAGAACCCTAGACTGGGTCATCATTTCTAGACTGTATCATTTTAGAGGCTTGTCTGGGATTTCTTTTGTAGATTGTATCAAGGTGTCTGAGATTAGACTTCCAGCTTTTACCTACCTAGTGTCAGGAGGCCTCTAGTATTCTGAACAGTAACTCTCTGCCACTCAAGTCAGTCCTATTCAGAGCCCAGCGTAGAAGCATTTCATTTTTGTCCCTTAACAGTGGATGCCAAAACACTGCTCAAATGTTCTCAGCATACTTTTATGCTGTTCATACATGGATGGTTCAATTCCTGGTTGGCAGGTGAGGAGAAACAACCTTAAAGCTTGTTTGCTTGCTTCCTTGACTTCCCTTTGGCATTTTCCAGTGAGTCATCTTTGGCTGTAAGGACACTTGGATTCCGGGCATTTGTCTGAGCCAAGGAAGGTGAGCAAGAGCTGGGACCAGGAGGCTATTCAGGGGTTGGCAAAGAAGCAAGTGTAAGTGCAACAGTGGAACAAGATGTCTTCCAAGTCAGAATCTGGCCAGTCCTTGGGGCTCCTCTTTTAGTGTTGAGTTAGGTTTTTTAAGGTCAAGGAATGTTAATAACAATAAAATTTGATGTGCTTTATAAAACGCCTTCAGTTATAGCAAATAAAAGCAACCATTGTGAAAAATGCCTTGCTCATAAATAGGAGAGAAGTCAAATAAGATATGCATTTCATATGTTTAAATCATCCAGCTCCTTAAAATAATGAGGTAGATTTGTTTGTGCTGGTAGAGAATGATCTCTAAGGCCTATTAATAAGTGGAAAAGTCATACATCAAATTAACACTCAGTAAGTGCTCAAGAGACAAACATTCTCCATGTTATTGATCTTTAAAAATGATGTGCATGTTACCCATGCAATTAAAAATAGAGCCAGATGTATGAAAATGAAATATTTTGTATCTGCAGAAAGACAAAATTAGCCTTGTAGTTGAACTATAGCACCTGAGCCTAGGTGGGGTCTGGGTACCAGTAGTGAATACTTCTCTGCCTCACATATGTTCTTGCTCTAGAGAGGATTATGATTCTGACCATCTGTCATTTCATGCATTAAAGCATAAATCCAAGAAGACAGCAAAGCTTGCACAGTCCCACCAACTGAGCTCTGGAGTCATTCTCTTGCTGGTTCTCATCAAAGATGCTTGCTATTGCATTGCTAAATGATTGGAGATTCAACTAAGAGATTTGCTGCTTTAATCTATCTTGGCAAAGAAGGTTATGCCCAGAGGCTGTGATAAAGTCAAACATACAAACCTCTGAGTTTATCTGCCATGTGAACTTTCATAGGAAGAAAGAGCCTTAAAATCAAGTGAGTTTTCTTTCCAGTTGAGAAGTTTTGCCCTCGATTTTGATTAATAAAAATGATTTAAAATACAATTTTTCCTTATCTGTTATTAGGGACCTACATGCATCTAGACTCAAAAAAATAAAATAAAATAAAATCCACACTTAGGATTGAAGCACAGCTCAGTGGTACAGCACTTAACATAGATAGGCATGCCCGAGGCCTTGTGTTCATGCCCAGCACACACACACACACACACACACACACACACACACACACACACACACCAGAGTAAACAATCCAAAGAGGATCCTCTCATGTTTAGTAATGACAAACCTAAACCACTGGGGGCAAGTCTGCCTGTCAGTAGCTTTGCCAGCCATGAAAGCTTCCTAGTTCTTCACCTTTGTGAATTCTGCTCATTCCAATGCCCCTTCAAGCCCAACCTCTACAAAGTGTTCACTGGGATTTCCTGGAGCTTCTCCTTCAGGATCAGCCTGATTCTAGGGAAACCACCTGAGTGGAGAGAGGATGGTAAACCTTCATCCTGATTTTGCATTCTCGGAAGTGACATGCTCACAGAAACCTTTCAGTCAGGCTTGTTTGGGCTCTGGGTAAATCTGAGTAGGAACCATGTCAGGACACTTGATCTGGTCTCACAATTTTCTGCTTCTCATGGGTGGAATTATGAGAGCCTCACCATCTGGCTATGCATTAAACACTAGCAAGCTGCCTAGTGTCTCTGTGCCCCAGTGTCCTCTCTGTAAAACTAGATCCCTGGCTTTGCTTGAGCTTGGAAGATGCAAAGAGCTCTGGGATTCAAGACTGCTCAACACCCCAGAGGCATTCTTCAAGGGGAAGCTCACACGCTCCCCTTAGTTCTGAGCCAGGTCTGAACATAAGGCCACAAGAATGAAAAAAGCAATATAGCTGCTTCTGACTGCAAGTGACCAAAGGAGGTGGTGTTAACCATGAGAAAGAAGAGAGCTATTGTTGTCCTTTGATAGCCTCTCTCAGGGTAGAACATTAAGAGAGGTGACCCCATGAAATACAAGGTATTAGTCAGTGTGTTAGTTTTCAGGACAATGTCTCATTCTGAAGGTTCTAGAAACAATTTATTGAATGAATATTTTCAGCTGTAGGGGTGAGAATAGCAACCATGCTCACTGAACGGTGGATTTGAGGAGGAACAGACATAAAAGGTCTAACAGCAAACATAACCCACTAATTAACACTTCCCTCCAATACTAACATCTCCTTTCATTCTTCCTTCCCTTTCATAAAAAAAGTCTTGCAAGTGACTTTGAAGATATAATCTTTCCCTTGAACTATAAAAAGACTTAAATATTTTTATTTTTCATAATATAACACCTCCGTGATGAGAAGTCAGAAACAACCATTTTTGCCTCTCTCAGGAGCAAAGCTTGTGGCTTTCTTGTTTCAGGGTGAGAGATGGAACACAATAGTCTCTTGTATCTAGGCAGATGCTCTATCATTAGCCCACAAGTCTCCAGCTTCAAATCTGCATTTTCCTCAGGCTTACTCAAGCTTTCCCCACAGCATTTGAAAACTTTATCTCCATGACAGCATCAAGGTTGTGCTTCTGCTAATAACTGGCCTCATACCTGTCTCTGGACCACACTGATCCATTTTGAGGGAAACACTCTTGATTAGCCTTCAGTTTTAGAACACAGTAAGCATGCCATGTGCTAATTATGGCCGGTGACACCATAAAATAAAAGTGCATTACTGAATGCTTTCAATTTCTTGTAATGATGGTAAGGTGGCATGTCATGGGGCCATTTTAGCCCCAGACATCACTCCAGAGAATTCCAAACAGATATAGACAAGTGCCACCAAGACCCACCTCCTTCCTCTTGGGCTGTTTATCCACAGGAATAGGATGTCCTGAAGCAACACTTCCCCCCAACTGGAGTGCTGATAAGTCCACTTATCAGAAAGATATCGTATTCCTGTGAGTGTGATGCACAGTGCTTGCATTTTCTTGATAGGCTAGTCATATGAAAGCTGGCAAAGAAGGGAAAAGAGCAGCAATGTGGTGCAATATTAACAGACAGCTGTCCCTGGCTTCCCGATAAGTAGGATGACTCGCATTGCTGAGCTGTGTGGTCACTGCCAAAGGAATGGCCCTCTCACATTTCTTCCTGATTCGCACACACTGTGGCCAGCTTGTCATCTCCTCCCTCTTGGGCTTCCCAGACACTGAGTCTGGAATGAAAATTCACCTGCCTCTGAGTTGGCAATCGGTGGGGGCGGGGCAGGGGTGATACTTGACTTCCCAGGTTGGAAGATTATCTCACCCAGCCCTAACTATATAACCAGCTGGTGTGGAGGGACTCCGCAGAGCCAACTCCAGGGGTTCATCCACGAGAGAGGAGAACATAGACCCACCGCTGCCAATATGATGGTGCTGAGGGTAGAAGAACTGGTATGTAAGACATCTTCTCACCTGGCAATACCTGCCTCATCTTGGCTTTGATTCGAAAGTTCAGATGCCCTTTCCTTTTCAGGCACAATGTAAGGGAAGCCTGTAAATGTCAAGTGTGGGGCAGGGTTTGTTTATGTGATCAAACAAGAGAAAGTGGTGGTGGTGGGGGGAGCTGACTGCAATGCATTTTCTGCATATTTCTTCTTTATTGTCCTCTCCTTGGGTTTCATTACTATGATATGCAATAATGTAGTCATCATGGCTTGAGGTACAAATTTTCCTGCAGAAATAATTGTCTGGGAACTTTACAACTCAAGGCTGAAATGAAAGATTTGAAAAGTAGGTGAATTTAGTTAGTGAATTTCCTAAGAGAAAGTAGGTCGTGTGGCTAAAAGTGAATTTATGTGTGTCAACCTGATACACACCTCGTCTTCGTCTTGAGAGATTTAGACAGGACCCGAAGGTCATCCTGGGAGATCTGTAGTGACGCCTCTGACAGTGCACTGCCTGAATGTGTCCGTCATCAGGGAGGAAGGACTGAGGGCCTCCTGCAGCGTCTCTTGTGGAGAGTGAGCCTAAGATGGGCAGACTGGTTCTGATGTCACCATCCTCCTCACATGTAGGTGACAGGCAAGAAGAACAGCAGTGGGGTTGCAGGGGAATTCCTTCCTGGGGAGTTCAGAGCTGGCGAATATGAAGCTGCCATTGCTTTGGAGAAACAAGAGGATTTGAAGACACTTCCAGTCCACCACGTGAACCCAGAGGAGCAACAATGGAAAAGCGAGAAACAGCGAGAGGCAGAGGTAAGGGCCTTCCTTAGAATCTACTAGTGGGACACTGGGGTGTGGAGATCCCTGGAAGAAGATGGGAAGAGAGAAGGAAAATAAATAAACTGTTCTAAGGATGGCTCTTCACCAAATTTGAACCCACAAAGATGCAAAGAGGTAGTATACATTGAAATAATTGGGGAAATGATTCTGAGTTGAGACCATGACCTCTGGATTCTGAATCAATGATTTTATGTGCTATGTTTTGGTCAAAAGACAGAAAGACAATCATAATTAGGGAAACCCCAATGGGGCACACTGTTTACTTAATGTCAAGGTGAGATTTCTTCTTTTTGATAACATTAGTTGTCATGGATCATAGTCAGAATAAGTTTGCTATACTTATTGACATTAATTTTTGTTGACGTTTTTATTGAAGTTTATAGCTCACTAACATAATAACAAGTGCACCAGTTGGCAGTGGTCTCTGTGTCTGAGACTCTGAGTAGTGGGGACCACTTGAGAGAGAATGCATCGATATCTGAGACCTTAATATGCATTTTCTTTCCTAGCTAAAACATACTTTAGTTTTTGAGAGTGAGAAAACAAATTCTATAGAAATCTGGGGCTTATGGTACTAATTACAAAATGATCACTGAGAAACTCCTTTGTGCCTCCATCCAATTAGTCAAGAGCTAGCTCTATAAGCACAGAAAGCAAATAAGACAGATTAAAATTTGACCCCAGATACTTTAATGAAAAAAAAAATCACTGAAGTCAGACATTTACCTAAAAGTGTTTTAAATTTCCTTTATGAGCAAACCATTCACACACTTCCCTTAAACACTGCAGGTGTTGTTTATACACTACAGTTAGAACTCACCATATCTTTAAATATTAGAACTCACCATATTTTTAAATATCTGATGTCTTCTCTCTCTCTCTCTCTCTCTCTCTCTCTCTCTCTCTCTCTCTCTCTCTTCCTCTCTTTCTCTCTCTAGCTTAAAAAGAAAAAACTAGGACAAAGATCAAAGCTTGAAAACTTAGAAGACCTTGAAATAATTGTTCAACTGAAGAAAAGAAAAAAATACAAGAAAACGAAAGTTGCAGTTGTGAAGGAACCAGAACCTGAAATTATTGTAAGGACTGTTTGGTTTCTAGTACTGTACAACCATGTGGGTTGCAGGGGTGAGTGCTGTGGAGGGGAGACCCTTTTCTTCCTTTCTCCTCAATCTCTCTCTTCTTTGCTCTCAACTTTCCCCTCCATTTCTTTACCACCCTCCCGTTCCTTCTCCTCTCCTTCTCTCTCTCCGTCTCCCTCCCTAACCACCTCTCATTTCTTCCTCTCTTCCTCATTTTAGGCTGAACCTGTGGATGTGCCGAGGTTTCTCAAAGCTGCGCTGGAGAACAAACTGCCAGTTGTAGAGAAATTCCTGTCCGACAAGAACAGCCCTGATGTCTGCGATGAGGTAAGGCTCACCCATGACTTCCTGGAGGCAGGCAAACACAGTCTTCCACTTAAAAGGTTCTCCAGCTGTTGCTACATCTGCCAGGAGCATAAAAATAACTGCATTTTTCTCCCCTACTCCACAACCCCCAAATACTAGATTAGTATGATAGATTGCATGGAGTTTTTCTGTTCTCATATGATTCTGCCTGTCTTATATGAAGACAGTGTCTTTAACTTCTTAGATCCTTTGGATAGACTTCCAGGCCAAAACATATCTTTGGGAGAAAGGTATTAATAGCAGTTTTTTTTTTTTTTTTTTTTTTTTTCATCAGACCCAGCGTTAGAAGGGGAAGGTGGAATTCCCAGTCACTACCTGATTGGGAGCAGCTCCTGTGCGTTGACTTAGTAGCCATGTATCTGTAAGCACAGTCTGGTTCATTCCATTAGTCTACTGGCTCATTAATACAAAGCCAACTTGTCAGAAGTCACAACTTTGTATTGCTTCTCTCGAGAACTGATCCGGCGGCTCTCACCAAAGCTGAAGTTTCCTTTCTTTGAAAAACGGAATTGAATGGTTTTTGATATCCATTCTGGATAGAAGAAAACCATCTGCTGTATTTGGCATGTGCACAAAAAGGGACCTTTCAGCATCGAGATGGGTTTTTAGGTTTGAAGTCCACATCCGCCGCCCTTGGCCTTTAGCACTTAGGAAGAGCCTAGGACAGGAAGCTCAGGTTCTAGCTGCCAGATAATTATTCTAATCCTGCAATTTCAGTGAGCTCTGGCATTCTGATTCATAAAACAATCCTGGCCTTTCTATCACTTAGGTCATCATAGTCCCAGCTTTATAGCTCTTAAAGGATTATATGCATTTTTATATGCACCACTATCTCTTGTTTTAATCTTTGACAGTATAAACGGACCGCTCTCCATAGAGCATGCCTAGAAGGACACTTGGCAATTGTGGAAAAGTTAATGGAGGCTGGAGCCCAGATTGAATTCCGTGATATGGTAAATATATTTCTTTGCTTGGAAATGAGCCAAAATAAGCAGACTATCCGAAAAAAGCTCAGGAAAACGCACAACGAAAAACTGGCCCAATTGGATTGCAAATTGATCTGAAAAGGAGGGGAGTGTTGCAGAGGAGAAGGAAGGGAAAGTTGTTGGGCAGAATTCAGTAACCTCACCAGAGACTTTGGGTCATTATCAAGTCAGTAGCATTCCTGGCCTTTCAACACCACTCTCCTTCCATCAGACAGCAGAGCCTGCTCCTGGCCCCTCGGCTGCCAGCAACGCATGAGAATTTCCTAGCTACATACTTTATATGATGGATGCCAATTGCCACCGATGAGATTTGGAGTCAGGCTGCATGCTAAATGAATCTGGTCTCAGGAAAGTGGCTGCTATTCAGACCCTAACAATCAGCTGCTGCGATTTCCATAAAGACCAGTATACAATGTAATTTATACCCTGAAGATTGAACTGGAAAATGCTTCATTTATGTATATGCAGCTCAATTTGACATTATGGTAAAATGGAAAAGGAAAAAAAAATTCCAAAGAGCCTAGCCTGAATTAAATCAAAGGTCAAAATATTGAAAAAAAAATTAAGAACCAATGATAATAAAGTTTGGATGAAGAGATGCCCAAATCTCCAAATTTGGAATCTGAAAGTCCAGAGATGTACGGAGCAAAGCAGAGAGGTGGCAATTTCTTCAACTTGATTGACAGCTGAGGTGCCTAGGCTGTGCTAGTATAAACAGCAGCACAGAGCCAGCAGGAGATGGCCGGAGAAAGACAGGGAGATGGGATGAGGGTTAGATCCAGACCGAGATATTCTGGAATGTAATCAGACATATTAAAGTCCTCCTAACTACAAACCCAGCCACTCACTCACAGTTTAGTTGAGCTATTTAGCAAGAAACTCGGAAGTGGTTCTCAAGGCCAATAGTACCAAGAACTATCCCTTGCCCATAGTCCCAGAGCCTTTGAAACTAAAGAACAAGCCCAAGCCCCAACAAGATTTTCTTTCACACTGTCTTGTCTTGTGTTTTTTTTTTTTTTCTTTTCCAATTAGCTTGAATCCACGGCCATCCACTGGGCATGTCGTGGAGGAAACCTGGACGTCCTGAAACTGTTGTTGAACAAAGGCGCCAAAATTAATGCACGAGACAAGGTATTTCCCTGCCCTTCCTTAGGCTTTGCTTCCTGCCTGCCCACGGAGGTCCTGTCAGTCCTTATTCTGTGGACACCTCAGCCGCACCATCCCATTTGCACGTGCCTTGAGGCCTAGACAGTGTCTGTTCTCATCCTTTTCCGTTTTCTAACATTTTAGCTGCTCAGCACAGCGCTGCATGTGGCGGTGAGGACTGGTCACTACGAATGCGCAGAGCACCTCATCGCCTGCGAGGCAGATCTCAATGCCAAGGACAGGGTGAGTAGCTGACAAGGCTGAGTCACAATGAGCTTATTTGAAATCATTCAGGCAAGCTGGGGTACCCCAGCAGGACCCACTTCCTGGCTTCACACTTAGCGTATCTGCTTACCCTGCTTCTAGGAAGGAGATACCCCACTGCACGATGCTGTGAGGCTGAATCGCTATAAGATGATTCGGCTCTTAATGACCTTCGGGGCGGACCTCAACGTCAAGAACTGTGTAAGTAGTCAAAGCCAAGGTACCACTGGTACTTTCAAATTCTCAGATATTTGAAAGTATTATTCCCATGCTAGTAATTTTTGAGGTACCCTGGTAGTCCAAATGTGTCTGTTTCTATAAGGCCAGGGTGAGACTTGGCAAGGACTCAGGTCACAGAATCAGACATAGGGAAACTAGAACTTCTGCTCTGACCTTGGAGCCTAATAGGTCTTTGAAAGATTAGTCTTGAAGAAAAGATGGCCAAAAGTGTCACCTTTAAAATATACATTGTGGGGCTGGAGAGATGGCTCGATGGTTAAGAGCACTAGCTGCTCTTCCAGAGGACCTGAGTTCAATCCCCTGCAACCACATGGTGGCTCACAACCAACTATAATGGGATCCAATGCCCTCTTCTGGCTTGCAGGTGTGCATACAGCAGACAAAGCACACACACCCACACCCACACATACATACATATATATATATATATATATATTATATATATAGTGCATAAATAAACAAATCTTTAAAAGATAAAAATAAGAACCACATTGAATGATTCCAACTTGCCCTGGTCATTCCTGGCTGAGTAGAGCCTGGAGTAGGAAAGAATGGATACACCCACCTTTCTGGAAATAGCTCCAAATTACAGAGACTGAAACTAATCAATATCCAATCTGGGGAATTCCAAATAGTCCTTTTTTTCTTACAACATTGTAAAATGTTGCCAGTTTTTCAGGGTCACCATGCTTTTCTGATTCTTTTTGAAAGAAACTACCATTCAGTCGTCACTTTACATGCATGTGTCTTGAAATAATTTCCTACGTTAGGTCCCAAGAATTCCTACATAAGTACATATGTACACAAGTATATTTGTACATGGGGAATGTAAGCAGCTTACTCTTGTGACTACAATCTCCAGACAAGCATCATCTACCCTAACTTAAAGAAGGTCTGTAGGAGGAATAGGGAGAAATCACCAAAGAAATGCTCTTGGGGATTTTGGAGAATCATTACAAAAGAGGAAAGGTCTTCTTGAGGCAGACGACCACATCCTCCTCTTGTGTTACTAAGAGGCTGAAGGATAATTAAAAAGGGAGCTGAGTGTGCCCCACATTCCAGCACTTGGAAGAAGCTTTTAGGCTCAAGACTAGCTTGGGCTACATGGAGTGGGAATATGACAAGAAGAAACAATGGTGATTAGTGGTTAGCTGGAGCCTTCTTGGCTTGAAACAAGTTAGCAGTAGGGTCCCCTGTGCTAGGTACTGGGATTGGTGTCACCCAAAATTTTCTCTCTTTAAAAATGAGCTGAAAGTACAATCAAGTCTATCTTCAAAGATGCAGAAGATAAAGGTTTATTTACTTATTTTTACAAGCCATGAAAGACTACAAGCAGAAATGAATGGGATGCATATAGTCACCAGGTAGGTCACATAAATGACACCAGTGAGTGGCTACTAGGATCTATGCTGTGTCTGTGCAGATGGTGGCTCTTCTCCAATCCAGTTCCTCGAAACACTGTGGAATTAGGAGTCTTTCCTGATTTTTTTTTTTTTTTTTGTAAAAGTCATAAATCCATATAGAAAATCTCTTGATTCTTCCTTCCCCCTCCAACCTGGGAAAAACCAGGTCTCTGACTGATTAACATATCAAAGCTGCCAGTCTACAACCTCTGGGATCAGGAGTACTACTGAGCTGAATACAGATAGTAACAGGACTTCTCCTATCTAAAGAGATGTGTAAGCATCTTGAGACATGTGCATAAGGGAGATCAAATTTGGGAATGAAAACATTATTTATTTACATGTCACTGACATCAATTTCAAAGAAACTAAAGTTTTTGGTGAAAATTCTGAGAAGTTGTGAGGAACCCACAGAGCAGTCAGCAGCCAGACAGCAACTGCCTGGCTACCTATGGCCTGGTGGCAGTATACTTACCACATAAGAGGCATTAAATAATGCCTCCTCTGAGTCCTTCGGCAAGGTTCTAGAAATACCTATATACATGTTTTAATTTCACAATAATTTGAGACTCTTTAGTGCCTAAGGACCAGGGTTTTATTTATTTATTTTGTTTTGTTTTTTGTTTTTGCTTTCCCCTCCTTGAATACCTGGGATAGTTCTGTGAATGGTGGAAGGAGAAGCCCCCCCCCCCCCAAAAAAAAAAAAGAAAAGAAAAAAGAAAAAACAAAAACAACCCAACATGAAAATCAGTGACAGGATAGTTTGAACAGATAGTAGATCACTCATAGCAAAAGCATACACTTTGATAATATACCTAAGGTAGATACAGAGTGTGAACTGACAGGCGCCTCCCACCTGGAACTCGAATTTCCCTTTCTTCTGTGTAGGCTGGGAAGACCCCCATGGACCTGGTCCTGCACTGGCAGAATGGAACCAAAGCAATATTCAACAGCCTCAAAGAGAATGGCTACAAAAGCTCTCGCATAGCTACATTCTAGGAAAGGGGACTGTCTACAGGAGCCGTTGACAGGCACTTCCGAAGCACTGCCTACCGCAAGAGCAAGCAACTATGAAATCCAGCTTTTGTCCACCGGAGGGTAGGGAGATACCTTAAAGATGCTGCAAGAAAGCACTGGGCTATAGGTGTCAAAATCTCCTTCAGTGTTGCTCAATATTGTATTTATATTTATTCCTATTTATTTATTTATTTCCTAACACTGGTATTCAGGCTTTCACAAGCATTTTTTTTTTTTTGCAGGAGGGGGGTGGGGGGAGAAGTAAAACTTAATCTGTATGCAGCATTCAGCGTCTTCCCATAGATCTTAAACCTGTGGGTGCATGGTGTCTAGTTGCATACTTTTGCCCTGGGTCTCATGGAAGCTATTCAAGGTAGCTTTTACTGTTGAGGGTAAGAATTGCAGCTTTCTTCTGAATTCTTACGGCTGGTATCTGAATGAAGCAGCGGAAGGCATGTGTTGATGAGGAAAAGAATGGAAGCAATTCTGCAGGACAGACACCGAAGCCGGCTGTTCACCCATAGGTTTGGTTTGATTGGTTGTTTACCAAGCCACACGAGGTCCCGAGGTGAAGAGAGTGTGGGGAGGTGGAGGAGGGCGTGGGCAGTAGGGCCAGGATAAACTGAGTTCCATGAAATAAAAGGCAGAAGGAAGGACACTGTAAATGTGTAAATATATATTGTGTTGTATGTATATTTTATATTCATAATAAATGCAAACAAATTCTAAACTATGTTCTAAGTTCTTTGTCGGTGCAATGGTGGGACCTTCTCATGGAAGAAGAGTCATTTAGGAAGATGTTTATTTGTCAGTGTTTCCCAGCTTTTTCAGGTTAGGAATGTCTAAGGATTTGGGAAGATGGCTCAGGCAGGGTTTAATAGCCCTTGCTGTTTTTGCCTAGGACCTGAGTTCAGTTCCCAGCACTACATGGTGGCTCACAGCTCTCCATACAGCCAGTCCCAGGGGGTCCGATGCTCTCTTCAGACTTCCTCAGGCACCAGACATGCACATGGTGCTCATACATGCATATAGCCTAACACATACATGAAAATAAAACAAATTTAAAAATAGTAAGAAATGAAGGAGGAGGAGGGGAAGGAAAACAAAAAATGTCCTGTAGAAACCAGTCTTAGTACTTAATGTGATGATCAGTCACCCAAGTATCTTGATAAACTGAAGAATTACACTCAGCTGGTGTCAGGTGGGCCCTGTGAATCTGCATTTCTTACCAGCTCCTGTCCTATCAGAGCTAAGATGGTGGGGGGGCGGGTGCGAAGCCATTATTTCGTTCCAATGGTGTGGGAAAAGAGACCCCTGGTGGGAAGAATGGTTACTGCAGGTTAAACAAACAAATCTTGAGGGCTTGACTCACTAATTAGGAGCTTATCCATCATTGTATTGTGGACAGGCGCTGACAGGGTCGGAGGCCTTCCATGAGAGAACATTCTGGGTCAATGACTTTTGACCTCCAAAGGGAAAAGTTTTGTTGCCAAATGCTGAGTGGGGCGCTGAAGACCTCCAGTGAGAAAAACCCGATCATCTGGGCCCTACAGGGACAGACATTGAAGAAACAAGTAGAAATAAATAGGTAGTATCAGTGCATTTTAGATCCAATGAAGGGAGGCTCTGGAGTGCTCTCTCAGTGTCTAAAATATGGAGATCCATATGTGGTGGAGATGGGGGTTTTAGGACTTCTTGGGGGTGTCAAGCTTGAAGGCAATTTTCAACAATGAATTCAAGCCTAGGCAACAGGAGATGATAAGCTCAAGGGTGTGGGCAATGAATGTTTGGAACATGGGACATATGATGCCTGCCTGAGAAAGACTCATGCCAAACCCTAGCACTGTGTTCCCCTGGAACTCACACCAAGTAGGACTGCATATATCAACCTCTTACACGTGCCTCTACTATTTTGTGGGAGAGTACAGGCACAGTCTGTAACCAAGACATCTTCCAATCATTCAGCCATGGATGCACATGGAGTTGCAAGGATGATCTGAAATGCTATTGGCTCCTTCTATCTGTCTTCATACCAGCTCACAGAGCTCCCCCTCTCACATGGAGAACTGAGTGGCAGATTCTCAGTTCTCTCCTAATCATTTGTTACCCTCACCTTCCCCATAGCTGGGTCACCTGGTCAGAACTCTAAGGCAGTGGTTCTCAACCTTCCCAATGCTGCAACCTTTTAACACAGTTCCTCATGTTGTGATGACCCTAACCATAAAATTATTTTCATTGCTGCTGCTGCCATGAATCATGATGTAAACATCCATGTATTCTGATGATCTTCAGTGACCCCCATGGAAGGATCCGGAGCGGTCTCAGCCTATAGGTTAAAAACCAGTGATCTAAGCTATGGGATCTAGATCATGTTTCTCTTGCTCACATTGATATTTGACAGGTATTTCTTAGATATGTTAGTTTGTGCCAAAGTGTCTTTTCTGGGCTTCTTTGACCCCAAGAGCTGGGGGATGTTAAAAAGAGAAAAAGAGTTCAGGGTAAGGTTTGCATTGTTACATTTAAATATTTTTATTAATAAAGAAACACCAGGCACAAGACAGCATAGAAGTAAAGCATGGGGATGGGGACCAGCTCTGGTTCATCTTTGGGGAAATTCCATTTCTATGACAGTCATTAGAAGCTTGTCTACCCCAGGACAAGCTCTGCTCATGGTCTTTTTGTCTTGTTCCCTTTCTCCCTGAAGGGCACAGTGCATCAGCCGAAGGGGAGTTCTGGAGGTTGTTCCTGACTTCATTTTCACTCAGCCCTTTTGATCAGTGACCTAGTCTTATCAAACATGCTGACATCTTATGAGAGTCTGCCTTGTAATCGGTGGCCTCCAATCTAGGCAAGGCCTTCAAGATCAGGGTTATTCAATCAGATCTGCCCCCCAGATTTGCTTACCACTCTTTAAAAAGATTTAGTTACTTATTGATGTGTGTGTGTGTGTGTGTGTAGCTATGGGCCATGTGTATGCAGGAGTCCACAGAAGACAGACGTGGCCATGGGATCCCCTGGAACTGGAGTTACAAGATGTTTGAGCCACCCAGAGCAGGTGCTGAAGACTGAACCCAGGTCTCCTGAAGTGAAGCTGAGACCATCTCCAGTCCCACGCCCTACTCTCTTGTTTTAGTTGCAGCCAGAAATTTCCTAAAATGTAGATCTGATCCAATTAGTCTCCTCTTTTAAACCTTTCAGTGGTGTCCCATTTTTCTTGGGATCAAAGGTAAACTCTTTAAAATTTGGCTGCTGCTAGTCTTTATTATTTTCAGTACTGGGGTTTAAACCCAGGGCCCTCATGCACACAGGCAAGTGCCCCAAGCCCGAGCTGTACAGCCCCACCCAGCCCACCCCATCCCACTGTTTGTTTTCTTTTGCTGCTTTTTTTGAGTCAAGATCTCCCTAAGTTGTTCAGGATGGCCTTGAACTGTAATCTAGGCTATCCTTGAATTTGTGACCCTCTCCCCTTGGTCTCCTAAGTAGCTGGGATCATCACAGACCTGTGTTTCCAGACAGCTTCCAGAGTATATACGATTATGGAGCCTGGGGGACAAGTCCTAATTTGCATTAAGAGGCCTGGTCCTATCATTGTGGCAGTAGGGTCTCATAGCAGAGCTCCTAGCCAAGTCTTAGTTACCATATGTGCAGCAGGAAAGGCTCCTAACAGGAATCTGTGCCAAGGGTCAAGCTAAAAATATATCAGACATCTGGCTTTGAGACATCTTTCACATAATGTCAATCCTCCAGGTCCTGGGACATTCTCCAGATAAGGGCAGGTAGAACAAAGAAGTTTCACTGGGGTGGGAGGGAGTCTCCATGTCATTGAGCTTTTGGAAAAAGCTGCCAGGTCATGATAGACCCCAACCTCTGACCAGCCAGCAAGGCCCTCCAACATACAGTTCTGTGGTACAATTAGGTCACAGATGGTAACTTCAGTAGTTTATTATTATTTTTGTTTTAGCTAGCACACGTGTATGTGAAAGTACATTTCCATATGAAGCTGAAAACTATCCTTTCAAGATCTGTGAAGAATTATGTTGGAATTTTGATGGAGATTGTTTTTAATCCATTGATTGCTTTTGGTAGGATGGTCATTTTACTATATTAATAAAAAAGTTATAGCACAGGCTGGCCTTTAAGTCCTGCCTCCACCTCCTTTAGCAAATCCTACTGGTGTGTTTCACCACTATCTGAACAGTGAATTCTCAAAAGAAGAAACTCAAATGGCTGAAAAATGCTTAAAAGAACTGCTTAACATCCTTAGTCATCAGAAAAATGCAAATCAAATCTACTTTGAGATTTCATCTTACACCCATCAGAAATGGCTAAGATCAACAAAAGAACTGGCAGATCACACTAGAGAGAAAAATGTGGAGTAAGAGGAACCCTCCTCCATTTCTGGTGGGAATGCAAACTTGTAGAGCCACTATGTAAATCAGTGTGGCAGTTCCTCAGGAAGATGGGAATTGAGTTCCCTCAAAATCAATCCAGCTATACCACTTTTGGGCTTATTACCAAAGGATGTTTCATTATACCATAGAGACACTTGCTTAACAATGTTTATTGCTGGTCTAATAGCCAAAAAAAAAAAAAAAAAAAAGGAAACAATCTAGATGTTCCTTGATAGAAGAATGGGTAGAGAACATGGTAGAGAACACTAGGGAATATTATTCAGCTGTTTAAAAGAAATGAAATCAGAAATTTGCAGGTTAATTGGGTAGAATTAGGGAAAAAAAAAAAAAACATCCTAAGGTAACCCAGATCCAGAAAGACAAATATGATATGCATTTGCCTATTTTGGATATCAGCTATTAAATAAATAATAATCAGGCTATAATATGCAGACTATAATATGTAGAACCACAGAATCAGGGACTTGGGGTTGATACAGATAAATCTCCCTAGAAAAGGGGAATAGAATAATTATAGTTACGGATGCGATGGAGTAGGGACTGGAATGGGAGGATGAAGTGGAGATGGGAAGAAGGGGACAAGAGAGCAGGTATAGGGTGAGAAAGATAAAATTAAGGGCCATTTGAGGGGCAGTATGGAAAGCCAATGCAGTAGAAGCTTCCTGATATACACATACGGAGGTGATCTGAATGAAATCACCAAAGAATGAGAAACAGAGTCCCAACTGGCCACCTCTTGCCACCAAATGAAACTTCCAACACCAGGATTGAGTTACACCTACTCAAGCTCTTGGTCAAAGGGGTCCCATGGGAATACTCAAATAACCCAAGCTGTTGCCAAGACTCTAAGTTGTTCTCCACATAGCGACAGCAAGGCCTCAATGCTGAAGACAACACCCATACAACCCACTGAACATGGAGAAGCCAAGCTGGTGCCTACACAGAGCCTTCTCCCCTACATGAAAAGTGTCTTTGACATAGGAAGATTTTCTATTCTGCATGCTATCAAAGGAGAAACCAGCCACAAATCCTTTGTTCTACAGTGGTGTCCTGTGTGCAAGATAGGCTATGGTAATGGAGACACAGAGCCTGTGGCAAAACCAATATCTGATTTGACTGAAAACCCATGCCATGAAATGGAGCCTATTGCTTGGGTGACCAAAAATCTGAGAACAGATATCTCAGGGACCTAAGGTCCAAATACTACTGTTAAAAAAAAAAAAAAAAAAGGTAATAAAATGACTCCTAATGATGCTCTACTACATTAGAATCATTATCCTGCTCTACCACCATCAGGGGAGCTTCCTCCTGCAAAAAACGGGAATAGAGACCCACAGCTAGACATTATGCAGAGAGAGAGAGACCTTGGAAGACTCAGCCCTAAACTTGTCTCCATCAAATTCCTTGCCTTAGGTTTTCATTTGTTACATATAAAACCAAGAGCAGATATTGCTACTGTAACATTGTTTTTCCTCTCATTATACATTAAAAAGAATCGATACATCCTGATTTTTAAAACTGAGATATGTTTACACTCCTGGACATAAGAGCGCCACAATCTTACGGATCTGCTTGCACTAGAGCGCCACAATCTTACGGATCTGCTAAGTTTGGTCTCAGCACCTATGTCCGAGGGCCTGGCATCAAGTTCTTTTCTAAGCACTCTCAGCCTCGTCTTCAGAACAGCACTCTTCCTCCTGTTTTCTTCCAGTTAACTGCCCTGTCTTGGGGGTCCTTACAGCAATAGGGCATAAACGCAGACATTTACAAAAATAACAACTTCTACTCAGTCTGGTAAATTTGTTATTTAAAATAAATTATTTCCAAAGGGCTTTGTGTATGTGTGTGTGTGAAGTGCTTTGAACCATACCGCAATTAGGAAAATCACTATTAGGTATTGAGTTTCTAACTAACAGGAGGAATACATTTTAACCACAGCTCGAAGGCAGAAGGTAGCAAATGAATAGGACAAGTAATTTCATGTGAGTGTCCTTTCTGTTTCTACAAGGTCAGCACTCCTTTAGGAACATCTTTAACTCAATAAATAAAAGCATTCCCATAATAGGGTTTAAGTCTTAAAAATAACTAATTTTTGGATAGTAAAATATAAAAACTCCTATGTATCAAGTAGAAGAAACTATCTTTAATGTCTTAAAATACTGAAGCATCTTACTTTGGTGTACCTACTGTTATTCATTATTCACATAAAGAATAAAATAGTTTTTGTCTTCAAGTATTTCTAAATGAATTAAACTGTCTTCAGATAACACCTCACTGGGTTTTATTTGCTGTTTTAATGGTCTGAAGATAAAGTTGTTTTTACAGACTGCTGGTTTCTGGCTTTAATGAAAATATCAACTCAGCAGAAGTTTACTCCCACTGTGACTGATGAGCTGTAAAGGGAGGAGGTGGCTGATGGAGACCGAGGCCATCTCAGCCCTCACATTTAGCTTTCTTGCAAGCTGGTAGACAGTCATCATCTACTTCTGATGGCCGAGGTTTCTTCACTGTAGAAATGATCCCAAAAGCAGTTTTTCTAGTTTCTGTAAAACAGAAATGACATTGAGTGAAGAGATATGATCTCACTATGAAGCCCAGGCTGGCCCTGACCTCCTTCCACAGTCCAACCAACTCTGACCCTCCTGCCTTAGCCTCCTGCGAGCTGGGATTAAAGGCACACATCCCCATATCTGGTGTAAGATGCAATTTAAGGAGAAGTGGTTCAACCTGCATCACCCCATTTCTTTGGCCCACAGCACGAAAATAAGAAAACCATCGAGAGCTCTTACAAGTGCTGATGCCATTTATGATCATTACTTTTCCCAACATGCACAAAGAGCAGTATTTTGGCTTCCAGTCCATTCCTAAGGATTACCTCTTAGGTTAAACTGCAGAGCAGGGCTTCTCCATTGCTCTCTCCACGGCATCTTACGCAGGCAGAACCAGCCATAGGCACCGGTCTAGCAACTGCTTTATGTGCGGTAGAAAGACGGACAAATCACAGGCACGGGTGCTGCTCCCACAGCAGTGGCTGTGCTGACCTCATGTTACAGCACATGCCATTGTTCTCAGTAGATTATCATGCATCTCTGACACTGTGCTGTCCTGACTGAACATCAATGACCCGGTATACAACATCCATCTAACAAGTGATTGCTGAGAGAGCCCATCAAATCAAACTCAGATTTATAATCCTTTACACTGTTTAGAGTGGCGCCACATTGCATGCCCAGGTCAGTTTGGGAGCAGAGCTGAACTTAAATTGAGTCAATCTGTCTTAAAAACATGTTAACAGGGCAGGCACTGTATCCAGGATATAAAGATCCTTAACGGTGGTTTGTAAGTGTTCAAACTCCTGGGATAAGTACACTAAAAACAGACACTTAGGAATGAAGGCACACAGGAGAATCAACTGCCTGGATGAACTAATGAAGCGCCATGGAAAGTGGCGCTACTAGAAAGCTCACAGCAAGGAAACATGGGCTGTGTCTCACTCGTGGGCCTTCCATTTTACATGGATTCATAAATCATAATGAGCAGACCACATGGAAGTACAAGCGCAGAAATCTAAGGACACTGTCTAAGGAACATGGGGGATGAATAGGAGAGCCATGGGGGGGGGTACGTACCGAGGGTAAGTGGGGGTAAGTGAGGAGAATATGAGCAAAGAGGACGATGGGAGGTAGCAGAGGGACTATGCACAAAGAGGACTAATGGTGGGAATGCGAGCAAAGGGACTAATAGTGTGTGTGTGTGTGTGTGTGTGTGTGTGTGTGTGTGTGTGGTTAGTGGTGAAGAATTTGCATAAAAGCAACTAATGGGAGTGAGAAAAAGGAGGGTAGAGAGGTATGGAGGGGAATATGTTCAAAGTACATCTATTATAGTTACAAAAATGGCCTTATGTAATTTAGTATAATATATTCAAATAAGCAAAAAACAAATAAAAAACAAAAGCATCCAAAAACACTACCTTGGGAAAAAAATACCCAAAATATGATTAGTAGATACTTGACCATGTAAACCAAAACAAGAAATGAAACATTCTGAGTTATAATAAAAGCATAAGCTGTAGACTGATTTTAGATTGATTAAAAAATAATGTTTGTTTTTCTTAGTGGTTTAACATATTGTTTTTGTTACTTTTCTGTTCCTGTTATAAAATACCCCGATAACAGCAACTTACAGAGTAATGGGTTTATTACAATTCATAGTTTAAAAGTGAGTCCATCATAGTGGGAGCTCAGGGAGACAGGAGCCGTTAAGTAGCTGGCCACATCACTTACAATCAGGGAGAAGTTATAAACCTGGTGCTCAGCTTGTGTCCCCCATTTCGTGCAGCCCAGGATCCCCACCGAGGGGGTGGTGCTACTCACAGTGAGTGTTCTCACACCCATTAACCCAACCTTACATTCTTAGGGTTAACCATAACCTAGATAACCCCTCCAGGGAGTCTGAAGCTAGGTGCTTTTAGATCCTGTCAAACTAACACTGCTATCCCCACGAATGTTTCTGAAACTCATGATTTTCAGCAGGGAGCAAGCCCATCCAGAGAGAAGCAAGCAGGATGGATGTTGCAGGCCTCTGAAAACATAGAAAAGGGACACTGTGTTGTTTGAAAGAACACATTCAATGGCCATTGCTGTCATGCAAACTATATACAATGCACACTATATAAAGTAAAGCCTGAAGTGAGGACAAGGGGCAGAGTGTATGGTTAGAACTGGTTGAGACAAGAGAGTCTTGTAGGAACTCTGAGGGGAGGATATTAAAGCAGATACTCATCAACTGTTGTCAGAACCTGAGGGTAACCTGACGGTGATTCAGATTTTACTATAAGAACATGCTCACCTCCATGGAGAAATGCAGCCCGGCAATTTGTGGACACGGCAGCCTTGGCTTCATTTTCAGACAGCCCAAACAGTAGCCCCCTTATAGGGTTATTAAAGATTTCAACCTAGAGTCAGCCAACGATATGAGACAACACAAACACAAACGACAATGACAGCTCACCTGCTCAGTGGCAGACACACTAATTGCCCAACGGAAACCTGTATCTGTCTCATTTAACTGTCTTTATCGTGTAGAGCCTCTTGTTTCTCTTCCCTGACACTTAATCCAAAACCAGAAGGATGAAGAAGTTTACAGACTGCTGTAATCTGCTTCTGAAGCTACTGAGCAATAAATTTACAAGTAAAGGATAAGAAAACATCAGGCTAAATAAATGCTAATACCGCTTTTGATTCAGTTTTCTAAGGGAAAATCCCAGTCCAGTGTGATGGCTAAGCAGGTAAAGATGCCTGCCTGCTGCCAACTCTGATGGCCTGAGTTTGATACTCAGGACCCAAAAAACAGCAGGAGGGAACTGACTCCTGAAAATTATTTTCTGATTGACACATACATTCCTCCACCTAATATGAACATAAGCTTTTAAATAGAACATTGAGAGGATACAAGTTTGCCACATCATACGGTCCTCGGATTTCCAAAGGCTAAAATAAAAAACATTAAAAAAAAAAAAAAAAAGGAAAATAAAATGAGATGTTATTTATTAACATTTTAATTATTTACAATAAATCAGATTTAACTAACTATCCAAAATTTCATGAATTAAGGTTCTTATAATTGTGATAGGTTTCTTAAAATATAAATAAATCATGCAAAGCATTTTTAACAAGGTAAAGGGAAAAAATAAAAACCACTTTATTCTAATTAACCCACAGCTGTAAATATATATAGGCAAACCTGATGCCCAAACAAACAGGATACATTTTATCAATTACGATGGGCAGATGCAGTTAAAGCACCAATAGGAGGTATCTTACACTGTTATTTCAGGTGTTCTAAAAGCGTAGTAAAGTTTTATAACTACAAATACAAAGCACTACACTTCATACTTACCCTCTCTGCAGCACTGGAGAGAATCACATTCTATAAAACAAAGTGAGCAATATTGTTCTTAGATAACTGATAAAAATAATTGGAGAATTGTATAATAAGAATGACCAGCAACCCCCTTTAACATTTAAGGCTCAAATACCAACTTCTTTTAAAGATAAGGTAAATAATGAATGTGGAAATACTGAAACTCTTCATGTCACACTCAAGGCAGCCAATACAAAAGGCGGAGTAAGCCTCATAAAGAAATCTTAGTGTAGATAAATCAAGTTTAAAAGCTGTAACTTTTAATTCACTCAGAGACAAATACCTGTTATTTAGAGAAGTCTGCACTGTGGCAAACTGCAAATTCCTTATCAAAAATAAAGGCTTTCAGCCATCTCTCCCCTCCATATCTTTCTCCTCCCTTGGGAGATTTACAAAACCCTGTAGCACTCATTGAAATGGAGGAACTTAAGTGTCATAAAGAGAATTCCCTGCTTAAGGCTAAGGAACTGAGTTGACAGCATCAGCACATCACTAGTGACCGCCAGAGGTAAAAAGTCCTTGTCTTGGGAACTATACCTTTCCTCTGCAGATCTGCATCAAATTGAGGGCATTGGAAATTGTGTACCTTCTCATTGTGGCGTCTCTGATAGCAGGGCCATAGACAAGTTCAAAGCCCAGACCTCGGCCAATTGCCTTCACCAGAAATAAAGAAGAAAAACTGTAAACTGTCAAAGACAAGCACATTAAGTCTCCCACCTACCTTCTTCCCCATTATGCACTATCCCCTACCTAGCCAGGGACTGGCTTAAAGAGGTGGTGGACCCATACCTCTGCACCCCTAGCTAAAGTAAGGAAGACAGACAGAGGCTCTACATGATTGACAGAGCTTCTGTTAGGTGTGGGAGCTAACTATAGAAGCAGGAATAACAGAGGCCGAGGACAGCAAAGTCAGTGCGGTGCAGAGGGCTACTACTCCATGAGTGGTCCAAGGAGGATGTGCTTCCCACATGCAGGGAAACTGAGCCAACAGGGAGCCAAGAAACTTGACCCAAGAATGAAGGACACTGAGGAGACGATCTGAAGGGGCTGAGGAACAGGAATGGGAAACCTTACAGCTAAGTCATTTACTACACACTGTTGTGTGTAGTAAACACACAGAACAATGCCATGCTAACTCTATGTCTGAGGGACTGTGCTAACAACTGAGGTTGAGGTACTGGAAGAGAACTATGGCTGGGACTTGCACACACCCATTCTGTCTAAGTAACATTGTTTAAAGTTCATTGTGGCTCAGGAAAAAAGGCTAATGAGGTCTGGTCCTTCAGGGTTTCGCCCAGCTTGCCATATGGGCTTGGTCTTTCCATGAGGTAGAAAGTTCTTTCTCATTCAGTGCACTCTCAAGATTGGGAAGTCTGCAAGGCATGGGAGTGGGACTGAAATTCACCAGTACATAATTCAACTTCCCAGGTTAAAGAACGCAATGTCTGTGTTAGTACTCAGGCATCTGTACCGGCCTGTCCTTGAAGTTCTGACAGGATACAACCTCAGCTGCAGCCACTAAGGGCACCACCTGTGCACATTCACCACATTCCCTTTTAAAAGGGCCCTGCTTACCTCCTATCCTCTTTCTTTCTCTCCCCACCTCCCCCTCTTTCCTCTCTCCTGCTGCTCCTGTCCTTGAAGACCAGTCTCCTCCCCCTTCCCCCCCCAAAAAAAAACCTCTCCACTTGAACCCTGTCACATGGCGTCTTTCTCTCATGCACCACTTTTCTTAAATTACAGCAGACTGTCCATTCATAACAGATGTGCTTTAAACCACTCATTCCTTCCCAGAGCTCCAGTACATGTGAGCAAGGAGGCTCTTGATGAAGAGAAATGGGGCAACTGCACGGTGGATGGGAGAGCTCTTGCAGAGGGAAGAACACAAACAGGCCCTGGGCCTGCAGCATGGAGAGAAGGCCAGAGAGAGGCTGGAGAAGGATGTGCAGGAGTCCTGTGGCGGGAACTAAGGCTACGAGGAGTGGGAAGGGCCAGTTTGTAGATCTTAATTGCTGGTGACAAGTCTTAGTCAGTCTTGACAGTAAGGGGTAACATATGAGGGGGTTTTGGCAAGGAGGCAAGGATCAAGACAGAAACTTGCCAACTCATGTAGATTATGGTGGCCCTCTGAAGTAAAGGGAGGACAGCTGGCTCACTCAGGAAGGATGGTCTCGGTCTCCAAGGTGAGGCTCTGTGGACCTCACTACTTAGGGTCGCAGGGAGTGAAGGAACTGGCCTCACAGACCTGCAGTCATCTATAGGCTCCTTCTATTCTTTCTTGAACAGAGTTCTTTTTCCATGGCCCACCTCCACCTCCTTTCTTTCTTTTGTCCTCTGATCTTAAGGCAGTGTATAGATTTTCCTACATCTCTAGGTTTAGCTGGAAGTCACACACCACTTTTCCCATCTCCAATTCTCTGGCTTGTATTCCTTCTAGGAATGGATTTGCTGCCACAACGTTGGTGCCGTAATTAAACAAATACCCAATTTCCCTGCCTAGCCTTTATAGTTCTTACAACTGGTACAAATCTTCATGACTCAAATCATCATTACCAGCAGCAACAACAGTAGCAAGTACATTCTAACTGAATGAACCGTAGCTTGTAGAGAAGGGGCCATGTGACAATGTTGGGATGGACTTGGTGAAGGAAATCCACAGATAAATAAAAACATCCTTTTGGCCATTTCAAGTCATCTCCTCAGCTATTTCTTAAACTAAAGCTATTAGACAAAGGAGCCTGACTCATATCTCCCCACCTTTCTAGTTGCAGAAGTAAACCTGGGCAGTAGGATGAAGACGGGAATAAGGTGTGAACAATGTGGTGTTGGGTGATCAGATCCCTAAGTGTTTCTAGTTGATCAATTTAAATTTTTAAACCTGTCTGGGAATCACAACAAAATAAAATCCCCTTTGAGGGAAAGGGTAGGGGGAAATAGGATAGAATTGCCAACTTAATTTCTTTCACACATGATTCTAGCCTTGGTACATTAATCAGGTTCACTTTAAAATTGCTAAGAACATTCTTCAGAAAGAAATTAAAGATAATGTGCTATTGAAGGCTGTGAGTATTCCTTTCATGTAACTTTGCTGTTTTAGATGAATAAAATACAGCCATTACCTGGTCTTCTGCTCCTAAGAGCACTTTATATAAATTGTTGTAAGCTCATTGTCTGATTGTCCATAATAATGCCTTTACAGAGAATGACAGTGTCTGCCTGATTGGCTTTTGTTCTCATGTCTGAACGGAATTGCCTGAATAGACAGATGATGAGATTCTTTTCTTACTAAGGAGAAATTTTATAGTCACAGTGATGTCACCAAGGGCAGCATTTGACACTTGGATCAGGAGACATTGATAATAAAATTCTAAGTACTAAAAGCTTAAGCTAAGCTTTGGAGAAGAATGGGAACCAAGAGTTGATTCCAGGGCAGCACGCTGATTGCTTGCCTTAAGAATCAGTGCCTACGATGAACTTGGGGTAGACAGCCTTCCAGCGTGTCATTTGTTAAGCTCTCACCATCTTCTGACTCACTGATCAGTCACAGACGTAACAGCAAGTCCTCCCTGCATCTCCTCCCACTGCCCTACTCCCACTACTGTGATTGCTTCATTTATTTCGTGTGTGCTCCTCCAGCTTCTTCATACAAATATAAGCAACCACGAATACACATCAGTTTCCTCTTTCTTACCTAAAAGGTGGCTTGTTAAGTTCTAATCTTGCCTGATTTGAAAGTTTTCCCATGTCAGGTTATAAATCTCATTTTCTTTTACAGCTGCCTAGCATTTATTGTAGAGGTACAATGTCTAGTAACCCTTTACTAATAGATGTGGGCTGCTTCAAATTATCAGCAAGTTAAATACTAGAGTAGGACAGCTGGGTATTGTGAGCTGAACTATACCCCCACCCATAAAAAATGTTACATTCCTGACCTGCAGAATCTCAGATCTCAGGCTGCAACCTTTTTTGGAGAGTCAGTGCAGGTGTAATCAAGATGAGGAGGTCTTACTGAAAGCAGTAGGCTCTTAATCTCATTATCAAATGATCGTAGACTCATAGAAAACACCGTGATGACAGAGAATGGCATTACTATGGCTGCAAGGCACCAGATGTCAACCAATCACCACCAGCGCTTGGGAGATGTTTCCAAGTGTGGACCACACAGGTCCTATCTGACAGGTACAACCAGACCTGTCTGAAGCCTGTGACTGAAGCCAGATGACTTGACAGCCTCCATTCCTTATTTTTGATAAATGAGCTGCTGTGTAGAGGGTGAGGCTTGCCTAGGGTCTTTATTTAGAAGTGCTCCCACCATCACAGTGAGAGTTCAGGGTCTGCAGCATACACAGTGCAGTAGAGTTAGCTCTTCCGTAGCTCTCCCTACACATTTGGCACTTTTCAAAAACCATCTCAGTAATATTTGTCTAGGGTTAGAATATAAGACACCTTATATCTTCCACACCAAACAAGTGTTGCCCCTAACTGTTGCCTCTAACACCCAGATCAAGCAGAAATTCTTTAAGAGAAAAGGGAGACAAAAGCAAGGAAAAAATAATTCTACAAAGGCTATAGAATAAGGTGATTGTCCACTTTGAAAACAATATTTGAATTCTGACATAATTCAGAATGGGATTTAGAATGCTTGCTAAACCTTTCCATGGATAATAGGTTTTGATAACATAACTGAGCTCTGGAAGTCACCATGCTAAACAATATTTCTACGTTCTAGCTAGGAAAGCAAATAGTTACCAGCTGCAGTGACCTCATAACTGCCACATCAGTTACTGGTGTGAAATAATACTACCTGTCTATAATGGAAATGGGGGAGCCTTATAAGGCAATATGGCAGATGGAAGATGAAAGGTATAGAAAAAAGAGAAATTTATATGGTAGGGTTATGAGAAAAAGGCTGTACCCAGAGGGAAAAGAAAAGGGTTCCAAGCACAGGCTACCTGTTGTGGTGGTTCTTAGAGGGACTAACATATTATGAGAAATAGTCTTCAAAATTTTAATTCCTAAGTCTTTCAAAACAACACCATGACAGTTAACCAAAGCCTTTTTTATTTATTGTTATGGGGAGAGGGGGGTTCTCAGTGGTTACTGTTGGTCTTGAACTTCTGGGTCAAGTGCCTAGTGAGTAGCCTGTATAACACAATCAGTTTAGATACTCTTTTCATGAGTGCCCACACAAGCATGTGTGTGTGTGTGTGTGTGTGTGTGTGTGTGTGAGTGGGGGGGGGGAGGGGAGGGAGAAGGGGAGAGTGAGAGGGAGCATGTACACAATGTGTGGAGGGAGGCCAGGGGTAGACGTGTGTGTGTGTGTGTGTGTGTGTCTGTGTGTGTGTGTGTGAGCAACCATGCACAGAGTGTGTAAAGGGAGGCCAGGAGTAGACTCAAAATGTCAGGCCTCACACTTGAACCCAGAGCAGGCTGATTCAGTGTGTCTAGCTACCAGATTGCTACCTGTCTCAGTTTCCCCATGCTGGGACTACAAGCTGGTCGCCAGGCTGCCTGGCTTTAAATCCAAACTCCTAGCCTCATGGTTGCACAGTGAACACTTTATCCATTGAGCCACCCTACAGCTCCCCACTTAGACACATTCTATCGTCAACTTTCTCTTTTAGTCAGCTTAGAAAACTAAAATTCTCTTTTCTGAATCTGCTCCAATTACCAAGTACCCAGGCGCTGGTGCCTAAGAACACAGGTTTCTTCTGCTTCTTTTCTAGTGTCTACAGATTCAAGTTTAGAGCAGAAAGAGCAGCACTTACCACATTAATAGGGGGTCTTTTGAAGTAAAATGGTAATTTCTCTGTTACAGTTATACAGACTAAATCCACATCTAAATGTGTGCAAGCAACCTGTCAAGAAGAAAAATAGATTAGCAGAAAAGTGGCATGTACTGGAATGACAGACATGCTCATACCCAATACACAAAAGTATGGCTTACTCCACAGGTTCATGATGGTTCTGTGCTGAACTGTAACAAATCTATTACAAGGCCAGTTGTCTGATATTCTTTCAGGCTTGGCTTGGATGGTTTAATTCTAAAATGCTATGGCCTGAAGGCCCTCTAATTCATAAAATTTCTATGTAGGGAAGAGCTGGTGAGTTGGGACCAGTATCTAGAGCATTACTTTTATTTACTCCAGAAAGCAGAAAGTAACTGTTGTGAAATCCAAGGAATTGGAAAGCCATATGAGTGCAAGCAGTTCCATCTTTCCCACAAGCTATTTACTGAACACATTTCCACCAGGAACTGTCTAGGCTGTAGCTCCAAGAACACACTGTGGCTAAGAGAAGCATGGCGAGGGTGATGGCCTTTTGCTTATATACTAATAGAAACAGTTTAACAAGTGGAGCTGAGATAAATCAAATGAGAATGCATTTTTATTCCTTGATCAATTCTCTGTACTTATCACAAAGAGAGTTTTGAAAGTACTTGTATAAACCACATACAAAATAAATGAAACAGATAAGGCAACCAGGATAAATAGAAAAGTTAGAGTGGAAAGCAAGTGGTGGATAGATTATGGAGTGCAAATCAAAAGATACTGCCAGGACAGGCCTAGACAGCAATCATTCAGCCACTACTTGGTTTAGAAGCAAAAAGATTTGGCTATTTTGTACTATATTGAAAGTATTCCACTGGGGCTGGAGAGATGGCTTGGCAGTTAAGAGCATTTATTTGTTGTTTTTTCAGAGGACCTGAGTTCAGTTCCCAAACCCACATGATGGTTCACAACCATCCATAACTCTAGTTTAAGGGGATCTAATAGCCTCTTCTGCTCTCTGTGGGCATCAGGCAAACATGTGATACACATAATACATGCAGGCAAATACTCACACACATAGCAAGAAAAACGAAATAAAAAACCACCCCTACTTATGATACTGATGCACATGGGTTCCATAAGCAAATCTGGTAAATCAGTGTCTGTAGTAAGAACAAGGGAAAGCATGGTGTGAGGAACAAGAGGGAAGAAAGTATTGGTAATGCTATAGGATGGGCAGTTCTTCACCAGTGACAGATGTCACATCTCACCCATTTTCCTCAGAATGCCATCTTCCATCATTCTTGTCCCAGCCCCATGGCTTAGTGCTCATCAGAGACCACCTGGCTTAAAGATGATCATAGTTACATGGTAAGCCTGGGAAACTATGTTGTTTTGGCAGAAACACTTGGCTCCGAAAGTATCTGCCCATCCCAACTGTTCCAGCTGTCTAACTCACAAAGAATGACAGAGACTTTGCTAAAAATGAAGAGAGGCTCTGCAGAGGTTTAGAGCCAAGCTGAGTCCAGCATCTGTTCATCTTTAGGAGCACAGTGAAGAGCACAATGACAAGAGCCACCAACAGTTTACTTCCTTGTTGCTGAGGACCAGACCAGGGTCCTGAGAACACCAAAATGCTCTACCTCTGAGACACAGCGCCAGTAAACATTAACAATTCATGTTTGTACTAGCACTACCACCTATAGAAATATATTTTATAGGGACTTTATTATATTCTATAGCTATAAATTCCACACAGGCTAGGGACAATAGTGCCAGACCCATCACAAAGAGAGGATAGGATAAAAAAAACTTTCCATTTTACTTAAGTAATTACAAACCCCTTGGTCTCTAATAGGATGGAATGTGCCAATGTTTTAAAGGGGAAGGTACATTTGTAGTTATGGATCTCATATACTTTAAGTGCAAAATGTATGATGACAGAGAATACAGAGGGAGAAACAGTGGACAATGAGTCAAAGAAGTAGGTAAATATTTCTGAAAAATAACAAAAGAATGTCTGTGGTGGTTGCTTCTGGAGTTAACAAGCAAGGGGTTTTAGTGGGGGAAGGTCTTTCTTTCTTTCTTCCTTCCTTCCTTTCTTTCTTTCTTTCTTTCTTTCTTTCTTTCTTTCTTTCTTTCTGTTTTTCCTTCAAAAGAACTTTTATTATTATTTAGAAACAGTTATATAATAGGACAATTAAAATTAAACTTTGTACAAATATTAAAATACTATCTTCATACCCAGTGCAATGTACAGGATATCAAATATATATATATGCATACTTATATAATAAAATAAAGCAAACCCAGATTGATTGACATCCTGTACAGTCAATTATGCATGTATTGTTTTAAACCATTATATGAGTACCATTCTGCAAAGGATCCCATAGTGGTGCACAACCTTAAGAAGCCAGGCCAGTGTGCATACAGCCATGCATTTCTTCTCCCTACTTGGCAATCTAAGCGCTCTTTGGGGGAAGGTATTTCTGAGGAGATGCACAAGAGATCAGTCTCCGGAGAAAATTTAGCTCGGAAAGCATGCTTTTTATACATAAGCTTCTGTGATGCTGGAATTTATTATCATGGACATAATTAGTTTTAATGAAAATAAGGCTTTAAATGGCTTCCCTAATAGAGGTGAACTGGGCTCCTTCTCATCACACATTTTTTTTGTCTCTTCCTCTCTGCTATGAGGCATTGTAAAGAACTTTCGGCCACAGCTTCATTTGACTTCTCTAACCTCTTCAATTTAAAATGTTCTAAACTAAAGTACCCTGTGACTTAAATTTCTATCAATCCAACTGTTCAACTGGTTCATTCAAAGAACTATGCGAAGCAGGGGCACACGCCCTTATTCCTAGCACTGGGGAGGCTTAATCTAATATTCTCCAAATCAAATGACTGAATTATGTTTAAAATAGTTTTGGAGCTAAGTATTTCAGTTCTCTCTGAAAACTGGTACATTGTATCTGAATTTACTTAGCTATCTTAACCCTTTTTTAATTTTTGGAGGGGCAGAGACATCTATGATTGTTTAAGAAAAGTATGTCCCCACAAAAATGTGCAAACATATTTTGCTGTTGTGGAACATAGGCACAAGAGGGTAGGGCTCAGCCACCCCTTCATGCTGGATGCCTTTCACTGATGCCAGCACTCATCATACCACACAGGGAGAAGTCAGGCTTGTCAAGGCTGAGAGATGCCCATTAACAGTAGCTCTCAACTGTACATTGCACAGAATTCACCTAAAAACTATCACAAATGGCTGGCTAGGCTATATTTCCAGATTCAGTCAGTAAATAAGACCTAACAGCCTGTAATTTAATAGTAATCCCAGATAAACCTGAAGCTGAAAGACTTAGACATCTCTTGAGAGATGCTCCCTTTGTGCAGATACTCTTCATCAGTATCCTGCAAGGCAAGGCTTGAAAGACTGCAGGAGCAGTACAAAACCACAACTTTTTAAAGTTACTTCCTGGCCAGGTGTGGTGGTTGTCCTTGAACTCGCTATGTAAACCTTAAATGCAGAGATCCATCTGCCCCTGCCTCCAAAATGCTGGTGATGGAATGCTGGTAGCAAAGGCCTGTATCACCACACCTGGTCTAGAGGTCTTTGAGGATTAAGGACTTGCTTCTACTCATTCTTTAATCTATAACAAAATACTGGAGAATTAATATAACCTTTCATTTCATAAAAGAAGCTACTAAAAATGGTGTGGTGTGGTGTGTGTGTATTAATGCACTGGCATCCTAGACAATCTGCAGTTGTGGTGTTTCTCTCTACTAACATAATTAACAACTGATGCTAAACCCTGAGACACTGCATCCGTCTGCTTAGTCAATGGCTCCCTCTGCTGGATAAACTTAGGGTAAAAAGATCTGTCTACAGCTTTGGAACAATTTTTGCTTGAAAAAGTTAGCCCTGAAAACATACACACAAATAACATTTATATGGACTCAATGGGTTATATTTAGAAATATATATGTATATACAAATGCATATATATATATGCATATGCATGTAATAGAAATCAATGATGGGAGGGGTATATAGGAGAGTTTTGAGGGAGAAAAGGGAAGAGAAAAATGTAATTAAATTACAATTTCAAAAGAGGAAAATATTACTGTAAAAAAAAAGGGGGGGGTGGTAGTGTAAAATTAAAAAAAAAGTAAGACCAGTATTTTTTCCTCCAATATTGTTTTGGCTGATGGATCCTTTTCGAGACTAAGTTAGGAAAACATTCATAACTTCATCTAAAAGTAATTATACCTCATTTTCCTCAGCATTCCTTGAAAAAGCATTACTTAAGTGATTATTTCAGTTTTTCCCCACTGTAATCATTTGAAAGAACAGGGGAGTCTATCTTGGAGACAGAATGAGTCAACATGCTAAGTTCCTTCTCTTCTGAAAAATCAACAGGTCAATTCTAAAAGAACAAAAGGAATTCAATTCACAAAGGCTCTCAATAGGAAGGGAATCATTAGTAAACAGTTGATTCTGAGAAGTTTCTGGAAAACTAAGGGCTGACACTTACACTGGCATATAGGTTACACGTCAGAGCTTACAAAGGACGGAGCTGGACCAGAGAGGGGCTTGCCCTTTTCTTCTTTCACAGGCAGAAGTAGATGAGGCCAGAAACTGAAGTGGTTACTGAGTGGAAAGGGATGAATTTATCAAGGAGAAATTTCAAATGAACAAAGCACAGAGAAAAGAACAGGAGAAAATTCATGAGCGCTTTCACATTGAATCCATCAAATGTCTACCAGGATGACTAAAACCAAGCCAGCATGCCACTTATATCTGCCCCTATGAAATCTGAGAACTTTGAGTGCAAACAGAAAATACGAAATGTTTCCAGATGGGACTCATAACGGTTAGTTTTCATTGTAAACACTACACAACCTAGAATCACCTGGTGTTGTGGGATATTTTGATGGCATTCTGCCACTCCTGAGATTGCAAATTAAGTTTACTTTGAATTAGAAGGCCAAGCTAGCTACTAGCTGACGAAAATTAGCCATAGAGGTTTTAGAGGACTGAGGACACATAGAGAAACACAGGAAGTAGTAGGATAGGGCTTAGACAGATTCTCAGCCCCTTTGGATCTAGAAAGGGGGCATGGCAGTCACAGTTCTCTGCCAATTCTCTGATCATTCAGGTCCTTACCATGATATCTGACTCCTGAGTTTTTATTGATAAAGAATAATTAGAAAAACACTTTAACCTGGGAAAACAGTCTCAATGAGGGACTATCTACATTGAGTTGGCCATGGATTATGTCTTAATTAAGACAATCAGTGTGGGGAAGGCCCAGCCCACTGTGAGCAGCACCGTTCTCCAGGCAGGAGTGGTGGGGTGGTGATGGTGGTGTCTTGAACTGTTTAAGAATGGAGAAATCAGGCTGAGCACAAGTAACCAAGCGCATACATATGCATTCCTCTCTGCTCTGGACTATAGACCTTTTCTCAGCAGCTGTTTGAAATCCCTGCTTTGGCTTTCCCAGAATGATGAACAATAACTAATTCTTTCTCCCCTGTGGCTTCTTGTCCAGTTATTTTATCACAATAACAGAAATGAAACTAGAACTAAGAGGAACAGGGCATCTATTATGTTGTAACAACAGACTTACATAACGAGAAAACATTATCCCTTTTCACATGTCACTTACATGAAAAAGTTTTTCTGTCTTTGGAAACACTGCAACAATATCATACAGCCGGACCCTTGAAGAAGTTGCTCTCTATAAGATAAAATGAATGTTATTACACAGTAGCAAGATATCTAAACAGATGCCTGGTCGGTCACCTAGCAGCGTTCAACACCCTCAAACTTAAACCAATCTTCCTTCCTCAACTGCTTGAGTGCTGGGGTCTGAGTTACCACATCTGGCTGCAAGTCCCTGTGTTCACAACACTCAAGACAGGAGAGCATAAATTTAAAAGCCGCCGATCACGGCTGGATTCCCATGACTGACACACAGGTAACAAAGATGGGAGCCTTTTAGGGAACAAAGGTCCCTTTTAACCCAGATTTGAAAAGTTATGGTTTAACAGTGATGTATTTGTGTATGAACTTGACAAGTGGTCTACTGTGCTGGCTAATTTCATGTCAACTTGACAGGTAGAGGCATTTGGGGACGCGGGAACTTCAGTTGAGAAAAGGCCCCTATCAGACTGCCCTGTGGTGCATATTCTTGAATGATGATTGGTGTGGGAAGGCCCAGCTAATTATGGGGAGTAGTGCTCTTGGGACGGGTGTCCTGGGTACTCTAAGAAAGCAGGCTGAATGAACTATGGAGGGCAGGAGAGTAGGCAGGTGTTTCTTGTGCCCTCTGCGCCAGTTCTTGCCTCCAGGTTTCTACCTCAAGTCCCTGCCCTGACTTCCTTTAATGAAATGGTTGCCTGTAAGCTGAAATAAACACTTTCCTGCTCAAGTTGCTTCTGGTCATGGTGTTTTATCACAAGAGAAACCCTAATTAAGACAGCCCTCAGTGGAATTAGCATGTTTTCCTAGATAGAGCTGGATAAACTATTTCATGTGTTGTGGGTAATTCACATAACTGTAACACACAAGCTCACAATGAAAATTGTGCTCAATAAAATTAAAATGCCAGATGCAGAAGAAAATATTTCTGTTCTGGGAAAGGAGAAAAAGTCAGTGCAACATGGTTACTGCTTAACAGGGAAAAACCTCAAACTTGATACTGTATATGAGAATGAAAAAATACATTCCGAATGTACAATCTCTGAGTGCTGGAATAATGTATGATACTTGTCTTCTGCCACTGGTGCCTTCTAACTTTGTAAGACACATTGTGTTGTGTGGCTTTTACACACAGGGGAAGCAGGCAGGTGTCAGGGTTTGAGGGATACAGGTGGCGGAAGAACAGGGTGAGATGAAATGTGACAGTGTCAGTTAATAAAGTTTAGAAGGCCAAATGTAGAAAAATAATGGACTCACCAAAACATTACAGTGAGACGGATCTGTAACTATAATTGTCAATCTAGTTAAAATTTTAATCGGTCTTGATTTTCCCTATAAACAAAAATACAACATTAAAAAAGATAAAATGCAATTGATTCATTTCTTTTTTACCAGTAGAAGATAGTAAAAGTTACAAAGGACAGTACAGATCAACAAAGTGTGCTTGTTCTACAAGAATTTATACTAGCAGAAGAAAACACCACGCACATCTAGTAAACAACACAATGAGATTATTTAATAGCGGTGGGACTTCAGGACCGATGGACAGTAAAGACGGATGAAGAGGGAAGTCCTGATGGGAAGGTGAAACAGGCAGAGGGCACGTGCTGCTGAAGTTAGAGACCACCACACAAGGGGGGCAAGTTTGAATGAAATAGATAGACATTACACTTAGACAATAAAATGCCTACCTGTACAATCGGTAAAGTTGTGAAGAGTTCAGAAACTGATACTGGCTTTTCAATTTCCTACAACAAATGATAAACAGTTACACGTTAAAGAACAAAGCACTACAAAACACTTTAAGGGCATCTCAGAAAATAAAAAATCAAAGAAAGGTACTTTTTGATATTCAAATTTATGAAATAGCTTTCCTCTTTTTAAGGAAAGAAACTAAGGATCAGAGAAGATGCTAAGAGTATCAGAGGATAAAAATAAGAACAAATTTTGAAGGCAGAAATGACCTATAAGACACAGTTGTTTGCCTAAAAAGAAATATACACATATATGTATTTAATAATCCATTAAAGAGAAAAAAAAATCAGTAAATGAGTTAATAAGACCATGGCAACAGAGTAAACAGATAATGTGGCTATAGTTCATTTAACAGCAATGTAATTTTAAACATCTTTGAATTTGGAGGACTATATACTAGTTCAATTATTAATTTAAAATAATAAGCATAGGGTGTTTTTAAAGAAATACAGCTGAGGGCTGGGGATGCAGCTCAGTTAGTAGAATGGTTGGAGATGCAACTGCAAGATATTTGATTACACTGTGTAAAGATAAGTCACTGTGATTGTTTCAATGAAAAATTAAATGGCCAACAGCTAGGCAGAGGTATAGGTGGGACTCCTGGACTCAGGAAGCAGGGCATGTAGTTGGGAGGTAAAAGCCGTGAGCTACGTGGCAGCATGTTGATTAACAGAAATGGATTCAGTCATAAGAGCTAGTTAGAAACAAGCCTCAGCTAAGGCCAAGCTTTCATAATTAATAAGAAGTATCCATATCATTATTTGGGAGCTGGAGTACAGAGGAAGACTTGCTACAATACAGCTCAGCTGGTAGAGGTAGAGTAATTTCTAAAATGCACACAGCCTTGGCTTCTACCCCAGCATCTCATAAATTGGGCATGGGCTTGTAATCTTGGAAGGTAGAGGCAGGAGGTCATCCTTGGCAACACAGTGAGTTCCAGGCCAGACTGGGACATATAAAATTCTGTCTCCAAACAGAAATATGCCTGTGATAACTTATGCTTCACTATCACTTGACTGGATTTAGAAATGATGATGGAAACACATTTCTGTATTTCTATAATGGTGTTTCCATAAAGGATTAATCCAGGAGGGAGACCCACCCTGAATGCAAACTGTGCTATTTCAAGGGTTGGGGTCCTAAGAAAAATAACTAAAAAGAAGAAAGTGAGCTGATCCCCAGCATTCATCTCCTTTTGCTTCCTGACTTAGGAGGAACTGTGGCCAGCCACTTCATGCTCTCGCTGCCAAAGTATAAGAAAATAAACCCCTGCTTTCTTATGTTGCTTTTGTCAAGTATGTGGTCATTACAACAAGATAAGTAACCAATATAACACATTTCTAGTTCCATATTCCCAAGGAAAACACAAATATTTGTATTGTCAAATTCTTTTTCTTTTTTTTGAGACAGGTTTTCTTTGTAGATCAGACTGGTCTGGAACTCAGAGATCTCACTGCCTCTGCTTCCCCAGTGCTGTGATTAACGGTGTGAGCCGCCACCACCGGGCTTGTAAATTCTTAATATTTACTAACTAGTTAATCTGAGAAATCTTATTTTACCTGTTTCTTTTCCTTAAAGTCAACAATATGATTGATGGCAACAACTGAATATCCAACTGAAAAAAATGAAACAAAACAAGATTATGTAAAAAATATTCTTTCTTGTTCACAAGGGTCATCCTAACCTTACATTCCAGAGCATGAGATGAGGTTAGGGATGTAGCTAAGTGTTAAAAATGCTTGCTTAGCATACATAAAACCCTGGACTCTGTTTCCAGACTTGGAAAATAAGGAGATGGGGCAGGATCTAAGCACTAATGTTTACTATTAGGTTTCAGGTTCTTCATCTGTCAAGTGACGTTAACAACAGACAGCACTTTGAAATGTTACAAAAATTAAGTGAAACAGCCCATGCGTTTTAGAAGACTGCCAGGCACACATTTAGACCGTGATTTATGTTAGCACAATACTAAAAACACATGTTTCTGCTTTCCAAACAATATTCCCAGGACTTCCTGCCCCTTTGTTCATTTTTATTCCATCAAGTTTATGTGTCTTTCTGTCCCCTTCATTATCATTCACTTCTTCTGCGATGCTCAATTTCCCCCTTATCTAAGGAACAATGGAAGGATGACTCTCTTGCACCTTTTTTTGAGGTGCTCTACAGCAAGAGACAGGGAACACTAGAGATTTGCCTTATCATCACAGCAGTTAGCAGTGTTTGGACAAGTGTCTCTGCCCCCAATATATCTAAATCACAACTCCTATCTTTAAGTTGTCTAAATACCTACCGGATGATAGAGTATTAATTTAAAGATAATGCATGGTAATGGCAAAATAGAGGTCCTTCCTGTTATCAGTTAGTCCAGTAACTCCCTAGTTTCCTTCCTCTCGAAGGTATTAGAGCATCCACTATTTGGCAGACCCTATGGCAGGCGAGAACACACATGATTAATGCTCACCCCCAAGGAACTTACAATGCCGAGAAATAAGACAACAACCTCTTCATTCTCTAAGCGTCCACAGTAGTTCCCGCCTGTGACCCGTCTTTCTGTATTTGACAGACATCCTCTGAGTCAAAAAGGACTGACATTAAAAGCACCGGCGTAGGGGAATGTAGACCTGGAGTCCAGTCCCAGTTTCTACAAGACCCGAGCCAATACCTCGACCCCTTTGGCCTCCGTTCTCTCCCTCTGCACGAAGACTGGGCAAGCCCAGGCCACGACAACCTTCCTCAAGAGCCTTGAGTTTCCCACGCCAGGGATGCGGGAGACGCAGCAACTACATCTGCCTCAAGGGAAATGAAGCAAACCCACGAGAGATCGAATAATGGCGCCTGGAAAAACTACCAAGCAAACTGGGTGGTATGGGGGGGAGCGAAGGGCCGGGCTGGCAGCGCGAAGCCAGTAGACTCACGGTGAGCAGCGGTTTCCACCAGTCCGCGCAGAGCCTTCAGGTCCGAGCCCGCTCTTAGATCCAAATCTGCGAACGCCGCCATGCTGGCGTCCCAGGAGCACCCGCGTGCTAGTCTGCGCAGCCGCCGTGTTAGCCCTCAAGCATGCTGGGAGTTGTAGGCTGTCACTTTGGCATCCTGGGATTTGTGGTTTTCTGTTCCCAGTCATCTACTCTCTGAAGACTTTGCTATTCTCCAGGAACCAGCCAAAGTTAGAGTGCTCGAATCTACAGCCTCACTTGATTTGAACGAGAATGTTTTGGTAGACACTGTAGGATGTGCCTCCCGCAACCCCTGCCAGGATCCTACCAATACAACAGAGTAGAAAGTGATTAATTCTAAACACACCTATAGAGCATTTTGAGATCAAGCAGATGTCTAAGGTCTTGAAGCCTTGTTTCGCGAGCTTGGAGAGCCTGGTGTGGTGGAGTACGCCTTCAGTTTCAGCACTTGGAGGGTTGAGGTAACTCTGAGTTTGAGGCCATCCTGAATCTACTTGGTGAGATCCAGGCCAGTGTGGGATACATAAGTCTCCAAAGTAGGTAAGTTAGTAAACAAATGAAGAGACAGTGGATATTGTTTCTCTAATGTCCATTCCATTCTTTGAAAACCAGCTTAAAAGCCTCTTTGAAGCTTTTGCTCTGGGGCGGATTGTTTTAGCAGTGTGTGTGTGTGTGTGTGTGTGTGTGTGTGTGTGTGTGTGTGTGTGTGTGTGTGTGTTTTCAAGACAGGGTTTCTCTGTATTGCTTTGGAGCCTGTGTGTGTGTGTGTGTGTGTGTGTGTGTGTGTGTGTGTGTGTGTGTGTGTTTTCAAGACAGGGTTTCTCTGTATTGCTTTGGAGCCTGTCCTGGAACTAGCTCTGTAGACCAAGCTGGCTTGGAACTCACAGAGATCCGCCTGCTTCTGCCTCCCGAGTGCTGGAATTAAAGGCTTATGCCACCAACCAATGCTGAGCGCTAACATACAGATTTTCATGCGAAATATTCCAATATCATTTGATATTTCCACTTTAAAAATTAAAGGGCAGCCCTTTACTCCTTTCCATCCAATCTCTAGCTGGCTAGCATACGAATTCTTTATGCGTTACCAATAAACAGCTTCAGCTTCGTGAGGCTCAGTAATATGATACCCGAACTGCTGGGTTCTCAAATAAGAAAAGTCCACTGATCAGGAACTGTCTATCAGGACAACAACAAAGTGCTGAAATGGTTTAGAAACGTTTTCAATTTCTGTACTGATCACAGTGTGAAGACTCCTCCTCTGACCACAGTGTAAGTACTACTCTTCAACATAGTGGCCTCTAGTTTCTTAGAGAATATTTTTATTACTATTATTATTATTATTATCATTATTATTATTATTTTGAAACAGGGTATTTTTAGTAGCCCAGGGTGGGCTCGAACTCACAATCTTCTTGCCTCAGCATCCTGGGTGTTGGAATTACAGCTGTGCATCGACATACCTGGCTTTGGTTAATTTACATAAAGAAAAATATTTAGTTGCTTCCAATACTTGGTATTTCCCCCAAACAAAGCAACAGCAAAACAACTTCTGCCACTAGAGCAAGGCCATACAAACAAACTGCTTGATTTTCATTAGACTGTGTAGTGCTAACTTTTTGAGTAGAAAGGCATCTTGATACATGATTGCAAAAATCTGGATTGGTCAGTAGTATGGCCACTGTATAGTGGACCTAGTTGAGATTAAGAATTTTAATTATTTGATGCTAAGGTTAGGTTGAAGAGGATGTATTTGTTTTAAAGTCATGATGATGTTGCTGTGGACTTCACCATTTAGAATCCCTTTGCTCTATACCCTGATCTTCTTTGAAGAGGAAGAGAAAGGGTGAGAAATGAACAGATGAAAATTATTGAGCACTATACTGTGGCAGACCATTTGCAAGTATTTATGTGTGTATGACTTACTAATTTTCAAAGCAATTATGCATTGATTTTTAAAATCGACATCCACTTTTTTTGATATTTGAACAACCAGAGGCTTAGGATGTGTGTGTGTGTGTGTGTGTGTGTGTGTGTGTGTGTGTGTGTGTATATATATATGTGAGAGTGTGTGTGTGTGTGTGTGTGTGTGTGTGCATTGAAACATTTGGCTCAGTTGCTGCCTAGTATAGTGTCTCCTGAGAAAAGCAAGCAGTGAGGACAGTTGTGGAGGACAGTTATGGATGGACGATGAAGGAGAAGAAAAGGAAAAGGAGGTAGAGGAGGAGGCAGGAGTGGGAAGAGGAAAAAGGATGGGATAGAGCAATGATAGGGAATAAAAGGTTGGATGTTGACCTGAATGGGTGGCAGAGGCTGTGAAGGATGCAGAGTTTGAAGAAAACATTAGAAATTCATAAATGGAAACACAAATGTACTGTATGCTTGCTGGTTTACTTCTCAAAAGAAGTTCACAGGGTGGTGGTAATGATAGTGGTGTGGTGGTGTGGTGGTGGTAGTTTCTGTTATCCTGAACTTTAGGATAATGGTCCTAAATAATTTTTTCTTCCATAGTGGAGTTTGGCGTCAGGTCTAAAAGAAACTGGGAACAAATGACTAACTGTGGTGCCTATTGACACTCCAAAGTGCGTGCTGGCCTCCTGACTGTCTCAGCATCTCAAGTACCAGTTTCAGAGTTCATGTTGGCATCCTGGCTTCTCTCAGTTCTCACCCTGTTCTCTACCTAGACTTGTCCAACTCATAGGCTTCCCTGTGATAGTGAATAACTTGTGAATAGTGTTCAAAATTTGAACACTATTGTTTTTTAAGAATCCATGAGAAAGTTGTTTCAGCTTGTCAGCTGCTAGTTTGTGAAATGGACCATCAGGGCTCTTGCTGAAGATAGATAACTTCCGGGAGTGACATAGTCGAGCTAATCTTAAGAATTGTTCCTGCAAGACAATGGGTCCTGGGACTAATCGATAATTTTGCTTCTGTAAATACTATTTGCTTGCTGGAGATAATGGTGGAATCTACAGGATGTCTACTGTAAGTTAGTCACCACAGGATGTGAGATAACCTGACCCCCCCAAAAGCTGTATATTTGTGGTTTCTGCCATTATAAGCCCAGGACCAATATGTCTAGGTGATGCATTTTGAGGATCCTGAATCTCAGATGAGGACCTGACACCAGTATTTAATATAGCCTCTTATTTGTTAAAATGTAGTCATGGCCATGGTGAATCTCTGAGTACCCCCAAACCCATGAGATCCCTCCTCCGGCTTCTAACGAGACCCTTTGTGACCCTGCCATTTGGGCCCTATGTTCTCTGTGCTGCTCCTTGACCCCTCTTCTCATGGCACTGTGCCCTCTCTCTCCACACCTCATCCCCCTTCTCCTCTCATGGTCGGTTCAGTCTGCTGGCCATGTTTAATCTATTACTTTCTCTCCCTGCCCTGGATTCTCCCAGATGCCTCTGACTGTGCTCTCCCTCATAACTACAATAAAGACCTTCTCAACCATACCTTGAAGCAGTCATGCCCTCACCTTACACACTGAGAACATGGGGTTTCGCATCCAAGGCAGCCTTTGAGCTCTTCTCAGTGTCTCGAAAGATTTCCAAATTTTGGGAGAGGGGAGGGGAGGGAAAATATTGGGGAGTCCCAGCAGAGCCATCATATGATGCCGGGGAAGTCAGGGTCTCCTTTGGGGGTTCTTGTTTTCATCAATAGAAGAATTGAAGAGTACACATAAGTAGGCTGGAGGACAAGGAATGGATTCAAGCAGAAACTCAGGACAGTTTATTAGAATTTAAAAGGAGGACTCCAGGGCAGCCATGCTGTGAATACATCACAGCTGCCTGCAAAGGAAGAGGAGAATGGAAAAGAACAGAAGCAACACTGCTTGGAGTAAAGCAGTGTGGAGGTCAGCCACCTGGTGGCATGCTGGGTAGGCCAGCTTCAGAACGGAAGCTAGGAGGCACAGAGCACTGGTTAGAGAGTTTAAAGGCTCTAGCCAGCATAGAAGTGGTTCCTGTATTGGAAGGTGGGCCTCAGAAAGGTGGGTAGGTCCAGCCACACCTCATGTAGGCTCAGCTAATAGAAACTGCCTTAGTGGGTGGAAATTTTGGCAAGAAAAACACATTAAATGGTAAACCCGCCTTCCTAGGGGTGGTTCCCTAATCAGGTGCATGTAGCCACTTAGAGGCAGACCCTGTTCTTTACTGGACTTCTCTTCACACTTCCTTCCCAGGGCCTCACATCGCATCCTTCTATCCTGGCTTAGTCTCACTTTAAAGGTGAAAGTCAGTGTTGTCCAAAGGCAGGTGGGCTCAGGATGAAGGGAGGGCCAGAATTTCCATTTGAGTTCAAAGGCGGGGGGGGGGGGGGGGAAACTAGTGTCTCAGTTTATCGTAGCCAGGCTGGAGGACTTCTCCACAAGGCAAGGGAGTTCAGTGTGTATAGGGTTCACCTTCAACAGACTGGATAAAGCCAGACCTCAGGGAGAGCAATCACTTGACTCGTTCTGCTTACTAAAAATGCAAACCCCATGGAGAAGCACACTCATAGACTAAACTAGAATGTTATATATCCTCCCTATCCACAGGTCAGTCAAACTGACCAAATCAAAGCAAAACCAAACCAGCAACACACTGCTGCTCCATGCCATGTGAAAACAGTTGCTCAGAAACATTTGGACACGTTTACATGGGGCGTTTATTAAGGCTGGAGAAGATGGCGGATCCTAAACAAATTGCCTAGTGTGTTGTGGTAAAGCTTAGAACTGAAAGGACAAGTCCTATTCAGAACAAAAGAACAACAAAACCCTAGGGAAACCTAGTTCTGGCATTTTTCATTGCAGCTGATAAGCGAATAGATGCCCCAAATCTACTTGTATTTCTGAGAATTTTACTTTATATTTAAGTTATGCATAAGTGTGTGCATTTGTGCAAGCATGTGCCATTGCCTGAGGATGCCAGAGGTATCAGATCCCCTAGATCTGCAGTTATAGCTATTTTGAGTGACACAACATATGTTCTTTGAATCCAACTTAGGTCCTCTCTGAGAGCAGTGAGGGCTCTTAACTGCTGAGCCATCTCTTTCCAGCCTATGTTGTGAGAATTTCGACAAGACTAAAAACCCTTTATAAGTGTCATTCCTCAGAGGTGCTGTCTTAGAAGTAGCTTATTTTTGTGTAGGGAGACGGATTTTGAGAATTTGAAAGTAGACTCCTCAGAACTGGTAACCATGACAACAGATGGGCTTCCTGCAGGGGTCAGTATTCACTTTAGACTTATGAAACACAGGCACAATGTGACATGGCTTCATCTAAGCACAAAATTTAAGCCAATTTATTGTACCATTGACCAAAGGCCACTTTGGGCTCTACATTTAAAAACCATATAAAAGATAGCTAAAGCATTAAGCATAACCTTCACATAGTTCATGCTCTAAAGAACTATATATAGAAAATATTGGGAGATGTCTGAACTGTCAAAGAACATTTGCCTGCAAATGTCTTCAAGGTCACAATCTCCATCTTAGTGTGTTAGTGAAGAGTGAACCGGATTCTTTCAGTTGATGGCACTATGGTCCCTTTAAAAACTCTTAAGTATTCTACCTTTCAAGGGAACATGTAAATGATTTGTTCATATGTAGTAAAATGATATTTTTGGAAAACTCATTAGACTAGTGGTAATCTAGCCCATTTTTAAAAATTGCAACTCATTCCTACATCTAAAAATTAAGGACTCACTTCCTAGTGCAACACAAAACTGTGGTGGTGGCACTGGTAGGTATGGAGATTTGCTGGGTACTTGCCAGGAGTCCTAGGATCTGAGACCAGGGATGGAGCGGATACTGAATTATGTAGGAAGCAGACACAGGATAGTAAGTAAGGAAAGACTCATGTCAATGGGAAGAACAAAGAGGAAGTTCAGGAGCTCAAACAGCAACTGTGCACAGAATCAGGCTCATACCCTGTGCTTTATGGGACATTTCATAGTGCAGGCTTTCTGGCACATGCTCTGTCTGTCACATGTAGTTCTAAATATGACTTCATGCATCCCGCGTTTCATTGGCTTCTTAAGTCTTCACCTAGGGGTATACAATGCTGGTACTATAATGAGTCATATGTCACCTTCAGACACGCTGGGTTGCCAGTGTTCATAAAGTCTATCCAAAAGTATAAGAATTATGAACATAATATAGGCTAACACTACTATGGTACTAATGCCAGAAAAACCCCTCGCAATAAAGAATAATAAAGAGCAATGTCTCCTACAAATGTGGATGTGATAGTACTCAACAAATGCCATAAACCTAAATGCAACAGCTTATTAAAAGTATCATACAACCATGGCTGAGTGGCATTTTCCTCAAGAGGGAAAGGATGGCTCAACAATGAAAATCAGTGAATGTAGTATTTCACACCAACAGAAATCAGCAACAAAATCACACGGTTATCTCAATGCCCAAAAGCACAATCTTAATTTTTTTTTCAGGGTATTCCTTCTAATTATTTTTCATAAATAATATTTTCACTGTTTGAGGAATTTTTATCAAAGCAAGAATTTTATAACCCAATTCCATTTCCTTTCCCAGTTATCTGTAACAGAACTGACATCCCAAGCTATCTCACTAAAGAATTACAAAATTAAAGACTGGAACACTTTGCCTTTTTGTACTCTGTTGAAAGTTCTCTCCCCTACCCCTGTAAAACATTAATTTGTTTTTATGTTTTACTTTTGGGTGTTTTTGCTGTTTTAAAAGCATGTAATTTAGAACTAGTGTTGTTTGCTAGATAAGGTTCAGTTTTCTTTCTTTTGTTTAATTTAAATTAAAAACAGTCTTATTTTACATACCAATCCCAGTTTCCTCTCTCTCAATTCCCTATCCCACCCCTATCCACGCCTCTGGAAGGTTGAGGCCTCCCATGGGGAAAAATCAAAGTCTATCACATCATTTGGGGCAGGACTAGGGCCCTCTCCTGTATACCTAGGCTGAGACAGTATCTATCCATAGGGAATGGGCTCCAAAAGCCCATTTGTGCACTAGTGATAAACACTGGTTCCACTGCCAGCGGCCCCATTGACTGCCCAGGCCCCCCAATTGACACCCATGTTCAGGAAGCCTAGTTCAGTTTTATGCAGGTTCCCCAGCTGTCAGTCAGGAGTCTGTGGGCTCCCACTTGCTCAAGTCAGCTGTTTCTGTGGGTTTCCCCAGCATTTTTTCTGTAAGGCAAAGGACACAGTCAACAAGACAAAACAACAGCCTACAGAATGGGAAATGATCTTCACCAAACCCATATGTAACAGAGGGCTGATCTCCAAAAAGATCTCAAGAAGCTTGTACGAAAAGACCAAATGATGCAATTAAAAAATGGGTACAGCTCTAAATAGAGAATTCTCAATAGAGGAATCTCAAATGGCCATAAGACACGTAAGAGATTCTTCAACATCCTTAGCCGTCAAGGAAATGCAAATCAAAACAACTCTGAGATACCATCTTACACCTATCAGAATGGCTAAAATCATCAACACCAATGACAGCTTATGCTGGAGAGGATGTGGAGAAAGGGGAACACTCTTCCATTGCTTGTGGGAGTGCAAATTTGTACAACCTCTGTGGAAATCAGAATGGTGGCTTGTCAGGGAAATGGGAATCAATCTACCTTAAGACCCAGTTTTCTTTCTTAAATTGGGTTGCAAAACAAGTGGGTTTATTTGTGGCTTTGTCATAGACCCTTTACTATGCTTAGCCCTTAAACCTATCATGCATAAACCTTCCCATTCCATAACAATTTTCAATGATAAACCATTTCACAAAAAAAAAAAAAAAATAAGAATAGAAAGGACTTCATTTATCTGTGTCTTAGTTAGGGTTACTATTGCAGTAATGAAACACCATGACCAAAGGAGTTTGTGGCTCCCTCGCAGTAGGATCACAATACAAACCTGGTACATGAGCTACCTTGTTGGAGTCTATTTACTATGGTGGGATGGCATGGTCAAAGTTAACAGGTATAAAGCTGCAAGTCCTAATCTTATAACACTATATTAATTTATTAAAACAATTAAAACATACAAGTTAATAATACATTACCAGGTAAATAATCAAATTCTATCAGTTACTGGATGAAGGTTCTATGATGACAAGGTAGTCATCAAACTGAATATAGGGAAAGTCAGTTCAGGCATCCTCTCTACTATTGCTAGGAGTCCTAGCTGGAGTCATTCTTGTGGATTCTTGGGAATTACCCTAGCACCAGGTTTCTCCCTAACTCCATAGTGGTTCTCTCTATTATGATATCTCTTTTATTTCTTTTCCACTGCATCCTTCCACCCTTTGACCATCCCATTCCCTCATGTTGTCATCCTTCCTTCCCTCTCCCTTACCCCCCCCCCCATGCCCAGTTTACCCAGTAGATCTCATATAATTTCCCTTCCTAGGGCAATCCATGCATCCCTCTTAGGGTCTAGCTTCTCTGTTATTTAGCTTCTCTGGAGCTGTGGATTGTAGTCTGGTTATCCTTTGCTTTACATCTAATATCTACTTATGAGTGAAGGATCACTCCTTCATTGCTGGTGGGAGTGCAAGCTTGTACAGCCACTTTGGAAATTAGTATGCCAGTTTCTAAGAAATTTGGGAATCAGTATACCTCAAGACCCAGCAATACCACTTTTGGACATATACCCAAAGGATTTTCAATCATACATTTATACAATGGTACATTTATACAATGGAATACTACTCAGCTGTAAAAAATGATAGCCTCATGAAATTTGCAGGCAAATGGACAGAACTAGGAAAAACAAACAAATAAACAAAAACATCCTGAGTGAGGTAACCCAGACTCAGAAAGATAAAACCCAAACCGGGCCTTATTTCTAATAACTTAGCTTCTTTTTTTAATTTGGAAGGGAAGACTTTCTCTTTCTCTCAAAGGTCTTGTCATGCTGTGCCTAGTTCGATGCTGCACCTCTTCTAATGCTCCTGTACCTCAAGGACCACTCATGCCCTTTCTCCATGTTCATGAAGAGCATCCCCTCCTGATAACAGTCATTCTGAAAGGCAATTTCATGTCAGCCCCTTTCCAAAACCAACTAACCAACCAACCTTTTACTCTTCTGTTACTAGAAAATTGGGTAGCCCCACCTAGGGTGCCTTATGTTACCTGGGAAATGGGTCCTCTCTTGGAGTTCTTGTCTCATTAATAAAAGAATTTAATTAAAAGCCCAGAAGTAAGCTTGGAGACAGTTTTATTAGACTTTAAAGGGAAAACCACAGGGCAGGCAAGATGTCAATTTTGATAGGGAGACAGCGACAAGGAAGAGAGAGCCATTTTTAAGCATCCACATGGCAGGGAAGATAGCTTCAGAGAAACAGTTAAAGCCTACTTAGGCTCTGGCCAGCATCCAAAAGCAAGGGCTTAAAAAGAAAGAAAGGAAAAGCAGTTCAGAACGTGGTCAGGGTTAATTCAGCTGCATGGCTATGGTTACATAGTGACTATACCAGGGGAGGCTTTCTAGGAAGGAAAAGTACATTTTCTCATTAAAGGGAGCATTATTTTGATGAATCCAGACAAAATAACTGAAGTTGTTTCTATTGAATATTTTATCATAGAGATTTAAAAAACAATATTAGTTTTTACTTATGTGTATGTGTGGGTGTGCTTATGCTGGAGCATGCACTTATGCCATGGTGTGTCTGTAGAAGTCAGAAGACAACTTGCAGGATTCCATCTTTTCTATTATGTGGTTCTTGGGGATTGAACTCAGGCTGTCAGGCTTGCAGGCCAGTACCTTTACATCTCCACACTCCTTTGAAACAAAAGTTCTGTTTTTTTTTAAAATTATTTTTATTTTATTTTCTTTTTTGAGCCAGGTTCCTGATATGCAGCTCTGGCTATCCTGGAACTCACTCCATAGACCAAGCTTGCCTTGGAGATGTACCTACCTCTGCCTCCCAAGTGCTGGAATTAAAGTTGTGTGCCACTATGCCTGTCTGCCCTTGAAAGTTTTAACTTCAATTTCTATCTAAGCTGCTTCCTTAGTTTTGAAGAAGTAGGCAAGCCAAGCTTAAAATTCATATCACATTGCAAATAGAAAACCTTAACGAAGCAGGATGTATTGGAAGACACATACTTACTAAAGACAAAGCGGTGTGGAAAATGTAGAATGAAGACAGTGGAGAGCACAGGAGTAAAGCTATATACATATTTATGACCAGTGAGTTTCAAACCAGTGCCAACACCATTTCATAGGGAAAGCATCATTCATTCAACCAATGATGTTGGCTCAACGACTGCTCAGACATACATGAATGAGTTTCATTCATATTATATACAAAAAAGTAACTTGAAATGGCACAAACCCCAAACATAAAGTTCTTAGAAAGAAATACTGGTGCAAGTATTTATGGAGTTGTGTTAGTTAAATACTGAATTTAAAACTATTTTACTAATTTGTTTTATGGATATGAGTGTTTCACCTGCATGTATGTATGCATACCACATGTGTTTCTGGTGCTTGAGGACAGGGGAAGATATTGAATCCTCTGGGACTGGATGTGGGCCACCATGAGCACCACTGTTCCTCATCAAGAGCTGCATGCGCTCTCATTATTATTATTATTATTATTATTATTATTATTATTACTATTATTATTATTTTCTCTTTTTTAAAAAAGCTTCTACTTATTTTATTATTTTATTTTTGAGATTATAATTTAATTACATTTCTCCCTTCTCTTTCCTCTCTCAAAATCCTTCCATGTACCCCCTCCTTGCTCTCCTTCAAATTCATGGCCTCCTTTTTCACTAATTATTACTGCATGCATGTATATACATGTATTATTATGCATAACCCATTCAGTTGTATAATGTTACTTGTATGTTTTTAGGGCTGACCATTTGGCACTAGACAGACAATTGTTGAGCTCTTCCTTCGAAAGGGCCACCCTTCTTGCTCCCAGATTTCCTCAGTAAGAACACGTACTCCTATTGATGGGCTAGCTTTCCTGATACTGTTATTGTTATTATTATTATCTTAAAAAATAAATTAGAAACAATCTTGTTTTACATGTCAATCCCAGTTCCCTCTCCCTCCCATCTTCCCCTGCCCCCCACCTACCTCCTATCTGCTCCCCAGGGAGGGTGAGGCCTTCCAAGGGGGTTCTTCAAAGTCTGTCATATCATTTGGAGCAGGGCCTAGGCCCTTCCCCCCATGTGTCTAGGCTGACAGAGTATCCCTCTATGTGGAATGGGCTCCCAAAGTCCATTCATATACTAGGGATAAATATTGATCCATTATCAGAGGCCTCATAGACTGCTCAGTCCTCCTAACTGACATCTATGTTCAGGGGGCCTGGGTTGGTCCTATGCTGGTTTCCCTAGCTCTCAGCTGGGGTCCATGAGCTTCCCCTTGTTCAGGTCAGCAGTTTCTGTGGATTTCTTCAGCCTGATCTTGATCCCTTTGCTCATCACTTCTCCCTCTCTGCAACTGGATTCCAGGAATTCAGCTCAGTGTTTAGCTGTGGGTGTCTGCTTCTGCTTCCATCAGCTACTGGATGAAGGCTCTAGGATGGCATATAAGGTAGTCATCAATCTCATTATTGGGGAAGGGCATTTAAGGTAGCCTTTCCACTATTGCTTAGATTCTTAGTTGCAGAGATCCTTGTAGATCTCTGAACATTTCCCTAGTGCCAGATTTCTCTTTAAACTTATAATGGCTCCCTTTATTATGGTATCTCTTTTCTTGCTCTCCTCTATTCTTCCTCTGACTCAATCCTGACCCTTCATGTCCTCTCCCCTCCCCTTCTCCCCTTCTTTTTCTTTGAACTCCCTCTCCCCTTCCCCCCATGCTCCCAATTTGCTCAGAAGATCTTGTCCCTTTCCCCTTCTCTGGGGGACCATGTGTGTTTCTCTTAGGGTCCTTCCCCCCCAGCTTCTCTGGTAGTGTGGATTGTAGGTTGGTAATTCTTTTTTCTATGTCTAATATCCATATATGAGTGAGTGCATACCATGTTTGCTATGAACATAGTTTAACAGATGTCCTTGTTGTATGAATGTGCCTCCTTTGCGTATATGCCTAAGAATGGAATTGCTGGATCTTGAGGTAGATTGAATCCCATTTTCCTGAGAAACTGCCGTACTGATTTCCAAGTGGCTGTAGGATCAATATAGTAAAAATGGCAATCTCGCCAATAACAATCTACAGATTCAATGTAATCCCCATCAAAATACCAGCACAATTCTTCACAGACTTTGAAAGAATGATGTTCAACTTTATATAGAAAAACAAAAGACCCAGGATAGCCAAAACAACCCTGTACAATAAAGGACCTTCCAGAGACATCACCATCCCTGACTTCAAGCTCTATATAGAGCTATAGTACTGAAAAAGCTTCTTGGTACTGGCACAAAAATAGACAGGTAGATCAATGGAATCAAACTGAAAACCCTGATATTAACCCACACACTTACAAGCACCTGATTTTTGACAAAGAAGCTAAAATTATACATTGGAAAAAAGAAAGTATCTTAAACAAATGGTGCTGGCATAACTGGATATTAACGTGTACAAGATTGCAGATAGGTCCATATCCATCACCATGCACAAAGCTTAAGACCAAATGGATCAATCACCTCAACATAAACCCAGCCACACTGAACCTCTTAGAAGAGAAAGTAGGAGGCATCCTTGAATGAACTGGTACAGGAGACCGCTTCCTGAACATAACTCCAGGAGCACAGACACTGAGATCAACAATTAATAAGTGGGGCCACCTGAAACTGAGAAGCTTCTGTGAGGCAAAGGACACAGTCAACAAGACAAAACAGCAGCCCACAGACCTGGAAAAGATCTTCACGAACCCCATATCTGACAGAGGGATCAGCTCCAAAATATACAAAGAACTCAAGAAGCTAGTCACCAAAACACCAAATAATCCAATTTAAAAGTGGGGTACAGAACTGAATAGAGAATTCTCAATAGAGGAATCTAAAATGGCTGAAAGACACTTAAGAAAGTGCTCAACATCCTTAGCCATCAGGGAAATGCAAATCAAAACAGTTCTATGATACCATCTTGTACCTATCAGAATTGTTAAAATCAAAAACACCAAGGACAGTTTATGCTGGAGAGGATGTGGAGAACGGGGAACACTCCTCCTCTGCGCGTGGGAGTGCAAACTCGTAGAGCCACATTGGAAATCAGTTTGTCCTGGTACTGTTCTTAAATAGGACATCAAGATCCTAAGGCGAAAGGGGAAAAAATGTAACAAATAGATCCTGGTCAAAACTGTAGATTTTAACAGGATCTGTGTATTTTGGGGTAGCCTGGAGTTCCTGACTTCTGTTTCAGCCTCCCAAGTGCTAGGATTACAGGAGTTTGTCATGATGGCAGGCTAGAAGCAAAAACTGTATTTTAAAGTATACCATTGAAAAAGTGAAAGCATTACTCAAAGAATTGGAAAAAGCATTTGGAAACTATGTATCTGAGATGGGTCTTTCATCCAGAATGTGCAAAGAATTCTTACAAGTCAACATCATGACATTAACGACCCAGTTTTGAAAAGGCCAAGGGTCTAGCTTGAGAGTTTTCTCCAAGTGGACAAACACTGGTCAATAGGCACTTGAGAGGATGCTTATGACCATTGATCACTAATAACTTTATAGAAAGACAATAATGCTATATCATACTTACTGGGATGTCTATAATTAATCAAATAAAAGACAAGGAATTAACAAGAACTTATGAAGATATAACAAACCAGAAGCTTCATAGTTCCTTATGAGAATATACTATGGTGTGTAACAGCCCTGGATAACATTTTGAAACATCTTAAACAGTCACACAAAGAGGTATCATGTGATCCAAGAGTTCTGCTCACAAGTGTGCAAGATAACTAAAAAGACAAGTTCATTCAAAATATTATATTCAAGTTTTCATAACAGCATTTTCCTTAACAGTCAAAATGTGGAAACATTCCAAACAGTTATTAACTGAAGAATAGCTAAGCCAAATTCGGGTTACTTATTCATTGGGAAATTACTTAGGTATAGAAATATTACAAGTCTCAACATGGGCGTACATTGGAAACACTTTTTTAAAGAGTTAATTATTTATTATGTATACAGTGTTCTGTTTGCATGTACCCCTGCATGACAGAAGATGCCTCAAGATCTCATTATGGACGGTTGTGAGCCACCATGTGGTTGCTGGGAATTGAACTCAGTACCTCTGGAAGAGCAGCCAGTGCTCTTAACCACTAAGTCATCCCTCCATCCCGGGAGACATTTTTCAGTGGGAAAGAACCTAGATATCAAAGCGCACAAACCACATCATTCCATTTGTATGAAATACTCTAAATAGAAAAAAAAAAACCAGAGACAGAAAGCCAAATAGTGACTACTAGGCATTTAGGCAAAGGAACTGGAGGGTGACCACTTAAAGGGCCTAGGGTTAAGGGCTAAGTTATCATGTTGAAAACTAAACTCGATGATGGAGTTACCTAGAGGTGATAGTTGCACAACTTGATGAATATATTGAAAGTCACTGAATTGCACACTTTCAATTAGATGATATTAGGTTATATGAATTTCATGTAATAAAAAAAAATTGTATGCTTGTAGACTGTCGGGAGAATTCGGCAGGACCTGTGTGAAAGAGCCTTTTCAAAGATGAAATATTTAAAATCTCATTACAGAGCGTCATTAAGAAGTGAACATATCTAATTGCTTTGATGGTAGGAGGTCACTAATTTTGAACACCAGTTAAGCAAAATGTTAGCCCTCGGAATGAATGAATGGCATTCTTCTCAGTAGTAAATCTAGATTACAAAAAATTACTCTGTACTATTATACTTTGAATTTCAGTTAAAATTTGTGGAAATGTTTTCTCTCTAGCCATTTAAATGCCAAACAGGAGGCATGAGTTTGCATTTTTGACTTGGAAAGCCTAAAATATTAGCTGTTTGGCTAATAGTAGATAAGAATATATCTGTACAGATAGATATATTTACATCTATGTGTGTATATGTGTATATAGCGCGCACGCGCGCGCACGCATACACACACACACACACACACACACACACACACACACACACATATATATATATATATATATATATATATATATATATATTCCATCTTGGTTAGCCGGGCATTGGTGGGGAATGTCTTTAATCCTAGTACTCGGGAAGCAGAGGCAGATCTCTGTGAGTTCAAGGCCAACCTGGTCTACAGAGCTAGTTCCAGCACAGGATCCAAAATAATACAGAGAAACCCTGTCTCAAAACAAAACAAAACAAAAAATATTCTTTTTGGTTAAGAACAAGAATCAAATTGAATATTATTTCCAGTTAGAAAATTCAAGGCAGAATTCTGTACTGTACACAAGAATTCAAAATAATACTAATTAATGATAGTTATGGTAAGGACAATGAAAACAAAACAAAAACTCCTGTATGCTTTATTTTGTCCGAAGATAAAATATATTTTCACTCTAAATCAAAGAAATACTGAATTTCCTTCATAAAATAGCTACTATTTTATTTCTCATTCTGTGCATTTTCAATTTTAATGTAATCTATAGCATGATTCTTCAGTTTTTGCACAAAAGGCATCTGGGGACACTTAACCTTATTACAGTATTTGTCTTGAGCTTTCGTGCTATTCTGCAACTCCTCTTTCTGATGGAATATATCAGATGCTCATATCCCTCCAGTGCTGGCAATGGAAGATGTTTCTAGAGACTGCTAAAGGTGTACCAGAAGACAAAATCCTTGACTAGTCACTTAACCCTTGTGTGAAGCAACAATGGGGCCAGTGTGCTGGTGATTTTTCCCACCCCGTTTTTAGAGAGGTAGTTCAGAAAGCCAGATGGGAAGGAGAAAGAATCACACCTGGCTACATGAAATAAATGCTGAGTAAGGCCCTCAGGGAAGTATGGAAATTTATAGGAAAGAGATGGTCTATTTTCCTGAGAAGACAGGACCTTCACCTCCAATATCCAGTCTAGACAGGCTTACCCACTTCTGAAGTGCATAGGAACCGAGTCGTTGTTTTGTGGGGCTACATGGTCTTAGATGATAGTGTAGAACCAAGTAGCTCTCTGGCATATTCTTTGAGCATAAGACTCTAGATCCATCATGCAACCTGGGAGAGGAAAGCATATTGAAGTCTAGAGCAATTAGAGTAATGCCAACTAAGTAGGATGGAGATTCAGGGCTTTAGGGAAACAGGTTCCTCTATGATCTGTCTTCCGTCTACCCTTATAGTTGCCAACACATTTCATCATACGCAGATGTGAGCGGTGTTTACAGATGTTGTTGGTTCTGCATTTTCCTTTCCTCCAGTCTTCTACATGGACAGTCTTAGAAGCTTCTTTCTGAGCAGAAATGTTAATTCAATGGATTCTTTAATCCCTCTAAGGCAGTATAATGTTACTTTCCTCCGAGTGCACATTTTTTTTTTTTTTTTGGTTTACACCTATATTAAGACACTGTTCATAGTGCACTGTAATTATTTGACTGGCTTTCCTATGAGGCTATGAATGTCTGCAGAGCCAAGAACTTGCCCTATTTGTCTGCCCCCAGGACTTACCATAAACTTGTCAGGATACAGCATTTATTCTCTTCTTCTTCCTCCTCCTCTTTTTCCTCTCCCTCCACCTCCTTCTCCTGTACTTCCTCCTTTCCCTATGATGTGTTGAGGATAAAATCCAGTGCCTTGTACATACTAAGCATATGCTGTTCTGAAGAACAACACCCCACTGTGAATAAAAATCCCTTAGTCACAGCACTCGGGAGGCAGAGGCAGGAGGAGCTCTGTGTGTTTGAGAACAGCCTGGTCTACAAGAGCTAGTTCCAGGATAGCCTCTAAAGCCACAGAGAAACCCTGTTTCAAAACTAACAAACAAACAAACAAACAAACAAACAAACAAAACAAAAAATAAAAGACAAAGCATAAAAATCCCTGAAGAGAAGCTGTGTCTGTCTGTGAATGAAGAACTGGAAGGAGTCTGTGTTTCCAGAGACTGATGGACCAACTGGAATCCCAGTAGTGTCAAGAGATTGGGATTGTGCAGGTTCTGAGGCAAATTATTTTATCTTTGGCTAGTTTTAGCCTTCTAGAATAGCCATTCCTTGACCCACACTGTATTGGAACTTACATCTTGTGACAATAGATAAGTCTTTTATTATTTATGGTGATGGGAGATGTCATTCTGTAAATGTGTTTCTATTATTGGCTAATGAATAAAGCCCTATTGGCCAGGAGGAAAGCAATATAGGTGGGACTAGGAGACAAGGAGGATTCTGGGAGATGTAGTAGAGTCAAAATGTAGTACATGAGAGAAGAGGTCCGGACCCTTTCTCCAGTAAGATAAGACTACATGGAAAAACTTAGGTTGATAGAAATGGGTTAATATTTAAGACAGAGCTAGCCAATAAGAATCTCTAGCCATTGGCCAGCAGCTTTATAACTAATAGAGTCTCTGTGTGTTATTTTGGGACTGATGTGACTCTGTGACCAGTGCTGGCTGGAAAGTGCTTGTAACAAAATGGCAAGTATTAAGAGTATTAAGACCTTCCACTTAAAACTTAACAAAAGCTCAAAAAGGGATTTTAAAAACAAAAGAACATGACAAGCAAGGCCTTTGGTAACAGCATTTTTCTCAGGTGGGCTGTTTTTCTAGAGACAAGCAACTCCTTTAAGGGAGGTTTCCTGACCCCAGCATACGTGGAAAAAAAAAAAAAAAAAAAAAAAAAAAAAAAAGAAAGAAAGAAAGAAAGAAAAGAAAAACAAAAACCAAAACAAAAAGAAACCCCACATGGCTCTTTTGAGAGGCCCTGCTAACAATTGAATGGCATGTACGAGCAGCTGGCAGTGGCAGTGACCACATCTCCAAGCAAGCAGCATGTTGCTTGATGACAGTATAGACCAAGGCAGTGAGCATAGCCCTCAGTGCTGGCAGTAAACGTACCCCTGCCGTCTTGGAGATGTGGCTTTCATTTTAGCAATGTTGTTGTTTAATGGATAAAAGACTCATGGCCAGAAAAAAGATAAAGATTTACAGTAAAGACAGATTGAGATAAAGAAAAGCCTCCAAATGTTTACAGTGTGTTTAAAAATATACATAAGCTTGGGAGAGAAAATAAAAAGAATATTTGGTTAAGAAAAAAGTGAATGGGCAGTGGTGGCACACACCTTTTATCCCAGTAGGATTTAATCTCAGGAGGCCGAGGCAAGCAAATCTCTGTGATTTCAAAGCGAACCTGGTGTACAGAGTGAATTCCAGGACAGCCAAAGTTACACAGTGAAACCCTGTCTCAAAAAAAAAAAAAATGTAAAGATAGAAGTAAAATAAATAGAGAAATAAAAAAGGCACCTAAAGATGGGAAAGTCAGAGAGTGGGGATACTATATGCTATTGTGTTGCCTTTGAGTTGCTCAATTGCTAAGGAAGGAACAACAACTGCTAAAATATACTTGATTATCAATGTTGCTAAACTAATCCAATTTATATATTTTAAAAATGCTTTGACTTCAAAATTTAAGGACAGGCTACTGGGGAAAAGAATTTTAATTTTTGTTTCCACAGAAAATGAAAAGCTGTGGATTCCTTCAAGGATAACATGGTTTGATCAAGCAAGACCCCCTGAAACAGTGTCCCAGGTATCTAACATTCAAAACAGCTGGGAAAAGGCAGCCTTGCAGAGTACAGCCAATATTTCTGTGTCTTGTTAGGATTCCCATGGTATTATAGTGTCCACAACCAGCAGGAAACAATTTGGAATGTTCGATGCTCAAATTCCCAAATATTGTCTATAAATATTTGTTTTCACTTAAATGGGGTGGTTAAAAATGGTTAATGTTCACAACTTATCTCTTTTTAAAGGTAAAAAGGGGATTATGGTATAGAACTGAATACTTTGTTTTGGAATGGATTTTCATTTATTGATACAAATTTAAGGTCAATTTTGTGATATGTATATTTCTCCTCTTGTTTAGGTATTGTGTTTATATAGCTCATTAAAAATGTAATGTATAATTAAGTACAAATATAGTTACCTATAGTAGTTAGGTTTGTTAGGTTTTTATTGATATATAGAGTTATATTTCAAATGGATAGGCATTCTTCAAGCCTTTCAAAGACCTACAGAATATGGCATTTAAAATGGTTTAGGGTTTTTCTTGTAGTGAGACATACTGCTCCTGGCAACACCACCTGCATCACAAAGGAAGATGGACATCGAAGAAACTTGTTATGGAGTTTATTCCCAATATGGCAAGACTAGCCATTTGGGCAAGAAACTGGTCTTGTCTGGACTGTTTGACTTTATTCCATATAAACTGGACATGCAGGACCCACAGGAAAGTGACTGTTGATACAAGATGGACAGTGCTACAGGGTTCCTGCTTCATTAAAGAGTCTTCCAGACAGTCTACAGGACACAGAGAAAAGTGACTGACAAACTGCCAATACAGGTGGACAGTTTAAAGTTTCCTGCTTTACTGAGAAGTCTGCCAGACACACTATGGCCTATAGACTGAAGATCGAACATTACAGAAGAATTTCAGGTGACTGACCAGATAAGTTGTCTCTGTCAATTCTTGAATTTATATATTATCCTTCTGTGGTCTTTGATGGAGCTGAAGATAGATAGTTATGGTTATAGTTAGGATTATGTGTTCCCGGGCCATGATCTCTTAAAATGTCTCCAGAATAAACTTTCATTCCCTGGAAGATGGGAGCTGTGGTTTTTGCCGCTACACCAGCTTGGCAATTTTCATTTCAGACATGATTTTTGAAGAATACAAGAATCCCAACATCTTAAAACTCTTTAGAAAATATAGTTAGATGTATCCCACACACCAGTTCTTCAGCGAAAGCCTCTCTTTTTATTTTCTCTTCACCACACATTCCTCTAGCTTCTGCCTGAAGTGCAAGCTCTTTTTGGAGCCAAACTGTAAATGACACCTGCCACTGTCACTTTTCCTCTTCTGAAATCCATTCCAAGCTGCGTTTGTTTCTTCCATTCCCGAGACGTCTCGCCGTTCTTAGTGCTTTCCCTCTTTGTGGTGGTTTGTATGAGAGTACGGCTCCCATAGGCTCATACATTTGAATACTTGGTGACTAGTTGGTGGCACTCTTTGAGGGAGATTGGTAGGTGTCATCTCATTAAAGGAGGTAGTTATGTTGTTAGGAGTGGGCTTGAACTTTCAAAACACTGGTGTCATTCCCAGTTTCTCTCTCTCTCCCTCTCCCTCCCTCCCCCCTCTCTCCTTATTTCTGTCTCTTTGTCTCTTGCTGTCTCTGCCTCCCTTTTCCCTCTCCACCCACCTCTCTCTGACATGAGGTTGTGGATAAAGATATGAGCTCTCAGCTGTCCCTGGGTCTGCTACCATGGCCTTGAATATGCTGAACCTGTAAGCAAAATTCACTGCTTTCTTTAATACATTGCCTTGGTCATAGTGTTTCATCCCAGCAGTACAAAAGTAAGTCAGATGATCTTCTTTGAACCATGTTCTTTCTTGGCTATTAGGTGTGCGATCTCTGCTGGTTCTCCATATGTACAGGACTCTTCGCAGTTTTCTTAGCTTCTTTTCCCTTCCCTCATCTCCGGAAGTTGGGGCACCCTCAGGCTGCTTCTCTATACTTCCTCTGGGGATATTTTCCTTTAAGTTTTGCCTGCGTACTTAACACCTGCATTTGATATCCAAGATAAGGTCACATTAAATTCATCATCATTTGGCTCCTTTTATCTATGCTTTAAACTTAGGAGTTTAATTTCTCTTTTCATTAGATTTGGACTATGGAACCTGGTAACAGTTTGTTCTTTGGCATTTCCTTTTTCTTCCATGGCTTTCATTGGATATTGTCTTTGTAGAATTTCCGTTGTTGATGGTCCCCCGGAGAAGGGGAAAGGGACAAATGGGGAGCAGAAGGGGAGGGGAGAGGGTGTCAGGAGAAAGAAAAAGGGAGAAGGGGAGGGGAGAGGAGGACATAAGGGGGCAGGAAAATTGAGTCAGGAAAAGAATAGAGGAGAGCAAGAAAAAAGATACCATAATAGAGGGAGCCATTATAGGTTTAAAGAGAAATCTGGCACTTGGGAACTGTCCAGATACCTATAAGGGTGACCCCAACTAACAGGCTAACACTGATGACTACCTTATATGCCAACCTAGCGCCTTCATCCAGGAGCTGATGGAAGCAGAAGCAGATACCCACAGCTAAGCACTGAGAAGAATTCCTGGAATCCAGTTGCAGAGAGGGAGAAGTGATGAGCAAAGGCTGAAACCCCCCACAGAAACAGATGACCTGGCAAGGACCCCAGTCTGATTGTTGAGAAACTAGCATAGGACTGACACAGACCCCCTGAACATAGGTGTCAGTTAGGAGGACTGAGAAGTATAAGGGGCCTCTGGTAGTGGATCAGTATTTATCCCTAGTATATGAATGGACTTTGGGAGCCCATTCCACATAGAGGGCTAGGCCCTGCTCCAAATGATGTGACAGACTTTGAAGACTCCCCATGGAAGGCCTCACCCTCCCTGGGGAGCAGAAAGGGAATAGGATAGGGAGTTGGTGGGGAGCAGGGGAGGAGGGGAGGGAGAGGGATCTGGGATTGGCATGTTAAAAAAAAAACCTTGTTTCTAATTTAAATTAAAAAAGAAAATATCAAATAGTCCAATTAAAAAGTGGGGTACAGAACTAAATATAGAATTCTAAATAGAGGCATCTAAAATGGCTGAAAGACACTTAAGAAAGTGTCTAACATCCTTAGCCATCAGGGAAATGCAAAGAAAAACAACTCCTGTTAGAATGGCTAAAATCAAAAACACCAAAGACAGTTTATACTAGAGAGGATGTGGAAAAAGGGGTACACTCCTCCACTACTGGTGGGAGTGCAAACTTGTTCAGCCACTTTGGAAATCAGGAAAATGGGAATCAGTCTACCTTAAAATCCAGTAAGTCCACTCTTAGGCATAAACCCAAAAGATGCACATTCATACGACAAGGATATCTATTCAACTATGTTCATAGAAGCATCATTTGTAACAGCCAGAATCTGGAAGCAACCTCAATGCCCCTCATGTGAAGCAACTGAATGATAGATGGAGAAAATGTGGTACATTTACACAATGGAGTACTACTTAGTGGAAAACAAAACAAACAAACAAACAATGGAATCTTGAAATTCGCAGGCAAATGGATGGAACTAGAAGTAACTATCCTGAGTGAGGTAACCCAATCACAAAAAGACCAATACAGTATGTACTCACTCATATATGGATTTTAGACAAGAGCAATTACCAGCCTACAATCCACACCACCAGAAAAGCTAGGAAACAAGGAGGACCCTAAGAGAGACATACATGGTCCCCTGGAGAAGGGGAAAGGGACAAGATGTCCTGAGCAAATTGGGAGCATGGGCGAAGGAGAGAGGGAGTTAGGAGAAAGAAAAGGGGAGAAGGGGAGGGGAGAGGAGGACATGAGTCAGGGATTGAGTCAGGGAAAGAATGGAGGAGAGCAAGAAAAGAAATACGATAATAGAGGGAGCCATTATAGGTTTTAAGAGAAATCTAGCACTATGGAAATGTTCAGAGATCTACAAGGATGACCCCAACTAACAATCTAAGCAATAGTGGAGAGGCTACCTCAAATACCCTTCCCCAATAATGTGATTGATGACTACCTTAAATGCCATCCTAGAGCCTTCATCTAGAAGCTGATGGAAACAGAGGCAGACACCCACAGCTAGACACTGTGCCAAACTCCTGGAATCCAGTTGCAGAGAGGGAAGAGTGATAAGTAAATGGGTCAATGCAGGCTGGAGAAACCCACAGAAACTGCTGACCTGAACAAGGGGGAGCTCATGTACTCCAGTTTGATAGCTGGAAAACCAGCATTGGACAGACCCAGACTCCCTGAATGTCCGTATTAGTTCAGAGGTCTGGGCAGTCTATGGGGCCTTTGGTAGTGGATTGGTATTTATTCTTAGTATATGAATGGATTTGGGAGCCCATTCCACATAGAGGGATACTCCTTCAGCCTAGACACATGGGGGAGGCCTAGGCCCTGCTCCAAATGATGTGACAAACTTTGAAGACTCCCCCATGGAAGGCCTCACCCTCCCTGGGGAGCAGAAATGGAATGGGATGGGTGTTGGGGGGTGGTGTGAACAGGGGAGGACAGGAGTGTGCAGGAACTGGGATTGAAATATAAAACAAGATTGTTTTAAATTTAAATGTAAAAAAATTATCAAAAGAAAATTTTCAGTGTTGAATAGAATTCCCACTAGAGGGCGGACATGTATCATTTATATGAAAACAAAACAGGAAAAAAGAAAATCTGAAACAACAACAAAACCAGGCCTAGTAAGGGAAAACATTAAACAATTAAAGTAAGTGCTTTTGAATATATCTGTTCTCCAACTTTCTTTCTTTTCCTCCCTCCCTCCCTCCCTCCCTCCCTCCCTCCCTCTCTTCCTCTCTCTCTCTCCCCTGTTCCTTCCCTTTCTTTCTCTCTTCTGTCTGTCTCATTTTTTCTTTCTGGTAAGGTCTCACTCTGTAGTTCAGCCTGACCTCGAACTCACTGCCCTTGAATGTGTAATGGTCCACTCAGCTCTGCATCTTGAGTGTTAATGTTACAGGCATGTGCCACCATGCCCAGTTCCTCCCAGATTTTGTAGCCATCTTGATTGGAAGATTGTATTATTTATTTATTTTTTGAGGCAGGGTCTCACTATGTAGCTCTAGCTAGCCTGGAACTCAATATATACAGCATAGAACTCAAAGACATATCAGAAGTCTGTCTGCCTCTGCCTCCTCAGTGCTGGGATTAAAGGCATGAGCCACCATGCCTAGTAGAAGAAAAAAAAAGTTTACAAATGTAAACTTTATTTTGTATAGAGAATGATCAATTTCCCAATGGAAGCAAGTGTATTTTTAGTATATTAAGATTTAATGCAAATGAAAGTAATATGATTACATGCATATATCTGGGCTAAAATTCTTCTGACCGCTATTGGCACCAGGCATGCATGTGGTACACAGATATGCATTCAGATAACACACTCATACACATAAAAATAGAAATAAATGAAAATATAAGATACAATGCAATAGTAAGAATTATAACGAGATACAGGAGACGTTCTTTAAAAACCTAGAGGGGAAAGTGAGAGTGGCTATGGTGACAGGGATTGTCACAGAAGACATTTATGTAGTCCAGACTAATTTGCTTTCATCATAGGGCCTCAGAATGTCTCTGGTGACAGATTTATGTCCTGTCTCTAGAACGAATGTTCTGTTATCCCTTATTGCCATAGCCTTCTAGTGACCTCAGGGTAGGATTTAGATATTTACATACAGTAATCCTAGTACAGGTTTAGCATCTCTAATATGGAAATCTGAAACCCAAAATGTTGCAAATTCTAGAACTTTTTGAATGTCTGTCTGTATGATAGGAAAATTGCACAGGTAAAATGAAGGTGCATTAAAATTATTATATAGAGTTTTTTTTTTAAGGCTCTGGAGTTAATGTGAAACATGAGGACATTTTATGTTTAGACTTGGGCCCATACCCAAGATTTCTCAAAATCTGGAAGAATCTAAATTACAAAAGGTCATTCTGTCCCTCTAGCATTTAGCACAGTGCCTACAAATAGAGAGCTGGTACATGATTATGGGAGGTATAGATGAAAGCTTTTCTGTGTCTCACTTGGTCCTTCAGTTGGTTATGAAATAATCATTCTGAGGCTTAATAATAGCTTTAATTGCTTGGCCAATGGCTCAGGCTTATTATTAACTAGCTCAACATTCAAATTAACCCATTTGTATTAATCTGTGTGTCACCACATGGCCTGTGGCTAACTGATGATGTTCTTGTTATGAGTTGGTTTTTCCTGCCGGCCTGTCCCACCGCCGCACCAGCCCCAAATAACACACAGAGATGCCATATTAGATATAAATCTGTTAGCCTGTTACTAGCATTACTTATTGGCTAGCTCTGTCTTAAATATTAACACATTTCTATTAATCTAAATATTTCCACATGGTCTTATCTTACCGGAGAGAGGGGGCAGCATTCTACTCTCTCCGTCTTCCATGTTTAATCTCCTTCTTACTACGTCCTCTCTCTTCCTTGTCTCCTAGTCCCGCCAATCTTGCTTTCCTATTGGCCAACAATGCTTTATTCATTAACCAATATGAGAAACATATTTACAGAATGACATCTCCCATCATGTTCTTACATTTTTCCCCTTTCATGGTGGGTGCTGGTATCTCCCTTGACTCTGTCTTCTTTTTCCCTGTATTTAGTTTGACTTTCCCACCTAGCTATATTCAGCCCTGCTATAGGCCAAAGCAGCTTTATTCATCAACCAATAAAATCAACCCTTATTTGCAGCCTACAGAAGGATATCCCACATCACTTGAAGCTGTGGATTTCTTTCAGATTAATATGGTTTGATTGAGCAAGACCCCCTGACAGGTCTCCGATGGGAACAATGGCCCAGGTGATCCAACATCTACAACAGCTTCAAGGGTACTGGCTGAGATGGACCAACCACAAAGAATATCCCAGTTAGGACTTTAACATAATTCTAAATTTTCTCAGGATCCCCATAAGATCACCAGCACCCCAAATCATCAAAAAGTAGTATAGACACTATTCCTAAATTCCCAAAATATTGCTTGTGAATGTTTGTTTTCATTTAAAGGGGGTTGGTTATAAATAGTTAATGGTCATAGTCAATTTCTTTGTAAAGAAAGAAGAGGTATATAATATAGAAATGATGAAAAAAGGTGGACTACTTAATCTACTTAAATTAAAAAAATTGTTAATTTCAAAATACTTCACAATGGTATGGATATTGATTTATTGACACAGTATAATTTTGTAAATATATATATATACATACATATATATATATACATACATACACACACATATATATTTCTACTCTTGGTTAAAGTATTATGTTTATGCAGCAATTTTAAAAATGTAATGTATAGTTAAATACAAATTAATAGTCATCTATAACAGTCAAATTTATAGACATGCTAGTTAGGTTTTCTAGATATGCAGAGATATATTTCAGATAGATAGGTAACCTTCAAACACTTCAAAGCACTACAGAATATGACATTTAAAATGTTTTAAGAACTTAGATTTTGTTTTGTTTTGTTTTTGACAGTGAGGCATGTATGCTCCAGGCAGCATTAAATACTTCAAGAGGATGATGGGCATCGAAAAAGCTCCTTATGGAGTTTGTTTTCAATGTGCGAAGGCTAGCCATTTGGTCAAGAAACTGCTTTTGCTTGGAAAGCTTGACAGTATGTTGCATAAGTGGACATTGAGGAGCCACAGGAAAATGACTGCTGAACTTGCCAAAATGAGACAGGATGGTCTTTCAGGGAGCTTGCTTTATGAAAGAGTCTGCCAGAAGTTCTTCAGGACACAGAAGAAAGTGACTGATGGGTGAATTTTGCCAAAATAGGTAGGACAGTCCTTCAAATTTCCTGCTTCACTGAGAAATCTAGAAGACACTCTAGGCCTGTAGGCTGAAGATGGATGCCCTGACATCATAGAAAAACTTTGGGTGACTGTCCAGGCAGCCAGATTTCTGTAATTTCTAGGGTTTTGGAAGATGCTTACAATGCACTTTCTGTTTACATAGGTTTTACATTATCTTTCAAGGGTCTTTGATGGAGTTGAAGACTAAATAGTTATATTTATAGTTTTCCTTAATTATGATAAAAGATAAATTAGATATGAAACTTTATACTAAAAAAGATAGGATAGATAATAGAATATTTTCTCTAATTTTGCCAAATATAAATAGACTAAATATTATAACTGTAATTCTTGCTTGATACCTGTTTTCTTCAATGTAATTTTACAATGTTAAAGTTAAAATCTTCCTTTTTAATTAGACAGAAAAGGAGAAATGATGTGGGATGACCTTCTGTAGGCAGCAAATATGGGTTGCTTTTATTGGTTGATGAATAAAGCTGCTTTGGCTTATGGTAGGACAGAATATAGTTAGGTGGAAAAGCCAAAATTAATACAGGGAGAAGGAAGGCAGAGTTGAGAGAGACACCAGCAGCAACTGCTGGAGGAGAAAGATGTAAGAGCATCACAAGTAAGCCATAGGCCATGTGGTGACACACAGCTTAATAGAAATGGGTTAATTTAAATGTAAGAGCTAGTTAATAATAAGGCTGAGTCATTGGCCATACAATTATAATTATTATTAAGCTTTTGAGTAATTATTTTATAAGTAGCTGAGGGAACAGGCAGAACACAGAAAAGCTTCTGGCTACAGGGAGGATTGTTCTGAAATTAATTAATTAATTAATTAATTCATTTTGAGGCAGGGTTTGCTGTGAAACAGTCCTGGTTATCCTGGTTATCCTGGAACTCACTCTGTAGACCAGCCTAGCCTAGAACTCACAGAGATTCACCTGTCTCTGCCTCCCAAGTGCTGGGATTAAAGGCGTGTACCACCAGAGAAGATTAAAAGGATGTGTCAGGAATGGATTCTTACTATACATACAGAAATACAAAATCTAGAAAAACATGAGAAATGGAAAGTTTTTGGTTCTCAGCCATTTCAGATAAAAGATACCCAACCTATGTTATACCCATTTAGTCTTTCCTCATCTAATTCTGCAGTCAAAGAACACATATAACATTAGTTCATTTGAGTTAGATAGGGTGCATTAAAATGAGAGACCAAAGAGTTGGAGAAGTGAAAGACTAGCCTTGCACCAAAGAAGTCTGCTGCCTTGGACCTGACTTGGACTTGACTGAGCAGTGAGTTTCCATGAGCGTTTTAGCATAGCAAGCTATATCCTATGTTTGCCCCGTATGTTAAGATTGATAGATTGTCAGAATGTTCTGATTTATGGGAAAATAAACTGTCCTAAGCTTATGTCCTCTGTACGGCCATGTGTGGGTCTGCACAGCTGTGATGAAGGATGTACATTTGGATTAGCCAGAGGAGTACATAGAGGAAGGAAGGGCACAGAGAAAAGATGAGCATTCACGTTGCAGAGTGATGATCTTCGGCACTCTCCCAGAGCAGTTTTGTGAGCAGGAGACTGTGGCTGGAAACCTTAGAAAGCTACATTCTCAGGGACCCTCATTTATGATTCCATGAGGATGATTTTATAGGCAATGAACTTGTTGAAGATTGGTATATTTTAAAGCTGTAGTTACTCTTAATGAACGAAATGAAAGAGATAAAAACTGAAGATATTATTTTATTTAGATACCAGCATTTCATTTATCTCCAGTCTAAGTGACAGAGGGAAGAGGCAAGAGGAGACATGAAGGAAGCTACACCTTGATACGCGTTAGACAAACCAGGAGGGACAGAAAATTCAGATGAGTGCCTCTATTTTGTAAATATTTCATGATCTGTTCTTTAATTTTCCTTTGTAAGAAACAGACATGAAATTTTAGCATTTTCATTAGGATAAAATTGTTCATGAAGGCTGGAGAGAAACTGTAAGAATTCCAGATTGGTCCACCAGAATTTCAGAATAATACAATGATAGATGAAACTTAAAGTCACCACAAACAAGGTTATACTGCGGAAGCCAAGATTCTCAATAACCACGTTTATGCATTGTGACAGCTTATAAATTAAAAATCTAGCAAATCCTAGGAAATAAACCCAGCCACCACTAGAAATAATAAAATGGAGGTGACTGTTGTATAAGAAGGGGAGTTTGGGCCATGTGCTATATTGACAATGAAAAGGAAAGACATTTTGAAAGTCGTATTTCATGATTACTTGGAGTGTCCATATGTCATGTAATTTAAAAGTTGTTATGAACGAAATAGGGTTTTCCTTATTAAATTCATATGTTGAAATCCTGCTGCCCAGTGTAGGGGCTTTAGGGGTATCCTCTGGGAGGTGATTAGGTCACACTGGCAGTCACACTAAAACATGGGATTAGTGTCTTTATATAAGAGACTCCAACAGGCCATTTCATTCTCCCGACAGTATGAAGACAAAGCAAAAATGGCTGAATCAAGGATTGGAGCCTCACCAGGCACCGAGTCTGTTGGCCTTTGTTTTATATGCTCTGACCTCCACCCCTGTAAAGCTAGTTAGTCTATGGTGTTTTTCTATATCAGCTTGAATGGACTAAAACAAAACAGAGGCAAGAAGCAGAAGTGGCTATTAAATATTACTAAACTAGGCAAGTGTGTAGCTGGAACATACATTGACTATAAATTTTGATGTAGAACCTGCCAACCTCCAAATCTTTGTATAACTCACCATTGTGAAATGTTATTTAAAAGCACCAAGGCACAATGTATATGCTGAATCAGTTGGGAGGGTGGTAAACAAGGAAGAAAATGAAGAGAAAAGTAGAAATGAGTTAAAACTCAAATAAGTGAAAGTGTTTTGTGTGATGAGCCACCTTAAGGGGTTTCCCAAGCTTGAGGACAGGTCTGAGCCTCAGAGGCGAACACAGGCATTTCAAAGTAGCCACACAACACTAGAGAACAAACGTGCCAGCCTGTTTCACCTCTGTACGTGGGTGAACTGATGGTTGAAGAGTTGCCTTCCAGGTACAAATTATTATTTTTTGTTTGAGAGTAAATACAGCATTAAGTGAAGCTGTATTTCTTCTTTAATGTATTTCTTCCATCTTCTTTAATGTGAGATAATTGTGTTTTGTGGTCTAGGCATTATCTTATGCCACCCTTCAGTCCTATTTCATTATTTCATTGCTTTTTTCAGTAGAGGACGGTCCTGGACTGTAGATTCTAACCAAGGTGCCATGAACATCGGGCCGCCGTTTAGGCCATATATTTTTCTCTTTTATTTCCTCCAGTGTGCAGGAGAATTAGCCAAGCCTGAGTTTGAAATACAGTAATTACTTAACCAGTGGATTGCAATAGTAACTCTTTCCTTACCTGCCAAAATAGGGCCATTACCTTGAAAAACGAGAGTATTATTCAGCAGCCAGATCAATATATTTGAGTCGTCTTCTTCCATTTTTATAAACCATCGGGGCCTAACTAGAAAAGAAAACGTATTTGAATATTTTGGAGCCTAAAACTATAGAAATCACTGTGGCTTCCAATAAAACTTTCAAACAAACGCACTGAAGCAAACTCTCATATAAATAATAAAAACCAGCCAACCTAACTGCATGTGACTATTAGAGGGGGTTTTAGTTAATAGATATTAAAATAGTTAATAGATATTAAATCAACATACACCTGCAGGATTACCTTTGCAGAACATTATAAGCGGTCATTCTTAGCTTGTGTGTGCAAGACTACCAGGATGTTAAGGGAAATTCAAGCTGCACATCATTATTGTGGTTTTGGGAACCCTAATACAAAGGCAATCAGGGTCTCTTTTCAAGCGGAATGGCTTATCTCTAGTCCTCAGGAAGGTTAGTCAGAGTTGAAGACCACAGAAGCCTAGCTGCCAGGACCTTAGGCATCCCTCCCTCTCCCTTTTTTTCTTTCTTCCTTTTAATCAGAGCTCCTACACCCACCCATCTGGCAGCTTCTTTTCCATCTTCTCTTTCTCTCACAAGTGGTCAAAATGGGAAACAGAATGTCTTTTTGTTGCTTGGCGTGGTGCTCAAAAGGTTTTTATTTTTCCTTTTTCTTCCAAATTCTTTATTTACGTATTAATTTTTATTAAAGGGTTTTTAAAAATCTTCAACAAGGTTCTCCACCGGTTCATGCACTGACCCCAGAGTCTTCTTGAAAAGCAAACCTCCCCCATCGGCTTGTCATTTGCTACAGTGCCAGGGGTGGGGGTGGGGGGGGTGGTCTGCGGCAGGGCGAGCCAGGGCTGGGAATTGGCACCGTGTGGCGCGGCGTGGCTGCCTAGCTGGGGAGGCCCGTCCCGGAGCGCGCGGGGCGCTGGCGGCGGCCGGAGGCGGTGGCTGGGACGCGGCGCGGCTGCCGCAGGGGAGCGGTGGCGGCGGGCGCGAGGGGCGGGGCGCACTCCGCAACTTCGGCCGCGGTCGCCGGGCGCTCTCGGCCCCGGCGCGCGCCGCTGCGGGGCTGCGGTGCCGCCAGCCTGGCCCGGCCGGGTTCACCACCCTGCGCCTCCCGCGCGCCCGTCGGGGACCGCTGGCGCCTCCCGCGGGGAGTCCTCGCCCACGCGTCACCCGCAGCGGCTGGGGGACCCTGGGACGTGCGGGGTCGCGAGGCCGAGCCGGGCGCCCCCCAGTGGTCAGAGCCGGCCCCCATGGCTGGGCCGCGCAGAGCCGAGCGGGCAAGGTGAATCCAGCCCCGGGGCCCGCAGCCGGAGCGCTAGGCTGGGGCGCCGGCTCCATGGGCAGCGGCGCTCGGCACGATGATGGACGTTAACAGCAGCGGCCGCCCCGACCTCTATGGCCACCTCCGCTCGCTCATCCTGCCGGAGGTGGGGCGCGGGCTGCAGGATCTGAGCCCCGACGGTGGCGCCCACTCGGTGGTGAGCTCCTGGATGCCGCACCTGCTGAGCGGCGTCCCGGAGGTGACGGCCAGCCCTGCGCCCACCTGGGACGCGCCCCCGGACAATGTCTCTGGCTGCGGGGAGCAGATCAACTACGGCAGAGTCGAGAAAGTTGTGATCGGCTCCATCCTGACGCTCATCACGCTGCTGACGATCGCGGGCAACTGCCTGGTGGTGATCTCGGTGTGCTTCGTCAAGAAGCTCCGCCAGCCCTCCAACTACCTGATTGTGTCCCTGGCGCTGGCTGACCTCTCGGTGGCTGTGGCGGTCATGCCTTTCGTTAGTGTCACCGACCTCATTGGGGGCAAGTGGATCTTTGGCCACTTCTTCTGCAATGTCTTCATCGCCATGGACGTCATGTGCTGCACGGCCTCGATCATGACCCTGTGCGTGATCAGCATCGACAGGTAAGGGCCAGGCGCCCTGTCCCAGGCTCAGTTGGGGATGTGCCCGGCGCTGAGCCCACAACAGCCTTTCCTGGGAGGATCAAGCCAGACTTCCCCACGGGATGAAGGGCTGAGCTTAAAATACAAACCCACACCCATTCCCCTACACCAGCCAGGCAACTTCAAGCACGGGCTAAGCACATCTTTAAAAGAAACCTTGAAATGTTTCTGGTTTAGTGTCGTGATGAGTATAAGACCAGGGTTTTTTTTTTTTTTTTTTTTTTTTTTTTTTTTCCACTAGCAATTCCACCAGGGGATCCCTTTGCCTTTATTTTATTTATTTGTTTGAAATGGGTTTGATGCTCTCTAGCTTGACAAACCATTGCTATGACCCATTAAATAATTTCTCTCTTTAAGAAATTAGTCAGGAGGGAAAAAGCACCGTGCTTCCCAGACTCTGGAGGATGAAGAAGGGCCTCTGAATGGCCCTTACATTGGGTTCTTAAAGTCTGCACTCTTACGAATGCTAATTCTGAATTTTGTTCTCATGAAAGTCTGGTTTCAGTGTTTGGCCATGCTGTCGGTTTCCTGCAAGCTTACCGACTGGAGCCTGACTCCTGTCTTAAAGGTTGGTTCTAGTCTTTCGTCATATTCCTTGGGAATCTAGGAATATAATCTCGAGAGCTCTCCCAATGGAGCACTGAAGCAGAGGTTGACCATCTTTCAGGAATACTGGGGAAAGAAAAAAGAAAAAAAAAAAATACTGCTTTGGGTGTAGAGTAGGAGAATCCTTGGAGTTTCTTCAGATGGAGCTGCTCTATGGCCTTAGACATATGCAAATGACAACTTGAAGTATGGTTTCAATACTCATTAGCTACAGAACAATTCTGTTTTATTTGTAATTGAAAATATTAAACCTCAAATACCCACACTGGAATTTTGCTGGTGATTTCAACCCAGCACAGAACTGTGTACCCTGTTGTGTTTAATGATACGGAGAAATAGTTGCTTATTTTCTTAGTGGACCTGCAGAACCTTTAAATGTGTAGATCTTTCAGCATGGGGAGAATAATTGATGCCTCTGCATTTAAAATGACAGTGCCTCAGAGGATGCAGTGGCATGTAGCTGAGATTTCCTCCCCATTTCCTCCTAGAAAACATTGCTATGCATGGTTTGTTGTGTTTGAAATGTTCTTCTATTTTGCTGCTTGACCAGAGTTTATAATTACTAAATAAAGGGAAAGGGAATGTTTGTCATGAAAAAGAAACACATTGTAGTTGTATTTAGGTAGTGATTTAGATTTTTGTAAAATGATCCTGCCATTTTATGTCATGACAGGAGCTTCTAACAGCAAACAAGGGATTATTTTAAGACTGGAGCATGAACTGCCTATGTGAGAATATTGGCACCAAACTTGGCAGCTGAAGTTCTGAATTACTGTAGTTAAAAATGACAAAAACATATGCATTTACAGTCTGGCTGTGACAACAGGAACTCAGAGAGCGCACTCCATATACATAATAAGTATTTCCATGAGTTACACACACAGACACTGACTGCTCAGCCTACCAAAAACAGTTCTTCCATGATTGGAGTCCTTGTAAATGGACTTTAGTGTAATAAAACAAATATCAATTTATGATGCAAGTGATGTCTTTATAGCCCTTTCTTCATCTTGTAATTGGAAAATGATAAACAGCACATTGCGCTAACTTGTCAGCCAGCTTCTGTTGCTGTGGGCACATTCAGGTTCGGCTGAGCTCACCCTGTGATTCTTATTCTTGGGCTAAAAGACACCCTTCACTCTATGTGAACATGTAATCCAGTACCAGCAGGATATCCTGAATACAACGAACTGGTTAATTTTTCTTGGCAAGATCTCAACTTTCCATTAACTATATCCTTGTGATTGTTACAAGTTATGGCAATATAGGCATATATTTTATCTTTTGTTCCTCCAAGAACTGACACATTGGTGAATTCCCATCTAAACAGAATTTTGGATCTACATATTACTTTTTTAGATAGGCAGAAATACTGATTTTTTTTTTCTCCCATGAACTTCTAAAGCTAGACGTTGGAAGAATTAAAAAATGTACTTACAACTAAAGTGAATTGTTTTAGGAAAGAGTACTTTCTTCAGCTCTGCTGTGGAACATGCCAGAAGACATAAAATGCACCACCAAAACAATTTACTCTTCATTCATTCTCCTAGTAACTAAAAGAGGTGACATTGTACTTTGTACTGGGCAACCAAGGGCAAGCAACACTATTCTTCTTAGCGCACACTATGCTATTGTATAAAATTGGTTATCTGTTGTAATATAACCTGACCAAAATGAAACATGAAATTTTTCTTCACTATGTCATACCATGTTGGATTATTTGCCCAGTTGTTTTTAATGCAAAAATAGGTCTCAACATTCCCATCCTGCACCTCTTTCCAAGAATGAATCATGTTCATTAAAGAATAAATAAAAGGAGTAGCAACTGTTAGATTGGAAAGCTCTTTTTGCATCATAATACTTATATTCTGGTGTGTCTGTCTTTTCTTCTCTAGTAGGTCAACTTCAGTCTTCTGTCTTTAAGAATTCCTCATTTTTTGGATTTCTTTCTTTCTCTAGGTTTTATATCACTTCATGATTAAGCTAAAAGAACTGTTTCCACACTGTATTTCCTTCTACACTGTTCAGTATGTGAGTTTTATATTACCAGGTCTACTGCCACATTCGAACTTGACTTCTAGTTTTATTTTGTTCACCCCATCCATTTCCTAAGAAAAATCTAGAATGATCTATACTTATTATTATTATCATCATCATCAGAGTAAACATAGATTTACTAATGAAAAGTGCTAAAGAACTCTTGAGAGTGAGAGAGACTCTGGGGAAGGAACATTCTAATATTTGAAAAAAATTATAGTTAAGATAAAGTTAAGCATATTAAGCATACAATTTTTTTCCTTTTGAAACAAAGTCTTACTATGTAGCTCAGGCTGGTCTTGAACTCATAATTCTCCTGCCTTGTTTTTCCAATTGTTGTATTACAGCTATGAAACAACAATTGGCTAATGCATAGATCTTAAATGTTTCGACCAACCCATGTGATCAACAACGTAGGAAAGGGAAAATTTCATCATTCTACAAGGCCCCCTTGAGCCTTTCTTAGCTAGTTCCTGTTATAAAGTTATATAGGCAAGGGTGGCCTCAAACTTGCTGTGGGACCCAAGAGTGGCCTTGAGCTCTTGATCCCTGTTTCTGTTTCCCATGTGCTTGGATTCTAGATATGTGCCAACACACTCAGCTTCAAGTTGCTGAATATATAGAATTTTAAGACACTCAGAATACACATTATTTGTTGTTTTTGGAATGTATATAAGAAATAGAAGCATAAATTAGTGCAGAGGCTTGATGGACATCCAGTTTAGGAGAGAAATGATCTCAAGTGAGTGCCATTAGGAATCAGCACACATCAACTATATTGAGAATTTAAAAAAAAGTCTCAGATATAGATGCAATCTTATTATTATTTGTATAGCTTTTCATATACCTGAAACATATTTTGAAACACATATAGAAAAGTTTACATTCTAAGTGCAGAGCCTGGTAACTAACAGAGCTTATCTTTATAGTCAACAGTATCAAAAAACTAAATATAACAATATCAACCTCTCAGAGGTCTTTGTCTTCCCTCATTCTTCAGAAGTACAATATAACCTCTAATAGGTACTCAAGAGAGAATGAATGAAGAGTAAATAGTTTTATATTTTCATAAGGAAACCAATGTCCTGATTTTTAGCATCATAACATAGTTTTGCTTGACTAGAACTTTTAAAAAGGTAGAACTGGGACTGTATAGTATATGTTCTTTGTGTGTGTGTGTGTGTGTGTGTGTGTGTGTGTGTGTGTGTGTGTGAGAGAGAGAGAGAGAGAGAGAGAGAGAGAGAGAGAGAGAGAGAGAGAGAGAGTGTGTGTGATTATGTAGCTCTGGCTGGCACAGTCCTCCTGCTTTAGCTTCCCTAGTTCTGGGATTATAGGCATGTGCTATCATGTCCAGCTCTAGTAGTCCTTTGAATCCTCATACTCATCACAATGTCCATAAGATTCATCCAGAGTTTTTAACCTATTCATGATCATTTATTTTTATTTATGAGTTGTATATCATTGTACAATGATGTAATCATTTGATATATATACATATATATATGTATATATATGTATATAAAAATTTCAATTTCTAGTTTGTGCTATTATGTATAAAGCTGCTCTGAATATTGAAGTCTCATATCCTGAACCACAAACAGGAAGCAGAGAGCAAACCTGAAATGATGAGAATCCTTAAATTCTCAAAGCCCACCTCCAGTGGCACACTTCCTCCAGCAAAGCCACACCACCTTAGCCTCCCCAAACAATGCCATCAGCTGGGAACCAAGCATTCAACTGCCTGAGACTAAGGGAACATGTCATTCAAATAGGTGTAAAGCAGACACATCAAGGGGTTCATTATGTTAATTCAATTAAGAGATGAGCTATGTGTTACTTTTCTTATGATTGTGATAAAATATTTGATAAGCAAGTTAAGGTAGAATATGTTTGTTTTGGCTTATAGTTTAAGGGTGTGGTCCATCATAGTGGGGAAGGTATAGTGGCAGGACATAAAACAACAGTTCACATTGGTTTTCACAGTCAGGAAGTAGAGAAAGATGGATGATGATCTTATGACTTTCTCCTTGTAATTCAGTCTAGGATACCAACTCATGATATAGTGTTGCCCACATTGATGCAGGATTTCCCTTTTCAGTTAAAACTTTCTGGAATTGTTCTCCCAGACATGTCCAGAGGTGATACTAAATTCAATCAAGTTGACAGTGAAGATAACCATCAAATACCTCTTTCTAACTTAACATTCACATATATCATTTAAATCATAACATTCTACTCTGCTCCTAAAGTCTAATTTTCATCTTAATGCAAAAATACATTTAATCAATCACTGAATGTCTTCATAGACTTAACAGTTCTAACACTTTTCAGAAGTCCAAAGTCTATTATGGAACTCAGTAGAATTCTGAATGTCTTAACTATGATTGCTCATAAACAGCAGCAGCATCAGTAGCAACAACAAAACTATCTATGACTGTAGTAAACAATGGAACAAAAGAAACATTTACATGCTGAAAGGGAGGACTGGGAGGATAGTAAGGAATGGCCAGATCAGAATAAAACCAAAACCATTCAGGGCAAACACCAAACCCTTCAACTCCATATCTGCCATTTGGGGCTCACAATGGAATCACCTGGGCTCCAATAGCCTTAGGCAGTTCTGCTCTTCTAATTAGGCTGCAGATAGCACATATAGATTCTTCTATTTCTCAGGGGAGAAGGGATCGGTTACCCTCTGTGATTTTAGCTTTCCTTGTTGGATGTCCCATGTTCCTGGCATCTCTCTAAAATACTGGAGTCTACATTTCAACTTAAGCTTCACCTTCCCAACTTTATAAAATGGTCTCCTAGGCTTTCTTGGTGGGAATCCAACTTTGCCTGGACTCATTTGCTTTCTGGAACCTGAGTGAAAACCCTTGTGACCCATTCCCTCTTGTATCTTTTCATGCCTGAAAAATCAGTACCATGTATAAGACAGGGACTCTTGGACTATAACTTCTGAAGCCCCCAAACACCTTTGAGGCTAACCCGGGAAAGTCATTTGGAAGAGAGAATCCCGTTACTAGCATTCTCTATCTAGCCTCTGACCTTTTAAATGTATTTGCATTATTATAACCTGCAGCCTTCAATGGTTGGGGGTCTTTCTATTATCATAGTGCAGGGTGAGAGTTTTCCCTTTATGACGCCAACTTCAACAATTATAGCCTATTTCTCAGCACCCTCCTTCTTCACAGCTTTAAGCTCTCTCACGCTCCTTTCCTCACCAAGTTGCATTTTTCTTATCTTCATGCTTTGGTTGGTCTCTCCCTGTAGACCTGGTTAGGAGCAGTAAAGTAACTGTAGCCATTTCTCAGTCTGTTGGTTATCTTTCCTCGAAATTTCCTCTACCAAACAATTAGTGGATTATTTAAAAATTCATCCTCATTCAAATTCTCAGGACAGTCAGAATGGTTCTTTGCAAGAATACAACATGAATGGCCTCTAGCCTAAGTCCTGATAGAATTCTTGCTTCACTCTGAAGCCTCATGAACCGAGGCATCTCTTGGCATTTTTTTTCTTCCAGACTCTTACTGGAGTGGTCCACTGATCTATTTACTGCTAGGGCTTCTTTAGCTTGAAGATCCAGACTCTTCTTCCACTCTCTCCTGCTGACTGGTTCTCAATGCCTAGGATCAACATCATCAGTTTTACCCTAACAGTTGAGCTCCCCTACCAACTTTCTTTATTAAGTATATTTCTTGCTGCTGTGACCAAATACCTAAAGAAAAGCACTTTAAAGGAGAAATTATTTATTTTGAGACAAGGTCTTCCATTAAACTTGCAGCTCACCAACTGACTAGGCTGGCTGCCAGCTTGAGGGATTCCTGGTTTGTACTTCCTGAGCACTGAGGTAACAGATATATCTGCTACACCTGTCCTTTCTTTTCCTGGCTGCTAAGGGTCCGAAGAACTCAGCTCCTTGCACTTTCTGACTGAGCCATCTCCCAAACCCTGAAAATGGGTTTAGTTTGAGAGGAGTATGAAGTCATTCTTGCAGTATCATAATATAGCTGGTCACGTTGTGTTCTCAGTCAGGAAACACAGAGAGATGGATGCTGTTGCTTAGCTTACCTGATCCATTTTTTATTTTATTTTATTTTATTTAAATCCAGCATCCTAGCCCATGAGATGGTGCTGACTCCACACAGGGGATCTTTCATTTTCAGTTAAACTTTTTGGGAAAATAGTTCGACATAACCAGAAAATGTTTCCATGGTGATTTTAAATCCAACCAAATTGAAATGAAGGTGAACCATAACAAGCTATCCCCCTAAGTCTTGATTCACTGATGAAGTGCTGAGACACTGGCAGGTACCCTTTCTAGGATGTAGCTGTCCTAGAATTTCAGCTCAGAGATTGGGTGTTCTCAGTGACTTCTCCCTCTGGCTTACTTATATTTTAGTCTCTTGAGAACTGTGAGTCTGTCAACACTCCCACTGAAAACTTTTAGTATGGGAGCTTTATGCTTCTTAGCCTCCTGCTCACCTCTGTCCCAGAATTCAGCAAATGTCTTCAGTGGAATGCCACATTAGCACTTGCCTGGTTTTCTTCCCTTCTCACTGGGTTCTTGGCCTCTCGAGTCTCTAATTTTTGTCTCTCTTGTCCCAGAAGATTGCCAAAAGCTCTTCTGGTGTTTTTAACTCTTAAAAGCAGTTCTGTATTTAGGCTGTTTCCTGGATCCTCAGCCCTTTAGGCCTGACCCAGTTTTGGCTAATGACTCAATGGGATTTTAGCCCACCTTCCTGTCTTCTGTAGTACTTTTAGTCCTGAAGTCCTACTGTTTAAACTGCTCTGTGATACCTACCAGAAAGTATGTGTGCACTTTGTGTTGTATCAAGCTTTTTATAGTTGCTTTAAGTGGAAACATTGGTCTGAAACATCTGAAAACCTCATTACAGCAAGAAGTGAATGTGTGCCTGAAATAGTTTAAACATACAAATATAGAAACAGCATCATGTAAATTTCTTGTTTAAACCCCATCATTGGCTTTTCATTTCATTTGGGATGAAATTAAAACCCTTTTGGCATCTGGACAAGGACCTTGATTTGTCCCTGTCTTGCTCCTTCACATCTTGTAGAATATTATGTTTTTCTCTCTACATTCTGGTTCTATTGATTTTTTTTTGTTTTGTTTTTTTGCCCCCATGATACAAAATGCTTTCTTGTATCAGCCCTACTTTAGAAAAACCCATTAAATAATATTCACTCTTATTCTGCATAGCATTCTTCCTCCATGTGTACTGTATACTATATGTGAGTGTTGGATCACCTGACACTGGAGTTACAGACATTGAGAGCTGCCATGTGGGTACTTGGAATTGAACCCAGGTCTTCTGGAAGAACAACGAATGCCCTTAATCCTTGAACCATCTCTCCAGCCCCTGATTACAGCATTTCAATTAGTGATGGACTACATATGCAATTTTAGTCTCATAAAATTATATCACCTAGTGATGTTATACCCTGTCTTAGTTAGGGTTTCTATTGCTGTGAAGAGACACCACGACTATGGCAACTCTTATAAAGGAAAAACATTTACTTTGGGTGGCTTACATTTTCAGAGATTTAGTCCATTATCATTATGGTGGGGCATGACAGTGTGAAGGACACATGGTGCTTACTACATGTTGATATACAGGCAACAGGTCTGATCACTGGGTGGTATCTTGAGCATATATGAGAGTTCAAAGCCTGCCTCCACAGTGACAAACTTCCTACAACAAGGGTACACCCTTGGGGGCCATTTTCTTTCAAACTACTACATTCTGTTTCCTGGCCTCCCAAGGCCTGTATCCATATCATAATGCAAAAATGCATTCAGTCCAACTTCAAAAGTCCCCATAGTCTATTTAAAAATCTGAAGTTTAAAGTTTCATGTAATCTGTTTAGCTGTAATCCCCTATAAAATTTAAATAAAAAACAGATCACATATTTCCCATATATAATGGCATAGAACATATATTACTGTCCCAAAACATAGGGAAGAGTGCATAGTGAGGACATGCTGAACCAAAGCAAAACCAAAACAAACAAACAAACAAACAAACAAAAACCAGCTGGGCAAACTCCAAACTCTGCATCTCCATGTCTGATAACAAGACTCTCTTCAGATCTCCAACCCCTTTTAGGTTTGCTAACTGCAACACACTTCTTTCTCTTGGGCTGGCTCCACTCCCTGTTAGCAGCTCTCCTCAGCAGGTATCTATGACCTTGGCATCTCCAACAACTTGGTGTCCCCCCAAAAAAATCCAGGTTTCAACTTCACAGCTTTATGCAATGGTTTCTCTAGGCCTTCATTCAGAGACGCCCCCTGACACATGCCTGGCCTCAGCATCTTTCCTTAGTCACAGAGGAAGGTTTCATAATGCCTTTCTTCTATCCTTGACTCTATGGCCTTGACTGCTTTCCTAACCGAAAGTACCAAAATTCAGACAAAAACGTGGTCAGACCTATCACTGCAATATGCCAGTCCCTGTTACCAGGTACTTAGGGTTTCTATTGCTTTGAGAAGACACCGTGGCCATTTCATTGTGGTGGTTTGCTTACATTTGCAGAGGTTCAGTCCATTATCGTCATGGTGGGACATGACCATGTGTAGAATACATGTGCTGGAGCAGGAGCTGAGAGTCCTACATCTTGAGCAGACAACAGGAAGTGGTCTGAGTCACTGGGAGGTATCTTGAACATACACGAGACCTCAAGGCCTACCTCCACAGTGACAAACTTCCTCTAACAAGGCCACACCCCCTAATAGTGCCATTCCCTTTTGGGCCATTTTCTTTGAAACCACCATATGGCTATTTTAATTTGAGCAAATAATGTGTTTCTGTAATGATGAAAATGACTGACAATGCACTCCTTGGAGTGCATCTCCAGCCTTTGCTGCTAGCAAAGCTTGACTGTATTTGTGAAGCTGAGTTCATATTTGAAGTTCTGCTAATTAATGGGTGGTGTTTATTCTTTGTTCTACTTGTTTTTGAGGTAGGATCTTGTAATGTAGTCTAGTCTGCCATTGAACTGGTAATTTACATAGCTCAGCCTCCCAAGAGATGAGATTACAGGCCCAAACTACCATGTTGCACAGTAGTTAACTTTGATCCTAAGTTAGAAAGCTTAAAAAATGTCCAACCCTCCAGAGCAATAAATGAAATGTCTGAAAAAACACTAAATGTTGGCAAGAATGAGGAATAAAGAGAACTGTCATATGTTAGTAGTGGAACTCCAAACTGATAAACCATTTAACATATTTCACTGCTGCCATGTGTTATTGAGGACATACATACACTATGTCTTTGTTACTTTATGACAAGTATATATAAGAGTAACTTTTGTCTATTAAATGCATTCTATAAAAGTGTTTATAGTACTCACCAATTTAAAATTCTTGATCTTGAGGTAAATAACACACATATATGTCAATGATTGAATGAGTAAATATATTGTGGTATATATAGATAGTTGAATAACTTGACTGTGAATCAGATCCACTTAAAGAGCTTTCCAAAACACACAGCACTGATTAAATCTAATTTTAGATGTCACATCATTTTAACAATGAATATTGTAGGATCACATACAAAATGTGACCATACAAAAGAATAAATATTTGTGATTCTATACATAAGGAAAGTAATAAACAGACAACATTGTGTAGGGATGTGTATTATTGGTGACTTAAACAAGGATGGGATGTAGCTAAGGGGGACAAGAATAATTATCATTTCTAGATGGGAAAGAAATTGTAATCCAAGTGACATGCTTCTGGATCATTGTAATGCTTGCTTTCTGAACTGGAGTTGTAGTTTAAAATTATTATTGTTAAAACATACATATACATTTTAGGCATTTCCTAGCACAAACATTATTTGCAGCAAAAGAAACAATGGTATTCATTTGGTGACAACTTGTGAAGTACATTTGGCTCTCTTTGAGATGTATGATTAACCTGAACAGATGGAGTTATTGTTTAAGTTTCTTTAGCAGCCCCTGCTGTTTAGCTCCCTGTGTGGGGGCAGGGGTCATCTTTGCATTGTTCACAGTTACAGGAAGTCATCTGGTGCTTTTCCAAGAGCCACAGTGTTTAGTTCTGACTGGTGTCTGGCTGGAGTCTTGCTTCACTGCCAGGTTCTGTGACTCATTGCCTTCGATGATCTGAGTTCGGCTGTTGGCTTTAGTTCTGCTGTGATCAGCAGTGCAGGGGCAGTCTGGCCTCTCCAGATCGTCTTTCTCTTCGAAGGAAGTCATTCTTTCTCAACTCTATATTAATTTGCAGCTTGTACGTACATTTTAAGAATCTTCTAGCTTTGCTAAGGGAAGAAGAAGCAGAATCCCTTGTTCTTTTGGTAGGTAACACTTCCCACAAGCAACTTGAATTTTCCTCTTATGTTAACAGGATTGCTTTTTCTGTGCATAGACCAATTCCACATACCAAATCTCCTGTCACCTTTCCTGCAGCATTGTGAAGTGATTGTTCTTATCTCCATGTGCTGTTAGAGGAACGAAGGTTTAGAGGGCACAGGTGGCTTGTCTAAGGATATACAGTTTATAGAGATGAAACCATGGTCAGACCAATTCCAGAAATATTTATTTATGTCTTTGATATATACATATGTAACATTGTTTTATATAAATATAGATGTTTATATTTATATGTTTTATAACTTTATAAGTAATTTATAAATAAATATAAAAAAGAAATAATATTTCATAAAATAACATGAAAAGTATGTTTGTGAAATATAATAGAAGTTGGGATATGGGCTAATAGTGGGGGTAAATCTTGTCCCAGGTCACAATAGAAATGTAGAATTAGATTGTTGATGAAAGTACTAGGAAGTATCCCAGGCAAAAGGAAAAGCACCCATGAATGGAGGCTACAACTTAGCATATGAGTGAGTTCAGAGAGAAGAGCAGGAATACCTTCCAATAGAAGGGATGTCAAGGAAGAAACCCAAGCCAATAAGACTTTGCCCCTTGTTGCTGATTCTGCAGTGGCTCACCCCAGTCTCCATCCTGTTCTTCCTTTTTTGTTGTAGAAATACCCCCTCCCCCTTCCCCCAACCAGTATGCACACACTCGGACTAAGGCTTCCTATAATGAAGACTATTTCCCTAGCTTCTCTTGCAGTTAGGTGTGGTCATGTTACCCTACTTTTGTTCAAGAGATGTTAATAGAACATTTACTGTTTTGGCTTTCTGATAGTATCCTCCAAACTGTATGAGCTCCCTTTTATTTTGTCCTTTCTTACTTCTTGTTGCCTAGAATAAGAACCTGGTGACTAGATGTCTGGCCACTTTGGTCAAGGACCATGCTTCAGAAGGAAGAGGAGGTCTGAAGGAAGGGTCTCTTGGCTTCCAGATTAAGGACTGCTGGAGTACTTAACTTCTTACTGACTAGCAATTACTGCTATGCTATCCATTACATGGTTCAACTCAATATGAACCACTAGATCTACCAATTTCTTCCCAACTTCTCCTTCCTATAAATGTTTCCACATTTTCCCCAACCTCAGTGTAGCTGTGTTTTCCCATTTGTAAATATTTCCGATATAATCTACCATTTGATGAGTGTTTCTTATGTTACTTAAGTTTATAGACATACCAGTAACGGATTATATCTCATTGAATCTTATTAGCATTCTTGCAAGTGTATTTATTATCAAGAGAAAGATGCCATGTGGAGGGGATTTTTATTGGGGGAAAGTGGCTGGGAAAGAGGGTAGTAGAGGGGACAGGAGGGGCAGAAGAGAAGAGAGAGGCAGAGAGAGAGACAGAGAGAGATAGATGGAGAGAGAGACACACAGAGAGAGGTAGAGAGACAGGCAGAGAATAGAATAGATGTTTATTCAGGGAGAAATAACTTACAACCTAGACAGATGAACATCAGCAAGTTCCACCAGATGCTTGCCTCTCCGCGACCCACCAGCAAGAGCGCATTCCCGGCTCCTCCTCAGACTTTCTTCCACAGGTCACTTCCGCCCCTGGCTCCACCCCCAATGGGCGTGGTCAGTGCCACAGAAGGAGACAAAGTGAATATCCCACTACAAGAAGAGAGAGAGAAAAGAGAGGAAAGGGGGAAGAGAGAGAAAAAGAGGAAGATGGGAGGTAGACATGGCCCTTTTAAAAGAAAACACAGGGAATGTGCACAGGTGGTGCTCTTAGTGGCTGCAGCTGAGGGCGTATCCTGTCAGAACCCCCAAGGGCAGCCCAATATAGATGCCTGAATACTAACAGTGTCTCTTCTGATCTAAAGTGAACATGACATGTATGACCACTTTCAAGAACTATTCTGTAGGTGAGGATGCTGAGGAAACCTGTGCACATTGCATATTACAAGGACTGTCTGAATCCAAAGCTCATTTGGTTCCTTTACAACATTGTAGCCATTGCCTACTGTGTGACATGTTAAGAGGCATTCCTGGAATCCCCAGACTTAAATAGTCTCTGCACTTTTTCCTTCTTGCAGTCACTCTAATTTGTAATTAAAGCTTTGAGAAATTGACTGTAATGAATTTATGATTCATAGGCTCATCTGTACAGTCTACATGGCAGAAACTGGGCTTGTCTAGCTAAAAATTGCATTTTTAGTTCCCAGCAGAATATTTGGAAAGTAGTAAGTGTTCAGTTGTCTTTGTGGGTTGACGGAGGGAAAAGGGGAAGGAGGGAAGGGAAAAAAGGAAAAAATGATGTCTCAGATTCCTAAATCCACATATCTGGGCCTTACTTCTTATTCTTCAACTTCTACAGACCATTCCTCTTGGTGAAGGTAGAGTTTACTTGGGAAATCAAATTAGCATGAAAGAGATTGCATGGGGAGAGCAGAAGCCAGGAGTAGGCAGAGATAATGCCAATAAATGGTCCCCTCCAAGGCATTGTAAACTGGTGAGTCACTTATGGCTCTCTGCACCTGTGGAACACAGACATTAACAAGTTGCCAGTAATGTGAAAGCCTTAGAGGCTGAAAGCCAGAGATGGCTTTTATCATCATTGCTGTGGATCAGGATAAAAATGCAAACAAAATTAAATGAAAATTCCAAAGCTTTTCATTTTAGTGAATCAACACATTTTCAATTAAGCTCATGAATCTCACAAAGAAAGTCATAGGTGTAAGGTCTGAAGGCAGTGCCTCAGTAGAACAGCTGGGAGAAGACATATCCTATATAGAATGTGTACTGTATACAAGGCTCCATGACAGATTTATATGATTCATTTTATTTAGTCTCTGTAATGATTCTGATTATTTTTATACTGAACTCAAATCCCTTTAAGGTGAGGAAGAGAAGTACATTATTTAACCATAAATATTTGGTAAATATTTATCCCTTGGGATAAAGAAACAGTTGCAAGGGGCTGTATGTGTATGTGTATGTGCTTTGACATTAGGTACTTTGAGCCTTCTGCAGGTCTGTTGTTATTGGCATTGTGAACATGATGTTAACCCAGTCAGCCACAGGGCATTTTCTCTTCCCTTTAAGAAAAGAGCATGAGGATATTAATAACAACTGTAATTATAATATTAGCATAATTCCTTAATGTTATATCTGAAATCCTTTGGGCTGCATGTATTTCAGAGTTCTGAATTTTTTTGGAGTTTAGAAATGCAGTTCAGTGAATGTATATTATGTAGCAGCCATGACAGTTAATTATGTGTCATCTTTATTATATTAATAGACACCCATGTAAATGTGAAAACATTTTTTAATCGTTGCTTGCACTTCTTGAAAAGAAACTAAAGACTGAATATTAGTAATGTCAAATCACATAGTGCTCTGCTGCCACAGAAGCTTACTGTCAACTTAGTAGGAAAAAAACTTGCCTTTTCCAAGTGTAATTTCCTGTTCCTGGAACCTGTAAATATATGACCTTGCATAGGAAAAGGGTCAGGGGAGGTAAAGGTAGCAGGTGGAATTAAGGTTTCTAGCCAGTTGACCTTAAGGTTGAGAAATTCTCTCGGACTGTCTGGTTGAACCCAATACAATCGTAAGGTCTTTAAATGTGGCAGAGAAGGACAAGAGAGTTAGAGAAGGAGGCGATGCAGTGGTGTTGCAGCTGTGGTGCTATTCTGTGCCAGGAGGACCCAAGTCACCACTGCTAAGCTTTGAAGATGGAATGAACATGCCAAGAGATGGGAGTAGCTTTTAACAGTCAGAAAAGATGAGGGGGGAAATGGGTTCTTCATGAGTTTGGAAAGGACTGCAGCCTTCTAAAGTCTTAATAACAGCTAAGAAGATATATATATATATATATATATATATATATACACATACATATATATATATGTGTATATATATATATATATACACACATACATATATATATATGGCTCAAATAACTATTGAATAATAAATTCGTGTTGTTGTTAGGGGCTAAGTCTGTGGCCATAGGGAATCTGATACAACCAGCCTAAGAAAGATCTGACTTCCGAACGTTGTGGGTATAAGGTTTCTATAAACCTTATAGAACTGTGGGGCTGAGATTAGTTGTAACATGCAATAGGCAATGCTACATTGACTCAATCCTTTCTAGAGACCCATACAAAGGTGCTTTGGTTGATTCTCTCTTTAGGTGGAGAAATCAAGTTGAGGAGGTTAGTGAACATTCCTAAGGCGACACGACTAATAAAGGGAAGCCTGGTACTTGAGGCTATTGGTGTTTTGGTGGGTTGGGGGTGTCGATGCTAGGGTTTTAATCTAGACTTTTGTGGATGCTAGTCTGAACTATACTCCTCACCCTTTTGTGAGGAGTATAGTTATCTATAAAACTGGTAGTTCTGCCGGGCGTTGGTGGTGCATACCTTTGGGCCCAGCACTTGGGAGGTGGAGGCAGGCAGATCTCTGTGAGTTCAAGGCCAGCCTGGTCTGAAAGAGCTAGTTCTGGGACATGTTCCAAAGCAATACAGAGAAACCCTGTCTCGAAAACAACAACAACAATAACAACAAAACCCCCCCCCCAAAAAAAACCCGGTAGTTCTAAAGCTTTACTTTGCAGGTTTTGATGGACAGGGTGGCATTCGGATAATCATTTACTCTGAGCCTATACAGAGTGCTGATATGTTAACCATTGTTATTGTTAGTATTATTGTGTTAAAGTATGCATTTCTATTTAACAGGGAGCCTATGCTGGGCACAGAAGAATTGGATCTCTAAGAAAATATTGAACAGTCCTAGTAAGTTGAAACTTGTAGGATAAAAATTAACAAGATGACCTGTGCCTCTGTCATCAGGACTCCCTTTTCTGGCTGGCTTATGTAGTGTTTGGGGGCTCAGCATACTTGCATGTCAAAGTTTCTTCATATATTATGGAGAAAGTAGTGATCCCCATTTATTCCCAGAAATTGAGAATCCTTCACTTGACTAACAAGGCAAGCTTTTGGAGGCAAGGTTAAAATGAAATCATTGTGGGAAACCAGGCTCACCCCTTCACAGGTTTAAGGTATAATAATGTAAGTGATAAACTTTAGTAGGGAGTGTGTGTGTGTGTGTGTGTGTGTGTGAGAGAGAGAGAGAGAGAGAGAGAGAGAGAGACAGAGACAGAGACAGAGATACAGAGACACAGAGGACAGGGAAAAGAGTTAAAAGATCAAATGAGTAAGGTAGAGATTTATTTAATAAAAAATATTTCTTCTTTGCTTACTAGACATGTAAGTACTAAAGATGCAAAGCTGAATAAAGACAAAGACCCATCTTCCAGGGCTATGTAGCAGAGAGTATCAGGATTATTTTATTCACATATTAGGTTTTGGAGCTTGAAAAAGTTCAGTTAAAGATATTGTATTACCATTTATTCCTGTGCAATATGACCTTTCTTGAAGGAGTTATGACTCATTTAGCTTCTAGTTGCAAACAATTGGAATGTTTTAGCTGTTCTATCAATAAAAAACAGGTACTCTGTGATTTGTTTTCAAACAGGCTTTCTGTGCCTGAAGAATTCTTAAGGATTGTTACAAAATGATTGCCCCTAGCTCAGACATATGATAAGTGTTACTCTTCTGATGTGTGTTGGAGTTAAGGATGCCAGTCTTGGAATGAGAACCCAAGGGGATGAGACCTTTGGGGACATCCATAGTGCTTTTATTTGGGGGAACATTCTTATTGTCCATTCATCCATTTATATTTTCATTTTCATCATGACCTCTGTTCTGACTCAAATTCTTGAGTGTTCTGTATTGCTGAACACTCTGATACTTTGTACTTTCCAACAGACAGCTGTCTTATTTCTGAATGCTTTTCTTATCTGGAACATCAGGCAGAACCATGCACTAAAGGAAGCCATCAATACTTAGACAGAAACATGAGAGACTTACAGGACATGCCCTAATCCAGCTGTGGTCTGTATGGTCCAACTGTCTACATATTGCAGAATTTTATTTTGACAAATGCATTCTTGTATGTTTAGATTTAAAATGCTTCTGCGATTCTCAGAAAAAGTTCTTTAAAATTCTTGCTCATGAATGTATTTATTGTGATTTTATTCTTGACAGTTTTCTAGGCACTACAGGTGCCTATGATGCTGCTGATTTCCATTCTAAATTCCAAAGGTGGAAAGTCTTTAAAAATATATATTGAAACATTAAGACACCCCTTTATTACTATAAGAGTTAAGGGGATGCATCTATTTACTTCTTCAACATTTATTGACTCCCTAATCTGTTGTTTACTCTTCCATATCCTAAGCAAGACAAACATGCTATCCTCTGGGATCTTGTATTTTAACACAATGAAATGGGCAAGAAACAGTTTACACACAGAGATACAAATACATTAGGACTATATATGACATGAAAAATTAAAGTAGAGAAGCATGTTAGAGTGGGTGACCATGGAAGGCCTTTCTAAGGAGGTAATGTAAACCTGAGATGAAAGGGTGGTGAAGTGGCTCAGCTGATAAGGACACTTTCTCCCAAGCCTGGTGACCCGAATTCAGTCTCTTGGATCTACATAGTAGAAGCAAAAAAAAAAAAAAAAAAACAAAAAAAAAAACCCAAAAAACAAAAAAACAAAACTAACTCCCACTCCCACAAGTTATCTTCTAACAGCCCCTCCCCCACACACCAGAAAACAAAACAAAAATTCCACTGAGATATAATTGACATGAAGGATATGTTCATGTAGTAAGAACATTCCAGTCAAAGAGAGAAACTGTTGTGAAGGCCCTGGGCCAGTGTGATTGGAGTGGAAAGCCCAAAGTAAAACCTGGGAGGAGATGAGAGTATCAAGGTAGTCATATACTTTAGGGATTCAGGGCAAGTAAAGAGTTTGCGCTTTATTTTAAGTGTGGTAGAGCCATTGGAACACAGGTTAGCGGGCTTGACTTCTAATAGTTCGTTGTGGCTACTTATTGAGTAGTAACAGAGGAACAAGATTGAACACTGAAAAGTCCACTAAAAAGCTTTTGCAATGGTTCAGGAAAGAGACAGTTGTAGTTTGAAATGGGTTTAGCGTAGTGAGAATGGAGAAAAGTAGGGGTATCCCAGATGTATCTTTGACATGTGGTTGTAGGTCTTGCTGATGGACTGGATATGAGAGCTCATCACTCTTGTGCTTTAGCTCAAGAAATTCAAGAGACAGTGATGCTGTTGACTGTGCTGTGAGAGTAGTAGAGTCAGTGGCTAAAGGAAAGAGTGGTATTTTAAATGATAAATTTGGAATCAGCAGACATTTGGGTATAAGAACCCAGAATTTCACAAAGCAGTCAAGGATAGAGATACCAATTCAGGTGTTGTGCTGGCTAATTTTAAAAGATCCCCACCAGATTGACCTATTGGCAACCCTGTGGTTCAGTTTGTTGATTGATGTAGATGTGGGAGGGCCCAGTTCACTGTGTAATGCTACATATAGAGTGATTTGAAAGGAAATGCCCCCCAAAGAGTATGGCACTATTGGGAGGTGTGGCTTTGTTGGAATAGGTATAGCCTTGCTGGAGGAAGTGTGGCACTGTGGGGGTGGGCTTTGACGTCTCATGTATGTTCAAGCCACTCCCAGTGACTCAGACCACTTCCTGTTGCCTGCGGGATTGGATGTAGCCCCTTCTCTACTCTCATCTCTTCTCTAGCTGCATGTCTTCTTACATGTCACCATGTCCCACCATGATGATAATGGACTAAACCTCTGAAACTGTAAGTCACCCAATTAAATGTTTTCCTTTAAAAGAGTTGCTGTAGTCATAGTGTCTCTTCACAGCAATAGAAATCCTAACTAAGGAATCACATATGGGCTGGTCATCCTGGGTGCTATAAGAAGGCAGTCTGAGCAAGCCATAGGGAGCAATTAAGCAAGCAACCCTCCTCTATGGCCTCTGTATTAGTTCCTGTTCCCAGGTTCCTGCCTTGAGTTCCTGACCTGACTTTTCTGAATGATAGATTACAAGCTGTATGATGAAATAAACCCTTTCCTTAAGTTGCTTATGGTCATGTTGTTTTATCATAGCAATAGAAACCTAACTAAGACAGGTTTCACTGTAATGGTTTTTTAAAAAGAAATAATTGGAGAGAGGACAAGAAAAGGCATTCTAATGGCCATAGTATCAAGCCTTTGGGAGAGAAAGTGGTTCAAAGTTAAGAGAAGAAAATGGGCCAGCAAGGTTTAGGAAGGGATGCTCAGTGGGCTATGGGAAATGCCTGGGTTGTATTTTAGAAATTAAAGGGAGAGTGTTTGGTGAAGACGGAATGTAGTCAGTTTCTTGACCTGGACGTCCCTGGTGATCATGACAAGGACAGTCTCAGGGGAGCAGTGGGGTGGAAGTCCAGGAGATGGAGGTGATTTTGAATGGAAGAAAGAAGTAGAACAACAATGGTGGTGGGACATTTTAAGTAACAATAGCACTTCCAAGAAATTTAGCTGTCAGGTACTCAAAAAGGAATCCAAATTCCAACCCTATATCTTATGCAAATTGCTTATGCACATATCTTGAATTCCATTAGGATAAAAAGGAACTTTAAGTTCATTATTTGCTTCTACATCCCAAGCCTTGCAGAGTTCTGGGCACACAGGAGGTACTTAGTCATTTTAGTTGAATGAATGAATGGGTGACTTAAGGAATTCCTTACTATAATAGAAACACTGTAGGCTTGAGACCATGTCTCATATCTTAAGTCCCACATACACCAGCTGAGATGCAAATGTAATCCCAAATGAATAAATGAATCTGATGAATTTTCTTATAGACAGGGAAGCTTCATGTAGGAAATTAAGAGATGGGAGATATTTAGACTGAGGTTCCTGGAGCAATGGGTACCACCCAAGCCTGGAGTCTCAGGCCAAAGAGCCCTGTTGAGACATAAAGGACAGGGTAGGTTGTAGGCTCTTCTAACTGTGAATGATTCCCTAACTGTAACTTTACATGTCATCCCTTAATTTTAATCCTCATTATTTGTAATTATAGATATATGTCCATAAAAGTGGTATGGTGGTTTAATGAGATTATAACAATAAGGAGATTAACCAAAGGTCTGACTCTTACATGGCATCCACTAATGCTCAACATTGCACTGGGAACTCAGGTTCTCCAGTCTGTCAGGTTATCTGGAAGTAGAGAGTTGTTTGAATGGGAGAACTCCCTGATGCCCTTGTTGACTCTCCTTTCATTCCAAAGCAATATGTAAATTAGATTTATCTTCATGAAAAGCCTACATGTGTTTTTGAAGAGGCTTCAACAATTACATCCTGTCCCTCAAACTGTACAACCTGCTTGCTAATGTCAGAAATGGGGATCAAAGTCTGTTCCATGGGCAAGGTCAGATGTGGCTTAAGTGGGTTCTGCTCCTGGAGAAGGGAGGGTTCATGGTAGACCGTCATATTTTAGTTGCCTCCTGCCTATTCTCTGTATACTTCTTGGGTGTAACCATGCCTTCCCTTACTTCCATGCCTCAATACAAACTGTTTCTTCTGCCTGGAATGCCTTCCCAGTGGCTTCTGATTTTTGAAATTCAGCTGAAGTATAGTGATTATTGGAATACTTTCCCTGGGTTGGGTGTTCCTCCTAAGCTTTCCTGTAGTTTGTATGGCAAGCTCTCTTTTCTACCATAATCACAGGAGATTGCTGCTTTATGTTTATGTGTTTTTACATCTTTAACAAATGGTAAGACCCTTAGTGGCATTTTGTTCATGTCTATTTTCTCCTAGCTCCTATTGGCGTTTGGAAGGTATTCAATACACATTTGCTGGATGGATGAATGAATTAATAAGTAAACAAATCAATAAAGCAGGTCGTGACCATTTACTTGAATATTGAGCATAAAACATGTAGCTAGGGGTAAAAGAAAAGAGATCCAGAAGCCACACCATTGATGACACAGTTTGGATTTGTTGGGCCCATTTCATTCCTTTCATCATAGCTGCCAGCAGCATTTGTCTGCGACTTTGAAAGCACAGTTCTGCTTCATATGATTTATGAAGACACTGCTGATTTTATTCCCAGGATATTCTGTCAGTAAGGCCTTCCTGCAAGGACAGTCATTGTAATGGGGTTGTGCCTGCGTATCTCAGTACATGAACATCCCTGGAAGCCTTATTGGGTTAGTTTCTAAGCCTCAGAGGCACAGCTTGATAGAGGGAATAAGATGGCAGGAGCCACTATCGCATAGATATTTCCAATATACCTACACAACATGGGAAATCAGATGGTGAACTCTGATTTTATCTCCAAAACCTTCCTAAACACATCGCTCACTGTTTATTGCCACACCTTGACTGAACTTCAGACCTTTTTATCTATAGCTCCTGTCTTTATTCTTCTCTCAGAGAACAGCTTCTACTTTGACAGATTTCTTGGAGATGGGGATATTCTCCTTAGATGTCTCACTTGTATATAGGCTCATAATGCGCTGTGAAGATGGTCTATGTTCTTTCCATCCAGGTATGTACAGCCCTTTAAAAATACGACTTTCTTGTACTTCCCCGTGGGCTTTATTTAGCCTTGGCCCTATAAGCTGTTTTGGTTAGTAGAATTTTGACAAAGATGATATTACTTGAAAAAGATGCCCATTTCTCCACTTGCTGCTTTTGGGATGCTAGTTACCTTGGAAAGAAGCCCAGTTTGGATGAGAGGTGCGTAACTCGTTTCCTGGGCTGCCTGTTGCTCATTACATGAATGACGTTATCATAAATTATTCAGATACCAGAAGATCTATCACTTGACCAAAGACATGTAATAAAATCCAGATGAGATGAATCAGAACTTCCTGAACCAAAATGGTGAGCTGAATAAATGGCTGCTGCAGAAGCCACAAATTTTAGAATGGTTTGTTACTCTGAAAGAGCTAATTAATGAATTTACTCTCCTGTCTCCTGAACTCACGGTCCCATATTGATTTGTTCATATTACGGCACAATGCCCATTGTACTCTTTAGATGGGTAAGTGTATATATGAGTCTGTTTATCTAGCAGACCTTGGATATACCACTGACAGGATCAGTGCCCACAGGAGCAAAAAAATTCATCTATATAAGTCCAACCCATTGCCAGGCACAAACATCCATTCTGGAAATGTGGATAAGCATATACAGACAAAACAGGATAAATATATGCAGATCAATTAAATACCTTTAATCTTAGCTCTTTTGTCACCAGCAGTATTTTTATATGTCTTCCCCATTTCCCATTTAGTGATAGAAAAAAGTTTTATATTTTCACATTCTCTTTGCATTTATGGTCCTTTTCCCCCATCGTCATAATGTCTCAGTGTACCTATAAATCAAAGCAAAGTCCCTCACGTTTAAAAAAGATGGGCTTATATAGCCATATAAGACCCTGGCCAAAATAAAGCCTTCTGATAAAAGCCAAAGTTTCCTTTTTCTAAATTACATCTCTCAAATGGAATTATGTGATGATTGATATTTTATTTAGATATTTTCTTTTCAATGCAAAAGACATGTACTTGCAAAATGGACAATTTTCTCACTGAAAGCTATTAATTTCATCTTGTCTAAGGTGATAAATCTTCAAACAAATTCAGTTAATGTGTTGCTTCAGTATAAAATTGCTGATAGGTTTATAGCATTCTGGGTAACCCCAGAAGTCAAGTGAAAAAGGCTTCTAACGTCAGAATGAAGGCAAAGGAAGGCAGCTCGGGTCAAAATTAACAGATCTCCAAGAATTACTTGTTAAATAAATGCCCAATGTGGGATTAATCATAAACATTAACATTTACTAGCCAAATCCTGTGCTGCACAATGAATATCTTATTTAATCTTTATAACAGTCCCAGATGGTAGGTTCTAATGTTCTCATTCTATAGATTAGGAAAGGTTTAGGGAGTTTAATCAAGGTATCCAGGATAACTTGGGCCCTGGAATCAAACATTGTTGTGTTTGATTCAGACACAATAGTGGCTAATTTAGACCTACAATTTAATCTTTGAGTTTCTTAGAGAGGGGAATGAAAAATATCTACTCATGATGAGTCATGTATCTTAACATTGCAAATCAAATTACTAATCTAGCCATGGAGACTTAGGGGCATGAATCCTTGACTTGTAGAAACATCTTATTTATCTCCTTTTGAGTCATCTTGATGTTGAGAGGGTAGGTGTTGACCTTGGTGTATATGTGGATCCACAGATATTCCTACTAGCCTATAAGTTTTAGGTCAAGTTTTCTCCACAAACTATTAAATATCAAAGGATGTGAAATGGGAGAGGATCTGCCCTAGTTCATATCTCAACATCTAGGATCCACCCTTCTCCAGTTATTTTCCTTCTGAAAACTGACTCATAGTCTGGCTTCTGCTGGATGCTGCCCCAGAGATCCTGTCAGAGGGGAAGGGAGGGTTTGCCACCCTGTTTCTCTAGAGGGCCTACTTGTACTTGTTATGCTTCTTAAGATGTTTTCATTTTCTACTTCTCATTTTCCCTCATTTTTTTGGTAGTCCTTTGAGAATTTCGTTCAGTTCATTTTGATCATATTGACCCCGCTTCCATCCCTCCCTGGTCCATCCCACTTTCTTTACCCATCCAATTTGTATTCTCTCTCTCTCTCTCTCTCTCTCTCTCTCTCTCTTGTGTTTTAAACCTGTAAGTACAGTTTATACTGCTTGTAAACTCAGTATATAACCTTCACTGGAGGGTGGTCTCCACACTAGGATTTTTCACCCTTAAAGAAGACTCACTCTCCTTCCCCTAGTAGCTGTTAGTTGCCAATAGCTCCATAGCTGGGGCTTCAAGCCCATCTTTCCTTCTCCATTCTGGAATTTTCTTTGGCCTGTGCCTGTGCAGGTCTTGTGCATACTGTCACAGCTCCTCATATGTACAACTTTCCTGTTGTGTCTGGCAATTTTTCATTGTCTTCCTTTACCACCTATGACTCTAAAAGTTTCACTCTTTCTTTCACCATGATCCCTGGACCTCAGATATAGGGGGTGTAATATGGATGACTCATTTAGGACGATGCTTCTAAAGTCTCTTATTGTCTGCACCTTGATCAATTGTGGGTCTATGTGTTAATCTTTATCTGCTTCAAAGAGAAGCTTTTCTAATGATTGTCAAGAGCTGCACTAATGTTTGGGTAAAACAGTAGGCACTTAGGAGTTTGTTAGATATTATGTCCATCTTGCAGAGTATTTTATTTTAATTGGTCCTCCCCTAAGGCCAGTGGGAATGAGGCTTCCCAGTGAGCATCACCTTAATTCCTTCAAGAATGTGGTGTCTTCATCAGTAGGGTCTTAACCATCAGGTTCTGGTGAGTAATCAAGAATATTTCCAATATCTTGTAATGTTTTGGTTTTTATGAGACCTCATTTGCCAACGATGCTACTAAAAGAGGTAACCCGCTCTTGACATTGTGCCTTTTATTTGTTAGTCTGTGGTGTTTACTAGGGGCATTGTTGAACATTTTAAAAATGTTTCTCAGCCATTTGTATTTTGTCCTTTGCGAATTCTGTTTAATTCCATGCTCCATTTTAAGTAGAGTTGTTTGTTTTCTTGATATTTAATCTTTTAAGTTCTTTTATATTCTAGATACTGACCCTCTGTCAGATATATAGCTGGTAAAGATTTTTTTCCCATTCTGTAGTCATTTTCACTCAAATGTTGGTGTCTTTTGCTGTAGAAATGCCTTTTAGTTTCATGAGATTCCATGTATTAATTGTTGGTCTTAATCCTTGCCCCATCTTTGTCCTGTTCAGAAAATCTTTTGCTCTTCAGTCACATCCAAGAATCAGTTCTTACACTGAGATCTTTGATTCATTTGGAGTTGCATTTTGGCAAAGTAAGAGATAAGGATCCAGTTTCATTCTTCTGTACATAACTACCCAGTTTTATCAGCATCATTTGTAGAAGATTTTTTTTTCCTCTCAAGTATATTGCTGGCCTCTTGGTCAGAAATCTGTAGGCCGAAAGATTATGGGCTTATATGTGGGTTCTCAGTTGTATTCCACTGACCAATGTATCTGTCTTATATTATTACCATGCAGTTTTATTACTGTAGTTATAGTGTAATTTTAAATCTGGGGTGGTGATATATCCAGCTATTCTTCGTTATTTAGGGTTGTTTTTATTATCCAATATTTCCATATTAAACATAATAATTTTTCAATTTCTCTGAAGATATGCAGTGGGATTTTCAGGAGATTGCATTGAATCTGTAAATTGCTTTTGATAGGATGGTAATTTTTACAATGTTAAACCAAGAACATGGGGGATATTTCTGTCTGTCTTCTGGTATCTTCTACCATTAACTTTGCAGAGTAAAGTTTACATTGTACAAGTCTTTCACTTCCTTGGTTAGATTTAGTCAAGGATTTTTTTTTTTTGAGGCTCTTATGAATGGACTTGCTTGCCTGGTGTCTTTCTCAGTGTGCTTGTCATTTGACATAGGAAGGCTACTGATTTGTGTGTGTTAATTTTCTAGCTGGTTATTTTGCTGAATGTGTTTATCAGCTGCAGGGGATTTCTGGTGAAGTCATTAGGATCGTTTATGTATAGAATTATACTATCTGCAAATAAGGGTACTTTGACTTCTTTCCTATTTGTACCTTCTTTTATTTCCTTCATTTGTCTTATAGTCTCAGAGATGCAGAGATGGTTCAGCATATGTAAAGCAATAAACATAATCTACCATGTAAATAGACTCAAGGAAACAAACCACATGGTCATCTCATTAGATGAAGAAAGCCTTTGACAAAACTAATATCCCTTCATGATAAAAGTCCTAAAAACAATATAGGACTACAGGGGACATATCTCAACATAATAAGTATGGGAAGCCCACAGCAACATCTTGCTGAGCAAAGAAAAAGTCAAAGCATTTCCACTAAAATCAGGAACAAGACAATGATGTCTACACCCCATCCCCACCCCACCTTGCATTGAGTTTAGCACTGGAAGTCTGTTCATTCTCTTAAGCGGACCTTGCAAAATATCTACTACCCTCCCAGCTTGGTTCTTCCCTTCTCCATGTGAGCCCAGGATAGAGATTGTTCTCTTGTTGCCACAGTCTCCTCTGTGATTTCCCTATCCCAGCACATACCCCTGAAACAGTCTCCTGGAATTATCCTGAGTGTGCTCTCTCTTTCCTACTGAGACTCCAGTTGAGAAGAGGGTGTTAGGGACTATATGCTCTCCACTTTACATTCTGTGCCAGCTGTTGAGGGGTACAGCCAGATGTGGAAGTCCAATAGACCTGCTTTACTTTTTGTTCAGTGATATTCTGCATACCCCACTAAGGGAAAACCAGTGAGGGTGGCTACCTTCTTTGTGTCCCTGTAGGCAATCCCAACCTTTTGACACTGTGAGACAACATTGTCACCCACAAAGTTGAACCTTGAGAACTACACAGCATATTTGTTTTGTTTTGTTTTAATAAAAGAAACAAATCCTCCACATTTTAAATATGTTTGTCCACAGTTCTGTTAGGCACACATTCATAGCTGTCGTGGGGTGTGTACATCCTTGTGCTGCAGTCTTCCCATGATGACTTTTAAGCCAAATCATAGCTCATATGTACTTGGGTCCTTTCTTTTGTAGCTTTGCCTTAACCTCTATATGCTAGAATGAACAAATGCCAGGAAGGGACTTCTGCATGTATCTGGTAACAGATTTAAAAGCCATTTAAAAGGTGATTTGTGTGTGTAATTAGTGCCCTGAAGGGTAATCTGGTTTTGTTCTTTAAGAAATGTAAAGTATTTATCTATTTGATAACACCCACAAACCAAAATGGCCACAAGTCAAGACCTTTCCATGGAGGCTTTCATCACAGTAGTGAGTCTGTTCAAGCTTGGGTTAGTGATAGCATGCTGTTTCAAGGTAGACACAAGATCAATGGCCAATACTTATTTGGTGTATGAGTGAATAAATGTTTATTCTGTTGAAAGACTATAGTAGTTTAAAGTTAGTGGGGAATAGTTTTTTTTTTTTTTTTTTTTTTTTTTTTTTTTTTTTTTTTACCTCTGGGGTGTTCTCTCTGGCTGTTGAATCCTTGTGAAGTTAGAATGTTGCCAATGCCTTGATTATGTTTTCTTTTCTTTTTTTCTTTCTTTTTTTTGGGGGGGGACCTTGGATAAGGACTGTGAGGGCCCTGAGTTTAGATATTCCTGTGAGACTTCCTTATTAGATGTGACAGTGATCCACACTGTAGAGCTGAGTTGATAGCACTTTTTAAACAAGGTGAGCAAAGGAGAATGTTTTGTAATTTGTCAAGAGGTAATTGCTTTTACTTTAGTGTTCAAATCTCACAATTAGCCTTTGAACTGGCAACAAAGTGGGACTGTCCTGTGGGAATTGGGCTGAAGTGTCCTAGTTCAGCAGCTTGGGATCTTCTAATGTCCACAAAGCGCTTTTGTAGTTTTTATGATTCTACAGTGGTAGATAATAAAAGAAAATCATCAGAGATCATCTTTCCTTATAACAGCTATCTCTTCATGGTGGCCAGGATGTCTGACAGCTGCCAGACCTGGGTACCAAGTAGCAGTGGCGGTCTGTGCTCACATTTAATAACTATCCCAATCAAGGTTTTTCTCCCACAAAATCTCTCTACAGGCTTGTGTCCTTCCTCCCTCCCTCCTTTCCTCTCTCTCTCCCTGCCTCCCTCCTTTCCTGCCTCCCTCCCTCCCTCCCTCCCTCCCTCCCTCCATCCATCCATCCATCTCTTCCTTTTTTTTCTCAGTGATAATGAAAAAAATGTAGAAACCAAACAAAGATTCATTATACTCTTAAACTCCGATGGTAGAACAACTTAAAAGATCTCTCATTACAGTATTTCCTTATGTGGAATTTCTTCAGAAATTCATCCCTTGTTATCATCCTAGACCAGAGCCTCTACTTCAAAGTCTAGGGTCTGTGTCATCCCCAAAAATATGAGGATGTACTTTAAAGTAAATCCTGTATTTTTCTAGAACACAGAAGTATCTTTCAAATATTCCTTCCTGCTTTGAATAGCAGATTTTTATATTTGATAAATGTCAACATAGTTATTATGAATAAAATGGCAAATTTAGTGAACACTTAAGCTATCATAGTAAGTTTTTGTCATTCTGTACTTTTTCAATCAGCTAACATTAAAGTATAATTACTATTGTGTGTGGATTTGAAAATGTTTAAAATTTTTCAATGTTTTAGTGGGAATTTTTCCTGAGACACTACCTTAACCCACCTCAAAGCTAGCAGGAAGCTAAATGGTCTCAATTTGAATGAAGATTTTGGCCTGAGTTCTGGACTAATATTTGGGGTTTTAGGTCTGAGTTATGTTTTGAGGAGGGTCTGAAATAGATCCAGAGGCAGGGCAAAGATAAGTTAAGGAACCAAGAGACAGTAGGAGTGGTTGGTGCCAAAAGAGGAAATTGGGTCTTCAAGGGAGGGGATTGGGCTTCTAACACTAATCACAACCTAGTGGATATTTTGGAGAAGTTAGAGAATGGAGTGCTTGTTCAGAGAGGAGGCCCAATCTCAATAGATTCCTATAGACTTGAGTTCTAGCCCACAGTAGATAAAGAGGCAGAGAAGTGACAGAAGAAGGAATGGGAATAAAAACTTGATATTCCCACCATAATTTTCATCTTTCTTTTTGTTGTTGCTGTTGATTAACAGTTTTAATAAGGCACAATCTATATGGTACAAAATTTACCCATTGTAAGTGTATTGTAAGTATATTGATTAATGCTTTTGAGTGAGAGTGTTCTGTATGTATCAATACAATGTTCAACATTTCTGTCATTACTCAACGTTCCCAGGCTATATCTATATCTATTCTTGCTCTCTGACCTCAACTATGCATCTGATTTCTGTCTTTATTTATTTGCCTTTTCTGGAAATTTCATGTAAATGGAACAATATGACATAATATATATATATATATATATATATATATATATATATGCTTTCTTACACTTGACATTACATTTATTAGGTTAATTTCACTTGACATTACATTTATTAGGTTCATCAATGTTGCTGATTGCCTCAATAGCTCCCTTTCTACTGAACAGAATCTTTTGTGTTAGTATACCCTATTTGGGTTATTCATTCAAAGACTGGAAGACATTTGAAGAGCTTCTACTTTTAGCTGTTATAAATATAGGTAGATTATTTTAATCCAAAAATTTAAAGTTCAGAATACTCCCAAATCCAGATAGTTTTTGAGTTATAATATATTGATAGATGAAAAATTCCATATGTGAACTCATATGACAGTTAAATACTGCAGTAAATATATCTTATAAAATTACTTTCTATGTATATTTGTAACATATATATCAGACATAAACAGAATTTTGTTTAAGGTTGAATCCATCCTCCAAGACATGTCATTATATGTATGCAAATGTGCTAAATATGAGAAGAAATATCTAAAATCCAAATTCACCTTGTTCTGCAGCTAAGAACAACTGTAGTCTGTCATTCTTTTGTGAACCTTTGTGTATAGACCTTTGAGTAGACAATAGGTGGTGGGTTTTTTTTCTCCTAGGTTAAGACCTGTGAGTAGAATCACTATTATATGTTTAGCTTTTAAGACCCTGAAAAACCTTTTCCTAAGGCAATTCTGTACTTCCAACAGCAGTCCCTAGAAGTTTCAGCCTTTTATATTCACACCATGATGGATAATATGGATTGTCAGCTTAACAGAATCTAGAGTCACCTAAGAGACAAATCTCTAGGCAAGTCTGTGAAAGAGTTTCTAGGCTGGGTTTATGGAGCTGGGATGACCTAACTTAACTGTGGGTGGCATGATTCCATGGTTTGGGAATGAGTGTGAGTTGGCTCAACAGATAAGAACACTTGGTGCTTGCCACATAAGCCTGAGGACCTGAGTTCAATCCCCAGAATGCATGTGTGCTATTATCTTTTTGTGTGGTTTTCTTTTTTTGTTTGTTTGTTTTGTTTTATTTTGGGTTGTTTTGTTTTTGTCAACTTTACACAATCGAGGGTCATCTTGGAAGAGGAAATGTCAATGGAGAAAATTCCTCCATCAGATCAGCTGTAGGCAAGCCTGTGGAAGGAGTCCTTCATGGGCAAGTGTCCTTGGTTGTACAAGACAGGAGGCTGAGAAAGCCACAGAATGATTCAGTAGTAGTATTCCTCCATGGTCTATGCTGCTGTTCCTCCCTCCTGGTTCCTGCCTCTAGGGCTTCCTGCCTTGTCTTGCCTTCATGATGGGCTGTGTTTGGGATATGCAAGCTGAAAACAACTCTTTCTTCCTCAAGTTGCTTTTGGTTGTGATGTTTACCACAACCATAGAACACCTAGCTATGGCACTTAAAGGTGAAAGGAGAGAATGCATAGAGTTGTTTGCTGACCAGTACGTGAATGCTGTGGCATGTGCGCCTCCACCATATATAAACACATACAATAATAATTTAAAAGTTTAAAAGGAGGGGCTGGGCTGAGAATCATTATTCATCTCTCCGCCATTTTACATGGATGCAGTGAGACCAACTGTCTCAGTTTCTTGCCACTGTGACTTCCTTGTGATGAAGAACTTACCTGTCAACTGTGAAGCAAAATAAATTCCTTCAGTTGCTTTCAGGAGATATTTGGTCAACATAACAAGAAATGGTAATAACTAATAAAAATTTCTATAAAAAGTTGATTCGTCACTGTGATAAACTTGGTGATGTGGTTCTTGGTTCTTTGGAACTGTTTCGGGAAAGAGATGTGGAAGAGTTTGAAACTTGGATCTAGAAAACCCTCGAATGCTGTAAGGAGATCTTAATGGGACATGGTTAGCCTGTAGGGTACATAGAGGCTGATGCAACTGTGGTCTAAGGGGACAGGTATTTTATCAAGTGAATGAAAGAATTTGGCAATGTAATCTGTGTCACGCTAGTCTTACAGACAGGATAGATGTGTGACTGACAGAGTAATGGAGGCTTGTCCCACGGTTCCAGAAGGCCACAGAAACCAAGCAGTTTGTGACAGGGAGCTCTGAGAATTCAGAATTCAGTTTGCAAAGCTGTAAAGATGAAGCCCAAGTTTCTGTGGAGATCCCAGGATGTTAGAGATGCTGGGATCATAGGATTTCTGCCAAAGAAAGCTGCATGCAAGGAGAACAGTGTGACAGGGCCGGAGTGGAGAGGGAGGGACAGGACACTTTGGAGCAAGATGATTCCTTTATGAGCCTCAGACTCTGGACATGGAGCTGCAGGATTTGTGTTTGTCTCAGTGGGTGTCAGTCTTGTTTTGACCCTATCTTTACTTTCTATGCCATAATCCTTTCCTTTTGGAATAGGAGTGTCTGTGCCATGCTGTTTCCATATTGGAAGTATACGGCTTTTTATGTTATTAGGGGCTCACAGTTAATAGGTTGCCTCATAGAGACTCTGCATTTTTACCTTTGAATACTTTGGAAATCGTGTGGAGACTACAGGGATATTTGAAGTTGGACTGAACACATTTTGCATCTTGAGATGGCCATGAACTTATGGGACCAAGAAGTAGAAAGTTATAGCTTAAAAGTGATTATATTTGTATGGCATTGACAAGGCGTAGAGCTGTCATGGTTGGTACCATTGTCAACAGGATCTAGAATCATGTAGGAGTTAAAAATAATCTCTGGGCAATTCTGTAAGAGATACTCTATATGGGTTAATTAGGGTGGGAAGACCACAGCCTAACAGTGGGTGGCACCTTTTCACAGGGGTTCAGGACTAAGCAAAAATGTGTAAGTGAATTGTACATCACCATCCATCTTTTTCCTTCCCAACTATGGGTTCTACCTCCTGCCATCATGAATTTGCCGCCATGATGATGGACTTTATTCTCCAACTGTGAGCCAAAGCAAACCATTCATTCAGTTGATTTTGTCATGGCAACGAGAAAACTAAGCAATGTACTCACCAACATTTGGCTTTACAGTGCTGTTTGATAATAGCCACTACTGGCTGGGCACTAGGACTTTTGGTTATGCACGTTAGTGAATATGAAGTAAGATGTCATTGTTTAAGGTTTTCCCCTACTTGGTAGTGATATTAAGAATCCTAGTTAATTATGTAACTTCTTTGTGAAATGAACATTTGAAATTTATCCCCACCTTTTTATTGGGCTATTCAAGTTCTTTTTCAGATAATTCTTGGTACGTTTTTAATAAGTTCTAAGCTATTTTCACCCTTTAAATTTAGGTGCTATGGGGCAAAGTCTCTAATTTTGTGGATAGGCATAACATTAATAATTATTGTTATCCAATTAATAATAATGGTCTGAATGACCAATCTGAGTCACAAAGGGATTTCATGGGACCCCTCACAGAGCTGGCAGCTATTTGCCAGCAACTATGGGAATATTATCATATTTTTCCACTAGTACCACTATTCTAGTATGTAAACTTGGTGCAAGAGTTACATTAGGTACTGTCAAGTACTTTGAAAGAATCAGGGATTGAGGCAAGAGGCATCTCAAAGATGTCAGTGTGGAAACAAAAGGAAGCAGCCTGGTGAATCCCCAGTGGACACTGGGGGCTTTTAGGTGGTGTAAGAATGTATGCATGTAAACTGATGTTTCTTGTCCCAACCACCTGCTCCCAAATAACTCAGAAACTTAAATTAATATAAATTACGAATGCTTGGCCAATAGCTCAGGCTTGTTACTACCTAAATCTTACACTTTAAATTAACCCATATTGGTTATTTACCCTTTGTCCACATGGTGGTACTTTTATTAACATGGCACGTTCATCCCGCTCTCTCTGTGTTTCCTGGGGTCTCTCTGACTCTGCCTTTCTTCCTCCTAGCATTCTCAGTTTGGCTTTCCCAGCCTAACTTCCTCCTGCTCAGCTATAGGCTTGTTTATTAAACCAATCATAGGGACATATATTCACACAGTGTACAGAAGGATTATTCCAGAGCATAGGTATATATGTATCAATGTTCAGGTGTGCTTATCCATGTGGTCCTGTGTGATGGCCAGTGGTTGGGGTCAGGATGTCTTTTCCACCTGTCTTTGTCCTCCAGTTCTGGGGTTATAGACATGCATTGTCATGCCCTGCTTTGTCTGTGAGTTTTGGGGATCTGGTCTATGGTCCTCACACAATTGCAATAGGCATTTGACTGTCTCTCTAGCTCTTGTTAGGGGTTTTGATCTATGCAGACTGGTAAGGAGGATTACCATGAATTTAAGGGTTTCTCTGAGACATTGAATGCAGCTTAATCTCTTAAGAGAATGGTATGGGAATCACTTAAAATGTTCCTATATGTACTTCTCACACCCCAGGGGATCTGTAGATAGATTGTCTTCTAACCCTACCCCCACCCCCACCCTACCCTCATGATTCTAATGACATCAACTTTTGAGAAACCCAATGGAGAACAAATGCATATGTTGCTTTGAGTATGATTGTACCTAGTCTGGAGTGAGCTGCATATAAGAAGGAATTGTATTAGCTTTTGCAAACATGGTTTCTTCTTCATGAAAGGTAGAAGGAAGACAGTCTCATCTTTGGATCGTTCCTTTAAACATGTTTAATGTCAACTATTTTTCCAGGTAGAGTTCATTTTTTTTTCAAGTTAGAAAACCAAGGCTTATTCCATCACATGTAAGAGGAGAGTCCCCCATTCTCAGAGAATGAGCATTCTTCCTATGCAAGGCCTGAAAGCTTTCCTGTTGCACAGTGAGCTTTCCCCAACAGGAAGATTGGAAAAGAACCTTCCAAGTCAGCATGATATATGGACCCAGAGAACATCAAGCTTTTACTTGCAATTCTTCAAATAGTTCCTCATTTAGATATAGTTATTTTGGGTATGATTCTAACACGGTTGCTTATCTGGCTTCCCGGCTGTCAGGTTAGAAGCAGAAAATAAGAAGAGAGACAAGTGGCTCACAGCAGGCATATTAAAACAGCAGAGTTGGAGCCCTCTCATCTTGGTAGAGAAAGGGAAATGGCTTCTTCTTCTGAAAAGCTAGTGGACTGAGCCAGTAATCTCCATGGTTCCTTTCAGCTCTAATATTCAGCATGTTCAAGAGAAAAAGCTATAAAAAGCTGGAGCAAACCATTCAAGAATGAAAAACCTAGAAATCAGGGCCTGGTATGGGGGAAATTTTCCTAGCCTTGCTGCTCTTGAGGGCAGCACAGGGTGGTTGGTACCTGACTGTGGTGCTAATGATGCTGAGTCATTAGATGGGTTTGTTTTACAGATGCCCTTTCAGATGGTGAGAAAGCACACAAGTTACTTTAGAAAGACTGCATTTAAAACCACCAAAGTTTGTGCTGTTTAAACATCCACTGCTTCTAAAAAATCATCTGAAAGACTATTTCCCTGATATAGTCCTTGTTATGCCCATATCTCAGAGTCCCCCAAAGACCAACAAGGAGTTTGAATCCACATGCAAAAAAGCAAAGAGACTTTATTCAAGCTGGAACTTGTAACAAGAAAAGTAAAAGACCCAGAGACTGTATATTGGGGTTGAAGCTTCAAGCTGAATATCAGGAAAGCAAAGCAGCCAGCCACTTGTTCTCATCTCTAGTTCAGGCTGAAAGGTTTGATCCATAAAAAAGCTCTTTACCAAGTCTCAAACTCCTGCCTCTCCTCAGAGTAGCTGGAGACTGAATGCCTCTCTGAGACCTTGCTTCTGCCTTATATACTTTCCTAATGTTGGGATTAAAGGTGTGAGCTATAATTCTCTTTTACACTGATTCACTCTTGTGCAGATCTGGTTGGCCTTGGACTCACAGAAATCTGTCTACCTCTTAATCCTGAGTGCTAGGATTAAAGGTATGTATCGCCACCTCCTAGCTTCTGGCTGCTGAGATTAAAGGTGTGTACTTGGTTTCTATGGCCTGTGGCTGGCTTTGCTTTCTGAATCCTCAGTCAAGCTTTAATAAATCATAAACAATATCTCACCACACAAACTTGGACCTTCCAAGTGTCCAAGGCAGTGGTACTAGATCAGAGAGCCTTGAGCTCATTTGGGGTGGGGTTTTTTTTAATCATAACAGAGGTTGGGGTGAGAGATTTTTATGGTTCAGGACCCCTGACTGTTTGGCATTTGTCTAAGGGTGTCTTGGTAAAAGGGGATGGGTATGTGTTGGTCTAGGGGACATCTGGTGATCCCATCTACATGGTTGGAATGTTAGGTATTTCCTTTGGAATGTTAGGTATTTTCCTCTTGGATGCTGATTGGTCCATTCCTGGGTAGTCCCTGGGTGGTCTCAGTTTGTGGTCTTTCCTGGAGTCAGGTATTGCCTACTTTTTGGTTGGTCTCTATTGAGCCTGTCATGGCAGCAGGGTAGCCCATTTACCTTGGGCCCTACAATTGTTTTCTTTCCTTTTGATAAGTCTTTGTATTTCTTTATATTAACTCAAAGCATTTGCCATCCCAGATTGTAATTTCTACTTTGATAAGATTTCTACTTCTTCTTACTGCATGTGAATGTTGTTGAACTTGAACTCAACCTTTTAAAATAGTCTTGCTACATTATTGCGGTAAATAAGGATCAGGATAAACAAATAAGCCGAATAGATGTTTATTCAGGGAGAAATAACTTACAACCTAGACAGATGAACACCAGGAAATTCAACCCGATCCTCTCCTGTCCGAGTCACGCCAGAAAGAGAGCGCCTTCCTGGCCCCCTCCGACCTCCTTCCTCAGGTCACCTCCGCCCATAGCTCCACCCCCCAATGGGCGTGGTCAGTGCTACAGAAGGACTACCTCACTACAATTCCCCTTTTAGTCTAAAGAAAAGATTTAGGCTTAATACAAAACTATATACAAAACAGTGAATAACAAGTGTGCTCTAAGAAAAGGAAAATCGAGAACAAAATGACCTACATATCTAGTCCTAGGGTGAGGGCATAATGGAGTTTACAATAGAGTTGTCCTAAGCTGGAAAACGTAAGTCTAGTACCTAATATATCTAACTAGGAAGAGAGAATAATAGTTGTGATAGTTTAATCTTCAACCTCATCAAGACCTGAGAAGGAAAATAACAATACTAGAGTAGACAGGAAATGCGGATGGACAACTTCCAAAACGGTGCAGCAAGGACAGAAACAGCAAGCCACCTGAACAGTCACCCTAGGTCTCACAGCGACGTTGGTACACCCAGATTTGGCTAAGGCCAAGAGAACTTGACAGACCACAACAACAGCAGGGAAATAGAATGGCTGTCTTACCCTGACTTGGCAAGGTCAAGCAGTCTTCTATATTTGTCTCCTGCAAGCACATAGGACTGCATGTCCAAATCAGTGGTCAAGGTGGGGGCAATTCTATGCCCAACAGGCCATTAGCTGAGGCGAGAATGAACTCCAGCAGGAGCAACAACAGTGTCCAACATATTTTCGGGAAAATGCACGGTGCTGTCAGGAGCAACAGTGTCTCATGTCAATGGAGTACTAATATTAAAACATTTAAATGCCATGTTCTGCATGTCTATGAAGGATTGAAGATTAAGCATCTATATCTGACTAATCTCATAGGTACAGGAAATGTGAGTGAAGATAATCTGTAATACTCGGGAACTTAGCTAAAAAGACTGATTAAAACTTTCCTGAGTAAAGCAGGAACAAATACTTAAACAATATAATTATTTACATATACCTACATGTAAATCCCTAAAATAGAGGTAGAGTATAAGTGTCAAGACAAGAGGTAGAACTATAAAGGGCAGCAAGATAAATATCCCAAATTGTATCAATATACAAAATGTCTTGAACACAAGAAAAGTATACATACATAGAATATGGTAAAAAATAATGTGCATAAATATTATAAGTGGAAACATTTAACACAATATAACAAAATATAAACTTAATTTTACATAGCTTACCACATAGGAATACATAACAATGTAAGCTGTAAAATACTATCTCAATCATACTCAAATTCTCAAGGAAATAGGCTAATCTACTTATATCCCATCTAAACCATACCTTTACCCACCATTCCCTATTCCTGTCTAAAAGATAAACCCGAGTGTAAGCATCACCCAATCCCAAATAACTAAAACCAACCCAAAGACGATGACTATTATCCCAAATTTCCAAGGGTAGGGAAAGGGGGCGTAGTCATATTAAGATTACTTCCTGCTGAAATGGAACGATGATTGCTCCAATGGATCCTGTAGGAAGAAAATTTTTAGCAACCAAATTTCTCAACAGAACTGGCTGTGACATATGTAGTTAGTCACTGTGTGGCAGAAAATTCTTGACTGTAGTTCTATTTGAAACTGGCCAGGGTGTAATAAAAAGGTGCACCATTACAGCTAGCTAGTCATGAGTTGTCTCGAGCAAAACAGTCTCAAACCGGTTTTAGGGTGATGTTTGTAGTTCCGATGCATCAGGTTGAGTCAAGTGGAAATGATGATGTGGGGCCCCATCTTCTTTCCGGAAAGTTTAAAGACTGCTGTTAGGAATCGTTATTATTTCTTGTGGAAAAGTTACACATCAATATTAAAGTAAAATTTTTAAGTTTTAAGGTATGCATTAGGGAAAGACAACAATAAGCATTAAAAGTATGTGAGAAAATTAGGATTTCAGAGAGAAAATTGTGTAAGATATGAGTCCCCAGATTTTGTTTCTTCTGCCTTACACCAATTGGCTTCTTGATTTAAGGCAGAAACCATGAATTTAATCTTAACAACATGCTTGAATTTAGAGAAGGAAAGCCAAATCCAACTCCAAAGCCAGCATTGGTTTACAAAATTTGGGACTTTAGGAATATTAGATAATAGAGAGAAATAGATTTCTATATAGAAATAGTTTACTACAATTAAATATTTTTTTTTTTTTTTTTTTTTTTTTTTTTTTTTTACCATATATCAGATTCTGCTTCCTTAAGTGATTGTTTCTGAAGAGCTGTCTTCTCTTCTGTAGGCACCTACATGTTCAGTGTCTTTTGGCTGTTTGATGATAGGTTTTCTCTGTTTTCCTGTAAAAACAAGAACAGAACATTTCCCCTACCTTTGAGAGGCCTCCACACACCTCATAGGACCTAGTTTGTTGGATGACTTGTCATTTCTCTTCATTAAGATGTTTCTCTTGTTCAACTCGGATCTTGATTAACTTAGATGGTATCCATAGTTTTTCTTCTCCTGTAGATACAAATGCAAAACCCCTACCCCAACGTAACACATATCCTGCTTTCCATTTTGAGGTCAGTACATCCTTGAAATACACTGGCTGATTTAGTTTAGAAGTTTTTTTTATTGTCCAGTGTCTTTTTGCAGCTGTTTTTCCTTTTTCATCAGCATTAAGAAAGTTTAATGTTAATAAAGCATTATGTAATCTGTGTTTGGGTGTTTTGGTTCCTCCTGCCTGTTTATGGAGCATTTCTTTTAAAGTACGATTGGATCTCTCAACCACTGTTTGTCCTGTAGGATTGTGTGGTATACCAGTTATGTGCTTTATCTTGTAATACTCAAAAAACTCTTTCAATTTGCTGGAGACATATGCTGGAGCATTATCAGTTTTTATTTGTGCAGGTATGCCCATAATGGCCATTACCTCTAAAAGGTGCGTTATAACAGAATCAGCCTTTTCAGAGCTCAGAGCAGTAGCCCATTGAAACCCTGAAAATGTATCTATAGTGTGATGTACATATTTTAATTTTCCAAATTCTGTAAAATGAAACACATCCATTTGCCATATTTCATTCCTATTTATACCTTTAGGGTTACTGCCTGGTGGTAAAGGAGTTTGGTTATAGAATGAGCAAGTAGGACATTTCCTTACTATTTCCTTGGCTTGTTCCCAAGTGATAGAAAAATCCTTTTTTAAACCTTTACTGTTCACGTGGTGTTTCTTATGAAACTCTGAGGCTTCTAGCACACTTCCTATCAATAAACGATCAATTTTATCATTGCCTTGTGTTAGAGGACCTGGCAGACCCGTATGGGATCTGATGTGTGTTATATATATAGGATGAGTCCTCTTTCTGATAGTATCTTGTAACTGTATAAACAATGAAGTTAATTCTGTATTGTCAGGAATAAATTCTGCAGTCTCAATGTGTAAAACGACTCTCTCTGCATATTGAGAGTCAGTAACTATATTGAGGGGTTCTTTAAAATCCATAAGTACCATGAGAATGGCATACAATTCTGCCTTTTGTACAGAATTGTAAGGGCTTTGAACCACTTTGCTAATATTTCCTGATTTATATCCTGCCTTACCTGATTTATTTGCATCAGTGTAGAATGTATGAACTCCAGAAATAGGTGTTTTTCTTACAATGCGTGGAAGAATCCAAATCGTTTTCTTTATGAATTTGATTCTCTCAGTTTTGGGATAGTTGTTGCTAATTGTACCCAAAAAGTTACTGCAAGCTCTCTGCCAATATTCGTTATCTTTCCATAAGGAAGAAATTTCCTCATTAGTTAAAGGTACTATAATTTCTGCTGGGTCCCTCCCTATTAGCTGACGAAGTCTTAATTTACCTTTTATAATCAAGTCAGAGATCTTTTTTATATATGTTTTTAGTTTTTTATTCTGTTTATGTGGTAGGAATATCCATTCTAATATGATATCTTCTCTCTGCATCAAAATCCCTGAAGGATATTCTCTAGATGGTAATATAACCAGAATACAGTCTAGGTTTGGATCCACACGGTCCACATGTGCTTCTAGTATCCTCTTTTTTACCCATTTTAATTCCTTTTCAGCTTTAGCTGATAGTATTCGTGGACTATTCAAGTCCTTATCTCCTTTTAGGGCCATTTTCAAGTTTTTTAAATCATGTCCTTCTACTCCAATTATGGTTTGTAGTTGAGAAATCTCTCCTAGTAATTTTTGAAGATCATTAAGAGTCTGGTAGCGATCTCTTTTGATCTGTACTTTTTGTGGTCTAATTTTCTGTAGACCTATTTTATATCCTAAGTAGTTGATAGACTCTCCTTTTTGTATTTTTTCAGGTGCAATTTGTAATCCCCAGCGAGGTAAAACTTCCTTTACTTTCTCAAACATTTTTTCTAATATTTTTCCTTTAGAGTCAGCTAACAATATATCATTCATGTAATGATAGATTATGGATTGTGGAAACTGTTTACGAATTATTTCTAACGGTTTTTGTACGAAATATTGGCACAGGGTGGGGCTATTTAGCATTCCCTGTGGCAAAACCTTTCATTGATATCTCTTCACCGGTTGAGAATTGTTATAATTAGGTACCGTGAAGGCAAATTTCTCTTTGTCTTGTTCTTGTAAAGGTATAGTGAAGAAGCAATCCTTTAAATCAATAACTATAATAGGCCATTCTTTGGGTATCAAAGAAGGCAAGGGCATTCCAGGCTGTAGAGAGCCCATTGGCTGGATAACTTTATTGATGGCTCTCAGGTCTGTAAGCATTCTCCATTTACCAGATTTTTTTTTGATCACAAATACAGGAGAATTCCAAGGGCTGGTTGATTCCTCAATATGTCCAGCATTTAGCTGTTCCTGAACCAGGCTTTCTAAAGCTTCTAACTTCTCAGAGGTCATAGGCCATTGTCCTACCCAGACAGGTTCCTCTGTTAGCCATTTTAAAGGTAGGGCTTTTGGTTCCTCTGTTTGTTCAGCATTTGTATTTTGTTTTTGTACTGCCTGGATATTTGGTCTCTGTCTTGTATAGTACTTAACAGTATTCTTTCCACAATCATGAGGTCGTCTATGGTTTCTATCTAATACAGGAGGAATGTTAATCTGTGTATTCCATTGCTGTAATAGATCACGACCCCATAAATTTATCACTACATCAGCCACATATGGTCTCAACCTCCCTCTCTGTCCTTCTGGTCCTATACAGTCAATCCATCTCGTGCTTTGTTTTACCTGAGCCAGGGTTCCAATCCCTAAGAATTGAACATTTATCTCATGCAGGGGCCATCTTTGAGGCCAAGATTTATTAGATATGATAGTTACGTCAGCTCCTGTGTCCACCAGACCCTCAAACAGTCTATTATTCATCTTAACTATCAATCTAGGCCTATGACTATTTATAGCAGTTTGCCAAAATATACGTTTTTCATTTCCTTCTGTCATGTTTGATTCAACTTCCGTCACTAGTTTGTCATCCAGAGCAGTATGAGTTTTTATAATAGGCACAGAATTTTTTAATTGTCCTGTGGGAGATTGTCTTCCCTGTGTGACTGGGAATGTTCGAACCACCTGTGACGTGGGGGCCTTCGAGAGGCCCCCCAAGGAGTTTCCCGATGGTAAAGGGTTTCCTTGCTTGTCTCTGGTCGATCTACACTCATTTGTCCAGTGTCTGCCTTTGCCACACCTTCTACATAACCTAGGAGGCTGAGGCCTTCTGTTTGATTCATTCCTGGGGGTGTTACTTCTAGGGAAGCTTTGCCTACAATTTTTTTTTAGATGTCCTATCTTATCACAGTTATAACATCTGACATTATGATATCTTTTCAAACCTTTGGGGATGGCTTCTCCTACCCAAGCTTCTAAGTCACCATAGTAAGGAACTCTGTTATCTTGATATCTTCTCTGACCTTTAGATATGGCTTCTCCTATCCATGCTTTAGTCTTATTGTCATTATACTCAATGTTGCCTGTATATAGGACCCATTCATCCAAGGGTGTTGATCGCATTTTTAAAGGCCAAAGCACCTGTTTGCATTGAGGATTCGCATTCGTATAAGCTAAAGATTTTATGAGTATTCGCCTAGCATCTATGTCTGCTATCTCTAATTGTACTGCCCTAGATAATCTTTCTAGAAAGATACTAAAACGTTTTCTAGGTCCTTGTTTTATCTTGGTATAGGGTTCTATCCTCTCTTCTAATTCATGAACCTTATCCCAAGCATTCAAAGCTGCTGTACTGTATAGAGACAAGATGTGTTCATCATAGGCAGCTTGGGTTTTTGGGTCAGCATAGAGACCCTCACCAAGAATTTTATCTTGGGGAGCTTTATACCCTTTCTTTAAGCCCTGAAGTTCAAGAGCTTTTGCTTCCTCTCTCCATAAAGCCCTCCATTCTATTTGAGAGGCGCTTTTAAGGACAGCTGATATTAATTGATCCCAATCCTTAGGGGTTACCTTGTTATTCCATGCCCATGATTCTACTAATTGCTTCACATAAGGTGAGTGCATGCCATAAGAGACTATTGCTTCCTTTATACCTTTTAAATCTTTTATACGTATTGGTTCCCACTGATATGCAACGACACCTTTTGGATGTTTTTTCGTTGCTGGCTTTTTATGAATAGATACAGGGAAAGCTCCCCTGACTCTAAATGGTGTGGAAAATTTTAAATCTTTTTCATGCCCTGTTACCTGTAGTTCTTCTTCTGATGTATCAGACTGAAGGTCTTCTAAAGCCTGAAATCTATTCACCATTGTTTCTTTGAGTGTCTGAACTTCTTGAATCAAATAACTTTCTAGAGACTTCATTGTATCAGTCAGTTTCTTACTTTCTCCAACTACAAATGATTCCATGTTTTTAATCTTATCATCCTTAGATATTATCTGAATGGCGTGTAAACTGCCTTCCAGAAACAATGTTCTATCTGCTAGCTTGCCATTATCCTCAGACATGGAAGAGATTTTGTCATCTAATCTTTTTATCTGATGTTTCAGTTTTTTAAACTTATTAGTAGCTTCCTCCGACCAGGAGTGGGCTGTTTCTGTTAGTTTGTTAATGTATTGCATTGTTTTTGTTCTGGTTATTGAAGTATCTGACATTAAACAAATTATACCTTTCAGCTCGCCAACGCCATCTTCAATATTCTGAATCTTTTTTTCTATATTTTCTATGCTTTGAATTCTATCATTTTCAATGTTTTGAATCTTTGTCTCTATGTTTTGAATTCCATCATTTTCAATGTTTTGAATCCTTGTCTCTATGCTTTGAATTCTATCATTTTTAATGTTTCGAATCTTTGTCTCTATGTTTTGAATTTCATCATTTTCAATGTTTTGAATCCTTGTCTCTATGCTTTGAATTCTATCATTTTTAATGTTTCGAATCTTTGTCTCTATGTTTTGAATTTTATCATTTTTAATGTTTTGAATCTTTGTTACTAAGTCTCCCATGGTTTGTACAAGTTCCTTATTGTTTGCTGTAATCTCAAACCATTTCTTTAAGAATATCATGTTAATGATGAAACCCATTGCTATTACAAAATAAAAGTATATATTGGTCCAGTCATAAGTTTCTTCTGCTAAAATCCCTTCTACATATGAAGTAAAATAATTCCTAAAGTTCTGCATAGTAAAATTATCTGCCATAGTTATAGAACAATTTATCTCAGATTTTATATCAGCTTAAATTGCAAAGGATGTTACAATTACCTTAGGTGTAATTCTGCTGTCCTGGAACTTTGATGCTTTTAGTTGTATATCTCAGCTTGTGGTAGCTACGCCTGGAGGTGTGTCATCAAATAGCACCTAGCCGCCCAGGCTCGTCTGATCCCGGTTCCTGTAAAAAGTTCTTAACAAACTATGGCAAGCAGAATTTTGTTAAAAGGGGACTTTTGGAGTTACTTGTAACACAAGACGAAAAGCGTGCAAGCCGGGCGGGTGCCGCCGGGCGGGTGCCGCCGGGTGGGTGCCGCCGGGCGGGTGCTGCCGAGAGGCTCTGCGCGAATGCAAAGTCCCGTGCGGAAATGGGCAAAAAATGTTAAGCGGTAAGTGCCTTCTCAGGTCTGCTTTAGCGGCAAAGATCTCCTTTGCAGTAAGGAAGAGGCAAATGTCCCAAAGCTGTGGTGAGTCCACCTGGTTAAACCCTGCCCGTTGGGGAAGGTGGGGGGGGGGGCGGCTTCTGCCGCCTGGGGGCAAAACCCAGGTAAATCCCACTTCTGACACCAGATATTGCGGTAAATAAGGATCAGGATAAACAAATAAGCCGAATAGATGTTTATTCAGGGAGAAATAACTTACAACCTAGACAGATGAACACCAGGAAATTCAACCCGATCCTCTCCTGTCCGAGTCACGCCAGAAAGAGAGCGCCTTCCTGGCCCCCTCCGACCTCCTTCCTCAGGTCACCTCCGCCCATAGCTCCACCCCCCAATGGGCGTGGTCAGTGCTACAGAAGGACTACCTCACTACACTACATGGTTTTATAGTCACGGATAACAAATTGTTGGTTCCTTGAGGACAAGGACTGAGCTGCCTTTTGCTTGGTTTCCACTAAACATACATGAATTACAGGTCTTAGATAAATAATTGAGTCAAAGAATTAGAGAATGAATGAACTGCAAAGAAAATAAATAAATAAGATGTCCTTTTCCATGAAGATTTGTCTTCTTCTTCTCAGTACTTGCGTTTTGTTCACTTTTCTATTCCCATAGCCTTACCCTGTCTTTCTCCACCTGTACGCAAGCATTCTTTTCTAATATTAAGCTGCCATTACCTTCCTCGACTTAATCTCCTTCATGGCCATTACTATTCTTTTAGTTTATTTTAAAGTTCTGTAAGTGTTTTGTCACAGATTTTTCACACTTCAACCCCTTAGCCAACTTTCCTTGACTTTAGTCTAATACCTGAGACAATCAATTTAAAAAGAGATGAGGTTTACTCTGGGTAACAGTTGTGGAGGTTTCTCTTGATGGTTTGTTGACTGCATTGCTTTTGGTTTTGTGCACCTTTGGGAGAAGGAGAGCAGAGAAAGCTCTCACCCTGCAGGTGGAAACTAAAAGAGAGAAAGGGGAGGGGCCCACATATACCCTTCAAGGACACACCACCAATGACTTAAGATTTCCCACTAGACTCTACCTTTGAAAGGTTCTGCTTTCCCATAATATGACCATATGCTGGGAACCCAACATGAGTCATTTGGGTACAAAACTGCAAACCATAAAAATACCTATTATATTTACTTTTTAAATGGCTAAAATATAAATTCCATGATGGCAGAGGATGCAACTTGTTCCCTGTGTGTTAGCATAGTGCTTGGATCACAGCAGGCTCTATGTAAACACCAATGGGCCTGGTGTATAGGTAATTTTGATGATTGGGCTCTGTCTAGAGCTATTTTTGATTTGATATTAGGGTTATTATATTAATATAAAATTATTGTATAGCTTTTCATGTATTTGTTTAATCTATGCATTGAGGAAAAAACTTTCAATTCACTTTAATTGTGGTAAAAACACATAGTGTAAAATTTAGCATTTTGAATATTTTAAGCATCTGACTTAGCAGTGTTAACTGCATTTAAATTGTGGAAGAGATCTTTAGAACTTTTTCCACTGGAAAACCTGGAACTCTGCACTTACTGAGTGGCACCTCACCCTACCTCACCCCCCCTTCCCCCCAGCTTCTGGCAGCCACTGTTCACTGATTTGGATTGCTTTAGGTACTTAATAAATATGAACATGTACATTACTTGTCTTTTTATTGGAGGATTTACTATATCATATTTAAGGGTAATCTATGCCATAGAATGTGACAGGACTTAGTTCCTTTAGGGCTTAAGAAAGTGTTACATTGTAGAAGTTTCAACTTTCTTTAACCATTTGTGGGCCGAACATTGGGATAGCTTTCCCCTCTTGGCTGTTTTAAGTAATGTTGAAATGGAACCTATGTGTGCAGGTCCTTTCTTTTGGCTATATCCCAGATATGGGGCTGGCAGATCACATGACACCACAACTTTAAATATCATGAAAAATGTGCATAATGTTTCCCATAGGTTTCTGTTCCATTTGTATCTCCACCAATAGTAAACACTTTCAGATTTCTCCAGAGCTTTATCCACATTTACTCTTCGCCATGTTGCCTACAGTAATGGGAATGAGGTTATATGCATCTTATTGTGGTTTGAATTCTCATTTTTCTAATTATTAGCAGTGGTATGTGTATTTTCTCACTTTTATTATGCATTTAATTTGCATGTGTGTAAGAGTGTGTTTGTATACATGTCATGGGCATGTTTATGCATGTGGGGGTGATAGATTGACATCATGTGTCTTCCTCTATCATTGTCCAATTTTTTTCTTTTGAGTCAGGGTTTCTCATCGAACCTGCAGTTTGCTGATTGGCTAGACTGGCTTGCACAAGAGCCCCGGATTGTGTTTCTTCCCACAGGTGCTAGAGTTTCAGACATGCTCTATCATACCTATGACTTTACCAACTGAGTCCTCCCTCGGGCTGCTGTGTATCTTCTTTGAAAACATGTCAATTAGTTGCTTGTGCTTGTGCTTTTGGTGTCATAAATGGAAGCCATTGTCAAACCCACTGTGATGAAGCTTTCCTTCCATGTTTTTCTAAGACTTTCATGGTCTTAGGTTTTGAGACAATTTTGAATTGATTTTGGCACGTGATATAACATGTATTGGTTCTATTTTGTGTAGATATTTCGTTTTCTCAGTGTTGGTTGTTGTCAGGACTCTCCTGTCTCTGGTGGTTGTGAAAAAAAAAGTCATTTGACTATTTGTTAGTGCAGGGAACTTGTTTCTAGGCTCTACATTCACTTCTGCTGAGCTATGAGCTTGTCTTCATGCCAGTGATATACTGTTTTGACAATGGCAGCTTTATAGTTATTTTTAAAACATGGATCACCCTGTTTTGTTCCTTTTCAATGTTAATTTATATATTTGATATGCACACTAAGACTTGACATGAATGTATTTTTCTATAACTGCAAAATACATCAATGAGATTTTGACAGACACTGAAAGTAACATGATTATTGCTTTTACAATATGTAATTTTAACAGTATTAGTTTTTCCAGCTCACAGATATGGGCTATATGGGATGTTATTTTCATATATTTGTGTCATCTTTAATTTGCTGCAGTAGTGTTTTGTGGTTTGAAGTATTCAATTTTTTTGGCTTCTTGACTAAATTTATTTCAAATTATTTCATTAGTTTTTTTTATTGTCAATGTAAATACAGCAGGTTTTAAAATTTACTCACAGATTGTTCATAAATAGTACATAAAAATGGAAATGATTTTTGCATGTTGATTTTGTATTCTGAAACTCTATTGAATTTATTATCTGTAACAGGATTTTATTAAGAGGGACACTTTCAAGAGTTTCTGGGTATATGTTTATGTTGTCTCTGGACAGAGAGAGTTGAACTTTCTTTTCTAGGTATTTATTGTTTAGTCTAATTTCTCTGTCTAAGACAAGTGGAGCATTCTGAATTGAGTAGAAGTGGTGAGAAAAGACATACTTTCCTTGTTTCTAATCACAAGGAAAAATATAACTTGCAGTCTCCCAATGTTCTCTGTTGCTATGATATGAATGTAAACATCCTTATGGGCTCACGTGTTGAAGATGCTGACCGCATGTCCGTGCATTGTGTACAGACCCAGTATTTAGAGGAGGCCAGAAGGGGAAGCTGACTCTGGAAACTGGAATTACCAAGAGTTGTTGGTTGCCATGTGTGTGCTGGGAACTCAACCTAGGCCCTCTGGAGGATCAGCACTTGCTCTTAACCAACGAACCATCTTTCCAGCCCTGACTCAGGCCTTATAATTACAAGAAGCAGTTTCCCACCTGTGTGAGAGAAGGGTAGGGGTAAGCTGATGCACCAGGGTGAACACAGTTGTATTTTTGTTTTGGGGAATGGCTGATTCATTCATGGTGTTGGTATTGTTATTTTTAAATGTAAAGTAAATAAGATTGTATAAGCAAAATGTGGACCTGTGCTGATAGTGCTTTAAATAACCAATTAAGATCAATTTATTCTTGTGCTACAGCAGAGAAACCAAGCTCCTAAAGCCCCCATATAAAGCAAACAGACAAACACCCCCAAACCAACCCCCAAACAAAAACAAACAACCCCTTATCTTTCAGATAGACATCAGTGTCTCCAGAACTAGAGGCTTGGTGATGTCCTATTTTTAATTGTCCACCCTGCCTTGTAGTGTACTAGAAGCCAAGAAATTTGAAGTCCTGAATAATGGAATTTGATTATGTTCTGGCCATTTATGTGAGTGTATGGGATGAATTCATGCTGTACTGGCTGGTTTTGTGTGTTGACTTGATGCAGTTAGAGTTATCAGAAAGGAAGGAGCCTAGTTGAGGACATGCTGTAAGGCGTTTTCTCAATTAGTGATCAAAGGGGAGGGCCCAGCCCATTGTGAGTGGTTCAGTCCCTGGGCTGGTGGTCCTGGGTTCTGTAAGAAGGCAGACTGAGCAATCCATGAGAAGCAAGCCAATAAGCAGTCCCCATCCATGGCCTCTGCATCTGCTCCTGTCTCCAGGTCCCTGCCCTGATTGAGTTCCTCTTCTGACTTCCTTCAGTGATGAACAGCAATGTGGAAGTGTAAGCTGAATAAACCTTTTCCTCCCCCATTTGCTTTATGGTCATGGTGCTTTGTTGTAACAGTAGAAACCCTAACTAAGACAGAATTTTGTTTCATCTTTTCTTTAATTTCATCCTTTTAACAGTCACCTGTTTTTTTTTTCCCTGGGAGACAGAGACTTCTGAAAATGGGAAGTCTGAGCTGCAAGACTTCTCTTTTTAAAGTTCTTTAGTGTTGTATGTCTTTAACAGTATGCCAAAAACAGATTTGGAGATTTCCCAGGTAAGTACTAAATAACTAGGGGACAGCTGCAACTGGATAATTTAGGTTCAAGGAACCAAAACTCCCGATAATGGAATAAATTTTCCATTTGTGAGATACTGCTAAGAAAGATCAGGAGAAAGGGGGATTAGAAATTGAAGTGTTTATCTCGAAGGAATGAAAAAATTAAAAGGAGTTTGTATCAGTGCTTGGCTGTATGTGTCTGCTTCTGCTTCCATCAGCTACTGGATCAGGCTCTAGGATGGCATTTAAGGTAGTCATCAATCTCATTATTGGGGAAGGACATTTAAGGTAGCCTCTTCACTATTGCTTAGATTGTAAGTTGGGGGTCATCTTTGTGGATCTCTGGACATTTCCCTAGTGCCAGATTTCTCTTTAAACCTGTAATGGCTCCCTCTATTAAGGTGTCTCTTTTCTTGCTCTCCTCTATTCTTCCCCCTGACATGACCAAGCAGGAACACATGGACCTCAGTGGTAAAACTGGGGAAGCAGCATTGGATCAAACCAAGCCTTCTGAATGTGGGTCTCGGTTAGGAGGCCTGGGCAGTCCATGCGATCTCTGACAGTGGAACCAGTATTTATCCCTAGTGCACAAATGGACTTTGGGAGCCCATTCCCCATCAAGGACTACTATCTCAGCCTAGATACATAGGGGAGGGCCTAGGCCCTTTGATGATCCCCCATGGAAGTCCTCACCCTGGGGAGTGGTTGGGAGTGGGATGAGGCATCCGTGGGGAGTGCATGGGAAGATGGGAAGGAGAGGGAACTGGGATTGATATGTAAAATACGATTGTTTCTAAATTAAAAAAAAAAAAAAAAAAAAAAAAAAAAAAGAGAAAATGAAAAGAAGCCAGAAGCCAGGCAGTGTTGTGGCACATGCTTTTAATTCCTGCACTTTTGAGGCAGGCAGAAGCAGGTGGATGTCTTAGTTTGAGGCCAGCCTGGTTTACAAAATGAGTTCCAGGATAGCCGGGCTACACAGAGGAAAAAAAAGAAAGAAAGAAAGAAAAAAAGTTGAATGGGAGAACCAAGAGTCAGTTTGAAGAAAATATTGCTCCTTGGGCTCATTAGACATAGGCTAATAGAATCAAAACATAATTTGCAGGGGTTGGAGAGATGGTTCAGAGGTCAAGAGCACCCTTTTCCAGAGATCCTGAGTTCAATTCTCAGCAACCACAAGGTGGCTCACAACCATCTAGAGTGAGACATGGTGCCCTCTTCTGGTGTGCAGGCATACATGCAGGCAAAACACTGTATACATAATAAATAAAGCTCTAAAAAAACCATAATGTGCATCTTTGTTTTAGTTAAGACTTGAGGTCTGTTACAAGCATGTGTGCACGCGCGCGCGCACACACACACATACCCACAGGCCAGCCTTACATCTTCTTGTATTTTTTGTCTTAATTTAGAATCTTTAAGATGGATAGCGCCCTTGAAGTTATTAGTAGAGACACAAGATGGAAATATTTTATTACTTAAAGGCCAACAAGAACATATAGACACCTGTGGAACACACATGGTAGCCAGGGAGTAGGGAGAAAGGGATGTGAAGACATGTGACTCAATGCCTTTAATGGAGCTGTGTGGTGATACATTATTTATGATGTATTTAAAACTTGCCTGAGGGTTCAGAAATCAAAGTCAGCCAAGGCCATAAAATCTAGGTACAGAACTTTCATCCCAGCAGCCAGAAGCTAAGAGGTGGTGGTACATACCTTTAATCCTAGGACTCAGAATTAAGAGGTAGCTGGATCTCTATGAGTTCAAGGCCACCCAGGAATACACGAATCAGTCTAAAAGAGTAACAGATCACACTCCTTTAATCCTAGCACTAGAGATATATAAAAGATAAAAGCAGGGTATTCACTTTTAAGTAGGAGGCATTCATTCTCCAGCCACAATGAAGATAGGAAGGCTCAGTATCACTGAGGATAAGAAGACATTGGCGTCTTAGGATTCTCTAGCCATGCTGAGGAGAGGCAGCAGTTTGAGGCTTGATGAAGACCTCATACACGAATCAGCCCTTTCAGTCTGGGCTTGAGTGGCTGGCTGCTTTGCTTCACTTGAACCCTGATATCTGTGTCTGGGCCTTTTATTTATGATGTTACAGAGCTGAAAGAACTCCCGCTGTGATAGGGACTCTTCTGTGGTGGATTTATGAAGGCTGTGCAGTGTGGAAGTCATCGGGGTCTGTTAGGCAGGCTGTAACTGTCACATAGGGAAGTGGCTACTGGAAGGCAGTTACATGAGGCAGATAATATCTGGATTGGCCGCATTGAGGAACTGGGAATGTAGTCAAGGGCCACTGGCTTCTGTTACCGGAAAGTCCAGCCTATGTTTCAAGTGGTTGATGGGGCAATAGAAAATTATAAGAATTCTCTACAAGGTTCTTCTCCTTTCAGTTCACATGAGCAAAAGCATTCCCACACATATGGACCTCTTCTCTGTCTTGAGTACCATCTGTCTTCTCTGGATCTTTTCTTGGTATTTTCCATGTACCCTGAGTTCTAGTCAATGTTCAGTGTGCCACTTAAACATTAAGCTGTCCATATAACCTTCCTTTAACATCCAGTTAGAATCTGCCATCCCCAAATCTATCTCCTTTTCATTCCTTTAGGTGTTGTGTATGTGTGTGTGTGTGTGTGTGTGTGTGTGTGTGTGTGTGTGTGTGTTATATGTGTACATATATTATAGATACTCACAAAAGAGAAAGGCTTGAAGGATTGGCATAAAACCTTCTGAGCTTCTGTTTTAAATGCAGTATCAGACAGGAAAGGTAAAATGCAAATGCATGGAATGATTAAGGGGATTATTCTCTTAGTATATATTTATTAGTTAAGATTTGTATTTTATTCTTATAGTAATCCAGAGGAGTAGCAAGCTGGTTTACTAAACTTAAGAAGCAATCTGTGTATCAGACATTTACAGCCACATCTAATCAATCGTCCAACACTCTCTCCTTAGCTGTATCTATCCACATCTTTGCCTGGCATCAAGAAAGCTACACAGATGAATAGCTGAAAATGGCAGCCTTTGAAAATGTGCTTACTTAATTTAGCTGTTACAGTATTCTTAATAGCTTGTTCCATAACTAATACAGTAGCTCAAAGAGTAGGAAATGCTTGCCTAAAATTAAAGTGGTGGCAAGAAGGGTGTATTTGGTTACTGTTAAGTATTTAGCTGAAAGAGTCAGTTAATGGATTCCTTAGTTTAATTTGTCACCATTTGGCAGAAAATACCACAGGAATGTATCTTGTCACTTAATTTAGCGGAACACACAAATGTTACAAGATTGGATTTGGTTGTACAATTTTATTCAAATAGACATGTGCAGGTCTGAATTTTTTAAAGTGGAAGTAAAAAAATACAAGACCTACAATTTTTATAATCAGTGTCATTTTCCAAGATGTCCAAATATGGTTCCCTGGGTAGGTTGGTGTCAAAAGGTCCCAGAAAAATAGCACAGTTGATAGACAATATAGATGGAGTCACCTGGGGCCTCTGTGTGAAGGGATAAGGGTGAAGGACAGTGAGTGTGATATTGATTTTTAAGTTAGTTAAGAAAGGTGTTATGTAATTCAACAATGAAGTTGGAATCTAAAGATTTCAGAAGGTTTAAATACCACCTGACTGGCATGACAGAGGTTCCTGGGAAAGGTCCACTGTGTCTAACTATTCCCTTTTTCCAGGTGTGAACAGTAACAGTGTGTGTGTGTGTGTGTGTGTGTGTGTGTGTGTAAGTCTCCAGTATAATATCAAAATGTGTGTACTAAGTCTGTGTTTTTGAGAAATCAAGGGTTGAATAAGTTAGAAGAGAAGAATAGTAACTGCAAATCTTCACTGAATGAGTGTTTCCTGTGTACTAACTCATAACAAAACTAGGATTTTAATTCTCCCCTTCCTGTATTATGGAGAAGATAATGGTGGCATTGGGGATTATGTCCATGCCCAAGGTTGCTCAGCATACAAATACATCAGAGCCTGGATTTGAATGTGTGTGTGTGTGTGTGTGTGTGTGTGTGTGTGTGTGTGTGTAGTGGTCGGAAGACAACCTTGAGTGAACTTTCTCAGGTGCACCCACATTTTTTTTTTTTTATTTAACAATTGTTTCTGGCTTAATTTTTTTTATTTAAATTAGAAACAAGCTTGTTTTACATGTCAATCCCAGTTCCCTCTCTCTAGCCTCCTCCCCTGCTCCCCACCAGCCCCCTATCCCAGCCCCTTTCTGCTCCCCAGGGAGAGTGAGGCCTTCCATGGGGGAGTCTTCAAAGTCTGTCACATCATTTGGAGCAGGGCCTAGGTCCTCCCCCTTGTGTCTAGGCTGAGAGAGTATCCATCCATGTGGGATGGGCTCCCAAAGTCCATTCGTGTACTAGGAATAAATACTGATTCACTACCATAGGCTCCATAGACTGCCCAGTCCTGCTGACACCCACATTTAGGGGGTCTGGGATGGTCTTATGCTAGTTTCCCAGCAATCAGTCTGGGGTCCATGAGCTCCTCCTTGTTCAGGTCAGCTGTCTCTGGGTTTCTGTAGCCTGGTCTTGACCCCTTTTCTTATCACTCCTCCCTCTCTGTAACTGGATTCCAGGAGTTCGGCTCAGTGTTTAGCTGTGGGTATCTGCTTCTGTTTCCATCAGGTACTAGGTGAGGGCTCTAGGATGGCATATAAGGTAGTCATGTATCTCATAATCAGGGAAGGGCGTTTAAGGTAGCCTTCCCACTATTGCTTAGATTGTTAGTTGGGGCTATTCTTGTAGGTCTCTGGACATTTCCCTAGTGACAGATTTCTCTTTAAACCTAAATTAGCTCCCTCTATTATGGTATTTCTTTTCTTCCTGCTCCCTCATGTCCTCCTCTCCCCTCCTCTTTTCCCCTTCTCTTTCTCCTGACAATATTTTTTGATTTTTGTTTCACCCCATCAACAATTCCCAAATCCTACCCAACTACCTATCCACCCAACTTAATATTCTCTCTCTCTCTTTTCCTCAAAACAGAAGCAACAACAACAACAAAACAAAATGAACAAGCAAGCCAGAAATAAAAACAAACAGGCAAAAAACAAACAAACAAACAAAAAAAACCCAAAACCAAAACCAAAAAACAAAAAACAAAACAAAACAAAACAAAAAACAAAAACAAAAACAAAAAAAAAAAAAAAAAAAAAAAAAAAAGAAAGAAAGCCTACAGCACAACACAACAAAGCAAAACATGGAACTCCTTTCTGTATTGGTCTGCCCTGCTTGATACAGACAGGGATGCACCAATGGAGAAAACTGATTTTTCTCTTTGCCAGCAGGTGTCACTTGCAAATAGCATCCTGGTTAGGGGTGGGACCTCGTGTCCTCTTAAACATTCTCCCTTCTGGGATTTTGTCAAATTTGAGTCCTTGCTTGTCCCAAGAGTTGTAGTGTCATAGCCTCTCTGAGGTCACATGTGCATCGGTCCTTCTGTGTTTGGAAGGCACTGTTTCCTTGAAGTCACCCAGCACCACTGGCTCTTAAATCTTTCTGCCTCTTCTGCATAGATGGCTGAGCCTCTTGGGCAGGGTGTGATGAAGACTTCCCAGTTAGGGCTGAGTGCTGCCAAGCCTTTCACCCTTTGCACCTTTGTAGTATGTGTTTATTGCTCAGTGCTGCTCTTGCTGGTTGTAGGTCTTAATTTGTGTATGTTTTTACCTTTTCTTTTCCTAGAATATACTTGACATTTGTTATCATTGTATATAGTTTTTCCATCAGGCTTAAAACCTTCTTTAGGCTAAAAGGGGAATTGTAGTCTCATCTTGCCTTGCCAATGAACTTGTGTAGTGACCACACCCTTTTGGGCATGGTTTCAGGTGCGGATGTGACCCCTTTAAGGTAGAGGAACAGTGAATGTGTTCTCTCTTGGGTTGTAGAGGGCATCAGAAGGGCAGAGACTTCATCTTCTGGAGGAGGAAGGCCAAGGCAGTTATTTACTTTTATCTCTGCAAGTTGTTCCCCAATAAAACACATATTTATCATTTATCTTGGGTCTGATGAATTCATTTAAATACCAGTTGCGAATTTCTGTGTTAATCACCATCTATTACTAGAAACTTCTATGATGAGGGCTGAACAAGGCACAGATATGAGGCCCAGCCTAGTGTGGCCACCGGTGTTCCTGGTAGAGAGTGGTTTTCCAGGTTGGTGGGTATCATAAAGGAATGGGGATGGGCTGAAAGGGCAGAGGGAAAAAATTCACTTTTCTGTTTTTGAGGCAAGAGTTCTCTCTCTCTCTCTCTCTCTCTCTCTCTCTCTCTCTGACCTGGAGTTCATCCAGTGGCTGTACGTTAGTCCACCTCTCTCCACTTCCCTGTGCTGGGATTACAAGTCTATGCCATCATGCCTGGCTTTTAAACTTTTCTTTATGTGGCTTCTGGGGAGGGAACTCTGGTTGTCAGTGCTTGTGAAAAAGCATTTCATCAACTCCAGTCCCATTTCTGGCTCCTTAACCTCCACAGATCCAAATTTTGAACCACTAGAGTGTACCAACAAAATGCATTCAGCAGGACAGTGTCATCTCTGCTGATTTATTTTTTGTTTAGCCGTGTCTTGTTTTAGGCAATCATGCCAGACTGATCTTTCTGTTTCAATTCTCATCTCCATGGAAATGTGACGATTCTTAATCATCTCTTAACCTTCAGCAGTACATTTGCCATCAGGAATTGGAGAAACAGACCCCGTCTCAGGGCTTGGATTGATGTAGAATCTGATCTTGCCAGAGCTTTCCCACTGTCCTTCCATTCCAAGCAGATGCAGTGATGTACACGTGGCCTCCCTCCTGACAATTTTATCTCTGGCGAAAGAGAAGAGAATAGCATTTAAAACCAAAGCCCAGGCTATTTTCCTTTCTGCTTTACATTTCAATGACTGTTGATTTTGTGGCTTGGGAAGACTATGTTTAAAGAGGATATAGGAGGAAAAATCATGGAAAAAGAGTGAGAACACAGGCTGGAGCACTGCTGGGTCTTTGTGGCATCTTGCAGATTTTTCTACATTTTGTTGTAGAACAATGCAAAGCGTGGTTTAGAAAAGAGAAAATGGTATTTATTTCAGAGATACTTATTTACCTCTGGCTCAGTAATCACTCAGCAGACTGATGTGCTGGGAGAGTCAAGAAAGGAGAAGGGCGAGTCAGCACATGTGCTGACTGTTTGGTGCTATTGTAGACAGCTCCATAATGGGAGGACCTGGCTGCTGGTGGGGTGCAGCCTGCAAGGACTGCACAGTAGAGGCGACACTTGAGCAAGGTCTTGAGGGTTGTGTAGAAGCTCTCCATATTATGAAAGAGCAGCAGACTCTTATGTTCCCCCGACTTTGGTCTGCCTATGTGTATCTGGCATTTTCACGTATTTTCCACTTTATTTTTATGTAAAAGAGAAAAGATATCAGAAGATTAAAATAAAATATCTTCTTATTGCTTATTTTTTGTTCTTTGAAAATTTCATACAGGAATACAGTATATCTTGGTCATATCCACCCCCATTTTCTTCCTTCAGGTCCCATAAGAGCTTAACAAAAAACAAGTGCAATCCCTGGTTTTTTTTTTTTTTTTTTTTTTTTTCTGAATGGAGCACAGATATAGGCTTTGTTTAATTTTACATTAGTGTGTCAGAATCACAGCCTGTAAACATTTAGTAAAAGAGTTTGGTTCCCAGCAGAAAAAAGGATGAAGAAGTTTTACTTTCCCTTCTGTTTTTGTATCTGGTTTCAGTCAGATTCCTGGTCTTCAGATGACTTGCTCACTTTGCTTTTCAAGTTAAGTGCTACCACATACTGTTGTGGACTGTCAGTTTAAAATGTGCTACACTCATTTATGCTGTGGGATATTTGTTTAGCTATGCAAAGATATGTTGCAGTGTTGCATTCTTTTATGACACATTTGTTTAACTCCATGAAGCTGTGTTACTTTGCCTGCCCAGAACACTTGATTGATCTAATAAAGAGCTGAATGGCCAATAGCCAGGCAGGAGAAAAGTAGTTGGGTCAGACAGGGAGAATCAATAGAAGGAGAAGAAGAGAAAGGGAAGATTGAGGAAAAGAAAGAGAGGAGGACACCAGGGGCCAGCCTACCAGCCAGACTAAGAGTAAGAAGTAAAGAAAGGTACATAGACTAAAGAAAGATAAAAGCCCAGATGCAAAGGGTAGGTGGAGATAATTTAAGAAAATCTGGCTGGAAACAAGCCAAACTAAGGGTGGGCATTTATAAATAACAGTAAGTCTCCATGTATTTATTTGGCTGGCCCCCTAACAGCAAAGAGTAAAACAAACAAGCAAACAAACGAAACAACCAGCCACAGAGTATACAGAGTCACATGTGAGAATCTTTCCTGTGGGAATCTCATGGGTTTCCCCACAGAGCTCCATGAAAGCTTTAAAACTCTCAGCAGGTGATCTGTTTGGGGTTTAGGATGTGATTTACATATTAAGGAACCAGATGCTAACCTCCACAGAAAGGCTGTTGGTTAGAGCCTACCCAGGAATGTTAACCTTTCATTTGGGCAGATGAGATATCTCAGCAGGCACAAGTACTGGCCATAGGACTCCTAACAACCTGAGTTTGATCCCTGAACCCACATAAAGGTGGAAGGAGAGGAATGACTCCTGAGAGGGTCCTGTCATCTGACTTCCACATGTGTCTGGCACACTTGTACCACCACCCCACTAATAGTGTATGCAGATTTAAAAACAATGCACCTTTGGGTAAACATGAAGCAGTTGTGAAAGCCAGAGATCTGTAGAGTGGTGGTAAAGATCTCATGGTGCCACCTACCTGGTTTGGGCTGTGCTGTTACCCACTGCATAGGGTCTTGTCTGTGTCAGGTGCTACCCCTAGATGCAGCTAAATATTGCCGTTGCAGCTCCAGCCCCAGGTAAATGCAATTCAGTAAAAACAGCCAATTAAATGTTTAGTGAACACCAATGAACCACACCCTGTGGGATTGCAAATTGTAGGTGACAAAGATAAGCCAGGAGGGGGCTCTTGGAGATCAAGGGAGGGCAGAGGACCTCTCTGTGCATCTTAGCCTGTGAACTATGCAAGTTTGGCATCATTGGGTACCCAGAAAATTTCTAGCTTTCTCTGTGTCCAGATTCCTACATGTCCTTGTCATTCCAAAGAGATATATTTGCCCCTTTCATGAGAAGTCTTCCTGAGAAAATTTAGTAATGCAGGGCACCGTTTCTCTATGGATTCTGCTAGCTGGGTAGGTAGGTGCCCACTAAGGCCTTTCATGGGGATGTCTTCCCTGGACTGGCTCTTGGGTTGCTATCTCCACTCCTCTCGTGTGCCTCCCTCTGGTGCTTTTTATGTACATCGAACAAACATCTTGGAGGCAAATGTCAAGACTAGGAATAAGAAGGGCTTAATTTGTCACATCGAGTACAGCTGTGTGTGGCACTGCAATTTGCATTTTAATGTCCTGCTTATTCCAGAAAAGTGGCGTTTTATAGATTTCCTGTATTATTCATGAATTTCAAGGCTTTGTAGTTTAAAAATAAAGGTTCAGGTAATCACCAGGCATAGGAGAAGTTAAACTCTGTCAAGTTTGCTCATCCCTTCCAGTTCTCCTCACTTTTCCATCTGTTGAAGTCTTTCATAGCCCATCCCTGTGTTCTTGTGTTCCAATGTTGAGACACATATACACAGAGAAGTTAATTAATGCAACACATCTGGCTTCCCATAGCCTTCAAATTTGCAAGAGAATCTAAGTTTTTTTTTTTGTTGTTGTTGTTTGTTTGTTTGAAGTCACTGACCTGCGTAGAGAAATATGGACAGATCCACCTCAACAGTCAAGTACCTGTTGGAAAGGTGGACATAGCCTCCTGTACAGAGGCCTGCTTGAGGTGTCTTGGAACCTACAGTATGCTAAAAGCTCCCGCTGGTTATTCTGATTTGGGGGTATGTGGAGTTGGTTAGGCTAAGTGAAAGCCAGGTGTTCATCTGCCTCTCTTCCAAATTATGTGTCCATAGACTGTTTGGGCCACAGAGAATCCTGGGCTTATGTGTTGAGAAGGTCCCCTCTGCAGACATCCCTGAATGAGCAGTGTTGAAGATGGAAGCCAAGTGGTATGAAAGCATTGTGCAGAAAGGCCACCTCCCCATGCTCACATGATTTTAGGGGAGCACGCACGCTCCAGGGGTGGATATGTCCTGTTCTGGGCTACTTGGCAGGCAGCTCAGTACTTGCTTTCTAGCTAGACTTGCTTTGTGGTGTACTCTTGGCCCAGTCCTTCTCATTAGATGTATGACGCAGTCTGAGGAGTAGTAAGAAATGGAAAAATCATGATGGTTTGAAGGGACCATGTAAAGAATAAAAATGAATCATGGATATACAGAAAAGTGATCACAAAATGGAGGCTAGAGAAGGGTCCTCATGAGTGTTCTGCTGGTACTTAACTGCAATGCTGTCACATGGCCCTTGGTAGAAGTGCAGGGGTGACATTCATTTACTTGTTTAGTCTCAGGTACTGAGTCATGTGTTATATGGAGGTCTTGTGTGTGTGTGTGTGTGTGTGTGTGTGTGTGTGTGTGTGTGTTTGTTGGGTAGGTATGGGACCAACAGACTAACAGATGGGGGTGGGTTTTCATAGTAACAATTGAAGGTACATCTGAGATTTTAAAAGTTCCTGAACTCCATTGACTTCCTTTTCTGAGAAGACAGAAGTCAAATTGCCACCTTTTTCTTTTCCAGACAGGGTCTCATTATGTATGTTGATTTGGCTGAGATGTCCCCCATAGGCTCAGATATTTGAATACTTGGTGTCCAGTTGGTGGCACTGTTTGTGTAAGTTTAGAAAGTGTGGCCTTCCTGGAGAAGTATTTTACTGAGGACTGACTCTGAGGTTTCAAAAGCTGTGTAACATTACCTATTTACTTGCTCTATTTCTTGCTTGGGGTAGAGATGTGATTCTGAGCTATTCCAGTCACCGTGTCTGCTACCTGCTGTCATATTTCACTGTCATGATGGTCTGTTATTGTCTATAAGTCAAAATAAACTTTCCATCTGTATGAATATCTTGCTTATGATGTTTTTATTACAGCAACACAACAGTAACTATATGTGTGTCTTAGCTAGCCTGGAAATCCTTTTGTGGACCAGGAGGGTCTCAGATTTGCTATGATCCCTCTGGTCCTGACTTTCTAGTACTCAGGGGTGCACTAGGCTTCTCTGTCACTCTTTTGATTATGTAAATTCAATATTTACATCTGTGGGAGTGATCAAATATATTTTGCTTCTGATTGCTTCTAAGTGATGTCTATGGGTCAAAGAAGTCTTGCTACAGTTCTGTGTATTAATTAATATATGGAACTAGTATTTGTTTGATGTTTATGTCATGGGAGTCATTGTACTAGGAGGTGGTTTTCATGCTGAGCAAAGGCAAGCATGGCTCCCACTTTAATGATCTTACCTTACTTCAGGTCCATATAAATAAGTAGATTCCTGTAACACACAGTACACTTAATGAGAAGATGTTCATGGAGTGAAGAACAGGCCACTCATTGGGACAGAGAGTCTCTCTAGAGAGAGACAGCGTTCAAGGTGAGATCCTGAAAGGGTAGGTCTTAGCTGGAAGAGCACCATGAAATGCTCCAGGCAGAGTTGCTGTCTGTGCAGTGGTGGGAGCCAGAGTTTTTTCTAGACTGGTTGGCAGAGTGCATACTGATGAATGGACTGAGAAATGATACAGTGCTGGTGCTGGTAATGCCAAGTCATGTGTGCAGCTGCCACCTGGTGTTCTAGATTAAGACTCACCAGACTTGTCCATGAGTTAATCTCTCAGTAAAGAAAATGGTCATGGTTAACATTCATTAATCCTTGTTCCCAATACCTCTTGGCTTCCTGATCCTCCAGTTATTGTGACTTAGTTGTAGGTCATTTACTATATGTAGGATGCCCTTTGTAGTGAGGTTGGGTACATGCTTTAAAATTTTTTGATATTAATAGAATTCTTTATTGTATTTGCCATTCATTGCTTATAAATCCCATGCCAACCTCTATACCAAGCATTTAAACAATGCTGCTATTTAAGTTCTGACACAGTCTCATAAGAAAGGCTCTAGTGCTGTGGTTGTATAGGTGAAGACTAGATAGAGGCTCTGAGAGTTGGAGTAATCTGCTCTTAGCTTTCAGCAGTGTTGGGATTCATGCTCAGGCTATTTGTTCCAGAGTCAAGTCACAGACTTCCAAAAGTTTGGGGTTCAGAGAAAGAATAACATATAGGCAATGATCATACAACAAAGGAATTATTAGCAAGGCATTTCAGATTAATTTTGTGGTTAATTTTAATAAAATGAAGACAAATAAACGTTACCTATTGGGTTGGCTAGTATCATGATCAAATAGTGACATATATACTTAAAATGTTTTAGATTGATTTATTTTTTGTATATGAGTGTTTTGACTACATGTATGTTTGTGCATCATGTGGTGCTCATGGAGGTCAGAAGAGAGGGTTGGACCTCTTGGAACTGGAGTTAGAGATGGTTATGAACCATGTGGACTCTGGGAACCTAACCTGGGTCCTCTGTAAGAGCAACAAGTGCTCTTGACGCTGAGCCACTTCTTCAGTGTGCTTATATTGTGTATTTTATAATATAGATAATTTATAGACTACAATACGTTTATTTCACAGTATCTAGTCAGTGCGACTTGTCTTAGCAAGAATATATTTAATCCTAATCTTTCTTTGTATAATTTTGTTACCTGTCAAGAATTAAATTTTCTAGAACACTTGCTTGAAGGCACAGAATAAAAATAATGATTAAATAGTAACCTTTCTCCTCGGGACAGACAAGACTACAACAAATTACAGTAAAGAGCCGTATTCTAATGGAGTAGAAGAGAACTGCCCTGTAGAGGAGATTGTTTTGAGCGAGGGCTCTAAAGTGTGACACCACAGTAACTGAAGCAGATGGCAAGGAGAGGCAACAGTAAGCCACTCCAGGAGCAAATACATGAAATACTGGGTAATTTTACCGTTAATATCTCATAACCAGGATGTGAAAGAGAAAGAGGAAGAGGTTACAGTTCCACATCTTTGAGGACTTGCTGTCAGTAACCTAAAACTTCCCAGTAGGTCCCACCTTTTACTATCACCTTCAATAGCATGAAGAGCTGAGGGTCATACCTTTGACACATGGGTTTTCAGGGGCACAATTCCAAATCCTAACTATAGCAGCAATTATTCCTTTTTACACCTTTTATGCATACACAGTGTTCCATGAGCACATAATGAGGAGTTAATTTATTATATAAATGTGTTATAGAAGTGCCATTATTGACCCTATGCTAAAATGGAGCAACAGAACCCCACAGAAATTAAATAATTCCCAATAGCTTAGGAATTAAAAATCAGGTCCGAATCCAGTTCATCTGACTTCTAAACTTATATTCCTATACTTTATTGCTCCTGAAAGCTTCTCAGTGCCTTTTCTGCAAAGCAGAGCCAACAGTGTGGTGTCCAGAGGATGGCAGAGCAAACCAAAGGGATGTCTGCATATCTATGTTTATTGCATCACTATTCACAATAGCTAAGATAGAGAATCAACTTAGATGCTCCTCTGGATGGATGAATGGATAAAGAAAATGTATATATTCACAAGAAATATTTTTCAACCATAATGAGTAATTAAATCATGCAGGCATTATTTTGAGTGAGATAATCCAAACACAGAAAGGTGAATGATAAATGTTTTCTCTGCTTTGGGGAAGTTAAAAACAGTAAAAGTTGACTTGAAAGTAGAATAAAGATTGCTAAAGGTTTGGAAGAGGAGGTTGACTTGATTGGTGCATGCTATCACACCCCACAGAAGTCATTAGTATGTATGACTAATACATATATGACAATCTAAAATGAGACCATGATATGAATTACCTCTTAATTTTTAATGTAGGCCTATCCCTGCCTCCCTGCCTCCTTTGGTCAGTAAAGGCTGTAGTGGATGGGTTATTCCACAGCATATGAGGGGAAATGACAGGGCATCTTTTAGGGGAAGATCCTTAACTGTGGATGTAGAGTCTCTAAAGGACTCTTTCCCTCACACAGGGACACATGGCAGAGCTCTGTCACAGAAGAGGACTGTCTAAGGGAGTCTCCTGGGCTCAGAGGAAAGATGTCATGTGTTAAAATTACGCAGTGGTTTGGTAATTGTTTGTGATCAGCACAGTGTCTTTGAACTGATAGAGTATTTGGGAGATAAAATACAGGTAGAGGCAAGCAGTGTCTTGCAGTGAGGCTGTGGCAAACACAGGGACCAGATCAGGGTAGGCCTTGTCTGTCTATTACTGTTTCCTCTATAAGACAAAATATTGAGTATTCCTCACTCCAGATGTTACATCTGAGCTGATTTTGAAGTACAGAGTTTCATTCTGTCATTCCTGATGTTATTCCTTTATCTTCTGTTTATCCTAATTCCCTCCATCGTTTTATCTAGCAAAGGAAGAAAAATTTGAAAATTCTTTTGAAAGGTCAGGGAGTGATACCTGTTTCCCCAGTGAGTACTTCTGGGATTGCATAGGAAAACAGAACCATAGAGCAGCAGGTTCCACGTCTTTCCTCTCTCTGGGTACCTCCCCAGTGTTCCCAGCAAGAGTCAGGGCAGCCATTCTCTCTCTTCAATGTGGTTGGTTCTTCCATTCTAACACACAGTGCAGAAATTAGGGGGTGCCTGGTCTTTTCAGTCCATCGTGACAATTAAACACAAGTGCAGAGATCACAGAGAACATAGCAAAAGTCAGGGTGTTTGTGATTATTTAAATGATACTTATGATTATTAAATGATACTTGGTGGCACTATGGGTGGTTTGGGAGGTGTGGCCTTGTTGAAGTAAGTGTATGCCTATAGTTGAGCCTTGAGTGTATGAAGACCAGAACCATTTCCAGCTTCAGATTCTTTGAGGTTCAAGAAGTGAGCTCTCGGCTTGGTACTCCAGGTACCAAGTCCGCATGCTGCCATACTTCCCTTCTATGACAGAATATTATCCCTCTGGAACTGTGAGTGAAATAAACCCTTCCTGCTAGTAGTTGCCTTGGTTATGTTATTTTATCACAACAAAAGAAAGATAACTAATATAGTGCTCAAGACTGGATGGAGAATGTTTTGAAGTTGTGTCTGAAGGTATAGAATTAAAGCTGAAAAATGGATTGGAGGCTAAGGTGGGAGAAGCAGGTGGAAGAGAGACACACGAGAAAAGGTATCTGGTTATAGGGCTATGTTTAGATAGTAAAGAGACAGGAAAACCTGATGTGAAAAGCAGTAAGTGTATGTGGGAAGAAGAGGCAAAGGATGAGTGTCCAGTGCATGTTTCTGAGGACACCCTAGTCATTTAAAGGAGCTGCATTTGAGCAGTCAAAGCAAAGGGAATTTTCCTCCAGTTTACTGTAGTGTCTAGGTCGTATGGTAGTCAAGAGTCTCTGTGTAGGGTCTATTCTGCTAGGCTGAAATGTCCAAGGTGAAGAGAGTCCCGTTTCTTGGGAGTGATGGATCAGCTGATAGAAATGAACTTTGGAGGTAATGGAAGAGGAAAGATCTGCTGGAAATTTATCTTTACAAAGGCACCCAGGAATCGTCCCCATTGGCTGAGGAGGAAGAAATGAGAAAGCATGTGTGATTCGGGTGCTGAGTGGGGAGTGACACTGATAAAAATTGTGTTCTCTTACTGGTTCTATGTATTTCTCACTTTGCACCATCTCTCACAAGACACAGGAGCCCAGGACTCAACTTTTGTTTCTATCAACTGAGTTGTATGTGGCCTGGTACTCAATTTCTGGACACTGTTTCCAAATCCCTTTTCCCTTTTTTGTAAAGCAGAATCTTGACTTTACTAAGGATGGCAATGATCTCCAGTTTAAATACTTCACAGTTCTGAGCAATGGGGTACAAATGACAGTTGGAAAACTCATTAAAATTAGTTTTGGTTGTCTTTTTTTCCTATTTGGCTTAACTTCCTATCTGGAACATGGCTGTGGACTTTTTTCTTTTTTCTTTTTTGTTTGTAGAAACTATGTTAAGGCCACACATATGTCTGTTTAATACGAGTCTTGGGTCTTTTTAAGACTTAGAAGGGTCTTGAGTTCCCGATGGTCTTGTAGATTCATGGAACCTGTCTCTGCCAGCTGTTCCTAGCACTAAGGAAGGCTGTTTTCATCTCAAACAGTCCCATAATAGCATGCCCTGCAAGAACTCTGCAAAAGACTTGCTTTAATATCCCATGTCATCACAAATTTCTAACTGACCTCAGCTAAGCAAGACTTTTAATTAATTAGATTTGCTTTCCTTTATGCCTCTGTTCATGGATGGTTATTAGAGACCGGCACTGCTGGGACTGTGCAACTCCTGGAATCATCAAAGCACATTCTATTATAATCAGGATAATGTTCTTATTTAGGTGGAAACATGCATAATACAGCTTAGAAATACTTTTATACTACGGAACAAAAGCATAGTCTCAGATTTTGGTTAATGAGACTATTATTCTCTAAGTATTCTGATTAGTCAGTATTTTCACATCTGATACGTTAGTAAATATTTATTTTGTAAGACAAGTTCTCACTATATAGCACAGGTCAGCCCCAAGTTCTTTAAGCTCAGGCTAGTCCTGAACTCCAGATCATCCTGATTGAGTCTCTAAAAGCCTGTGCTATCACATTTAGCCTACATATATAGATAATAAGACGGGGTCTCTCTATGTAGCTCTGGCTGTCCTGGAACTCTCCATGTGGATCAGGCTGGCCTGGAACTCACAGAGATTCTCCTGCCTCTGCTTTTTGAGTGCTGGGATTAAAGGGATGTGTCTCCATCTCCGCAGGGGCCTGCTTTCTCACCTGTCACAGCTGGCAAGGGGTGAGGTGAGGTAGGACGTTTTCTTCCTCACCCATACCACCATATGACAGATGAGGGAGAATGAGGTCAGTCCTGTTCTCATGACACCTTGGGCCCACTCACCTGCACTCCCCACCCCCGCCCCGTGCGCCAACAAGGTCAGCTCTATTGTGCTGCCCAGGTGAGGTACAAGGCCTGCTGTCCTGACTACTGCTACCGGTGTGGGGCAGTGCCAATTCTCCCTCTCTCAAGACCCCAGGGCCAGCTCTCCCACCCACCACAGGTGGTGAAGGGTGGGGGAGAAGGATGCCATTTCTCCCTAGCTCATTCATCATATGGCAGATGAAGGGTGAGGCCTGATATCCTGCACATCTGCTGCACAGGATCACCTGGGCTTCAGTCAACAGGGTCAGTTTTACTCTGCTGTCCTAGATAGGTACACTGCCCACTCACTCCTAAGTACTGCAGCTGGAGAGGGGCAGGATCAGCTTTTCCAGGCTAGTGACCCCGGGACCAGCTTTTCCTGCCTGTAGTAGGTGGTCAGAGATGAGGGGCAAGGCAGGCATCTCTCCCTTGCCCACGCCATTGTGTGACAAAGCATGGGGCTAGCTCTCCTACCTACTCCCACACCTTCAGGGTTGGCTCACCCGAAACCCTGGTGTCCTCTCCCGGCCAACAGGGACAAACCTACTGTGTTGCCCTGGGGAGGTGTAGGGCCAGCTCCCAGAGTGGTGCAATTGGTGAGGAGCAGGACCCAAGTGCAGCAGCCAGTGAGGGCAGCACCAACTCTGTGCAGCCTTATCTTCACTGCATTTGGTGGTTACAGCAGCCACAGACATCAACAGACTGTGGTTATGGCATCAACATAGACTGCTGCTACATCAGGGCCACGAATCCATACATGGCACCTAGCAGCAGCCCAGGCCCATAAGACACCATGGCCCTGGGTGACAGCCCAGGCCACTCAGATCTTCATGGCCTCAGCAGAGTCTCAACAACTGGACACTAACCTGGCACTAACAGTAACATAATGATGGAACAGTCTCCACCCACGAGATCTGAGCTCTGCTGGCCATTAAAATTAGCTATTCCTTTAACAATTAAAATAGTTAATGAAGTGAAGCAGCGAGTACCATAGTCATGAACCAGCACTAAGAATATATTAGAAAGGACTAGAAGCAACTAGAAACTGTCATCTCAAACAGCTGTGTCCACTATAGTAATCAAGAGCTGTACAAATGAAGTTTGTGAGAATGATGGAAAGCTGTCAAAATGCAAACTAGATTTCAAAGTTTTCATGCAACGAACATAGTAAAATACCCCACTCATTTTTATATTGATGATATGTGCAAGTTATGTTTAGGATATATTGAGTTGAATAAAATGCTATTAAAACAAACTCTCATATACATATACATATACATATACATATACATATACATATACATATACATATACATATACATATATATGTATGTATATGTACACTTGTGTGAGCATGCACATAGTAGTTTAAGGATATCCAGGGTGTAGTTCCTCAGGACCCACCCACCTTGCTTTTTGAGACAGAACCTCTCTTTAGCCTGCTGCTCACCAGGTAGTTTAGGCTGGCTAGTCAATGAGCCCAGGAGTCTGCTTGTTTCTACCTTGCCAGCTCATTTGCTATAGGTGCATGCCAGCGTGCCTGGTCTATTTTTATTATTTATTTTATGTGGGTTCTGGGAACCAAACTCAGGTACTCATGACAAGCACTCTCCTGCCTGAGATACCTGCCCAGACCTCACTTGTTTGTCATTTATTTTTCTTTTAAAATTAGAATCTGTAAAATGCACACATGGTTCACATTTGTGGCTCACATTTTATTTCTCTTGAACAGTCCTCATACTTGGATTGCTAGTGCTTCTACTGAAAGTCCATGAAGGGGGTTTTACTGTTCTAAATTAAAAAAGAAAAGAAGGAGGAGGGGGAGGAAGAGGAGGAGGAAGAAGAGAAGGAGGAGGAGGGAGAGGAGCAGAAATGGCTGAGAGAGATTCAATTTCTAGGGTGGGCTTTTCTCCACAGAGCAACCTGAGGGAGCCTACTTAAGTAAGTCAGGCAGTCACTCTTGCTCAGCTCTTCAATGGCTTCTCATCTCATTGTCATAGAACTGAAGGCCTCTTGACAGCCTCCTGTAAGATTCAGTCATCACTCCTGTTCTACTCTTGACTTACCTTTCTCCTTGCTGTTTATCTATATTAGCCACTGGGCTCTCTTGATGCTGCTGGCCATGGCCATGCTTGCTATTGGGATTGGTCTTTGCACTAAGGAGTCCCCTGCCTTACATCTTTACAGGATTTCCACAGGTACTCTGTCGGCTACCCCTGCCATACAACGAAACAGCCATGGATGATGACTTGTTTCTGCTACCTTTCTGTCATCACTGATTACCAGAAGAACATGGTAGACTCTTCATGTATAAGTGAATAAATGCAGTTGTTGTAAGTGAGACAAGCGAAAAGGGGAAAAGTTAGGAATACATATATTAATATGATCTATTAATGAGGAATAAAATCTATTCTCCCAACAGCATGCATGTTTTTCTTCTTAGTTAAAACATCTTATTTGGTTCAGGTGTCACTCTCCTATATGTCTCAATCACTGGGAGTTGTCCAAAACTCCCGGCTGTCATTAGGCTTTGAGCACAATACTGTATTTAATTTTTCTCAAAGAACAAGTTAAATGTTATAGTCTCTCTCTCTCTCTCTCTCTCTCTCTCTCTCTCTCTCTCTCTTTCTCTCTCACACACACACACTGTGAAGTGATAGATCTGTGACCTCACTGGACTGTGGTAATCATTTTACAATATATACTTATATTTTAAAATGTGATAACATTAAAGTAGAAGTATCCCAATAAATAAATATATTAAAATAAAAAAAGGACTGCCAAGATGGCTCAGAGTGTGTGATGGTTAGTTTTAATTGTCAGCTTGACGTAATCTAGATTTGCTAATCAAGGGGATCTCAATGAAAGACTCTCTAGTTGGGTTGACTTGTGGGCGTGTCTGTGGAGGATTATCTTGATTGTATTGATTGATATGGGAAAACCCACCCACCATGGATGGCGCCATTCCCTAGGAAGAGGATTCTGAACTGTGGAAGCATGGTGAAGTGAACTGAGCACTGGCATGCATACAGTAATTCATTGCTCTTTGCTCTTGTCTGTGGATGTAATGTGACTAGTTACTTCAGGTTCCCACTGTCCTGACATGATGGACTATTCTATGGTACTATGACCCAAATAGACCCCTTCTCCCTAAAGTTGTTTCTTGTTGAGGTACCTTATCACAATAGGAAGTGAAGCTAAGGAAGAGGGTAACAGAGCTTGCTGAAGAAACCTGAAGACCTTAGTTTGATCTCTGAAACACAGAATGGAAGGAAACAATTAACTCCTGAAAGTTGTCATCCGAAATACCATGGCATGAATCTGCTTGTGTGCACGCATATGTATCCTCACACATACAGCCCTACACACACACACACACACACACACACACACACACACACACACACACACACGTATATGTATATATTAACAATAAATAAAATAATAATAAAAATAGCTCTACACTATTTGAGTGATGATTTAATTTTTTTGGTTATACACTCTTATTGTAAAATTGAAGAAATTATAGAAAGTACAAGAGAGGAAGTAAAAAAATCATCTAAAATCTTTTTATTCAGGTAGACAAAAATGAATGTTAACATTTGGTGAGTAGCATTCTAGATGTTTCCTTATGCTTATGTCAAGTAGAAGGTGAACTTTTTGTCTAGTTGGTCAATTTAGGTAGACAGATGATGGGGGATGTCTTTCTGTATGTTGTGTATGCTGTGAATATGTTTCTCTTATTGGTTGGTGAATAAATGCTGATTGTTCAGTAGTCAGGCAGGAAGTATAGGCAGGGCTACCAGACTAGGGATGCTGGGAAGAGGAACACAGATAGACTCCAGATGGAGACTCCATGTAGCCACCGAAGGAGTAACATACTGGAGCATTACTGGCATGCCACAGCCTCATGACAATACATAGTTTAATAGAAATGGGTTAATAATTAAAAGAGAGCTAGCTAGTAAGAACCCTGAGCCATTGGCTGAACAGTTTATAAATAACATAAGCCTCAGTGTATTTATTTGGGACTAAACGACTGTGGGACCAGATGGAACACAAACTCCATCTTCAGACAGAAAGTCCATGGTTTAAAAAAAATCATAAAATATAATTATATTCTTAACAAATATTAAATTACTTTAATTATCACAAATAATAAAATGCAATTGTATTGCATTAATTTATTGCATATTAAAATATTAAAACTGGATTAGTTTACTCTGTTATATTAATTTTAACTTAAATAAATTTATTGATTAACTTTATTATTATTTGTGTATGTGTGCTTGTGTATGGGTGCTTGCAATAGTTGGTTTTCTTCTTTCATCATTTGGGTCCTGGGGATCAAAACTCAGGTCATGAGGCTTGGCCATGAACGCACACTGATAGGCTCAGTACCAGTGGTCCTTGCTTCACTTTTAAAGAAAAAAAATAAGAACTTTAAATAAAAGGTATTAATTTTAAGAAATATTTGCTTGTGAACGTTTATATGAAAATGAAGGGACAAAAGGTGAAAGATGGCAAGATTTTATACTTTGAAATTTAGGCAGAATCAATTAATCTGTACATGAAAGTTGAAGAGGTGAGTGTTCGAACACTGCGTTACTCCCCCAACTCCTGATTCTTGTGGCTTATAATGTCTTTTTTTTGTAAACATTACATTTTTTTTTTGGCAAATGCAATTCCTATGTGTTAGTTCAGTAATTAAGCAGATTCCATGGTAGCTATGGTCTCTCTGGTTTTAAATTGTTTTGAGTCAGCATTTGGGAGATGAATTTTATTCCTCCTCCATTGAGATTATGGCTATTATATTCCTTGAGGTCTTTAGTGAGTTTTCAGTCTTAGATAAAGGCAAAATGTTATTTCTTGTTTTTACACACTTGGATCTTTTAAAAATAAGTTTCTAACATTTTCTAGTACAAGATGATGCCGCTGAGAGCTAGCTTGATTATTATTGTTTTCTACCTTTCATATTTCTTATTATTTGTTTTTCCATATCAAATATCTCTAGTGGTCCTTCTCATTTCTTAAAATTCAGTAACTTTATTAGGATATGTATCATAGATAATTATTTTGTATATTTTTTTCCGACTGTATTATGCATCCCTTGATCTTAAGATTCAGCTTTTTCACTGGAAAATACATCTGTCCACCTTTCTTTTGTTTACCCACATACTTTTTGTTGCATTTTCTTAAGTCCATTCTTTTGTCAGAAAAGGACTCACCCTTGTTATCTTTGTGCTCTCTCCTTAGCTATCATCTTCTCTCTGATGGTTTGAATAAATTCTTCTGTACATGTTGTTCATGACTGCCTCAAGCCTTTATTTCACACAAATGGTCTGCCTTTAGCTCTGTCTGTTCTATCTCGGCTGCTTTATAACTCATCATTAGACCTGTGCTGGTGGTGTTTTGGCCTCAATTTATTTCCCAGAGTCAATAATTTCTTTTTCAATTTCATTCTGGTTTTTCAGAATCTTTATGCCTCTGCTTTAGAGATTACAAGTGCTTGATAAGGTTCCTTGCAGTGAAAAGAACTTCTGTCCCAAAGTAAGTCTTCTTTAGTTGATGCTTCTGGAATCTTACACATACTCTTTCTGGGTTCCTTTTATTGTTGTAATTATTGTACCTAATTGTATTGTGACGTATACATAAGTCTTTGTTGTAAGAATTCTTTTGGATATTTTGCTCATTCCTTATGTTGTGATTATTTTTACTTAGTGTTTGTTCCCACATAGAGTGGCTTAATGCTTAGTGATACTCTTCGTTGTTTAATATCATTTATTTCTGTTCATTCATTATGTGTTCTTTCTGAAGTTTTAGTAGGGCTGGGAGAAGGGAGTGAGGTTCTCTGCAAGTGAAGCCCTTATTTTACGCTTTCCTTAAATGTCCTAGTACAGCACTAGGCAGAGGACATGTATGCCTACTGGAACTTGGCAAATCTCCCTGTGCATTCCTGAGAGTTGACAAGTGCTGGTGGCCGCCCTCAACTCTGCTGAGGTATGTTAGGACTTCTGCTTTTCATTGGTTGTCACCTCTTCTGTTTGCAAACTTCTCATGCCCCAGTTTGATCCTCTGTAGACACTCTTTAAACTTTTTAGACTTTTTAGACACACATATGGAAAGAGAGAGGGCAGAGATGGAGGGAGAGATGGGAGAGGAAGAGAATATGAGACTATCACAGTGTGAGTGGAGGTCAGAGGACAACTTTGCAGAGTGAGTGGGTAGCCTCCTGCATTCATGTGGATTCTGGGGATTAAGTTCAAGTCACCAGGCTTGTGTAGCAAGTGCTTTTGTCCACTGAGCCACCTTGCTACCTTGCTGGCCCTATTAACCAAATTTTAAGGAATTTATCCACTCACCTTCTTTTAGCAGTCCTGTGTCTATAATGTGGGGTTGGGTACCTTGCTATCATAACCCAGAATTGTTTCCTTACCTAAACTCTTCTGCTTTTAAGCAAAGCTCCTGCTAGTCATCTGTTTTGTTATTTGTTGCAGATGTTTTGACTTTCCAATTTTGTTTTCTCTGATGAATAAAAGGCAAAATTTTTGAGGTGGGAAAACTTAGTTTAGTGTAAGCAATAACCCCATGATTAACATAATTCAGGGGTCACTTCTAATCTACACTACTATTCATTCTCATGACTTTCTTCAGTGACCTTAAAAATCTTTTGATAGCTTTCATATACATAAAGAAAAATATAGAATTGACTGAAAAAAATACAGCAAACAAATACGTTCCTTACATAAAGTACATTTGGAATCCTTGTCTTTTATTGAGTAGGTAGCCATTAGGTTTTGGTTTATGTCCATCAATGGAAAACTTAGCATCTATTATCATAAGGGGTGAAAGTTGAAGCTGGCTCCCAGTTTTCACAGTCAGGAGTCCACATTCTTGGTCCTGTTCCTTCCACTTGATCACGTGTTGGTGGACGTGATCTAACCAGATGAGCCTCCTTTCAAGGAAGATCTAGAGTTCACACGTGGCCTTGGGGGTGTGCATTTCATGAGCGCTATAGCTGCAAGGGTGTGAACTCAGCATGCTTGAGCCCGGTGAGACCCTGCGTGGGGAACTCGGCTCACCCGTGCCCAGGGGACAGCCAGGTATTGCGCAGTGTTTAAACCGCTTAACCGTAGTAATGTGTTATGCTGCAATAGTAAGCTAATGCAAAATATAAGTCTTAAACGTGTTTGTGGAGTGATTTGCTTCGTTTTAATTTAGTCTGAGTGTCTCCATAAGGAGAGGCTCTTATTTCTTGTTCTATAATAGTTTATTATCTCAGACAGGAGGGCTTTGTTATTCTATTTCCATACTTGATTGCATTTGTCACCGTTTTTTTTTTTTTGTTATTGTTTTTGTTTTTTTTGTTTTTTTTTTTTTTTGTTCTTTCCTTTCTTCTGCCCGTTTCTCTTACTCAATATTGGTACTTGAGGAAGAAATTTAGAGTGTTTATTGCTCTAAATCATAATTGCAACTTGGAAACAGGGGTGGAATGGCTTTTTAAAGAATAATGGGATATTATTCTATAATGGTTTTATACAACAGTTCTACATTCAGGTTAATGTCACATGGTAGGGTTAGTGTATTTTTTAAAAAATCACTTTTAATTAAAAATTAGATTATTTACATGCATTGGGAGTATTGCACACATCATAGCTGAACAGCCTGTTTAATTTTTAAAAAGTGAGCACATGTATGTGCTAGTCATAGATAAAGACATAGGACTGCTGCTTTGTCTCTAACTCTTACCCATTCATAAACCCTTTGCTACAGTTAATCACTACTTACTTTATGTCACCTTGGACTGATTTTGCCTGCTTTTAAGGTGTGAGTTTTCTTTTGTTTCAGGTGGTTCTAGCTTAGCATTGTTTGTGGGAGGCAAAACTTGATGGGCAAGCTGTATATGGTTCGTGGTCATTGTCTCAGAGACTCCCATCCTGCCAGCATGCTGCATCCACAGCGCTGTCGGGGCTGTGCTGGTGGGACTGTGCTCACTTCAGTCTTGTAGAATACGACAGCTTCATTTGGGGCTGTTGCCGATTGTGCTTCTGTAAATATCCTTATATGTGCATTTGATATTTTTGATAAGTGTCATTACTTATCCAGAAGGATTGCTGGACCACAGAATGTATAATATTGTGTTTTATATGTGATGTAATCAGATCAGGACCACCAACAGTTTTGCAAAGTCATTGCATCAAGTGATCCTCCTACCCTGGTGTATAGGAACTGTAGCTGTCAGTTCCCACATGGTCTAGCGGTTAGGATTCCTGGTTTTCACCCAGGAACTGTAGCTACTTCATAATAGAACATTATGGATTTTAATCATGATCACCATCATCTTTAATTCTTTTGATGGGCAAGATACCTTATTGTTGTTTTATGTGTATTTCCCTCCTGATGTGTGATGGTAAACATCTTTCCATATTTTATTACTTTTCCAAATTTGTGCTTTTCGTTATTGGGTGTGAGATCAATGTTGAGCATTAAGTTCAGTATTTAAGAGCTGAGGATGTATGTAGCTCATTGGTGAAGCACTTTCTCTCATGCACAAGATTCTGGGTTTGAGTCCACGCATGGTAAATAGAAGAAAGAGAAACCAGCATTTAAAATGTCTGAAACAGGCGTTGGGGAGATACCACAGTTGATAAAGACCTGGTGTGTAGCCATGAGGATCTTATCTCCAGCACTCATGTAACAAAGTCAGGAATGATTGCAAGGAGGCAGTGGGAATTTTGTTGGCCAACCCATCTAGCCATTCGGTGAATGCCGGGTTCAGTGAGAAAGTCTGTCTCAAAAAGATAAGGAGGAGAATCATCAAAGAGACACCTGAAACCAACCTGTGGCTTCCACATGCACTTGTGCACATGTACACGCACAGACACATAGTCACACACACACACACACACACACACACACACACACACACACACACACAGGTATATACACAGTCATACACACACACACACAATCACACACTAAAACGTATGAAATAGTATAACATGGAACAAAAAAGAGGAGAGAGTAATTATAATAGTAGGTACTTTTTGGAGAATTTTATTTCAATTCCATATGCAGAATGTGCATATGCACATTCTGATTTTAATTTATATACATAAATGCGCCTATTTTATCTCTCAATATGAACAATGGCAGAAAGGTTTCTAAAAACTTGTCGTGCTTTACATACCCAAACCTGTCTAACTTGAGTAAGACAGAAAAGCTACCATTATCTCAGTTAGTTCAGTATTGGACAGTATTGGACAGAAGCAGCTGTGACTAGAAGCAGGATTCACTGTGGTTTCCTCAGGCCACAATGGAAATAGAGGTAAAGTGCCTGTAAAGTGACAGATGGAGTCATCCAGCAGTGTCTGTGACGAAGATGTCACACAGTGAGCCCCAACCCACAAATGCTCCTGGGCCTCCAAACCTCAGGGAAGATGAGGGCAGTTTTAGAATTCCATGTTCAGAAGCTGCTCTTGATGTTGACCAGTTTGGGGGACCTGTATGGTGGCTGGAGCTCTCTTCCCATGAGGGAGGAAGTGTGTGGAAGAGGCTTTCTGAGTGTATGAATTTTCTTCTTTCAGCTGAGCACTCTTAAGAACCACTGTACTTTAGAATAATCCCACCCATTTCTTTTACCCTTGATATGGTTTCTGCAGAATTGAAACACAGGAGAAGCTGTTTAATTAAGGGCCATTATCTACATTTCTATACAGCTAGAACAGGAGGCAAGTGGCAGAGGTAGCTTGTTTCCAATCCCTCTCTGTGCAGATTATAGATCCTAATCCTCTTTTCCCCAGGCTCCTACTTCAGTCAGACACCTAATGTGAGTTGCTTACATTTCTCAATTATGGATTACTTTGGCATCTTTGTCTCCAAGACGTACTGTATTTTAACATTTGTATGTATTTGAAAGTTCATTTCTGAAGGCTTCATAAGGACCTTGGCTTCTAATTAAACATTAGCATGATAAATACTGTGTATAATTAAAGAATATTCAGAATTAATCTATGATTTTTTTTTCTTTTTCTTTTTCCGTTCTCCATGTTGAAGGTAAAATTTATCCTATATACAGTTTGGGGAGAATGAATGTATAATTTGAATAAATACTTCCCTGAATAGCAATATTACTTTATATAGTTAATTATAGGATTTTAAATACTCGTGAGTTCCAATGTGCAAATCTGTGAATGTAACAAAACACTTTTGACATGCTAATCAAATAAAACAATATAAGATTTAATTAACCACTTTTAAAGGATTTTATGTGCTCGATTGTCTCTGTTAGAATCCTTCAGCTAATTTAGGAATGTTAGAATCCTTTTAAATATTTTATTTTGTTCTTAAAGTGGAAAACAGCATGTTTATATGCTCACTTAAAGAAATCTTCAAGGGTGAACACTGTAAAGAAAAGTTTAAAAACCATTAAAATTTGTGTACCTCAGATAAAATTTGCTATCGACATTTTGCTGTGCATTAGTGTGGACATATTATCATACATGCATGAAAATGAACATATCCTTAAGTGTACATGAAAAGCCAAGGCATAATATAATGACCTGTTGCTTATCTCTGAGGACTGGATGCTGTTTTCTATGCATTCTTTTGTGCTCCCATCATTCAACACAGATTTTCCCAATGCCTTTGGATAAATGGTGACAGCACATTCTGGTGTATGGGACACACTGTGATTTATCTAATCTCTTGTCAAAGTGTTAAATGGCACCATTCCCCTCTCTGTCTTTTTGTTAACATATTTGTAAGTTAGCCATTTTGGTTTTGCCCAACTATCTCAAGACAAATTCTCAGTCTGGTCTGTGAGCCAAAGGGTATATGATGTCGCATGTCAGCTGACAAAGTGTTCTTTACCCTTCCACATTAGGCCTCCTTGTAGCAGAGTAACAGAGTTCCTGCTTCCCTGCTTTTCCAGATACATTTTATCTTACACCTTGGGAATGGTCAGAGTGTATGCCATATGTCAAAAGTTGCTTCTCTTTGATTACTAACAAAGCATTATATATTTGTGTTTATTGGTCACTGATATTTTCTTCTTTAGTCAGTTACTTCAATAATTTTATTGGAGTGATTATCTTTTTGTTAACCAGTATGAGTTCTAAGAATAGTGAGATATCTCCATTTGAACATTTGAATCCCAAATTTTGACTATTATTTATTTATTTATAAAACTGTTTTTTAATTAATTAATTTATTTTTAAAATATTATTTATTTATTTACAAAATTGTTATTTATTTATTTATTTTTAAAAACTTTTTATTTCTGTGAGAATTTCATACTGTATTTTGATTTTATTCACCCTCAACTTCTCTACTTAACTCCTCCCATATTGATCCCTGTGGTAGTTTGAAAGTAATTGGCCCCCAATAGTCTCATAGGGAGTGGCACTATTAGTAGGTGTGGCTTTGTTGGAGGAGGTGTGACCTTGGAGGAAGTGTGTCACTGTTGGAGTGGGCTTTGAGTTTCCTATGCTCAGGATACTGCTGAGTGTGTCAGTAGGACTTCCTGTTGCCTACAAGATGTAAGACTCAGCTAGCTCTCCAGCACATGTCTGCTTGTACACTGCCATATTCCCCACCATGATGATAATAACCTGAACCTCTGAAACTGTAAGGGAGCCACTTTAATTAAATATTTTCTTTATAAGAGTTGTCATGGTCATGGTCATGGTGTCTCTGAAACCCTAACCAAGACAATTCCCATCTCCCTATCCTCAAACTTCCTGCCTACTTAAAAGTATTTAATAACCCATCATTTCTAATCTGTGCTGTTCATATTCTTCCGAGTGTAGGAGCATCCACTAGAAAATGGTCAACATACCAGAACCTTAAAGGAAACTGGCTCTCCCTTCCCCAGAAGCTATCAGCTGCCGAGAAGCTCTTTAGTTATGGATAGTCACAAACCTCTTCCTACTCCATGCTTGAATGTTAATTGGCTTAATCTTGTTCAGGTCTTATTCGGGGAACAAGAGCTTCTGTGACCTCACAAATGGTGGCTCTGACATGTCAAGAATACACTAGTTTGTTCTGATTTGTCCTTACTTCTGGCTCTTACAACCTACCAACCTTCTCTTTTATTGTGGTCTCTTAGCTTTGGGGAGGGTGTGATATAGATGTCCCACTTGTGACTGTAATTCTACAGTCACTTATTTCTGCACCTTGACCAATTCTGTGTTAACTGTTGTGCACTGCACAAAGAAATTCCTCTAGTGAGGTCTGAGAGTTTCACTAACTCTGGTTCAGGATTCATCTGTGCCCTGGGTCTGTAGCAAGTGCTGGAGCTGCTGGGAGATGTTTGTTATTTGATTTTAATTGTTCCTGTAGTGATTTTAAAATTTAAATAAATACCATGTGTTAGTTTTTCAAGGGTTATCTTTATTTATTTGTATTTGTGTGATATGTCTGTGTTCTGATGTGTGTATTGTACATGTACATGCAGGTGCCCATGAATGCCAGAAGAGGGCATGACATTCCCTGGAGATGAGTTACATGTGGTTGTGAGCCACCTGCCATGAGTGCTAAGAACCAAATTTGGGTCCTCTGTAAGAGCAACAAGTACTCTTAATTTCTTTGTCATCTCACCAGTCATTTAAAATAAAAGATAAAAAGTTATAAATGTATTCTTTATAGTCCAATATTTTGTCCTGTAGGTAAGAGTACTCTATCATTCTCCATTATAGACTTAAAGTTTAATTTTTTGATATAATATTTGATCCATTTGAGGTCTATATTTAATTAGGTGAAAGAGAAGAAGCAATTGTTTTAACCTTGATTGCTAGTAAGTTGACAGAATGTATGTCTATTTGACCTTTTATTACTGATTTAAAATGGCTCATATTACACCCCCCCCCCCATATTGCTGAACCAACTTATCAGACACATCACGCCTCCTCTTAGCCACAAAAATCCAAGAAGGTAGTGACTCATGGGATCTGCGTGTTGTAGTTCTTAGTTTCTGTGGTGTTGGGGATAAAATTCAGGGCCTTGCACATGCTAAACAAGGATTCCACCATCTATCCACAGCCTAGCACCTCACATGTGCTCCCTTTGCGTAAGAACAATTACTGCTGTGACTTTTACCCTGGCTTCCATGAGCTAGGTATTGCTTTGCTATTCCTTTCCAGGCTGTGTGTCCATTTTTACACACCAACTCAAGCTGTGAAGACATTTGGCCAACTTAATAGAAATCCTGGAATGTTATTCAAACTGGGGCTGGATGATTTTTATACGGATTATAAGTATTAAAGGAAAATTGGCACTTTCATTGTACTAGATACTCTTATTAAAGACAAAAAGTAGTATGTTTCTTCATGGATTTAAGTGTTATTTTATGCATTTCAATAACATTTAAAATTTCTTCATGTAGGTCTTGACCATTTCTAAAGCTTTTTAGTAATACTTAAAGTCTTTGGTTGTTGAAGAACTTAATCTCTTTCATAACATTTATATTTAAATTATCCAAACAAAAGCTATTGGCTTTTGCTTATTTATCTTATATGCAGACACTTTAGTTTTTCGAGTCAGGCTTTCTCTGTATTGTTTTGGAGCCTGTCCTGGAACTAGCTCTGTTGACCAGGCTGGCCTCAAATTCACAGAGACTCTCCTGCCTCTGCCTCCTGAGTGCTGGGATTAAAGGTGAGAGCCACCAATGCCCGGCTTAGGCTTGTTTCTAACTAGGTCTTATAACTTAACCCATATTTTTAAGGCTACATTTGTTTACATGAGTTGATTGCCTTTATGTTGTAATAGCCATGATGCTTGCTCTGTGTCCTCTGGCATCTCCCCTTCCCAGCATCCTCTCTGCCCTGAAAATCCTACCTAGCATTGGTCATTCAGCTTTTTATCATACTAATCTGAGTGCCACACTTTCACAGTGTACAAAAATACTATTCTATAACAGTATACAAGAACAGACTATGGTCTGGCTGCCACTCCTGAACTGTGTTAGTTAGGTGTGCTAACATGTATGGACAGGTTCTCTGATGAGATTGTCTAGTGTTCCAAGATATCATTTAGTACACCACTGGTTAATCTCTGATGACAAATATGTATGAGTTCTGTGTTATTTGTGGAGACAGGAGAAAGGCTGAATTTTCAATTGAGCTTGAAGCACAGTCCCATGTTCTGGTGGCAAGGGACATGTGGAGAAAACAGAGGTTCACTTGAATTGCCTCTAAGTAGATGATTAAGAATTTATGAATTCAAGGACTGTTAATTTTTTGTTTTGCAGCCATCCAAATAAAATATAACTTGTTGCCTTGAACAATTCTATTACCTCCTTGGAATTTACCTGATTTATCCACCAACTCATACCCCTCTCCCCATACATAGGTGTAAGGTGGTCTCTCAGTGCCACCTGGTGGTCACCTGGGGAACCATGTGAACTACCCTCAGTTCTCTAGTTCTTGAACTAGAGATTGTACTGGCTGGTTAAGTCAAAGACAGTACAACTGCATTCAGATTTAAGGCAAGATCAGTTTAATCATGAGGCTCTTATCAGTGCCAAGGTGACTTTTTGGGTCACCTTTATTTAAACTTTTCCCAGTTATTTGTATCTGTAGCTTGCTGCTGAGACAATTCTATATAAAACTAATAAATCCTATTTCATATTTCCTCTTCATTTATATTTTCCTTTCTGCCTGATTCTTTCTTCTTGGTCCTTTTCCTTTCTCCTCTCTTCTCTGCATTTATTCCTCTAGTTTTTTCTCCAAGAGTACAGTATTTTATTACAGATCTTGATTTTTCTTTACAATTATTAAATAGTTTTTGTAATCTAAATGCAGAAATAATCTAGAAACAGAAGCATTTTCTACAGAGGCTATCAAAAAGGTAAGTACATGTGTATATAACTATACAAAAGAACAATGGGAATAGGAATATATGAAATAGATTTAAAAAAAATACCCCTTTCCCATAAAACTACCCAGGAGCTGTTTGATGACCACAGTTCTAAAGTGTTAAACAGACAGGATGTGCCCTTAAGAAGCAACGAAATAGTCAATTATGACATGGTGTGTTTGTCGTCCTTGGTTGACTATCAAAGAAGAGAGGGGACTATACACACTGGAGGTTCACTTAAAGTTCAATTTCAGATAGGCGTTGTTACAATTTGAATATGAAATGTCCCCCACAGGCTCATGTGTCATGTGCTTATTCCCCAGAAGGTGGCACTGTTTCAAGAAGGTCTTGAGACTTCAGGAGGTGGGACCTAGTTGGAGGAACTAGATCATGGGGACCATGCTTTTGAAGGTTGTACCTAGTCTCCTGTCACTTCCCCCTTGTTCTTCTTGGCTCTCATGAAGGGAATAGCTCCATCCTCTACTGTACTTACTTTTTTCTTTTTAAATTAGTTGTTTAAGAACTTCATACAATGCATTTTGTCATACTCACCATCTTACCCAGCTCCTTCCAGTTCTACCCCTTTCCTACCCAGTCAACATTGTGTTCCCTTTTTATTTTTAACCCATGGAGTCTAAATTGTGCTGCCTAAATATTCTTGTATATGTGGCCTTCCTCTGGGTTATGGTTGATCTACTAGGTAGAGGTGTTTAGAAAACCGACACTCCCTCTCTCAGCAGCTATCAAGTGTCCATAGTTCTTTAGCTAGGAGTAGGGCTATGTGAACACCTCCCTAACTCCTTAGTGAGAATTTGCCTGGCCAGAGTTTGCACAGATCTTGTGCATGCTATCACAATTGTTGTGAACTCATATGTGCAACATCCTTCCAATTCCAGAAGAACACCAATGGCTTTTCATATCTTTCTGCCTCCTCTTTTGTAATGATCCCTGATTACTGGGAGGAAAGCATATGAAACAGATGTCCCATTTATAGCTGGGTATTCATTCTTTGTTCTGTGAACCCCGACTGGTGGTGAGTCTCTGTGTCAGTCATCACCTTCTGCAGAAAGAAGTTTCTTTAATGAGGGCTGAGAGATGCACTAATCTATGGGTATAAGAATAAATCATTAGCAGCCACTTTAATACTATGCCATTTATCAGAGTAATAATGGTAGACTCTCTGCTAAGGCCTGACTAGCCACAAGTTCTAGCACTAATAATTGTGCCAGGTATGGGTTTTAACTTGTGGAGCTGACATTGAATATAATCAGAAGGTGGTTGGTTACTCCCATGGCATTCATGGCACCAAGTGTTTTTCCAGGCTGGTCGTTAATATGGTTCTTTAAAGGTTACCAATGGACAGGACTGATGATTATTTATCCCCTTTGTTAGTGTGCACAATACCTCCCAAAGCTATGAAAGTTACCCAGTAGGCATGAAGCTTTCAGATGAATACCTGCTTGATTTAGCCACACTTTCGTTTTTCTTGATTTCTTAGGAAAAACATCTTTTGTTTTTTTTTTAATCTTTTGGGGAGCAAAAACATAGTTCTAACTTCAGTTGATAATCCCATGGTTATGGATAACTCTTACCATGAACCGGGAAGGCAGAGCTTGTGAAATGAAGAAACAATGCAATGAACGCCTGAGTCCCTGGAAGGCACAGAAAATCCCCTTTTTTACTTATTGTGACTACACAAAAACCACAGATTTTGTGCTGAATGGTTAGGCCTATGATAATTGTATCTTTCCTGAGTGAGCACCGACTTGCTTTCTTGCCAGGATTCCCAATGGCAACTATTTACAGTGTTTATATCTGACTAGGTGTTATAATTCATCTAGACATGATTTGAGTAAGGTGTGTGTGTGTGTGTGTGTGTGTGTGTGTGTGTGTGTAAGTAGGTTATGTGATATCACTTCAGGGATCTGGACAACTTTGGTGTCTGGGGCCTTTAGAGCCAATTTCAGATACTCTCATGCTTGTGGAAGGAATGAAGAGCTAGATATTCATGGTGAGTAAGCAAATATGACTTGTTCATTTTTACTGTATCTCTGTTTGGTAAATGATGTAGAAATGCCGATTTTCATCAAAAAGAGCATACTTTTGGACTTTTATGGGATAACTTAAGCATCAGGGGCGTTAGCAGATTTTTTTTAAAAACTACCAATTTAGAAATTTCAGAAAAAGAGCTGTTGGTCGGTAAGCTGGAAACCCTTCCTTACATGCTTTTGTAGTGGGTCTTCTGTATGCATAGCAGGACCAAAACCTCACTAGAATGACAATCTTTTCCAAGACCTATTAAATATATAAGGAAAAATCCAAACATTTACATGTATTAAGCCTTTAGTCAAACATCTCACCGTGCATGTTTTGTCTGTCTGCCTTGTCCCTTTGGCATTGTAAATCCCTGATAAAAGAAATGCAGACCTATTCATTATCTCTCTAAAAGCAAACAGAGTCAAACAGAGGGATGACACTGCATTAGCCTACTTTTTTTTTTTTTTTTTTTCCGTGAGAACTGCCCCTTTCTTTTGGACCAGCTCAGGACTGAAGCACAAAGCAAGCTGCTTTTAATTTCAAGGAATGTTACTCTGATGCTGCTGTTTTGTGAGAATTTTATGGGAATAAAAATAATAATCACTTCCTATTCCTGCTTTCATTTCCCAATTCTAAGAGTCCTCAAATGGCTGGTGAATTGGTCATCCTAAGGGGATACCTGTGCTCTGTTGCAAAGGAGACATTGGAAGGAATTAAGAGCTGGTCAGAATTAAGACTGTGGAGATGAGGGGGCATATAGTATCAACATGACAGACTTTTACCGAGCTGTGAAGATGTGCCGCAACGTTTGCACACGGGGAGTGATGCCACACACGGGGAGTAATGCCTTAACCGTGCCTGGTTTGGATGGTGGTGATGGGGAGAGTACAGGCACTTCATCTTTTCCTCCTTGGCTGCATAGGTGTTCAAAACCTACAAGGTGTAAGTAAAGCACGGGCTAACTTTACCAAAGGGCATTTGAAACTTGGCAATACCTCTGTCTGACTGCATGGCCTGGAATAAAACAGGTAAGGTAAGAGAGCCCCCTTTACCTTTCTGCAAAAAGGAAATAATGGTCCCATGTTGTGAGGGTTGCTACCAGGGCCTGGCTGGTAGCACATCCTGGGTGGCCAGTGATGATTATATTCAGTTCTTATCTTTCCATCTCTCCGCTAGGTACCTTGGGATCACGAGACCCCTCACGTACCCTGTGAGACAGAATGGGAGGTGCATGGCCAAAATGATTCTGTCGGTCTGGCTTCTCTCGGCCTCCATCACCTTACCTCCGCTCTTCGGATGGGCTCAGAATGTAAACGATGACAAAGTGTGCTTGATCAGCCAGGATTTTGGCTACACGATCTACTCCACTGCGGTGGCATTTTATATCCCCATGTCGGTCATGCTGTTCATGTACTATCAGATTTACAAGGCCGCCAGGAAGAGTGCGGCCAAACACAAGTTCCCAGGCTTCCCGCGCGTGCAGCCGGAGAGCGTCATCTCCCTCAATGGTGTGGTGAAGCTCCAGAAGGAGGTGGAAGAGTGTGCAAACCTTTCAAGACTGCTCAAACACGAAAGGAAAAACATCTCCATCTTCAAGAGGGAACAGAAAGCAGCCACCACCTTGGGGATCATCGTGGGAGCCTTCACAGTGTGCTGGCTGCCGTTTTTCCTCTTGTCCACAGCGAGGCCCTTTATCTGTGGCACTGCCTGCAGCTGCATTCCTCTGTGGGTGGAGAGGACATGCCTGTGGCTGGGCTATGCAAACTCTCTCATTAACCCTTTTATATATGCCTTCTTCAACCGGGACCTGAGGACCACCTACCGCAGCCTACTCCAGTGCCAATACAGGAATATCAATCGGAAGCTCTCTGCGGCAGGCATGCACGAGGCCCTGAAACTTGCTGAGAGGCCTGAGAGAGTCGAGTTTGTGCTGTAAGGTCATTTACCACTACCATCCTTTTTTATGCCCCACCCCTTTTCATGCAGCTTCTTGAATGTTGGGGAAAGCACCCTGAATCAGTGGCTAGCTTATTTTCTACCAGACATCAGGTGTGAATTCAGAATACTTCATTCACTCACATTGAGGTTAAAAACAAAAACAAAAACAGAAAAAAACAAACAAACAAACAACCATAAAACCCAAGATAGGCAGGTATTTGAAAGGGAAGGGGAGACCGGTTTTCTGATGAATTTCAGTTCGTATGACTGAAGGCATGGAAGGCGACATTCTCCATTTCTTTCATCATAAGTAACAGCTAAATGATGTCTGTCCCTGTATCTGAATTCCTATGATATTAGCATTTTAATTGCTTTTATACTTCTGTGTGGAGAAACGTTTTTGGTGATCTCATAGTTCTCAGAGTAATGCCTCTTTTGAGGAAGAAATGCCCCTTTTGTTTATTCTCGTATGGATCTACATCCATACAGGAGACGGCATGCTGGGACAAGGCACCAGCAGCCACTGAGCTGTCAAGTAGTGCCTCCTGTCTTAGTATCCAAGAACTGCTTCCTGTCAGAGTTGTCTAGTTTTTTGACATTGTCTGGGAGATGTTCCTGACACTCAGGGAATAATGGGAGTTGATATCTGAAAATGTACTACAAAGGGCTGATAGTTATAAGGACTTGGGACTTTTACACGTAACTCACACATTAACCAATTTGGCCTCGAAGAGGTAAAATGAAGACTTTTTTTTTTTTTAAAGGAATGGTTATGTAATGGGAATTTGAATATTGAGAGAAAAAAGAAACTTGGGATGAAATCAAAGAAGGTTCTGGTGGGGGAGATGTTCCTGTGCATTGAGGAATGGAAATAGGAAAGAATAGAGCAGAGAAGGTGGGCTTTACCTTGGAGGGACCTTCTCTGTCAGCTTGCCTGGGCAAGTGGCATATCCTACACTTCTCTCCCAACTAACTCTATATCCCACATAATCTCAGTCCTAGGACCACAAGTCTTCCAAATACTAGAGTGCACTTGTCTTAGAATGGGAAGTTGTTAGAGTATAGCTATTCTGGTTCTTGAACTGGGATTAGCATTATTGTGTTCACTTCTACTTCTATTGTGTGTACTCTGTTGTACATATGAAATCATTCACAATACAAAAGGCAGCATTTAAAAAAATTAGCATGTGACATCAGCTTCTAGAACACTCAATATAAGCAACCCCCCCAGGACCTTTCAAATCTAGATGACCCCACTGAATGAGTATTTGCCCCACCCTTCAGCTGTGAAATTCTTAGGGAAGGAGGTATGTTTCAGATTTCTGCGTGCATAATCTGTGCCAGTGCGTGACAGTTGTAGAATACCAATGGTTGGAGCTATCCTGCTACCCAGTTCTCAGGGGATTAATTCATGGCTCCGAGTAATTGATATAGGATAATTGACTTATGAGAATGTAGATGTGGAATGAATCATTCCAGTGCATTTGCCCTTCCTTAATTTCCATGTAATTCTACTTGTCAGATGAGTTTAGTTTGAGTAGAACTACTGAATGCTGGAGCTGGGAAGCTTGCTAAGAAGACAGCTAGGATGCTGTCCTTACTCTAAAGGAGCTAAGTTTGTTAGGCATGCTGTACGGTGGGAGAGTCCCATCTGCACAGAATCCTAGTCATTTCTCAAATACAGGAAATAAAGCCAGGGCATTGACAAGAGTTCTAGAGCTTGGACTGGATGGTGTTGAGGTGAACTGATGACAGCTATGGATTTCTTGATAAAATAGCTTTGTATTAGGGAGTAGGGGAAAGTGAGGGAGTTGATGAGTAACCCATTTTTTTTTGTTAGTGTATTTCTGAAGCAGCTATTTCTTAGGACAAGTAGTTAGGCTATTTTTGTGTGGCACCAGAGTTGTTCAGCCAGAAAGAGGACAGTGTGTTGGTTTCATTTCTTAGGAGTAACACAATGTGGAATGTGTTTGAGGAAAGTCTTGGAAATGGTGTGGAGGGCAGACAACAGTTCAAGGCTGGTGACAGGAGGTCCCGTTCAGTAGCCAGTGTGCAGCCTAGGAAAGTGCAGATGATGTCCTAATTGTATCTCTATTCGATATCTCCGAGGACTTGATAATTTTACTGATTAGTCTATCTAATAAACTCACAGATATTTCAGGTACAAGAATCTTGCCTGTAGTAATTTTAAAAACTTGACACAAGCAGGTTTCCCTGTTAGAAATAATAGTTCACATTGACTGAAGATTCTTTCTCAGAGAAATCTGCAGGACTAATAGCACTGAAACTTCAAAACTTTACGACGAGCTAGTTTTCTCCATTTCCATTTTGAAGATGATAAAACGAGAGGTTGGTGAGATCAAGTCATCTCCCCATGGTCCTTCAGATGAGATTGATAGAGTTGGATTTCAGCCCAGGAAGCTTGTGTTCAGAAGTGCTTTTAGTTTCATGCCTACTGTACCCTTTACAAAAATAAATTTGCTCAAATAAAGCACAAGGATGCTTGCCTGTCGCTCCTTAGCTAGTGTGGAGGCTTGGGTATTGTTTCCCGTGAGTCCCAGACAATGGTCAGCAGACTTACATGGTGAGGGACCAAATAGTTTTTTTTTAAGCTTTTCAAAACCATATGGTTCTGTTGAAACTACTCATCTTTGCTACTGTCATCCACTTAAGTAAACAAGAGGACATGGGTATGTACCAACAAAACTTAATTTACAGAAGAGATGGCCAGCTGGATTTGGCCCACAGACAATATAGTCTGTTGTCCCTTGATTTAAGAGAGAATTACTGTGCCTAATTACATCTCTCTCAGTGTGAATTTATAACCATGTTAGATATGCAAATCAGTTAAGATGGTTGGCCTAAAAATATCCATCAACTTTAGGATGTATTTACTGTTAGAACTATATTGTACACTCACATAGCAGCCATTTTTGAACTCTATACCAGGTAGTTTTGCTGTCGGTACCAATGTGAGAATATTTATTTTCAGTTTTTGTCTTGTTTTATGACTGGCACACACTATGGTGGGTACATAAAATATGACATCATTTTTACTGTTGTTCATGTATTTCTGTAGAAATCATATATATATTGAATTCCAGAAACATGCTTTTGTGATCATATAGAAGTACAGAAGCATACTTTTGTGATCTGAATGTTTGTGTTCCCCCAAAATTCATATGTTGAAATAAGACTCTAATGCAGCAGTATCAAAAAGTGAGGACTCTAAGAAGAGACTGGGTCATGAGGGCCCTTATAAAAGGGAACAGAAGGGACTGGCTTATGAAGGAGACAGAGAGGCTCACAGATGCAGATTTACTGGTTTGTCAGTTATGGACTTTCTAGTCTCTAGAAATAGAGACATTCTCATAAACTACCACTTTATGATATTTCATTATAATGGCCAGAATCCACCACAGCACACTTACACTCAGCTCTGTTGCATAATGATGAAAGTTACAGGCAGAAGTCAATGGAGAAGAAAATGAATTAGCTAGTGCTTACACGAATCCTGTCAGAGAAGACTTCCAGAAAGGTGAATCTCCAAGACTAGTCAAAGCATTTATAACTAGCAATGAGTAGAGTAGCATTCCAGATAAAAGGGACATTTTTGTAGAGCCACCAATGCAGGAGCTAATGCAAAGGACAGACCAGCCAGAGTTGAGATCTAGACAAGTTTCCAGAGTGAGAAAACAGTTGGAGATCAGAGTAGAAATGATATAGTAATTGTTATTAATGATCTGTGCCAGCCCCAATTTGGACTTTAAGATAGGCAATAGATTCTCAATGCCTCTTCTCCTGGGAATGGTTGGCAACGTCTGGAGATACTTTTGGTCGTTATTACTATAGTGAGCCTAGATGTTAACCGTTAGGTCAGGGAAGTTGCCAGCTATCCTACAATGCATGCAAGAGCCTCCAGCAGGAAAGACAAACCCAACCTGTAAGGAAAGAGGTTTGGAAACTCTGATGTAGATGGTAATAATTCGTCCATTTTTTTCTGTAGCTAGTTCAGTGACACTATGTAGGAAGACTCAGAAGGTGGAGGCTTGATGTAGAGTCCCTTCACTGGTATTACCAGAAATATTGCATGGCTTTCTGTGTATGAGATACAGCTCCAGGCATGACATGGGTAGAAAGATTGTGTAGCAATTTACCTCTGGAAATTCACAGTCCTGTGGGCTTAGGTGCCATTGAGGTCAGTGACTCTTGATCACAAAAGACATCTTCAAGCCGAGTTAGAACCTGTGTGGTCTACACTGCACAGTTACATTCAAGGAAACACTAACCGGAAAGATGCTAATTGATTTGACACGGCATATGTTGCTTTTAAGTCCATGTTTTGTTAACTTGTTTTTTTGGTATTATTAGCTTGGGTGACACGTCTGAATGATAATGTAATCAGTCACTGTGGTTTGTAGAAGAGCCACAAAAGACATACAGTCTACAGCTCAGAGTCACCGTGGTCTCTAGAAGAGTGATAAAAGACATGTAGTCCACAGCTCAGAGCAAAGGTGACATCTTAGAACACTCCCGCTTTTCCAGCTCCCTCACACATCTGATGGCCACCCTAAGGACTCTGGGAAACTCCCTATAACTTCTGCCTTTTCCTTCTTGACTGGTTGGTTGGGTGTGTGTGATTTGGCTTCTTGCTTGGTCTTCTTGGCTCCGTTATGTTTTCTCCTACACCTAACTTTCCTTCTTTCTGTGTGTGAGCAATCTAGATGGTATGTTGTCACTTCTACATATTTACCCATTTCTTCCCATTTCCTTAATCAGCATAACCAGAGCCTCAGGAGTCCAGCAGGCACTCGAGAATTTTCCTTGGGGTAAAGGAGTGAATACAGGGAAAAAGGCTGTGAATACTGTTGCACTGGTAATTTTAATTCACTACTATCAATTTTAATCTTTTCACTATTTCACAAGTTTGTAAATAAAGGCAATGACAAAATGTAACAATGTGACACAAGCAAGGATCTTTTCTTTCACTTTAACTTAATGATTCTCCTCATGGACTTGAACTGCCACAAATTGTTTTTAAGTATCATGTCACAAGGACTGTGTTCTTTGGCAACATTTATGAGTAGCACCGAAAAACAGTTTCTAAAATACTTTGCTCTAAAAGAATATCATGGAATTGTTTTGAAGCAGCTCTTCCTTTCCATCTCTTCTCTTCTCCTTGGTGATGATATTGTCTTTCTCTTCAAAGTACCTCTTCTAATCCCCGTCAATTGCAGTGGCTCTTAGCAGTGACTCACCGCAGAATAACTTTGGGTTTCTTCCATAAAGTCTGTCAATTTGCTGCTCCAGGATTTAGGCTGCAGCTTTGGAATTCAACCTTATTGCATGCTTTCTTTGTGGAAAGGGGTAATTTAAAAGAAATGAAGTGAAGTACATCCCAGAGGAAACCAGGAAAAAACATCCAGGCCCCTACAACCCTGGGTGTCTGTGATGGGTCTCTGCCTTGATGAAAGAAGCTAAGCAAGAGTTTGCTATTCCCTGGACATAGACCTTACAGTGACGTTTTCTTCATATAACATGTCCCTCCCAGGGATATTTCCTTCATCATTAAATGCCCAAAGTTCAAGTTCAATGCTTAGCCTTTATTAAATAATCAACTAGTTATGACAATAGTGTCTTTTCTCTATGCTTTACAGTTTTCCAGATGTTAATTATCTCAAAGTAGGGAGGGTGTTGGTCTACATAGTGTTTTATGTAATGCTAAGGACCAAAGTCAGGAGCCTCACACATGCTACAAACTCACCCACAGAGTCCTTGCTCTGTCATCTTCTAACACTTTCTTTTGATTTTGTTTTTCTTTCATTGGTAATAAACACAAGTAGCACATTGTAAAATCAAACAACACAGGAAAATACACAATAAAAATGAGGCTTGGGGGTGTTCTTGGGAAGATTATTTACATGGTAAAATCATGAAAAAATTGATATCAAGATAGTAGGTAGGATTTGATAAGAAGAGATGCAGGGGGGTTTATGATAAGGGTTGCTCAGTGCTAAAGGATAGTCCAGTCCAGTGACAGCTGTGGATGGAGGTGGACAAGGGACCTGGAACATGTGTTCAGTGATATCAGGAAGTTGAGTGGGTTTGGGTTATCCTAGGGAACTGGGTAGGTGCTTGACAGGAGTGATAAAGTGCTGTAGTGGGCATGGTGGATGGAGAGACTGCCAATAGCAGAAGGAGCATGTGTTATAAAGCTAATGAAGATGTGAGGTCTCTGCCTATGGGAGACTGTACTAGGAAGATAGCATTAATACCAGGAGAGAGGCTAATGGTATCTGAGCAATCTGGGACCTGGAACCATTAAATCATCCCTCTGGCTAGCAGGTGGGTGGTAAGGACAGATGAGCTCTGGCCATGATGCTGGACTGGAGCCTGGAGGAATTCAGTAGAGTTGAGGAACTGGAGGAAGCAAAACTGAGTTAGAGGATGCTGGGTGTGTTTCTTCTACTTGGTGGGAAGAACCAAGGGTCCCAGGCTAGACTTGTCTCTGGAGCTTCATTAGTTGAGGACACAGTTTATTTCCCGTTTCCACTCCAGCCCGTGAAACTGGGACTTGGTTGAAACACAGCAATTGTTCTCAGGCACTATTGTGTGGGGTTGAGGGTTGAAGGCAGAGATTGTGTTTTATGGAGAAGTGGATTCTATCAGCAGGAACATTCATCATCGCCACACTTATACGAAGGGCTGGGCTGAGAAGGGAATTTCAGATAAATGGATTCAGTGTAAATGGTGCAGTGAGGCTCAGCTCAACTGAAGCATGGCCCTGGGCCTGTGACTGCCTTGACTAGCTCCTAAACATGGTGTGTGTGTGCTAAGTCAAGGCCTGTGACAATATGCCATTTTGGGAATGTGGTTCTCTACTAGGAGAATGGATACTTTCTCAGCTGTTTGCTTAAGCTTATCTATGGTCCAAGGCAGTTCCGTGAGTCTGGAAGACAGGCCTTGGGAGAAGTAGGATTCTGGTTTCTGGGTAGGTTAGTTACTAGGTCATATGTTTCTAAGTTTGAAGTGTGTGATGATTTTCAGTGGAAGTAATGTGTGTGTGTGTGTGTGTGTGTGTGTGTGTGTTTGTGTGTAAGAGAGAGGGGGGAGACAGACAGTCAGAGAGAGGAAGTACTCTATACTTTGATCATATTGCCCCTTATTTTTTCTTGACCCTCTTTGGCTAAATACATTGTTCTTTTCAAGCCCTCATCCACCACTTTCATGTTTGTTTTTTGTGTGTGAGACACACTGCATTTAGTGTTGCTTTATTGAGCATTGGTAGGGTTACTTCCTTTAGAAAGGGCTACTTTCCAGTGGCTATACAACTTCTCCCCCAACAACCATTAAACCTCATGAGTCCCTCCCAACTCCTGATGGGATGTCGATGGGCCCAGTCTTAGTTTATGAATGCAGTAGCCACGCCATATTCAGAGAATGTGCTTTATATCCCCTTTCCCTATCTTCCTGCTTTTTTGTTCACCCTTTCTCTTCTTCTTTTCTGTTTTCTGAGCTCGGAAAGAGTGATATAAGTGTGCCACTTAGGGATGGGCATTTTGTGATCAGTTATTCCCAGCACTTTGAATGAGTCTGTAATTATTGTTCTCTGAAAATGGAAGCTTTCTGGCCCAGACTGAGAGTAGCCATGAGTCTCTGACTAGGTTTATAGGAATGAATTCCCTCCTTTTGAGCAAATCCAACCAGAAGGTGATTGGTTATCTCTATAACCATCATGCCACTATATCACCAGTTGGTGCATCTTCTTTGGTAGGAAGTTACTTTAGAATGAAGGATTCATAGATAGGTAAGACTGTTGATGATTTTTCTCTACCAGCAGACTGTGTAGTATCTTCTGGCAGTATGAAAGCTAGCCATCAGAGAGGAATTTTTCAGGCCAGTTCCTATTTGATTTCAACCAAAATATGTGGTGTCTTCAGCACAGTCTTATCACTTGCCTTTGGAAAGCAATTGTGGAAATAGCAGTAGTTTGTTTTGCTTTGGTCAGGCTTCCTGACCAAAACCTTGCAGACAGGTACCCTACATTGGCACTAGGATTTTCATTTAATGGCTTACAGCTTCTTGGAGCAGCTATCTACACCCTTGCAGGGTACATTTCTTCAAAGTCATTTTAAAAATTGCATTTAAATTAGCTTAAAAAATAGATTTTCTGTATGGCTTTTAAATACATCTTTAGTTTGGGCTTAGTCTCCCTACATTCCTTTCTCCCCCGCCCCACCTTGCCCTTGCGTAAATCTTTACAACCTTCATATAACACCTCTATTTTCATACTCAATATTCTTTTTAACAGTCATTATTTTCAAGGAGGGAGGGGGTTTTACTATTTTGTAAAGGTTTTAAGTTCTTTTGACAGCAAAGCCATTTTTGGAGACATCTATATTATAAAAGATTTCTAAATGGGTTATTTGAGGCTCATTCTCGAATATATGACTATGGATTGGTAACTTACAGAACTTTTGGCATTGATGAAAAGAGGCACATTATGTTTTCTTCCCCATTAGAGATGCTCATGAACCTTTATAAGTCACCAATGATTGACATCACTACTGCCATAAGAAAAAAAAAATCCACCCACCACAATAGATAAGTTCACACTTACGGTCTGGCTAATTTTCTTGTCTTTCTCTCTTTTATAGACAAAATTCTGACCACTGTAGAAAAAAAGGTCACGATACATGATCCAGAGGGGAACGCCAGAGACGAAATAGTGCAAAACAGATGGAAACAACAAAAGCATTGCTGAGACTTCAAAATGGAACGTGGCTTCTGTCATCTTTGGCATGGCTGAAATGTAGCAGGGGATGATCTGTTGTATAAAGTGTATTTTGGGGGAGATGGTGACTTCTCCCTTTTTTCCCTGTGGATCAATGATATTGTGTTTAAATGAAAATAGCTCTCAGTGTCGGCCATCTCCGCAGTAAGCACACTAACAGAGCTGGGTTCCTCGAGGGAGGGAAGCAGTTTCTGGTGCTTTCCACAAGTCCACATCCATGTGAGGGGGAAAATCCTAACGCACAACTCCCATGCTTCCAGTCTAGGCTTCGTGGTAACTCTTCAGGAGTCGTTCACGAGACAGAGTGCAATTCTGTGGTGTGACAGAAGGGTGTCTTTGCAAGCAAACTGCAGTAAGCATAGTGTTGAATGTGTTTGCATGTCCATGTTAGAAAACAGAAACCTGTCATCAGCTAATGCAAGCGATTCCCCAGAGCAGTGTCTGTCCAAAGCTTTTGTCAAATACTTTGGCTTTTCTGCAGGGTCCCAGTGACTTCCCACCAGTGTCTGTCCACTGTTAAATCCCATATCATTGTGGTGTAACTCAGGAACAGATCTCAGGATGGAGAGAGGCAGAAAACCTGAAGAAAGCTTTCTCTTGCACTCACACTCCTGAAGGCTCCCGACAGAGGACGGTAGCTGGAGAAGAGTGTCACCTAACTGCATTGTATATTAACATGATTCTCGGCATGTTGTTTACTCTCATCTTCTACAAGGGTGCAAGGAGCCCACAGGGCCAGTCTATAATTGTGTGTTCTGAGGGAGGAGTGTGGCAGTAGAATATCCATGAACGGTTGTGGTGCTTCTGGAGACAGTGTAAACATGTTCATCCAACTGGACTGTGTGAATTGGAGGTCACCTGGACCCCTGTTGTGAATACTCTAGAACACCATTCTGTTTCATGTAGAGAATTTGTCTCTGTGTTCTCTGTATCTTAAATCAATTGTGTGCCTGATGAATTCTGTCCTCTTACTCCCTGCCCTCAATAAAAATGGATAACATTAGGACAGGTAAGGAGACAGAACAGTTCTTGTGTGAATGGTACCCTTTAAATGGTACTGTGTTGTAGTGTGGGTGAAGATGATGGAAGAGTATAGATCAGAGAGCATCCATGTCTACAAGGGGGAAATGAATGCAAACCTTTATTTGATAAACGAACTGAAAAAGATTATTATTTTCCTACAATTCAGGAGACTGTCCTCTCACAGGATAAAATGAGTTCCAACATAGATTATGGACTTCTTCCAGCTGTCACTGACATTGTTTAGTATGAGACACAGGGAAGGACCCCTTTCCTGTGAAGGGAAAATAGGCACTGTCCTTTCAGACAAAGTGTGTACAAATTCCTGAGCCGCAGATTTGCTAGAGTGATCGTATATACTTATATTCATAATTTAAATAACAACTATGTCAGATACATGTTGTTAAATTTGAAAATGTTTTATTACATTACATCAAATAAAGGTTATTTGTAGCTGTAATAAAGAAACACAAGTAATTGTTTTTAATAAAAGGTCTGATGTCATACATGTTACTCTACAAAGGATGGTAGAGGACATAGTCTGTACTCGCGCTTGCTAAAACCCTAACAGGTAGCTGGAGTGGTGGTGCACACCTGTTATCCTAACACACAGGAAGCAGAGGCAGAACTGTCTGAAGACAGTCTGAGTTTACATCTAGAGACACTATCTGACAATAACAACAACAACAACAACAAAACCTAATAGTTAATTGACAGCTTTGTACTAAATTACCTTCCAGTGTAGAAATTTATCCATTTAGTAGCTTTTAAACTTCAAATCAAAGAGGTTTTATTCTTGATTTGGTAAATACTGGGCTCTTGCTACAGTCAGGACTGGCAGTGCTGAGAAGACAAAGATGAAGACGGCACAGTCCTTACTTTGAAGAAATTTCTCATCAGCATCCTATCAGCCTTGTATCAGGTCATCAGTGCAGAACACAGCACTGTAATAGGTTTCCAAGAGGGATGGTTTCCTTTCATGCAGGACCTTGTGACTACTTAGTGGGATTAATTTAGACTTTGTATTTAACTTTCTTATTACCACTGCCTTCACTCTTCAAACCTGCCTGATCTTAACACCTGAGTGTTGAACTCTGTCGCATTGCTGCTGCAGGGGTTGGGGCTGGATCCCATCTGTGCATTGCACATTAGATGCATGGTAGGCAAGTGGAAGGAACATGTAGCAATTGAAAAGGAGAACATGTCTAATAATTAATATTTCCTGTATGATGTAACTTATCTTTTGTTTTTACTAAGAACTGAGAGAAATCATGGATGTAAACATTTTCCACATAGTTTATGGCTATTACGGCAAGAATGAGTGTGAGGATTAATCTCTTTTCTCACTTTGGGGGATCAGCTGTCATTTTCTGGCAAGGCTGAGCATCGGGAAGCCATGCTTGGGAAGTGAAATACTTGTAAGAGACATTGAGTCACGGTTGCCTCTGTGTTTTGTTTTATTCAGTAAATATCAAACCTGGTACTTAGGTCCTCCTGGGCTTATTGGAAGCTGGCTCAGACATAAGTGGTGGATTAAACACTTACATGGTGTCTTGTCCATGAGATGCCTGTGTATGTATTTGATAATCATATTTTCATACAGTTTCATTAGTCTGTGGTCATGAGTTCACCAATCTGAGTTAGGAATTTGTATCATTTTTTTCCAGATATTTTGTGCAAATATAATCATTGTTTGAATCTCCTCCTGGAGATAGAAGAAATTTTCCTTTCAGCATTTTAATTATTAATCAAGTTCTCAATGGAATGGATGGAAATGTTTGCAAGTCTTGAATTATTTTAAAAAGCTGATGATTTTTCCATCTCAGGAACTTTATTTATGCATGTTCTCCCCCTCTGCCCAGGACATTCTTCTTACTTTCCATTGTTCATTTGTCATGTGTCTTCATCAACCATGTGTGGTCTGAATGAAAACGGCCCCCATAAGCTCCTAGGGTGTGGCACTATTAGGAGGTGTGTCCTTGTTGGAGGAAGTGTGGTCTTGTTGGAGGTAGTGTGCCACTGAGGTTTCAAATGCTCAAAACAGGCTCAGTGTCTCTCTGCCTATGCTGGCTGCTCCTGCCTCCTAGGTCCTTCTCCAGGACCCTCTCTGCCTGTGTGCTGCAGTGTTCCCCACCGTGATGATAATGTACTAAACATCTGAACTGTAAGTCAGTCTCAATGAAATGTTTTTCTTTATGAGTTGCTGTGGTCACGGCGTCTTTGCACAGCAACAGAACACTGACTAAGACAACCAATATGCCCCCTTTATTGAGCAACATGGTGGGAACATATATGTGGTAGGCACGTAATGTATGTTTCTTACTGGGAAGGGAGAAGAGAAGGAGGGGGGAGGAAGAGGGAAAGAAAGATGGGGAAGACTAGAGTTGATTTGACACTTTTAAATATTTTTAAACCATTTATTTATTCATTTTTCTTATTTTACGTATAGATTCCAGCATCCTCTCCCTCCTTCCCTCCCTCCCTCTCTTCAACCCTTCCATACCCCCTTCACCCTCCCATCCCATCTCCCCACTCCACATGTAGGGCGATGCCTTAATATTTTTATAAGAAGAAGTGATGATATTTTCAGTGCTGTGGCCTTTCCACCCACTGAGGAGCAGGGAAGGAGATGCTGTCAAGTCTCCTGTGTGCATCTCAGGGCAGGCCTCCACTGCCCAGTACCCCTTGTTTTTCATGACTTACTCATGTCAAGAGAGTGACCTTTTCTCAATTTTCTGCACTGGTGGAGCAGAGCTGTGTATGTGCTATGGCATATGTTGAAGCTTGTTTATCTACAGCTAGCCAGATGGTCTTTAACAGTATACATAGAAGCCATTTGAAAACTTCCAGTGGGTCAGCACATTTTGAAAACACCCCAGCAATGCATATCATGATGTTGTTACTTTCTTCAAGCTTAAAGTGACAAATTCCCTGTTCAATATTATGTGTAAATATTCAGCCTTTGAGAGCCAGCTCAGGGTGTCTAGTTCCCACAGACTGGAACTTATTTAACTGGTGGCTCTTTAAATTGAAATTGTCTGTGTGTTAAAGAGAAAAGAGTTTGCTTGTTTGCTTGTTCCTTTCCTTATTTTTTTCACTTTTTCTTTCTTGTGGTACTAGAAAAGCATGGTACTTTCACTGAACATCCATCCCTTAAAACAATTTCTAGGGCTTGCAAGATAGCTCAGTGTCTGAAAGAGCTCACTGCTCTTGGGGAGGACCCAGGTTCTGTTCCCATAACACTCACGACAGCTTGTAGAACATTTTAAAACTATCGTTCTAGGGGATTTGTTGCCCTCTTCTAGTTCTTAGGGAACTGCATGAATATGGTGTACATACATACAGACAGACAAGAACACACACACACAAACACACACACACACAAAATAAAAATAATGAAATCTTTAAAAAGAATCAATTCACAAATAGCATGTGGAAACTTGGATAAAGTACCAGTAGGGTTACAATTTTTAAAATAGGCTGTGTAGCATCAGCTAACAGATTGTTGTGATCATCTATAAAAATATAAATGTAATGTGTGGTATATCTGGTGGAAACTGGAAGGAGCTAGAGTTTGGCAGGTGTCAGAAGTGGGTCTGGAAGTCAAAGTTATGCTATAAAAGGCATCAAACCTGCACTATGGAGGGAAATAGCAGGTGGTAAGGGAATATCTTCGGTGTATATTGTGGAATACTTTTGGTGCACAATTATCCTTCTTAATCATATCTTTATTAGGCTATTATTAAAATATTCTTTATTCCACAAACCCACACGGTTTCACAGTAGGAGAGGAAATGAGCTATAGATCTGTGTGGTTAGGATTATCCACCAAGGTTAGTAATACACCTGTAGGAAAATTAGATATTACTAGAGCCACAGAGAGTCACGTAGCTGAAGACTCTGCTGATTGGTCTGATTCTACCAGCAATCTGTTGTAGGGGAAAGATTGCTCTTCAGGAGCCATGCTTTGTCTGAATTTGTTTAAAGGAGAATCACATATACCATTACTTTGACAAACTGTCTTTCATGAAGTATTATGTAGTTTTTGAGTTGAAGAATAAAACTGAATTCTAAGAAAATTGAACTAAAAAGTACAATATAAGCATATGATTTTAAAAATTAGTTTCAATGGACAAAAACACATTTCAGAAGATTTGATCAGAACAAACATTTTATATAGGGAAAGAAAAGAATCACAAAAATTGACCATAATGTTTTCACTGAAAGTGAGCAGTGATTGGATTGGAACAGCTGAGCAGGTTCCCCTGTGTAGAAATTACTGCAGTGTAGTCATAGCTTGCACAGAACACTAAGTTTGCAAAGCATTCTGGGATGAGACCATCCTAACAGGAAAGGTCCTCAGCAGTATGGGCAGAGAAACTGCATAATCCAACCATGTTGGAAACATCATTAAGTCAGCCTGTCAACAACTGTAATCTCCCTGAGTTGTTGTTAATATTATTTCAGTTTCATTTTTATTTTTTTGCTCACCCACAGTTAAGTTGAATCCACAATGCTGTCTGGAAAGCACTGAAAAGTATTTAATTTTAAGAATGAATACATTATCTAAATTACTCCCAAAGCGAAGACAGAGTACATTTTGTGTATCACCAGGAGATTTTGATGTTACAAGGTCATATTATTAGAAAGGTATCTCCAGTGTGGGCTGATAACTCTTATGTGGCCAGCAAATGTGGGATGTGCTGTGTTTTGGGTCAGAAAGGTGAATAACAAGTGATTTGACATTAGAGAAGGGAATCACATAGGGAATGGAAGCTTTAGTTAACGTGATGGGCTATATTTGAATGTTAGGGCAACAATTTCCTTAAACAAATTCACAACAGGAAGAGATGGCAAATTCCCACATTATTGAGATTGCATGCATCAGATACTTAATATTGGTATTAGTTATGGAGTTAGTTAAAAGATGAATGCATTACATCTCTGTTTCCATAGCAAAGCAACTGACCAATGCCTGTCACTGAAATGATTAGTTCCTTGTGAAATACATGATGAATATTAGCCATGGAATGTGTAATGATGACATTGTGTAAGGTGTGTACTTTCAGTTTTATGTATATTGTATATTCTCTGACAATGATTAATAGCAGCTTTGGGTTAAGTGTCTATTGCTGATCAGTTATTATAATAATCCTCAAAAGAGTTCTAAGAAGTTATTGTTGTCTGTGTATTAGGGATGAGGGAACTAAGACCAAGGGAATGCAAGGTCACTAGCTTGTATTAGGAACACTGATCTCTCAACTGGCAGATTCTTTTCATTTTATCTTCTTTCTCATGTCACAAAGTGCTTTTGGTTACCAACTGTTTGCTAGACTTCCATTGTTGTGATAAATATCTGAGAGAAACAACTCAATAGGAGGAAAAATGTATTTGCCTCAAGGTTGCACAGACCGTGGTATATTTGTGGCCTACTTGTGACACAATTTAAAGCCCACGGTGATGCTAAGCATGGTAAAAAGAACCTAAGAAGGAATAAATGCTTTCCTTATGGCTACCAGTTGGAAGAGCACAAGTCAGAGAGAGATAGAGACAGAAAGAGAGAGGCAGAGACAGACAGAAAGACAGCCAATGTCTGTGTAATTAATTACCAGCCATCGTCCTTATTCCCTTTTTTTCCATCTTAACCTCTAGCCTATTGGATATTTTACCTAGTGGTAAAATCTACATTCATGGCAGCTATTCCTGAAAATTTATCTCTGCTTTATTGGTCACTATTGGAAGGTCTTGATGGCTGCTTAGAGGTTGCTGTCTATCATGGCCTGGAAGCTTTTTCCAAAAGCTTGAAGACATGGAGGCTCCCTCCTTTTCCAGTGAAACTTCCTGCACGCTACCTGCTCTTATCTGGAGAATGTCCCTGGGCCTGGAGGACTGACCTTATCTGAAGCTGTCTCTAAGCCAGATGTCTGATTTATCTTTAGCTTGACCCTTTGCAGAGATTCCTGTTAGAAGCCTCCCTTACTGCACACATGATAACTAAGACTTGTGCTAGGAGCCGTATGATAGGATCGTGCCACTTAATGCAAATTAGGGTTTGTTTCCAGGTTCACCAATTCTATATATTCTTCATACTCTGGAATAAAGCTGAGCTGACTCATTGAAGTCTACCTCCCAGAGGACTGTTCCATCGTATCCAAAGCCACTGAATCCTGCTTCCCACTTTTGCTCCCTTCATCCCCGTGGGCCAGTGCAACCAATGATTCCAAAGAAGAAGCAGAGTCACAGATCTAGGTTTCTTTTAATCCAACCAGATGAATAGTCACACTGATTTTGTGAGTGTGAAAATTTGCAGGTGAACTCTGACAGAATTTTCTTTTGAGCCTCCAAAAACCTATCCCCATGTGAAGCGCTTCTGTACTCCTTAGTTCAGTTTTAAATCATTGCTCACTCTAAAGGAGCAAAGATTATCATTGTTGCTTCTTCATCCCAGTCTTCGATATCTGTTTTCAGGCATCTGGTGCCCCAATATTATCTCTTAGTTAAATTTCTATTGCAGCCTGTGTGATACTTAATTTGAAGTGTCAGTCTAGACAGTCTGGACATAGAGTATCCTGATGTTTGGCTGAACATTGTTTTGGAGTGTATTTGTGTGGGTCTTTTTAAGGCTAGTATGTGAGTGGTACACTATATGAGTGTGTAGCTGGAGTTTCTTTTCAGCCTGGTTCTGCAGTCATTTATCCCCAAATAAACACATAAAGACTTTTATTAACTAGAAACTGTTGACCCATGGCGCAGGCTTCTTATTGGCTAGCTCTTTCTTAATTGTTAGCCTATTTCTATTAACCTAAGGATTTCTATGTTGTCTTATCTTACTGGAGAAGGGTTCAGACCTGTTACTTCTTCCTCTGCTACAGGGCATCTCCTTTCTGCCTTCCTCTCCCCAGCCTTATCCTGGCCTTGTAGCCTCACCTGTGCTTTCTGCCTGGCTATTGGATAGTCAGTGTTTATTTTTTTTAATCATCAACCAATAAGAGAAACATATATACAGAAGGACATCCTCCATCAGAAGTGGGCTTCAGCCAAGTCACTGAAGGAACTAACTAACCAAAGAAGGAAAGAAAAAGGAATTTACCGTCTTCCTGACTTTGTAAACTAGGATATTCTTTATCTCTGCTACAGACCTTTAGATTCCTATTGAACTATAACACTTACTTGCCTGGCTCTGCATGTTGCAGACAGATTACTGGACTTCCCAATCTCTGTATCACATGGGTAAATTCTTCATATTAAATCTCTCAACTAACTTTCCTCTTGCTTCCCATTCTTCTCCATAGATCTGCTGCCCTGTTGGCTCTGTTCCTTTGAAGAACCTTAAATACAGCTGCTAAAATGTGTTAACTTTTGTAACACAAATAAATAAAAGACCCAGAGACAGATATTGGTGTTCAAGCTGAAGATCAGGGAAGCAAAGCAGGCGGCCACTAGCTTTCACCTCAAGCTCAGGCTGAAAGGGCTGATCTACCCATGAGCTCTTCAGTAAATCCCAAACTCCTGCCTCTGTTGGCTGGAGAATGAATGCCTCCTACTGAATACTTGTCCCTGTCTTTTATACCCATCTAGTGCTGGGTTTAAAGGTGTGAGCTATAATTCTCTTTTAGACTGATTCATTCTTGTATAGCTCTGGGTGGCCCCGGACTCACAGAGATCTGTATATCTCTTAATCCTGAGTCCTAGGATTAAAGGCGTGTACCACCACCTCTGTGCTTCTGGCTGCTGGGATTAAAGATGTGTATCACCACTGCCTGATATCTATAGCTTGAGGCTGACTTTGCTTTTCTGAACCTTCAGTCAAGCTTTAATAAATCATAAATAATGTATCACTATAAACTTTCTCTATTCTCCTCATCAAAACTGACCTGTCCTGTGCCCCCTTTTTTCACTTTTAGGCAATCCCTTCTTCTTACAAAGCACATAGTTATAGTGTGCTAAAACCATTTCCAAGATCAATACTGGAAACTGAAAACCTTTGATGGAAGTTTCTGATAGCATGACAGCAGGCTGTTGACTCGGGATCTGTAAACCTTACAGTTGTTTACCCACAGATTGGCCAGCTCAGAGTGTATTCTCATCCAAACCATCCACATGATTACAGCCAGGTCCCTTTTCTGGTATTATTAGTGCAGAGAACTGAGGGAACTCCCCAGCTTATTAGAACAAAAATGAATGAGAATAATTAGGTAATGGCGGAGATTTGTCAGGGCGATTTGGCCAGCTGCCCTTGGCTCCTGATCTTTTTGGAGTTCAGTGAGTCTGTGAGGCAGCTTGGGCTGTGCTGCTGGCCCAAGACAGCAGTTCTAGTGAGGAAAGCTCAAAGCCATCTCACTATTCCATCAGCTTCCTCGTGAATGGTTTTGTTTGAAATGTTTGACTGCATTTTGGAATTTGAGGTAAAATTAACTCCTGAGACTATTTCTAGGTGTTAATCAGATATTCCTCTTCACACTGCTCACTCTCTTGGCTTCTAAAAATTAATTTGGGGCAAGCTTTTAAATATTGGCAAAAATAATAGATTTACTTAACTGAATCAGTTTAAGCAAAATTTGGCCTAATTCCCATTTATCCATTTGAATCATTTAAAGCACAGATTTTTTTTTTTTTTTTGGATGTAACCATTTAAAAAATGTGAGTTCTATTGGGGCCCTGAGTTTTAAGAAAAATTGCTAAATAGAAATAGAGATATGCTTTTATTTCTATTTCATCATGGGAAATTTATACGTAAATTATCTATTGTTGATGAAGATAAGTGGGGATAAACAGGTTTTCTTAAAGGAGATAACAACCAGAATTTTAGAATGGTGTTATTAGACAAAATTTAACTTTTGAAAAAAGTGAAGCAGAGCTTTTAAATTTGACATTTTGAAAAAATGGAAGAAGATATACTGTAATAAAACCCACTCATTTATTGTGGCATCATTTGGCTTCAATAATGTCTTTCTTTTTAATAAAAGAAGGCTGAAAATTGAGGACCTTTTTCTACTTTGTTAGAGATGAGTGCTTGGGAAAGTTGCCTCTTCCCTTTGAGCTTCAGTTGCTTCACTTGTAAGAGGGAGATAACACTGAGCGGCCCTCACAGTCCTCACAGGGATGCTGAGTGGATACAGGAGTACATGAGTGTACACGTTAAAATCTGAGTATAGAGCCTCATGCACTGACACTTGTATGCTCCCTGTGCACTTATTCTCCTCTTCAATCTCATTTTCCTTCTTTCTTTTCTTAGGAGCAGGTATGTTCCTGAACATTTTTTGTACTTTGCACTTAAAGGATTTTGCCATAAAATATTTGTGTCTTAAAAATTTACACAAGCATATTATATTGTGTGCATCCTTCTGCAACATGCTTTTTCCTTTCTTCTTTGTAATTTGATGTGTGTGGTGGGTATTTCACCTGAATGTATGTCTGGGCACCATATGTGTTCCAGGTACCTGTAAAGGCCAGAAATGGGTGTCAGATTACTGGAGTTACAGGTGGTTGTGAGTCACCATGAGGGTGCTGGGAATCAAATTCAAGTCCTCTGGAAGGGGAGCCAGAGCAGCATGATCGCATGATCTCCCTCTCTCTCTCTCTCTCTCTCTCTCTCTCTCTCTCTTAGGGTGTGTTAATTGTTTATATTGAGTTGCTTGAATTACTTATATTTTCCACAACAGGCCTTACCATGTTTCCTTTTTATTTTTATTTATTTCTTCTTCTTGCATACATTACATATCAACCACAGTTTCTTCTTCCTCCATTCATCACAGTCCCTTCTCCTTACTTCTTCTCTTCCTGAGATCCACTCTTCCTTCATTTCCCTTCAGAAAAGAGCAGGCCTCCCAGGGATATCAATCAAACACAGAACAGCAAATTATAGTAAGCCTAGGAACATACCCTTATATCATGGCTGATGAGGCAATTGAATAAGAGGAAAAGGATTCCAAGAGCAGGCAAAAGAGTCAGAGACAATCCCCACTCTCACTGTTAGGAGTTCAGTAAGAACACTAAGCTACATAACAATGTGTATTTGTAGAAGACCTAGTTCAGACACAAAAAAGGTTTGTGTTTGCTGCTTCAGTATCTGTGAGCCACTATGAGCCCTGCTTAATTGAGTCTCTGTGCCATGTTCTTGTAGTGTCCTTGACCCCTCTGGCTTCTATAATCTCTCCTTGTCTTCTTCCATGAGATTCCTGAGCTGTGCCTAATGTATTACTCTGGATCTCTGCCCACATCAGTTTCTGGATGAAGCCTCTCTGATGAGGATTAGGTTAGGCTCCTGTCTATGAGCATAGCAGAATATCATTAGAAATCACTCAGTTGAATTTTTTTGGTAGTTGTGTTTGGTTCTATCCTGGGCCTCTGGACTGTCCAGCCTTTTGTTTCTGGCCACCTAGGCAGTGCCATGTGTGGGTTCCCTCTAGGTTCCCTCTAGGTGGACCAGTCATTGGTTGGCCATTCCCATGGTTACCCCAGCACATCTTGTAGGCTGAGCCATCTCATTAGCCCAAATATGCTTTTATTTCATAGCTTGGTTTCTGAGATCTCTTTATATTGGGAGAGAGAGGTTATGTTCATCCATTTTAATCCCACTATAATATTTGCATAATTGAATACATTGCAATTTTGCCTTTGCTCTCATGGATATTTCATTTACTGCCATTTTTTTTGTAACCTAAAGAATACTGTTGTAAGCATTTATGGATATCCCTCTTTATGTATATTAATATAAGTGAGAGTTACTTCCATAAAGGACTTGACAATGATTTTTCATATCTCCCTCATATCACTCATCCTATGACGTGGCTGCCCCAAAGGCTGAAGAAATCAACATACTCACCCACTTTGTGAAGACCTGCTGGGAAGGTCTCTGATCTTCAAATTAGAGTACATGCAATTAACTCCCCCTGCATTATTTACATAAACATGCACTCATGAACACTTACCTACTACGCATGTGCACATACACACCCAAACATGAAGAGTTTGAATGTGGAAGATTTAAAGTAATCAAAACAGCTTCCAAATTCTAAGACTGATTTCCTGAGAATCACATGTATCTTCAATGTAGAATATGGTAGAAAAGACCAATTATTAGACATTGATTTATTGGCTTATTTAATGATTTACTTAAAGCACTGCTTGTACTGCTCATTGCCAAGCATGACTTCATTTTGCTACCTGGTACAGAATGACCTGGAGAAATTGCTAAAACAATAGGTCGTTGCCCTTAGCAACCTGACCACAAAAGCTTACACCTGTCAACTGTCATATCATATGCCTTTGAAAAGCAAAACCCTAACAGCCACATAAGCTTTTGGGAAGTTCTATTTGCATGTCTTCTCACTCCATCCTGTGGTTTTAGACTATAAAATGATGATGAAAACTGGATAAGAGACAAAAGCCTTTCAGTAGCTATCCAGGCTTCAGTTCACTGATGGCATCTCTCCTCTCTTCCACTCTCATTAGTGTTGGAGTGTTTAGTTCAGAGAGATTCCTACACTACCTCTCCACTTCCTCACCATCTTCTATACTGATAGTTAAACAGTATTTGTTACTAGGCAAAATTGTTCAGTGTTGTGTTTCCAGAACTTGAAGGGATACATTTGGGGTATTTCAAATTTGAGGCCAGCTGGGCTACATACCAAGGCTTCATTTCAAAAACAAAAATAAGTAACACAAATGTATTGTGTTTTTAGTGAAAATTGAATTTAGTTTTTACTCTCTGTCCCCAGTATGTGTGTGTGCACACATGTGTACACACTCTCACACACACACACACGCACACACACACACACACACAGACACATACACACACAGACACATACACACACAGAGTCATTAAGTCTGTTGATCCTAATGGAATTAGAAGTGGCACGTTGACCCATGAATGATTTAAATTCAAATATTTTGTAGATTGAAGTAGTTTTGTTTAGTAATTTCACCTATTTTGTCTCCCATTTGCCAAAGAATACAACCCCCTTGAGAACTGTGAGAGAGAAGCATCTAAGAAATATGAAGGGGCTTCAGAGTGCACTGATATCATATTCCATCCAAGCAAGAAACTCATGACGGTCTGGGTCTTTGCTCATCAAAGAATAGTGAAGGTTTGTAAGAAAGCATGATGGAAAATGCCACTTTAGAACCAACATATTACATGGTAAAATAGAAGCCTACTCTTATTCACTGGGTTCTTGTCTTGCCTTTCTTGTGTTATTTTCAGGTTTAAATAGTGAAACAAAAGGAGATGTCCACACACACACACACACACACACACACACACACACACACACACATATATATATTTCCTACAGATCAACATTAAGCCATTCAGTAAAAGAAATATATACTGAAAATAAGCTTATGTTTTATATTTTCTTGAATATTTATTCAGGTTTGTAGAGGAAACATTTATGTTATATTGAGAAAAGATTATTGAATATTATAAATTCATATATATATATATATATATTATTTGGACTCAGGTGTGTTTGTGGTTATTCACTAACCCTTTTTGTGTTCCTTTGTTTATGATCACCATTTACCTGTTTTATTTATACAAACAGGTGTGAATGATAGATTTTGCTACTTAAAAATACCCTATGGGTACTACCATATAGGTAAGGCTTGCATACTAGCTACGTTCCCTTTATCTGCTGTTAATTTGCAGTGAACTCTGTTTCATTTCAGAAATAAACAATAATTATCACTGAGTCTATAAACTGAATGAAAACACCAGCTGGCTATTATTTTTACTAAAAAATTAATTTCTGATAAAATTATATATTTAATAATTACTCATTACAGTTTGTAATGCATTCAGCTTTAATAAATAGTAATTTAGGAGTAATTAATATTACAGGATTGGTGAAATTTTATTTGTTGCTTAAAAATTAATTATAACATTTTCAATAGGAAAATTAATCTTAATTTTAGTTACAAGAAAACAAAATTTTATAAATTTTAGTACATGCATATTTTTATAACAGAAATGTAATAGAGTAATAATAAAAGACATTCAAATATAAATGCATAAAGTGGAACACTGAAGAGATGGTTGTGTGTTTTTAAAAAATAAGTGGTAAATAGCCCTGAAACATGTATAAGTAACTTGATATGGACTGAGCAGGTACCATTTAGAAATACAGACTTTGTGTGTGTGTGTGTATGTGTGTGTGTGTGTGTGTGTGTGAATGTTGAGAGAATAAGGCCTATTCTCTCATCATTGCCTCCTGAACAAGGCACTATGGTGTGGATTTGCATGGCGCTTGCATTGTGCTAGCTATAACAAGTGATCTAGACTTTATTTAAAGTGTGTGGGAAGCTGTGTCCAGGCTATATGCAAACACTAGGCCATTGAGACAGAAAACTTGAGTATTTGCAGATTTTGATATCCCTATGTGTTCCTGGAAGCAGTCCTCTAAGAATACTGAGACTCGATTGTTCTTATAACAATTCAAAATTATATGTTTTCAAGTGTTTCCATTTATAACTTGCTTAAAATATTATAAGTAGCTTCTTAGTTCTCCAAATTATTTTATGGACAAGATGTGCAAGAAAACTTAGATGCCTAACAGTTTCATAGCATGCCGAAATGGATGGAGATGGATGTCCTTAAGTAGACTTTGCCAATTCTAAGTGACTCTTCAACAGTGTATAAGCGTGTTCTCTTATTTTTCTCAAATACTTTCTACTGTCAGCTTTTATGATTTTGCTCTTCTGAAGAGTTGAAGCTTATACTTCCCTGGTGGCTGTGGAGGTTGAATGCTTTGTGCATTTGCTATCCACTTTTATTTGTTCTTCTGAAAATTGTCTGCTCACTGTTTTGTGAAGGTTTCTGTTGATCAACAATGATGTGTGTTTGTACTGTAGGACCTTAATTTTTAGACCATGTTCATACTTGCAGCTTCTTTGGGAACTATTTTTCATTTCCTTTGCTGTTTCTTCTAATTCTCAGTCTAGTTCTCAACTGAAGTAATTTTCTTTGACTAAGTCTTCCTATACACGGTTGATTGCCATGGCTAACTGCTGACTTTCTCTGTAAGGCATGGGATCATCCAGAGACTTCTGACTACAGGAATGAGAACTACATATATCTACATGACAAGATATGAGCAAGTCAACACCAAAAAATAAAAACGTAAAATAAAATCAGCTTACTACCTCTTAAGAACCTGGGGTTATATTGATTATTCAATTATATTTACTTCTTTTAAGTCTGAAGTCCTTTAGAAAGATACCCTCTTGAAGAATTACTCAAGATTTCTGAGTGACTTGACCAGGGAGATGATCGTTTTGAGGAAGGACTGGCTTGTAGAATGCATTGAACATTGTGTAACATAGCAGAAAACATCCCATTTTTTACTCCTGTCCTTTTCACTCTGATCATTCAGTCTCCCTTTCTGGTCCCTGGATCTCAAACTAGATACAAATATTCCAGTTGCTTTCAGAGATAAGAGGATTTCTGTTCTGTGACGGACTGATTTGTTTTAAATCATGAGAATGTCAAAGGTCTTTGTATGAGTTACCATTCTCAATGTTGTGAATATACTTGATAAGAGACAAATTAGAAGAGAATTTTCCTTTTGGCTGACAATTTGAGAAGGTATAGTCCATCCTGGCAGAAAAGGTGTGGCCATAGGAGCATGAAATGTTTGATCTCATTGTGTACCCTGAAAGCAGAGAAATAGATGCTTGTATTCAGCTTGCCTTTTCTTCCATATTGAGTCTAGCACCACATCCCATGAGATGATGATGATGACAGCACATTCAGAGTGGGCTTCCCCCCCCCCCACTGAAACCTTTATGGGAACTCTCATAGAAATACATATATAAAGGTGAGTTACTATGTGATTCTAAATCCAACCAAATTGAGTATTTAGATGAATCATCACAATCCCCCAGGTAAAAACTTCCCATTTCCAAACCGTTCTCTCCTCCCAGTGAAGTCCTAACAGAAGGCTGTAAATCAGAGACCTTCTGAAGAAAGGGTGGTGTTGTTTGCTTTACACATCCCACTCCAGTTATTTTTCTGGTTGGAAAAGTGGAGTGTGGATGAGGGTTAGAGAAAAAGGAGAAAGATAAGAGGGAAAGGACAAGGGCATGCTTCACTTAGCTGGTGTCATTCATGTTTCTCTTTTGCCGTTGTGTGCTAGCTTCTCCATCTCTGAATCTTGACAGTGGCAGTGAAACTCATACTTGTGTTGCACTGGCGTAAAACAGCCTATTGTCAAGCACACTGTCTGTATGTTGTCATCTTTTTTCACTCTTCTTGTATTGGGGTTTGTCAGATTAAGTGACGACACTTCACCAGAAAAAAATTGTGTAAAATAAACCACAAAAAGCACAATACAAAGGAAAACAGAATGCACAGGTAAGGAACATAAAGTATAGTAAGTCAAGCCACCACAGTGCCTCCAGAAGTTTCCAATTCCCAAATAGCTGAAAGCAAAATGATTGAGATGCTGGAAAGGGATTTCTGAATCTTACTTCTAGCAAGGATTGGTGATCACACAGAGGCCTCAAGCAGTAGACAGAGGACTCAAGGACACACAGAAGACTCAAGCAGCAGATGAGTGAATTAAGACAATCTGCACAGCACCCAGATGAAAAAAATTAACAGAGTGGATGAAAAGGTAAATGACATAGAAGAGAAAATGAGAACTGTAGGAAAAATTCAGCAAATCAGTTGAAATTATGTACAAGGACAGAAAAGAAATGCAGAAGTAGATGGAGTAGATGGATATCTATATCTATATCTATATCTATATCTATATCTATATCTATATCTATATCTATATCTATATCTATATATATATCCATCAACCCACAGTGAATCGTTAATACATAAGAGGAAGATTGGTAGTGATGGAAGATGAGGCAGACATTTATTATATCAATAAAGAAAAGAAATTGAGAAGAACTTTGGGGATGCAACCAAGAGGGAAAATAAACCTCAGAATTCAGAGAGAAGAAGAAGGAACCAAGATAAGAGTTGAAGCCATAGAGAGTCTATTCAATGAAATTATAGCAGAAAATTCCCGAAAGTCAGATAAAGAATCAGACACCCAAGTGTAAGATATACTTTAGAAGCCTGGATAGTCGTGACTGGAGAACTTATAATGGTCAAATTGCCAAACATATAAAGCAAAGAAAGAGTTACAGAAGCTATAAGTTAAAAACTTCAGTTGGCCTACAAAAGGCAAACATCAGATTTCTCATCAGGAGAGCACAGAACAACAAAGTACAAATCTGTAAGTAAAAACCTGCCAGGCGAGATTGCTGTATCCATCATCGTTATCTGTAGCCATCACCGACGGAGAAATAAAGGCATTTCAGAACAAACACAGGCCAGCACATGACAATAAAGCCATGAGTGTAGAGATGTAAATGAACGCTGTAAACAGAGGAAGAAGAAAGGCACTCACAACTATGAGAGCGCAAGACAGAATCAATCATGAGGACTTGGAAAACAAAGAAGTAGTTAAGAATCCATCACTCAGAATATAGAAAATCATAAAACCTCTATGAGTAATAGGAAAAAAAAACCCAAACAACCCTCGACTAGCCAGAAAATAAAAAGCAATAAAATTACAGAATGCATAACTTCTCCAGATTATAACCTTAAATGTTAATAGACTCATCTCACCATTAATATGATGAGGGGTGTGTTGTCTCCATAGAATGAGGAGGAAAGTTTATCAAGCAAACAGTAACTGACAAAAGATAGCATAGCTGTTCTGATACTAGATCAGGTACACGGCAAATCAAAATTAGTCTGAAGAGATAAAGAAGGCCACTATGTATTAATAAAGAGGACAGTTATTTAATACTATATGGGCTCAAGAGGGCAGGATGATTACACAGAGAAACCCTGTCTCAAAAAAATAAACAAAAAATATATGATAATTGTCCATGTACTGAATCATGAGGGGTACCAATTTTATAAAACTAATAAATAATTACCACAAATTGTCAAACAGGTCTTGATGATAATGGTGACTTGGCTACACAATTCTCATCTTTACATAGTCCACCTAAACTGACAAACCCTGAACAATATTTTTCAGTTGTATCATAGATCAAGTGGGTTCCCTAGATATATCTTCAGAATATTCTAACCAACAGATATAAAATACATATTCTTCACAGAAGCCCTTGACATCAAATTAGACCGTATGTTATGTTACAACAAACATCTTCACAAAATAACTTCTTAATTTTATCAGATTATAGCAGCATAAAGAGACCCCCAAATTAAAGAAAAAGAAACAAATGCTTGCAAATGGAATTCAAGATTCATATATAATGAGTTCAGAATTGTACCATACAACCATGTTGGTTTCATTTTGGGGATGAAAGTGCTTTACCCTATGCAAATCAGAACATGAAACACAGCACCCAAGTACAATTAATACATCATGTGATTATCATGATGCAGAGAAGGCTTTGGCAAAGACAATTATCCTGTGGGAGTCCTCTTTCCCTTTCTGTCTATGGGCCATCGATTCAGAGGGGAAAAGGGCAGAAGGGGTGACAGAAAGCTTTGCACATAGCCATCAGTATAGATGGAGGGAGGTCTTTTGGAAACAGATTTTGGTGAATCAGCTCAATGTTATCTCAGAGCATAAGGAATATATAGGACTGGGGAACCTGGGTACAAATCCTAATTTACATCATGTGGTTAGCATGTGGCAGTAGGGTCCTATAGCAGACTCCTAGCACAAGTCTTCTTAGCAGGGATCTGTGCCAAGGGTCAAGCTAAAGGTGAATCAGACATCTGGTTTAGAGGTAGCTTTTATATCAGGTCAGTCCTTCAGGCCCAGGGATATTCTTCAGATAAGGGCAGGTAGAGAGCAGGGCACTTCGCTGGAGAGAGAGGGAGTTTCCATGTTGCCAAACTTAGAAAGAAAGCTACTAGGCTGTGGCTGACTTTGACCTGTAACCAGCCAGCAATGTATTCCAATAATAACCATTCATGATAAATTCCCTTAAGAAACTATGATTAGATGGAACATATCTCCACATAGTAAAGTCCGTAAAGGGTAAACCTATGGACAATTATATACCCTATGAGACAAACTTGAAGGCATGTCCTCTAAAATCAGGAAGGAGAAAAGGGTATCAATTCTCATTCTGATTACATTTAGTCTTACTTGGTGCAACCTCATCAGGGAAAAAATAAAGAATCAAATTGGAAAAAAATTTAAATATTCCTATTTTTCAGATGAAATTATTTTATACTTAAAAAAACTTCACCAGAAAAATCTTTATATATGATAAAACTTTCAGAAAAGTAGCAGGATAAAATGTCTGCACAAAAACCTGTATCTTTCTTGATTGTTGATAATGAATTTCCCTAGGGGGGAAAAAGAAAACAAATTCATTCACAATAGCTTCATAAAAAGCAAATACACGCTTCATCTAGGAGTTATCAAGGTGAAAGACAGCTGCTGTAAAGACTATTCCACTGGCGAGCCAACCAGGCTCCATGGTTGGTTAGTCTCAGAATCACACAGGCATCCCTAATTAAATTCTATGGGACACTAAACACCAAAACTAGTAATAGGAGAAAGGAATTTGTAGAGAGGATAAAAGAATGGTAGGGGTGGAAGGGAAATAGGGAAATAGGAGAAAGTGATCAGGAGAGAGAGAAGAATATGTAAAGTACATGTATAAAATTGTGAAAGAATTTTATTAATAAAATTTAAAATTTACTAATAAAATAGATAATATCAAAGAAAGAAATTAAAGCAGACAAATCAGATGATAGAATGACATTTCATGCTCATAGGGTAAAAGACTCAATACAGTAAAAATGGTAACATTCTCTCAAAATCTGAAAAGTTAAATGCAATGCCCATCAAAATTTCAGACATTTTTCACATAAGTAAATTATTTAAAATACACAAAACCATCGAATAGCTTCGAAGGAGAGAGAATAATTTTGGAGGCATTGCAATACCTGATATTAAATTATATTATGGAACCATATTAACAAAAATAGCATAACCTCAAGTGCTGTGAACTGTCATTCCATTGAGACAGTTACACATCTGTGTTTACTACAATAGCCATGATATAGAAACAGCCTAAAGTATCCATCAATATATGAATGAATAAGTAAAGTGTGGTGCACACAATGGCATTTTATACATCCATGAGGAATAAAATTGTGACATTTGCAGGAAAGTGTTGGTCATTATTAAGTCAAACAAATCAGTCTTAGAAATATTACATAGGTCTGTGTAGGCCATGGATGTAAAAGTTGGATGATATGGGAAGAGGAGATCTACAGTAGGAAGTAGGAAGAGGAGTAAGAGAGGGGAATGAAAAATACAGTACACAGAAGCAGAAGAGATACTGTTTGTATTAAAGAGACCAGAACATGGAGAGATAGCAGTGAGGAGGTCAGTACAGGGAAAATTCAAAGTGTGATGATGAATGTGTATGGAAATGGAAAAATGAAGTACATTCTATTTTGTAAGCTAAATTTAATAAAACACAAAAATTTAATGGAATTTTAATCTAGGCTATAAGGAAAGATATAAATATGATAAAGTTAAATGGCTAAAATAAAAAATATCCAAAGGCAGTTTGTGCTGGAGAGGATGTAGAGAAAGGGGTATACTCCTCCACTGCTGGTACAGCCACATTGGAAATCAGTATGGCAGTTCTTCAGGAAAATGGGAATCAATCTACCTCAAGATCCAGAAAGATGCACATTCATACAACAAGGGCATCTGTTCAATTATATCCATAGTAGCATTATTTGTAATAGCCAGAACCTGGAAGCAACCTAAATGCCCCTCAACTGAAGAAAGCATGGAGAAAATGTGGTACATTTATACAATGGAGCAGGGAAAAACAATGGAATCTTGAAATTCACAGGCAAATGGATGGAACTAGCAGCCACCATCCTGAGTGAGGTAACTCAGTCACAAAAAAGACAAACATATGTACTCACCCATATATGGCTTTTAGACATAGAACAAAGGACTACTAGCCTACATTCCATAACACCAGAAAAGCTAGGAAACAAGGAAGGCCCTAAGAGAGATATACATAGTCCCCTGGAGAAGGGGAAAGGGACAAGACCTCCCAAGACATTTGGAAGCATAGGGGTAGGGGAGAGGGAGTTAGGAGAAAGAGGAAGAGAGAGGTGGGCAAGAGGAAGCAGGAAGATTGAGTCAGGGAAAAATAGCAATACCATAATAGAGCCATAATGGGAGCCATTATAGGTTTTAAGAGAAATCTGGTACTAGAGAAATGACCAGAGATCTACAAGGATGACCCCCAACTAAGAATCAAAGCAATAGTGAAGAAGCTACTTAAATGCCCTTTGCCGATAATGAGATTGATGCCTACCTTAGATGCCATCCTAGAGCCTTCATGTAGTAATTGATTGAAGAAGAAGCCGACACCCACAGGTAGATACTGAGCCCAACTTCTGGAATTCAGTTATAGAGAGGGAGTAGTGATGAGCAAAGAGGGCAAGACCAGGCTGTAGAAACCCACAGAAACTGCTGACCTGAACAAGGGGGATCTCATGAACCCCGGTTTGATAGCTGAGAAACCAGCTTAGGACTGGCCCAGGTTCCCTGAACGTGGTGTTAGTTGGGAGAACTGGGAAGTCTATGGGGTCTCTCGTAATGGATCAGTATTTATCCCTAGTATATGAATGGACTTGGGGAGCTCATTCCACATAGAGGGGTACTCTCTCAGCCTAGACACATCGGGGAGGGCCTAGCCCCTGCTCCAGATGATATGATAAATTTTGAAGACTTGCCATTGAAGTCTGCTCACTGTGGAACAGAAAGGGGATGGGATGGGGATTGGTGGGGGGAACAGGGGAGGACTGGAGGATGGGGGAGCTGGGATTGGCATGTTAAACAAACTTGTTTCAAATTTAAATACAAAATTAAAAAACAAAACCAAAAAAACCCTGACATAAGATTATGAGATACAAATTCTCCAAAGATGCTGTTTGGTTTGTTTTCTGTTGGCCATCTACTACTGGGTATGTAAGCTACCCCTAAGAATAGATTATTTCTCCAGATTTTTCATTTGCAAGTGGTTATCATTTAGAAATAGCTTCTGGGTTAGGATGGGGACACATGTCCACTTCTCCCTTCACGTCTAGGATCCCACTAGTGCAGACCCATGCAGGCCCTGTGCACGATGCCTCAGTCTCTGTAAATCACTATGTGTGTCAATCCTGTTGATTTAGAGGTGTACTTTACCTTTTTGAACCAAAAACTCTAGGGTATGGGGTGACACCTCTAGGAAGATAGCAGCTTGACTTCTCCATGTTCAGTGAGTTGTGTTGGTGTTGTCTTCAGCAATGGGGGTCTTACTGTATGTTTGTGAAGGGTCACCCATATTGTTGCCAATAGTATGGGTTGTTTGAGGGTTACAATGGAATCCCTTTGGCCAACAACTCATATGGTGTAACCCAGTCTGGAAACTTCATTTGATGACAAGAGATGTCCAGTTGTGGCTGTATATCATTATGTGGTGATTCTATTTTGACTTTCTTTATATGTATATATTTTAGGAAATTTTCACTTGTGTTGGTTTCCCATACTACTCTCAAATGATCTTTAATTTTACCTATCCCTCCTGCATTACCTCCCTCATCCTCTTTTACCTCTCCATTGCCAATTGATCCTCCAGTTCCTGATACCCTCTCTGTACATCCATAGCTCTCCATCTACTTCCCCTTTTAAGGGAGATCTATGTGTACCTCCTAGTTCATTACTCTCTACCTAACATCTGTGGTTCTATATATTGTATCCTGCTTATTGTTGACATAGGAGCTAATATCCATATATAAGCACATTCATACATGTTTTTCTGGATCTGGGATACCTCACTCTGGAAGATTTTGTTCTAGTTCAATCTATATACCTATAAATGTAGTGAATTCACCTTTTAATGGTTGAGTAATATTCCATTGTGTAAACATAGCACATTTCCTTTATCTGTTCATTTACTGAGGTACATATAGATTGTTTCTTATTTCTGGCTCTTCTGAACAGAGAAGCAATGAATATGGTTGATCAGGTGTCTTTATGACAGGATTAAGCATAATTTGGGTATATGTCCAAGAGTGGTATAGTTGAATCTTGAGGTAGATTGAATCCTATCTTACTGAGGAAAAATCAAAGTGGTTTACATAGTGGCTATACAAATTTTTACTTCCTATAGTTTAGGTTTATACTCCATTTTAAATTAGGTTGTTTGTTTTCTTTATATCTAGTTTCTTCAGTTTTCTATATATTTTGTATATTAGTCTTTTATTGGATGTGTAGTTGGTAAAAATCTTTTCCCATTCTGTAGGCTCTTGCTTTGTCTAAATGATGGGTCCTTTGCTATGTAGAAGCTTTTCAGTATCATGAGATTATATGTATTATTTATCTTAATGCCTGTGCTAAAAGTGTTCTGTTCTGCAAGTCTTCTGCTGTGCCAGTGAGTTCAAGATTATTCCGGACTTTCTCTTGTATCAGGTTCAGTATATCTGTTTTTATGTTGAGGTCTTTGGTCCCTTGAATATTGAGTTTTTGTGCAAGATAGAATTTCTAGTGTCACTTATGTATAGTATCATGTCATCTGTCAATGAAGATACTTTGACTTCTTCTTTTCCAATTTGTATTCTTGATCTCCTTCAATTGTCTTACTGCTCTAGCTAAGACTCCAAGTTCTGCATTGAATTGGTATGGAGAGAGTGGCAAACCTTGTGTTGTTCCTGAATTTAGTAGAATTGGATTGATTCTCACCATTTAATTTGATTTTGGTTGTGGGATTGCTGTAAACTGCCTTTATTATGTTGAGGTATGTCTATTGTATCCCTAATGCATCCATGACTTTTATCATGAAAGGATATTCAATTTTGTCAAAGGCTTTTTATCCACCTAATGAAATAATCATGTGGCCTCATAAAACAAATTGGGCAATGCTCTTTCTGTTTCTATTTTGTGGGATTATTTGAGGAGTATTGGCATTAACTTTTCTTTGAAAGTCTGGTAGAATTCTATGCTAAAACTATCTGGCCCTGCTTTTTACTTTTTGGATGGTAGAAATTTTTAAATTTTAAAAATCAAGAATAAAATAATTATACATAAAATCACATATAATTAAGATGTATACATCCTAAAGGTCATTTGCATATGTATTATTGCTCATGTTTAGTGTTTTTATTGGATTTCTGAGTGAGAAAACCAGAGGATCTCTATGTCAACATATGTTTATTTTGTGTTTTCTTTCTTCTTCTTTTTTTTTTTTGGCTCTTTTCTTTCTGTTTGTTTTGTCCTATTCTAATGTGTTAGTTTCTGTTTTACCTTCTTACATGTTATTATTATTATTACCCCATAGAAATCTGTTTATTTTCTAATGAGAGACTGAAGGGATTGAATCTGAATAGCAAGGGATGTGGGGAAGAACTGGCAAGAGTAGAGGGAGGGGAAATCATAATCAGGATGTAATAGATGAGAAAAATTTTCAAGAAAGAGAAAAAAAGAAAAAAAATGAAAGTCCCCCAAACAAAACAACAACAAAAAGTTTAAGTTACAAAATACTTTAAAGGAGACACCATGCATGTGTTCAGAAGCTAAAAGTTACATTTTGTTGCGTTGTTAAGAATTATTGTTACAGTTTTACTTCATAAAATTAATTAGCATTTTCTGACTTATCTGTTTTATGACCTTTAGCAGTAACATCTTATGATAAGGTATATAAATTTTAGCAGTTATTTTTGTTGCAATTATTCATTGGGTTAACCCTCATATGTGTGGAGTCATATGACATCCAGTGCAATCATGACTCTATGACTATAACAAGGGAGTCAGGACTGAAGTATTTACTTTTCAAGTCATTGTTCCATAAGATCAGGAAAAGGGGAATTTAATGAATTTGTAGCTAACTCATGGGAGTTTGTCCCTGAAGATCATTTTTAATTGTCCCATTAGGATTTCCACTGGAAATAAAATGCAACATTGGTTACCAAGCATAAAAAAATAAATAAAATAAAATAAAAAATACATCTCTTGTATACATAGTCATATATTGTAGATACACTAATGTTATGTTTTTGGGAAGTCCTTTCTCCTGCTTGTACAGATATGCTTCTGAGTGTCACATGCTTGGTCAGAAGACAGTCTTATTATATTTAAAAATTAATTGCTTCAGGTATCTTTTATTTTGATTTTTTTTTAGTGGAGTACAATTTGTATTCTTACAGAAAGCCCAAAGCTTTACATGTGAGCATGCTCAGATAACAGCCCCTCCCTTATTGAACACTTCTGGCACCCCAATAGATCTGTCATATTTTCACCACTTAATAACTTTCTCCCACCAAAGTTACCAACATTCTTATCCCTATTTACATAGGTTAGGTTTGCCTACTTTAAAATCCCACATAAGTGGAATTGTGTCATTTGGCTTTTATTAACATCTGGGTTCTTCCACTTAGCATCTGTTTGAGATTTACTCATGCTGTGGGATCTATCACTAGGCTGACTTTCTCAAAATTGTGTGTATTCCAATGCACAGATAAACCATAGCCCATCTAATAGATCATTTCCATTTGTGCACCTGACTCCTTATGTATGACTTTTTGTGAACACAACCCATCAATTCTTGGGGAAGTGTTCCTAGAAGCAGGATTGCTGTACCATAAACTAACACGCATATTTAGCTTTAGAAAAATCTCGCCTAATAGATCAATTATATTCCAATGAGCAATGCATTAATGCCTTCACCAAATCTTTTGTCTTCAAAATTAGTCAATCTGATATTGCTAATTTGATGTTAATGAGTTTCTCTTTAACATGTCTGAATAATAAATACCATGAAATGAGAAGCTTCCATGGTGATTTTTGCAGAAGTTGAAATTGTTGCTGCTTGTAGAGAGCGGATTCATGAATTGAAAGAATTCCAATCTCTACAACGACCATGGAGCTTGCAGGCTGCTTCCCTCAGCTGTCTTCCAGTAAATTTCACATCTGTTTGTTTAAGTTAGCTCAAGGTGGGTTTCTGAGAGTAGCTGCTAAGAAAATTCTGCCTTAAAGAGACCTGTATTGGAAGGAACATTTGAAAGGCTCTCCCAGGCTTCCTGTTTCTAATATTTCAAAGTTCATAATTATGAGTGTACACTTTGCTTCATCAACAATGCTGTATAACACCTCCCACTTCTCTACTTTCTAATTATGACACAGAGTGCATTATAACACATTGCACAGGTGGGAAATTGGAATTCCTGGGAAATTTGCCCAAGTTGTTGCTGAAATAGGGTTTCTTATTTTCTTTTACCACAGCTTTTATTGATTGTTATTATTAAAACGGGTGTATGTGTGTTTGTGTGTGTCCATGTATGTGTATGGGTGCACCTGTGTATAAGATATAGATGCATATATGTAGAGGTCATAGAACAGTTATCAGGAATTGATTCTGTCCTCCAAGGGATCCAACTGAGGTTGTTATGTTTGTATAAAAAGCACCTTTACCCATGAAGTCATTTCACTGGCCCTTGTTAGGGTTCTCTAGATCTGCTTGGAATGTTATATCTGGTACCTTTACTAATCACCATGGCAGAGAAGCTCATAATAAAAGAAGGTGAACATCTTCAGCAGTGGGGATATTTATGTGAAACCAGATAAGCAACAGTTGTTCCAAGTCACGGAATCCACTTAAAGGAATTTCTTATGATTTGCAGCAGAAGAAAGGAAGGATCCTGGTGAGGGCTGAAACACTCTCCCAGAATGAGGGGTGCATGTTGCAGGGATCATTTTCAGTCTGTGGTTTTCCTGGACACATACCAATAAGCAGGGTCACTGGAACAAATATAATTGATTTTTATTGGTATTAACTTGTCAGTCGTCCCTCAAATGATGCTTTGATTCTAAACAGACAACTCAACTTCTGTAATGCTCTTTCACACAACCAATCACAATCTGCATGTTCTTTTCCAGCTATTTGCAAAAAGAGAAGAAAAAAAATCAATCCTTTTTTAGAAAATAAGAAAAGTTTCTTTCCATTCATTGCTGCTTGCACAGACTGTGCTTGGTTTTCAACTCCATAAACTTCTGGTCTTGCTAGCTGTGTTGCAGTTGTTACAACTGTTAACAGCAAGATGACTAGGCAAGGCATTACTGGCTGAGGAGTAGGTTCCAAAAAAGTCAGCTTATACACTAGGGATAGGTCCTGATCTCATTTCCAGGGGTTCCCAAAACAGATCAAGCTACATGCAGATGGCCTAGGTAAGTCAGTCCGTATGCAGACTCCATAGCTGGGAGTCCAGAGTCCATGAGCTCCCATGAGCTCAGGTCATCTGTCTCTGTGGGTTTTCCCAGCATTATCTTGACCCTGAAGCTGGGACCAGTATTTGGCTGGGGATCTCTGCATCTGTTTCCATCAGTTACTGGATGAATGCGATCTGTTGGCAATTAGGGTAGTCACCAATGTGATTACAGGAGAAGGCCAATTCAGGCACCCTCTCTAGTATTCTAGGAGTCTTAGCTGGAAGGGGGAAGAGCTTGGTTCTGTCTCAAGGTGACATGTTTTTGACTCCCATGGGTGGCCTGGCCCTTTCTAAAAAGAGTGGATTGGGGGTAGGGGTAGATGGGAGGTGGGGAGAGAGAAAAGGAAGACAGGAGGAAGGGGAAACTGGCTGGTATGTAATATAAGTGAAAAAAATAGACAAAAGAAAAAAAAAGACTGTAAGATGACTGGGATATTCTGGGTTTCTCTCCAAATTAAGATGCACAATGAGGCTAATGTCACAAATGTGTTAAGGAAGTAATTTACATCTGTAAGTATAAAGTTGTGTGAAACCCACGTTTCCCAATATCCAGGAGATCTCCTTTAGCTTTTGACACTGATCTGTGGAAGGCAGAAGTCCTGGTTATTTTTATTCTACCCTTCCCAGGTGAAATCATTTCTATTCGTGTTTCACTCCAGTTGTCACCACCTCAGCTGACTCTATGCATCCGAATCATCTTCCTTTATAGGTCCTCATTGATGTGTGGTAAATGGTTTCCCCCTCTGCCTAGTTTTGCTGCATAATGAGGATAGATCTGGGCTAAGAGACTTCAAACCAAGTGTGGTGTTGAGCTAAGATCATTGAAGCTGTGTTTATAGCACAAGTACAAATAGAAAATATTACAATAGCTCCCTGCTCCCCAGTGTCAAGTGGCCTCTTATACAGCAGTGGTTTGTTTATAAATGTAGAACAGACCCACAGAGAAACATGCAGGGACCAGGGTCTGGGCACCTTAGAGCAGCCATCAACATCTGACCTTAGGAGAACTCAGGGAGAGTCATGTTACAGATACCTGGGAGGAGGAGGGTTGTCTGTTGCCTGAGCCATGCACACTCACACAGAGCAAGGAGGGGAGTTAATGCTCTGAACTCCTCTTCTTCTTGCTTCCATCTCCTGCCAGTTCTGCTCACCAGCCCAACTCATCCTGCAGCCAGAGTGCACCCGAGATTGCCTACACAGTGGAGGTCAGGCTCTCAAGGAGAAGTGGGTATGGAATGGCAAGTGAAGACACCTCCCATATAGTCACTAAGAAGGAACAACATTGTGCCGATGAAACCAGAGGCAATGCTCTTTTATCACTTAGAATTTTTATTTTGAATGAATTGAAAGAACATTGTTAAACAGATAAGAATTCAATTATTTTTCTCACCAGATAGTACTTTATTGGGTTAAAAAATGACTTTGTATTTCAGTGCTAAATGATGGTATAATCTTTTATCAAACACTTTGTAGCAGATTCTCCTACACTCCTGCTAGCAAAAAATGACTAGAACACAGCTTCTAGAACAATACTCCTCATTAAGACAGGAAGCTTGATTTCTTACCCCAAACCTCAAGGTGCTTCAGGTTTGCCTGTAAGCAAAAGAAGGCAGCAGGAGGGTGCTGCACGGCTTCCGAAGGCAGATTTGAGAAGATGACGCAGCTGGCGGCAGGCTTGCTGTAAAATGTGTCAGAGCCCTGAGCTTCCATGGTAACATTCTGAGGAAACAGTGCAACAACCTCCATGCTCTGAAGGAACCAGGCTGGATGGACTCCCAGAGAATCATATGGAAAAGCACCGAGACCACGTGGACAATGAAACTGGTTTCCAGCCTCTCCTGTTCCCTCCAACTTCTTGTTTGTTCTAGTGTCAGCCTCTGTGGGGCAAGGAAATGGGCTCTTAGGAGACTGCCTTATCGGAATTCCATTGTGGCCCATAGAAACAGAGAAGAAATGGTTGCTATCATTTTAAGCCACGGCGGTTTGAGATGATTCGTTATGTACCAAGAGTAACCAAAGGCATTTTAAATGCCAGTTCGAGTTCAGAAATGTCCCCCAAACACATATAATTCACTGAGGTGACACAGTATGGATAACCATAAGCATGTCGACATGTACGTAGTGGCCTCCTGGGCAGCAGCCATGGGGAAGTGCCGCCAATTTTAAGATCTGTGCTTATATAGATATGAAGAAAACAAACACATCCGGCTTAGGATTGATGAAATGTGGCGCCGCAATTGCAGTGGGAGAGACAAAGAGAACGAACGAGTTAGAGAGCAGGCTGGCAAGACTGTACTCTGAAAAAACTTAATAGCTTGTAGTTAAAAATGACAAGAGTTAACTAAGAGCCACAATGGCCCCAAACAGGGCAAAACAAAACGAAATGACTAAGAAGACAATAAAATTACTGAAATTTCACCAGCCAGAAATAAACTCCTAGATATTTTAGTACACATAGGCATCTATAGATATAGTACACACAATGATTTAGCTGAGATTTTCCTACACTGGCTCAGTGCTCATACAGATATCTGTCTGTCTGTCCATCTATCCTATCTATCTATCTATCTATCTATCTATCTATCTATCTATCTATCATCTATCTATTATCACACCACCTCACTTATTTAGCTAACCACTTAGTGATGGACATTTTGTTTTGTCTTTTCAATTTTATGAGTAAAACAGTGGGTTATATTTGCATATATTTCTTCCCTACTGTGTAACTGCATTTTTGTAGAGAATTTCTATATACATGAGATTGTTGGACTTAATGGGGTTTATTAATAACTGATTCTAAAAACAAAAAAATCGCATTTATAATTTGACATGGATTGACAAAAGCACCTTCCTGGAAAGTCTTTGTTTCCTCACCCTGTTCAGTAGCTGTGGACAAGAGCAATTCTTTCCCTTTGGCTGTGCTCAGGTTTTACCATTTATGTGATGAGTTTTGTGGTTTTAAAAGATATCCTTTTCATATACAAAGAACTCAAGAAACTAGTCAACAAAACACCAAATAACCCTATTAAAAAATGGGGTACAGAACTGAAGAAAGAATTCTCAATGGAGGAAATCAAAAAGGCTGAAAGACACTTAAGAAAATGCTCCACATCCTTAGCTATCAGGGAAATGCAAATCAAAACAACTTTGAGATACCATCTTACCCCTGCCAGAATGGCTAAAATTAGAAACACCAGTGATGACTTATGTTGGAGAGGATGTGTAGAAAGAGGAACACTCCTCCACTGCTGGTGGGAGTGCAAACTCATACAGCCACTTTGGAGATCAGTATGGCGGTTCCTCAGGAAAATGGGAATTAGTTTACCACAGGACCCGGCAATCCCCCTCTTAGGCATATACCCAAAGGATTCACATCGATGCAACAAAGACATCTGTTCAACTATGTTCATAGCAGCACTATTTGTAATAGCAAGAACCTGGAAGCAACCTAGATGCCCTTCAATTGAAGAATGGTTAATGAAGATGTGGCACATCTACACAATGGAATACTACTCTGCAGAAAAAAATAATGGTATCTTGAAATTCGCAGGCAAGTGGATGGCACTTGAAGAAACCATCCTGAATGAGGTAACCCAGTCACAAAAAGAGGAACACAGTATGTACTCACTCATATATGGATTTTAGACCTAGATCAAATGATCACCAGCCTATAATTCACATCACCAGAGGAACTAGGATACAAGTTGTATTCTAAGAGATTCATATAAAGTCCCTCACAGAACTGGGAAGGGACAAGTCCCCCAGACCTCAGGTATAGTGGGGGAGGACAGCTAATGGAGAGAGAAGTAGGAGAAAATGAGAGGGAGGAGAGGAAGGCATGTGCGACCAGGAGGATTGAGCCTGGTTAGGAATGGAAAATAGGAAAGAGAGAGAGAGACAGAGACAGAGAGAGAGAACATAAAAGAGGGAGCCAATATTGGTTTGAAGATAAAGTTGAACACAAAGAAAGGTCGAGGGAACTACAAGACTGCTCCCAACTAACAATCTCAGCTTCCGTGGAAAGGCTATCATAAATGCCCTTCCCGGAGAGTGAGATCAACAACTAACTTCTCCATGGAGTCCTCAACTAATGCCTGTTGAAAACAGGAGCAAACACCCATACATAAACACTGAGTCAAACTAGAACCCAGAAGCAGATGGAGAGGACAAGACCATGCGGTAGAAGTACATAGAGACAGCTTACCTGAACAAGGAGGAGCTAAGGGCCACTAGACTGATAGCTGGGAAGCCAACAGGGGTCTGACTCGGACCCCCCCTGAATATGGGTCTCAGCCAGAAGGTCTGAGCAGCCTAAGAGACCTCAGACAGTGGAGCCAGGATGTATCCCTGGTGCACAAAAGGACTTTGCAAACATATCCCCCATGGAGGGATAACTGCCTTATTCTAGAGATAGGAGAGAAGCCCTAGTCCCTACTTCACAGGACCTGTCAGATCTACATGACCCCAACTGGATGGCATTCCCCTACATATTGTATTGTGGTGGGGGGTTGGGAGGGGAGGGTGTTTAGAGTGCATGGGAGAGGGTAGAGAGGGCAAAAGGGAGGGAAGGAGGGAGGGAGGACTTGGGGGGAGGGAGGGAGGGAGGGAGAGGGAACTGGGATCGACATGTAAAATAATAATAATAAAAAAAAAAACGCTTTGACTCCAAAATTTAAGTTGAAGAACAAGTTACTGGGGAAAAGTATTTCTATTTTTGTTTCCACAGAAAATGAAAAGATGTGGATTCCTTCCAGACTAATGTGGTTTGATCACACCAGACCGCCTGAAACAGAGTACAAGCTGATCCTACATTCCAAACAGCTGGACAAAACAGCCCTACAGACTACAGCTAGGATATCTGAATCTTCTTCGAATCCCCCAAGACAGCGCCCCTTACCAGCAGGAAGTAGTTTGGAAAGAACGACGCCCAAATTCCCAAATATTGTGTATAAATGTTTGTTTTCATTTAATTGGACTTTGTTATATAAAATTAAATAAAAAATACTCTATATGCATAAAAAAAAAAGATATCCTTTTCCTTGTTTGTGTGTGCATCTCAGCAAGTGATGAAACTGAACCACCTTGTACTTTTGTTCATTTGACTTGGGATTGTCTTTGGCCATCTTTCTTTTCATAAGTAGTTTGTGGAAGCACTTGTGAAATAATAATGATTCTCTATGCATTGTTTGTCTTGCTATATTTTTTTTCTGTCTTTCAGACATTATTACTGTGGTATTTTGGTTTCATTGCCCAGAAATTCTATGTGAATTGCTTTTACACTATAGTTTCTGGCTTTGGTGACAAAACTTCTAGTTCCAATTTGTTGTGTTAAAAGCATTTACTCAAATACTTTGGATTCCATATTCATTTTTTTACACTTATCATAAATTTTAATATGCTTATAGTTTATGGGACTTGACTTCTGTAATGAGGCCAGCTGCCCCATATCATTTAGAGAATAATCACTTTTCTCCAGTTACTGGAAATGATACATTTACCATATACTGTATCCTCCTTATATATGTGTCTGTGCTTGAGATTCTTTGGAAAACTGTTTCGATCTTACTTTTCATGCTGACACAGTTAATGCTATTGTTCCTGTCACTTCAAAATATAAGGAGTTACCCTTTAAAAATGAAAGTGCACGCTCCTTCTTCCTCCTTGCATGATTTCTGTTACGTTTTTTACAGATGGTTTTTAAGGGGATTATTAAGGGCTGAAATAGAGGAGATGGTATAGTGGATAAGAGCTCTTCCTATGCCAGGATCCCCAGAACTCAAGTAAAAAGTCAAGAGTAGTCACACTGGTGTCTGTAATCCTGGTGCCGGAGTGGTAGAGACAGGAGCATTGCTGGGCTTACTGGCTGACTTACTAGCTCCGAGTATAGTGAGAGACAGGGCCTCATAGACATAAGCTGGACAGTGATGGAGCAGGACATCAGATGTTTTCCCCTAGCCTCTGTGCACATACATGGGCATGAGTACCCCTATGCATATGTATGCACCCCCTAACACATACCACACACACACACACATCACACAAATACACATGCATATATATTTACACACACATTCATGCAAATCAAAAATATATTAATCCTGTGGTGATTTTGTTTGGGGTTTACAGCACTATAACTTCCTGATCAGAAGCAAAGGGCACTTTTCATTTAGCCAATTAATGTTTATTTCTGTGTATGCTTTGTTTTTTTAATTCTAGTGATACAAATTTTCTTTCCTTTTTTCTATCAGTTGATGGGGGATATCCTTCTGTAATATGTTTTTCTTATTGGTTGATGAATAAAACACCGATTGGCCAGTAGTCAGGCAGGAAGTGTAGGCAGAGCTGTCAAAGAAGGTGGCAGAGAGGAACTCTGGGGAGACGACGTGTAGCTACAGGGAAGGTAGGACTGGAAGTTCTCCGGACCAGGTGAGAAAGACACTCTGTTCACAATCTGTCATTTTTGTTACCTGGTGCTACTGTGAATGCTGTAGTTCTCTATCTAGTTTTAACTGATATGTGATGACAGTTATTGTGTTTTTGTGTACTCAATTTTAAATGGATTACCTTAGTGATTTTCTTTTCTCCTTTCTTCCTTTCACCTGTCCTCCCTGTCTCTCTTCCTCCCTCTCTCTTTTCTTCTTTTCCTCCCTCTCTCTTTTCCTCTCTCCCCTCCCTCCTTCTCTCCATCCCTCTCTTCATTCCTTCCTCCATTTTTTTTTCTTTTTGGGTTTTTGAGAGAGGGTATCTCTGTCCTTGGCTGTCCTGGAACTCCCTCTGTAGACCAGGCTGGCCTTGAACTCACAGAGATCATCTGCATCTGCCTCCTGAGTGTGGGGATTAAAGGCAACGCCATCATTCTCTGGCTAAAGATTTTCTTAACAGTTCTAAAACTTGTCAACTTTTTTTCTTCTGGGGATTTTCAGAAATTATAAATTAGAAAAAGTCATACAAATGTTATTGACTGGAAGTACTGATATTTTTGCAGCCACCCATGAGTATGTATAGCTTATTTAATTTTCTTAGTTGATGGCATTGTCTTGAATACTCAGAACAGTGTTATATGATTCTAACTTTTTTGACTTTAATGGAAATATTTTCATTATTTTTCCACTAAGTGTCATGCTGGACTTAGATTTGCAAAGAATTTTTATAATAGTATCCAATCATTGTCATCCAAATTTATTCCACAGTTTGTTTTTGAAAAGCAGAACAGATTTGGAATGAAACAAACATTGGGCAGCTAATACATTATGTTATATAAATATATTTATTAATGTTGAATTATTCTTAAAGTATAAAATGACATGTATCCACTCTCTAAGTGTGGTGATATATTGTTTCTGATCTAATAAACTTGCCTGGAGATCAGAAAACCAAAGTAGCCAGCCACTAGAGAATTTTCACCTCTACCAATGCTCAGTCTTCTGATTGCACCTCCAAACTGCACTGCCTCTTAGACTGCCTTAAACTTCCATTAGTTCCTGCCCTCTCCTGCCTTATACTCCTCTCTCTGTCCAACCATGTCACTCCTGTCTCTACCTCCCTAGTGCTGGATTTAAAGGTGTGAGCTTTGTTTGTTTATATAAGTCATGTTGTTTGTAATGTGCATTTGGGATATTTCTTCTTTCTCTAGAAACGTTTCCAGGTCTCAGTGAAGAGCATTATTTAAGTAAATGAATAATAGTATTTACTTATAAGTAAAACAATTCTACCAGTTGTCGTTTTTTGCTTGCTTGTTTTGTTTGCTTTTTGACAAGTGGCTTAAAAAAAAGCCTGTTCATTTACTTATGGCTTTGATGTCATAACAAAAGGCATTCCACATCGTGTTTTACTTAAAGTTTACTCAAGTAAGATGTTGTAGCTCATGCCTGCCATATGGACCCTTGGGATGTTGAGTCAGGAGGATGCTTTGGTTTTTAATTCGATGTGGGCTACATAGCAAGAATTCAAAACCAACAAAAATTCCTAGAGGTGTCTACTCATACTTTTGTCTTATTCATTGCATGTGTTCTTTTAGTTATGTGGTCATTTCTTAGTTATCACAAGGATTGCTACTAAATGCAGATGCTCAAGTCCCTTCAGTAACATGACACAGTTTTTTGCATGTTGCCTGCACAGTCTGCTGTATAGTTTAGATAATTCTTGGGTTACCTACAAAACCTAATATAACGTGAATGCCATGTGAACATGATTTGTTGTGTCATGATTTGTTGTTTAGGGTGTAATGACACAGGAAAACAAAAGCCAGTGTATGTTTAGTACTTATACAATATGAGTTCCAGAATATTTGCAACTTAGAAATACGAAAGTCCCAGATGTGGAGATCTGACTGTATGCTCTATTTTGGGTTTAAGTGTTAATTGTAATGGTAATATTTTTGCTAAGGAGAAGTATTTTTTCCTCAAACAGTAAAATAAACCAAACGTCAGCAAAGAAACACTTGGCAGTGTTGGCCGTCTTAGGTAAAGTATAAAAGGTGGCAGCAATTACAATTGAGTAGTTGAAGAAACTACTGTGTGAGAATTACCAGAGGCAATAGGCTAATGGAAATTTCAGTATCCCTTTATTTTCTTTCTTTTCCCTACCCATGAAGATGAGCAAATCATCTCTAAAAAAGTGTCACTTTGTGACAGAAAGGCCCACAGGCAGTATCATAAAGTCCTGACAGACTATTAATGTCCTGGAGATTTATAACAGTCAGAGTCAGCGTGCTATCAAGAAAAGACCAGCATAGGAGGGGTGGCAGGGTAAGAGGGGGGCCTCTGATGAAATCCAGATCTGAGTTGACTAGGACTGAAACCAAAGAGCAGAAGGCTGCAACAAAGACAGTTCCTTGTTCCTTCCTCCTCCCAAGGCAGAGGGATGCCATCTCTGGAAAGCTCACCCTGGGAGGGATTTCCTCATGCACGACTGGCTGCATCCACCTCAATTTAACATTAATCCTAGGGAGGATTAATGATTTCTTCTGTTGGCTACTATGCACAATGGGGAAAATTTTATTTTCTGGAGCTGAAATGAAAGACTTACCAAATAAAGAGATTTTGTACTCATGTTTAAATAGCTGAAATGCATAATTACCATAGCATTGTTTTAAAAGATAAATTTGGTGCAGGCATGTTGACTAAGAAATGAGTGAAAAACTAGTATTGATGTTTATGTACAGATCAATTTATCTTAATATATTTGTGTAAGCCATCCCCACAAGTGGTGCTGTGAGCAGAGAGACACAGACTAATTACAGTGAAAATCAAACATAATTTTACTATAATTTATGTTCTGCATTAAACAGGGACTTTTGGCAATAAAGAGAAAAAATAATTGTGTAACTAACATAAGCTAAGAGGCTGTAGGTGGTTCATGGGCATGGCAGAAAACTGAACAGCTCTAGTGAAGGATGCGTTCAGCTTATGTAAATAAGTAGAGGCCTTCTATAGGGCATATCTATCAAGGTAAACTAGCTCCAACTCTGTCAGATACTTTAGTCAAATTCAAGATCCATACACCTAGGAGTGATAAAAACAAAGTAGTTTTTATCTGGGCCCTATGTTTATCAATTACCCAAATCAAAAATACCATATAATCACCATAACAGGATTCTGTAGAATTCTGGATGACTGCAGAAGCTGGCTGTCTTGGGGTCAGCCATAATGAATCATGTATTTTATTTCCCTTTTAGCTAAGTAGGTAACCTGTGACTTAGTTCTGGGCAGTATAATGAAGCAAAAATGATGTTTACTACTATAGTTTGTGTGGGTGGAAGTGTTTACAACTCTTGCCAAAGCTATTCCCGCCTTCTCGTCTCTAGAGAATGCTGGAAACCCTGTCACATAAACTCTACTATTGTACACACACACAAGGTGAGATGCAAACTTTAATGATTTGAAGTCATTAAGACCTAGGGGTTCTTTTTTTCAGAAGTTAAGCTACTTCAATTCATAAGGATCTATATTGGTAGATACATCCTCCACCAAGTTTTGTGCAAAAATGATCAATAATATACTTTTGAACTAAATCCAAGAACACATCCCCAAGATCATCTACCCCAATCTAGTTGGCTTCATCCTAGAGATGCAGGGATGGCTCAACATATGTAAATCAATAAATGTAATCCACAATATAAATAAAATGAAAAACAAAAACCTCATGCTCATCTTATTAGATGGCTAAAGAGCCTTTGACAAAATCCAACACCCCTTCATGGTGAAAGTCATGGAGACAGTAGGGACTCAAGGTACATACCTCAACCATAATAAAGGCAGTTTGCAGCAAGCCCACAGCCAATATCAGTTTAAATCGAGAGAAACTCAAACCAATTCTACTAAATTCAGGAATAAGAGGTTGTCCACTCTCTCCATATCTATTCAATATAGTACTTGAAGTCTTAGCTAGAATAATAAGACAATTGAAGGAGATCAAGTGGAGACAAATCAGAAAGAAAAAAGTCAAAGTGTCTTCATTTACAGATGACATGTTAGTATACATAAATGATTTCAAAAATTCCACCAGGAAATTCTTACATAAACATTTTCATCAATATAGCAAAAAAGCAAAATTAACTCTCTCTCTCTCTCTCTCTCTCTCTCTCTCTCTCTCTCTCTCTCACACACACACACACACACACACACAAACATACACACACATACACAAAGGAAATCAGTAACTTTCCTACATACAAATGACAAAAAGACTAAAAAAGAAATCAGGGAAATAACATGTTTCACAAGAACCTCAAATAATATTGGCGTAACTCTAAAGAAGCATCTCTAATGATAAGAAGTAATTTAAGACATTGAAGAAAGACATCAAAGATGTCAGAAGATGGAAAGATGTCTCATGCTCACAGATAAGTAAGATTCATGTGATAACAATGATCAACCTACTGAAAGCAATCTACTGACTCAAAGCAACCCCACCAAAATTACGACAGAATTCTTCACAGACCTTGAGAAAACTATTTCAGCTTCATGTGGAAACACACACACACACACACACACACACACACACACACACACACACACACACACACACCACACACCCCTCAGGACAGCAATAACAGTTTTGCTAATAAAAGAACTTCTGGAGGAATCAGCATCATCAATTTCAAATTGTACTACAGAGCTGTAGTAGTAAAAACAGCATGATAGTGGCACGAAAGCAAATACCTTGATCATATCATTATTGGCATGCAGAATTTTTAACTTAGTGAAAGGGTTAAACACGCATTGTATTTATCCTGTCCCATTCTCTCATACAGCTCTCACAGCATATCCTCTGGAGTTCTCAGGACCCTTCTTCTCTTGTCCTAGATCACTCACCTCTTCTACTCAAGCTTCCTCTTTCTTTGTTGGTCTGCATCACAAAATTTCAAAGAATTAGCAGGCAAAACAGAACTTTTACAGAGAGAGGGAAAAAGACAAAAATTAAAGTATTAGAAGAAAGGAATGGTGTAGTGGGATATTCACTTTGTTACCTTCTGTGGCACTGACCACGCCCATTGGGGGGTGGAGCCATGGGCCAAAGTGACCTGTAGAACTAGGTCTGAGGAGGACCTGGGGAATGCTCTGTTGCTGGCCAGCACTTCCTGGCTACTGGCGGACACAGAGAGGAGAGCATCCCGTGGAACCTGCTGGTGTTCATCTGTCTAGGATGTAAGTTATTTCTCTCTGAATAAACATTTATTCAGCCTATTTGTTTATCCTGATCCTTATCAAACCACAATATCTGGTGTCAGAAGTGGGATACTAACCCATGCCTCCAAGGGAGACTGTGACCTGTCTGGGAAAATCGAACACTAATAATGATGATATAATATTCGTGACAATTGAAACTTGAAAGACACTTGAATGTTGAGCAATAGAAAGTTGGCTAAATTTTCATGATGGTTACTGGCTATATACACAAAACTGACAATCTCCATGTTCCTAGAGCATTTAGCCTGAAAAGAGTAGTATTTTATAATCACCAATAAAAATGTGTTATAGAAATATAGTAAATAATACAAAAAGAAAAATGATGCTATAGTTTTTTTTCTTGGATATAAGCTTTAACATTTAATAGCTGAGCCATCTCTCTACTATGCATGCAGTAGTTTTGAGTGGGGAACTTTTAGCTTTACGTTAGAAATAGTGTGGTGGCATAATTGCAATTTTAAAGCTGTTATGTATATATGTCATAAATATATGTATGAATGGTCATCTCTGAATAGTGACGTTACAGGGGATTTCTTTCTTTCTTTTTTTTTTTTTTTGACTCTTCTATAGTTTGAAATGTTAAGAATATTTTCAACAGTAAGAGTGGGTGACAAGCCATTCCTGCAGGGAGCAAATGAAGTCTTGAGTCAATATGTGTTGTTGACTTGGGAATCCTCATGCTTCAGATCTGCCAGAGTAACAAAGCTTTCCCCAGGTGAGACTCTGAGGGATGGTGATGCTTTCCTTAGTGCAAATGTTGACAATGTGTGGAGAAACAGCCACTGTTGCTTTCTCCTGCAGGATGCTTACAGGGTGAAGGTGCTCCCTTACTGAGAATTCTCCTACTGAGTTTAGTCAAGCCTGCCTCCATATTCAGCTGCATGTACTAACCGTGCTTCCTTGTTAACCTGTATGGAATAACCCACCACCTTTGTCAGCTTTATTCACTGACACTGCCTTCCTTTTCAGCTGCCTATAACAAACACGCTGAGCTTCCCTGGTGGTGTTGCTTCTCCATTAGGGAGCCCAGATCACCACTCCCCCCCCCCCCCAGCTTTCCTCTGCCACTGTGTCTGTCATTTCCTCATTTCTTTACTGTCCCAGTTAGGCCAGTTCCTAGAGCTGTGAAAGACAAGAGGGTACATTCTCTAATATTTCTCACACTCTATAGATGTCAGTAGATGGTTGATTAGAGAAACATACCAGTTGGTTCACAGTATTTACTGTCACCCTGAGTTGAGAGGCCATTTGGGGAGCAGCTTCCTCACTTGGTCCATCTCTGTCTCATACAGTCCTGTGAAGCCAAATTTGCTTGTTTCTAATTAAGTGCCTACCCAGTGTACTTGCTTTTCTGTACATTCAGTGGTTATGTAACACACACACACACACACACACACACACACACACACACACACACACATTGGAATCTCACATCAGTTTGCTTATTCCTACAGTGCGTTTTATCTAGGCTTGTGTGTACTCTGTTACCACAGACTCTAGTCATGTGACGCCGACCTGCCCTTTACATTGGAAGCACTGAGATGTCTGTCTGATGACACTGAAGTGAGCTCACATGCTTGCACGTGGAGATGAATAATGCTTGGTGATTTTGTTAAAATTTATTTAGCAAGCTTTGTGTGTTATTTCCTTAAACATAAACCTATAGAATATCAAAATACATTTTATGTTGCATTACAATATTTTTGATTAATATAATACAAAGCAATTAAAGTCTAACTCGAGGACATGTCCCTCTGGTGAAACTACTAAGTACCAGTGAAAGGAATAAGTGAATTTATCATAGGTGATTTCAATTTAGATTATTAAAACTTTCCATAGACATAGGAGTCAGAGTTGATTAAACTTTGAACTTAAGTGATTGAAGTATTTATAATATAGTGGTTGAAAAGTACAGGAAAGTACTTGAGCTGATTGGATAATTATGAATAAATAAATAGGGAAGGATATAACTTAGAAAATTTATTTAAATTACTTTAATGATTACCATATGGAAAAAATTAGGAAATTATAATTGTCTTGATATTGTATCAAACTTACAAGACTGAAGCTTTAAAGTTGAATAATTTCATGATGTGTATGTGGCTATGAATTTAGACTTAATTTAGAATTTAGAATTATTTTTGAGATATTACTTAAAGATACAATTGTGAAAATTTAATAGAAAATGGACAATTTGAATGTTATTGGCAAAATTTTCTTAGGGGATTTTTTAAAAAGATGGTTCCTAGCAAAGGTGTCATTAGGTGCCTATATCTGTTCATATTCTCTTGCTATTATAAAATGACTAAATCAGGATAGTCTTATAAAGAAAGTGATTTTATTTAGCACTTCATTTCAGCAGGTTCAGTACATGAGTTCAGCATCTGTTCAGGTCTGGTGCAGACTTAAGAGCTGATGACATCACAAATATGGAACTCTGAGTGGTAGGAAAAGATCACATCTCCAGAAAAGAAACCAGAGAAATGGGAGGGAGTTGTTCCCTTTATAACAACTCCTAAGAGCTGACCAATGGCCCACAGAATTCCTTCTGAGGTTAGCACCATCAGTGATGGGGAGCTGTTTCAATAGGTCTACCACTGAAAAGCTCCACACCACTTCCAAAGATTGTCACACTAGAATAAGTCTCCAACATGTGAACCCTTGAAGGCACATTCAAAGCATACCTAATCAGCAATAGCACTCTTAATGACTTCAGGAGGGAACATACAATATACCTTTGGTTCATTTAGTTGCTGCTTGTTTTGCCCCCTCACAGAGGGGAATTGTCAGGTTAACTCAAGTATTGGATTTAGGAGGCAAGTTGAGAACCTGGTTACTTCCTGGGTACTTAGCACTGTGCTCATTGCTTCATGGCTGTTGCAAGAGCAACAGAGAAAGTTGCAAAAACAATTTTCACAAGAGCCATATGCATTTCCTGATGAAAGGAGTACTACCTTATGTAGATGTCAAGTTCTGGTGCCTGCGCATAAAAAGAAAATTATTTCCAGTCTGAACTACTCTTAAAAATCCTTGAAATTCACCATACAATAAACAGTGTCAAGCACTCAACTACATGAACCAATTACAAGCAGCAAGTACTATGAGCACAGCAGAATAAAGAGTTTCCTGCCTCAAAGAAAGGTGTCAGAGTTTGTTGACTCCCCATGAGAAGTCTTACCCTCTTGAGGAATGAATGGGTGTGGGTTAGCGTGTGGTGGGGGTAGGAAGGGATAGCGGGAGGAGGAGAGGAGGAGGAACTGGGATTATCATACAAAGTGATAAAAGATTGCTTTTAAAATAAAAAATAATAAAAAAGAGTTTATGCACATATGGAAATGTTCAAGAGATTGGAGATGGATAGATAGAAAGCACAGGGATGGTAAACTTTATGTCACTATAATAAAATACCTGAGATGATCAACTGAAAAGAGAAAAGTTTATTTTGGCTTATAGCTTTAGAGGTTTGCATAAACCTCATGTCTGGGTAGCAAAAAGGAGAGAGGAAGTAGAAATTAAGGGCCGCTGCTATACTCGTTGACTGCATGTTGCCCAGTGACCCATAGCCTTCCCATGAGGCTCTGCATCTTAAAGGTTCTATCCCATGTCAACAGTCTCACTCTGGGTCATACTTTTATCATGGTATATGTTCTTCTGGAGCTTTTAAATCCCTTTCCTCCATTAAGTTGTGTCAAAGGCAATAAAAGAAAAGAAGAAAATGATGTGTGAACAAACATTTTCATCCTTAAGGAAACAATAAAATGGCCATAATTCCAGACTATAATTTTAGTGCAAAGAAAAGTGAACCTAAGAGTAGAGGCTGCAGAGTCCTCTCATACCTTAGACATCTACTATAATTCTTGAGATCATGAGGATTTGTGCTGTTGTGTCAGGGACCCAGGTGACTGGAGAATGTCACTGGAGGAGGTAGTCTAAGAGTGTGGCTCTCCTCTACACAGGTTTTGCCTTCTATGGTTTCTGTTTTCTGAAATAAAATTCAGTTCAAAATATTAAATGGAAAATTGTAGATTTCATATGTTTGAAGCATCTGTTATTATTACACTATCTTGTTATGATTATTCTACTTTGTTATTAGTGATTGTTAATCCTTTCCTGTGCTAATTCTTACATTTGGCCATCCAAACATGGGTAAATGAAAAATGTTGCATATGTACATGGCTTGGCATTACATGCAGTATCTGGCATTCACTGATGGCTCTTGAAGAGAGTTAGGGAAAAGGACTGCATTTTGCAATCACAGAGATGGCATCTCAATGATAGACCTTTACTGACAGTTTATTTATTGTCCAACTCTCTAGTGTAGGATGAAAGGGAAATGCGATGTGATGTTCAGTCACTTTCCTTTGGTCTCAGGTTCACTAACTCACCAAGGGCAGACAAGGTTCCTCCACCTGTGAACTTGCCCTCTAGCAGATGGTAGCCACACAATCCCTCTACCCTTTAGAGTCTAGATCATGAATACTGTGCTCTTCATCTCCTGGTACGAATCCACTGTGACTTCCTAATCCTTAGCAAGAGGAGGTGCCAGGGAAGGAGCAAAACAGTCAAGGATGCAATGTGAATCCTGGCTCCACTTTGGGCTTTTCTGGGTAAGTACAGAACATGTGAGTCATGGGGATGATTGTGGGCAATCAGAGCTTAATTGACTGACTAGGGACACAGATTGGTTAGGAAATTCTGTCATACTCAAATTTATATCCTAATATTAGAATTTTTCATACAATTAACTTTGTCTCCTGCATAATTTTAAACATGAGTCATCACTGATTTTCTTTCTCCCAAGCACCCTTTTCAGTTACGAATCTTTTGATTCTAACTAATTTTGTTCTTGTTTATCTCTGGCTTAATTATTTGCCAACTGTCTTCATTACTTTTTCAGTGAGCAGGAGGAAATACTCCACAGTGACGCTGAGCGACATCAGCATTAAACAGAAGTGTCACTTCCATAAGAGTTTTTGTCCCCATGAGAAGCTGGAAAAGAGAGGTCCCTGTTTCTAGGAGAGTTGGATCTATTGTACATATTTCAATCTTTTAAAATGTATGTTTTATCAGAAAGGAATTTTGATGAGGAGCACAATTCTTCAGTGGATGAATTTGTCTAAATAACTGTTTGTTATGAATACTTTCCTGCCACCCTGGTCCCACAGCCCTATCAGCCCCAAAATAGCACACAGAAACTCTATTAGTTATAAAGCTGCTGGCCAATGGCTAGAGATTCTTATTGGCTAGTTCTGTCTTAGCTATTAACTCATTTCTATCAATCTAAGTGTTTCTACTTGGTCTTAACAGAGACAGAGAGACAGAGAGAGATAGAGATAGATAGAGAGAGAGAGAGAGAGAGAGAGAGAGAGAGAGAGAGAGAGAGCCCAGTCCTTTTATTCCTCTCATGGCCTACATCTTGACTCCTTTACTCTATCTCCTAGAATCCTCCTTGTCTCCTAGTCCTGCTTATCTTGCTTTCCTATAGGCCAAAAGTGCTTTATTTGTTAATCAATAAGAGAAACATTTACAAAATGACATCTCCTCTTTTCCGTCTAAAATAAAAAGAAGGGTTTTAATTTAATGTAATAAAATATATAAAAATCAGTTATCAAATAAGAACTATATTTAACAATATTTTGTCCATTAATATTTAGCAAGATTTAAAGAAAATACTCCATTATCTATCCTATCTTTGTGAGTCTAAAGTCTTATATGTAACTTAACTTTAATCCTAACTAAGAAAAAAACTATAACGATAACTGTCTTCAACTTCATCAAAGACCACAGAAGGATACTATATAAACTCTAGAAATGACAGAGACATCTCACTACCTGGACAGTCATCCAAAGTTCTTTTGTAAATTGGTGCATTCATCTTTGGCCCAGATGCCACAGTGTGTCTAGCAGTCTCCTCAGCAAAGCAGTGAACTTTAAACTGCCTAGTTGTATTGGGAGTTTGTCAGTCACTTTTCTCTGTGTCCTGCAAAATGTCTGGCATACTCTTCCATGAAGTAGAAACTCTGTAGCACTGTCTATCTTGTTTCAGCAGTCACTTTCCTCTGGGTCCTGCATGTCTACTTTATAAAGCATATAGTGAAACAGTCTAGACAAGAGCAGTATCTTGCCCAAATATCTAGTCTCCAATGAGTTTCTTTGATGTACACTTCCCTTCTGATGCAGTTGGTGTTGGCAGGAGCAGTTGTGCCTCACTGTTAAGAAAAACCCTAAACCGTTTTAAATGCCATATTCTGTAGGTCTTTGAAAGGTTTGAAGTATATTTATCCATCTCAAATACATCTCTGTATATTATATCTAGAAAACCTAACTAACAGTTTTGACTATTATAGGTAACTATCTATAATTTGTACTTAATTATATATTAGTTTTTAAATGGGCTATATAAACACAATACTTAAACAATATACATATCACAAAATTGACCTTAAATTTGTTATCAATAACTGAAAGTCCATTCCAATACAAAATATTAATTTCTATACCATAATCCCCTTCTACCTTTAAAAAGATATTGGTTGTGATAATTAACCATTGATAACAAACCCCATTTAAATTAAAACAAATATTTATAGACAATATTTGGGGATTTGGGAGTAGTCCTTTACAAACTGCTTCCTGCTGGTTGGGAATGCTGTAATATCATGGGAATTTTAAGAAGATGCAGAAATCCTGGCTGTAGACTGCAAGGCTGTCTTGTCCCAGCTGTTTTGAATATTAGATCACCTGGGACACTGTTTCAGGGGGTCTTGCTTGATCAAACCATTTTATTCTGGCAGGAATCCACAGCTTTTCATTTTATGTGGCAACAAAAATATAAATTCATTTCCCCGGTAACTTGTCCTTATACTTAAATTTTGAAGTCAAAGCATTTTTAATCTCTCTCTCTCTCTCTCTCTCTCTCTATATATATATATATATATATATACATATATATATATATTTATATTAGCAACATTGAAAATCAAATGTATTTTAGCAGCTCTAGCTCTTTCATTGGCAAACAAGCAATTTAAAGACAGTATTATAGTATACAGTATCCAGACTTTCTGAGTATTTTCCATTTTTATGTGGCTTTTTATTACTTTATTTCTTTTCCTCTTATGTTTTTATTTTTTGAGACAGGATTTCTCTGTGTAACTTTGGCTGCCCTTTAGCTCAGTCTATACACCAGGCTGGCCTTGAAATCACAGAGATCTGCTTGCCTCTTCCTCCTGAGTGCCGGGACTAATGGTGTGTGCCATCACTGTCCAGTCACATTTTTTCTTGTTTAACCAAATATTCTTTTTATTTTTTCTCCTAAGCCTATGTATATTTTAAAACACACTGTAAATCTTTAGAGGGTTTTATTTATCTTAATGTGTCTTTACTGGAAATCTTTATCTTTTTTTCTGGCTACAAGTCCTTTATCTGCTAAACAACAACATTGCTAAAACTAAAGAGGCAGCTGTTTTAGCCATTTGTTCATGTACACTATTCAGTTGTTAGCAGGGCCTCTTAACAGAGCCCTGTGATTTTTTTCTGCTTATGCCAAGTCAGGAAACCTCCCTTAAAGGAGCCAAGGAACTCTCTTCTCATCTCTAGCAAAATAGAGCCCACCCAAGAAAATTGCTGCTACCAAGAAGCCTTGTTTGTCTCTGTTCTTTTGTTTCTAAAATTCCTTTTTAATCTTTTGTCAAGTTTTAAGTGGAATTTCTTAGTAACCATGTTGCAGGTGCCATTTTGTTACAAGAACTTTCCTGCCAGCCTGGTCCCACAGCAGCATCAGTCCCAAAATAACACACAGAGACTCTATTAGTTATAAAGCTGTTGGCTAATGGCTAGAGCTTCTTATTGGCTAGTTCTATCTTAGCTATTAACTCATTTCTATAAGTTTAAGTGTTCCCATGTGATCTTATCAGAGAGAGAGAGAGAGAGAGAGAGAGAGAGAGAGAGAGAGAGACACTCTGGACCTCTTATTTCTCTCATGGACTACATCTTCACTCCTCTCTACTACATCTCCCAGAATCCTCCTTGTCTCCTAGTCCCACCTGTCTTACTTTCCTATAGGCCAACAGTGATTTATTCATTAACCAATAAGAGAAACATATTTATGGAATGACATCTCCCATCAACTGTTTCCTTTTATTCTGATTAGGTCAATGCTTATGTTGATACAAAAGTTAATAGCCCATAACATAGGTAGTGGCAGCAGTGGTAGATTTGGTGAACCTGGCCATAGTTATAGACTGCTGCTACTATATTTTTCTTGGGTAATACAGGGCTTCATTAAAAGAGAAATTGCTATTTTTATTTTGAAAGACAAAGTTTATCTTTTAAAATATGTATCACAATATGAAATCCTCAAACACTGAAGAGTACAGAAAATTAAATCTACATCTTCAAAGTTGTTACATTGTTTTCTCAAGGAGAGAGCCCAATAGGTTTTGATGAAAAAAATAATATGCCAAAAGAAAGATGAATATAGCACCAATAGAAATTAGGGGAGAAACAGAAGAAAAATCAATACATATACAAGCATAATTTGCAAGGACAAAAAAGAATTGTAAAAACTCTAGCAACTCTTCCAGGTTGAAGTGATGAAAGGCATGAGGAATCTCAAAAGCAGAATGAAAAAGATGACATATTTAAGATGCAAAAACTGATCAAATTGAAGGCAGAAAGTAGCACAAGGATAATTGACCACAGTGAAGAGTCAGTACATGGAACAGAAAACACACTAAATAATGGTCTCTATATATTCAAGGAATCGTTAGGAGCACCTACACTGTATCTTTAGACATAGGGGGAAAGATCCTAACAAAATAGAAAGTACCTTCCCAAAACTAAACAAAAGCACAAAATTTCTAATGAAAGGACAGTTTATCATGGAAAGTCAAATTTTGGTAGACAGAAAAAAAAATGAACAATAAGCTATATCCAGGGAAATTTACTGAATGTCAAGAAGGAAAATTCAGAGGCTATCAAATGAAAATTTCATAGATGAAAACATGTTTTTCAGCTTTCTTAATAGCGCTACTCATCAACTAAAGACAAGCACCAGTAGCTATGAGTAGATAAAGGAGACTTCCTGAATCATATTTGGAAAATGTACTTGACATCTCAGACATCAAAGGATAAATGATGAGGACATGATGTGTGTATTGTAGAGTTCATGGAAACACAGTCTGGAAAACAATGGAAATTATGTCTCAAGAACAGACTGTATGAAACTTAGAAATGTAAAATGATTGCCTGATCAACCATTTTTGTGACCTGAAGGAGAGGGCAGAAGAATGAAGTGTAAGGGCTCATCTCTACATTTCCAAAACAGGCGACTAAATAAGTTGTATTAAACAGATCATGAAAGAGTTCCATGTGCAGTTAGAAAAGAATAGCCCTATGTCTTTGTTCTGGGGATATTTAAATAAATGAATCTTTTTGTGTGTAACTACATGTGTGGTATAAGTGTGTATGCATGCAAACAAGTGTGTGTGTGTGTATGTGTGTGTATGTATGGTTTGTGAGGATGAATCTCCATTGATGTGGAGGCCTGAGGTGTTTTCCTTGATCATTCTCTACCTTACTCTTTGGGACATGGTCTTCACGGAACCTGGATTGAGCTAGACTGGCTGTTCAGTGACTTGCATTCATCTGCCCCTCAGTGCTGTGTTACAGATTTGAACCTGCTAGTGGCTTTATTTTGTTCTCATGTTGGGAATGGGGTTGCATTAGCTTCTCAGGCTTTCACAGCATGCAATTTACCAGACAACCATCTTGTTAGTACCATCAATGAATATAGATTATGGAATTATTTTTAGTTGCTGTGCAACAACTTCTGATAATTAAAAAAAAAATGGAAGATTGTCAATTGCTCAAGACATAGACATTTTTTCACTTAATGAAAATTGATTTTTGTTATATAATATATCTTGGTTATATTTTCTCCTCCCTCTACTTATACTCCCCTACCCTTTTTTCCTATCTGGATCAACCCCCTTTCCCTATGTCATTATAAAAGAAACAGGAATCTAAGGAATACCAATAAAATAAAATACATTATAATAATAAGATACAGCTAAAACAAACACATCAGAATAGAACAAAAAAACAAATAGAAGGAAAAGAGCCTAAGAAAGGGCACAAGAATCAGGTATAGATGTAGAGATCCATTCAGCCAAACACTCAGAAATCTCATAAAAGCATAAAACTGCAATCCATAGTACATAAAGGACCTGCAGGGTAAAAAAAAAAAAAAAAAGGAATGAAAATATAAATAAAAAATACTACTCAGTGGGAAAAAAAAATAGAATTTTGAAATTCTCAGGCAAATGAATAGAACTTGAAGAAACCATCCTGAGTGAGGTAACCCAGTCACAAAAAGAGGAATATGGTATATACTCACTCATATATGGATTTTAGACATAGAGTGAAGGATCACCAGCCTGTAATTCATACCACCAGAGAAACAAGGATACAAGGAGTAACCTAAGAGATTCATAAAAGGTCCCTTGCATATTGGGAGTGGGGGGGCAGTGAATGGAGAGAGAGTTAGGAGAAAGAAAAGGGGAGGAGAGAAGAACATGTGGGACCAGGAAGATTGAGTCGGGGGACAAATAGATGAGAGAGAAAAAAGGAGGTACCACAATAGAGGGAACCATTATAGATTTGACCAAAAAAAAAAAAAAAAAAAAAAAAAAAAAAATGACTCTAGAGAAATGTCCAGAGACCTACAAGACTGACTCCAACTAACAATCTGAGCAAGAGTGGAAAGGCTACCTTAAATGCCTTTCCCTGATAATGAAATTGATAACTAACTTATATGCCATCATAGATCCCTCATCTAGTAGCTGATGGAAACAGAAGCAGACACCCACAGGTAAACATTGAGCCGAACTCCTGGAATCCAGTTGCAGAGAGGGAGACGTGATAAGCAAAGGGGTCAAGACCAGACTACAGAAACCCACAGAGACAGCTGACCTGAACAAGGGGGAGCTAAATGACCCCCAGACTGATAGCTGGGAAACCAGTATTGGACCGACTCAGACTCCCTGAACATGGGTCTCAGTTAGAAGGCCTGGGCAGTCTAAGGGCCTTCTGACAGTGGAACCAGGATGTATCCTGGTGCACGAAAAAACTTTGGGAGCACATTCCCCATGGAGGGATGCTCCCTGGGCCTAGAGGCGGGGGCAGGGAAGGAGAGCCTAGATCCTACTCCAAATGACTTGACAGATTTTGATGATCCCTCCTGGAAGGCATCGCCCTCCCTGCAGAGTGGGGGATGGGATGGGATGGGAGGGAAGTTTGTGGGGCATGGGAGGGAAAGAGAACTGGGATGGATATGTAAAATAAGAAAAAAATAACAAAAGTTTAAAAGAAAAATCTCTGATACATTGAGACAAGGAACCTTCAAAGGTGTCATTGAGTTTATTTTCTGATAGCATCTAATGCTGGGTGTGTATTATACCCTTAAGAATAGTTTCCCCTGTGATACTCCCTTGGCAAAAACAAAATAATCATTTTCAAGTGGTTATCAGTTGGAGATAGCTTTGGTGTAGGGATGAGAGCATGTGTCCACTCCTCCCTTCAGCTCTGAGTCCCTATCTGGTGCCGACCCATGCACGCCCTGTGCAGGCTGTCTCAGTCTCTTTAAATAATTCCATGTGTCAACCCGATTGATTTAGCTGACTTTGTTTTCATAGTGTCCTTTATCCTGTCTGGCTCTTACAGCCTTTCTACCTCCTCTTCCAAAGTGTTTCCTGAGTCCTGGGGTGGGGGATTTGATGGAGACATCCCATTTACTTCTGAGTGTTCCATGGTCTCTCACACTTTGAATAATGTCTGACTGGATCTTTGTATTTGTTTTCATCTGCTGCAGGAGGAAGCTTCTCTGATAATGACTGAACAAGTCACTGATCTATGCATATAGAAGAATGTCATTAGGAATCATTTTACTGCTACATTTCTTTATCAGAATAGTAGAACTTGGTTTTACCTTAGGTCTCAAGATCTTGATCACCCAAGTAGAGTCAGGTATGGGATCCATCTTTTTAAGTGAGTTCTAAGTCAGACCAGTTATAAGTTGGTTTCTTTCATAAGCTTTCTGCTACCATTGCACTCATACATTTTGCAAGAAAGGCAACATTGTAAATCAAAAGGTTTGTAGCTGGGTTGGTGTTTATGTTTCTGCTTTGGTAATGTGCAGAGTATCTTCTCATAACCAAGAATACTAGCCCCTGTTATGTGTTCTCTTTAACAATAAAGTCTTGCAGTTAGTTTGTAGAGAGTAACCTACAGTCTTGGCTGTAGGCTGGGTTGTTTGGGGGTTCCCATGGGACCCCTTTGACCAATAACTCAGTTAAATGTAACCCATTCCTGATACTGGAACTTCATTTGGTGGCAAGAGATGTCCAGCTGGGGCTCTGTCTCTCCTGTTACTTGGCAATTTCTTTAGATTGCCTTAATGTATGCATATAATTTAGAAAGCTTCTATTGCATTAGATTTCCATACTACCCCTCCAATTGCCCTTAATTTTGCGGCTTCTCCCTGTATTCCCTCTCTTGTACCCATTTTCTCTTCCCCATCACTGCTTGATCCTCCTTCTCTCATATTCATAACTATCTATTCTCTTTCTCCTTTTAGGTCTCCTTCATTATTCCTTTCTATATATCTAACCTCTGTGGTTCTCTTCATTACAGCTTGCTTATCATTGACTTAAAAGTTAATAACCACATGTAAATGGATACATACCATATTTGAACTTTCTGGGTTTAGGTTACCTTACTCAGGAAGCAACCATTGACCTGTGAACTGTATGGTTCTCCCCCCCCCCCCTTTTTCAGCAGAGTAATATCCCATTGTGGAGATGTAGCACATTTTCTTTTATTTATTAACCTCTTGACAGACATCTGTGTTGTTTCCAATTTGCAGTGGTGACCATGATTGAGCAAGTGTTTCTGGTAGGATAAAGCATTCTTTGTGTATATACCTAAGAGTGCTAGAACTATACTTTGAGATAGATCAATCCACACTTTAATGAGGAAGCATCACACCAATTCCATAGTAGCTGTACAAGTTTGCACTTCCACCAGCAATGGAAGAGTGTTTCCCTTATTCCACATCCTTACCAGCAAGAGCTGTCATTTGTTCTTGTGGTTGTAAGATGAAATCTCAAAGTAGTTTTAACTTGCATTTCCCTAAAATGTTATTTGACTTTCCTCTTTTGAGAATTATGTTTAAATCTGTACTCCCATTTAAAAATTGGTTTCTTTAAAAGTTCTTTATATATGTTTTGAATATTAGCCCTATCAGATGTGTAGTTAGTAAAAATATTTTCCCACTTTGTTGGCTGCCACTTTGTCTGGATGATGGTGTCTGTTGCCATGTAGAAACTTTTCAGTTTCATGAGGTACCACTTATTAATTATAAACCATAGTGCCTGTGGTAATGGCGTTCTGTTCAGAAAGTCTTTTCCTGTGCTAATGAGCTCACAGATATTCCCTGCTTTCTTTTTCATCAGGTTCAGCAAACATCTGGTTTTTGTTCCATTTGGAACTGAGTTTTATGCAAGAAGATAAGTGTGGCTCTATTTCAGTTCTTCTACATTCAACTATCCCAGTTTGTTCAGCTCCATTTGTCGAAGATGTCTTTTTTCCATAAGCGTGTATTTCTGAATTCTTTATAAAAATCAAGTATCCATAAGTGTGTAGTTTTATATCTGGGTCTTGAGTTTCATTGTGTTGACTAACATGTCTGTCTTGGGGCCAAGTACATGGCATTTTTATGACTATGGCTCATAAAAATTTGAGGTCAGGATTGTAGTACCTCTGGCAGTCTTTAAAACAGCATTTATGAATTTGTTATAGGTCCTTAAAGAGGATATGAATAAATCTCTTAAGTAAATCTTATGAAATACAAACAAGCATGGAAAGCAAATGAATAAAACAATTCAGGGTTTGAAAGTGGAAATATAATATGCAAAGAACACCCAAACTGAAGGAAATCTGGAAATGAAAAATGTAGGAACTCAAACGGGACCCTCAGAGGCAAGCATCACCAACAGAATACAAGAGATGGAAGAGGAAGACAAGGCAGAAGAAAGGGATGCTTCGGTCAAAGATAATATTAAATATAATAAACTCCATGCACAAAATATCTAAGGAATATGGGATCCCATGAAAAATGAAATTTATGAATAACAGGGATATGGGAAGGAGAAAAAATGATGTCAAAGGCATAGAAAATATTTTCAACAAATTCATAGAAGAAAATTTCCCTAATCTGAAGAAGATCCCTATTCACATACAAGAAGTGCACAGAACATCTTTCAATGGCGTTTGAAAGTCCAAGAGGGACAATTGTGGTACTTTCCCACCCTTAAAGTTAGTATTAATAGGGACACAGGAGGTGGGGTCCATATCTGACTATGAATGAGGAGTTCATGCTCATTGACCTTCAAGACTGTTTAATTCTATCTATCTAGTAACTTCTGATTCATGTTCAACATTTCCAGTGGAATTCTCCAGCCACAGAGGACATTTCGGTTTACTTAGTTGAGTAAGTAAAATGGTAAGCTTACTCTTACTTTTAAGTCACATTATGAAAAAAATTAAAACACCAAAGTACATACTCATGCACAAAGATGCTTACCCTGTAAACTTGTGTTAGCATTGAAAATTAATGTGGAAGGATAGGACTCTCATGCTCACTGTGTGAAGGGATTATAAATTGAATTGTCTGTAATTCGTAAATTTATACCTTTATTTAATTTGTTTCTCTTAATGTACACTTGTACATTTATGTTCTAAATAAATGTATAAGCTATGTGATTACAGACACATATACACACAGACACACATGTGTGTGTTTGTGTGAGTGTGTATGCATGCGCATATATCAAATACCATAAATCTATTTTGTAAAAATCTGTTATCTGGATTGGGGATATAGTTTAGTCAAGTAAAGTGCTTGTGATACAAACAAGAAGGCCAGAGTGCCACATGAAAAGGTAGGTGTGGTGATATAAATTCATAATCCAGGCATTGGGAAGGAGGAGTCAAAGGCAATCTGGGGGACCCTGTCTAGCCTGTTTATTAAACGAGCTTCAAGTCAATGCACTTTTGACAAAAATAAAATGAACAGAAACAGTTGAGGTTAACTTCTGGCCTCCACACACATAATACAAAATTCATTAAAAGTATATTGCCTATCTATTTGTGTTTCTATCTATTTGTCTACAATCTATCTCTAGTCATTTCTTTGTATACGTGAATACTCTCTGTGGTATATATCTACACATATGTATGTATGTATGTATGTATGTATGTATGTATGTATATATGCATAGGTATATGTACTTGCATATAAATATTGTGTGTGAACATATATATATATATTATATTTCTAGACTGATTATTCTAACATCTGGAATAATGTTCACCATGTATTTAAAATGTGTTACAATTTTTAGTAGGTGGGATTTAGTTTTAATTTTTTTTCTTACTGTACTTTAGTATTGTCTATTGGTAGAAGACTTTTGTGAGAATGTATAATTTTTATAAAAATAATAATCATTTTTTCTTTACCACACACAAATCAAGAAGATAAATTCTTACTAGTGTCATTAGCTAGAGACACAGACCCTCACAGGAGCTAGCAAAGCTGCAGAGCCAAGGTTTCTGTTTTCTGTGTGTCATTTCATTTGTTCCACATCTCTGCTGACTTCTCCTTTGCACTGACTCATCTTCTGTCCCAGAGGAGTTTGACTCCTACTAGACCAGGATTGCCCACTTGTCCCTGTCAGCATCCAAATCCCTGTTTTTTTGTTTTTTGTTTTTTGTTTTTTTGTTTTTTGCATTTACTCTTATCTCCTTCCTCTTTGCTATTGTTCTGCTTCTCTGTTGTTCTTTCCCATTGGGTTTGCGGTCCATGACTGACTTTGTGACCTTTCCATTTTTTTTTTTTTTTGGTCAACCATTTGGTGTCAAACCACTCACTGTGATATTTATTTTTAAAAGTTATTTAAATTTTAATTTTAATTATTTTTTTCTAGAAAGGGCAGATATAGTGAATGTCTCTTTCTCACAAACACTCCTCATCCTGGCTCTCAGAGTAGTCGAAAGTATCTTTGGTAGAAGCTAACGTCCTGGGCATGGAGAAGAAAGGCTGTGAGTCGATCTAGTAACAGTGGCAAATTAATATCTGTCAGCAAAAGTAGCAGGAGATACCATTTGTCATATCTGCCTCCCATGAATGTGTGCCTTATAGAAATGTCTTGCTTTTTACTTGTTTAATTTAGGTTCCTAGTTTGCTACTAGTAAAGAGCCCCTTCCTATTATTTGTTTTAGGATTTTCTAGTGGATATTTTCACATACAACCATAGTTACCATCACCCCACTGTTTTTCTGCACTCTTATTCAAGGAACTCAAGAAGTTCCCTGAAGTGAGGATTTCCTCAGAACTGCTGATGTCTTTGTGTGAACAGTTCCTGGAAAGCCCCTGAAACAGCTGCCAAACACCCTGAATCCAGATGCAGATACTCTCTAAGGAAGAGAAAACCAGATTTGAGGCTGCCAACATACTGCTCATTCCCCTAGGTTTTCTATTTAGGCATTTATGCAAAAGCCACTTGGTTTTTTATAAAAGCATTTGTGCAAGTACAGTATTTTATTACAAACAAACCTGGGTTGAGAGTTGTATAAGTCAGGGTTCTCTAGAGGGACAGGACCTGTAAGTATTATAAATATTAGAATAGGGGATTTATTAAAATGACATATAACTGATACAGGCTTGGTAGCCCAACATTGGGTGGTAGCACTCTGGAGAAGGGAACAACTGGTTGATGGGAGATGTCATTCTGTAAATATGTTTCTATTATTGGTTAATGAATAAAGCATTGTTGGCCAATAGGAAAGGAAGATAGGAAGGACTAGGAGACAAGGAAGAAAGAGGAAGTAGTAAGGAGGAGTCAACATGGAGAGACTGGAGAGAGCAGGACGCCGGCCCCACTCTCCGGTAAGATGAGACCATGTGGAAATACTTACATTAATGGAAATGGGTTAATACTTAAGACAGATAAGACAGATAACTGATAAGAAACAAGTAACTGGCCAACAGCGTTATATCTAATACAGAGTCTTTGTGTGTTAATTGGGGCTGGCTCCATGGTGGGTCCAGGCAGGCAGGAAAAACTACTCGTAACAACGGGTGATTGTTTTAGCAGTCCCAATTTGGAGCTGAAGCCCAGGAAGATTCTTAGAAACACTGGCTCTCAGTCTATAGCAGAAGGCTGGAGATGCTAGGATCAGATGTTGCTGAAAGATGTCTACATCAGCAAAGGCTGTATATTTGCTTTCTAGAAATGGGTAAAGTCAGGCAAGCAAACAACACTTTGAACCTCACTATACCTGGCCACATACTGGAAGGTGTTGCTCACACTGGGGTCTTCCCCCCACTGGTCAGTCTTCCTGGAAATAGCTTCATAGGCATACCTCAGACATGCCTCTTAGTTGATTCCAGATCTCCTCGATTGAGTTGACAATTGAGATTAATAATCACACGAACCCTACCTGTTCTCCCATGAAATTGTGCACCCTTGTGTTCCAGTTCTCTTTGCCTGAATGATTTGAAGAAAATCGAGGCATTGAAGATTAGACCTAACTCTTCTAAAATAATCAATGACAGCATTTGATTTAAACAGCTTGGAATAATTACTATCCCATTCTGATTGCTTAAAAGTATGATGACTACTGATGTGTAAGTGATGTGAAAAATGAAATGCATGCAACAGAAACCTTGATTTATTATAGTTACTCATAGTTTTTGCCATTCTATGCATTTTTAACAGTGCGCATAATTAGTGGACAGTCTCGGCTTTATTTTTTATGATGTTCAAATTTCACTTTGATTATTAAAAACATTTTCTTGGACATGCTACTCTGGGTTGACAGGTAGTTTTTCAGCATCGCCAAGACAGTACCATACTACCAGTCACTTAAAGCTGCATAAACTACCTCAGTACTTAAATAAGTTAGTATGGCAATTATTTACATAACATTTGCATTGAATGTATTTATTACACATTTTAAATAGTCTAGAAATGATTTAATGCACACAGGAGAATGTGTATGTTATATGCAAATACAAAATCATTCTATAAAAATTACTTGGTCATATGGAAGCAATTCTCCACTGATATGTAAGGATGATGATACAAAGCAATCTTTGTTAACCTCATTTGGGAACAAATGACTGATCTGTGAAACACATATTTATTCATCATATATTATATACCAGGCCCTGAGAGAAGTGTTATAAATATAGCAAGTGTACAAATATTATCAAAGGGATTATATTTTCAAAGGGAAAAGATAGTAGGAAAAAAATTAAAGGGGAAAGAAGTGAGTATTGTAATATATGTACTATGCATAGAAGGAAAAGCTACTCAATCTCTTTCAAAAAGGGGACTATATATTTCTGGTAGTAAGAATACCCTTACTGGATGGGGACACTCAACAATGAATCAGAACCATGAGCTAAAATAAGTCAACTCCCTTCATAACTTACTCCATATGATGTATTATCAGTAACAAAATCAAGCATGAATATTTTTGAAATGCAATGTATTTCTGAAACTTACTAAGTAGATTGGTTTCAATAGCTGTCTTTACAAGTTAACACACACACAAATGTTAACCAAACTAGGATGTTCAGTAGCTTGATTATGACAATTAAGTGCATATGTAGACCCATGCCTTTGTTACTTTATCATTGTTGTGATAAAATACCCTGACAAAATCAATTTACCAGCTTACTCTGGCTGGTAGCTCCATGGGATGACATGGCAGCTGGCAAGAAAGGAATGGTTATGGAGCTGAAGACTGACAGCTTGCATTTGTACCCAGGAAGAAACAGAGGTCATGTGGGGCTATGAAGTCTCACAGTCTTCTCCAGAGATCCATCTCCTTCAGCAAAGCTTCCACCTCTCAATGGTCTTTCAGGTTTCCCAAACACCATCTGGGGAACAAGAGTTCCAACATGTGTGCCTGTGAGAGCCATTTGACATTTAAAGCAGAAAGCACATGCAAAAACATATCATGGTGAGTGTGGAATATAGCTCAGTGGTAGAGGGCGAGGTGAGAAATCCATAGTCCAGTCACTAACACACACACCCACCCACCCACCCATACACACACCAAACAAAGCAAACTCCACTGATGTGCACTTTCATTCACTATGGATAGTTTTACTTGTCAATATTTTTTTAGAATAATGAGATGAATAGTTTTTGTGTTTTCATAGTCTAAACATTTACTAAAATTACATTTCTAAATTGCAACAAAAACAAAATTAGCCACCCTCCTGGAAATCCCCCCTAAAGAAATAGAGATGTAAAGAAAGTTACACAAATCACAATTATAGGTACTTACAATAGAAAAAGTTGAAACTACTAAGAAATGGGAAATAAATTGGCCTGGGAAAATAGCTTATTAGGTAGAATGAATGCTTTTTTTTTTTTTTTTTTTTTTTGGAAAGATTAAGAACCTAGGTTGTATACTAGGTTACCTAAAATTAAATAAGTATGTATTTATTTAAAACTACAGGTTCAGTGACAGACACTGTCTTAAATAATAAGGTGGCGAGTGATAGACAAAGGTGCCAGATATTGACCTTTTTTCTCTGCATGTGTGTGCATGAGCACATGGAACTGTCACACCCATATGTGCATAATATATCACACACATATAAAGAGAATAAAGACAAATTTATTGTATGTAGAAATCATGTTTTTGGACTTTAACATGACAGGAAATTATTCCTAGTGTAATTGAAAAAAAAAAAACAAACACAAACCAAAAAACCAATCAACTAAACAAACAAAAAAACCCAAGCAAGCAAGCAAGCAAATAACAACAAAAAGAAACTCAAGCAAGCAAGCAACCAAACAAAAAATCCACCAACCAAACATACAAACAAACAAAAACTTAAGAACAACAACAACAAAAACCTAAGTAAGGTACAAAACATATAGAACACGATGTCTATTTTGTAAAATTCAGAACCAAGTTTGAGCAGAAAATGGTTCACATAAGCTTAATATAGCGTGATTTTGTATAGATTACTAGCAGGTCATATTTAATTTTTCCTTCTGATTTTCTTGTGAATTTTGATTTAAACAAGTTGCTGCGAGTTTCTTTTGTTAGCAATGTTAAGCATAGAGAAGACCTCTGTCTTCTTGTTTTTAAGTGTCTATCTGCTTTTTTTGTGTGGAGCTTGAGTAGCTAATATTCTGAAGTGTTTCTGTGTTCAGCATCCTGAAATGGGTGAAGGAACACTCAGAAACATGCTAATAAACCACTTAGTTGTATTTGGCTGTTGGATTTGTTTTGAGTTTTGTTTGTGCAATGATGGCCTATTTCTCAATTCTTTAAACAATGTGCCCTGAAACTCACTGAAAGGACCACACACCCATGAGTTTCTACAGGGAGCCTGTGGTACACCCTTCTGTATACTTGCCTTGGAATGTAGCATTTTTTTCCTCCATTTTCTTTGTTTTGGGAAGTCAACCACCAGTGGAATGCTAGTAAGCACTGTCACCTGCTCAACAGTGGGAGCCCTGGATAGATTTAGAACACTCAGGAGATACCTGAGAAGGGATTTCAGGAGTGCTGGTTAATTAAAGGAGTAGGAGAGTGCTGTTATGCAGGTGGGAGCCTGGAGCATCCTTATCTCCACACACAAAGGCTATGGAAGAGCAGAGAAAACTAATTGAAGTGGAGCAAAGCCACTGCATCACACAGGAAAATGGGTTGTTAAATTTGCCATACCGGTGGGAGAGTGTTTCCAGAGGCCTGGAATGCTTTACTGTTTAATTTAATTCAGAGAAAAACACTTAGTAGTGTTCATTACTGATTCGTCTTTTAAAATCAGCTCTTAAGGACACTACAACTGTATTGATGCTAATGGAACCATTCTGTCCTAAAAGTCGACAGAAGCATAAATATGTTGTTTACTTTAAAGAACAAAGGAGTTGGAAAAAATTGTGGAGGACTACTCAAGAATAGATAGATTTTTAATAAGCAAAAAATGCAGCAAAAATCCCCACTAAGACCATTCATCTTAATTTTGCAAGGATCTTCCAGAATGTCAGCAAGAAACCCCAAATTCCAAAGAATATGTTATCAAAATAGTTTTCTTATAACTACCTTAAGGAAACACCATCAACAATCGAGGAAGGCTAGTTGGAATGCTGTGTGTATCTACTAATTAGACAATGGTAATATCATACACACATCATATGATTGAAAATAAATAAAAAATTTAATACAGCATGTTCAATTTCACTGTATTTTTCTTATTTGTGTTAATAGTATTAACTAGGGTAGCATGTTTTTCTTGTCAAAATTTCCAAATATGGTTATAGGGAAACCAGTTAAACATTCATTTATATTAATCCCCAACTTAAAAATTTGATCTGCTATTTTATTCAAGAGTTCTCAGAGAAGTATGCCCTCATTAATTTTCTTATTCTATACATACAAACAAGCATAAGGCTTTTTTTTCTTTTTTGCATGTGTGTACACTCACCTCAGATTTTTTTTTCCCTTAAGACCTCAGTTTCTTCTAAATCATAGATATGTCCTTTATTGACATTTGGAGACTATTTTCAAAACAAAAATGTGATGGGAATAAAAGGTCATACTATCCAATGCATTTCTGTTATCAATGTCTAGAATAATGAGTAAAAGCAGCAGGTGGTCTACATTCTCATTGCCTCGCAGAGTACTTTGGGTGGTGAGTGCCTACCTAGTAACAATGGATAGTTCCAAACTCATGATCACACAGACAGATCCATTGGATAACAACACAAAGTGAAAATATGAACATGGGAAAGGGATTTGTAGGGAGGAGAGGAATATTACTGTGGTGGAAGAAGACAGGAGAGGATGGGAGGTGGTGAGCATAATTAAAATGGCTTATACACATGTATTCGAATTGTCAAAAAAAGATTACTGAAATTATAAAAAAGAAGCATGTGATTGATAGGTACTCTTTAAACTGGAAAGGAAACTCACAAGGTAAATGTTTCAAGTAACTATTCTTCATGAGTGCCCAAGGACTGGGTGGCCTTAAGTGAAAACCTACAGGGAAATACAAGTGTCACCTCGAGTTTCCAAATGTTTTGATTTTAAAGTCATTTCAACAGAGGCTTATACTGATAAGAGGCAGTGACAAGTAAGGAAAAACCTTCATATGAATTTCAAGTATTTCATATTTTATTTAGTGATACCTGGAAGAGCAATATCCTTTGCCCCAAATCATTTTCTTGTGGAGATGTGAATCACCTGTCATTGGAAACCTTTGCTTGCTTACTAGCAAAGGCTGTGGACATAATATGGGAGACCCCAGTCTGAGGAGACATAAGACAGCTACTTGGGTCAAATGGTTTGACTTTGTTATTCTTGTTTATATGGAGTATCTCTGTTCTGATGAACTTACTAAACAATCTGGAAACTGTCTCTCTGGTGAAGCTGAGATAGAGGCTGGCTTAGTTAAAAGCTTAAGTATTTCAATGAGGAAAATGTTACCTTATTTCAAGACACAAAAGTAGGTCTTATAAAAAGTCAGCACTCATAAAGAAATGAGCCATTTTTCTAGGTATGAGGTCATACTTTCTCTGAATATACAAGTTTGCCTACCTGTGGGAATTCTGCTGGCCCCTAAGCTTCTTCACCTTGTGTGTTCAAGAGCCCCTGGATAAGGATCAGATGTTACAGTAGCTGGAAACAATGAGTGTGGCATCCTTAGCCACAGGTTTGATGCTCTGACAGCTTCTTTCTCTGCAGTTTCATACATCTTGACTACTTTCCCCAAGGTGGGTACAACCACCTCTGATACACACCTATTCCATGGTCCAGGGCTTTATGAAAGGTTGGAGGTTTTAGAAAGTAGCTAGCATCTAAAGGATGCTAAATATGGTCAAAATTTGGTTCATCTGAGCAGCTCATCCAGCTTCAAGTCCCCTCTCGGTGAAGTTGCTTGCTATCACAATGCAGGGCCTGTAGGTACATCTCTCATAGTTGGGTTATATACCCACAAAGTTTATAGGTTTACACATATCTACATTTCCCCATCCCTCTCTGTAGAGGGATGTCTAGGCACAGTCACTTTTTAAAGGAAAAGAACACAGTAATAGGGCTTTCCCCAAAGGCTCCAAATAAGCACTAACTCAGCTTGCTCAACTTTAATGACATAACATGTGGATTAAACAGACCTATGGTAGGCAGCCTAAGCTCAGGTGTGATGGGAGATGTCATTCTGTAAATATGTTTCTCTTATTGGTTAATGAATAAAGCACTGTCAGCAAGTAGGAAGGCAAAATAGGCAGGACTAGGAGAAAAGGAGGATTCTGGGAAATGTAGTGGAGTCTTGATGTGATCTCAGGAAGAGAGGATGTGAGTCTCGCATTCTCAGTAAGGTAAGACCATGTAGAAATACATATATTATTGATTATGGGTTAATATTTAAGACAGAGCTATCCAATAAGAAACACTACTAACTGGCCAACAGTTTCAAAATTAATGCAGTGTCTCTCTGTGTTATTTTGGTATTGACACTGATGTGGGACCAGGCTGGTAGGAAAATGCTCATAACAAAATGGTGCCTGAACATGGGTACTAAGATCTTCCACTTAAAACTTGACAAAAGCTTAAAAAGATATTTTAGAAACAAAAGAACAGAGACAGGCAAGTCTTCTTCATAGCAGCATTTTCTCTGGTGGGCTCTGTTTTGCTAGAGACAAGCAGAGACTTGTGAGGCTCCTTTAAGGGAGGTTTCCTGACTTGGCATAGGCAAAACAAAAACAAAAAACAAACAAACAAACAAACAAAAAAACCCAAAACACTGCAGGGCTCTTTTAAGAGGCCCTGCTAACAATTGAATGGTGTATATGAGCAGCTGGCAATGGCAGTGACCACATCTCCAACACAGCAGCATGCTGCTTGATGGCAGCATAGACCAAGGTGGTGAGTACAACTATTATTGCTGGCAGTAAACTTACCCCTGCCATATTGTAAAGCAATGTTGTTGTTTAGCAGATAAAAGACTCGTGGCCAGAAAAAAAAATAGATTTACAGTAAAGACAGATTAAGATGAAGAACAAAGGTACTTAGGCTTGGGAGAGAAAAAGAAACAGGATAAAGTGGTTTAAAAAAATAGAAGGAAAGATAGTAGTTGAGTGTGGTGGCATATACCTTTAATTCCAGCACTTGGGACCAAAAGCAAGCAAATGTCTGTGATTTCAAATTGAACCTGGTGTACAGAGTGAATTTAAGGACAGACAAAAGTTTGCAGAAAAACCCTATCTCAAAAAATGAAAAAAAAAAAAAAAGTAAAATAGAGTAATAAAAAAGCCACCTAAAGATGGGAAATACAGAGTCAGGATACTGTATGTTATTGTGTTGTCTTTGAATTATCCAATTGCTAAGGAAGGAACAACAACTGCTAAAATACATTTGATTACAAATGTTGCTAAATTAATCCCACTTATATATTTTTAAAATGCTTTGACTTCAAAATTTAAGACTAAGGACAGGTTACTGGGGAAAAGAATTTCTACTTTTGTTTCCACAGAAAATGAAATGCTATGGAGTCCTTTCAGACTAACATGGTTTGATCAAGCAAGATCCCCCAGAACAGTGTCCCAGGAGATCCAACATTCCAAACAGCTGGGAAAAGGCAGCCTTGCAGACCACTAGAGCCAGGATTTCTGCATCTTCTTAGTATCCCCATGGTATTATAGCATCCGCAACCATTAGGAAGCAGTTTGGAAAGAACGACACCCAAATTCCCAAATATTGCCTATAAATGTTTGTTTTCATTTAAATGGGGTTGGTTATAAATGGCTCATGATCATAGTCAATCTCCTTTTAAAGCTAAAAAGGGGATTGTGGTATAGAAATGAATACTTTGTTTTGGAATGGAATTTTCATTTATTGATACAAATTTTAAGGTCAATTTTGTGATAAGTATATTTCTCCTCTTCTTTAAGTATTGGGTTTATATAGCTCATTTAGAAATGTAATGTATAAATAAGTACAAATTATAGATAGCTATATATAATAGTCAAAACTTATAGTTAGGTTTTTATAGCTATATATAGCTATATTTCAAATGGATAGACATTCTTCAAACCTTTCTAAGACCTATAGACTGTGGCATTTAAAGTGGTTTAGGGTTTTCTTGACAGTGAGATATAACTACTCCTGGCAACACCACCTGCATCACAAAGGAAGGAGGACATCAAAGAAACTACAGAGTTTACTTCTAATATGGCAAGACTAGTCATTTGGGAAAGATACTGCTTTTGTCTAGACTGTTTCACTATATACTTTATAAAGTTGACTTGCAGGACCCACAGAAAAGTGACTCCTGATACAAGGTGGACATTGTTACAGGGTTCCTGCTTCAGGGAAGAGTCTGCCAGACAGTCTGCAGGGTACAGAAAAAAGTAACTGACAAACTGCCGGTACAGGCAGAGAGTTTCAAGTTCCCTGCTTTGCTGAGGAGTCTGACAAACACATATGGCTTATGGGTTGAAGATGGAACATTACAGAAGAACTTTCAGTGACTGACCAGGCATTGAGTTGTCTCTGTCATTTCTAGAGTTTATATATTATCCTTTAGTGGTCTTTGATGAAGTTGAAGACAGATAGCTGTGGTCTTAGTTTTCCTTAATTAAGATTAAAGATAAGTTACATATAAGACTTTTGACTCACAAAGATAGGATAGATGATAGAACATTTTCTTTAATTACTGATAATGTGTAATGGACTAAATATTGTTAACTATAGTTCTTATTTTATAACTGTTTTATTGTATGTAATTTTACTATGTTAAGTTAAAACCCTTCTTTTTATTTTAGACAGAAAAGAGGAGATGATGGGAGATATCATTCTGTAAATATGTTTCTCTTATTGGTTAATAAATAAAGCACTGTTGGCACATAGGAAGGCAAGATAGGCGGGACTAGGAGTCAAGGAGGATTCTGGGAGATATAGTAGAGGGGAGTCTAGCTGTAGGACTTGAGAGAAGAGTTTCAGACCCTCTCTCCGGTAAGTTGAGACCACATGGAAACACTTAGATTGATATGAATGGGTTAATATTTAAGACAGAGCTAGCCAGTAAGAAATGCTAGTAACCAGCCAACAGTTTTATAATTAATAGACTGTCTCTGTGTATTATTTTGGGACTGATGTGGCTCTGGGACCAGGCTGGCATGAAACTGTTCATAACACAGGCATAGTCTGGTTTTCATCTTTTCTTGCAGTGTGAGTTGAGGAGAGTGGCAGCATCCCACTCAGGACTCTGTTTAATGCTAGGTTATTCACCTTCCCTCTGCAACTCTAAGACTGAATCACTGACCCTGGGGGACACATTGCTTTGCAACATGCATTAATATCATGGAGTGAGATGTAATAAATCCATGCAATGGAGATATTTCTAGGGATGACTTGAGTTGTGGAACCCTGTGAAGTTTTCATTTCTAAACAGATCTTGGCTTCCAATGGAGCAGCTTGTGTCTGAGTCTACACTGAGGTCTTCCCCTGAGCTTCATGTGGAAATTTCATGAGCAGGGCCCACCCAAGGGGCTTTGTTTAGAATTAAAGTCACTTTTTAAAGGAATCCCAAGCTTCCACACTTGAAAAGACAGACTCTGCATGTCACTTTTTCAGCTTGAAAATAAGACCATCTGAAAAGGAGCTATGAAAACAACAATAACAACAACAAAACACAAAACAAGGCCAGCCCTCAAATACATCAGGCACAAGAAGCCTAATGAGTATAACGGAGGCTTTCACGTGACAACCCCAAGCCATTTCTAAAATAATGGATGTGCATAAAGTGATGGGGCCCCAATGATGTAAATATAAGAGTATGATATAAAAACCCTGCCTCTGATCAGGCCACTCTATGTGCTACTACTGTTCTCACAGATATCAACAGGCACCTGCGAGTTTGCCAAGGAGTTCTACCAGACCGCGATTCCTCACCTGGGAAATGAATTCACATGAAAGTGGGTTTAGTCATGTATCCTGTTCCACATTCGCTTCTGGTGATATCTGTCTGGAAATCAGAGGAGACCTGGCCATGCTGTCGCTACTGGTACTGAATCTGAATGCTCCTTAAAGTTCCTGCCAGGCTGTCACAGGCTCTCTGTCTGTTCATGTGACACTTCTAATGACTTCTTACTTCCCAACCTAAAAAAGCTACCTGTGACAATAACCGAGTCAGTTTGTAACTGAAGTGTAACTAGAAACATCAGTGGAATAGAACGCAAAGATTACAAACAGGTCTCCACATAATTTGGAATTTGATATACAGATAATATTTGAAATCAGTGAAATAAAATTAGATTAGCAGTAAATTATATTTTGACAGCTAAAAATTCACTGAGAGCTTTTAGCTAGCTCTTAGCATATGTCTTCATATTAAAACAGATTATAATAAATTAAAACAGCTATACTTAAAAGAATTAAGTTATAAAAGTAATAGAAAAGTACTAGTCATTGACAAGTTTGATAAGTAAGCCTCCGAGACCTCATAGAAAACACAGAAGTTATGAAATACAAGACAAAGTTGATTTGTGCTTGGTTTAAAACATACAAAAGCTCCACTATTATAATAATACTGAAAACAAGGTTTAAAAAAATCCTATAGGACAAAGAAGGAAAAATGAGAGTGAATATAATACAGTATAATATCATATATGTATTCCAACATGTCAAGAACAATAAATAAAAAATACCAAAAAACAAAGGATCCAAACAGTAACTTATAATGGAAATTGTATGTCTGTGTTTGTGCATAAATAGAACATTATAAAGCTATATTTTGAATTTATATTGATAAGTAGATTACTAATTTTATTATAATTAGTGAAATTAAAATACAAAAATGAAATATGATTTTTAACACATTGGTGAACAATAGATGTTGGAAGGAATGTGAGGAAACAAACATCTTCCTTCTATGCATTTTTACTGAGGGACAACTGACATTATCTATCAAAAGTAACAATGCTATTTAGCAAGCATCTCACTTTTGACTTATACTCGCCTAGCTGCCTAAAGATGAATGCACAAATAACTGTAACACGGCACATAACAACCAGCAACTGAGTCACTTAATGGTCACTTAGGGAGAACTCATTAAATTACAGCCTGACCAAACACAATTTAGTCCTTGAAAAAGAACAAATTAGATCTGGATGTACTGCCATGGAAAACTGTTCAAATACACAGAGTATAAAATTCAAATGTCAAGAGTAGTATGTTTTGTATGACTCCTGTCTGAATTAAAAAATACCTTATGTATTTGCATATGTCTAAATCATTTCCCCAAGTGAAGTAAAATACACTGTTAAGTGTGGTTATTTGTGGCACGTGTACAAGGATGGAAATCAGTACTGGGGGAGGGATATTTTCTTTCATGTTATATCACTCCGTATAACTGAAGATTTCTTTGGAACTATATCATAGCTTTACAAAACATGGTATTTAACCCTAGGGAGGGATAGAAAGTTTAGGGAGAGTGTTTGCTGGTGACTGAAGCAGCTTTTTGGAGGAAAAAATGCATGTGTGGTCATCCAGTCCTTCAAGTGGGACCACTTTTCCTCTTGCCACCCTAAGCAGGGCAGAGCCACACACGCATACCAAAACTTCCCTTCCTATAACAAGGAGCATGATAGTAAGACCTTGCCAGTATAAGGTTTGAACTTCCTTTGTCTAGATCTTTGGTCAAGCTCAATCTTCTTTCTTTTCTCTTCCACTGCCCCCTCCAGATGACAGCCACTATTTTTCCCTCTTTGGGGGCTCTATGGAGAGCCAGTTATGTCTGTCCGTGTACCCCAGGACTCATCTTCCTTTTGAACACAGTGATGGCATAAGAAAGAGAGTAGGTATTGTAGCAGAAACTCAGGTAAAGCTTTTGCCTGCTAGGCATCTGACATTAGGGTTCTGAAACACAAACAAACAAAACAATAAAAAAAAAAACCCCAAAACAACAACAACAAAACATTCCATTGTAATCACTGTAAGTGCTCCTGTACTTTAGAAAACATTCGAGTTATTTAAAAGCCACAGCTTGAGAATTCCTCTGGGACTGAAGGAAAAACTGAAAACCTTTGCCATGGATCACATCTGTTATGACAGTGGTAAGTAAATACTGACTGAAAGGGTTCTTCAATTTGACCACTCCTGGGTGTTTATTCCTCCCTCCCTCCCTCCCTCCCTCCCTCCCTCCCTCCCTCCCTTCCTCCCTCCCTCCCTCCCTCCCTCCCTTTCTTTTCTTCCTCTGGGGAGCCAGGCATGATCATGATCCCGTATCTTGGGATTTTATAACTGCCTGAAGAGGTATCTGCTGAATATTCTCTCTGCTTTATTCTCCTCTCTTCTACCCTGAGAGAAGTATTTAGGCTCTATTTAATGGTGTGTAAATAACAGGATTCTTGTGACAGGATGGGAGGCTAAGGACTTGGAAAGTTTCATTACTGACAAGTCATTACTCTGCAGGAAAAACCATTGAAAACAGTTTGACTTTGCTCCTAGTGAAGGAGGCTCTGACTATGAGCTCCAGTAGGCAGAGAGGTCACTGGCTGCATCTTGCTGGCACATTTAATCCCCAAGAGTCACTTTCAATAGGTGCAGTGATCTTGTTCTTGGTTTGCAGCACCCCAAGATGGTAGAAAAATGCTATTATGTATAAGTCAAACTCTCTCCCTCTCTTCCCTTTCCTCCTTCTCCCTCTCTTTCGCCCTCCCCCCTGTATGTTTATGTGTGAGATGGGTGGGTGCAAGAAAAATTGATACTATTTCTCTTATTTAAAATTATTTGGAACAACAAGGAAACCTCCATGGTTCAGATGCTAGACTTGGAAAGATCAGATTCCCAGTCCTTTTCACTATGATGCTGTGATACACCCACTCATATGTGCACGTATGTGTGCATGCATGCATATGTGAGTGTATGTGCGTGTGTGATTCTGAATATGTTTGAACTTCCTGAAAATAAATTCAGATAAATCAAATTTTCTCTGTATGTTTCAGATAAGTGTGCATATTTTGCATGCTTAGTAAGGATATAAGCTAATTGTAATAAATTTGTTTATAATCATCTTTGAAATCATAGTATTTTCCCCAAACTATCATTTTGCTACAGTGTTATTGGTGATGATCAGTTATTAGAACAGAATGATTCATAACATCTGGCTTCTCAGTGAGAGCCAGACTCTTCTTCTTCATGGGAAATTCTCCAGGAAGGAGCACTCATATGGAACATAGAGGGGAAATTGATGAAGCAACATGTTTGAAATCTCAGGCACAGAATTCTGGGGAATCTGACAGGACCATATGAGCATCATTTTTATTTCTGGTAGACATTTCTAACCCATCACATCTTCCAGCTTCTGGGGACCAGAGAATTCATTTCATTCTAACTATATATTTTGGAGACAATGAACATTAGTTAAATAAAGTGTATTGTGCCAGGAGAGTTAGAATTAGAACCAGAGAATTTGGCCTCAACTACTTGCACATGTGAGAAATGCAAAGATAACTGTATATCTCATTTGTTGGGAAAATCCATGCTGTATATATCTACTGCCCAATCTGAAATACATCTTGGGGATTCATCATAAAAATTCCACAATCATAAAAAAAATTCCACAATCATAAAAATTAACAATCATGGAATTGCTTGTGCAGTTCAATGTGAGCTTATGCATTTATAAGCATTTTAAAAATATAGTTCTGAATATTGTAGAGAGATACTATTATTAAATTGGTGACACCATGAATATTTTTCTTTTAAGTTTGGACTTTCTGTCTGTGCCAATTGAAGTATGTAAGAATCAGCCTGGCTGTTTTAAAAATGGTAGTTTAAAGGCTTACAACTGTCTTTTCACAAATTGGTCTCCTCATTTTAGCAAACCCATGAAGGTGGATAACATGGTATCTTTCTGAAGTAAATTTCATTCTGTTTTGTAGAGTAAAAATAGGTTGAGTGCAGCCAATTATTTCCACTCTCATCTGAAAATTAAGTGAAGGATCTGAAGCACTAGTGGTGTTGACATTGCTGGTATTTTATTTTCATTTCTGATTACCAAACTTCTTTATGATAATACATAAGATAGATTTGGAGGAAGAGACATGAAGTGGGAAAGCTGGCAAATGAGTAAAGAAAACTTACACTTATGCAATTGGTCAATCTGAAATCACACAATTAATGAGAATACAATGAAATTATTAGAAGTGGAAACTCCACAATTGGTGAATTGGTTGGTTAGACCAACTGGGATTCCATTCCTATTTGACAGAAGATTTGAGGGTGTGATGGAAGATGTCATTCTGTAAATGCTTCTCATACTAGTTAATGATTTCTGAATCTTCTTTGAATCCCCCATGACAGCGCCCCTTACCAGCAGGAAGTAGTTTGGAAAGAACAACACCCAAATTCCCAAATATTGTCTATAAATGTTTGTTTTTATTTAAATGGACTTTGTTATATAAAATAAATTAAAAAAAAAAAGCACTGTTGGCCAATAGGAAAGCGAGACAGGCGGGTCTAGGAGACAAGGAGGAAAGAGGAAGTAGTAAGGAGGAGTCAAGATGGAAGACATGGAGAGCAGAACGCAGGCGGCCTCTCTCTCCGGTAAGATAAGACCACGTGGAAATTAATAGAAATGGGTTAATAATTAAGACAGAGCTAGCTGATAAGAAACAAGTACCTGGCCAACAACATTATATCAAATACAGAGTCTCTGTGTTTTAACTGGGGCAGGCGCAGCAGTGGGACCAGACCAGCGGCGGGAGGAAACAACCTTACTCCTTATAAGGGTTTGTCCTCAATTTGTTAGTATAACCAGAAAGATTGTATACTAATTGCCACAGCTGGTGTTAGATCCTTGCCTCTTCCAGGTGTATTAGTGAAATTTTACTCTCTGTTTCAGGTAAGGGTAAGGGATGTGAAATGGTAGCTTAGATCCCTAGAGTCTGAACCCAGATTTAAGGTTTTAACTTGTGAACTGCTCATTTAGAGATAAAGGACCTTGGCATGTTTTCTTGGTTGTGTCACAGTATTTCCAATTGGTATCTGTTTTTAACTACTTCAAAGAATAGGACAATTGATGGAGATTGAGTAAGAGAACATGGACATAAAATAATAAATATCGAACCTGGCACACGTAAAGCTTAGTGCATTCTGGTGGTCAAGCAAGCTATCTTCTAGTACTGTGGGGTTTAAAACATTGGTGGTGTTCCTTCTTTCTCTTGAATACAATGCCGACTTACAAAAGAGCCATATTGCTAGCAAAGGCAATAACGATTTAAGGTTTTCAAAGCCAACATTTTTTTTTATATTTATAGTTCTTACCACTAAATAAGCATAGATATTTCTGGAAAGTCATAGTGTGCCAGTGCAGTCACCAGAATTCCTGCTTGGGACAAACCATCTAAAAGGTTCCTGCAGATGTTGTTATTTAGAACAACATATGAGCCTGGAATCTTTAGGGTATGTTAAAGCCAAAATATTTGGAAATGCAGCTTGAAATCAACTTAATGAGGTTTTCTGGATAGAGGCAAGCTATGTATTAGTAGAAATCACATAAACTCTTTCATTTAGTAAAACATATCCTTCTTGCAAGAATAAGGGTTCTCAATATATTGAGGATGAAAACCACAGGATCTCTTAGAAGACATCATAAATTTTCTTCATGAGTGATCTGGTGGATACAGAATAAAAGGAGATTTGATAATTGCTTAATTAATATAATTTTAAGAATCACATGTAGAATGAACCTAAGAATGAATGTAGAGCATGTTCCCATTCCATACTTTCCTTCCATTTATTAGGCATTTTCTAAATGAAAGCTGCTAAGTTATCACTTTTGATATATTTTAAGAATTTGAATGATGCCCAAATTCCCAAATATTGTCTATAAATGTCTGTTTTCATTTAAATGGACTTGGTTATAAAAAAAATAAAATAAAATGAAGACTTGACACCGTCAAAAAAAAAGAAAATAAGGAAAAAAAATGCCAGATGCCAGTTAAGATTTGTTTCCCAAAGACAGTCTCTGAACTTTGGAATAATAGAGTCCGTTGATGCTCCAGAACACTTTTCACACTCAACTATGTATTCCAGAGCAGAGCAGGCTGTGTACTAAAATCCCAAATAGTATAGCCAATGGTAGAAGGGTTTTTCTGAAATACCGTGTGGTACAGTTGCACATTGATTGCAACCACTGGCCATAGGTCTGTTCTGAAATACATACAAATTTTTGATAGTTACAAGAAGTATTTGGGTAAAAATCAAAAGCATGTCTAAGCACATTAATGGGTGACTCATGGGTTCACTCTGAGCCCTGCAGAGTCCTTGGTCTTCATATCAAAAACTCACATTTCTTTGATGCTTTGTAACCCTGTAGATAATGTTTTGTCATCTGTCTTTATATGAATAAACAAAAAGCAGAAGAAAAAATTTATTCTTATACTAACTATGGCAAGCATCATTATTTGGATTTAAAACCCAAGAAGGCTGAAGTAAAGAAATGTTTAAAATTCATGTTCAAAACCCCAAGTTTATGGTAGACTCCAGATTTAAATTGATTGAAAGTGCCAAATACTATAATAGGACTTTGCATATCAGTTTGGGGGTATATGTTTTAGGTGGGTGAAAAACTTAGTTTTCAACCTGATATCAAATGGTGGCATTTCAGTTCATGATTTCTGGGACACATGAGATAGATTGAGAAGTAATGAATCTGAGTGCTTCCCCTGCCTGTTGTATTTTGTGTTGTCAATGTTGCAACAGAAATTTTGGAATACATTTGGATAAAGATGTCTCATCTGATTCTCTCACCAGTAATGGAACCATATTTACAGAAGTCATGTTTGGTCTATTCTGTCATCAAAGTGTATGCAGTGCCTGCTATCTATTGAGAACACTTATCAGCATCCATGACACAAGAATGAACAATATATACATGGCTGGGGTTCTCCTTATTTTCCAATTGTTGGTCTGACTCTGAAAGCTCCAAAAGCATGCTGGATTTTTGAAGATGAAGGAATTAATTTGAAACCCTCCAATAGATATTTTCAAAGGCTTGATTGACTTTGTAGGGCACTGTAAAATCTGAGCCATTTGTTGTGTTTGTGTTAATGTTAGGAATACCGAAAAGGGATCGGCATGGGCATGTTTCTATCAACAGACTCACACCAGTTGGATGTAGTGGAAGAAAGGAGGTGTGGATAGAAGAATGCAGCTCCACTTGTGTTACTTAAAACTTGGGTTAGTGCATTTGGTGTTCACTGGATTGTTAGAATATCATAGATATAAGTACAAATGGGAGATACTAGCTACTGTTTACACTGCCATGGGAAGTCAGATAAAGGTGTTCAGAAGCTCTCTGCTATGCAAGTATGATCATTGTATGGTATTTTTATTTTTTTGAGACAAGGTTTCTCTGTGTAGTTTGTACACCAAGCTGGCCTCAAACTCACAGAGACCTAACTTCCTCTGCCTCCCAAGTGCTGGAATTAAAGGCATGCACCACCATCACCTATCCAATGGCATTTTTTTTTTTAACTTGGCAAATCTGTATGGGAGAGTGTCAGAACCAATGGCCTCTTCTCCAAATCAAAGACATGGAAGAAGACTCCTCTCAGTGAGCTCCTCTAGACAATGAACTTGCCAACTGCTTCTCTATCTCTGAGACCAGGAAAAAAAAAAAAAAGAACAATGAGCAAGAGCAAAAAAATACTACTACAAATAATGCTATTAACATAGCCTAACAGATGTCTTTGTTGCATGAATATGCATCTTTTGGGTATATGCCTAAGAGTGGAATTGCTGGATCTTGAGGTAGATTGATTTCCATTTTCCTGAGGAAGTGCCATACTGATTTCCAAAGTGGCTGTACAAGTTTGCAATCCCACCAGTAATGGAGGAGTGTTCCTCTCTCACCACCTTCCCATGTCCCCCTCCCCTCTTAACCCCCCCTACTAGTAGCTGATGGAAACAGAAGCAGGCACCCACAGCTAAACACTGAGCTCAACTGGAATCCAGATGCAGAGAGGGAGGACAAGACCCAGCTACAGAAACACATAGAGGCAGGTGACCTGAACAAGGAGGAGCTAATGGGCCCCCAGATGGATAGCTGGGAAACCAGTACTGGACCGACTCAGACCCCCTGAACTCAGTCTCAGCTAGAAGGCTTGGGCAGTCTATGGGACCTCTGACAGTGGAACCAGGATGTATCCCTGGTACACAAAAGAACTTTGGGAGCACATTCCCCTAGGAGGGATATTCCCTTAACCTAGAGCCAGTAGAGAAGGCCTAGTCCCTACACCAAATGACTGTATTCTACTTTTTAATAGGATTACTTGGTGTTTTGGTGACTAGCTTCTTGAGTTTCTAGTATATTTTGGAGATCATCCCTCCAAAATATACTAGAGGGGTTGGTGAAGATCTTTTCCCATTCTGTGGGCTACCATTTTGTCTTGTTGATTGTGTCCTTTGCTTTACAGAAGCTTCTCAGTTTCAGGAGGTCCTATTTACTAATTGTCAATCTCAGTTCCTGTGCTACTGGTGTTATGTTCAGGAAGCAGTCTCCTATACCAATTCATTCAAGGGTACCTCCCACTTTCTCTTCTAAGAGTTTCACTGTGGTTGGGTTTATGTTAAAGTCTTTGATCCATTTGGACTTAAGCTTTGAGCATGGCGATAACTATGGATCTATTTGCAGTCTTCTATACACCAGTATCCAGTTATGCCAGCACCATTTGTTGAAGACGCTACTTTGCTGAAGGTGTTTATCAGCTTTAGGAGTTCCCTGGTAGAGGTTTTCAGGTCACTTATATAAACTATCATATCTTTTGTAAATAAGGAAAGTTTGACTTCTTCCTTTCCAATTTGTATCCCCTTGATCTGCTTTTGTTGTCTTATTGCTGTAGCTAGTACTTCAAGTACAATATTGAAGAGGTATGGAGAGAGTGAGCAGCCTTGTCTTGTTCCTGATTTTAGAGGAATTACATTGAGTTTCTCTCCATTTAGTTTGATGTTGGCTGTTGGTTTGCTGTATAAGTCATTGACCTCCTTTACTATTTATTGTATACTTGTGATTATTCTATGACCTGTTATCCCCTACACCCAGATCACCAAAACATTGTGAAATACTTTCAGATGGAGGACAGAGAAAGTGAAAAATGAAAGTCATGTCTTGTTTCCTACTTCCATTACTAAATACATCATTGCTTTATACACTTGAGAGTTTAGAATTTTAATTAAATGGCCTCATTATCTTTGGGAGGAGGTGAGGAATTAATACATGCTAAGCAACCATACATTTTCTTTACTGTATGTATTGGAAGTTGAGGCCAGTTGTTGCACTGAATTTGCCTAGGATTTTAACATAACAGTTTTGTTTGGAGGATCTAGGTCTCTATAATTCATTTGGGTAAAGGTTGGCTAACAAGGCATCAGCACCTAGTGAGGAAGCAGGTGCAGTGTGTAACTGTATTTCAAAGCCACTTCCTTTCTGACTTGTGCTTTTAAATATTCCAGGGGAAACTAATTCTGGAAGCAATTATTATTTTTTTTGTTGTTGTTCAAAGGCTAGCAAAAATCAATTGTTGAGCAAGGAGCTTCCTGGTTTTGCAGAGTTTATAACTGAGCCACTTGGGTCCTACGTTAACTTTTTGTTGTAACACAATCCCTAGCATACAGTGACTTAGAGAATAAAGGCTTATTTTGCCTCATAGGTTTAGAGGTATTTGTCCAAGTTTGTCATTTGGTCCCCCTTTTTTAAAGATATGTGGTGAGGCAGAACATCATAGGAGGTGGTCATATGGTAGAGTGGTTACCTCTTAAAGGCCAGCAAGTAGAGGAAGACAAGAGGAAGGTAGTGCCAATATTCCCATTCAAGGGCACACTTTACTAACCACTGTCTCCCGAAGGCTCCCCACTTTATGGAGGTTCCACTATTTCCCATCAACACTGCAGACTGAGGCCATGACTTTAACATGTGAGCCTCTGGGTTACACTTTGTAAACAAACGTCAACAATCCCTTAGTAAATTCTTAAGTAGAGATTTCATAATCTTTTGAATGACTGTTATTTGGAAACTCCAGTATTTCAGACATTTTGGATTTTCTTTGAAGGGTTATGGGGCCACGGTCACATGTTAATTTTCCAGATGTGGTGACAGCAGTTTCTGAGAACAATTCTAATTTAAATTTGCCAGCAAACAGCTAGGAACATACATCTCTCTGAAACACATGTGGTTCTTCTCTTTCTGTGAGAACATAAACATTTTACCAAGCCAAGTTCCTATTAAGATGTGCTATTCTTGATTTAATAACATTGCCATTAGGATTATCTTTATATACTCTTACTTTGACATTAGACCTTGTCTCCCTATATACTTCAGCTTCCCTATGTATAAAATAAGATTAATAATAAGATTGAGTGCAAGGGCATTTTATAAGACTTAACTAGATTAATGTATGTAAATGCTTAGAATAGTATCTGCTCAGAGTAAGAAATCTAGAAGAATTTTCTTTTATGGATGTTGTAGTATCCATTTATGTTTACTAAATACTAGATTTAGGTAACCAAATATGCTAATAATCATCAAAAATTATAGAAGCATATTTTATCTCATTTTCCACACTTTTTTTTGTGCCCCGTAGAGAAACATAAGCATACTTAAGCATAACAGTTGCAGATGTTGAGGAAGGGAAAAATCTAGGTAGGGCTGATCTTTTGTTTTGAAAGCAATTAATCTCTGGCAAATCTCTCTTACACACAAAGGTCAACTCTAACAGAATGATTTGCTATCTTTTTACCATTATCTCATTTTATCCACAAGACTTTAGAACAGCATCAGAAAACATGTCCAGGATGCTACATATACAGTTTGGGACTTGAGATTTAGACCTTGGATCTGGAAGTCTCCAGCACATTAAGGATCTATGAAAAGCTTGCCTCTTGTATATAGCAGCTTTCTCCTATTTTCCTGGAGAGACATGGGGTTGCACTGTTCTGCCACATCTGTCCTCAAAGAATGCTTGGCAGACTAACATGGTAAGACATCTAAGGAAACGACCAGGATGACTCCAGAATAAGCAAACAATGAGCTATATTTTGTTTAATGGAAACAGAAGGAAGATTATACTCTCTCTCTCTCTCTCTCTCTCTCTATATATATATATATATATATATATATATAGATATATATATGAAGGATTTTATATGAAGGATTTTATACAATGTGACCAAGCATCTTTGCTGTCTCTCTGTCTCAAGAGCTTTGAGGTTTCTGCTTCTACAAAGAGCAACCTCATATAATGATAGGAAGTCCTGTTTTTATCAGCAAACTGATTGGAAAGGAAGTGAGACAAGCAGTTGGCCAGCCAGCAGGCATCCATATTTTCAGTATTCTCTGCTTCCTCCTCCACCTAGATTGGTTCCTATGCTACATATATTCCAAAAGACTTACTTATGGGGCTCTATGTCCCTCTCCCTCTCCCCAGGCTTCCGAAAACCTTACACTGAATGTCATCATGGTCAACTAAGAAATATTGGAAAGCACTCTAAGAAGGGACCATAAACATGCAACTGTCACCACCTAGGGTAGCTTTTCTGCCCATAGTGATTTAGGGAGAAGATGAGAGGAAGGCAATGATTTTTGAGTTGAGGAGAGAAGAACAATTATCTATCAGTGAATACTTGAAGCAACAGAGCTATAATGTAGTTTTCTTTTTCTCAAAGCAGAATTAAACTTACAAAGATTAAATATAATAGAGGGGAATGTGGAGAATCTGCCAATAGTTAAGAGTATAATTACATTTACAGAGTGTGGAATGCTTGCCATTGAGCCCTGGGGGATAATACATCTACCCAAGCTGTCTCAACTAGACTTCCTCCTGTGAGTCACAGAATCCAGAAACTGATTGTGGTCACTCTTTTCTTAGGTTAAATACAGAGCAGTCATCATGTTTAAGAAAGAAATTAAATCAAAGTACAATAGTTAATTTCAAAAACCTTATGATTTTAGCTATTAGTCATCAGAGGTTAAGAAGAAGTCCCCTTAAAAGACACAGGAAATAATCATTGCTTTGCTCTGTTGCTATGTTGCTAAGAAATATTTGTTATTTGCATACCGTCCCCTCATGTCAAATTTTTCTTCCTCCTTTTCTCCAAACTGAGAGAAGTTTTTAAGGAACTTCTCAGTAATCTCTGTCTGAGTCAGCTTCTTGAGGAACGTAACCTGCAAAGGGGAATCTCTGTTTCTCTGTTTTCTTAGGAAGTACAACTACAAAGGGAACTTGACAGTGCCAGAAAATGCTACTTGGATTTCCCCTGTCACCCAGCAATCCCACGTTTTTGTTATTACTGGTACTGCCATTTGAATTTTGCAATTCAATATTTTTTGCAATATGTTACAGGGTAAAGTGAGTAGTTCATTATGTTGATATCTTGCAAAATGCAAAAGAGGAAAAACAGATCTCAACAAGAAATTGTGGAGACTGAACAAAATCCCTGATGTCCTGAAGAAAAGATAAACTTCCCTTTGTTCTTGGCAATGCATATCCAAAAATGGAAGTGACAATGTAGACATCCCATGCTCAGCAATGCCACTTTCATCCAGAATAAAACATGTTTCTTTTATCCTCCTGATTTCCTCTCTAGGACAAATATTGATGCTCTTATGGTTGTGAATTCTTTCCCATTTACTTCAAAACCAGCAAGCTCTTCTATTTGAGGCACTGTGAGGAGAGTGACCAAGAAACATGTGATATTGAGGAACAGTGAAAAAGGAAAGTGATAGACTTGGGAATGTTGCTGGTGAGTGTATTAGGAAGTAGGCTTGCTTCAAGGAGAGTCATTACCCAGTGCTTACAGACAGTGCCTTGACTTAGCTGATGCAAATATCTGATAGATGATACTGGCCTTCGAAGAAACATTTATGCATTACCTGCAGAGAAATGTTATCTCTCTGCTTCATAGTTACTTTATAGACTCTTTCAGGGATTATTTCTTTAATTCTGGGAACCACTGTATGTCTAGCACATATAAAATAGTTTAGAACATAGCTGGCATGCATTAATGTTGAATCACAAAATTCCTGCTTCACAGAATAAACTGCCGTATATTCTACAGGACATAGAAGAAAGCAACTGACAAACTTTGCTAGTATAAGGCAGAACAGATCTTCCAATTTCCTGCTTCACTGAAAAGTCTGCCAGACACTCTGGGCCTATAAGCTGAAGATGGATTCTCAACATCACAGAACTTTGGATGACTGGATGACTATCCAGACAGCCAGATATCTCTGTCATTTCTCGAGTTTTGGAAGTTGCTTACAATGTGCTTCCTGTTTACATAGGTAATACTATATATACTTGAGATAATTACGCAGAACTTGAATGGCTAGTAGAGTACCAATGCTTGTTTTCCTAGCTCAGAAAAACAACCCTGAGAGTGATAAGTGTAAAGGAGATAAAATTGTCTCCTTTACAACTGAATTAGTATGCTCTTTCTATAGTAGAAAACACTTTTGAATTGGACCTTCACAATTCTAAATTTAAGCACACAAACATGTTTTGTTGCCGTTGTTTTTGTTTTTAGAAATATTAACTTGAAATATGTGGTTAGGGCTGTCACAATGTCTGAAAGCCTAATGAAGTCACTGAAAATCCAGGCAAACAGACTTATGATTCTGTCTATAAAACGTTAATAGTGACAGCAATAATAATAGGAACTGTTCACTGAATAATGAGCTACCATTTGTTTTCACACGCCTGATTAGTGCCTGATTCTCCTCTTTCCTTCCATTCTCCCCTTTCCCATCTCTCCCTTTTCTTGGCCATAAATATCGAGTTCCTACTTGGTCCTAAGTCCCACACAAGGCTTATGATAAAATGTGAATTGAAATCCAGCCAGATAAGGATTCTGACTTCACAGAGTGTGTATTTGAGTGGGGAAAACAGGTATTACTAATTATGATTTTATGTTTTCAAAGCTGTTTCTCTCTCTCTCTCTCTCTCTCTCTCTCTCTCTCACACACACACACACACACACACACACACACACACACACACACTCAATCAAAAATTGTAAGTACTGCAGAATAGAGATAAACAGAGTTACCTATCTCCCCTCCCCTCTATTTCCAAGTTCTGCTTCTAAAAGTCTTGTTTTTTTTTTTTTTTTTTTTTTTTTTCTTGACAGATGTTCACTACTCCCAGACTTGTCTCTCCAGTTTCTAGGCTTAGTAATTCCCCAGCATCAACCTCTTAAATGCTGCACCACAGATGCTTGGCACCATCTTCAGGTAGCTCTTAGCTTCTTAAAAAAAAGAAAACAGATGGATAATCATGATGAAACAATTAGCAACTGTAGGTTATTTTAAAGTATGAACAACCAAGGGCTGGAGAGAGGACCCAGTCATTAAAGTCTACAACCAAAAATATAGGAACAATCAAATACCTCAAGACAAAATGTGTGTGCTTCTAGTTTAAGATCCCAATGATTTGCAGAAACAGAAAAATTTAAATAATAGCACAATGAAAACAAAATGTTAGAATAAATTTTGTGCTTTATCCAAATTAGAAGTGTATGTGAACGTGTGTATATTTATGTTAATATGTGTGAAATGTGATCATGTATGTGAGAAAAGAAGAAAATTCTTGTTATATTAAAATAATTTTCTTTTTGCATTTGATTTTAATCATTTAATACAGTGATTATGAAGCTCACCCACGAGAATCCACAGAATACCAAAACTAAAAGATTCAATAGCAAGAACAAAAGATCACAGTTTTGCCAGCAACATTGTTCAAAGGCAGTAGGATAATGACTTTCAATAAGTAAAGTGACATAATAACTGGATCAGAGAATGGTGCAGTGAGATATTTAGTGAGTGACTATGTGGAAGGGTGGATTTTTCTGTTATCTTTTCTCTTAACGTTTGCATTATTCTCAGTCTTGGATATTCAAATATTTTATAACTAATATTTAAAACAAAATGTAAGTGTATTATGTTAGTCTTAAGATGATTTGAATTCCCTAACAATGCAGATGCTTTATAAAGCAAAACAGGCTGGATTTTTTTGTTTGTTTTAAACATCATCTCATCTGTCTGACATCTTTTTTTCCATGTCTACATTAGTCCACAAGTGTCTCACAAGTGCCCTTCCAAACATGCTCAATGAAATACACTTATGAATACCTTGGTTAAATGAATGGAGAATGGAGAGACAGATGCTTCACTGGAATGAAAGTTCAGGAGACACTAAATCTTGGTTTTATCAATGTGCTTTGATGGAGTTAGAGAATTTTAAATACAGCAGACAATCAGATAATGTAATCATGCTGTTATTTAACAGAGCAACAACCTGAAGAGGGAGGCCACTCCTCTAATGAGGCTCATTGGTAGAGAAATGTAATCAAGCAGAGTGCACCTGTATCATCAACCAACTACAGGGTAGATGAGCTGTGGAGGAAGACTGGATAGGTAAATAAGTCAGTATGTACAAGAGACAAAGTACTGGGAAGAAATAGCTTTGAAATTTTTTCCACCTACAGCTGGAGTCAACAGGGTGACTGCTTGTCACTCCATCCTACGTTTTCCTTTGAATGAACACAATCACTTGAAGATATCTTGTTAATAAAATTTTAATTAATTATGCTAATATAGTTTCTTGGTATGTGCAATTTATGTATGAGATTATGCATATTTTTTCACTTGTATTTTGCCTGTCTTTTGCTCATATGTCATTCCCTTGGTACTCTGAGACATGAAAACTCCACTTTATCCATGTGCTTAAGTTCTCTATCTTCCTATCTTACTTTTTTGATGTGTGATTTTTTTTGTCACTGTTTTAGAAAATAAAATATTAAGTTCAAATTAGTACATAGTGATTTTTACACTCAGTGGCTGTAGAAATTTCAAGTTAGCTAGTTTCTCTGGGTCAGGGAGCATATATCAGTAATAACATAGATTCTTACTCTTTTGATATTTCTAGTCAGTATTTTCAGTTTTTCATCCTATTGAGTTTTCCAAAGCCTCCCCAATAATAGTAAGGAATGCTCATCTCATATACAATCCTTTCTTAGTGTCTAATTATTGTTAAGATGCCCTATGACATTAGGATGTCAAATGTCTATTCACCATCTGTTAATGTGCTATAAATATTTTGATGTTTTGTCAAATTCTATTTGGTAAAATTTAATTTTAGTTTTAGCATCTATATCCATCTGGAGAGTTCACAGGACTCTTGTGGAATATCTGCCTTATATCATCTATTGCTGGTCTGGCTGTTAAGCATATGATATTACCCATAAGCATTTATTTATTTGTTTGTTTGTTGTTTATTTCTTCTTATTTTACATAACAATCCCATTTCCCTCCCCCTCCCTTACCCTGTCACATACCATCCCTCAACCACCCTCCCATCCCATTCCCCCTCCCACTCCACAGGAGGGGTCAACAAAATCTGTCAAGTCATTTGGAGCAAGGACTAAGCCCTCCCTCCTGCCTCTAGGTTAAGGGAGTATCCCTCCATGGGGAATGAGCTTGCAAAGTCCTTTTGTGCACCAAGGATACATCCTGGTTCCACTGTCTGAGGTCCCTTAGATTGCCCTGGCCTTCAAACTGAAACCTATGTTCAGGGGGTCTGAGTTGGTTCAATGCTAGTTTCCCAGCTATCAGTCCAGGGGCCCATTAGCTCCTCCTTGTTCAGGTCAGCTGTCTCTGTGGGTTTCTATAGCCTGGTCTTGCCCTCCCTCTCTGCATCTGTATTTCAATTTGGCTCAGTGTTTAGGTGTGGGTGTCTGCTTCTGTTTCCATCAGCTACTAGATGAGGGCTCTATGATCAATATTTCTTTATTGATTTTCTTCCTAGATGAGCCATTATTAAAAATAGGGTATTAAATTCTCCAGTCATATTCAGTATTTTGTTATTCTTTCAGATCTGTTAGTGTTTAGACATTTTGTATTCTATGAATAAATTATCATTGTATTTTACATTAAACTCTTTATCATTATATAATCATATTATTTGTTTCTTGGAATCACCTATGACTTAAGTTTTTCACACACACACACACACACACACACACACACACACACACACACACACACATATATATATATTAGCCACCCTATTCTCTTAGGATACCCATTAGCATGGAATATATTTTCCATTCCTTTGCTTTTGATCTTGTGACTGTACAGTAGCTTTTTTTCCCCTGGAAAACAAATGACTAGATTAAAAATAATACATTCACTTTATGTATTTTGATTGTGGAATTCAATTAATTTATTCTTGCAGTGATTTTTGATATACACAAAATTAAATCCACACTAGGGACGAGGCTTCTGGTTACTTTATAGTCCCATCATTAGATGATTCTGTTCTTGTCTCCTTTGTCCTTTGATGACCTTTTTGGTTACATGCTTCCATTTCTTTCCCTTAATATTTAGCTACCAACTGCAATGTTTTCCTCAGTTGTTATCATGGTGCTTGCATTACGTATTTTACAGCTATAACATTTTAAGCTGGTAAGAACATTTTCAGTCATTTACTGCACTTCTATATTATTACCTTTCTCCTAATGTTTGAAGTTATTTATGTTATAATTTATGTCAGTTTTATATTTTAAATGAAAAATTAATGTTCTTATAGTTGAGTGCTATACTTTTGTTTAAAAAAATCTTATGGCAAGTTCTACAGTGATTTGTATAACACCACACATTTAGGAGCTGGTAGATGTGTTATTAACTGATTTAATAATTTCTCATTGTAAACATAAATAAAAATCACATTGTATCCTATAACGGTAATGCATTATTATTTGTTAATTAATAATAACATTTAAAGAGTAAAAATTAAAACAAGGAATTGTGTTTCAGACTTGTATTTAACTGGTTAGTTTTACACATTCATATCCTTTTATGTTGCAAACAGCCGATTTTCATTTGATATCAAAACCCTATTAAAATTTCTTAGAACTAGCATTGACAAACTTCTCTCTGTTCATGTGGGGTAGCAGGATGTGCTCCCCAGATGTGCAGTACTCTAGCTGGCCTCACTGTAGGACATAATCGTTTTGCAGTATCTGAGATCACTTTGGCCAGATAGAGTGCCAATTTGCTCTCTAGCTGGATGGTGCTGCTAGAAAGATTCATATTTAAATGTGATCATAGGTTATGTCTAGAATTGGACGGGGCCTCAGATTTTCTCCATAGACAAGTGAGACAGCTGGACTCCATCATCGATCAGGCCTCAGCTGAGCTCTGTAGATGTTCCGGGCTTGACTGCATTTTTTTGTCCAGTTTACAGGCTGTGCTGTGATGGATCCGAGTTGCTCATAGGCACTCAGGTTGGGAAGGGATGCAGGCTGCTACCTGCAGTTGTTCGTTGCTGCAATCTAGGCTCCATGATTAGAACTATGGTTTCTTGTATCAGAACGCAGTCTAAAAGGGAGTTGTGTGAGGAGATTGGTGAGTGCTTGAGAGAAAAGGCCAAGTTTTCTCAGTGTGATCTCAGTTTCTTCAAAATACATAATTGTTCTTGGAATGTGTCTTGTGCGCCTCCCAAGTGTAGCAGATAGGCATGAGTTTACTTCAGCTGTTGTTATTTATGACTCATTCACATCACATTCATTTTCCATATTCTATGGAAAAACTTTTTTTTTTTTTTTTTTTTTTGCCACATGAAGATTGTCCTTGTGATTATATGCAGCTTGAAATCAGGTGACTTTTTTTTTTAACCCTCAGGGTGTAAATTATTTTGATGCTCTGGAGAAAGTTGGGTATTGCATGGGAGTTTTCTCTGCCTCATTTTTTAGGCCCTGCATTCCCAGTTCCATGCTACCAGTTAGAGCAGTGAACATTCACATTCAGATGAGGACACTGGACTGTACATACAATGGCTGGAGGATGGGGTCTGTCTGTGTGTCCCTTGGTGTGGCTTTGTGCTTGATCCCATAGATTTTTGAATGAATGGTTCCTTATTTTTTAGATGATCTGACTTCCATTTTATTATGATTGAGTTAAGACTTGCAAGATATATTCTAAAGTTCTCAGCAGTACTTCTTGTTGATATTAAGAAGTTTATATTTTGTTGGTGTTTTGTCAAGAATACATAACTTGTAAAACCCAAATAAAGTTCAACATGTTTCATTAGCATATATGCACAAACTCTATTCTCTATTTGAAGAACATAAACTTCTGTGCACAGTTCCAGTGATGTATTAATAAATGTTTTACCCCACAGCTCTCTGATGGATGGTTTGTAATAGTTGTAGCATTTAACAATTTCAATGGTATATATACTCCTATCCTGGATTATTTCAAGCTCCTAGAGTGGGAAGAGTTATGCATAATGAACCCCCGAAACCCGGTGCAAACCTTCTCTGAAACACCACTGCATATATGTACTAAGTCAAACCTATTGATGGTATTAGTACAGTTTTTTTTTAAGGAATTCATTTTATCTTTTAATTATGTGTACCTACATGGGCATATTTGCACACTAGTGTGTATACAGCAGAGACCAGAGGAGAGTTTCCTATCTTACAAAGCCAGTGTCACATGCTGTTGTGAGCCATCAATGTGGGGGCCGGGGAATGAAGTGGGGATTTCTTCAAGAGTGATAGTTCTTGTAAACACTGCGTCTTCTACATTTGCGTAACTGTTGAGTTTTATTTACTTTAGATGCAGAGGTGCCATGACAGTGTTAAAGTCTTCTGTTACAATAGGATTGAAACAATTTGTTTATTTTGCATGTGTGGTTCTGTCAAGGGAGTAGTCGCAATACATATATGGAGGTCAGTGGACAACTTATGGGATCAGTTGGTTCTTTTTCTACCATATGGGATTGAACTCTTATCACCAGGCTTGGCATCTAGCACCCCTGCCTACTGAGTCATTTTTCTGGTCCTACAATAGCAAAAATACCCTACTTTTCTTTGAGCAGATTTGGTCCACATATATTTAGCTTTTGTGTTTTTAGTGCCTATAGTTCATAATAATTTAACTAAGTCCACCAACTGCATGTTGTTTTATCACTGCATAAGGATCCTTTCACCCCTATATAATTTAAATTCAACACACACACACACACACACACACACACACACATTAAATTCAACTTACCTGATAAGAATACATATTTCTATTTTCTTAGTTTGTGTTTTTCTGGTAACTTATTGTGGATTATTTTATTTTTCATCTTTATCACTTTATATCATAAGTGTTTTTTATAAAGACCAAAATATACAGTTAATGTAGCCTAATAGTCCTTATTTTCATAGGAGAATTCTCTGTTCCCATCCAATACAAAGGCTTAATTTTACTTAGATAGTCTTTGTATTTAATGACTATTTTTTTGTTTCCTCTACATCTGTTTAATTTTTTTAAGCTGGTTGGTTTGATTGATTCTTATTCTATTTGGTTTCCCTTGAAAATTTGGTAGTTCTTCTATAATTTCCCTTATGTTAATGGTTTTCCAGAGCATTGTTTCAAAATAAGAGGAACAAAGTCAGCCACATTCTCATATTCAGGGTACACTTGTGGTTGGGTAATGTGTTTTCACTCTACACAGTGTGACTCCTTTCAAGTCATCACATCCTCTCCTTTCTTCCATTAATTTATTGCCCTTGCCACTTGCAACCTATAAATTTTCCTATGGAAATTTTTGTATGCATTAACTAGCATATCCCTGCTAGTTAATACTTTTAAACCCTTAATATTAAGCAGTTTTAGATGAATTATCATATTACCTTGTTTACAGATATCTTTAGCATTCATGCATATAAAAATTAATCACATTTAATTACTGAACTTTCCCCTCTTTTTACCTATTGAAATTTTTTGTTTAGCTCATTATTTGAGTAAGGCTTCCAGCTTTTTTACTTTGACTACATTTACTATCTGTTGTCTTGCATATCATCCATGATCAATCATGACCATATCTTGATTGGCTAGAGAATTAAGCTTCATACTTTAAACCATAGGTTTCATTCTATTTTTTTCAACTTCTGCTAGTGAAAATGTCAGTCTTATTTGTTTATTTATTTAAGATTACACGTGTGTGTAGTCTTGGTGTCTTATAAAAGTTTTCCTTTTATCTTTAAGGGATTGTAGCTTTATTAAGGTATGTTGAAATTTTTTTTTTCTTTTTGACTTGACATAAAAGAGCCTTTCAACTTGCAGATGTTGTTTGGTGAGGTAGGGAACATCTTTTATTTGTCTAATTACTTTGGCCTTTCATTAATTCCACTTTGTTCTAAAGCCCTTGTTATTCATCTTAGGTCTCCTGGCAGCTAACTCTCCTTTCCTGAAGGTCTCCATTTCCAACCTCTGCTTTCACAATTTCCCCACCCCCTGGCTTTTCGAGATATTTTTGCAGGCTATTTTTTTTTTTAAAGTTAGAAATTCATGTGAAGTGATGCTTTTAAAGAATTCAGATGGTTGGAGAGACTGATCAGTGGTTAAGAGCACTAGCTGTTTTTCCATAGGCACCATTTTGATTTCTAGTGCCTGTATGTAAACTAACAACTACCTGTAACTCCAGTTCCAGGGGATCTGACACTCTCTTCTGGCCTCTGTAGGTAATGTGCACATATGGTCATAGACATACATGTGGGCAAAAGACATATGCACATAAAATAAATCTTAAATATAAAATTAACAACTAAGAATAAATACCAGCAACATTGATGGGTTTTTTTTAATTCAGAAACTAGAGACTGCATTCTGTCTCTGCTCCTAGCATGTCACAACATTGGAGAGGGCACTTGCCCCCTAAAGTTTAGCTTAATCATCTGTAAAGGGACATAATTTTTGAAATATATAATAATGGTTTAATGGTACAGAATAGATATTTCTTTTCATAGTACTTCATACTTAAACCATTTCCCACAAATATTTAGCATGCATTTTGATTAAATATAATGGTTAATTTTAGGAGTTATAGTGGCTGGTTTTGTGTGTCAACTTGACATAAGCTGGAGTCATCAGAGAGGATGAAGCCACAATTGAGGAAAGGCCTCCATGAGATGAGTTTCTCAATTAGTGATCAACGGAGGAGGGCCAAGCCCATGGTGGACTATGCCATCCATGGCTGGTTGTCCTGGGTTCTATAAGAAAGCAGGCTGAACAAGTCAGTAAACAGCTCCCTTCATGGCCTCTGCATCATTTCCTGCCTCCAGGTTCTAGTTCTGTGTGAGTTTCTGTTCTGACTTCCTCTAATGAGCAACTATGATATGGAGGCATAAGTCAAATAAACTCATTCCTCTCCAAGTTGGTTTTTGGTCATGCTGTTTTGTATCAGCAATAGAAACAGCAACTAAGACATAGTCAAGCTGAATGAATTGAAGTATACTCAGATAACTGGGAAGCATTATTTCTGGATATACCTGTAGCAGCATTTGTGGAGGAGGTTGGGAATTGAATGGGTCCAGTGAATGGGGAAGATCTGTGTTCATGGGTGCTGCCACTCTGTTGAGAGCTCTGACTGAACAGAACAGCAGAAGAAAGGTGAATTGCCACTCTTTCTGCCTCTTCTAGAGCTTGACCCATTTCTGCCCTTAACATTATAACTCCAAGACTTCTTTGTACTCTGAGATTTGTACAAGTAGTATTCCACTGTCTGTTCATGCTGGATTCTTAGGCCTTGGGCCTGAGATTGATACTCAGTATTATTGGACTCCCTGTATGGGAGGACATTGGGCATCACTGAGCCAAGCTATATGCTTCCCTGGATCCTTAGGTTGTAAGCAGTCTGTTGTAGAACTTAGCCCTGTAATTGTACAAGTTGAATCAACTAACAAATATCCTCTCATATATCTGTATCTTTTGTTTCTTAATGGTTACTTCTGGATAATTTTGATTAGTCTATTAAGCAATATAAAATTAAAGTCTGTGGAGGAAATTGCAAAGCTTTTCCCTCCCAAGAATTAACTATATGGTTTTTGTAGAAAAACCTTATACAAATGATAATGTCCTATATAAGATTTGGCAGTTTGTTCATAGCCTTGTGACTAAAACCAGGTATGATTGCTATTGTAATGCTGATGCTGAATTATTTTTTTCCTGAAGGTTTCCTATTTAATAAGTGATATATAGCTTGACCTCAAACTTCTAAAGCTAAAGGTATCACTTTTAATGAGGATTAATCTACATATGAATATTTATACTTTTTGATTTATGCTCACCAAAAGGTATCTGACTGGATTACAGCCATTCAATTTAATATTTAATACATTGATTCAGTTCAGTTTACTTTCTCGTGAAGCCTTTAGTTGTGGCTCGAGGAAAGGTCTTACAGAGACAAATGTAAAGCAAGACATGATCACAGTTGAGTGACAATAAATCTAATCAACAAGCTTCCTTATAAGCTAATGTTGAAGCTGGGAATATTTACTCTCCAGGACTGAAAACAATGAATAGGTAGTATCTCTCTTTTTCCTCACCCTTTCCTTCAACACTCTTCACTATTCTTTTCAAGGATAGCCACATGCCTCAGCTAACTCTCTTTCTGGCCTATATTCTAGTGAACAAAGGAACACATGACATGTCAAACATTGGTTCAATCAATGGCTGTGGTGATGACAGAATTCATGTGCTAGAAACTTAGTCTGGCAGAAGACAGGACCTTTAAGAGGTGGGACAAAATGGGGGGGGGTAACTGGGTCATGAGTGCTCTGTGATTTAAATAGGGTTCAACATCCACCTTGTGAGTTTAGATTATGTCATTCAGGACTTGACTAATTCCTGAAAGAGTGGGTTCCAATGAATCAAAAATACATGTTTACTAGCCACTCTTGCTCATAATCCTTCTCTGCAATGTAATCTGTAGTGTTGTCCCTTACTAAATGATGGAGTTGAATACTGAACAGGTGGACTTGCTTATTCTTAGACTTTCAGTAAAACCATGAACTAAATAATTCTCAACTTTCTCAAAAAATGAGTATATTCTCAGGCATTTTGTTATAGTTAGATAACACAGAATAAAACAATAATCTATTGTATGTCTTTTTCTTAAAGAGTGGGAATAAAATCCACTTGATACATATTAAGCAAGTTCCCTACCCATGGTATATATCCCTGCTCTGTTATTATTGTTTGGGATTTGGTTCTCATGAGAACAAAAGTGGTAGCCTTTTTACAATATAAAAAAATACTCGGACTCAAGATGGAGAACCTACAGGGTAGTACACCGGGCTCTCTCTCCGTTAAGATAAGACCACATGGAAATACTCAGATTAATAAAAATGGGTTAATATTTAAGGCAGAGCTAACCAATAAGAAACTAGTAACAGGCCAACAGAATTCTATCTCTGTGTGTTATTTGGGGCAGGCGTGGTTGAGGGACCAGAACGACCGGCAGGGAAAAACATACTCTAACAAACTGGCATCCAATGTGGATTGAAGAACTTCCACTTAAAAATTAACAAATGCTTAAGAAAGGATTTTAAAAACAAAAGAACAGAGACAAGAAAGGCTTCTTGGTAGCATCATTTTTTTCTCAGTTGAGCTCTGTTTTGCTAGAGACAAACAGAGACTAGTGTGGCTCCTTTAAGGGAGGTTTCCTGACTCAGCATAAGCAGCAAAAAACTGGAAATTTTTAAAAAGATCTCTGCTAACAATGTAATGGTGTGTATTGTATGAGAGCTGGCATTGGCAGTGACCACATCTCTAAGACAGCAACATGCTGCTGGATAGCAGCATAGACCAAGGCAGTGAGTGAGCACAGCTCTCAGATCTGGTGGTAAGATTACCCCTGCCATCTTGGATAGACCATGGCTAATACAGCTATGGCTTTCATTTTACCAGAAAAAGATAAAGATTTACAGTAAAGACAGATTCAGATAAAGGTTTACAGTGTGTTTTAAAATATACATAGGCTTGAGAGAGAAAGAGAAACAAGATACAATGATTTAAAAAAATAATTAAAAGAAAGAGAATAGCTGGGTGTGGTGGCACACGCCTTTAATCCCAGCATTCGGGAGACAGAGGCAAGCAGATCTCTGTGATTTCAAGGTAAACCTGGTATACAGAGTGAATTCCAAGACAGATAAAAGTTACACAGAGAAACCCTGTCTCAAAAAATGAAAAAAATAGAAGTAGAAGAAATAGAGTAATAAAAAAGCCATGTAAAGATGGAAAGCACAGAGAGAATCTGGATATTAATACGGTATTATATTGTCTTTGTATTGTTTGACTGCTAAGGATATAACAACTGTTAAAAGAAATGCTGTTGGATTAATTAAATTTATATATTTATAATTATAAATATATAAATAATATAATATATAATATAATATACTATGTATAATATATAAAATATAATAAATATATAAATTTATTTATTTATAATTTATAATTATATATATTTTAAAAATGCTTTGACTTCAAATTTTAAGTCTAAGGACAGGTTACTGGAGAAAAAGATTTCTATTTTTGTTTCCAAGGAAATGGAAAGCTGTGGATTCCTTCCAAACTAATGTGGGTTAATCAAGCCAGAACCCCTGAAACAGTGTCCCAGATGATCCAACATTCAAAACAGCTGGGACAAGGCAAACTTGCAGACCACTACAGCCAGGATTTCTGTGCCTTCTTAGGATCCCCATGACAGTGCCCCCTACCAGCAGGAAGCAGTTTAGAAAGAACGATGCCCAAATTCCCAAATATTGTTTATAAATGTTTGTTTTCATTTATATGGTGTTGGGTATAAATGGTTAATGGTCACAACCAATCTTTTTAAAGGCAAAAAGGGGATTATGGAATAGATATGTTTATTGTTTTGGAATTGATTTTCAATTATTGATACAAACTTAAGGTCAATTTTGTGATATATATATATATATATATATTTCTCCTCTTGTTTAGGTATTGTGTTTATATAGCTCATTTAAAAATATAATGTATAATTTAATACAGATTATAGATAGTTACCTATAATAGTCAAAACTTCTAGTTAGATGAGTTAGGTTTCCTAGATATACAGAGATGTATTTGAGATAAATTTCTAGGACCTACAGAATATGGCATTTAAAATGGTTTAGGGTTTTTCTTTACAGTAAGGCACAACTGCTCCTGGCAACACCACCTGTGTCAGAAAGGAAAGATGGACCTTGAAGAGACTCATTATGGAGTTTGCTTTCAATATGGCAAGACCCTTGCCTGGACTGTTTGACTCTATGCTGTATAAACTGGACATGCAGGACCCACAAGAAAATGACTGCTGATACAGATGGACATTGCTACAGGGTTCTTGCTTCATGGAAGAGTCTGCCAGACATTCTGCAGACACAGAGAAAAGTGACTGACAAACTGCCAACACAGGTGGGACATTTTGAAATTTCTTGCTTTGCTGAGGAGTCTGCCAGACACACTATGGCCTATAGGCTGAAGATGGAACATTACAAAAGAACTTCGAGTGACTGACCAGGCAAGTTATCTCTGTCATTTCTAGAGTTTATATATTATCCTTCTGTGGTCTTTGAAGGAGTTATGCTTATAGTTTTCTTAGTTAGGATTAAAGATAAGTTACAGATAGGGCTTTAGACTCACAAAGATAGGATAGATGGTGGACTATTTTCTTTAAATTTTGCTGAATATTAATGGACTAAATATTGTTAACTGTGGTTCTTATTTGATAAGCGCTTTGTTATATATTTTACTAAGGTAAAGTTAAAACCTTCCTTTATATTTTGGACGGAAAAGAGAGATGATGGGACATGTCATTCTGTAAATATTTTTCTTGTATTGGTTAATGAATAAAGCACTGTTGGCCAATAGGAAAGCAAGATAGGTGGGACTAGGAGACTAGGAGGAGAGAGGAAGTAGTAGGGAGGAGTCAAGATGTAGAGACTGGAGAGAACAGAGGTCCAGGCCCTCTCTCTGGTAAGGTGAGGCCATGTGGAAATACTTAGATTATTAGAAATGGGTTAATATTTAAGACAGAGCTAGACAATAAGATGCTAATAACAGGCCAACTGAATTATATCTAAAATAATACTTATAAATATTTTCATACTTAAAAAACAAAATGTTTAGTGATAGGACTCCACAGATAAGAATTATGATAAACTTCTTTCTGAATCCTGATAGCAATGATTAGAAACACTTAAACAAATAATAATTGGGTAAAGAGCATAGCTTCACAGTTGGTGTAATGAAACTAACTGCATCGGGTACTCATAATTTCAGGAGTAATGACATCACAAGTGCAAATTCATCAAATAACTGGAAGACTCTTTTAAGCTTGCATTCAGCTTTTCTAGTCAGTGTAAAGTTGAGAGTATCCACATTATGAACTTGTAGTTGTCTCCTGAGTCTGGTTCAGAATAAGCAAGCCACCACCAGCAGTTTATGGTGAACTCCAGTTCCTAAAAAACTACAAAATGTTCCATGTGTATCACTCTTGGGTGTACACCTGAGGGATTTTTTTTGTCAACATACCACAGAAATACTTGTGGATTCATGTTTTTTTTTTTCAATTACTCTTAGCAATAGCCAACATGGGTCCAGGCTAGATATTTGTCAACAGATGAATTTATAGGTCGTGGCACATACTCACCTTGGAATGTTGATCATCTATGAAGAAAAATGAATATATGATGTTTTCAGGAAAATGAATGCAAATTAAACAGAAACAAATGCCCGAATTTTCTCTCATAAGTGTAAATGTATGTGGTTACATGCACATACATGTGTTCTTGTCATGTAGCTCATGAAAGTAGAAGAGGGAACATGAGATGGGAGGAAAAAGGGAGATGGGGATTTTAAAATGGGTGAGACAAGGTAGGGCAATTGAATACATGTGACATGAAAACAATAGGGTACACTATTTTATGAGAGAAGGCAATAATCAAAAGGGGATTGGGGAGTTGGAGGAGGACAATTAGAAAGAGGATGGTTAAGAACAAAGTACATGATATATTTGTATGAATGAGACCTAATGAACCCATTATTTTTCATATTAACTAAGGAATTAATAAAGAGCCAGGCATCGTGTCACAGCCTTTAATCATATCGTTCAGGAGAAAGAGGCTGGTGGATCTCTGTGAGGTCAAGGGTAGCTTAGTCTACATGGTGGGTTCCAGGACATACAGGTGTAGTGAGATAGTCCTTCTGTAGCACTGACCACGCCCATTGGGGGGTGGAGCCATGGGCGGAAGTGACCTGTGGAAGGAGGTGGGAGGGGGCGAGGAAAGGCTCTCTCTGGCGTGACTCGGACAGGAGAGGATCAGGTTGAATTTCCTGGTGTTCATCTGTCTAGGTTGTAAGTTATTTCTCCCTGAATAAACATCTATTCGGCCTATTTGTTTATCCTGATCCTTATTTACCGCAATATACAGGGTTGCAGGGAGTCCACTTTTTAAAAACAAACAAAAAACAAAAACAAAACAAAAAAGACAAATACAAAACTCAAAAAAGAATTAATAAAAACAAGACAATAGGAAGGCAAACACCTCAAATTATTAGGCTCTTACAATTTAAAGGGAAATATCCATGATAGATTTGGCCATGATTTCTTGGATGTGATACCAGAGAATTAAGCAACTAAAGAAGCATTAGACAAGTTGGATTTCACAATACTTTAAAGTTTTTGCATCAAAGGACTCTGTTAAAACAGTTAAATGGAAACCAGCAGGATGGGAGAAAATATTTATAAATATGTATATATCTGAGGAGATTAACTTTGACTACTGCAGACAAGAAAACTTAATGATGGAATCAAAGTATCCAATTAAGAAATGGGCAAGTGACCTCAATAGACATTTCTGCCAAATTTACAAATTGCAAATTAAAACTAGTCATTAGCTTAAAGTCACATGGATGTCTACCATTATCACACACACACACACACACACACAACACACACACACACACACACGCACACACACACAGGCACTTACACACAACCAAGCAACTAACCCCCAAATAACTGATTTTTTTTTCAAGTTTAAAGAGAAATTGGAATTCCTACACTTAGTTGATAAAATGGCACAATTGTTTTAGAAAATAGCATGGAAGTTCCTTAAAACAAAACTAAACAACAACAACAAAATAAACTAGTATTACCCTAGGATCTAGTAAGTCCCTTCTATGATATGTACATATGTACCTTTTACTGAAAGCACATTCTTGAAAAGGTATTTATATGCCTATATTCAAGGAAAGGGTTATTCTCAATAGCTAAGATTTAGAACTAATCTAGTTGCTCAATGACTGCACAGCAAAGCTTAATGTCATAAGCAAACAATGTAATGTCATTCAGTCTTAGAAACAAGAGAGCTCATATATACTACAAAGTAGAGGCTTGACTAACTTGCTAGTTAAATAAGGCAACCACCAAAGGCAAATTAATGATTAATTAACTTATGTGCAATATAAAAATCTCATATAGTAGAGATAAAAAAAGATAAGTAAAAATTAATGAATTAAACAAACAGGCAAATTAGAAAACAGGCAAATGACCTAAAAAGACATTTCTGCCAAATTTAAAAACTCATAATAATTAAGAAAGCTACTGTTAAAACTCACCCTTGCATGCATGCACACATGTATAGACACACACATGTGTGTGGGAACCCATGCATTCATTCTTAGGCTTAGAGGAGAAGAGAATAGGGAGCCACTGTATAGTTGGTGCAGACTGTTTTGTGAGAAGAAAATTTCTGCTGATGGATAGTAGTGATGATTTCACAACAATATAAGTGTACTTAGTGCATCTATAAATGGTAAAGATGGCCAATTTTAAGTCATATTCACTTTATCCTAATAAAATTGGGTAATAAAAGAGGTGCCCATGGGTTGTTTGTTTGGATGGGGCTATGCCTGGTTGGGCACATAGTCTTCCTGGCTGTTCCTGCCTTTGTAAATGTACTGATTGGAAAAATTCTACTCTTCATTTCACAAATTGGTATTTAAATATGCATAATTAACCATGCTACCTTATGCTGCTGTTCTTAATGGGAAAATACGCTTATTCTCTGGGCGATGGAAAATTGCTAATTTACTAGTCTTTGTGGGCTGCTGATTTGTGTCCAATGTAGAGCTCAAGCATTAAAACATTTTCCTTTGTCTTAGTCAATGTCCTATTCTTGTTAAGAGTGTCAATGACCACAGAAACTCTTAAAAAGAGAAATTTAATTGGGGCTGGCTTACGATTCAGAGGTTTGGGTTCACTATCATCACAATATAAAGTATGGTGGCATGCAGGCAGACATGGTACTCCAGGGTTAGCTTAAGAGTTCTACAACAAGATCCACAGGCAGCAGGAAGAGAAAGAGCCACAGGGCTTGGCTTGGGCATTTGAAACCCCAAAGCCTCCCTCAATGACATCGTGCAACGAGGCCACACATCCTGATCCTTTTAAATAATGTCACTCTTTATGAGCCAATGGGGGCCATTTTCATTCAAACAATTCCACCCTTCCTGGCCGACTGCAAAAGTACATTTTCATCCATCTTTCTAGTCCAAAACCTTCTTTTCTCACTCTCAGTGAGAAAAGATTCATATGACCTACACACAGGCTGAGACTAGCCAGGAGTCATCTTGATCAAAGATTCTCAATCTATGGGCCAAGACCTCTTTGGGAGACAAATAACTGTTTCATTAGTATCACATATCAGATATCCTGCATATCAAAATTTATATTATGAGTCATACTTAGTAGCCAAATTACAGTTATGAAGTAGCCTCCAAAATCATTTTATGGGTGGGGTTCACCACAACAGAAGAGACTGTATTGAAGGGTCACAGCACTAGTGTTGAGTGCTATCGCCTTGCCTGCAAGAACGACGCTCAACAACAGGATTCTTCTGAAGCTATGTTTATTGTGATGCTCATTACAGCAAGTTGAGGGAAGACCCTGAGGAGGAAAAGGGCTCTGCTTATATATGCTCAGAGTAGTCGTGTCTGTTACTGACAGGTGCAGCCCGCAATGGTTGTAACGGTCACCCCATGACATGGATCGCACATCCGCGCCTTGCTGGCTTATGGACAGGACACCGGCACCATCTTCCGGAATGGCACCGGTGGCTCTCTACACACTAGGAAAGTTCAGAACCACTGTTTTGAAGACTGAGCTCTCTCTCTGGCCTCAGAACTGATAAATGACATCAAGAGTAGCACAGACCTGGCAGGTTTCAGCTGTCTTTAGCAGCAGAATGAATGATGATAGCCATTTTAATTTAAAGAGAGCAAGGTGCTTGCTGGTAGTGTTTCCTGCTGTTTTGTTCCCCATCTCCTTCGAATACATCTTTGAAGGCTGCTACTTCCCCTCTGGCTTTGACAGGTATAATATTTAGTCTTTCTACTGAGTGGTTTCTGATCTGGATCCTTGTTGCTCTTAGGTCTCCTGTTTTGCCTCTTCTCTCTAACTTGTAATCACCACATGGCAGTCCAGCTTTCTATGCTTTCTGTTATTTGTCATCCACCATGGCCTGAAATGTTAAATAGAAATTTCCCCAAATAATCTATGATTGCAACCATTTACTACTCTATGTTGCATGATGAAGTCTTGTGTCACACAAATCCATTCCACCTGCCAAATGAATAATTGTTTTGCTCAGAATACCAAGGCTACACATACTATTCATCCATGAGTTACTCAGTGGTCATCTTGGTTATTAGGTTAGCTGCCGAAGTATTGCAGTACCTGGATCCATGTAATTTCTATTTTAATTAAAGATGGCCAACAAGTTTAAGAGTAAGGATGTAGGCATTTTTCATATATTAAAGAGAAGCCAGAAAATGTCTGACTTAACTAAAAAGGGAAATTTCTCAAGGCATGAAAAGAACAAGTTATTCTATTTGCAGAGATCAACAGTTAAGAACAAAATGTAGCATTGTATTATATGTAATTTATTCATCTATTTCCTTTTTAGGTATTCTTATTTTTTAAACATTGCTTTAGCTTTTACCTAATTTTAAAAATTGTTTCTGGTTTTACTGCCACACTCTATGTATTGATCCTGTAAGCATTTGGGGTGGGACAGGTATTCTGGCACTCGGGAGTCACAGAATACTGAGTGTTACAGCTGGGATGGAAGGGTATTCTGGAGCTCGAGAGCCAAGGAATACCACAGGTCATAGTAAGCTTAGCAGCACAGAGCTGTGCTTCAGGGAAGAGCTGGAGAAAGTTTCCCCTGCTGGGAAGGTTTCCCCAGTGTATCAGCTGTGCTCAGGCAGGAGAGGGCTTTCCTAGGAAAGTTGTTATAGTTCGCCTCTGCTCCCTTGTAGAATGGAGAATGGAGTGTAGCAACTCTTCTCTGCCAGGGGAAGGTTTCCTCAGTGTTACAGCCTTGCTCTGCTTAGCTCTGTGCAGGGTGGTCTCTGTTCTGCATCAAAAGAAGATCTTCATCCAAACCACATTCAAGAGATTTATTGAGGGGGGAAATCTAGGAGAGTGGCTGCTTCTGCGGAAGGACACCACAAGCTGAACAGACACAGGGTTTATATAGAATTCTTAGGGGGTGGGGGTTTTCCAGGGAGATTTCCAGGGTGGGGATTGGCCAGATTTCAGTCCCTGAGCTTAGGATGGCTAGATCTGCACAGTTTTAGGGTCAGATTTGGCTCTGGTTTCAGGGCCAAAGTGTGTTTCTTTCACTGGCCCTTTATAGCCTTTGGCTCTAGTTTTAGGACCAGGGTGTATTTCTTTTACTGATTCTGATACCAGGGACAAAGTGTGTTTCATTAGCACTGGCTTCAGGGTCAGAGAGCATTTCTTTGGTTCTGGTTGCAGGGCCAAAGTGTGTTTCTTCGGCTCTGCTCAGGGTGTGTTTCTTTGGCTGGCCCTTTTCCCCTACAGATCCTATCTTCATAGATGCTCCTTGATTATGACAGTTGTTTCACACTTTTTGGTGTTTGTTTATGTGTGCATTTGTATGGTACATGCATGTGTTTGCACATATATGTGCTGGTATATTTACCCAAGTTGTTCATATGAAGATCAAATGTCAACATCATGTGTTTTCCTCTTTTGCTCTCTACCTTATTTTCTGAGACAAGGTCTCTAATTTAACTTGGAGCTCACTTCCATGGACTTGTTTGCCAGTGAGCCCATTGGATCTACATATCTGCCTTAGCATTAGTGTTACACACATGAGTCACCAAGCTTGCCTTAAAAAACAATTGTTTGAGAATGCATACCTGTGGATGTGTTTTTGTTAAATTCACCCATTTTCTTCCTTCTAATTCTTTCCCCATCCATATCCATCATTTTCTTTGCCAAATGTCTTGTGCCCCTTTTTAATTTTTAAATGCTCTAAGTCCACTTATTGCTGTCAATGTGTGCATGGGGATAGTGCTGTGTACTGGTGCATAAATATCCCCTAAAGAAAATTAACAACCAGTCTCCCAGAAGTCATCTGTTGCCAATAGCTCCTCAGCTAGAGGTGGGGTTTCATGACCACTTCTCCTATCCATGCTGGGATTCTATCTGGCTTGACCCTGTGCAGTCTTGTGCATGTAGTCAAGTCACTGTGAGTTCTTGTGTGCAGTGTAGTGTAGTCACACTCACTGTGTGTTAATGCATATAGTGGCCTTGCTCCTTTTAGTTTATTCTTCAAGAAAACAATTGTCAGTACACACATAGCCTCAGCTGGAAGAGCTTTAGCTGTCTTCTTGTTTATATATAGTTCTCCTTTAAGTCTGTGAGTCTTCTACCACACTACAATAGACATTCTTAGTTCTGGAGAGGTGTCTCTTCTTAGGCTTGCCTTGAACTCTGATAGCACTTATGAATAAGAGGAGGTGCCTAGAATTCCATTCCTACCATTCTCTACAGCTTATATGGATCATACTTACCAGATCATAGGTAACCAGCAGATGTAATGAGAATGTACTGCCAGAATTTCTAGTAGAACTTAATTTTTTTTTGCTAGAGTCATCTAAGAATAGTCTAATAACATTTGGACTATGGAGGAAATCTGACATACATTGTCAATATGCTAATTAGATATGTGTTGAAGAGAGATATATCAGGCATCTAGATTTCTATTTTCTATGATGCAAGAAGTCTGACAAATTTAAAATCATTTCGTTGTGACATGGCTGAATAAAGGGGGTAGAATAATGCATGGTTTTCATAATCTGTTCCACATCTGCCTTTCAAAACGAGCTCAGCAAATATAAATGATTAAAAAAAATACAAAGAGGGTGAAAATTATTTTTTGAGACGGGGTCATAGTCTGGTACCAAGGCTGGCCTGAGGTTTATGGCAATCCTGTTGCTACAGACTCCACAGGAATTACAGACATGGACCTCCATGCCTGGCTGAAACTGATTTTTTTTTGTACTAACCAGCTGTTATTCTTTAGTCACTAGGAATTATGGAATCTCGTGTAGTTTGTCTTGGTAGTTTGCTTATATCCTGAGTAATAATGTCCCCCAAATAGGGTCTACTCTAAGCCCAGAGTTTAAGAGGAGGTATCTTAACAGCTTATTTTAAACTCTATTTAAAAACACAACAAAAACTATCTCCCAAAGCATGTCTTATGTTTTGATTTACAACTCTAAGAAACCCAAGAATAAACCCCTTAGTCATGGAATTCCTTTAAATCAAGGCTTTCAAAATTTTAGAGCACATACTGAGTATTATGAGCAGTTTCCTGCCAGCCTTGTCCCAGAGTCTCACCAGTCCCAAAATAACACACAGAGACACTGTATTAATTATGAAACTGTTGGCGTGTTACTAGCATTTCTTATTGGATAGCTTTGTCTTAAATATTAACCCGTAAAAACTAATATATGTATTTCTACATGGTCTTATCTAACCGAGAACGCCAGACTCGCATCCTCTCTTCCCAAGCTCTCATCGCAACTCAACTACACTTTCTAGAATCCTCCACCTCTCCTAGTCCCACCTATACTGTCTTCCTATTTGCCAACAGTGCTTTATTCATTAACCAATTAGAGAACCATATTCACAGAATGACATCTCACATCATCTCCTCTTTTCTCTCTAAAATAAAAAGAAGGGTTTTAACTTTAACATAGTAAAATATATAACAAAATAGTTATCAAATAAGAAATAGTTAACAATATTTAGTCCATTAACATTATCAGGAATTAAAAATATATCCTATCATCTATCCTATCTTTGTGAGTCTAACGTCTTATATGTAACTTATCTTTAATTCTAACTAAGGAAAATTATAACCATAACTATCTGTCTTCAACTCCATCAAAGACCACAGAAGGATATAAATTCTCACCTGTTCAGCCACCCAAAGTTCTTCAAAATGTTCCATCTTCAGCCTATAGGCCATAGTGTGTCTGGCAGACTCCTTAGCAAAGTAGGAAGCTTTAAAGTGCCCACTTGTATTGTCATCTTGTCAATCACTGTTCTCTATGTCCTGTAGAATGTCTGACAGACTCTTTCATGAAGCAGGAACGCTGTAGCAATGTCCATGATGTTTCAGTAGTCACTTTTCTGTGTGCCTGCATGTCTAGTTTATACAGCATTAAGTCAAACAGTCCATACAAAAGTAGTTTCTTGCCCAAATGGCTAGTCTTGCCATCTTGTGAGTATACTCTATAATGAGTTTCTTTGATGTTTATCTTTCTTTGTGATGCAGGTGGTGCTGCCAGGAGCAGTTATGACTCACTGTCAAGAAAAATCCTAAATAATTTTAAATGCCATATTCTATAAGTCTTTCAAAAGGTTGGAAGAATGCCTATCCATTTGAAATGTATCTCTATATATCTAGAAATCCTAACATAATTATAAGTTTTGACTAACATCAGTAACTATCTACAATCTGTACTTAATTATACATTAAATTTTAAATGAGTTATGCAAACACAATACCTATGTAAGAGTTGAAATATACTTATCACAAAATTGTAAGGTGTTTGGTGTTTTCCGCCTGCTGCCGCTGGTCTTGTCCTGCCGCCGGGCCAGCCCCAAATAACGCACAGAGACTCTGTATTTGATACAATGCTATTGGCCAGGTGCTAGTTTCTTATCAGCTAGCTCTGCTTAATTATTAACCCATTTCTATGTATTTCCACATGGTCTTACCGAGATTGGAGGAATGGCGGTTCTGTTCTCTCCAGGCTCTCCATCCTGGCTCCTCCTTACTATTTCCTCTTCCCTCCTTGTCTCCTAGTCCCTCCTATCTCCCTATCCTATTGGCCAACAGTGCTTTATTCATTAACCAGTATGAGAAACGTATATACATAATGGCATCTCCCATCACAAAATTGTATCAATAAATGAAAATCCATTCCAAAACGAAGTATTCATTTCTATTCCATAATCCCCCTTTTACCTTTACAAAGAGATTAGTTGTGAACATTAACCACTTATAACCAACCCCATTTAAATGAAAACAAACATTTATAGGCAGTATTTGTGAATTTGGGCATTGTTCTTTCCAAACTGCTTCTTGATGGTTGGGAATGCTGTAATACCATGGGAAGCCTAAGAAGATGCAGAAATCTTGGCTGTAGTCTACAAAGCTGCCTTGTCCCAGCTGTTTGGAATGTTGAATCACCTGGGACATTGTTTCAGGAGGTCTTGCTTGATCAAACCATGTTAGTCTGGAAGGAATCCACAGCTTTTCATTTTCTGAGGAAACAAAAGTAGAAATTCTTTTCACAAGTAACCTGTCCTTAGACTTAAATTTTTGAAGTCAAAGCATTTTAAAATTATATAAGTTGGATTAGTTTAGCAACATTGATAATTATGTGTATTTTAGCAGTTGTTGTTCCTTCCTTAGCAATTGAGCAATTCAAAGGCAACACAATAGCATACAGTATCCTGACTCTCTGTATTTCCCGTCTTTAAGTGGGTTTTTTTTTTTAATCACTGTATTTCTTTTATTTCTATTTCTTCATTTTTTGAGACAGGGTTTATCTGTGTAATTTTTGCTGCCCTGGAATTCACTCTGTACACCAGGCTGGCCTTGAAATTACAGAGATCTGTTTGCCTCTGCCTTCCTAGTACTGGAATTAAAGGTGTGTGCCACCACACCTAGCTCCTCTCTTTCTTTTTCTTTTTTTTTAAACCACTTTATCCTGTTTCTTTTGTTCTCCCAAGCCTACATATATTTAAAAACACACTGTATACCTTTAGAGTTTTTTTTTTTCTTTCTGTCTTTACTGTAAATCTTTATCTTTTTCTGGCCAAAAGTCTTTTATCTGCTAAACAACAACATTGCTAAATTAAAGTGGCGATGTTTTGGCCACTGCCTTTCCAATATGGCAGGGATATAAATACCTCCAGCATTGAGAGCTGTGCTCACTGCCTTGGTCTATGATGCCATCAAGCAGCATGTTGCTGGCTTGGAGATGTGGTCACTGCCACTGCCAGCTCTCATATACACCCTTCTTGTTTGGTAGCAAGGCCTCTTAAAAGAGCTCTGTGATTTTTTTTGCTGCTTAGGCTGAGTCAGGATGACTCCCTTAAAGGAGCCATGAAAGGCTCTGTATGTCTCTAGCAAAACAGAGTTCACTGGAGAAAAATGATGCTACCAAGAAGCTTTGCTTGTCTCTGTTCTTTTGTTTCTGAAATCCCTTTTTAAGCTTTCATTAAGTTTTAAGTGGAAGTTCTTAGTACTTTCACTAAGGCACCATTTTGTTTTAAGCAGTTTCCCGCCAACCTGGTTCCAAAGATGCATTAGCCCCAAAATGACACACAGAGTCTATTAGTTATAAAGCTGTTGGCCAATGGCTAGAGCTCCTTATTGGCTAGCTCTGTCTTAAATATTAACCTGGAATCACTAGTATATGTATTTCTACATAGTGTTAGCTTACCGAGAAGGCCAAACTTGCATCTTCTCTTCCCGAGATCACATCACAACTTCACTAGATTTCCTATTTGCCAACAGTGCTTCATTCATTAACCAATAAGAGAATCATAATTACAGAATGACATCTCCCATCAACTGAGTCACTCAGAGCTTCGAGGAGTTAAGCCAGTCTGTCTGCCTTGAAAGCATGTGCTAAGCTCTGACACAAGCATGCAGTCAACACCAGCTCCTATGGGAAAATTCTTATGAAAAACAGTGTGTGAAATTTTGCTCATCTTTTAGAAATGGTTTATTGAGGAAGCAGTGTGCAGCAAGTCACAGACAGCAGTGACGCACTGATGACTATTGTGGCACACTTGGCAGCTCACACTGATCTGTAATATCAAGGGTGGGATTTTCCCTCTTCATTTTTACATAGAGGCTCAAAATTACTTTCTTGTCTTCTTGGTTTTGGGATGAATCTAGGTCATCACAAAATAGACTCCAGTTACTCTTTCTCCTTGGCTTAATGGCAGGCACTCTTTGGAGAGTTTTAGGTACATTAACTCAGCTAACCCTTACAAACACTATTATTTCCCCCTTTTAGTAGGAAGAAACTGAAGCCTGGAGAGTTTAGGCACTACAGGCAAGATTTCACAGCTAATAAAGGGTAGAGTTGGAGTTTGAACTCAGGTGATCTTACTTCAGGGGCTATGCTATCAATCAGCTTACCATGCTCATCCTGTGAGCTTGAAGGAACATGCAAAGCCATAAGCAACTTGATTATTTTAGCATAATGTATCACACATGCTTGCTACTCAGTGTGCTGGTAAAAAAAACAAAAACAAACAAATAAAAACAAAAACAAAAAACAGTGAGTGCTTCAAATGACCCAGTTACTCAAATTCTGTGCCAAAACTACCTTTACAAAACTGTAAACCTTTTCATGCTTTGCACAAGGTTGAAAAAAAAAGCCAACAAAACAAAACAAAACAAAAAACAAAGGAATAGGATGCATATAAACATCAACATATATTTGTTTTGCCTATTATAAAACAAACCCGAAGCTGCAAGTCATCTTATAGCCCCATGCTGCTTTTTATACAGAACCTCTTCTATCCCATTCCAGTGGTAAAGCAATCTGAAATGCTAGGTCATATTTATGAGAAGGGTAACCCTGATGTTGTTGTTTATCATGACAAAACTCACCTTTCAAAAGAGCCTACAAGACAGGCAGCATGGTCATGGTCACCTTCACAAATAATATGTTCCATGATTTGCCTTAAGGAAGCATGGATTACTCTTACCTTGCTAATTATTTTTAAATGTTTCCCAATTTCTTACACTAAAACACTCTTTTCTTTAATAGCCAAAAGAAGGGTTATGTCAAGAAAACCAGAATAAATCATGGCAGGTGTCAAGGGGTAGGTGTTTTGCAAATGAAATTCAACAGCTATGACTTTTGCTTTTTAAAAATATAAATGAGTGAAGTTAATACCTGGGGGGGAGGGTTAAAAATCCAGTCTATTTCATTTTTTCTGGTCATAAAGTTTAAAGCCCTTTAAGATTTTCTCTGGCTGTGTACCTTGCAACCTGTCTTTGTATGAGTATACAACATGCAGATTCCTCCAGGCTTCTCATTTACAGGGGCTTTCTGGAATCAGGTGTCAACTTTAATTGACATAGGTGGGGAGGCATAGCCAGGTCTGTGTTTTTAAGTCTCCATGGAAATAGAAACTCTTTTATTTCATCTGCTATTGGGGTGGGGAAAAGGGAATGTAAAGAGGAATTCTCTAGATTCTCCTCAGGTATATATCTGACCCTCTAGAGAGAGCAGAAATTACTTGGGTGGTGGTTGCTCACACATAACTTGGACATTAGAACAATGTGTTAAGTATTAAGTGTTAAGAACCATGATCAAACTTCACAAATCCAAACTATGGCAGGAGACTTGGGATGCATCATTTTGCTTCTCAGGTCAGTTGTAACACCTTACCTTCATGAAGTATAGAAGAACTTTCACGCTTATTCCCCACATGACTTTTAGTGTCTTATCCATAAGACGATAGTGGCATCTACGAGTCAGAATGTTGGAAATAAGATAAAAAATATCTAAGCTTCCAGTAGCCACCAAGTCATTTATGAGATTTAATATGTGAAAAGAGCATTTTAAATTCCATGATACTGCTCAAATACTGCTACCCTTTTCAAAAAAAATTCATGTGCTGTTTCCTTTTCAAAGTTCAAAAGTGAAATCTTAGATTTACAGAAATTAGGCAGCTTGTTAGTTAAGCAGTGGGAGTTGGCTTTAAATGGTAACTGTCTCCTAGCCCAGTAGTCTTCACATTACTATTAGGATTTCAAGTATTTTATGGCTTTGAGACATTGTCTCGAATCTAGAGTCTAGATGTGTGTGATGATACTAAACAGCCAGGGTTTGTGTCTCATTCAGTGTGTGGGAATCAAGCTGTATGTTTACTATCACAAAGTCTACTTTGAGTCACAGGTGCACCAAGGCTCAAGGCGAGTTCCGGCATCCATTTTTGCAACAGGTCAAATCAGAACTTCCTTGATTTGGCACTGTCCACATCTGTTTTTCATATACAGCTCTGTGTTTGGTTTGCACAGATCTGTGAGTGATAAAAGACAAAAGATGTAGGCTTGTCATCTGGGCCCACCCACCAGACTTTTATAATTTATATGTATTTTATAGTTCATTTCACTTGCAAAACCATTTTTTTTCTTCCAAAGGAAATTCAAAGTACAAGCTAAGACAATAAATTGGCTAATGGGCAGGCTAATATGTTATCAGGAAGGCGCTAAGGCAAGGGCATGGCTAAGATGGTAGTATCACTGGCAACACTGTTTGCTTTATAAACTAATGATTGTTTTTGTTTTGTTTTTTTGCAAGGATGTAACTTTTAGGTGACAGCTGCATTCATGAGAAGACTGGGACTGTTGTGCAGTGGTGTGACTGAAGTATTATGTTCTATTTTCAACTTCAAGTCAGAACAGAGATGGTCACCTCTAAGGGACTCCACAAAACCAGGCTGTCAACAATCTCTCATAGAAGAAGTAAGGGGAGGCTTATCGGCCCCTCCCAGCCCCTTGCTTACTCACTTACTCTTGCACTGTCCTCTTGGTATTTCTGGTCCAGCTGGTCTTGAGAGGTACTACAGTACACATGATGGGGAACATTAACTCAAGGGGATAATTCCATCTCTGAAGCCATCATTTTGGCAGGTTATCACCCATTTGAAGGTGGGACTTTCCAGAAATTACAGCTGCCTTTTGTCATCCATGCTCATCTAACTAGCCTCAATAAACACATTGGTTTCCTAAGCTTGACCTGCATGGAATCTTGTCTTTGGTCTGTCACTGGCACCCTTTCTGGGGTGAATTACCATTTCTTCACATCCACTCAGAAAATGTATCTCAACAGCCCAATTCTTCTCTGCTCAGCATCCATTCCATGTAATAATAGTAAAAGTGACAATAATCTCTGGCCTTTAGAGAGTTATCTCTTTTAGTCTATGTGCTTGAGTGGGGTTGTCAATAACTAAGCTTTTAATCTGTGATCTTAGATGTAATTATGTGATATGTGTTAGTCCCTTTGGCTATCCCTCTCAGCTATTTATTACCTGAGTATAGAAGGTGGGTAGAGTAGAGACGATGGTGCAGGTACTGATGTGTCTGTGGGTATGCCAAAATCTGCCCTGATGTAGTCTTCAGAAGGCCTGTTTGCTGTCTTTACATTTCATGCTTGCCTAGTGTTCTTACAGTTTTTTTTCTTTTTATCTGACTTAGTTCTTTACTATTTTTGTTGTTTGTATAACATTTAAAGTGTATCAGGGGACACAGAATATCTGGGGTTAGCACATTCTGCCTTACATATTAAAAAAAAAAAACCCTGCAAAGTATGCATTTTAGTTCTTTGCATAACTGAAGGAACTGGAATTAAATTAAGTCACCATACTCTATACCAGTAACAAGTATAGATAGGAGCTCATAGTCTGTGGATCCCTGAGCATAGAGTACAGCTATGAGCAGCTTGTACCTCAGGCAGCACTTTGAATCCTGTCCTTTGAATGCTGGTCCTTTCCCATTTAATTTTTATTTACAGAGCAGCATCTCCTCATATAAAAGAACCAGGATTCAGGTTTTACAGCTGAAAATTATTTTTACAGGTGAGGCACAGAATTACCAATATGTCAAATGGATTTTGACTTCTAAAAGGTAAACAGCTCTGGGGTACACAACACGAATTAACAAGTGCTGTGTACCTACCCTCACTGAGCTGCTTGACTTTCTTTGGGAGTTCTGACATGTTGAAGTTTCTCTCGACAGTGTAGTGGGGTTGCATCTTAACTTTTATGAACTTAAGAGTTTGAGCAGTGGAAAGACACATAAAAAGAGAATTTGAATACTGCAAGTGATTCCATCTATCTAAGATGAGAAAAAAACATCATGACTTCCTCAGAGCTCCATTTTTTATGTGTGACATGTTTTTTTATATATTAATATTTTTATTTTTATTTTACATATTGATCCCAGTTCCCCCTCCCTCCTTATCTCCCTTCTTCTTCCTCTTTCTCCCCCCTCCCATAGCCCTGACCTCCCCTGCCACTCCACATGTAGGGTGATGCCCTCCAGGAGGGGTCATCTAAACCTGTCAAGTCTTTTGGAATAGGGACTAGGACTTCTGTCTCTAGGTTAAGGGAGTATCCCTTCATGGGAGATGTGCCCCCAAAGTCCTTTTGTGCACCAGGAATACATCCTGGTTCCACTGTCTGAGGTCCCTTAGACTGTTCAGGCCTTCTAGCTGAGACCCATGTTCAGGGGGTCTGAGTCAATCCAATGCTGGATTCCTACCTATCGTCTGGGGGTCCATTAGCTTCCCCTTGTTCAGGTTAGCTGTCTCTGTGGGTTTCTGCAGCCTGGTCTTGTCTTCCCTCTCTGCATCTGGATTCCAGTTTGGCTCAGTATTTAGTTGTGGGTGTTTGCTTCTGTTTCCATCAGCTACTAGATGAGGGCTCTATGATGGTGGATAAATTAGTCTTCGATCTCATTATCAGGGAAAGGCATTTATGGTAGCCTTTCCACTGTTGCTCAAATTGTTAGTTGGGGTCAGTCTTGTAGATCTCTGAAGAGAAAACTGAACCTAGAGAAATGTCCAGAGAGTTAGAGCTCCATTTTTTAAAATGAGTACCTAACCATACTAAGTGTCATTAAAAAGTTAATTCCTTTTTTTTTTAAGTATTCATTTTACATACCTACCAGAGTTCCCCCTTTCTCCTTTCCTTCCACTCCCCATTCCCATTACCTGTTCCCCACCTTAGAAAGGGTAAGACCTTCCTGATAGGAGATGCCAGTATGTATATAGGTTTCTCATACTGGTTAATGAATAAAGTACTGTTGGCCAATAGGAAAGGAAGATAGGAGGGACTAGGAGACAAAGAGGAAAGAGGAAGTAGTAAGGAGGAGTCAAGATGGAGAGTCTGGAGAGAATAGAACCGCCAGCTGCCTCTCACTGGTAAGACCACGTGGAAGTACATAGAAATGGGTTAATACTTAAGACAGAGATAGCCTATAAGAAACAAGTAACTGGCCAACAGCATAATATCAAATACAGAGTCTCTGTGTATTATTTGGGGCTGGTGCGGCAGCGGGATAAGACTAGGCGGCAGGAGAAAAAACCTTACTTCTTACACCTTCCATGGCAAGTCAACAATGTCAACATTAAGTTGAGGTAGGATCAAGCCCCTCCCTGCTGCATTAAGGTTAAGCAAGGCATCCTACCATACAGAATGGGCTCCAGAAAGCCAGCTTGTGCACCAGGGATAGGTCCCAGTCCCACTGCCAGGAGCCCCTTAAACAGTCTAAGCTACTCAACAGGCATCCACATGCAGAGGGCCTAGTTCAGTCCCTAATTGTAGACCTAGGGTCTGTGAATTTCCAGGAGCTCAGATCAGCTGTCTCTGTGGATTTCCCTGTCATAATCCTGACACCCCCCTCCCCACTCATATATTCCCTCCTCTCTTTCTTCAAGTGGACTCCTGGAGCTTGGCCTGGTGTTTGACTGTGGATCTCTGCATCTGCTATCATCAATTACTGGATGAAGGTTCAATGATGATAGGGTATTCACCAATCTGATTACAAGGGAAGGCCAGTTCAGGCACTCTCTTCACTATTGCTTGGAGTCTTAGCCAAAAAGATGTACAGTATACATCACTATTTAAAGCAAAGGCCATAACATTATCTCATGTATATAGTCCAAATTATATCAAGAAAGAAAAATGTAGATAAAATTCATAAGGCAACTGAAGGTTTTTGAGAGTTAATTAACATAGACCTTGGATTGGATTCCCATCAACATCTCTCTTAAACTCTAGCTGTCTGTTGAACACTAAGAAAAAAATAATGCAACTAGACTCCCTGCAGCTGGTGCTGTAGATGATAGGCAAAGATATTTTCAGTTGCTATTTGCCCAGTTTCCTGACTGAGCAAATACTGTCTTTGGAATTTCACCCCCACCTAAGTTGCTGCTCCCTGAATCCACCACCACCGCCATGGTGCCAGCAACATAATGAAGTTGTAGATCATTATCACTGGTGTCAGAAATGCATATTTGTGTGTGATTCCATGTATGATTCTGATTATTGGGAAATACTGATACAAAATGTTTAACATAATTCCTTTTCTGTTCAAAGATATTTTAAGTAATAATGACCTAAATTTAGTAAAAAGCTGGTGATTTTGATAATCCATGTTCTTTATGTTTTATCTTTCTTTACACAATAAGAAAACTGGGTCATGTGATATTCGTGAAGATCTAGACTTTTGTTGACAATATAGATGTACTTATCTATTTCCTTAATTATTGTCATTGCATACCAAACCTTCCCAAGTCTTAATAGCTTACAAACAAGTATTTATGTTGCAAGCTTCCTTTGGTTTGCTGTGGGCTCATCCTTTGTCTGTGACCAGCAGTGGTTTGGATAAACTTCTCTTGACTAGGCTCCTATATTCAGGGACAGTCCTAGCTTGTACATCTGAACTTTCTTCTAGCAGGCTAGCTTGGGACTGTTCATGTGGGAGTAGGGTTCAGTGAAGGACTGGTACACAATGCCTTTTGAAGCTCAAGCTCAGAACTGATACTTGTATCTTGTGTCTATGTCTTTTTCAATATAGTAGCTCTAAAGCCTACCCTAGATTCAAGACGTGAAAGACAGTGGTTTGTTCTTGAGGAATTAATCTGCCAAGCTATATTTTTAATGAAGTTTTTGTTATTTTAGGTGCCTTAGTTTGTGTCAGTGAAGCCTGGTGTCCTAACTACACAAATATCCCTGTGCCATGGGTGATTTCAGATTGATGAATGCCATTTACAGGTTGCTGGGATTTCCTTATTATGTCTTTTTATAGCAGGATTCCTAAAATTGAGGTTTTTTTTTTTTTTTTTTTTTTTTTTTTTTTTTTTTTTTAAACAGAGAGAATTCTGGTTTTATTAGAACTTCAGTCGGAAAGACAAGGCTTTTATTTAGATCTTCAGACAAGCTGTGTGTCTGTTTGTTCACAGGACAGGGGCCATCAAGACATGAACTGAATTTGAAAACAAGGTTGCTCAAAAGTCCAAGATAAACATACACATGGAATTTTGCACTGCACAGTATAGTGATGTTTGCTGTTTTTCTTAGACTTGATAGAGGTGGTGCCTGTGGCAGTGGTGGTGTCATTGTTTTTGGTGGGGGAGAATGAATAATCAAACACAGAAGTGCAGAAGTTCTGGATGGGACCAGTGGCTCACTCTTCAAAGTTCTTTTGGATGCTGCTGCTGCTGCTGGGACAGGTGCTTGTTTGGAAGGCGATGCTCTATCAGTTCTATTGCTTAGGAACAAAGAACATGGCACTCTGACACATATTCCAGAGTCACTAAAGGCACAGAAAATAGAAACAGAGGTTATTCCACTACTAACTATCCTGTTTTCTTGTTAATTTTGTTTTTATTCTCTTTTATTTCTTTCCTTCTCTGCTTGGATAATTATTTAGATATGACTTATTTAATTTCACATTATCTACTAGCTGGTTGGTTACACCTGTTTATATTTCCCTCTTGACTTTTTTAAAGATTTCAATATATACACATTATTTTTCCTCCACCTCTTCCCCACCTTCCTTCTCTTTCTCTTCTAACTAAAAGATATGAAAATTCCCAAAATTGTTTACAAAATTTATTCAGGTATGCTTATAGAGTTCTTCACACACAGATATTCCATAGTTTATGTAAAATTTTCACAGGGGTCATGAAATATACACCAAGACTATGAATCAAAGGGAAAGAATGATACGTAATAATAAATGCTGAATAATAAAACAAAACTCAGATTTAATCATTTTTTTTTTGAGACAGGATTTCTCTGTATAGTCCTAGCTGTCCTGGAACTCACTCTGTAGATCAGGCTGGCCTCAAACTCACAGAGATCCACCTGCCTCTGCCTCCCAAGTGCTGGGATTAAAGATGTGCACCACCACCACAGACATTTATGTTGTAAATGCAGCTCATTGCATCGGGCTAAGTTTATAAATATACAGACACTTATAAGGTAGCCTTTAAAACTAAAGATTTGTGAGATGGTCTGATGTGGGACTGTGGTGTCTGTAATTGTACGGGTATTTTTTTTTAAAGAAAAGAACAGCAGTAATGATGTCACTCAGTAGTTTATTAGAAACACAGAATTTGTGAACAAACCCAATCCCAGGCCTCATATATCAGAATCTGCATTTCAAAATGAATCTTACATGATTCCTATGTGAACCAGTGTTTTTGCATGTTTCCAAGTGTGAGAAATGACCCAGTAGCTTTTAGGAACTGGTAAATCACAGCTGCTGTCTTCTTGACTCCCTTTCACTTCCCTTAAATGAAGAAATTCTAATTGTGACATATTCAATATTGGTAGCTGTTTCCAAGCAATTCACACATGTTTGGCTATATTTGAGAATAAAGCATAGCTATTTAAGAAAAACATTATGAATTAATGTCATTCCAAGAGACAAATATACACACACACACCAGATTATCCCTATTAGCAGCAAGCTGGGAAGGAGATGGGTCTAGATCAACATGGCTTTTCTACTGTTAGAAATTGTGACTCTTTTGCAAAGATACTTTAACTTTTCCATGATTCTCTCAGGAACGACTTGAACCTTCAGAATAGATAGCATTGTCTGTGCTCCAAGAATTGTCTGTCTGTTCCCTATTGGGGCATCCCTACCCAGGACATAAATGATAGGCTGCCCAACTCACCAAGGGAAAATGAGACAAAGGCAAGCACAGGTCTGGATAGGCTCAATTCCCCATGATTTTTCTGAGGGTCTCTCCATATTTTGTCTCTAGCCTCATTCAAAAGTCATCCTATATACTTCAGTTTTCTTCTTTTTCTGTGGTTAGAAGTGAAAAACTCCAGGTAGAGAGAACACAGGTTTCCATGTACTTTTCTCACCAGGATTTGAAATAGCTCAATTAACAATCAAGAAACTACAGTCTTCTCCCATTCTCCTCTAACCCTCTTGGCTTTCTTCACCAATCATCTAACATTCAATTCAGGGACTTAGCTACTCTCTAAATTTTCCAATTCCTACTCTCCTTTTGCAATGAATTCAAAGCTGCTTCTTACTAAAGACCCTTTCTGGAGCATTTGAAAAAGTAATTTCCACATGCAACTTTCCAGTGACTCCTGTGTAGGTAGGAGCTCATCCCAGCTGCTTTGTGACCTGGTAACTATACCCACATGAAGTAAAATATGATTTTATAGCCACAAAAGTAAGCCCCTCAAAACCTGGAAATTAATTGGAAACTCAATGAGGTGCTGTTCTGGAGCTATTTTCTCAGAACTGAAACTTCTCTGTTAGAGAAGGAGGAAAGCTAAGGAAGTCAGGACACAGAAGGCCCCTTCATGGTGTTCTGTAAGTAAAGGGCAGTTTCTGTGGAAGAGCAGACTTCAGAGGAACTGCCTACAAGTGAGCAGGACATTTCAGAGAAGCAATTCTCATGAGTTATATCAGTTGGGTTCAGCTGTCTCTGAGACACCCAGGCACTCATTGGTTCATCAAGCTATATTTAGAAGGAATCATTTCTTTGTTCACTCATGACTGCTCTATGTAAGGTGACTATACATTCTTTTGCCTTCCCCAGGAAAACTTAAGCAACAATTGCTTGTAATAATTCATGAAATTGTTCATTATTTTTCTTTTAAAATGAAATCTTTGCTAATTATGATAGACAGGATAGTATCTCCCATAAAGATGTCTGTGCCTTAACCTCAAGCACTAAACATGTGCTAAGTTCCATGGCAAAAGGGACTTTCCTGATATGATCAAGTTGAAAGTCTTGAGATGGGAGTGAGCCTAGGCTATCTAGGTGACAAACTCAAAAGGTGCTTACAAGAACAAGGCCAAAGGATCCAAATGAGAAGTAGGCATGAGGATGGAAGCAATAGTTTGGGATGACAGAGGAAGGGGCCCTAGCCCAGAAATGGAGGAACCCTTTGTGACATGAGAAGAACCCAGAAAGAATTAGCTTTGCTGAACCCTTAACTTTAGCTTCCAGAAACTTATTTTTATACTTTGAATTTCAGAACTGTAGGAGAGTACACTTGTGGAATTTTTCTATTTTGTCTAATACCTGAGATAGACAGGCAACGCTTTATCATCCTATAACACATTTGCCGATTGCTATCCTCGTTAGTCATGGAGACCCACATGTAACCTAGATGACGTACAGAATAGAAGGAAGGTATTAAAAATGTTCTCAGTCCTTGTCTCCTTATATAGAAAGTGACTGCAGTTCCAACTAGATGCCTGTGAACACTAAATCCCACTTTTACTCTTTCATGCTACCACAATTCTAGTGGAATTATTGAGTGGCCCTGGATTGGGATTAACATGCCTGTGTTCTCATCTCACATTTTAGGTCACAACACAGTAACTTTAGGACATAAGCAGAACACTGTCTCCATTGTTGTGGAGAATGTAAATCACAAATAGCTTATGTAATTTTCCTAAGTCCACAGAATGAAAGGTAACAAACCAGAATTCACATTCAAGTTGTTTTACCTATGTGATCAGTCATCTTAGCTCCTTCATCTGCTTCCCTTCCTCTTCCCTTTCTCTTCCTCCTCTTCCTCCATATCCTCCTCCCCAATCTCCTTCCTCCTTTCCTCTCACATTTTTTCTTAGAATATTAACTGTGCATAAACAATGAGATTCACAGTGAAGTTTTCATAGGTGCACGGAGCACATTTTGATCATAGTCACAACTTTGCTACTCTCCCTTACTCATGTCCTCTTTTTCTCTTTCTTCCTGCCCCTCCAACCCAAGAGTCCTCTCACCTACTTTCAGGATGATCTCAGTCTGTATCACTAACACATCCTTAAACTTGCAAAATTGACTCTATCAATTTTGGGAACATAACCCATGGGAGAGGAAGGTTCTGGGTTCAGCTGTCATGGACTTTCATATGCCTCTTCTTGTTCCCAACAGTGACAGAGATGCTGTCTCTGTCTCTAAGAAACAACACCACCAAGATATAAAACAGTAAGAGAGAATCCTTCAAGCAAGAGGCTAATGCAGATGTCCAAGCCACAAATGAATTGTCAGCATCCGTGCCTCACTGAGTTCCCACTGACTGGATAGATGTCTTAATAGAACCAGTTGATATTTCACAGAACTGATTCCCCACTTGCTACTGTACCAGCAAGAAAGTGTATATTTCAGATAGGCCATTGCTGAATAATTATGATCACGATTTTAACCAGCTTCTGAAGAGTTGGACAATGGCAATTAGTGACTTTCCATCCTGGATACACATTAGAATCACCTTAGGAGACTTATGTCTGAGCATCATTCACAGATGATCTAATTCAATTGGAGCCTGAGAATGAATAGTATCATAAGTTCCCTAGTTGAGTCTAGTTTGAGCACATATGTATAAATCATTCTCATGAGTCTCTTTTTCTTTGTTTCTTTGGGAGGTCTTCCCTTAGCAGCACTGCCTGGAAACAAAACAATTCCTGATAGGAGGTTGGGCTAGGGAACTTTCATTCTACTGTGTCTGTATTACATTTGTGTAGGCCCAGTACACTGGAATTTTCTATAACATAGAAACCACAACCTTAGAGGTGGATGAGTAAGCACACATTCCTGGCATGAAATATTACATGTTTGTAGAACGAGTGCAAGAAGAAAAGGAATATTCTGTTTTCTTTAGACTCTCATGTACTCAATTTTCTCTTACATAAATCAACCAGAAATGTCATTCTTTTTGAATCAATATTAACTTCGGCACAACTTCTGAATATTACATTATCTCAAAACTTGTATAGAATGAATCTTATGATGTAAATAAAATCAAGTCAACTAATATTATTGAGGATCTGCTCTGTGGCACACTGAAGTAAAGGCTTCGGATAGACACATGAGTAACACAAATTAAGAATGTTCCCAAGGTTCATTGTGCTATAAGTAGAAACAAATAATATGCAGAGAAAGTACAGACAGTTATGGAATTTTAATGGAAGTGTCTGTGTGCTCAATTAGGGTGAAGCAAAACAGATTTTGCACCATGATAGCCCTGGGGTAGCTTTTAATCGTGAGGGTGAAACCACAGCACTGATTTCAGTTTCCTTGTATTCTTTTGTATGACTCAAGGACCATCGAAAGCTGCTACTTTAACTGAGCAGAATATTGGAGCACAGAGGCTCTTAATAAATGCCTCTTCCTCTTCCCATGATCGGCTTGCCTATAAGCCCAGGCAAACACCCTTGGTTATCTATGTTGTTTTCTAGTCTGTGTCATTATGTTCTTCTCATTGATCACCACTGCCAGAACCGTTTTCATTATTGTAACAATCAGCACCCATAAAAATGGATCAGATACCTGCTAAGCACTCTGTATGATTTACCAATTCATTTACTCAGCCACTCAGAGGCAGCTATTGTTTTACTTCAGAGATTGATCCTAATGGAATAAAGGCTTGGTGGCATGCTAAAGGTTATCAAGTAGCTGAGTATGCATTTAAGACAAGACGATTTTGTTTGAAAATCCTGTACTTAAACCTTATCCTATTTTGACTTTATTCACATCAGAAGTAGTATGGCAAACCTTTTAGGGACTTCAGTTATTCTAACAGAAACGTAAGCAAAGCCTGATGCATTTCTGATGGGGAATCCCAAAGATGGTGGTTTAGCTCTCACACACACATATCCTTTCTGTTTTCTTTGAGAGTAACCACTTAGGTGGCATCTCATTTTTGAACACAGACTTTGAGTCCATGCTCTGTGTACAACAAGCTCTAATCATTGAAATCATTTTGTTCTTAGAACAAAGTGGCCATAATTTCATGTAGGAGCTGTCTTCTCTCATTGTCACAAGCAAGCAGTTGCCTTGGTAACAGCATTTGTAAAGGGCAAGAACCCTGGGAACTTCTATCAAAACCCACTAAAATGCATGCAGAGGTTCTATCTCAGCCAGACCTCTGCTAACCACTTTACCAGCCTCCATTGAGCCCCCTATGGCCACGTTAGAGGGCAGGCAGAACAGAGGGCATTAAATTGAAGCTTTGGCTGAGCCAATTATTAAGGAATGTGGAAGTTGGAAGGATTCCAAAGGACAGTGGGTTTTAAGAATCTCTTCTAGGAGACCCCAGAAAGATGGAGGCTCCTTCCTTCAGCAGAAGTCTCTTACACTTTTCTTGGATCTGATGGTTGCCATTCTTTCATTAATTAAGGAATTCTTGCTTGTTTTTTTTCAGTTTTCCTTTTATTGAATGAAAATGGATTCGATTCTATTCTCATACAATATATCCTTGTTATAGTTTCCCCTCTGTTTCTCCTCACAGTTTCTCCCCATCTCCTTGCCCCTCCAAATCTACTCCCTTTCTGTCTGTTATTAGAAAAGAACAGGCTTCTAAGAAATAATACTTAAACACAAAAAATAAAATATAATAAGATGGAGCAAACACTACTATATTGAAGTGGGACATAGCACTCCAATTGGAGGAAAAGAGTCCAAGATTAGGCTCAAGAGTTAGAAATCCACTCATTCTCACAGTTAGGAGTCTATAAAAATAATAAACTAAAAGCTATAATATACACACAGATAACCTGGTGGAGATCCATGTAGACCTCATGTTTGCTCACATGTGCCTTGCTTAGTTGGTTCAGAGGACTTTGTTCTTTTGGTGTTTTGCACCCCCTCTGTATCTTCCACTCCTGTTGTCTCCTGTTCTGCAGGATTTCCTGAGCTGTGAAGGGAGGAATTTGATGGTGACCTCTCATTTAGACTTTCTCTGCATAATGTCTAACTGTGGGTCTCAGCATCTGTTTCTGTCTACAAAGAAAGGCCAAAGGAAGACTGTTCTGATGATGACTGATACTTTATTTTTTTTACTTTAGACTAACAGTGTTTGGTCTTACCCAAAGTATCTGGGTTAACTAGTCTCTGGTTCTTGCCTATGCAAGTAGTGTCAGGTATGGATTCATTCTTGTGATTCTAATGGAGTGTAGTTTAAACCAAACCAAACATTGGTTAGTTACTCCTACAAGTTCTATGCTGCTATTGTTCTTGCACATTTTGCAAGCAGGACAGATTGTGGCTCAAAGGTTTATTAGATTGGTCAGTGTCCACATTTTTATTTTAGTGGTATGCAGGCTATATCCCTACACCAAAGAGATTAGATTAGTATCAGCTTGATTTCTCTATGTTCGAACAGTTGTGTGGGTGTTGTCCTTGACAATGGAGCCCCACTGTCAGTTTATGGAGAGAAATCCTTTGTTTTAGCAAATCCCCATCAAAATTAAAACACAAATATTACAGAATTTCTCAAATTCATATAGAAAAACAACAACTGCTGATGGTCTCACCATTCCTGATACCAAATTGTACTATAGCACTATAATAATAAAAAGTCATAGACTTGGCATAAAAACCACACATGTTGATTAATGGAATCGTAGGACATATTGAAACCTGTTTTTTTTTAAGTAAAGAATTCAGATATACACACTGAAAAAAAGGACAGCATTTTCAAAAAATGGTGATGGTCAAACTGATGGCTGAATGTAGAACAATGCAAATAGGTCAATACTTACATCCTGCACAAAACTCAAGTTCAAGTAGAACAAAGACTTCACAACATAAAATAAGATACATTATATCTGCTAGAAGAGAAAGTGGGGAATAGCTTTGAACTTATTGGCCCAGGAGACAACTTTCTGAACAGAATGCCAATAGTGAAGGCACAAAATCAACAATAAATGGGACCTCATGAAACTGAGAAGCTTTTGCAAGGCAAAGAACACTGTCAACAGAACAAAATGGCAGCATAAAGAATAAGGAGAGATTTTTACCAACTTCGAACCTAATAGAGGACTGATATATAAAGAACTCAGGAAACTAGATACAAGAAAACAAATAATCAAATTTTAAAATGGGGTACAGATTTAAACAGAGAATTCTCAATAGAGGAAACTCAAATGGCAAAGAAACACATAAAGAAATATTTAACATCCTTAGTCATCAGAGAAATGTAAGTCAAAATTACTTTGAAATTCCATCTTACACTTGACTCAAAATGGCTGAGATAATAACACAAGTGACCGCTCATGTTGGTGAAAATGTGGAGTAAGGAGAACATTCTTCCATTTCTAGTGAGTATGAAAACTTGTAGAACCACTATGGAAACCAGTATCATGGTTGGGAATTGATCTACCTTAATATCCAGCTAGAGCATTTTGGGCATATACCCACAGGATACTCTATCCTACCATAAGGACCCTTGCTCAACCATGTTCATTGCTAATTTATTCACAACAGTCAGAATCGGGAAACAATTTAGATGTCCCCCAAAAGAATAATGCATGAAGAAAATGTGGTACATTTACACAATGGATTATTATTATTAATTGTTATTAAAATGACTTCATGAAATTTTCAGTTCTTTGAGCTGACAAGTCTATGATCAACTTCTGTTATCAGGGTCCCACAGGTCTCCCATGGGGGAGCACATAAATAGACAGCACTAATGATTCAGATACTGGGAGCAGGTCAAAGCAACAAGCTCAGTTTATTAAGGAAGGGGCAAGCCTTATATATCCCCCACCCTGCTTGGGGGGGGAGGTTCTGCAGTGCTGGAATCTGCTGATATGATGTGGCCACTTTTACTTGGTCCACATCATCTCTTGCCAAGGCTCAGTTGGCTTTTAGGAAATATTTACTATGCATGATCTTAAGGCCAAACTAGGTATGCTGGCCATTAGGGTCATCCCACAAACTTCCCTTGAAAGTTTTACTCTCTGATATCAGCTCTACTATTTGGAATAACATGGAACCTGCCACATAACCCTTCTCTGGTGATCTATCAGACATTTGGGGATAGGAGACACACTTTTTCTCTTTGCTTTCTCCTTGATTCCTCCTTGATTCACTGTTTTAAAAGCAAGTCAGCTTCTTCAGTGTTCCCTTCTAGATCTTTTGATTTTTGTTTCTACAGTTATTGTAAAATACGGTTCTCATTACATATAGTTCATACCAGTCAGACTATGATATAATCATCACTCCCCCAAATTTGGATATTATTATCCTACGTGTAGTCTGAGAATTAATTATGTTTTCCATGGGCACATCACATAGCTTGTCCTATAAGAACTAAGGAATAGAATGATCTATTTCACTCATTTATGGCCAGAGAATCATATTTTCTATAACACTGAAAAGAGGTATGAAGATTATTTTGTATGAAACATAAATTAAAATGACATTTATGCTTCCATTTGTCAGTGTGTTTTATATGAACTCGACTGACAGCATACTAAAAGGCATGCATGGTGGTTAAAAGGCATGTTCTTCTGATAAAACAGGCACTCTTGTTACTGGCTGCAGGAAGAAATGTGCCTTGAGCCTCATTGACAGTACATGCTTAAACTGTCAATGAAGGAAATAGGAACAAGGCATTTGGCTGTGAATTTCAGGCTCAGTGGGGTGACTTCCTCTTTGCCTTTCAGAAAGGAGCCTAAGAAGAGAAATCTGAGAAGAGGACGAATTGAGTCTTTTCTCTCCACCAGAGTTGGAGGTTGGGATGAAGTACCACCTTTCTTCCTCGATACATATTTCACAGTGTGGGAGGAAAAAGAACATTCAACTAGAAGTAGACAAAACTGAGTCTGAACTCTGGCTTTAGCATGTACTAGCTATTATCTGTCTTGAGGTAAATGATGTATGAACCACGGTATCACATGTAGAATGGTGAGAATAAATACCTTAAAATACTAAAGTACTAACATGAGGATATATATCTATATCCACATCTATCTGTCCATCCACACATCTATCTATCTATCTATCTATCTATCTATCTATCTATCTATCTATCTACACACACACACACACACACACACACACACACATATACCTTAATTTGATAGGCCCAAGTAGTCATTGTTTCCTTTAAGAATTCTTGTCTGCACAAGATGTTAGTATTTATTTATTTATTTATTTATTTATCTTATTTTATATATTGATCCCAGTTTCCTCTCCCTCCCTCTCTCCCTCCCTGCCATGTCCCCCGATCACCCTTCCATCCCATCCCCCCTCCCCATTCCACAGGTAGGGCAATGCCTTCCAGGAGGATTCAACAAAATCTGTCAAGTCATTTGGAGTAGGGACTAGGCCTTCTCTCCTGTCTCTAGGTTAAGGGAGTATCCCTCCATGGGGAATGTGCTCCCAAAGTCTTTTGTGCACCAGGGATATATCCTAGTTCCACTGTCAGAGGTCCCTTAGACTGCCCAGACCTTCTAACTGAGACCCATGTATAGGGGTCTGAGTCAGTGCAGTGCTGGTTTCCCAGCTATCAGTCAGGGGGTCCATTAGCTCACCCTTGTTCAGGTCAGTTGTCTCTGTGGGTTTCTCTAGCCTGGTCTTGCCCTCCCTCTCTGCATCTAGATTTCAATTTGGCTCAGTGTTTAGCTGTTGGTGTCTGCTTCTGTTTCCATCAGCTACTAGATGAGGGCTTTATGATGGCAGATAAGTTAGTCATCAGTCTCATTATTAAGGAAGGGCATTTAAGGTAGCCTTCCCACTATTGCTCAAACTGTTAGTTGGAGTCAGTCTTGTAGGTCTCTGGACATTTCTCTAGAGGCTGTTTTCTCTTCAAACCTATAATGGCTCCCTCTGTTATGGTATGTCTTTCTCTCCTTTTTATTTTCCTCTTGTCTATTCCTCCCCTGACTCAATCTTCCTAGTTCCACATGCTTTCCTCTCCCCCCCTTCTCTTTCTCCTAGCTCCCTCTCCACTCACTGCCCGCCCCCACAAATATTTTAATCTATAAGACCTACAGTAAAATTACTTTCAAGGAAATTCTTCCACAAATAATCCAGTAATTTCTTGTGCCTCATATGCTGTATTGTTAATAATTACTTACCTGCCCAATTGCTCTTTTTTCATAGTCAATGTGCTAAAAATGTTCCCAGAACAATATTTAAAGTGTACATTTTGTTATGTAATTTTTTGATTTCTTTGGTTTAAAAGAAAACTCAATTCTTCAAATTGTCTGGATACACTCTGCCATCTACATTGAGCTAGGCTCTCTAGCCTTTCCCTTACTGACTCTCCTCATGTGTGTATAATGGAATGATCTCTATTATTCTTTGAGAAAATGAGTTGTTTTTGTTGGCTCTCCTATTTGCAATTCACACTTCTATTATGAACATTATATCTGTTCTTTTTATTTTTAATTTTTATTTATTTTTATTGTTTATTTTCTTATTTTACATATCGATCCCAGTTCCCTCTCCCACTCTCCCTCCCTCCTATGCCCCCCAACCACTCTCCTAACCCACAGGGAGGGTGATGCCTTCCAGGAGGGAATCAACGAAATCTATTAAGTCATTTGGAGTAGGGCCTAGGCCCTCCCTCCTGCCTCTAGGTTAGGGGAGTATCCCTCTATGGTGAATGTTCTTCCAAAGCCCTTTTGTGCACCAGGGATACATCCTGGTTCTACTGTCAGAGGTCCCTTAGACTGCTCAGGCCTTCTAACTGTTCATGTTCAGGGGGTCTGAGTCAGTCCAATGCTGGATTCCCAGCTATAAGTCTGGGGGTCCATTAGCTCCCCTTTGTTCAGGTCAGCTGTCTCTATAGCCTGGTGTTTTCCCCATTTTCTTATCACTCCTCCCTTTCTACATCTGGATTCCAGTTTGGCTCAGTGTTTAGCTATGGGTGTCTGCTTATGTTTCTATCAGCTACTAGATGAGGGCTCTATGATGGGAGATATGCTAGTCATCAATCTTATTATCAGGGAATGGCATTTATGGTAGCCTTTCCACTGTTGCTCAGATTGTTAGTTGGGGTCAGTCTTGTAGCTCTCTGGACTTTTCTCTAGAGTCAGTTTTATCTTCAACCTTGAAGTAAAATAACTCAAGCACCATTGTACCACCTCATCTATGTGGTATCTAAAAGTATTTGATCTCATTGAAGTTGAAAGTAAAAACCAAAAATCTGATTATCAATGGCTGTGGAAAGCAGGTAGAAGGAAGAGACAATAAAAGATGGTCAGTAACCACCAATTTACAAGTAGGTGGGATACAGAATTCTAGTATTCTTTTGCACAATAGAGCAACCATATACAATAGCAACATACTAATTGTTTTTGAAAATCAGAAGTAATGATTTTGAATAATCTCATCATGAAGAAGTGATAATTACTAGGGTAAGTAAATATGCTGACCTTGATTTGAACATTCTTCAATGTTCTTATTTTTCAAAACTCTGAATATAGATACAATTGTTATGTACCATGTGGATATTAAAACTAAAAACATTAAAAACAACAACAAACAAACAAAAAACAAGACAACAACAACAAAAAAAGAATTCTTGTCTGAAGGTTTGAGAGATTGTACAGTGGTTAGAGAACTTGCTATTGCCATGCAATCATGAGAACTGGATCCCATGCAAAGAGCTGGTATAGCAGAAACACCTATAACTCTAGCACCCAGGGATTTAATGTCCCTCCTTGGCATCCACATGTGCATAAGCATGGTCACCTACACATACCAGTGCACATACACTCCTGAACAGACACACTTTAAAAAGGAACTTTAATAAATGTTATTGTCTGAGATAAGTCAATCGCCTGTTTGAAAATCAAGGCCACTTTTGGATAATAAAATAATGTTCCATGAATCAGTTTTAACTAGAATAGATTCAGGTCCTACATTAGACAGAGAGAAATGCTTTTTACTGTTTTATTCATGATAAGCTTCTATCAAGTGGAGAGGAAAGATGTTAGAGCAGAACTAGGGGGATAAATATTTTGGGTAATTTGAGAGTGTGTTCTAGAATGATGTCTCATTTAAGCTAAACCTTGGGAATCAATACCAGTTTGATTGGCAGAAATTGCAAAGAGTAAGAATCCCAGGTGGGAACAAAAGGGTTGAAGATGGAGGGGTAAAGAGGGGGAGTAGGGTCACTGCACACATGCCCAGGCATTCATGCTTTATTGAATCTTTCTGGTCACTTTTTTGAGTAGTTTATAATCCAGGCACACAGAAATACTTTGATGATATTCTAAAAGCCTTCACTTTTTTCCCTCTCATTTATCACCCCTTGCTTTTGATTAAATCGGTCTTGGTGAGTTGAAGTCAAGGGCTCTTTATTTGAAATTATTGTATGAATTCTCTTGCTTTTCTCTGGCCCTGTCAAATAGATTGAGAACATTTGCAGCTGTGAAAGTTGGGAACATCTTCTCAGGGGAATGGAAAACACAAACAAACAAACAAACCAATTCTGCAGCATAAATTTACCCAGTATTGCATCTTTCAGTCCTATATAATTATGCATAAATCTGCTTCTTAGATAGTAGTGGACTCTCAACAAATAAGCTTCCTTGGTCCTTTACAGGGAGTGCCCTCATAGACAGGACTCAGCTGGATGCTCTGTGAAGATCTCATGTAGCTATAAATGCTAATATTATGACTTCCAATCCCTCAGTTTATAAGTAGCAATTATGTTAGGAAATAGCAGAAAGGGAATTCTTGTTTTCTTGGATGGCAAATGCAGCTGGAAGTTCTTAGTACTAATACATACTGCTGAAAATGTTATTGCATATGGTCATCTCTATTACTTTATCTACTGCACATCTGATGTTCACTAAACAGAGCCACATACATCTTCATGAGATGAAGCTGCCTTATAACAAAATGCAAACACCAATCTTTTGAGTAGGTGATTGAGGTTTTATTTTTTATTAGAGGCCAATAAAAGCAGTCTTATACCCAAAACACCAAGAAAGCCTGGCTAGGGAGCTGGAGAGGAAGTGAAACTGCTGTATCTTGTCTGTGTTTACTGAAGGTTTTATTGTCATCCTAGAAAATTAGATTTTAATGTTTTGTTATGTTTATTGTATGTGTTTATGCATTTGTCATGTATAGACATCTGTGCACCACCTGTTTGCTTGGTCTTCTATGGAGGCCTGAAGAGGGCATTGGATGCCTTGGAGTTACACATGTGATGCTGGGAGTTGAATCCAGCTTTTCTGAAACAGCAGTCAGTGTTCTTAACTGAGCCATTTCCACAGCCCCCAAGTCAGGCCTTCAATTTTAGGGGGCAGTTCAACAAGACTAGGAAGTAAAGCCAGTAATTCAGGAAGCCATGTCAGCAATCTGGTTTTATGGATGCTTTGAACAGCAACTGGATTACGGTGAGTTCGAGACTCTGTATGTTTGACCTTTGCTGAGAAACTAGCAGACTTGATGGCTAGCCAACCTTTTGTTTTATATAATCTGAGGCTTATATTCAAGAACTTAAAATATTTTATTTTTAAAATTCTTACTGTGTTTGTGTTTGGTGTATGCATTTGTGTGTATTTGTATGTGTAGGAGCATGCATATATATGAGTGCAGGCAGTTGAAGTTCTGAGGATGATGTTGGACATCTTTCCCTGTGTCCCTCAACATTATGGTTTTGATTCAGAGTTTCTTTCTGAACTCCACCCCTCCCCCCAGCCACACTGGCTGACCAGCAAGCTCCAGGGAATCTACCTTTCTTCTCCTTCCATGACACCTACCTCTGTTACTGTTCTTACACATGTATATCACCAAAGCCTAGCTTTTTACATAGATGCTGGGCAAGTACTGAGCCATCTTGCTAGCCCTTTGAATCTAGGATGTTTCTGCACTACTGCACTACTGAATATTTCTGCACCCAAATATGATCCAGACTGAAAATGGTCATCCTTTCTTATGTCTATGGTGTTGTCTTTTTTTCTTACTATGCTTGCTATATTCTGTTTTTGTAATCAGAAAGACACTCATTTAAGACACAGCACATATATAGATATATAATATTAAAATATAATGGTAAACACAAGAAGCATATCTCCAGGGAACTTATTTCAGAAGGCTTTGTTAAAGGAAATCCAGACGTTTATAATCCAGAAAGTTTTAGGCTGCTTGGCAAAATATCTGAGATATATGCAGTTTGGATGGAGGGGCAAAATTATATTTAAAACGTGTACTTATATAATGAAATACTTCAATAACTGTCAGAATTCTTCTCTTTCCCTTATTTAAAATAAATCTGCTGGTCATTAGTCACCACAGAATTAAAAGATAAGCACTGAGTCATTGTGAAAATTATCTTGTGGAGAAGCAGTGGCATTGCTCCTGTTCCTTAAGACATGATCAAATTCCTTAAAAACATTTCAGTGCTTTATAAAGATGTGTAAAGTATTTTGTGTCATCACAAATGTCATCTAATGTCATCAGAGGTAGAATGACAAGAGGTTAAGTTTGTTTTGTACACAGGCAAGAAGAGGTGTTTGAAACTGGGCAAAACTAAGGATGGACATTTTATTGTACATTCTATAAAGCTCACATCACATTTCTACTAGTTAATAATGTGACTTTATATTGAAAATTGTTGCTCATGGTAGACTCTTAAAAGTTCATATCCAAACAAAATTAAGGGGTAGATTTTTCAGGATCATGGCCCACTTCTACCTCAGAGCAAGTGAAGTAAAAGGCAGAGTGACAATCACAAAGAAGACGTGGTGTTGAATACTAGGCATCTGAAGAATTGCACAGATTGTAAGCAAGTCTATAGTTCAGGACAAGAGGTGAAAAGTCATGAGCAGACTAAAGCAAATCCAACAGAAAGGCTGAGGCTGCCAGGGGTGTGGGCACAGTGAATGCTTGGAGTGTGCTTTAAGAAGGGCGTTATCTAGTAGGTCAATGCTGCAGTCTCTGGTGCAGGGTCTGGGAATGAAGGAAGCACTCAGACTTGGAAACTGGAGGAAAATTTTATTTTCTTAGATGAATAGATTAAACTAGATCAAGATGAGAAGTTTCTGAAGAAGTGGACCACCTCTTACACTTCTTATGAGGAAGAAAATAGAATTACGTTTGCTTCATCATCCAGAATTGAGGACCACAAGATCTTTCCTTTCAGAGGGGCAGGTCCTTTATCATTAAATGTTAACAGAGCCTGGACTGGGGAAGTTCCGTTACAAGAATGCTAGAGAACAATGTGCTTCCTTTCTGAACTGTGTGCTCTCGAGCTCAGGCTAAGGACATGCCCAAACTTTGCTGCAATTATTCTGTAATGAAACTATGTAAATTTATTATACCATTATGTCAGATGTAGTGGAAAGGAAACATGGCCTTTTACTACCCCTGTCTCCCACAAACAACTTCTCATGGTCCTATGTCTGACTTCATGACAAACTTCTCTTTAAGGATGAAATGATGTATGTAAAGCAATTCTGCCCACTACCCCCACACACACACCAATGGATGTTGTTAGTGCTTTTGTCACTTGCATCATCATCATCATCATTCTGGCCTCAAGTCTAGAATGAAACATGTGGAAACAATATCACACACAGTTCAGAAGTACATGGAGGGGAAGGTACACTTCTCAGTTGCCAGGCCACTAGGCCAAGCATGCTCAAATACCCTAATATCTCTGCCTTCTCATGATTGTCAGTTAAAGATAGATTATCATCTGTTCCAGGGGCAAAGCCAGAGTAGTAAATGGACTTCAGATAGTGATTGACTTACAGTTTGCACTACAAATCTCATCACAAACCACATGCTCTTGCCTGAGCCACACAAAGCTCCTTTACCACAAACATTTCTCTTGGTAGTATTGCAATGCTATGACCTTGTGAAACACTCTTCACATGACAGAATGACACTTTGTCTTGCTCTCAGGTGCCAGTCCTTTGTTATTTTTGTTAGCCATCTTTGCTTAAAAATATCAGTAAAGTTCACAGTACTTTTCTCAATTTATAGACAGGTGTTTGTTGTATATGAGTTTATTATTCACCTACTGTTGTCAAGGTGGAAGCTTACTGAGTTGTGCTGTGATGGGTTCTTGTGTTTGGAAGGAATCCAAATTGTTCAAAGGCATGGACTAAGGATCAGGTATTAAGTTTTAATGGGGATAGAAAAACTTAAAGGGCAAGATACAGCAAGAAAAAGAGAGTTATAACTTTTTGTTGTCCTATAGAGGAATGTGGGGCCAGAGAAACCCACTAGACATGCAGGTCTATGCTTCTCCAGAAGGCTCCTTTCCCACTACCCATTTCTTTTTCTGAGGGCAAAACTGAAACATTCTTCAACAGAGGAATAATTAGATTGTTTAACTGCCATCCAGTTTGGATGTGTTAACTACCAAAGAGGAAGGTTTAGTTCCTGAACTGAACTCTGACTCATGGAAATCTTTTGCTGGGAAAGGGGGGTGGGCTTCTAGTTCTATAAGAAGGTTACTTAGAGTGATAATTCCAAATTCTGGTGAAAAAGCTAGTTTATTTTCATTTTTTTGAAACTTTTTCTCATTGCATCAATATAATGCATAGTAGTGACTGGGAAACGGTTGATAATCAATAACTATTCTAACCAATAAAGGGATTAATAGCTGACAAAAGCAGTAAAGAAGGCTAGAGAACATGTGTAAATTAGAGTTTACTATTTTTATAATTCCAAGAACATACTCTTGGGCTATGTAGTAAAGTTATTAATTTATGTCTTTGGAGGGATTAGTTTATACTATATAATCTGAACATCTATAATGTATTTTAGTTTCTCAGGAACTTACAGCTATCAAATCTTGGTGAGACATAGGTGTCCTATACGTCATGATGTGACATTTCAGATCTCTGGACAGTTATAGCCTGTATTTACTTCAAAGAAACCCACACTTCCCAGAATGCACAAGGCACACAACATACAATAAAAAGAGTGAATGGGAACTACCACCTATTCTCTGTACACTGTCCGTTTGGACACTGTAATCTCTTTGGTTGCCAAATCCTTCTGGGAATAGTGGAATTAGTAGATAGGAAATCATTTGCCTAAAGAAACCTCAGACACTGTTCTCATTCTATGCCTCATCTCACCAATAACTAACACCTCATGGATCAGTAGAAACCCGCGATAAATATATTAGTTCCACCCTCAGCACAGTCTCTTAAAGAAAGTAAAATAGCAGAGCTTCCCAGAGCTGCTAGCAGAATAGAGCCAAGTCTGCAATGTGAAGACATATAAGGTTGAATGACAGAATTGGAAGGACCTGAAGATAAAAGAAGCTGTGATGAGGGGAGAAGGTAGAGAAGTTGCAAGTGGGACTGTATTTGATGAAGGGGTGTGGTCTTCCAGGAGGCAATTATGATGTTCAATACAGAGAAGGCTTACAAATGTTTGATAGACAATCAGAGATAGAAAATACTTAAGGGTTTAAGTTAAACTCTATTTTCTTTCACTCTTTTTATTTTTATATTTGTTTTGAATATATCCTGACTGCAGTTTTACCTCCATTCACTCCTCCCCAGAGCCCATATCTCCCCTCTGCTCAGGATCCCCCCTCCTCTGTTTACATTCAGAAGAGAGAAGGGCTATCAGAGATACCAATTGATTGAATAATAAGACACTACAAGACTAAGCACAAGCCCTCATGTGAAGGCTGGACAAGGCAACCTTGTAGGACAAAAAATGTCCCAAGAGAGTTGGCAAAGAATCAGACATCCATACTCACACTGTTAGGAGTCCCACAAAAATACTGAGCCAACAACCAGTATATATCAAGATGACCTAGTGGAGACCCATACAGACTCTGTGATTGTTGTTTCAATCTCTGTGAGCCCCTACATTCCCTGCTTAGTTGATCCTTTTGGCTACATTCTCTTGTCCCCAACACCTCTGGCTCCTACAAGTTTTGAAGTTTTCCAAGCTCCAAACTGGGGATCTCCAATTCAGGTTTCTAATTTTGGCTGCCTCTCCTCACATCAGCTGCTGACAGAAGCCTCTCTGATTTGGATTGGGCTAAGCACCAATCTATGGGTATAGTAGAATATTATTAGGGATCATTTTATTGCTTATGTTTTTCTTTCCTAGATCTCTGGGCTACCCAGACTACAGTTCCTAGCCATCACAACAGTGTCAAAGCATGGTCTCTCTCTCAATGTCAGAACTGATTTGAGACTGGTCTCAAATCAGACCAGTCATTGAATGGCCACTCAAACTGTACCACCATTTCCCTAGCACATCTTGCAGGCAGGATAAATTACAGGTCAAAATGTTTGTGGCTGTGTTGGTATCCCAGTCACACCACTACTCAGAGTTCTTGCTGGGACCACCCAATAGAAACCTGGGGGTTCTGCTGCACTAGGTATCCACATCATGTTGCCCAAATACCTTCCAATTCATCTCTCTTTTTATTCTCTCCCTCCAACCTGATCCTTCCTATTCCCATTCCCACCCACCCTCAGTTTACCTGCAAAATCCATTCTATTTCCCCTTAGAGCCCTTGTTGTTGCTTTTTCACTTAGGGGGTCCATGAATTATAGCATGATTCTCATTTATTTAGTAGTTAATATCCATTTATAATTGAGTACAAGCCACATTTGTCTTTCTGGGTCTGGATGACCTCGCTTGGATGCTTTTTTCTTTTTTTCTAGTTCTACCCATTTGCCTGCAGATTTCATGATGCCCTCTTTTAACTACTGAATAATACTCCATTTTATATATTCACCACATTTTCTTTATCTATTCCTTAAATGAGTGACATCTAGGTTTTTCCCAGTTTCTGGCTATTATGAATAATACAGATGTGAACATAGTAGGGCGAGTGTCCTTGTGGTAAAGATTTTCACCAACTTCACATCTGATAGATGGCTAATATCAAACATTTATATAAAAAACTCAAGGAACTAGATATCGAGAAAACAAACAATCTCATTAAAAATGAGGTACATATCTAAATAAATTCTCAATAAAAGAATCTGAAATGACTGAGAAACATTTGAAGAACTGTTCAATCTCCTTATCCATCATGGAAATAAAAATCAAAACTACTTTTGCGATTCCTTCTTACACGTTCAGAATGGCTAGGATTAATAGCACAAGTGACAACATATGTTGGTGAGGATATGCAGCAAGGGTACCACTACTCCATTGCTGGTGGGAGTGAAATCTTCAACAACTGCTATGGAAATCAATATGGCAGTTCCTCAGGGAATGGACAATAAATCTATCTCAAGATCCAGATGATCACTCCTGGGCATATATCCAAGGAATGCTCCACCCGTCTTTCTCTTTTAAATTTAATTAGTTATTATAATTGAGAAAAATGTAATTTTTGAGATAAAGTTACAACATTTCTCTCTTCCTTTTTTCCCATCTAAACCCTCCCATATAACCCTCACTACTCTGCTTCAAATGCATACCTCTTTTTCACTAATTATTATTGCATGTACATATGTATATCTATTAATATTATTTGTGTGTGTATGAAAGAGAGTAGAGAACTCTGTGTGTATGACATGTGTGTAGTATGAACATGAAATATGAGTCAGAGGAGAACTTTCAGGAGGTTTTTCCCTACTACTGTGGGTTCTGGGGAACAAACTCAGGTTGTTAGTCTTGCAAGACTAGCTCTTTTACTCCCCCTTGAGTCATCTTCCCAGATCTATTTCCTGGCTTATTCAATAGTCTCTCTGCCCTTCCCCATTCTTCAATTCCACTCCTCTTAAACAAAGATGATTTTATATCCACTCAAAATTTAATTGAATGGTTCAAGCTATGAAGGAGAATGACCATTTTTCTTTGACTTGAAATTCCAAATTCCGTTTGGTTGATGCATAATTTGTCCTGAATGGGTCAGAATTTAACTAACGCTTAAACAAGCACATGTGGCTTGATATCTGGTTTCTGCAGTAAACAACTTGCAGAAGTCTTTCCTCTGGATGGTAGATAAGAGAGAAAAACTGTCTCAATGACCAGGCATGCATCTCTATAGAACTATCCTGGTGGGAAGAGACTTCAGTTGGGAGGGGGTAGAGGCAGGAACTCAGAGGAAGTTGACAACTTTATGTTCCTCTTGCTTTTACAGGAGTCTTTTGAATGAGACTCTTCTGGAGATTTCCAGGAAGAAGGCAACTGGAAACAACTGGTTTGGGTGAACACTGTGGATAGAGAACTGAGAGCAGTTTCTGACATGAATTCATCTACTAGTTTAGGAAAATAGGTCTTAGGCTGCTTTGTGAATTTTCTTGTATTCTTCTATGTATCCCGTAACAAAAAGGATATGTCTCAAGACAGATCGGGAGGAATTAAATGTACTGAAGAGTACTAATTATTCCTAAAAGGGCTCAAAGGTGATCTTCTCATACCCTTATTACAGATCATCTGTTACCATGTTAGGTTAACCCTGGAGTTACCCAGATTCTTTTTAATCTTAAGGCCCTAGGATTTTCCTACATAAAACTTTTTATATGTGCTCTTTTATCCAATGACATTTGCTTTGACTATTGTATCCAGAAGTTAAACTATGTCAGAGGCTTTCTTTTTTTAAAATAGGAGTGCATTACCTCCACTTGCTCATTGTCGTGTGAATAAAAAGATCTTCAAAGGCTGCTGTAGGTAGGAAGGACAGTATCTCTTTGCTGAATCCTGGCTGATGAATCTTAATCAAAATGTTCTTTCCCATAGACTCCAAGCTTCTGAAATACCTTTCAAACAATTTATTTTAGAGTCTGTGTTTCATTTAAGTCCCTCTGCATATCAAATATTAAGTTCAGAGTCACCCATACTTCCCCAGGGTGCCCTCCATTCCTCTCTTCATGCTCAAATCTCACCAAAATAGTTTCTAGTTTCTTTCTTTTTCATTTCTGTTATTTAGTGTTGTTTTCCACTGGGATCTTTTCTTAGAAGTAAGGAAATGAGGAGATTGATAGCTATGAGGATTGGTTTGCTGCTTCAAGGGCACAGGGTTTTGTAGTAGGTGGTCCTTTCTCGGGGAATTAATATACTAATGGGGAATGTAATTTTTCCAGTTAAATCTTCTGGATTTGGTTTTATACCTTCCTATATGAGGAAAAAAGGATTTGCTATAAGTGTATCATATGGTTTACATGTGTTCTTGTTGAAAATTTAATCTGCATATTCATATTATAATGGCATTTGTTTGTGTTGGAGGGACTTGGAGGCAATCAGAATTGGATATCATAAGGGTGACAAAGTCACACGAGCTCATGAGGGTATAGTACTGATATGGAGTTGGTGGCTTTGCTGTAATGCAGGCAGAAAGTAGGCTCTCATCAGAGCAGATATTGGGAAGATGCTAGTGTCATTCCTCTTGGACTGTTTAGCCTACTTAACCTATTCATTACAAATGATCTAGTCTGCAATATGCAGTTATAGCATATGGGAATAGACTAAGGCATATGGTTTGTAGACTTCAAACAATGCATTAGACTGGAGAGGAAAGAACCTAGATTTTACAGATTCCTCTGTTATTTCTTTTCACTGTGATAGATGTTTTGGTATGCAGGTGCTTAGCTCTGTTATTTCTGGACCATGCTGAGACAGAATGTTTGAGTGTGGAGAAAACGTCACACTTTATGGCAACAAGGAATTACAAAGAGAGGCTGAGGACAAGGAATATTCTTCAGGGAATATGTCAGTGACCTACTTCTCCAAATAAGCCCTATATTCTAGTTTCTACTACTTCCTAATAATGCTGTCCAGTCACAAATCTGTCAATGGGGAACTCCAAAGATCTCTTCAAATTGAGATTTTTTTTTTTATTTTAAACCCATGGAATTTTCTTTTGCTTGAGAAAAGATACAATAACATTTCTATTGTTCTGGTCTTGTTTAATGTTGCTATTTCTAGGACAGACTTTCAGACTTCCTGATATCATGGCCATGAAATACATGTAAGCCCCTGTTCTGCAATGTTCCTTGAGCCATATATGAGTTGTGGTATAGATGTAAGTGTTGGGAATAGGCTTGCCATAATCTTATTGCTGCATTGTGTCCAGTTGTGGATTTTTGTGATAATATTTCCAATGTAGAGTTGTCAGTCTTGAAATCTCCACCCATACACACACACACACACACACACACACACACACACACACACACACACGTGTGTGTGTGTGTGTGTGTGCAGTAGATTGTATCATTCATCTATCTTTCTATCTATATATCTTTATCTATCTATATGCACATATATATGCTACAAATAAAAGAAAAGAAAAAGATACTCTCAGCTTGAGAATGGGGGGTGTCATGGCACAAGTTGAGGGAGAGTACCCAAGAGGGGATAGAAGGAGGAAAGGAAGTGGGAAGGTGATATGGTTCTATTTCAATTAAAAAATAAAGGAGAGTTCCAATTTTCTACCTTCGTCCATTAGACTTAAATCTTTCCCTTCTCTACAAGCCCCCTGTCTTTGACTTATAAATTTTATTCATGTTGATGCCCTTGAGTGTTTCTCATTTGTTCTCCTTTTGGGGTGTTCCAGTGTCTCACACTATTGGGATGCCCCTGTGTTTCTTCAATGCCTTCTTATATTTTACCTCTGCATTCCAGTGTCAATTTCAGATGAGCTCAAACCCTCCAGCTCTGGTGTCCTGAATGCAGCTTCCATTTGCAAGCACAGGTGTGCAATAGGAAGTTCTGAGCCTGTTTGGGTATCATCATTGTAACTCAAGTGCTAGGCATACATCAACATGTCAACATCTGTAAGAAATAAAAGTAGAATAAGTGATAGATGTTATACAACCTTCCATTTGAACATAAACATATGAACATATCATCTAGTTAAGAGCAACAGCTGATTTAAACTTGGGCTCCTTGAGATCTTCAGCTGCTCAGCTCATACTCTAATACACTTTCTTAGAGTATGAAAAAGGTTGATCAGTGAATACCGAATCACTGTTTTCAAAACACTTTACTATTTTATCCCACTTGATCCTTTCAAGGACTTTGTCAAATCTGTCAAATCAAGAGGTTGTTGCAACTGTCTTTGTTTACTGGAAATCTGTAAAGTTAAGTGATTTGTGCAAGGTCAGACAAAGATGAGGCAGGAAGGAGAAAAGAGCCCTCATCATATGAATCTCATTGAGTGGAACTGATCAGAGAAGTGATAATAATAACTTGAAGCATTTCAGGTGATATACTTGGCATTTTTATGTTATAAATTTTGTATATGTACAAAATTTATATGTATGATAGTCCCTGCGTATTGTGATCGATTGCTGTCTTTTCTCAATAGAGGGGAAACCTGAGCTTTGTAGAAGTTATATAACATATTGTAAATGGTAGATAAAAATGGGAAATTTGCCATCAGTTCTTTGTTCCTAAGGGCAATGCATTTGACCTTGTGTCTATTTATAAATATTTCCAGCATTTGAGAGTCCACTTAAGTCATGTGAACAATAGTCAATGGAAATAGTATATAGAATATACTATATATATATACATATATATATATATGCATATGCCATTTATTCTTCTCTCATTACAGTTACATTCTAATTTCTTATCAATGTCTTTCCCATGTTTCTTTCATCACATAATGCAATAGCTTGTTTGCAGCAGTGAAAAAACTAAGCTTGAACTCTGCTGGAGTAAGTCTGATGTCTATAGTTACATATTTCGTTGTTAAGACTGTGACAGAAACTTTCTTTGGTGTCATAAAGGACTTATTGCTCAGCTAGCTGTCACTTCTATTGACATTTTGAAAGTCATAGGAAATGATTTCATTTATACTCTTAGATCTATAAACTGCCAAGATTACTGTTCAATAATTAAAAAAAAAAAGATTGTGAAGAAGGCTCAGTCTGTTTATTTCCCAATCTTTAGTGATCTAAACTACCCATAACACTTATCAATCGTTCTTGGTTGAAGCCATCTGCATTGCTTAGGTCAGCTCCATTGGTCAAGAGGAAAATGATGGGAACTTATTCAGGAGACTCTGCTGTCACCAGAGAGCCAGACAAATATCGCACATGTTCTCTCAAAACTGGAATCTAGATTGAAACATAACACACTCACTTACATACACACACATGCATGCACATTGCACTATGCACACACATACACACATGCACACACACACACACACTTCACACACATACACGCATGCCACACACACACACACACACAGACTACATGTATGTAGGAAATAAAAGTAGAAAAAGGAACTATGATAGAGAAGGAGGAGATCCAAAGGTGGGTGTGGCACCAGACAAGTGAATAGATTATTTGTGACATGAAGTAGAAGAAGTGGTTAACACAATAGACAAGAGCAGAAAGGAGGGACAGGGACTGAGGGGAGAGGACTGGGATGGTGAAAAAGAATAAAGTATGGTGTGATAAATGTGTGAAAATATCTCAATGAAATCAATCCATCTGATGTTAATTTTAAAAATTAACAATAAAAGAAGTGGCTATTAGGACCAGCTTGGTTATTTAGGTTTGTGACATAGACAGTTCACCTAATAGCTCTGAAACCAAGTCTATAAAGTGAGATAATAGTTTTGCCTTTGGAACAGTCATCTTGAATTGTGAGGCATCTTTGTTTTATATGTGGTGGCTCAGTTTTGCTTTAATTTCAAGGAAAAAGAAAAGTATCAAATAAAGAATTTTCACTAATACTTTCTTAAAGAGACCACTAAAGAAACAGACCCTTCTATCCAATTAGCCAGATTGTGCCAATGGATATAGTAAGTTTCCAAATAGGCAATGCATCAAGAGGCTGGGAAAGGTCAGCATTGGTGGGGGGTATGGCAGACTTTGGGTTGGAGCTGATGCACTGGCCTGACAAGGGAGGGTCTCAATGGAGGGCAGTCACTAGGAGTGGGGGTGGGGTGAGGGTGGAGAGATGGTGGGATGGTGTCTTACCAGCAGCTTCTCTTGCTCTCTTCTCAGAGTTCATCAGGACTGGAAATTGATTTTCTTTCTCTTATGTTTCAACTCAGATTTGTTGACACTGCTTCCTGGAAGATTCTATGGATTTCATGCCAGGGCTGCCAGATACAGGTTATATAAATTCCAAGTATCTTTTGTGCTGGGAAGGAGATGTGGGTTCACTTGTCATGCATTTGTTATCCTCACCCTAGACCAGGCACAGTGTCCAGAAAGATGCTCAGAGTAAAGTGGGTTTAGAAACCCACCTTGGTGGATGAAGGTACTATGATGATAATTCAGGTAGTCATCAATCTGATTACAGAGGAAGGGCAGTTGAGGTTACCTCTCTACTAATGCTTAGGGACTTAACTGAGATCATTCTTGTGGATTCCTGGGAATTTCCCTAGTCTCAGGTTTCTCACTAACCCCATAATGGTTCCCTCAGTCAAAATATCTCTTTTCTTGCTCTCCCTCTTTGTCCTTCCCCCTTCTTGACCACCCAGTTTCCTCATGTTCTCCTCCCTTCTCTTCTCCTCTCCCTTCCCCATTCACCCTCTGTTCTCTCCCACCCATACTCCCAATTTTCTCAGGAGATCTTGTAGATCTCCCCTTTGCAGGAGGATCTATGTATGTCTCTCTTAGGATTCTTCTTGTTACCTAGTTTCTCTGGTTCCAGGAACTATAGGCTGAGTATCCTTTGCTTTACATCTAATATCCATTTATGAGTGAGTACATATCATACACACTGTGTTTGTCTATCTGGGTCTGGATTACCTCATTCAGGTTTTTGTTGTTTGTTTGTTTTTGTTGTTGTTGTTCCATCCATTTGCCTGCACATTTTAGGATGTCATTGTTTTTACTTCTGAGTAGTACTCCAGATGCAGACATTCACAGCTAAGCACTGGGCTGAGCTCCCAGAGCCCAATTGAAGAGAGGAAGAAGCTATAATATGAACATAGGAGTCAAGACCACTTTGGGGACACCCACAGACACAGTTGACCTGGCTAATAGGAGCTCACTGACTCCAGACTGACAACGGTGAAACCTGCATAGGACCAAACTAGGCCCTCTGAATGTGGGTGACAGCTGTGTGGCTTGGGAAGTCTGTGGGGCCACAGGCAGTCGGACCAGGATTTATCCCTAGTGCACGAACTGCTTTTTGGAGCCCATTCTCTTTGGAGGGATGCCTTGCTCAGCCTAGATTCTGGGTGGAGGGCCTTGGTTCTGCCTCAAAGTGATGTACCACTTTGTTGACTCCCTGTGGGCAGCCTTACCCTTTTTGAGGTATAGATGGGGAATAGGGTGGAGGAAAAGTGGGCAGAGTAGGTGGAGCGCAGGGAGTAGGAACTGGGATTGGTGTGTAAAATGAAATAAGATTGTTTTAAAATAAAATAATAGAAAAAGAAACCTATGCTGGTCTTGTTAATTTGAATATTCTCTCTGACTTTTGATTAGTTTGGATAAGGGTTTGTCTGTCTTATTAATTTTCTCAAAGAACTAATTGTGTTTCATTGATTGTTTCTATTGTTCTTTTTTCTTCAATTTTACTGATTTCAGCCCTGAGTTTGGTAATTTCTTTCTGTCTACTCCTCCTGGGTGAGTTTGCTTTTTTTTTTTTTTGTTTGTTTGTTTGTTTTGCTTTTTGTTCTAGAGCTTTCAAGTATGCTATTAAGTTGCTCCTGTGAGATTTCTCTGAATTGTTTATGTAGGTACTTAGTGCTATGAACTTTCCTCTTAGCATTGTTTTCATTGTGTCCGATAAGTTTGGGTATGTTTTGGATTCATTTTCTTTGAATTCTAGAATGTCTTTAATTTCTCATTTCCTTCTCAATCCAGTTGTGGTTCAGTTGAGAGTTATTCAGTTTCCATAAGCTTTTAGGCTTTCTGCAGTTTGTGTTGCTGAAGTCTAACTTTAATCCATGGTGGTCCAATATGATATAAGGTGTTATTCCATCTATCTCAATAGATAGACCAAGTATTTGATCAATTTTAGACAATGTTCCATGAGGTTCTGAGAACAAGGTATATCCTTTTGTGTTTGGATGAAATGTTCTGTAGATGTCTATTAAGTTCATTTGAGTCATAACATCTGTTAGTTCCCTTATTTATTTGTTAATTTTCTGTCTGTCTAAACTGTCCATTGATGAGTGGTGTGTTAAAGTCTCCCACTATTAATGTGTGGGATTTGATGTGTGATTTAAGCTTTAGTAATGCTTCTTTTACAAATGTGGGTGCCCTTGTATTTGGGGCACAGATGTTCAGAATTGAGATTTCATCTTAATGGATTTTTTCCTTTGATGAATATGAAATATTATTTTCCATCTCTTTTGATTAATTTTAGTTTGAAGTCTATTTTGTTGGAAATTAGGATAGCTACACTGACTTGCTTCTTAGGACCATTTGATTAGAAATTTTTTTTCTCAACCCTTTACTTTGAGGTAGTGTCTGTCTCTGAAGTTGAGGTATGTTTCTTGTATGCAACAGAAGGGCGAATCCTGTTTTCATATCCATTCTGTTAGCCTGTGTCTTTTCACTGGTGAATTGAGTCCACTGATATTAAGAGATGTTACTGACCAGTGATTGTTAATTCGTATTACTTTTGGTTTGGGTGGTAGTAATGGCAATGTGTGTGTTTGGGTTTTGCTGTTTTGAGATTATCTATTGCCTGCATTTCTGTGGATGTAACTTGGTGTTGGAGTTTTCCTTCTAGTACTTTCTGTAGTGCTGGATTTGTGAATAGGTATTGTTTAAAACTGGTTTTGTCATGTAATACCTTATTTTCTCCGTAGATGCAGAGATCCACAGCAAATCACTGGGTTGAGCTCTGGGTGTCCAGTTGAAGAGAGGGTAGGGGGATTATATGAGCAAGGAGGGAGTCAAGATCATGATGGGGAAATCCACAGAGACAGCTGACCTGAACTTATGGGAGCTCATGGACTCCTGATTTAGAGCTAGGGAGCCCACATGGGACAGATTTAGCCTTCTGTGTCTGGGTGACAGTTGTGTAGCTTAGTCTTTTGTGGGGCCTCTAGCAGTGGAACCAAGACCTGTCCCTGATGCATGCATGAGCTGGCTCTTTGGAACATATTCCTTATGGTGGGATGCCTTGTTCAGTTTTGGTGCGGGTGGGGGGTTTTGTTCTGCCTTAACGTGATACAGCATGCTTTGTTGATGCCCACAGGAGGCCTTACCCCTTCTGAATGGAGGCAGAGGAGGAGTGGATGGGGGGGGCAGTAGTAGGTAGGTGGGGGGGAGGGAGTGGGAAGAGAAGAGGGAGGGGAAACTGTGGTTGGTATGTAAAATAAATTAAAAAATAAGAAATAATAATTCAACACACACACAAAGAAAGAAAGGAGGGAAGGAAGGGAGGGAGGGAGGAAGGAAGGAAAGAGAAAAAGATTCCCACCTTGGTGCTTCAATTACCTTCTGGTGTTTCTTCATGTAAAGCACCAGAGCTTATGGTTTTAATCAGCTAATTCATATAGCATACCTGTACCCCACCCACCAGCTTATAAGATATGCAAGACTCTGAGAATGAGATTTCCTATGCTTGTTTTTCAGGTTCTTATTGACTCTGACACAGAATTGCTAAAAGCATTTCTGGATATACCTTTCGAACCAACAGTGGACAGTGGGCACTGTACACCTGACTTCCTTGTCTAGTCACCTAAGAGACACTCCTACCTGGTGCTAGACTAGAGTTCCTGTCTAAGAACAGTGAATAGCCTATTATTAAGCCCTCTAGAACAGTAAGCAACAGAAATTCGGTTTTCCTCACCACAATGTAGAGATGAGTGAGTGAGTCAATGTACATGATAACTGATGTTTTACTGAATGTTTCTGTTCATTATCTGGCATTGCGACTCTTTTTCTATTTTTTAAAACACTCCTTTTTAAAATTTTCACATCAATCCCAGTTCCCCATCCATTCCCTCCTCCTCCTTTCCCTGCTACCCCCCCACCCCCCACAATTCTAATACCCATTTACGTCTCATAGAGGCTGAGGCCTCCCATGGACAGTTAACAAAGCCTGTCACATCACACTGAAGCAGGACCAAGGCCCTCACCCCAATATCTAGGTTGAGCAAGGTATCCCACCATAGGGAATGGGCTCCAAAATGCCAGTTCATGCACTAGGGATAAATCCTGGTCCCATAAACTGCCCAAGTACCACAATTGTCACCCACATTCAGAGGACTTTGTTCAGTGCTGTGCAGGTTCCCCCACTGTCAGTCCAGAGTCAGCGAACTCCCAATAACTCAGGTCAGCTGTAGATGAGGGTTTCCTCATCATAGTCTTGACTCCTTTGTTCATATTATCGCTCCTTGCTCTTTGTAATTGAATTCCAGGAGTTTGGCCCAGTGCTTAGCTGTGGATCTCTGCATGTGCTTCCATGAGTTACTAGATAAAGGTTCTACGATTACAATTAAGGTAGTCATCAATTTGATTATAGGAGAAGGTCAGTTCAGGCACCCTCTCCACGGATGCTTAGATTCTTAGCTGTGGTCATCCTTGTAGATTCCTGGGAATTTCTCTAGTCCCAGGTTTCTCACTAACCCTGCAATGGCTCCCTCCATCTAGATATCTCTTTCCTTGCTCTCCCTCTTTGTCCTTCCAACTTGACCAGTATGGAGACTCTCTTTTTTTTATTGTAGGTATACAATGAAGGTTCATTACTTATACTTCCAGAGACAACATTCCTATCAATTGAACATTTATTTAGCCTTTAACAATACACTTGATATTTTTATTGTATTTCTTCATGATATATTTTTATTATATTTCTTCATTAAAATAATTTCAATAGCTCTGAAAATTATCTCTTGTCACTGCCCCATATGCACAGGTGTGGAAACTGAAGCTTAGAAAGCTTATTGGTCATGCATCAGTGATACTACTGGTCAGTGGATTCTTGGGGCTTATTCTCAGGAGTTTTTGGATCCATTCCTAAGCTCTCCTCTTAACTTTTAAAGCACAATTGTCAAGGGGGTGACTATGTTGAACTTGGCCAGAATAGCATACTCTATTTACTCAATTCAATAGAGCAAAAGGTACTTCTGGATGTTTGCCTCAGTTCCATTTTCAGAGATTATTGTTCCTTGACATTTTTTTATGGCAAGGCCCCTCACAGACTGTCCATAGAGCTTTAATGATGTGGCCATTTTAACAAGTTGTTCTTATATCAATCATTTAGCAAAAAAAAAAAAAAAAAAAAAAAAAAAAAACTACTGCATTACTTAGGACCAAGCCTTGTACTGGGCACTGAGAATAGAGCAGTGACCAAAAGACAGCACTCCTGTTCTCATTAAGCTTTTTCTAGTCTCGAGGGCAACAACCATTGAAGAAATCTATGGCATCATATAGAGATATGCCATAAGTCCTCTGGGTAAATAAAGCAAGGTGTGAGGACAAAAGACCTACAGAGTGATTACTTAGATGATAAACACAAGAGGTCTCTCATAAGAGTAAATTTTGACCCTAAACTTTAATAATATAGTCAGTGAATCATGGATATATGTGTGTGTGTGTATATATATATATATATGTATATATATATATATATTTCTCCATGGCAGAAACAGGCAGTGCACTCATCATGGTGCTGCCTGTGCCTGTGACATCACAGTACTCTATTGTGCCATCATAGAGTTCCATTTCCATAAAACAATGCTTCATTGTGCCATTGCTATGCCCCACATTGCCATCACTGTACTTCATTGTGCCATCACAGTATTTCATTGGAACATCACAGTGCTGTCTTCTGCTGTCACAGGCTGCATATGGCATCACAGCATTCCATTGTGATATCATAACACTCTATTATGAGACCACAGTGTTCTACTGGGATATCCAATACTCCATTAGGAAGCCAGAATGTTTATGACATGACAGTGTACCATTGTGATAACACAGTAATTTCTTGTGACATTACAATGCTCATCTGTGACACAACACTACTCTGTTATGCTGACATACATTGTATTTTGTTGCCATAATGATGAATGTACATTACAGTGTTCTGCTGTGATGTCGTAATGCTTCATTATGAGATAAAAATGTTCCAGTGTGGCATGTCAGTGTCCCATTGATATATTACAATATTCCATTATAAGATCACAATGCTTCACTGTGCCTTTACAAGGCTCCATTATGACATCACAGTGGTGACTTGTTACATCACAGCTCAATTATGACATGCAGTGTTTCATTGTGTGATTATAACACTCCATTGTGATAACACAATCCTCCATAATACATATGAGACATGCTCAAGATTAGCAGGAAGGCCATTCTGGTTTGTTGAGGTGAATAAGGTGGGAGAAAGAAAGAAATGGTGTACCTTCTGGAAGAATTTGGTACAACCATATAAGAGGCATCAGAGTATGCCTTGGATTCTATATTAAATATTATGGGTACCCATAAGAAGGATTTGAATTCAGTTCTTGTATAGTTTACTGTTGCAAGACTCTCTCTGGGACCTGAATGATACAACTGTGGTACTGGGAGTTATAGAAGCTAGCAATCCCATTAGGTGTTTAACACAGTAAATTGGGCAGCAGGAAAAACACATGACAGTGTACTTGGGTAATAAGAAGTAGCTGGTCTCAAAAGGTATTTTAAAAGTTAGACCAGAGAGAATGTGTATATAAACCAGATGTGTGGTGTTGCCAGGGTTGACTCATTTTCACTTATGTACTTGCCACTGAGGACATAGTTCTGGGAACTGATTCAAGATGCAAACTTGAGTAGCTATTATTCTCACTTTCACACTGACTTCATGTTGTGTCAAGGCATCGTTTTGCTGTTGAGGGTATTCCTTCCAGGTGGGGACAACTCTGATGCCAGGTCTTCTGTTACTCATCATCCTCAAGTGTAAGATCATGCAATTATTAGTATAAAATCACTGTACTTATGGGAATTTTAACCAAAAAGAGAAGCTGTTACACACACACACACACACACACACACACACACACACACACACACACAAAATAAAATAAACAAAGTGCTAGACTAGAGGTAAAGAATGCTCCAAGGGACAAAGATATAAGTAACAGGATCTAAATTGGGTCAGTAGACTAAAAACCATTGTTTACAAAGAAGTAACAGAAGGCATGAGCTTTAAATAAGCTCCCAGTTTCATGCTTGTGTCTGTTCATCACAGTTTCTTATTTCTTGTCCTTGTCCTTTCTTCTCCTGTGGTTATCAGATCCTTTACTTATTGTTCCGTAATGAGTAATCCCTCTTTTACATACTAGAAATGGGGGTGGAAGAGGTACACATTTATCTCTCTGACTCAGACTGTATGCCAAGTTATGCTAGAAGCTCACATCTGTTCCTTTATTCCTAGGGCCATTAATCACCAGATTTCAGAGTCAACCTTCATTGCCTGCTGACCCACTGAAGCCAGAACAGTCAAGACCATTATAATTGATCCTTTTAAAGTACTTTAACCCTTGAATTTTGGGCCTTCAGAGAGTTTTGCTAGCCTTTCTTTGTTAGATGCTCTGTAGATTTCTATTCTGTTAATGAAGTGTGTTCCAAGGGAAGTTTTGTGGTTGTTTCCTTTGGTCTGTAAGGGCACTCTTTACATGGCACATTGATTTCTTCAGGAACATCTTTTTGTAGTATAGTTGAAATCATTTTCACAACAAAAGGCTTGAGGCAAAGATGCTGTCAAAGCTCAGACAATTCTCACATAGATTATTAGATTATTGTAGTGATGCTTGCATTATCCATGCTCTATGGCCAACATGGTTGTTACTGCACCACAATGTTTCATTAACTCATATGCTATGGGGGACTTTCCATTTTGAAAGCGATTCATTGGTGTGTATCCACTTTGAAAGAATGGTCAATAAATTTTGAGTTGTACAACTGGATTCCTATTGAAGGTGAGTAACAACTCCCTAGCTTAGTCCCTTTGATGATACATGAAAAACATTCATGAAATGTTGCTGGGAATCTTGAAGAGTATAAGCATTTAGTATGGTGCTTGACTCTACAATAGACACTCAACAAATGGGACATTTCTTTATAGTCTCACAGCTGATCAGTTACTCCATATTGAATGGACTCCATATTGAGTGAAGTGCTTGGATTCTAGAGATCTGCTTTGGCAACTTGGTTTCTACATTGGTTCAAGGACACAAGGTAATCTGAACTGTCCTTATCCTACACCTGCATGTTGTTCTCATTAGAGAATATTCAGGATAAATTTTTAGAGGCACTTCCTAAAGTTTGAGGAAGTCTTCCTGATTAGCAGTGTAATAAATATCAAGGTAAGGCCTGAATGGTACTAATCTTTAAGCCATGCCATTTACTGAAACTACTTATGTGAGTTTTCTTTGCAGCACTGTGTCTAATGACAGGATATAAATTGTTATGACTATGGTTGACTGAACACTGCTTCTCTAGTTTAGTGGTCTTCACCCTCTTTGTGGTAGATCTCCAGTAATTACATGGGATGAACATAACATTATGTGGCTGCCTCTTCAAACATAATTCAAGTTTGCATGAGTATCTGCTTTTCACAGTGAGGCAAGAGAGGAACATTCTCAGACTGCTTCTCACATCGGCTTTATGTGATGGCATAGTAGGTTAATTAGATATATTAAAGATGACTACTGGTTGGAGAGTGTCTACTTCTTAACATAGCCTGCTATAATCTCAGCCTGAAAATACTATTGTCTCCATTTTCTATAGTAAAGAACAAAGGTTCAGGTAACTTTTGCAAAATAATATGACAAGTATGGTTTACACAAAATTCTTTGAGGTTCAACTGTACCACTTACCTCCCTGGAGCCCTATCATTTATTAAAATATTAGTTTTTAGTAATATCAAGAATAATTTTAGTTTATTACTAGACTATTTAGTCTATTTGACTCCTTTAAACATTTTCCAGCCAATAACTTAAGAGCTATTATTAATTAAGGAAATAAAATTTTTTTGAACAAGTATTTAATAGTTTTTATTTTCAATATTACTTAGTAATAATAATAACAAAGCTGATATTTAAAATGTGCTGATTATTTCTATATATTACATTTACAAAAAAACCTCTGGTTTCTGTCTCTAAGACCAGTGCCCCAAGGAAAAGAAAAACTCTTGCCATAGTCTCTGGTATTCATGGTCTCTTCATGATAGAGTCCTTCAAAAGAGAAAACAATGGGTGCAGCAAGGGCTGTCCCCATAACTTTTGATTTTACTTGAAGCATTTCTGAACAATTGAAAATTAGGGTTGCACATAATAAAAGCCTGGGTGGCCATTTCAATTCTGAACTGTTCTTCACTAGACGTAATGCACCCAGAGAGGACAAGAGTCACTCTCATCTATAGGCCCACTGTGATGGAAGTCAAAGGACTGCATGAATTTCATCTGGGATCTGAGTGAAGCCGTGGCTGGCCTAACTTTCCCTGAAGTGTGGGGTTTGACCATCCTGCATGGTGAGCTGGTTTCAATCTCAAATCTTTCTTTCCTAGGAACCTGCCCTCCTGGGTAAGGTAGATGCTAAGAGGAAGGTCAGTCACAGCACAGTATCAAACTCTGGGCACAGAAAATAATTATAGAATTACAGTAGATCAGCAAAGTGTGGTTTTATCCACAATGGAGATAATATTTGATACTGAGAAACATAAATGTGCTGTGAAACTATCAGAAAGTATAGAACAAAGCACACAAATCAAACGTTTTTGTGTGGGTTATACAGTCTGAGAGTAAGCACTATGCATTACTCCCTTAGATGAAAGAGTCTCTCTTCTGCAGCATGGTGTCTCAGTGTACATTTGGAAATAAAATATTTTAAAATAAAATAACTACCTGCAATTAGTTTCATTTGGTGGTAGTATGGCCACAACCAATGTAATAATTTTAGAATAGCATTTTATTGGGACTATTTTGATGAAATTAGAATTTTTAACATTTGTATCATAAAATACTGAAACATTCTTCAAACCAATATTGGCTCCCTCTTTTATGTCCTTTCTCTCTCTCTTTCTCTCTCTCCCTCTCTCTCTCCTCTGTCTTCTATTCCTAACTGGGCTCAATCTTCCTAGTCACACGTGTTTTCCTTCCTCCCCCTTGTTTTCTCCTACTTCTCTCTCCATTCGTTGCCCCCCCCCCCCACTTCCCATGTGCTCTGGGGGACTTGTTCCTTCCCGGTTCTGTGAGGGACTTTATATGAATCTCTTAGAATACACTTTGTATCCTAGTTCCTCTGGGTGGTGTGAATTATAGGCTGGTAATCCTTTGCTCTAGGTCTAAAATCCATATATGAGTGAGTACATACTATGTTCCTCTTTTTGTGACTGGGTTACCTCATTCAGGATGGTTTCTTCAAGTGCCATCCACTTTCCTGCGAGTTTCAAGATACCATTATTTTTTCCTGCAGAGTAGTATTCCATTGTGTAGATGTGCCACATCTTCATTATCCATTCTTCAATTGAGGGGCATCTAGGTTGCTTCCAGGTTCTTGCTATTACAAATAGTGCTGCTATGAACATAGTTGAACAAATGTCTTTGTTGCATGGATGTGGATCATTTGGGTATATTCCTAAGAGGGGTATTGCTGGGTCCTGTGGTAAACTAATTCCCATTTTCCTGAGGAACCGTCATACTGATCTCCAAAATGGCTCTACGAGTTTGCACTCCCACCAGCAGTGGAGGAGTGTTCCCCTTTCTCCACATCCTCTCTAGAGAACTACAAGACTGCTGCCAACTAACAATTTGAGCATCCGTGGAAAGGCTACCATAAATGCCCTTCCCAGAGAGTGAGATCAACAACTAACTTATCCATGAGCCCTCAACTAATGCCTGTTGGAAACAGAAGCAAACACCCATACATAAACATTGAGTCGAACTAGAACTCAGATGCAGATGGAGAGGACCAGACTAGGCTGCAGAAACACATAGAGACAGTTTACCTGAACAAGGAGGAGCTAACGGGCCCCCAGACTGATAGCTGGGAAGCCAGCATGGGACTGACTCAGGCCCCCCGGGATATGGACGGGTCTCAGCCAGAAGGACTGAGCAGTCTAAGGGACCTCAGACAGTAGAGCCAGATGAATCCCTGGTGCACAAAAGGACTTTGCAAACACATCCCTCATGGAGGGATAACTGCCTTAACCTAGAGACAGGAGAGAAGCCCTAGTCCCTACTTCACAAGACCTGTAAGATCTACATGACCCCAACTGGATGGCATTCCCATACATATGGAATTGGGGTGGGGGGGGTGGGAGGGGAGGGTGGTTAGGGTGCATGTGAGAGGGCAGAGAGGGTAAAAGGGAGGGAGGGAGAGGGAACTGGGATCGACATGTAAAATAATAAATTAAAAAAAAATGCTTTGACTCCAAAAAAAAAAAAAAAAAATACTGAAACATTTTAGTATTGACATGACAGAAGAACATGGGAAGATATTTTTTAAAGTTCTGTTTTTGTTTTTCTTTTAGTGAAAATAGATTCTTTTTCAAACATTGTATTCTGACTACAGTTTTCTCCCCCCCCCCCATTTTTCCCAGTTCCTCCCCACCTGCTCTTTCGTCCTGCCAAACACCCTTCCTGCCTTGATTGAGTGATTGTGATTGAGTCAGGGGAGGAATAAATGAGAGGAGAGATAATGAGACAGAGAAAGAGAGAGAGAAAGAGAGAGAATAAAAGAGGGAGCCATTATAGGTTTGAAGAGAAAACTGAACCTGGAGAAATGTCCAGAGACCTACAAGTCTGACCCCAACTAACAATTTGAGCAACAGTGGAAAGGCTACCATAAATACCCTTTCTGCATTTAAAAGATATTCTAAGCTTTTGCAGATTCCTTGTTTTACCCAAGATTCTGTAGTAATAGTGTTCTATCTGCTGGTTATTTTATGGTACAATTATACTTCTGGATGTGGAACTTTGTTTTTTATTTCATTGCCCCACTAGTTAGAATTTCACAGAACAGTAATTAAGCATAAGTTTTTGAGAAATTTTCTTTTGCCATGTGCTTCGTTACCTTCAGCTTGGGTTCTTGTTAGTCATGGGAACTGTGAAATGAACTTTGAGCCTCAGATTATATAATCTTAGGGATTAATTTCTTGTGGTTATTTTGATCTTTAATCACATAAATCCAAGGTAAAATAAAAGTTTGTTACTGTCTTCCTTAACAATATGCAGATTTTGCTTTTATTTCTAATTTTTGAAGAGTGCAGCTTTTTCAGAATTCTGGCATTCTGTAGGTATTCTGTATATTCTAATCCCTGATATTACATAAACTTAATACAAATTATGACTCAAAAGTTTTCTCTGCTCCCATACACATACTCATACTAACCCTTGTGAATGAAGAGTTTTAAGCTGTTGATACATAAGGCTTTTATGTGAATGTGAGTTTTGGTTAGTTTTTTTTTTTTAACTGGTTTGCTTGTTTTGTCAACTGGACACAAGCTAGAGTTAGTTATTTGGGAAGAGGAAACCTTAATCGAGAAAATGCCTCTGCCAGATTTTCCTGTAGCCAACCAGTATCCCTCTGTGCTTTCTGCTTTGGTGGTTACCTTCAGGTTTCTGCTCCATTTCCTGCCCTGACTTTCCTCAATGATGGACTGTGATGTGGAGATGTAAGTCAATAAACACTTTCCTCTCAAGTTGCTTTTGGCCCTTGTGTTTACTATAGCAATGGATAGTATCTCTACTATATGTGGACAAGTGTGCAAGCATGTGAATGTGTACATGTGTGGCAGCCACAGGCTGATGTCACAATTCTTCCTTAGTTGCTCTCCACTTTGAGTTTGAAACAGAGGCTCTCCATGGACAGTGTTCACTGATTGGTTAGAGTGGCTAACCAGTACACCTAACAGTACATCTATTTCTACTAGTCTCCATGCTATGGTTATATATGGGCAACCATGCCTAGTTATCTATCTATCTGTCTGTCTATCTATATCCATCCATCCATCCATTCATCCACCCATCCATCCATCTATCTAAGGTAGGGTGCTTGCAATCTCAACTCAGTTCGCCAGGATTTACAAATCAAACCATTTCCTCAGCCATGAACTTTTACATTGTTTAAACCTCCTTTATCAAGTACTTACAAATAGGTATGTTTTATTTTATCTAGAATTTATATGTATTTGGATGACAGTAGTTATTCATCAGCCTAGTCTTCCACATTGATCAAATGATTATAGCATTTTCAAGATAACTGAATTTTGCATTTCCAAAGCTTAACAGACAGCACGATATACGGTTTACTATATTTATTATTGATATTTGTAATTGCTATATTAAGTGAACAATTGGTATAATGCCAAATGAACCTCAGACTGCTGTTTCACAAAAATGTTTTGAGTACATCCTTTTGTTTATTTCCACACGATAGTCTTTGATTTTGATACAGGCTGGATTGACAAGGGAATGCAAAGTTCTTGGATTGTTTCCTGAGGATCTAGACTTCTTCACAACACTCTATGAATTTTGACACTAAAGTGAGGCCCAATAAAGAACCAGGGTGATGAACAAACAGAAACCATATACATAAGCATATACTTAAGTGACAATCCCTGTAATCTACCACAGCGATGTTGCAGGTCAACGATACTAAGAACATGGCTGTAGTTTTCTTTAATTAATAATAGTATGCTACAATTTTATAAAAATAATATTGAACTGTATGTAAGGCTTGGAAATTGTGATTAAGGTATGAATTCTAGATTATTTAGCCTTTATAAAAATTTCAGGTTTATATATATATATATATATATATATATATATATATATATATATATAGTCATATCAAAAAAATCTTTTTTTTCTTCTGTAATTCCTTACTATTTATTCTCCTCTTTCAAAAAGACACTAAACATGTAAATATAAAACAGTATATGTCATATTTAGAAAGGGCCAGACACAGTTTCTTGGCATTCCTTACTGGAATATACACTAATAAAATCTTCTTTTAATTTTTCCACAATTTTTAACAATGCATTATCAAAATAAGTAATCTATTATTACTTAGAGACAAAGACATTAAATGAAAAGTTTTAAAAGTTCATGTGTGTACAAACACACACAATATAATGTTGCCCAGAAACTGGAACTAATGAATAATACAAGATTAATTTCCTAGGTGACATGTCACAACTCTCCAGAAGTGAGAATAAACACCCGAAAGCCCGCCCAAAGCCCAGCCAGTACAGTGTGTCAGCATGCAGTCAGAATCCTGTGGAAGTCACAAGGCATTGGGACTCAGTGATGGCATTTATAATTTATCCTCTTCACAGTAGAAGACAATGTTTCATGATGGACACTGATCATATCCCCCTCCTGAGACACATACACATCATTGCTGCTGAAGTCACAATTTTGTATAATTTAGGAATCCAAATGTAGCTCCAGAGCATATACCTTCAGTAGGAATTTGAAAACAGACAATATAAATGGAAGCTGAGTGGAACCTGCTGTAATGCTCTTTTATTTATTTGCCTTTAGGCCACAGAAAATCTGAGCATAAGCAAGGAAATTAATTCTTATAATAAAATATCCCTAAAAACAGTTGTGGTGTCCAGGCAGGCTCCACAAGGAGGGTATGCTATTCCACATTCTATTCCGAGGGTGTGTTTTGTGAGTCCACAGGGTTAAGATCAACTCTTTCCGGAGATACTAACTTCTCACAAACTGCCTCCTTGATTGGTAAATATTGTGATATTTCATTAGGTTCCATGAAGAGGGAAGGTAGAATGTGCATTCAATTAGCAATTTTGCTCTCTTGTGTCATTCTGATAAGCACACCATCAATTCTCAAGGAAAAAAATGCAATAACAGAAAAAAGCTGGAAGGCATTACTCTAATTTTCACACTCAGACTGGGAAAGTACATGATCATGTAATTCATCTTTAAACAGGAGAACGTCTTCAAAAAATTTAATCTGTTCTCTGGCTTTCAATTTCTCTGTACCTATATGAACTGGTGTAGGTACAACCTTTAATTTAGGAGATTTTCCAAGTAATGCACCTTTATAATCTCTTGTATAGGTACAATCATATGGTTTAATAACTTCTTTGGAGGGTTCACCTTCCTTCCTACTTTCCTGACACTCTTCAGCACAAAATACCTTAAGCATTCCCTGGTAGATTACACATCTTAGTGCATCTGTAGCATTGAACTCAGTTCCAAAGCCAGAGCCATGCTGGATCCTTAGAATTTTGTCTCCAAACATAATTTCAGGGAAGGATGAAATATGCAATTCATCAGCTAACTTCTCCACATCTGCAGACTGACTTTGTGATGTGGGTGTTGGCCTCTGTTAACTTCCAAGGCCCGAAAGAGAAGTCCTGGTGTCTGCTCTGGAAGCCGTGGATTATCATGGCAGAGGTGGACTGCAGGACCACTCAGAGCAAGTGCTGGTGATAGCAGTCACAGTGTGGCCCTCCCTGAAACACTGCTCCTGGGTACCATCCTGGCCCTGCCTCCTGCAGCCATGCCTTGGGCCCACCCTTCTGCCATCTTGGTAGTCCCTAGTGGTTTTTCGAAAAGTTCTCTTTCTAATAAACAATATACTTACTTGTAATTACAAAAACAGACATTTACTAAAAGCAAAATAGGAGCACTTAAGTATGCTTAGTCTTCTAAGCCTGAGAATATTTCATTTTTGATTTAAATAATGTTCATGCAAACAAGAATAATAGCACAGTAGTACCAGGCTATATTCTGAGAAAAATGATTAGTTATAAATAGTTTTATTATTAACAATGAAGAGTAAAAATAAGCTATATCCTGTTCAGTAATCTAGAAGAAGTAAAAATTGAGGTAAAGGAAATAGAAATTTGGAACAAGCAAAAATAATTAATTAATAGGATTACTGTTAAGAACAAGTAGCCCATTCTAGCAATATAATAATACACACATAGTATAAATGAGAAGGAGAAAATAAATAGAAATACTAAATCAAGTTATAAATAGAATAATAAATAAATGTAGAAAGCTTGTTAGAATAGTTTGTGTTGAAATCATTGTAAAATTATAAAATTCTCAGCAAACAGAAATGTACATAAGCAAATTTTCATTATACTCAATGTTGGCTGTATATAGGACCCATTCATCCAAGGGTGCTGATCTGATTTTTAAAGGCCAAAGCACTTGTTCACATTGTGGATTTACATTCTCATAAGCTAAAGATTTTATGAGTATTTGCCTAGAATCTGTGTCTGCTACCTCTAATTGTACTGCCCTAGACAATCTTTCTAGGAATACACTACACATTTTCTAGGTACTTGCCTTATTTTGGTATAGGATTCTATCCTCTCCCCTAGTTCATGAACATCCCAAGCATTCAAGGGTATTGTACTGCAAAGAGACAAGATGTGTTCATTATAGGCAGCTTGTTTTTCTGGGTCAGCATAAAGACCCTCACCAATAATTTTATCTTGGGGAGCTTTATAACCTTTCTTTAAGCCCTGAAGTTCAAGAGCTTTTTCTTCCTCTCTCAATAAAGCCCTCCATTCTAATTGAAAGGAGTTTTCAAGGACAGCTGATATTAATTGATCCCAATCCTTAGGGGTTACCTTGTTATTCCTTGCCCATGATTCTATTAATTGCTTCACATATGGTGAGTGCATGCCATAAGATAGACTACTGCTTTCTTTATACCTTTTAAACAAGTCTTGTGCAAATTGCTGGGACCACAGGGATAACAGGTATCGCCTCCAACTGGCGCCACCAGGCTGCAGGAACACACAAACAGGGCAGGCCCAGAGGCTAGTCCATGTGTGGGAACACATGCACGGGGCAACACAGGCAAGGGCGGGCACCCCAGGGCTCTGTGTGAATGCAATGTGAGGGAATGGGCAGGAAATGAGCAGTGGTCACAAGGCCATGGTGGAGATAAAGGATTTGCAGGGCAGACAGAAACATCTCTCATGCTGTGGTGTGTCCACCTGGTTAGGCAAGGGACCTGCCTGTTCAGGGATGGTCGGGGAAGGGAATGGTATCTGCAGCCTGGGTGGAACCCAGGTCCCGTGAAAATTCTTATCCCACTTCTGACACCAGATATTGTGGTTTAATAAGGATCAGGATAAACAAATAGGCCGAATAAATATTTATTCAGGGAGAAATAACTTACAATCTAGACAGATGAACACCAGCATGTTCCTGGTCCCGTGGATGCCTCCAAATCCTCTCCTGTCCAGGTCCTGCCAGCAAGAGAGCACTCCTAGGCTCCTCCTCAGACTTAGTTCCCCAGGTCACTTCCACCCCTACCTCCATCCCCAATGGGAGTGGTCAATACCACAGATGTGGACAAAGTGAATATCTCACAACAATCAAGTATTTCTTATTGAGTTAACTTCATCTTGAACCATTTTACTAGCTAGTTCTTCACATTATTCTTAAACTATAAAGCTATTCTGGATATTTTCACAGGAATATTCAATTTATAGCATATATATTTCCCAATCATAAAAGTTAGAAAATAACTTAAAATATGATGTCTAAAACAGTCTCCAACTCTGGCCAAATATGTTATATCTTTGCTGAGAAGAGTGCTTGCTGAGAGCCAAGAGATGTTGACCTTCTTTATACAACACACATATTTACCCTAAATAAAGTCTGAGTCCTTAAAAGAGAAGACAATGACCCTCTATCTTCAGCTAGAGGATTATGGAAATTATGGAAGGTGTAGGCTTTTGCTGTGGAGCTTTCACTAACAATCACAAGAAATCAAAGAAGTGTAAGTGAAAGATGACATCATGCCATTTTCACAGTCGCTAAGATCCGTCCAAATAGTTGTGGTTTCCCAGAGTGAGGCACAATGACCCAATGAAAGTAAATGATGAGAGATGTCATTCTGTATATGTTTCTCATACTGGTTAATAATAAAGCACTGTTGGCCAATAGGAAAGGAAGATAGGAGGGACTAGGAGACAAGGAGGAAATAGGAAGTAGTAAGGAGGAGTCAAGATGGAGAGTCTGAAGAAAGCAGTATGCCGCCGGCTCCCCGGTAAGAGAAATACATAGATCAGCAGAAATGGGTTAATAATTAAGGCAGAGCTAGCCGATAAGAAACAAGTAACAGGGCCAACAGTATTGTACCAAATACAGAGTCTCTGTGTATTATTTGGGGCTGGCGGCGCAGCAGCAGGACAAGAACAAGCGGCAGGCAGAAAAATCATACTCTTACAAATGGCGCCCAACGTGGGGCGGGCGGAAAAACAGTACACCTTACAAATGGCGCCCACGTGGCTAGTAAGAACTTCCACTTAAAATTTAACAAAAGGTTAAAAAAGGGTTGTAGAAACAAAAGAACAGAAATAAGCAGGGTTTCTTGGTAACAGCATTTTTCTCGGTTGGACTCTGACTTGCTAGAGACAAGCAGATATTCGCGCGGCTCCTTTAAGGGAAGGTTCCTGACTCAGCTTGAGCGGCAAAAAACCGCACAGCTTTCAAACAACTCTGCTAACAATTTATTGGTGTGTATGAGAGATGGCAATGGCAGTGACCACATCTCCAAGCCGGCAGCATGCTTTCTGGGTGGCAACGCAGACCAAGGCGGTGAGCACAGCTTTCCGTGCTGGCGGTAAAAGTACCGGCCACCATGTTTGGTAAACCGTGGCTGATACAGCTATGACTTTCATTTTAGCAATGTTGTTGTTTAACAGATAAAGACTCATGGCAAAAAAAAAGATAAAGATTTACAGTAAAGACAGATTCATATTAAGAAAAACCTCTAAAGGTTTACAGTGTGTTTTAAAATATACGTAGACATGAAAAAAAATGGTTTTAAAGAGACAAAGAGGAACTGGGTGTTGTAGCACACGCCTTTAATCCCAGCACTCAGGAGACAAAGGCAAGCAGATCTCTGTGATTGCAAAGTAAACCTGGTATGCAGAGTGAATTCCAGGACAGATAAGAGTTACACAGAGAAACCCTGTCTCAAAAAATAAAAAGTAAAAGAAACAGAGTAATAATAAAGCCACATAAAGATGAAAAGCTCAGAGAGAATCTGGTTACTGTATGCTATTGTGTTGTCTCTACATTGTTTGACTGCTGAGAAAATAACAACAACTGATGAAGGAAATGCTGCTGGATTAATTCAATTTATATATTTTAAAAATGCTTTGACTCCAACATTTAAGTTCAAGGACAAGTTACTGGGAAAAAGGATTTCTATTTTTGTTTCCACAGAAAATAACAGGCTGTGGATTCCTTACAGACTAATGTGGTTTGATCAAGCCAGGCCCCCTGAAACAGTCGCTGATGATCCAACATTCAAAACAGCTTGGACAAACCAGCCTTGCAGACTACAGCCAAGATTTCTGCAACTTCTTAGGATCCCCATGACAGCGCCCCCTGTCAGCAGGAAGTAGTTTGGAAAGAACGACGCCCAAATTCCCAAACATTGTTTATAAATGTTTGTTTTCATGTAAATGGACTTGGTTATAAATGGGTAATGATCACAGCCAATTATTTTTAAAGGTAAAAAGGGAATTATGGTATTGATATGATTACTTTGTTTTGGAATCGATTTTCATTTATTGATACAATTTAATGTCAATTTTGTGAGATGTGTATTTCTCCTCTTGTTTAGGTATTGTGTTTATATAGAAATATAATGTAGTACAGATTATAGATAATTACCTATGATAGTCAAAGCTTAGAGTTAAGTTAGTTAGGTTTTTCAAGATACACAGAGATGTATTTGAGATGGATAGGAATTCTTCAAACCTTTCAAAGACCTACAGAATATGGCATTTAAAGTGGTTTAGGGTTTTCGTGACAGTGAGACATAATTGCTCTTGGCAATACCACCTGCACCAGAAAGGAAGATGGACATCGAAGAAATGCATTATGAAGTTTACTTCCAATATGGCAAGACTAGCCATTTGGACAAGATACTCCTCTTGTCTGGACTGTTTGACTTTGTGATGTATAAACTGGACATGCAGGACCCACAGGAAAGTGACTCCTGATTCAAGATGGACATTGCTACAGAGATCCTGCTTCATGGAAGAGTCTTCGAGACAGTATGCAGGACACGGAGAAAAGTGACTGACAAACTGCCAATAAAGAAGACAGTTTAAAGTTATCTGCTTTACTGGAGAGTCTGTCAGACATACTATGGCCTATGGGCTGAAGATGGAAGATTACAGAAGAACTTCGGGTGACTGAAAAGGCAAGATGTCTCTGTCATTTCTAGAGCTTATATATTATCCTTCTGTGGTCTTTGAAGGAGTTGAAGACAGATAGTTATAGTTATAGTTTTCCTTAGTATTAAAGATAAGTTACTTTAGACACACAAAGATAGGATAGATGATGGAATATTTTCTTCAAATCTTGCTAAATGTTAATGGACTAAATAGTGTTAACTGTGATTATTTGATAACTGTTATGTGATATATTTTGCTATGTTAAGGTTAAACCCCTTCTTTTTATTTAAACAGAAAAGAGGAGATGATGAGAGATGTCATTCTGTATATGTTTCTCATACTGGTTAATAATAAAGCACTGTTGGCCAATAGGAAAGGAAGATAGGAGGGACTAGGAGACAAGGAGGAAATAGGAAGTAGTAAGGAGGAGTCAAGATGGAGAGTCTGAAGAAAGCAGTATGCCGCCGGCTCCCCGGTAAGAGAAATACATAGATCAGCAGAAATGGGTTAATAATTAAGGCAGAGCTAGCCGATAAGAAACAAGTAACAGGGCCAACAGTATTGTACCAAATACAGAGTCTCTGTGTATTATTTGGGGCTGGCGGCGCAGCAGCAGGACAAGAACAAGCGGCAGGCAGAAAAATCATACTCTTACAAGTAAAGAAATCACTGCACATTTTTATAGAAAGCTCCAAGAACAATGACAGTGATAACAATGCAATCCTTGTTATTAATTAGTGTGGGTCAGAGATTCTCTCTCTTTAATATTAACCCATTTAATTTTAATAATAGCCTATAACACAGTTCTTATTTCTACAAGTGGAAACAGACAGATACACACACACACACACACACACCATAGAGTAGGAAGAGACTCCACACAAAAAAAGAAGAAAAGGAAATATGAGGTGAATGTGATCAAAATACATTTAAAAGAATAAATTAAAACTATACTGGAAAAAAAAAAACACACTGAATTAAAAACACTGGCACACTGGCCAAAGAACAAGTAGTTGGCAGCATTGGGATTAAAATCCAAGGAGTAAATTCAGAAATTAAATATTTAGCTACTATCTTCTGGCTCCCCTTTCACAAAATCAAGTTTTTTTTTCTGGAACACTGAAGGATTTAAAGAGAAGGTGAAGGAAACTACAGGAGAAGGGGAGAATGAGGCAGCCATTACATACTCATTTCTTACTCAGACCATTCTTGTATTTCTAATTTAGTTTTTTGTCCCACTGGAGGGTGATTGTAAATTCTAGTGCTATCCTAATAAGGACACAGGGGATTTGACTGTGGGTGTCTGCTACAGGCTTTCACAGGATATTATATCCTAATAGATGGCTTAGAGTCCATGTGCCCGAGCCATGACTTGTTATCTCTTACAGGAAATTTGCTCATGCTGGGGGTGTGGTATTTAGGCATATTACTGACTTGCCTTTGGAGTTCTGATAAGATATGCCACTAAGAGCACCACCTGTGCCTATTCAATGTGTTCCCTTTTAAAAGGACCCTGCCAATCTTCTATCCTCCACTCTCTCTCTCTCTCTCTCTGCCTGTCTGTCCCCACCTCTGCATCTCTTCTCTCTCTCCTGCTGCTCCTGTCCTCTGGGACCAATCTCCTCACTCCCCTTGCCCCCTTTTACAATCATTTTCCATTAATAATAATAATAATAATAATAATAATAACAACAACAGCAATAATACCCTTTACTTGAACTCTGTTGCATTCTCTCTTGAGCCTGTGGGTCTTGCTTGCACTCAGTCTAGTTCATTTCTGCCAAGATGACCCCTTCAATAGGGGACCACTGGATGAGAGGAAAGTTAAGTCTAGGTGTGTTGGTCAGAGGAGGTAACACAACAAAAAGCACATGAAATATCAGAATCAGAATTTTTTCTTAAGTTCATAAAAGAAGAAGGAGGAGGAAGAGGAGGAGAGAGAGGAGGAGAAGGAAGAAGCAGCATCGATGGGAACAAATAGGAAGTCTAGTCTTAGTCAAGTGATCAGCCAATGGGAAGTGTAGAATTAGCTGAGTGTTCAGCCAATAGGAAGTGTAGAGTTAGCTTAGTGTTTAGTCAATGGGAAGTTAGACCAGTGCTCAACCAATGGGTTAGAGAGTTAGAGTTGTGTAGAATGTGTGATCTGAGGCCTTTTTGATGAGTCCAATGCATTACCTGAGCAGGGTTCTCAACACAGTTGGGTGTGTTAAGAGCAAACAGAATTAATTTCTACAGATCCAGGCCCCAACTCTCTGGAAATTGTGAACAAGTTAATATTCCAAAGATTAAAAAAAGCACAGAGTTAATGTTATATAAGGGGAGAATCTGAAAAGCAAATTGGAAAGGTTCAAAAAAGAAAATGAAGTTAAAGAGGTAGAGATGAAAGGAAAAACACAAAAAAATAAATTAAGTAGAAAAATCAGTAACATGTTGTCAGAGCAGACAGCTTTGGAAAAATTCACTAAAACAAACTAAAAGTAATAAGCATATAATGTCATATATAAAAAATAAAAGAGGCTCAGTATATGCCCATTTGGTTTTTAAAATGAGAATTTATGTTTAGGTTTGTAATATATCCTGTTGGAATTTTTTCATTTAATAAGAATAAAATGTTCTTCTTTCTTATCAATTTTGATTGGTTTTGGCTTGAAATCTATTCTGTCAGTATTGATAGCAGATATTAGTTCTTGCATACACCATGAAATGTTTCCCTGTGTTCATTCATTCAGCTGTTTTAGGGTTTATATTAAAGTAATTGGCCCATTATTTATTTTTTTTAATAACTTCCTTTTGTTTCTGTTTTATTTATATGGATGTTTTGCCTGTACCATGTGTGTGCAGTGCTCAAAGAGGCCATAAACAGTGTCAGATCCCCTGGGAACGGAGTTATGGATGGTTGTGAACCATCAGGTGGATGCTGGGACACATAGGTCCTCTGGGGGAGCAGCCAGTCACTGAGCATCTCTCTTGCTCCTCTTATTTATTCTCCACTTTCATTTTGTTTGTCTGATTGTTTTTGTTTTGAATTTACTTTTTGCGTGGAGTGGGAGATATGCATTTAATTTCATTATTTGGCATATGGATATCTATATATCTGTGAAGGTGTCATTGCAATTTTTTTTATATCTTGGGTGGAAGTATCTTCAAATTTTCATCTACCCCTGCCACTTTCCACCCACTCTTTTTTTTTTTTAATATGATGCCTTTTGGTGATGTATTTTCACTTTTATTTATGTTCTCTGGTGCTGTTTAGTGTTTAGAACGTGGTAGAATATGACTGCTAACATACAGTAACAGGCACAGAAGACACTTTATTTGTAGTCCTGATAAGGCTCAGTATCAGTGGCACTAGAATCCTGGTTGGGGAAAATGTACTTATTAGTTCTCTTTCTCTTCTTTTGTCTTTTAGAGCTAAGTGTTCCAATATTTAAGTAATGAAATGAAAAGAGGCCAGGAAAAGGTAATGAGGGACATGACATAAGAGTGAGAAAGAAAATGTGTAAGTTAGAGACTTGAGAAGTGGTAGGAAAACATTGCATTTTAAATGTACAGAAAGAACAAACAGTGCTGTAAACACCATTGTAAGGGCAGTTTATGTTTGGACAACATGGTGGAATAAGATATCCTGTATGGCTCAGCTAGGCATCTGATAGGCTAGGAGTCAGAACAAAATGGCTGGAATGGGATAGCCCAGGAATCCCAAAGCAAATAGCGATGGTACTCGTCACAGGGTTAGTTTGGAAGACTGTCACTTCCGTGTAATTCTGTATGAATATGCTGTTCAGGTCAGAGGCCTTTGCCCCTCATTTTCCAGCCTGCCTGTGTCTTTCTGTAGGTCTGTGTGCTTACCTGTATATGGGCCATTTGTGCTGGTGTGTGCCTGGGTGCCTGCTGGCAGATGCTTGTCTCATGACTGCTGTCTGGTAGTCTTCACACTGAGTGACTAAATATGTCTTTCCTACTTAGGTGTGGCTCACACAATCTTTTCAATATCGTACCCTCCCGTGATCTTCCTCCTTTCTTAGTATCAGAAAATGAATCTCACGGACTCTCATAAGATTTATCCAGGGAGATTCGAACTGAAACAGAGTTACTAAATAAAAGACAGAAGTATAAGTGCTAAAAATGTATAAATAAAGTACAAATAATAGAATAAAATAAGCAATAAACTGAAATTGTGACCTATATTGCTTTCTACTTGGCATGCTGTGATTTCTCTTGCTCTGAGTATATTTCTTCTCAGGCAGTAGTGAGCTATGTAATTCAAACAGATTAAGTCTGTGTGTGCTTAGAGTGGGAAAGATTTCTGTGGAGATTCATTCTCTGACACATTTCCCAGTCTGAGTTCCCACAGCTTACAATAACATTACAGCTTTGTTCCTGGTGTTTTGTGGATTTGCTACCCCTGCTCCAAGCTATTCCAGGAACTTCGATGATTGAGGTTCTGAGAAGCGTGGAAGGTCTGTTGGTATGTGATGATCTCCTTTTATGCCTGTCAGGATGCTGCAGTAAGTTCTGCCATGCACTTCCTGTAACCCTGTGTAGGCTGCAATAAATTCTGCCATGCACTTCCTTTAACCCAGTGTAGCTCATCCAGGTAATGTGGGTTTTGAGAAACTTTAGCTTCCTATTCCAGTCTCCCATACTATTCGATGCTTCCACAGCCTACTTGGCTTCCAGGTTTCATTGTGCCTGTAAGGACATTGTATGAAATCACTTCAGATACTTCTGCAGACCCATTGCCCAGGCAATGACGTGTGTGTGTGTGTGTGTGTGTGTGTGTGTGTGTGTGTGTGTGTAGAGATTGCATTGCAAATGTATCAGATTTAGACACTGAGGCCCCAATTCTGTTTCAAGCCTGCTGTGATCCTTCAATATGATTGGGTTTCTGCAGCCTAGACCATCTCTCTATGGCTCTTCAGGTGCCTAGTGCCTGTGGAGAGCTATGGCACACCATGGTGTGGCTGGGGAAGCATCTTTGTTTCTTTATAGAAAAAATCCCATCCAGCTTTATTTCTGTTTTCTTTCACACTTTCTCTTAACAGAGCCCATTTTTTAAATCTTAGCTTTTTTTCATTTGATATCATAGAAACGAGATATAAAGATTAATAACAAAGGGGCAATTCTACTGTCTGAAAAATATCTAGCAGCTAGAAATGGAAGAGAAGTATTAGTATTTCATGGAAAATTCTTTAACCTTGATAATAATTAAAGGTATAAAAAGGAAGACAATGAGCATGATTTGTCTTCCAGTGGAGTAAAAACACTAAAATTAGTAAATCTTTATGGAATAGTTTATTTTTACTTTTGGTAAAATGGCTCATATGTCAAAACTTCCCAGAGTTTTGGAAATAAACAATCAGCCTTTTAGATACAATTACAGAATGACCAACAATCCATGTCTGAGGATTTTTTTCCAAAGAAATAATTGAGCAATAAATGATGGTAGATGTCATTCTATATATGTTTCTCATACTGGTTAATTAATAAAGCACTGTTGGCCAATAGGAAAGGAAGATAGCAGGGACTAGGAGAAAGGGGAAAGAGGAAGGAGTAAGGAGGAGTCAAAAGTCTGGAGAGAGAATACGGCAGCCGGCTCTCTGGTAAGACCACGTGGAAAAATGTAGATTAACAGAAATAGGTTAATACTTAAGACAGAGCTAGCCGATAAGAAACAAGTAACTGGCCAACAGCATAATATTAAATACAGAGTCTCTGTGTGTTATTTGGGGCTGGCACAGCGGCGGGACAAGACTAAGACTGGCGGTGGGCAGAAAAAACCTTACTCCTTAAAAATAAATGTACAGTATAAACAAGGCATGCCTTAACATTTTAGTTTCTTCATTTAGCTGCAAAATATAGAACCTAAGATATATATGATCTCATAAAAATAAAGTGTGGAAAGTTTAGTATAATATTAAACTTGTAAAAGCTTGGCTATTCATATCTAGATGGCAGGATTTTATTAGTTTTTCAACTCCATGTTTTCTAATATCTTCTATGAGTATGTATTTTATGTACCATGAGTTGTAGAGTGTGACACCCTCCTCACATGATATATTTATGTTTAGTGCCACATTAACATTCCTTATTCTGTTATCTCAAGTGCCAATCAAAAAACTTAGGACAAAATCTGTCAGATCATTTGGAGTAGGGACTAGGCCCTCCCTCCTGCCTCTAGGTTAGGGGAGTATCCCTCCATGGGGAATGTGCTCCCAAAGTCCTTTTGTGCACCAGGAATACATCCTGGTTCCACTGTCAGAGGTCCCTTAGACTGCCCAGATCTTCTAACTGAGACCAGTGTTCAGGGGATCTGAGACAGCCCCATGCTGGATTCCCAGCTATCAGTCTGGGGACCCATTAGCTCCTCCTTGTTCAGGTCAGCTGTCTCAATGGGTTTCTGTAGCCTGGTCTTGTCCTCCCTCTCTGCATCTGGATTCCAGTTCGGCTCAGTGCTTAGCTGTGGGTGTCTGCTTCTGTTTCCATAAGCTACTAGATGAGGGCTCTATGATGGTGGATAAGTTAGTCATCAATCTCATTATCAAGGAAGGGCATTTAAGGTAGCAGGTGGTATAAGAGGCATACTCAGTAACTTTTTTGTAGTATCATTTTCCCTTTAACCTAAACAAAAGGAAAAAACTGAAACACCAATACTTTCCAGTTTCAAATTAATGCTCCATTAGCAAAATATTTCATAGATCCTAAAAGTTAAGAAGAAAAATATTAAGTAAAATTTAAGAGATTAAATCCATGGTTTCTGTCTGTCTGTCTTGGAACTCACTTCATAGACCAGGCTGGCCTCAAACTCACAAATATCCTCTTGCCTCTCTTTCCCAAATGCTGGGGTTAAAGGAGTGTGCCACCATGCCATATATATATATACATATATACATATGTATATATATGTATATATATGTATATGTATATGTATATATATACATATATATGTGTATATAAATATATATTTAATATTTGAATTTTTGGTTCAAAACACCTAGCCTGTTCTTAAAGTTCTGAGTTGAATTGGAGAAAACCGATTTAAAATAACCCCTGAAACTGACAGACTGATATTGAGAGTAAAGGTGGCATGGCTGAGAGACATGCCCATTAGCGTGTGTCATCTCTGCCATATTCCAACATTATTGGGGTTCACATCATGTGTGACAATTGTCAAGACTGGTGTTAAAGTAGCAGAGATGGCTTTCACTAATCTAACAAAGCAAAAAGCTAAGCAATAAGAAACGTACCTCCTTCTCTTATTCCATTTCAGTGCCTCAAGGTTAGAGATCCAAACAAGTTCTGGTATCTCCCAGCATAGCTCTGTGATACTACCAGCAGACCTAGATTCTCAAGTAATTTATACCAAGTCCTAAAGTCTTACAGCTGGTATGCCACTGAAGAAATAATACTAACTATGTGTATTGAGTCTTTCCAAGTGGGAGAATTGAAGAATTGTCATGCTAGTAGTTTCTATTGTTAATGTTTCTACAGCCATTCCATTGTCAATGTGTCTAATTCTCTCTTCAGAGTCAGAGCTTTTGTATGTTAAGTTTTTCCTGTCTTTCTCAGCAGCACTCCAGTAATGAAACCACTTGCATCCAGTTGTTTACAACTGCTTCTCAGTGAAACCCTGGCAACTATCTCACTTTGAAGTTTTAGTTGTTCTAGGAGATGGGATGTCCTTAATCGATGGTTGAAGCAGAACACAAATGCACAGCCCTACACCTGATTTTGGGCAATTTTGAGGGATCACTGTAGTCCGGAGGATGCTGAAACCCCGAATGAAGGCCAACTTCACCTTTAGCCCAGCCTTGTCCTCCTCAATTATCATAGGCGTACAGTCCTCAAATTTCTTGTGCATAAAATGTAGGATGGCCTTCATAAGGAGAGCTAAAAAGACAGGAGACATGCTATATATAGGTATTTTTTGTTTTGTTTTGTTTTGGTGAAGGACCTTTTATTTAATTTAAGGATTATCTTTTATTTCTTCTGCTTGCTGTATTTCAAATGTCATCTTATGAAAGAAAATGGTTTTTGCTGGCTACAGATGGGAATTATGATTTATGAGTTCTGCTCTTGATTTCCTTTCAGGTTAATCACAAGTAAGTATCGTACCATGAATTCACAGTTAAGTACCTGTGTGTCTGGGTGATGTTTGAACCACAGGAAGTAATGGGCGGCAGTTTTGAATTCTGAATTCTCTCAATAGTGGATCACAGACTTCCCCTTTAATGACTAGCCAATATCTTGTCCTAAGATTTCATTCTCACCACTTCATTTCGATGCCTTTTATAAAGGTCATTTTCCTATCATCTGGATGACATGGTGATACCATGTGATGGCACACACAGCCCCAGGCCATATTCACATGGCCATATTCCAGCTAAATTTGTTGTTCACATGTCCTTCTGGCTCCTAGCATAGCTTTTAGCCTTATTCTACACATGTTTCCAAAACATCCTGTACATTGTAGTTGAATAAAAAATGCTACATGTTTCTGAGTATATACAACAATGAAATGGAGGGCTATGTGACTTTTTTGTGGTTGTATTTTGTGTACAAGTTACTGAATACATTTCTCTCTATCCTAAGAAGCCACCGAACCTGTTCTTCATTGGGCTGCTGTCTTCACTGCCTTCCCTCTCCTTCTATCATTTTGACCTGTCCTGCTTCTTTTATAATTATTCCTTTGAGTATCAAGACTGATTTTCTTCTTTTAACAAAACCCATTTATTTTCATTTTCAGAACTATTACTTTTGCAAACAACTTTTAAAAAAGGAAACATTTTAGAACTTTAAAAAATGGTCCCAATATTTGTTCTCTGTTCCTTTTTTCCTGGTAGGAAATTTAAAATTCACCCACTGGAATATGAATCATATACAAAATACAGGAAATGGTTTTTTAAAGAATATGTTTGGGCAGCATAAATGTGCCAAGTATTCAAGAGGTTGCTTTGCTACTCCTGTTCTGACTGTTGTTTGATCAAAGAATGGCTTCATATTGTGCAGTCACTCCCTGTGATGTGTATGTCACCATTTACCATACACTGTCAAAGCCACTACATCAGCCTTTCCCCTGTTACACCCAGACATATTTTCTCAAAAATTCCATTCTGTGTGGTCCCTACTTCTGTTCATTGTTGATACATGAAGGATTACATCTATTTCTTACCACCTTAGTCTTCTGTGAATCAGGTCCAGTCCAGGGTGCATGAATGCAGATTAAAGAATTTCTTTATGATTTTTCTGTACAGTAGTTCATAATGGAGATTTACAAAACTCATAGGCTTGGCAGAATATATTCAAAACCGCTATTCTCCTTAACAGTACATAGGGGGTTTCAAAAGCTTTTAACAAAGATGCAAATGAGGCTTTGTATGTAGCTGTAGGAAGCTACATTTTTACCAAGCTGTTTTCTATTTCTAATTAAACCCTAATTAGAAGCCATAATTTTACTGAGCTATGAAAAGCTTACTATGGTTGTTTAAAACCCATGGGTGTTGAGATAATAACAAAGCCATTACAGTTGGGTGTGAAAAGACATCTATAGAAAGATTTCTTATGTGTTATGGTAATCTAAACTCATGTTTCATGAAACAATCCTTATATAAATTATTAAGGCTGTCCCTCTTGCCATAGTTTAAATGTATTCATGAAAATGCAAGTGAAATTGATTTCTTGTTACTAGAGATTAAGGGACAGAAACAGGTTGGACCTTTGAAAGGCAATTGGGTTAATCTATTAATTGGATTAATGGGTTACTAGATTAATGGCTTTGTGGGAAACATGAGCTCCTCCTGAGTAGCTTGCACTATTCATCTGTGTGTTTTCCTATGCTATTGGTATGTGACACTAAGAAGGTTGTCACCTAATATTGCCATTTAACCTTGCATTCTTGGCCTGTTTAAAGTTACCATTTTATAATACAACATTACCCTTGTTTTCTCCCATGGCTGAAAATGGCTGTTGACCATTAATTGTCATGAAAAGTTATCACTTATTGTGAGTGACCCTACCATAATGTTCCAGAGTGTTCACTACTTTTCCATACATTATCACTCTTGCATTTTGGCTAGAAACACTTACCATGCCATATACCCAGTGATCCTGTTTCTCTGCTGGCTTTCTACACATGCTGCTTTCAAGTTTTACTGTCTTTCCCAAATTGCAGTGACTTGTCATCTTTAAGATAGTGTCATGGTGGCACACTAGACCTGCCTATCCAAGGGGGACCACTCTGAGTCCCTGCCTGCCTGATCTTTGACCCCCATCACTGGGCCCCTGCCTGAGAAGAGACCTCCTAGAGAGCTTGGACCACCTAGAGCTACAGACATCAAACACCTGACCCACCTAAGCCCACCCGGGTAATAGTGTTGAGAGAGAGAGACCCTCACCTGCAGCCACAGGAAGAAGCTATGGAAAGATGGCAATACAAGAAAACACCTAACAATAGAAAGACAAGCATGACACCACTAGAATCTAGGGACTGTACACCAACTAGACTTGAACACACCAAAGTAGATGAAGCAGAAGAGAACAACTTAAAAATATCTTCATAAAAATGATAGAAGCCCTCAAAGGTCATGTGAGAAAATCCCTTAAAGAAATGGAAAAAAAAGCAAACAAAAAAATGGAAGAAATAGAGGAAAAGACCATGCAAAAATGCAAGAAATAAATCTCTTAAAGAAAGTAATGAAAGCCAAGAGAAAAAAACACAAAACAAAACAAACAAACAAAAAAAAAGTTGAAGGAAACAACTCAAACAGTTCAAGACTTGAAAAACTGAAATATAGACAATGAAGAAAACACAAACTGGGGGAATGCTGGAAATAGAAAAAAATGGTCAAATGATCAGAAACTAAAAATGCAAGAATAACCAACAGAATCAAAGAGATGGAAGAGAGAATCTCAGGCTCTAAAGATAAACTATAGGAAATAGATTCATTGACCAAAGAAAATCTTAAATCCAACAAATCCTTAACACAAAACATGCAGGACATATGGGACACTGTGAAAAGGCCAAACCTAAGAATAACAGACATAGAAGAAGGTGAAGAATTCTAGCTCAAAGGTACAGAAAACTTATTCAACAAAATCATTGAAGAAAATGTTCCCAATCTGAAGAAGGACATGTCCATGAAAGTACAAGAAGCATACCGAACACTAAATAGACTGGACCAAAGTAAAAAGACCCCTTGCCACATCCCCGATTTTAAGCTCTAGTACAGAGCTATAGTCCTGAAAATAGCCTGGCATTGGCACAAAAATAGACAGGTAGATCAACGGAGTCAAATAAAAAATCCTGATATTAACCCACACACCTATGAACACCTGATTTTCGACAAAACAGCTAAAAGTATACAATGTGAGGAGGAAAGAATCTTCAAGAAATGCTGCTTGCACAACTGGATGATGGTGTATAGAAAATGCAGATAGAACCATGTATATTGCCATGCCCAAAACTTAAGTCCAAATGAAACAAAGACCTTAACATAAATCCAGCCACACTGAACCTCTTAGAAGAGAGAGTGGGAGGTACCCTTGAACAAATTTGTACAGGAGACTGCTTCCTGAACATAACACTAGTAGCACAGACCTTGAGATCGAAAATTAATAAATGGGACCTCCTCAAACTGAGAAGCTTCTGTAAGGCAAAAGACATAGTCGACAAAACCAAATGGCAGCCCACAGACTGGGAAAAGATCTTCACCATAGTCATCTGTTCAACTGTTTGTAGCAGCATTATTTGTAATAGCAGGAACCTGGAATCAACCTAGATGCTCCTCAACTGAATAATGGATAAAGAAGATGTGGTACATTTACACAATGGAATACTACTCTGTGGGGGAAAAAAAAAAACAATAGAATCTTGAAATTCTCAGGCAAATGGATGGAACTTGAAGAAACCATCCTGAATGAGGTAACCCAGTCACAAAAAGAGGAACATGGTATGTACTCATTCATATATGGGTTTTAAATATAGAGCAAAGGATCATCACTCTATAATTCACTCTGCCAGAGAAACTAGGATACAAGGAGTATTCTAAGATATTCATGCAAGGTCCCTCACAGAAGGGGAAAAGGACAAGATCTCCTGAGCATATTGGGAGTGGGGGCGACAGTGAGTGGAGAGCGAGCTAGGAGAAAGGGAATGGGAGGAGAGGAAAGCAGGTGGGACTAGGAAGATTGAGGAGAGAGAGAGAGACCATAAAAGAGGGAGACATTATAGTTTTGAAGAGAAAACTGACTCTAGAGAAATGTCCAGAGACCTACAAGACTGACCCCAACTAACAAATTTGAACAGCCGTGGAAAGGCCACCTTAAACTTACCCTGATAATGAAATTGATGACTAACTTATCCAGCATCATCTAGCTCTCATCTAGTATCTGATGGGAACAGAAGCAGACACCCACAGCAAAACACTGAGCCACACTGGAATCCAGATGCAGAGAGGGAGGACAAGCCCAGGCCACAGAAACCCACAGAGACAGCTCACCTGAACAAGGAGGAGCCAATGGGTCTCCAGCCTGATAGCTGGGAAACCAGCGTTGGACTGACTCAAACCCCCTGAACGTGGCTCTCAGTTTGAAGGACTGGGCAGTCTAAGGGACCTCTGACAGTGGAACCAGGATGTATTCCTGGTGCACAAAAGGACTTTGGGAGCACTTCCTCCATGGAGGGATAATTTCCTAACCTAGAGGCAGGAGGGAGGGCCTAGTCCCTACTCCAAATGACTTGACAGATGTAGATAACCCCTCCTGGAAGGCATCACCCTACATGTGGAGTGTGGGGGGGGATGGGAGGGGAAGTGTTCAGGGGGAATGGGAGGGTGGGAGAGAGGATGTAGGTAGGGAGAGAGAGGGAACTGGGATCGATATGTAAAATAAGAAATATGGGTTAATACTTAAGACAGAGCTAGCCGATAAGAAAGTAGTATCTGGCCAACAGTATAATATCAAAAAAAAAAAAAAAAGAAATATAAATAAAAAATGTGCAGAAAGAAAAGTTAGTGTCATGGCTCAGGCTGAGCTCTGGTTTGAGATGGTGCTGCATTTCAGTGTGTCAGTTTGTATTCCAGTTCCTTGTTCTGTCATGTTGTATATATTATAGAATTCCCCACCTCACTAAACACTTGTTCTTACATTCTGTGGAGCTGTAAATTAAAAGCGGTCATATGTTTGTGGTCATCAACAAAGAGAGGAAAGCTGAGTAAAATGAGAATTTTTTTTATTTATAGCTATCATATGGGTAACTCCCAGTACTTCACGCTTATGTAGACTTTCCCATAGCATAAAACAGCTCATATGAGGATAGTAAGGACCTCAGAAATGTGGCTTCACTCAATGGGAAAGTTGCAATTGAATTATCTTGTATGTACCTTCCATCCAAATACAGTCAGGAATATGCCTTAGTTGTGGCTAACAGGTTTTTGTTTGTTTGTTTTTCTCATCTCAGAAAAGGAGAACATGCATCATAGGAAGTAGAGGGCTTCTTACAAACAAGGGCTTAGAATGAACCTAGAATGCGATCTGGGTATTACTTGGAAGTTTGTTTGAGTTTCTAAGTGTAGGCTTGTGGTTACATTGAGTGTTATCAAAATTCAGAGAGACTTATGATTGGGTACACCAATCTTGTTTACAGGAAAGACAGATGCCACAAGAGAAAGGGCTGTGTAATAGGGTCAGTTGAGCAGATTATCTGGGGGATGGGTGTGTTTAGTGCTTTATGAGATGCACAAGTGTATCTTGTTTATGTTTAAGCAAAAAAAAATTATTTTCTCTGTTTACCATGTGCTCTGAGTGCATTTGTCTGGAACTGATATTCTGTGAAATGATGTTTGAAGTAGTTTAACATGACCAGCTATGAGGAACAGGGCAGATTCAAATGTTTCTGATGCCTGATTGCAAGTATTGGCCAGTTTCTAACTGACAGGGTCTTTTTCTTTTCTTTCATTTTTCTTTCTCTTTCCTTTAAGATGGAAGAGTAAGATAGGATAGGGAAAGTCGTTCTGTAGTTTGTGTCTCCCTTTAATTCCTCTGCATAGAGATCACATAGAAACAGGTGACTTTACCGGCATCCAGGCAGCTGTCTTCTCTGTTTTCCTATGGACACTCACTTCCCCTAACCAGAGTATTTCTTGATCACCATTAGAAAAGAGTCTCCGTAGATGACTCAAAGCCTCCAGGTTGAGGGGCTGCTGCTCATGGGATGTTACCTTTGGTGCTAAAATTTCTCCTTCTTGATTGCATAACTCATACTATCAAACATTATATAAATTTTAAGACACAAGATTCAAAAGAAAAATATAACAAATATCAAAAAACCTACTATTCATCTTAAAGATTGACAACTCATATTGCCGACCCACAATAATCTCTCATAAGTTTGCTTCCACTACTGGGAGGAAATATTTGAATTGGATATTTCCTTCTCATACATTCATTTATAGTTTATACATATGTATGTGTATCAGAAAGCAGTGTGCCTTGCTGTTTTGAATGATTTTAAATTTCTTAAGAAGAGCTTCATACATATGCTTCAATTTCCATCAGCATTTCTATGAAGTTCACTGGTGCCATTGCATGTAGCCCTTGTTCATAGATTTTCTTCTTTTCCACCAATTCCCTGTTGAAAATATGTTCTATTTTATTACATACTTTCCTCCCCTGAACATTAGGATTGTTAGTTTATTTTGTTGTTTCAAAATGTTGCTATGACTATTTTCACGCATATTTCCCATTGTATAGGTGAGATTCTCTATGTTTTATATGTAAGAGTGAAAATTCTGAGTCATACAGTATTTGTGTCTGAAACCTTAATTTAAACTAATCATATCAACTCCCTCACCTACGAGCATCATGGGAAAGTTGCCAGTTTCTACATTCTTTTGGTGCTTATTATTACTAGATTTAAATATTTTTTGTGATGTGACAAGTGAAATGATGTCATTTTTCATTTTCATTATATTTTCCTGTTTATTATGTTTCCTTTGTACTTCATATTGGCTGTGAAGATATGAAACATTTTAGACACATTTGCCATTTACCTGATGTGGGTTATTTGATTAGCCTGTTCATATAATTTGCTTGTTTTCCATTTTCTTGATACCCTGTTGTTGGTTGGGAACACTGTTTACATGTGTTGCACACATATTGTTATTTGTTGATTGATGACTTTGAGTGTCTTCTTGTAATCTGTGGGTTTGCTGTCTCTACTTTATGACATTCTTGACAAGGGGAACTTCTAGTAGAACCATTTTGTTTTACTTTTGGTTGCTGGGTAGTAAATACTCCCATGACAAAGTGGCTTAAAGCAATAACACATTGCTATCTTCTTCCATAGATTCTGGAAGGCAGGGGTTTGGGGAAAGCCACATTGGCTGTTTCTAGCTCAGGGCACTAATATCTTTGTAGGGGTTTGTTTCACAACAAGATTGTGAAGTCAGCCAGCCTGCTTGTCTGCCACAGCTCTGGTGTATTACAGTCAGTGAGGTAGAAGCTGTATTGTCTTCAATGTCCTAGTTTTGGAATTTCAGAGAGTCAATCTGAAAGTCTTTCAAGCTGACCCATTTTAAAAGATGGGGCACATAGATCTTATGTCCTAATGAAAAGGATATTGGGGTCATGCTACAGGAAGAGTGTGCAGAGAACATTATGTCATCTTTGGAAAATAAAATGTGTAGCATACATCTATCAATATTTTATATAAATATATTCTTGATTCAGAGGTACTGATATAACCCAAGTTCAAAGATGTCTTCCCATACAACTCTATACATTTCTGTTTGCTTTACACATCACCATCTTCAGTCCATCTGGAACTGACTTCTATGTTTAGGTGAGAAAGTGATCTAGTTTAATTTTAGTGATTCTAACACATGTTATTAGTTATCCCTTGGTGATATGAAATGCTGAATATTGTAAATAAACATTTCATATCAACATTTTAATTTTGAAACTTCCTTTTATGTTACATTGACTTTTCTTTTTATCAAAGGTGGTAGCTTTTTAAGAAGCATCCTCACAGTGTTCTACTTATTCTATCTTGTAGAATCAATTCAAGAGCCTGTTAAAAAACTAGAAATTTTCTTTAGAACTCAACTAAATTTTTGGGTTTGTGCAGAATTGTCTTTATGATGCTCAGTCAGCCCTGTTCTCCATTAATAGGTATTTCTCATATATTTCCTAGGTATCTCAAAAAGTGCATACTTCTGCTCAAAGATCACATATGAATAACTTATTTATCATTAGTTTATTAAAATATTTCTTTCTTCTAGTAAACATACAAATAATTGTGTACATTGGTATCATAGTCAAGTATTGCATAAAATCAGCTTGTAATAAGGCTGGGGTGACTATATAGTTTCTATGAGGGTCAAGTAATATGAATATTTGTTTTTTGTTTATATTATTTGTATATTTATGTTGTTTTACTTTAAACACGTTCATTTCATTTCTTCTTAAAAATTAAAAAAATATGGTGGAGCTAATGGATCTCCAGACTGATAGCTGGGAAACCAGCATTGTACCGACTCAGACCCCCTGAACATGGATCTCAGCTAGAAGGCCTGAGCAGTCTAAAGTACCTTTGACAGTGGAACCAGGATATATTCCTGGTGCATGAAAGGACTTTGGGAGCACATTTCCCATGGAGGGTTACTTCCTTAACCTAGAGGCAGTAGGGAGGGCCTAGTCCCTACTCCAAATGACTTGAAAGATTTTGTTGATCCTTCATGGAAGGCATCACCCTCCCTGTGGAGTTACGGGGGAGGGATGTGATGGGAGAGTGGTCAGGGGGCTTGGGAGGGAGGGAGAGAGGGAGGGAGGGAGAGGGGGAGAGAGGGAGACAAGGAGGGAGGAAGACAGGGAACTGGGATCGATATGTAAAATAAGAAAAAATAAATTAATTAAAAATTTTTTTGAAACTTTTATACTGTATTTACAATATTGCCACCCTTTCCTCTCCACTAAAACTTCTCATGTGTCTTCCTCATTCCCTTCCAAATTTATGACCTCTTATTCTTTGTGTGTGTGTGTGTGTGTGTGTGTGTGTGTGTGTGTGTGTGTGTGTGTGTGTTTTCATCCTATCTCAGTGGCAAGGATCTTTCATACTATCTTGCCAAGGCAAGACAATGAGGAAGTGTTTTTGCCTTGTTTCTTATTGCTGAGTCCACATTTGCTAAAAATTGAATTCTCCTTACTGGCAATAGTAGACTAAAGTACTCAAATGTATTATCATCCATAAAAGCTCCAAGAATTAAAATTTGGTAAATCTATAGAAATTAAAGTTCTTGGAAACTAACAGAAAGGCCACAGCAACCAGGGAAGAGTTAGTGAGGAAAACTGGTGTGTCTTGTTATGGTCAGATAGCTTTGCAGCATTCCAATTGCTCTTGCTTCCATCCTTCTCTCCTAGACTATTAGAGGATTGAAAAGAATATGATCTTCCTTATACACATATCAGAACATTGGAAAGAGTGTGATATCCCTTATTATACATACAACTGGTACCAGAGAAGGAGTAGACCTCTCAACAAGATACTCTTGGCCTTTGTGTCTTTTAAAATATGTATTTACTCCATATAAACTATCTAATTTATTCCTTTCATATTATTCCCATGATCCTTCAGCTTTCTCTCTACTCTTTTTAGTAACCAATGAGATAACATTAGTTCATCATTTCTATTATGGTTTTTAGATTTGGAGTGATTCATGTATTTTGAAGTCTCCTCTCTTTCTGTCTGTCTGTCTGTCTGTCTGTCTGTCTGTCTGTCTGTCTGTCTGTCTCTCTCCCTCTTGATTTGTAGAGACAGGATTTCTCTGTTTAGTTTATAGCCTGTCCTGGAACTTACTCTGTAGACCAAACTGGCCTTGAACTCATAGCGATTCTCCTGACTGTCTCTGCCTCCCCAGTGCTGGGATTAAAGGCTTGCATCATCACTGTCTGGTACTGAAATTCTCTTATAAGACAAATAACTTAATATTTAAAATCATACCTAGTTCCTGAATTCTTTTATATTATTTTTCAGTATGTAACATAATTCTATTTTCAACCACTCATTATTAGGTAGATGTGTTATTCATTGTGTTCATTAACAATTCATTCTTTACATTTATTTTCATGCTTTATTTTTAATTCAATTTAAAAATTCTTGACAGCTTCTTATTTATCTACAATATATTGCTATAGCTGTATGTTATTTGTGTGTCTGGTGCCTGTGGAGGTTAGAAGAGGGTGTCAGATCCCCTGGAACTGGAACTGTAAATGTTTGTGAGCTTCCATGTGGGTTCTGGAAGAGTAGTTGAACATCTCCCCATTCCCCATTACCTTTTATTATCCCATCCTACTGATTCCCTTCTTCATACCAATCCCACTTCTACTTTAATATATTTAGATTTTTATTCATTTATTCTTTTGGTTGCAGTTTTTGGATGTCAAGGATGGTCATAACAGTATTACACCTAGAAGACCACATCCTATAATACCCCTCCCCACCTTCTGTATGTGAGCTATCCCTCTTCAACAGTGTCTCCTAGGCCTAGGCCTGGGACTGGGTGTTAGAGATGATCTGTTTAGAAAGGAATGATCAGAATTTCCTTATACTCATTACTTGTGGGGTTATGAGCCTCTGATTTTACCTTTGCATGCTACCAAACAAAATTTTTCTTAAGACTGAGGGCAGCACCAGTCTTTCTAGATATTTAGAAAGTAGTTTAACCACATGTCCCTTTAGTAAAACTGAAGTGATAGACTTCTCCATAGGACCTCCACAGCCACAGGCTTTCCACTTGCTACAGCATTAGGCATAGATCCCTTCCATGGATCAGTCCTCAGTTTCAATCAAGAGGCAGTTGTTTATGCCTTGAACATTCATGCTACTGTTGCACCAGTGGACATACCTTGCCTGGCTCACCAATATTGTAGCACAAAAAGGTCTTTAGCTTGAGTAGACTTTTGGTGACTTTTCTCCCCCTGCAGTCTGCATAGAACTTCAAGGTACTATGAAAGCTAGTCAGCATGGAAAGATGCTTACAGCTATATTTTTCTGTGTCTTATATTGAAACACATGTGATAAGGAAATGAAAAGGTACTGTGAAGGTAGAAGTGTCTAAATAAGAATGAGTCAGGGGAATATTGGGGTTGTTGGGGCTGGGGATATAGTGTCAGCCAGATCTAAGGGTATGTGAAAAAACACAACAAAACCTACTACTTTATAAGTGAGCTAAAAAGATGTTTTTTATAATTAAATTTTAAAGTTTTTGAGAATTTCATACACAAGTGCTGAATTTACATCATTTCAGTCCCCCCGTCTCTCTCCTCATACTTTCCCCATGTTCCACCCTGACTACTACCAAATTCATGACTTCTTTCACACACACACACACACACACACACACACACACCATGTATACACATACATGTATATACATACATATATGTACATAGATGCATAAATACACATACATATGTGAATATAAACATAGCCTGCTTAATCCATTTGATGGTATTCATATTTGTGTGTGTTTGAAACAGGAGCCTTAGTAGATATCCTCTGCATGGGTTAAAGCATTGCCCCCAGAAGCCAGCTGTCATTGAATGCTTTCAAACATTTGATTTCCCTCTGGGACATTTACCTTCTCTGAACAACTGCTTGTTGTGTTTGTTTTGGAACAATTCTGTTTAGGCTGAATGATTTTAGTTTGGGGATTCCAAAAATATGTATTTGAAGCATGTTTTGTTCAACATAAAATTCTTGATTGGTGGGCATTTTGTTTCCAAAATATATACATGCTATTTTATTATTTGGTCCCCTGTAGTTTCTGTTGAGCATTCAGCTGTTAACCTCACAGTGATACTTCTGAGCGTAATGTGGCACTTAAACTCTAATAGTTTTTATGATCTTACTTCATTTCTTTGGTTTTAAGCAAGTTTACTAAGATACTCCTAGCTGCTGTAGTTATTGAAATTTATATTACTTAGGGTTATCAGAGGCTCTTTATATATTTTTAAATCATATGGATATTATCACTTACATATTGTTTTATTTTACATTTCCCACATATTTAATATGATTCACATATATTTAATTTGCATATGCATAAATGCATACATTTATCTGTGCATGTCTGCATATCTTTTACTCTACTTTATGTTTTTTATTCTGTTTTATTTATCTTTTGTTTTATTACTTCAGTTTAGATATTCTTTTAAAATATGCATGTTTTGATTTTTATTCTTTTTCTGAGTGTGTGCTTGTATAGGCATGTGTGTGACTATGGGCATACTCACGTCGGGCACATGTATGGAGGTCAGAGGGGAGTCTCAAGTGTCAATCCATACCTCACCTCACACCTTGTTTGAGACAGGGTCTCTGCTTTCTATTGCATATGCAAGGCTAGGTGGTCACACACACTAAGGATCCTTCTATTATCACTTCTTATCTTGCTGTAGGAATACTGTTATTGCAGATATGTGCTATCACATCTGGCTTCTTATGGGCTCTGGGTATTAAAACTCAGGTCCCTTGTGGCAAGCTCTCTACTCAGTGAGTCATCTCCCCAGTCCTTAGTTTTAATATTTTCTCTTGACTGATTTTATAGTTCACTAAAACAATCTGTGTTTTGTATTATCTTCTATAAACATAATATCTTATTTCAAATAGTAATTGCCATTCCATTTCATTCTATAAATTTCAAATTATTTGAAATGTTTTTCTCCTTTTATTTTACTTTTCTATTTGTTTGCCTTTAAGAAATTTATTAATTTATACAAACAAGCATTAACAACAAATGATCCTTACTTTCCCTCAACATTAATGGTCCACTCACCTATAAAAATACACGGGCTAACAGAATGGATACGAAGACAGAATCCATCCTTCTGCTGCATACAGAAACACATCTAAGCTTCATTCAAAATTCTTATCTGCTGATGTCTGCAGTATTGGGACTTGAAACCAGCATGCCAAACATCGCAAGTTGTGTCCTGAGACCCACCTCCAGCCTCTAGCCTCCAACCTCTAGGCTTCAGGACCACTCCCACCCCCAGCCTCCAGCCTCTAGCATACTCCAGCCTTCAGCCTCCAGCATCCTCTAGCCTCTAGCCTCTAGCCTCCAGCTTCCAGCTTCCAGCTGACATTTTAGGTGTAGAAAAGGCTCATGAGCAGCATTCAGGATCTGGAAAAGGCTAGAAATGGCTCCTTCCCTAGAGAATCCAGGATCTTTGCTTTAGCTTCATGTCATTCTCTACCTGAGTTTTAAAGACTTCTACTGCTATTGTCACCCTCTAGTCTCGCCTACCATTCATTATCCCCAACCTAGTATACAAACTCCCTTTCCACATTCATTTTATTTGTTTGTTTGTTTTCTGTGACAAGGTTTCTCTTCCAGATGTCCTGGAATTTGCTCTGTAGACCAAGATGGTCTCAGACCCGTAGAGATCCACCTGCTTCTGCCTCCTGAGTGCTAAGAGATTAAGAGATGTGCCATTATGTTCAGTCACATCCATTTCATATTTGCAACTCCCTTTATGGTCCCTAGACGCCTGTAGAAATTTTAATTGAATGCCCAGCATTGTAAAGGTGTAGAAAGTTTCTCACTTATTTTTCTGCCACTATGAAAAAACAAATATTTAGGAATTTTCTTCTTTTTTTTGTTTTTGAATATCAATAGTTGCTTCTTAGCATGGAAAATTCTGTATTTATGTCTGGTAATTTTAGGCATTGTTAGCAGGCAGAGGCAGAATCAGATAAATTGCTTAGAACTCAGTTTCCTTTAAAAATGTGTACATGTAAATTGCAATAGTGTCTATATAATAGGATCTTAAATATCCAATAAATATTACAATGCTTCTAAAGATGGTGATTATGGTGATTATGATAACACATTTTTTCAATCTAGCTGAATTAATCAGTTGTCTCTATTTCCATACCAAATGCATAATGTGTATGTCACTCTATTAAGGGGTGATATATGACACTGGAACAGGAATTGCATTTGTATGGAGAGCTTTTCAATTTGTCTGGCTTCTTTGGGAAAACAAAAACTTAATTGAAGATTTTGTTTTACATGTACTCATTTTCGTATCTCTACCTTCAAAAGAACCTGTTCCAATCTCTTCCTTAATTTGAGACTCTAAAACAACAAGAATAAACAGTTGATTTAGAATGATGGAAACCACATTTCAGTATTAAAATTTGGTGGAAATTGATTTGTGATCTTCACCTTCAGACCAAACTCCACACTAAGAGGGCATTAAATCAGAGTCACAGCGTGGACTAGGACTAAATAGGCTTTCCAGAACAGTAGAAACCTGAAGGCTCAGGCATTAATCAGTGGTGTTCAGGGAAGGATTAATTTCTAAGCTCAGAGAAGGGCATAGCCTGATGATGCTGAGTTCAGAGAACAAGGAAGCTTGTAGAATTCTCTGAAACAAAAATGTGCAGCCATTTAGTGTTAGTCATTTCTGAAGATGAAGTAAACCCCGGAGGACAAGGGTGCAGGTGTTGCAAGAACTGAATCCCTTAGTCTTGGCAATCCCCTAGTGATAATGACAGCACAGGAAGTAGCTGGATGTTGAAAAGGCTGACACTGTACAGGGCTAGAATGCTCCAGTATACTCCTGTCTAGTGTGGCCATTTAGCTTGAGCTTTTTTCTATTACTTGCCAGACAAGCAATTTAATGTAATCATGTAGTGATCTCAGGAGAAAGGCCTTAGAGTTTTATGCTACAGTCTATAAACCACCAGATCTAACTACTATAAACAAAATATGGCATATTTCTGTGCTTACTGTACTTTATGATTGATTTCAAGTGTTTCTTACAAATAATTAGTAAGATTGGAGAAATGTGGGCAAATGGAATTTTATCTTTTCTGATGTGATTGGTATTTTTCTTCCTGTTGCTGGGTGATTTGGGGTTAATATTTGTCCCTCACATTGTATTCTTTTTTGTTTCAAGTAAAATAATTGACACTTTAGAGTAGTCATTTTGTGTGCTTTTAAAAATCATTTGTTATTTTACCACCCAACTGCAGTTTCCTCTCCTTTCTCTCCTCCCAGTTCCTCCCCTCACCTCGCCTCTGTATCTCTCATCCATTCCTCCTCTGTTTCTATTCAGAAAATGGCAAGAATCCCATGGATGGAAACTAAACATGGCATATCAAGACCAGGTACTTCCTCTCATTTTAACCCTGGATAAAACAACCCAGTACCAGGTATAGGGTTCCAAAAACCAGCAAGAGACTCAGAGACATCCCCTATTCCCTCTGTTAGGAGTTCCACAAGAAGACCAAGCTACTCAACTGTAACATATATGCAGAGATCCTAGGTCAGTCCCATGCAGTTCAGTATTTGTGAACTCTGCTTAGTTGTTTCTGTGGGCTTTCTTGGGTTCTTGACCCCTTTGAATTCTACAGTCCTTCCTTCCCCCTCTTCTGCAGTATTTCTCGAGCTCTGCCTAATACTTGGTTGTGGACATTTAGGTTTTGTCCTACTGATGGGGTCCTTTGCCTTACTTTTCAGGTCTAAGATGTCACATCTATTTCTTGTGGATCTTAGTATCTGTGCTATCGGTGTTCTGTTCAGGAAGCTGTCTCCTGGGCCAATGTTATCAAGGCTATTTTCCACTTACTCTTCTATCAGGTTCAGTGTAACTGAATTTATGTTGTGGTCTTTTATCCACTTGGACTTGGTTTTGTGCAGTGATAGATATAGATTATTTGCATTCTTCTACAAGCCAACATCCAGTTTTACTAGCACCATTTGTTGAAGATGCTTTCTTTTTTTCATTGTTGTAAATTTAGCTTGCTGAAAATCATGTGTCCATAGGTGTGTTGATTTATGTATGCGTCTTCAGTTTAATTTCATTGATTCATTTCCATCTGCCAATACCATGCAGTTTTTATTACTATAGCTCTGTAGCAGAGCTTCACATCAACAATGGTAACACCTCCAGAAGTCCTATTATTTTACAGTTTTGTTTTTCATATGAAATTGAATATTATTTCAAAGTTTTGCAAAGAATTCTGTTGGGATTTTGAATGGGACTGTACTGAATCTATAGATGGCTCTGGATAGGATGACTATTTCACTATGTTAGTCTTACCAATCCATGAGCATGGGAAATCTTGCTATCTTCTGATATGTTCTCCAATTTCTTTTTTCAAAGACTTGAAGTTCTTGCCATCAGGCATTTGACTTGCTTGGTTAGAGTTACATCAACATATTTTATACTATTTGTGGCTATTTATGAAGGGTGTTGTTTTCCTGAATTATTTCTCTGCAAGTTTATTGTTTTATATTGGAGGGCTATTGATTATTTTAGTTAATTTTGTATCCAGCTACTTCACTGTATTTATCAGCTATAGGAATTCCCTAGTAGAAATCAAGGGTCACTTTTATGAATATTAATACTTTGACTTTTTCCTTTCCAATTTGTATCCCCTTACTCTTTAGTTGCCTTGTTGCTTTAGCTAGAACTTCAAGTGCTATATTGAGTAGATAGAGAGTAGACAGTCTTTTCTTGTTCTTGATTTTAGTGGAATTGCTTTGAGTTTCTCTCCATTTGTTTTATGTTGGCTATTTGCTAGCTGTATATTGCCTTTGCTTTGTTTAGGTATGTCAATTGTATCCCCGATCTCTGCAAGACTTTTATTATGAAGGATGTTGGATTTTGTCAAAGTCCTTTTTTAATCTAATGATATACTATAGTTTTTATGTCTCTCAGTTTGTTTATATGGTGCTTTAAATGGTCATATTTCCTGTGTAGAACCAATCCTCCATCTCTAGAATGAAACCTACTTGATCATAGTGAATGATATTTTTGATGTGTTCTTGGATTTGGTTTTCATATGTTTTATTGAGGAATTTGTTCATGAGGGATGTTGGTTTGTAATTCTCTTTCTTTGCTGAGTCTTTGTGTTGTTTATCAGGGTAACTGTGGCCTCATAAAATGAACTGAGCAATGTTGCTTTTGTTTCTCTTTGTGAAATAAATTTGAAGAATATTAGTTTTAGTTCTTTGAAAGTTTGGTAGAATTCTGTGGTAAAATCATCTGACCCTGAACTTTTCTTGGTTGGGAGACTTTTAATGACTGCTTTTATTTTCTTAGGATTTATATATCTATTTAAATAATTTATCTGCCTTTATATGTCACTCAACCTTTTACTCTTTCCACTTTTAATATTATATTCTTTCTTTGTTTTGTATGTTTAGTGTTTTGATTACTATGTGGCAAAATGATTTTTGTTTTCTGTCCAAATATATTTGGTATTCTGTAAGCTTCTTGTACTTTTATAAGTATGACCTTTAGGTAATGAAAATTTTCTTCTGTGATTTTGTTAAAAATATTTTATGGGCCTTTGAGCTTGGAAGTTTCTCCTTCTTCAATTTCTAATATTCTTAGGTTTGATCTTTTCATGGTGTCACATATTCCCTGGATGTTTTTATAGTTAGCATTTTACTTGACTTACATATCTACTTCTTCTATGGTGTCTTCAACACCTGAAATTTTTTCTTCTATTTTGTTGGTGATGCTTATGTCTGTAGTTCTGTTCGCTTACCTAGATTTCTCATTTCTAGAATCACCTCATTTGTGGTTTCTTAAATTACTTCTATTTCCATTTTCAGTTTTGAACTGTTTTGTTAATTTTCATCAACTGTTTGTTTTTCTTAACATTGTTTAAGGAATGTATTGATTTCCTCCAATTTTTTGATTGTCTTTTCCTCGATTTCTTTAAATAAAATAATTGAGACTCAGAATAGTTTGTGTGTGTGTGTTTTTTTTTTGTGTGTGTGTGTGTATGTGATTTAATTAGGAGATGTTTTTACTTCTACAGCTGAAATCCATTGACATAATGGGCATGGCTGGTCAGCTTTCTTGGATTCTTTCAGGATTCCCCTCTCTTCCTCTTTAACTTTGTCTGTTTCATCTTCCTCTCATCTTTTCTATCTTCTTCCTTTCATATTCAATTTCCTCATGAAAAAAAATCTGATTTATGAAATGGCTAGGTCTTGACTCCAGAACAAAGCCATTTTATTCACAATCATTCACATGCCATGTTTACAGGTGGTCTGTGTCATGGTGCTCTTGCTATATTGGCCATGAACAACCATAATCACTGTGAGTGTGCTCTTAGTCACCCTGTGACTACTGAGCACCACCATAAAAAGGTTAGATGAAGATAATCCTGTCCAGGCAAAGAAGTTGCACCATTCAACTACTTGGAAATATTTCACAGGTTGAAGGTGGGAAATCATTTGAGGCCAAAAAAGAGATGACCCAGAATTCTCTATGTTGCATATTCTTTACATCAAAGCATTTGCCAAATGTGTAGAATTCATAAAGGCTTAGCTCAAATTCTAGATGCAGTTGTCATCAATACTGTCTATAGAATTTCTAATAGTGTTTGCTCTGTAAATACATCTTGACTACATAGAAGGACATTTCCTTCTAACATGCTTGCTGGTGCATCTGATGATAATTACTTTGAATGACATCTTATTGGTCTTGCATTTGATTGGTTCTTTCTATTTCAAGGAATCTCCAGTAATTAACTTAAGGCACATACAACTTAAAGACTAGTGGGTTCTTTGCCAACAGCTGACCTGTGGCAAGTTACAATCTTCTCAGATTGTTTGAGCTTGGCTTTTTCCATAATCTGATGCAAATTTTATGCCCTTGTCACATCTTCCCATCTCCATTTAGATACTTTTAATTAGTATTAGTCACAGTAATTACTGGCAATTCACTTTTTCAATTGATTTCTGTTGCTTATAAAGTGCCTCATTAAGTACTCCTATAGTTTACTTTCCTAATTCTAGACTTGGTATAAACAGCTTGTGTTCATGAGCAGTATGCAATGAAGATGTTGTTGATTCCTGGTTGGTTGTTCATTTCTGGGCTACAATTCAGCCACTGATCAAAATTTACAAGTTGTATATTTTATTTTACAACATTAAAACCGGCCTTTATTTTATTTATAGAAATACATTTTATATATTACATATTGTTGGACAAAAGAATAAGAGGGGGAATTGATGCTAGAAAACTCTTTCCCTCAGAATATTTAATTTTAATTTTTAAAGATGTTATTTTATGTATACAAATATTTTGTCTTCCTATATGTCTGTGTGCCACTTGGTGCCTGAGGTCAGGAGAGGCATACAATTATCTGGGACTGGAATTACAGATGGTTGTGAGCTTCCTTGTTGGTGCCGGGAACCAAGCCCAGGTTCTGTGGAAGATCATCCAGTGCTTGTAACTGCTGTGCTATCTCTCCAGCACACCCACAAAAATTACTAAAAATAAAACTGCACTTCTAACTGGGTCAGTGCAACAGTTGTGGCCAACTTGTGAGGCCACTGCTTCAAAGGAATACTTTTTCTTACAAATGAAGTCATCACTAATTTCTTTTATAATTCATATAAAATTTTATTTTAATTGCAAACAAAATTAGGCACCAAGACACATTGGTTTATCTTTTAAGAAAAAATTCACAGGCAGTATTTATATAAGCTACTGGAAACATGTTCGTCTTTGCTATTCTGCAGATTAGGTTGAGGCAAATGGTTCAGGGTGTGTTAGGAACCCATCAGTGTCACTGTCTTCTGCTGCTCATGAAGCTTAGCTGCTGATCAGCACAGCATTGTTACACTATGTCTCACAGGCACATAGTCCCCCTAATAAAAAGATTAGCGTCATGTTAAGTCCTTTGAGATGAAATCACTATTGGCAAAGATATTCTCCCATTCATCTTGTCAAGTTTTCTACTGTGTAGGTTACAACAGCAGTTGCAATGCTAATTATATTGGTATTTTTATTTTTCTAAATAGATTTTTTTTGGTTATATAGATTTTATGGCTGCATGTGGGAAATGATAGAACTCTGTGGCACAGAGAACTTTTAAGAAAGCATTCATCTTCTATGTTGTCACTAGATAACACTCATTAACATTTTAAACGATTTGTTATTTATTTATTTATTGGTGTGTGTGTGTGTGTGTGTGTGTGTGTGTGTGTGTGTGTGTGTGTGTGTGTATTCATACATATTCAGGTACTCTCAGAAGTGCCCATGTGAGAAGTGCCCTCAGAAGACAGAGGAAGACTTCCCGGATCAGGTACAAAGGTGGTTGTAATTGAGACCTTTGGAGGAGCAGTTAAATACTCTTACCCTCTGGGATATCACTCTAGCTCCTATCATTAAGGTGGTGCACTTGAGATCAAAGCCAAGTTTCCCATTTCTGGGTCCTGCCAAATTTCTCCATTTCTAACATAGGACCAACTTTATGTTTCATTACTTTTCCCCAAACTGGCATCCTAATTATACAGAATCAGGACTTTCAAGTCTCACAGATCTTTGATACAGAGGCCTGCGACCTCAGTAAAAATGTTATATATACACTATTACTCAATGAGCTTTGATTTTACATGTCAATTATTTGTAATAATTGCTGGAGTTGCCAACTCACTTTGATATCAGTAATGAAACCTGTTTGTATATGATATTCTGTGCAGTTCAACACTTACCCATTTGCCAAAAGGAGCAGAACTCACAGAGATCCACCTGCCACTGCCTCCCGAGTGCTGGGATTAAAGGTGTGTGCCACCACTACCTGGATATTTTTAAGTTTTTAAAAGTAACTTTTTAGGATATAAAATAAGGAGTTTCTGAAGACAGAGTTTCTGTCCCGCCAGGGCCCACAGCCCTTCTGTCCCAAATAAATACACACAGATTTATAATAATTATAAATTTTGGCTTATGGCTTAGGATTCTTACTGGCTAGCTCTCTTTTAATTATTAACCCATAACTACTAAATCTATGTATTTCTACATGACCTTATGTTACCAGAGAATGCCAGCATCCTATCTTCCCATAACTACATGGTGTTTCTCTCTGGCGGCTCCTCTCTCTGAGTCCTCTCCCCAGAATTCTCCTCATCTCCCTGCCTATACTTCCTGTCTGGCTACTAACCAATCAGTGTTTTATTCATTGGACAATAAGAGAAAGATACAGAAGGACATCCCCCATTAGGTTTCATTATGATATTTTCATAATATTATTTTACTATTTAATACATATAAAGATATTATTGCATCTTAATCATATTTGCAACACTCCCACTCCTATTTCCTGACCTTAATCTCACTATCCTTTCCTTCCATACAGATGTATATACATAGATATGACATGAAATACATAACATACATGTTAAAATTTACATTTCCTGTATGAGAGAAGTTGGGTAGTATTTTCTCTTTCATTACTCTCTCTTGCTCCTATTTGTCCTTCCTCTAGACCCTCTCTTCCCTCCTCTCAGTCCCCTTTCTAACTTTCATGTCACACAGCCACACATATTCATATGTATTTAGAATTCAGTGTAGATCTGACCAATTTTACTAAACATAATGACCTCCCTATCTACTCAATTTTCTGAGAATACAATAAATTCATTTTCTTTATGGATGTTTAAAACTCCACTGTTTTATTTATTTTCTTTGGTCTGCACCTGTTCATGGGCATTAGGCCAGTTCCATTCCCTGGGTATTGAAAATAGTTTGGCAGTAAACATGGGTGTACACGTTTCTCTGTTATGCTTTGACTTAAGGTATACCTAGTAGTGACAGAGTTGGTTAATGTGGGGATTTTATTTTTAGGTTTTTGAGGAAACTCCTGACTGACTCCACAGTGACTGTGCCAGTTTTCATTCCTAACATTTTGCAGTGTATAAGGTTCCCCTGTCTTCATACCCTCACCAGCATTGGTTGTTTGCTTTCTTGATGATAGTTATTCTGACTAGAATAAAATAGAATCTCAAAGGAGGTTGTACATTCCATTTTCCTGATGGTCAAAGATTTTAAACAATCTTCAAATATTTATTTGACATTTGTTTTTATTATTAGAAAACTTTATAATTAATTTGCCTATTTACTTTTGTTACTTTATTGAAGAATTTTTTATTTCATACATTGTATTCTAATTAAGGTCTTCCCTCCCTCTATTCCCTACCTCTCCCCCGATCCAGATCCATACACTTTCTATCTCTCATTAGAGCACACACAGACATATAAGGAATAAAATAAGTATGTTCAGGAATCCAATAAAAACCCCAATCTGGAAGTTCACTTTCTGGTATCAATTTCTTTTCAAGTGTCTTAAAGTTTTTATGATACCAGTCTTTCATTTGTTTGGTTAGCATTATCACAAGATTATTTATTTATTTATTTTTTGAGGCTATTGTAAAAGTTGTTATATAGAAGGAATAGTAGAAATCCAGTGACAGATATTGGGGTTCAAGCTGAAGATCAGGAAAGCAAAGCATCCAGGAACTAATTCTTACTTCTACCTCAAACTGAAATGGATGATCCTGTCTCCATGAATCCTCAGAGTATAATGACTTTTCTGTCTGGAAACTAAATATCACAGGAGACCCTTTTCTTCTCCCTTTTATAGCTCCCTAGGGCTTGGATTAAAGGCATGAGCTCTGTTATTCTTTTTGGTTGATTCACTATTATGTAGCTCAGGGTGGTCTTGCACTCACAGAGATCCATCTGCTTCTGTCTCCTGAGTTCTGGTATTAAAGTTGTGAACCACTACTGCCTGGCTCTATGGCTGTGGCTAGCTTCGCATTTTGACTCCCAGTGGCCTTATTAAATCATAAGCAATATATCATTACAATGTTGTTTCCTCAATTTCTTTCTCAGTTCATTTGTCATTTGAATATAGGAAGGATAATAATTGTTGTCTGCCAGTTTTGTATTCTGATACTTTGCTGAACGTGCTGGTGGAATTTTTAGGGTCACATATGTATACTATCATATCATCTTCAAATAATGATACTTTGACAGCTTCCTTTCCAAGTTGTTTCCCTTTGATCTACTTTAGTTATTGTTCTATCTAAGACTTCAAGTGCTATATTGAATAGGTATGAAGAGAATGGACAACTTTGTCCTATTCCTGATTTTGGTGAAATTAGTTTTTCTCCATTTAAATTAATGATAGCTATGGGCTTTCTGTAAGCAGCCACTACTTAAGTCTGTCTCTTATATCCTTAATCTCTCCAGATCTTTTATTAAGAAGGGACATTGAATTTTGTCAAAGGTCTTTTCTCTATCTAATGGGATGATAATGTGGTTTATGTTTTTCAGTCTATTTATATGATGGGTTGCATTTATTGATTTATGTTGGTTGAGCTATTTCTGCATCTTTGGGACAAAGCCTACTTCATCATGATGAACGATTTTGTTGATTTGTTTTTGGATTCACTTTGTATTTTATTGAGAAATTTTGCATCTATATTCATAAGGGAAATTGGTCTATAACTCTCTTTTTTTGTGCTTTTAATACAGTTTAGGTATCAGTGTAATTTTGGCCTCCTAAAAAGAATTGGGCAACGTTACATCTGTTTCTGTTTTGTTGAATAATTTGATAAGTGTTGGACTTTACCCTCTTTTGAAAGTCTGGTAGAATTATGCACTAAAACCATCAGTGCTGGGAATTTTTTGGTTGGGATGACTGCTTCTATTTGGTTCAATGACTGCTTCTATTTCACTAGGGATTATAGGTCTGTATCACGGTTAAATAAGGATCAGGATAAACAAATAGGCCGAATAGATGTTTATTTAGGGAGAAATAACTTACAACCTAGACAGATGAACACCAGGAAATTCAACCCGATCCTCTCCTGTCCAAGTCATGCCAGCAAGAGAGCTTTTCTCGGCTCTCCCTCCGACTTCCTTCCACAGGTCACTTCCGCCCATGGCTCCACCCCAATGGGCGTGGTCAGTGCCACAGAAGAACTATCTCACTACAGGTCTGTTTACATTTTTTATCTGATCTTGATTGAACTTTGGTAAGTGGCACATATCAAGAAAATTATCCATTCCTTTTAAGTTTTCCAATTTGATGGAGTACGGGTTTTAGAAGTATGTCCATATAATTCTCTGAATTACCTACATGCCTGTTATGTCTCCTTTCACAATTTTATTAATTTGTATATTATTTCTCTGATGTCAGGTTAATTTGGCTAAGGTTTTGTTGTCAATCTTACTAATTTTCTCAAAGAACAACCTCTGTTTAATTGATTATTTATATTGTTTTTCACTTGTTTGCTTTCTTGTTTCTGTTTTATTGATTTCAGCCATAGTTGGAATATTTCTTGTCATCTACTCAGTTTGGGTATTATTTCTATCTTTTGATCTGCAGTCTTATCATTTGCCCATTTATTGAATTATTTCTTTGATGTTTAATTATTAAGTTTATTTTTAGACTTTTGATATTAATTTCTTGTCAGATCTTTAGTTGGTATTGTCCCCTCCAATTCGGTACACCATTTCTTACCTTTACAGACATTTCCTTTGCTGTGCAGAAGCATTTTAATTTTATTCAATCTCTGGGTCAACTCAACTTAGTATAAAGTGGGAAGGGTCAGGGATGCTTGAATTCAGAGACTATAGTATTTCCTGTGGTGTATACTAGTACTAATCTTGCACTAGACCAGTATCTGATATCTCCTTAGTGCTTTGGGAAGCAGTAGCAAACCATGAGATCTGTCCATGTCATCCTGCCTCCAGCTTTTTAAAACTCACTATGTATTAAAACATTGGACGAATAGATATTATTATGGATGCCAAATAGTGCAGTGTAGAAACAGAGTTTATCTACAGCAGGCAACCTCATGGAAGACAGTTGCCTCAAGAGTTTGACCTACACATAGCCTGTAGATTCATGCTACCAAACTCTGAACATATTTTCAGATAATGATGTCAGATTCTAGCTTTAGGTGGACTTTTCTGTCCCAGCAGCCAGTTCCCAAGTAACCACACAAAGATTTACTGCTAATTATAAATTGTTAGCCAATAGCTCAGGCTTGTTCCTAGCTATCTCTTATAACCCACATTAACCCTTCTTTCTTATCTACACTATGCCACATGGCTCAGTATCTTTTCTCAGTACAACAAGTTCACCTCCTTCTCTCTGCATCTTCTTGTGGTACTGAGACTCCTCTCCATTCCTCTTTGTGCTCTCTATTTTTCTGCAAGTCCTGCCAACCTCTACCTGTCAAGCTATTGGCCATCCAGCTACTTTATTAACCCCAAAACAGTGACATGTATTTACACAGTGTAAATGAATATTCCACACCTAGCTCAAGAGGAAGGGCTAGCTTCCTTTGGGTGTCACAGCTTTAGCTAACCATCTTGTCCTAGGTGTTTTTTTATTCTATCACTATTCAGCTGCCTCCAGTGGCTGCCTCTCATATAGGTCTATGGTGTGTTGATTTCAGGCTCCCTGCTTGATGACTCTTCCATGTTTGTATGCTCTTGGTGTTAGGTACCTGGCTAGATACTAACAAGCTTAAGGAGATTAGGCCTGGACACCTATGATGGGAGATGCCATTATGTATATATGTTTCTCATACTGGTTAATGAATAAAGCACTGTTGGCCAATAGGAAAGGAAGATAGGAGGGACTAGGAGACAAGGAGGAAAGAGGAAGTAGGAAGGAGGAGACAACATGGAGAGTCTGGAGAAGGCAGAACCGCCAGCCGCCTCTCGCTGGTAAGACCACGTGGAAATACATAGAAATGGGTTAATACTTAAGACAGAGCTAGCCGATAAGAAACTAGTACCTGGCCAACAGCATAATATCAAATACAGAGTCTCAGTGTGTTAATTAGGGCTGGCGCGGTGGCAGGGCAAGACCAGGCAGTGGGCAGAAAAACCTTACTCCTTACATACCTACCTCATGTAAACAACATGCAAACCAAGTAGTAGAACTGTAGAATTCTGTTGACTGATAAGAAAATAGCACCCAACTCCTATCTCTGCCCCAGGGAGGATATGCGACTTCTTGACCTGACCAGTAGGTCATTAATTAAACACTACCTAAACCTGGTTCTTCCACCTGATAAAATTAGAAGAAGGTTTTCTACTAAAGGACACAAGCACACCTTTGTCTCTTCTATAAAAGTTAATATAAATGGTCTCTTCAGTTACCTGAACAAAAACAAAACAAAATAAAGAATCTCAAACAAGTCCTTTAAGAAAGCTCTGCTACAGGCTTTCAAATTATACAAAGTCTGCTAAAAATGTAAATTTAATTGCTACAGTGGTCTCTCTCTGGTCCTGCATACTTTCTCTTGTGAGTATGTTTAGCACTAAAATAGTCTAAATAACCATAGTCAACTTTTACCCCTTGAATATGCCTTACTTCAGTTTGAAATTCATTCTGTCTTTTACATTGCACCTTGTCTGTCTAGTCTAAATTCTTTGATGGATAATGGGAAGCCAGAGTGGGGTGTTGATGATGCCAGGGTGGCTAAGTTTTAAGTAATAGGGTCTTCCTTAAGATGGTTCCTGGGCACAGCCCTCTAAGCTACAATAAGCTACAAAATAGAATTCCTCTCCACAGCTTACCTGTCCCACCTGGGAAGTTGCGATCTTGCCAAACTCTGCAGCTGGTTTTGGGACCTGTGATAGCTGAGTCTTTTATTCTGTGGATGCAACTGCAAATCATTTTTTATCAGAGCCAAGTAACTCACCTTTTTCTCTTTCCACCAGGGAGCTACTGGCTGGAACTACCTATCTGCTTTATTACCACCCCTGGACCTGTCACTCTTTTTTCAATGCACAATTGACAAGTAATAATTTTCTTAGTATATGAATGGACTTTGGGAGCCAATTTCACATAGAGGGATACTCTCTCAGCCTAGACACATCGGGGAAGGCCTAGGCCTTGCTCCAAATGATATGAAAGACCTTGGAGATACCCCCATGGAAGTCCTCACCCTCCCTGGGGAGCAGAAATGGGATGGGATGGGGGTTGGGAGGGGATTCAGGGGAGGAAATGAGGCTGAGGGGACTGGTATTGACATGTTTCAAATTTAAATTAAAAATATTGTCATAAGAAAATAATCTTCCCCATTGCCCCAACTGATTGCAGCAACAAGCATTCTTACATCTCTATAATTAAATAAGGGATACTTAATTCAAAAAGAGTTGGGAGACATGTAGGTAAGAAGAAATGCATACCCTAAGGCAAAGGAAGAGTATGAATTCATATAAGAAAGAAAATACACAAAGTGTCACCAGTAAATGGTATTTATACACAATTTGCTTAACCCATTTCTACTGAGTTTCTCTTATGTTCAAGTCAGACAATGTAAAAATCAGGTTTCTAGGCATTGTCTAGCATCTCTTTTAATGGGAGTCAGGAAGAAAATCTGACTGGCTGGGTAATACTCTTTCTAAATGAACCCAGGATGGTCCATATTGATTAGAATGCACTTTCTGAAGTGCTCACAGGGTCTTTTTACTTTTTCAGTATAAACCCTAACTTGAGATTGTCAACAAAATATCAGTGGATGATTGGTGAATATTTTCCTTTTGCAAAAATCAGGTAACTTTTTGACCTCTGTCTTCTGTGATTCTTAAATCTTCTCTGATTATTAAAGTTTCCTTAGTATGAATCAATAATCTAATTTGCAAGCTTTCTCATTACCTTAATTTGTAGTTAGGTAATTAATTAAATACACATTTATTGAGAATTCTGTGATCTGGTAGGCTCTGAGGTGTCAGCAGTGAACAGATATAATGCTTGTCCTCAAAGGTTTGACCCTCTTACTGAACAGTAATTAATTATAACAAATCATGATGTTACAAGGTAGCACATGGGACTTTAGATGTCTGTGGCAGATGGAAGGCCTCCCAGAAGTGGTGACAGTGTCATTGTATAGGCCACCCCCAGGAGGTACAACTTGGATGTTTGTAATATCCTTCTCAATTATTTTAGACTTCATTGCAGCCCAGTTCTGCCTTTTTACTTGGGCTGTGATGTTTCAAAGAAGCTAAGTAGTCACTAAGCTTTACTGTTTCTTACCATCTAATTCTTCCCTGTCTTAGTAGTCTGTGAAATGTTCATCAGTTTGCTTTGATGCAGTTTAACTATTTCCATCCTTCTTTTGTTGCTTTAAGCAATCATTTTAATTCCTCCTCCCTGAAACAATTCCTTCTTCTAGTTCTCTTCTTCTTATGAAATACTAGATTAATTGCTTTTTTTTTCTTGTTTTTTAAGTTTAAATCTCTTATACACAAACTAGCAAAGATAAAAACCATTGATTACTACAAAGAGTTATTGTGGAAAGCAGTTGAAAATATGCATTAAAAGAGTATTGCAAACACTTGTCTTTTCATTACATATCTTTATATATGTCTTCTTGTACATTTACACTCAGAGAATCAAGTAGGCATTTTTGTGCATTTGTGGTGTTAGCATTCAAATTTAGGGACCGTACACACTGAACATGTGGTCTACTAGTGAGACACATTTCCAGTCCAAGTGTACCTTTGTTACTTGTGATTCTCACTGACCTTACATCATGATCATATATAGGCTTGGTTTGAATGATTAGACTTTCATTGTTGGAACTTGAAACTAGTCCTTTGTAACTAAATCTTTGAATAAAGTTATAAAACATTATAAAATGTCTAGAAATAATAGTTATTGAAAATGCATTTTAATAACTGATATGGCTCTTTAAAAGTGGTTCTTCCAAGCAGTTGTCAATCAATAAGTGGTAGAGAAGCGAAATTCTGTTTTCTTCAGGGATGAAGGCTGTGAGAGGCTAAGTCATGCTCCAGTAACTGGTAGTAAACCTATGCACATAAAGACTAAATGGTTTTTGTGGGTTTTAAAAAACAGCACATGAAGTTGTGAGGAAAAAGTAGTGGATGGATGGGAATAGAGGAGGAACTGTAGGACAAGTAATGAGGGTAGATTATCAAAATCTATATGTATCTCTTACATTCTCGAACAATAAAAAAGGAGGTTAAATTGTTCCTTCATTGAGTATGTACAGGAAGGCCAGATGTTGAAGTTGGGATATTTTCATTGATAACTCACTTCCCACCTTATTCCTTGAGACGATGTCTTTCACTTACTGAACCTAGAACTTACTGATTTGACAAGACTGTCTGGTCAGCAAGGTCCAGAGATCCTTGTGTCTCTGTTCTTCAGTGCTATTTTTTTCCAGCCATGTACCTCCATGGGCAACCATTATCTCTTCTTAACCTGGGTGCTAGTAATCTGAATCCGATACTTACCAAAAGGATTTCAGAGGACTGGGCAAGATAATCTTTAGTAATGGTTAACTTAGAAAGTCTACAATAATTCATTAATATATGTACTTAGAAATATAAAGCAATTTTATTTCAAGAGTACCTTTCAGAAGCATAGTGAACCTGTTTCTTTTCTACTTCCTCTATTATTGTAAACTGAGCAGAGGCATGATGGAGAAGGCCTAGACGAAAGTTTGTTGTCATGGTCACCACTCATGAATTTCTGTTTCTGAGTACCTCACAAAAGGATGCAGACAGACGGAAATGATTCTTTAAAATAATCTTCTGAACCACGCTCCAGTGCAAGGCAATGCATGCTAGAGCATTTGGGCAAAACAAATTGGACTTGAAGGGGGAGGGGAAAAAGGACACATTTGCTAGGAAGGGAAGGAGGGTGGATCTTAGAAGAGGTGGGGAGGGGATTGAATATGATCACAACACATTGTATGAGATTCTGAAAGAACTAATCAGATTTTTAAAATGACTGTTGTATGTGTTTTTGAGGCTAAAGATGTTTTAGGCTCTGTATAAAATCTTTATGCGAATTGGCTATATTTTTTTTAATCATGTTGTTTGGTTTTGCTCTCTTCTTCCCTATCTCCATCCTGTATCAAGCTTTCTTCAGCTAAACTATTTGTTGTTGTTGTTGTTGTTATTGCTTCTGAAATTGAATTGGCGACAGTGGGATTTATACAGATGTCATTGCAAGTGCATCTGCCAGGGTCTAGTTTGAAGGGATAAGATGTACAGCCTCCCTGTGGAAATGTCCCCCGCCATGCTATCTTTTCTGTGTCAGGGTAGGGTGTACCTCTATGTCACAGGGACCTGTACTAAAATCTAGATTTGCCTTTTACTAAAATGGCAAACTACTTAATCTCCCCAAGCCCACTGCTTTCCCCCAATAACGTGAGACATGTGGATAATAGCCATTCCCTCATAACACTGTTGGAAGAAGGAAAATAAATGACAACAAAAGGTCTGTCTCTAATGCATTCTTCCTGTTCTGACAGAATGGCTCAGAAGACAGAAGCATAGATGATTATTGGGAGATAAAAGTGTTTTAACTTCAGGACTTTTTTTTTTTTTTTTTTTTTTTTTTTTTTGGTCTGGAAAAATTTCTTGTCCTTTAAGATCAACCTGCAAGACACTGGATTTTTCCCTTTTACACTGTCATGACAGTCATCATATATGCGGAGAAAAGCAGTGTTCCTAAGACAATGATTTTGAGATTTTCAAAGAACCAAATTGCTGTAAAAGATGCAGTGAGAGACACAAAGCTGTTGTAGCGGCAGCAGCTGCTGCCAGGTGCATCCCTTTCATGCTACCCAGGCTGATTGAAATATTGATTCTGACTGGTGGATGGGTTTGGATTTTAGGTCTAGATAAAATTGGAGAGAGATGACAATGAAGCAGTGGAAACTGAGTGTCCTAAAGAGCTAATGTGAATGTTAGAATTATAGGGATATAATGTGGAATGATTTCTCACTACTGGTTTCGGGGAGGGTGAGGTTGAAAGTATAGGCTTGAATATACACAGGGTGTATCTACACAGAGTAGGAGTCTTGCAGGGCCAGCATGACTGCTAAACTCAGCCTGTCTGTTCAGTATACAGCCTCACTACAGATAGTTTAACTGTCTGCATTGTATTTCCTTTGCTTCTAAAATAGGATTGTTGATAAAATCTGGACTCTGAACGACTTGGGAAATATAAATGACTCAAAGCGTGGAAATGGTTAGCTCATAGAATGGTCTCAAACTGTCATTATTATTAAGGTATAAGCTTAGACCAAAGTCAGAGACTTGGCTTCTAACTTCCAGCCTTGACAGACTGGCATTTGGATGCTCATGTAAATTTTTTTTTCCTTCAGAGCTACATTTCCTTGATAGAAAAATGCAAGGAACAAGATAGCATGCAAAATATCTTCTAGTTTCAGGTGTGATCCTATGATGCAAGACATACTTATATATGTGTGTATATGTATGTATACATACATACATATATATGTATGTATATATATATATGTAAACACAGGATTATCTAGAAAAATGTAAATTTTATAGTATCAAATTTAATTCTGTTAAATAAGTTTATCCCTCTGTCTTATTTGTTTCTTCTTGTCCTTATGTATGAATATGTGATATGAGCTGTCCTTCTGTATGCCATGAATATGTGTTGCTTTTATCGGTTGATAAATAAAGCAGTTTTGAGCAAGCAAATGTGTGTTGTTCATGCATATACATGTGTATCTGTTTATGTGGGTTAATTTGCATGTGTCTCTGCATGTGTGAAGTTTGTCCCTCACTCATTTTTCTTCTTTTTTGAGTCAGGGTCTCTCACTGAGCATGCAGCTTGCTTGTTCAGTTGGGGTGGCTGGGCTCCAAGGCCCTGGAATCTGCCTGTCTCCCACATCAAGGATTCCAAATTCATACCAGGCAACTTAGCATTCATATGAGTGCTAGAGATGGAAGTTAGATCTTAGGTCGCCATACTTCTTTTACTAGTTCTTATTGACCAAGCCATCCCTCCAACTTCCTATTTTTAATAATTCCTCTTAGGAATATAGTTCTTTGAACATTGTAAAATGTGAATGACATTAAAAATAAAAGAATGTACAAACACAAAACATGGTGCTAACTCTGAACAACAGATTCTCTTTAATATTTAAGTATTTAAATTTTAAAAAAATTTAGGATCTTTGATTAAGAAAATGTGCTGATTGTGTTTAACATGATGTTAATGAATTAGACTGTGTTTCTGTGGTCTGTTCTGACAGAAGGGGACCCAAAGGCACAGTTATGAGAGAAAGTATGTGTGTATACACAATTATATCTTTATGTCTATGTCTATCTACATAAATTTCTCTTTAGGATCATTTTTTGTGTTACATACAAAAATGACAAACTTAATAATATTATTATTCTGTTTGTGCATGACCAGCTATGTCAATTCCAAATCATAAAAGTTAATGTTTGTTATATGGCTTATGAATTAATATGAATAAAATTAATACAAGTCTATATTCTTTTTTCTTCATAGACAAACTTACAAAATATATTTTTGCCTTACATAATGTGACATCTATTTGCTTGTGTTTGCTTTGACATCACATATACTAAAATTGAAACAATTCAGAGAAGATAAGCATGGTCCCAGTGCAAGGATAATATGAAAATTTGTGAAGTGTTCCATAGTTTTTTTTCAAGTGGGAAGGGAAGAGAGGAAATATGGGGAGAGATAGCTAAAATTAATGGCCATTTGAGGGGTAAATATACACATATATGAAGGTGATATAACTGAAATCTCCAAATAATAAGGGGAGAGAGATCCTCAACTAGCCATCTCTTGTCATCAACTGAAGCTTCCAGTACCAGGATTGGGTTACATCTAATTGAGTTGTTGTTCAATGGACTCACATGGAAATTCATAAACAACCCAGGATGTTGGGCAAGATTACAGGTTGCTCTTAGCAAACTGACTACTAGGTTCAATTGCTGAAGACAACATCTACACAACTCATTAAATATGGGGAAGTCAACCAGGTGCCTACATAATGCCTTTTCCTCTATGTTCCAGGTCTTTGGTACAGGGTGGTACCTTGCATGCTCCCAAAAGAGAAATGTAAGCACCAACCGAGCCACAAAATCTTTTATGTAGAGTTGGTGTGTGGCCTGCAAAATATGCTAGTGCAATAGTGGCTTAGAGCTCATGGGAGTAACCAGCCAATATATGATTTGACTTAAGGCCCACTTCACAAGATGGAATCTATACCTGATCCTGCTTGGGTGATCAAGAACTTGAGACTAGATAGCCCAGGGACCTAGAGTAAACCAAATACTACTATTGTTTTTTTTTTTAAATAAAAATAAAATTGCTCCTAATGACATTCTGCTACACTCATAGATCAACACCCTGCTCAGCCATTATCAGAGAAGTTTCCTGCAGCAGATGGGAAAAAATACAGAAACCCACAGCTAGTCAGAAAATGAGAGACCTTGGAGCACTCAGCCATAAATGGGATGTCTCTATCAAATCCCTTCCCCAGTGCTCAGGGAACCCCACAGCAGAGGAAAGTGGAAAGAGTGTAAGAGCTAGAGGAGATGGAGGACACCAAGGAAACGAGGTCCTCCAGAGCTACACGAGAACTCTGAGAGTGGGGAAGCATGCAAAAGGGTCTGCATTTATCGGCACAAGTTTGGTGTTTTTATGGGATTCATGAATGTGTGAAGGCTCTCTCTTGTGTCTTCTCTTGGGTTCTTTCCCTTCTGTTTGTTTGTTTTGTCCAATTCCAATGTTTTAGTTTAGCTTTACTTTATTATTATTCCTTAGAAGCCTGTTTGTTTTATAATGAGAGACAGAAAGTTGCATCCAGATTGGGGTGGGGTGGGGTGGGGGTGGGAAGGACTTTGGAGGAACAGAGGTAGGAGAAATGGTAATCAGGATATATTATGTGAGAAAAAGTTTATATTCAACAAAAGGAAAAAAGAGAGAAAATAGGAGAAAGGCATAAAATAATAAATGCAAAGGACATACATCAATAATTGAAATGAAACTTAAAAGAAAAGTCATGTATTACTTTTATACTAGTAAAGTAGAAAAACATTACCAATAATACTGTACCCATGCCCGCTCTACAAATCCAAGAGACTTCTGAGGAGAACAACTGGGTTCAAATCCTAGAATTATCACTTACTCAGTTTGAAATTTGGCTCTTATCACATCTCTGTGCCTCTATGTCCTCAAATGTAAGGTAAGGGTAGTCATAGGAATTACTCCACAGGGTTATTGTCAAGGTAACAAGTAATCAAAGTAGAGTGCTAAGAAAAATTTCTGGAACAGAGTAAGCACTCATTGAATGCTGTTATTGTTACCACGCACACACGTACATGCACACACATATACATGAACATTCATGCAAATAAACACATTTTTTACTGTATCAGAGACTATGAGATGGAGGTCTCATTTAACCATATATTATATAAAATATAATAATTACCTTTTCTTGGAAAAATGTCTTGTGAGGGTTTTTGTTTATTTTTGAGTTTGTATTTTTTGGATTATGGAATAATATTTATTATTACATTAAAGAATGTATAGTATAGAACAGAAAGCATATTGGATACCATCATAAGTGAAAAAACTATTTGTAATTAATATATTGTGGTAAAATGGAAAATCAGAAGAAATGCTTTATATTAAGCTTTTCTGAACTACAGATGAGTGGGAGGGTGAAGGAACCACTCAGATTGAATGAGCTGGGACCTGAGAAGTGCTGGCTCAAGGCTCCAGTCCAAAACTTAAAAGCATCTGTTATGAGTAGGGTTTTTCCCCCGCCGCTGGTCCCACCGCCATGGCAGCCCCAAATAACATACACACAGAGACGCTGTATTTGATATAATTCTGTTGGCCAGTTACTAGTTTCTTATTGGCTATCTCTGTCTTAATTATTAACCCATTTCTAAGTGTTTCCACATGGTTTCATCTTACAGGAAATTGGGCCTGGACCTCTGTTCTCTCCAGTCTCTATATGCTGACTCCTCCCTACTACTTCCTCGAATCCTCCTTGTCTCCTAGCCCTGCCTATCTTGCATTCCTATTGGCCAACAGTGCTTTATTCATTAACCAGTATGAGAAACATATTTACAGATTGACATCTCCCATCAAGCATCACATTGCATAGCTGGGCTTTCTTTGGACCACCAGCTCCCAAATGGCAAGGAGACTTCTTATTAGGTGCAAAAGCTAGGCCTTTACTTAGGCTTGTTCCCTATTAGCTCTTATAACTTAAATTAACCTGTATATATTAATCTATATTATTCCACATGGCTTGTTGCCTCTCCTCAGTACAGTACATCCAACTTGTTCCATATCTTGCTGGTGAATCCTGCCTCTGTTCTTCCCAGAGTTCCTATCTCTGCCTGGAAGTCCTGCCTATCTTCTCTTGTATAGCTATTGGCCTTTCAGCTCCCAATTTAAATAACAAGAAAGTGCGTTGGCAGAGACACGTCATCACAGTGTACAAAAAGATTATCCCACAATAATCTTGGGTGTCTCATTTGGTTAACAGTGGCATATTCAATATATTTTTGATGGTTCTCATTTCTGAGCAAAACCAAAAGAATAAAAAAAATCTATCATATGCTGTAGGGGGCTTGCAAAAATAAATTTAGGTGGAATAATCAGGAAAGGGAAGGATAGATAGAAGCCAAATGTAGTTCTCAGGATTCAAGTCTCCGGTTACTGAGAAAATCTTGTATGAACACTATCTGGGCCAATCCAGATGCTGACTCAGTCATCATCCTCCAGTTCATGGTTTTTAGAAAAATCATGACTTTAATGGTACTTAATGAGAAGTTTGTTCCATTTCCACTGTATTAGCTGTAGGAGAGGTCTGTTCACTGTGACAGCCACTGTTGTCTTTACTGGCATCTGTTTTTCATATCAGACTTAGGGAACCTGTAGCTCTCTCAATGGTATTAAAAAATTTTTATGTTATCTTTGTAAAATTCAGTGGTGTCTTCTCCAAATGAGGTCCATGATCAAGGACTTCAGAATAAAAACATTTCTCCTATCCAAAGTCTTTTATAAGAGATGCTAGAACCAAATGTTCTCTTTTGACACCTTCTAAGTATGTTATACAAAATTACAAGCCTATCTTCCATTAACCACACGAGTGCTTATCATTTATCAATTGCATGGCCTTGAATGTTCTGTAGAAGGTGACTTCTTTCAAGTCAGAGCTAGGATATGATTACTCAAAATGATTTCTAGTATAGAAATTCTCATTGAGAACTTTCTTGAGGTTGTATTTTAATTACATCATATCTCCCTTCCCTTTCCTCTCTCCAAATCCTTCCTCCCCACTGTCTGTCAAATCCATGGCCTCATTTTTTTTCACCAATGGTTATTGTGCTTTTATATTATATGTATTTAATGAGACTGTGTTACTCCCAAAGCTAGTACAATGAATATTAGTTTTTTTCATAGTCTTTCATTTACATTCACAAGATTTAATGAAAGGTATTGTTAAGGAGTATTACTCCATAATGCTAGCGGATTAAATGTCTGAAAATAACACAACATTTAGTGTTTGTGGTAGTTTGAATGTAATTGGCCCTCATAAACTCATAGGTCAATTTAGGGAAAAATCTGGATATGGTGTTATGCTCTTATGATCTCTGTTCTGGGGAGCTAATGGCAGTGGATCTTGGAGACCAATTGATTAAGCAACCTGGCTTATTAATAAGCTCCAGGGCTATGGAGATCCTGTCTCAGAAAAACAAGGGAGATTACTGCTAAGGAACAACACCCAAGGCTGGCCTCTGGTTTCTACATGCTCATGTGCATGTGCACTCACACATAAATGTGTGTCCCTGTGAGCATGTGTTCCTACTCAAAAAGTCTACTAAAGAGAGGCTGGAGGCCTGAGTCACATAGACTCACACTTCTGGTTTTGTAGCAGTTAGAAACGGCAATGAGCTAAGGCCTTTGGGTGTAGCTGGAAAGAAAGAAGTGAGTAGATTTTCCTCTTAAGCATCCTGCCACTGAGTAAAAGAAGCAAACCAACTAAAATAAAACACCCAAGTTTTGAGACCTCTGATCTCCAGATCTATATGGAAAAAAATGTGCTATGTTAAGACACAACATTTCTGGCTATTTGTTACAGCACCAAACCCAAACTAATACAATATGGTAGCACTTTGTTCACCTGTTTAGAAAGAGATACTTTAGATGTTCTATAAGTATCATGAAGAAAAGGATGTTATGATCAATAATTAAATTTTGTGGGCTATTAAGTGTCTCAGAAGATTTTGTTCTTATAATTACAACCACTTCATCTTCTCTTGGACAGTTTTATGAAGCTATTTATTTTTTTTGCATGGCAGGATATGTTTAAAAATCTTCTTCCCCCAGGAATAAGACAGTCTCAAATGGCCCCATTTTATGGACTTTTATGTTTTAAAGTGTCCCAGTTTCCCCATAATACTGAAGTAAAAATTTAAATCTCCTAGAAATAATATATTTTACTAGTCCCCAGAGGTAAGTTCTTACTCTAAAGAACACCATGATGCTTGAAAGAAATAGCAGTCCATGAAGTAGAGGAATTGCTCACAAGTGGACATTACTCCCAATACTCATGACTTCCATTGTGCCTAGAAATAAGGAAGCATCATCAATCACCAGTGTTGTGGAAGGCTTCTAGTTGTGGTACCTGAAGCATAACCTTTGCTTTTGCACTGGAAATTTAGTTCAGTGATATTTTGGTCTAGCTACCATCTATATCCAGGGTCTAGGCTGCCCAAATGCATAGAATTTTAACTTTATTAGCCCCACACAGGCCTCATCAGGATTAGAAGCTCAAGATTCCATAGACTAGGCCTAACTTCAGTTGCAGAAGACCTAAGAACATTAAGGAATTGAAACTGCATTGAAAAACGCAGTTTATCTGACTTCTAAGTGATAGGTAAGAATTGAAAGAAATGAAGGAAGGAAGTTGTGTATAGATGTATTTGGAAGGACTATGTGAGACAGTTTTACAAGAGAGATGTTAACAAAGGTGTAAAGATAAATGATGGTTACAATTGAAGATGAGCCAAAGATGTTTACGAGTCTGAAATAAGAATGACCAAGTATTGGCTGTGCATAGGTTGACATCAAAATAGCAAGACTATCCTACACTATGATAGAGTAGAAATAAAGTTTAGTTTTAGCTGAGATGGTAAGAGCTCCATCTAATTCTCATTTTCCTGAGGCTTATTATTATATTGTCTCAAGATGGATCCTCCAAATATATTTTTTGCTAAAGGTTGTTGATTATTTTATACAAAAATACAATCCTCATATAACTGTGAGCAAAGAGACATGGGAATTTGGGATGTGAGACAACCTTAGAATATCTATAATTGGGATAGAGATGTCCCTGGAGGTGGAGACTCAATAATTGGACTTGGTAAAACACAAAGTACCCTGGAGACCCTTCCCATGAAACACAGACAATGGGAAATCCTCTTATGTGCATTAGTTTTCATGCCATTCCCAGTGGCCATTAGCAAGTGGGCACAAACAATGGGAACCTATGATGGCATCCATAGTTTTGATTTATATTTCAGGTCTTTTCACAGAGATACTCCTATCCTTATTCCATATCAAATGCAGCACTTAGGGAAAGGTGACATTGTTGAAACAATTTTACCCCATTTCTTAAGAAGACTGTTTTCCTAAAAGACAAGATGTTTGGGGATTGGGTGGGTGAAGAGAAGACAATCCTGTATTAAATGGCCAAATGATTTGTGTAAAAATAGGTCAAGTGACACTTTTGTCATAAAGGAGTTAGTGTTCCTTTCCATAAAATCAGTACTTTTGTCATTTTACCAATTCAAGATGTGTAACAGCACCCCAACGGCTTTCTTCTGGCTAATATTCTACATTAATAATTCCTAGCCCAAACTTAATAGAAAAAGATGAGACCAAGTGGGATAGTCCTTGTATCATACAACAAGCTAGATAGCTGCTCCCTCTTTTTAAATAATTGGGAAATGCTGGATGTAAATTCACTTAAATTAGCATAATTTGCTATATTTTTATTTTTAATATGCAGGAAATAGTATACCAGGCCCCATTATGAGTTACAGAATGATTTCATTAGCATAATTGAAACAGATGCTATTTCTTATGATAATAGGTAAATGTGCAAAAAAGATATTAAGCTACTGTCTTCAGACTTTTTTCATGCTGCAATGTGTTTTCAGGCAAACAACTTTAACAATGATGTCCAGGAGCATGCAGTCAACAGGATAATAAAACAAATTCAAATTTTCAGCCAAGTTAGCCCTCCCTTGGGAAGCACCAGGTTAGAAAATTACTCATTTTTTGTTGGCAAATTAACAAAATATAATTGGAATAAATTGCTTCCTTGAATATCTTAGCACAATAGCTGTAGCCTTTATGAATAACTAGACTTTGTTTCAGTGCTATTATATAGGTCCAAAATGCTGGGATATGAAATGGGTTTGATTTCAGAATTGGGAGTATATGTATATAAGAAAATGTCTTGGGGATAGTACCCAAGTATGCACATGCCATTAATTCATGTTCCACAGGTACTTCATACACTCAATTGAGAGCAGTTTAAGTAGTATTAATAATATATCTGAATTGTCAATGTAACATGTCATGTGAGAACACCATATATTATTTATGTCTTAGTACTTGTCTTAGGGTTACTATTACTGTGAATAAACACCATGACAAAAGCAACTTGGAAGGGAATCGTTAATTTCACTCACAATTCCAAATAATAGTTCATCATCAGATGTAATGAGGGGAGGAACTTACACAGGGTAGGAACCTGGAGACAGGCTTTGGAGGAGTGCTGCTTACTGGTTTTCTATCCTTGACTTGTTCAGTTTGCTTTTTTAAAGAACCCAGGACACCTGCCCAGGGATGGTATACCTACATGGACTAAGCCCTCCCACACTAACACTAATTAAGAAAATGCTGAGGACACCTGGAGAGAAAGGCTTGCAGAATCAACTAAGCAGGGTTCATGGGGGCTCACAGAGGCTAGAGCAGCAGTCACAGAGCCTGCCTAGGTCTGTCCTCTGTTTTTGTTAGTTTGTTGGCTTGGGGTTATTGTGGGACTCATGACAGCGAGATTGGGGATGTCTCTGACTCTTTTGCCTGTTCATGGGCCTTATTTTCTCCTACTGGGTTGCCTCCCCAAGGCTTGATGACAGGTATTATTGTATCTTGCTGCTGTGTTTGCATGATGTCTCTAGGAGGCCTGCTCTTTTGGGGAGGAGACAGGTGGGGAGTGGATGTGGGGGAGAGAATAGGTAGAAGGGAACTGGGGGGAATGGGGAGGCTTCAGTGTGATCAGGATGTATTGTAGAAGAGAAGAATAAAAAGAAAGAAGGAAATAAAGAAAATGCCTTATAGCTGTATCTTAGGGAGGCATTTGATCAGCTGAAGTTCCCTCCTTTCTGATGACTCTTGTTTTTGTCAAGCTGTCATAAAACTAGCCAGCACAATAGTAGTACGTACAAAGTTTCAGATTTTAGAGTATTTCAGATCCTTAAGTTAAGATCATCCAGCCTAAGTTGTCATTAGTGTTTCTTACTTTAGCCAATCTGACAGGAGTAAGATGGTATCTCAGAGTTGTTTTGATTTGCTAAGGATGTTGAGGACTTTCTTAAGTGTCTTTCAGCCTTTTTGATTTCCTCTATTGAGAGTTTTCGCTTCAGTTCTATACCCCATTTTTAATAGGGTTATTTGGTGTTTTGTTGACTACTTTCTTGAGTTCTTTGTATATTTTGGAGATCAGCCCTCTGTCAGATGTAGAATTGGTGAAGATCTTTTCCCAGTCTGTGGGCTGCCATTTTGTCTTGTCAACTGTGTCCTTTGCCTTACAGAATTTCTAAATTTGAGGAGGTCCCATTTATTAATTGTTGACCTCAGTGTCTGTGCTACTGGAGTTGTGTTCAGGAAGTGGTCTCCTGTACCAATTTGTTCAAAGGTACCTCCTACTTTTTCTTCTGAGAGGTTCAGTGTGGTGGATTTGACATATTTAGATGACCCCTCCTGGAAGGCATCACCCTACATGAGGAGTCCAGGGGGGTTTAGGGAGAGGAAGGTGGTTGGGGGACATGAGAGGACGGGAGAGAGGGGAAGAGGGAAGGAGGGAAGAAGGGAGGGAGGGAGAGAGAGGAAACTGGGATAGATATGTAAAATAAAAATAAAAAATAAATTAATATAAAAAAGATTATTCAGCCTATTTCATGAGATGACCGTATTTCTCTGATTTATGTGAATAAGGGCTTCTGTCATGGATAATATTCAAACATTCAAATTTATCTTTAGGCAGATGAGTTGAAATCTGGTTATTCATCTTTCAATTACTTTTACAAATGGATTATTTCATTGTCTTTCTCTAATACAGATATGCATATATAAATACATATCAAAATTTGTCATTCATTTTCTGAAAATTAATTTTCAAAAGGGAAAGTTAGTGAACTCAAAGAATCCCCCAATGCTTATCTTCATTTAATTATATTTTCAGTTTGGTTAATATTTCAAAATAACTACTATTCTGGACAATAAGTTCCGTGTGTGTGTGTGTGTGTGTGTGTGTGTGTGTGTGTGAGTGTGTGTGTGTATGTGTATCAAAACGATGCTGAAAATACTGTCTCACATTTTGTAGATGAATAAAGAGAGAATTAAAAAAGTTTTATAAGTTAGTAAGAATGACCACCATAGGTTCATATATTAGAATTCTTAATCACGGGAAATGGCACTATTTAAAAAGGAGTAGGAGATGTGTCCTATTAGAGGAAGTGATCACTGAACGTAGACTTTCATGTCAAGCCGGGACTGTCTGTCTCTGCCTGTCTATCTCTCTCTCTGCCTATGGAACAGAATTATTTTATGCATCTTTTATTTATTTTTTTTTGGTATTTTTGTCTGTTTGATTTTTCATTTTTTGAAAACTATTGTTTTGCTAGTTGGGTTTTTTTTTTTTTTTTTTGAGAGAGAGAAAAGAATAATGTATTTGGGTGGGTAAGGGGATAGGAGTCATTCAGGGGGAGCTGGGGATAGTAAGATATGATTAAAAATATATTGTATGAAAAAACTTGGAATAAAAATCAAGCACTATCTCAAAATAAATAAATAAATAAAATGTTTTTTAAAAAAGCTGAAAAGCCAAAACCCCCAATTTTTTTGACATAGTATTTAATTACAGTATGTATAACCACAATTTTATTTCAGTGATCTAAGAACAAACAACTCTATACAAAAGGGCACAACAACAGCAAAAAATGTTCACCTAAAGGCACACAAATGGCCTATGAGCGCATCACTAAAGTGTTCAACATCGTTGGCTCCCAGGAAAAGGCAACTGCACCAAGATGACTTGTGCAAATCCTACTTTCACTGTCATCCAGGAGGCCAAGAGTATGATGTTCACCGATTTTAGGGAGCAAAGCCCCTTGGAGAAATCAGAGTTGAATTGAGCCTTACAGATAGGATTGTGACAGTTGACAAAGTTGGTTATTTCTTCAGAGGCTGAAACACTAAGGTGAAGCAGAGAGGCATGTACCCAAGGTTAACACTTTTGAATCTGGCATTGCTACTCATTAGCTTTGTGGTCCCAATTATGTTTCACTACTTTTCTTATTCTTTCTCTATATGTCTACAAAATGTGAAACAATACCTATTTTCAGCATTGTTTTGATACATATAAAACATTATGTATGTATATATATATATATATAATTTATATGGCTGATAGTTTTCAGAATAGTAATTATTTTATAAAGTGTTAAACAAACTTTAAACATAAATAAATGATAAGTGAAGAATGGGGGATTTTTTTTGATTACATTTCAGGAAACAAATAAAATATAAAGAGAGAAAGACAATGAAATGATTTATTTGTAAATGTAATTGAAAGGTAAAATGAGTAATTCGAATAAGACTCATAAATGCCTAAAGATAAATTTGAATGTTTGAATATTAGCCGTGGCAGAAGGCATTATTCATGTAAGTCAGAGAAATACATGCTTTCTCACAGAATAGGCTGAACACTCCTCATCCAGAAATCTGAAATACTCTAAGATCTGAAACATTGTCTGGCTAGTTTTATATCAGCTGGACACAAATAAACAAGAGTCATCAGAGAGGAGAGAGCCTCAAATGAGAAAAATGCCTCCCTAAGATCCAGCTGTAAGGCATTTTCTTAATTAGTGATTAACTGGGGTGGGCTCAGTCCATTATGGGTGGTGGCACCCCTGGGCTGGTGGTCCTGTTTTTTTTTTTTTTTCCTTGAAAATCAGTTAATGGTGTCTTTTGATGAGCAAACATTTTACATTTTGATGAGTCGAATTTATCATTTCCTTTCTTTTATAATTCATATATTTATTTTTTGTGTGGAAGGGTTTGACTTCTCTAAAAAGGCCCCTTTTAAAACTGTGTTGAAGTGCTTAATTTCTTTGAGTTTTTTCCATTTTATTCCAGAGAACTTTGAAATATCTTGACCAATATACAAAATATTAAACTCCTCCAGTAAGATTTTCTCATTTTAGACATTGGACTTTTGTTCTCAAATTTTGATACGATTATTCATCAATTGAATTTTTGTTGATTTACATACTTCTTCATTCTGTATGAGTCTAGCTTTCTCAAATATTTTAAAATTTTTCTCACCTGTTTTTCTTTCAATTGTTAGTCAAATTATTCTGTTTGCATACATGTATGGTAAATTTTTATTGTATTGACAGGTGTTTTAAATAGTATAGTGCAGAGACTGCATCTGTTAGCATGTTGTGAGGAATATGAATTTTGTTTTCATTAGACTCTTTCCTTGATTAAACTCAAATTGTATACTTGGCACCTTTCATGGTAAGAATCTGAAGCCTCTGCTCTGAATCTCCTCCGTGGCAATGTTCAGCAGTAAGCCTGGTGATGCCATGGTAGAGATGGTGTGTGCATGAATAATTTACTTATATGGCTTTCTCTGTCATGGTCTACATATTGATGCTGGCTGTGGTAGAGATAGTGTGTGAGCATGAATGAATTACCAACTTCTCTATTTTTTTTTTTTGCCTAATTTTTATGACTATCATATGTCTTCAAATAATTTGGTTTTATTTTAATATTTTGTTTCAATCTGTAATTTAAACCCATGTTAAACTTATTATAATATAAGCAACTTCAACTTTGCTAAAAATGAAGACATTTGTTCTTATATTAAAATTCTATAAAATTTTGAGCATAATATTGAGGCATCTTTTCAAACTACCTCAATGAATCTACTAATTAACTATATATATACAATATAATCTATAATAAATATCTGCTCAAGTCAATGGGCCTGACTATACTGAATTGATCTTACTTGGAATGTCCACACAATAATTTTATTGTTATTATTACAGTAACCCAAAATATCAATAATGACACGTGTAGAGAAGTATATTTTCAGCCACCACAATTATTTACTATTATAAATTAGTTTTGTCACTATTTGTAGACCTTGATCTGCCGACTCAGCCTTAAAATGAGATACTCTTTCTCTTGGGAGATAGTCTTGAAATTTAAATGCTTCTATTATCTGAAAGTAGATTTCTGGTTGATGGCGTGCAATTCAACCAACTTAAGTCAAAAGGTACATGTGTTAATCACAGTTTTATTGCTATGAAGAGACACCATGACCAAAGCAACTCTTATGAAAGAGAGCATTTATTTGGCAGGGTGCTTACTGTTTTCAGAAGTTTAGTCCATTATCATCAGGATGGGGAGCATTATGGCATACCGCTAGGTGCTGGAGCAGGACGTTGTAATCCATATGCAGAGGGAAGGAGGAAGGAAGGGAGATAGACAGAGACAATGACAGGGAGATAGAGACAGAGAGACAGACACATTGGGCTTGTCCTGGGTTTTTGAAACCTCAAAGCCTATCCCCAGTGACACACTTCCTCCAACAAGGCCACACCTCCCAACCCTTTCAAATAGTGCCACTCCATGTTGACCAAGCATTCAATTCTATGAGCCTGTGGGGGCTATTCTCATTCAAATTACCACAGGTCTAAGCTCAACACCACAGAAATACCAAAATAAGTAACAATTCAAAATAATATTGGAATTCAGCAAAAAGGATGATTCCATGTTTGGATATAGATCAATCCACGAGGATGCCAGGAATAAATATCTCTATTTTTCATAGTTAATGAAATGAAGAATGTTATCATGTAAATAAGTTGTTCTCTCTTTGGATTAGGCTTTCTATTTTATTAATTGTGGGGAAACACAACCTATAGTGCACAGACCAGCTGTTTTATTCCCTGTTGGCTGCAGCAAACAACCTGTCCACATTGCACTTAACAGTATATAACTGTTACTTGTTTAAGTGGTTCAGTAGCTGCAGTTTAAAACAAAAATTGTATTACATACCAAAGCCTATTTTTAATCTTTTTGCTTCCCCAGTAGGGTTTCTAAGGAGCACATGATGGTGAAAAACGAGGCCTGGCCATACATATGACTACTGGCCATACACAGAGACTACTTTTCTGCTGAGGCCTTAATTTTACACAGGAAGGAAATTATTGACAATGCTATAGCACAGGCAGAACAAACTCTCAGATATATCTGATAGAACACACAGTCAACCCTGGGGCAGTGCCAGCATTTTTGTAGCATAACGTTGCTTTTAAATACGCTTTTTAATTTTCCAATTATGCGTACCCACTGGGAACACACATAGCAAATACTGCTTCTATAGGAATGGTGATACAACTCCCCTATTCCAAAGTAAACTGGGAAGTTTTCAGCAGTCTTGAAATCAGTTGATTTATGAGTTTGAATATGTATATTCCCTTTCCAAAATCTGTGAGCCCATGGTACCCAACATGGCAGTCACTATGATACATTTGTAAACATGTATACATGATTTCCTTACAAATATTCAAGATCAAATAAGAATAGAAAATAGGGACATACTTGCTTAAATTTATATAGAATAAATAACAGATTTGGAAATGATGTTTCAGTCTGATGCAGTTCTGCAAATAATACCTTGAGGGCTTGCCTGTTGGGAGCATACATATAAACATGTGTCTTCAGTGTAACATGTGAAGAAGATCAGGGAGTTCTTTTGAGAGATAACACACATGTCAGAATGTTTAAAATTGGATGTGGGGGAAGATTCTAACTTCAGGGAATCTTTCTCTGAAGTATATAAAATCACAATTGTTTTCTTTGACTTGACCTTGCTTTCTGTTTAGTGGTTTGATTCCATAGCAATCTTTAAAGACAGCTGTTTGGACTACACACTTGTCATTTACAACCAAATAGAAGAAATATTTTTCTTCTTTCCAGTAGCAGAAAAAATAAATACTGACTCTGCAGATCCTTCTTGATCTGGCTTGAATTACATGTCCACTTCTGTGTTAGTCACTGTGGATAGGGGAAACTTTCTGGAAATGATTTTGTAAAGTGAGTGTTATAGTAAATAAAATCAGATATAAAAATTGTTATAAAACTAATGTGGTTAACTAAAATTCATGCTACCTAATTACTTGGTTTTTTTTGTTGTTGTTGTTGTTGTTTATTTCAATTTTTTGACATTATTGTTTTCTAAAGCTTAGATTTACCTGGAGAACTTTGTTTCATCCTGACAACTGAAATCCATTACAAATGCTCAATTAATGCATTTGAAGGATTCGAATAAAAATAACTTGAATTTCAGTCCTTTGAATCATACATGTTGAGAATTTCTGAAGTCCATTAAATTCCCACAGTTATGCTTAGCAGGCAGGTCTCCTTTCTACTAATAACGGTTCAGTAAATGTATGAAAGGTTAAGTGGCTGGTGAGGGGGAGTCTAGGATAATGAAGGTGGGGACTGTTGCTGTTTTTATTGAAAGTTAGCATTTGCTTTAAGTCTATATTTCTTTGCATAACAAATAACACATTGCAGGCTTTATTAAAAGATTTCAGTGGTTCATTCAGCCAGAATTCTTTGCTTCCCATAATTAGCGTAACAGAATCTGGTCCCCTGTTACTTAATTACTCTTGAAATCATGTAACAGTATTTCATTTTTAAAAATCTTATATGTATCCCTAATGCTACTTTATATTATCAGAGAAATCCCACTTAAAGCCATAGCCTTTTTAAAAGAAATATGGCTTCACCTATATGGAATGTTCTTTATTTTCTTTGGTGCTATAATCCATCTGGTTATCAAAGTAGAATTTATGTGTATAAAAATTTATCAGTATTTTTTTCCCTTTGAGACAGGAGAGAAGTCACCAGGAGATGGGAGATCCTATCATGCATTCTACTGTGACAAGAAAAACTACATTGATGATTCAATGTTGTAAGAAACCATATTCTTGGGCTTCTTTGTCCATTCATAGAAACACTGCCAGCAGAGGAGGAGTGTTCCCCTCTCTCCACATCCTCTCCAGCATAAACCGTCCTTGGTGTTTCTGATTTTAGCCATTCTGACAGGAGTAAGATGGTCTCTCAGATTTGTTTTGTTTTGCATTTCCCTGATGGCTAAGGATGTTGAACAATTTCTTAAGTGTCTTTCAGCCATTTTAGATTCCTCTGTTGAGAATTCTCTATTTAGTTCTGTACCACACTTTTTAATTGGATTATTCAGTGTTTTGGTGACTAGCTTCTTCAGTTCTTTGTATATTTTGGAGATCAGCCCTCTGTTAGATGTGGAGTTGGTGAACATCTTTTCCCATTCTGTGGGCTGCTGTTTTGTCTTGTTCATTGTGTTCCTTTGCTTTACAGAAGCTTCCCAGTTTCCAGAAGTCCCATTTATTAATTGTCGATCTCAGTGTCTATGCTACTGGTGTTATGTTCATACTCCTCCACTGTTGGTGGGAATGCAAACTCATACAACCACTTTGGAAATCAGTATGGTGGTTCCTCAGGAAAATGGAAATTAGTCTACCTCAAGATCCAGTAATTCCACTCTTAGGCATATACCCAGAAGATATACATTCACACAACAAGGACATCTGTTCAACTATATTCATAGCAGAATTATTTGTAATATCCAGAACTTGGAAGCAACCTAGATGCCCCTCAAATGAAGAATGGATGGAGAAAATGTAGTACATTTACACAATGGAGTACTACTCAGCAGAAAAACACAATGGAATCCTGAAATTCACAGAGAAATTGATGGAAGTAGAATAAACAATCCTGAGTGAGGTAACCCAGTCACAAAAAGACAAACATGGTGTATACTCACTCATATATGGAAATTAGACATAGGGCAAAGGATTACTAGCTTACAATTCACTGCCAAAAAAAACTGGGAAACAAGCTAAGAGATGCTAAGAGAGACATTCATGGTCCCCTGCAGGAGGGGAAAGTGACAAGATCTCCTGAGAAAATTGGGAGCATGGAGGGAGAGAACAGGGAGTTAGGAGAATAAGAAGGGGGGGGGGTAGAGGAAGGGAGTGGTGGGCATGAGGGAACAGGAAGATTGAGACAGGGAAAGAAGAGAGGAGAACAAGAAAAGAGATGCCATAATAGAGGAAGCCATTATAGATTTAAGGAGAAATCTGACACTAGGGAAATGCCCAGAGATCTACAAGGATGAACACAACTAACCATCTAAACAATAGTGGAAAGGCTAACTTTAATGCCCTTCCTAGATAATGAGATTGATGGTTACTATATATGCCTTCCTAGAGCCTTCATCCAGAGTAGCTGATTGAAGTAGAAGCAGACATCCACAGCTAAACACTGGCTGAACTCCTGGAATCCAGTTACAGAGAGGAAGGAGTGATGAGCAAAGGGGTCAAGACCAGGCTGGAGAAACCCACAAGATCTGCTTACCTGAACAAGTGGGAGCTCATGCATCCCAATTTGATAGCTGAATGTGGGTGTTAGGTAGGAGGACTGGGCAGTCCTAGTATAAGAATGGACTTTGGGAGCTCATCCCACATAGAGGGGAATGGCCTAAGCCCTGCCCCAAATGATATGACAGACTTTGAAGACTCCCCATGGAAGGCCTCACCCTCCCTAGGGAGCAGAAAAGGGAATGGGCTGGGGTTTGGTGGGGGTGATAGGGGAGGATGAGAAGGTGAGGGAACTGGCATTGACATGTAAAACAACCTTGTTTCAAATTTAAACTAAAAAAGGAGGGAAAAAAAAAGAAGTACTGCCCATATCACATCCTTCTGAGGAGTCCAGCTCTTGACACCCCGAGATAGTGTTAATGAAGAATGACCCTTATAGCCTTGCGTGCTTTTGAATATGAGCTCACCAGTTTATGGTACTGTAGAAGATGGAGGTTTGCTTGTGTACTTATATCACTGAGGGAAGATCTTGAGTGTTTATATCCTCACTTTATTTTCTGTTTGCTCTTTTAGCTCCTGTGTGACAGGAAGTGACCACCTGGCTTTCTGCTCTGGCTGTGTGCTACCAAGCTTTCCTTGGATTTACAGATAACCCCTCTTGAACAATAAGCCAAAATAATCGCTTCCTTCCACAAATTATATTTGGTAAGGATATTTTATTATTAAAATATAAAAATAACCAGTACAGCACCTATGTGTACCCACAGTGAGCACGAGAATTACCTGACTGACTTTACAATGTGTCTTCCTTATTTCAGATTTAGTGCTTGGCTAGTCTCTAGAAGAATTGTACTCAAGGATCTAAGTCTTCTACACCCATTTTCATGAACAAACTTGTTCTTATCCAGGTGCTTTCATCTAGAAGTTTCTTTATCTGGAGTCTTCCTGCTGCGGCTTTCCCTGAGGTGGAATGGAGTGGCAGCCAAAAAGGATGTCTCCTGCTCACATTCTGATTTTCTATTCCCTTTCCCACTCTATGATCCTTACAACTGCTGGAATCTTTGTTTGAGGTATCTGCAACAGTGAGACAATTCTCACATCCATACTGATCCACTGTCCACCAAACAAGTTAGTGCTTTTTCCCATACTATTTGAAGACTTGGTCATGTTGCACAAACTTTTTCAGAGCTTCCTCCCCCCTCAAAAAAAGTAAGCATTTGCCTACTTAAACCAGATAGAACACCAATGATGGACCAAAGAAACAATTCTTCTCAGATCAATATTAAAGAAGTCAATGGGGTTTTGGGCTTACAATAGTGTCAGTAAGGGGTTATTTATAGGAGCACAGTTATAGGACTGTGGATGACCCTAAAGCAGTTTCACCATTGAATCATTGATAAGTCTCAGCCTTGAATGGATGTTGACATCTTCATAGATGTATAGATGGAGTTACTCTTTCAGTTAATCTTCCAGACTCTGAATGCTTTAGCATCCTATGACACTATATGCAACTGAGGCAAAATTGCATACTATTTAAGGGAGGTACAGGTGGAAGTAGCTGAGATATAATGTGAGGATCTGACTGTCCTCCCCACCCCCTATTATGAGACACTCAAGAGGTATCTTGAAGTTATCTTGCAAGTAACCACAGCTGCGTTGACAAGGATCCTGATGGCTATAATGCTCAGAGGGCAGCATACCTTAACTCATAGGAACTCCTGTCTTGCATTTTTCTCTATTCTATTCTCTATCTATAGTCAAGCTGAATTCCCAACACTGCTGCTACATGTCACCCAATGGCTTTGTTGAGACATCCTGCAAGAATTCTCTCTGGCTTAAAGTACTTAGAGTATTATTTTCCTACCTGAACTTAACTTGAGCATGAAGATTTGTCATTTAATGTTTTATTAATTAAGCTTGTTTTGAGACAGTTTCATATGTATATGATGCCTACTGACCCTTCTGACCATCCCTCTCCTCTTTCACTCTGTCAACACCCTTCCTCCCTACAAATCTCTCTCTTTTTTCTTATGTTTATGACTATTCATCTTGCTTTGTGCACATGATGCATTGGGATTGATCAAGGCTTCCTGTATGACCATGAAGTTGTAGGTTCAACAGTTGGTACATAGCTAAAAATGTCGGCTGTTTAAAATGAAGTTGTTTGTGCTTACTGGCCAAACAGCCTGGAAAGTGCATGACAAATATTTGATAAAACTAATGCTTGCAGTACCTCGAAATCAGATATGGTGGCTATGGTGTCAGGAGCACTTCAGAATGACTTAGATAAATAATGTTTACTGCTTTTCAGCAAGGATCAGAGAGGGGTGAGGGGGAAAAAAAAAAGGATGACCTGTTTTGGAAGCAGAAGCAGACATGAGAAGAATATGAATAAGTCTGTGAAGTGGGGGAATGGGATGAGAGGGGTGTCCAGGGCATGGGAGCTGGGGGAGAGGGAACTGGGATCTGATATGTAAAATAAGAAAAAAGTAAGTCTGTGATTCCCCCATCCACCCACCCCCCGCCCATGGTGGGCAATGAGTATTTACTGACCATTGTCAGCCAAGTGAAAGTGCCCATTGTTTCTGTGTCTCAGACTACAGTAAATAAAACTGTGACCTCAGCCCCCTTAAAACCATTCTGAAAACAGATTTACTGACTCCAGACTGACAGCTGGGGAACCTGCACAGGACTGAACTAGGTCCTCTGAACATGGATGACAGTTGTGTGACTTGGGTAGTTTATGGGGCCAAGATTTATCCCTAGTGCATGAGATGGCTTTTTGGAGCCTGTTCCCTATGGAGGAATACCTAGACACAGTAGGGAGGGCTTTGGTCCAGCCTCAAGTGATTGTGACAGACTTTGTTGACTTCCCTTGGGAGGCCTCACCCTCTCAGAGGAGTGAAGGGGCTGGAGTGGGGGAAAGGTGAGGGGTGTGGGAGAAGGAAAATAGATTGTTTTACAAAATGAAAAAAAAGAAAAAAAAAGAAAAAGAAAACAGGCAATAAAAGAAAGAGTAAAGACATTTCTTAGGGCTTGGGGTACTTAAGACATTGTCTCATTCAGAAACCAGTGAATGACATATTGAAAAGCTGAACACTAGTTACTGCACTTTTGATTTTGAAGTAGACAACAGAGCAATGATGTTTGACCTGAGAAACAGTTTCAACTAACAATCATTTCTAATTTAATTGCATTATGTTCAGAGTTAGAGATGACAGAGAAGATCCATTAGTTATACTATTTTCTAGTTCATAATTCATAGAGAGAAATATCTAGAGAATGTATCTCCTTTGTATTTGGAACTTTAGAAGGCTACCTAGTACTTTAAAATAAAAAGAAACTTCAGGAAGATTGAGTCAGGGAATGAATAGACAAGAGTGGGAAGAGAGAGAGGAGAGAGAGAGAGAGAGAGAGAGAGAGAGAGAGAGAGAGGGAGAGACCATAGTAGAGGGAAGAGAAAACTGCTCTATAGAAATGTCCAGAGACCTACAAGGATGACACCAACTAACAATCTGAGCAACAGTAGAAAGGCTACTTTATATACCCTTTCCTGGTAATGCCATCATAGAGCCCTCATCTAGTAGCTGATGGAAATAGAAGCAGACACCCACAGCTAAACACTGGGCTGGACTCCTGGAATCCAGTTGCAGAGAGGAAGGATTGATAAGAAAAGGGGTCAAGACCAGGCTACAGAAACACAGAGACAGCTGACCTGAAAAGGGGGGAGCTCATAGACCACCCAGACTGATAGCTGGAAAAACAGCATTAGACCCATTCAGACCCCCTGAATGTAGGTCTCAGTTAGAAGGCCTGGACAGTCTAAGGGACCTCTGACAGGGGAACCAGGATGTATCCCTGGGGCATGAAAGGACTTTGGGAGCACATTCCCTGTGGAGGGATACTCCCTTAGCCTAGAGACAGAAGGGAGGGCCTATTCCCTACTCCAAATGACTTGACAGATTTTGATGATTCCTCCTAGAAGGCATCACCTTCCCTGTGGAGTGGGGGATATGGGATGGGAGGGGGTAGGTGGGAGGGCAGATGGGATGGAGGAGGGTTGGGATGGGAGGGGGTTCAGGGGGCATGGGAGGGATGGAGAGGAACTGGGATTGATATGTAAAATAAGAAAAAATTATATATATATATATATATATATATATATATATATATATGAAAACACAAAAATATCTTGGCAGATTTTAGTAACATTTTTAATGCCTAAGTTCTCATTTAAAAAAAAAATGTAAAACAAAACAAAATACTTCAACGTTTCATCTCTTCTTGACATAACAACAAACTAAATTTTGGGAAATGGTAGGCTCAATGTCTTCAGAGTGGCTATCATTGCAATACTAATGTAAAATGTTAATAAAAGGAGAAAAGAGACATGGTGTATATGAGAATTCTCTATCTTGATTCATCATAGTAAAGAGTGTGTGCCCACAGCCCCATACACACATGTATGTGTAAATATTTTAGCAACCATGACAGCTTCTTGGTAAGGCTATTTACCTATTTGATTTTAGGACAAGAAAACTCTTGTCCTTGATAAATGTCAAATTAATATTAGTTGAATTGGGCAAATTTAGTTTCCTAGTGATCCATTTTTGTTATACAATTTAAAAAATAAAGCAGATAAGAGACTTTTTTTTCTTCACTTTACCATAGAGGCTTCATTTTTCAGAGCAATGTGGCCTTCTCTTGCATAGGAAGTGCCCTGTGATCAAGAGCAGTATTAATTTCAAGATTACTGCTCAGGAAATGTCCCAAACATCTCACTAAATGCACACAGTTTTTGTGCCCTTGTAAACAGCACAAGCAGCTCAGAGCAAAGGTCTAATCATTGAGCAGAATAAAAAGCATTGATGCCACATACCTTATGCTTCTATTAGACCTTATTGGCTTGTAGTTTACATAACCATAACAAAGGCAACCTTGCATATAAATACCCGGAGATGTGCAAATCTGTGCTTTATCCTCTATAATATTCACATTCCCTTAGGAAGGAAGCATCCTCACTTCTAAATGAGAAAACTAAATCTCTGGAGAGAATAAAAATGTTGATTAAGGTCTCCTTTCTAATAAGTGGATACCTGGATATAATTCCCATCTGCATGGGCTGCTGACTCAGGGCTTCCCCACTAGGCTAAGTACTTGTTATTTACATACCAGTGTCCCTCAATTGCATTTGAATTCCTTGTTAGTAGGAAGTGTGCTTTAATCATTTTTATTTCTCAAATGTAGCTTAAACCTGAAAGAGGGATATAGTGCATCCAGTCTTATTTTTCCCTCAACATGTAAACATGGTTGGGACTACTAATTAAGAACATTACTCCAAAATATTTTCTGTTTTCAAATTATGTTATGATGTCTATTTGTGTGTATCTGTGTGTGGAGTATATGCACATGAGTGTAAGTGCCTGTGAAGACCAGAAAAGGTTGTGGAAATTCTGAAGATACTGGTTGTGAGCTGTCCAAGGTGGGTGCTGAGAACTTGGGTCCTCTGTAACATCAGTATGCTCCACTAACCACTGAGCTATCTGGCTAACCCATTTTACTACTACTACTACTACTACTACTACTACTACTACTACTACTATTGTTGTTGTTCTTGTTGGTAGTGGTGGTGGTGGGGTATGTGTGTGGGGTGTGTGTGTGTGTGTGTGTGTGTGTGTGTGTGTGTGTATGCCTGCATACCATTTGGACTTGGGGCATGAGTACCACAGTGGATATACTTTGTATCCACAGAAGATAGCCTTGCAGAGCTGTTTCTTTCCTTTTACTTTTATGTGGGTTCAGGGATGAAATCTCAGTAGTCAGACTTGTGCAGGAAGTGCTTTTACCTACTGAACCATGTCATAGCCCAAACATTTTTAACCGTTTGCCATCGTAACTATTGCAGGACATTAATACTGCTGGAAGTCTGCACTATAATGTGCTCACAGAATTATATAGAAGAAAAAAATAATTCCCATTTGAAGCCAGATAGTATCGTATATAGTACTGAAACTCACTTGTGTTGTGGTCCTTTATAACTGTGTGACATTCTCTAGGTGATGAAAGGCATTCTTGACCTCTTTCTTAAAGCCCAAGTAGAGGAGAGGATGCTTCTAAGAGCTCTTCTGGGAAAGCATATGAAATTATTTTTGTCTATGGAGCTTACATGATGATCTTGCTGCCTAAAATCCCAAGGCCATTTAAATTGTTATGAGCTATTAGATAGTTCCCTCTTATGAGGAAGCAATGTGGTACATAATAACAATTTTATAAGTGAGTATTTATTTATCAAGATCCATCGGGTTTGTTTAATGAAAATTATTTGTCAGGAGCCCGTAAATTTATCTGCACTCTACCATCATAAAATGAATCTTGCCTGAAGTTCCATTCTCCCCTCATCTGAATAGATGTTTTATGATCACAGCTGTAATATGCATTACATCCTGTTTTCCTGACTATCAAAAGAAGACATTGCCTTTGATACAGTGAATAATGTTCTAAGTGATGTACAGCTACAAATTTGGAAGAACTCCCAGTCAAATCCAAAGCCTGATCTATTGTCCATGGTTTCCTGTTCTCTGTTCTGGAATAGAATAGCAATTCAGTGCAGTTCTTTGAACAAATTGAGTGGACCTGCTTAGGTCTGTGTGACTTATATGAACTCTAGCACCCTTCTGCGATTACCTGCAATTATACTGCTCTCTGCATTTAGCACTCATAAGGAAGCTGGAACCTAAGTTTTCAGGGGGTTCTAGGTAATAAATGAGCAATGTGAACATGAAGCCAGCTACCCAATTCCTAATTTTTTTGGTCCTAACCTGTTCTGTGTCACTTGGAAATGCCCTTTATTTCCTGGTATCTTGGATTAAGCCATGTACAGTGAAGGAACCAGGATGTGTGAGCTCCATAGCTAATGTTTTATAGTTATAGAATTGCATTGTAGAAACACAGAGCTATAGGGTACACCATCCTTTGTGTAGACTTTATGTTCTGATTTCATTAGTAATAAATTTGAATTACTGCAACTATTTGAGTTCTGGAGGGGAAATGACTGTCTGAAAATAATATATGTGCTTAGATTTAGATTTGGGAAGATTTATATTAAGGGACATATATAAGTTTGATTTTCTGTGGAATTTTCACAAAAGTAAGTTATAATGAAAAACCAACAATAGAAAGCTGAAAGAATTTATTTGACACTCCCATACTTAAGGCTCAAGGAACACTGTGTAAGAGGGGCAGAATGACTTTAAGAGTCAGAGATCAGGACGATTGATGTGAGAATGTGTCTCCTAGTAATATCAGAAGCTACACTCATAACATATCACTGCCCAAATGTGAATTGAACAAGGACAACACCGAACAACTTGCTAATATGTATGAAGAAAAGCCCACAAGATTTCAACCTACACAAGGAACTATAGGCAACCGAAGGAAGGCTCACAGGTAGAGTAGTGGTCTTCTCCAGGGAAAAGCACACCAATTGGTGCTATAGTCAGCCCTGAAAACACACATACAAGTTACATAAAATGGGTCAACTAGGTTATATTTATGAGCATATATGTGCAAATACACAGGCAATAACAGTTAGTAAAATAAGAGGCTATGAATTTGGAAGAGAAAAGGCGATTTATGGAAGGGTTTGGGGGAAGGAAAAGAAGGGGATATATTGTAACTAAATTGTGATGTAAAAAAATGAAAAAGAATTTATTTGGTACACAAACTATGAATTTATTTGGTACACAAACTATTCTTTTTTTTTTTTTTTTTTTTTTTTTTTAAGAGCCTACCTGTTTGTTTATCCAGCTGACTTTTTATCGCTGAAGACCTGCTTACTGCTGTAACTCAATAGCTGCTTCTGAGGCTGTTTAGAGACATATAAGGAGTAAGGTTTTTCATTCTGCTGCTGGTCTTGTCCCGCCGCCGCGCTAGCACCAATTAACACACAGAGACTCTGTATTAGATATAATGCTGTTGGCCAGGTACTAGCTTCTTATCGCTAGCTCTGTCTTAATTATTAATCCATTTCTGTTAATCTATGTATTTCCACGTTGTCTCATCTTACCAGAGAGCCAGCTGGCGTCCTGCTCTCTCCAGACTCTTCATCTTGACTCCTCCTTACTACTTCCTCTTTACTCCTTGTCTCCTAGTCCCTCCTCTCTTGCTTTTCTATTGGCCAACAGTGCTTTATTCATTAACCAGTATGAGAAACATATTTACAGAATGACATCTCCCATCAGAGACATGTCCTGAATTTTCTATAGCCTGGCTTGAGGAAACCTGACGGTAGTAAACCTCAAAACTCATTTAACATATTGCTCCAGATTCTGTTCCAAATGCCTATTCTAACTCTACAAAAGTTTGTTGAGGTGTAGCGACTTTGAGTCTAGTTTATTTTGGTGTGTGATGCTTTTATTTTTCTACAAGCTTTCAATAGTAAAATTTTTAGACATTAAAAATAAGAAAGAAATAAGTTTAAACAATAAAAGTAATCACTTGAAAGGTCCAAAGTGAAACATATCTGACAATCCATAGACTGCAACATGTGGGGCTAAGAAGTATTGGGTAAACGAGGTTTGGGAAGGGTTTTGGAGTTGTTGATAGAACTTAAAAGTAGTTTTTTAACCAAGGCAGGAGGATTAATAGATACTGGATGTAAAAAAGCAGAAGGAGGTGAGTGGAGAAAGCATGTAAATATCTTGGGATGACTGCCATATAAATATATTGAATGTTAAGAAATATTCATGAGACTAGTATGGCTAGTATCAGCAAGGATAGTAAGAGAGAATAGTAAGATAAGGTTCTAAAGAATGAAGGTTACTTAGAAGGTCATGAGTTGGTTTCTAAAGAAATGAGTGTTCTGAACAGAGACATATCACAGGAAACAATGGAGGTTGGGCTGAGAACTGCATCTGGGATACAAGAGAGAATACTCTAACAGTGAGTGACATAGCTTAGAGGGTCAGGGTAGTGACAGTGCACCAGTGATAAGTGATTAAATTCCCACTGTCTTTGGGGTAAAATCTACAGGTTAATATTTTGTATATTCAATATGAGTGAGATTGGAGTTAATGATTTACCCTGGAAAAGCCTAGGGCTTTGCTTTGAGGACATATGAAACAGAATTGTCATTTAATGAGAGGAGGCAGTCTGTGAATAGAGAAGGCTTAGGTAGAGGAAGATTGAAAATGAGATGTTTGTTTTAGGGTACGGTACCTCTGTCCCCACAAGCACAGTTCAGTTTTGCATGGTTTCACCTAAGCATAGCTAGTCATAGTCGAAGCATTAGTGGCTGTCTCTACAATTAGATTGATTGTCATGCATTATGGTACTGTATTCAAATATTCCTTGTCTCATTCAATACCACAAAGTTCAAGAGTAGTAAGGCTACAATTTGAAAGATGCTAATAGAATGCAACCTTCCATTTAAGTAAAAATATGAAAATTAATGATGAGAGAAAACAATTTTATGTTGAGTTGTAAAGACTGAAGATGAGGATGAATTTCTACATATGAAATTGTAGAGGAGAAAGAAAATTGCTTTTATTTTCATTGTTTGTAGCTTCTGGTGCAGGAGCTACAACCACAGTATGGTAAGTACTTAGTTAAGTTTGAAAAGGCAATAAAATTGTGGGTACAAGACATGAGTAGACAATGTGTTCTGATTGACATCAGCATGTCGCATCAGAAAGCAGTTTGCCTCTACAAAGTTTTCATTCAATGAGAGTTCCCCCCAAAAGTGAGTGACAAGCCATTCACAGAAAGTAAGGGATGACTGCACAGATTCAGGAATATGTGTAAAATCAAAATACAATACTAAGGGGGCAGTATCTCCCTATGGTTGCAGGCACATGCTCACATTTCTAGCAGAGTTGAAACTGATTAAGAAAGAATAGCTTCCAATCTGAGTCTTCAGTTATAGCGACAGACTTTTCTGGTACAATATATATTCATTAAATACAAAAGCAGATTCAAGGTATAAAACATAGGAGGGCAGGTTCACTCTGTTACTATGTGAATATGATGGATAAAATGAAGCAAAGTGTGTAAATGAACAATCCACAATGCCCTCAAAAGAAAAGCAGAAGTTAAATTTAGAGAGCAAGAAAAAATTTTGTTATGATATATTTTGTAAATATTTTATTTTATTTTTAGCCATTATTGATTTCTTATATTGTCTTGTTCATGAAATAATTTTACACATGGGGATTTCTAGAAAAAAACTGAAATATATATATATATATATATTATATACATATAATATATATATATATGGGTGTGGTACTTTCTGTAGTTCCAGGAATTGATTTGGTATCTTGGAACATGTATCCAATGAATAAGTACAGATTATTCTACTTCAAATGTGTGTGCTTTAAATTTAGAATATGTTTATCATACATTCAATTCGAGATTGTTAGGAGGAGATCATATAAACAAATACTTGAATCTTTCCTATAACCTTTCAAAGTAGGTTTTATACTGAGGTCACATGATGGATCTATAGTTATCCTGCTTATATGTGTGATTCTATCTTTATTATTATCTAGAAGCAGCGTAAATATTTGAATCCAAGCACCCTGTGTCTCAAACCAAAAATCCTATGTCCATGGCCATGTTCATCACTATATTGTTATTTTAAGTAAAACAAATGGACACTTACAGAATTTTACTAAGGATTGTCACTATCAATTATTAACTAGTCACATTTATATGATATTTAAAATCTAATGGTAGATTTTATAAATTAATGGTTGACAAAGTTATATATAGTCTATGTGCTTGAGGTAAAGTTTCATTCATTTAATCACTTATTAATTTTCTTACTCATTCAGTGGTTATTGAGCTCCTAGTGAGTAACAGGAGTTGAAATATGAACAAGTTCATAGCATCTTCCTTACATCAATGTGTACTTTAATGGAAGAAAAGAACATATGTGAAATAACCTGCAATTTCAAAAGTGGAACCAGTGTTTATCCCCAGTGCACAAATGAATATTGTGAGCTCATTCCCCATTCAGGGCTACTCTCTCAGCCCAGATACATGGAGGAGGGCCTAGGTTTTCCCCCAAGTGATATGACAGGCTTTGATGATCCCTCATGGATGGCCTCATTCTCCCTGGGGAGTGGATAGGGGGTGGGATGGGGGGGTTCAGTGAGAGGCATGGGAGGATGGGAGGGAGAGGGAACTGGAATTGATATGTAAAATAAGATTGATTCTAAATTAAATAAATAAAAAAATCAATTATAAAGAGAGCTATGAGCAATAGATCAGAGGTACGAGGAAAGCAAGTCCTGCATAGATGAAAGGTGGTCAGATGTGGAGACTGAGGAAGACATAATGCAAATTTCTACTAGCTAAATTATATGGTAAGAACTTTGAAAAATTCACAGATTTCTTAACTGTATCTAATATATCCTTCTCTGAGATGACAGAATTCATTCTTAGCCTTTAATGTAAGCCAGACATCTTTACCAGAAATGTGGTTAAAGTTGTAGACTTGAGTCTCATGTCTGTGGCTGTTAGAAAACAACAGGGTATCCAACATAACATATGCTAGCTATTTGATTCTGATTTAAACCACATCTACCAAATATTTACTAACTTTCTACATCTCTAGAGTATTGTCAGCTATGCTTCATTCACTAATGACCTCATGGCAAATAGCACACATGCAAAAGACTGGTGAGGATTTATAATATGTTGCATAAGAATTTAACAGTAAAATAATGATGATAATTCTTCAGATCGATTTAACCATTTCACATAAGTTGCACTGAACTCCTAGAAACTCTGTGACAAAAACACTCAGCCTTGAGTGTTCAGCAGTGTTAATTTAGGGATATTTTGTAAACATTTGGCATTGGATATCAACACAGAAATAAAAAATCAGAATATTTACCATAATATGTCTTGAAAAGGATAATTTAAAAATTGTGTTTATGAAATATGGCCAGCCTTCATGATCAATAGACTAGGTCATATTATTTTCATAGTGTACACAAGAAACAGAAAATAATTTACAAAATGATATACATTACTAACACACTGATTCTTGAATCTGTCCATCTGAATTTATCTTTTAAAATCAGTATTTTACATTCTTTTTATTTCTTTATTATTTTGAAGTTTATATAGTATAATACACACACAAATTCTTCTTGGGATTTCTATTTTTGGTTAAGATTTAGGATGATGCCAAGACCTTTCACACTGCTAGTGAGAAAAAACATTATGAAATAAGTTAAAATAATAAATGCATATTGATAAAACAAGTATCAAACCATCTGTATTTGAGAGAGGATATGTGTGTCAACTCCCAAGTAAGGAAGGGACAAGAAACATTGTCCTGTTTGAGGAAGATATTGGTCAAGGAAGACCAGTATCTGTTAAATGAAAAGTAGCTACAAGGTTGTACACTTTCTGTGCTTTTTCAATATAATACTGAAGTCTTAGCTAGAGCAAAGGGACAGCTGAAGTAGAACAAGGATACAAATTGGAAAGGAAGAAGTCAAAGTATCTTTATTTGCAGATGATATAATAGTTACATAAATAACCCTAAAATTCCACTAAGGAACTCCTACATCAGATAAACACATTCAGCAAAGTGGCAGGGTACAAAATTGACTCAAACAACAACAACAACAACAACAACAACAACAAAATCAGTAGCCTTCTATGTGCAGATGACTTATTCTATCAGCAGCAAGTCACAACGACCTACAGCGTATCTAACTCTAGTAGTCCATTTGTTACTGATTAACAATGTAGAAGAGTGTATATGGAGCCTGGATATCATATCCAATTAGGAATAAGTGTGTTAGTAGCAGAGAAGAATCCTAATATTGGTGAACAAACATTTAAAATGAACACATTTATGTTCCACTCCTGTGAAGAGCTCCAAGGATCTATTCTGATTAAAATTTGCACACATTTTTTTTTAATAGGAAGGGGTCTGCCTAGGCCTTAATTGTAAGTTGCTAGAAGAAATGAATATCAGATTAGATGTTGCACTGACTCTGATGGACTCCTCTCACTCAGCCATGACTTCTACAGCTTTTGTACAAATGGTTTTAATGTTCAAAGGAAAAGGAAAATGTTTCCGTTCTTAAAAGACATATGCAGGGGCTTTCATGTAGCTTTTTTTCTTGTTTTAGATGGAATGAGATGAAAAAGAGTTTCACCATCATTGGGGATAATTTTACGGCTAACTTGACTCTGTGGGACACATTGCTGAGATGCTAGTATCTGCAACCCTAAGAACACAATCTCAGGATGAGTCACCTTTGTAATGACAGAGGTGGCTGCTGAAAGTCCCATGCAGAAGAGAGATTTTCAAAGTGAGATCCTTAGCTGGATCAATGCACAGTATATTTCTAAAAGTAACCACTTTCTTCTTTCCTCTAAAACCATCTGAGAGTCTGCCTATTGTTCCTTCATAAGTGACCTTCATAGGCTTGTGTGTCCAATGTAGGAAGTCTACTGTGTGCACAATGGAGAAGTAAACTGCTTTCCTCCCACATTCATTGAGACTGAAAAAAATATGAGAGGGCAAATATTAAATTTATCTTATTGACAAAACCACAGAGACAACATAGACGTGATGTTTCTCAATTCCATTCTAGAGAAGTAGCTGTGGAGACCAAATCTTGCATATGCACCAGTAACAAGGGTGGATGGTTTTAGATGACTATATCTTTATTATTGTGGATTAATAAGGTTTGGGAAAAACAGATAGGCTGAATAGATGTTTATTCAGGGACAAATAACTTACATCAGAAACAGATGACCGCAAGCAGGTTCCTGTACCAAGGATGCCTCTAGATGTTTTCTGTCTCTAACCAGGAATCAACAGAGAGCTAGGGTCCAGGACCCCCAGACCTAGTTCATCATGCCCGCGCCTGTCCCCATGACCCAATGGACTTGGTCAGTGCAACAGGTGTGGGCAGGTTGGATAACTCACTACAGAGCTACCCTGGAGTGAGATCACAAAGCCATAAATCACATAGATACTTGATTTTTTTTTGAGCCTGTTCCATTGTTCTCTGCCCTGGAAAAATTATCTCATTATTATTCTCATTTGCAGTGCACCAGTGTTCAGGTCCAATTCCTCGTGATTAGATATTTTCATTTTCCCAGTGTTTCACTTTCTTGAGCATAATTTTCATTGCTTTGATTGCCATTTTCTACTAAAATTTACTTCATACCTCAAATGAGCTTCCTTTGGTTTTCTACTGATAGTCAATATTTTCTCTTTCATCAAAAGATCTTTCAAAAAATAATTCCTACATTATTCCCTTACTCCCTTTGAAATTTGTAAATATTTACTTCCAGTTTTCTATATGCTTATTATTTATAAACATCATATAGGAAATGCATAGCTTTTTACATTTTTTATTGAAAATATATTTTTTTCATGCAATATATCCTGATTACAGTTTCCACTCCCTCTACTCTTCCCAGTTCCTCCCTATTTCACAACCCCTTTGGATCCACTCCCTTTCTCTCATCTATTAGGAAAGAACAGGTTTCTCAAAGATAACCAAACATGGCAAAATAAACTATAATAAGATAAAGCAAAGAATATCACATCAAGCCTGGACAAGGTTACTCAATAGAAGGAAAAGATCCCCAAGAGTAGGCACAAGAATAAAAAGATCCACTTGTTATGCTATAATATATACATATAAGTGTGTACATATATATTATATTATAATATAATATAAATGCAAACAGTATGGTCCCTGTGCTTGCTGGTTCAGTCTCTGTGAGATCATATGAGCTTTGCTTAGTTACTTTGGTGGAACTTGTTCTCTTGGTGTCCCCATCTTTTCTGGGTCTCACCCCCTGCCTGCCTCCTCTTCTTCAGGTTTCCCTGAACTCTGGTGGGAGGGATTTGATGGAAGCATCCCAGTTAGATCTGTGCATTTCAAGAACTCTCTATCAGTATAATGTCTGGCTATGTGTCTCAGCTTAGTGTGGCAGCATAAGCCTTTAATCCCAGTACTTGGGAGGCAAAGGCAGGTGAATCTATGAGTTCAAGGCCAGCCTGATCTACAAAGGAAATAAGTAGACTTTGTGTTGTCACATCCATTTGAAAATTACAATAATTTAAATATATTCTTGGAAATGTCATACATTATACAATGGTTTTTGAAATCATACCTATCTCCTCTATCTCTCCCTTTAAACTACTCCTGAACCCTCCACCTAATACATTCCCTACACAACTATTTTTTTCATTGTATATACCATTAGTTAGTACTGTCCATATGTGAATGGATGTGAGGTTATCTACTAACACATGGGTAACCTACCAGTGGCCATGCCTCCAAAGCAAAATTACTTTCCCTTCCCAAACAGAAATCAACTGCCAATTAGTTTCTTAGAGGTGGGTTCTCATGAGCTTTTCCTTTATCTATACCATAATTCTGAATTATTAATCATGTGTACTGGTAACTTGTATGGATATCCATGCCTTGGTGAGTCCATGAGTATAAATTCTTTTTACTCCCCTTTCAATTTTTTTCTTTGAGCCTTGGGGCCATGGTTATTTTTTATGTCTCATTTCGAACTGAGTACCCACAGTTGTTTTAGTATCAGCACTTTGGTCAGTTGTGAGTCTTTGCATTAAATTCTGTTCATTGTACAAAAGAAGCTTCTCTGATGAAAGTTGGGAACAGCACAAATCTGTAGATTTTCCTGTAGATAAAGTAAATATTTAGAAAGCAGTTTGACTTTACAAGAAGTTATTAAATTTCCTCACCCCCAAGTACCTAGCCATGAGCTTTGACCAAGTGTATATTACTAGGAATGAATATCCTCCTGTGAAACAGGCCTCAAGTTCAATTAGAAAGTGGTTGGTTACCTCTGTAACAGTCATGCCACTGTTGCCCCCAAGAAGCACATCTTGTTGGGAAAATCAGTTTTGTACTATTAATTATCCACTGCTGGGTAGGATCATTGACATCTTCTCTCTTCCAGGGGTCTATGTGGCACCTTCTGTCATTATAAAACCTAGCCAGCTGGAAAGTCTTTTCTAAGTAAGTTCCATATGGATTTTTTCTATGTGCTTCAAAGAAAGTGTGTGGTGCCTTCAGTAATAGAATGTTACTCTTTATTTATGAGACACAACCAAGAGCAATGAATGGAAATTGGTTGGCTTGTTCTGTTGGTATGTTGTAGCTTCCTGATTAATAACTCACTGGGAGGTATCCCATATGTGACATTATGATTGTCATTTAGTAATCCATAATTTATGAGAGCAACATTGTCATGTCAGTTATGTTTTATAGTTAACAGAAAAATTAGTGGATTTCTAAACACCATGTTTTTTGACATTAGAGACTTGTGAAAAATTCTTTAAGAACATTTATGTACAAAGTTGGTCAAAAATATATTCTCTTATATTTCCTCCTATGTGATTATTTTTCATCTTTACACTGGGGTCTTTGTTTATTTAGTACATAGTTAGATGAAGTTAAAAGGTAAAAACCCAGCTTAGAGTAAGTTAAGCTTAAAAAAAAATAAACTACACCATCCATTTCTTCCTATTGGCTTTGTAAAAATATCTTCCTCCTATGGAAGTTTTTATACTTCAGGGATCTGTTAATATTTATGCCATGGTGTTCTAATAATTCTATTTTCAGTTTTTGAATTAGTTTTATACCTTTAAAATGCACCATGGCTTTGCAATAAGTATAATGTCTGGTGGAGCCTGTCTCCCTTCTTGTTCTTTCATGAAGTTGACAGCCTATTTCTTGGCTTTTCTTCTATATAAGCTTTAGAATGAGTTTGTTTAATCCTTCTGGCTATGCTTTCTATGACTTTTGTATCAAATTCACAGATTAATTTGGAAGAAAAAATAACCTCTATTGTATACTAGCCCCCATAGCATTTTACTCAATTTATTAAAATTTCCTTTTTATGACTTTTAATGTACTTAGGATACTTTTTATAAAAGGCCTAATGCATTCACTGTTGGGTTTATTTCTATGTGCTTTTCTTTAGTTAGTGCTATTACTGGTGATGCCTTATTTTCAGGCTGTACATTTTGTGAATTGAATCTAGTAAGTTAAAGGATGTTATGTGCTGGCAAGAATAGGTGTTGGCAATGTATACATATATTCAATTATCACACTGTACTCTATAAATATCTGTGAATGAAATAGTAATTAATTAGGAAAGCATACATGTTAGGCTATACATATATATATATATATATATATATATATGTAAAAAAATGAAATAAATGCTTTATGTGGATGACTGCTCAGCAGAGATAAATTGTGTGATTCAGTATGTGGAAGGAAAGCATGGCCCAATGTTCTCAGAGGATATTGACACTCAAAAGAGCTTCTGATCACACCGTGCTGCTGCTGGGCTCCTCTTTTGTTACCTTTTTGCAAATTCCTATATTGCATCCATATAAATGCAAGTAGTTTCTTAGGTTTCCCATAAGTCCCAGTGCTGCTCCTGTTTCAAATTTCCACTCTTTTAGCAACACTCAAATTCCTGTACCAAACTAATTATTTATACCTCACACACAATGACTCTCTTTCTTGATTGATCTCTGACTGACATAGCCATACTGATGTCTTTTATTTAAATATATAAGTGAAACCTTAAAGCACATGAAATGTTCTCAAAAATATATAGGGCTTAAATAACAAAGTAAGTTGCCAGCCTTAGGAAATCATTGGGTAGTTCATGCCCTGCATATAATTTCCATGATGAGAGGAAAAAAAGAGAATGATCATGCTATTTCCCCATTAAAACACTACAAAAGCAAATAACCAAGCTACAATCTATACACCCAGAGAGGTTAGATATAGAGGAGGAGTCAAGAATGGATACATTGATCTCCCTGGGAGATGGAAAAGGGGGTAAGGATGGGAGCAGGGGGGTGGGGTCAGGTGTGTTTGGAGAGGGAGAGAGTACAGGAAGAGGTATTAGGAATTAGAGAGCATTTAGAGGATTTTGTGGAAACCTAGTACAGTGGAAACTTTCTGGAATCTATGGAGGTAATACTAATGAGGACTCCTAGTAATGGGAATACACGAGTTTCAATAGGCTAATCTCTTGTTATCAGGCAAGGCTTTCAGTGAAGAGACTGGGTTGCATTCAGTTGACTTTTTGACCAAGGGGATCACATGAAAACTCCCAAACAACCCATGATACTGCTAAAACAAAGGATTCCTCTTTGCAAAATGACAGCAGCACCCCATTGCTGAGGACAACATTCAAGCATCTCATTGTATGTGGAGAGGTTGAGCTGGTGCCTACCTGGAGCCTTCAGTCTTATGTTCTAGTCTCAGTGCAGGAAGATACTCTGTAGTGTACTGATGGAGAAATGTGAATATCAACCCAGCCACAAAACCTTAGGTCTACAACATGCCCTGCCTGAAAAATATCCTAAGGCAATGGTGGCATGGTATGTGTAGGAGTAGTCAACCAATGCCTGACTTGACTTAAGGCTTACTCCACAGGAATGAACCCATGTTCAGCACTGCTTGGGTAACCAAGAACCAGGCACTAGATAGTCCAGATACCTAATGTAAAACCAAATTCTACTGGTCTGAAAAAAATCAATAAAATAACTACTAGTGATATTCTGCTATACTATAGATAAGTGCCTTTTGCAGTCATCATCAGAGAGCCTTCCTCCATCAGTAGATGGGAACAATGCAAAGATCCACACTCAGACATTTCACAGAGAGAGTCTAAATGGGAGGACTCCATCAAATTCAACTTTCAGAGCTCAGGAAATCCCATGGAAGATGAGGAAGAAATATAGCCAGAGGGTATGGAGGATACCAGAAGTACAACACGCTCTGATCAACCAAGCAAGGTGCATATGACCTCACAGAGACTGAAGCAGAAACACAGGGTCTATATGAGTCTACATAAGGTCCGCTAGTGGTGATGTGTTGTTTATGATCTAATAAAGCTTACAGCCTTTTGGACTCACCAAGATAGGATAGATAATGAAGTATTTTATCTGAAATTGTCAAATGCAAACAGACATTGTTGATATATATATTGTATATAGCTATTGTATTTATTGTACATGGTTTTTCTTATGTTAGTAGTAGCCGTCTTTTTTGTATTAAACCAAAAAAGGGTAATTGTGGTGATATATTGTTTATGATATAATACAGCTTGCCTGAAGATCAGAAAAGCAAATCAGCCTCTAGCTCAGACTGACAGGGTGATCCTGATTCTACAAATCTTCATTGTGAATGGAGACTAAATGCTGGATTGTAGCATGAGACACTGAGCTCCTGTCCTATATTCTTCTCTAGTTCTGGTATTAAAGTCATGGGATCCCAAGTGCTGAGATCATCTTTGTGTGAGTTTTATTTCTATTTTAGACTGATTTTCTTTTGTTTAGGCCTGAGTGGCTAGGAACTCACAAATATACATCTACCTCTGTTTTCCGAGTTCTGGGATTAAAAGCATGCAGCACCACTGCCTGGCCTGTATTTCTGCAACTGGCTTTGCATTCTGATCTTCAGGCAAGCTTTATTAGATCATAAATTGTATATCACCACACCTTTGTATATATATTATAGCTATTAGCTAAGTGCTTTCTGTGGGGACCACTGAGGGTTTGACTGACTCTTGTGACTACTCTTGGAACTCTTTTCCTCCTATTAGGTTACTATGTCTGACTTCCATATGTGAGCTTTTGCTTAACCTTATTATATTTTATTTTGTTATTTTTGGTTGATATCTTTTCAGTACCTATTCTTTTCTAATTTGTCACAGAAAGGGAATAGATCTGGAAGAGAGAGGAAGTAAGTAGGAACTGGGAGGAGCAGAAGGAGGGGGAACTGTAAACAGGATATATTATATGAGAAAAGAATCTATTTTCAATAAAAGGAAAAGGAAAAACAAACTACAAAAGGATAAATCTTAAATTATAGTCTTACTGATTTTGTATTTTACAAAACCAAGTGGAAGGTAACATTGGGTAAAATGTAATAACAGACTTGATTTTCACTCTTTTCTATACCCACTCTCTATGCCAGGTAAGAGTTCAATTCTCACAAACTGGGGTGAATTTTCTTCCCTTTGACTTGGGGTTTTCCATGAATTATTTTCTATTCAATGAGAATCTGGATGAGGTAATGCACAGACGTTTATCATGAGTTTATAATAAAATGATCAAAATAAGTAAATTTAAAAAATCAGTAAGGGCTACAGAGATGTGCCATTTAAAGAAGGAGGAGGAAGAAGAGGGGAGGAGGAGGATGAGAAGGAAAAGGAGGAGGAGATAGTGAAGGGGAAGGAGAAGAAGAAGGAGGAGAAGAAGAAGAGCAACAACAACAACACAGTGTTGAACATCTCACTTTCTGGATGGGTATAGCTGACTTAAAATCAGCTGACCTTTGGAGAGGGTATCACCAGAAACTGCTGCAACACTTCCTGTTGGACAGAGCCTCCTTTGCCTCCCAGCCAGAAGATCTATGAACCCTAAGGGTAACTATTATTCCTTTAAGTCTCAGTGGCTTAGAGTAGTTTAGTAATATAAAACATTATAGTTCAATAATAGCAACAACAAAAGTACATTTTTTCAATAATATTATTTAGTAGAGTTCTAGTTATTCTACTACAATAATTGTTTTTATTTTTTTTCAATCTTGGTTTTTTGTTTTTTTTCAACTTTAACCTTTATTCTAAGAAAGTGAGGTTGTTGCTAGGAACAATGCTTAAGGAAAACGACTACTGATAATACTTATTGCTTCAGATCTCTCTAGATCAGTGATCATGCATAAATACTGTTATAAAAATTTAATCTAAATTTGAATAGAAATAGGTAACTGCAAACTGACAGGTAGTCCTGAAATTTAAGACTTAAATGTAGGTGCTGGAGAGATGGCTCAGTGGTTAAGAACACTGGCTGCTTTTCTAGAGGTTCTGAGTTCGATTCCCAGCAACCACATAGTGGCTCACAACCATCTGTAGTGAGATCTGGTCTCCTCTTCTGACTTGTAGGCAAACATATAGGCAGCACACTGTATACATAATAAATAAATCTAAAAAAAAAAGACTTAAAGATAAAATAGATATCAAAAACTGTGTTCAAGTAGATTGGAAAGATAAATCAGGATATATTTTTTAAAATCTTGTTTTTTGAGGCAAGATTTCTATGTATAGCCCTGGTTATCATGGAAATCTATCTGTAGACCAGGTTGGCTTCTACTAGAATAGTTTAACGCAGCTCAATAAATGCAAAAAGTTAATAGCCTCCACCTGTTCATTTATTTATTAATTTTGAGGTAACATCTCATGTTGGCTATTGACATTGACTTTGAATATGCTATGTAGCTGAGAAGAACTTGGACTTTTGATCCTCTTCACTCTTCCAAGTGCAGGTATTATAGAAATACACTACCATAACCACCTATTAATTATTACTTTAAAAATAAACCTTTGAAAATCTTAGCATAGTATAAATGGAAATAGCTTTCTTAATCTAACTAATGTCATATGTTAGGAGCTTAATATTTAATTGCAAGATTTCAGGTGCATTTCCTTTACAAATAGATGAACTACTTATTACTCCATTTCTACTCAATATTGTTTTGCATGTTTATCTGCATAATAATAAAAATGAGAAGAAAGGAAGACACTATTGTTATGTTGCAATTGGATACTATTACTTACAAAGAAAATTCAACAGTCTTCATGTTATTAGAATTAACAAGAATCCAGTAAAGTTACTAAACACAGATAAATATAAAAAATAAATTAGTGTGCTGTAAACCTTCAAAATTCAAATAAATACAAAGTAGAGGGTTCTTTCTTGCTATCCATAGGTTGATTTTAGAACTTCTGTATATACCAGGTTTACAGGGATTTAAGTTCCTCATGTGAAACTGCACTGTATTTACATATAATTTCAAGTTGGTCTCTATATTACTTATAAAAGTTTGTGTAATTTAATTATTTTTGTATATTTTAATTTTATGTGCATGTAATTTATTTGTGAGTGTTTGTTTGTGAGCTCACACATGCATGTGTGCATGTGGAGGCCAGTGGTTGGTGTCTAGTTTCCTTTTTGATCACTCTCTACCTTATTTTTTTGAGACAGTGTCTCTCACTGATCCCAGAGCTCACCTATTGGCTATACCGACTTTCTAGTGGGATCTGGAATCTGTCTATTTCCTTCTCTAGTGAGAGGGTTACAGTTGTGCATCACCACGCTTGGCTTTTACGTGGTTGCTGGGGATGTGAACCCTGGTGCCTCTACTTGTATGGCAGTAACTGACCTACTGAGTCTTGTCTTCAGTATGACCTAATGTTATATAAATGCATGTAAATAGTTATTATAACCTATTATTTAGGGACTAATGACAATGAACAAAAATCTATCTTTCTTGTTTATTTTGCTTCTTTGCTTTGGAAATTCTAAATTAGCTGTTCATTGAAATCATGAGTGTGGATTCCAGGGATACATTCTGGTTGCAGAAATAGCAGACCTAAAAGGAGCCATAAAATATGTATGGATAATGGGTAGATATTTATAAAAATATTACTGAGAATCATTTAATAGCTTATATGCATAGACCTTTTTTCCATGTGCGTGGATAACAAGATTAGCATCATTAATTATTTAGTTTTTATATGTAACTTGTAAGAAATTAAAAAGTAAAACACTTTCAAGAGATTTTTATAAGCCTACTTTTAAAAATATCTGAAATAAGTGTGCTAAGGGTAGCTAACATAATATATAGGAGAGGGAATTGTTGGACAGTATTGTCCTTTTCAAAAAGTAAGACAATTTTATTATATAGATTTATCATTTAGTTAACATGACTTAACCAAATAGGCCAAGAAAAGGAAGGTCTATCGATGATTAAAAGGAGTCAAAATTAATACTGGAATACATGGGGAAATGATATTTGACTTAGATATTCTGGCAAATCAACTGGAATAAGACTATCATCTTACCAAAATATTTCAAGAAATAAAACTGACAGAGATATAATTATATCTTAAGTCATACAAAAATTTTGGTTCTGGACGGCACAGCATTGATATGAAAGCAACCTTTGATGATTTTTTTTAATGAAAATATGAGATCATATTTTTATATCCTAGTATAGGAAAGGTTTTAGTTAGGAGGAAACCATAGGGAAAAAATGGCATATCTGATTTGCTAAAATTAAAGAAAATATATGTGCACTACAACACACAAATAAACAGTGCAAAAATCAAACCTAGACTTGGAAATATCTTGAAGTATGTTTGTGAAAGGATTATTGAACATCTGGATGTTTAAGTAAAAATTCTTATAAGAATTTGGCAAAATTATTAATAGGGCATTTACAGAAAGAGGAACATCATATGGTCTGCACATAGACCTGTGAAAAGACCTTCAACTCTGTAGGAACTGGAAACAGACCGTGTACCACATTGGAGGTATGAGGTTGGCAACAGTCAGAGGTGGGCTTCATTTAAGGCAGACAGAATAAACCTCAGCAATGCTTCTGGGCATGCATTCAACAAAGGTGAAGCTGCATGCCCTTTTACCTGCAGTGGTTCTGTTTCTCGATGTAAATCCTGAGTGAAACTCTAGCATATATGCATAGGAAGCCTTAAGGGAGCCATTATAGGTTTGAAGAGAAAACTGAAACTAAAGAAATGTCCAAAGACCTACAAGACTGACCCCAACTAACAATTTGAGCAACAGTGGAAAGGCTACCATAAATACCCTTCCCTGATAATGAGATCAATAACTAATTTAATCTACCATCATGGAGCCCTGGTCTAGGAGCTGATGGAAACAGAAGTAAACACCCACAACTAAATACTGAGATGAACTGGAATCCAGATGCAAAGAGGGAGGACAAGACTAGGCTGAAGAAACACATAGAGACAGCTGACCTGAACAAGGAGGAGCTAATGGGCCCCCAGACTGATAGCTGGGAATCCAGCTTGGGACTGACATGGGTCTCAGCTAGAAGGCCTGAACAGTCTAAGGGACCTCAGACAGTGGAGCCAGGATGTATTCCGGGTGCACAAAAGGTCTTTGGGTGCATATCCACCACGGAGGGATACTCCCTTAACCTAGAGACAGGAGAGAAGTCCTAGTCCCTACTCCAAATGACTTGACAGAGTTAGATGATCCCTTCTGGATGGTATCATCCTACATGTGGAGTGGGGGAGGGATGGAAGGGGAGGGTGGTTGGGGTGCAAGCGAGGGTGGGAGAGATGGAAAGAGGGAGGGAGGGAGAGGGAACTGAGATCAATATGTAAAATAAAAATAAAAAATAAATTAATATAAAAAAGACATGTAAGAATAGCAATTTGATTTCCAATACTATTACTCTACCACTGCTCAGCTAGTAGAGGGCTGCAGGGGCTAGCAATACCAAATCAGACAGTTCCATGATAGTCAAGCAGAACTGGGTAAACAGGAAAATGTCACTCAGTCTTGTCTTCTTTCCCATCATCTTATTTTCACGGAAAGACCTCATTGCTTACTATATGGTGAGATTAAAGCATAGAAATGATATCCTGCAGCATTGAAAAAAAAGTATCTGAGGCAAATGTTTTCTTGAAACAACTTAAGTCTCACCAAAGAAGAGAAGATACATTTATGGGTTTATTTGTACTTAATGAAGTACTATTCAGTAGTTAAAAATGAACTGAAGTTGTGTCGGGAAATATGAATATGGACCACAAAAGTAAAATAAAGTGAAGAAAAGAATTTGTTAAAGACTGTGTCCATTGTGTCCATTCGTATACCATCTAAAATGTACACCATCTAAATCAGTACACAATTATTAGGAATACATAGTGATGCAGTGTGGTATGGAGATATTCATGAAATATATCATTGCAGACAATAGCTTCTTGCAATGAATATGAATACAGATATGGAAGTATACATCTGAGCATCCTTCATGTGTTTTCAGCTACTGAATAGTGGGCACTTAGATATTTTTTTCCTTTCGATATGTTTCAGGGATGGCAGATGGCTCAGTGAACCTTTTCTAGAACTAGATTGGTAGAGTTGTTCATTTTGAAGAGTCTTCCTTAAGGGGATGTTTGGGATATTCTGTTTTCTATATAAGAGAATGGAGTGCTTGAGGATAAATCAATTTTCATTTCTCCAATAGTCTAAATTCTCCATTGCAAGAGTTACGCTGTATTTATCATTATGTTCCTCTGCTCACTAACTCACAATTTAAGACAAATGTAGACAGATGAATAATAAAGATGGACTTTTATTATGGACTCTTAGGTTATAATATAGGCATGTAAAATCCCACATATACATGGGGAAGCTTCAATTATTTTGGCAACAGGTAGTACTGTCATTTTGATGCTTTCTCTCATCTCTATCAACATTAATCATGTTACCTCCTGCAGGAAAGTGTGATATCTTACTCTAGAACTATCACTATTGTCATAAACAGTTGTAGTGATATGTTACTTATGATTTATTAAAGCTTGACTGAGGATTTAGAATACCAAAGTCAGCCTCCAGCTATGGAGATCAGGCAGTGGTGATACACACCTTTAATCCCAGCAGCCAGAAGCTAGGAGGTGGTGGTACATGCATTTAATCATAAAACTCAGGATTGAGAGGTAGATGAATCTCTGTGAGAGAGAATTATAGTTTACACCTTTAATCTCAGCACTAGAAGGGTATAAAAGACAGGAGCAAGTAGTCAATATGAGGCATTCATTCTCAGCCTCATTGAGATTACAATCTGAGGCTTGGTGAGAGCTAGTAGTGACAGGATCAGCCCATTCAGCCTGGGGTTGAGAGGCCAGCAGCTTTGCTTTTCTGATATTCATCATGAAATCTGAACCCCAATATCAGTCTCTGGATGATTTATTAATTCATGTTACAAAGATTTTTCCATTCCTTAAAGCATTGTTGTTCAGTAAATGTAACTGTTCTAACTACTTAATAGCTATGTCTCCTGACCAAATAATTTTGGCAGACACAGACTTTTAAAAGTGAAGATGATTGATTGAACCCTAAGCCTACTCTCATATGTACTGGTGAGAAACTAGGTGTTTTTTTTTTCCTGTAATAGAAACAAAACCTGTTACCCCACTTCAGCCCTGCACACACCACTTTTAACTTTACATTAAAAATACTATTATCAATTGTAGTGGACACTGAAAGGAAAAAAAAGCATATGTATTAGGATATAAGAAGCAAAACTGTCTTGTACTGTCTTGTACTGCATTGGTCATGATGGCCTATACAGAAAGTTCACAAATCAACTAAAAGTTCCTGGAAAAACGGAGCAAAAGCAGCAAGTTCATGGCTAATAAATCCAGTTGGCAAAAATAAGCTATTGGCTTATACTCTTAATTGCTACACAATTGCATTTCACAATTTAAAATGCCATTTACAATTAGAGCAAGAACAGAAAAAAAATCTTAGCTATAAATGTAACAAATTATATATAAAATCCATAATAAGACAATTTGTACTCTCATGAAAGGAAAAAAAGCATTGTGTTCTAGATGGTAAAGTTGAACCAATGGAAGCATTTTTGTGCTGTTGTTCATTCATCTCCTTGATCACCTTAGGCAGGTTCCCCTGCTCCCTCTTTTCAATTAGACCTCAGACTTCATCTATAAAAACAGCAGACTTTGAGCCCAAATTATTTCATCTGTTGCTCTCCCTACTTCCTAATGATTCCAGTCTTTTCAAAATCAGAGCCGTCCAAGGGATTTGTTGTTGTTCCACACAACACTTGCAGTAATAGGGTCCCTGTCTCTAAGAGTGTGGGTGGGCGAGAGTTTGGCTTCAGTTAGTGCCAATTAGCACACCTAGGTGACCTAGTCATATTGACAGCGTTTTGCCTTTCGTAGACTCCCACTTGCCTAACTCTTACTAAAGTCTCTCTGTTCCCTAATTTTCCATTAAAAATTTACAGTCACCTTGGCAGGAGTTGTAGTTTGAGCAGTTTAGTTGACTCTGGACTCTTTTCTTTACTGCAACAGAATGTATTAAGCAAAGCTTTTGTTACTGCTGTAACTCCTGTCTGGCTTCATCTTTGGCATATGTGTGCAGGATCTGAATAAGCAAATGCGCAACCATGTTTTAAAACTTGAACTGTTACATTTTTAGTAAAGTTCTATTTTAAACATGATTAACTTAAAAAAATAAAACAGAAGACATGAAGTTGTGAAGAAGTGTGTTGAGGGGTATCAAGAAAAGACTGAGGGTGGATACAACAAAATACATTGTATACATATAGGAAATTCTCAAAGGCTACATTGAAAAGAAAAAGAAAGGAAAGAAAAAGAACCCACCCCACCAAAACTAGCTGGCAAACCCACCAACCAAAAGACCCAAATGTTCTGGAGATGAGATCATACTTGGAAATCTGGTGAGATCAATTAAAGGAAGGGGTGTTACTTCTACCCTGAACAGATAGATTTCTTGAAAGGAGATTAGGGCAATCAGATGGAGAATAGGGGATAAAGAACTCAACTAACACTCATGGGATCAGATGGTAAAGGTAGAGAACTTCCTCTAAGCTGACAGGGGTCTTACTAAGAGTGAGAAATACAGGCTAGAAAAAAGATAGACAATTATGTTCAAGTCAACGGTTACTTGAGAAGAATGCATAGAGGATCTAGAGTAGTTTGGTTCAAGAAAATCTTTGTTATAACTCACCCAAGATGTCACTAACAGGGAAAACTGAGTTTGAAATAAATGGGAACTCTGTTGTCTAATTTTCTGTATCTTTAAATGTTCTTAATTCTTTTTGTTTAAAAAAAATTCAAGGTAGGATTTTGTACTGCTGATTCCTTATTGGTGGTGCCATACTCTGCAATCCTTCTAAGGGCACAGGTTTGGAGCTACATTTCTGGCTGGCTTCTGATTGCCTCATCAAAGTTAACTCTGGAACACCTATGTCCCAAATAAAACTCACCATGCTGTGAACACAGACACAACAGGCTTTGAGTCTTCTGTATTTATGTCAAGAACTTTGCTCAGTCATTTACCTTTTTCTCCCTTTTACATTAAGAAAGGTGAAAGATTAACTAGAGCCAAATGAATAAAACTAAGATAAAACAGGAGGTTACAATAAAGTCTTACATAACCAGCTGTCATTCTACCTGAAGGAAGTACTTTGTAAGTGTCCAAAATATTGGAAGACACAACAAAGCTCTGCAAATGAAATTCTCACATCTCTGCAGGAGCAAATACCAAAGGGGAGTTGCTGTGAAGCTACTAGAGGGTGAGGTCATGGCCCCATTAGAAAAGTGATGAGCCTTTAAGCTCTCACCCTTCACCCCAGTACGGCAGTCAGAAGAAGCAGGCTCAGCCACTCCTTTCCAAGCAGCTAGATTGCTCATGAGCTATCAATCCCTGACCCTCTAAAGATCCTACTAGGGCTGCTGAAACAAATAAAAGAATTATTCCGCTGCCTGAAGAGCTACCATCTCTGGGTTAATGACATAGCTCACACAAATCTTACACAAATCTTCATTGTTGTTTTTACTCTCTGTCATGACTTGTGCAATAATGGCACAAACTCTGCCACCGAAACAGGTGTAATAGGTGTTACGACTCAGGAGAAAGAATGGCAGTGGGGAATCTCGTAAATTCTGTCTAGATTTAGACTAAGTAAGCATAAGAGATATTTACAGATTACTTTCCTTGTCCCCAGTGCCATACAATTTTGTTCAACTTCACATCTATGAATTATTCTCATGCTTAGCACATGGAAGAGAGAGGAAGCCTACTAATTAGGTTGTTGCCTCTAGAATTACAGATTTGTATATATGTGTATTTGGTTCTGCACACAATTCGGCCTCACTTTCTAGTACAAAATAAAATAAAGGCTAAATAATTCTGATCTGGTTCAAATTACTAAGTGTCTGTTACATAGGTACATAAAAGCATTCCTATCAATGTGAGAGCTTTGGGGGAAATGAATAATAAAAAAATCAGTGTAAGACTTGAGAGACCACTTAGCTCTATTTCTCTTACAGAAGGCCCAAACTCAGTTTCCAGCATATACCCTGGGTCACTCACAACCCTCTGTAATTCCAGTTTTAGAGAATCTGACACCTTCTCATATTATACAGGCTCTTCCTTAAAGTGTGTGTGTGTGTGTGTGTGTGTGTGTGTGTGTGTGTGTGTGTGTTACATAAAATCTTAACCAATTCAATATAGTGTATTCTTTTTGACATTTAGGAGGATTTCAATTATTAAATGCACCCACCCTCTAACAGACTAAGATTATATTAAGTACTGAAATTGACTCTGGGCTTGTATCTAGACTAGTGTATGTTCATCAAGAACTGTGACTTGCATTGGAAATCTAAAAGGAAACATATCCTTAATTTCATTAGATAGGGGTGTGTTAATAACAATCTAACTAGGCAGGATTGAAAGATGTAGCAGGTGCCGTTCTAATCTAGATAGCCTCACAGTGAAGTAGTTTCTTAGAGTTGCACACAAAATTAATCAGCATGCGGAAAAGGTCCAGCTTTGAGAAGATAAACGACTTAAAGGAATTTGATTACTGCTAGGGAGTAATTGCGTTCGTGAAATTAATGACTGAAGAATAGGAAGAAAACAGGACATTATTCAAAGTTGAAGCTTGAGTCTAAGTAAAGAGGGTACTGATTGGGAAGGATCCAGTGACTTGAAGAAATTTTTCCATCACAGGGATGTGCAGAAATCCTTGGGTTTTTAAAAACAATTAATTATTAGTTGTTAATAGTAATGGCACTTGGAAGCTACTCATGGCAGTAGGAAGAGGTATAGGCATTTTGATCCCTTATGTTCTTGTTCTCCTCTCATTCTATCTTAGACACATTCCAGCTAGGTTTTCTTCATCTTTTCTCTTTTTCTGTTTGAGATTATAATGTAATTATTCCATTCCTCCTTCCCTTTCCTCCCTCCAAGCCCTCCCACATAACCTTCCTCACCTTCTTTCAAAGTCATGGCCTCTTTTTTCATTAAGTTTTATTACATGCATATGTGTATGTACATACATTTTCTAAATACAGTATGCTTGGTTTGTATGTTACTTGCATATATGTTCTAAGGGTAAAACATTTGAGACTGGATAATCAGTTAATATGCTCTTCCCTAGGGAAGACCATTTCTCCCACTCTCAACATCCCATAGTGCACCAGCAATATTTGAATATTTGCTACAGTTGTTCACTTGTGCTTGCCACACAAGTAACATTATACAAACTGAGCAGGTTATATTTAGTAATGTGTGTGTGTGTGTGTGTGTGTGTGTGTGTGTGTGTACTCAGTTATCTCTCTTTCACTATTAGGAGGTCAGCTCCAGCTTTATAATTGTGATCTCCCGAGCTGCTTAATCACCCTGACCCTGGTTTTCTTTTGTGGCTGATAATCATAACTGCATGGGATATTGAGAAGACTAGAAGGTAATGACACACATGGAGCCCTCAGCACAGCATTGTCTACACTCCATAATTAGTCATGCATGAAGGTCACTCATGTACCAGCAGGCAGCCATATTTCAACAGCCTGGGGTACTATACAGAGACCTGTTCTGTCAAATAATGACAAATATGAGGGTATGGGAGGAGGCCTTGAACTTCACATCTCCATAGGGCTTGATTCATGGTTTTCTTAAGTAGTCTAGTGTATTTGACAGCTCTAAAAAGATTTCATTGTAACCACATCTGTGTTAGCCTTTGGGCTAGAGCTATGATAAAAAGCTGTAAAACTTGTTCTGTCAAGCCATCGCCAACAAGCAGGTAGCTTTGGAAGCTCATGGTACTTGAAAGAACCAAAAATTCCACTCTGAGGTCTGGCCTTCGGTCTAGACACTTGTCACAGCAAACTTTTTAAAATTGATGGCTAATGATTTTATAACTTGATTGATTGAATAAGTGCACTCCAGTGGAACCAGGAACCAGCTACATCCTGAGACATTTATAGAAAGGAGACAGAGAATATATTTGTTTTTGTTGTTGTCACTTTGCTGATAATTTTCTTTGTTTCAATGAACCTCTGTATTCTGCCACTCTTAAGTTTTCCTACTTAGAGTAATTTTCATTTACTTAATGATTTGCTCAGGCTATATTTCCAGAAGGGTTCTGGCACTTCCTTCTGTGCACTGATCTCTGAAACCTACATAAATAAATAACATCTTGGCAGCTCAAACCTTACTATTTAGCTAATTCTCTGTGACCTTAAATATTCAGCAGAAGAGTTTCCCACAAAGTCAGGTGGCCTAAAGAACTCTTAGGTATCTTCATTGGGAACAAATTAATGGAAACTCAGTCAGAGTTATTGGACTAGTTATTCAGGGATGTTTTCTAACAAAACTTGAATGAGGACACCAGAGGCTACATGGATGCTGAAGAAGTGGCTACTCTAGCAATTATGCCAGACTGTTGTGTTTATCAAGCATCATTTACCTCCATACACTGATTCTATCAGAGGTAATTCTACCCTTCATTCAGAGCCCAGAGTCAATACTTCTTTCTTGATTCTTTCATGAATTATTCCATTTTACCATAAATAGACACTTTGTATATTCCTTTCATCTTTGTACAATAACTATTGTTTCCTACACTAGGTGTCCATGAGAGAAGACACAATGTCTGTACCACTTGCTTACAAAATTTCAACTACTTATCTAATACCACATGGCCTTAAAAATTTGTGGCTGGTTGAAAATTAGTCAAGACAGTGCTATTTAAAGTGACAAAGAACTGTTGTATTTCTTGAGATTTTTCTTTGGCAATTTTCTTTTGTTTGTTTTTGTTTTATGTTATCTTATTTAATTATTGTCATATTTGTATATGCCTATTTGTAGTCTATTGGGAGAGAGAGAAAGAAGGCTATAGAGTGGGTGATTGGGAGGAGTTAGGGGAGGGAAAACATAATCAGAATATCCTCTATGAAAAAACATCTTAAATAAAAAACTAAAGTGTTTCAGACCATCAAAAAAAGTGTGAGAAAAACATTATTAGCGAGGAAGAGGTGGACTCATGCATGTAGTGGGTTTTACTGTATAAGAGGGTTACCCACTGGAGAAAGTAAAGACATTGAACAATTAACACATGCTGCTTAAAAATCACACCTCTATCTTCTGTGGTTAGATCCTTGACAGCTTTCACATGGAATTACTGGATGCTTTTAACACAGTGCCAAAGAAGTTAATCTGCTTCCACTCTGCTTCTGAATGCTGATTTAAGTAGATTGACATCAAAACCCACATTTTGTCTGGGCTTTTATCAGGTATGTAATACAATAAAAGGCAAGTGATAGAGAAGTGGGTGCCAAGTGATTTCCTCAAGTGTTTTGGGTAAAGAACCTTCCAGAATATTATCCTTTCCACACTGCTGTCTCTCAGAAAACATTTTCTCCATGGACTTTTATGCTCTTTCCTCATTGGGCTCTTTCTTTCTGCGCCATCAAATATACTCAGGGCTATAATTTTCTATTCTTTTTGTGAAATCTAAAACTCATTCCTTCATTAACCCAGGATTTCCATCCAATTGAACAAAAGTTTCTGTCTTTTGTTACCCAATCGCAGAACATAGAAACATAGAGAACTTTGAATACAACCACAATCTTTTCCAGAAAAATTTTCAGCGATACTGAGCTACATGGTCTTTTTCACCCTTCAAGTTCAAGACAAGACTTTCTACTCAAGGGCATCTCTTGGCTCTCATAAGTTATGTACAGTGAATTAAGATGTTTGTGACTGTCAATACACTGCTCCCGATTTTGTCAACTGGAGCCTCACAAAACCAACTTAATCTCTCTTCTACACAGCTGATGACTTTTGGCAAATCAGATCTTCCTTTAACCTTTTCTAGGATTTAAATTCCTGGGTCTCTGGATGGCAAATAGAGAATTATTTGCACCTGAACAAAGAAGACCTAAAGCAACAGCTGTATAGTTGGTTGCATTTTAAAACTTTTTATTAGCATATATTAATTACACATGATAATGTGCTTCATTATAACATTTTCCTAGATACATATTATGCATTTTGATCACATTTACTCCCATTATCATCTATTGTCCCTCTCCCACTAACCTCCTTCTTCTTGTTAATTAGTTCCTCTTCTACTTTTATATTCTCCTCCTTTTACTTTTCTTTTTCTTTTTGTAGTGAATGAATGAATTTAATTAGTATTACTTATAGAGCACCAATGAGGGATCATTTAATGAATTACAGGTAGTTACCAGTGTCTGTAGTGAGATATTCTTTGTCCACACCTGTGGCACTGACCACTCTCAATGGGGGTGGGGACAGAGGCAGACATAACCTGGGGGAACTAAGTCTGGGGAAAGGGCCCTAGAGTGCTCTCTTGCTTGTAGCATGGGGACAGAAGAGCATCCAGAGGCATCCCTGGGACCAGGACCTGTTGGTGTTCATCTGTCTCTGTTATAAGTTATTTCTCCCTGAATAAATATCTATTCAGCCCATTAGTTTTCCCTGATCCTTATTAAACCACAATAAGTGGCCACAGTGGAAGAGAAACTAGCTCTCCCTTCCCCCTCATACCCATTAACTGCTAGGAGTTTTCAGAGATGGGTGGTGTCTTGTGTTCCCCTCCTTGACCTTGATGGAATTTTGACAGACTCGTTTTGTATAGGGGTTGTGTAGATCATCACAGTTTCTTAGGGCTCAAGGGCACAATGGCTGTGTCCTGACAGGAAAAGAGTGTTCAGTAACACTCCACCCCTTCTTTCATCTTCCAAAATGTTCATAGGCTCGGAGGAGTTGAATAGATGACTCATATTTTCAGTTTTTTGACAAATTAAAATTCTCTATATTAACAACTTCAAAAATTAACTTTTATTGCCAACACTGACAGCATCACTAATTTATAGGCATGAACATTAATATTAAGAAGGTAATCTAAGAAGCACATCCTTCAGTGAAGCATCACTAGTAGCTTCTCTACTAAGAGCCCATGAGCATTTGGCCAGGTTTCAGTAGAGTTGCAGTGTGAGATGAGTAACATTACGAGAATACTGGGACTCAATAATGAAGAGAATGAGACTTTATGAAACTTGTCCACCTGCCACAGTAATTGTAACCCTGACTACCCCATACCTGGAATCTTCACTGTGGCTTTGCTTTAGAAAACAAACATCATATTTTTACCTACCACATTAATTCTTCATAATAATAGAAAGAAATAGGTACCTGGGATTTATTCACTAATGTAGTGGGATATTTACTTTGTTTGCTTCTGTGGCACTGACCACACCTATTGGGGGTGGAGCCAGTAGCAGAAGTGACTGGTGGAACTAGGTCAGAGGAGGAGGTGGGGAATGCTGTATTGCTGGACGGGGAGAGGAGAGCATCAGGTGGAACTTGCTGGTGTTCATCTGTCTAGGATGTAAGTTATTTCTCCCTGAATAAACATCTATCCAGCCTATTTGTTTCTCCTGATCCTTATTAAACATCAATACACTAATAATGAAGATTTTTAAAAAGCATGCATTTAAATGTTATGGAGCATCATTGAGTAATGGACATGGCTGGATATCTCTATTTGCTCCATCAGGTTGGCTTGTCAGCGTCCTCTGTCCTAATATACAATCCACAAGGACACTGCTCTCCACAAACTACAACAAGGGACATTTTTTCTTTGGCTTGTTTTTACTATGAAGACCTTGATGACCTATAGATCTTGTAGTAAGGGTAGGGAATTAATTTTTCTATAGTCTTCTGCCAGGTCTCTTAGCCCCGGTAGTAACCCTTTACTAATCATTATAGCTTTCTGTCTCTCTGGAATGCTGTAAGTTACTTCTCTAGCTCCACAAAGGTTCTCACCATTTCTTTCCCTAGGGCACTATTGCTTTTCTCTTGAATTTTTGTTAACCTTGCTCAACCTTTTGAAATAGTCTCTTCATTAAACTGCCCTCCATTTCTTCCTTGACTATGCTATCTGTCTTCTGTCTGGGCTCTCAATGACACAGCAATTCATCAGAAGTATAGATTTTTTTTTCCAGAGGTTGATGATAACTTTCATGAGCTATAGCTACTCTGCACATTCTTTAGAATGGAAGTGGCTCTAGCAACATTTGTCATGGAGTGATTCAGATATCCAAGATTTCCTCTGCTCATTGTTCAAATCAGTCATCCATTAGCTCGGTCCTACCTCATGAGGTCTCAGTGTGTGGTTGGTTGTAATTGTCATGGAAACACAAACACTGGGTTTATCTATTAACAGCCAATTTTAAGATGTTTATCAAATTAATCCTTAGTTACTTCTTTACTAAAATGAAGGAAAAATATGTACCTATACTTTCATACCCTGTAAATGAAGATAGCTGTCTCTGATAATTCTTGGATATCTGCTTTGAGAAACCCTGGGGCAGTGAATAAATATTTGAGATCTGAAAACTTGACAATTGCCTGATATCAACTTGATTACTTTTAACACTATGTTATTAGCCAACTTATTAAATATTTCTGAATTTCAACTTATTGTTCAAAGTACAAGACACTAGCATCTACTTCATATATTGGTTAAATAACATAGTTCATTACACAGTCTGTCATCTAGAAAGCATAGTACACATATATATTTCCATGAGAAATAGACACTGTTCATCAGCTGCCTTATCAATAAAAAGTAAAGACTTAGACAAAGGCATAGATGTCAGGCTAATAGATTATTTACTAATTTAAAGTTGTTATTTTACCTTGTTATTTTTTATTAGTGTGTGTGTGTGTGTGTGTGTGTATGTGTGTGCAAGTACACATGTGATGTGTGTGTGAGCAAATGTCTGCATGAGCAGAAGAGGACATCAATTCCATGGAAATTGAATTATTGCCAGCTATATATCACAGCATCTGCATCATTTCCTATGGATGACTTGAGCCAATCATTGATCTAGGTGGTGATAATAAGGAATCCTTAGTCAAACAATAAAGGGTATGTGTGCTCTGGATGAGCCTTGTCTCAGTACTTACCAGACATCTTGGTAAAGTTTTCCAGATGCACTGTAGTTTAGGATTCATCTACCCTATTTTCTATCTTTTCCCCTTTACTTGAGGTCAGGTTAGCACCATAGTTTGAATTAAGCCTTCCCCTGTATTCCTTTCCATCTTCTTTTACAAGCATTTCTTTCTTAGGATTTCTATTGTTATGAAGAGACACCATGACCACAGCAACTGTTATAAGGAAAACATTTAATCGGCATAGTTTGCTTATAGTTCCAGAGGTTCAGTACATAATCATCATGGTTGGGAGCATAACATCCCACAGGCAGATATGGTGCTAGAGAAGTACCTGAGAATCCTACATCTTGTAGGCAACAGGAAGTTGACTGAGACACTGGGTAATATCTTAAGCATAGGAAACCTCGTAATCTGCCCCCACAGTGACAAATTTCCTATAACAAGGCCATACCCACTCCAAAAAAGCCACACTTCCTAATATCAGCACTCCCTATGAGATTATAGAGGCCAATTACATTCAAACTACCACAGTCTCCCACAATGAAAATTCTTTTATCTTAATCTTCTCTTGTTACCTGTTTCTAGGATGATTACTGTTCCACAGGTATAGAAAGCAAAAGTTATGTCTTTTTTTTTCTATGCCCTTAAGGCCATGTCTCTTTTTATCTCCCTACTTTCTATCTAATTTGAAGAAAAATTATTGAAAATTATTATGGTAGATACCTTGAAACAGTGTTAAAAGTCAGTTAAACTCTAATGTGGATACCAAACATTCTTGTATGAACTTAATGTGTCTTCAAGAGTTTATTTTGATTTTGCTCTTAGACTATAATTTGAATTATTTTAAAATCACCCAAATGTCTCAGAAAAAAAACTATGCATTCCTTTCAGTTGAATTGTTAAACTTTCTTCACAAATAACTCTTAAATCACTTGTATAAAGCTTTTAAATCTTTAGAGTAAGGTGAGCTTTGTTAACTTATGTAATCAGTACTTAAAGCAATGTAATGTATTTTGAAGTCACAATTTTTTAAAAGTTATTAACAAAATTTCACCCCTGAACATTGCATTGTTGAATTCTCGTATTTGAAACAGGTGTATTTCAGTACTATTAAATATGCAGGTCTATAACTGAAGACAAACTTTTGACTTTTATAACCACAATGCCTAACTAACCATTTCCTCCAGCATCTCAAAGATAAGGTACATGTTCTGCTTAGTTACAAAATTCAGTTGTATACATACTCTTTCCTTCCTAGAGTCACAAGACAGTTGTTTACTAAAATACTCTGTTGGCCCTAGGTCGCAACTTCATTTTCCTCACAGGTCATGTTTCTTAGTAAGAGAGCCATTGACTGAGAAAATTCCAAGTCATGCTCAAATTGACAACCCTAGGTGGGAAATAGCTGGCAAAGTTATAAATTCCATGCAAGTCAGAGGAAATGTTTCTCAAAGTTATAGTTTTAGCAGAAATGTCATGGCACTGAAGACTGTTCTTTTAGTACAAGATAATACATTTCCCCATCAACTTCCCTGCCATTTATATACATTTTTATCAGCAAAAAATGGGGAGGACATTTTCATACACCTATGCAAGATTTCTGTGACAGATGGGAATTTTTCCCAAGTAACTCTTCATGTCAAGTAAGAGACTTATGATGATACAATGAGTCCAAGCAATATACAATAGCAATCTCTTTATCTTTCAAATTGCTTCTTGACAGGTATCTCATATCTTATATACTGAACTTTGTAAGTCTTCTTTTGGGATAAAATACTGAGGGATGGACCCTACCATTCAGGATGGCTATATTCTTGTTTCCTTGTTCACACATCTGTTGATATTTATTGAATGAAGTTTTCTAACATCCTTATCACCAGTGATTTCAACTTTAAGCTGAGCTTGGGGTTTTTCTTTGGATATCTGTTGCTATGTTCCATCTGTACATCTTTGTACCCTTCACACTGAAGCTCTGAGGTTAGACAGTTAAGTACTTTATTTACAGGTTTCAATGTAAAATAGAATGATTTTAATAAAAAAATACACAGAGATTCTCCAAAATACCAGGTGGTAAGAAATAATAATCAAGGCAGATCTTAATGAAATACAGACAAAGAAAATAATATGTAGAATCAATCAAACAAAATATTGATTATTTGAAAAATTAAGATTGAAAAACTATAGAAACTAAATGAGAGAAAGAATACCAATTTTTAAAATTAAAAATGACAGCCATTATAAGGAATTCTTATGAAATCTAGAAGATTATGAAGTACTTTGAAAATATTTTCCAAAGAGTTCAAAAGAGCTATTAAAATCAAGTCAAGAAGACATAAGAAACTTTAAGAGATTCACAACAAGCAACAAGAGTGAAGCAATTAAATATTATATTAACAAAGAAAAGCCCAGTTCTGGATGCATTCATTGCTGAGTTCTATCAAACCACCAATATTAATTAAGCAGAGTGAATATTTTATTGATGATTTCATCCAATAGCTACAGAATACACATTCTTCTCATGTAATCCTTATACATACCACATAACAGGTCCAAAAGCAGTTCTGATATGCTGGCTGTAGTCTGTAGGGCTGTTTTGTCCAGCTGTTTTGAATGTAGGATCAGCTTGTACTCTGTTTCAGGCGGTCTGGCTGAATCTTCTTCGAATCCCCCAAGACAGCGCCCCTTACCAGCAGGAAGTAGTTTGGAAAGAACGATGCCCAAATTCCCAAATATTGTGTATAAATGTTTGTTTTCATTTAATTGGACTGTTATATAAAATTAAATAAAATTAAAAAAAGAAATTTAGACTGTAATTTCATATGTGGTAATGTTATGGACATTGTGAGATGTTCTTTGGTTTTTTTAAAGGTTAATTAAAAATTTAGTTAGTAAAATTAAAAAAAACAAAAACAAAAGCAGTTCTTAACAAATATGGAAAAAGTAGAAATAATTTCTTGCATTGGATCATATTGGAGTAAAACTAGAACTCAATGGAAACTATACACATAATTGGAGACTGAATAAGGGGTACTTAGTTATTTAGTTATTAGAAAAATAAGGGGAGGAAATTTCAAAAATACCTAGAATTAAAAATGAAAATGGAAGCACAATTTACCAGAATCCAGTCACAGCTAAATCAGTTCCAAGAGGATATTTTATAGCTATGAATACTCATTATCACAACCAGAGAAAGGGCCTGGAGAGATGAATTGGAGATTAACAGCAGCACTTATTGGTCTTGTAGAGAACCAAAGGTCAGTTTCCAGCTTCCACATTAGGTGTCTCAAACCCTTGCAATTGCAATATTTCCATCCCCACTTCTGCAATTTTCTTGCACTTACAATGTGGGAGTTGAGTTACGAATGTATCAGTTGGGGTTTGGATCCAAGAGTCACTTTTTCTCTGCATTTTGAATAGTATAGCACTGTAATAGTCCTCATCTGTTGCAAAAGAAGTTTATTTCATGAAGAGTGAGCACTATAGTAATCTATGGGCATGGGAATAATTATTTAGAATATAGTCAGAAATTGTGTTAGATCAGAAATATGGCAATAGTAGAGTTTTCTCTATGGTCTATGACAACTTTAATCTCTGATAGTTGGCTAGGTTTATGGTAACAAGCATGAATTCCCTCTTATTGAATGAACCATAAGTTCAAGCAGACAATTATTGGTTTTCCCTATATGTAAGTGCCACCATTGCACCCTGCGATATACCTTACTATGCTAATCACTGTAATCACTGCTGGGACCATTGATTGCTTTTCTCTCACTAGGCAGCCTGCACAGCACTGTCAGACACTATGATTAGCTAGAGATGCTTCCAGGTCAATTCTAAAAGGTGTGTCTGAAGTGCATGGTGTCTTCAGCAATAGGATCTCAACATCAAGTTCTGGAAGATAACTATAGACAATAACAATATTCCAAATTGTTTTGGAAGACTCTTATCAGTATAAATTGTATTTCAGAAAAACAAATCATCCAGTCAGTCAAATAGGCTAAATAATTAAAGAGACTGTTCTCAAAAGAAAAAAGACAATAGTCAATAAAAATGTGTTAAAGTGCTTAATATCTCTAGCCATGAAGGAAGATGCGAATGAAAACTTCACTGAGATTCCATCTCTCCATGCTCAGAACATCTATCATAGAGAAAACAAATGAGGCTGGAGAAATTACTGTGGTTAAGAGAATGGACTGCCCTTGTGGAAGACACAAGTTTGGTTCCCAGGACCCACACAGCTCACAACAAACAAACTACAGCACACACACACACACACACACACACACACACACACACACACACACACAACACCACCACCACTACCACCACCACACTTTAAAAATTAAAAAAATGGAAGCAAGGATGTGGGAAGTGAAGAGTTCTTGGATAATCAATTATTCAATGCTAAATGGTTAGAACTGAAAACATACATATAACTAACATTATACAGACCAAAGTGGGAAATGATGTGATCATATTATAGCTTCAAAAAATAAAAGAAATTAAAACTGAAAGGAAAGAAGATAAAGAAACATCTTTCTTTTAAAAGCTGCTGGTATGGGAGAAAACTAGTACATGCACTGTGGAAGTCAGTGTGGATGTTCCTCAGAAAACTAAATCTTGAGCTTACGTACGATCCTGTTGCACTGTAACCATCATGGCTGGAGCAAATATATTCTAGAATAAATCAGTTTGGGCATTCTACTCCATGGCTATCAGATTGTTGAAATGATAGTATGGATGGAGTTAGGATTGTTCTAGGACTCTCATACTTGGGGAGGGGGAAAGTTGAGTCCTGGTGCCAGCTCCAGGAGAAATTTGTTCCCCAGGAATATACTTTACACAGCTTTTAAGACTACCTTACAGGAGTGATTGCATCCAAGACTATGATGTGTCACTGATGGGTAGGACCACATTATGACAAAGACTGCTGCTTTGTCATACATAACCTCTTGTCTTTTATTTAAACCTTAATGCCTAAAATAAACTTGAAGTCACTGAACACCTTTTTTTTTTTTCTGCTTTCTTACCACCCACCCAATATGGCCAAACTAATGAATATCATTTCACTTTAAGTGGCATATTGATAGCATGTGTGAATCAAGTTTGTTAGGCCTGTTAAAGCCAAAGCATTGACCCTAAAATCCCCATTAACAATGCTGTCCCTAGGTATTATACTTACAAAACTCCAAGACAACATATTACAGAAATATTTATTCATTCATGTTTATTGTTGACTAACCATCATCAGATAAAGAGATTAAAATGTAGTATACATACATAATGGGATATTTTTCAGCTATAAAGAAAGCATGCATTTACAGGCATATAGATTAAAGTCAGATATCATCATGTTAAGCGAAATAGGCCAGAATTGATGATAAATATTACATGTTTTCTCTTATATGTAGATTTTAAATGTGTGTGTGTGTGTGTGTGTGTGTGTGTGTGTGTGTGTGTGTGTGTGGGTGTGGGTGTGGGTGTGTGTGTGTGTTGGTGTGTGTGTGTTGAGAGGATAAAGGGACCATTGGAAGATAGGAAATTTGGAGGAAGGGTAAAAGAGTGAGTGATGGAAAACATGTGGTGTAAATGCAGAAGGAAGGGTATTTGAAGGGAGGACAGGCACCAGGAAGAGAGAGTAATTGGAGACCAGGGAAAAGGATAAGTAAAAGCAACATAAAATTCCACATATGCATGAAAGTGCTATAAAAATACCTCTCATTTTCTATAATGACCTAAACAGTTAAAAAATCAAACAATACAAGGTTTTTCATTAAATTAAAAATTATTTTAAAAGTGATAATTAAAACATCAACCTCTTATTTTCAAAGGAAATGATAAAAACATGTCACAAATTTGCTATGTGTTGTGCTTAGCAGGGTGAGTAGGTCCTTTCTCATTTCCCTGAATTCAGTTCTTTAACTAATTAATTTGAATGATTTTCTGGAATGCCTTTCTGCTTTCCCCTAAATCCAATTTAGATTCTGTTTTCAGTCTTAACAGTCATATTTTCCTACATTTCTCTGAGTTGTGTTTGCCACAGCTGTTATCAACTTCATTCCACCTGCTTTTCCTCTTATAATGTTTCTGTCATGCAATGCATTATCTACAGCTATACCATCTCTATATGTATCCATTTACATAATGTGTATATGAATAGGTGGGTATGCATATACACACATATACCCTTCCTCTAACTTCTGAGGATTCCATGCTAAAGGAAACCATTGGAGAAGGAGTTCAGTCTCTCATCTGGATTGACTGTAGACAGTGTTTTCATATTTGAACACTACGAAGCTTATAGAGTATGCTCTATTTTTGTGGTCAATTTGGCAATATTTTTTTCTCTGTTTCTCTTTCCCCATGCTTTGGGGACTAAAAAGGAGACATTACTCCTAGTATGGAGCTTAGAAGTCATCATTGCTCTTGAAGTAGAGGTATGGGCACATGACCATCAGAGATAAGGGATGAGCATGAGTGACCTAATAAATCTGTTCTCTGAAGTAGTGGCTTGCCATGATCCCTGTTCCTCCTGATTGTTTGAATACTGGCTCTATTAATTACTTTTCTTGTCTGTATGATGTAATCCATGAAAAAAAATAAACTTAAGGAAGGGTTTAGTTTTGGTTACAGTTCAAGGTAACACTCTGTTGTGGTAGAGAAGTCAGCTGGTTACATTGAACCCATAGTTGCGAAGCATAGAGCTCAAGTCACTTTCTACCTTTTATTATAGTCAAGGACTGGAGCCCATTGAACAGTGTCACTCACATTTAGGGCATGTCTTTTACCCATAACTAATTTAATCCAGATGGTCCCTCACAGATATGCTCAGAGGCTTGTCTCCCAGGTAACTCTAGATCCTGTCAAGTTGATAATGAGGGTTAACCATCACTCTGGCAATGACTTCCATGAGTCTTGTTACCAGTCATCCTAAAAGTTTTGCAATGCCTATATCTATAATCCCAACAAAACCTTGATATTGCAAATGTTCAACAACTTCTCTGTGGCTCTTCTGACTACCCACCTGGGATGCATTACATTTTAAAACGATGAATAGGCTATTGTATCTTTATATATAGGAGAATGTGGATTTACACACACAAACACACAGTATAATAATTCATATTACTTTGATCTTCTTTAAGTTGAATTAAAGGAATCTAGGATAAATTAAATATTTGACTAATGAAGAAAAAGAAATACAAGTATTTGAAAATTTAAATTTTTTTGGTTAGTTTTCATAACTGTGGGTTAAATGAGGAAAGGAAAGAAAGGGAATGCATTGGGGAAATGCATCAGTTGGTAAAGTGCTTTCTGTATAAGCATCAATACCTGAGTGCAATCCCTAGCCCCTAAATAAAAATCTGTACATGTTAGTATTCACCTGTGAACCCAATACTATGGAGCTAGAAACAACAGGCTTGCTTCCTCAACCTTCTTCCCAAATCATGCAGAGGGCAAGTGAGGAGACACAAACGTCAACCTGTAATAACCATCTTCATGTGTGAACACATACACATACATAAACATAGACTTTCCCATACCCACACAGACAGACAGAAATATAAAAAAGAACAAATAAGAAATCATGATTTAGGATGCTATCACTTATTCATGTTACTACAACACCTGTTCTTTTATTGTTTATGAGCTGCTTTGAAGTATTCAGTTCTTGCCATTTCCATACTAGTTAGTCAGAGGGGACTGATTGATGAAAGTTAGACTGGGAAAGGGTATGCAACAAATCATACCATTGTTTGCCATCGTTTTATCAAAGCCAACAATTATATTTAGAAGCTTGTCATTCATACACTACATTGTTGACATTTTACTAGATGTCAATGTTAACTTCTTGTAAATAAGCTTTGCAAAAATATTTTATGTCTACTCACCATGCTTTTAAAATATCTTAGAAAGCAGAAAAGTAAAAGTTGGCTTAATGAAAAAGCAATTGACTTAATTGCAAAATTAATGCCTAAGGTATGCTTTCAATTATGTATTTTAGGGAACAAATCTAGAAATTGGAGTTGTGTTACTATGGGAACAAACTATAGAATGACATTAAAAAGAAAATTAGTTTATTTTCTTGTTTCTTTTGTACAGCTTTACTGCTTGTAAATGGTTAAATGTTATATATTGGGCAAAAATGGCCAATGCAAAATGATTATTCTAGTATTTATCGTCATCTTGAATACATAGTCAATAATAGCTTATTAGATTTATATCCTAAGTAAAATAATTAGTAAACTGTATGTATATTATATTCTTCTAAATTATTGAAATGTATTGAAAACTTTAGTTTTCTACATCAATGGCCAAACTTTCTCTTTTTTTCCTTTCTTTTAAATTTGAAAAAGAAACTAAATTGTTTTACATGTAAATCTCAGTTCCCTAACCCTCCTGTCCTCCCCTATCACCCCCACTAATACCCAGCCCCATTCCATTTTTGCTCCCCAGGGAGGGTGAGGCCTTCCATGGGGAGTCTTCAAAGTCAGTCATATCATTTGGAGTAGGGCCTAGGCCCTCCCCCATGTTTCTAGGCTGAGAAAGTATCCCTCTATGTGGGATGGGCTCCCTAAGTCCATTCCTATACTAGTATACATACTGATCCATTTCTAGAGGCCCCATAGACTTCCCAGTCCTCCTAACTAATACCCACATTCAAGGGGTCTGGGTCAGTCCTATGCTTGTTTCCCAGCTATCAGACTGGGGTCCATGAGCTCCCCCTTGTTCAGGTGAGCTGATTCTGTGGGTTTCTCCAGCCTGGTCTTGACCCCTTCGCTCATCACTCCTCCCACTCTGTAACTGAGTTCCATGAATTTGGTTAGTGTTTTTCTGTGGGTGTCTGTTTCTGCTTCCATCAGCTACTAGATGAAGGTTCTAGGATGGCATATAAGGTAACTGTCAATCTCATTAACTGGGAAGGGCATTTAAGGTAGCCTCTCTACTATACTTAGATTGTTAGTTGGGGTCATCCTTGTAGATCTCTGGGCATTTCCCTAGTGCCAGATTTCTCCTTAAATCTATAATGGCTCCCTCTTATGGTATCTATTTTCTTGTTCTCTATTTTTTTTCCCTGCCTCAATCTTCCTATTCCCTCATGCCCATCTCTCCCCTCCTCTTTTCTCCTCTTTCTCCTAACTCACACTCCCCTCCCTCCATGCTCCCAATTTTCTCAAAAGATCTTGTCCTTTTCCCTTTCTGTGGGGAACCATATATGTCTCTCTTAGTGTTCTCTTTGTTTCTTAGCTTTTCTGCCAGTGTCAATTTGTAGGCTAGTAATCCTTTGCTCTATGTCTAAAACCCATATATGAGTGAGTACATACCATGTTTGTCTTTTTGTGACTGGGTTACCTACTCAGAATGGTTTCTGCAAGTTCCATCCATTTCCCTGTGAATTTCAGGATTCCATTGTGTTTTTCCACTGAGTAGTAGTCCATTGTGTCAATGTACCACATTTTCTCCATCCAATCTTCAGTTGAGGGGCATCTAGGTTGCTTCCGGCTTCTGGATACTACAAATAATGCTGCTATGAACATAGCTGAACAGATTTCCCTGTTGTATGAATGTGCATCTTTTTGTATATGCCTAAGAGTGGGATTACTGGATCTTATAGACTAATTCCCATTTTCCTGAGGAACCGCTATATTGATTTTCAAAGTGGCTGTACGAGTTTGCACTCCCACCAACAATGGAAGTGTGTTCCCCTTTCTTAACATCCTTTCCAGCATAAACTCTGTTTGGTGTTTTTGATTTTAGCCATTCTGATAGGAGTAAGATGGTATCTCAGAATTGTTTTGATTTGCATTTCCCTGATGGCTAAGGATGTTGAGCACTTTCTTTATTGTCTTTCAGCTATTTTAGATTCCTCTATTGAGAATACTCTATTTAGTTCTTTATCCCACTTTTTATTTTGGTGTTTTGGTAACTAGCTTCTTGAGTTCTTTGTATACTTTGAAGATCAGCCCTCTGTCAGATGTGGAGTTGGTGAATATTTTTTCCCATTCTGTGGGCTGCCACTTTGTCTTAGTGACTGTGTTCTTTGCCTCACAGAAGGTTCTGAATTTCCATAGGTCCCATTTCTTAATTGTCCACTTCAGTGTCTGTGCTCCTTGTGTTATGTTGAGGAAGTAGTCTCCTTAACTCACTTGTTCAAGTTCAAGGGCACCTCCCACATTCTCTTCTAAGATGTTCAGTGTGGCTGGATTTATGATGAGGTCTTTCCTCCATTTCGACTTAAGCTTTGTGGATGGCCATAAATATGGATCTGTCTCAGTCTTCTACATACCAGCATCCAGTTATGCCAGCAACATTTGTTGAAGATGCTTTCTTTTTTTCCGTTGTATAAATTTAGCTTCTCTGTCTAAAGTCGTTTGTAAGTGTGTGGATTGATATCAGGGTTTCATGAACCAATACACCTGTGTGGCCAACAACAGGAAAAAAATTACTGGGAATTTAAAACTAAATCATATTTTTAAGTGACAAGAAAGCAAAAGATTATTTAGTTGAAATAGTGAAATTCCCAGTGATGCCTAGTTTCTGACAACTTGACACAAGTTACAGTAATTTGTGAAGAAAGCCTGTCAGTTGAGAAAATGCCTCCATCAGGCTGGCCTATGACAAGGCCTGTGGTTCATTTTCTTGATTGGTGTTTGATATGGAAACATCACAGTGGGTTGTTCTATTATTAGTCAGGTAGTCCTAGCATTCCTGCTTTTAGATCCTGCCTGTATTTACCTGGATGATGATAGTATGACCTGAGTGTTGTAAACTGAAACAAACATTTGCCTTCCCAAGTTGCTTTTGGCCATGCAATATTTTATCACAGGAATGGCAAACCCATGTCAAAGTTGTTCTCACCTCAAGGGAATTTCCCAATCTAAATTTTTATCTATATGGCTTCAAAATGTGAAGAACGAGAAATCAAATTCCAAAAACCTATACATCCAAGAGGCAACTCTGCTGTGATTAGCCTGTGGGTCCACAAATAAATACAGAGTAAGAGATACTTGGTTTCCAGGAGTTTGGCTCAATGTTTAGCTGTGGTTGTCTACTTCTGCTTCCATAAGTTACTGGATGAAAGCTCTAGGATGGCATATAAGGTAGTCATCAATCTCATTATCAGGGAAGGGAATTTAAGGTAGCCTCTTCACAATTGCTTAGATTGTGAACCAGTAGCAGAGAGGGAGAAGTGATGAGCAAAGGGGTCAAGAACAGACTAGAGAAATGCACAGAAACAGCTGACCTGAACAAGGTGGACCTCATGAACCCCAGACTGATAGCTGGGAAATCAGCATAGGACTGACCCAGAATCCCTGCAAGTGGGTCTCAGTTAGGAGGCCTGGGCAGTCTATGGGACTTCTGACAGTGGAACCAGGATGTATCCCTGGTGCAGAACAGGACTTTGGGAGCACATTCCCCATGGAGGGATATTCCCTTTGCCTAGAGACAAGAGGAAGGGCCTAGGCCCTACCCCAAATGAATTGACAGATTTTGATGATCCCTCCTGGAAGACCTCAGACTCCCTTTGCAGTGTAGAGTGTATGGGGGATAGGATGGGGGACAGGGGAGGATGTTAGGGAGAGGAAACTGGGATTGAAATAAGAAAAAATATAATAATAATAATAATAATGATGATGATGATGATGATGATGATGAAACCCCCCAAAAGAGAGAGAGAGACAGAGAGAGAGAGAGAGAAAGAGAGAGAGAGAGAGAGAGAGAGAGAGAGAGAGAGAGAGAGACTTGGAAAGAAACTTCTGTATAGGTTCAATTCTTAAAGCTTGTGTTGTAATAGAGTAACTCACAGAGTAGTTTTTGAAAATGTGTGGCTACAAACTTGCCCTTGAATAGGATATTAGGACTGATTCATACTGCCTGATGATTTCACAAATCCTTAAACTACAAATTTAGTTTGTTGTGGTGTCCAATTGATGATGATTTCTTATGGAAACTGCCAAACATCTCTGGAGTAACATATCTTCTTACATTGACTTTTAGTACTACTCAAAGGAAACTCAACACACCCCTGAGTAAGGTATGAGTGAACACCATCAGAAATAACAGAATCTTGCAAATCCACAAGCGCTCAATGTTAAATCGATGAGTCATCTATCACAAAACACATTTCTTCACCAAAACATCCTTAACGGAAAAGGAAGCAACAAAAATGACAATAGATTTCCAACAACCAACTGGAACTGCCATCCGTTAAAATTATGTTAACTGAAATGGAATCATGAAGAGTATATTTAACAATGTTAGACATAAACTAAGAAGTATAAGCTATAAGATGGATGAGCAAAAATTATAGGATGATTGTGATTGGCAGAGAGAGACACAAAAAGATGAGGTTAGGGAAGAGGTTAAAATGTATAAAATTAAAATAAGAATGAACTTTTATTGAGGCTTAAGGTGACAAAATAACCTTATATGTTTTTACATTTAAATTTGCAGCATATTTATGTTGTATATTTATTTAATATGTATAGATCATTGTAAAGAAGTGCAAACTGTGTAATCTATACACACACGCATGCGTGCACACACACACATATACATAATCATATACATATCTAGGATGGTGGCATTACTATTTCTTCCTCAAATTTAAAGTGTGACACATCAAGATTATATTACAATGTTGACAAATTTAAACAAAAGCTAAAACTACCCTTAATATATTGATTTGACAAACAAAAGGACATCCCTTAATAAACTACAACTTCTATATTTAATGTTTCTAACACTAAATTACAATTATTAATTTCAACATACACACACACACAGAGAGAGGAATGGTTTCTTTGATGAGATAAAATATCTAATTCATCCTAACTTTCAGGAAGTATCTCTAAACTACCTGAAAAGTTTTCGTTGCTCCTTTTTAACTCTGAGAGATGGGTGATACAAGACAATTAAATTAGTTTGTTACTTTCTTTCACCAAACCTCTTGACCTACTATAGATTTTGCTATTTGCTAGTTTTTAATCTCAGAGGATCAGTCAGTGGATTTTGGCAGGTGTAAATACCCATAATCTTTCATTACAATCACTATTTTTCCCTAAATTACCTTTTGCTGTCTGCAGTCTCTTTCCCCCACCTCAATGTTTAGGCTACTAAGTATCTAACTATTGCCAACTTTGGTTAGCTTGCATTTTAGAAACCTCATTGAAATAGAGTAATACATCATGTGCTTTTTTTCTGACATTACAGTCTGCATAATTATTGGAGGTTTATCTATATCATTACTCATAAACAAAATTTATTTTTTTAATCACTGAGGAATATGCTGAATTAATAAACCACAATTTGCTATTATTTCACCTATAGGCAGACATTTGGACACTGACCAACTTTTTAAATCAACAAAGGATTAAAAAAACATGTGTTTGTATGGACACATGCTTCATTTATTCTGAGTAAATGCCAAGGAGTAAAGTGCCCATAATCACACAGAAGATTTATACCAGATTCTAAAATAGCTGCCAAGCTGTTTTCCATTTCATTATATTGTATATTGCTTCCAGCTATGTATAAAAGTTTAGTAAATTTGCTTCTTTGGCAGCACTGTATATATGCTTAATCTTTCAGTTGTATTCCTATTTATAAACTTGTTTTATTTGTTTCAGTTTGAATTCCCCTGATAATTATTCATAGCTCTTCATGTACATATAGCCCATGCATATATTTCATGTCTACTCAAATAACTTACATTAATATTGACACAGTATGTTGCAATATAGGTCATGGTTGTCTCTAACTCATGATCCTCCTGCCCTGACACTGTGGTCAGGGATTACAGGCATGCATGAAAAACCTTGGTTTTAACTTTCCCATTTCTGTTGGATTATTTTCATAAAATTTTGATATATATATATATATATATATATATAATTTTGATAGTAAATTTGATATATGCATATATTACTGATGCACACTTACTCATTCTAATCATAAAATATAGGAATATTTCTAGTATAAATTTTCAAGAATATAATTGCTGGAGCACTCCTAAAATGGATGAAACACTAATCAACTTGTTCAAATAGAATAAGTAAAATTCATATTATAATGACCCTGCAGGACAAAAGTAAAGAGAAATCTTAAACTTATCCAGAAAATAATGGCAGTTGACTTCAAAAGAGTTGGACTCCCCTAGGAGCAACAGCAGAAGGCAGAGAGCACAGCCAGGAGCAGGAGGCCATAAATGCTGGTGCCTGATTTTCATTCCTCCTTGTGATTTCATTTCTTCTAGCTAATGTGAGTGTGTCATTTTCTTTGCTGGTGAGGGGATGAACAGCTTGTTTTGTTATTCTTTAAAAAGTAGTGTGGAGTCATGTGTTTTTTTTTAATTTAATTAATTTATTTGCTCTGCATTATTTTTTATTTTAATTATTTATTTTTATTTTATATGTCGATCCCAGTTCACCCTCCCTGCCTCCCTCCTTCCCTCCCTCTTACCCTCTCTGCCCCCTCACATGCAACCTGACCACCCTCCCCTCCCATCCCCCCACCCCAATTCCACATGTAGGGCAATGCCATCCAGTTGGGGTCATGTAGATCTTACAGGTCATGTGAAGTAGGGACTAGGGCTTCTCTCCTGTCTCTAGGTTAAGGCAGTTATCCCTCCATGAGGGATGTGTTTACAAAGTCCTTTTGTGCACCAGGGATTCATCTGGCTCTACTGTCTGAGGTCCCTTAGACTGCTCAGTCCTTCTAACAGAGACCCGTCCATATCCCGGGGGGCCTGAGTCAGTCCCATGCTGGCTTCCCAGCTATCAGTCTGGGGGCCCATTAGCTCCTCCTTGTTCAGGTCAGCTGTCTCTATGTGTTTCTGCAGCCTGGTCTCTCCTCTCCTGATACATCTGGATTCTAGTTCGATTCAGTGCTTCTGTTTCCTACAGGTACTAGATGAGGGCTCCATGATGGTGGATAAGTTAGTTGTTGATCTCACTATCCAGGAAGGGCATTTATGGTAGTCTTTCCACAGTTGCTCAAATTGTTAGTTGGCGGCAGTCTTGTAGGTCTCTAGATCTTTCATTATGTTCAGTTTTCTCTTCAAACCAATATTGTCTCTCTCTTTTATGTTCTCTCTCTCTCTCTCCTGACTTCTCTTCCTACCCTGACTCAATCTTTCTAGTCCCATGTGCTTTCCTCTCCTCTCCTTCTCTTTCTCCTACTTCTCTCTCCATTCTCTGCCCCCCTACTTCCCATGTGCTCTGGGGAACTTGTCCCTTCCCCCTTCTGTGGAGGACTTTATATGAATCTCTTAGAATACACCTTGTATCCTAGTTCCTCTGGTGGTGTGAATTATAGGCTGGTGATCCTTTGCTCTAGGTCTAACATGCATATATGATTGAGTACATACCATGTTCCTCTTTTTGTGACTGGGTTACCTCATTCAGGGTGGTTTCTTCAAGTGCCATCCACTTGCCTTCAAAATTCAATATCCCATTACTTTTTCTGCAGAGTAGTATTTCATTGTGTAGATGTGCCACATCTTCTTTATCCATTCTTCAGTTCAGGGGCATCTAGGTTGCTTCCAGATGTCTTTGTTCCATGGATGCGAAACATTTGGGTATATGCCAAAGAGGGGGATTGCCGGGTCCTGTGGTAAACTAATTCCCATTTTCCTGAGGAACCACCATACTGATCTCCAAAAGGACTGTATGAGTTTGCACTCCCACCAGCAGTGGAGGAGTGTTCCCTTTTCTCCACATCCTCTCTAGCTTAAGTTGTCAGAGGTGTTTCTAATTTTAGACATTCTGGCAGGAGTAAGATGGTATCCCAGAGTTGCTTTGATTTGCATTTCCCTGATAGCTAAGGATGTTGAGCACTTTCTTATGTGTCTTTTAGCCTTTTTGATTTCCTCTATTGAGAATTCTTTCTTCAGTACTGTACCCCATATTTAATAGGGTTATTTGGTGTTTTGTTGACTAGTTTCTTGAGTTTTTTGTATATTTTGGAGATCAGCCCTTTGTCAGATGTAGGACTGGTGAAAATCTTTTCCCAGTCTGTGGGATGCCATTTGGTCTTGTCCATTGTGTCCTTTGCCTTACAGAATTTCTAAGTTTGAGGAGGTCCCATTTATTAATTGTTGATCTCAGTGTCTGTGCCCCTGGAGTTATATTCAGGAAGCAGTCTGCTATACCAATTTTTCAGGGTACCTCCTACTTTCTCTTCAAGAGGTTCAATGTGGCTGGATTGATATTGAGGTCCTTGATCCATTTGGACTTGAGTTTTGTGCATGGTGACAGACATGGGTCTATCTACAGTGTTCTACACACCATCATCCGAATGTCCCAGCACCATTTGTTGAAAATGCTTTCCTCCCCCCATTGTATTCTTTTAGCTGTTTTGTTGAAAATCAGGTGTTCATAGGTGTGTGGGTTTATATCAGGATTTTTGATTCGATCCTATTGCGGTAAATAAGGATCAGGATAAACAAATAAGCCGAATAGATGTTTATTCAGGGAGAAATAACTTACAACCTAGACAGATGAACACCAGGAAATTCAACCCGATCCTCTCCTGTCCGAGTCACGCCAGAAAGAGAGCGCCTTCCTGGCCCCCTCCGACCTCCTTCCTCAGGTCACCTCCGCCCATCGCTCCACCCCCCCAATGGGCGTGGTCAGTGCTACAGAAGGACTACCTCACTACAATTCCCCTTTTAGTCTAAAGAAAAGATTTAGGCTTAATACAAAACTATATACAAAACAGTGAATAACAAGTGTGCTCTAAGAAAAGGAAAATCGAGAACAAAATGACCTACATATCTAGTCCTAGGGTGAGGGCATAATGGAGTTTACAATAGAGTTGTCCTAAGCTGGAAAACGTAAGTCTAGTACCTAATATATCTAACTAGGAAGAGAGAATAATAGTTGTGATAGTTTAATCTTCAACCTCATCAAGACCTGAGAAGGAAAATAACAATACTAGAGTAGACAGGAAATGCAGATGGACAACTTCCAAAACGGTGCAGCAAGGACAGAAACAGCAAGCCACCTGAACAGTCACCCTAGGTCTCACAGCGACATTGGTACACCCAGATTTGGCTAAGGCCAAGAGAACTTGACAGACCACAACAACAGCAGGGAAATAGAATGGCTGTCTTACCCTGACTTGGCAAGGTCAAGCAGTCTTCTATATTTGTCTCCTGCAAGCACATAGGACTGCATGTCCAAATCAGTGGTCAAGGTGGGGGCAATTCTATGCCCAACAGGCCATTAGCTGAGGCGAGATTGAACTCCAGCAGGAGCAACAACAGTGTCCAACATATTTTCGGGAAAATGCACGGTGCTGTCAGGAGCAACAGTGTCTCATGTCAATGGAGTACTAATATTAAAACATTTAAATGCCATGTTCTGCATGTCTATGAAGGATTGAAGATTAAGCATCTATATCTGACTAATCTCATAGGTACAGGAAATGTGAGTGAAGATAATCTGTAATACTCGGGAACTTAGCTAAAAAGACTGATTAAAACTTTCCTGAGTAAAGCAGGAACAAATACTTAAACAATATAACTATTTACATATACCTACATGTAAATCCCTAAAATAGAGGTAGAGTAAGTGTCAAGACAAGAGGTAGAACTATAAAGGGCAGCAAGATAAATATCCCAAATTGTATCAATATACAAAATGTCTTGAACACAAGAAAAGTATACATACATAGAATATGGTAAAAAATAATGTGCATAAATATTATAAGTGGAAACATTTAACACAATATAACAAAATATAAACTTAATTTTACATAGCTTACCACATAGGAATACATAACAATGTAAGCTGTAAAATACTATCTCATTCATACTCAAATTCTCAAGGAAATAGGCTAATCTACTTATATCCCATCTAAACCATACCTTTACCCACCATTCCCTATTCCTGTCTAAAAGATAAACCCGAGTGTAAGCATCACCCAATCCCAAATAACTAAAACCAACCCAAAGACGATGACTATTATCCCAAATTTCCAAGGGTAGGGAAAGGGGGCGTAGTCATATTAAGATTACTTCCTGCTGAAATGGGACGATGATTGCTCCAATGTATCCTGTAGGAAGAAAATTTTTAGCAACCAAATTTCTCAACAGAACTGGCTGTGACATATGTAGTTAGTCACTGTGTGGCAGAAAATTCTTGACTGTAGTTCTATTTGAAACTGGCCAGGGTGTAATAAAAAGGTGCACCATTACAGCTAGCTAGTCATGAGCTGTCTCGAGCAAAACAGTCTCAAACCGGTTTTAGGGTGATGTTTGTAGTTCCGATGCATCAGGTTGAGTCAAGTGGAAATGATGATGTGGGGCCCCATCTTCTTTCCGGAAAGTTCAAAGACTGCTGTTAGGAATCGTTATTATTCCTTGTGGAAAAGTTACACATCAATATTAAAGTAAAATTTTCAAGTTTTAAGGTATGCATTAGGGAAAGACAACAATAAGCATTAAAAGTATGTGAGAAAATTAGGATTTCAGAGAGAAAATTGCATAAGATATGAGTCCCCAGATTTTGTTTCTTCTGCCTTACACCAATTGGCTTCTTGATTTAAGGCAGAAACCATGAATTTAATCTTAACAACATGCTTGAATTTAGAGAAGGAAAGCCAAATCCAACTCCAAAGCCAGCATTGGTTTACAAAATTTGGGACTTCAGGAATACTAGATAATAGAGAGAAATAGATTTCTATATAGAAATAGTTTACTACAATTAAATTTTTTTTTTTTTTACCATATATCAGATTCTGCTTCCTTAAGTGATTGTTTCTGAAGAGCTGTCTTCTCTTCTGTAGGCACCTACATGTTCAGTGTCTTTTGGCTGTTTGATGATAGGTTTTCTCTGTTTTCCTGTAAAAACAAGAACAGAACACTTCCCCTACCTTTGAGAGGCCTCCGCACACCTCATAGGACCTAGTTTGTTGGATGACTTGTCATTTCTCTTCATTAAGATGTTTCTCTTGTTCAACTCGGATTTTGATTAACTTAGATGGTATCCATAGTTTTTCTTCTCCTGTAGATACAAATGCAAAACCCCTACCAACGTAACACATATCCTGCTTTCCATTCTGAGGTCAGTACATCCTTGAAATACACTGGCTGATTTAGTTCAGAAGTTTTTTCTATTGTCCAGTGTCTTTCTGCAGCTGTTTTTCCTTTTTCATCAGCATTAAGAAAGTTTAATGTTAATAAAGCATTATGTAATCTGTGTTTGGGTGTTTTGGTTCCTCCTGCCTGTTTATGGAGCATTTCTTTTAAAGTACGATTGGATCTCTCAACCATTGCTTGTACTGTAGGATTGTGTGGTATACCAGTTATGTGCTTTATCTTGTAATACTCAAAAAACTCTTTCAATTTGCTGGAGACATATGCTGGAGCATTATCAGTTTTTATTTGTGCAGGTATGCCCATAATGGCCATTAAGCATTAAGAAAGTTTAATGTTAATAAAGCATTATGTAATTTGTGTTTGGGTATCTTGGTTCCTCCTGCCTGTTTATGGAGCATTTCTTTTAACATACTATTGGATCTCTCAACTACTGCTTGTCCTGTAGGATTGTGTGGTACACCAATTACGTGCTTTATGTTATACTACTCAAAAAATTGTTTCAGTTTGCTGGAGACATATGCCAGAGCATTGCCAGTTTTTATTTGTGCAGGTATGCCCACAATGGCCATTACCTCTAATAGGTGCGTTATAACAGAATCAGCCTTTTCAGAGCTCAGAGCAGTAGCCCACTGAAACCCTGAAAATGTATCTATAGTGTGATGTACATATTTTAATTTTCCAAATTCTGCAAAATGAAACACATCCATTTGCCATATTTCATTCCTATTTATACCTTTAGGGTTACTGCCTGGTGGTAAAGGAGTTTGGTTATAGAATGAGCAAGTAGGACATTTCCTTACTATTTCCTTGGCTTGTTCCCAAGTGATAGAAAAATCCTTTTTTAAACCTTTACTGTTCACGTGGTGTTTCTTATGAAACTCTGAGGCTTCTAGCACACTTCCTATTAATAAACGATCAATTTCATCATTGCCTTGTGCTAGAGGACCTGGCAGACCCGTATGGGATCTGATGTGTGTTATATATATAGGATGAGTCCTCTTTCTGATAGTATCTTGTAACTGTATAAACAATGAAGTTAATTCTGTATTGTCAGAAATAAATTCTGCAGTCTCAATGTGTAAAACGACTCTCTCTGCATATTGAGAGTCAGTAACTATATTGAGGGGTTCTTTAAAATCCATAAGTACCATGAGAATGGCATACAATTCTGCCTTTTGTACAGAATTGTAAGGGCTTTGAACCACTTTGCTAATATTTCCTGATTTATATCCTGCCTTACCTGATTTATTTGCATCAGTGTAGAATGTATGAACTCCAGAAATAGGTGTTTTTCTTACAATGCATGGAAGAATCCAAATCGTTTTCTTTATGAATTTGATTCTCTCAGTTTTGGGATAGTTGTTGCTAATTGTTCCCAAAAAGTTACTGCAAGCTCTCTGCCAATATTCGTTATCTTTCCATAAGGAAGAAATTTCCTCATTAGTTAAAGGTACTATAATTTCTGCTGGGTCCCTTCCTATTAGCTGATGAAGCCTTAATTTACCTTTTATAATCAAGTCAGAGATCTTTTCTATATATGTTTTCAGTTTTTTATTCTGTTTATGTGGTAGGAATATCCATTCTAATATGATATCTTCTCTCTGCATCAAAATCCCTGAAGGATATTCTCTAGATGGTAATATAACCAGAATACAGTCTAGGTTTGGATCCACACGGTCCACATGTGCTTCTAGTATCCTCTTTTCTACCCATTCTAATTCCTTCTCAGCTTCAGCTGATAGTATTCGTGGACTATTCAAGTCCTTATCTCCTTTTAGGGCCATTTTCAAGTTTTTCAAATCATGCCCTTCTACTCCAATTATGGTTTGCAGTTGAGAAATCTCTCCTAGTAATTTTTGAAGATCATTAAGAGTCTGGTAGCGATCTCTTCTGATCTGTACTTTTTGTGGTCTAATTTTCTGTAGACCTATTTTATATCCTAAGTAGTTGATAGACTCTCCTTTTTGTATTTTTTCAGGTGCAATTTGTAATCCCCAGCGAGGTAAAACTTCCTTTACTTTCTCAAACATTTTTTCTAATATTTCTCCTTTAGAGTCAGCTAACAATATATCATCCATGTAATGATAGATTATGGATTGTGGAAACTGTTTACGAATTATTTCTAACGGTTTTTGTACGAAATATTGGCACAGGGTGGGGCTATTTAGCATTCCCTGTGGCAAAACCTTCCATTGATATCTCTTCACCGGTTGAGAATTGTTATAATTAGGTACCGTGAAGGCAAATTTCTCTTTGTCTTGTTCTTGTAAAGGTATAGTGAAGAAGCAATCCTTTAAATCAATAACTATAATAGGCCATTCTTTGGGTATCAAAGAAGGCAAGGACATTCCAGCCTGTAGAGAGCCCATTGGCTGGATAACTTTATTGATGGCTCTCAGGTCTGTAAGCATTCTCCATTTACCAGATTTCTTTTTGATCACAAATACAGGAGAATTCCAAGGGCTGGTTGATTCCTCAATATGTCCAGCATTTAGCTGTTCCTGAACCAGGCTTTCTAAAGCTTCTAACTTCTCAGAGGTCATAGGCCATTGTCCTACCCAGACAGGTTCCTCTGTTAGCCATTTTAAAGGTAGGGCTTTTGGTTCCTCTGTTTGTTCAGCATTTGTATTTTGTTTTTGTACTGCCTGGATATTTGGTCTCTGTCTTGTATAGTACTTAACAGTATTCTTTCCACAATCATGAGGTCGTCTATGGTTCCTATCTAATACAGGAGGAATGTTAATCTGTGTATTCCATTGCTGTAATAGATCACGACCCCATAAATTTATCACTACATCAGCCACATATGGTCTCAACCTCCCTCTCTGTCCTTCTGGTCCTATACAGTCAATCCATCTCGTGCTTTGTTTTACCTGAGCCAGGGTTCCAATCCCTAAGAATTGAACATTTACCTCATGCAGGGGCCATCTTTGAGGCCAAGATTTATTAGATATGATAGTTACGTCAGCTCCTGTGTCCACCAGACCCTCAAACAGTCTATTATTCATCTTAACTATCAATCTAGGCCTATGACTATTTATAGCAGTTTGCCAAAATATACGTTTTTCATTTCCTTCTGTCATGTTTGATTCAACTTCCGTCACTAGTTCGTCATCCAGAGCAGTATGAGTTTTTATAATAGGCACAGAATTTTCTAATTGTCCTGTGGGAGACTGTCTTCCAATGTGACTGGGAATGTTCGAACCACCTGTGACGTGGGGGCCTTCGAGAGGCCCCCCAAGGAGTTTCCCGATGGTAAAGGGTTTCCTTGCTTGTCTCTGGTCGATCTACACTCATTTGTCCAGTGTCTGCCTTTGCCACACCTTCTACATAACCCAGGAGGCTGAGGCCTTCTGTTTGATTCATTCCTGGGGGTGTTACTTCTAGGGAAGCTTTGCCTACAATTTCTTTTTAGATGTCCTATCTTACCACAGTTATAACATCTGACATTATGATATCTTTTCAAACCTTTGGGGATGGCTTCTCCTACCCAAGCTTGTAAGTCACCATAGTAAGGAACTCTGTTATCTTGATATCTTCTCTGACCTTTAGATATGGCTTCTCCTATCCATGCTTCAGTCTTATTGTCATTATACTCAATGTTGCCTGTATATAGGACCCATTCATCCAAGGGTGCTGATCGCATTTTTAAAGGCCAAAGCACCTGTTTGCATTGAGGATTCGCATTCGTATAAGCTAAAGATTCTATGAGTATTCGCCTAGCATCTATGTCTGCTATCTCTAATTGTACTGCCCTAGATAATCTTTCTAGAAAGATACTAAAACGTTCTCTAGGTCCTTGCTTTATCTTGGTATAGGGTTCTATCCTCTCTCCTAATTCATGAACCTTATCCCAAGCATTCAAAGCTGCTGTACTGCATAGAGACAAGATGTGTTCATCATAGGCAGCTTGGGTTTCTGGGTCAGCATAGAGACCCTCACCAAGAATTTTATCTTGGGGAGCTTTATACCCTTTCTTTAAGCCCTGAAGTTCAAGAGCGTTTGCTTCCTCTCTCCATAAAGCCCTCCATTCTATTTGAGAGGCGCTTTCAAGGACAGCTGATATTAATTGATCCCAATCCTTAGGGGTTACCTTGTTATTCCATGCCCATGATTCTACTAATTGCTTCACATAAGGTGAGTGCATGCCATAAGAGACTACTGCTTCCTTTATACCTTTTAAATCTTTCATACGTATTGGTTCCCACTGATATGCAACGACACCTTTTGGATGTTTCTTCGTTGCTGGCTTTTCATGATTAGATACAGGGAAAGCTCCCCTGACCCTAAATGGTGTGGAAAATTTTAAATCTTTTTCATGCCCTGTTACCTGTAGTTCTTCTTCTGATGTATCAGACTGAAGGTCTTCTAAAGCCTAAAATCTATTCACCATTGTTTCTTTGAGTGTCTGAACTTCTTGAATCAAATAACTTTCTAGAGACTTCATTGTATCAGTCAGTTTCTTACTTTCTCCAACTACAAATGATTCCATGTTTTTAATCTTATCATCCTTAGATATTATCTGAATGGCGTGTAAACTGCCTTCCAGAAACAATGTTCTATCTGCTAGCTTGCCATTATCCTCAGACATGGAAGAGATTCTGTCATCTAGTCTTTCTATCTGATGTTCCAGTTTTTTAAACTTATTAGTAGCTTCCTCCGACCAGGAGTGGGCTGTTTCTGCTAGTTTGTTAATGCATTGCATTGTTTCTGTTCTGGTTATTGAAGTATCTGACATTAAACAAATTATACCTTTCAGCTCGCCAACGCCATCTTCAATATTCTGAATCTTTCTTTCTATATTTTCTATGCTTTGAATTCTATCATTTTCAATGTTTCGAATCTTTGTCTCTATGTTTTGAATTCCATCATTTTCAATGTTTTGAATCCTTGTCTCTATGCTTTGAATTCTATCATTTTCAATGTTTCGAATCTTTGTCTCTATGTTTTGAATTCCATCATTTTCAATGTTTTGAATCCTTGTCTCTATGCTTTGAATTCTATCATTTTCAATGTTTCGAATCTTTGTCTCTATGTTTTGAATTCCATCATTTTCAATGTTTTGAATCCTTGTCTCTATGCTTTGAATTCTATCATTTTCAATGTTTCGAATCTTTGTTACTAAGTCTCCCATGGTTTGTACAAGTTCCTTATTGTTTGCTGTAATCTCAAACCATTTCTTTAAGAATATCATGTTAATGATGAAACCCATTGCTATTACAAAATAAAAGTATATATTGGTCCAGTCATAAGTTTCTTCTGCTAAAATCCCTTCTACATATGAAGTAAAATAATTCCTAAAGTTCTGCATAGTAAAATTATCTGCCATAGTTATAGAACAATTTATCTCAGATTTTATATCAGCTTAAATTGCAAAGGATGTTACAATTACCTTAGGTGTAATTCTGCTGTCCTGGAACTTTGATGCTTTTAGTTGTATATCTCAGCTTGTGGTAGCTACGCCTGGAGGTGTGTCATCAAATAGCGCCTAGCTGCCCAGGCTTGTCTGATCCCGGTTCCTGTAAAAAGTTCTTAACAAACTATGGCAAGCAGAATTTTGTTAAAAGGGGACTTTTGGAGTTACTTGTAACACAAGACGAAACGCGTGCAAGCCGGGCGGGTGCCGCCGGGCGGGTGCCGCTGGGTGGGTGCCACCGGGCGGGTGCCGCCGGGCGGGTGCCGCCGAGAGGCTCTGCGCGAATGCAAAGTCCCGTGCGGAAATGGGCAAAAAATGTTAAGCGGTAAGTGCCTTCTCAGGTCTGCTTTAGCGGCAAAGATCTCCTTTGCAGTAAGGAAGAGGCAAATGTCCCAAAGCTGTGGTGAGTCCACCTGGTTAAACCCTGCCCGTTGGGGAAGGTGGGGGAGGGGGGCGGCTTCTGCCGCCTGGGGGCAAAACCCAGGTAAATCCTGCTTCTGACACCAGATATTGCGGTAAATAAGGATCAGGATAAACAAATAAGCCGAATAGATGTTTATTCAGAGAGAAATAACTTACAACCTAGACAGATGAACACCAGGAAATTCAACCCGATCCTCTCCTGTCCAAGTCACGCCAGAAAGAGAGCACCTTCCTGGCCCCCTCCGACCTCCTTCCTCAGGTCACCTCCGCCCATCGCTCCACCCCCCAATGGGCGTGGTCAGTGCTACAGAAGGACTACCTCACTACACGATCCCATTTGTCTACCTGTCTATTTTTGTGCCAATACCAGGCTGTTTTCAGGATTATAGCTCTGTAGTAGAGCTTAAAGTCAGGAATGGTGATGCCTCCTGAAGTTCTTTTATTGTATAGGGTTGTTTTGGCTATCCTGGGTCTTTTGTTTCTCCATATAAAGTTGATTATTATCCTTTCAATGTCAGTGAAGAATTGTGGTGGGATTTTAATGGGGATTGCATTGAATTTGTAGATTGCTTTTGGCAAGATTGCCATTTTTACTATATTTATCCTACCTCTTCAAGATCATGGAAGATCTTACCATTTTCTGGTATCTCCTTTAATTTCTTTCTTTAGAGTCACAAAGGTCTTATTATATAGGTCTCTCACTTGTTTGGTAATCGTTACCCCAAGATACTTTATGTTGTTTATGGCTATTGTAAAGGTTGATGTTTCCCTGATTTTCTTTCTCAGCCTCTTTGTCATCTGAATAAAGTAGGGCTACTGATTTTTTTGAGTTTATCTTGTATCCTGCTAGTTTGCTGAAGGTGTTTATCAGCTGTAGGAGTTCTCTGGTAGAGTTTATTGGGTCGCTTATGTAAAGTACCATATCATCTGCAAATAGAGACAGTTTGACTTCTTCCTTTCCAATTTGGATCCCCTTGATCTCCTTGTGTTGTGTTATAGCATTAGCTAGAAGTTCAAGTACAATATTGAAGATATATGGAGAGAGAGGGCAGCCTAGTCTTGTTCCTGATTTTAGAGGAATCGCCTTAAGCTTCTCCATTCAGTTTGATGTTGACTGTTGGTTTGCTGTATGTTGTTCTTATTATGTTTAGGTATGTTCCTGTTATCCCTGATCTCTCCATGACCTTTATCATGAAAGGGTGTTGAATTTTGTTGAAGGCTTTTTCAGCATCTAAGGAGATGATCATATGGTTTTTCTTTTTCAGTTTGTTTATATGATGGATCACATTAATAGATTTTTGTATGTTAAACCATCCCTGCAATCCAGGGATGAAGCCTACTTGGTCATGGTGGATGATTTCTCTGATGTATTCTTGGATTCGGTTTACTTGAGTACTGCACTGATTTTTTTTTTATTGTTTTCCTGGCTTCTATTTTGTTGGTTTCATCCCTCAAATTGATTATTTCCTGGCATATACTCCTCTGGGGTGAATTTCCTTCTTTTTGTTCTAAGGCTTTCAGTTGTGCTGTTAATTCTCTTATATGACTATCCTCTGTTTTCTTTATATGGGCACTTAAATGCAATGAACTTCTCTTGTAACATTGCTTTCAAGGTATCCCATAAGTTTGGGTGTGTTTTGTCCTCATTCTCATTGAATTTTAGAAAGTCCTTCATTTCTTTATTTCTTCTTTGATCCAGGTGTGGTGCAATTGCTCATTGTTCAGTTTCCATGAGTTTGTAGGTGTTCTGCGATTTGTGTTGTTGTTGATTTCCAATTTTAAAGCATGGTGGTCTGATAACATACAGGGGACTATTCCAATTATCTTATATCTGTTGAGATTTGTTATGCCTAGACCTAGAATTTGGTCGATTTTAGAGAAGGTTCCATGTGGAGCAGAGATGAAAGTATATTCTTTTGTGTTTGGATGGAGTGTTCTGTAGATGTCTGTTAAACCCTGTTGAGTCATAACTTCTGTTAGTTCTTTTGTTTCTTTGTTGAGTTTCTAATGGTGGTCCTGTCTAGTGGTGAGAGTGGTGTGTTGAAGTCTCCCACTATAAGTGTGTGAGGTGTTATGTCAAGTTTGCTTTTTAGTAGCGTTTCTTTTATAAATGTGGGTGCCTTTGTATTTGGAGCATAGATGTTCAAATTGAGACTTTGTGTTGATGGATTTCTCCTGAGATGAATACAAAATGACCATCTTCAACTCTTTTGATTAATTTTGGTTTGAAGTCTAACTTGTTAGATATTAGGATAGCCACACCTACTTGCTTCTTGGGTCCATTTGATTGGAAGATCTTTTCCCAACCCTTTACCCTGAGATACTGTCTATCTTTGAAGCTTAGATGTGTTTCTTGTATGCAGCAGAAGGATGAATTCTGTCTTTGTATCCATTCTGTTAGCCTGTGTCTTTTTATAGGTGAGTTAAGACCATTAATGTTGAGGGTGAGTAAAGATATTTGATTGTTAATGCTTGTTTGTTTTAGATTTGTTGTTGGCAGTGGTAATGTGAATATATTTGTCCTGTATTACCATTGTTTTCTGGTGTAGTGAGATTATCTGATGCCTACATCTTTGTAGGCATTGTTAACTTCCTTGGGTTGGTGATAGGAGATGCCATTATGTATATATGTTTCTCATACTAGTTAATAATAAAGCACTGTTGGCCAATAGGAAAGGAAGATAGGAGGGACTAGGAGACAAGGAGGAAATAGGAAGTAGTAAGGAGGAGGCAAGATGGAGAGTTTGGAGAAAGCAATATGCCGCCGGCTCCCTGGTAAGAGAAATACATAGATCAGCAGAAATGGGTTAATAATTAAGGCAAAGCTAGCTGATAAGAAACAAGTAACCGGGCCAACAGCATTGTATCAAATACAGAGTCTCTATGTATTATTTGGGGCTGGCGCGGCGGCGGGACAAGACTCGGCGGCAGCAGGCGGAAAAACCATACTCGTTACAGGTTGGAGTTTTCCTTCCCAAACTTTCTGTGGGGCTGAATTTGTAGATACGTATTATGAAAATCTGGCTTTGTCTTCAAATATCTTGTTTTCTCCATCTATAGTGATTGAGAGTTTTGCTGGGCATAGTGGTCTGGGCTGGTATCTGTGGACTCTTAGTACTTGTAGAACATCTATCCAGGACCTTCAGACCTTGAGGGTTTCCATGGAGAAATCAGGTGTAATTTTGATAGGTCTGCCTTTATATCTTACCTGTCCCCTTTCCTTCGCTGCTCTTAATATTCTTTCTTTATTCAGTATGTTAGGTGTTTTGATCATTATATGTTGAGGGGTCTTTTTTCTTTGGTCCAGCCTATTTGGTGTTTGGTATGCTTCATTCATGGGCATGTCCTTCTTCAGATTGGGAAAGTTTTCCTCAATGATTTTGTTGAATATGTTTTAGGCACCTTTGAGCTGGGCTTCCTCATCTTCCTCTATGCCTATTATTCTTAGGTTTGACCTTTTCACAGTGTCCTACATTTTCTGGATATTTTGTGTTAAGAATTTGTTGGATTTACGATTTTCTTTGGTTGATGAATCTATTTCCTCTAGTTTATCTTCTGTGCCTGAGGTTGTCTCTTCAATCTCTTGAATTCTGTTGCTTGCATCAGTAGTTCCCAATCGTTTGCACAGTTTTTCTGTTTTCAGCATTACTTCGGTTTGTGTTTTCTTTATTGTCTCTATTTCAGTTTTCAAGTATTGAACCATTTCCTTCATCTGCTTAATTGTTTTTTCTTGGCTTTCTGTACTTTCTTTACTTCCCTTAAGAAATTTGTTCATTTCTTTCAAATTTTTGTTTGTTTTGTCTTCCATTTCTTTAAAGGATTTTCTCATATCTTCTTTGAGGGCCTCTATCATTTTTATGATGATAAATTTTAAGTCGTTCCCTTCTGCTCCATCTGCTTTGTTGTGTTCTGGTCTAGTTGGTATAGATTCCCTAGATTCTGGTGGTATTATGCTTGTCTTTATGTTGTTAGGTGTTTTCTTGTATTGCCTTCTTCCCATAGCTTCTTCCAGTAAGTGTTGGTGGGGTTTCCCCCTCTCTCTATGGTACTTCCCCGGTGGGCTTAGGTGGGTCAGAGGTTCGATGTCTGTAGCTCTGGTCTAAGCTCTCTAGGAGGTCTCTGCACAGGCTGGCTGCCTGGTGATGGGGGTCAGCTATCAGGCTCCAGCAGAAGACTGGTGATGGTGGTAAAAGATTCAGGAGGCTGGGACTCCGACTGTGCCTTGTGCCTATAGGCAGATCTAGCCTGGGTCTGGCACTCTCCATCTGAGGCCTCTTTATTTGAGGCCCTGCAATTGGGGTCAAGGATCTTGTGGGCAGGAACTCAGAGTGGTCCTGCAGAGATAGGCAGATCTCTGAGACAGGCCCAGAACTCCAGTAGAGGAACAGCGATAGAGGTCAGATACCAGGCAGGTGGAAATTACGGGTGGTCCTGCGTGGATAGGCAGGTCTCCTGTGTTAAAAGGTGCTCCCAGAAGTTCCCTGAAAGTGTCTGGATTGTTGGCTCCACCCTCTGTCCCAGTGCTCAACCAGAGAGGTGGGACAATGGGCAGGGTAGGGCACAGGGTAAGGGGAGGTCAGGCTCTTGGTGGGGGTGGGTGGAAGTATATCAGAGCTCCAAGAGCACTCTTGATGGGGACAGGACACAGGGGCAGGGGTATCTGGGGCCAACTCAGGGAATTCCGGGGAAGGGTGTAGGGGAGAGTCCATACGAATTGATCCCAGACTCACCTCTAGCCAAGGCTGGCGATGGGGGACAAAGGCTGGGCTGATACTCAGGATGTTTCTGTACCAATATGTGGATCTAGCTGGGACCTGGCACTCTCTCCAGCAGAGGTCTCCTTAGTAGAGGTCCTGTGCTGGGGGTCAAGGTTCCTGCTGGCAGGAATTCAGAGTGGGTCTGTAGAGACAGGCGTTTCTCTGGGAGGGGCCCAGAACTCCAGTAGAGGACCGGCGGTGGGGGTCAGAGATCAGGTAGGTGGAAATCACGGGTGTTCCCACATGAATAGGTAGGTCTCGTGTGTTCTCTCTCTCTTTTTTTTTTTTTTTTTGTTTGTTTGTTTTGGTTTTTTTTGTTTTGTTTTGTTTTTGTTTTTGTTTTTTTAAGTCTTGAAATATATTTGTTCCAAGTTTTAGGACTTTACCTAATTACCCCAAGCCACTGTATTTATTTGGAATGTCTTCTAACTTTAATTTATTCTTTGAGAATTTGACCTATATATGCAAAACTTAGGTCTTTATAGCTGAACAGCAAGTGCATGCAACTGTATAATACCCTGGTGACTTCTTTTTATGTTTATTGCTTTGCATTTGGGGGGGGACACATATCCATAATTCATAGTATCAGGTTCCATAAGACCAAGTTCAACTGCACTATGTACTTTCACCATATAAACACTTCAATACCCTCTCCACCCACCTCTTCCCTCCTGCTCCTCTCTTTCCTTCCTATTTCCTTTTATGTTCACACTTGTAAAGGGTTTTATACATCTCTATGAGCTCTTAAATCCGCACATGAGAGAAAACATGCAGTGTTTGCCTTTCTGTGTCTGGTTTATTTTATTTAATATTATGATTGCTAATTGAACCCATATCCTAGCAAAGTCAGAATGTCTTCTTTGAGGCAGAATAGGAAGAACTTCACTGTGTGTATATATAGCATTTTCTTTTCTATTCATCTGTTGATAGACACAAGAGAAGTTAGTTTTGTTTCCTGCTATTATGAGTAGTGTTTCAAGAAACATGGATATGCACGAATCTCTGTGGTGTGTTGAAAAACACTTCTTACTCTGATTTTTTTTTTGACAATTATAACAAAGAAGTTTCCCCATTTACAGCTGCATAGTTTTATGTAAACTTATCTATTTTCTTTCAGATCAGACTCAGAACCATAATAAACTACATTAGCAGTCTATGTTTAATAGTAAGATTTTGGGTCTTTGCTCATCCTTTTGGGAGAGTTTTTCTTTTGCTTCCATTTAACAGATATGTCTGGAAATGTAACCACTGGAAATGTGAATACAAGGTCCAAGTGGGTTAGCATAGGAATTAACACATTCCTGTTTAGCTAGGCTATTAATCTATCAAGAATATTTTTATTTGAAACAAATGAATTTTTAATGACAGATGTTACCAGAAATAGGTATCAATTTACAATATGGTTTGTAGTTAGGAAGAGACACAATTTCTTTCACTAAGGAAGAAAAGTTGTGATATATTTGACTTTCCTCTTACTCAGACTTCTATTTTTACTTAAGCAACAATTCAGTTGCTTTTAAATCAAAGAATATGGATTTCTTTCCACAGAGGTCAACACACTCTTATGTGACTTTTAATTTGGGAATGTATTTTCTGCTTGCTCTTTGTTAAATTATAGAAAAGCCAGGTCAGAATTATGGTAATTTGTGGCTCTATGAGTCTATACTTCATCTATAGGTTCATCACTACTCACCACTTTCTGATCTCTAATGCTTCTATTCAGACAATAAAGGTAGATGTTTAGCATGGTCATGGAAAGATCAGTAGAATTTGTAAAACTTCACTAGCTATATCACAGATTTTTTTAATTGGAATTCTGGAAAGGGAGTCCTCAAGGGAGAGAGAGAAAGAGGAAGGGAGAGGGAGAGAGAGAAAGAGAGGGGTTTATGTTTATGTGTGAATGTGTGTGATGTGTGTTTGTGTGGTGGTGGTGGTGGTGGTAGTGGTGTGTGTGTGTGTGTACCTATTTCCATTTCTTATTTTTTTTTTAAGTAATTTTAGGTTCCAGTTACTTCACCTATTCCTTAACCCTCATAATGAACCAGGAAGTAGACTTCTGTATCAAATTTCACTGATAAGAAAGTTGACTCTTAAAAAGCTTAAGTGAGTTGTTAAAGGAAACAAATCCAGAAAGAAAGGTGTTGCTCAGATCTAATCTGTTTCACAGTTCTGACCCAAAGGTCCTGAGTTCAGTTCTCAACAACCATATGATAAATACATAAATCTTAAAAAAAAAAAAGAAAAACAACAACAACAACAAAAAATGCACCAAGTTTGGGGGGCTTTCCCAACCCAAAAGAAGTATATCTTGTATATTGAGCTATTGAGTATCAGGAAGGACTACAATAAGGGAAGGGATTATATGCCAAATAATTACTTATAGTTTCATCAAAGCAATATAATAAGCATGTTGGAAAAGAATAATATACTTTACTAAAACAACACATGTTCTCATCTATATGCTAATTTCAGTAAAGCCCTCCTTTAAAAGCACAGATATGCTGGGTGGTGGTGGTGCACAGCTCTAATCCCAGCACTCAGGAGGCAGT